>NC_090396.1:21242282-23742282 GCF_036365525.1 Heterodontus francisci | reverse complement strand
GACTATGCCATTGTGCCACCACGTCTGGTGAGTCTGTCCTGCCAGTGGGATAGGACATACCCAGGGATGGTTGTGTCTGGGACATTGTAAGGTATTTTTCGGTGAGTCTGACTATGTTGGGCTGTTGCTTGACTAGTCTGTGGGACTGCTCCCCAATTTTGGCACAGGCCCCCTCAGATGTTAGGAAGGAGGACTTTGCAGGGTTGACGGGTCTGGGTTTGCCGTTGTCGTTTTCAGTGCCTAGGTTGATGCTGGGTAGTCTATCCAATTTCATTCATTCTTAAACTTCGTAGTGGTTTGATACAATTGACTGGCATGCTCGGCCATTTCAGAGGGCATTTAGGAGTCAACCACATTGCTGTGGGTCTGGAGTCCCATGTAGACCAGACCAGGTAAAGACAGCAGATTTCTTTCCCCAAAGGGCATGAGTGAACCAGATGGATTTTTACAACAATTGACAATGGTGTCATGGTCACCGTTAGACTAGATTTTTTAAATTCCAGATTTATTAATTGAATTCAAATTTTACCATCTGCTGTGGTGGGATTCGAACCCATGTCCCCAGAGCATTAGTCTGGACCTCTGGGTTGCTAGTCAAGTGACATTACCACTACACCACAGCCGCCCCCATCCCTTATCCACTAATCTGATTCACTCAATGTGATATCAAGAAATGGTTGAAGGCACTGGATACTGCAAAGGCGATAGGTCCTGACAACATCCCAGCTGGAGTACTGAAGAATTGTACTGCAGAACGAGCTGCACCCCTAGCCAAGCTGTTCCAGTATAGTTACAGCACTGGCATCTACCCAGCAGTGTGGAAAATTGCCCAGGTCTGTCCTGTCGACAAAAAGCAGGACAATTCCAACCCGGCCAATTACTGCTCTATCTGTCTAATCTCGATCATCAGCAAAGTGATGGAAAGGTTCATCTACAGTGCTGTCAAGTGCCACTGAAACAGCAATAACCTGCTCACCGATGCTCCAGTTTGGGTTCCGCTAAGGCCACACTGCTCCCTTCCTCATTATAGCCTTGGTCCAAACATGGACAAAAGGGCTGAACTCAAGGTGAGAGTGATTGCCCTGGAAATCAAAGCAGCATTTGACCAATTGTAGTATCAAGCGGCCCTACCAAATTGACGTCAATGGGAATCGAGGAGAAAATTCTCCACTGGTTGGAGTCATACCGGGCACAAAAGAAGATGGTTGTGGTTGTTGGAGGCTAATCATCTCAGCCTTAGGAGTTGCTTAGGATAGTGTCCTCGGCCCAACCATCTTCAGTTGCTTCATCAATGACCTTTCTCCACCATAAAGATCACAAGTGGGGCTGTTCGCTGATGATTGCACCATTCGCGACTCAGATGCTAAAGCAGTCTGTATCCAGATGCAGCAAGACCTGGACAACATTCAGGCTTGGGCTGATGTGTGTTGTGAATGTTACTTGTCACTTGAGTGCCAGGCAGTGACCATCTCCAATTAGAGAGAATCAAACTATCTCCCCATGACATTTGCTGAATGCACGCTATCAACATTCGGGAGGTTACCATTGACCAGAAACTGAACTGGACCAGCCACAATAACAGGTCAGAGACTGGAAATTCTGCAGCGAGTAACCTTTCTCCTGACTCCCCAAAGCCTGTCCGCCATCTACAAGGCACAAATTGGGCGTGTGATGGAATACTCTCCACTTGCCTGGATGAGTGCAGCTCCAACAACCCTTGGGAAGCCGACACCATCCAGGACAAAGCAACCCACTTAGTCAGCACCTCATCCACCACCTTCAACATTCACTCCCTTCATCACCAACGCACAGTGGCAGCAGTGTCTTTACCATCTACAAGATGCACTGCAGCAGCTCACCACACCTCCTTCAACAGCACCTTCCAAACCCAGAGCCTCTTCCACCTAGAAGGACAGGGACAGCAGACGTATGGGAACACCACCTGCAAGTTTCCCTCCAAGTCTCACACCGTCCTGACTTGGATATAATATTGCCATTCCTTCAATGGAACTTCCTCCCGAACCGCATTGTGGGTGTACCTGCACCAGATGGACTCCAGTGGTTCAAGAAGGCAGCTCACCACTACCACCTTGAGGGCAATTGAGGATGGGCAACAGATGCTGGCCCATATCCCGTGATACAATAATAAAAAAAATCTTGAACCTCAGAATGAATGATCCGCGAAGTGAATGCCAGTAGGCTGTTCAATGCTGCAGGCCAGCTTGATCTTTACCTCAACAAATGTCAACATACCAGCACTTCCAAGATCCCTAACACAATTTAGCTGAGGCCAATTGTGATGCCCATGCCACCATTCCAACTGTGATTTGGGTATTCCTGATTTGTGAGATCCAGCTACTTGCAGGGTAAGCAAACTGAGCCATTGAAGAATCCTGCTAGATTTTTGAAGATGTTTAGTTAAAATCTTGGTTGTCAATATGGGTGTTTCCATTATTACAGCTGGATAATTGGTTTAGGTATTTACTTTAAGGTCAGTTTTGGGATCATTGGGCATGTAATGAAGGTAGTTTCCCTACTGTTGAGCCAGTGAAGGCTTTTCCTCTGATTGTAACTTATTAAAAGACTGTCAGGCGTAGTGTTTATATATTCTTTTCATCTGCTCTGGGAACGTGCAGAGGAAGTTGGATCAGGAAAATCTGGCCATTGTGTCGATAAGAATAGGAACTTTGGATGTTTTTAGCTTTCCAATTCATAGCCTGCAGTTATGAAATGGAAGTTAGTAATGTGTATTTGTTAACATTTGACGTAACCTTTTCTGTTGATCACCCAGTTCTTTGTAAATTTTGAAAAAAATATTTATTCATTCACGAGATACGGGCAACATCTATTGCTGCAGTCTCTGTGGAGGTACTCCTGCACTGCTGTTGGGTAGGGAGTTCCAGGATTTTGACCCAGTGATGAAGGAATGGCGATTATATTTTCAGGTGAGTGAGTTGGAGAACTTGGAGGTAATGGTGTTCCCATGCACCTGCTGTCCTGGCCCTTCTAGGTGCTTGAGTTCGTGGTTCGGGCGGTACTATCGAGGAAGCTGTGGTGCGTTGCTGCAGTGCATCTACAGATGGTACACATTGCAGCCATATTTTGCCAGTGGTGGAGGGAGTGAAGATGGTGGATGGGGTACCAATTAAGCGGGCTGCTTTATCCTGGATGGTGTCGAGCTGCATGAGTGTTATTGGAGCAGCACTCATTCAGGCAAGTGCAGAGTATTCCATCACACTCAACATATACCAACATTACAAAGGAGGAGGTGTTGGATGTTTTGAAGCGCATTAAGGTGGATAAATCCCCAGGGCCTGACCAGGTGTATCCTAGGATGCTATGGGAAGCAAGGGAGGAGATTGCTGGGGCCCTGGCAGCAATTTTTGTATCATGGTTAGCCATGGGTGAGGCACCGGAAGACTGGAGGATAGCTAATGTTGTGCCTTTATTTAAGACGGGCAGCAGGGATAAGCCAGGGAACTGCAGGCCGGTGAGCCTTACATCAGTGGTGGGAAAGTTATTGGAAGGGATTGTGAGAGACAGGATTTATATGCATTTGGAAAGGCAAAGTCTGATTAGTGATAGTCAGCATGGCTTTGTGCGTGGGAAATCATGTCTCACGAATTTGATTGAGTTTTTTGAGGAGGTGACCAAGAGGATTGACGAGGGCAGGGCGATGGGAGTTGTCTCCATGGACTTTCGCAAGGCCTTTGACAAGGTCCTGCATGGTAGGCTGGTCCAGAAGGTTTGAACACATGGGATCCAGGGTGAGCTAGCTAATTGGATACAAAATTGGCTTGGTGATAGGAGGCAGAGGGTGGTGGTAGAGGATTGCTTTTCAGATTGGAGGCTGGTGACCAGTGGTGTGCCGCAGGGATCGGTGCTGGGCCCTCTGTTGTTTGTCATGTATATTAATGACTTGGATGAGAATGTAGGGGGCATGATTAGTAAGTTTGCAGATGACACCAAAATTGGTGGTATAGTAGACAGTAAAGAAGGTTGTCTAAGCTTACAACAGGATATAGATCAACTGGGAAAGTGGGCAACGGATTGGCAAATAGAATTTAACGCAGACAAGTGTGAAGTGATGCATTTTGGGAAGTTAAACCAGAGCAGGATATATACAGTGAATGGCAAGGCCCTGGGGAGTGTTAAGCAGAGACACCTTGGGGTGTAAGTACATAGTTCCCTGAAAGTGGCAACACAGGTAGACAGGGTGGTGAAGAAGGCGTATGGCATGCTTGCCTTCATCGGCCGAGGCATTGAGTACAAGGGTTGGGAGGCCATGTTACAGTTGGACATAACGTTGGTTAGGCTTCATTTGGAGTAGTGTGTGTAGTTCTGGTCGCTGCACTACAGGAAAGATGTGATTAAGCTAGAGAGGGTGCAGAAAGAATTCACATGGATGTCGCCTGGTTTGGAGTGCTTGAGTTATAAAGAGAGATTGGATAGGCTGGGTCTGTTTTCCCTGGAGCGAAGGAGGCTGGGAGGGGACATGATAGAGGTATATAAAATTATGAGAGGCATAGATAGGGTAGATAACCAGAGTCTGTTTCCCATGGTAGGAGTGACTAAAACTAGAGGGCATAGATTTAAGGTGAGAGGGAGGAGGTTTAAAGGGGATCAAAGGGGTAAATGTTTCACACAAAGAATGAGCTACCTGAGGAGGTGGTGGAAGCAGGAACAGTAGCAACATTTAAGAGGCATCTGGACAGGTACTTGAATGAGAAAGGCATAGAGGGATATGGAATTAATGCAGGCAGGTGGGATTAGTATAGATAGGTATTATGGTCGGCATGGACGCGGTGGGCCGAAGGGCCTATTTCTATGCTGTATGACTCTATTCCTTGTCGGTTTTGGGAAGGCTATGGTGAGTCAGGAGGTGTGTCACTTGCCACAGAACACCCAGCTACTGACGAGCTCCTGTGTACACAGTATTTATATGGCTGGTCCAGTTAAGGTTCTGGTCAGTGGTCACACTCAGGAATTTGATGTGGGATTCAACAATGGTAATGCCATTGAACGTCAAGGGAAGATGGTTGCATTCTCTCTTGTTGGAGATGGTTGTTACCTGGCACTTGTGTGGCACAAAGGGCGGCGCAGTGGTTAGCACCACAGCCTCTCAGCTCCAGCGACCCGGGTTCGATTCTGGGTACTGCCTGTGTGGAGTTTGCAAGTTCTCCCTGTGACCGTGTGGGTTTTCGCCGGGCGCTCCGGTTTCCTCCCACAGCCAAAGACTTGCAGGTTGATAGGTAAATTGGCCATTATAAATTGCCCCTAGTATAGGTAGGTGGTAGGGGAATTGTGGGGATGTGGTAGGAATATGGGATTAATGTAGGATTAGTATAAATGGGTGGTTGATGGTCGGCATGGACTCGGGTGGGCCGAAGGGCCTGTTTCAGTGCTGTATCTCTAAATAAATAAATTAATTAAATAAATAAATGTCATTTGCCAGGTATCAGCCCAAACCTGAATGCTGTGCAGGTGTTGCGACATGTGAACACAGACTGCCTCATTATCTGAAGAGTTGTGCATGGAATGGTACACTCTGCAATCCTCAGCGAATATTGCCACTTCTGACCTTGGATAAGGTGGTCAAGAGGCATATGGGGTGCTGTCCTTTATTGGCCGAGGCCTAGAGTATAAGAGCAGGGAAGTTATATTCGAACTGTATAAAACGCTAATAAACCACAGCTGGAGTACTGCGTACAATTCTGGTCACTCTATTACAGGAACGATGTGATCACAGTAGAAAGGATACAAAGGAGATTTACTGAGATGTTGCTTGGAATGGAGAATTATAGCTACAAGGAAAGGTTGGATAGATTGAGATTGTTTTCTTTGGAACAGAGGAAGTGGTTTTCCTTGGAACAGCGGAAGTGGAGGGGAGAATTGAGGTGTATAAAATTGAGGGGCCTAGAAAGAGTGGCGAGGAAGGGCCAATTTCCCTTGGCAGAGAGGTCAATAACCAGGGCATAGATTTAAAAGTAACTGGTAGAAGGATTAGAGGGAAACTGAGGAGTAAATTTTTTTTTTTTTTACCCTGAGGGTGATGGAGGTCTGGAGCTCCATGCCTGACTGTATGGTACAGGCAGAAACCCTCGTCACATTTGAAAAGCACTTGGATATGCACTTGGGTGCCTTAACTATGCTACGGACCAAGAGTTGAAAGGAGGGATTAGGCCAGATAGCTCTTTTTCAGATGGTGCAGATACGATGGGCCAAATGGTTGCCTCTCGTACTGTAAATTTTCTGTTTCCATGTTATGATGGAGGGAAGGGCATTTCTGAAACAGTTGAAAATGATTGGACTTCGCACACCGGTACTCATGCAACAACGTCCTGGGGTTGAGCTGATTGCCTCCAGCAACCATAACAATATTGCTTTGTGCTAGGCATGACTCCAGCCAGTGGAGCGTCTTCCCCATATTCCCATTGACCACAATTTTACTAGGGCTCCTTGATACCACTGTTTTATTCATTCATGGGATGTGGGAGTCGCTGGCCAGGCCAGCATTTAATGCCTATCCCTAATTGTCCATGAGGAGGTGGTGGTGAGCTGCCTTCTTGAAGCGCTGCAGTCCATTTGGGGTAGGTACACCCACAGTGCTGTTAAGAAGGGAGTTCCAGGATTTTGATCCAGCAACAGTGGAGGAACAACGATATAGTTCCAAGTCAGGATGGTGTGACTTGGAGGGGAACTTGCAGGTGATGGTGGTCCCATGCATTTGCTGCCCTTGTCCTTCTAGTTGGTAGAGGTCGCGGGTTTGGAAGGTGCTGTCTAAGGAGCCTTGGTGCATTGCTGCACTGCATCTTGTAGATGGTACACACTGCTGCCACTGTGCGTTGGTGGTGGAGGGAGTGAATGTTTGTAGATGGGGTGCCAATCAAGCGAGCCGCTTTGTCCTGGATGGTGTTGAGCTTCTTGAGTGTTGGAGCTGCACCCATCCAGGCAAGTGGAGAGTATTCCATCACACTGCTGACTTGTGCCTTTATAGATGGTGGACAGGCTTTGGGGGGTCAGGAGGTGAGTTATTTGCCTCAGGATTCCTAGCCTCTGACCTGCTCTTGTAGCCATGGTATTTATATGGCTACTCCAGTTCAGTTTCTGGTCAATGGTACATAGAACATAGAAAAGAAAAATACAGCACAGAACAGGCCCTTCGGCCCACGATGTTGTGCCGATCCTTTGTCCTCTGTCAAGGACAATTTAATCTATACCCCATCATTCTCCCTTATCCATATACCTATCTAAAAGCCGTTTTAGATAGTTCCTAGGATGTTGATAGTGGGGGATTCAGCAATGGTAATGCCATTGATTGTCAAGGGGAAATGGTTAGATTCTCTCTTGTTGGAGATGGTTGTTGCTTGGCACTTGTGTGGTGCAAATGTTACTTGCCATTTATCAGCCCAAGCCTGGATATTGTCCAGGTCTTACTGCATTTCTACACTGACTGCTTCAGTATCTGTTTCTCACTACCCTGAGGAACTCCTGCAGTGATGTCCTGGAACTCAGTTGATTGACCTCCAATAACCACAACCATCTTCCTTTGCGCTAGGTATGACTCCAACCAGCGGAGGGTTTTCCCCGATTCCCATTGACCTCAGTTTTGCTAGTGCTCCTTATGATTAGATTAGAGATCTAGCACTGAAACAGGCCCTTCGGCCCACAGAGTCTGTGCCGAACATCAGCCACCCATTTATACTAATCCTACATTCCTACCAAACATCCCCACCTGTCCCTATATTTCCCTACCACCTTCCTATACTAGTGACAATTTATAATGGCCAATTTACCTATCAACCTTCAAGTCTTTTGGCTTGTGGGAGGAAACCGGAACACCCGGAGAAAACCCACGCAGACACAGGGAGAACTTGCAAACTCCACACAGGCAGTACCCGGAATCGAACCCGGGTCACTGGAGCTGTGAGGCTGCGGTGCTAACCACTGTGCCGCCCTTGATGCCATACTCTGTCGAATGCTGCCTTGATGCCAGGGGCAGTCACTCTCACCTCACTTCTTGAATTCAGCTCTTTTGTCCATGTTTGAACCAAGGCTGTAATCAGGTCAGGAGCTGAGTGGCCCTGGCGGAACCCAAACTGAGCGTCACTGAGCAGGTTATTGCAAAGCAAGTGCAGCTTGATGGCACTGTTGATTCCTTCCATCACTTCACTGATGGATTGAGAGTAGGCTGATGGGGCAGTAATTGGTTGGGTTGGACTTGTCCTGCTTTTTGTGTACAGGACATACCTGGGCAATTTTCCACATTGCAGGGTAGATGCCAGTGTTGTAGCTGTACTGGAACAACTTGGCTAGGGGTGCGGCAAGTTCTGGAGCACAGGTCTTCAGTACTATTGCTGGAATGTTGTCAGGGCCCATAGCTTTTGCAGTATCCCGTGCTTTCAGTCGTTTCTTGATATCAAGTGGAATGAATAGAATTGGCTGAAGTCTGGCATCTGTGATGCTGTCTTAATTCAAGGATAGTCACTCTCCCCTCCTCTCCAGGGAAAGAGGGAGCTGTTCTATTGGGTTAGGCTCAATTTAAACTGGGCTGGGATCAGCGTTGTGGAAAATCCTGTATCTAGGCCTGTGGATCGGGCTTTAAGTTAAAAGATGAGCAGGCGAGGTCAGGTGAAGCGAGCTTTAGAAATCTAAAGAGAAAAGTCGAGGCCATGGAACAGTGTAGCGATTTGGTTAAAGACACAAAGAGTAGGATAGGAAGGAACAAAGGGTTAAGTAACTGGTAGAAGGATTAGAGGGGAACTGAGGAGTAATTTTTTTTTTATCCTGAGGGTGGTGGAGGTCTGGAACTCCATGCCTGAAAGTATGGTACAGGCAGAAACCCTCATCACATTTGTACCAGTGAATAAGGTCCATGCACAGAATAGTGGTTTAAAAAAAAACCTGAAACTATCTGAATGCACGAAGCATTTGTAACAGATAAACTAGTGGCACAAATAGAAATAAGTGGGTTTGATACAATCAGCATTACAGGAACATGTTTGCAAGGTGACCAAGGTTGGGAAATCAAATAAGCAGGGTGCTCAACATTTTGAGGAGACTGGCATAATGGAAAAGGAGGAAGAGTAGCCCTGTTAATAAAAGATAGTGAAGGACAATAGTAAGAAAGGACCTTGGCTCAGAAGATCAGGAAGTGGAATCAGTCGAGGTGGAAACTAGGATTACCAAGGGTCAGAAAATGCTGGTGGGAGTAGTTTATAAGCCTGCTAGCAGTAGTTATACTGCTGGACAGAGCATTAAGCAAGAAATAATTGGAGCTTGTAACAATCTTGGGGTCTTACATCGTCATTATAGACTGGACAAATCAAATTGGCAAAGGTATTCTGGAAGATGAGTTTCTACAATGCTTTTGTTACAGCTTCCGCGATCGACACGTTATGAAGCAAACTAGGGACAGAACTATTTTGCGTAGTGAGGTACAGTTAATTAGTAAACCCACAGAAAAATGTCCTCTAGGAAAAAGTAATCATAGTACAATTGAATTCCATATTAAGTTTGAAAGCAACGTATTTGAGTCCAAAGGCAGAAGCTTAAATTTAAACAAGGTCGATTACCTGGGTATGAGGGGAGAGGTTGATTGGGTAAATAGACTGAAAGGTATGGTAAATAAACAGTGGGAAACAGTTAAAGCAGTGATTCTAAATTTTTAACAAAAATATGTTCTGCTAAACAATAACTCAGAACAATTCATCCGTGACATACTAGGGAAGTTAAGGATAATATTAGATTAAAAGAAGAGGTTTATAATGTTGTATAGTCATAAGCCTGAAAATTGGGAGAGTTTCAGAAACCAGCAAAGAGCAACCAAAAAGTTGATGAGGGGAAAAAATAAGCATGAGTAAACCAGCCAGGAATATAGAAACTGATTGAAAAAGCTTTTGCAAGTTTATAAAAAAGAGGAGGGTAGCTAAAGTAAATGTTGGTCCCTTAGAGGCAGAGTTAGGAGAAATTATGGGGAAATGAGGAAATGGTAGACACATTGAACAAGTATTTTATGTATGCCTTCACAGTAGAAGACGCAAATTACATACCAGAAATAGAGGGTAGCCAAGGGGCTAGTAAGAGTGAGGAACTTAAAGTAATTAATATCTCTCGGCAGAGATAAAATATTGGAGAAACTGAAGAGAATAAAAGCCGACAAATCCCCAGGACCTAATGGCCTACATCCTCGGGTTCTAAAAGAGGTAGCTGCAGAGATGGTGGATGCACTGGTTATGATTTTCCAAAATCCCCATGATTCTAGAACGATCCCAGGAGATTGGAAGTTAGCAAATGTTATCAATACTATTCAAGAAAAGAAGGCGAGAAAACCAGGAACTGCAGGCCAGTTCGCCTGGCAACAGTTGTCGGGAAAATGCTAGAACCCATTAAGGAAATCTTAATGCATTTAGAAAATCATAGTATGATCAGACAGAGTCAACATGGTTTTACGAAAGTGAAAATGTGTTTGAAAAATCTTAGATTTTTGACACTGTAACTAGTATGGTAGATGAAATGGAGCCAGTCAGTGTAGTGTACTTGGATTTCCAAAATGCATTCGATTAAGGTGCTACATAAAAGGTTAATACGCTAGATAAGGACTCATGGAGTTGGGGTAATATATTAGCTTTGATGGAGGATTGCTTGATGGACAGGAAGCAGAGGGAGGGATAAAAGGGGCATTTTCAAGTTGGTAGGCTGTAACTAGTGGAGTGCTGCAGGGGTCAGTGCTGGGGTCTCAGCTATTTGCAATCTATATTAATGACTTCGATGAAGAGACTGAGTAATTTATCCAAGTTTGCTGGTGATGCAAAGCAATGTAAACTGTCAGGAGGACCCAGAGGCTGCAATAAAATACAGAACGATTAAGTGAGTGTGCAATAAGTTGGCAGACTTAGCATAATGTGGGGAGTGTGGAGTCCTTCACTTTGGTCGTCAGAATAGAAAAGGAGAATATTTTTAAAAAGGCATGAAACCTTTAATGTTGATGTTCAGAGAGACTTGGATGCACCTGAACAAAGAACACAAAGTTCGCTTGGAGGTACAACAGGCAATTAGGAAGACAAATGGCATGTTGGCCTTTATTGTAAGGGGACTGAAGTACAAGAACAAGGAAGCTTTGTTGCAATTGTATCGGGCTTTGATGAGCGCACACGTGGAATACTGTGCATGGTTTTGGTCTCCATATCTAAGGAAGGAAATACTTGCCTTGGAGGCAGTAAGGCGAAGGTTCACTAATTAATTTGGTTCCTAGGATGAGAGGGTTGTCCTTTGATGAGTTGTTGAGTAAATTTGGCATATACCCTCTAGAGTTTAGAAGAATGGGAGGTGATCCCATTGAAATATATCAGATTGACAAGGTAGATACTGAGTTTTTTCCCCCTGGCTGGGGAATCTAGAATGTGGGGGCACTGCCTGAGGATAGGGAGTCACTCGTTTTGGAGGGAGATGAGAAATTTGTTTCATTGAGTTGTGAATCTTTGAAACCCTCTACCCTGGAGGGTTGTGGATGCTCCATCGTTGAGTCTGGTCAAGGCTGAGATTTTTGATTTTTCAGGGATACGAGGGCAGGAATGTAGAGTTGAGGTAGCAGATCAGCCATGATCGTATTGAATGGTGGAGCAGGCTCAAGAGGCCATATGGCCTACTCCTGCTCCTATTACTTATTACTTATGTTCTGGAATTAAGCATTTTTTTCTGGTCTATGTTTGGACCAAGGTTGTAATGAGGTCTGGAGCTCAGTGGTCCTGGTGGAACCCAAAGTGAGCAGCAATAACAACTTGTATTTACATAGCGTCCTTAATGTAATAAAATGTCCCAAGGCACATCACCAGAGGCATTTTCAAACAAAATATGACACTGCCACATAAGGAGATATTGGAGCAGATGACCACAAGCTTGGTCAAAGAGGTAGGTTTTAAGGAGTGTCTTAAAGAAGGAAAACAAGTTATACAGGTGGAGAGGTATCGGAAGGGAATTCCCAAGCTTGGGACCTAGGTCCTCTGAAGACACGGTGGAGTGATTAAAATCGGTGCTGAGGAGCCTGGAATTTGTGAAATGCAGATATGAGAGTTGGACGAGATTAGTGATGGGGAGGGTCCAGGCTATGGAGGGATTTGAATTTAGGAGAATAATTTTTAAAATCAAGCTATTGCTCAACCAGAAATCCATGTAGATCAGCAAGCACAGGGGTGATGGATGAATGGCATTTGGTGCGAGTTGGGACATGGGCAGCAGAGTTTTGGATGACCTCAAGTTTACAGATGGTAGAATGTAGGAGGCTGGTCAGGAGCACGTTTAAATAGTTAAGTCTGAAAGTAACAAAGGTATGGATGAAGAGCTGAGGCAGTGGCAGATAAGGGTGATGTTATGGAGGTGGAAATAGGCAGTCTTGGTGACGGTGCAGCTATGTGGTTGAAAGCTCTTCTCAGGGTCAAAAGTTACACCTAGGTTGTGAGCAGTCGATTCCAGCCTGATGCACTTGCCAGGGAGAATGATGGATTCAGTGGTGAGGGATCAGAGTTTGTGGTGGGGACTGAAGACAATGGCTTCAGTTTTCCCAATATTTAATTGGAGGAAATGTCTGATCATCCAGTACTAGATGTTGGATAAGCATCTGACAATTTACAGTCAGTGGAGAGGTTGAGAGCTGGTGGTGAGGTAGAGCTGGGTGTCAAAGGCTGAAGACAGATTGAAAGGACAAGAAGGGATAGTTTGCCTTGCTCGCAGTCACGTAAGATGTTATGCATGACTGTCAGAGCCAGTTCATTACTGTGGTGGGGTGGAAACCTGATTTGGGTGGGGGGGGGGGGGGGGATTCAAACATGGAATACTGCAAAAGATGGGCATGAACTTGGGAGGCGACAACATATTCAAGGACTTTGGAGAGGAAAGGGAAGTTTGAAATGGGGCAGTAGTTTGCAAGGATGGAGTGGTCAAGCGTTTTTTTTTGAAGAGGGGGATGACAATGGCAGATTTGAAGGAGAGAGGGACAGACCCTGTGAAGAGAACTGTTAACTAGGTTCACTAAAATGGGAGCCAGGAAGGGAAGTTGGGTGTCAGTAGTTTATTGGGAGTAGAGTCAAGAGAGCAGGACTGGGTCTCATGGTCAAGATGAACTCTGAGGGCATGAGAACAGATTGGAGAGAAACTAGAGAAGGAAACCGGTACAGCGCTAGGGCAAGGGGAGTCTTAGAGGAGATTTGACCCGGTGGGCTAGGGAAAGGGTGGGAAGTGACAGTCAGTTGATTAGATGGTCTCAATCTTGGTGTCGAAGAAATCCTTGAGCTCCTCGCACGGCATTAGAGATGAGAGTGGAAGAGACTGGAATGGGGTTTAAGAAGACTGTTTGCAGTAGAGAAAAGAAGTTGGGGAATGGTACCTCCTACATTCCAGGATAATCCTGGAACAGTAAGCAGTTTTTGCAGATGAGTGCAGGACCTGTTGGTGCTTTATGTGGTCTAGCCAGATCTGGTGGTGAATGGCTAAATCAGTTGACTGCCATATCCATTCAATTCTGCATCCCTTGGACCTAAGGCAGTGGAGATGAGGATCAAAGTGAGGGAGTGTAATGGTTTTAATGGGTACTAGGGTGTCAAAGGTGGAGGTGAGGGTGTGGTTGAGCAGTTAGGTAGCTGCAAAAATGTTGTGAATGGAAGGCCAAAGGCTAGTTAATTGGGAATTTGAGAGTGTAGTTCAAAGTGAGTTGGGGTAGAATAAAAACAAGAAATGCTGGAAATACTCAGCGGGCCTGGCAGCGTCTGTGGAGAGAGAAGCAGAGTTAACGTTTCAGGTCAGTGACCATTCATCAGAACTGGTAGAGCCAGAAGTGTAATAGATTTTAAGCAGTAAGGTGGGGGTGGGGCAAGAGATAACAAAAGAGAAGGTGTTGATAGGACAAGGTCATAGAGAATAACTGACCAGAAGGCCATGGCGCAAAGGTAAACGGTATGTTAATAGTGTGGTGAAAGACAAAGCATTAGTACAGCGAGGGTGTTAATTGACTGAAAACTGAACAGCCTAGCCTCAAGCACAAGTGTGAAAAAAACAGTGGGTAGGCACAGTAGAAACAAAATAAAATAAACGCACAAAAAAGAAAAAAGAAAAGAATAACTGAAAATAAAAAGAGGGGCCCATCATGCTCTGAAATTATTGAATTCAATGTTCAGGCTATAGCGTGTCTAATCGGTAAATGAGATTCTATTCCTCAAGCTTGCGTTGATGTTCACTGGAACACTGCAGCAATCTCAGGACTGAGATGTGGGCATGAGAGCCAGGGGATTGTTGAAATGGCCAGCAACCGGAAGCTCAGGGTCATGCTTTCAGACTAAATGGGTGTGTTCCGCCAAGAGGTCACCCAGTCTGCGTTTGGTCTCCCCAATGTAGAGGAGACCACATTGTGAGCAGCGAATACAGTATACTAAATTGAAAGAAGTTAAAGTAAATCACTGCTTCACCTGAAAGGAATGTTTGGCGCCTTGGATAGTGAGGAGAGAGGAGGTAAATGGGCAGGTATTAAATCTCTTGCGATTGCAGGAGAAGGTGCTGTGGGAAGGGGACAAGGTGTTGGGGATAATGGAGGAGTGGACCGCGGTGTTGCGGGGGGAACGATCCTTTCGGAATGCTGACGGGAGGGGAGGGGAAGATGCGTTTGGTAGTGACATTACGCTGGAGGTGGCAGAAATGGCAGAGGATAATCCTTTGGATGTGAAGGCTGGTGGGGTGGAAAGTGTAGACAAGGGGAACTCTGTTGCGGTTCTGGGTGGGAGGGGGCAGGGGTGAGGGTAGAGGTGCGGGAAATGGGCTGGACGCAGTCAGCCACAGTGGCGGGGTGGGGGCTCCTCGGTTGAGGAAAAAGGAAGACATCAGAAGCACTGTCATGGAAGGTTGCATCATCAGAGCAGATGCATCGGAGATGGAGAAACTGGGAGAATGTAATGGAGTCCTTACAGGAGGCAGGGTGTGAAGAAGTGTAGTCGAGGTAGCTGTGGGAGTTGGTGGGCTTATAATGAGTATTAGTAGACAGCCTATCCCCAGAAATGGAGACAGAGAAGTTGAGGAAGGGAAGGGTCTGAGATGGACCATGTAAAGATGAGAGAAGGGTGGAAATTAGAAGCAAAGTTGATCAAGTTTTCCAGTTTAGGGCGGGAGCAGGAAACGGCACCGATACAGTCATCAATGTACCGGAAAAAGAGTTGGGGGAGGGGCCTGAGTAGGACTGGAACAAGTAATGTACAACATATCCCACAAAAAGACAGGCATAACTCGGACCCATGCGGGTACCCATTGCAACAACTTTTACTTGAAGGAAGTGAGTGGAGTTGAAGGAGAAGTTGTTCAATGTGAGAACAAGTTCAGCCAGGCAGAGGAGGGTGGTGGTGGATGGGGACTGGTCGGGCCTCTGTTCAAGGAAGAAGCGGAGAGCCCTCAAACTGTCCTGGTGGGGGATTGAGATGTAGACAGATTGGACGTTCATAGTGAAGAGGAGGCGGTTGGGGCCAGGAAACTGGAAATTGTCAAAATGACGTAGGGTGTCAGAAGAGTCACGGATGTCGGTGGGAAGAGACTGGACCAGGGGAGAAAAGATAGTCAAGATAGGAAGAAATAAATTCAGTGGGACAGGAACAGGCTGAAACAATGGGTCTGCCGGGACGGTCCTCTTTGTGGATTTTGGGAAGGAGGTGGAAGCGGGCTGCCCAGGGTTGCGGGACTGAGGTTGGAAGCTGTAGAGGGAAGATCTCCAGAGGAGATGAGGTCAGTGACAGTCCTGTGGGCAGTAGCTTGATGTTCGGTGGTGGGGTCATGGTCCAGGGGGAAGTAGGAAGAAGTGTTTGAGAATTGTCACTGAGCCTCTGCGAGGTAGAGGTCGGTGTGCCAGACGACAACAGCACCACCCTTGTCTGCAGGTTTGATGACAATGTCGGGGTTAGACCTGAGAGAACGGAGTGCAGCAAGTTCAGAGGGGGACAGGTTAGAGTGAGTGAGGGGAGCAGAGAAATTGAGATGGCTCTTGTCTCGCCGACAGTTTTCAATGAAAAGGTCAAGAGTGGATAAGAGACCAGAGGGAGGTGTCAGTTAACACCCTCTCTGTACTAACACTTTGTCTTTCACCACACCATTAACATACCGTTTGCCTTTGCTCCATGACCACCTGGTCAGTTATTCTCTGTGACCTTGTCCTATCAACACCTCTTTTGTTATCTCTTGCCCCACCCACGCTTTACTTGTTTAAAACCTATTACATTTCTGGCTCTGCCAGTTCTGATGAATGGTCACTGACCTGAAACGTTAACTCTGCTTCTGTCTCCACAGATGCTGCCAGACCTGTTGAGTATTTCCAGCAAATCTTGTTTTTATTTCAGATTTCCAGCATCTGCAGTATTTTGCTTTTATATTCAGTTGGGATAGTGTTTTTTTTCCCCAGTGGCAGACATCGAAGGAGGTAGGGTTTGGAGGGGAAAGCAAGATATGGGTGGAGTGCGATGCAAAGAAGTGATCAGAGATGGCCTTTTCTGTGATTGATACTATGGAGGTAGTCAGGCCATGTGAAGGTCGAGGGTGGCTGTGAATATGGGTTGAGGAATTTGCATGGAGTGTAAGATTAAGGAAAGATAGGAAGGCAGTGAACTCCGAGGAGAAAGAACATAATGAATTGAGGTGGAAGTTAAAATCACCAAGAATGAGAAGCCACTAGGTACAGAGGCTGAGGGAGGAAAGCCGTGAAGGTAGCTGGTTGAGAAAACTGGGATGGTACTTAGATGGGTGGTGGAGAAACAGGAATTTAAATAAGATGCGAGTGGGTGGAACAAGCTGGAACTGTATAAATCATTGGTTAGGCCATAGCTTGAGTACTGGGTGCAGTTCTGTTCACCTCATTACAGAAAGGATGTAATTGCATTAGAGATGGTACAAAAAAGATTGATGAGGATATTGCCAGGACTGGAAAAATGCAGCTATGAACAAAGATTGGATAGGCTGGGGTTGTTCTCCTTGGAACAGAGAAGGCTGAGGGGAGACCTGATTGAGATGTACAAAATTGTGAGGGGTCTGGTTAGAATGGATGTGAAGGGCCTATTTACATTAGCAGAGAGGTCACTAATTAGGGGGCATAGATTTAAAGTGATTGGTAGAAAAAAAACTTCACCAAGAGGGTGGTGGGGGTCTAGAACTCACTGCCTGAAAGGGTAGTAAAGGCATAAACCCTCAAATCATTTAAAAGCTGTCAGGATATGCACCTCAAGTGCCATAATCTGCAGGACTACGGACCAAATGCTGGAAGATGGGATTAGATTGGGTGGCTCATTTTTTGGCTGGCGCAGACACGATGGGCCAAGTGGCCTCTTTCTGTGCTGTAAATTTTCTTTCTATGATTCTGAGGTGAGATGCTCAAAGAAGAAGTAAGTGCCAAAGAGTAAGATGACAGACAAGGTGAGATTTGGTTATAAGAGCCACACCACCACAACAACAGTCTGGGTAGGGCAAGTGGTGAAAGGTATAGCCAGGCCAGGAGTCTTCAGTTAGGGGGAAGGTGTTATTACCCCTCAGTCAGGTTTTTATCAAGGTCATGACATCAGTGCAGTATCCACAATAACCTCATGGATTGCATGGGCTTTGTTTGTGAGTGAACAGACATTCTGGAGGGAGATGCAGTGATGGCTGGGCCACTGGCAGGATCAGCACTGGGAAAGGTGAGTTGGATAGAGAGAAAGTTGGCAAGTTCAGGCCTCAGCTGGTGTGCTGGGCAGGATGGTCAGCGAGGGAGTAGGATGGGACAGTTGGGTCTGGTGCTCATTAGGAGGCACCGACAAGTGCCTTGATAAGCCCTTTGGCAAAAGCCGAGAGGCACAGAGAAGCTGTAAGCTTAGCCTAGAGGGTGTGAAGCCTAGGATGGTGGCAGGAAAGTAAGTAGGTCAAGGAGTACTGAATATTTGGGTTAGGGATTTGGGAAGGCAGAGCACCTGAGAGGGAAGAACTGGAAGGAGTGAGCAAGCTATTGGTGAATAGGTGACACTTGATAGCACTGTCAAAGTCACCACTTTGCTGATGATGAGAGTAGGCTGATGGGCTTGTAGTTGGCTAGATTGGGTTTGTCCTGCTTTTTGTAGACCGTGCGTACCTGGGCAATGTTCATCTTTGTTGTGTAGATGCTAGCATTGTAGCTGTACTGGAACAGTTTGACGAGAGATGTGACTAGTTTTGAAACTTGGGCTTCATAAATAGAGGCATTGAGTAGAAAAGCAAAGAAGTTATGCTGAGCCTTTATAAAGCACTGATTAAGCCCCAACTGGAGCATTGCATCCACTTCAGGTAACCACAGTTCAAGAAGGATGTGAGGGTCCTCTGCATCCTTTCGAGGACATTTACCAGAATGGTTCCAGGGATGGACGATTTTAGATACCAGGTTAGGTTGGAAAAGCTAAGGTTTGTTCTCCTTAGAAAGAAGGGGATTGAGGGGTGATTTCATAGAAGAGTACAAGATAATGACCGACTTGGAGAAGTTATACAAGGAAAAACTGTTCCCATTAACAAAAGGTGCAAGGACTAGGTGACAGATTGAAGGTTTTGGGGAAGAGATGCAGGGGGAATATGAGGAAGCACTTTTTTCCACAGCGGATACTCGCTGCCCACAAGGGTGATGGAAGCGGAGACAATCGGTGACTTCAAGAGGAAGTTGAATGGCCACCTGAGAGAAATAGACTTGCAGAGCTATGGGGATCGAGCTGGGGAGTGCGACTGACTGACTTCATAGCTCTGTGGAGAGCCTGCATGGACTTAATGGGCTGAATGGCCTCCCTCTATGCCAGAGATGACACTGACTCTTAAGTCTTCAGCATTACAGCTGGGATGTTGTTAGGGCCGTTTCTTATGTCGAGTGGATCGAATTGGCTGAAGACTGACATCTATGAGGCTGGGGACCTAAGGAGAAGGCTGAAATGGATCATCCATTTTTTTCCTGAAACCCCATGCTGTACCTTTCCTGGGAGTGTTTGATGGGACAGTGTAGAGGGAATGGATTATCCATTCAGAACCTGACTGAAGATAATTGCAAACCTTCTGCCTTGTCTTTTGCACTCACCTTCTGGGCTCTGCCATCATTGAGGTTGGGGACATTCATGGAGCCTCCTCCTCTTGTTTAGTTGTTAAATTGTCTACCACCATTATTGACTGGATGTGGCAGGACTGCAGAGCTTTGATCTGATCATTTGGTTGTGGGATCGCTTAGCTCTATCTGTAGGATGCTGCTTTTGTTTAGCACGTCTGTAGTCTTGTGCTGTAGATTAACCAGGTTGGCATCTCACTTTTTAGGTATGTCTTGAGCTGCTCCTAGCACGCTCTTTTGCATTCCTGGTCCTGATTGAACCAGGTTGTTCCTTTTGTCTCTATAAATGGTCGAATGAGGGATATGCCAGGCCATGAGGTTACAGTTTATGGTGGAATGTTGCTGATGACCCATAGCACTTCATTGATGCGCAGTTTTGAGCCTCTAGATTTGTTTTGAATTTATCCCATTTAAGCATGGTGGTTGTGCCACACAACACGATGAAGGATGTCTTCTGGTGAAGATGGGAGTTTGTCTCCACAAGGACCGTGCGATAGTCACTCTAACCAATACTGTTATAGAAGACGCATGTGCAACAGGTTGATTGGTAAGGATTAGCTCATTTAGGTTTTTCCCCTTGTGTTGGTTCTCTCACTACCTGCTGAAAGCTCAGTCTGGCAGCTGTGTCCTTCAGGGCTCAGTCAGTAGTGATGCCATCAAGCCACTCTTGGACAGTGAAGTCCCCCACCCTAGTACGTTCTGTGTCCTTGCTACCCTCAAGTATTTCTTCCAAGTATTGTTCAATATGGAGAAGTATTGATTCATCAGTTGAAGGAGGGTGATAGGTGATAACCTGCAGGAGATTTTCTTGCCCAGGTTTGACCTGATGCCATGAAACTTGATGGGGTTCGGAGTCAATGTTGAGGACACTCAGGGTCACTCCCTCCTGACTGTATACCACTGTGCCACCACCTCTGGTGGGTTTGTCCTGCTGGTAGGATGTGACTTAGCCAGGGATGGTGATGGAGGAGCCTGGGTGTTGACTGAAAGGTATGATTCTGTGCACGTGACTTTGTTGCTTGACTAGTCTGTGGGACAGCTCTCCCGATTTTGGCACAAGTCTTTGAAGTTAGAGGAAGACTTTGCAGGGTTGAGTGGGCTGGGTGTGTCTTTGTTGTGTTGTTTAATATTTACAAAGCTATCAATAGGTATAGTTCTTTGGAGAAAGGACAGCAGTTGCTATGGTCTTACTAGGCTCTGTTCAGTGACAATATAATTTCCAGCCCAGTTGATGTTTGTGAGTACATTAGAATTGTGCCCAGCAGTTTGTCATGGTTCAGAGCTCTTGGGCATGCACATTTGCTTCAGCTGGTCATTAAAATCTAGGACTAATCTGTGAGTTTGATCTCTTACAAAATTGGGAAATGATCACCCTGGAGAGGGATGCCAGTCACTAACTTGAGAACCTGTATTAATCATTTGGTGACAAGTAATCCTTCTATCGGACTTTGACACAGAATACTGGATGTAGCTCAGGGCATTAATGAAGTGATTCTCCATTCCTGATTTGGCTTGCTCTTGTATTTCATCTTCACTGAGGTTAAAATTTTTGTTTCGCAACATTGCTTTGGGGCCTGATATTTATTTCTCCAACTTGCTTTGCTATGTGTACCAACCTTGGCATCACCAGACCAAGAATGGTTTAGGTATCTACTTTGAGCTTGTTTACTTCCAGTTCCCTCCTTTTCAGTCACTCATTATCTCAAAATTTTCCTGGCACAACTTTTGAGCCATTGGAATTTCACACCAGCACAAGTACTTAAAACTAATTTTTATGCTCTATCTTGGATACTTGTATTATTTTAAATGATCTGTGAAATCTTGTGGAGTGGCCATTTAAAAAAAATATATTATTTCTGGACATGAAATATTCTGTGGATAGTGTCATTGTTAGTAATAACTATTATTTTCAATACCTCATTTGTTTCTCAGAATTGAAGAAATTTAATTTTTTTATTAATTGACAATGTAGATTTGCTATCAGTTTCCAGTATCTACTTGTTCACTGGCATCATTTTTTCATTTGGCAATAGTAGGTTTCATCATGATACTAAAATGCTTTAACATCAGTGACATTTATGTTTCATGTTTAATTTTTAATTTAAAGCTTTGGTGTCTCATTTCAGTGTATGTGTCTTAAAAAATACAAAATTTGAATTTCTACGCCATTGCACATTTGAGTTGTGACTATTAATTTTTGTCCATGCCCAACTAGTTCATACTATGCAAGGTGTTATATGATCAATATGTTATAAGTAACAAAATATAACCAATTCATCATACTGAATGTCACTTGATAGCAAAAGAATCATTTAAAATATGTTGATGACATTGTGCTAGGCATAACTGCTTTGTGGTACAAGAGGGAGAAGTCTGAAGAAATATCACCAGTGAGTGTTTCAGGGTTATTTATTTCAGTGGTGCAAAAGAAATCATAAATGTATTTGCATCTGCAATGTGTATGAATAATGGGCCCTTCATTTTCATGAAAGAACTTCTATAACTTCCCATCATCTATTTGATATTTGGAATCACTTTGAAGAGCGCCCTGAGTAGTCATGAAAAAATTCTAAGTTTAGTATTTACTTGCAGAATAGGTTTATACAGCACAGAAGGCCATTTGGCCTATCCTGCCTGTGCTAGCGGTCTGAACTACCAATTAGTCTCACTCCCTGTTCTTTTCTCATGGCCCTGCATATTTTTCCTTTTTAACTGGAGACCTTTTGAAAGTTACTAATGAATCTACGTTCTAAATTGTAACAACTCCGAGTTCTTTTTTAAAAAAAAAAATCTCTTCTCCCCCTTGACTTTTTGCTAATTATTTAAGATCTGCATCTTCTGCTTACTGACCCTCCTGCCAGTGGGAAGTTTCTTCCTGTCTGCTCTATTTAAACTCCTCCATATAATTTTGAGCACCTCTTAAATATCCCCGTAGTTGTCTCTGCTTTAAGGAGAACAATCCCAGCTTCTCTGATTTCTTCAGGTAACTGCAACCCCACAACTTGGTACCACTCTATTAAGCCTCCTCTACACCCTCTACAAAGGCCCTGACGTCCTTTCTTAATTTTAATACTTGTGACATCTAACTAAATATATCCAAGTCAAGTTAAGAATAAATTAAAAAATCTGGTGAGCCAACAAATATTTCTCATTCCTTTGTTGTTGCAGTGGAAAAATGTGAAAGCTGTGCTGATTATGTATTTTATGGCACTTCAAATGCTTTTGAAAATCCCAGTGCAGATGTGTGGCTTTCAAACAAACCTAGAGAATCAAACTAATATTTAGTCACCATTATTTGGTTCCTTTTAGAAATATAGGAGTAAATGAATCAAAATATTTGCTGGTGTATGAAGTAGCATTGGTAGTTATTTCTGAACTGTAGAAATGAATGGTTTTGCAACAATTTTTCCATTGCAGAAAATTTCTGTGAATGTTGTCTTTTTTTTTCCAGTTGCTTCGATGGCACTCTGGTAAACCCAGAGTGAAATGGTTTTGGTACTGGTAGTGATCCTTGTTGTATATAGAAATACATAAAAAATTGTCACAAACACAGGACATTCTGACCAACCATTCCATGTCAGCATTGGCCTCCATGTGAGCAAATAGTTCTAATCATGCTTATTTACCCTGTTCCTGTATCCTTTCAAACCCTTTCCTTTCATCCACCTATCCAATCTAATCTAGAGAATGTTGACATTGCTTTTGTCTCAACCACTAACCTTACAAACCAATGGTACGTATAATTGCAAGAGGTTTTTTTTGCACATGTAAGGAGACCATTAAAATTATGGGTAAATTATGTAATGCAGTTTTGAATTTTGAAAAGTTCCATAACTATTGAAGCCAATCATCTGTGATCACATGTTGATAACTGCATAATTTTTTGGCTGTATGTTATTTTACACCACATATATGCTAATGCAGTAAACAGCTGTGTCGTAAGCACAAACTTTAGTCCACGCTACTGTCTGAAAGTGATTCTAAATTTTGTGTATCTCTTTTTACATGGCCACAAAGTAGTTAAACCACCCTGGTATGGCTAACATGTCTTCTGTTTTGTGCTTCAGAGCTCTAAATCATCTTTATTCCAAAGCTTTCCTTATTAATTCATTCTGACTGCCATGCTCATACAGTGGTTATCACATGTAAAAATTACTAGTGCAGATCAAGTCCAGTACTGTTTCATTTAAATGTAGACCTTGTGTAATAGTCATATCTGTCCCATTAATTGGGATAACCAAAATCTTTAGAATTTTTTTTTAACAAGTACATTTCTTTTCTTTTGTCTTGCATCCCCTTCCCCACAACTTTTTATTAGTTCATAACTCTCTCATACCATTTAGCATTCTCTGACAGTCAGCTTCAATAATATGGATTGAAGCCACTTACTCAGTTACTCCTCTTCCTTCATCTTTTCCTCCTTTATTTCCACTGGCGCTACCTTTCCTCCCCCCACCCACCCTTGTGGCTTGTACCTACTTGGTGCTTTCCCCCGCATAGTGTCTTTGGAATTTTATGCAGTCTGCCATGGTGGATTTGGTAGCATGTGGTGTGATATAATTAGGCGGGAGGTTTTTTTTCTGATTCCCAATGGCAAGATATTTTAAAGGAATTAATTCATTGGTGGGTTTGCAGCGTTCTGGGGTTCCCCCAGCGCGCTGGTGGATTGCAGATTTACATTTATTTGAATGCCATGAATACTCATTACCCTACGCATAGTTACCATTTAGTCCTACCTGCCAGATTAACTGGATGGTGAGCGATATTCCCATGCCACCCGGTTCGTGAATGTTTCAACATGGTGTGCAATAGTTGGATTTGTGCAGTAGGCCTATCCTCTTCTGTCTTTCACTCAGCTGCTACACTAACACCAACATTGGAATGGATGTTTGCCTTCGGGCTCAGTACCAGCAAGAGTGAATCATCTTGGGATGGCAGCGACGGCATGGGCGGGTCTACATGGAGGAGCAGGGGAGGACAGGGTGGGGTCTCGGGTGCATGGAGGAGCAGGGGAGGATAGTCGGGGAGGACAGGGTGGGGTCTCGGGTGCATGGCGGAGCAGGGGAGGGAGGAGGGCAGAGTCCAGTGTGTGGAGGGGCTGATTTTTATGAGGCTGGCTGTGTGTGGTAGCAGGGCGTGGTGAGTTGTGTTCCTGTCAGAAAACTGATGGTCGTGGGATGCCTAAAAGGAGGGAGGATCACTGTCGTCGTCTGAGTCCTGTGTGTCCACATCAGAGTACTGGCTGGCAGAAGGTGTGGTCACAGTCTTGGGGCTATTGTATATGGTGGGGGAGTGGGGGAAGGTCGAGACTTGGGGCTGGGTATTCGTGGTCATCATAGGAAGGGGATTGTGAATCTAAGTTATATAAAAATATATATAAATAAATATATTGAGCTGGTCCACAGTAAGGGGGGGAGGTTCTATGGTAACTGGGGGAAGGGTGAAGGTTAAGTTGGGTGGGTGTAGGGTGATGGGTGCAAGCTGGAAGGTGGCAGGAGAAGGTTGGAAGCTGCGCAAACTTGCGTAGTATCGCAGGCGCAACATCTTCTGGAAGAAGAATGCAAACTGTGTCCAGTCAAGGAATTAGTCGATTAGGAGGACACAAATGATGGTGGGTGGGAACTTGTGCTGCATGCAAATGTAAGGTACATAACGGCAATCTGCTCATGACTTTTCATGGTTTTGCAACACTCTTTTCATCTCAACAATTGAAAAGTTGCAAAGTCATGATCCTCATACATGCAGTTTGTCGTCTTGAATGCGAACAATTGCAGAGGGAGAGACTGAGGAGAATCTTGGCCATCAATGGATGATGCCTCAACAGGAGCAGCAGCCAGCACAAGAGGGCGAGGCTGCTTAGAATAAAGCCCTATCCAGGAAAGGCGTTTTCGAGGACGGGTGCTGGCGTGTCATCACATCCTCAGGACAAGGACACATTACCTTCAGATGGCTGAGAGGCACTGCCAGAGAAGCATGAGGATGTGACTTGTAATGGCGACAGAAATGTGTACGATCCTTCAGCATTACCTGTAGCCACTTGTTTTCATTGGGAACCCGATGCCACTTACCCTCAAGGTTACTGTTGCACTCAATTTCTTTTCTATCAGGGATCAACGGGTGACGTGTGGCATCTCGTAGTCTGCGACCCACATGTGCAACAAAGGTGCCAGTGATTTCATCTACTTACTGTAGACAAGGGCAGCAAGGTCTGCGGCCTTCGGTGCCATCGCTGGCTTCCCTAGAGTGAACGGGGTGAGTGTACTATTGTAGCCATTAGAGCTCCCTGGGACCAGCCTGCTGTCTTGGTTAATCGCAAAGGCTTCCACTCTTTGAACGTACAACTGGTTTGTGACCACTTCGAGAAGGTGACCAAACAGGTGGATGAGGGTAAAGCCGTGGATGTGGTGTATATGGATTTCAGTAAGGCGTTTGATAAGGTTCCCCACGGTAGGCTATTGCAGAAAATACGCAAGTATGGGGTTGAAGGTGATTTAGAGCTTTGGATCAGAAATTGGCTAGCTGAAAGAAGACAGAGGGTGGTGGTTGATGGCAAATGTTCATCCTGGAGTTTAGTTACTAGTGGTGTACCGCAAGGTTCTGTTTTGGGGCCACTGCTGTTTGTCATTTTTATAAACGACCTGGATGAGGGTGTAGAAGGGTGGGTTAGTAAATTTGCGGATGACACGAAGGTCGGTGGAGTTGTGGATAGTGTCGAAGGGTGTTGTAGGGTACAGAGGGACATTGATAGGCTGCAGAGCTGGGCTGAGAGATGGCAAATGTAGTTTAATGCGGAGAAGTGTGAGGTGATTCACTTTGGAAGGAGTAACAGCAATGCAGAGTACTGGGCTAATGGGAAGATTCTTGGTAGTGTAGATGAGCAGAGAGATCTTGGTATCCAGGTACATAAATCCCTGAAAGTTGCTACCCAGGTTAATAGGGCTGTTAAGAAGGCATATGGTGTGTTAGCCTTTATTAGTAGGGGGATCGAGTTTCAGAGCCACGGGGTCATGATGCAGCTGTACAAAACTCTGGTGAGGCCGCACCTGGAGTATTGCGTGCAGTTCTGGTCACCGCATTATAGGAAGGATGTCGAAGCTTTGGAAAGGGTGCAGAGGAGATTTACTAGGATGTTGCCTGGTATGGACGAAGGTCTTACGAGGAAAGGCTGAGGGACTTGAGGTTGTTTTCGTTGGAGAGAAGGAGGAGGAGAGGTGACTTAATAGAGACATATAAGATAATCAGAGGGTTAGATAGGGTGGATAGTGAGAGTCTTTTTCCTCGGATGAGGATGGCAAACACGAGGGGACATAGCTTTAAGTTGAGGGGTGAAAGATATAGGACAGATGTCAGAGGTAGTTTCTTTACGCAGAGAGTAGTAGGGGCGTGGAACGCCCTGCCTGCAACAGTAGTAGACTCGCCAACTTTAAGGGCATTTAAGTGGTCATTGGATAGACATATGGATGTAAATGGAATAGTGTAGGTCAGATGATCGGCGCAACATCGAGGGCCGAAGGGCCTGTACTGCGCTGTAATATTCTAATTCTAATTCTAAAAAAGAATCTGACCAGCTAGAAATTCTGGTGCACTTGCAGCTCTCGGGTACCTTATTTAACTGCCACTTTTTGTATGTTAACCCAGATGGTCACTATCAGCAGGATATTCCTCTTTAGCTCAGAGACACTAAGATCAATTGTAAATTGCAAATATAAGTAGACGAGGAGGCTATTTGGCCCTTCGAGCACCCTGCCTCTTGAATGATTCTTGATGTTTGTTTGTTCCCTCACTGAAAGATGATTCTACAAATGATCACTTTGTATGTAATGCTTCCTGACATGACTCCTGAGCTAGTTCGTATCTGTGCCTTTGTTTTGGAGTTGTGCTTGACATTGCAACAGTAGTCTGGGTTAATCTGTTCTATTACATTAATATCTTCTATAAGGACCTTTTCTCAATTGCCTCCTATCAAGGCTCAAGAGTGAGGATTTTCCTTATGCTTCACTCCTCTGATGCTTGGGATCATTTGGCTGTGAGGCTCTTCTCTATATTGCTTCCAGGATTTGGATGTTTCCTTTGTGCTTCAGTGACAAGAGCTGAACATCGTATCGAGGTGCAGCCTGAGAGCTTTGTTAATTTTAAGCATGATGGCCTCAGTGTAGCTTGGCATTCTGTTTCGTTTGTTGAATGCTGTTCAGGGCTAACTGGAAGCAGTAAGTGTTTGACAATCATTGTTAAAATACTTTCATCCCATCTGATAATTATATTCTTTTTTCGTCCAGTGTTTAATATCATGTATTTAATTGTATTGCATTTACTGTAAGTCCATTTGAAATTTTATTCAGATCCTTCTGCACTTCCTGAGCTGCTTCATTAGTGTTAACTTGTTATACTCCAATTTAGTATTATCTTTGAGAAATACAAAGCAAGTTCGTCATATTCAATCTAGTTAATGCATGTGGATTAGACAAGGTGGTTGGGGGGGGGGGGGAGAGAAATTCCGTAGTGCCGCTTCTAATATGTACAAATTAGGAGGCAGATATTAAGTTGAGAAGCATACTACATGCAATGCACCAGCGATCAGTATTCGAATATTTCTTGACAATTCTAGCAGCATTACACAGACTTGCATCGAATTTCCCAGGGAAGACAGCACCGCGGTTCAATGACATTCGTCATCAAGCTGCGTGGTGATAGGATGGCGGGTGAGAGCCATTAAGTGATTATGGTGCAAGGCAAAAAGAGGTGATGGTGAGAGTAGTATAGAAGCAAAAGGTGGGTCCAGAGAAGGTGTAAATGTTTGCAGCAGAATAGTAGAGGCAAGCGTGGAAAGTCTGTTAAAGATAGGAAGGGTCCTGTGGCCCAGGAAAGGCAGGTAAACACAGCGTGTAAATCACTCGATCAGCCATGTAATGATCGGGATCCGCATCTATGGGTACGCGATTGGCTTGTTCACCCTGAATCAATTGGTGTTCTTGTTCTAATGGTCAGCACTTTGTACAATTCTTCAAAAAGCACATTATCACCCCTAAATATATACCAACTATCCTGTAAGTTTTAGTAACCTTCTTAAGACTTCCATGCAAGTGTATTGAAAGTAATTGTTTACTTGTAAAATTCCCTATAAATAATATGCGATTAATGTTGTTAGTGCATGGGAAAGTCTTCCTCTGCTATGTCCAGACTGGCCAAGAGAGTGTGGGAAAATGGCGCACTGACACAGAACACAAAAGTCCAAGTGTATCAAGCCTGTGTCCACGGAACCTTGCTCTACGGCAGCGAGGCTTGGACAACGTACGTCAGCCAAGAGTGACGTCTCAATCCATTCCATCTTTCCTGCCTCTGGAGAATCCTTGGCATCAGGTGGCAGGACCGTATCTCCAACACCGAAGTCCTCGAGGCGGCCAACATCCCCAGCATATACACCCTACTAAGCCAGCGGCGCCTGAGATGGCTTGGCCATGTGAGCTGCATGGAAGATGGCAGGATCCCCAAGGACATATTGTACAGCCAGCTCATCACTGGTACCAGACCCACCGGCCGCCCATGTCTCCGCTTTCAAGACGTCTGCAAACGCGACATGAAGTTCTGTGACATTGATTACAAGTCGTGGGAGTCAGTTGCCAGCGATCACCAGAGCTGGCGGGCAACCATAAAGGCTGGGCTAAAGCGTGGCGAGTCGAAGAGACTTAGCAGTTGGCAGGAAAAAAGACAGAAGCGCAAGGAGAGAGCCAACTGTGCAACAGCCCCGACAACCAATCTTATCTGCAGCACCTGTGGAAGAGTCTGTCACTCTAGAATTGGTCTTTATAGCCACTCCAGGCGCTGCTTCACAAACCACTGCCCGCCTCTAGGCGCTCACCCATTGTCTCGAGACAAGGAGGCCGAAGAAGAAGAAAGAAGAATGTTAGTGGATGCTTCCAGGAAGTAGTCATTTTCAGGTGGTATCTATTTACTTGATATTCCTACACCTTGTTTCCTAAAAGATTTATAGAGTTTGATTTTTAATTTTATTACTTTCTATTACATTGTTAATCAATTTAGGGTAAAGTTTTATTTGCATATTTATTCTGTTTGCTCCTTTAAAGATACTCATTTGACTTTTTTCCCCTGATTATTCTCTCTCCTCATCTTGCAGTGGTATTGATTAAGTCCTTTATTCATTCCCTATTACATTGGCCTTTCTGAAGTTGTACATCTGAGTATTAGTTTGTTTCAGGTCATCAAATTTATCAGGTGATGTTTGTTGTCCGCATTGCCACTGCTTCCATTCCCATGTTACGTGTGGATTACTTGTCATTAATAAGTGAGACTTTGAGTTACCCCTTGAAGCATCCCTAACAAAATGGGTCAGAAAGCAGTAAAGCTATAATTTGCTCAATCAGATTTCTAACAGCTTAGACGTTCCCAGTTTATATTGTTATGGGCAAATGAGGAGGGGTTGAAGAATTTCCCTCTCTTCCCTTTCGTTGTTGGACAACAATAGGTTTAATTTTTCTTTTGTCTTGTGATCATAACAAGAATCAAAGAAAGAAGTTAACTTTATTGTACCTAAACGAACTAGTAGAATAATAAGCAACGCGCCAATTTTCACTCTCGCACGCACTGTGGAAGTTTACATACACACAAATAGGTTACAGAGTGCGGAAAGGTAGATTGGTTGAGATAGAGTCCATAAAATAAAAGGCATACAGTCTGAAGTTTAGTGATTCGGCCGGCTTCCAGCTGAATTCAGTGGTCCTGAGGCTTTTAGTCTGAAGAGGTAGATGGCTGGTTTGGTGGGTCTCTTGGAGATAGCAATGTGGATGATTTCTGCTGGAGTATGCAAAGGTGGTCCGTCAACGGCAGGATTTGAAAGCTTTCAAGCTGAAATGGAGAGAGGGGAACCCCCACTTAGGGACTGCATATGTCAGAGTCCAAAAGCTTGTCCTCTGCTACGAAGAAAAACACCAGCTTAAAAACCACAGATGGGGAGGGTCTTGTCACATGACAACCATGCAGTCTTTCAAACATAGCAGTATTTCTCTGCTGAGAGAGCAAGTAGTTCCTTTCAACTTCCTGCGTCTTGGTTCTGGTTCAGATCTCCAGTCAGTGGATTGAAGAAAATTAGTATTCAACAAAGCACATTGGTGTAACAATATGCTACTAGTATCTTTTTATTTGTGTATGTCTTGACAATTGCAGCCTGGCTCTACTAATAGCACTAAAATAAAAGCAAAATACTGCGGATGCTGGAAATTGAAACAAAAACAAGAAATGCTGGATTCACTCAGCAGGTCTGGCAGCATCTGTGGAAAGAGAAGCAGAGTTAACGTTTCGGGTCAGTGACCCTTCTTCGGAAGAAGGGTCACTGACCCGAAACGTTAACTCTGCTTCTCTTTCCACAGATGCTGCCAGACCTGCTGAGTGAATCCAGCATTTCTTGTTTTTGTTTCTACTAATAGCACACTCGCCTTGAGTCAGAAGATTGTGGGTTGAAGCCATACTCTCAAATGGAGGTCTTGTTTTTTAAATCCTACATTAAACTGAGGCTGGAGCTGCCTGATGAAGTGAACACAAAATACCTTGTGGCCCTACTCCGGGAAGAGTAGGGAGTTCTCTTAGTGTCCTGGTCAACAATTTTCTCTCATCCAGCAGTACGCGAAGCAAATTAAGAGCAAAATACTGCAGATGCTGGAACTCTGAAATAAGAAAACGCGGAGCTCAAGTGTTATGCTGGGCCCCCACTTGTCAAAAATGAGGCACATTAATTTTGTCATGAACATTGATTTTTAAACTGTTACTGGAGTGAAAAAAGGACTTGTTAAACAGATCAGCTGTGGCTAGAAAAGACATTTGCATATTAACAGACGATGCTTGGAAGGACAAAGGGCCGTTCCCTGACACATTCAACTCACAATGGATCTTGATCACCGAGTTGTGTGTAAGAGGAGCATTCCAGAGACTGCTAAGTTGATACAATCCAAGACGTGGTCAGACTAGTTAGTCACATGACTAACCTGCTTGGTAACCTGGGTTTTCCTGATTTGTACAAACAGTTTGGACTCAGAGTGTCTGTTGGCTCCTGGACTAAGAAGACCTTTCCTGTCTGCTCCCATCTCTTCTCAAGCCTTTGAATTCACTGAAGACACATGAACCCCGAAGAGAGAAAAGTCTCTTACAGTGAACAAGGTTTAAGAAGAATACTGGGCCCCAATGCAGAGCAAGATCTACCTACAATCAAGGACTTTACAGTGAGCTCAAAGAACAGTATAAAAAAAAACTCTTCAGATATTGCCCCAAACCTTTCCAATTTATTTTTCTTCTCTTTCCTGCCTCTATTTGCATGTGTATCGCGTATGCATGCGAGCGTGGGCACGTCGTGTATCCGTAGGCGTCAACCGAATTAGAGTTTAAGTTAAAGATTAACGAAGTTCAACTTTCCTTCTTTAAACCTAAGAAAACTTGTTTGAGCTGGTTTGTATGCCTTATAGTTAGAAAGCAGTGAGCAAGGATTCACCAAGGGTGCACTAAAAACAGTGTGTTAAAAATTAAACCCTGTTACGGCAAGACCAGGTGAAGGCTGAAGGGGAATCCTAGACCTCTTTCCTCACCTGGTCGTAACATCAAGTTTCTGCAGCCGGTGTCATTTCCTGCAGATATGTTTGTCTGGGACACATGTCTGACTTCCCACATGCCACAGGCTGCACATTCCACTCGGCAGAGCTGCCCTGCCATACCTTAACTTTACAGACTATTTATTATAAGTAGAATAGTTTAACAGTTACTCACCAACTAGCTCTTTCTGCTGCACCAAAGCAAGAACTAAATTCTAGAAGGTCAGATCAAATATGTTGAAGTGTCTTTATTTGAACACAACTTGTGAACAGAGTAACATTTTTTAATGGCAGTTGAAAGCTCCAAATCTTTTTTTCTTAATGCTTCAAGTTAAGTGTTGCATTTTTAAACTTTTTTACTCTTGCTCAAAATTAAACCAGCTGTTATATGTCCTGATGACTCTGGGGAAAATCCCAGCTTCTAATTCCTTTTGCAAGTGTATTTGTTAACTTGCAGATCTAGGTAAATCTAGGTAAACCCAGGATAGCAAAACCAGAAAGCGCTGTGCTGATTAAATTCCAGTAGCTTGAAAATATCTTTTGTTACTTTTGAAAGTGGTCGAGCATCACATCAGACCTCTTTTTTTTTATGCCAACCTGAGAGGGAAGATGGGCTTTGGTTTAATATCAGATCCAAAAAGTGGAATTTCTGACAGTACAACCACACGATGGGCCCAATGGCCTGTTTCTGTGCTGTATAACTCTGTGACTCTATGACCTTCAGTTGTCGTCTTCTTTGGCCTCCGTGTCTCGAGAGACAATGGGTAAGCGCCTAGAGGTGGTCAGTGGTTTGTGAAGCAGCGCCTGGAGTGGCTATAAAGGCCAATTCTAGAGTGACAGACTCTTCCACAGGTGCTGCAGATAAAATTGGTTGTCGGGACTGTTACACAGTTGGCTCTCCCCCTGCGCTTCTGTCTTTTTTTTCCTGCCAACTGCTAAGTCTCTTCGACTCGCCACTCTTTAGCCCCGCCTTTATGGCTGTCCGCTAGCTCTGGCGATCACTGGCAACTGACTCCCACGACTTGTGATCAATGTCACAGAACTTCATGTCGCGTTTGCAGGCGTCTTTAAAGCGGAGACATGGGCGGCCGGTGGGTCTGATACCAGTGACGAGCTGGCTGTACAATGTGTCCTTGGGAATCCTGCCATCTTCCATGCGGTTCACATGGCCAAGCCATCTCAAGCGCTGCTGGCTTAGTAGGGTGTATATGCTGGGGATGTTGGTCGCCTCGAGGACTTCTGTGTTGGAGATACAGTCCTGCCCCCTGATGCCATGGATTCTCCGGAGGCAGCGAAGATAGAATGAATTGAGACGTCGCTCTTGGCTGACATACATTGTCCAGGCCTCGCTGTGTAGAGCAAGGTACTGAGGACACAGGCTTGATACATTCGGACTTTTGTGTTCCGTGTCAGTGCGCCATTTTTCTACATCGCGAGACAGGTTACTGGTGATGGTTGAGCCTAGGTAGGTGAACTCTTGAGCCACTTCCAGAGAGTGGTCGCCGATATTGATGGTTGGAGCATTTCTGACGTCCTGTCCCATGATGTTCGTTTTCATGAGGCTGATGGTTAGGCCAAATTCGTTGCAGGCAGCTGCAATCCTGTCGATGAGTCTCTGCATGACCCTCAGTACTGCTCTGAAAAAGTGTTGATTTAAGTTATAAGATCAAATCTCTGGGGTGGGACTTGAACCCATGACTTTCTGACTCTCAAACATAAATGCTACCACAAAGCTAGTTAGAAGTTAGAAACCTATTTAATTCCTTGAGTAGAGATGGAACAAAAATTGCAATCTAATGCAAGCCTAGTCTAAAGATAATTTTCATATCATTAGTCCTTTTCTTGTAATTTTTTCTGACTGCAGGAACCAGCAAATCTCTCGTCTTTTCCTGAGAAGATTACAAGCAGTTTGGCTACCTTCTGCCAACTCATGAAAATATCCAATCACTGAAAAATACCCTTTCAGTGGTTGCCATGCTGTTTTAAGACAGCAATGGTTCAAGAAGAAAGTCCATCATCATCTTAAGGGAAACTGGGCAATAAATAACCAGCCTTATCAGCAATGCTCATAACCAAGAATAAATTTAAAAAAAACTTATGGTCTTGTTCAAACATTAACAGTGATCAAAATTTACATCTAATTAGAGAGCACTTCAATAGATGGAGACAAAGTGTCTGAAGCTTATATATCAGATTCTTTGAAATGCTGGTTGAAACTATCATTTAACGTGTCTGTGGGCTGGGACAGCTAATTGAGTATTCTGGAAATAAGGGAAAAAATTCATGCCTAACAATCATGTGTACAAGTAGATTGAAGTAATAGTTTAAGGTTCAAGAAAAGTTTTGGTTAACCAAAGTGTTGCACTGAAATATATTAACCAAATGTTACAATCAAGAATGTAATTATGTTTTGAGAGATTTATATTAGCTTAAAAATTAACTTGCTGTCTATTGGGTAAACTAATATTTGTAATAAAATGAAACCAGCTACCATGGCAATGAAGAATAATTTGCATTTCTGCAAGTACAGTGAGCAAGTAATGAACCTTGTAATTTATCACAGCATCTTTATTGCAACATAACTAAGGCCTAAAACATGGTCAGTTGCATATGCAGGATTAGGTCTATGAAAGAAGAAACAAAAGAATTGTAGGTATTACTGATATTGTTTTTTATTTGTTTCTTGGGATGTAGGTGTTGCTGGCAAGGCCAGCATTTGTTGCCTATCTGTAATTGCCCTTGAGAAGGTGGTGGCGAGCTGCCTTCTGGAACTGCTGCCATCCATTTGGTGCGGCTACACCCACAGTGCTGATCAGGAGTGAGTTCCTGGATTTTGATCCAGTGATGATGAGGATGGTGTGGGGCTTGGAGGAGGACTTGCAGGTGGTGGTGTTCCCATCCGTCTGCTGCCCTTGTCCTTCTCGGTGGAAGAGGTCCTGGTTTTGGAAGGTGGTGTCGTGAGGTGCTGCAGCACATCTTGTAGATGACGCACACTGGTGCCACTGTGCGTTGGTGCAGGGAGTGAATGATTAAGTTGGTGGATGGGATGCTGTTCAAGTGGGCTACTTTAGCCTGGATAGTGTCGAGCTTTCTGAGTGTTGTTGGAGCCGCATCCATCCAGGCAAGTGGCGAGTATTCCATCACGCTCCTGACTTGTGCCTTGTAGATGGTGGACAGGCTCTGGGGAGTCGAGAGGTGGGTTACTCCCTGCAGAATTCCCAACCTCTGACATGCTCATGGAGTCACCGTATTTTTGTGGCTGCTCCAGTTCAGTTTCTGGCCAATGCTATCCCCAGGATGATGTTGGTGGGAGAGTCAGTGATGCTAATGTCAAGTGGAGATGGTTAGATTACCTCTTGTTGGAGATTGTCATTGCCCGGCACTTGTGTGGCGCAGATGTTACTTGCCACTTATTAGCCCAAGCCTGAATGTTGTCCAGGTTTTACTGCATCTGGACGCTGACTGCTTCAGTATCTGAGGAGCTGTGAATGTACGATGTTCAGTTCCAATAAGCAGCAATCATCCCCACCTCTGACCTTAAGATGGAGAGATCATTAATGAAGCAGCTGAAGATGGTTGTGCCTAGGACACTACCCTAAGGAGCTCCTGCAGAGATGTCCTAGGGCTGAGACAATTGACCTCCAACAACCACAGTAATCATCCTTTTATGCTAGGTATGACTTCAACCAGTAATGCATGTCAAATGGGTCATATTGGATTTGACTTGTCTCAACTGACATTTAGTTTTCTGCTGGACTTTGCAGGATTTCTTGTTTGTTCATACTTGGAAGCAGAACAGATATTTTGTTAATCAAACATTTTGCAGGGTAAAATGCACACACAGATCTCCCCAGCATTGCTCGTAAGTCAGAAGATGTGCTGTTTTATACAGCAGCATTATACCATGTAACGCACAATTTATTCGCAAAGTGTAGGTATGTGTCTCTCTTTTAAGGCTTTAAGGTGTAACTACTCTGCGTTCATGAAATTAATGCTTACGTCAGTTGTAGAACAGACTGGATTTTTTTTGTAGCTGAGAAGCACACAGCATCTTCGTTATAAATACGAAGCGAACTTAATTGACATCTGAAGTGTGATGTACCATTTGTAATCTATTAGAAGATTCCCATGGTATTGCTTATGGTGACTGGGAAGGTATCTTTTGGGGGTCCAGGGATGGCACACTGGGAGCATGTGGTAGGCACAGGGGGCGGGGTGGTACGGTGGTGGTAGGCATTGAGAGGGATTGTTGGTTCTGCTTTAAAAGAGGCTTTGAGAACAAGTGTTGCTGGACTCTGGCAGAATAGACTGCTAAGTAGTAACCAGTTGTTGGGCAGTAGAATTGACACTGAAGTGAAATTGTTTGTTCTTGAGTCTACTAAATGGTAAAACTGTTAGAATTTCACAGCCATGCTTTTTATCCATCAGAGCCAAAATATTCAGCAATGTACTATTACTGCATTAAATGGATTGGAAATTTAGAAAAATGGAATATAATTTAACCTTTGATCAGAAGAAACTTGCATTTATCTAAACTAGACTTGGTTTTGGGCATTTTCCCCCCCCCTTGCGGTTACAATTGTTTTGTTATGACTTTTCCCAGCATTTTTTAGGTTTGGTTAATGTGTTCCATTTGATATATTTATTAGTAACCTTGGTTCTGGCATTTTACAAAAACCCTGTGTGCTATGAATTTGTAAATTGTAGAGCTAAAGCCAGTAGAGCGTGGTGGACACAGAGCTCTGTCATGCTTCATAGGGAAAAAATTCTGTATAGATTAATGTATTTTTAAAAGACATCTAACTTAAAGGCATTATTTGGGTAGTAGCACTTAGAAGTTAGTTGTGCAAACACAAGTAATACAAACAGTGTCCAGAGATATCCATTATCCGGAGGTGGCCAATCATGGATTAATTTTGTCTAGTTAATCCGGCAAGATTTTAAGGTGTTGATTCAAACAAACCTGCATATTCACGTCAGACGTCCTAACTAGTTTGCTTATTTGGGGCAAATTTTTAGGTATCAAAGCCATCATTTCAACCTTAACAACTTATGTTGTAGAAATTGCTAGTAATTTGATAGGCTAATCACAGAACTAATACATTCTTTAAAGAAGCTTGCCTCCATTTCAAAAAATGTTAGGATTGTTTCTGAGTAACAGTTTTAGGATCTTCAGTTCTCTTTTTCACTCATTTTCGTCAATGCACTCTAAAATGTTTCCTTGGAGATCTTAGACGTACACTATAGTTAAATAACATTTTTGGAAGTTTGAATCTTTTATAATCTTGCAACGGAATCTAATAAAATCTTATGTGGCAATATGGGGTGTTTTCTGATTCTGTCATTTGTAAATAAATCCAGGTAGTTGAAGCTGAAACAACACAGTTTGATGGAATCTGATTTAGTCTTTGAGAATATGGTACCCATGAAGCTTCCAGTGAGCAATGTTATGCTGGTGCTTCTGTATTTTAAGTTTTTTTTTGAGGACTCATGTATTTTAGAAGTATGGACATTGTTTTATTTGGGAAAACGGAAAAAGGATTCCATAGATGTGTTCTTCACTTGAGGTCATTGGAAGGTCATTTGGACTCTGAACAACTCATACTGGAAGTCGCCTGTCTTCAGATAAATACCCAGCAGGGGCTTTTTGACTTGGAGATATTTACAGAGAAATGATAGGTCAAGATTTATAGGGGTCAGGAGGCTTGACTGTTAAGATATTGTTTTTGGTTTAGGTTTGGACAGTGTTGAAAGGAGTTTTAAATTAACCTGCCAAGGAGAAAACCCCAACTCTGCCTGTTCCATCTCTGAAAAGCCTGCCAATTTTTCCATCTCTTTGAGAAGCTCTTAGAAATGGAGAAATTAATGCTGCATTTCTCCTGGAAAACCTGCCAAACTGATCTTCAACCTTGCCTGAAAAGAACTAGTCTAGAAAGATCCTAATGACAGCCATCTATGCATATTTGGGACGCCAAGCCAGAAAAGGGACAACTGACATCTTTCCATATCTTTTTTTTTTCCTTCAAGAATTAGCAAGTATTTGGCCAAAGTATTTTTTTATAACCGAGCTCTAAAGAGAAAATCTCTTTTTTTATTTTTCAGTTAACTGGTGTTTGTGTGAGAGGGGCTAAGGTTAAAAAGGGAACTTTCATATTTTAATCTTTGTGAAAATGCTTTGCTTCGTTACTGGTTAAGTCTTGGTTTATAATAAACTGATAATTTTGTTGTTTATGAAAGAAACCTGGTTGGTGTATTTTATTCTGGGATAAAGAGTAGAGTCTATGATGGACCGTATTGGTAACTGGGTAAACATTTAAATATATGTTGTGACTTGTGGAGAAGTGACACTAGAAAAGATAGTGCACTCCTTCCACCGTGGTCGTAACAATACCACTGTAGCTTCCAGTACAAGAGATCTTGGTTCATCAGAGATGCCATTTTGCTGTGAACCTGAGCCAAGGGTGTTGGGAGAAAACATCTTAAAATCTGGGCTAGCAAATTTTTGTATGTTAACATTTGATGAAGATGCAAGTAACTAAGTTTTCAAATGTCATTTAAGGTGCTGACTCTTAACTAGGATATGGTTCTGTTGATGTTGGCAGTCCTTAGTGACCTCACCCAAATTGTGGCTAATTAGGTCTGAATAGTGAGTGTTGACAGGCTCTGGGACATTGTGCATCATAGTTGAGCTCCACCCTGGTCTCACCTGGTGCCAACAGAGGAATCTTCTAGCGATAAGGAATGGGAACCCTGTCAGATTTTGTTTTCCCTTCCCTGTCATGGTTGCTAGGAAATTGCATCTCCCTCTTCCCCAAAATCTGCTGTGGCTGAGAACAGCTAATGCAGCACAGACTCAGGATCAACTCTGGCATTGTGCTGCATCAGGAAGTGTATTTACTCAGTAAGCCACATTGAGGGAGCGGTGTAAATGGTACTGAGCAATGTTACACCCTGTACCTACACATGTTCTCCTTTCAGATTGCAAAAGTGATGTAATTGTACAGAGTGGGCCTCAGGATATGCCACTGTTCAGCATTATTATCTAGTGTAATCCAGAAAAGAAATAAAACTATATTTGTGATAATTTGGGAAGCCTAAGCAATAATTGCCCAAGTAGCAGTACTATGGTTACCAGAATCTAAATCCATGTAGAAGATTGCTGGAAAGACAAGTGACTAATACACTAATAATGAAAAGACCAGTTTGTTTTATTTTCCTTAGAAATCAAAATTAGCTGAATTAATATTTTCAGACAATTTTGAATTATTTTGTGGGAATAGGAAATTAATGCCATCTTTTCAATCTTGTCTTGAAAGAGGATGATTGGCGCAGGCCTGACAGAATCAGTCCAGAACCTTTTCTATGCTTTGTAACAATATTCCCATATTTGGTTATGTAGCAATAGACTATAGTGGTTAATCCAAGTTCCTTGGAAGAATTATCCTTGAATCATAAAAAAAAACCACATGAGCCCTGTGGGCATGTCTGTGATTTACATTCCATTGGTTGTGTGCTTCAGTATCTATTTGTAAAATATGTCAAGGAATGGCACAGTACTGTTGAAAAGGGACAGTTGGTCTATAAATGGTTATAGAGTGGGCTTGATTAGATTTAGTCAGTTTTTGCATGATTAGGTAAGCATGTTTCAGAGCTGAAGATCATGAAAGTTATTTTGCTGCCTCTTCAGTTAAATTTTCATAACTGGAGCCAGTTAATGTGGTGGTTTATAGAACTGAGCAATGAACTGTATGTATGAGAATCCACAAGATTAATTTTTAAGCACAGACAGGAGTGCACATGATAAAGCTGTTTTTTCTGTTTAAAAAAAAATCTATGCGAAGTATGCAGAATTCAAATAATTTCTTTCGTAAACCAAGACACGCTCCATTGTAGCATATAACTGGAAAACATATATACACTTCAAGCTGTACTACAGCAAAAGGATTCAAATTCCTTCACCTTGCAACTTTTTAGTTTGACTTCCAAGGTTCTTGGAGATATTGGTGGTACTGCCAGTCAAAAAACTTAAGTGGTCTAATGTAGCACATTAAATTTAAGTACCCTGCAGAATATTGCAAATTTAATTCCTACAGCTACCTTATGATTCAATAAATTTGCTTCAGTTGGCTAGATTTTGTTGGTTTGCACTTGGGTTATGATATGGAATGTTAGCTGGTGGCCTTCCATCTCTGAAGGGGAGGACAACTTGCAATAAGCTCACCCTGCTAGAATTGAGTTTATTGTATGTTGATCATGTGGGTGCATTACCATGGGCATTCAGGCATCCATGCTTCAAAGAATTTTTTATAGACTAGAAAGGATGGCCTCTTGGGATTTAAGATAGGAATTGGAAATCAAATCAGCAACAATTCTGATTTAAGTCCAAAATAAATGTTGTCTTGAGCCGCAACCTGCAAAAACTTGGAAATATAATTGGATGCAAACTATATCGGCTGTTTCAAACCGAGCAGTGATAGGTTAGCCATTACGTTATACAATATAACGTTCAAATTACAGCTGTAATGCATGCGATTTGAATGCTTTGAATTGTTATATGCAGTGCCTGCAGGGTTAATTGTATGGTTTCACACAGCCTGTTCCATCTTGTTCAGTTTACACTTAATGAAAGCTGAAATTTTGGGTGGTTAGTTACTCCAGAGCCCAAGAGTGACCAGAATTGTGCTAGGATTTTGCACCAAACTTTTCTAATGGAATCAATATAGCTAAGCATCATTGAGGCCTTAAGGCAGGACTGTACTTTTCATTCTACTTTATCAGACTAGTCAGCAAATCCTATTTTGTTGAGCTAAGTAAGCCCCATTATTCTTGTCCCTCTATATCCTGAAGCTTTCTGTAGGTTTTCTTTGATCATCAAAGAGTATAAACACCTTACATCATTTAACTCTTTATCCTTTGTAAATGTTGTAACTTTGCTGGTTTAAACTATTGCTAACTTTTACCCTTATTCTCCAGATACTGAATGTGTACATCTAATGCTAACAAATTCCACAGGGAGAATGTTCATGTTTGTTCCTTTTAAGATTACCAAAGAATTCTTATGCGTCTTTCTACATGTAGCTTTCTGCTCTTAGTCCCTATGTTGAACCCCTGTGTCTTTTCTGCAGCATTTGGCGCCAGTCAGAATTCGCACAAAACAATTTCTGTCAGTCTCTGTTCCTGTACTGGGGAATAGCATTTTGTGCCAAGTTCTAGCATTTAAATTTGTATGGGAAAGCTTTTGTGGACACCAATAGTCTTGACTGCTGTATCTGGTGCCTTCCCAGCAATATAGCTGCATCATATGGATTTTGCAGCCAGTTCCAGAAAAGGGCCAAGAAAATGTTCTTCAAAGATAGAAAGAATCGTAAGAGCTTGTATTATTCAAACTTTGACTTCTGGTATGGGATGCAAACCTCTCTGTTCAATCAATCAGCACGCTTGACACAATGGAGAAAAAGGAGCTAAGTAACTTTTTTTGATCTGAAATTTTGAAGTAGGAACATAGAAACAGGAGTAGGCCATTCAGCCCGTCGAACCTGCCTCACCATTCAATAAGATTATGGCTGAGCAGCCACTTCAATGCCTTTTTCCCACACTATCCTCACATCCCTTTATGTCATCGGTATTTAGAAATCTGTCAATCTCTGCTTTAAACATACTCAATGATTGAGCTTCCACAGCCCTCAGGAGTAGAGAATTCCAAAGATTCACAACTTTCTCGGTGAAGAAATTTCTTTTCATCTCTGTCCTAAGTGGCTTCCCCCTTATTTTAAAATTGTGTCCCCCTGGTTTTAGATTCCCCAACTAGGGGAAACATCTTAACTGCATCTACCCTGTCGATCCCTTTTAAGTATTCTGTAGGTTTCAATGAGATCACCTCTCATTCTTCAAAACTCTAGAATACAGGCCCAATTTCCCCAGTCTCTCTTCATAGGACAGTCCTGCCATCCCAGGAACAAGTCTGGTGAACCTTTGTTGCAATCCCTCTATGACAATAATATCCTTCCTATGGTAAGGGACCAAAACTGCATACAGTACTCCAGGTGCGGTCTAACCAAGGTTCTATACAATTGAAGCAAGACTTCACTACTCCTGTACTCAAATTCTCTTGCGATAAAGGCTAACATACCATTATCCTTAATTGCTTGCTGCATCTGCATGCGAGCTTTCAATGACTTATTGATGAGGACACCCAGGTGCATTTGTACATCTACACTTTCTAATCTCTCACCATTTAAGAAACAATCTGCGCATCTGTTCCTCCTACCAAAATGGATAACCTCACATTTTTCCACATTATATTCAATCTGCCACATTCTTGCCCACTCAGTAAGTCTGTCCAAATCCCCTTGAAGCCGCTTTGCATCTTCCTCACAATCCCCATTCCCACCTAGTTTTGTGTCATCCGTGAACTTGGAAATATTACATTTGGTCCCCACATCCACATCACTGATATATATTGTGAGCAGCTGGGGCCCCAAGCACTGATCCCTGTGGTACCCCACTAGGCACAGCCTGCCAACGCGAGAATGGCCCATTTATTCCTACTCTGTTTGCTGCCTGTTAACCAATCCTTGATCCGTGCCAGTATGTTGGCTCCTATCCCATACGCTTTAATTTAGCTAACCAACCTCCCGTGGGGGACTTAATCAAAAGCCTTCTGAAAATTTAAGTATACCACGTCCACTGATTCCCTTTATCAATTCTGTTGGTAACATCCTCAAAAGAAATTCCAACAGGTTCATCAAACATGATTTTCCATTCATAAATCCATATTTACTATGCCCAAAGTCCATTTACCACCAACTTTAGAACAGATTCTAGCATTTTCCCTACTACTGATGTAAGGCTAACAGGTCTGTAGTTCCCTGTTTTCTCTCTCCCTCCCTTCTTAAATAGTGGGATGACATTTGCTATCTTCCAATCTGCAGGAACCGTTTCAGAATTTTGGAAGATGATCCTCAACATATCCACTATCTCCATTGCTACCTCTTTCAGTACTCTGGGATGTAGAATATCTGGTTCTGGGGACGTCTCAACCTTCAGCCCCAACAATATCTCCAATACAGCCTTCTTACTAATTTCTTCAATTTCTCATTCTCCCTAGTCCCTTGGATCTCTAATTCTGGGAGATTTCTTGTATCTTCCTCAGTGAAGACAGACACGCAGTAATCATTTAGCTTCTCTGCCATTTCCCTATTCCCCATTATAAATTCTCTTAACTCTGCCTGTAATGGACCCACATTTGTCTTAGCCAAACGTGCCTTTTTACGTACCTATAGAAGCTTTTACAGTTTGTTTTTTTGCTAGTTTACATTCATATTCTATTTTCCCTTTATCAGTTTCTTTGTTCTCCTTTGCTGTATTCTAAAATCCTCCCAATCCTCAAGTTTACTACTCTTTCTGGCAACTTTATAGGCCTTTTTCTTTTAATCTTATACATTCCTAACTTACTTTGCTATCTACGATTGACTGCCTTTACTTTTGGGGTTTTTGTACCTTGAAGGAATGTATAGTTTCTGTCAACCATGTAATAATTCTTTTGAAGACTATCCATTGCCTATGTGCGGTCATATCTTTTTAATGCATTTTCCCAATCCGCCTCAGCCAATTTGCCCCTCATACCTTCATAATTTCCTCTGTTCAAATTTAACACCCTGGCTTCAGATTGAACTACCTCACTTTCAAACATAATGTAAAATTCTATCATATTATGGTCACTCATCCCTAAAGGTTCTTTTACAACAAGATTATTAATTCACCCTTTCTCATTACATAATACTAGATCTAAAATAGCCTGTTCTCTAGTCTGTTTCTCAACATGCTGCTCTAGAAAACCATTCCGAACGCAGTCCTGAAACTCATTCTCCTCAGCATTGGTGCTCGTTAGGTTTACCCAGTCTATATGCAGATTAAGATCACCCATGATTTACTGTATTACCCATGCTACATGATTCTCTAATCTCCTGATTTAATACCATGCCCCACACCACCATTACTGTTTGGTGGCCTAAAAATAACTCCTACCAATGTTTGCTGTCCCTTGCTTTTTTTTTTTAGCTCCACCCAAACAGATTCCACATTTTGCTCTTCTGATCTGAAATCTTCTTCCCTTTCTAATGTACTGATCCCATCCCTTATTATCAGTGCAACACCACCCCTTTTCCTTTTTGCCTGTCCTTCCTAAATGTCGAATATCCTTGAATGTTCAGTTCCCAGTCTTGGTCACCCTGTAGCCATGTTTCCGTAATGGCAATTAGTTCACACCCATTTACCTCTATTTGTGCCTTTTAAATCATCTACCTTGTTCTGAATGTTGCGTGCATTCAGGCAGCATGCTCTTAACTTTGCCGTCTTGACATTATTCTGCATTCTAAGCATGGTTGATGCTCGCCTTTGTTTCGCCTTCCTTTTAATGTCACTTGCCAATTTTCTACCTCCTGTTAGCAGCTTTACTTCCTTCCAATTTGAACTACCCCTCAGGTTCCCATCCCCCTGACCAGCTCGTTTAAACCCTCCCCAACAGCACTAGCAGATTTCCCTGCGAGGATGTTAGTTCCGGTCCTGTTAAGGTGTAGCCCATCCATCTTGTACAGGTCCCACCTGCCCCAGAACTGGTCCCAATGCCTCAGAAATCTTATTCCCTCCCTCCTGCACCAGTTCTCCAGCCACATGTTCAATCGATCAATCCTCCTATTCCAATGCTCACTAGCACGCGGCTCTGGGAGTAATCCTGAGATTACTGCTTTTGAGGTCCTGCTTTTTAATTTCCTTCCTAACTCCCTAAAATCTACTTTCAGGACCTCATCTCTCTTCCTACCTATGTCGTTGGGACCAATGTGGACCACAACCTCTGGCTGTTCACCCTCCCCCAGAAGGATGTCATGCAACTGCTCCGTGACATCCTTGACTAAGGCAACATCCTTGACTAAGATTCACTAAGGGGGAGCTAAAAAAAATGGTGTGTTTAAAATTAAAGCCTGTTACGGTAAGACCAGGTGAAGGCTGAGAGGGAACCCTAGACCCCTTTCTCACTTGGTTGTAACAACATCGCAGGGGCGGCACAGTGGCGCAGTGGTTAGCACTGCAGCCTCACAGCTCCAGGGACCCGGGTTCGATTCTGGGTACTGCCTGTGTGGAGTTTGCAAGTTCTCCCTGTGTCTGCGTGGGTTTTCTCCGGGTGCTCCGGTTTCCTCCCACAAGCCAAAAGACTTGCAGGTTGATAGGTAAATTGGCCATTATAAATTGTCACTAGTATAGGTAGGTGGTAGGGAAATATAGGGACAGGTGGGGATGTTTGGTAGGAATATGGGATTAGTGTAGGATTAGTATAAATGGGTGGTTGATGGTCGGCACAGACTCGGTGGGCCGAAGGGCCTGTTTCAGTGCTGTATCTCTAATCTAATCTAATCTAAACCACTGTCATTAAAATAATATTTATGCTAACTAGCATACAATCTTAGCAGATGTGCACTTGTTCAAATGATAAGCACTACCAACTACCATGTCAAAAGACATCTTTAGCAAAAATGAACTTTGCAGAGTTGTAAGAAGATTAGCCCAGCAGCAACTCAAGTAATGTATAGACAGGAATCTATGATTAAGTTATTAGGGGAAAAATTTTACATGTTTGCAGTAGCTTCAAACAAACTACTTCTCCAGGCATTTTTACAATAGTAATATTCTATTAATGACAGGTATGTGGGCCTATTTTAATTGGACCAAGAAGGGTGACACAGTATTTGATTATTCATTCATGGGATGTGAACATCGCTGGCCAGGCCAGCATTTATTGCCGATCCCTAATTGCCCTCGAGAAGGTGGTGGTGAGCTGCCTTCTTGAACCGTTGCAGTCCATGTGGGGTAGGTACACCCACAGTGCTGTTAGGAAAGGAGTTCCAGGATTTTGAACCAGCGACAGTGAAGGAACGGCAATATAGTTCCAAGTCAGGATGGTGTAGGACTTGGAGGGGAACTTGTAGGTGGTGGTGTTCCCATGCATTTGCTGCCCTTGTCCTTCTAGTTGGTAGAGGTTGCGGGTTTGGAAGGTGCTGTCTAAGGATCCTTGGTGTGTTGCTGCAGTGCATCTTGCAGATGGTATACACTGCTGCCACTGTGCGGTGGTGGTGGAGGGAGTGAATGTTTGTCGATGGGGTGCCAATCAAGCGGGCTGCTTTGTCCTGGATGGTGTCGAGCTTCTTCAGTGTTATTGGAGCTGCGCCCATCCAGGCAAGTGGAGAGTATTCCATCACACTCCTGACTTGTGCCTTGTAGATGGTGGACAGGCTTTGGGGAGTCAGGTGGTGAGTTACGCGCCGCAGGATTCCTAGCCTCTGACCTGCTCTTGTAGCCATGGTATTTATATGGCTACTCCAGTTCAGTTTATGGTCAATGGTAGTTCCTAGGATGTTGATAGTGGGGGATGGGAATACTATTGAATGTCATGGGGAGATGGCTAGATTCTCTCTGTTGGAGATGGTCATTGCCTGGCACTTGTGTGGCGTGAATGTTACTTGCCACTTAACTGCCCAAGCCTGGATATTGTCCAGGTCTTGCTGCATTTCTACACAGACTGCTTCAGTATCTGAGGAGTCACGAATGGTGCTGAATATTGTGCAATCATCAGCAAACATCCACACTTCAGACCTTATGATTGAAGGAAGGTCATTGATGAAGCAGCTGAAGATGGTTGGGCCTAGGACACTACCCTGAGGAACTCCTGCAGTGATGCCCTGGGATCGAGACGATTGACCTCCAACAACCACAACCATCTTCCTTTGCACTGGTATGACTCCAGCCAGCGGAGGTTTTCCCCGATTCCCATTGACCTTCGTTTTGCTAGGGCTCCTTGATGCCATACTAGGTCAAATGCTGCCTTGATGTCAAGCACAGTCACTCTCACCTGTTGAGTTCAGCTCTTTTGTCCATTGTTTGAACCAAGGCTGTAATGATATCAGGAGCTGAATGGCCCTGGCAGAACCAAAACTGAGCGTCACTGAGCAGGATATTGCTAAGCAAGTGGCACTTGAGGGCACGGTTGATGACACCTTCCATCACTTTACTGATGATTAAGAGTAGGCTGATGGGGCAGTAATTGGCCAGGTTGGACTTGTCCTGCTTTTTGTGTGCAGGACATACCTGGGCAATTTTCCACATTGGAGGGTAGATGCCAGTGTTGTAGCTGTACTGGAACAGCTTGGCTAGGGGCGCGGCAAGTTCTGGAGCACAGGTCTTCAGTACTATTGCCGGAATATTGTCAGGGCCCATAGCCTTTGCAGTATCCAGTGCCTTCAGTTGTTTCTTGATAGCACGCGGGGTGAATCGAATTGGCTGAAGTCTGGCATCGGTAATGCTGGGGACCTCAGGAGGAGGCTGAGATGGATCATCAAGTCAGCACTTCTGGCTGAAGATTGTTGCAAATGCTCCAAGTTGCCCCAAGAGTCAGCACAAGTGCCCCTTTAAGGGTGACAATGAAATACTTCAACATATGGTCCAATCAGACTGAAAGATGCCAAAATAAAAAGTTCCAACAAAACCAAAAGATATCTTACTAACTAAATTTTAATGTTTGATCTCATGCCTATAAGACACTGATCTAACAGTTCTACTCTGCACCAATGTCACTAGGGTCCCAATTTTCTTTGAAATGGATTCCTATAACAGCTTGGCTAGGGGCGGCACAGAGGTAGGGGCGGCACAGTGGCGCAGTGTTAGCACCGCAGCCTCACAGCTCCAGCGACCCGGGTTCAATTCTGGGTACTGCCTGTGTGGAGTTTGCAGTTCTCCCTGTGTCTGCGTGGGTTTCCTCCGGGTGCTCCGGTTTCCTCCCACATGCCAAAAGACTTGCAGGTTGATAGGTAAATTGGCCATTAGTAATTGCCCCTAGAATAGGTAGGTAGTAGGGAAATATAGGGACAAGTGGGGATGTGGTAGGAATATGGAATTAGTGTAGGATTAGTATAAATGGGTGGTTGATGGTCGGCACAGACGAAGGGCCTGTTTCAGTGCTGTATCTCTAAACTAAACTAAAGGTCAAAATTACTGAAAAGGCAGGCTTTTTCTGTTGATTTAAAGCAGGAACTGGAGACACACAAATGTAAATTTGTTCTGAGGTCACAAATCTCCTTTTGACTGACACACACTAAGGGCTGGATTTAGTTTGGAAGCCGCAGGTCCTGATGTCGGAAACAGAAGTGGGTGCAGCTTCCTTTCGGGCCACGATCGGCCAGCCGCTCACAATCAAGCAGTGGCTGGCCATTAAGATTAATGAGGCACGGGGGCCATCCAATGAAGGGGGCAGTGGCGGGTGTGGAGGAGAGGACAGCAGCATCAGTGGCGCCATATTTAAAAGGGCTGCCAGCCCTGCATTTAACATATGATTTTCCACTGTAAGATTTTCTTCACGAAAGAGGCAATACAACCATGGCAGAAGGAAGACTAGGGGAGGCCCCACAATTTAGCAATGCCTCCCTCCAGATTCTCTTCTTGGCTGTAAGGGAAAGGAGAGAGGTCCTTTTCCCCAAGGAATGGGAGGAGGAGACCGGCCCACCTGACCAAGCACCCTTGGTGCAGATAGCAGAAGAGGTCAGAATTGTGGGGTCACCCCAAGGACCTAGATCCAGTGCTGCTAGCAGCTAAATTACATCATCCTTGCTGCTGAAGTGAGAGCCTCATTAACCCTTAACCTCTTGGGAGGGTGCGTTGGGTGGAGAGGCAATGCCCACCCAGTCGTGGGCAAAGAGCCAGGGCATAAAGAGACACTGCCTAAAGCATGGCTACATGGCGCTGAAAGGCACCGAATTGTCAATGAAGACCCCCTACAAAGTCCCTGGAACGGGGCTGCATACAGGAGGCATCTGTGTGCCCTCATCGTGGACCACTGGACTATCAGCACAGGTCTTGAGCTTGTCCCCTCTAGGAGACCAACATTCATCTTTGCGTTTGCTCGAGAAAGCAGCATACAATTGCAGAAAGTGGACAAAAACAGCTGGTGGACTCCCACATTTCCACACATTGAGCCCAATGGAGGCGGTGTCCATACAGCTGGCCGCAAAACGGACACTCCATAAACAGGGGTGCCTGCTCAAGACAGTGAATAAAGTGGTAATGGGGCACAAGGGTGCATCTGCAGCTAAGAAGTCATGCTGCTCATCTGTCAACCATTGCATACAGGGAGCTCCATATAGAGGTGGTAGTGTCAGGAGGGGAGGCCTCTAATCCTTCAATGTCTCGATCCTCTCATGCAGGGCATGCTGGACATCAAAAAAGATCCAAAAAAGAGACTGTAGAAGAGTCTGTTGTCTGAGGAGGAGGAGGGAGCCTCACAGAGTGCACAGTCATCTCATAGCCTGCACCCTCCACCAGTGTAGACAGTCTCACGTCGGTGGGTATATGCTCGCAGTTAGATGCGGTCACACAACCTGATGAGCTCATCACTGACACATCCGAGCAGCTGATGGAGGCTGTGATAGCCCAGGCCACAATGACACAGTCAGAGGACTGTGGGAAGCCAGGCCCATGCCGTGTCTCTGGTGTTGTCAGCATCCTGGGAAATGCTGCAGCTGCGAGGGGTCAGACAACATCTGGCAGAGATACCTGAGGCAATATGTGCCCAAGCACAGATGATGGAGGAGTCCATGAAGATCTCAAGTGCTGCAATGTCTCTGACTGGTGCACAAGTGGCATCCTCCATTGGAGAGACTGGCACTCTGTCTGCAGGAGATTCATGCAGACCTGCATACCCTCGTCTTGACCATGAGCTTAAGACAGCAGTGGCGAGGCTAGGGTTGGGGGCGGGGGAATGAGGCACCTGGAGTCACCAACAGGTCCTCTACCCTCTCGGGTCAGCAGGGAGGAACAAGTGTGCTTTATAAAGGAGGAGCAGCAGCTGCCTCCCACAGCTGGGGTTTCCTTTCAGGGTGCTCCTGGTGCAGGCAACCGTTCCTCAGTCCCTCTGCCAGTGTCGCCAGATCCTCCTCCATTCTGATGGCAGAGTGTGGGGGGGAGGGGGGGGGTAGGGGGTGACGTGGAACTGCTTCTGTGCAGGAGGCTCTCAGCATGCTGTGGCCCTTCAATCCTCAGGCATCCAAAGGAGGACTGCCAAGGTCATCCCTAGCCAAGGAGCAACCAGTTCAGCCGCGTGCCTCCACTTCAGCCAACAGTGCAGGGAGAGCACCACACACAAAAGAACAACAGCGCCTAGCAGCACTTGGAATTCATGGGTGAATGTTTAATGAAAATTTGTTGTCCAAGATAATAAAGCTATGCTTCCATCTCAAGATGTCCTTCCTCTTATTTATGGCCTTTGTGGCTTTATTTTAACCTGGACTCTGTCAAGGGGTTCAAAGCAAGGGATCATGCTGCAAGAGGCCAAGTCTTGAGCCTTGCCAACTGTGCGCTGTGCACCTGGGCACTGGGTGATGGATTGCTGAACTAACAGAGGAGACAACAGGGCTGCATAAAGGGAAGTCTTTATTGGTCAACTTACAACTGGTAGTAAGGATCATAGGAAACGTGAATGTATAAGGGCAGCCTCTCTTGCACATATCTCATGGCATCTTTCCTGTTGTCCTTCACTTGGCCAGCTTCCTCCTCCACATCCTCATTGTCCGAGAAGGCACTGCACTCGGATATCCTCATCCCCAAGGATCCATCCCCGAAGGCCCACAGGGGGCCAGAAAAGCTCTAGCACCTGGGACTGCCTCACAATGTAGGCAGTGTGGCAACTTCCCAGTAAGTGTGCACAAACCTGGAGGATCCGTTTATGCCGGCGACAGACAAATTGCAGGTTGTGTGCGAGTGGAAGCCCTTCCTGTTGATGAAGGCTGCTGGCTGGTCTGCAGGATCCTTGCTGGCCACATGTCTACAGTAGATAACACCCTGCACCTAGAAGAATCTAGCGATGGCCTGAACCCGATGGGACCTCTCAGCTTGACTGTTGTGAGCCATGCAGAAGCGTACAGTTGCTACCCCTCTTGAAAAGGATGAACCGATGGGCCGCTGACTGAGCTCCCAGACATACCCCCAGTGGATCCCTGAAAAAGATCCTGAGGCACAGAAGTTTAGCACCACGGTGACCTTCAGCACTACTTGCATTGGATTTCCACCAAGGCCCCAGAGCTCAGCTTGCCCTGCATTATACCGCACAGGTCAGTAATGGCCTCCCTGGAAAGATGGAGTCTGCATTGGCACTGCCTCTCTGACATCTGTAGGTAGTTGAGCCTGAACTGGAGGGTAGCTTCTTCTGCGAAGAGGCAGCTGCTGGCTTTCCCCTCTGCACCCTTCTCCATCATCAGGATGCCGATGCTGACCCTCCCCTGTGGGCTCACATGTTGCTGCTGGTGCCAGGACCCCCCTCTCTGTCGCACCTCCTCCTCCTCCTCAACGGGGTCACCGAAGCCACCCACCCTCCTTTTCTGACAAAGGTAGCACTGGCCGTTGCCCTCCAGTATGGCTACCCCACAGTGCTGGCACCTTTGCTCCCACTCCGCAGGCAATTCTCAATGCCCTCATGCCACCTGGCAATTAATACAGCCTCTCCCGATGGCCTCTTTTTGAAGCCAGCTCCCACCTCCATGTCACCTCCTTCAACCAGGCGAGGCTCTGAAGCCCTGTGATTCCCGAGCTCCATTAGTAAGATTGAAAATGGAGAATAAAATCAGTCAATAGGACTCTTAACTACCTCAATTGCCTGTCCCACATCGATGTCAGATCTCCGCCCTCCAGGTTAGCTACCATCGATAAAAATCAAGATGTGACATCTCCTGCCCCGATTTTATCCCCTCCCCCACCCAGCCTCCGTTCCCGTCTCCAAGGGCTGATCAAAATTCAGCCCCAAGTCTTCCAATGCTTACAAAACTTTTCTATTACAGGAGTTAATTCTCCCTCCTTACTGCAACTTTACTTTTCATGCAGTGACACATATGATACGAAGTTTAGAAATTTTTTGATCAGCTTTTTACTGGTTACTCTTTCATTTTGTACACAATAATCTAAGTTTTCAAAACAAAATACTCACCAATGTAGACCAGCTAACTTAGGCACAAGGCAATCAGCTCTTAAAATGCCGAAATCCTATGAACAATCCAAGTGCAACACTAGACAAATGGAGAGGTGTTTCACACCGATTTATGATAATTATCCCATGCACATTAAAACAAGGTTAATCCAACAAATATTTTTTTAAATTGTCAATTTTTTTTTTTTACACAAAAATTTCTAGGGTATAGTTTAGTGCAAGATGCAAACAGAAACATTGTGACTTTGAAAACACAAAAAAAATTTACAAAATCTTCACTTTTCAAATAAATCTGGAGCTAGAGAAGCTACACCCTATTAAAGCCAATAAAGTCTTGCCTATTATGGCATTATGACAGCAATTTCTTTGAAGAATGCCTTACATCACTATTACACACCAACTACAGTATATAAAGTGGACTACAATGCAATATGAAAAAACTGTTTACATTTTGTGCATCATTAGAAAGAAAGACCATTATCTGATTGCTGCAGTTTGACAATGCACGATAATCTTGTATCTAAAATGGCAGTTTCCTGTCAGACTATCACCCTCAATTTACATATAACTGAAGTATTCAGGAATACTACTAGCTTACAACTTAAATATAAAATGGAGACTGTTGTAGTATTAATTTACATTTATTTCCCCCTTCCCCAATAAAGCAGAATATTTATTTCACACATGTAATGGTCATTTCTTGACTATTTACAGCACACTTACTGACTTGAAAACACTCCATTCAGTTCTCTGCATCGTGCTTCTGTAAGTGTTCTCTAAAGGTTGCTCAGCTGTGTTGAAATGAATTCTAACTCAGAAGATTTTGTTTTAACATGATGTGTTTCACTTTAGTGCAGAATATCAAACATGGCTTGTGAGGGGAAAGGTATAAAAGATGCATAATCCTAAGAAATAACCTGGCTTTAAGAAAGCCGGTAGTGATTGACTTCCTTCCTTTTCCCTAATAACCATGTATTCCATGGTATTTCACTATTATATGTCCGTTAAAGAAAACAGTCGTGCATTTTCATTAATGCAGCTCATCCTACAGCACATACCTGCATCCTCCAGTAACAGCATCTCTCTCTCTCTCTCTCTCTCTCAGCAGAGTCCACAAGCTCGGGCTCACCTTCACTTTACTTAGCATACTAGCCGCAACTACCATCTCCGTCGTGACCCACCCCGCTCATTAACCTCCGAAGTAACATCGCTCGGCCACAGCCAATCGCCATGCAGGCATGCAGTGCTCTCTGGGAATTGTAGTCCCGGATTACAGTTCTGTCCATAGGGACTGGGGAGCAGGGCAACCTAATTTCCCAACAGGCTCTCACTCACCAAAAAACAGTTGGAGTGGCCAATTGTAATAGAAATTTTTGGTGGGCTGGAGAAATTTCTTATCCCTGAAGCTGAAAGAAATGGCCAAGAGCAAAAACACGCAGCAAGCAGGAGAAACGGCCGAGTGCAGTTTTCATCCCCAGGCAGGATGGAAACCTTTGGTGGGCCAGACTCTGAACTGCAGGCTGTATGTTGGACAAGACTGTTGTAGATTGTACACATTGCTGCCACTATGCGTCGGTGGTGAAGGGAGTGAATGTTGAAGGTAGTGGATGGGGTGCCAATCAAGCGGGCTGCTTTGTCGTGGAGGGTGTCGAACTTTGAGTGTTAGAGCCGCACTCATCCAGGCAAGTGGAGAGAGTATTCCATCACATTCCTGCCTTGTGCCTTGTAGATGTTGGACAGGCTTTGGGGAGTCAAGAGGTGAGTTACTCGCCACAGAATTCCTAGCCTCTGACCTGCTCTTGTAGCCACGTTATTTATATGGCTACTCCAGTTCATGTTTTTGGACAATGGTAACTCCCAGAATGTTGACAGTGGGGGATTCAACAATGGTAATGCCATTAAATGTCATGGGGAGATGGTTAGATCGTCGCTTGTTTGAGACATTGCTTGGCACTTGTGTGACGCGAATGTTACTTGCCATTTATCAGCCCAAGAGTGGACGCTGTCCACGTCTTGCTGCATCTGGACACGGCTGCTTCGATATAGGAGGAGTCACAAATGGTGCTGAACATTGTGCAGTGAACATCCCCACTTCTGACCTTATGATGGAGGGAAGGTCATTGATGAAGCAGCTGAAGATGGTTGGGGCTAGGACACTGCCCTGAGGAACTCCTGCAGTGATGTCCTGGGACTGAGATGATTGACCTCGAACAACCACAACCATCTTCCTTTATGCTAAGTATGAATCAAACCAATGGAGAGTTCCCCCACCCCCCATTCCCATTGACTCCAGCGTTACGAGGGCTCCTTGATGCCATACTTGGTCAAATGCTGCCTTGATATCAAGAGCAGTCACTCTCAACTGTACGCACATACTTCATGTCAAGCCTCTAATATTTTAGCGTTACATCAAAGCCAATGTTACACCAAAGTTGCTTCTGATGGAGGTCATCAAGTCACCTCCAAGATAGGAGTATGTCATTTCTAATTTACTTGTGGCCTCTAAGTCTGATCAACAAGGTAGATGGTGCTGCTCTCCACAAGACCCTCAAATTGGGCCATAGGCTGCTTGCATCCTCCCAGTTGCCTCTGAGACCCATAATCTGAAGCTCTCCAGCCAACAGCACAACTAATTTCAGAGGAACATGGCAACATGTGTGGGTCATTCAGCCTCTCAAGCCTGTTCTGCTGTTCTGTTAGATCATGGTTGTACCTCAACTCCATTTACTTGTCTTTGATCATATTTCTTGTCAAATTAAATATCAATAGTGAAAATGTCAACTGACAGCATCTGCAACCTTTTGGGGGTAAGAGCTCCATTTTCACTACCCTTTGTGTCAAGTGCTTTCTGATTTCACTCCAGAATCGCCTAGGTCTAATTATAAGACTGTGTCTTCTGAATTCCCCTCATGTCAATATTATAAAATTCAGGCCCAAAAGTATCACTTATATGCCTGCAACATTGGGAGACAAAAATACAACTGGACTTGTTCAATTACAGTAAATCAATGAGTTAGATAATGCATTGCACGCTGTATGGTGAGCAATAACATATCCATCAACTCATCGAAGCAGATTCCACTATTTTACCTAACGTCTTGTGTTGAACATGCACTTCTTCTGTCCCACTATTTTTATCATGCCTGTTATGCTCAAAAATTTAACCTTCATACTTATTTCCCGATCATTAGCTCCATTAAAAGTTCCATTATATATGAACAATTTGTGAAAATGTAGAGCTCAAACATGTTCTTAAAAGAATATAGTTTCCCTGAACGACTTTGTGAGTTCATCCAATAAGTATCTAAGCCCCACAGATCAGGATGGTCACAGCTTCAAAGTCTTTGCTGATCTTGGACTGGGCAGTTGAAGGGTTAGGCATGCCTTGTTTGTGGATGTGACAATCAGCCAGGATTCTTTATCCTGCTCTCTTTCCTAAAAGTATGCAAATATAGATAGGAGGTGAGGGCAAGGTTGGGGCTGACAAATGTCCCCTGCTTGAACAGCCTGCTGTTAGACATGAATGATGACTACTTGGACGAACAAGAGGGTGCTTAGCACCCTTGGAACTGTACCCCAGCAAGGAATCGATACCTTCAGGTAAGACGGGATAAGAAAATTGGTGATGAAAGATAAACACAATGGCTAAAACTTCAACAAAAGTGAAAAACTTCTTTTGTCAACATAGTTACTTAAAAAGAAATCCAAAACAGCTTTTTCCAAACTGAGTATATAAAAAACATTGATTCAAAATTGTTGCCAAATTCATCTATTAGGTTGATTCTGAATCAGAATCAACCATGACTGGTGCTACAAAAGAATTAATTGCAAGCATTTACGATAGCAACTAAATTCAATATGTACCAAACCCTGTCAAACACAACAGGATCTGTTATTTGCTTACACTGCCAAAATCTACATGAAAACAGCAATTCGTTCAGCCCTATTTTAGGTCACAAAAATTCCACATGCGAAAAAAACCCAAATTTAAAGCAGCAAATCAACTACAAATTTTGTAATGAAAATGATTCATCTTCTCTGAAATAGTTTTGTACAGACAGAAAAATTAGAAAGTTACTAAGTCCAGCTAGCCTTTGTTAAATGTATATTCATGTTTGCGGCTGCATTCAAACAACAAAAATGGGGTAATGTGAGCACAGAAATTTTAGGAACAGGACACTTGTCCTAACAAGCCCCCTCCTTTTCGATTCATTTCAACCCCCAGTTTTGTCATATTCCTCAATTCACTCAAGTCCACATTAAATTGTCTTTTGATCTGAAAATTATTGTACCAAAATGCTGCCCAACACAATCTTTCCGATGCTATTTATTTCAAATTCTGCCACTATAGCCATGACTCTTGTTGAATATTCTAAAGCTTTGCCAGGAAGTTCGCTCTCAACTAGCAACAGCAGTGATTGTACAATTTGTTCAGTTCAGTAACTAGCTGACCTAATGCTTTAATCCCGTATGAGATAAGTAGTGAGCTGGCAGGATAGTAACCAAGTCTTTTAAGTGCTTATGATATTTCAATTTGTTAAGCGCATTATAAAACCACACTGTGTGCACAACCAAAATGGAACCTGGATCCTATTTTTAAAAATCTCGAACTTCAGCAATGAGGATTTCTTCATGCAAAGAAAAGTCACAACCCATATTTGTGAAGAATTTAAGATAGATTAAAGAATCACTATTCTTGCTCCAAATAAGGAAGGTATCGCTAAGTCATAGAGTTCAGATTCCTCTTCTAACTAGGAAGAAAGGTGGTAACTATTTTCCAAATCAGAAGATTAATTTCAAAGATAATCATGTGCTTATATAAAACTAATTTCAACTTCCAGATAGTACTTATGGTCATGTGCAGTTTCGTCTTCTAAACCAGTCATAAATCATAATACAAAAACATTACCTGGTGACTCCATACTTAAACTTTCCAGGCTGCAGTAAAAAGCATGAAATCTGATGGAATTGGTACTGCATTTTGTTTTCTCTCATATTAACCAGATTGGATATTTATTAGCATTATAGATAATTGGCACCACCCTGTTCTGCCATAATTAAGTCGACCCTCAGTATTCTGGAATAGACAATTACTTCTTAGTATACACCAAAGCAGATCAGCTGAATACTGACACTTCAGTTACAGATTTGCTGCTATGCTATCTCAGTCTCCCCAGAAACTACATACCCATATGGGACATTTATCTGGCTAGCAAAGTTCTAAGATACCATTAAAAGAGCAATTTGATAAACCAAGCCCAGCATGGCCACTCGGGTACTGCCAAACCCCTTATCAATGAGAATAAAGGAAAAATGCAAAGAGCAATGTTCTTATGAAAGGTAGATTCACGTTCAATGGCTGGGTTTCCAGTAACTCAAAGACAAGGAATGTCTGCACTGAGTGTGAAAAAGGGAATTTGGTAAGTGAGTGAATTTTAAGGGTTAATCTCTCAAGTTAGGTTTCTTGCAGTTTTAAACAGGGGTATAGAAACACTCAGAGTAGCTGTAGCAGTTAATTAGGTAGCTAGTTTAAACTGGTTTCTGAGCTTGAGCAGAGCTGACACAGCATTGTTTACTAGGAGCATAAATTCAGGGGACTCTCAGTGCTGCTTGTCTGCATTGAATGCTGCTGGAGGGCACAGAGTGTGAAGAAGGGAGTTTGGTAAGCGAGAGCATTCGGTAAGGAGGGGCACCATAAATTAAGAAAAAAATTAATTTGATTGCACTGTGCGCTGCTTTGAGTGCAGAGTGCAAAGTGGGAGTTTGGTGCGTGAGGGAGGGGCTCCTTTCTTTTTCAACCTTTTTTCTGCCTGTACCTGCCTCTCTCTGGTACAGGGAAAGAAGCTGATTGAGAAGTAGAATAACTAAGCAGTTACTCACCAATGTAATAAAAAGTCATGGTATGGCAGGTCAGCTCGGCCAAGTGGAATGTATGAAGTCATGGACGCACAACGTGTCCTAGATGAGCACATCTGCAGGAAGTGTCACCGGCTGCAGAAGCTTCAGCTCCAGGTATTGGAGCTCAAGCAGCAGCTGGAGTCACTGTCAGGCATCCGTGAGGCAGAAGACTACGTGGATAGCACGGTTAGGGAAGTGGTCACACCACAGGAACATGCAGACAGAGGGGGAATGGGTGACCACCAAGCAGTCTAAGGGAACCAGGCAGGCTGTGCTGGAGTCCCCTGAGTCTATCTTGCTTACTAATCAGTTTTCCATTTTGGATACTGGTGAGAGCGATGGTCCCTCAGGGGAGTGCAGCCAGAGCGAAGTCCATGGCACCATGGGCGGCTCAGCTGCACAGGAGGGAAGGAAGAAGAGTGGAAGAGTAATTGTGATAGGGGATTCAATAGTCAGGGGATCAGACAGGCATTTCTGCAGGAGTAAACATGACTCCAGGATGCCATGTTGTCGGCAGACATCTTCGAGGAAGTCCGTGATGCAGGGCTGACCTTGTGAGCGGGTGTCCAGGGCACCATAGCAAATGTAAGCGAGTGAACAGTGGCCAGAAGCATGCTCTGCTCTCCACATGCTCATGTTCTCCTGCAACTCTAGTGCTCCCGCCGGGTTCATGATCTGCCTCCTGCTCCCTAAGGGTTTTCTCTGGACTCCTCCATGCTTCTACCAAGGATAAACAGATTTTGCAATGAGAAGCAAGCACATCCATCTTGCTGATATCTCTAAGTCAACACCTGGTTTAAAATATTATTAAAACAGTCCTCTTTGCAAGCAGCACTTGCATATTATGAGTATTCTATGGTATTATAATAGGGGCCGTGGTTACTAATCCATTTGAAAAGGGGTCTTTCAACCAAAAAATTTGAGAACCACTGGCTCCCGAGGGAGAGGTTGGAAGTAGATGGTGTTTATTCACTTGAGCACAAATTATATGGATTTCTTTTTTAAAAAAAAAACACTTTGGGATACCATATCAGTAATTTGAGACATGATTTACAGTAAACGTTTGGGAGGAACAGATGTCTTTGGATCTGTGGTTTCCCAAGGCTTTTGACCATGATGGGTTTACCTCATCTCTTGTTGACAAATTCATAGAATCACGCAGTACAAAGGGACGTCAGTCAGCTCTTTGTGGCTGTGCTCTTTGAAAGTGCTGTCCAATTAGTCTCTTACCTGCCTTTCCTGTAGCTTTTTCCTTTTTCCTTTTGACATGCATATCCCTTTTGGAAGTTACTGTCACACCTACTTCCATCCCCCTTTCAGGTAATGCATTCCAGATAGTGACACTTGCATAACATTATTTCTCCTCATTTTCCCTCTTGATTTTCTTTTGCCAGTTATCTTAAATCTGTGTCTTGTGGTTACTAAACGTCTTGCTTCTGCCAACAGTTTCTCTCTACTCTAAACTCCATGTAATTTTTAGCTCTCCTATTAAATCTCCCCTGTCGTAAGGAGAACAAACCCAGCTTCTCTAGTCCATCCACATAACTGAAGTCCCTCATCCCTGGTACCATTTTGGTAGATCTCTTCTGCAATCTCTCCAAGGCCTGGACATCCTTCCTAAAGTGTGCTACCCAAAATTGGACACAATTCTCTGCTTGGGGCCGAAGCAGTGATTTTTATAAAGGTTTACCATAACTTCCTGCTTTTGTACTCAAGTATTGTATGTATTTTATATTTAGGAAGCCAAGGATCCTGTATGCTTTAACAGTTTTGCTTGTCCGGCCGCCTTCAAAGATTTGAGTATGCAAGCCCCCCAGGGTTCTCTGTTCCCGTGCTCTCTTTACAATTGTATGATTTTACTTCATTTTTTCTTCTAGAATGCATCACTTCACAATTCTCAGCATTATATTTCATCTGCCATGTGTTTGCCTATTTCACTAATCTGTGTCCTCCTGAAGTCTGCTACTATCTTCCTGACCAGATTTCTAAGCTTCGTGCCATCTGAAAACTTTGAAATTATGCCCCATACCCATGTCCAGGTCATTAATATATAGCAAAAAGAGCAGGGGTTCCAATATCAATCCCTGTGGATACACAAATGTATACTTAACTCCACTCCAGTCTGATGAGCAATCATTCACTACTACTCTCCACTTTCTGTCTCTTGGGCAATTTCATATTCACATTGCCACTACTCCTTTAATCTCATGGGCTTTAATTTTGCTAACAAATCTGTTTTATGTGGCACTTTATCAAATGCCTTCTGAAACTCTATAGAGACAAGATCAACTGCGCTATCTTTGTCAACCCTCTTGTTTCATCAAAGAGCTTTCACGTTTCAGACAGTTTGCCTTTAACAAGTCCATGTTGGCTGTCATTTGTTCTTCCAAATAACAATTAATTTTGTCCTTAGTTATGGTCTCCTCGAAGCTTCCCTTTCACTGACATTGGGCTGACTGCCTGTTGCTACCTGGTTTATGTATCCCTTTTTGAACAGGGCTCCTCTGGCACCATTCCCATAGCCAAAATGGATTGAAAGGATATGGTCAAAGCCTCCACGATTTCCATCCTTATTTCTCTTAGCAACCTAAGATGCATTTCATCTGGACCAGGTGACTTCTACTTTTAACACTGTCAGCTGTTTTTGTATTTCCTCTTTCATTCCCATTGAAAGACTAACTAAAAAGTTCAAGCTTTTAAAGAACAGCAAGAAATGACTGAGATGCCCTAAAGTACTTCACGTCCAATCAATTACTTTTGAAATGTAGTCACTGTAGGCAAACCATGCAAGCAATTTAAGAATAACTAGGCCCCACAAACAATAAATGAGATAAATGACCAGTTAAATTGCTTTTGAAGTTGCTGTTCAAGAGTAATGTTGACTGGGAACCAACTAGCACCCTGCTTCTCTTCAAATAATGCCACATCCCTTTACAACACTTTGAATAGGGAGATGGGGCCTTTCATCCCAAAGACAACATATCTGACATTTGCAAGAGTCACTCAGTGTCACCTTTCTAGATTATGTACTCAAATCTTGGCTTGAACACTCAAACTTCTCAACAGTCAAAGTTTCATTATTATATAATATGGTATCAGTTTTGGCTGAAAATCCCTTGCGATGAGCACCTTGAAAATGAGAACTTATTTTTTTTTAAAAATAGATTAGATAGACCTCAATATTAGACATTTATTACTGGAACTGAAAACAGCTAGCAAATAAACAAACTTCAGCTGTACTGAAGTTTACTGCTTCTTTATAGAAATTTCGATTTAATTATCCATTTAGAATGGTAACATGAACAAAGAACAAAAAACAGTACAGCACAGGAACAGGCCATTCGGCCCTCCAAGCCTGCGCTGATCTTGATGCCTGTCTAAACTAAAACCTTCTGCACTTCCGGGGACCGTATCCCACTATTCCCATCCTATTCATGTATTTGTCAAGATGCCTCTTAAAAGTCGCTATTGTACCTGCTTCCACCACCTCCCCCGGCAGCAAGTTCCAGTCACTCACCACCCTCTGTGTAAAGACCTTGCCTCGCACATCCCCTCTAAACTTTGCCCCTCGCACCTTAAACCTATGTCCGCTAGTAACTGACTCTTCCACCCTGGGAAAAAGCTTCTGACTATCCACTCTGTCCATGCCACTCATAACTTTGTAAACCTCTATCATGTTGCCCCTCCATGTCATTCCAGTGAAAACGATCCGAGTTTTTCCAACCTCTCCTCATAGCTAATGCCCTCCCGACCAGGCAACATCCTGGTAAACCTCTTCTGTACCCTCTGCAAAGCCTCCACGTCCTTCTGGTAGTGTGGCGACCAGAATTGCACGCAATATTTTAAGTGTGGCCTAACTAAAGTTCTGTACAGCTGCAGCATGACTTGCCAATTTTTATACTCTATGCCCCAACCGATGAAGGCAAGCATGCCGTATGCTGCCTTGACTACCTTATCCACCTGCGTTGCCACTTTCAGTGACCTGTGGACCTGTACGCCCAGATCTCTCTGCCTGTCAATACTCCTAAGGGTTCTGCCATTTACTGTATACTTCCCACCTATGTTAGGTCTTCCAAATTGCATTACCTCATATTTGTCCAGATTAAACTCCATCTGCCATTTCTCCGCCCAAGTCTCCAACCGATCTATATCCTGCTGTATCCTCTGACAATCCTCATCACGATCCGCAACTCCATCAACCTTTTGTGTCGTCTGCAAACTTACTAATCAGACCAGCTACATTTTCCTCCAAATCATTTATATATACTACAAACAGCAAAGGTCCCAGCACTGATTCCTGCGGAGCACCACTAGTCACAGCCCTTCATTCAGAAAAGCACCCTTCCACTGCTACCCTCTGTCTTTTATGACAGAGCCAGTTCTGTATCCATCTTGCCAGCTCATCTCTGATCCTGTGTGACTTCACCTTTTGTACCAGTCTGCCATGAGGGACCTTGTCAAAGGCTTTACTGAAGTCCTTTAGACAACATCCACTGCCCTTCCTTCATCAATCATCTTCGTCACTTCCTCAAAAAACTCAATCAAGTTAGTGAGACACGACCTCCCCTTCACACAACCATGCTGCCTCTCGCTAATAAGTTCGCTTGTTTCCAAATGGGAGTAAATCCTGTCCCGAAGAATCCTCTCTAATAATTTCCCTATCACTGACGTAAGGCTCACCGGCCTATAATTTCCTGGATTATCCTTGCTACCCTTCTTAAACAAAGGAACAACATTGGCTATTCTCCAGTCCTCTGGGACCTCACCTGTAGCCAATGAGGATACAAAGATTTTGTCAAGACCCCAGCAATTTCTTCCCTTGCCTCCCTCAGTATTCTGGGATAGATCCCATCAGGCCCTGGGGACTTATCTACCTTAATGCTTTGCAAGATGCCCAACACCACCTCCTTTTTGATAATGAGATGACTGAGACTATCTACACTCCCTTCCCTAGGCTCATCATCCACCAAGTCCTTCTCTTTGGTGAATACTGATGCAAAGTACTCATTTAGTACCTCGCCCATTTCCTCTGGCTCCACACATAGATTCCCTCCTCTGTCCTTGAGTGGGCCAACCCTTTCCTTGGTTACCCTCTTGCTCTTTATATATGTATAAAAAGCCTTGGGATTCTCCTTAATCCTGTTTGCCAATGACTTTTCATGACCCCTTTCAGCCCTCCTGACTCCTTGCTTAAGTTCCTTCCTATTGTCTTTATATTTCTCAAGGGATTCATCTGTTCCCAGCCTTCCAGCCCTTACGAATGCTTCCTTTTCCTTTTCGACTAGGCTCACAATATCCCTCGTTATCCAAGGTTCCCGAAACTTGCCAAGCTTATCCTCCTTCCTTACAGGAACATGCTGGTCTTGGATTCTAATCAACTGACGTTTGAAAGACTCCCACATGTCAGATGTTGATTTACCCTCAAACAGCCGCCTCCAATCTAAATTCTTCAGTTCCTGCCTAATATTGTTATAATTAGCCTTCCCCCAATTTAGCACCTTCACCCGAGGACTACTCTTATCCTTATCCACAAGTACCTTAAAACTTACTGAATTATGGTCACTGTTCCCGAAATGCTGCCCTGCTGAAACTTCGACCACCTGGCCGGGCTCATTCCCCAATACCAGGTCCTAACCCTAACCTTAGTTGGACTATCTACATATTGTTTCAAGAAGCCCTCCTGGGTGCTCCTTACAAATTCTTCCTCATTCAAGCCCCTAGCACTAAGTGAGTCCCAGTCAATATAGGGGAAGTTGAAATCACCCACCACTACAACCCTATTACCTTTACATCTTTCCAAAATCTGTCTACATATCTGCTCCTCTACCTCCCGCTGGCTGTTGGGAGGCCTGTAATAAACCCCCAACATTGTAACTGCACCCTTCCTATTCCTGAGCTCCACCCATATTGCCTCGCTGCATGACCCCTCTGAGGTGTCCTCCCGCAGTACAGCTGTGATATTATCCTTAACCAGTAATGCAACTCCCCCACCCCTTTTACATCCCCCTCCATCCCACCTGAAGCTTCTAAATCCCGGAACATTTCGCTGCCAATCCTGTCCTTCCCTCAACCAAGTCTCTGTAATAGCAACAACATCATAGTTCCAAGTACTAATCCACCCAAGCTCTAAGTTCATCTGCCTTACCTGTTATACTTCTCGCATTGAAACAAATGCACTGCAGACCACCAGTCCCGCTGTGCTCAGCAACATTTCCCTGCCTGCTCTTCCTCTTAGTCTTACTGGCCTTATTTACTAGTTCCCCCTCATTTATTTCACCTGCTGTCCTACTGCTCTGGTTCCCACCCCCCTGCCACACTGGTTTAAACCCTCCCGAGTGACGCTAGCAAACCTCGCAGCCAGGATATTTGTGCCCCTCAAGTTTAGAAGCAACCCGTCCTTCTTGTACAGGTCCCACCTGTCCCTGAAGAGATCCCAATGATCCAGATATCTGAAACCCTGCCTCCTGCACCAGCTGTTCAGCCATGTGTTTAGCTGCACTATCTTCCTATTTCTAGCCTCACTGGCACGTGGCACAGGGAGTAATCCCGAGATTACAACCCTAGAGGTCCTGTCTTTTAATTTGCTACCTAACTCCCTAAACTCCCCCTGCAGGACCTCGTCACTCTTGCTGCCTATGTCATTGGTACCGATGTGTACCACAACCTCTGGCTGTTCTCCCTCCCCCTTCAGAATGTCGCCTGTCCGTTCAGAGACGCCCTTGTCCCTGGCACCAGGGAGGCAACATACCATCCTGGAGTCTCTTTCACGTCCACAGAAGCGCCTATCTGTGCCCTTGACTATAGAGTCCCCTATAACTATTGCTCTTCTGCACTTTGTCCCTCCCTGCTGAACAACAGTGCCAGCCGTGGTGCCACTGCTCTGGCTGCTGCTGTTGTTTTCCCCTGATAGGCCATCTCCCCCCACCCCCCCACCCCCACAACAGTATCCAAAATGGTGTACTTGTTAGAGAGGGGGATAGCCACAGGGGATTCCTGCACTGACTGCCTGTCCCTTCTAGCGGTCACCCATCTATCTGCCTGCACCTTGCGTGTAACCACTTCTCTAAAACTCCTGTCTGTGACGCTTTCTGCCACCTGCATGCTCCTAAGTGCATCCAGTTGCTGCTCTAACCGATCCATGCGGTCTCTGAGGAGCTGCAACTGGATACACTTCCTGCAGATATAGTCGTCCGGAACGCTGGAAGCGTCAAGAACCTCCCACATCTCACAGGTGAAGCACTTTACCCCTCTAACTGACATTTCTAGCACTAATTAATAAATTAATGTAAAATAAATAAATACATATGAAATCCTTACTAAATTATGTTACAATAAACTATATGGCTCCTAGTGATAGATTTCTACTACAAATATTAAATGCTAACTAAATACAGTAATCTCCTCCCTCTGGTTTAGTTACTCTACTTATTAATTAATTAGTTAATTAGGGTTTTAATCAATTTTTATCAATGTTTTAGTTTCAAATTCAGTACTGAGCATGTGGCAAGAAAATAATTGTAATTATACATGCTTAACCATTTTGTGTTTGCTTACAAAATGTGTGGACTAAATTGCTGGTTTACACAGGATTACATAGGATATACGGCATAGAAGCAGGCCATACAGACCAACCAGACCATGCCAGCGTTTAATGCTCCACTCGAGCCTCCTCCCATCTTTCCTAGTCTAAATTTATCATCGTAACCCTTTATTTCCTTCTCCCTCATATGCTTGTCTAGCGTCTCCTTAAGTGCATCTATCTGATTTACTTTGACCACTCCCTGTGGCAGCAAGTTCCATATTCTCACCATTCTCTGGATAAAAGAATTTAGAAGAATCCTATTGGATTTCTTGGTGACTGTCTTGTATTGATGGCTTCTAGTTATGCTCTTCCCCACAAGAGAAAACATTCTCTCTCTAACTATTCTATCAAAACCTTCTCTAATTTTAAAGACCTCTATTAGGTCTTTTCAAGAGAAAAGAGACCCAGCCTGCCAATTCTTTGCTGATGTGTATACCCATGCATTTTTGGTATCATCCTTGTAAATCTTCTCTGCACCTTCTGTAGTGCCTCTATATCCTTTCTCTAATATGATGACCAGAACTGCACGCACTACTCTAAGTGTGGTCTAACCAAGGTTTGATGCAGATTTAGCATAATCTCCCTACTTTTCAATTCTATTCTTTTAGAAATAAAGCCTGGTGCTTGGTTTGCTTTTTTAAAATGACCTTTGTTACAGTCAAGCGAGGAGAGGTCAACGGGCTTCCCTCTTTTCCCTCTTTTTGTTTAACCACACAGGTTAATTCTTTCTTAAAGTGGATGTACTAGCCAATTCAGTAGGTGTTTAATTTCTTACTTGCTATCATCATGAGAACCAGTTGCACATGTTTTCTTGAGTTTAACAGAGGTTAATTTTTATTGTACCTAAACCAAACTAATAAAAATAATAAACTACGTGCTAACTTTTCACACTGTCATACACACTAGAGGTTTACACACACACAAATAGGTTACAGAGTGGGGAAAGGTAGATTGGTTGAGTTAGAGTCCATTTTAAAAAAAAAAAAGGGTATACAGTCTGTGGGGTTTGGTGATTTGGCTTGCATCCATGTTGAATTCGGCAGTCCCGAGGCTTTTAGTTTGAAGATGTAGGTGATTGGTTCGGCAGGTCTCTTGGAGACGCGATGCGGATGGTTTCCTCCAACGGGGTTTCTGATTGTAGCTGAAGTATGCAAAGGTGGTCAGTCAATAGGTAGGGTTTGAAGCTTGTCTGCTGAAATGGAGAGAGAGAGAGACACCGAGAGAGAGAGACCCCCACTTGGGTCTGCACATGTCAGTGTTCAGAGCTTCTCCTCGCTGCTGTAAACAGCTTAAGCACAAGCTTAAAACCACAGATGAGGAGCGGCTTGTCACATGACAGTCACCCAGTGATTCAAACGTGGTAGCAGTGTTTCTCTTGCTAAAAAAAAACAGTAGTTCCCTTAAACTTCCTGGATCTTGGTTCTTGCTGGGATGAGCAGCCATTTATCTCCACCTCACAGGCCTTGCAATGTAGGATACAGTGTTGCAAATTAGGTGGCCATTCTAAGCTGCCAGCAAAGTCATCCTTCATCTGTTTTCTCATAAATTTCTTCAAAAAATATAAATTCAGATCAACAGTCAGTGGATTCAAGAAAATTATCGTTCAACAAAGCAAGTTGGCATGACACATTGCTAACATGTGGTGCAACCTCTAGTGATTGGTGTATTTGTACTCTGAGATCCCTTTGTTCCTCTACCCCACTTCGACTTGCACCTTCCTTGATAAGTGACCTTCCTATTCTTCCTACCAAAATGAAAGCAGAGCTAGCTAAAGTGAACTAGCAAATCAGGTTAAGAGATAGGTCAATAGAGATGCAGTGGCAGACATTTAAGGGGATATTTCAGAATACACAGAATAGTTACATTTCAACGAGAAAAAAAAATTCCAAGGGTGGGACCCGTTATCTGTGGTTAACTAAAACAGTTAAAGATAGTATCAAACGTAAAAGAAAAAGCTTATAATTGTGCAAAGGTGGGAGGCAGGTCAGAAGATTGGACAGAATATCAAAAAAAAATGACAAAGATTAATGAGGTAAAATTAGAGTACGAGACAAAGCTAGTCAGAAATATAAAGACAGATGGTAAGAGTTTCTATAAATATTTTTAAAAGAAAAGAGTTAACAATGTGAGTGTTGGTCCTATAGAAAGTGAGTCTGGGGAATTAATGGATAATAAGGAGATGGCAGATGAATTGAATAGATATTTTTCATCAGTCTTCACTATTGAGGATACAAGTAACATCCCAGTATTAGCTGTAAGTCAGGAAATGGGAGGGAGGGAGGAACTCAAGAAAATTACAATCACCAGGGAAGTGGTACTAAACAAATTGTCGGAGCTGTGGGTTGACATGTCCCCTGGTCCTGATGGACTTCATCCTCGGGTCTTAAAAGAAGCGGCTAGTGAGATAGTTGATGCATTAGTTTTAATTTTCCAAAATTCCCCAGATTCGGGGAAGGTTCCGTTAGATTGGAAAATAGTGAATGTAACTCCTTTTTTCAAAAAGGGAGGGAGACAGAAAGCAGGAAACTACAGGCCAGTTAGCTTAACATCTGTCTTAGGGAAAATGTTAGAAATTTTTATTAAAGACGTTATAGCAGGGCATTTAGAAAAATTCAAGGTAATCAAGCACAGTCAACATGGTTTTGTGAAAGGGAAATCATGTTTAACCAATTTATTGGAGTTCTTTGAGGGAATTACATGTGCTCAGGATAAAGGGGAGCCGGTGGATGTACTGTCCTTAGATTTCCAGAAGGCATTTGATAAGGTGCCACATCAAAGGTTATTGCAGAAAATAAAAGCTCATGGTGTAGGAAGCAACATACTGGCATGGATAAAAGATTGGCTAGCTAACAGAAAAAAGTGAGTAGGCATTAATGGGTCATTTTCTGGTTGGCAAGATGTAATGAGTGATCAGGGATCTGTGCTGGGGCCTCAACATTTTCCAATTTATATAAATGACTTTGTTGAAGGGACCAAAGGTATGGTTGCTCATTTTACTGATGACACAAAGATAGGTAGGAAAGTAACTTGTGAAGAGGATATAAGGGAGCTACAAAGGGATATAGATAGGTTAAGTGAGTGGGCAAAGACCTAGCAAATGGAATGTAATTTGGGAAAGTGGGAAATTGTCCACTTTGGCAGGAAGAATAAAAAAGAAGCATATTGTCTAAATGGTGAGAGATTGCAGAGCTCTGAGATGCAGAGAGATTTGGCTGTCCATGTGCATGAATTGCAAAAGGTTAGTATGCAGGTACAGCACGTAATTAGGAAAGCTAATAGAATGCTGTTGTTTATCACGAGGGGAGTTAAATACAAAAGTGGGGAGGTTATGCTGCAGGTATACAGGGCATTGGTGAGACCACATCTGGAGTGCTGTGTACAGTAGTGGTCTCCTTATTTAAGGAAGGATGTAAATGTGTTGGAAGCAGTACAGAGAAAGTTTCCTAGACTAATGCCTGGAATGCACGGGCTGTCTTACGAGGAAAGATTGGACAGGCTAGGCTTGTATCTGCAGGAATTTAGAAGAGTGAGCGGCGACTTGATTGAAACATATAAGATTCTGAGGGTTCTTGACAGGGTGAATGTTTCCCCTTGGAGAATCTAGAACTAGGGGTCACTGTTTAAAAATAGGGGCTCGCCCATTTATGACAGATGAGGAGAACTTTTTTTTCTCAGAGGATCGTGAGTCTTTGGAATTCTCTTCCTCAAAAGGCGGTGAAAGCAGAGTCTGAATATTTTTAAGGCAGAGGTAGATAGATTCTTGATGAGCAAGGAGGTGGAAAGTTATTGGGGGTAGGAGGAATTGTGGAGTAATCAGTTCAGCCATGAAGTTATTGAATGGCAGAGCAGACTCGAAGGGCCGAGTGGCCTACTTCTGCCCCTAATTCGTATGTTCGTATGTACTACCTCACATTTATCCATGTCGTACTTCATTTTGTCATTTATTTGCCCGTTCTGCAAGTTCTCCTGTAATTTTTTGCAGCAATATTGACTATCCCCCCACAATTTTGGGCCATTCGCAAATTTAGAAATTGTTTTTGATTCTAAAGTCCAAATTGTAAATTGTGAACAGCAGTGGTCCCAGCACTGATCCTTGTGGAACACCATTTCCTACCTTCTGCCTCTGAATAACCACCCTTTGCTCCCACGCTCTGCTTTCTGTCTTGAAGTCAGCTCACAATCTGTTTTGTCACTTGTTCCCTGACTCCACATTCTCTGACCTTATTCATTAGTCTATAATGTGGCACCTTATCGAAGGTCTTTTGAAAATCCAGATAAATTGCATCTACTGCATTACCATTGTCTACTTTACCTGTTAACTCCTTCAAAAAATTCAGTAAGTTTGGTCAACGAAGATTTTCCCTTTTGAAATCCATGTTGACTGTTCATCGTATTTTTTTTTGTTGCTAGATGTTCTTCTATTCTCTCTTTTAGGGATTCCATTATTTTTCCTACCACCAATGTTATCATTTCTGGTCTATAATTCCCTAGGCATGTTCTCTTCCCCCTTCTTAAATATAGGAATTACGTTAACTATCTGCCAGTCTTCTGGCACTACATTTTTTTCTAACAAATTATTAAATATGCATAGTGATGTTTCTGCTATTTCTTCCCAATTCTATACGTGGTTGCAATCCAGGTTCTTTATCCTCTTGTATTAGTTTATTCAATACATCCTCTTTTTTTTATTTTTAAATTCTCTTAACTTGCATTTATATGCACTTAACCAGCACCAATTTTTTTTTTTACGTCTTTATTATCTCTTGTAGCACTTAAATTTATTTGCACACACTCAGAATATTGACCGTAATAGACTGCTATGGAGATGAAGGTAAATTAATGCAGCACAATGTGTGACTGCATTCCAGTAACGCAGCCATGCCTCAGTGCTTTGTTGGCAGAAATATACCTTCATAAAACTATTTTCGTTTTTAAAAAATTGATGCTTTACACTGCTAAAATGTAGTACATAATAAATATACAGTAGGTCTCTATGTAATGAACCACAAAGTGAGTCTACTTTCTTAGTGGGGCGGGGGAGGGGTGCGTGAGGGATCAAGTGAAGGAAGATGTGATGGGTTAAAGAGAGAGGCGAAGGCGAGTGCAAGATGGCAATAAGGATAATGATGATCAGGGTGTGACAGGAAGGGACAATGCGTACAAACTGCAGAATGAGCCAGCAGATAAGACTAGAGGTTGTGAACTAACCGTGTGGGTTGGGGTGGAGGGTGGGTTCGGGAGAGGGGAAATTTAGAAATCCAAAGAAAAAGGCCAAGGCATTGGAACAGTACAGCGTTGTGGGTAAAGACGAGCAGAATCTGACCGGAAGGGATAGAGTTTAACAAAAATTGTACATCAGCAAATAAGATCATTGAAGGGAATAGAAGCAAAAAAATGAAATTAAAGATTCTATATCTGAATGCGCAAAGCATATGAATTAAGATCGATGAACTAGTGGCACTAATAGAGGTAGGTGATTTCAATCTAATCGCCATTATGGAGACATGGGGTTACATGGTGATCAAGGTTGGGAAATAAATATTTCATGGTACACAATATTTTGGAAAGACAGACAGAAGTGCGAAGCAGGAGGGGTAGCACTGATGGTAAAAGATGACATGGGGGCATTCGTAACAACGGATCTCGCCTCAGAAGATCATCAAGTAGAATTAGTATGGGTGGAAATGAGGCATAGCAAGAATCATAAAACACTGGTGGGAGTCGTTTATAGGCCCCCCTAACAGTAGCTATACTGTTGGACAGAGCATTAAACAAAAAATTATTGGAGCTTGTAACAAAGGAAATGTAATAATTGTGGGGGACTTTAATCTTCATATGGACTGCGACAATGAAATTGGCAGGACTGGTCTAGAAGATGGGTTTGTAGAATGTTTGTTTTCAGGACAGTTTCTTGTAGCAATATGTTGTGGAGCCAACTAGGGATACGGCTATCTTGGATCTAGTATTCTGTAATGAAGCAGGGTTAATAAATAATGCACAGTAAAAGATCCACTGGGAAACGGTGATCATAATACCATTGAATTCCGTGTTAAGTTTGAAAGTGACATGCTCCAATCACAAACAAAAATCTTAAAGCCAATTACGTAGGCATGAGGGGAGAACTGGCTAAGGTTAATTGGGTAAATAGACTGGAAGGTATGGCAATAAATGAACAGTGGGAAACCTTTCAAGAAACAATTCAAAATGTTAAACAAAAATACATTCCTTTTGAAAAACAAAAACGCAGCCAGAAAGATCCATCACTCAGGAAGTTAAGGAGAGTATTAGATTAAAAGAAAAGGCTTACAATGTTGAAAAAAAAGAGTAGCAAGGCTGATGATTGGGATTGTTTTCGAAACCAGCAAAAGGCCACCAAAAAGTTGATAAAAAGGAAAAAAAAATAGAGTATGAGAGTAAACTAGTCAGTAACACATAAACAGATTGTAAGAGTGTTTATAGGTATATCAAAAGGAAGAGATTAGCTGAAGTAAACGTTGGTCTCTTGGAAGCAGAGACAGGAGAAATTATCATGGGGAATGAGGAAATGGCAGAGGCATTGAACCAATATTTTGTCTGTCTTCACAGTAGAAGACACAAGTTCCATATCAGAAATAGGCAATAACCATAAAAAGAGTGAGGAAATCAAGGAAATTCATATCAGCAGAGAAGAAGTATTGGAGAAACTTGAGGCACTAAGTCTGACAAATCTCCAGGACCTGATGGCCTACATCCAAGGGTTCTGAAAGAGATAGCTGCAGAGATGGTGGATGTGCTAGCTATGATTTTCCAAAATTCCTTCGATTTCGGAACGGTCCCATCAGATTGGAAGTTGGCAAATGTTACACTGTTTTTCAAGAAAGGAGGGAGAGAGAAAATGGGGAACTACAGGCCAGTTAGCCTCATCACTCATTGGGAAAATGCTGGGATCTATTATTAAGCAAGTCTTAACAATGCACTTAGAAAAGCATAGTATGATTGGAACAAGTCCACATGGTTTTACTAAAGGGCAATCCTGTTTAACAAATTTATTAGCTTTTTGAGGATGTAATCGAAGAGACTTAGTAGTTGGCAGGAAAAAAGACAGAGGCGCAAGGGGAGAGCCAACTGTGCAACAGCCCCAACAAACAAATTTCTCTGCAGCACCTGTGGAAGAGCCTGTCACTCCAGAATTGGCCTTTATAGCCCACCTCCAGGCGCGTATCCATTGTCTTTCGAGATAAGGAGGCCCAAAAGAACTAATAGGGTCGATAAAGGGGAACCAGTGGATCTAAGTATACCCGGATTTGATAAGGTTCCACACCAATGGTTAATTGGCAAGATAAGGGCTCATGGAGTTGGGGTAATATATTAGCATGGATAGATGATTGGTTAACAGACAGGAAGCAACGAGTGGGCATAAACAGGGCATCTTCAAGTTGGTAGGCAGTGAATAGTGGATTGCCGCAAGGATCAGTGCTGGGGCCTCAGCTGTTTACAATCTATATTAATGATTTAGAAACATAACTCTGTCTCTGCATCTATGTTTGCTGATACAAAGGTAGATGGAAAGGTAAGCTGTGGGGAGGACACAGAGGCTGCAAAGAGATATAGACAGGTTAAGTGAGTGGGCAGCAAGATGGCTGATGGAGTATAATGTAGGGAAGTGTGAAGTTTTGCACTTTGGTTGTAAGAATAGAAAAAGAATGTTTTTTTCAAAGGTGTACAACTTGTAAGTGTCAGTGTTCAGAGATTTGGGTGTACTTGTCCAAGGAACGCAGAAAGTTAACATGCAGCTATAACTAACAATTAGGAAGGCGAATGGCATGTTGGCATATATTGCAAAGGGATTGGAGTACAGGAATAAGGAAGCCTTGCTACAATTATACAGGGTTTTGGTGAGACCACATCTGGAATACTGTGTGCAGTTTTGGTCTCCACATTTGAGAGAGGATATACTTGCATTGGAGGATTGGTCCCTGGTTTGAGGGGGGTTGTCCTATGATGAGAGACTAAGTAAAATGGTCCTGTATTCTCTGGAGTTTCGAAGAATGAGAGGTGAACTCATAGAAACATAATATTCTAAAGGGGTTGGATAAGCTAGACACTCAGAGATTATTTCCACTGGTCGGGGAATCTAACACATGGGGGCACAGTCTCAGGATAGGGGGCTGATCATTTAGGACTGAGATGAGGAGAAATTACTTCAAAGGTTTGTGAATCTTTGGAATTCTCTACCTCAGAGGGTTGTGGATGCTCTATCGTTGAATACATTTAGGACTGGGATAGACAGTTTGGTGTCTCACGCAATTGAGGGGTATGGCGCAGAGCAGGCTCTATGGGCCATATGGTCTACTCCTTCTATTTCTTGTGTTCTCTTCACACCTGACAATTATATACAGATACTAAGTGAAGAATCAAACTCTGCTTTCAAAAAAAACTCCTGAGTTTGATTGTTACCTTCAACAAACAGTTGTACTAGAGCTTCACTTTGAAAGAGGTTTGGAACTTCAGGCGAAGGCCTGATTGATGCCATTGAAGCATTCCTCCCATTGAATTAACACTAGTCTAATGTATGCACATACTTGTGACCTGGGCAATTTGTTCATCATTTATCTTCTCCTCATCCCCCAGCATTAATAAAAAGATAGATAAAAGGATAGGAAATGCTGAAATACTCAGCAGGTCAGGCAGCATCATGATTTTGAACACCAATCAAATCTCCTGTTAATCTTCTTTGCTCTGAGGAGAACAACCCCAATTTATCCAGTCTCTCTGCATAATTGAACTTCCTCATCTCTTGTACCATTCTACTAAATCCCTTCTGCACCCCCTCCACAGTTGACATCCCAAAGTATAGTGCCTGGAATTGAACATAGTACTCCTGCTGAAGCCTAACCAGTGTTTTTATAAAGGTGTGACATAACTTCCTTGTTTTTGTACTCTCTTCCTCTAATAAAGCCAAGGATTCCATATGCTTTTTTAAACAAGCTTCTCAGCTTGCCCTGCCACCTTCAAAGATTTGTGTACATACACCCCTAGTTCACTCTACACTCTCTTTAAAAATTGTACCATGTAGTTCATGTCGCCTCTCCTCATTCTTCCTACCAAAATGTATCACTTCACACAGAGTCATAGAGCCGTTCAGAATAGAAACAGGCCCTTCTGCCCACCGCGTCCATGCCGACAATAATGCCTATCTATACTAATCCCACCTGCCTGCATCCAATTTATACCACCACAATATCTTAATCCCACCTGCCTGCCTACCTCCCTCTCTGCCTTTCTCATTCAAGTACCTGTCCAGATGCCTCTTAAATGTCGCTACTGTTCCTGCCTCCACCACCTCCTCTGGCAACTCATTCCAGATGCCCACTATTCTTTGTGTGAAAAATTTACCCTTTGATCCCCTTTAAACTTCCTCCCTCTCACCTTAAATCTATGCCCTCTAGTTTTAGTCACCCCTACCATGGGGAAACAGACTCTGGCTATCTACCCTATCTATGCCTCTCAATTTTATATACCTCTATCATGTCCCCTCTCAGCCTCCTTCACTCCAGGGAAAACAGACCCAGCCTATCCAATCTCTCTTTATAACTCAAGCACTCCAAGCCAGGCAACATCGTTGTGAATCTTTTCTGCACCCTCTCTAGCTTAATCATATCTTTCCTGTAGTGCGGCGACCAGAACTGCACACAGTACTCCAAATGCGGCCTAACCAACGTTATGTACAACTGTAACATGACGTCCCAACTCTTGTACTCAATGCCTCGGCCGATGAAGGCAAGCATGCCATACGTCGCCTTCACCACCCTGTCTACCTGTGTTGCCACTTTCAGGGAACTATGTACTTGCACCCCAAGGTCTCTCTGCTCAACAACACTCCCCAGGGCCCTGCCATTCACTGTTTTTGTCCTGCCCTGGTTTAACTTCCCAAATCTCTGCATTAAATTTCATCTGCCATGTGCTGATGCCCTATGCCAATTTTTCAAATATGATGGTGGACATGCCAGTCTGATATGGCAGCATGTTGATTTGGGTATTTGGTGGACCAGACCAACATGAATTTTGATTCCTCAAAGGATGACTTTTACTCTGGCTGTAAATGTAAGTAAATACCAGTGACATGCTGGAGCCCATTCTATCCCAAAGAATTTTGAAATTAGCCTGATTAGGCTTGTGCAAATACTCAGATGAGAAAACTTGTGTGAATGGGGAGAAAGGAAAACTTGTGCAAAAGTAGATTTCAATGCTGCACCAAGGCCAGCTTATTCAAAAAGATTTTTTGATATGTCTGCCCACATTATCCCGCTATATATTTAGCAGTGGATCATCTCCACTAGTTTGTTCATATACTTTCTTAAAAAAAAAGGTATAATTTACAGAACTTGGAAATGCTATAATTCAGCAGTATGGATCATAATATTTGTCATGCCTTAAAACTTTTTTCAAGTAACTTGAGTAGTTTTTTTGTTTTCCTCTTCTGAATTCTTAGACATCATTGAAATAAAACTTCATTGTCAGAACATCCAATTTATACCACCACAATATCACTGACCAGAAACATCACTTTGTTTTATAAGTGGTGTCTGATTCAATTCAGGATCACAGGTGTCCCACAGAATATGTATTTAATGCTTGAAATGATGTATGGGCAAGTTGAGCTTTTATACTGCTTGTGACATTTTTGTGATTGATTGTGGTTGTCAGGTTAGTGCTAAAGCTGTTTTTACCTTGTCCCTGGAGAGGTGCTTAACTGACACATGGACCTCGTCGCATCTGGAGGCATCCCCAGTGTAATCTTTCCAGTTTTTTTTTATTGGGTCTTCAGGCAGCCTGTCTTAGTGAATCGGGCACGTTTACATTTGGGTTGCTATCAGTTATGCAAGCCCAGCACAACTGGTAACTATCTGACGGTGCCAGCTCCTCTCCATGATCAATGTAAAAGCGGCTTTAGGAAATGGACAAAGACTAAGAAAACCTTTTTCTCAAAATTCGACTGCAGATAAAGCTTTGGCTTCAATAAATCATTGTGCACATACCTGTTTTGGAAGTGTTTTGGTACATTGGGTGCCCAAAATAGAAAAGTGTTTCCTAGCCTTGCTGTGACAGCACAAAAAAGTCAGAAAAAGGTAATTTTGGAATGTAAAATTAACTTCACTATTAATCAAAATAAAATTGCAATTGTAATGCTGGTTTGTTAGGTTAACTTCATGTGCCGATGGGAAACTCTTGTGATGCTTTTAGTAACCACCTGTGTATGATCTAACCTGCTTTGCCTGAATATATTTGGAATACAGAATTTAGTTACAGGTTGCAAATAGTCAGATTAACCAAATTTTTTTTTTACTGTACAGCGTTACTAGTTAATCTTTCACAAAAAAAACTGTCTTGCGCTTTTATATTAAAGTTGAATGTATATGAAAGGGAGGGTTGTGAACTGACATACAAAGATGCATTGTATCCAGAGGCCATTTTATCCTGTGCATCATAGATGCATTGCTTCTCTTTCAGATTCATCTGTAACAGGACATAAGGAGGTTTCTCTTGCAGTGCAGCATACTTGCCTGCTTTTTAAAAAAAAAATCTGAAGCCTGAAACTCTATCTTGGCCTGACCCTATAGCCTTTGATGACCATCCAAATTGCTTTGCTCCCACTTGATAAAATAAAAATCAATTTAAAATAAAGCAAAGGGATTTGCTGAGTACTGTGCGCATTGAATCAAATTCACCTTCATTTGGTGTGCAATGTTTTTGGATGCTTGAGAAAAATTAAACAATGTGGTGTTAAAGAATATGTAGCTGCATTGATCAACAGATGGCTAGGGACAGAAACCAAGAAGTATGGGTGAATGGATTTTTTTTGAACTACTAAGATTTGGATTGTATTGTGCTCCAGAGAGCTGCATTGAGGGTTTCTCCTCTTCTCCCCCTGCCCCTATAACCCCTGACTTATATAAATGACTTGGACATAGCCACAAGGGGAGTGATACTGACGTTAGTTGTTAGGGGAATAGCTAAAAAGCAGCATAGGCTAGCACAGTGGACAGATAGAGGGTAAAAGCATGACAAAGGAATGAATGTTGACAGCTCCAGTTTGCTAGCTAGTACAGGCACAAAAAGCCTAATTAAATTCCTTCTGTGATATTATGAATGTAAACTTCTGGGCATTGGGAGAGAGGGTTCCGATCCTCAGATATTTAATAGATCAAATGTAAACAGGATCTGACTTATTTATTTTGTGGCCTGCATTAAAGAAGTACCTTTATCCTCAGAAGTTTTTTCGTATTTTTGTAATATGTTGAGGATTCAAACTTATAGTTTCTTAAAGATTAATGAGCAAGAAGACTCCTTTACAGTAATGTGGATGAAATTGAGAAAAGAGGAAGAACTTGCATTTCATCTTGCGTCCTTCTTGTCCTCAGGATGTCTCTTTTACAGCTTTTGAATTGTAGCCATGGGAAACTGTTAAAGTACTAGCGATGTAAAGTATCCCTCAGCAGTCAAATTTTCAAACTATTTGAGAAAAGGTTAGCATTAAAAGCAGTACTTTAAAACCAGCTTCATTTAAAAAAAAAATATGGTGGTACTGGAGACTTTTGCTGATGCTCTGCTGACAGTTCAGTTCTGGACTGACTGCAGTTTTGGAGATCTCTTGGATGAGATGTGAACTGATGCCTAGCCTGCCCACTTAGATGGTCATTAAAAAATCACAAGGCAAGATTCAAAGAAGAGCAGAGGAGTTCTCCCCGGTGTCCCGACCAATATTTATCCCTCAACCAATGTCATTAAAACTGATCATTATCTCATTTCTGTTTGTGGGAGCTTGCTGTGTGTTAATTGGCTGCTACGTTTTCTATTTTTCCCCTATGCCTCGGTGACCCTGGAGCAGGTTCACATGGTGTCCATAGATTCACTTCGTATTTTGCAGCCATTGACTGTCAAAATATTATTCTAAATTTGCACGCATTTTAAGTTTGTTGTGAGCAATTGTTTTAGCAGTGCCCTCCTTATCAAAGGGGCCACTTGTCAGAAGTTGACTATTTTGGCAAATGTTGCTTATTGGATCAATAGAATAAGCATGCGTGGGGTGATGTTCCTGTGATTTTCCGAGAGTGAGCATGGCAGTACTTGAGTTTTAGATAACTGTTTTCATCAGTGTGGCAGAGTGAAAAGAAAGTGAACGAAGTTTGTATGGGTTGAAGTCTTGCATCTGGTGCAATAGCAGAGATGGCATCTCCAGTCTACTCATAGATCTGACAACTTTGTTATTTTACACCTATCTACTGACACTACAGTATTTTTAAACTTGCCTTCAGTACTTCACCTTTTCATAGGTCAGGTTACACAGTTGGGACTTAGTGGAATTTCTGAATGTACAAGACAGGTGAAAATAATAAAGACCATTATTTTCCTTTTTATACATATGTTTCACCCTTTTTAAGTCTTTTTATATAAAAAGACCAAAATTCACCAATTGTGTTGAGCATTACAGTATGTATTCTAAATGTCTAATTTGAACTTGATGACAAATTGCAAGTATGACTGAAATACAAATTAATTCAACTGACTTGGTTTTACAGTTTATTGAAGATAGCGAAGATACAATAATGACTAATTCAGACATTATGTACATTTTTCCTTTCCCATCATTAAATAAAACCACCGTCTCCCAGGAATCTTTCCTTTGCTTTTTTAACCAAGTTGATTATTGACTGTATTCTAATTGTTTACATTATTTAGGTAGCTTGCCTGAAGCATATTGCTTCCAAAGGAAATAGTATCGATTGTGGGACGACCTTAAGCGGACCACTTTAAGGTATATGTGAAGGTCACCAGAGGAAGTGATGTCGCTTCCATGACCAGGGAGTTGTGGGTGTAGCCCGACAGACTGAGATGTGTGTTGGTGGCTCCTGTAGTAGCTATATTTGTTCCAGTTGTTATAATAAACACCCATGTTTTCTTGCAGTCCTGTGACTCTTACAATAGTTCACATACCAAAGGAACAAGTGATATTAAATGGTGGTTCCATTTAGGATGTATTTTTTCTGAAGAGCAACAAATATTTGATAATGGCAACATTTGATTTTTTTTAATGAAGAGCACACCAAGAGCGAACGAAGAACAACCAATTGCCTACCAGGAGTGGCTAAAGATTCAGGCGGAGAGCGCAGACAGGACCCCGGGAGGTGTTGAAACTCTGAGTACAGCAGACAATTTGCCAGGAGATCAAAGCTTTCAAGTACTCTGGCAGTGGGTTGAAAAATTTGAAAAGTGGTAGTACAGCTGTAGCTTTTAGTTTTCCTGTTTATTTTTGCTTCGTGGGCAGGGCCTAAGATGAAAAGTGCGGCAAGTTCTCGACAGTGCCACTGGAGGTCCAGCACACAGTAAAAGGCTGGCTGTGGCAGCTGCCAGTACTGTACACTGTAGCCCTCTTGGGGGGGGGCGGGGACTGTGCTCTGGGTTTAAAAAAAAGCTGTGTAAACAAAAAGCAGTAGCTGTTCTCTCACTCTTAAAAAGGGCAGGCCTGCAAAAAATGAACCTGTCTATAAAAGAAAAGAAACAGAAAGCTGCACCAATGACAGAGAGCCTGTAAAAGAAGTGTGCTGTGAAAAAGAAAACCTGTAAAAATTCCTATATTTAAAAAACAAAACCGTCAGGATCATCCTGAAAATGGCTTTCAAGTATCCAATCCTGGATTGGAAGCTGTCGGACAAAAGCGTCTGAATTTTAACTGTTGCATCAATGCTTGGGACAGTTTCCTGGATCAAGAAATGAACGACCCAGAGAAACAAGCTGTGAAGATAAAGATTGTACTGGACAACGAGGGTCTGCAATGGATCAACACATCAGGATTGTCAGCCGAGGATCAAAAGGACCCTAGCAAGCTATGGACATTCTTGGAGGAACAGTTTGAGGTGAAGGCGAATTTCTGAGTACATATGCTTGAGCTTATGATGAGTCTACTGACCAGTTGGTTGCGAGTTGCAGAGACAAAGCTCAAGAATGCGACTTCGCAGATATCCAATTGTCAAGAACGGGTTATAGAGCTAGTAATCTCGTCTATCCCACTAGAGAATTTTCAAAAAGACCTAGCAAAGAAGAAAGGGCACACCATTGAGTAGTGCATCTATGATGGAAGGAAATTTGAAGCCATCGTGGCTGGGTGCCAACAATTACATGCATTAGGGGTGGCTACGACAATTGGTATGGTAACCAAGGCTCAGAAGTCTGCTAAGCCTTCAGGCAAATGTGGCCTGACTCACCCAATTTGCAGTTGTCAGGCATTCCAGGACCAGTGCAAAGCTTGTGGCATGTGAGGACATTGATCAAGATAGTGCATAAGGCCGATCTCGGTGCACGCGGGACTGATGGCAGATGGATGGTGGATTGGGAAACATTACTTAAAGGGATGACGGTGGATAGGCAATGGCAAACATTCAGAGAGCGCATGGATGAACTGTAACAATTGTTTATTCCTGTCTGGTGCGAAAGTAAAATGGGAAAGGTAGCCAAATCGTGGCTTACGAGGGAAATTAGAGATAGCATTAGATCCAAGGAAGAGGTATACAAATTTGCCAGAAAAATCAGCAGACCTGAGGATTGGGAGCAGTAGAATTCAACAAAGGAGGACCAAGGGATTGATTAAGAAGGGGAAAATAGAGCACAAGAGTAAGCTTGCGGGGAACATTAAAACTGTCTGTAAAAGTTTTTATAGGTATGTGAAGAGAAGCAGATTGGTGAAGACAAATGTAGGTCCCTTACAGTCAGAAACGGGAATTTATTATGGGGAGCAAAGGAATAGCTGACCAACTAAATGCATACTTTGGTTCTGTCTTCACAAAAGAGGAAACAAATATCAGACCAGAAATGTTGGGCTTAGTGAGAGAGAGGAACTGAAAGAAATCAGTATTAATAGAGAAATGGTGTTGGGGAAATTGATGGGATTGAAGGCTGATAAATCCCCAGGGCCTGATGGTATGCATCCCAGAGTACTTAAGGAAGTGGCCCTAGAATTAGTGGGTGCATTGGTGGTCATCTTCTAAGATTCTATAGACTCTAGTACAGTTCCTACAGATTGGAGGGCAGCTAATGTAACCCCACTATTTAAAAAGGGAGGTAGAGAGAAAACAGGGAATTATAGACCAGTCAGCCTGACGTCGGTAGTGGGGAAAATTCTAGAGTCCATTATGAAAGATTTTATAGCAGAGCACTTGGAGAATAGTGGTAGAATCGGACAGAGTCAGCATGGATTTACGAAAGGGAAATCATGCTTGACAAATCTACTAGAATTCTTCGAGGATGTAATAAGTAGAGTTGGTGAAGGATAGCCAGTGGATGTGGTTTATTTGGACTTTCAGAAGGCTTTCGACAAAGTCCCACAAGAAAGTAGCATGTAGAATTAAAGCGCAGGGGATTGGGGGTAGTGTCTTGCGATGGATAGAAAATTGGTTGGCGGACAGGAAACAAAGTAGGAATATACTGGTCTTTTTCTGAATGGCAGGCAGTGACTAGTTGGGTACCGCAGGGATCGGTGCTAGGACCCCAGCTATTCACAATATATATTAATGATTTAGATGAGGGAACTAAGTGTAATATCTCCAAATTTGCAGATGACACAAAACTGGGTGGGAGGGTGAGGAGGATACAGAGAGGCTTCAGGGTGATTTGGACAAGTTGAGTGAGTGGGCAAATACATGGCAGATGCAGTATAATGTGAATAAATGTGAGGTTATCCACTTTGGTAACAAAAACAAGAAGGCAGATTATCTGAACGGCTATAAACAGAAGAATATGCAACGAGACCTGGGTGTTCTCGTACACAAGTCGCTGAAGGTAAGCATGCAGGCTCAACAGGCGGTAAAAAAGGAAGGATGCTCTTGTTATAGAGGGAGTGCAGCAAAGGTTTACCAGACTGATTCCTGGGATGGCAGGACTGATGTATGAGGAGAGATTGAGTCGGCTAGCGTTATATTCGCTGGAGTTCAGAAGAGTGAGGGGGGATCTCATAGAAACCTATAAAATTCTAACAGGACTTGACCAGGTAGATGCAGGAAGGATGTTTCCGATGGTGGGGGAGTCCAGAACCAGGGGTCATAGTCTAAGGATACGGGGTAAACCTTTCAGGACTGAGATGAGGAGAAATTTCTTCACCCAGAGAGTGGTGAGCCTGTGGAATTCACTACCACAGAAAGCAGTTGAGGCCAAAACATTGTATGTTTTCAAGAAGGAGTTAGATATAGCTTGTGGGGCGAAAGGGATCAAAGGATATGGGGAGAAAGCGGGAACAGGTTACTGAGCTGGATGATCAGCCATGATCATAATGAATGGCGGAGCAGGCTCGAAGGGCCAAATGGCCGACTCCTATTTTCTATGTTTCTGTGTAGATCACATGCAGAGAGAGCGTCTGCAGGACAAGATGGCAAATGCAAGAAGAGGTATGTTCACACCCAACAAAAGCCCAAGCAGGTACATGAGGTCAGCAGAGAGACATTGCCAGGAGGACACGGATGAAGAATGCAGTTGTGTGAACAGCATGCAAACATTTAACATAGTTAATTTGGATCACTGTGTCAATGCTATTACGCAATCTGAGGCATTCGGCATGATCAAGATTTTATGTCCACAGAAGATTGGCGGGCAGAAGCTCAGAGGAAAAATCAGCACCGGAGCAAGTGCAAATATTCTGCCCATCCGTATACTGAAGGGCATGTACTTAAATAAATAGGAATCTGTGGTGTAACCCACCATGGCTAGGCTGACTGGAGAATCATTGTAGCCAATCAAGTGCACTGGAGCAATAAACTTAGTGCAGCTATAGGAGCTCCAAATGGCTACCACAAATGTTTAATATTGTAGACCCAACTGGATCGGCTGTCGCAGGACTTCCAGTATGTGAGATTTACAAACTCTCACAAATCATGAATTCATTAACACACTGAAGATGATGGAAAATATCCAGGTCATGTGTATCGGTTTGGTCCATATCAAGGTCAACACAAAGGCTGGGAGTCTTGACATGAAGAGGCAATATGACAAAGTGTGTCCCCTCGGGCTTCAGTTCATTGCAGCAAATACCTGGAGGCCAGAGGAATTGCCGGTGATTGGTGATGTTGCCAGTCATCATTTTTCTACGCTTTCCAAACAAGGGAAGCTAAAGGCATCGTATGATGGGCAAGCTGAACCAGCGTTAGCTCAATTGTGAGTAGGACAGAAGGTCAGAGTCCTCAGTCATGTGTCGGGAACTTAGCCTCGCAACCTCTGCAGGATCCCATGTGACTAGCCCAGATCATATGAGGTCCAGCCACCCAATAGTGCAATTCTCTCCGAACTGAAGTCAACTCAGAGCTATATAACAACACTACACGTGACAATCTTGTGGCGTCGCAGACACGTTCAAAGACAGTGTTTGAAGATGAACATAGAGGCTACGAGCGCAGAGGAAGAACATGCTAACCAGAGTTCTGGGTCACTGGAGTTTGAGGAGTCAAGACAAGCTCTGCTCCGGGGAGAGGTTGACTATAAGATTAGGACGAGTAAGCAAACCTCTATGTTTTAGAGTGTTAAACTTGCGCCCTTGTCAATAACATTCTGTTTTAATCATGTATGGTTAGTCCGAACTGCAACATCATTGTATGTTGTACATATGTTTTTATCTTTGGGGGAAAAAGGGGGATGTTATGGAACGACCTTAAGAGGACTGGCTTAAGCTGTAAGTGAAGGTCACCGGAGAAAGTGATGTTGCGTCACACATGACCAGGGATTTGTGGGTGTAATCCGACAGTGTGTTGGTTCCTGGATATCATGTTCCAGTTAAGTTATAATAAAAAACCCAGGTTTTCTTTGGATGTTACTTGCAGCCCTGTGAATCGTAGAATAGTTCACATACCAAAGGAACAAATAATATTACAGTATCCTAATTATTTTCTTTTGGTGCTTTGGTGTATTACTATGAAATTTAAGTTCTGCTCGAGACAAATTCATGATACTAAAATTGAGGAAACACTTGTTTTGTAAAAATTCAGTTTATAAATCACCGCTCTCATGTATTTGTTTGCATTTAAATGAATACATTCCCTTCTGTGTTAAATACCACCAAAACATTTAAGTGTTTTAAATATCTTTTTTGAATTGATATTGCAGAGTCTGGAGCTTTATTTGACATAACAGCAAGTGGTTGAATGGACACATGACTAACATCAAAGATGTTCTGTTTTCCTGATGAGCTCAATTGCATCAGGTGTTTATATTTCTTGTGAAAAGATTCACGTTTTGAGTAATGGACCAAGGAAGCAGAGCCACCCTCTAGCCCAACCTAACTCATATAATGCTAGACTCTGAAATGAAAGCAAAAACCTTGCAAGTGCACAATAGGTTAGTCAACATCAGTAAGAGAAGACTGGTTAATGTGGATATTACTAGTTCAGTTTCAGTTGGGTGGAGTTTTGGTTTCTGGGTGGTTATGTGGGAGGCATGATTGGAAAATTTGCTGATGACACAAAAATTGGCCGTGTAGTTGATAGTAAAGAGGATAACTGTAGACTCCAGAATGATATCAATGGTTTGGTTGAGTGGATGTAAAAGTGGCAAATGGAATTCAATCCAGAGAAGTGTGAGGTAACACATTTCGGGAGGGCAAACAAAGCGAGGGATTACACAAGATACTGGAGATTACTGAGAGGGGTAGAAGAAGTGAGAGACCTTGGAGTGTATGTCCACAGGTCCATGAAGGTGGCAGGACAAGTAGAGCGGTGAATGCTTTCCTTTATTGGTGGAGGTACAGAATAGAAAGGTAGGGATGCAATGCTGGAACTGTATAAAATGGTGGTTAGGCCGCAGTTGGACTATTGTGTACAGTTCTGATCACCACATTACAGGAAGGACATAATTGCTCTGGAGAGTACAGAAGAGATTTACAAGAATGTTGCCAGGGCTTGAAAGTTGCAGCTATGAGGAAAGATTGGATAGGCTAGGGTTGTTTTCCTTAGAACAGAGGAGGCTTAAGGGTGACTTAATTGATGTGTGCAAAATTGAGGGGCCTAGATAGAGTAGGACTTTTTTCCCCTAGCGGAGAGTTCAATTACCAGGGTGCATAGATTTAAGGTGATTGGTAGAAGGATTAGAGGGGACAAGAGGAAAAACATTTTCACCCAGAGGGTGGTGGGTGTCTGGAATTCTCTGCCAGGAATGGTGATGGAGGCAGAAACCCTGAACTCTCTCAAAAGGTACCTGGATATGTACCTGAAGTGCTGAAACCTCCGAGGCTACGGACCAGGTGCTGGAAGGTGGGATTAGATTGGACGGCTAGTTTTTTTTGGCAGGCACGGACATGATGGGCTGAATGGCCTCCCTCTGTGCCGTAGTTTTTCTATGGATCTATGTTTACGGCTAAAGAGATACAGGCAAACTTTATTTTGAGCAACTTCCTGTTGTAAATAACAAATCTTGGTAAACCTAATCGAACATATTGTCAGTTGTTGCAGATATGAGTGTTTATTGATGCTCCTGTGTCAGACAATAACTTGGAGGCAGGTGGGTTTTATGACAGGACCTTAAGCAAACAAAGTCTGTTTACACAGCAAACAGAATATTTCAACATATATTATAGCAGACTACAGAGCCTATTTAAGAAGAGTGTATTTGGACTACAGGAAACGGAACTCGTGGCAGAAACTACACCAGTGTCTCCCAGCAAAATGCAGTAAGTGGAGAATAGTCGTATACAAATTGTGCGCGCGTAAAATCAGTCAGTCTCACTTCCAGCAGTGTGGTCCTTCAGGTGAGATTGAAGGAGGAATTCCCCAATCCTCTCCATTCTGGCCAGGAACAGCGGTGTCACTTTCTGCAGCTGCTGCAGGTACTGACCTGCTCGTGTCTGGTTGGGTCAGATGTTTTGCAGTTAAGTAAACAGTTCTACCTCTTATCAATGTCCCTTCCAGATAAAAAATGTTTTTAAGGCCATCGTTACAAAGTTTTAAAAAAAAAAATCACTCTGGAAAGTATGGCTGCTTATATATTTTGGGTATGTGTTAGATAGTCTTTACCAGTCTCCATGTAATTGGGCTCCATGTCCTTTCCATATCTACAGTCAGAGGTTTACCTATACTACCTAGTATCTGGTTCTATGATAGCTTGGCAAAAGGCTCAGAACAGTGACAATGTAATCTTTTACATGTCCTCACTTGTGTTTCTCCTATCTTCCGTACAGCAGACTGGTGAACACTACTGAGTTGAAACCAGCTGTAAATCAGTAGACAATATACAATGGAGAAGAACATTTACAGTGAAATTTGATCTATAAAGCCTCCATATGAAACACACAGTAAATTATGATCAGCATTAGTCTTTTTCTTAATTTTTAAAAAAAAGTTGAATTTGAGATTCTTTAACCAGAAAGTTATGCAATGTTTGTGAAGATTTAATGCTTCAAGTATTTGATTACTCATCATTTCTTTAATTGTACAGCTTAAGCAGTTGCATTATATTAATGGAAACTGGGTAATATAGCAAAGCTATGTTTTTGGCCTATATGGGTGTTGGAGTGCTGTAGGCAAAAGTGAAAGTTGCTCTGACTGGCTACAGCTGGTCCAGAAATCTAAATGATGCCTATTGCAAAAACATGCTGCCGTTGCTTTTTCCCCAGTTGCAGAGAGCTGAGTATTTGCCGGTAAAGACCAGTGGTTGGTGGGGAGTTTCCTAATCAGTGATCTCTACAGACCTCCTCCAACCATTGGGGAAGGACTCAATTAAATCATAAGTTGCATAATATGATTGTTTCTTTTTAATGATGCAGCCTTGCATTTGGAAATTAATGCATTTATATTAAAGGGATTGTGCACTTGAGTGTTTAACTTGTATTTCAATTCTTTAGATGGAAAATGCCTGTTCACAACTGAAGGATACATTTCAGAGCTCAAATGTCAAGTCGGATAGTTTGGACACCTGCATCAACATAATGTTTATCCATGTCTCAGACCATGTTTTTGATTCTCATTTAGAAGCCACTGATATTTAAATAGGAAACTCTGGATTTACTGGTTATGAATGGTCAACAACAACTGTCTTGGTTAGAAATCAATGTGTACTAGCTGAAAAATATTTTGGGCTGAGAGGATATATTTGGTAGATAAATGTTTCTTTATATGTGCAGTGGAAGCAGTGTAGCAGGGTATTGGTGGATTTAGTTAGTTGTACTCGTGCCTTTGTAGTAAGATGATTTTGCAGCTTCCAGCTGAGGGTCTTGCAGTAGTTGGAGGCCATGTGATGCATTTATGGCAATGTAGGAAGATGCAGGAACCAGTTGTGGTTCATGAAAGAACAGAGCAGACTAATATTTGGGCTAGAAATGAATACTTTTATAAAAACCTGTAATATGTTAGAAATTTGAAACAAAATATTGGATATACACAGCTGCTTCATCAATGACCTTCCTTCAATCATAAGGTCAGAAGTGGGGATGCTCGCTGATGATTGCACAATGTTCAACACCATTCGCGACTCCTCAAATACTGAAGCAGTCCGTGGAGAAATGCAGCGAGACCTGGACAATATCCAGGCTTGGGCTGTTAAGTGGCAAGTAACATTTGCCCCACACAAGTGCCAGGCAATGACCATCTCCCCTTGACATTCAATGGCATTACCATTGCTGAATCCCCCAATATCAACATCCTAGGGGCTACCATTGACCAGAAACTGAACTGGAGTAACTATATAAATACCGTGGCTACAAGAGCAGGTCAGAGGCTAGGAATCCTGTGGCAAGTAACTCACCACCTGACTCCCCAAAGCCTGTCCACCATCTACAAGGCACACGTCGGGAGTGTGATGGAATACTCTCCACTTGCCTGGATGAGTGCAGCTCCAACACACTCAAGAAGCTCGACACCATCCAGGACAAAGCAGCCCGCTTGATTGGCACACCATCCACAAACATTCACTTCCTCCACCACCGACCCACGGTGACAGCAGTGTGTACCATCTACAAGATGCAATGCACCAAGGCTCCTTTGACAGCACCTTCCAAACCCGTGACTTCTACCACCTAGAAGGACATGAGCAGCAGTTGCATGGGAACACCACCACCTGCAAGTTCCCCTCCAAGTCACACACCATCCGGACTTGGAACTATATCGCCGTTCCTTCACTGTCGCTGGTTCAAAATCCTGGAACTCCCTTCCTCACAGCACTGTGGGTGTACCTACCATACATGGACTGCAGTGGTTCAAGAAGGCAGCTCACCAGCATCTTCTCAAGGGCAATTAAGGATGGGTAATAAATGCTGGCATAGCCAGTGACGTCCACATCCCACGAATGAATTTAAAAAAAAACACAGCATCTGTAAGAAGCCGACTGTTTTGTGCATTGGGTGTGGCTCTTTCTCAGAACAGATCACTGAAAGATAAACAAACCAAAGTAGTGCTTAAGGGAGAAAAAGAAAAGGGGGGTGGTGGAAGAAACAGTTCCCATAGATTCAAATAATTTATACTGGTACTGTAGACGAGCATGAAAATTAAATTTCTGCAACAAGTTATTTTTGTTTTTGTTCTGTGCAGGCCAAGAGTCAATGTCAAAGGGTTATTGCAGCTCAAAGGCTGCTAATGTGTGCATTTTAATTTTCTGAACAGTGCAGGGAATTATATTCATTTTTATATGTTTATATAGAGAAGAATGGGGTTACAAAAAGTGCTGTGGTGAAAAAGAATTTTGCATGTGCTCCCAGATTATACTATAATTTATTCTATCAAAGGTACTCAAGTGTATGCTTTGTTAACTAGCCTTACATGCACTTTTGCCTCCAGATAACTTTTTTAATTGCCATAAACAATACATTTTTACATGGAGCAGGTACCAATTTATTATGTGGGAGACACTTAGTCTAGATGTCATGATATAATTTGCTATTTATGCTCCTGGAGCGAAATAGCAATTCCTTTCTCGTTCAATTATTTTGAAAGCCGAGCCTGCCATTTTGTTCTGTCCCTGCGCACTCTGCCTTTGTGGGCACAGAATAACTCCTGCGTACGTGAATTGCCCAGTCAATAAGTAAATCAGTTAACCAGCCAGGGAAGGAGGGTTGGAATTTCTTTTAAGATTGTGTTACAAGCGTTATTTTTTATTGAAAGCTAAGAATTCTGTTTTTTTAAAACTGAGAAAAAGGATTTTTCTGTGAACATTGAATGTTGAAACTTGGTGTTTGAGCTGAGTGGGACAGACTGCAAGGCACCTGTTTCCAAGCAACTGAGCAGGGAATGACAGGTCACATGACTTGTTAGCATTTCAGTTTCAATTTTGCATTGGGAAGGAGCAGTGAGCTAGACTAACAGGATGCAGTGAAATCTCTGCTTTAACCTGGAGCAAGTGAAATTTGACTGGGACCTGTTTGCAGACCAGAGGAAAAGACCTCTCTCTGAAAAGGAAGACTTGCATCTCTTGGAAAGAAATCCTACATTTGAGATGTGGCTGTGGTCTGCCTGGAGAGAGGGAAAGATCCAGGAAAAGAGGAGTTGCTACTCTGTGGAGGAAGACTGCTTTGCATAGAGGAAGCCCTGCATTTTAAAGGTAGCAGATTCCTGATTCTCTGAAGAATCCCCGTCTTGAGTGATTCCTGTTGCCTCTTGTGTTTTGAGAGATCCTGAGAAATCAAAAGTTTTTATTGCTAGACTGCTACTTCAAAACAGGCAGACCCTTTGCTGAAAGACCTGTGTGATGCCTGCTGCAGACAAATTGCCTTGAAAGCCTACCCATCACAGACTGTTCATCAACCTCGCCTGGAGAGACTCCGAGGGGCATCCGACTATTTGACTCTGGGGCACCTCACCATACCGGAAACAGATAAACCAGAAAATGATAAACGCAATCATTTTTTAAATTCCTTTTTATTCTTAAACAGCTGTAAATCAAAACATCCTTTTTCCCTGGTTAACTTTTTTACTGAACGTATGTGTGTATGCATAAAGCTTAGGAAAAAGTTTTAAAATCTCTTTCACATAGTTATCTCATTATTGTTTAAGACTTAGTTTATTAATAAATAGTTAATTTTGTTTTGTTTAAAGAAATCTGGTTTGGTGTGCTTTTATTCTGGGGGACAAATAAGAGTGTTTAATTTGGCTATTTTTCAGCAGGTGGGAAACGTTATTAATATGCTGTGACCTTTGGAATAGTGGGACAGAATTAACAGTGCATTACTCCCGCCTTGGTCATAACAATGATCAGTGTCTTTTTTTCTATGATCTGTTGGCTTACAGAACCTGTGTTACAGAGACAAAGGGGCTTTAAAAGTGCCATTCCTGTATTTATACATAGCTGAAAAGCCTGTAAATGACTGATCAACTGCTTGTGAATATTTTAGTTACTGGTACAGATTGCAGCAGGCTAACATGACTACCTCAATGGAAACCTGAAAGTCTACAAACTTTATTCATCAAACTCAAATGGCATAGGACCAATTTCTGTCTCCTTCTGATTGCTTTGAGCATCTATTCTGTATGATGTAAATAATCCTATTTATGTATAGGAAATCTTCCTAAAAATTGTTTTCAGCTCAGTGAAAATTATGTACTCTTAGTAGTATACATGTATCTTGCTATGGTCTTGAGTTGAGCAAATGAAGAATAACAGATTGATAACTAACACAAAAAAAGCATGGTTATTAGCAAAAAAAAGTCATGTACTCAGTCAAACCATGACTTGCTGCTTGAGTGGCGAAAAATTTTAAATGCTAAAGCAACTATTAAATAATTAGTCAGTTGTTTGTTTTGAGTTCTGTGATTTTGGTCTAGTAGAGACTTTTGTTTCAAGTTATAATGGCCTGGATTTTGCGGTCCGTGGCAGCGTTCATTACGCTTACAGCTTCTCAGACTTTTTGTGGGTTTTGTGTGGCAATTTGCAGTCATTGGGAGTCTGATATCCCGCATTACCTTCTACAGGGCATCCTGGGACCTGTGTGAACAGGACAAGCAATATCTCTTCAACCAAATCAAGATTGAAGCATTCTTACTGTAGCATGCAGAGTCTAAACCAGGAAGTGTAAGTTAGAATATTTAATTCAATGTGAAATCAGGATAGAAAGTGAAAAAGGGAGTTAAAGAAAGATGGGATTGAGAGGTAAGAAATAGAATAAGTTTAAAAAAAAAACGTTATTTTTACAAAAATCTCCAGTAATTAAAATTGGAAAGAATGAGACTCCACACGTGTGAAAGTAAATATTTAGTGCCAGAGCAGTTGTTTAGTAGTAATTAAGACTTAACACACCATTAAAAGTTCATTACACTTGAATGGACAATTCCTAACCTTTTTCTGTTGTGTTTATTAGGTATCTAGTGAATAAGTACCACAGCTTCAAGGCAATGTTTCTTCTAATTTTGTTGCACACAATCTGTTTGTTGCACCATGCACCCCTTTGAGATTGCTGCCCATGCACGCATCTTAAAAGAAACACTGCTTGTGCATGGCCTGTTTGTTTCCCAATTGCTTCACTTTCCCGATTGTGCAAACACGGTCGTGCAGCATAGTTTAGAGGGAATGTTGCTTCATGCCTTCCATGTGTTTGAGTACCAAATCTCTCAGTGGGGTACTGGAGTAGTGACGTTTGTGGAGGAGCCGGGCAAATCATACAGCAACTTCCTGATTTCTGGGTTTAACTGCGCATGTGCAGATGCTGGAACTTGCTGTTCCATTTATTAATAATAGTGCTGGTAGCCTTACTGTTCCTTCTGCAAAATCTGGTCAGGTATGGAATGCAAAGGGCAATCCTCAGAGTTTCAGAATTCTTCTCTGACTTGCAATTTAAAAAAAACCTAGAGCTGCTGAAACAGGGTGGCAGAGTTTAATGGTCTATCCTGAGATTAAGTGGTATAACAGTTTCAGTGGATTTACATCAGTTTGTAATATTTTTGAGGGGTGGCGGGGGCAGGGAGGGGAAGACTTTAACACCTGGAGATACTTAAAAACATATTATCAGATATGGGTGTGCTTAGAAAGTCGGCATATATTGTCCATCCCAACTTTCCTTTTAGAACATGGTGGGTGGGCCTTTTTGAACTGCTGCAGGGTAATCTCTCAATGTTGTGAGGAAGGGAGTTCTAGGATTTTGACCCAGTGATGAAGGAACAGCAAGAAGGAACTTGGAGGTGATGGTGCTCCCTTGCATCTGCTATCCATGTCTTTCTAGGTGTTGGATTTCTGCAGAGTTGGATTGTTTTCATTCATTGTTCACCCAAGACCTCAGCTGTGTTCAAATAGTACATGCTGATAAATTTCTTAATGCAGGTGGCAATTTGGATTGGCAGCCCAATCTGACAATCCTTAAGAGCTATAAGCAGAATGGATGTTAAGCTTTTGACCCAAAGGAACAAACTTTCTCTAAGGTTTCCTCTTGCTCCAGCCCTGAACTGTTTTTTTTTCCTTTAGTTTCCTGTCTCCTCTCATACTCTCTACAAGTTCATTTTGTCCATGAGACCCTCCTTCTATTGAGCTGCTGACCCCATGCACCTTTCCTTTCTGACTCCATGTTAACTGATCTTGTTAACAGTTCTCTTCTCAGGTACTGTCCCCCACTTCTTCAAATCTGCCGTCATCACCCCTCTTGCCACTACCCTGAACCACCCTGCCAAATTTGTGTCCATCGTTCCCAGAACTCCACGTCTGGGTTTCTGTCCCCTGCCAGTGTACCTAAACGTGTCTTATCAAAGTCAAAAATGGCATCTTGTGTGACGGTGACAAAGGTAAACTATCCCTTCTCGATCTGTCTGCAGCCTTTGACACAGTGGATTATATCATTCTCCTCCAATGCCTCTCTACCATTGTCTAGCTGGGTGGGGCTGTACTCGCCTGATTCCACTCTTCTCCAGCTTATCATAACCAGAGAATCTCCTGCAATGGCTTCTGTTCCCACTCCTGCATAGTTATCTCTGGCCCGAAGGATCAATCCGTGGGCCACTTCCTCTTTCTCATCTACATGCTGACCCTCAGCTACATTATCTGAAAATGACATGTCACTTTCCATATGTATGCTTTTGGCACCCAGCTCTACCTTGCCTCGACCTCTCCACCGTCTCTAAATCGTCAGACAGCTTATCCGATAACCAGTACTGGTTGAGCAGAACTGTCCTTAAATTCAATATTGGAAAGACTGAAACCATTGCCTTCGGTCCCCATCACAAACTCTGCTCCCTGGCCACCGACTCCATTGCTCTCCCTGGTAATTGTCTGAGACTGAACCAGACTTTTCCCAACCTTGGTGTTGTATTTGACCCTGAGATGAGATTTTGAACACACATCCATGTCATCAAAACCACCTGTTTCTACCGCCAATGGCGCCTGACTGTACCCCTGCCTCAACTCATCTGCTGAAACCCTCATTCATGTTTTTGTTACTTCTAGACTTAACTATTCCCAACACACTCCCAGCTACCCTCTTACATTCTGCCCCCTCACATTCTGCCCTCTGTAAACTTGAGGTGATCTAAAACACTGCATCAGGTCCCGTTCACCCATCACCCTTGTGCTTGCTGTCCTCCGTTTGGCTCCTGGTTAGGCTGAGCCTTGAATTTAAAATTCTCAACCTTGTTTTCAAATCCCTCCATGGTTTTGTCCCTCCCTATCTCCTGTAACCTCTTCCAGCCCCACAGCTCTCCGATCTTGATGCTCCTTTTTAATAATGGTCTCTAGAGCATCCCCAATTTTAACCGCTCCACCATGTGCCTTCAGCTGCCTGGGCCTTAAGCTCTGGAATTCCCTCTCTAACCTCTCTGCCCCCTCTATCTTGCTTTCAGCCTTTCAATCCTTAAATCTAGCTCTTTTACCAAGCTATCTGCTCCAATATCTCCTTATGTGGCTTGGTGTCATATTTTGTTTTATTTTCCCTTGAAGCACCTCAGAATGTTTTATTATGTTAAAAGCGTTATATAAATACAAGTTGTTGGGGTGGGGGGGGGGATGGTGGTGGCATGCAAGTCAGTCGAAAGCAGATGTGCATTTGAAACAATGAATATAAAGCTATGTAAGAGAGCAGCAGTCAGTGGTCCACAGATATTGATTAACAGATTTTAAGTAGATCTATGTGTAAAGGGCAATGGGCGGACTTTTACATTGGGTGCAGGCTCCGCCCGCTGGTCAAAAAGTTGAGGGTGAGCCTGCCTCCTCTGGGCTTGGGGAGCCACACTAGGATTTTACACTTCTCAGGCCCTTAATTGGACTCAGTTGGGACTTCCACCTCCTGAGGCAAGAAGTCCCGCCTGTGAGCTGCCGGCCAACTAGTGGGCCAGCAGCTCAGTCCCAGCAGTACCACTGGGAGACTTTATTTCAGTGGGGGCAGTTGGGCCTCCGTGTGGCACAGGGTGCCCGATCAGGAGGCCCCATCCACCATTCCCAGTCGGGTCTAAGGTGTCCAACAGGCATTGGTGAAATACCAGTGGCGGTGGGAGGAGGCCCTTAAGTTGCAGTTAATTGGCCACTTAAGGGCCTTGATTGGGCAGGGGTGGGTGGGCCGTTTCTCATTGCCATCGCCCCTGGTAAAATTGTGGGGGGGGGGGGGGGCGGGTGGTGGCGGGAAGACATTGGGAACGGCACCCCCTGCCTCCTGCTCAATTATACGCACCCACCTGTCCCCAGCCTGCTCCTGTGGTTGGGGGTGGGGGGGGAATCTAAAATGCTGGCCAATTTTTAAAGAATTTACCTTTTAATGTTACAAGGGGTGTTGGGAGTCGGGTAAATCTTGCTGTGAAAACAGTGTTCTTCTCAGTCATGTATTTCGTGTAAAATAAATGAGCTTGTTGGGTTACAGTTGACCTTTTCTCAGTAGAAGGCTGATTAATCTATCTGATTATAGGAAATACATCCATGAGGCGCATGTGTAATTGAGAATCTATTACGCACATGAGGGGTCTTGTTATTAATTGCCCCCTAGTTACTTTATTGTGCTATTAGACATTGGGCAGCAAAAGACCTGTGCTAAATAATTGGACTTGTGGGCTCCACTTGTGAGAATGACTGGTGACACTGATCAGTTACTAAGTATTTAAATTAAAATTGACAGCTTGGAGCTATAGGTAGTATCACTGTGGAGCCAACTTTAAATTATCCTCTTCATATTTCTCAGCAGTATAACTTGTTCAAAAATGACTAATCTATTGTTGTAATGTGTCATAAAAACAAGAAATGCTGGAACCACTCAGCAGGCCTGGCAGCATCTGTGGAAAAAGAAGTAGAGTTAACGTTTCGGGTCAGTGACCCTTCTTCGGAACTGACCAATATTAAAAATGTCACAGGTTATAAGCAAGTGAGGTGGGGGTGGGGCAAGAGATAACAAAGGAGAAGGTGTAGATTGGACAAGGCCACATAGCTGACCAAAAGGTCATGGAGCAAAGGCGAACAATATGTTAATGGTGTGTTGAAAGACAAAGCATTAGTACAGAAAAGGTGTTAACGGATTGAATATTGAACAGCAGCAAGTGCAAACATGAAAAAAAACAGTGGGTAAGCAAACTGAACAAACTAAGATGAAATGAAATAAATGCAAAAAAAGGTTGTAAAAAAGAAAAAACAACTAAAAATGAAAGTAAAATGGGGGGCTGTCATGCTCTGAAATTATTGAACTCGATGTTCAGTCTGGCAGGCTGTAGTGTGCTTAATCGGTAGATGAGATGCTGTTCCTTGAGCTTGCGTTGATGTTCACTGGAACACTGCAGCAATCCCAGGACAGAGATGTGAGCATGAGAGCAGGGGGGAGTGTTGAAATGGCAAGCAACCGGAAGCTCTGGGTCCTGCTTGCGGACTGAGCGGAGGTGTTCCACAAAGCGGTCACCCAGTCTGCGTTTGGTCTCCCCAATGTAGAGGAGACCACATTGTGAGTAGCGAATACAGTATACTACATCGAAAGAAGTACAAGTAAATCGCTGCTTCACCTGAACGGTGTGTTTGGGGCCTGGGATAGTGAGGGGAGAGGAGGTAAATGGGCAGGTATTACACCTCCTGCGATTGCAGGGGAAGGTGCCATGGGACGGGGTCAAGGTGGTGGGGGTAATGGAGGAGTGGGCCAGGGTGTCGCGGAGGGAACGATCCCTTCGGAATGCTGACGGGAAGGGAAGTTTCCTTGCAATGTGTCAATTTGCTATGTAATGTTGGACTCCTAATTTTATGTTTGTGTCGCAGAATTAAGGCTAAGGGAACTTTAGATGCAATTACCTGTTACTCAATATAATTCTAGTCTTATAAATAATAGAAATCTGGAGTAAAAAATACCATTTGTCCTCCAGATTGTTCCATTTACAGTCCATGTAGGATTTTCTATAATTAATTTTTCTTCTCCACCCTAGGATGATTTACAATATTGTATATTTTGCATAAAATATATTTGTCACAGTAGGTTTTATTTTGGAGGGTTCTCATCAGTGGGATATCCCAATAAAAACCTAGTGTGTTTTGCAACATGTAGGTGAAATGTTTTTGTTCTTGACATTCCCCTCCCCAATAAGTAAACACCAATTAATTAAGTTGTCTGTAGAATTAGAAGCGCAAATGATTATTGAGCATTTAATTTGAACCTGCTTAATTCTAGTCATCGGCAACCTGTATGCTGTTGAATAATTTTGTGTAGTGACTCCATATGGAATTGTAAATGGTAAATAGTCTGTGACTATCTAGATATATCGCAACACTGTTTAAACAGAATTGAAATAATGTAAACTGTACTGGCACGAGCTTCACTGTGCCTGGGAAGGTAAGTGCATGCCAGCAAATACAAAATTGTATTGTACCCTTTTAAAGATAGACTAAACTTCCCCATAGCCAGGAAAGATAATGGTTTGACCATTATGGCCAATTCTGCCTGTAGAAGCACTTGGAAAAACAGTCTCAGTGGGCCTCAGTCTTGGGTCTCTGGGAGCAGCAGCAGCAACTTTAGGATGCTGTGGAAGTTGGGACTGCCATTGACGGGAGTTACTAATCAACATGATGAGTTTAAATCCATTCTAGCCGGCCATTCGATATCTGTTGCATGATTTTGAGTGGTGTCTTAATAGGGGCTTCTAACCAAGCATCATGTGTTTGAATGATTGTGACGAACAGTCCATGCTACCTTTAGTTTATAAGGCACTGATTTGTCACCATGCAGTTGGTCCTTCTAAGATTAGTAAGGCAGGGAGGAGATTTTCATTCAGCAGCAGATTGTGATTGTTTCACTGATCACATCTATTTACATTTATTTTTATTATCAAATGAAAAAAACAGGACCATGCTTTGTGAATGTTTCCTTCTATTCCAGATCTGATATTTTTTGCTGTAGACTTTGTCTAGTGGGTGACGTGAGGGATTTGAATAAAGTTTTTGGAGTGGACATCAATTGACGTTTAGGTTGGTTAAAATCTTCCATGTTAGAAAAAAATACACATTTCTTTTCACAACTCTTAAATGCAAACTGTATCGAAGGTAGCATTTTTTGAATGAATACATTTGATTTATTTGTAAGTTTCATACTTGAAGCAAACAACTTACACAGCATGACAAATACGATTGTAGATTTCATAGATTTCTCGAAAGATGAAATTTTTCAATAAAATTGGAAATCTGCTTTTTTTTTTTTAGCAACCTGCTGACAAAATCGTAGGAGCATGCAATTTCTAAGAATGCTATTGTGTTGATTTATGGATTAAATACAGATTTGAGAAACAGTTAAGCATTTTTTGTCAAAGAATTTAATTTAATAAATGCCTTGAAGTGATGGCATTGACTATGCTGTTACATTGTAGCTTCAAGAGGTTTCTTGGCCCCTTTCTGAATGCTTACATGACTATTTGTATGTTAATGTCTGCCTTTGCTTCACTGATCACAAGCACTTGCTTTTGACAACAAATAACTCTCTTGCTCAGGTGGACTGTAAGCCAGAAACAGAGCAAAACCATACTAGTTTGCCATAAGAGTACTAGTGTGAAGTTGTTTTCCACCTCCCATACCAGGCATCTTATGTCCTCTTCAAAGGCAAATACTAAATTGTGGGTAGCTTTTTACTGTTGATTTCCTCTGTTCACAGAACCAGATTGTGAATATCTCAAGTTAATTTGCTAAGAACCTACAGCTCCGAATAAGATGGGGCTTTGTCTCTTCGCTATAGGTGTGATTCTAGGTCACACAGTTGAATGGACAGTTTATTGTAAAAGTTTCATTAAAGTAGTGATTTCCCTGCCTTCTCCCCACCTCCCCAGCTAAGCTAGATATTTTAACCTATATTTTTTGTTTTGGTACATTGTGAACCTTAATGAAGGTGAAGCAGCTCCAGACCTTTTTAAAGTGGAAATTATGTCTGATAATTGTATTGCTAAACATCTGATAAACATAATGGTTCAAGCTGGGCAATTTTTAAAAATGGTTTTATCTAACCCCAAATGTGCATATGTATGCTATAAACCCCCTCAAAAATGAAACTAGTTTTTCATTTTGGAATTAAAAAGTAGAACAAGAATTGTTTGGGTAATAAAAAGCAAAATACTGCGGATGCTGGAAATCTGAAATAAAAACAAGAAATGCTGGAACCACTCAGTAGGTCTGACAGCATCTGTGGAAAGAGAAGCAGAGTTAACGTTTCAGGTCAGTGACCCTTCTTCGGAATTGTTTGGGGTTAGCAGGTTTCATGTAATCTAAAAGGCCTTTTATCTCAAGGGTGTTGGAATACAAAAGTGAGGACATTATGCTTCCTTTGTACAGAGCTTTGGCCAGGCTTCATCTGGAGTGCTGCATTCAGTTATGGGCACCCCACCTTGGGAAAGATACCTTAACTTGGAGTGAGTACACTGCAGATTCACCAGAAGGATGCTGGAATTAGATTGAGGACAGATTGTATAAACATGCTTTGTATGCCCTTAAGTTTTGAGGTTGAGTGCTGATGCAATTGAGGCGTTTAAAATTTTTTAAAGGGATTCAATGGGGTAGATATCGATAAGCTGTTTCCTTTGGTGAATACCGAATAAGGGGACTTAATCTTAAAATTCGAGCTAGGCCATGTAGGAGTACCCTTGTGCTCTTCTCCCTGTCCCTGAAGGTTAGATGCTCTGCCAGCTGTTGCCAACAATGTCACATAGTCTAGAGACAATCCTAGGCTGTATCCAAAATACACACCAGGACCAGGGTTGGCAATGTGTCCATACACTGACACCAGTGTCCGTGGTAAAAATTCTGAGGTCTGTGATAATTTTAAAAGACTTGCTTCAACCCTTTAAACTTGTATTTTAAAACACACATTTAAAGGCTTGAAGCAAGACATTTATAATTATCAGGAGTGTAAGTAATTACAAAGGATTGGGGCATCGGGCTAGTTCCTACAGTCTGCCAATCTAAAGTGTGAATGGTTTGCTTGTGTTTGGACCTCTGTCGAATTGGAGCACGGGGGAGGCAGGACTCGCTGGGAAGATTGTTGCTGTCAATTGGGGTACTGACCAATGGGAGCGGGGCAGGGGCAGGTGCTCGTAGAGCACGGGGGAGGCAGGACTCACTGGGAAACTTGTGCCATCAATCGGGGCGGTGCTGGCAGAGCGCAGGGAAGGCGGGACTTTCTGGGAAGACTCGAGCTGTGAATCAGGGAGGGCTGACCAGGGGCAGGGGGCGCTGCTGTCAGTCAATTGCTCCCTGCCCATGTCTGACCTGCGGAATCAGCCCTGCAGAGTGTTTGTGTGAGTAGAACAGATAGGATAGTGCACTGGAAAGGCAAGACTTCTTTGAGCCAGAGCAAGCTGTTTTTATTTTAGGCAGGCACTTTCTCAGCTCTCCAAACGTCCTGGTTTCTCTCAGTGCAGGGCCTGTGCCGAGCAGCAATGTGTTTCCTCTCTCGCTGCCTGGGGTGGGTGGGTGAAAGGGGGAAAGGAAGGGGTGCAGCGGGGGAGAGGGAGGGGACAGGAGGTAAAGAGTGGGGGGGGGGAGCAGAGGGAGAGGAGGGAGGGACACAGGAGGAGAGTGGGGTGAGAGCGGGGGACACGAGGGAGGGAGACGGGGGGGGGGGCGCAGAGGGGAGAGTGAGAAAGAGATCCAGATCATCCCTAACAGATGGATATCTATCCGAATTCTCTGCACTGCTCATCAAGTATGCAGGCAGATGTTGACTACTTTATGCAAGCAAAAACAATGCCAGGTATATCTCTAAATAGGGAGGAATGTGTTTTAAATCAGACTGTTTTGATGGCATTAGGTTGGCTATACACTTTATGTACAGATTAATTGCCCCCATGTCCATGACTAAGTCATTAATTCTGTCAAATGTCCATGCTGCAACATGTTGGTGCCTATCCCTGACCAGGACCACCTAGCTTGACGATCAAATGTGGTAAGTTTTAAAGAAAAAAATCGAGTGCTATGCAAAGTAATGCAACATTTACAGGCTATGCTTGAAAAGAAGACATTTAATATAGTAATAGATGTTTGTGTGTTAAGTGTAGTGTTCTATGTGGTGCACCACACATTCCCAAATTACTGCTCTTTAATAATCCACTGAAATAAAACATTTCGAAAGTAGTACCTGACTTGTAATATGCAAGAATTTTTAAAATTAAGCTATTCATTTTGAAAATTTCTATTCAGCTTTTATTGTTCAATGAGCGAATATTTTGCACAATTTGGTTCATTTGTGCAAAATAACTTTTTGAATCCAATTTGTTTTTAAAAGGAAATGTGCATTTTAATTCCTTTGTTGGGGGTGAAACGTCTGGGTCATTGTGGTCTGTTAACCAAGGCTATCTTGGAAATCTGCACTGATGTCGTGTTGAAAATTGCATCTGAACTTCCTAAAATGTATTAAATCATTGTTGCAAATAAAACTTATGTAATTAGCGCTCGAAATGTTATATTGGCAAAAGATTTGCAATTGAGATTCTTCTCTAATGTGAATATTTTACAATTACAGTGCTGAACCGTCCAATCAATCAAATTGTAATTGAGTAATTAAAGTATGGCAGTTGGTATATTATTGTCACTTTGCTTTTATTCATTCAGTACTAGTTGATCTCCTTTTGGCATTGTTACCCACTCACGTCAGCCCCGGTGTTACACCAGTGCCAAGATTTTACTCTTTTGCAATCCCATTGTATACCATCTGGGGTTTACTTGCTTCAGCCCACTTGCGCATTCAGTAAAATACACAAATGAATACACTCAATGTTTTAATAACTCAGTGAGCTGCTGCATCTGATGCTGTGATTCTGACTCTGTCCTCACCATGCCTGTCACTGCTGAGCTACTTGATCTGTTTTTTTCTGATTGCAGAAAAATGGCACCAGGCCTTTAGTTTTGTCAGAAGGGGTACAGGTGGGAATTGGGGCAGAAGATCAGAATGGAGTGCACTTGTAGTGATTACAGTGGGATGGTGGATAGAAACGGGAGAAGATTGAAGGATCAGAGTGGGACTGAGCCTCAGTCTCATTCTCTGCACTGTCTCCAGTGCTTGAATGTGTCCCCTGATTCTTGGCAATGAAAATTGTATGCAGTATTCAAGGTATGGTCTGAGGAGAGTACTCTAAAGTTTGATCATTACTGTCTCCAATTTATAGTCAATTGTTTTGGCTGTGTGGTTCGAAATTCTGTTGGCTTTGTTGAGTGTTGCTCTGCATTGGTTGGGCATGTTTAGCTTTGAGTCAAAGACTGGTTGGTAGGTTAATTGGCCATTATAAATTGCCATTAGTATAGGTAGGTGGTAGGGAAATATATAGGGACCGGTGGGGATGTTATTGGAATATGGGATACATGTAGGATTAGTATAAATGGTTGGTTGATGGTCGGCACAGACTCGGTGGGCCGAAGGGCCTGTTTCAGTGCTGTATCACTAAACTAAAACTAAACTAAACTAAACTAGATCTTGACTTTTGGGTGTACAAGTGAGGAGTGTGATGGAATACTCTCCATTTGCCTGGATGGGTGCAGCTCCAACAACATTCAAGAAGCTCGACACCATCCAGGACAAAGCAGCCCGCTTGATTGGCACCCTATCCACAAACATTCACTCCCTCCACCACTGCCGCACAGTGGCAGCAATGTGTACCATCTACAAGATTCAGTGCAGCAATGCACCAAGGCTCCTTAGACAGCACCTTCCAAACACACGACCTCTACCAACTAGAAGGACAAGGGCAGCAAATGCATGGGAACACCACCACCTGCAAGTTTCCATCCAAGTCAAACACCATCCTGACTTGGAACTATATTGCCGTTCCTTCACTGTCACTGAATCAAAATCCTGGAACTCCCTTCCAGTGGGTGTACCTACCTCACATGGACTGCAGTGGTTCAAGAAGGCAGCTCACCACCACCTTCTCGAGGGCAATTAGGGATGGGCAATAAATGCTGGCCTGGCCAGTGACACCCACATTCCATGAATGAATTAAAAAAAAACAGTGAATGGTTGCCCATTTCAGCAACAAATAGACAGCCGTGAGTTTTGAGACTCTGGTTTTATTTGGATTTGACATCACTGCACATGCCAAATGCGCATTCCAAGGCAGCTTGCTGGCTTGGGTTACAGGGATTTTGGCTGGCAAAAAGTGCAGGTAGGTCGAGAGAGAGAGAGAGAGAGGTGAGGCTACGAAAGGCAAGTCTGGACTGGCAGTGGCCTGCAGTAATGACCCAGAGGGGGACTCTTGCTCTCTCCGGCTCCACAGAAATATTTAAAGCTTACTTTCCAGGGCTGTTTTGGCTCTAATGTCAGTGAAAATCATGCATGCTTTGGTTAGTTTTACCGTAAAATAGAAATCCGAGTCCCATCTATGTTGTAGGACCCTGATTTGCATACTAAAAGGGGCCTACGGCCTGAAAAAGCAGTTGCTTTGGCATTCCAGAGGTAATCCCCTATGAAAGTCCAGGTTAATGGGATAAGAAATCTATCAAATCAATTTTAAGGCCATTTAACCCCATTTAACACTGATTTAGGCAGATTATATTCCACCTCTTAACCCCATAGTGTATGCATGCCATCTGTTTTTCTTCACAAATGTAGAACTTTACACTTGTCTGCATTAAATTTCATCTGTCATTGCTCTACTTCTTCTTTATCATGTCCAACTCATTCATTCTGTAATTTCTGAATTGCCACTTTCAATTCCACTAACAGTCCTAGTTTGCTGTGATTTGCAAATTTGATCACTTTGCATTGAGTTTCTGAATCCAGTCCATTTATATAAATTAGAAACTATATTAGTCCCAGGAACTGAACTCTGGGTACCCCACTCAAAAGTTCTTTGCCTAAATTCTGACATAACTCCTCAAATGAGCACTCTTTTATTTTCTGCCCTTCAGGTAGTTTTATATCCAAGTTTAGCTTGAATCCTTGCAGCTTTTGAGTTAATGAACAGAAATTTGTGTGGAACTTTATCAAAAGCCTTTTGTAAAACCACAGTCCACTTGGGTTGTCCTTCGAGGTAGTTGGTCAGATGGATTCTTACATACGTACGAACATATGAACTAGGAACAGGAATAGGCCATTCTGCCCCTCAAGCCTGCTCTGCCATTCCATAAGATCATGGCTGATCTGTTTGTGGACTTAACTCCACTTTCCTGCCTACCCCGATACCCTTTTGACTCCCTTGTTTGTCAAGAATCTGACTACCTCTGCCTTAAAAACATTCAATGACCCTGCTTCCGCTGCTCTCTGGGGAAGAGAGTTCCACAGACTCACGATCCTCAGAGAAAAAATTTCTCCTCATCTCTGTCTTAAATGGGAGACCCCTTTTTTAAAAACTGTGCCCCCTAATATTAGTCTCTCCCACAAGGGGAATCTACCTTTCAACATCCATCCTGTCAAGTTCCCTCAGGATCTTGGATGTTTCAATCAAATCACCTCTCATCCTTCTAAACTCCAATGAATACACCAACCTGACTACCTTTCCTCATAAGATAACCCTCTCATCCCAAGAGTCAGTCGAGTGAACCTTCTCTGAACTACTTCCAATGCAATTATATCCTTTCTTAAGCAAGGAGACCAAAACTGTACACAATACTCTAGATGCGGTCTCACCAATGCCCTGTACAACTGTAGCAAAACATCTCTACTTTTATATTCCATCCCCCTTGCAATAAGCGACATTACATTTTAAAGCCTGGCTCACGTATAAAATTAAAACCCGACCCGACTACAGCCAACCCGAGCCCAAGCCCTTTAATTTTTGTTGCAACCGACCTGACACGAATCATCTCCATCTGTTCCGCAGCAGGCTATTCATGCAGCTGGAGTTGTGGGGAGTCATGAATAAGCCTGATCCCGTGACTTCCTGGAAGCAGTGTCCAGCCCGACCTGAACCCGACGCATATAATCGGATCTAGTCAGGTTCGGGTCGGGTAGCCAGGCTTTATTGCATTTGCCGCCTTAATCACTTGCTGTACCTGCATATGACCTTTTTGTGTTTTGTGTACTAGGACACCCAGATCCCTCTGTATCTGAGTTCTGTAATCTCTCTCCATTTAAATAATGTGTTGCTTTTCTATTCTTCCAGCTAAAGTGGATCAGTTCACACTTTCCCACATTATACTCCATCTGCCAAATGTTTGCCCACTCACTTAACCTACTCCTATCCCTTTGCGGACTCCTTATGTCCTCTTAGCAACTTACTCTCCTACCTATCTTTGTGTCAAAAGGAAATTTAGCAACCATACATTCTGTCCCTTCATCCAAATCATTGATATAGATTGTAAATAGTTGAGGCCCCAGCACTGATCCTTCTGCTACTCCACTAGTTACAGCTAGTCAACCTGAAAATGACCCAGTAATGCCGACTCTGTTTCCTGTTAGCTAACCAATTCTCTCTCCATGCTAATATGATACCCCCTACGCCATGGGCTCTGCTACCCAGGGGTGCCTTTTACTATGAGATCGTTAATTAATCCTGTCGTCTTCTCCTGCTGCATCTGTGTAGACTGCTATTAACTAGGTTATGGGACTGTAGATGTTGTACTAGTGGTATTCCATTCAAGCTCTGCAGTATTCTATGTTTAAACTAGGAAAAAGTCAGCAAGACCACAGTAGATAATTTTTAAATCAACTTGCTGCTGCACTACGCAGGTCAGGAAGATTCCTGATTCAATGCACAGTTTATCTTGGGTTAACTAATCTTGACCATTGTTAAACTGGGAAGATACAATTAGCTTTAGTATCCCAGGGACAGGAAAATGAAATATCCATGAAGATCCCTGCTCCTGATTGGTTATCGAATGACTAGCTGGTAAATCAGTTTTTATGGGCACAGGGTGATGGTGGAATCCAGCTCAGGGGGGAGCAAAAAGACAAGTGGTAATTATAGGAGATTCTATAATTAGGAGGATAGGTAGTATCCTTTGCAAGCCGGATCGGGAGTCCCGCATGGTGTGTTGCCTGCCCGGTGCCAGGGTGCAGGACATCTCTTGAAAGGATATTGGAGGGGGAGGATCCAGTTGTTGTGGTCCACGTTGGGACCAACAACATAGGCAAGGCTAGGATGGGGAACCTGTTTGGGGATTATAAAGCACTCGGAGCGAAATTAAGGAACAGGTCCTCGAGGGTCATAATCTCCGGATTACTGCCCGAGCCACGTGCAAATTGGCTTAGGGCTAAGAATATTAGGGAAGTAAACACGTGGCTAAGGGAGTGGTGTGGGAAAGAGGGGTTCCATTTCATGGGGCATTGGCATCAGTTTTGGAACCGGGGGGGATCTGTACCGATGGGACGGTCTCCACCTGAACCGATCTGGAACCAGTGTTCTAGCGAAACGGATAAATAGGGTGGTCTCTAGGACTTTAAACTAGTGAGTCGGGGGGAAGGGAAAGGGAAAACGACAGGGAGTATGATGATAAATAAAAAGGTAAGCAGCAGGTTAACATGTGTGCAGGAGGGTTTAAGTTCAAGGCAGACTATGAAAGAAGCAGAAAGGACGGATAACTCAGGAGTTATTATTAGAGATGTTGGAAATCATGAGGGTAAGAAAGCTCGCATAAAGGCACTTTACCTGAATGCTCGTAGCATTCGTAACGAGGTTGATGAGTTAACGGCACAAATCATCGCGAATAAATATGATTTGGTAGCCATTACGGAGACATGGTTACAGGTTGGTCACGACTGGGAGTTAAATATCCAGGGGTACCAGACTATTCGGAAGGACAGACAGGAAGGTAAGGGAGGTGGTGTAGCTCTGATATTCAAGGACGACATCAGGGTGGTGCTGAGAGATGATATAGGTTCTATGGAGAATGAGGTTGAATCCATTTGGGTGGAAATTAGAAACTCTAAGAAGAAAAAGTCATTGATAGGCATAGTCTATAGGCCACCAAATAATATCACATTGGGGCGGGCAATAAACAAAGAAATAACTAATGCCTGTAAAAATGGTACGGCAATTATCATGGGGGATTTTAATCTACATGTAGATTGGTCGAACCAGCTCAGTCAGGGTAGCCTTGAGGACGAGTTCGTTGAGTGTATCCGTGATAGTTTTCTTGAACAGTATGTAATGGAACCGACGAGGGCGCAAGCTATCCTAGATCTAGTCCTGTGTAATGAGACAGGAATAATTAATGACCTCATAGTTGGGGATCCTCTTGGAAGGAGTGATCATAGGATGGTTGAATTTAGAATACAGATGGAGAGTGTGAAGATAAAATCCAATACCAGGGTCCTGCACTTGAACAAGGGGGACTACAATAGAATGAGGGAGGACTTGGCTAAAGTAGACTGGAAACAAAGATTTTATGGTGGGACAGTTGACGAGCAGTGGAGGACTTTCAAAGCAATTTTTAAAGTGCTCAGCAAAAGTATATTCCAGTGAAAAGGAAGGACTGGAAGAAAAGGGGTAGTCTGCCATGGGTGTCTAAGGAAATAAGGGAGGCTATCAAATTGAAAGAGAAGGCATACAAAGTGGCCAAAAGCAGAATGAAACTAGAAGATTGGGAAAACTTTAAAGGTCAACAGAAAGCTACAAAAAGAGCTATAAAGAAAAGTAAGATAGAACATGAGAAAAAACTAGCACATAATATAAAGACAGATAGCAAAAGTTTCTATAAATATATAAAACGAAAAAGAGTGGCTAAAGTAAATGTTGGTCCTTTAGAGGATGAGAAAGGGAATTTAGTTAGGGGATATGATGAAATGGCCGAGGCATTGAACGGGTATTTTGTATCGGTCTTCACAGTGGAGGACATTAATAACATGCCAGTAATTGACAAAGAGACGAACGTAGGTGAGGACCTGGAAACAATCATTATTACGGAAGAGCTAGTGTTGGGCAAGCTAATGGAGCTAAGGATTGATAAGTCTCCTGGCCCTGATGGAATGCATCCCAGGGTACTAAAAGAGATGGCGGGAGAAATAGCAGGTGCACTGACGGTAATTTTCCAAAATTCGCTGGACTCTGGGGTAGTCCCATCTGATTGGCGTCACATCTGCTGTTTTCCACTGTTTAAAAAGGGAGGTAGACAAAAGATGGGGAATTATAGACCGGTTAGCTTAACCTCTGTAGTGGGGAAGATGCTTGAGTCTATTATCAAGGAAGAAATAGCAGGGCATCTCAATAGAAATTGTCCCGTTGGGCAGACGCAGCATGGGTTCATGAAGGGCAGGTCATGCTTGACAAATCCTTTGGAATTCTATGATGACATTACAAGCAAGGTGGACAATGGGGACCCAGTGGATGTGGTGTACCTAGATTTCCAAAAGGCCTTCGACAAGGTGCCGCACAAGAGGCTGCTGCATAAGATAAGGATGCATGGCGTTAGGGGTAAAGTATTAGCATGGATAGAGGATTGGTTGACTAACAGGAAGCAGAGAGTGGGGATAAATGAGTGATATTCTGGGTGGCAATTCAGTCACTAGTGGTGTGCCTCAGGGATCGGTGTTGGGACTGCAATTATTTACAATTTATATAGATGATTTGGAGTTGGGGACCACGTGTAGGGTGTCAAAGCTTGCAGATGACACTAAGATGAGTGGCAGAGCAAAGTGTGCAGATGACTGTGAAACTTTGCAGAGGAGCATAGATACATTGAGTGAGTGGGCAAAGGTCTGGCAGATGGAATACAATGTTAATAAATGTGAAGTCATTCATTTCGGTAGGAGTAACAGTAAAAAGGATTATTACTTGAATGGTAAAAAGTTGCAGCATGCTGCTATGCAGAGGGACCTGGGTGTCCTTGTGCATGAATCGCAGAAGGTTGGTCTGCAGGTACAGCAAGTAATTAGGAAGGCAAATGGAATTTTGTCCTTCATTGCTAAAGGGATTGAGTTCAAAAGCAGAGAGGTTATGTTGCAGCTGTATAAGGTACTGGTGAGGCCGCACCTGGAGTACTGTGTGCAGTTTTGGTCTCCTTACTTGAGAAAGGATGTACTGGCACTGGAGAGGGTGCACAGGAGGTTCACTAGGTTGATTCCGGAGTTGAGGGGGTTGGCTTATGAGGAGAGACTGAGTAGATTGGGATTATATTCATTGGAATTCAAAAGAATGAGGGGGGATCTTATAGAAACATATAAAATTATGAAGGGAATAGATAAGATACAAGTAGAGAGGATGTTTCCACTGGCAGGTGAAGCTAGGACAAGAGGGCATAGCCTGAAGATTAGAAGGAGCAGATTTAGGACTGAATTAAGAAGGAACTTCTTCACCCAGAGGGTTGTTAATCTATGGAATTCCTTGCCCAGTGAAGTAGTTGACGCTTCTTCAGTAAACGTTTTTAAAGCTAAGGTAGATATCTTTTTGAACAATAAAGGAATTAAGGGATACGGTGAGAGCGCGGGTAAGTGGATCTGAGTCCACGAAAAGATCAGCCATGATCTTATTGAATGGCGGAGCAGGCTCGAGGGGCCGGACGGCCTACTCCTGCTCCTAGTTCTTATGATCTTATGATCAAGTAGCATGCTTACACTCACTGTCACATGGGGAGTACCCATTTGGGTGATGTCAACTACCCCAGTGAGAATTAACAGTTTAATTAGGGGATAAACAAATTTCATTTTGCCAACATCTTAAATTCCGTTTTAGCCCTGTGAACGTCCTATTTATTCAGTGGGTTAATGGAAGTGTGTAACTCATGCTATCACACCGTTTGAAGAATTGGGGTAGCGTGTGTCCATGAATAGATAAGGCAGCTGTCGAGTAATCCAACTTTTTGCATGTTGCTGTAGTTCAAAATGTTACAACCTGTTTCAAGGGCAAAATGAAATTGAAGAGTTCTTCATCTGGCGAGATAATTGGGTGGTATAATACTCGTCACTTTTTTTTTGTTAAAATGGAAGAAATAGATTGTAGCATTTCTGAAGCTTGGTGCTCTCTTTTTCAATATTAAGTGCAGTCTAGCCATGTCAGGATCCCACTGGGACTTGCTGCTGGTGCGAGACGCCATGTTTTTTGAGGAAAAAAAAAGTCCTTCAGATTCCTGGAAATTTGAGGGTTGACCATTTTTGCAGCAGTTGACCCAGTTTCTGCTGCATTTTACTTGTGGATACAAGTCTTCCTGGCAGGAGCAGCTTTATTGTTTTTGGGAAAACCAAGCAACATGCTTCCTGTAATGTGTTGTAGTTTTAGTTTCGAGTCTGAATTAAATACTGTAAAGTATTCGTGATCCTGTACCTAACTTATTGCCTGCCTGTTGCGTGTTTTCAAGGCTTGTGCCAAGCACGGTACTTGGGCATCAAGATATGCAGATTAATATGATCCCATCTGAGAGTTTAAAAGATAGAGGTGCGCAGTCTACTTTTTAAAACTGTGGCATATTGTTGATCAAGAAATGAATCAAGTGCCCTCCATTTTTCTTGAAATAGTAATTTGTTTCACAAAGGTCTTCCTAAGTAACAGTTTAAAGGAGACAACCCAAGTTTTGCTTTTCTATTCTGTTTTATTGACCTACAAATCACCAGATATATTATAAATTCAGTTTTTTTAATAGGCAAGCGTGTCTTGGTTGAAACCTGTTGGAATAAAGGAAATGTGACCATTCTTTGCCTGCAATACAAAACAAAGGCAGCTTTTCCAATTTTAAAAACAGCATAATGTGATTCTAGTATGACATTGACAGAGCACGTGAATTACCTCTGTTCACTAAGATCAATATCTACTTTGTTTTGTGTTTCTCAACCATAAACATAACATGTATAGGGGTACTTCCTGGTGGCCAGTGGCCTTTGTTACAATACAAAACAGTCCTAGAATTTCAACCAAGAATCCAGAGTATCTCCCTTTGCAAGGTGAGGTGAGAGTGACGGCCCTTGACATCAAGGCAGCATTTGACCGAGTATGGCATCAAGGGGTCCTAACAAAACTGAGGTCAATGGGAATCGAGGAAAACCTCTGCTGGTTGGAGTCATACCTAGCACAAAGGAAGATGGTTGTGGTTGTTGGAGGTCAATCATCTGAGCTCCATGACATCACTGCAGGAGTTCTTCAGGGTAATGTTCTAGGCCCAACCATCTTCAGCTGTTTCATCAATGACCTTCCTTCAATCATAAGGTCAGAAGTGTGGATGTTAGCTGATGATTGTGCAATGTTCAGCTCCATTCGTGACTCCTCAGATACTGAAACAGTCCGTGTAGAAATGCAGCAAGATTTGGACAATATCCAGGCTTGGGCTGATTATTGGCAAGTAACATTCGCACCACACAAGTGCCAGGCAATGATCATCTCCAACAAGAGAGAATCTAACCATCACCCCTTGATATTCAACGGCATTACCATCGCTGAATCCCCCCACTATCAACACCCTAGGGGCTACCATTGACCAGAAACTGAACTGGAGTAGCCATATAAATACCGTGGCTACAAGAGTAGGTCAGAGGCTAGGAACCCTGCGGTGAGTAATTCACCTCCTGATTCCCCAAAGCCTATCCACCATCTACAAGGCACAAGCCAGGAGTGTGATGGAATACTTTCCATTTGCCTGGATGGGTGCTGCTCCAACACCACTCAAGAAGCTCGACACCATCCAGGACAAAGCAGCCCGCTCGATTGGCACCCCATCTACAAACATTCACTCCCTCCACCACCGCACAGTGGCAGCTGTGTGTACCATCCAGACGATGCACTGCAGCAACGCACCAAGGCTCCTTAGACAGCACCTTCCAAACCCGCGACCTCTACGAACTAGAAGGGCAAGGGCAGCAAATGCGTGGGAACACCACCACCTGCAAGTTCCCCTCCAAGTCACACACCATCCTAACTTGGAACTATATTGCCATTCCTTCACTGTCGCTGGTTCAATATCCTGGAACTCCCTTCCGAACAGCACTGTGGGTGTACCTGCCCCACGTGGACTGTAGCGCTTCAAGAAGACAGTTCACCACCACCTTCTCGAGGGCAATAAATGCTGGCCCTGGCCAGCGATGCCCACATCCCATGAATGAATTATAAAAAGGCTTATACAGGCCGATGAAAGGTCACAGAACTGAAACATTAACTCTGGTTCTCTCTCCACAGATGGTGCCTGACCTGCTGAATATTTCAAGCACTTTGTTATTTCAGATTTCCAGCATCTGCAGTATTTTGTTTTTACTTATACAGGCTCCATTTTTCTTGCTTTCTGCAATGTGTTAAGACCGAGGTGGGAGGAGTACACTGTTCTAGCCCCACTTCTCCACAGGTCAACATTTTTTCACACATACTGATATGGTAAATTATAGACTGTCTTTTTCCCAGAATAAGACGCACCAACCAGGTTACTTTATTAAACAGCAAAATTATTAGTTTATTATAAAACAAGTCTTAACCAATAATGAAGTAAAACATACACACACAAATTGAAATATTGAAGCCCCTTATTTATCTTAGCCCCTCACACAAACACACACACATACATACCCTGGTTAACTGGAAAAATAGAAAGGATTTTTGTTTATAGCGCTGTTACAAAGAAAACAAGAAAAAAAAAACACAGGTGGAATACTTGTCCTTGGTTTTGGTTTGGCGTCCCAAATGTGTATAGGTGACTGTCGCTGGGATCTTTCTAGTACGGTTCTTTCCAGGCGATGTTGAAGATCAGTTTGCGTAGTTTTTCCAAGCACTGCAGCTACAGAGGCTTCAGATAGTTCTTAGAGCAGAAATGTGGCAACAAGAGTTTTAGTTCCCATGCATTCGATATGCAGGGTTTCTTCAAATACAGTTGGAAATAGGAAACTGACACACTATATGCGGGATTTCTTTTTGAGAGAGAGAGAGAGGAGCTGGGTTATCGTCTTTGGCAGGCAAAAGCCAACTATCTGTTGTAACAGTTCAACTGAAACTAAAAACATTTCAGAAGTTAAGCCTCCTGACCTCTATAAATCCTGATCTGTTACTTCTTTGTAAACATCTCCCCAAGTTAAAAACAACCACTGCTGTGTGATTATCCACAGACAGGTGCCTTCCAGTAAGACTTGTTTACAAGCCAAATCCAAGAACCTGCTGGTGACTTTTTCAAAAACCCCACAAAGTTCAGCATCTTTTAAGATTCCAGATGAATCAATGCCTATAATTCAACTATAAGTCCTTAAAACATATTTTACCATAAAAAGTAGATGTACTCTTGTAACAAATGCAACCACTATATTCAAGATAAATAATATAACATCTGTTTTTTGTTTCCTTTCAATAAAAAATGGAAGTCGTATCGTTCAACCTTTTTATGGATGAGCATTTTTGCTTGAAGTGTAGGATTGTGAAGAGATTATATACTTGGAATTTTTAGTCATACTTCTGAACAGCTTAAGTGCCCTCTTAAAGACTAGAAGCAAGAGAAGAATAAAAGTTTCTTGTTAGATTTTGATGCTAGTAATTTTTGATGTTTACTCAATTCCTGAAGGATTTTACTTCTATTTCTCCATCCCAGTCTGCCTGCTCCCCACCCTGCCCACCAAAGCACTGTGGAATCACACGTTTTAATGCAATGTCTTAACTTCAAAATAACTGAATTTTAAAATCTAATCTTCCTTTGGTGGAATAACCTGCAGAGTGAATTTCTAGTTGGTAGTTAAAAATCTAGCCCCTATGTCTTAAATGTAGGGAGCTCATGAACTGGAAATATTCAATGCTTGATGACTTAAAAAGCTTTGGTCGCAAACCTTTGCGTTCCTTTCATGACTTCTTCACAAGCTATTGGGGCGGTAGTTACTTAATTGGCTGTTAGCAGTAAGTTCATGATTGGTGAATTTGGATTAGTAAACATAAGTTCACAGGTATACAGAACTATTCAGACCATGCAGCCTTGATCAATGCCATATAAATTCCCTCTTTATACTCTGGCACCTGTACTGGGTATTGAAGTGTGGAGGGAAGTACCATCTTAATCTTTCCTTTTTCAAAATAGTAATGTCAATGGGATTTCAGTAATTTGTAATGATGGTGTGAGACTGGTGCATTTCCCCCCATTTAATAGTTCTTAAAATGAAATGGCAGATTTGTGAAAGTTTCGTACCATGCCCTCTTTAGCTGTGAAAAACACTCAAATATAGTTATAGATATTTATTTTTAATAAAATTTTTGGCTCTGGAGAGAACATTTTGAGCTGTATAACACTGAAGTACTGGTCATTATAGATTTATCATTGGGAATGAATTAGAAGTATGGTATAAATGTATTGTACTTCATTAAGACAGTAAGAGAGTTTCCTATAATTGATACCAGTATTAAACAAGCCTTGTGACAGTATTGCAAAATAAATCTGATACATTTATGTTCTCTGAGAATACAGGTTATATTGCTATTGGAATAGCTGTTAGAAAGCTGAAACATTTGTAATATTTTTCTACAACGTTTACTGGGAAGGGAAATGTTAAGAATCCTGATCTGGTTACATCTTGCATGTTTTAATGAGCTCAAAGCAACCATGTGGGCTAACAAAAGTTTTGTGAGAAAGATGCATGTAGAATACATTCCTCATATACAGCTTTCAAAGAATTTTAAGACTGACAGTAACTTTGTATCCTCCATGTGAATAAAAAAGAAGTCTGGTACTGTGGTGTAGGGACAACTGCAGGTCTAAGTCTCATTCTGCTCGATTCTCCATCTGCACTGCTGAAGCTGTGGCCTCACCCAAAAGGGCAGGGAGAAAATCAGAAGAGATGCCTGGGTGATCCCTGGCATCCTGTGGTTTTGATGACCAGGAAGTAGCATAAGAGGTGGATAAAACCACAGGAAGAAAGGGAAGATGCATGCCTTGGTGCCCCTTCCATGAAAATAAAGCATTTTTGAAATATGGCCGTATACCAATTAAATTACGATTAGCTTAGTTATTCAACGGAATGTTCCATGTTGGTTATCAGCTCACATCATTAAGTACACTTATCTTTTTCCAGTGCAGTTGAATTGCCATTTCATTAAATGATTATAGAAGTGTGAAACATAACCTGTACATGCTTGCATTTCAGCCATTTTATTATCTGTATAATATATTAATTTTCAAAGACTCATTTTAAAACACGATTATCTTTGCACTAATTTCTTTCCCCAAATATTAAGCCATATTTAATTATTTTTGTCAGGAAACGTTACCACTACAAGGGATATTGTTGTTAGTTGTATTATGAGCATTCAAAGCTGGTTAGTATTGCTGTCTACCATGATATATTTTGTCTTCTCTTTCAGCCAAGCACCCTGCCACAAGGGACAGTTAACATGAACCAATGCACAGATGTCATTGATGCTGAACCCAAGACTGGTCAGAAGAATGCACTATGCATTATAACACCTGAACGTGAATTCTTCATTCGTGGAGAGTCCAAAGAAATAATTAATGGGTGAGTGACAGTGTTCTGAAGTTTCGATTAATTTTATTTGATTATTGGTAGCCTTGCTTCTACATGCTGAAAGGTTGAAACTGGAAAAAAGTCATGTTCATCTGCAACAAAATGCCAATAAAATATTTACATCCAACATTGTCCAAGGGTAACTTAGGACTTGACATATAGGTTATGAGGAAGATTACCACACGCTTAATTTGAGCATTTTCTGTAGGTATGTTCGCAACTTTGAAAAACCAATAGTGTTTGCTAAAATTCAGCTCAGCAAAATTAAAAAAAAAATCAAAGGTCTGAAGTAGAAAGTTTGAACTTAATTTAAAGCTGTGATTTATTGCTGCACTGCTTGTGCTGTAATCTTTTTCATGACCTTGTTAAAATTGCTCATACATAGATATCTGATTCTTTGACCTTCCTCAACCTCACTGTCCACATATACATTCCTTCCCTTGTCTATTCTCCTTGATCTTGTTGTAATGTGATACCATATCACTTCCATGGTTGGAATCAGTTAAGAGCTATTTCCAATCATGCCACCTTCGCTTTCAGCAGACACAAAATGCTGCAGCTATCCACGCTCTCTCTTGGCCCTGGGAAACAAATCTATACCTCCTAACTCCTTTTCTTTGGGCCTGCAACTCTCACTGACATCAGTGTCTTTCATCCACTGTCTTGCTTCTATCATCCAGCTCTTGTTTCTTTTCTTCAGCCCTCAATTCTTAGCCCCACTCTCTCCCCTCCAACACCTCCCTTTTGTTCAATATCCACAATGATGGGATGAAGCCTGTGAAAGAGTAAAATACATATGGTATTTGAGGCTTGAGGCACAGACTTAAGGTGATTGGTAGAAGGATTAGAGGGGACGTGAGGAAAAACTTTTTCACCCACAGAGTGGTGGGTGTCTGGAATTCACTGCCAGGAATGGTGGTGTAATCAGAAACCTTCAATTCTTTTAAAAGGTACCTGGACATGCACCTGATGCGCTGTAAACTGGCAAGGCCATGGACCAGGTGCTGGAAGGTAGAATTAGATTAGGTGGCTAGTTTTTTAGGCCGGTACGGACACAACGGGCTGAATGGCCTCCTTCTGTGCTGTAATTTTTCTATGGTTCTATGGGTAGGGTTGTAGAAATGGAAAGGAGAAAAGAGCCAGAGGTGAACAAAAATGGCCTTGTTAATTTATCAGATCTAGAGAATGAAGTTGAGGTCAGGGTTGTGCAGAAAGCCAAGGTTCCACACCTTCTGCTTGAACCTGAGGTAAATGGAGTCAAAAGCAAAATACTACAGAAGCTGGAAATCTGAAATAAAAACATAATGCTAGAAGTACTCAGCAGGTCAGGTAGCATCTGTAGAAAGAAAAACTGTCTCCGTAGATGAACTAAATGCTGACTTGGGTTTTGTGAAGGTTAAACTGAAAAAACTCAAACCACTAAAAAATATCTAACATTGCTTAGGTAGTAACAGCAATCTTTGTATGGTTGAATAATGCAGAGAAGTATAGCTGAGTGCTGTTGATATACATATGGATGTGCATGCCATGTTGCCAAAGATTAGTATATAAGCCATGTCATGCATGCCACTTTTGTCCATAGCATCTCCCTGGTCAGCTGGTGACTGGATAAATGTGATTTGACTTTTTTCTTTTCCATTCCCATTGTAGAATCATAAAATGTTGCACAACAGAAACAGGCCATTTGGTCTTCAAATATGTGGTGGAGCTTTTCTTCACTTGCGGCACTAGTATAATGTGATGCTCCTGCTCATTCCTGTTTAATATTTGTCGTCTTTTTTCAAGCGTCACCCTAATTGCATTCTTAAGAGAACTGTTCCAACTATGTTTTGGAACCGGAACATCCATATTCTAATCAGCTTCTGTAAAAATATTTTCTGCTCATCTCCCTTTTAATAATTTTAAATGTGTCGCCTTGTTCTGTCACATTGAACAGTGGAAAAAATTAATTACTATTTACCTTATCATAGCACTCCATGAACTTGAACACCGTTATCAGGTTATCTGTCAACCGTTGCAACTTCAGGGATATGAGCGTCGTGAGCAAGGGCAGTATTTATTGCATTCCTAGTTTCCCTTGAGAGGGTGGTGGTGAGCCGGCCTTTTGAACCCCTGCAGCCCCGTGTGGTGGAAGTATTCCTGAAGTGCTGTTGGGTAGGAACTTGCAGAATTTTGACCCAACTACAAGTTAGGCACGGTGATGTAGGTCCAAGTCTGGATGGTGTGTGACTTGGAGGGGAATTTTTACATGATGGTATTCCCAAGCACCTGCTGCCCTTGCCCTTGCCCTTCTAGGTACTGGAAGTCATGGGTCTGGGAGGTTCTATGATAGAAAAAGAAGAATTTTGTTCGTCTTTTTATGGCCTTATGCACTTATGCTATCTTTTTAATGCTATGTATCTGCTGTAGAAGGTTCCTCTGTTATAATTAAGGAGTATTTATTTTTCTTCACTTCAATGTTATTATTTCACAGTTCCACAATTGAACTGCATCTGCTTGTTTTTCTAGCCTATGTTCTTGTGCAGCCTTTTACAGTTCTCAATTTGCTGTATCCTCCTCCTATTTGGAGTCATCAAATCTTGATTTGTGTTCTCAATTCCTGTTTTATATTACTGTAAATGTAAGAGCAGCCTCAAAACAATCCCCTGTGGAATACCATGCACCAAACCACCTTCAACTCATGGGTACCCCCTTCCCTTCCTTCTGTGACCCCATCCCTTCTTTGAATCTTAACCCTTACTGTGTATTCACAATACCTTCTGATCTTCCCCTCTGATTCTGAATCATCTCCTCAGCAAATCACTTTCTGCCCACCTCAATGAATTTTGAGCCAGGCATGACACTGAAACAAAAACAAGAAATGCTGGATTCACTCAGCAGGTCTGGCAGCATCTGTGGAAAGAGAAGCAGAGTTAACGTTTCGGGTCAGTGACCCTTCTTCGGAACACTGAGCTCTTCTTCCGTCGTCTCTACGCCTGCTTCTTTGACCAGGCGTCTGCTCCCGCAACCCACCCCCCCCACCCAACCTGCTCCCAGGCACTGAGCAGACCATTTTACCCTTCTCCAATATTCTCCCTCCACCTGGGCCCCTCCCTCTGGATTCTTACTGTCTCTTGATATTTTAATTGAGAGTTGTTGAACCACAGAACCACACATTTGTTACAGCGCAGAAGGAGGCCATTTGGCCCATCTTGTCTGCACCGGCTTTCCAAAAGAGCAATTCACTTAATGCCATTCTCCCGCCTTCTGCCTGTAACCCTGCACATTCTTCCTTTTCATATTGCAGTCTAATTCCCTTTTGAATGCTTCAGTTGAACCTGCCTCCATCACACTCTCAGACAACGCATTCCAGACCTTAACCATTCGCTGAAAAAGTTTTTCCTCATGTCACTTTTGCTTCTCTTACCCATTACTTTAAATCTATACCCTCTCGATCCTTTCCTTTCATGAATGGGAACAGTTTCTCCCTCTCTACTCTGTCCAGACCGCTCATGATTTTGAATACCTCCATCAAATTACCTCTCAGCCTTCTCTTCTCTCCGAGGAAGACAGTCCTAACTTCTCCAATCTATTTTCGTAGCTGAAGTTCCTCATACCCGGGACCATTCTCATGAATTCTTTCTGTACTCTCTTCAATGCCTTTATATCTTTCCTAAAGTCCGGCGCCCTGAACTGGATGCAATACTTCAGCTGACGCTGAACTAGTGTCTCATACAATTTCAACATAACTTCCTTGCTTTTATACTGTGTCCCAATTAATAAAGGCCAGGCCACTGTATGCTTTATTAACTACTCCCTCAACCTGTCCTGCCACCTTCAATGATTTATGCACATATACAGCCAGGTCCCTCTGCTCCTGCATCCTCTTTAGAATTGTACCTGTTGTTTTATATTGTCTCTCTATGTTCTTCCTACCAAAATGAATCACTTTACATTTCTCTGCATTGAACTTCCTCTGCCACCTATCCGCCATTCCACCAACTTGTCTATGTCCTTTTGCAGTTCTGCACTATCGTCCTCGCAGTTCACAATGTTTCCAAGTTTCGTATCATCTGCAAACTTTGAAATTGTGCCCTGTACACAAAGGTCTAGGTCATTAATATATATCGGGAAAAGCAAGGGTCCCAACTCTGACCCCTGGGGAACTCCCTACAAACCTTCCTACAGCCTGCAAAACATCCATTAACCACTACTCTTTGTTTCCTGTCACTCAGCCAATTCTGTATCCTTGTTGCTACTGTCCCTTTTATTCCATGAGCTATAACTTATTGCTCACAAGTCTGTGTGGCACTGTATCAAACACCTTTTGAACAGCATTATTTTCATCAACCCTCTGTTATCTCCTCAAAGAAAAACTCCAAGTTAAACAATTTTCCCTTAAGAAATCCAAATCACACTGGCATTGAAATATTCCCAAAGTATCCCCAAAAGATTTGAGCAACAGGTGAAGCTAGCTGTTTTAGCCTGCAGCTATGCAGTAGTAATACATGTGGTGTTCGCCACTAACAGGATGCTGCCATCAAGCCAAAAAGACGTCCTGCCTATCTCACAAATGAGTAATGTGATATGAATTTCAATGCCAGTGTGATGCTAGGTATATAGGCCGTGTGTCCCAAAGACTGGCAGATAGTATCAAACATGTCCCTTCCACTGTTCGCAACTGGCAAGATACTGGCTGTACCCAACCAGCCGTGCTTGCAAAACTCAAAACCATGTTCAACATTAGATGTGATTCTGTGATTGGACAACATTTGCTAAATAATCCTCAGCGTGCTAAGAATTACACTGACAACCATTTTAAGATTGTCAGTAGGGCGTACTGGAAGCTACATATATTCACACACAGGGCCCTATTCTTTGCGGACTGAAAGAACATATAAAAACATTGCGCCAGTTTCAGCTAAACAAAATAAGTGACCGCTATCTGCTGGTTCATTCCTCAGGGCAATACCTTGACCAATCGGAGTCAAGCTGCCTGGTTTAAGTTTCAAGCAAAGCTTGGCAGTTGACTGTCAGTCACCGTTAACTGGTGCATTCTCCATGGCAATGCCTCTACCAATCAGAGTTCACTTGCCAACCAATCAACACTCTCTTCTGATACAGTATAAAGTCGTTTTCCCTTAGATTGGCATTCTTGTGGTTGTCCTGATGAATGCAAGACGAAAAGCTTCGACAACTTGTCTCTATTTTCAGCAATTTATATGTCTATAGAAAGCTTTGGGATTCCCTTTAATGTTAGCTGCCAGTCCCTTTTCATGCTCTCTCTTTGCTTCTCTTATTTGCTTTTTCACTTCCCCTCTGGACCTTCTATATTTGGCCTGGTTCTCAATAGTATTTTCTACCTGGCATCTGTCATAAGCACTCTTTTTCTTCTTTATCTTAATCTCTACCTCTTCTGTCATCCAGGGAGCTCTGGATTTGTTTACCCTACCTTTCCCCTTCGACAGAACATACCTTGACTGTGCCCAAACTATCTTTTCAGCTACCATTTTTCCTACCAACCTTTGACTGCAATTTATTTGCCCCAGCTCCATTCTTAGCCCACTGAAGTTGGCTTTTCCCCATTTAATTATCCTTACTCTGGATTGTTCTTTGGCCTTTTCCATAGTCAGCCTAAGCCTTATGATACAATGATCACTGTCCCCTAAATGATCTACTACTGATAAACAATTACCAGAGGGGACAGATTTAAGGTGATTGGTAGAAGGATTAGAGGGGACATGAGGAAAAACATTTCACCCAGAGGGTGGTGGGTGTCTGGAATTCACTGCCAGGAAAGGTGGTGGAGACAGAAACCCTCAATTCTTTTAAAAGGTACCTGGGCATGCACCTGAAATGCTGTAACCTGTGAGGCTACAGACCAAGTGCTGGAAGGTGGGATTAGATTGGGCTGCTAAATATTTTGGCTGGCGCAGACACGATGTGCTGAATGGCCTCCTCCTGTGCTGTAAATTTTCTATGGTTCTTTGATACTTGATACACTTGGCCCACCTCATTCCCAAGAACCAGGTTTAGCAGTGCCTGTTTTCTCATTGGACAAGTAACATTCTGTTGCAGAAAACTTTTCTGAATGCATTCTCATCAGCCATTTCAATTTCTCTGCTCCCCTCACTCACTCTAATCTATCTCCCTCTGAACTTGCAGCACTCTAATCTCTCAGGTCCAACCCTAACCTAGTCATCAAACCTGCTGACAAAGGTAGTGACATTGTTGCCTGGCATACTGACCTCTACCGAGCAGAGGTCAAATGCCAACTCGCTTGACACTTCCTCCAACCTCCCCCGGACCATGACCCCACCACCAAACATCAAGCCATTGTATCCAGGATTTGTCACTGACTTTGTCTCCTCTGGGAATCTTCCCTCCGTGGATTTCCAATCTCATAGTCCCCCAGCACCATACACTTTGCTTCTAATTCCTTCTCAAAATTCACAAACAGAACTGCCCTGGTAGATCCATTGTTTGTTCCGCGTGTTCCTGCCCCACTGAATTGATTTCTTCCTGTTGTGACTTTTTTTTTCTCCCCTTATTCATTCTCTTCCTACCTACGTCAGTGACTTTTCCAATGCCCTTCATCACTTCAATCTGTGGAACTTCCCTTGTTCCAGTTCTACTTGGGCCTCTTCTCTCATTTTTTTCCCCAGTACTTTGATGACTGTATCGGTACCACTTCCTGCTCTCGCCCTGAACTGGAAAATTTACTTGACTTTGCTTCTGATTTTCACCCTTCTCTTGCCTTCACATAGTTTATCTCTGACTCTTACCTTCTCTTCTTTGACTTCTCTGTCTCCATTTCTGAGGATAGGCTGTCGACCAATATTCACTACCAGCCCACAGACTCCCACAGCTACCTTGACTACACTTTCTCACACCCCACTTTCTGTCAGGACTCTGTTCTCTCAGTTTCTCTGTCTCCGTTGCATCTGTTCAGATGTTGCAACCTTCCATACTAACACTTCTAAACTGTCGTCTTTGTTCCTCAATTGTGGTACCGCCCCCCCCACCCACCCCCCAGCCACCCCAGTTGACGGCACTCGACTGTGTCCATTCTGTTTCCTTGCACTTCTGATCTCATCCCTTCCCCCTCCTTCCCAGAACCGTGAAATGATTCCCCTTGTCCTCACCATCCATTCCACCATCTTCAGTATTCAACGGATCACCTCCGTCATTTCTGCCACCACCAAACGCATCTTCCCCACCCCTTCACTTTTAACATTCCAAAGTGATCGTTCTCTCGTCCTGGTCCACTCCCCTGTCATCTCCAACACCCCCTCCCTTTCCTGTGGCACCTTTTCCATGCAGGTAAAGACTACTCAGGCTGAAAGGGAATGGGTGACCACCAGGCAGAGTAGAAGAAATGGCAGGTAGTGCAGGGTCCATCTCCATCTCCAACATATTTTCCGCTTTGGATAGTGGTGGGGGTGCTGGCTTCTCGGGAATGCAGCAAGAGCCAAGTCTGTGACACCATGGGTGGCTCAGCTGCACAGGAGGGGAGGAAAACGAGTGGGAGAGCTATAGCGATAGGGGATTCTATCGTAAGGGGTACAGATAGGTGTTTCTGTGGCCGCAAACGTGATTCTAGGATGGTATGTTGCCTCCCTGGTGCTAGGATCAAGGATGTCACCTAGCGGATGCAGGACATTCTGAAGGAGGAGGGTGAACAGTCAGAGGTTGTGGTTTACATCGGTACCAATGACATAGGTAGAAAGAAGGATGCGGTCCTGCAACAAAAATTTAGGGAGCAGGGTAGCAGATTAAAAAGCAGGACCTCAAAGGGGTGGTACTGGACCTAATTTTGGGGAATGAAGCCAGACAAGTGGTAGAAGTGTCAGTGGGGGAGCATTTCCTGGATAGTGACCATAACTCTAAGATTTAAGGTAGTTATGGAAAAGGACAAAGACGGACCGGAAATAAAGATACTGAATTGGGAGAAGGCCGATTTCAAAATGATAAAACAGGATCTGGCCAAAGTGGACTGGGAGCAGCTACTTGTAGGAAAGTCTACGTCAGACCAGTGTGAGTCATTCATTCAAAAAGGAAGTAGTAAGAGTTCCAGGCCAACATGTTCGTGTAAAGGGTAGGACCAACAAGTCCAGGGAACCCTGGATGTCAAGGGATATAGAGGATTGGATAAGAGGGAAAAAAGGAGGCTTATGGCAAATTCAGAGGGCTGAAAACAGCGGAAGCCCTAGAGAAGTGTAGAAAGTGTAGCGAGCTACTTTAAAACAGAAAGTAATTAGGAGAGCGAAGAGGGGGCATGTAAAACCCCTGGTGGGCAAGATAAAGGAAAATCCCAAGGTGTTTTGTAAGTATATTAAAGGCAAGAGGATAACCAGCGAAAGAGTGGAGCCCATTAGGGCCCAAAGTGGCAATCTGTGTGTGGAGCCAGAGGACATAGGTGAGGTTTTAAATGTTTACTTTTCCTCTGTGTTCACTATGGAGAAGGACGATGTAGGTGTAGAGATCAGGGAGGGGGATTGTGATATACTGAACAAATTAGCATTGAAAGGGGGGGCGGTATTAGCGGTTTTAGCAGGCTTAAAAGTGGATAAATCCCCAGGCTGCTATGTGAGGCAAGGGAGGAGATTGCAGGGGCACTGACACAAATTTTCAAATCCTCTCTGGCCACAGGAGAGGTGCCAGAGGACTGGAGGACATCGAATGTGGTACCATTATTCAAGAAGGATAGTAGCGATAAACCAGGTAATTACAGGCCAGTGAGTCTAACATCAGTGGTAGGGAAACTATTGGAAAAAAATCTGAGGGACAGGATTAATCTCCACTTGGAGAGGCAGAGATTAATCAAGGATAGTCAGCATGGCTTTGTCAGGGGGAGATTATGTTTAACAAATTTGACTGAATTTTTAGAGGAGGTGACTAGATGTGTAGATGAGAGTAAAGCAGTTGATGTAGTCTACATGGACTTCAGTAAGGCTTTTGATAAGGTCCCGCATAGGAGATTGGTCAAGAAGTTGAGAGCCCATGGGATTCAGGGCAAGTTGGCAAATTGGATCCAAAATTGGCTTAGAGGCAGGAGGCAGAGTGTGATGGTCAAGGGTTGTTTTTGTGATTGGAAGCCTGTGACCAGTTGTGTACTGCAGGGATCGGTGCTGGGACCCTTGCTGTTGGCAGTGTACATTAATGATTTAGATGTGAATATAGGAGGTATGGTCAGTAAGTTTGCAGATGACATGAAAATTGGTGGTGTCGTAAATAGTGAGGAGGAAAGCCTTAGATTGGAGGACAATATAGATGGACTGGTAAGATGGGCAGAGCAGTGGCAAATGGAATTTAATCCTGAGAACTGTGTGGTTATACATTTTGGGAAAATGAGCAAGGCAAGGGACTATACAATGGATGGTAGGACCCTAGGAAGTACAGAGTGTCAGAGGGACCTTGGTGTACTTGTCCATAGATCACTGAAGGCAGCAGCACAGGTAGGTAAGGTGGTTAGGAAGGAATATGGGATACTTGCCTTTATTAGCCGAGGCATAGAATATAAGAGCAGGGAGGTTATGATGGAGCTGTATAAAACACTAGTTAGGTCACAGCTGGAGTACTGTGTACATTTCTGGTCGCCACACTATAGGAAGGATGTGATTGCACTGGAGAGGGTGCAGAGACAATTCCTCAGGATGTTGCCTGGTCTGGATCATTTCAGCTATGAAGAGAGACTGGATAGGCTAGGGTTGTTTTCCTTAGAGCAGAGAAGGTCGAGGGGGGACATGATTTGAGGTATACAAAATTGAGGGGCATAGATAGGGTAGATACGAAAAAACTTTTTCCCTTAGCGGAGGTGTCAATAACTAGGGGGCATAGATTTAAGTTAAGGAGCAGGAGGTTTCGAGGGGTTTTGAGGAAAAATCTTTTCACCCAGAGGGTGGTTGGAATCTGGAACACACTGCCTAAAGGGGTGGTAGAGGCAAGAACCCTCACAACAATTAAGAAGTATTTAGATGAGCACTTGAAATGCCATAGCATACAAGGCTACGGGCCAAGTGCTGGAAAATGGGATTAGAATAAATAGGTGCTTTATGGCCAGCTCAGACACGATGGGCCGTAGGGCCTGTTTCTGTGCTGTATAACTCTATGACTCTGATACACCTGCCCTTTTACCTCCTCCCTTCTCCGTCCAAGGCCACAAACACTACTTCCAAATGTAACAGTGATTTACTTGTACTTTCAATTTAGTATACTGTATTTGCTGCTTACATTGTGGTCTCCTCTATGTTGGGGAGATCAAGTACAGACTTTTGTGGAATATCTCTGTTCAGTCTGAGAGCCTGAGCTTCCTGTCTCCTGTCATTTCAATTCTCTACCTTGCTCCCACTCTGACCTTTCTGTCCTTGGCCTGCTGCTGTGTTCAGTGAAGCTCAACACAAGCTGGAGGAACAACACCTCGTCTTTCGACTGGTTAATTTACAGCCTTCTGGGCTCAACCTTGAGTTCAAAAATTATAGATCATAACCTCAGTCCCCAGTTTTTTTTTTTGCCAGTTTTTTTTCTCTTTCCTAATCCTTTTACTTTGTGTTCAGACAAATGCTATCTTGCCATTCACACCTTATTTTGAGATCTGTTTCTTTACTTGTCCCAATGCCACTGTCATTGGCTTTGTACCATGAAGCCTTTTGTCATTTAATTTGTCTTGCCATCCACCCTATCGCTGACGACTTTTGCTTTTGTTTCCACCCTCCCCCTTTCATTTCCTCAAAATCTATTACATTTCAGTTCTGATAAAAGATCAGATTGAAACATTAACTCTTTTTCTTTCTTCACAAATTCTGCCAGACCTGCTGAGTGTTTCCAGCATTTTCATTTCCCCCCCCAGATTTCCAGCATCTGCAGTACTCTGATAAAAGCAAAATACTGCAGATGCTGGAACTCTGAAGTAAAAACAAAAAGTGCTGGTAACACTCAGCACGTTCGGCAGCATCTGTGGAGAGAGAAGCAAAGCCAACTGATGAAAGCTCACAGACCTGAAATGTTGGCTTTGCTTCTCACTCCACAGATGCTGTCAGACCTGCTGAATGTTTCCAGCACTTTTTTTAATCTGCAGTATTCTGTTTTTATACCATATCTATCTAAGAAATCTCCCTCTTCCTTACCCTTTGCTTTCTGCCTTCCGACCTTTTCTGTCTGCATGTAGTTATAATTTTCTTTTGTAATGCCTTATCAAATGCTTTTTGAAAATCCATGTAACCTGCATGCTCTATCTATCCTGTTATTTCTTTGAAGGATTTTGTAAGCTTGCTCAAGCATGACCTGCCTTTTAGAATGTATACTGACTGGCCCTCTGATTTGTCTTTATCCATGTTTAATAATTTAATTCTGTATTATAGACTCTTATTTACTGATGCAAGACTAACTGGCCTATAATTTCCTCTGACATAATTTTCCTATCCATAAAAGTTTGGAAAATTGTGGTCAGAGCCTAAGCTATTTCTTTGCTACCGTTCCACAGGATCCTTGAATGCGAACCACTCATGTCTGTGATTTGTCTACCTTAAGCTTGAGGGTTTAATTTTACCATTTCTCTTTAAGTAATAGCCTTCATTAGCAATTTTACAACCATCTGTGGCAGTTCCACAATCCCAACACTCCCCTCTTTTGTAAAAGGTTGAACAAAGCACTTACTTAGTGTGACTGCCATTCCCTTTTTACTCCACAAGTTTGCCTCCTTCATCTCTTCGTGTACAATCCCTACCTTGACTATCCTGTTCCTCCAGAAAACCTTTTTATTGTCCTTTGCTATTTGTTAGTTACTAACCTTAGCCTTCATGACCTGCCTTTTTACAGTTTTCATATATTTGTCCTGGGTTTCATGTTTCAAATTTGATCTAATCTCCTTATTTGCAAAACTGCAGACTTCATTATTGGAATGTACTTGATTTTAACACTTTTTATCTACTCTTTGAACATCATTACTGATGTATGGTTCTGTTTGCCAATTTTTCCTTCCATTTAATCTGGATAAATTCCATTTTTATCTCAGTAATTTGATTTTATTTTTTGTTCAGTCAGTTGTTCGTATTCTTGACGTTTCCTGTTTCCTGTTCTATTCTTAGTGAACCTAATTTATTTAGGTCACCTACCTGCTCTAATTAATTACCTAGAACCAGGTCAGGTAGTGCTTTGTTCCTTGTTGGGATAGCAACATAATGACTTGAGTAAACTGTTAAATCATGCTGTCAGAAAAAAAATCTATCTTTCATTACAAATGTTTCCAAGTCTATTTTTGGGTAATTTTCAATTTTTCAATTATAACACTCTTGCTGATAAGATACCTAAATTTCCTTTCAACTGTTTGATCTGTAATATACTCTCTAATACATAAAAGAACTACAACGTACATTTATACAGCACCTTTAACTTAATGAAACATCCCCAGGCGCCTCACAGGAGCATTGTAAAACAAAGTACGACACAGAGTTGCAAAAGGAGATATTGGGTCAGATGACCAGAAGCTTGGTCAAAGGGGTAGGTTTTGAAGTGTCTTAAATTAGGAAAGCGAGGCAGAGAGGTTTAGGGAGGATGTTCCAGAGCTTGGGGCCCAGGCAACTGAAAGCACAACCTTGCATGTTGTGATGAATTCAATTCTCTCTCTAAATTTGTGCTACTTGTGAAGTTTCAAGTCCCTGCGCAGATGAACATCCCGTCCATCTCACAGATCCGGGTCAGTTTCACTTCGTGTTCCTGGCACAGCTGCCTCTCCTCAATCACCTCCTGCCAATGGTGGAGCGATTAAAGCCAGGGATGCATAAGAGGCCAGACTTAGTGGAGCACAGGTATCTTGGATGGTTGTGGGGCTGGAGGAGATTACAGAGATAGGGAGGGGCAAGGGCATGGAGGGATTTGAAAACGAGGATGAGAATTTTTAAGATCAACATGCTGCTTGACTGGGAGTCATTGTAGGACAGCGATAATAGAGCTGATCGAGGAATGGGACTTAGTGCGAGTTAAGAGAGGGGCAGCAGAGTTTTGGAGGACCTCAAATTTACAAAGACTAGAATGTGGGAGACCAGCCTTGGAATAGCCAAGTCTACTGGTAACAAAGGTATGATTGAGGGTTTCAGCATCAGTTGAGCTGAGTCAGGGATGAAGTCGGGCGATGTTTTGGAGATGGAAATATGCTGTGTTAGTGATGGCACAGGTATGTGGTTGGAAGCTCATCTCACATGACACCAAGGTTGCGAACAGACTGGCTTAATCTCAAATAAGTTGCCAGGGAGAAGAATGAAGTCAGTAGCTAGGGAGCGGAGTTTGGATTGGGAACCAAAACGATGGCTTCAGTCTTCCCAATATTTAATTGGAGAAATTTCTGCTCATCTAGTACTGGATGTCGGATAAGCAGTCTGAAAATTTAGTGGTGAAGCCGTTGCAGTGATTCTTTGACTACAATTGGATAAGAATGGAATCAGATGAGAGCAGTCCCACCCAGCTGGATGACAGTAGTGTGGCATTGGAGGAGGATGGTATGGTCAACTGTATCAAAGGCTGCCGACAGGTCGAGAAGGACGAGGAAGACGAGTTTATCTTTGACACAGTCACATAGGCTGTCACTTGTGACTTTGATAATGTGACTGATCATCTTACTATCCCTTAGCACAATTCAGAGGGATTTTGTTTGGACCTCTTAAATCCTTACTGTCTGGTGTAATTATGTCTCTAATTAGTGCAACTACCCCACCTCTCTTTCATTCTTCCCTGTCTCTCCTTAAGTTTTACCCAAGAATGCTTAACTACCAATCCTGACTTGGCTGTAACCTTGTCTGTTACTGCTGATGTGTGGTGGATTTCTATTTTCTATTTTAATCAAGGACTTCAGTTCCCCAATTTTGTTGCTTATACCCTGTTCATTAATATACAGACTTTTTAATTTGGATTCCTTTCTTTTAACGATTTCCCTTTCTAGTGTTTTATTCTTTATTATCTAGTCCGGCTTAAGTCAGTCATCTTTCTACCTGCATACTCTGTGCACCTAAAGCTTGCTTTCCCTTCCAAACTGCCCTGCTCTACTCTTTCTGTTTACCTCCCCCTCTCTAAAGGAAACACAGTGGGAGCAGAGCTTTAAAAAGCGTGCCAAAAGGAACAGAGTTGGAGACCAGAGAGAGAGAGAGGGTATTTTAAGGGAGTAAAAACAGAGAATAGAAACAAAGTGACATCACAAGAAAACCGTAAGTTCACTGGTTGGTAAGTAACTGCCAGTTGAATTACCTATTCTAAGTTGCTTTCAGATTAAAGGTGAATAGGAGAAATATTTTACAGATTAAAAACTAAAGACCAGTCGGAAATTTAAAAAACAAATTAATATCTAATTAAATAAAATAGAGATGCAGGGCCAGGCAATGTGTTGTACCTGCATGATGTGGGAGCTGGTGGACCCCATTTGGTTCCTAGTGACCCCATCTGTAGCAATTGTTGGTTGCTCGAGGAACTCCAGCGCAGAGTTAATGATCTGCAGTCTGAGCTTCGGACACTGCGACACATCAGGGAATGGGAGAGTTGCCTGGATGCTGTGTTTCAGGAGACAGTCACAACCCTTGGATTAACTACCTTGAATTCGGCCAGTAGTCAGGGACAGTAGGGTGTGACTATGAGTGAGGCAGGTAGAGGGATCCAGGAGGTAGTGTTGCTGGAGCTTCAGCCCTTGTCCTTGTTCAGGTTTGAGATTCTTGCTCCCTGTGTGGATGAGAGCAGGGACTGTATGGAGGATGAGCAAACTGACCATAGCACCGTGGTACAGGGAGCCATTCAAGTGGGGGGAGAAAAGAGAAATGTAGTCGTAATCAGGGATAGTATAGTTAAGGGCATAGACACTGTTCTCTCTGGCCAGTATTGAGAGTTCTGAAGGCTGTGTTGCCTACCTGGTGCCAGGGTTCAGGATATCTCATCTGGGTTGCAGAGGAACTTGGAGTGGGAGGGGAAAGATCCAGTTGTCGTGGTCCACATAGGTACCAGCAATATAGGTAGAATGAGGATAGAGGTTCTGCTGAGGGAATATGAGTAGCTAGGGGCTAAATTAAAAAGCAGAACCAAAAAGATAGTAATCTCCGGATTACTACCTGAGCCATGAGCTAATTGGCACAGGGTCAATAAGAGTAAAGAGGTAAATGCGTGGCTCAAAGATTGGTGTGGGAGAAATTAGTTCAAATTCATGGGACATTGGCACCAGTACTGGGGAAGGAGGGAGCTGTTCCAATGGGACGGGCTCCACCTGAATCATGTTGGGACCAGAGCCCTGGTGAATCACATAACTAGGGCTGTAGATGGGGCTTTAAACTAAATAGTTGGTGGGGGGGAAGGTTCAGTTGCATGGAAAATTAGGAAGTCAAAGTTAAAGGAGAAGGTAGGAGTGCAGGTTAGTGATGAGGCTGGTTGTTACCAGAAAATAAAAGGAAGGGACAGAATGTGTGAACGTCATATTGCACCAAGGAATCGTACAAGAATAGGGAAATTTGATAATAGAACAAACTTAAAGGCTTTGTATCTGAATGCATGAAGCATTCAGAATAAAATAAATGAGTTACCCATTCATCTCTATTTGTGTTGTTATGATTTCGTGGTGATTACTGAGATGTGGTTGCAGGGAAACCAGGTTTGGGAATTGAATATCCAAGGGTACTCAGTATTTCGGAAGAATAGACAGGAAGGAAAAGGAGGTGCTGTAGCTCTGTTAGTAAAGGAAGAGATCAGTGCTGTAGTGAGAAATTATATAGGCACTGGAGATCAAGACGTAGAATCAGTCTGGGTAGAAATAAGAAATAGCAAGGGAAAGAAGTCCCTCGTGGGAGTAATCTATAGGTCTCCAAACAGTAGTTCCGCAGTGGGACACAGTACAAACCAGGAAATACTGGGGGCTTGTAAGAAAAATAATCATGGGTGATTTTAATATGCATATAGACTGGATTAATCAAATAAGCAAGGATAGCCTTGAGGGAGAGTTAATTGAATGTATTAGAAATTGTTTTTTGGAGCAATATGTTGTGGAACCAACCAGGGCGCAGGCTATTCTAGATTTGGTATTATGTAATGAGGTGGGATTAATTAATGATCTCATAGTTAAGGATCCTCTAGGGAAGAGCGATCATAGCATGCTAGAATTTCAAATTCAGTTTGAGGGCGAGAAACTGGAGTCCTACACTAGCATTCTGGTGTTAAACAAAGGTAATTACATAGGCATGAAGACAGATTTGGACCTAGTGGACTGGGCAGGAAGACTAAAAGATAGGACAGTTGATGAGCAGTGGCAGATGTTTAAGGAGATATTCAGTTCCTCCCGACTAAAATATATCCCAGAGAGGAAGAAAGATTGTAAGGGAGGGGGCAAAACATCCATGGCTAAGCAAGGAAGTTAAGGATAACATAAAGACAAAAATAAAGGCATACCATATTGCAAAGGCCAGTGGCAGGCTGGAAGATTGGGAAACTTTTTAAAGATCAGCAAAGGGTTACTTAAAAAAAAGTAATAAAAAGGGCAAAGGTAAATTATGAAAGAAAACCAGCGCAAAATATAAAAATGGATAGCAAAAGCTTCTATCAGAATATAAAAGGGAAGAGAGTAGCTAAAGTGAATGTTGGTCCCTTGGAGGATGTGACTGGGGAGTTAGTAGTGGGGAACACAGAAATGGCGAAGACACTAAATCAGTATTTTACCTCAGTTTTCACAGTGGAGGACACTAGTACCATCCCAATAGTAACAGGCAATGCAGAGGTTATAGAAAGGGAGGAACTTAGAACAATCATCACTAGGGAAAAGGTACTGAGCAAACTATTGGGGTTGAAGGCAGACAAGTCCCCAGGGCCTGATGGCCTACATCCTAGGGTCTTAAAGGAAGTGGCAGCAGAGATCGTGGATCCATTGGTTATAATAATCCAAGATTCCTTGGATGCGGGAAAGGTTCCAGTGGATTGGAAAAATGCTAATATAATGCCCTTATTCAAAAAGGGAGGGAGGCAGAAAGTCGGAAACTATAGACCAGTTAGTTTAACATCTGTCGTTGGGAAATTGTTAGAATCCATTATTAAGGAAGTATTAACAGGACATATAGAAAGTCAAAACTCAATCCATCAGAGTCAGCATGATTTTATAAAGGATATATCGTGTTTTACTAATTTGCCAGAGTTCTTCGAAGATGTAACACGCAAAGTGGATAATGGGGATCCTGTTGATGTAGTATATCTGGATTTCCAGAAGGCATTTGTTAAGGTGCTGCACAAAAGTTTAATACACAAGGTAAGATCACATGGGGTTCGGGGCAATTATTAGCTTGGATAGAGGATTGGCTAACCAACAGAAAACAGAGAGTCGGGATAAATGGGTCCTTTTCTGGTTGGCAAGATGTAACTAGTGGGGTGCCACAGGGTTCGGTCCTCGGGCCCCAACTATTTACAATCTATCTTAATGACTTGGATGCAGGAATAGAAAGTACTTTTGCCAAATTTTCAGATGGCACTAAAATAGGTGGGATAGTAAGTTGCAATAAAGAAATTAGAAATTTACAAATGGATAGGTTAGGTAAGTTGGCCAAAATTTGGCAGATGGAGTTTAACGTGGGGTTATCCATTTTTGTCAGAAGAATAGAAAGGCAAATTAATATCTAAATGGAGAGAAACTTCAGAGTGCTTCGTTGCAGAGGGATCTGGGTGTCCTCGTTCATAAATTGCAGAAAACTAGTATGCAGGTGCAGCAGGTAGTAAGGAAGGCAAATGGAATTTTGGCATTTATTGCGAAAGGAATAGAGTATAAAAGTAGGGAAGTGTTGCTGCAACTGTACAAGGCATTAGTGAGAGCGCACCTGGAGTATTGCGTACAGTTTTGGTCCCCTTACTTGAGGAGGGATGTAGTTGCATTGGAGGCAGTTCAGAGGAGGTTCACTAGATTGATTCCAGAGATGAGGGGTTTGTGTTATGAAGAGAGATTGAGCAGTTTAGGCCTTTACTCTCTAGAGTTTAGAAGAATGAGAGGAGATCTAATTGAGGTATATAAGATGATTAAGGGGATTGACAAAGTAGACATAGAGAGGATGTTTCCTCTTGTGGGGCAATCTAGAATGAGAGGTCATAGTTTTAGGATAAGGGGTAGCAGATTTAAAACAGAGATGAGGAGAAATTACTTCTCTCAAAGGATCGTGAGTCTGTGGAATTCATTACCCCAGAGTGTGGTGGATGCCGGGACATTGAGTAAATTTAAGGAGGAGTTAGACAGATTTTTAATTAGTAATGGGTTGAAGGGTTATGGAGAATGGGCTTGAAAGTGGAGTCGAGGCCGAGATGAGATCAGCCATTATCGTATTGAATGGTGGAGCAGGCTCGAGGGACTGAATTGCCTACTCCTGCTCCTAGTTCTTATGTTCTAACATTACTTAAACTGTCCCCGTTGCTCTAGTTAACTACCCTGCAAAGATTAAAGCCTTCAGATCTGTTCGGCTCAGTCTGACATCATAACTGATACCAATGCCCTAAGAATGTGAAACAACTACTGTTGTTGCAGCAAGACAAAAATATAATACTTTTCAGAGGTACAGATGTTTTTTTTCATGCATGTACCAATACACAAGACAATTTGCTATGTTTACAGAACCTGCAGTGGAAATTATGGCAATTCATTTCTAATGCATGATTTTTTTTGGAGAGCGCTTGCAAATTTCTACAAAGTTTGCTATCTTTAAAAGGCTTTTATTCAGTTCCTATTCTCAAACAGGTTTGTGTAAGATGACGAGGAAGTTGCAATGTAAAGAATTTTGCAGTACGTGTTTATTCAGCCCTGTGCCATTGCTCATTCATGTTGAGGTGGAACTATTTCCACACTAACCATGATGTAATGATATACCAATTAAAACCAATTACTTTGTTATAAGTGAAGATGGAAGTCCTGCTTAGGCTGATTGGATATATAACAAACAAATCCCTAAACATAGCTGATATTTATTCCAGAGCCCAATAGGACAGAGTAACATAGATTTGTGAGACTCTGATGATCATTAAAAGTGTCATTCGTACCTGGAGAGGTATGACTAGATTGGAAGAGGACTAATGGGGCCATATTCAAAAAGGCTGACAAAACATACTGGGAAAGCTACAAATCAACTAATTTTGCTTCTATGCCATACAAAATAATGGAATTCATTATCAGGAGTAAACTTGATCATCATTTGGATAGCAATAACCTAGTTAACAGCAATCATCATTGATTAGGAGGGGATGATGTTACTTAACCAAAATTCTTCCAACTCCTTTGACAAAATGAGTCTGATAGGGCCTGTGACATTGTGTACATCAACATCTGAAAGGCTTTTGATAAAGTTCCACATGAAAGGCAACTAATTAAACTCAAAGCTGTGGATTGGTTTCATCCAAAACTCTGTTGTCCATATCCTAACTCGCACCAAGTCCTGTTCACCTATAACCTCTGTGGTTATTGACCTACATTGACTCCTGGTCAAGCAATGCTTTGACTTTAAAGTTCTCGTCCTTGTTTTCAAATCTCTCTGTGGCCTAGCCTCTCCCTTTCTCTGTAACCTCCTTTAGTTCTATGCTCCTCCAACTGTGGCCTCTTGCACACCCCGATTTTAGTTCCACTATGGATCGCTGTGTCTTCAGTTGCTGAAACCGAAAGCTCTAGCTTCCCTCCCTAAACACCTCTGCCGCTCCATCTCTCTCCCTTCTTTAAGATGCTCCTTAAAACCTACCTCTTTGACCTGTCCTAATACCTCCTTATGTGGCTTAGTGTCAAATTTTGTTTGATATTCCAGTGAAACGCCTTGGGATGTTTAATTACGTTAAAGGTGCTATATAAATGCAAGTAGTTGCAGAATAAATCATGAAAATGGATAAGGAACTGCCTAAATGGCAGGAAACTGAGTGCATTTGTTAGTTCTGCCAGTGTGCAGGGGGAAGAGGATGGTGGGGCGGTGGAATACTGCGGAGTGCCTCAGAGGTCAGCAATGGGACCAGTATTGTTATAATTTGCACACATGATCTGAATTTAAAAACACTTTTCCAAGGGTCAGATGTGTCAGTTATATGGAGCAATGAAATTGGAAGAGGCAGCTCAGAAAACACTGAAATAAAAACAAGATACTGCAGATGCTGGAAATCTGAAATAAAAACAGTAAGTGCTGGAAATACTCAGCAGGTCTGGCAGCATCTGTGGAGAGAGAAGCAGAGTTAATGTTTCAGGTCAGTGACCTTTCATCAGAGCTCATGAAAGTGGATTGAACAATGGCAGTTGAAGTTTGGTGTACATGTGTAAAGTGCTACACATAGGAAGAAGAATATACAACAGACACAATCCATGAATGGTGTTGCAACAGCTAAGGATAAAGTTCAGGGACATAGTGTCTAGGCTAAACCAGTCCAAACAATGTAGAATATATTCAAAGCCAATAGGATGTTGAACGACATAGTGAAAACGATAGAATATAGATTAGAAGAGATGATGATCAAACCTTAGTCTGATCGCACTTTGAACACAGTTCTGTTCTTCCAGAAAGAAAGGCTTGCATTTATATTTTGCTTTGCATGACCCAAGGATGTCCCAAAGTGCTTTACAGTCTATTTAAGTACTTTTTGATGTATAGTCATTGTTTGTAATGTGGGAAATGTGGCACCCAATTTGCATATATCAAGTTCCTGCAGCCATAAAATGATGACCACATAATCTGTTTTAGGTGTGGCTGAGGGATAAATGTTGGCCAGGACACTGGGATATCTCCCCTGCCCTTCAAATCGTGCTAGTGGATATTTTACATCCACCTGAGAGGGCAGATGGGGCCTCAGTTTAATGTCTCATCTTTTGATAGTGCAGCACTCCCTCAGTACTGCATTTGAGTGTCCGCCTAGATTTTGTATTGAAGTGTCTGGAGTGAGACTTGTGCCTGCAGTCATCTGACTTGGAGGTGAGAGAGCTACCACTAAGCCATGGCTAATATAAGATCCATTCAAGCAGTGAAGCCAGTGCAGAGGAGTCAGAAGCCTGATCCTCAGTGTCAGATAGGTGTTGAGGGAAGACTGGACCAACTTGGGAGCCTTTTAGGCTGTAAAGGTGATGAAGAGACAATCTTATGCAAGTGTACAAGATAGTTAGCAATGTAGAACAAGTTAACCCTAAATATTACTTAAACTGCAGGAGTAAAACAAGGGAGACATAAGTTCGAACCAATGTTTGGAAAGATATCAGGAATTCTTCTTCACATGAAGACTGGTCAAGGTGTGGAATAAACTTCCAGATGGAGCAGTGGAGGCAATAATCTTGGATTCATTTGAGAAACTATTGGATGCTTCCATGGGCTGATTGTTAGTGTCTCTTTTTGGATGGATGAATCGGGCTGAAGCCCAATTATCTTCTGAATCTTGTCTTTCTTAATGTTTTTTGGCAGATAAAGTGGATCACCTTAAGTTTTCCTGTTGTTGCAACTGCAGATCTGTAGTTTGCTTTATAAAACTAGGAGTTTTTTGAAATTCCTACTCATGTTTTCAAAGTATAGAAATTCAACCCAATGTTGACATAAAACATAGACAGAAAGGGACTGATGGTTCCACGTAATAACACAAGTTTGTTTAAAACAATGGTTTCAAAACTAATTCTAATACCGGAGTGGGTTTTCTTCCATCTGTGTTTCTATAGTGGCAAATATAACCAAATTGATGTATGGTTCACTGTATGTTTAGCTAGCCTGGAAGAAAAACCTTTATCTTTCAGATCTTAAATTACAAGTTTCTTTTCTGACATAACATTTAAAAAAAATTGTTTCCCTTCAATAAACTGAATTCTTAATTCATGACTTTTAAAATGAAAGCTATAATACACACATTTTGCTGGTGTATTTCTTTTGACTTTGCATAACAGTAAAACAGTTTCAAGATTGATGTATAATTTAATGCATAATTGAAAATGCCAATTTGAAGTGCAAGCAAAAGACTGCAGATGCTGGAAATCTGAAATAAAAACCAAGTGCTGGAAATACTCAGGTCTGGCAGCATCTGTGGCGAAAGCAACAGTGTTAACATTGAAGGTTGATGAATTTTTATCAGAATTTTAAATTACTTGTCAAACCAAACTTTCCAGGAAAGTTTGCAGTGTTATTTTTAGTAGTTCTTTTCTCTTGACTGAATTTACCTCCTATATATCTTAACCTTATTTGTTGTTCATTGCTGGTCTTTAATTAGCTTACTTCATATCCATGTCTTATTGAAGTCAATTTGTGAGAGTTATGCTTGTGTAGACCAATAAGGAATGGTTTGCTTTTCCCTTCAAGTCGTAATTGTATGCTTGGAATCAATTTAAAGCTGTCAATGAATATTACAAATTGCAGAAGTGGCGAAGCAGTCAAGAATGATTGATTGTATTAGGACAGAAGAAGTGTCTTGTGTGATAAGATTTTCAGATTTTGTTTGACTAGCTTTGGCCTATTTCTCATTTTCAGAGCAAGTTTAGATATGTTTCATCATACAGGAGGAATAGTTTAAAGCTTTTAAACTAGCAGCAACACCAAGCTGGGAGTGGTTTGGATATCCCAATCTGGTACAGAGATGTTATAAACCCGTTAGGAAATTCCAACTGCCTGTCTTACTGATTTCCTTTTGGAAGGAGAGACAGTATGTGTTAACTATCCCAGGCAATAAAATATCTTACCATTTACCAGTTTTCAAGGTTCTATTTTAATTGTTTTACAAGACTTCTTTATGCCAGTTTGAACAGATTGGAAAGTGTGCCTAGTTCTTGTTTCCACTGTCCAAATTGTGCACATCATCCTTCTAAAATATTGCAATTCCACTGCATTCATATTTGTATGCCTCTTTTCCTCCCTTTGATTATTAATTGTGTGTGTCTAGCGACTGATGTTTACTGTTTAAAAACACCTTGAAAATGAAATATTCTGGAAGATACTGTATTTAGTATGACTTGAAATGTAAAGTATGTCTGAAAAAATCTGTTACTCCAAAGTTGCAAAACTCTTAATTTAAAAAAAAAAGGTCTTGCCTGAATATGTAGAAAAGCAAAATCCTGCGGATGCTGGAAATCTGAAATAATAGAAAATGCTGGAAATACTCAGGTGGATAGTCAGAAGCTTTTTCCCAGGGTGGAAGAGTCAGTTACTAGGGGACATAGGTTTAAGGTGAGAGGGGCAAAGTTTAGAGGGGATGTGCGATGCAAGTTCTTTACACAGAGGGTGGTGAGTGCCTGGAACTTGCTGCCGGGGGAGGTGGTGGAAGCAGGTACGATAGCGACGTTTAAGAGGCATCTTGACAAATACATGAATAGGATGGGAATAGAGGGATACGGTCCCCGGAAGTGCAGAAGGTTTTAGTTTAGGCAGGCAACAAGATCGGCGCAGGCTTGAAGGGCCGTATGGCCTGTTCCTGTGCTGTACTGTTCTTTGTTCTTTGTTTGTTGTCTGGCAATATCTGACAAAACGTCATCGACCTGAAGTGTTAACTCTGTTTTTCCCTCCACAAATGCTGCCAGACATGCTGAGTATTGCCTAAATATGTGATTAACAAAGGTTTTTAAAAATTAACAGTATGCTAGTTAGAAATTTGAGACATTGTTCCCTTCTTTCTTGTGGCCTTGATATGTGACCCCTTTTCAGTGATAACTGGACCCTAAATTTCCTTTTAAATATATAGATCGGCCACTCCTCTCTTTATGCCCTTCCCACCTTCACCCCATTTGCTTTTGCATTCCCCTCACTAATCTAGACAAGATTCTTTACAAGAAAGGTTAAATTACATAATTGCCAAGGAAGTTCTTTTGAATTTGAGTTAGTTGAATGAATAGTTATTCAGGTTCAGTTTATTTGGTCTGCACAGGGCGCCTGGATAGTCCAATAGATTAATTGTCCTTCCATCTGTATGGCTAAATTCAAATCAACCCCTGATGATGAAATTCTCCTGTTCTGGCTATAGGGATCCATCCCATGTGAAATTCATTTAGCAAGCCTTGGCCTAGTTCCCAATTGACACTGGGTCACGGCAAAAATAAAGGCATTAAACAGGGATTTTCAGAGAACCTTTTCAGCAAAGGAGGACCAAGAAACTGATGGTGAAAGAGAAAATAGAATATGAAAGTATTACTAGCGCGAAACATAAAAACAGATTGTATAAGTTTCTATAGGTATGTAAAAAGGAAAAGATTAGCAAAGACTAATGTGGGCCCATTACAGGCACAGTTTGGGGAATAAGGAAATGGCAGAGAAACTAAACAAATACTTTGTCTGTTTTCACAGAGGAAGATACAAAAAAAATCCCAGGAATACTAGAGAACCAAGGGACTAGCGAGAATGAAGAACAGAAAGAAATTAGTATTAGTAAAAATAGTAGTACTGGAGAAATTAATGGGACTGAAAGTTGATAAATCCATTGGACCTGATGATCTACATCCCAGAATGTTGAAAGAAATGGCTGCAGAGATAGTGGATGCATTGGTGATCATCTTCCAAAATTCTATAGATTCTGGAGCGGTTCCTCAAGATTGGAAGATAGCAAATGTAACCCACTATTTAAGAAAGGAGGGAGAGAGAAAACTGGGAACTACAGTCCTGTTAGCCTGACATTAGTAGTAGGAAAAATGCTAGAATCTGTTACAAAAGCTGTGATAACTGGACACTTAAATAATAGGATTGGGCAGAGTCAACATAGATTTATGAAAGGGAAATCATGTTTGACAAACCTGTTGGAGTTTTTAGAGGATGTAACTAGCAGAATAAATAAGGGGGAATGACTGGATGTTGTGTATCTGGATTTTCAGAAGGCTTTCAATAAAGTTCCACACAAGAGGTTAGTAAGCAAAATTAGAGCACATGGGATTGGGGGTAATATACTGGCATGGATTGAGAACTGGTTAACTGACAGAAAACAGAGTAGGAATAAACGGGTCATTCTCAGGTTGGCACGCTGTGACTAGTGAAGTGTCCCAAGGATCAGTGATTGGGCCCCAGCTATTCACAAGCTGTATCAATGATTTGGATGTGGGGACCAAATGTAATATTTCCAAGTTTGCTGATGACACAAAACTAGGTTGGTATGTGTGTTGTGAGGAGTTTGCAAAGGGACTGACTTCAAGGGGATTTAGACAGGCTAAGTGAATGGGCAAGAACATGGCAGATGGAATATAATGTGGCAAAATGTGAAGTTATCCACTTTGGTAGGAAAAACAGAAATGCAGAGTATTTCTTAAATGGTGAGAGATTGGGAAGTGTTGATGTCCAAAGGAACCTGGGTGTCCTTGTTCATAAGTCACCGAAAGCTAACATGCAGGTGCAGCAAGCAATTAGGAAGGCAAATGGTATGTTGGCCTTTATTGCAAGAAGATTTGAGTACAGAAGTATAGAAGTCTTGCTGCAATTGTATAGAGCCTTGGTGAGAACACACCTGGAGTGTTGTGTCCAGTTTTGTTCTCCTTACCTAAGAAAGGATATACTTGCCATAGAGGGAGTGTAATGAAGGTTCACCAGACTGATTTGTGGGATGGCAAAATTGTCCTATGAGGAGACGGGCCTGTGTTCGCTAGTGTTTAGAAGAATGAGAGGTGATCTAATTGAAGCGTACAAAATTCTTAGAGGCCTCAACAGGGTTGATGCAAGAAGGATGTTTCTCCTGGCTGGGGAGGGTTCTAGAACCAGGGGAGACAGTCATAAGAGGTAGGCCATTTAACACTGAGATGAGAGGGAATTTCTTCACTCAGAAGATGGTGAGTCTTTGAAATTCTCTACCCCAGAGGACTGTGGAGAGACCAAGATTGATAGATTCCTAGATATTAAAGATATCAAGGGATATGTGGTTGGTGTAGGAAAATGGTGTTGAGGTAGATGATCAGCCATGATTCAGTTGAATGGCAGAGTAAGCTCGAGGGGCCGAATGGCCTACTGCTGCTTCTGTTTCCTATGTTTCTATGTAATTATTCACCTGATGCTTTCCTATGAGGGTGACTAAAGATGTGGAGATCAAAATGGAACAGGAGAAGGCAGCTTATGATCAATGTCAGTTTCATAAAATAGAGGATTAAGCAGAATACAGAGTGCAAAGGAGAACTGAAAAAGTAAGGAAGGGTGTGGGGGGGAAGAATATGAGAGATGATTACTGGGTAACAAAAGGGAACATAAGTCTTTTTAGTTAAAGGGAGGGTGAGGCCTGATTAGGGACCAAAAAGATCTTGTGGAGGCAGAGGGCATGGCTGAGATACTAAATGAATACTTTGTGTCTGGTTTAACAAAACAAGAGGATGCTGCCAATGACGCAGAAAAGGAGGGGTAGTTGAGAAATTGGATATTATCAAGATGTATGAAGAGGAGTGAGTTAGTTAAAAGGTTGGCAACGCTCGAACTGTAAAGTCACCCGAACTGGATGGGATGCACGCTAAAGGCCTACTCGGGTCGGGAAAAAGAACCCAACCCGAACCCGACTGATCCACAGCGGGCCCGACCCAGCCAGAGTCCCTCCAATTTTGCCCCGCACCCAGCCCGACTCGACCCGACCCGACCATCCCTTTTCTTAGCTTCCGACTCGGAACCTTCAGGAAGCTGCAGCGTGTGCCTGATGATGACATAGTGGCATCACTCGCTCACTGCGCAGACTCAGTTTCGGCCCGGACTCCCATCTCAAGAACCAGATGGGACCTGACTAGCATCGGGTCGGGCAGCAGGCCTTTAATGCATGCTAGTTTGCTGAGGGAAGTAAACGTGGAAATAGTGGGTCTAACCATAATCTTTTAATTCTCCTTGGATATGTGAATGGTGCCAGAGGAGTGGAGAGTTGTAATGTTACACCCATGTACAAAAAAGGGAGAGGGATAAATCTTTTAACTACAGGCCAGTCAATCTAACATCGATGGCAGAGAAACCTTTCGTGACAATAATTGGGGGAAAAAATGAATTTTCACTTGGAAAAACATGGGTTAATAAATGAGCTAGCATTGCAAATTGTGTCTGACAAACTTGATTGAGTTTGATGAACTAATGGTGAGGGTTTGAGGGTAGTGCAACTGATGTTTATCTTGACTTTGAAACCCATGAGATTAAAGGGGTAGTGGCAGCATGGATACAAAATTGGCTAAGCAATAGCAAGCAGAGTGGTGAAAAATTGTTTTTCATATTGGAGGCAAGTGTAGAGTGGTCTCCCCCAGGGGTCAGTATTAGGACCATTGCTTATATCAATATGTATTAATAACCTGGACTTGGGGGATAGATACCATAATTTCACAGTTTGCAGACAACTTGCAACTCTGAATTGCAGTAAACAATGAGGAGGATTAGCAGCAGGCTTCAGTGGGACATAGATTGGTAAAATTATGCATTTTGGAAGGAAGGATGCAAAGAGGCAATATAAAGTAAAAGCAATAAAATGAGTTGAAGAACAGAGTGGGGACTTACACAAATTTTTGAAGGTGGCAGGATGTTGATAAGCTATTTAAAAAAAAAAAAAATAGCCTTATGAGTTCCTTGGCTTTATAAATAGAAGCATAATGTACAAAAGCATGGAAATTATGCAAAACCTTTATAAATCACTTGTTAGGCCTCAGCTGGCGTATTCTGTTCCATTCTGGGCACTGTACTTCAGGAAGGGTGTCAAGGGCTTGTAGAGAATTGTACTAGGGAATGAGGGACTTCAGTTATATGGAGACTAGAGAAGCTGAAATAGTTTTCTTTATATTAGAGAAGATTTAAGGGAGACTTGACAGGCATTCAAAATCGAGGGATTTTGAAAGAGTGGGGAGAAACTGTTTCCGCTCATAGCAGTGTCGGTACTAGAGGGCACCAATTTAAGGTAAAAGAACCAGAGGGGTGAATGAGAATTTTATGCATGCAGCAAGTTATGATCTGGAATGCACTCTGAAAGGGTGGTGTAAGAAAGCTCAATGGTAACTTTCAAAAAGGTATTGGATAAATACTTTATAGAAAGGAGAAATTTATAGGGATTTGGGCATGCCAAATTCTGTGCTGTATGATTCTGATTGTAACCAGCAAAGGTGGCTAATGTGGAAAATTGTCACATTGGTGCAGTAGGGGATGAGTTCTAAGCTTGTGGCTGAGGCATTTTGGACAAAATAAAGGAGTTTTACTTTAGCCAGCCCATGTTTGATACTTAGAAAGTAAGAATCTTAAGTATGCAAGAAAATAGCAAAACATGCTCAAGAGGCCAAATATCTTTTATAGGAGGTTGTTATATATTCCAGCACTACCATCTCCTTGAGCACAAAACAAATGTTTCCATTGCTTACCGTAAGCTAGAAAAGATTGAAAAAAATCAACAGTGAAGTTAGCAATTGAGCACGTATTTGAGAAATAACCTATGTCTAGGAGAAGTTTTTTGTTTTTAAAAACTTGCTAACCCAACTGGTTTTCTGAACCAGTGTTTGCATAAAACAAAAGCCAAATAATACGAGTACTTAGAATAAAACAAATGGGCATAGTCTAATCTGTTGCTCCAAAAAGAACATAGGTGCTTTAAGGGAACATTCTAAACTCTCTATAATCGTCTGGAAAGATAGCACCATATAAGTGCAAGTATGTCTCCGCTTGAGCATGGAATACCAGTGACATTGAAGTGGTGTTTTATAAAAGAAATGCTAATACTTTATCTCCTGAAGAACTAAGAATAATCAAACATTACATTTTGGCTTATCTTAAAATGCAAGATGGCAATGGAGAATCTTTCAGACTAAGTTCAAGTCAAAAGGTAATGAGTCAAAATGGTAACTGTCAGATTCTATCTCAGCTAGTAGGGCAGTGATAATTTGGGTAGCATTAAGGTATTATCTGTTTTGGTTGTGTTAAGCAGCTTTTGAGTGCCGTATATGTCATCTATCGCCTAGCTTTTCTGCTTTCGATGTTTGTCGCTGCTTTCCTTTTCAATGTTGGCGTTTTACACCTATATAACCTCTAGTTGAGAAATTAGTTAATGTAAGGAGTTGGAATTCTTCAGTCAACTGCACTTAGTGATTGTTGGCACAAAACAAAAAATACTGGGCTAAATTGGGCTGTGTCTCTTTCAGTCCCCACAACAAAAATAAACTGCTTGCATCAGTATCCTGCCAACAGAGTGGCTTAGTGGTGCAATCCTTTGTATTAATGAGATTGGAAAAGGGTCAGCCTCCCTATGATTCTTTCCAAAATAAGTTCTGATTTTTTTATTGGACCATACCAATAAGAAGCCACTGTAGTGGAAAAGACTGTAAATAAATCCATAAGAGACAAAAAAAACCAAATATAACAATTTTTTTTCTAAAACTATCATGCAGCGACATAAATACAAAAGCAAAATACTTGAAACCTGAAACAAAAACAGAAAATGCTGGAAATACTCAGCAGGTCAGGCGTTAACATTTCAAGTCGGTGACCATTCTCTTCAAGTCACAAATGACATCCTATATGACTGTTACCGGGGTAAACTATCCCTCTGTATCCATCTCAATCTGTCTGCAGTCTTTGAAACGGTTGACCATACCACCCTCCTCCTCTGCCACTCCTCCATCGTCCAGTGGTGGGACTGCACTGGATTTCATTCATATGTATCCAGTCGTTGCCAGAGAATCATACGTAATAGCTTTTCTTCCTGCTCTCACACCATTATCTCTGGTGTCCCACAAGGAGGTGGAAACAGGCAGTCTTAGTGATGGTATGCATATGGGATTGAAAGGTCATTGACTTGAAAAGCTAACTCTGTTTTTCTCTCCACAAATGCTGCCTGACCTGCTGAGTATTTGCAGCATTTTCTGTTTTTGGTGCAATAACATATGCTTGGCTCTAATCTAACAACTGAGTTGTACTCATCATGCTCTTGGAATCATAGAATGGCCTCTTTCTGTGCTGTAACCAATCAGCCTGTCAAGCCCAAGAACAATTTAGCTAGTTCCACTCCCTGCCCTTTCTCTGTAGCCCTGCATATTTGTCCTCTTCAACGTTCTTATCCAATTTCCTTTTGAAAGTCAGAATTGAATGTGGCTCCACCACCATCTCTGGCAGTGCATTCCAGATGGTAACCACACTCTGCGTAAAAATGATTTTCTTCATGTTGCCTTTGAGTCTTTTGCCAATCACTTCAAATTGCTGTTGTCAGGTTCTTGACCCTTCCGCCAATGAGAACCGTTTCTCTCAACTTAGTCTAGACCCCTCACGATTTTGAACACCTCGGTCAAATCTTCTCTCAACCTTCCCTTCTCAAAGGAGAACAACCCCAGTATCTCCAATCTATTCACTAAACTGAAGTCTCTTATCCCAGCTCTAAAGCCTTCACCTCCTTCCGAAAGTGCGGCGACAAGGATTGGACACAGTACTCCAATTGAGGCCAAACCAGTGTTTTATAAAGATATATCGTTATTGCTGAAAGGGAGCATGTAGATGAGAAATAGGAAGGGGCTAAGTATAGGTACCTGTGGGACACCAGAGATAATGGTGCGGGAGCAGGAAGAAAAGCTATTACGTGTGTTTCTCTGGCAATGACTAGATACATAAGAATATAACTAAGTGATCGCAATCTCATCCTCTTTTTCATATCCCTTTATGGCCTTGCCCCTCCCTATCTTTCTCACCTCTTCCAGCCCTACAAAGCGCTGTGGTATCTGCACTCCTCCAATTCTGGCCTCTTGCAGATCCCTGATTTTAATTGCTCTACAACTAGTAGCTGTGCCTTCAGCTGCCAAGGCCCTAAGCATTGGAATTCCTTCCCTAAACCTCGCCACCTCTATTTCTCTTTCATTGTTTAAGATGTTCCTTAAAACTTAGCTCTTTGACCTGTACTAATACCTCCTTATGTGACTGTCAAATTTTGTTTCATAGAGCTTGTGTGAAGTGCCCTGGGTCATTTTACTATGTTAAAGCTAATCTATAAATGCAGGTTCCAATTATAGTTGTAGAGACACTGTGGTGAGTATTGCACTGTCTTATGTGGCTGACCTCTTTCACATACAAGATTGGTCCATTGTACTCTGGAGGGAGAAAGGGGAAATGACAAAGAATGGTGTCCCTTTTAGAAGTTGCATTACAATAATTACCATGTATATCACATGATCATATTAAAGTGGTGTCTGTAAATGACATCAACAGTCTGGTCTATATTGGATTTCAAGATGAACTGTGGAATTACAACAACCATTTGGACTGATGTTTCTGAGGCTGTTGGAATGAATAATGTTACGAAAGTGCCTCTGTTTTATTAAATGTTTTTGAGGATTCATTTTTGGAAGATTTAAGACATGTTAAACTTTGGGGTTTTCAAAGGGGGTCATGTAAAGGCCACTTGACTTTGAAAAACAGTCCCTGGAAATGTTTTTTAAAAAGGGTCACTGAGAGGTCTTGTGAGGAAAATGAGCCTTTCTGACTTCAAGCAACAACAAGCTTTTCCAGGAAACCACCTGACTTACAGCTTAATAAACAACAGGGAACTTTGGACACCTGGAGAAGTTGTTTATGAAGAAGTGACAGGTCAAGATTGATGGAGGTCAAAAGGTTGACTTCCTTTTGTCGGTTTCGCTTTTGAATTGTTTTGCGTTAGGGTTGAACTGTATAAAAAGGAAGAGCACTTCCAAGGAGAGGGAGAAGACCACAAACCAGCTCAGCTTTCTAGCACATCTCTCAAAGACCCTGTCAACTCATCTCATCTCCTGTCTTTGAAGAAAAGCTTGCTAAATTAATTCTCAATGGCACCTGAAAAGAACTGTTCTAAAAGATCCCAGTGACCCATCTACATGTACTCGGAGGCCAGACTGTGTGCCAGTTTTGGAACACAACATCTCTCTTCTGCTTTAAATTAAAAGCAAAATACTGCGGATGCTGGAAATCTGAAGTAAAAACAAGAAATGCTGGAAATACTCAGCAGGTCTAGCAGCATCTGTGGAGAGAGAAGCAGAGTGAACGTTTCAGGTCAGTGACTCTTCTTCAGAACTGTTCTGAAGAAGGGTCACTGACCTGAAACGTTCACTCAGCAGGTCTGGCAGCATCTGTGGAGAGAGAAGCAAAGTATTTCCAGCATTTCATGTTTTTATCTGTCTCCTGCCGTTCCTTCAAGAATGAGCAGGTATTCAGCCAAGTGTTTTATTTGTCTGTAATAGAGCTCTAAAAACAAACCCCGCCCCCCCCCCCCGGTTAACCGATGAATGTGTGTGAGGGCTAAGGTAAAAAGGGAACGTTAATATTTCAATCTGTGTGTTTATGCTTTACTTCATGACTGGTTAAGATTTCTTTTATAATAAACTGATGATTTTGTTCTTTATTAAAGAAACCTGGTTAATGTATGTTGTTCTAGGAAAAATAGAGTCTGTGATTCTGGCTGTGACTGTGGGAAAATTTAAATATATGTTGTGACCTGTGGAGAAGTGGGACTAGAATGAACAGTTCACTCCTCCCCTAAAATATGGCTGATCTGTTATTCTCCAGGCTAAGGCCTTACATTGGACATATGAACTGTTTGTGAGAAAAATGTTCTCATATATCCCAAAAAGACATAGATAGTTTAAGATAAATCTGACCTGCCTCTCATGCATACCCATCGCCTTTAGGGAGTTTTGAAGACTAGATGCAGAAACGTGATATTTCTTTGCTTGGCCTTGGCTCCTTGCACCCATTGCTTCTCAACTGGGAGCAGTTGGCAGTATGGATTGTTGACTGTGAATTCTTGACTGAAGAAACATTAGGTTTTAAAAAAAATCTACTTTGGAAACTCTTAAAAATAGTGACTGTCCTGTACACTGTCGAATGATCGGTTATCTTTTTCTTAAAAAGACGTAGGGACAGTTTATTTTCCATATATGCTCAAAGATCAGACCTTGATCTTGAGTAGTATTCCAAAATATTCTGTTTCTAGTAAAGTTTTTTGAAAGTCAACCATATGCACGTCTGACAAACAATTTGCTGGCTTTTCAAACAAACTCTTTGTGTTAATCTTAACGACTACGAAACATGAATATTCCCCCCAGTGCCACAGCATGCAAAATATTGAATTTTTCCTTGGGATCATTGTGTGTGTTTATTTTGGGTATTGAAACTTATCTGCCAACTGGAATGTTATTTTATGCACATCTATGTAATTGTTTTTGTTGTGGTCACTCTTGTGTGCTTATCAGAATTCCTGGATGTGAATTTTTTACATGTGATATTTGAGAATGTTGGGTTGCCATTGTGGTGCTTTCTATTTGTGATATTTTGCTTTTAGTTCTTATCTGAAGTATCTTGGATATTAGCCTTCTTTAAGTCAGAATTTGAACAGATCAAATATATTTGATTATGTGCTACGGCCATATTCAGTGCTTGATTAAGAAACTTTATAGCTTTTTTCCTTCATAAACCAAATTCTATTGAGTATTGACTAAGCTATGAAATACTGTAAAACACTTCTGACCTGTCCTGCTTGCCTGACTGCTTTGTGTTTGCTATTGTCAGCCTTTTATTCTACCAGTCCACACTTGGCACTGTGTATTCTGTTTCTTGGCTTTAAAAATAAAAGTATGGCATGTATATGGTAAATTATAAGTTAGTTACCTGCCAGTAAATGGTTGAGGAGCCATTAATGTCGCTTTTTAAGACTGTGTACAATTTTCGTTTGTCTACATTTTCTTAGAGTCGTAGAGAGATACAGCACCGAAACAGGCCCTTCAGCCCACCGAGTCCGCGCCGACCATCAACCACCCATTTATACTAATCCTACATTAATCCCATTTTTCCCCCTCACATCCCCACCTTCCGCACCTTCCCTCAATTCTCCTACCACCTACCTACACTAGGGGCAATTTTTTTTACAATGACCAATTTACCTATCAACCTGCAAGTCTTTGGCATATGGGAGGAAACCGGAGCACCCGGAGGAAACCTATGCGGTCACAGGGAGAACTTGCAAACTCCACACAGGCAGTACCCAGAACCAAACCCGGGTCGCTGGAGCTGTGAGGCTGCGGTACTAGCCACTGCACCACTGTGCCGCCCCAATGACGTAACAGTCTACTAGAATTGCTGAATTTCACGACAATTAATTAATTAATCTGACAGCAATAACTGATCAAAAATGACTAGAATAAGGTATAATTGGAGGAGCTTGCTGCATATTATGTTCCAGGAGAGCAGCGGACAGGAGTCAGGGTTCGCTGGGGTTTGGAAAAACACAAGTGAACAGTGACATCACAGGAAAGCTGGAAGGTGGTTGGTTGGTGAATAATTGCTGTTTGGGAGTATCAGTAATAACTGGGTTAGTACTCTACTGTTGGGGTGCATCTGTAAATAGCTGGGTTATAGACTATCAACAACTGGCAGACTAAAAACGAGTAAAAAATTAAGTATTAATAAGGAACAAGTGAGTAGCTAGGTAGGTTTTTTTTTGAGTAAGGTTTATTTTAACTAGTGAACTGTATTAACTTTTTAGTAAGATTTATCAGAACTTGTAAGGTTTTATTAATTCTAAGGTATTGTAGTATTGGTAAGGTTTCTTTTCTTTAAGCAGTAGCAAAAAGTCAACTAATAAATAAAGGAATGGCAGGGGTGCTTCAACCTAGAAAGTGCACCTCCTGTGCTATGTGGGAGCTTCAGGATGCTTCCCGTATCCTGGATAACCATTTGTGTAAGAAGTGTTGTCAATTGCAGCAGCTTGAGCTCTGGGTTTTGGAACTTGAGTGGTAGCTGGTGACACTGTGGTGCATTTGTGAGGATGAGAGCTACATGGATAACATGTTGATAGATGTGGTCACCCCACAGCTTAAGAGTATGCAGGGAGAGAGGGAATGGGTGACCACCAGGCAGTCAAAAAGAATCAGGCAGGTAATGCAGGAGACCCCTAAGTGCATCTCACTCTACAACAGGTATTCACTTCTGAATACTGAGGAAAGTGATGCTTCACCTGGGGAGTGCAGCCAGAGCAACTTCCATGGCACCATGGGTGGCTCAGCTGCACATGGGGTACAGGGAAGACTGGAAGAGTCATAGTGATAGGCGATTCAATAGTCAGGGCAACATACCGGCGCTTCTGTGGCTGCAGACGTGAATCCAGGATGGTGTGTTGCCTCCTTGGTGCCAGGGTCAAGGATGTCACTGAGCAGCTGCAGAGCATCCTGAAGGGGGAGGGTGAACAGCCAGCAGTCGTGGTCCACAACGGAACCAATGACATAGATAGAAAGAGGGATGTAGTCCTGCAGTCAGAATTTAGGGAGCTAGGTTAAAAAATTAGCAAGCAGGACCTCAAATGTGTTAATCTCCAGATTATTCTCTCTTCCACGTGCAAGTGAGTATAGAAATAGAAGGCTAAGACAGATGAATGTGTGGCTGGAAAGCTTGTGCAGGAGGGAGGGCTTTAGATTCCTGGGACATTGGAACCAGCTCTGGGGGAGATGGGACCTTTACAGGCCAAACGGGTTGTACCTGAACGGAGCCAGAACTGAGTTCCTTGTGGTACGTTTTGCTAGTGCTTTTGGGGAGGGTTTAAACTAATTTGGCAGGGGGATGGGGACCTTAGGGTAGACTCAGTTGGGACAAAATCAGAAATGAAAATGGAAGGCAGAAAATTAATGGATGAATCTGGAAGGCAGGATACACAGGTTAGAAAATAAGAGTTTGTCAGTACTCAAGGGTATCCATTTCAATGCAAGGAGTATAGCAAATAAAACAGATGAGTTGAGGGCACAGATAGACATGTGGCAGTATGTTATCATAGCTGTTACAAAAACATGGCTTAAGGAGGGATAGGAATGGCAGCTCAGCATTCCTGGTTCCAGGGTTTTCAGACGCGATGGGAGGGGGATAAGAAAGGAGGGGGGAGTGGCAACTATTACAGCTATGAGGAGGGATGATATGTTGGAAGATTCATCAAATAAGGCCATATGGATTGAGCTAAGGAACAAAAAAAGGGCAATCACACTGCTGGGAGTGTACTGTAGACCCCCAAACAGTCAGAGGGAGATAGAAGAGCAGATAAGTTGGCAAATCTCTGAGAAGTGCAAGAACAATAGGACAGTAATAGGGGATTTTAACTACCCCAATATTAACTGGGATAGGTTTAGTGTGAAAGGAATTGAGGGAGCAGAATTCTTTCGGTGCATTCAGGAGAACCTTTTTGGCCAGTATGTAGCAAGTCCAACAAGAGAGGGTACAGTTTTAGGCTTAGTTTTAAGAAATGAAGCTGGGCAGGTGGAAGGAGTAGTCGTGGGACAGCATTTTGGTGGTAGTGATCATAATTCAGTCAGTTTTAACATAATTATGGAAAAGGACAGACGGAACAGGAGTTGAGTTCGCAATTGGGGCAAGGCCAATTTTACTAACCTGAGGAGTGATTTAGTGAAAGTGGACTGGAAACAGCTACTTGAAGATAAATCAGTGTCACAGCAGTGGGAGGCATTCAAAGGGGAGATTTAAGGGGTTCAGAGTAAACCTGTTCCTACAAAGAAAAAGGGTGAGACAGCCAAATCTAGAGCCCCACGGATGTCAAGGAGCTTACAGGGTAAGATAAGGCAGAAAAGGAAAGCTTATGTTTGACAGAGAACTCAATATTACAGAAAGCCGAAAGGAGTATAGAAAGTGGAGGGGTGAAATCAAAAAGGAAATTCGGAAAGCAAAGAGAGGGCATGAAAGAATATTGGCAAGCAAAATCAAGGCGAACTCAAAGATGTTTTATCTACACATTAAGAGTAAGAGGATAACTAAGGAGAGCGTAGGCCCCATAAAAGACCAAGAAGGTAACCTATGTGTCTGGGTGGAAGATGTTGGTATTGTTCATGAGTACTTTGCGTCTGTCTTCACAAAAGAGGAGGACGATGCAGATATTGTAGTTAAGGAAGACGAGTGTGAAATATTGGATGTGATAAACGTAGGGAGAGAGGAAGTATTCATGGGATTAACATCCTTGAAAGTTGATAAATCACTAGGGCTGGATGAAATGTACCCTTGGCTGTTAAAAGAGGCAAGAGAGGAAATCGCAAAGGGTCTGACCATCATTTTCCAGACCTCACTGGATACAGGTGTGGTGCTGGAGGATTGGAGAACTGCTAATGTTGTACCAGTTTAAAAAGGGAGTGAGGGACAGACCATATAATTACAGGCCAGTCAGTCTAACCTCAATAATGGGCAAATTATTGAAATCTATTCTGAGAGACAGGATAAACTGTCACTTAGAAAGACACAGGTTAAACAAGGATAGTTTATCAGCATAGATTTGTGAAGGAAAGATCTTGTTGACCAACTTGATCACATTTTTTGAAGAAGTAACAAGGAAGATAGATGAGGGTAGTGCAGTTGATGTGGTCTACATGGATTTTAGCAAGGCTTTTGACAAAGTTCCACATGGCAGACTGCTTTTTTAAAAAAAAGATAGCGAGGAGGATAGCTGTAGGCTGCAGGAAGATATTGATGGTCTGGGCAGAAAAGTGGCAAATGGAATTCAACCTGGAGAAGTTTGAGGTGATGCATTTGGGCAGGTCAAACAATGCAAAAGAATACACAATTAATGGGAAAATACTGAAGTGTAGATGAAGTGAGGGACCATGGAGTGAATGTCCACAGATCCCTGAAGGTAGCAGGACAGGTCGATAAGATGGTTAGGAAGGCATATGGAATCCTTTCTTTTATTAGCCGAGGTATAGAATACAAGAGCAGGGAGGTTATGCTGGAACTGTATAACTCATTGCTTAGGCCATAGCTTGAGTACTGTGTGCAGTTCTGCTCACCTCATTACAGAAAGGATGTAATTGCATTAGAGAGGTGCAGAGGCGATTTACGAGGATGTTGCCAGGACTGGAAAAATGCAATTATGAGGAAAGATTGGATAGGCTGGGGTTGTTCTCCTTGAACAGAGAAGGCTGAGGGGAGATCTGATTGAAATGTACAAAATTTTGAGGGACCTGGATAGAGTGGAGGTGAAGGGCCTATTCACCTTAGCAGAGAGGTCAGTGACTACAGGGCATAGTTTTAAAGTGATTGGAAGAAAGTTTCGAGGGGAGATGAGGAAAAAGTTTTTAACCCAGAGAATGATGGAGATCTGGAACTCACGGCCTGAAAGGGTAGTTGAGGCAAAAACCCTCAACTCATTCAAAAGGAGTCTGGATATGCACCTCAAGTGCTGTAATCTGCAGGGCTATGGACCAAATGCTGGAAGGTGGGATTAGAATATGTGGGTTGTTTTTTGGCCGGCACAGACACGATAGGCCAAGAGACCTCTTTCTATGCCTTAATCTTTATATGATTCTATATTGTGGTGTTCTGTTCATTTAAGATTTTTTCATCGCCTTTAAAAAGTGCTGTAAATGGTCTAAAGGTGGGTGTGTCAACAATGCAAACTTTGTTCTTTATTTTTAAAAATAATGACTTGAAGCTGTTTTTGTCGTTTCTCATGATTTCCAGTAGTGACTTTTGACATGCCCTCACCTAACTTTAACGTTCACACCAGCTTGCCTGCCACTTTCCCGTAAGTTAACGATAATATCAAATTGAAAGAAAAAGCATACCATTCAGGTCAGAAGATTGGACAGAATATAAAAAACAGTAAAGAATCACTAAAAGAAAAATGAGAGAAAGCTAGCTAGAAATAGAAAAACAGATAGTAAGAGTTTCTACAGGTATTTAAAAAGGAAAAGAGTAATTAAAGTGAGTGTTGGTCCTCTCGGGAGAGGGTCTGGGGAGTTAATGCGAAAATAAAGAAATGGCAGAGGAATTTAACAGATTGTTTGCATCTGTCTTCAGTGTAGAGGATACAAATAACATCCCAGAAATAATGGTGAATCAAGAATTGAAAGGGTGGGAGGAACTGGAAACAATTACCATCACCGAGGAAAGGGTACGAAGAAAATTATTAGAACTGAAAGCTGACAAGTTCCCAGGTCTTGATGTACTTCATCCTAGGGTCTTAAAAGAAGTGGCTCCTGAGAGAGTGGATGCATTGGTTTTAATTTTCCAAAATTCCCTAGATTCTGGAAAGGTCCCATCAGATCGGAAAATCGTGAATGTAACTCTGCTATTCAAGAAAGGAGGAAGACAGAAAGCAGGAAACTACAGGCCAGTTAGCTTAACATCTGTCATAGGGAAAATGCTGGAATCTTTTATTAAGGAGATTATAAGCAGTTCATTTAGAAAATCTCAATGCAATCAGGCAGGGTCAGCATAGTTTTGTGAAAGGGAAATAGTGTTTGACTAATTTATTAGAGTTCTTTTGAGGATGTAACAAGTAATGTGGATGAAAGGGAACCTGTGGATATGGTGCACTTGGATTTCCAGAAGGCATTTGGCAAGGTGCCACATCAAAGGTTACTAAACAAAATAAGAACCCGTGGTGTAGGGGGTAACATATTGGCATGGATACAGGAATGGTTAGCTAACAGGAAATGGAGAATAGGCATAAATGGGTCATTTTTCAGGTTGGCAAGCTGTAACTAGCGGAGTGCCACAGGGATCAGTGCTGGGGCCTCAACTATTTACAGTCTATATCAATGACTTGGATGAAGGGACAGAATGCATGGTTGCTATGTTTCCTTTTGACACAAAAATAGGTCGGTTAGTAAGTTGCGAAGTGGGCATAAGGAGTCTGCAAAGGGATATGGATAGGTGGCAGGACTATATCTCCAACACAGAAGTCCTTGAAGCGGCCAACACCCCCAGCTTATACACACTACTGAGTCAGCGGCGCTTGAGATGGCTTGGCCATGTGAGCCGCATGGAAGATGGCAGGATCCCCAAAGACACATTGTACAGCGAGCTCGCCACTGGTATCAGACCCACCGGCCGTCCATGTCTCCGTTATAAAGACGTCTGCAAACGCGACATGAAATCGTGTGACATTGATCACAAGTCGTGGGAGTCAGTTGCCAGCATTCGCCAGAGCTGGCGGGCAGCCATAAAGACAGGGCTAAATTGTGGCGAGTCGAAGAGACTTAGTAGTTGGCAGGAAAAAAGACAGAGGCGCAAGGGGAGAGCCAACTGTGCAACAGCCCCAACAAACAAATTTCTCTGCAGCACCTGTGGAAGAGCCTGTCACTCCAGAATTGGCCTTTATAGCCACTCCAGGCGCTGCTTCACAAACCACTGACCACCTCCAGGCGCGTATCCATTGTCTCTCGAGATAAGGAGGCCCAAAAGAAGGTGAATGGACAAAGATTTAGCAGATGGAATATAATGTGGGAAAGTGTGAACTTGTCCACTTTGGCTGGAAAAATAGAAAAGCAACATACTATTTAAATTGAGAGAGATTGCAGAACTCTGAGATAGAGGGATCTGGGTGTCCTAGTACATGAAACGCAAAAAGTTAGTATGCAGGTACAGCAAGTGATTAAGAAGGCAAATGCAATGTTGTCGTTTGTTGCAAGAGGAATGGAATATAAAAGAAATGTTTTGCTACAGTTGCACAGGGCATTGGTGAGACCGCATCTAGAGTATTATATACAGTTTTGGTCTCCTTACTTAAGAAAGGATATAATTGCATTGGAAGTAGTTCAGAGAAGGTTCGCTCGACTGATTCCTGGGATGAGAGGGTTATATGAGGAAAGGTTGTCAGGTTGGGTCTGTATTCATTGGAGTTTAGAAGGATGAGAGGGTTATCTTATTGAAACATCTAAGATCCTGAGGGGACTTGTATTGTTCACTATTTCTTATAAGTTGCTTGTCAGTGGAACATAACGATTTGTCAATCTGTTTGTTTTCTTCTCTGTGCCCCCACCACCCAATGTTATCCTGTTTGCGAGCCAGAAAGCAGCAGCTTCCAGGCTGTTGCCTATCTATGTAACTGACCTCTGTGACGGCAAGGCGCAAAGGTAAGTTCAGTGACGCACTTAATTTTTTTTTGTTTTTCCTCTCTCGCACGCTACAGAATCCACTTTGCAGCGATGCAAAAGTGTTAGTATAGCTGCATAATAAAATGTGTACACCAAAAAAACTCAGGTATTTGTCAGCTCTACTTTGGTTGATGAAGCTTGCTGGCAGTTACCCTGCCATGACCTCAGCCAGCATCTTATTCTTAGTCTGTAACATCATTACTGATTTTGGTGTCTGCTTGATTGGCTGATCAGAGAGATTGATCAGATGAGCTTTAATTAAGGCTGTGTAGGACTGGCAGAACAAATTGATCATTTCTCAACAGAATGTGGGTGATAAAAGAAATAATTTTCAGAGACCTCGGAAAAATGGTCAAAAAGAAATTATTCCGGATGTTTGCTGAATGATTATGACCAAGTTGGATTCGTTGCTTTGTTACAATTTTTTTCTCATATACTTTGATCAGATCCATTTCTGATCACTTGCCACATATCACTTACACAAAAATTTTTATATTGTTTCATATAAAGTTGAAATCTTTTACAGCTTGTATGTTAATAATTAAACAATTGTTAACAAGTTGCTACCATCCAGAATGCAATGTTTGAAAGGATGGTGGAAGCCGATTCAGTAGCTACTTTCAAAAGGGAATTGGATATACCCTTAAAGGGGACGAAGTTTTAAGGTTAGGGGGAAAAGAACAGGGAGGTGGAATGAATTGGATAGCTCTTTCAAGAGATCTGGTACAGGCGCGATGGGCCAAATGGCCCCTCCTTTGTGAAAACTATGGAGCATCTGGTAGAATTTTTGAAGCATTCAAATTTCTGCCAAATGTGCTTCTTGATTTTCAGCTGATTTTATTATAGGAAATGATATGGTACACTGTTTTTTTGTTACCCTACAAATTGACTGTGATTTGAAATGTTCTGTAACTAAAGGGATTACAGAATTACTATACAGTACTGTCATTGAGCACAAAGTGAACGTCCTAAATTGACTAGTATTTTCCTTCCCTTTTTTTCATCAGAAAATGACTCCTGCCGGGGGCAGTTCTGCAAGCACTAGTTCACCTTTGGCACTTTTATTTAAGTGGCCACTGTTCATGTATGAGTCGTCACAACACTGAGTATTGGTAGACTGTTGGGCTGTGAGGAGGCTTAACGTCTTATGTGAAAAACCATCTCTCCTACTTAATGCTATATTCCCTGAGGACTGCACTGAAATGTGAGAAACTCCTAGGGGAATTTTATGCTGCCCCCTGCAGTGGTTTTGGAGGCAGGAACAACATAAAATTGGGTGGGATGGGGGCAGGGGGAAACCCCCTGCCTACATCTTGCCTTGGCCAACATTTAGTCCGGGGCAGGAACAGCTTTCCTGCCCTGTTGCCAATTGAGGCACTTAACTGGGTAATTAATCTCCAATTAAGGGCCTCTATGCGCCGCAGCTGCAACTACCTGCGCAGTACAGGAAGCGCAGCCCAAAAAACCATGCAGACTGCTTCCTGGCTTCGGGGTCGGGGGCTGCCTCGTTCAAAGGCATTTAGTACCTGAACAAGGGACCTGGCATCAGTAAGTGGGGGCCCCGCTGAGGGCCACTCTCCTGTCCTTGCTGCTGACGCCCCCTCTCCCACGAGCCCCACCCCGCAAGTCTCCTCCCTCCCTGACCTACTTTAAACCTGGTTCCAGTACCGCTCCTCAGTGTCTGGTCGCTGCAGCTACAGCAGCAGCCACCGCCTTTGGTGGAGCTGCAGCTGCTGGTCTCTGTTTGGCTGGCAGCTCTGCAAGGCCGAGACTTTCAGTGACGGGGTCCTAAATCCTACGGAAGGCCCGCCACTGTCCTTAAAAGAGGCATTTTGAGGATCTCGGTGTCGGTTTCCCCGGACCTCGAGATCCCCGCTGTCAGCATAAAATTACACCCCTAGTATGGGGCTGAAGCTCACAGGATTTTCATCTCTGACTCAAGGTTATCAACTGACCCATGCTGGCACAGTGGCTTAGCATTGAAAGGGAGGAAATATTGGCTGTTTTAACAGGCTTAAAAGTGGATAAATCCCCAGGCCCAGATGAGATGTATCCCAGGCTGTTATGTGAGGCAAGGGAAGAGATAGCAGGGCCTCTGACACAAATTTTCAAATCCTCTTACCTTCCGGGAGTGGAGAGGAGCGGACCGGACCTGTGGGGAGAACGCCGAGAGCGGAGCCTATAATTCGAGCCCGAGGATGGAGGCCCAGTCTCTTGCCATCCGGGAGCAGAGAGGAACTCTGCCAGCTCGCTGGAGTTTTGAAAAAAAAAAGCCAACAGTGACGTCAGAGGATAGCTGCAAGGTGATTGGTTGGTGAGTCACTGCTGTTAATGCATTTAAATATCTTTTTTTTAAAAAAAGGGGAAAAGTTTTTTTGTTTGGAGTGGGAAGAACAAGGCCCCTAGCGTAATTAGTATTTTTTAATTCAGGGAGTAACTAATTAATCTAAAGGTAAGTCATGACAGGTGAGCTCAGCCCCGTGATATGCTCTTCTTGCGCTTTGTGGGAAATCAGGGATGCTTCCAATGTCTCTGATGACCATGTGTGCAAGAAGTGTATCCATCTGCAGCTACTGGCTACCCGCATTATGGAGCTGGAGCTGCGGGAGGATTCACTGTGGAGCATCCATGATGCTGAGGACGTCGTGGATAGCACGTTTAGCGAGATGGTCACACCGCAGGTAATAGCTACACAGGCAGAAAAGGGATGGGTGACCACCAGACGGAGTAGTAGGCGCAGGCAAGTAGTACAGGAGTGCCCTGTGGCCTCTCTCAAACCTCTCTCAGTCCCCCTCTCAAACAGATATACCGCTTTGGATACTGTTGGCGGGGGGTGGGGGTTGACCTCCCAGGGGAAAGCAGCAACAGCCAGGTTTCTGGCACCACGGAGGGCTCTGCTGCACAGCAGCGGAGGAAAAGGGGTGGAAGAGCTATAGTGATAGGGGATTCTATTGTAAGGGGTGCAGATAGGCGTTTCTGTGGCCGCAAACGAGCTTCCAGGATGGTATGTTGTCTCCCTGGTGCTAGGGTCAAGGATGTCTCAGAGCGGCTTCAGGACATTCTGAAAGGGGAGGGTGAGCAGCCAGAGGTCGTGGTCCATATTGGCACTAACAACATAGGCAGGAAGAGAGATGAAGTCCTGCAAAGTGAATATAGGGAGTTAGGCAGAAGGTTAAAAAGCAGGACCTCTAGGGTTGTAATCTCAGCATTACTCCCTGTGCCACGTGCTAGTGAGGGTAGGAATAGGAGGATAAGGCAAATGAATGCATGGCTGAAGAGCTGGTGTAGGCAGGAGAGCTTCAGCTACTTGGATCATTGGGATCTCTTCTGGTGCAGAGGTGTCCTGTACAAGAGGGATGGGTTGCATCTGAGCTGGAGGGGGACCAATATCCTTGCGGGGAGGTTTGCTAGTACTACTCGGGAGGGTTTAAACTAGTCTTGCATGGGGGTGGGACCAAAAGTAGTAGTCTCTCCGATGAGATAGTTGAGGCAAATGTTGAGGTTAAAGCAAGCAAGTTCAATAGGCAGGCCGGGCAGGGGCAGGACAGGGAGCTTGGAAGGTCTGGTAGAGTAAACTGCATTTACTTTAATGCAAGAAGCCTTACAGGTAAGGCAGATGAATTCAGAGCATGGATCGGTACATGGGATTGTGATATTGTAGCTATTACGGAAACGTGGTTGAGGGATGGGCAGGACTGGCAGCTCAATGTTCTGGGGTACCAATGCTTCCGGCGTGACAGAGGTGGAGGTATGAGATGAGGGGGAGTTGCACTATTGATTAAGTACTGCCGCGATGTCCTCCTCAGAGAAGATATCCTGGGGGGAACGTCCAGCGAGGCCATATGGGTGGAACTTAGAAATAAGAAAGGGGTGATCACTTTGATGGAATTATACTATAGGCCACCCATCCTACAGATAGGCGTAGGATTTATAGGGTTGTAACAGTAGGTGATTTTAACTACCCTAATGTTGACTGGGACTGCCTTAGTGCTGAGGAACCTTGGTTGATGAGGGATATTGAGGGTCTGGTCAGGACAAAGAAGGAGGCATATGTCAGGTATAGGCAGCTGAGATCAAGCGAGTCCCTCGAGGAGTATAGGGGATGTAGGACTACACTTAAGAAGGAAATTAAGAGGGGGAAAAGGGGCCATGAGATTTCCCTGGCAGATAAGATAAAGGAGAATCCTAAAAGATTCTATAAGTGTATTAAGAGTAAAAGGGTAGCTAGGAAGAGAGTAGGTCCCCTTAACGATCAGTGTGGCAACCTATGTGTGGTGCATGGGAAATGGGCAAGGTCTTAAATGAATGCTTCTTGTCTGTATTTACTGTGGAGAAGGTCATGGATGCTAGTGTGTTCAAGGGAGGGAACAGCGATATCCTGGAGCATATCAACATTACAAAGGAGGAGGTGTTGGAGGTTTTGAAGTGCATTAAGGTGGATAAATCCCCAGGGCCTGACCAGGTGTATCCTAGGATGCTATGGGAAGCAGGGAAAGAGATTGCTGGGGCCCTGGCAGAGATTTTTGTATCATCGTTAGCCACGGGTGAGGTACCGGAAGACTGGAGGATAGCTAATGTTGTGCCTTTATTTAAGAAGGGCAGCAGGGATAAGCCAGGGAACTGCAGGCTGGTGAGCCTTACATCAGTGGTGGGAAAGTTATTGGAAGGGATTCTGAGAGACAGGATTTATATGCATCAGGAAAGGCATGGTCTGATTAGGGATAGTCAGTGGGAAATCATGTCTCACGAATTTGATTGAGTTTTTCGAGGAGGTGATCAAGAGGATTGACGAGGGCAGGGCGATGGACATTGTCTTCATGCACTTTAGCAAGGCCTTTGACAAGGCCCTGCATGGTAGGCTGGTCCAGAAGGTTCAAACACATGGGATCCAGGGTGAGCTAGCCAATTGGATACAAAATTGGCTTGGTGATAGGAGGCAGAGGGTGGTAGTGGAGGGTTGTTTTTCAGATTGGAGGCCGGTGACCAGTGGTGTGCCGCAGGGATCGGTGCTGGGCCCTCTGTTGTTTGTCATATATATTAATGACTTGGATGAGAATGTAGGGGGCACGATTAGTAAGTTTGCAGATGACACCAAAGTTGGTAAATAGTGGACAGTGAAGAAGGTTGTCTCAGGTTACAACAGGATCTCGATCAACTGGGAAAGTGAGCAAGGGATTGGCAAATGGAATTTAACGCAGACAAGTGTGAAGTGATGCATTTTGGGAAGTTGAACCAGAGCAGGACATATACAGTGAATGGCCGGTCCCTGGGGAGTGTTGTTGAGCAGAGAGACCTTGGAGTGCAAGTACATAGTTCCCTGAAAGTGGCAACACAGGTAGACAGGGTGGTGAAGAAGGCGTATGGCATGCTTTCCTTCATCAGCCGAGGCATTGAGTACAAGAGTTGGGACGTCATGTTACAGTTGTACATAACGTTGGTTTGGCCGCATTTGGAGTATTGTGTGCACTTCTGGTCGCCGCACTACAGGAAAGATGTGATTAAGCTAGAGAGGGTGCAGAAAAGATTCACAAGGATGTTGCCTGGTTTGGAGTGCTTGAGTTATAAAGAGAGATTGGATAGGCTGGGTCTGTTTTCCCTGGAGTGAAGGAGGCTGGGAGGGGACATGATTGAGGTATATAAAATTGAGAGGCGTAGATAGCCAGAGTCTGTTTCCCATGGTCGGGGTGAGTAAAACTAGAAGGCATTGATTTAAGGTGAGAGGGAGGAGGTTTAAAGGGGATCAAAGGGGTAAATTTTCACACAAAGAATAGTGGGTATTCAGAATGAGCTGCCAGAGGAGGTGGTGGAGGCAGGAACAGTCGCAACATTTAAGAGGCATCTGGACTGGTACTTGAATGAGCAAGGCATGGAGGGATATGGAGTTAATGCCGGCAGGTGGGATTAGTATAGATAGGCATTATGGTCTGCATGGACATGGTGGGCCGAAGGGCATGTTTCTATGCTGTACGACTCTGACTCTCTTGCCACAGGAGAGGTACCAGAGGATTGGAGGACAGCGAATGTGGCACCCTTATTCAAGAAGGGTAGCAGGGAAAAACCAAGTAATTGCAGTCCATTGAGTCTAACGTCAGTGGTTGGGAAACTATTGGAAAAGATTCTGAGGGACAGGATTATTCTCCACTTGGAGAGGCAGGGATTCATCAGGGATAGTCAGCAATGGCTTTGTTAGGGGGAGATCGTGTCCAACTAACTTGAGTGAATTTTTCGTGGCGGTGACTAGATGTGTCGATGAGGGTCAAGCAGTTGATGTAGTCTACTTGAACTTCAGTAAGCCTTTTGATAATGTCCCGCTTGGGAGATTGGTTAAGAAGGTGAGAGCCGATGGGATCCAGGGCAATTTAGCAAATTGGATCCAAAATTGGCTTAGTGGCAGGAGGCAGAGGCTGATGGTCGAGGGTTGTTTTTGTGATTGGAAGCCTGTCACCAGTGGTGTACCACAGGGATTGGTGCTGGGACCCTTGCTGTTTGTAGTGTACATTAATGATTTAGACGTGAATATAGGAGGTATGATCAGTAAGTTCGCAGACGAAACAAAAATTGGTGGTGTCGTAAATAGTGAGGAGGAAAGCCTTAGATTACAGGACGATATAGATGGGCTGGTAAAATGGGCAGAGCAATGGCAAATGGAATTTAATCCTGAGAAGTGTGAGGTGATGCACTTTGAGAGGACTAACAAGGCAAGGGACTATACAATGGATGGTAGGACCCTAGGAAGTACAGAGTGTCAGAGGGATTTTGGTGTGCTTGTCCATCGATCACCGAAGGCAGCAGCACAGGTAGATAAAGTCGTTAGGAAGGCATATGGGATACTTGCCTTTATCAGCCGAAGCATAGAATATAAGAGCAGGGAGGTTATGATGGAGCTGTATAAAATGCTAGTTAGGCCACAGCTGGAGTACTGTGTATAGTTCTGGGCACCACACTATAGGAAGGATGTGATTGCAGTGGAGAGGGTGCAGAGGAGATTCACCAGGATGTTGCCTAGGCCTGGAGCATTTCAGCTATGTTTCTGTGCTGTATAACTCTGACTGTGATATAGATGGGTTGGTAAGATGGGCAGAGCAGTGGCAAATGGAATTTGTTTATGTTTAGAGATACAGCACTGAAACAGGCCCTTCGGCCCACCGAGTCTGTGCCGACCATCAACCACCCATTTATACTAATCCTACACTAATCCCATATTCCTACCACATCCCCACCTGTCCCTATATTTCCCTACCACCTACCTATACTAGGGGCAATTTATAATGGCCAATTTACCTACCAACCTGCAAGTCTTTTGGCTTGTGGGAGGAAACCGGAGCAGCCAGAGGAAACCCACGCAGACACAGGGAGAACTTGCAAACCCCACACAGGCAATACCCAGAATTGAACCCGGGTTGCTGGAGCTGTGAGGCTGTGGTGCTAACCACTGCACCACTGTGCCGCCCCGAGAAGTGTGAGGTGATGCATTTTGGGAGGACCAACAAGGCAAGGGAATATACAATGGATGGTAGGACCCTAGGAAGTACAGAGGAGCAGAGGGACCTTGGTGTACTTGTCCATAGATCACTGAAGGCAGCAGCCTAAGGTGGTTAGGAAGGCATATGGGATACTTGCCTTTGTTAACCGAGGCATAGAATATAAGAGGAGGAAGATTATGCTGGAGCTGTATAAAACGCTAGTTGGGCCACAGCTGGAGTATTTTGTACAGTTCTGGTCGCCACACTATAGGAAAGATGTGATTGCACTGGAGAGGTTGCAGAGGAGATTCACCAGGATGTTGCCTGGGCTGGTTTACGATAGAGGCGGAAAGATAATTTTACGTGGTGAGTGAGTGACTTTTTCTGTAAAATGGAAATAATACAATTGAGGTGCATGCACAGACACATTGTGTACAATATATAGTCCTCCCCAATTTCAGATATGCAGAATAAAGGCCAACAATCTTTTTGCAAAGCTCTGAAGGTCATCACAGAACCCCCTTTGTGCATTTCCTCCTGGAAGAAGACTGCACACTGGCTCTCCGAAATGGAAGTTTGTGACTGAGATATAGAGAGACGATGTGTGAGGAGAAAAAATTTGATGAGGGGGAAAAGCAAGTCAGGTACATACACGTGCATCAGTAGAAGAAAAACTAGTGTGAAAAAACAATTTTCAGTTTCTTTTTGGCATGCTATCTGTTTCTGATGCTTCTCATTGTGTTATACAAAATTGATAGGCTTTTCATGGGAGGTGGGGGAATGCATCTCCATGAAAATACTGGTCCAGCAGTTGCCATGGTGACATGTGAAATTGGGTGTTAGAAATCAAATTCCATTCTAAAATATGGTCATTCCACTTTAATGAAGTGTTTGCCAGGCTCACAATTAATTAGTTCCTTGAAGAATTGAGCATTATCTTTGTTGATTTAAGGTGATTTCAATGTAGGTTCATGACGAAGTCCACTATCTAACCAGTGCTCCAGTTTGAACATTGCCAATGTTTGCTCATTTTAATTTAATGAACTTTTTTAAATGTACACAGTGTCTTCTCTTGTGTTGGTATTTATAAACCTGGACTTGCAAGATTTAATACCCATGTTACAATTTCCATTTTAGTCACTTAGTGCTGATGCTTTCAATAAGGCTGCAGAATTGCACGCATTTGTTTTAATTAATATTTTAGTAGAGTGGAGTAGATGGAGGAGATCTAAGCTGTTCAGTCTTGTTGGATGACTTGGTAATGGAATTTTTGACCCAGAAACGTCACAGTCGCTTAGTGTGTGATGTACTGTGGCTTGAGGCTACAGTACACCAAATATTGGGAAATTGTTTGCTAAAAGGCATAATTTTGTACATACCAGGGCATATGACATACTGATGGGAAAATCTTCCCTCATTTTTCTCAGCATACTTAGGCAAGTTGAGCAAGGTTAAACATATTTTCTTAATCCAGGTGAGGGCTATTCATTTGACAAGTGGATCCGCCCTGGGCAACCCTCACCCAGTTGTAGTGGAGAAATAATATTCTCTTCCCCCTGCCACTCCTCCCCCCAAAAAAACTTCAGCCACTCCCTAGATTCCCAGATGCAGGGACCCAGCCAACCTATTGACTATATACAAGGAGTGTAATTTCCCTCTTTAGGCTAGTGAGGTTGGAAACCTTGGATCATAAGGTGCGACTAATCCAGGATAGTCACATGACCATCCCTCGGCATAAGGAGGGAGGAAGTGTTGGGTATTCTAAAAGGCATTAAGGTGGACAAGTCCCCAGGTCCGGATGGGATCTATCCCAGGTTACTGAGGGAAGCGAGAGAGGAAATAGCTGGGGCCTCAACAGATATCTTTGCAGCATCCTTAAACACAGGTGAGGTCCCGGAGGACTGGAGAATTGCTAATGTTGTCCCCTTGTTTAAGAAGGGTAGCAGGGATAATCCAGGTAATTATAGACCGGTGAGCCTGACGTCAGTGGTAGGGAAGCTGCTGGAGAAGATACTGAGGGATAGGATCTATTCCCATTTGGAAGAAAATGGGCTTATCAGTGATGGGCAACATGGTTTTGTGCAGGGAAGGTCATGTCTTACCAACTTAATAGAATTCTTTGAGGAAGTGACAAAGTTGATTGATGAGTGAAGGGCTGTAGATGTCATATACATGGACTTCAGTAAGGCGTTTGATAAGGTTCCCCATGATAGGTTTATGGAGAAAGTGAAGTCGCATGGGGTTCAGGGTGTACTAGCTAGATGGATAAAGAACTGGCTGGGCAACAGGAGACAGAGAGTAGCAGTGGAAGGGAGTTTCTCAAAATGGAGACGTGTGACCAGTGGTGTTCCACAGGGATCCGTGCTGGGACCACTGTTGTTTGTGATATACATAAATGATTTGGAGGAAAGTATAGGTGGTCTGATTAGCAAGTTTGCAGACGACACTAAGATTGGTGGAGTAGCAGATAGTGAAGGGGACTGTCAGAGAATGCAGCAGAATATAGATAGATTGGAGAGTTGGGCAGAGAAATGGCAGATGGAGTTCAATCAGGGCAAATGCGAGGTGATGCATTCTGGAAGATTCAATTCAAGAGTGAACTATACAGTAAATGGAAAAGTCCTGGGGAAAATTGATGTACAGAGAGATTTGGGTGTTCAGGTCCATTGTTCTCTGAAGGTGGCAACGCAGGTCAATAGAGTGGTCAAGAAGGCATACGGCATGCTTTCCTTCATCGGACGGGGTATTGAGTACAAGAGTTGGCAGGTCATGTTACAGTTGTATAAGACTTTGGTTCGGCCACATTTGGAATACTGCGTGCAGTTCTGGTCGCCACATTACCAAAAGGATGTGGATGCTTTGGAGAGGGTGCAGAGGAGGTTCACCAGGATGTTGCCTGGTATGGAGGGCACTAGCTATGAAGAGAGGTTGAGTAGATTAGGATTATTTTCATTAGAAAGACGGAGGTTGAGGGGGGACCTGATTGAGGTGTACAAAATCATGACAGGTATAGACAGGGTGGATAGCAAGAAGCTTTTTCCCAGAGTGGGGGATTCAAATACTAGGGGTCACGAGTTCAAAGTGAGAGGGGAAAAGTCTAGGGGGGGGATATGCGTGGAAAGTTCTTTACACAGAGGGTGGTGGGTGCCTGGAAAGCGTTGCCAGCGGAGGTGGTAGACGCGGGCACGATAGTGTCTTTTAAGATGTATCTAGACAGGTGCATGAATGGGCAGGAAGCAAAGAGATACAGACCCTTAGAAAATAGGCGACATGTTTAGATGGAGGATCTGGATCGGCGCAGGCTTGGAGGGCCGAAGGGCCTGTTCCTGTGCTGTAATTTTCTTTGTTCTTTGACCAACAATCATTCACACAGCTTACCCAGGACACCAGTAGTCATCTATTTGTGTGTATAGTTCACTCTTGCTAATTCAAAGTTGTCTTGTGTGCTAAATGAAGAGTAGGAGATTATTTGTAAGTTTTTCAATTCTACTATCAGTTTTTTTTAAAATCTTTCAATCAGTGGTTCATATTTGTGCTACAGAGTGTACTGCCCTTTGTCCTCGTCTCAGATTTGGAATTTTCCAAATTTTTTTTAGCTCTATACTTGCATCTGATGGCAGTATGCAGGTTTTATCTGGTGTCCATGTTGTGTGGCAGCATAGTGTAGCACTTGGCCCATGCCACAGATTTATTCTGCTCAAGACATGTAGCCTTTTTTTCTAGGTGTTGATTTATACTCGGAGTCGATTTGATAGGAGCAAAATTACTTTTTTTTCATTTATTCATGGGATCTAGCCATTGCTGGAAAGGTCTGCACCTATTGCTCATCTCTAGATGCCTTTGAGAAGGTTACAGTTAGTCATTTACTTGAATACAACTGAGTCACATATAAGCCTGACTGGGTAAAGATGGTAGATTTCCCTCCCTAAAGGACATGAGTGAGCCAGGTGGGTTTTTATGACAATCCTGTAAGTTTCATGGTCACCATTACTGATTCAAGCTTTTTAATTGCAGAATTATTTAATTAATTGAATTTAAATTCCCCAGCTGCTGTAATGGGATTTGAATTTATGTCCCTGGATCATTAGTCTGTCTCTGGATTACTAGTCCAGTAACATAACCATTATGCTACCATTCCCTAAATACTTACTCATAAAAGATTAAATTCATTTAAGAATATCTTGGGTAACATAATCCCAAAGCAACCTTTTAGGATGAACTGGGTTTTCCTCCTCTGGGGAGGAAGGTGGACAGGAAACTAATACTGACTTGCATTCTGTGCACAAATTTGCAGCTGCATGGGAATTTGTGGACTAGTCGATGAACCCTGTTAGTGTTACCACCACCTAAAAAATCAAGCTGCTGGAATCCATGTCAAAATCTCTTTTTAAAAAAAAACTTTGAGTAATCAGTAACAAATGTTTTTTTTTGCCAATTCAGATTTTGAAATGGCATTTTATAAGCAATCACTTGCACTGTTTTCTGCAGTTGAGGACAGCAAAGCCTTCAATTTAATCAGTAACTTAATCCCTTAGTTTTGGTCAAAAATTGTTAAATCTACTCTTGCATTTCATATCAGGAGCTTTTTAAATTAATTTTAGTATTTGTTCAGATTTTATTGGCACAGTTAATGTGTTCATTTCCTTTTTATGTTTTCCCCTTAAAATTCCTGACATTTGGATTACACTCAGCTACTTTTTCTTATTAAAATGGCAGTGAGTGGATATTATATCTGACTTGTTTTTTTCTGGTGAAGGCTGTGTGAGGAAGGAGAATTGAGCAACATTTGAGCCAATGGGGGATCATTAACACCCAGTTCTTCCTTGTATTTTTATTTCATTTTTCTTCCCACTCCTTTTGGTTTCTATAATTTATTAATCTCCTATCCTGCAGAACCCAGGATATCTATATTCATCTGCCCTTTATCCATAGACATACAATTTTAAAGCAGCAATTTTAATTTTAAATGCAGTGGTGTACTTTCATTTCTTGTCGCACATTTAAGATAAAAATCCAGTTAGAAAAGTACTTGGGCTGCATTTGTGGTGAATACATGTATCTGTACCTCAAGAGCAGCTATATCATGGAAACACCAGAGCCTCCAAGTTCTTAAGTCCCACACCATCCTGACTGCCCTCCTTGTTGTTGGGTCAAAATCTTGTAATTTTTTAAAGCCTAACACCATTGTGGGAGCATTATCCTCGCAAGGACTGCAACAGATCAAGAAGGCAGAATACCATCATCTGTTCAGATCTACTACGGATGAGCTTGCCAAGTGTCTGCCATGCCCCTTGAACAATTAGTTTTAAAAGTATCTTCTGCCTACCAATGAAATACAAAATGGTGGCTGCCATTGGATTGCAGGAGTCTTACTCTGCTTTAACAACCAAATTAAATTATTGGACAGAGCTTCTTAAAAATTATCGACAACATATTTTTAACCAGATTCTGGATTCCTTTCATAAATGTGGTGGAAACAATGTGCTATTATAAATGTATCCATAAATTCACTTGCCAATTCAATAATCATGGAGTGCTGGCTGCTTGTTGTGCCATGGGTTAGTGTATCTGATTTCCTGACTAATGCGTTCTTAATCTTAGCTATGCCGTCAGTTGGAAAGCTATGTATTTTCTTTTTTCACTGTGGGTTGAAAAAAACTGGATAATGAGTAACTTTGTACTTGCCTCCAAGATTGTTGTAGATACCTGCTTGGGAGTAGGTTTTCTGCTCAGTCTTTGACTAAGAATGACCTATGGTTTAGGTTAAGGTGAACAGAGCAGAGATTAAAAATTTAACCCAGCCCAGGGAGAAATTGCTTTTAAAAATGAATGATTTTACAGATCCACATGTTTACAAAGAAATCTTTTCAGCCCAAATGCTAGATCCCCTTACGCAAGTTTTATTTTTGCAATGTGTCTTTTTTTTGTTGTACCCTTTTACAGAATGAAAGTGCACTTTGTTTCCTGAACTCAGATTGGCAGTACCAATATCAGAGTACTGTAATTCTAAGAAATCCTGACATTATATCTGACTTTGTGAATATAAAGAAATGCTATTGCTGTTTAGTGCTGCAGCATTCAGCCACAAAAGAACAAGTGTTCATTGTTGAGATTAAATAGTATGGTGCAGCTGTTCTAGGAGTAGGAATAAATGTTGCCACAAGTGACAGATTTACAGAATTGCAATGTTTCTGCCCACAGTTCACAAGTTCCTCATCTTTTACACCTCACAGGAGTATAACCTAGTTTATTAGTTTGATGGAAGACCACTTGCTGATCACATGGTCTGCATATGGTTTTCTACTGTCACATATAGCCCTGTGCTATGTACCATCTTGTTTTCTGCCCACTTAAAAGTTCCTTACTTGTATGTTTAGAATAAAGTGTCCAGACTCTCTACAAGTGTAGTTTAGATTGGACAGAGTTTAAGTTAATACAGCCTGTCTGTTTTTTTTTTGTATATTTTTACATCTCTTTCCCCCTACCCAACAAGGTTTCCCAGGAGCCTATGTTCACTGTGGTTGGCAACAGATGCCACTTGAGAATATCATGTTAAGCTGCCCCCTTCAGTCTACACTCCAAGTTACAAGGTAAATCCAAAAAGCAATTCAGTGCTGCGAGCCAGCCATATAAAGAGCAAATAAACTGAGAAAAAACAGACAAGAGCATAAGGGTCTAAGACACTGCCCCAATTGGTCTGTGATCATATACACGCTTTAGTACTGCTTCATTCAGTATATTGCTTATATCAAAATAAGCCAAGTGCTGGGTCAAAATGACTGCACCAGTATCTGTAAATAATTTTGAATATTGTGCAAAATGAAGGCGTTCATTTTGTGATTCCTGATGCTTAAAACTTATTTACTTAAAGCTTAAATTTTATATAAAATGTTGGTTCCTTAAGCATGATGCCATGATTAGCTAAATTTATCATGGGTAAACAAAACAAAATATAAACAAGCGCAGTGAGCCTAAAAAATCCAGCCATGCCCAGCAGGCATTGTTCAGCACTGTTAGGATTGAGGCAGGAGGAGTGCACTGTCTTTTCTAGTTCCACTTCTTTAAATGTTTACCCGGTTACCGATATAGCCAATCATATACTCTTATTTTTTTATCCCAGAATAAAATACACCAACCAGGTCTTTCTAACAAACAACAAAATCACCAGTTTATTATGAAACAGGACTTAACCTGTAATGAAGCACAGCATTAACACAGATTCAAATATGAAAGTTCCCTTTTTAATTCCCCAATTATACACACATACACACAGGAAAAAAAACCCAGAAATTCTCTCTGCAGAGATCTCTTACAAACAAAAAAGACTACTTTAGCCAAATACTGCTAATTCTTGATGGGAAAAAAAGCAAAGATGTGGAAGGATGTCAGTTCTCCCTTTTTTGGTCTGGCGTCCGGGTATACAGATAACAGTCACTGGGATCGTTTCAGAAGCACTCCATTCTGGAGATGTCGTGAATTATTCCAGTAGGCTTTCTAGGAGAAATGTGGCATCAGGGTTTTCCGCCAGCACACACTTGAATTGCAGTTTTTTTTCCCAGCTTCTCAGGAGCTATGCAGCACCAGGAATTTTAGCTCACCCAACAGTGGAGCTTTGCAGGATTTCTTCAAAGAGGTAGAGAAAGAGGTGAGCTAGGTGGTTTCTTTTTCCTTGGCAGGAAAAACACCAACTGTCTTCAAGCAACAGTTCACACCCACCTAAACTGAAAACAATGTCCAAACCCCAAACAGAGTCGAGCTCCTCGCCTCTATAAACCTTGACATGTGTCTTCTCTATTACCATTTTTCCCCAGGTCACCATGGCTTTCAAACAACAAGTGTTCCTTCGGTAAACTTGGTTTAAAAAAAAATCCATGGAATCGTTTCAGTTTTAATGCAAGTCCTCAAAAAAAAAAATTGGAAAAATGGGAGCACTTTTGTAACATTAGTACTGTGCAATGATCAGACTTCAGATGGTGGAAGGATGGTACCATGGACTCGTTTATGCAGCATAGTGTCTCGAGTACATTGGCACTTACTTGCACTGAGAACATGCGATACAGGGAGAATGCTGGCATTGAGTTATCACTGGGAGGGGGCTAAAATCAGTGGCAAGGGAAAAATTCTGGTGAGGGTGGAAGATGATGGCAGTGATGAGCTGCAGAAATGTTTTTATTTGATGTCAAGCAAGCTGTCTGACAGCATAGAGGCGGTAATGTGAGAGCAGTGGTGGAGAGGTAGAGGTGGTTATCAGCATTATGGTTCTCATCCGGTTAGGCTGGCATACAGTAGGCCTATTGAACAATGCTTGTTCAATGAATTGTTAGACAGCTCTAAATAATCACTGGGTTGAGAATTTTTTTTTGGAGTCTGCTGCTCTGGGAAGGGATTAAAGGCAGGCTACTGTGCTACAACAGGAAGCAGTTGGCTATGCCTTAGATATGTTAGCAAGATTAATGGGCTTTGGTCTGTTGCTCCATAAACTGGCATGGCTGCATTCATCACTCCTATGGGAGCTTATATTCCAATTACTCTTTGGGATCACAGTTGGAGGAGATGTTGGAATCTTTTCAGAAAAATAAGCAGAGCAGGTGTGCTGTGACAGGGATGGCTATTAAAATCTGAATCTGTTATGAACTATCTTCACTCAGTCAGCTGGCTGTGGCAAAGCCCAGACACTGCCTAGATTATATCTTGGCCATACTATTCAAAAGTGCCCTTTGGTTTTGAGGCTCACAGAGGGATTCATTTGGGGATATTTCTTCTAAATTCGGACTGCCTGAGGCTTTTACTGGCTTGCTGGATTTTCTCTACTCCTAGCTGGAAGGTGACTACTTGTGGAAATTTGCAGGCTTTTTGAAGTCTCCATTGATGCATGGGTGCTTAAGATTATCAGAGAGAGTTATCCTCTTCAATGCACAGTGGCGCAGTGGTTAGCACTGCAGCCTCACAGCTCCAGGGACCCGGGTTCGATTCCGGGTACTGCCTGTGTGGAGTTTGCAAGTTCTCCCTGTGTCTGCGTGGGTTTTCTCCGGGTGCTCCGGTTTCCTCCCACAAGCCAAAAGACTTGCAGGTTGATAGGTAAATTGGCCATTATAAATTGTCACTAGTATAGGTAGGTGGTAGGGAAATATAGGGACAGGTGGGGATGTTTGGTAGGAATATGGGATTAGTGTAGGATTAGTATAAATGGGTGGTTGATGTTCGGCACAGACTCGGTGGGCCGAAGGGCCTGTTTCAGTGCTGTATCTCTAATCTAATCTAATTCGCAAACATTCCTTTGAGATTCCATGGGGTGAACCTACAGAACCCTAACATGGTAATAGCATTAACTAAGATAAGGAATGTAATAAAATCAGAAGCAATAGAGTTCTCATTAGGGAGGGCTGGGACTGTGATCCCTTGCTGTCTACTCGGCCCATCACAATAAGAGAGTCTAAGTACTTTATGGTTTTCCAATGGTGTTTTAGGTGGACTGCACCTATACGAAAGCTGAGTTTCCTAAACCAATGCATGAGAGAAGAAATTCAAGATAGTTGTTGCACGTTATCCAGGTAACATATCCAAGGGAGTGCTTACAAGTCAAAGACCTAAATAATAATACGGCCTAGTGGTTAACCAAACAGTCCAGAGGTTGAGAGTTTCAAACCCACCACAAAACTGAATTCAATAAATCTGGTAATTTATGGGCTAGTATCACAAAATGACCAGGAAAGCTGCTAGATTATTTAAAAACCCAACTGGTTCACTAATGTCCTTCAGGAAAGGAAACCTGTCATTTGTGTCTTGTCTAGCTGACATGTCACTTCAGTTCCATGCTGTGTCGTTGACTTGATGTCCTCCGTGCAACTCAGGATAGACAATAAATACTACATTGCCAGTTCCATATAAAACACATGCATATAATAAATATATAAATAATGTATGCACACTCTTTCCTCCTTTGGCCTCTCAGCAGCAGGGTATTCGTAAAGTGTTGGTCATAGCATACCTGCAAATATATTTGTAATTGAACTATTGGCTTCTGAGGACCTGAGATCTGCCAGCACACCTGTGCAACAGGCACATAAATGACTCTTGATTTTGCACTGCATTATGAGACGCCCGGCTATGGATGGAGCAGGAGTTGGTATTCTTTGGGGAATTTATTTGTGCCCCCAGTAGAAGATCTTTCTACCTTCACATTGCTTTAAAGTACTCAGGAATCTGGGAAGGTCATGGATCCAAGATGTAGTTTAGAAAATAATTATGCTGATTTACATAAGTAGCAATATTTTCAGAACGTAAAGAATTGGCTGTACCTAAAGAAAGAAAGAAGTTGAGACTTGGTAACATATGGATGGCTCTCAGGAATGTTTAATCTAGTTGGTAGAATCATAGAATTGTTACAGTGTAGAAGGAGGCCATTCAGCCCATCATCTCCGCACTGGCTCTCTGAAAGAACAATTCCCTCAGTCCCATTCCCCTGCCTTCTCGCCATAACCCTGTGCATTCTTCCCTTTTCATATAACTATCTAATTTCCTTTCGAATGCTTCAATCAAACCAGCCTCCACCACTTTCTCAGGCAGTGCATTCCAGACCTTAACCACTCGCTGCGTGAAAACTTTCTTCCTCATGTCACTTTTGCTTCTCTTACCAAATACTTTAAATCTGTGCCCTCTCGTTCTTGATCCTTTCACGAGTGGGAACAGTTTCTCCCTATCTTCTCTCTGCAGACCCCTCATGATTTTGAATACCTCTATCAGATCACCTCTCAGCCGTCTCTTCTCCAAGGAAAACAGTCCTAACTTCTCCAATTTATCTTCATAACTGAAATTCCTCATCCCTGGAACCGTTCTTGTGAATCTCTTCTGTACTCTTTCCAGTGCTCTCGCGTCTTTCCTCAAGTGCGGTGCCCAGAATTGGACGCAATACTGCAGGTGAGGCCGAACTAGTGTCTTAGGCAAGTCAACATAACTTCCTTGTTCTTGTACTCTATGCTCCTGTTAATAACGCCCAGGACACTGTATACTTTATCAACTACTCCCTCAACCTGTCCTGCCACCTTCAATGACTTATGCACATTACACCTAGGTCCCTCTGCTCCTGCACCCCCTTTAGAATTGTACCTTTTATTCTATATTGTGTCTCCATGTTCTTCAAAATGAATCACTTCACTTTTCTCTGCATTGCACTTGATCTGCCACCTGTCTGTCCATTCCATCAACTTGTCTATGTCCTTTTTCAGTTCTACACTATCCTCCTCACAGTTCACAATGCTTCCAAGTTTCATATTATCTGCAATCTTTGAAATTGTGCCCTGTACACCAAGTCTAGGTCATTGATATATATCAGGAAAAGCAAGGGTCCCAACACTGACTCCTGGGGAGCTCTACTACAAACCTTCCTACAGCCCGAAAAACATCCATTAACCACTACTGTTTGTTTCCTGTCACTCAGCCAATTGCGTATCCATGTTGTTACCGTCCCTTTTATCCCATGAGCCACAAGTTTGCTCACAAGTCTGTTGTGTGGCACTGCATCAAATATCTTTTGAAAATCCATGTACACCACATCAACAGCATTGCCCTTATCAACCCTCTCTGTTACCAACTCAAAAAAACTCCAGCAAGTTAACTAACCATGATTTTCCCTTAAGAAATCCATGTTGGCTTTCCTTAACTAACTTGCATTTGTCCATGTCACTATTGATTTTTGTCCCAAATTATTTTTTCTAGAAGTTTTCCCACCACCGAAGTTAAACTGACTGGCCTGTAGTTGCTGGGCTTATCTTTACACGCTTTTTAGAACAAGGGGGCAATGTTTGCAATTCACCAGTCCTCTGGCACTATCCCCGAGTCTAAGGAAGACTGAAAAATTATGGCCAGTACCTCTGCGATTTCCACCCTCACTTCCCTCCATATCCTTGCATGCATCTCATCCTGCTTTATCCACTTTGCGTACAGACAGCCTATCTAATACTTCCTCTTTATCAATTTTAAACCCCTCTGGTGTCTGACTTCCCTCCTGTTTCAACATTGCCTGGGTTGCATCATCTTCTTTGGTAAAAAAAGACAGATGCAAAGTATTCGTTTAATACTTCAGTTATGCCCTCTGCCTCCATGTGTAAATCCCCTTTCTGGTCCCTAATCGGCCCCACTCCTCCTTTTACCACCCTTTTACTATTTATATGCCTATAGAAAACTTTGGGATTTCCTTTAATGCTATCTGCCAGTCTCTTCTCATGCTCTCTCTGTGCTTCTCTTATTTGCTTTTTCACTTGCCTTCTGGACCTTTTATATTTAGCCTGGTTCTCAATAGTATTTTCTACCTGGCATCTGTCATAAGCACATTGTTTCTTCTTTATCTTAATCTCTACCTCTTTTGTCATCCAGGGAACTCTGAATGTGTGTGCTCTACTTTTCCTCTTCAAGGGAACACACCTTGATTGTGCCTGAACTATCTCTTCTTTGAAGGTAGCCCATTGTTCACCTACCGGTTTTCCTGCCAGTTTTTGACTCCAATTTATTCACCCCAGCTCCATTCTTACCCCATTGAAGTTGGCCTTCCCCCAGTTAATTATTCTTGCCCTGGATTGCTCCTTGTCCTTTTCCATAGTCAGCCTAAACCTTATGATACAATGATCACTATCCCCTAAATGCTTTCCTACTGATACTTGATCCACTTGGCCCACCTCATTCCCGAGAGCCAGGTCTAGCAGTGCCTCCTTTCTTGTTGAGCTAGCAACATACTGTTATAGAAAGTTTTCTTGAACATACTCTAGAAACTCTTGCCCTTCAATGCTCTTTACACTACTATTATCCCAGTCTATATTTGGATAATTAAAGTCCCCGATTAAACGTACCCTATAATTTTTGCACCCATCTGTAATTTCCTTGCAAATTTGTTTCTCCACATCCTTCCCACTAGCTGGTGGCCTATAGACAACACCGAGCAATGTAACTGTACCTTTTTTGTTCCTTCGTTCCAGCCAAATTGATTATGTCCTCGACCCCTCTGCGACATCCTTTTTCTCCAGCACTGTAATGCTCTCAATCAATACCGCCACCCCTCCTTTTTTCCCTTTCCTATCTTTCCTGAACACCTTGTATGCAGGAATATTTAACACCCAGTCCTGCCCTCCTTTGAGCCAGGTCTCTGTTATAGCCACAACATCAAATTTCCACATGGCAATCTGCACCTGTACCTCACCAGTCTTATTAACCGCACTCCGTGCATTCACATACATGCACATTAACCCTGATTCAGACTTTATTACTTGCTCCCTTCCGCTGTCTATCTCCACCAGTATTCTGTGCACCTTGGTATTCTTCTCTAATATTTGCACCTGGTTCCCACAACCCTGACTAATCACCAGTTTTGCTTTCCTCTAATCTGAGCTCCCTCTCAGGTTCCCATCCCTCTGGTAATTTAAACCCACCTGAATAGCATTAGCAAATCTCCCTGCAAGGATATTCGGCCCAGTCCTGCTAAGATGCAATTCGTCCATCTTGTACAGGTCCCAGCTCCCCCAGAACTGGTCCCAATGTCTCAGAAATCTTATGTCCTGCCTCCTGCACCAGTTCTCCAGCCAGGTGTTTGATCGCTCAATTCTCCTATTCCTATGCTCACTTGCACGTGGGACGGGGAGTAATCCTGAGATTACTGCTTTTGAGGCCCTGCTTTTTAATCTCCTTCCTGACTCCCTAAAATCTGCTTTCAGGACCTCATTCCCCTTCTTACATATGTGATTGGTACCAATGTGGACCACGACCTCTGGCTGTTCACCCTCCCCCAGAAGAGACTGATCATAGATTCGAAGGCAGGGCATAGAATACAAGATGCGTAGAAGTTGTTCTATTCTATAACTTACACAAAGCCCGAGTTAGGCTACACCTGGAGTACTGTGAGCACTTCTGGGCACCACACCTTGGGAAGAATATATTGGCCTTGGAGGAAGTACAGCATAGATTTACCAGAATGTACCTGGACTCCATGGGTTAAATTATAAAGAGAGATTACACAAACTAGGATCGTCTTCACTGGAATCTAAAGGTTAAGAGATTGACGTTTTCAAGAGATTAAGGGGAACTAATACAGTAGGTGTAAGCTATTTCCACTGGCTGGAGAGTCTAGAACCAGGAAACATAGCTTTCAAATTCGAGCTAGACCTTTCAGAAGTGAAATTATAGGAAACACTCCTATATGCAAAGGAAGGTTAAAGTTTGGAAAACTCTTCCACAAATGGCACTTCATGCTAGGTCAATTGTAAATTTTAAATATGATTGGTTAACAAAAATCTATGATATTAAAGGATATGATGGCAAAGGCAGGCATATGGAATTAGGTCACAGATCTGCCATTGAATGGCAGAACAGGCTTGAGGGGTGAAATGGCCTCCTTTTGTTCCTCTGTAGGCAACAGGTGGGTATGGTAATGTAGTGATTATTTTACTGAGCTCGTAATCCAAAGGTTTGGACCAATAATCCAGAGTCCGAATTTACCATGATGGTTTGAGAATTTTAATTCATTTTGGAAATAAAAAGCCAGTATCATGGCCATGAAGCTGTTGGATTGTTGTAACAACTCAACTGGTTCATGTAATGTCTTTTAGTGGAAAAACTAGCTGTGCTTACCCGGTCTGGCCTGTATGTGACTCTGATCCCACACCAATGTGGTTGATTCTTAACTGCCCTTTGAAGTGGCCTAGCTAGCAAGCCACTCAGTTGATCAAACCACTGTACTGCAGCAGTTCAAGAAGAAGGTTGACCACTGCCTTCTCAGGGCAACGAGGAATAGGCAATAAATGCTAGTCTTACCAGCAACACTTACATCCTGAGATGGAATTCTTAAAAACAAAATTCTCTCCTATACGATCTAGATACCAGAATAGGCATAGCCCGAACAGGTGGCAAACCGCAACACTGTTATGGTTCCAGCTCTCCCTGCCCCCTTGTTTAAAAAGCATTTATCCAGCTGAACTATAAATTCCTTTTAAAAAAATATATATATTTTTCACAACAGAGCCAATTTCACAACAACACTGTTGGAGGAATGAAACGCCATTTTTAAATGCATTACATTACAAAGTGTGGGGGGAGAAAAACACATTTTCACACTCTTTCTCATTCACTCTCTTCATTCGAGTAACTTGAACAAAGTTAAATTCTTGATAAAGCATCAGCAATAACATTTTTACCTGCAATGTGGATGATCTTTAAATGATAAGGTTGTAACAGTAAACTCCATTGGAATAATCTAGCATTCTAATTTTTTTTTAAATCAGCTGACTGCAACCTTCCAAACACCCCCAGTTGTTTGAAGCGAAGAATTGGGTAGGAGTCTGTCTTTGTTATTGAGTTAACTTTTCTATAATTTGCACACCGTTTAGTGGAACTGTCTGGTTTGGGCACTAATACTGGTGAACTCCAGCTGCTTTGACTGGGTTCTAGTAGGTAGTTCTCCAGCATGTATTGGATTTCTGCTTTTACTTGGGCCTATTTCTCTGGACTAAGCAGAAAGGATGTTGTTTTATAGGAACGGATTTCCCGATATTCACATCATGTCTGGCTTAGGTTGTACATCCAGGCTTATCTCTACAGACTCTTTTAAATGCCGTGAGTTGCCTTGTTAGGTCTTCTCATTGGTTTGTATCTAAATATGAAAGCACGTTGTCCAATTTTCTTCACTATTCTGGATTAGCTAACTGGATAGTAGGAGGCTCAATTTGAGAATTGTCTAGGCCGCCTTCTGCCTCATCCTCACTATCCCTTTCAACCTTCACTGTCCCTATTACGTGACATACCTGTGCTTGCTTATTCTCCTCAAATTCACCACCTTCACCAACTGTAGCATCCTGGTATTGCTGGTACTCCGAAACTAGGTCATTCATATTGCTCTCAGCCTCAGTAAACTTCATCTCATCCATACCCTCACCCAGCATACCAATGCAAGAAGGCTTTCCTTTGAAACATGGCAGTAAACTGCACAGAGATGAGATTAAACAGCTCCTGGATAGCCATACTGTTGCCAGTGAAAGTGGCAGACATCTTGAGGCCTCAAGGTAGGATGTCACAAACAGCAGTCTTAACATTATTGGGAATGCATTCAACAAAATAGATTCTGGTTTTTATTCTGTACATCCGGCATCTGCTCATTTACTTCTTTCATGGACATACGGCGTCGGAAAATGACAGCAAGGGTCACAGGCAGCCGTCCTGTTCTTGGCGTCAAACATCTGTTGGGTAAGCTCAGGTGCTGTGAGGGCATGGTACTGCTGTCTACTGCGGCTGGTCAGAGGAGCAAAGGCTGTCATGAAGAAATGTAGGTGGGGGAATGGGACCATGTTCGCTGCTAGTTTACGCAAGTCAGGGAAACTTAGGTAGGTTGTTACACCACTCATGGTGGCTGACATTAGGTGGTTCAAATCACCATAAGTAGGAGTTGTCTGTTTAAGGATATGGAAACAGATGTCATCATTAATACAGAAGGTCTCATCAGTGTTTTCCACAAGCTGGTGGACACTCAGAATAGCTTTATTAGGTTGTACTACAGTGTGTGATACTTTTGGTGAATGCACAACGCTAAAAGTATTCATGATTCTGTCAAGGTATTCCTCACGGATTTTACTGATGAGAAGTGTGCCAATGCCAGTGCCAGTACCACCACCAAGTGAGCAGAAAGCCCTGGAGCCATCACACCCCTCAGCCTCCTTTCTTGCCACATCCTTGGAAAGACCTGGCCGGTAATAATGTTGACTTATGCATGCTTTGATCTTCTGGATCCCCATATGTCCCGCTCAAGGAATCCCATGCGTTAACCTTAATAGTTCCTGGTGATATTTTGGCGGTACCACTATCTAATGAACAACCGTCCAGTCTGCAGGTCTTTGAGGAGATCTCCACTTCCTCATCAGAACTCCATTTTCAATATAATAGCCTTCTGGAACTCTCTTTTTGCCTCAGATTTGGTTAGAGCTCTTTGTGCCACCTTCACTGAGTCAGCTTGCTGAACTGTGATCAGAGAAGGTTCAAACTTAAATATTGCATTTGGATTATTTAAATCCCCTAGGAAAGTTTCAGATATTCGGCTATCTGACTGTGGTGCCAATTTTACTTCCGACAGTAGAACTTGTTTAGCCATTGCTCGGGTTACTGCACAAGAAGTAAAAATTCCTGGAACCTTTTCCTGTAACTTTTCTATCTCTAACATCACTTGGTTTATCCATAACTACTGGCGAAGCTACTACTTTTGCTGCAGCCAAATCATTCTCCAGGAGTAGGTCAAGTCCGTCTACTGGCAAGCGATGGACAATTCCTACAGTTGCTATTCCAGATATTAGGTCACACTTGGACATTAGGTGCACTCGATACAAAGGTATAGATGTATACTCCCTGCCAATACCATTCACTAAAACTTTAGCGTGAGTGCACGCTCTGGTGGAAATGTTGTATACCTTTCCCCAGCAAGAGAGTTTGGGTTGCTCCTGCATCCTTAAGTATAACTATAGGTTTATCTGTCTCACTTGATGCATAAGGATTACTTTTCCTTTTGACAAGAATTCTCTATAACCCTCAGGTATCTTATTCTCAACCCCTACACTCTCTGGTTTTTGTATCTGGTTTTATAGCTGCCCTCAAAGCTACAGCCTGATCATCTGTGCTCTCATTCAGGCCTCCTTTTTCTGCATTAGCTTTGTGCATCCCAGAAAGTCCCATGGGTTTACCCTGCAACTTCCAGCATTCTGCTCGAAGATGTCCCACCTTGTGATAATGGTAACACTTTGGCTTGCAGATCTCACTTCCACCCTCAGCACCTTCCTTTCCGGCCTGAGGAGGAGATCTTGGGGCTTGGTCCCTCCATGTCCCCGATTACCTGCCTTCCTTTCACTCTTCCACCTTCTATCCTTCTCGGGTTAGTGGGGGTGACGGACAAAGGGTTTGGGCTTATGCGCAAGCTCGTAATCATCAATTTCCGCTGCCTGTCTGGCCCTTGAAACCTTTTGGTTCTCTACATCCGTATTCGCTACTGGAGGGAGTGAATTTTTTAATTCTTTCAGGAGAATCAGTTTTCTAAGGTTCTCATACGTAGCTTCCATCTTTAATGCCCGTAGCCAACGATCAAAATTAATTTGCTTTACCCTCTCAAATTCGACATAGATCTGCGAGGTTCTGAAACTCATGTCTGTAAGTTTCAGGGACTAACTCATACGCAGCGAGAATGGTCGTTTTTTTTTTGCCATCTCATAATCTGCAGAAGCCTCTTCAGGGAGCATGGCATAAACTTCATGAGCTCTGCCCATCAACCTGCTTTGCATAAGCAGTGTCCAGCTTTCCTTTGGCCATTTCGTTTGGCTGTCTTTTCAAAAGAAATGAAAAATGCCTCTACGTCCCTTTCCTCAAACTTAGGGAGAGCTTGTATAAATTTAAACAGCTTTTCGCTGGGTCCTGGCCTGGATTCAGATTCTTCCTGACCAGAATTTTCCCAGGAGTCAAGACTACCCTTTTGTCTTAGTTCCATCTTTCTTAATTTGAATTCCCTTTCTTCTCTTTCTCTCTGAAATGCTCTCTTTCTCCCTTTCTTCTTTTTCTAATTCAGGTTTTCTTATTGCTATTGCTTTTTCTTTTTGCTGTTGAAGCTCCAGTTGCCTCAACTGTAACTGAATTTTAGCTAATTCCACTGCATCACTCATTGACTTATCTTATTATTACTACTTTACTACTAAATAACAATAACAACAAATAATGTTGGGCTATGACTTCAATTATCTCTGCTTTTTTAGCACCTGATTTCAATTCTAACCCCAATTGTGCTGCCAAATCTTTTAGTTTAACCTTGGTTAAAGTTTCTAAGCCACTGAGGGACACATTCTCCTTTTCCAGAAAAGTTGCAGCAGCTGCTAAAGCCATTCTGGTGGTGTAGACTTTACCCTATTACACAAGAAACCTAGTTCTTCTATTTTTCCTTTTTCAATTTTTGTTTGCCCACTTGAACGTCGTCAGCATTGTGTTTATGTTGGAAAAAGTGAGCCCCCAATTAAATATGTTAAAACCAAGGCGGGAGAAGTGCACTGTTAATTCAGTCCCATTTCTCCACAAGTCATAACATATTCTTTAAAGTTTTCCTACTGTTGAAATAATCAGTCAGATACACTATTTCCCCCCCCCCCCCCCCCCCCCAGAATAGAGCACACTAAACCAGGTTTCTTTACTGAATAACAAAATTAACAGTTTATTATAAAACTAGTCTTGACTAGTAATGAAGTAAAATAGATAACATTTTTAAATATCCAACATTAATTCTTAAAAAGCCCTCTTTTCAACCTTAGTTCCTTCACACTCTCGTGCAAATATATTTTTATATATATATATATTCCTATACCTAAATAGGTTAACTGGAAAATTTAAAAAAGAGGATTTTTTTATATCCGAGCTCTATGACAGAGAAGGAACAAACACCAATCGATCACTTGTTCATTTCTTGAAGTAAAGAGATGAGATATGTTCCAAACTGATATTCAATCCAACCTTCTGAGCATGTCTTTTTAAAAAAAAAACCCAGTTCTTTCCCAGGCGGCGTTGAAAAGCAATTTAGCAGGCCTTCTTGAAATACGGGAACAAGGCGAAATCACACACTGAAATTCAACAAGTCTTTTAGGGAATTGGAAGAAAAAGAGATGGGTTATAATCTTTTCTTCCTTGGAATTATTTTCTTTTTCTGTCCTCCTTTGGCACATTAGCAGCACTTGACTCTTATCTCCTTCCAGACTTGACGCATGCACACTCTGTCTAACAGCAGAACAGCTTGGCACTTTTCCACCAAGATGTTCTGTGCCTGCTATTAAGCTTGTCCAATCAGCCTGTTCGTCAGTTTTCTGCCCCTGTTGCCATGGCTTTGGCTCAAAGCCTAGCCCGACCCAGGTGACAAACGGCAACACTGTTGCAAATCCAGCCCTCACTGTCCCCTTGTTTAAAAACCATTTATCCAGCTTAACTGTAAATTCTTTTTTCAAAAAAAATTATTTTTCACAGAACAGTCACTTTCATAACAATACTATGTATGTACAGGAATGCTACAATCATACGAGCATACAAATTAGGGGCAGGAGTAGGCCACTCGAGCCTGCTCCGCCATTCAATAAGTTCATGGCCGAACTGATTACTCCACATTTCCACCTACCCCCGATAACCTTCCCCCCACCCCCCCCCTTGCTTATCAAGAATTGATCTACCTCTGCCTTAAAAATGTTCAAAGACTCTGCTTCCACTGCCTTTTGAGGAAGAGAATTCCAAAGACTCGATCCTCTGAGAAAAAATTTCTCCTCATCTCTGTCTTAAATGGGTGACCCCTTATTTTTAAATCGTGACCCCTAGTTGTAGATTTTCCCACAAGGGGAAACATCCTTTCCACGTCCACCCTGTCGAGACCCCTCAGAATCTTGTTTGTTTCAATCAAGTCACCTCTTACTCTTCTAAATTCCAGCGGATACATGCCTAGCCTGTCCAATCTTTCCGCATAAGCCAACCCCCCCCATTCCAGGTATTCGTCTAGTAAACCTTCTCTGTATTGCCTTCATTGCATTTACATCCTTCCTTAAATAAGTACGGTACACAGTACTCCAGATGTGGTCTCACCAATGCCCTGTATAGCTGAAGCATAACCTCCCTATTTTGTATTCAATTCCCCTCATGATAAACAACATTCTAATAGCTTTCCTAATTATGTGCTGTACCTGCATACTAACCTTTTGCGATTCATGCAGTAGGACACCCAGATCCTTCTGCATCTCAGAGCTCTTCAGGAGTCAACACTGGAACTTTTGGTGATTTGTGGCAGGAAATCAAACTTGGCTGACAGCTGAGATTGGTAATGATTACAACATACAGGAGTGTTGAGGAAAGATAGTGTAGGCAGAAAAAGGTGTGCATGTCAGTGATACATGGGAGTTTAAAGAGATTAGTAATATGGGAGATGGAAAGTTACACACTGAAGGATTCTGGTGAGAGACTTTTTTTGTAAGGAGGACAAAAATAGGGATATGTGTCAGACCACATGATCAAAATAAGAAGGAAGATGGTTCCCTCTATGAAGAGCTATAAACGGTGCATGAGAGAAAACAGGAATGTTAATGGGGAACTTATATGAACATAGATTAGGAAAAGCCAAGCAGTTCAGAGGCTGAGTTGGTAAACATAGACTGTTTTCTGATTCATTGCATTAGGAAAACAGCTAGAGGCAGTGCGCATATTGACTTGGTAACGATAAGTGATCCAGGCAACATACTGGAAATGAAAGTCATGATGTCCTTGGGGATAGTGAGCACAGGAGGATCAAGTTCAGTATGATCTGGTATTTGAAAATGCAGAGAACCAGGAGCCAGTTTTTCATTTTTGAACAGGGTAACTTCAAATAATTGAAGTAACAGCTTAAGCAAATTGTTTCTTTTAAGGGGTGGCAGGGTGTGGTAATTGTTTAGTGGCACTATAGTAGAGGACAATTGGAACATAATGCAGAGTAAGATAAATGTATTGCTAGATTCATCAAGTGTAGATTAAATATGTGACTAAATAGATGAACAAATTTAACATGGGGAGAAAGGTGCAGTTCACTGGGATGAATGTAGAATATGTAAAAAAAAAAGTTAAAAGGGTGGTCACAAGGGTAAAGAGGGACCTACACAAAAGCACAGTTGCAGATCAAAGCATAAAAGTAAGACAGGTAGTCAAAGAAAAAATGAGACTCCTAAAAGAGACAAATGGGGCCCAAACTAATGAGCACAAGAGAATAAATATATGTATATTAAATATTTATTTCCTCCAACTATTCACTTGGAAAGACATAGCAACATACCTGTCTCTTAGTAACAATGATTCCAATAGAGTTATTGACTTTCATATAAATAAAGGCAAAAAGTGTTCCAAACAAATAAATCCCCAAAGATAGGTGGTATTTATCACAGAATGTTGAGATAAAGGAGGCAATTGAGAGGCATTGATGTCCTTTTACATTGAAACTCATGAGCGCTGGAACAATCTTGGTAAAGGCAAAATGCTGACCATTTTCAAAAAACAAGACTGAGCGGATAGAGAGAGCTGAAAACCCATTCATTTTGCAGCAGCACCAGGTGAAATCAATTATTGGAGAAAACCTGAGGATTACTTCAAGAACAGTAGCTAACATAATTCAGAAAAGGAAGATCATATTTGTCCAATCTCCTTGATTTTTCATAGGGTTGTGATAAGTAGAAAGCCTTACAGTTTAGATTTCCAAAAAGCATTTGACAAAGTTAGGAACATAAGAGCAGGAGTAGGCCATTCAGGCTGTCGAGCCTGCCCCTGCCATTCAATATAATCATGGCTGATCATCCACTTCAATGCCTTTTTCCCACACTATCCTTATATCCCCTTATGTCATTGGTATTTAGAAATCTGGCAAGCTCTGCTTTAAAACTTACTCAATGACTGAGCTTCCACAGTCCTCTGGGGTAGAGAATTCCAAAAATTCACAACCCTCTGCGTAAAGAGATTTCTCCTCATCTCGGTCCTAAGTGGCTTCCCATTTTGGAATTGTGCCCCCTGGTTCTAGACTCCCCAACCAGGGGAAACATCTTAGCTGCATCAACCCTGTCTATCCCTTTAAGTATTCTGTAGGTTTCAATAAGATCACCTCTCATTGCATGGGAGATTGCTCTCTTAGCTCTGCATTTAGCTAGAATAGGAATTATACCCTGTGTAAGATGTTTTTCACCATCTCAATTCATTTTCCATGAGTAGAAGATATACCTGGAGCTAATTCAGGCGATTTTTGGGAGCAGGAAGCATGCATGTTATCCTTTCTGAACAACAGTTTTTGTTTGAGAACAAAGGCAAAGTCAACCTGAGGCCTCATGGTCTCCTTTACCTGGACACAGGCTTCTAGGTGTGTTTCCTCTTTTTTTAATTGATGCAAGCTAACAGAGGCAAAGTTAAACAGAGGATCTGTTACTGGCTGTGGAGATGGAATCTCTCCTTATAGTTTGAAGGGGATGGCAAATATTTTATCCAAACCTGGTACCTTTCAGTTTGCCTGCTTGATTTTTTGAAATGCAACAACGGTTAAGTCAGGGCCTTCCTTGGTCATTTCCCAGGGGGCATTTAATAATACAGCTTATCACACTATGAAATGTTTCTGCAGTTATGTTGTCAGTTACTTGTATATCATGTACGCTGCACATTTTCTGAAGTATCGCAAGTATTTTTTTCACCATTGATCTAAAACCTAATTTTGTTCCTGCGCATGTGGTAATTATTTCAGTCTTTGACCTATTTGTTTTAGATCACATGAGGATCAACCATTGGAATCTTGTTTTATGCAATTTAGAAATATTGCCTAGTAAAACTCTCTATTTCCCAGTCAGGGCCTTAATTTGGCTCTTCAGTTAGTATGGTCACTGCTCAAATGTCTTAAGTCAGAGTGTCTTTCTTATTTGGAATAATTGCATTGCTAGCTTTATTCTGGGTTCGGAGTCAGTGAATTGCAAGCCTTTACTGTGGATCAGCTGCATTTGCTTTGACATTCTGGTAGGGTGGTCCTTTGGACTCACCCCAGAGTTTTTAGCCCGAGGCTGCTACATAATTTCATTTGGGTCAAGAAATTCTTCCATCAGTTTATCTGCCACTGCACAAGTCAGAATCAGAACTAGAATTATTGTTTCCACTGTGCAGATTCTCTTATTGCTCCAGGTATGATGGCTCTGGTACCAAGTAATTTATTATGTTTTTACTTTGCTTTTGTTGTTTTTATTAGAAACCATTTTCAAGAGAGTGATGCTATATCAATTTCCACGTACCACAATTCCTCCACCACTAAATGTCCTGCCTGTATCCCTTTTTAAAAAAAAACTTCCCTGACATGGTCCTCCATTGGCGCGTAGGATGCTGAAGCATTTTTGGGTTTTTACACTAGATATTTTCCAGCCCATCCCACAAGAAAACACTTGTTTTCTGCAATCCAGAGTGTGCCTTTCTTTCTCACTAAGTAAACAAACCCATGGATTGAATGGAGAATTCTGGTCTCTGTTTTGGCTTACCGGCAATATAATTTGTTGCCATGTGATTTCCTCAATGTTATAAAGGTGCAAGAACCAATACTGTATTGGAATGTATTATGCTACAAATTGCTCATCAGATTTATTAACTGTAAATGGGTAAATGAACAATATTAAGTCTAAGTAAAATACAAAATTATTTGCAGACAGTTTACAAGAGAATAGTGCATTTGCAGTACTGGTTGCACTACTTTAAAAAGCATTTTTTGTCCTGTGCTGCAAGGCAAACGAATAACTGTGGTGTATACTCAAATAGATGCTTGAGTGCATTCTATACTGCTGCCACCTTGCAAGGAAGAATTCTAGGGGCAGATTGAAGTTCATTTTATTTATCCTAAATTCCGCAGCTTGTACTTGAAAAGGACATGCAAGGCTGTCACATTGGCAAATTCTCACACTTAACTAAACTGCATCACAAAGTGATGCCTTTGCCGCCCTGGTCCTTGCAAGCCATAGTATGGCTTCTATCCAGGTGACTTCTTCTAAATTTGTTCTACTTTGATATGCTATTTTGTATGAATGATGAAGAACATTTATTCACCTGTTAAGTTTTCTTTGAATGATATGCTACCTCCATATGAAATGATCCAAAATACACTTGCCATAACTGATAGTGTATTGAGGCGAGGAGATAAGTAGTTTTTCAGTTTAGCTTTATACCAAAGCAAACTGGTGCTGCTTTTAGGGCTTTAGAAGCTGGGAGAGGAAGACCATCTGTGGCACCACCAATGTGTAATTTGACTATCGTGTGTGCCCAGCGTGTGGTTTCTCTAGGACTGATCATACTGTCAAAGTAGACTCTATTCTTTAAGATGTGAACAGATGCATATTGTTCAAAGAATGAAGGCTCAATCAGATGTGTTTATTTTTAATTGACAAAATATTTTTTCATGAATTAACATTTTTGAATTGTAAATAATACAAAGAGGCTGAAGATAAAAACTCAAATTAATTCACTAACCACTCTCAAAAGTGTCTTCCTCTTAACTGACACTGTGCTTTTATAAATGGATATATTGGAAATTATACATGCTGTTATTGCCACCTGAATATCTTTTAGTATGCTACATTAGAATTTGGAGTATGAGGTAGCTCCATGGAAGAAAATTTGGCTTCTCTTTAGTAGTCACCGCTTTGTAATCCAGATTTCACATGGTATTTGTTTTGTTCAGTACGAATTTAAGTACCCAATAAATAGAACTTATTCCTTCTGTGGATTGCATGGGGCTACATTTTTTTTATATTTGTCAAAAATTGCATTTTGTTATACCCTTATATACAGAAATATGTGAGAGGACCTGCAGTTTGATTCCAGACAATGTCATAATTCGGTGCTGCTATTTTAGTGCTTTAGTAATGTGTTTAATTTTTACAGTTTAGCAGGGATTGAATCATTGTTCCATCTCAAAATAGTATTATTCCTTTGATATGGATTTCTAACAGTGAAGAGATTTGTGTTTGATAAATGCAGACTTTGCTGACTGCTAAGAGGTGGTGGAGTTTCAGGAGACTTTTAAACCATTAAACTGGAGAAGAGTATTCGTTGGAGTTTATTGCTTTTTTGTACTTCGTGTGTGTGTGTGAATATGAATTCAACTTTGTGCTCTAAGATTTGCTGACTCCTAATACTTCTGTTTATTTTTTAATTTGTCAATAGATACTGTAATTTTACCCTATAAATGGCATGATCTGTGTGATGACATTCAATGTCCTAAACTGTCTGAGATGTAGGACATGCCTACGTAAAATTCAGTACGCAAGTTCCAGCAATTTAGATGATTCCTAAGCCGCATAACCTGCGTGAGAGAATATAATACATGTACAGTTCATGTCCACTGAGGGAACAAGATCCTCTCCTGGGAAGACCCATAAGACTGAAAGAGAAAGTGGTCCTTTAAAGCTTGAATTGCAGCATCTTTCATGCTTTTTGATGGCCCCAATTTTGAGGCACCTGACTCTTAATTTTTCTAGCCTGGTGAAGAATAAAAGAACATGAGAAATTGGAGTAGGCGATACACCCCCCTCCCCCCCCCCCCAACCCCCATCAAATCGGCTCCATCACTAAATAAGATAATCATTGTATTTCTACATCAAGTCCACTTTCCCATATTCCTTGATTGCCATAGTACCGCAAAAAAACTGTGTCCCTAATATATTCAACAACTGAGCATCCACAGCCTTCTAGGTTAGAGAATTCCAGCCCTGTGTGTGGAGAAGTTTCTCCTGATTCTAGTCCTAAATGGCCAATCCCTTATCCTGAGACTATGACCCTTAGTTCTAGATTTTCCAGTAGGGCAAACAGACTCTCAACATCGATCCTGTCCAGCCCTCTTAGAATGTTATACATTTGGATGGGCTCACCCCTCATTTTTCTAAACTGCAAGGAACATAGGCATATTTTTCTCAATCTCTCATCATAGAACAACCCTCTCACCCCAGGAGTCAATCTAATGAACCTTTGATGCACCCCTTTTTTTTATTCGTTCACGGGATGCGGGCATCGCTGGCTAGGCCAGCATTTATTGCCCATCCCTAATTGCCCTTGAGAAGGTGGTGAGCTTCCTGCTTGAACTGCTGCAGTCCTTGTGGGGTAGATACACCCACAGTGCTGTTAGGAAGGGAGTTCCAAGATTTTGATGCAGTGACAATGAAGGACTGGCGATATAGTTCAACGTCAGGATGGTGTGTGGCTTGGAGGGGAACTTGCAGGTGTTCCCGTGCATCTGCTGCCCTTGTCCTTCTAGGTGGTAGAGGTCGCGGGTTTGGAAGGTGCTGTCTAAGGAGCCTTGGTGCGTTGCTGCAGTGCGTTTTGTAGATGGTGTACACTGCTGCCACTGTACATCAGTGGTGGAGGGAGTGAATGGGCTGAAGTGCCCCCGCACGGCCCACGCAGTATTACGTGCGGGGGATGATTTAATGCAGGGGGCGGAGTTTTCCTCCTCTAACGTAGAGGAGGTGGCCGCCGAGTCCCCAGCAACGGCGTCTGGCGCCACCGCCAATTTTAAAAGGCTTCAAGTCTTTCAGTGACATTTAAATTTTTAAAGGTCCCAGTCTCCAGGAAATAATTTTTTTTTCTAATACAGCTTTAAATCCCGTCTCCCACCCCGCAATGGGTAATCTATATATAAATTGCCCTCACCTCCCAGAAAAAAAACTTTATTTATATCCTGAACTTTCCCCCTGAAATTTATTCCCTTTGACTCTCAACCCCTTCCCACCATCCCTGCAACCAATAGGAATAGTTTGCCCCACTCTCCCAACCCCACCAGTGTCTCCCCTTGGATCTCCAAAGGAGTTCCGAAGTCATGCGAGTGGCGGCTGGTTGGCCATTAAATCGGCGTGGAACAGCCGACGGCGTCCGGTAAGTTCTTGCGCATGTTAATGTGGCTTATTTTCATGAAGGTCCCGCCATCAGGACCCCTGGCGCAAGGGGCTGGTAAAATTCAGCCCAAGGTTTGTTTGTAGTTGGGGTGCTGAGCAAGCGGGCTGCTTTGTCTTGGATGGTTTTGAGCTTCTTGAGTGTTGTGAGGACTGCACCCATCCTGACTTGTGCCTTGTAGATGGTGGACAGGCTTTCGGGAGTTAGGAGGTTAGTTCCTCGCCGCATGATTCCTAGCCTCTGACCTGCTCTTGTAGCCGTGATATTTATATGGCTACTCCAATTCAGTTTCTGGTCAATGGTAACCCCCAGGATGTTGACAGTGGGGGGATTCAGCGATCGTAATGCCATTGAATGTGAAGGGGAGATGGTTAGATTCACTCTTGTTGGAGATGGTCATTTCCTGGCACTTGCGTCGCGCGAATGTTACTTGCCACTTATCAGCCCAAGCCTGGATATTGTCCAGGTCTTGCTGCATTTCTACACGGACTGCTTCAGTATCTGAGGAGCCGCGAATGGTGCTGAACATTGTGCAATCATCAGCAAACATCCCCACTTCTGACCTTATGATTGAAGGAAGGTCATTGATGAAGCAGCTGAAGATGATTGGCCCTCGGACTGTATCCTGAGCAAGTCCTGCAGTGATGTCCTGGAGCTCAGATGATTGACCTCCAACAGCCACAGCCATCTTCCTTTGCGCTAGGTTTGACTCCAACCAATGGAGCGTTTTCTCCCTGATTCTCATTGACTACAGTTTTGCTAAGGCTCCTTGATGCCATACTCAGTCAAATGCTGCCTTGACGTCAAGGGCAGTCACTCTCGCTTCACCTCTTGAGTTCAGCTCTTTTGTCCATTTTTGAACCAAGGCTGTAATGAGGTCTGGAGCTGAGTGGCTAGTATATTCTTCCTTAGGGTAGGAGACCAAAACTGCACAGTACTCCAGGTGTGGTCTCATCAAACCCTTATGTAATTGCCGCAAGGCTTCATTACTCTTCTCCTCCTGTAATCTCCTTGTAATAAAGGCTAACATAGTGTTTCCTTTACTAATTGCTTGCTGTACCTGAATGTTAACTTTCAGTGCATGGACAAGGACCCCCCAACACCCCCCCCCCACCCCCATCCCTTTGAATACCAACCTTTATTAATCTCACCTACTAAAAAAAATTCTGCTTTTCCATTCTTCCTACCAAAGTGGATTATTTCACACATCCCCACATTTTACTCCATCTGCCATGGTTCTCTTGTTTTCTTCAATGCCACATGTATGGATACCTAAATCTTTGGCATGAGTTTGTCGAGGCAGAGTCTGAAAGCCCAATGTTTTTTTTTGCAACATGCAAATTGCTTCACTTCTAAAGATTGTTCTAATGAAGATGCAGTGCATTTGGAGCTTTCTGGAAGACTGGAGCATTGGATTGTGTGTGATTTGATGAGAAGTCTAAATTAGTAATTAAATAGGCAGAGAATTAAAATGTATTCTCTATTGATTTCAATAATCACTTAAATTTAAGGTTTATTGTGGAATGGCAGTTCTTGTTATGAATGACGTGTGGAGTCACTTAGCTGATGTTTGATTTTCACACACAAAGCGAGTACATTGGCATCACGTAATCTTCAATGGAATGTGTGCAAGTGGGCCTTGAATACGGACTACTGCTGATGAAAATTGTTTTTATTGAAAAATGCATTATCCAACAATTTGATTTAAATGATCTATATAAAGTAAAATGGAAGTTATCAGATGCTTTGTTTTAAGTGCAGGCTATGGGAAGTGCTCACTGTACAAATTTTTGAAACAGTTCCAAGTGGAAACCATTTTTAAAGCACTTGGAAAAGTACTAATTGAAGAGACATAGCAGTCAGCTCCCTAAAATATACACACATACAAAATGGATGGCCAGGAAAAGACCAGCTGGTCCATAAAGCCTGTCCCACACTTGATGGCTAGAGCATTATGACTAGGCACATGGCAAAGCGCTGTGTTTCAAACTTAACTGTGGGTGTTGGGGGGAGAGGGGCAGGGTTGAGGACGAACATTGAGAGTTCTGAGGACTTACTGTGAGAGAACCCAAAATGGTTTGTATGCATAATACTACTCGTCTGTCTCCTATAACGTGGCAGAAAAAGTGTAGTCTTAGAAATATGGTTAGAGGGTGAATAATTGACCCCTAGGACACAGCCGTATTTCAGTCCTCATTTGAAGTCCTGCATTCTGTCCTTATTTGTACATCCCGATTATAGATTCCTGTGCCCACATTTTATAACAGATGCCACCTATTTAAAATTGTCAAGCTGCACTTGCACTCTCCTGCTTGTCACAGTGCAGTTCATCACCTGGAGGGAAGGGTGTGATTGCAGCGTAACAAGTTTACATGAGATGTTTATAGTGTAAATATGGACATAGTTTATAATCAAATGTTATGGGGAAATGCACACAAATGTGATATTACACACACACATGTACAGAAATCTAATTACAAGTAGAAGGAAATCTGACCTTGATTGCCCAGGAATCTACAGAGTATGCCTACTGCATAGAGGATGGTGCTTTTTAAAAAAAAAAATCAAAGATTGCATTCTTTCTTGTCAGATTTTTATTAAATTTAGTTTTTCATTTGGTTTAGGTTGCTAACGCACTGCGGAATTTCTTATCAAGTCACTAATTAAATATTTTAATTTTCCAGATGGTTTGAACAACTGATGGTATATCCCAGAACCAATAAGCAAAACCAGAAGAAGAAAAGGAAGGTGGAACCTACAACTGCACAGGTACAGTCTGCAGTTAAAACTTGACAATACTTAATCCATTGAAAAATTTCCAATATAGAAATGACAAATACTCTTGATTGGGACAGAATAACAAAATTTATTTAGAGAGGTGATGAAAAAGGGGGTTATGTTTGTATTTTTGATGAATGAAGATAAAATTTGTGTATTTTATTTAAAATCACTTTTTAATAATTTAACATATAAGCTTACATTGGCCTAGATTCTGTAGTAAGAATAACGGTGAGGCTGTTGGCACTCACCATTATTGAGGAGTAAATTGGCCAGCAACTTCTGACATCTGCGCATGCACGGTTAAACCCGGAAATCAAAGTTACTGTCCGATCTGCCTTGCTGCACTTCTACCTCCCCAAGAAACACAATGTTCAAACGCATGAAGGTTGTGAAGTTGCACTACTTACCCATTAGGTACCCAATAAACACACCTTTGAAAAGTTAGTTTGTCCATTCAAGTGTAAGTGAATTTTAATGGTGTGGATAAATTGTAATTATTGCCAAACAACCTTTCGGATGCTGAAAATTAAAATTGTACAAAGTGTTGGGTCTGATTCCTTAAGATTTTGATTATTGTTGGAGTCTTAAAAGTTAAAAATATTTTTTTCTTTTACTTTATTGTCTCTCTTAATCCCATCTTTCTTTTCCTCTTTTTACTTTGCTCTCTGTACATGATTTTACATTAACTTACACTTCCTGATTTAGACTCTGCATGCCTTGGTAAGGATTTTTCAGTCTGATCGTTTGAAGAGACATGTTTCTTTTCATGTTCACATGGATCTCAGATTCCATACAGAAGGTGCCATGCTGCTTTGACTCTGAGAAATTGAAAATTGCAATGCAAAAGCACATGGAAATTCTGTGCACCAGTATAAGCTGAGTGAATGGCGAGCACTGTTTATTTGCCATTGAGTGCAAAATGCAGGCTATTGTTTCTTGGCAAAATCTTGAACACACAAGTTATAACAGACAATATGCAAGGTGTATGAGAGAAACAGAGTTAATGTTTCAGGTGAATGGCCTTTCATCAGAACTGGAATAAGTTAGAGATGTAACAGGTCATCAACTTGAAATGTTAATGCTTGTTTCTTTCTCCACAGATGCTCCCAGACCTGCTGAGTAATTCTAACATTTTCAGTTTAATTGGTTTAAACAGTTCATTTACTGGACATTTTGTTGGGCAGTGTTCCACAGAGAATTTAGTGATGGTATTGTCATAAACAGACACAGTTGTTGCCCAAAAGCAGAAATTAAGAGTCTCACTACACACAGTAATACAATCGAAGAGACTGTGTCACTGCTCTATCTCTGACTGGTGCTCCCTAGATGGAGGAGAGCTTTGCAATTTCTGTCCTGTAATTTCAGCATCATAAGAAAACCTGTGCTTCCTATAAATTAGCATGTAATGTGGTGCATGAAGCATGTGCAATAAGGTGCTGCAGGTTTTTATCCAGTTGACATCAGCACTAATTCATTGGTGAACATCCAGAACAAACTTCAAAAATATACATATTAATATAGTAAAGAAAAATAAAGTTGAATTAGTCCTCCTGTTGTGCAAATTAGCTGTCCTGTTTCTTTGATGCTCTGTGACTTTCATTGGCTGTAAAGCACTTTGGGATGTCTTGAGGTTGTGAAAAGCACTATATAAATGCAAGTTTGTGCGTTCTTCCGACTGCTGTTCCCAAGTCATATGCCAACAACCACCAGCTAGCCAGACAGTGACACAGCCTTTTTTTTAAAAAAAACATAAAAGAAGGGTGCTCAGGCACCAGTGATAGGATGTAAAGCCCAAAGCTGTCCTGCTTATTTTCATTGCTGACATAGCTAATGTGCTTGCATCATGCCAAACTATGCAATTAAACAGCTAGAATAGTATGCTAACACAAACCTCTGCCAAAAATTATGGTGTAAATTGCAATATCTAGCCAAGTGATTTCTGGTGATTGGATAAATCAAATTGGAATAAATTAAGTTTCTTGGTTCCATGGAATTCTGAGAATTTTCATCCCCTTTCCTGTCAGTTTATAATTAAGATGCTCGATTATGGTGACCGAGCAAGGCAAATCCTGTTTTATCGTAGTGGGTTTCTGAGGTCATATTTTGTGGTTCTAGCTGTTTATCCATGAAAATGAGAAATCAGTGGTTGTAGCCCTTTCACTATCAGTTCAAAAATGTTTGTTAGCAATACATTGCTCCTGCTGACTGCTACAATTGCCTCACGATTTCAAAAGGGATCTATAAGAAAATGACTAAACAGTGCCTTTCATATTCAGGACAGAATCGAAAGCAGAAAATGTAAATGCAAGGTAACCGCCGAGTCAGGAGTCACCAAATTTCATGTGTCTGGCCATTTCTAGTAGTGCACTGGTATAAGTAATAAGGACTCACTGTAATGGTTGCTAAGGACTTTAGTTAGGCCACACTTAGAATATTGCGTGCATTTCTGGTCGCCATACTACCAGAAGGACGTGGAGGCTTTGGAGAGGGTATAAAGAGGTTTACCAGGATGTTGCCTGGTCTGGAGGGCATTGGCTATGAGGAGAGGTTGGATAAACTCGGATTGTTTTCACTGGAACGACGGAGGTGGAGGGGCGACATGATGGAGATTTACAAAGTTATAAGCGGCATGGACAGAGTGGATAGTCAGAAGCTTTTTCCCAGGGTGGAAGAGTCAGTTACTAGGGGACATAGGTTTAAGGTGAGAGGGGCAAAGTTTAGAGGGGATGTGCGAGGCAAGTTCTTTACACAGAGGGTGGTGAGTGCCTGGAACTTGTTGCCGGGGGAGGTGGTGGAAGCAGGTACGATAATGACATTTAAGAGGCATCTTGACAAATACATGAATAGGATGGGAATAGAGGGATACGGACCCCGGAAGTGCAGAAAGTTTTAGTTTAGGCAGGCATCAAGATCGGCGCAGGCTTGGAGGGCTGAATGGCCTGTTCCTGTGCTGTACTGTTCTTTGACTGTTCCATGTACTTTTCCATACAAAAATAAAACATACTTGATGCCTGCAAGGAGAGAACTATTGCTGTAGCAATGCAGATCCTCTTTTGGATGTGGACTGGGATGGTGTATCGTACTATATGCTTTTTGGACTATGCGCCTACAGGAATAGTCCAGGTGCAATAACAGCCCCCATTTACCTCCCATTGTCTCACCTCGTCACACAACTCTTGATCAGATTCCATATGCATTTCGCCCTGTCCATGAAGACTAGCTAATTTCTGGTGAAAAGCCTTCGATTGGATTTCAGCTCGGTAGATATATTCACATCCTGATTTAGATTTAAATTTAGATTTTTGATTTAGAGATACAGCACTGAAACAGGCCCTTCGGCCCACAGAGCCTGTGCCGACCATTAACCACCCATTTATGCTAATCCTACACTAATCCCATATTCCCACCACATCGTCACCTGTCCCTATATTCCCCTACCACCTACCTATACTAGGGGCAATTTATAATGGCCAATTTACCTATCAACCTGCAAGTCTTTTGGCTGTGGGAGGAAAATGGAGCACCCGGAGGAAACCCACGCAGACACAGAGAGAACTTGCAAACTCCACACAGGCAGTACCCAGAATTGAACCCGGGTCGCTGAGGCTGTGGTGCTAACCACTGCGCCGCCCCATTGATTGAAATGATTGATTCATTTGTTCATCCTACACAGGGCCAGTTGTACCTCCCTAGGCAGCTAATTTGCTCATAATGTTAGAAATAGCATTTTCCTGTGGCAGAGAGAAGATGGAAGTCAGTGACACACTGCTCAGAGGCAACTTGCTAGGGCTAACATTCTGAACTTAGGACAGTGTGAATGCGTTAGTAACACTAAGTCTTATTAATTCACTCTTTGACTTTGCAGTAGAGCTTTGTTTCATGATCTTGTGTGGAACTGAACCTGCAGTTTCCCTATGGGCACAACTCTAGGTACATGCAATGATGGTGGTAGGTTATTGAGACTGATTTCTCGAATAGATTTAGTGTACAGTGTTAAACAGGCAGATGTCCATTCACCAAAATGAGGAAGCCGATGACTGTCTCTGTTCCACAACTGTTTTATTGTCAATTCATAGTTCAGTCCAAATATCAGTTCCCACTCTTCCCTTCTGGACTAACTCCCTGTCCAGAAGCAACCCCCCCAAAAACCCAGCCCTTAAATGCAAAACTATAATGAGCATCACTTGCTCTCTATTAACACTGAAATGAGTCCTGTGTAATTAAAATAACCAGCATTTTTAATATTGTCATACAGGATTCTGTGGGTATCTGCCACACTCGTGTACACTAAACCAATCACAGATTCAGTGTTCCTTTCTGGGTATTGGAAATAAACCACCTTACTGTCACTTCAAGCATGTAGATGCATTGAATCAGTGCATTTGCTTGCATGTTTCTACCATATTTGGATGGCATGGCACCATATTCGGGTTTGTCTACCAAAGGGCCAGACAGTTGCAGATAGATACTGAGAAACAGACTACCATTATTTTTACAGTTGGCACAGCCTCTTAACAAAGACCATATTCAGGCTCTAGTTCTGAAGAAGAGTCATATCCAACTCGAAACGTCAACTCTGTTTCTCTCTCTACAGAGGCTGCCAGACCTGCTGAGTATTTCCAACGCTTCATTTTTATTCCACATTCAGGCTATTGTGCTAAAGAAACAAGCACCAATTCACATCATCAACTTTGAGGGGTGGTATTTTGCTTTAACAAATGGCATGATCTCAGCTGCTGACGCTCAGGTGGGAGTTACATTATCAGTTAATGCAACTGCTCTTTCACGTGCATTACATTTTTAGTGGGTGGAGAAAGGAAGTTTTAAAGAAGCACAATGAAAGCCATCATACAATTTCAGGAATAATACAAAACAAAATTCCTGTTGCATGCTGGCAGGCCATTATCAATCCCAGTAAAAAAAAACACACCTTTTGCAGTACCATTGGAGCTCTATCCCAGCGTGTCTGATTAGTCCAAGGCAATATCCATACCAAGTGGAACTCTGCAGTCTCCTCCCATTTCCCATGGCCTCTGCTGGTTTCTTACCAATGACTCGGTGGATACTTCCCACTTAACTGTGACCCAGGTGGAGTGACTACAGAAAATGGGGAATTGCTATGGACCCATATCTTTTGGGGACAATCAGTGAGAGCTCCTCACTTCATTTCCCAGATGATATGCTGCAATTTTGTGAAGTGATGCAACACGATAGATTCTGGGACTTGAACTTGACACCATGTGCCAAAACTGATGAGTTGCTCATCAGGCTCAATTAAAAGGGTTCATCATGCATAGGAGAAGGCAGAGTTCTATTACAGAGTTAATTTAGCCCTTTAATTCTAGACTTCATGATTCTAAAATGGTACTTTCGAGAGGAACGGTTCAAGATGATCACACTGTCACAGATAATTCAAGCAGTGTGCCCAAGGGATTGTTTAGCTGCTATAACATGTCTATTTACATCTCTATGCAAAAATATCATCAAAGGTTTCTTGGGTTCAATTTCAAGGGCAAATCTGTTAGTACATGGCACTGCCATTTTTCTCAGCATTTGCAGTGTTTAAAAATTGTCTGTCTGTGATCTCATATATTTCAGGCTGCAACAACTCCACATCAGTTGGTATGTAAAGAATTATCTCATTAGAGCCTCATATCTCAAGTACACTTCACGCAGCTGTGCAACAGGTACTTTAAACAGCTAAATTTTGTAGTCAATTATGAGAAATCTCAGCTGCAATTCTATCAGGACCTAACATTCTTATGGTTGCTATATCAAATAGCAGGTTATCTCAACTAGTCCAGAGCATTCCAGGATCTGATGTCTTTTCTACAGGTTCCTGAATCCCAGTGTAAATACAGTAACTCTGCTTGATGGCACGAGGCATTTTTATAGTTGGCAGCATTTACTGGTTTATGACTTCCCTTTGTCTGAACCTGTGCTTTCCCTACAGAGCTTTCTTACTGAATAATAGAAATATAGACATCTATAGCGCAAAACTGGGCCAGTCACCTATTGTGTCTGTGCCTGCTCTTCGTGAGAGCAATCCAAAGCCAGTTCTACTGCCAGCTGTTTGAAATGTGTGTCTACATTTTCTTCATAATTGGCAAGAATCCGCCAACCATTTTTATTATTATGGGATGTGAGCATCGCTGGCAAGGCTAGCATTTGTTGTCCATCCCTAATTGCCCTTGAGAAGGTGGTGAGCGGCCGCCTTGAACCGCTGCAGTCCATCTGGTGTAGGTACACCCACAGTGCTGTTGGGAAGGGAGCTCCAGGTTTTGACCCAGCAACAGTGAAGGAACAGTAATATAGGTCCAAGTCAGGATGATGTGTGACTTGGAGTGGAACTTGCAGATAATGGTGTTCCCATGCATCTATTGCCCTTGTCCTTCTAGGTTGTAGAGTTTGCAGATTTGGAAGGTGCTGTTGAATGAGGCTTGATGAGATGCTGCAGTGCATCTCGTACATGGTACACACTGCTACCACTCTGCGCCAGTGGTGGAGGGAATGAATGTTTAAGGTGGTGTATGGGGTGCCAATCAAGCGGGCTGCTTTGCCTGGATGGTGTCAGGCTTCTTGAGTGTTGTTGGATCTGCACTCATCCAGGCAAGTGGAGAGTATTCCATCATTCCATCATACTCCGGACTTGTGCCTTGTAGATGGTGGACAGGCTTTGGAAAGTCAGGAGGTGTTACTTGCTGCAGAATTCCTACTTTGAACTGCTCTTGTAGCCACAATATTTATGTGGCTATTCTAGTTAAGGATCTGGTCAATTATAACCCCAAGAATGTTGACAGTGGTGTTATGAAGACCCCCACCTGCCAAGAGTGAGGCATATTAATTTCATCACATGAACATTAATTGAAACTGTTGCTGGAGTGAAGAGATGACTTGTTTAAAGAGATCAGCAGTAGCTGGAAAGCATTTGCATACTCCGAGACAGTTGCCTAGGAAAAGACAATGGGAGTGCTCACTGATTCATTTAACAGAGATTGGTCTGGGCAATGGTGAGCCACATCTTGTCAATGTAAGAGACAGCACTACACCCTGCCCAACCGAGAACTTTGAAATCCACAAATCGCCGGAGTGTTTGTTCCCAAATAAGGGGTTAGTCACATGACTAACCTGCTGGCCAGCTTGGAGTTTTGAATTGTGCTCTCAGGAAAGTTTGAAGACGGAGACTGCAGATTGCAACTGAACCTGGAACAAGACAGCCTCTCTCCTGGCTGGTGCTCTCTCGCTTTCTCACAAACCTCCGGACCCAGTGAAATACTTGAACCATGACAGAAAAGACTCCTACATCAAAACAAGTTAAAGCGTGCGCTGGGCCCCAACGAACAGCAAGACTTACTGGCAACCAAAGACTGCACATTGTATTTAAAGGACTCTAAATACACACAGCTATTGCCTCAAACATTTCTCTTTTTTTCTTCCTACTTTTTCTGTCTCTATCTGCATGCTAGCGTATTCATAGTCATTAACCGGATTAGAGTTTAAGGTTCATAAACTTCCACCTTTCTTGTTTAAATCTAAGAAAACCTGTCTGATTTCTTTGCCTTACAATTGGGAAGCAGTGAACAAGGATTCACTGAGGGGGAGTTAAAACACGGTGTTTTCAAAATTAAACCCTGTTATGGTCAAACCAGGCAAAGGCTGAGAGGGGACCCCTTTCTCACCTGATCATAACAGAAATCTGGGGGCCAGCTTCTTGGATTTGACTCACAGATGAACGAGAAATTGGAAGTGAGAAGCCAAATTGATCCCACTCAAAAAGAGAGAGGATTTCAATAGAGGTTTTCCTGTGGTTGTGTGTGTTAGAATACTAACGTCTGTGACTGAAGCTAGTACCTCCCCAAGCCAGGGTGCATAACTTGGGATAAGTTAAAAGCACTGTCTGTGGAGGAGTTGAGGAAAATGGTTGTGCAGCGTGGGATCACTGTATGTGGCAAGCCTAGGAAATCTGAACTCCTAGGACTAGTGGCCAACCATATTTCCCCTGAATCTGATAAGGTTAGAAATCGACTCTAACAGGGTATTGCTAGCAAAGCCACAATTGGAACCGAAGAAACTTGAATTAGAAGACAGGGAAAAAGAGAGAGAGAGAGAGAAAGAAAGCCTTCCAGAAGGAACGTGAGGAAAGAGAAAGAGACAGGAGAGGGAGAAAGAACCTTCCAGAAGGAACGTGAAGAAAAAGAGAGAGGAGAGAGAAAAAAAAAAGAGCCTTCCAGAAGGAATGCAAAGAGAGAGAGCTGAGACAGCTTGCGTTAACTAGGGGACAACAGAGTAACCCCAGTGAAAGCATAGCCAATATGGAGGATCGTAATTCAGGGCTGGGTACAGAATTGTTAAAACGTTCCCAACTGATCCCAAAATTCAATGAGGGTGACGTGGAAGCTGTTTTGTGTCTTTTGAAAAACTTGCAAGGCAGCTAAAGTGGCCAGCTGAGGCCTGGACACTCCTGCTACAAAGCAAACTAACCGGAAAAGCCCATGAGGTTTATTCCATGTTGCCAGATGAGAGTTCATCCACTTATGAACTGACACAAAATGCTATCCTCGGGGCCTATGAGTTAGTACGGGAAGCCTATTGCCAAATGTTTAGAACTGAGAAATAAGCAGCTGGCTTTTGACCAGTGGCTGAGGGCTCTTAAAGTGCAGCTTAGCTGTGAAAATCTCAGAGGTAATTTTGCTCGAGGAATTTTAATAACACACTCCCACTCTCCATAAAGACACATGTTTGATTTTTTTTATTATTTTTGATTGAATTTTTTTGAGGAAGTGACCAGGAGGATTGATGAGGGTAGTGCAGTGGATGTGGTTTACATGGATTTTAGTAAGATGTTTGATAAGGCCCCACATGGCAGACTGGTCAGTAAAATGAAAGCCCATGGGATACAGGGGAATGTGGCAGGTTGGCTCCAGAATTGGCTCTGTGACAGGAAACAAAGGGTAGTAGTCGATGTTTTTGTGAGTGGAGGGTGGTTTCCAGTGGTGTTCCACAGGGCTCAGTGTTGCTGTTTGTGGTATATATTAATGATTTGGACTTAAGTGTGGGTGGCATGATTGGGAAACTTGCTGATGACACAAAAATTGGCAGTGTAGTTAATGAGGAGGAAAGCCGTGGACTCCAGAATGATATCACTGTTTTGGTTGAGTGGGCGGAAAAGTGGCAAATGGAATTCAATCCAGAAAAGTGTGAGGTATTGCATTTGGGGAGGGCAAATAAAGTGAGGGAATGTACAATAAACGGGAGGATATTGAGAGGGGTAGAAGAAGTGAGAGACCTTGGAGTGCATGTCCACAAGTCCCTGAAGGTGGCAGGACAGGTGGATAGAGTGGTGAAGAGGGCATATGGAAAGCTTTCCTTTATTGGCTGAGGTATAGAATTCAAAAGCAGGGATGTAATGCTGGAACTGTATAAAGCGTTGGTTAGGCCACAGCTGTAGTTTTGCATACAGTTCTAGTCACCACATTACAGAAAGGACATAATTGCTCTGAAGAGAGCACAGAGAAGATTTATAAGAAAGTTGCCAGAGCTTGAAGGTTGCAGCTATGAGGAAAGATTGGAGAGGCTAGGGTTCTTTTTCCCTGGAACAAAGGAGACTGAGGGGTGACTTGGTTACACAATTGTGTACACAATTATGAGGGGCCTAGATAGAGTCGACAGGAAGGACCTGTTTCCCCTGGCGGGAGTGGGGTGGGGGGGTGGTTGGTGGAGAAGAGAGAGATCGGTTACCGGGGGCACAGATTTAAGATGATTGGTAGAAGGATTAGAGGGGACATGAGGGGAAACTTTTTCACCCAAATGGTGGTGGTTGTCTGGAATTCACTGCCAGGAATGGTGGTGGAGGCAGAGACCCTCAATTCTTTTAAAAGGTACCTGGACATGTAAGGCTATGGACCAGGTGCTGGAAGGTGGGATTAGTTTGGGCAGATAGTTTATTCGGCTGGAGCAGACACGATGGGCTGAATGGCTGCCTTCTGTACTGTACTTTTCCTATGGTTCTATGTAGAGGAACAGAAGGTTCATAGAGCCTGGCAAGACGTAGTGCTGGCTGATGAGTTTGTTCTCATAAGTCGATTTTCCAGGGGAAAACCCTTCCTGATCACCCCCGCAAATCTGCAAACGACAAAGGGTGGGAAGGTGATAGAAGCCCAAGAAGTCCTGGGAGGGAAAGAAAAGCAGGAGACACAGGGGGCCCTCCTCCAGCCAAAAAGGAAGGTGCTGTAAGTAGGAGTGAGACCTGGAGATCTGTGTACTTCCATTGTAATAAAGCAGGGCATCTAAGAGCTGACTGCTGTAAACTAAAGGAAAAACCTATAGGGTTAATCAGGGCACATCCGCTAAGTGATGAAGAAGGGATTCTGATGGAAAGCACAGCGGAACAAGCTGTGGCTTTAACTGCAGTAAGAGTGACACCCAGGAAGCTTACGGCTGCAAGTGCAGGAACATTTAATAGGATTCCTGAAGGTCATCAGGGTTTTGTGTCTGAAGGGAGAGTAACCCCATACCCCTCGAGTGGGGCAAACAAGCCCATAGTAATCCTCAGGGACACTGGCGACTAGATCCCTTTTACTGGGAAAAGGTCTGACCTTTCCACCAGAGAGTGCAGTGAACACCAGAATGGTGGTGAATGGTTTTGGAGGGCAGTGTATGCTTGTACCTTTACATTGGGTGCACTTGGAGTGCGACCTAGTTTTAGGGACCGGTGACCATAGGGATTGTCCCTGCCTGTGGATGTGGTTGACCTGCTCCTAGGTAATCATCTGGCAGGGGCGAAGATGGTAGCTTCCCAGTAGCGGAAGAGAGACCACAGGAGATCAGAGAGACCGGGCAGTGGCAGGAGACAGTCCCCTGCAGTTTCTTTGCATGTGTACTGGATCAGGCCATGATCAAACCAGCTCCCCCACAGGAGACTGAATTGGCACTGCAGGCAGATGACCATGAGGTCTGTCTGTCTGAGACTTACTTTGGGAAGTTAGAAGACCTAGGGAATGAGTTAAATGAATCTTGCGTAGCTGAGGCTCAGCGAGCTGACCCAGTACTGAGCGAGTTATCACAGGCTGCCCAGTCTGAAAGTGAAGCAGAGGGAGTCCCTGATTGCTACTGCATTAAAGAATGAGGTACTGATGAGGAAATGGAGTTCTCCTCACAGACCTGAGAGCAAGGAGTGGGCAGTGGTTCACCAGTTAGTGGTGCCGCAGAGGTACCGGAGAGAAATATTAAGAATGGCCCACGAGATTACAGTGGCTGTACATGTCAGTATATGAAAAACCAAAGCCCGCATAAGACAGCAGTTTGACTGGTCAAACCGCCACAAAGATGTGGTGGAGTACTGTGGGAGTTGCCACAGGTGCCAGGTTGAGGGGAAACCCCAACCTACAGTGAAATCTGCACCCCCTAAGTCCTGTATAGGTGTTTGGAGGACCCTCCAACAGAGGGCTGGTGAACCGTAAGGGATCCCTGCTGAGAACAAAAGGGGACGACAGTCAGGCACAAAGCTGGAAAAAGGTTAGAAAGGAAAGGAAAAGGGTCCGTGAGGACAGGTTAAAGGAAGTCCGGGAGGAATCCCAAATGGAAACCCCTACTGTCTGGTCAGCCAACCCTGAAATATTTGAAAAGTTAGACTCCGCATCCTCCTATGTAAATGCAGACACCAGAAGCACCCCACCAGAGTTGCTAACAGCATTTACAGAAACCTGCAGAGATAAAGATATTGCTCAAGAGGGCAGAGAAACTGAGGGTGATTCCTCACCAGGTCGAAGTACCGCAGGGGAGTGCAGTAGAATCTGGGCAAATACCTGCAAGCAGGAGTGTCCCAGAGGACAAAGGGGAGATTAGCAAGGAATCCGCCCACACAGGCAGGAGAAAAGGGAACCAACCATCCCCTGACTCATCAAAGCACTGAAAGAGAGTTCAGAGTAGAACTGCCCACTGCTGATGCCCATGAGCAAAACTCCCACTTAGGGCTAATTAAATCTAACCCTCCTCCTGCAGACCTCAACAAGAACAAAGACACCCTCGGCAGTCATGGAAATGTGCAAACTGAAAAACATCCCCAAAAACCACATGTTTATGGGATTTGCCAAAAAGGGCAATTTAAAGCAGCACTGCTACCAAGAAAAGATGGGCTGTAACAACTTTTGGGATTTCTGAATGAATGAGTGCGATGCATGTGTATTTTCTTGTACTTATCTTTTCTCTAGACCCTTTTAATGAAATGCTCTTTTAAAAATAAAATCTCATTTCATTCCGCGAGCTGTGGAGGCATATCAATTTTGTCAGCTGAACATTAATTGTAAACTCTTGCTGGAGTGAAGAGATGACTTGTTTAAAGAGATCAGCAGGAGCTGGAAAGCATTTGCATGCTAAGTGACAGTCGCATCGGAATAGACAATGGGAATGTTCCCTGATTCAATTAACAGAGATTGGTCTGGGCAATGGTGATCCATATCTTGTCGGTCTAAGAAACAGCACTATATCCCTCCCCGCCCCCCCTCCCTGCCCCAACCAAGAACTTTGAAATCCACAAATAAGGGGTTAGTCACATGACTAACCTCCTGGCCAACTTGGAGTTTTGAATTGTTCACAGGACAGTTTGAAGACAGAGACTGCAGATTGCAACTGAACTTGGAACAAGAGAGCCTCTCTCCTGGCTGGTGCTCTCTCGCTTTCTCACAAACCTCCGGACCCACTGAAGTCACTTAACCCTCAAGAGAAAAGACTCCTACATCAAAACAAGTTAAAGCGTACTTTGGGCCCCAACAAACAGCAAGACTCACCAGCAACCAAAGACTCTACATTGAACGCAGAGGACTGTAAATACACCCAGCTATTGTCTCAAACTTTTCCCTTTTTTTCTTTCTACTTTTTCTGTCTCTATCTGCATGTGTGTTTATCGTGTATGCTTGTTAGCGTGGTCGCATATTCATATTCGTTAACCGGATTAGAGTTTAAGGTTAATAAGCTTCCACCTTTCTTGTTTAAATCTAAGAACCTGTCTGATTTCTTTGCGTAACAATTCGGAAGCAGTGAATAAGGATTCACTGAGGGGGGAGCTAAAACATGGTGTTTTTAAAAATTAAACCCTGTTACGGTTAAACCAGGCAAAGGCTGAGAGGGAACCCCTAGACCCCTTTCTCACCAGGTCATTACCGTGGGTATTCAGTCTTGGTAATCCCGTTGAATGTCTAGGGGAGATGGTCATTACCCAGCACTTAAGTGGCAAGTAACATCCATACCACACATCAGCTCAAGCCTGAAGTTTGTGCAGGTATTGCTGCAGGTGGACACTGACTGCTTCTGTATCTGAAGAGTAGTGAATGGTATGGAACATTGTGCAGCCATCAGTTAACATCCTAACTTCTGATCTTATGATGGAAGGAAGGTCATTGATGAAGCAGCTAAATATGGTTGGGCCTAGGTCACTACCCTGAGGAACTCCTGCACCGATGTCCTGGGGCTTAGATGTTTGGCCTCCAACAACCACAGCCATCTTCATTTGTGCTAGGTATGACTCCAACCAGTGGAGAGGTTTCCTCCCATTTCCCATTCACTTCAGTTTTGCTAGGGCTGTTTGATGCCACACTCTGTCAAATACTGCCTTGATATCAAGGGCAGTCACTCTCACCTGACCTTGAATTTAGCTCTTTTGTCCATGTTTGGATCAAGGCTGTAATAAGGTCAGGAGTCAAGTGGCCATGGCAGAACCCAAACTGAGTATCAGTGAGCAGGTTATTGCTGTCGTAGTGCTGCTTGATAGCACTGTCAATGACACTTTGTATCACTTTGCTGATAATTGAGAGTAGAGTGATGGAGCAGTAATTGGCTGGATTGGATTTGTCCTATTTTTTGTGTACAGGACATACCTAGGCAATTTTCCATCTTGTCGGGTACATGCCACTTCCAGTGCTGTCGTTAAACCTGACCAGCTTGGCTCAGGGCGTGGCAATTCTTGAGCATATATTTTCAGTACAGGATGTTATCAGTGCCAATAGCCTTTGCTGTATCCAGCGCCTTCAGCCATTTCTTGGTAGCACATGGAGTGAATCGAATTGGCTGAAGATTGGCATCTGTGATGCAGGGGACCTCAGGAGGAGGCAGAGATGGATTATCCACTCAGCTCTTCTGGCTGAAAATGGTTGCAAATGCTTCAGCCTTGTCCTTTGCATTGATGTGCTCATTAAAGATGGGGATGTTTGTGCAGCCACCGTCTATTAATTTTCTACCACCATCCACGACTGGATGTGGCAGTACTGGAGAGCTTTGATCTGATCCATTGGTTGTGGGATTGCTTATCTCTCCATTACATACTGCTTCTGCTGTTTAGCACGCGTGTAGTCCTGTCTGATTTTCCCCTTGGTAACGCTGAGCACTGATGGCCTCACTATTACTATTACCACCACTTTATTCAGGCACTAAATAGTGGGCCAGTAAATCCACATCATTACAAATGGATCATAAGGTAGTTCTCTGATATGGTGGGCCACTGCAATTTAATTTGCTTTTATCTCAATTTGCTCTGCACTGAGGTTTTAAAATGCTTCACCAGGTTGGCATCTCACTTTTAGGTATGCCTGGTGCTAATCCTGGCAAGCGCTGCTGCACTCTTGAACCAGGGTTGAACCCCTGGCTTGATGGTAATGGTAGAGTGAAGGGCCATGAGGTTACATATTGTAGCTGAATACAGTTCTGCTGCTGATCCACAGAACCTCATGGATGCCCAGTTTTGAGCTGCTAGGTCTGTTCTGCATCTATCCTAGTTAGCACAGTGTGAAGCCAAGTCTTTGTCTTCACAAGGACTGTGCGGTATTCCTACCTGTACTCTCATAGACAGTTGCATCTATGACCGGTAGATTGGTGAGGGCGAGGTCTAGCAGATTTTTCCCTCTTGTTGGTTCCCTCACTACCTGCCACAGGCCTGGTCTGGCAGCTACGTCCTTCAGTACTCAGCCAGCTCGGTCAGTAGTGGTGCGACCGAGCCACTGTTGGTGGGCATTGAAGTCCCTTGCTACCCTCAGTGCTTCTAAGTGGTGTTCAACATGGAGGAGGACTGATTCATCGGCGAGGGTCATAGAGAGCAGTGCTCTGCAGGGGAGTTTTCTCATTATGTTACTGTTGGGTTCTGATGCCTACTTCTAAGGGGACTGGATTAAAAATAATCTATTCAAGCATAAGTGACAAAATGCTCCATCTGGCATATTAACTGTCTGAAATTGAGGGAAGAAAGGTTGGCTGTGAAGCATTTTGAAATCTCAATGCAGAGCAAATTGAGATATAAGCAAATGAGATTGAAGCGGCCCACCATATCAACAGAGGGTGGCGCAGTGGTTAGCACCGCAGCCTCACAGCTCCAGGGACCCGGGTTCAATTCTGAGTACTGCCTGTGCGGAGTTTGCAAGTTCTCCCTGTGACCGCGTGGGTTTTCGCCGGGTGCTCCGGTTTCCTCCCACTGCCAAAGACTTGCAGGTGATAGGTAAATTGGCCATTATAAATTGCCCCTAGTGTAGGTAGGTGGTAGGGAATATGGGATTACTGTAGGGTTAGTATAAATGGGAGGTTCTTGGTTGGCACAGACTCTGTGGGCCGAAGGGCCTGTTTCAGTGCTGTATCTCTAAATAAATAAAGAACTGCCTTATGATCCCTTTTTTATAATGATGTGGATTTACTGGCCCACTATTGAGTGCCTGAATAAAGTGGTGGTAACATTGAGGCCATCAGTGCTCAGCATTACCAAGGGGTAAATCGGACAGGGATTTCTGGTGTCCACACATGCACGGTTAGTCATGGAATTCCGGAAGTTGATTTTCCCTGCTCCTCTACAGGGTACACTGTTGCAGTCCTTGCTGATAGACATAGCATTGAAATGACTGCAATGGCATGAACTTGCTCTACTTGCCCATTATTTCCCCACTAAAGACAGCTGAAAAAATTAGGGTCAGAACATTTAGAAGTAGGGGAGTTTTTAATGGCATCATAAATGGTACTTCTGAGCAACCTCTCTGATGCTGAAAAATTAGTTTTACAAGTGTGGAGTCTCATTCCCTCATTCCTTGAAGATATTTAGTGTTAGAGATTTTCTTTTTACTTTTTCTGTCTAACTCTTTTATCTCAAGCCCTTAATCCCATCTGTGTTTCCCAATTTTTATTTCATTTTCTGTACATTTTAAATCTAATTTAAAAATCCTGCTGTAGATTTCCTGGTTTGGACTCTGCGTGTCTCAGTGAGGATTCTTGAATCTGATTGAAGAGCCTTGCCCACAGATCCCCGTAGTGGGCACTGCTCTGAAACAGATGCTAGATTAGAGCAAGTCGGTGCTCTAAAGCCAGTCAAAACCTTATGGTTTTGAAGTTTACAGTTCTGAAGAAGGGTCACTGACCTGAAACATTAACTCTGCTTCTCTCTCCACAGATGCTGCCAGACCTGCTGAGTATTTCCAGCATTTCTTGTTTTTATTTTAAAACTTTATGGGTACCTGTCAGTGAGTTGAATAGTGAGTGTTGCTCCTTTGCCAGTGAGCCTGGTGAGACCACACCTGGAGTGTTATGTACAGTTTTGGTCTCCTTACCTAAGGAAGGATATACTTCCCAGAGGGAGTACACGAAGGTTCACCAGATTGATCCCTGGGAAGGCGGGATTGTCCAGTGAGGAAAGATTGAGGAGTCTGGGCCTATATTCTCTGGAGTTTAGAAGAATGACAGGTGATCTCATTGAGGCATACAAAATTCTTGCAGGGCTCAACAGGGTAGAGGCAGGAAGATGTTTCCCCTGGCTGGACATTCTAGAACCAGGGGACACAGGCTCAGAATAAGAGGTAGGTCATTTAGGGCTAAGATGAGGAGGAATATCTTCACTCAGAGGGTAATGAATCTTTGGAATTCTCTACCCCAGAGGGCAGTTAAGGCTTAGTCATTGAGTATATTCAAGACAGAGCAATGGATTGCTAGGCATTAAAGATATCAAGGGATGTGGGGATAGTGTGGGAAAATGGCCTTGAGGTAGAATATTGGAGTTGAATGGTGGAGCAGGCTCCAGGGGCTGAATGGTCTACTCCTGCTCCTGTTTCCTATGACCACAAAATCTGAGCTATTGTCAGTTCAACAGCATAACATTATGCATCATAAATCATCCTTAGATTCCTTCTCCAGATAATCTGACTAGAAGTATTCTGGATTTGGGGTTGCTTGGAAAGGACCTGTTTACCTCCATGGGCAACTGTTGACTATTTTTATTGAAGAATAGAGGCAAATTTGGACGGCACAGTAGCGCAGTGGTTAGCACCGCAGCCTCACAGCTCCAGCGACCTGAGTTCAATTCTGGGTACTGCCTGTGCGGAGTTTGCAAGTTCTCCCTTCTCAGGTTGATAGGTAAATTGGCCATTATAAATTGCCCCTAGTATAGGAAGGTGGGGATGTGGTAGGAATATGGGATTAGTGTAGGATTAGTATAAATGGGTGGTTGATGGTAGGCACAGACTCGGTGGGCCGAAGGGCCTGTTTCAGTGCTGTATCTAAAAAAAAAAAATTAACATGGAGGCTGGCTGGTTTATTTTTATCCAGTGTGAAGGTGTGTTCTTGTTTTAGCTGATTGATTGTCCTCATGTGTCATTTGCATTATTTTTGCAAAATAAGAGTTGACTTGTTGGTCACTTATTGTCCTGGCAAACTGGTTCTCTGACCATGAGAAAGGACAGGATTTCACTGCAGAGCAGGAGAGCGCTCCTCTCTTTTAAGGGGTGGGGTGGTGGATGAGTGCAGAAATATTAAACTGTTCCAGTTGAGGGCCTCTCTAGTCACAGACGATGACAATTAGATAGACAGTGTATATCTTTAGTTTAGGCATGGTTCCCACTAAATAGACCTTAAACACAAAATGGAAGCAGTTTGTGCACAGGTGTTTTACTCCTGTACGGGCCTTTTCTGTACTGCCTTATCTCATGACGTCCTCAAATATTGGATTATATCCAGCAGTTGTTTGAAATATTGAAAAAAAACTTTATTTCATAGTACGTCTATTTTGCTATATATTTCCCATTTGTTTTTGGTTTATTAGGGGATCACCTGCTGGTGTCCTATTTTATTTAAGCTGTTTGGAAATAAATTTTACCTTTTCTCAGTTGGAATCTTAATATGTTTCAGTACAAGTTAATGTGTCCACTGTCCAAGCTTATTTGAATGTGTTGTCATAATCCTTTGTGTTGGTTTTCGCTCTCTGTTAGTGGATGTTAGCCCTCAGGGTGGATCAGCTATATTTGAATTGGTATCCTGACTTGTATGATCTTTGGGCACTTCTAAAATTTCTACCGCAGTTTGGGCGGCACAGTGGCGCAGTGGTTATCACCGCAGCCTCACAGCTCCAGCGAACCGGGTTCGATTCTGGGTACTGCCTGTGCGGAGTTTGCAAGTTCTCCCTGTGACTGCGTGGGTTTTCGCCGGGTGCTCCGGTTTCCTCCCACAGCCAAAGACTTGCAGGTTGATGGGTAAATTGGCCATTATCAATTGCCCCTAGTATAGGTAGGTGGTAGGGAATTGAGGGAAGGTGGGGATGTGAGAGGGTAATGGGATTAATGTAGGATTAGTATAAATGGGTGGTTGATGTTCGGCACAGACTCGGTGGGCTGAAGGGCCTGTTTCAGTGCTGTATCTCTAAATAAATAAAATAAAAATAACTTTTAGGCAAAGAAATTGTTGTACCATTGTTTTGATTGCCATTATGAATTGGGAGTACCATTTTTGCCATGTAGATACTTGGGAGCTCTGTTAGCTTGTGTCTTGTACAAAGCAAAAAAGTCTCCAGTTCTTTATTTTATGTTCTCAAAAGGCCAAAGCATGCCAAATGGATAGCTAAGTGCATACTGCACTGCTGCTATCATACTGGGAAAAAGCCCAAGGGCTGCGTAAAAGGTCATTCCACAGCTGCTGCTCCTGATTGATAGTAATTGTCATATGAAGTAATCTTCAAATGTTTATTAAGCAGTAATGTCTTTGACAGTTCTGTCTTGACAGCTGCCAGTGTGGCTGTTCTGTAGCCATTAACCTGCTCCTGATCAATAGATTACCTATCTTGTAAGTTGCTCCTTCGTTCATTGAATGCACCAGACATGCAGCGATTCCATCCAAAGATCACCTCATATTTCGCAAGGATACGATTTTGGGGATAACGGATATTGCTAGCAACTTCGTTTCATTTTAACTTCAGGCAAAGTCCTGGGGATTTATAGTAGGAAAATACAAGCATTTCTACCTGTCTACAATGTTGCGGCACTTGTATGTATGCGCTAAGCATTTGATTTTTCCCAGAAGCCATCACGCTAGGCTTTACTTCTGCAATTTGTGGAGACTGCCAAAATAAAGCAAATGCTAATTCATTTCATTGCTGTTTAAGGCACTGTGTTGTTGCAGAAAGTCTACACAGTTGCCTATGTAACAATAGTCACTGAATTTCAAAAGTTATTGATTGTGTGCAGCACTTTGAAAGGATGAGACAAGGTGCTATTTAAATTTAAATATTCAATGAAAAATTCCCATTAGGAACTGAGTTGACAAGCCCCAGATTTGTTTCCCATTGAATCACTGCAGTTGACAGGAACAAACTTTCATCTCCTCAATCTGGGGTGTTTAAACGCAGGTTCCTGGGGTGAAAGGGCAGCAGTCTAAACCATTTTGCTCTCTGTTGCAGTTCTAAGCTATAAGGCATTTCTAAATAGTGTAACTTGGCAATTTGTTTTGTAGGTTATCTTTTAGGTGTGTTACGACCAGGTGAGAAAGTGGTCCAGGGGTTCTCTTTCAGCCTTCACCTGGTCTTACTGTAACAGAGCTTTTTTTTACAGTTTTTTTTTTTAGCTCCCCCTTTGGTGAATCCTTGTTCACCGCTTTCCAATTATAAGGCAAAGAAACTAGCACAAACAGGCTTTCTTAGGCTCGAAGAACAAAAGTTGAAATTTATTAAACTTAAACTCTAATTCAGTTAATGCCTACGGATACACGCCGTGCCATACACTAGCATGCATATGCGATACACACATGCAAATAGAGACAGACAAAAAAAGAAAAATAAAGTGGAAAAGTTTGAGGCAATATCTGAAGAGTTTTTGTTACGGTTCTTCGAGCTCACTGTAGAGTCCTTGATTGTAGGTAGATCTTGCTTTTCATTGGGGCCCAGTATTCTTCTTAAACTTTGTTCGCTGTAGGAGACTTTTCTCTCTTGGGGTTCCTGTGTCTTCAGTGGATTCAGAGACTTGAGAAAGAAAAGGGAGCAGACAGGAGAGAGATCTTCTCAGCCCAGGAGCAAACTGCTTTCTGCCCTAACTGTTTGTTTGTACAAATTTTTTAAAAAACTCAGGTTGCTCAGCAGGTTAGTCATGTGACTAACTGGTTTGACCATGTCCGTTTGTGTATTCGGCCATCTTAGCAGCCAACCTGGAATGTGAGTTCCCCCACCTTCAACGTCTGGTGATTAAAAGTCCATTGTGGGTTGAATGTCAGGGAATGGCTGCTTTGTCCTTCCAAGCATAGTCTGTTAATACGCAAATATCTTTTCCAGCCACGGCTGATCTGTTCAAGTCCTCCCCTCGTTCCAGTAACCGTTTAATATCAATGTTCATGACAAAATTAATGTGTCTCATTCTTGGCAGGTGAGGGCCTAGCATGACAGCTCCACACCCAGCAGAATGAAATGCGACTTGAGAAAAGGCGCATTTCATTAAAAGAGTTGAGAAAAATGTAAGATACAGGAAAAATCGAATTTCTTTCGTTCATTCCCATTCATTCATAAATCCTAAAACTTATAACAGCCTGCCTTCTTTTGGTGCCAGTGCTGCTTTAATTGCCCCCTTTTTGGCATCCCAATAAACATGTTCTTTTTTTGGGGGAAGTTTCTCTTCCGTTTGCCCATTTCCATGGCTGTCTAGGGTCTTTGTTCCTGTTGAGGTAATTTTTAAAAAAAAAGTCAGTAGTGGGCAGGTCTATCCTGAACTCTCAGTGCTTTGCTGAATTATGCAAGGGCTTTTGACTTCGGGCATGGGTAGTTTGCTTTTTTTTCCTGATGATGGGGGAGGATACTTTGCTCATCTCCCCTTTGCCTCAGAGGACACTCCTGCCTGCAGTTATTTGTGCAGCTCGACTGCACTCCCCTGTGGCACTTTGACTAGGTGAGGCATCCCCCTCACAGTTTGTGCCCCCTAGAGGTCTTTGTCTCTGCAGGTTCATATAAATGCTATTAAAAACTCTGGTGGGGTGCTTCTAGTGTCTGCATTTACGTAGGAAGATATGGGGTCTAACTTTTCGCATTTCTCAGGGTTGGCTAACTGGACAGTAGGGGTTTTCATCCTGAATTCCCCCTGGACTTCCTTTAACCTGCCCTGTTGGTCACTTTTTCCCCTTCTCTGTCTATCCTTTTCTCAGCCTTGTGCCTGCCTGTCCCTTTTTGTTCTCGGTGTGGGTCCCTTGCAGTACACCAGCCCTCTGCTGGAGAATCCTCCTAACACCGTTACAGGACTGAGGGGCGCAAGTTTCACTATATGTTGGGGTTTCCCCTCAACCTGGCACATGTGGCAACTCCTGCAGTACTCCACCACATCTTTGTGGAGTTTTGGCCAGTCAAACTGCTATCTTATGTGGGCTTTGGTTTTTCGCATACCGGCATGTACAGTCACTGTAGTTTCGTGGGCCCTTCTTAATATTTCTCTCCGGTACCTCTGTGGCACCACTAACTGGTGAACTACTGTCCGCTCCTTGCTCTCAGGTCTGGGGAGAACTCTATTTTCTCATCAGTACCTCATTCTATAAATAGTAGCAATCAGGGACTCCCTCTGCTTCACTTTCAGACTGGGCAGCCTGTGCTAACTCTTGCAATACTGGATCAGCTCCCTGAGCTTCAGCTAGGGAAAATCCATTTAATTAATTCCCTGGGTCTCCTAACTTTCCAAAGTAAGTCTCGGACAGGCAGACCTCATGGTAATTTGCCTGCAATGCCAATGCAGTCTCCTCCGGGGGAGCTGGTTTGATCATGGCCTCACACATTACACATTCAGGGAAACTGCAAGTAACCGTCTCCTGCCATTGCCCTGTCTCTCTGACCGCCTGCGCTCTTTCTTTCACAACTGGGGTGGTGGGGCACTACCGTCTTCACCCCCGCCAGATCATTACCTAGAAGCAGGTCAACCCCGTCCACAGGCTAACGAGGGACAATCCCTATGGTCACTGGTCCCGAAACTAGGTTGCATTCAAAGTGCGCACGGTGTACAGGTACAGGCATGCACAGCCCTCCAATACCATTCACCACCATTTTGGTGTTCACTGCATTCTCTGAGGGAAAGGTCAGGCCTTTTCCCAATAAAAGGGATCTGGTGGCCCCTGTGTCCCTGAGAATCACTATGGGTTTGCTTGCCCCACTCGAGGGGTATGGGGTTACGCTGCCTTCAAACATAAAACCCTGATAATCCTCAGGAGCCTTATTAAATTTTCCTGCCCTTGCAACGGTAGACTTCCTGGGTCTCACTGTTACTGCAGTCGAAGCCACAGCTTGTTCTGCTGTGTTTTCCATCAGGTTCTTTTCTTCACTGAGCGGGTGTACCCTGATTAACCCTACAGGTTTTCTCTTTAGTTTCCAGCAGTCAGCTCTTAAATGCCCTGCTTTATTACAATGGAAGCACACGGGTCTCCGAGTCTCACTCTTACTCACAGCACCACCTTTTTGGCTAGAGGAGGGCCCCCTGGGTCTCCTGCTTTCCTTTCTCTCCCAGGTCTGCTTGGGCTCCTATCACCTTCCCACCCTTTTTCCCTTTCGGCTTTGTGGGGGTGATTAGGAAAGGTTCTCCCCTGGGAAACCGACTTATAAATTAAAGCAAATTCATCGGCCAGGACAGCCGCTTGCCAGGCTTTCTGGACCTGCTGCTCCTCTACATGGGTCTTTATGGAGAGTGTTTAAATTCTTCTAACAGAATTACTTCTTTGAGATTCTCATAGCTGAGCTGTGCTTTAAGAGCCCTCAGCCACTGGTCAAAAGCCAGCTGCTTACTACTTTCAAACTCCAAGTAAGTTTGATTAACTTGCTTCTTGAGAGTTCTAAAATTTTGGCGATAGGCTTCGGGTACTAATTCATATGCCCTGAGGATAGCATTTTTGGTCAGTTCAAAATTTAAACATTCATCTGGCAACAGGGAATAAACCTCATGGACTTTTCCAGTTAGCTTGCTTTGCAGTATAAGAGGCCAGGTCTCAACTGGCCATTTTAGCTGCCTTGCCAGTTTTGCAAAGGACACACAAAATTGTTCTACATCTTCCTCATTGAATTTTGGAATTAATTGAGCTGGTTTTAACAATCTGTACCCAGCCTTGAATTGTGATCCTCCATATTGGACATGCTTTCACAGGGGTTACTCTGTCGCCCCCTAGTTAACTCAAGCCGCTTCAGCTCTCTGGAATATTCTGTCTCGCTCTCGTTCCTTCTCCTGTCTCTTTCTTTCGTTCCACGTTCCTTCTGGAAGGCTCTCTCTCTTTCTTTCCTTCCCTCCCTCCCTCCCTTTCCTTTCCTTTTCCTTCCCCAAGTTCACGTTTCCTCTGTTCCATTTGTATCTTTGTTAACAATACCCTGTCAGAGTCTGCTTCTAACCCTGTTTCTGCTTAAGATTCAAGGGAATAACGGTTGTCCACTAGCCTTAGGAGTTCAGACTTCCTAGCCTTTCCACATACAATGATCTCACACTGCTCAGCCATTTTCCTCAACTCCTCCATAGACAGTGCTTTTAACTTATCCCAAGTTACTTCACCCTGGCTTGGAGAGCTACTAGCACACACAATCACAAGAAAACCTGTATTGAAATCTTGCTCGTTTTTTGATTGGGAATAATTTGACTTCCCACTTCCAATTTCTCGTTTGTCTGTAGGTTAATTCCAGACGGTAGCCCCCAAATTTCTGTTCCGACCAGTTGAGAAAGAGGTCTAGGGGTTCCCTTTCAGCCTTCACCTGGTCTTACTGTAACAGGGATTTTTTTTTTTAACAGTGTTTATTTTAGCTCCCCCTTTGGTGAATCCTTGTTCACTGCTTTCCAATTATAAGGCAAAGAAACTAGCACAAACGGGCTTTCTTGGGTTTAAAGAACAAAAGTTTAAATTTATTGAACTTGAATTTAAATTCTAATTCGGATAACGCCTACCGATACATGCCGCTCCCCACGCAAGCATACATCTGCGATACACACATGCAAATAAAGACAGAAAAGGGAGGCGCAGTGGTTAGCACCGCAGCCTCACAGCTCCAGGGACCCGGGTTCGATTCTGGGTACTGCCTGTGCGGAGTTTGCAAGTTCACCCTGTGTCTGCCTGGGTTTTCGCCGGGTGCTCCGGTTTCCTCCCACATCCAAAAGACTTGCAGGTGATAGGTAAATTGGCCGTTGTAAATTGCCCCTAGTGTAGGGAGGTGATAGGGAATATGGGATTACTGTAGGGTTAGTATAAATGGGTGGTTGTTGGTCAGCACAGACTCGGTGGGCCGAAGGGCCTGTTTCAGTGCTATAAATAAATTTTAAACAAAATAAATAAAATAAAAAGACCAGAAGAAAAATAAAGTGGAAAGGTTTGAGACGATATCTGAAGAGTTGTTGTTGTTACGGTTCTTCGAGCTCACTGTAGCGTCCTTGATTTATAGATAGATCTTGCTTTTCGTTGGGGCCCAGTATTCTTCTTAAACCTTGTTTGCTGTAGGAGACATTTTCTCTTGGGGTTCATGTGTCTTCAGAGGCTTGTGAGAAAGGGGAGCAGACATGAGAGAGATCTACTTAGTCCAGGAACAAACAGCTTTCTGCCTTAACAGTTTGCACAAATTCAAAAAAAACTCAGCCGGTTAGTCATGTGACTAGCTGGTTTGACCGTGTCCATTTGTGTATTCGGCCATCTTCGCAGTCAACCTGGAATGCGAGCTCCCCCACCTTCAACGTCTGGTGATCAAAAGTCCATTGTGGGTTGAATGTCAGGGAATGGCTGCTTTGTCCTTCCAAGCATAGTCTGTTGATACGCAAATATCTTTTCCAGCCACGGCTGATCTGTTCAACAAGTCCTCCCCTCATTCCAGTAACAGTTTAAAATCAATGTTCATGACAAAATTCATGTGCCTCATTCTTGGCATGTGGGGGCCTAGCATGATCGGAGGCAGTTCCCTTTTTAAAAAGAAATGTTTAAAATTCGTTTTAATTTCAGCTTGTGTTGCTTTTTAGTGCAGTGGTTAACACATTAAATTCTTCATTTAAGTTACACAGACAGAAATTTAATACAAGCATGATGAAGGGCATGCTTAAAATAGTGCAGAGAAAAATTCACTTTTTTGTCTTTATCTGTTTACACCAAAGAGCTATCTGGGAAATGTTGCTGAGCTTGCCAGTTGCTCGTGAGCTGTAGTCAGTGTGCATTTACTCACAGATTAGTGTGTCTTGTAGTACTGCCACAATCGTAGTATTTTCCTTTTGAGAGTGGTTTTCCCAACATATTGATTTCTAGTTGGTCGATGTAATCATTTGTCTGAACTGTCATTATATAATTTACCGAGCTGCATGATTCACATATCCCTTGAGCTCATACGCATTTACGTATTTATGTTTATCATTGTGCACATTCTGTCCTAATCATGGCCCATTGGTGCAAGTATCTGTGCCACAGCTGATTACTTAAAAAGATAGGAACTTGATTTTTTTGTTCTTTTCAAGATTTGTTTGTCTCAACTGTCCTTTTTGACCCGTTTCCTGCTTTTAGAAAATTCTTAACATAAGCAGCAATGCTGATAATTGGCTTAAGTGCACTTTGAGGTTATCTCTTAGTTATCATTGTTTCACATTATGACTAAAAAGAGTATTTCTCAAGCATTCCTCCATATAAGGTTTTTGGAGCCACCCCACACCTTGGGGTGTTCTTGATAAAATGAAATAAGAAAATGAGCAGTGTAATACTTAAAATGATTCTTTTACAAGAATCAGGTTAAAGCTCAGTTGTGGCTTTTGGGTATTTTTCCGCAAAATATTTTGACAAGTAATACTTTTTTTGGAAATTCACTTAGCTGAGATGCACATTGTACATTTATGACAGTTCTACATGGATGAGACAAGATTAGGTGCTGATAATGAAAGGTGACTTGGAGGGACAGCCTTTACCTTTCACCTCCTTAGTGGAATATTTTGGTACACATTTCTGCACTGTAAAAGGCCAACTATGTTGTGGGTAATTAGCTGTTCGTGAAAATTATTGATGGCACCTGAATACCCATTGTTTTAATCTCCAGTTTAAATACCTATATTTGCTGCCTTAACTGTATCCCAATTTGTAGGAAGAGTCAGCATTTTGGCAATAGGTTCATAAAACCTCTGCAGTCCAATTGCAGGTATGTGCAATATAATTTTGAAGTGTCTCCTGACAACGCAGAGCATGCACAGAGCAATCATCAACGTCATCAGTGCATCCGAACATTTGCCAGATGGCCAGTATGAATCCGCACATGCACGCAACCGACATCACCATGTAGCGATGTCAGGCGTAATGACATCTGAGCGTTGCCTCACCCCTCAGTATGGCTGCATTTGCTGCCTCCATTCCCCCAACTGTACCGTGCTCCATCCCACCACCTCAATTGCCACTTTTTTTCTTTCCCGCTCCCTCCTGCGATCGCCGCTGAAATATGTCTTTCATTTTGATATTTTCAGGCTGCTGATCTGGATGACTATTATGTAACTCAGCAAAATACCAAATATGCTAGATTCAATAATGGGATTTTTCGATTTTTGTTTGCCATTTCTCTAATAGTAAACTCTGACGACATAATCATTTGTATTATCTGTGGATGCTGTGAAACTGCCCTTATGCTGATGAGTTAACTGTTCTTGCACAGCCTCCAGGCCCTCGGCCATGGTTACTTAATCCTTTCATTACTGTCGCTTGGCAGCAAGTGAATCAGAAAAGCACAGATTCTAGATGGTGAGTAGGGCACAGGAGATGGCCTGGGAGACAGAGCTAAAATTGTGGGTTTGAAGGTCCAGGTCAGGTGCAGGGGTGGGGACAGAACGTGGAGTGAGAAGACTTTTTAGAGGAATTAATTTTCTTTTATCTTTTCTGATTGCATTTTACTGAATTTACTTTTCCACATCCAGATCCCCACTCCAACCAAAGCTTTCTCTACCAGTGATGGTACAGAGCCTTATCAGTCAAACTCTGAATAATTCAGTTGGCCACATGTTTACCCATACACCAAACATCAACTTTTTAAGCTCACATTGCCACTTCAGCCCATGTGTGAGCTTGCCAGCATTTTGAACAACAAAAGTCAGCCTTTCTCATGGGGATTGGAGGTGGTCACTATCATTCACTCATTATCTAGAAGGTTGAACTGGAGCTGTCCAAATTCATTAATGATGCTTTCTCCCAGTCGTGTGCAGATTGCAAGCTGAGTGTGGAGATTCGAGTTTGGTGAGTAGCGAGTTCGATGAAGGGGGGAGGAGGTGCTCCATTTTTCTACTTTTTTAACCCTCCAGTATTTGGTTCTTGCTTCAGTACAGTGGAAGGAGCTGTTTGGTGAGTAACTGGTAAGCTATTCTACTTAGAATAAATAGTCTGTAAAGTTAAGGTATGGCAGGGCAGCTCTGCTGAGTGGAATGTACAGCCTGTGGCATGTGGGAAGTCATGGACTCACCGTGTGTCCTAGACAGACACATCTGCAGGAAGTGTCACCGGCTGCAGAAGCTTGAGCACTGGATTTAGGAACCCGAGTGGCGGATGGAGTCACTGTTGTGCATCTGCGAGGTGGAGGACTACGTGGATAGCACGTTTAAGGAGGTGGTCACACCGCAGGTTAGGAGCATGCAGGCAGATAGGGAATGGGTGACAGCCAGGCAGACTAAGAGAACCAGGCATGTAGTGCAGGAGTCCCCTGGTATGATCTCACTCGCTAATCAGTTTTCCATTTTAGATACTGGTGTATCTCAGAGAAGTGCAGTCAGAGCCAAGTGGCACCACAGTTGGCTCAGCTGCACAGGAGGGGAGGAAGAAGAGTGGAAGAGCAGTAGTGATAGGGATTCGTTACTTAGGGGAACAGACAGGCGTTTCTGCTGCAGAAAACGGGACTGTAGGATGGTGTGTTGCCTCCATGGTGCCAGGGTCAAGGGTGTCACCGAGTGGCTGGGGGAGGATGAACAGCCAGAAGTCGTGGTCCACATTGGTACCAATGACATAGGTAAGAAGGGGGATGAGGTCAGGTAAGAAGGGGGATGAGGTCATGAAAGAAGATTTTAGGGAGCTAGGAAGGAGATTAAAAAGCAGGACCTCAAAAGCAGTAATCTCAGGATTACTCCCAATCCCACATGCAAGTGAGCAAAGGAATAGGAGAATTTGGTTGGAGAACTGGTACAGGAGGGAGGGCATCAGATTTCTGAGACATTGGGACCAGTTCTGGGGCAGTTGGGACCTGTACAAGATGGATGGGTTGCATCTTAGCAGGATTGGGACTAATATCCTTGCAGGGAGTGCTGTTGGGGAGGGTTAGGGGATGGGAACTTGAGAGGGAGCTCAAATTGGAGGGAAGCAAAACTGATAACTTGTCTGGGGTGTGGGAACCAGGAGCAAGTATCCGAGAGGAATATCAAGGTGCACAGAATATTGGGGGAGGTAGATAGCACGAGAGTAGGGAATAGCATGTTATTAGGTGGGGTCAGAGTAAGGGAGCAAGTAATAAAGTCTGAATCAGGGTTAATGTGCATGTATGTGCATGCACGCAGTGCAGTTAATAAGACTGGTGAGGTCCAGGCACAGATTGCCATGTGGAAATATGATGATGTGACTATAACAGAGACCTGGCTCAAAGAAGGGCAGGACTGGGTGTTAAATATTCCTGCATACAAGGTGTTCAGGAAAGATAGGAAAGGGAAAAAAGGGTGAGGGGTGGCAGTGTTCATTAAGAAGAGCATTGCAGTGCTGGAGAAAAAGGATGTTGCAGAGTGGTCAAGGACAGAATCAATCTGGCTAGAGCTAAGGAACATAAAAGGTGCAGTTACATTGCTCGGTGTTGTTTATAGGTCACCAGCTAGTGGGAAGGACGTGGAGGAACAAATTTGCAAGGAAATTGGAGAGGTGCAAAAATGATAAGGTATTTATAATGGGGGGGCTTTAATTATCCAAACATAGACTGGGATAATAGTAGTGTAAAGGGCAGTGAGGGGAAAGAGTTCCTCGAGTGTGTTCAGGAAAATTTTCTATAACTGTATGTTGCTAGTCCAACAAAAAAGCAGGCACTGCTAGACCTGGCTCTTGGGAATGAGGTGGGCCAAGTGGATCAAGTATCAGTAGGAGAGCATTTATGGGATAGTGATCATTGTATCATTAGGTTTAGGCTGACTATGGAAAAGGACAAAGAGTAATCCAGGGTAAGAATAATTAACTGGGGGAAGGCCAACTTCAGTGGGGTAAGAATGGAGTTGGAGTGAATAAATTGGAGTCAAAAGCTGGAAGGAAAACCGGTAGATGAACAGTGGGCCACCTTCAAAGAAGAGATAGTCCGGGCACAGTCAAGGTATGTTCCCTCGAAGGGGAAAAGTAGGGCAAACAAATCCGGAGTTCCCTTGATGACACGAGAGATAGAGATTAAGATAAAGAAGAAAAAGTGTGCTTATGACAGATGCTGGGTTGAAATGCTGTTGAGAACCATCTGTCCTAGACAGACACATCTGCAGGAAGTGTACCGGCTGCAGAAGCTTGAGCTCTGAGTTTTGGAACTCGAGCTGCTGCTGGAGTCACTGTTCTGCATCTGAATGTAGAAGGTCCAGAGGGGAAGTGAAAAAGCAAACAAGAGCCAAGAGAGAGCATGAGAAGAGACAGGCAGCTAGCATTAAAAGAAATCCCAATGTTTTCAATAGGCATATAAATTGTAAAAGGAGTGGGGCAGATTATGGACCAGAAAGGGTATTTACACATGGAGGCAGAGGGCATAGCTGAGGTATTAAATGAATAAAAGCAAAATAGAGCAGATGCTGGAAATCTGAAATAAAAACAAGAAATGCTGGAAATACTCAGCAGGTCTGGCAGCATCTGGGGAGAGAGAAGCAGAGTTAACGTTTCAGATCAGTGACCCTTCTTCAGAACTGACATTAGAAATGAGAAAGATTTTAAGCAAGTAAAGTGGGGTGGGGCAAGAGATAACAAAAGAGGTGCTGATAGGACAAGGTCACCGAGAATAACTGACCAGAAGGTCATGCAGCAAAGGCAAACGGTACGTTAATGGTGTGCTGAAAGACAACGCGTTAGTACAGGGAGGATGTGAATAGACTGTAAAGCACAAACATTAAAACATTTTTAAAAAACAGAAACAGTGGGTAGGCACAGTAGAAACAAACGAAATACACTAAAAAAAAAACCTAAAATAAAATAACCAAATAAAAAAGACCTAAAATAAAATAACCAAATAAAAAAGACCTAAAATCACTAAACCTAAAAAGGGGTGGGGGGGGGCCATAATGCTCTGAAATTATTGAATTCAATGTTCTGTCTCGTGCCAAATTAGTAAATAAGATGCTGTTCCTCAAGCTTGCAATCACAGGAGGTGTAATACCTGCCCATTTACCACCTCATTATCCAAGGCCCCATACACTCCTTTCAGGTGAACTTTTTTTTTTTGTTTGTTTATTCATTCACGGGATGTGGGCATCGCTGGCCAGGCCAGCATTTATTGCCCATCCCTAATTGCCCTTGAGAAGGTGGTGGTGAGCTGCCTTCTTGAACCGCTGCAGTCCATGTGGGGTAGGTACACCAACAGTGCTGTTAGGAAGGGAGTTCCAGGATTTTGACCCGGTGACAGTGAAGGAACGGCGATATAGTTCCAAGTCAGGGTGGTGTGTGACTTGGAGGGGAACTTGCAGGTGTTGGTGTTCCCATGTATTTGCTGCCCTTGTCCTTCTAGTTGGTAGAGGTCGCGGGTTTGGAAGGTGCTGTCGAAGGAGCCTTGGTGCATTGCTGCAGTGCATCTTGTAGATGGTACACACTGCTGCCACTGTGCGTTGGTGGTGGCGGGAGTGAATGTTTGTAGATGGGGTGCCAATCAAGCGAGCCGCTTTGTCCTGGATGGTGTCGAGCTTCTTGAGTGTTGTTGGAGCTGCACCCATCCAGGCAAGTGGAGAGTATTCCATCACACTCCTGACTTGTGCCTTGTAGATTGTGGACAGGCTTTGGGGAATCAGGAGGTGAGTTACTCGCCTCAGGATTCCTAGCCTCTGACCTGCTCTTGTAGCCACGGTATTTATATGGCTACTCCAGTTCAGTTTTCGGTCAATGGTAGCCCCTAGGATGTTGATAGTGGGGGATTCAGCGATGGTAATGCCGTTGGATGTCAAGGGGAGATGGTTAGATTCTCTTTTGTTGGAGATGGTCATGGCCTGGCACTTGTGTGGTGTGAATGTTACTTGCCACTTATCAGCCCAAGCCTGGATATTGTCCAGGTCTTGCTGCATTTCTACACAGACTGCTTCAGTATCTGAGAAGTTGCGAATGGTGCTGAACATTGTGCAATCATCAGCGAACATCCCCACTTCTGACCTTATGATTGAAGGAAGGTCATTGATGAAGCAGCTGAAGATGGTTGGGCCTGGGACGCTACCCTGAGGAACTCCTGCAGTGATGTGCTGGAGCTCAGATGATTGACCTCCAACAACCACAACCATCTTCCTTTGTGCTAGGTATGACTCCAGCCAGCGGAGGGTTTTCCCCCTGATTCCCATTGACCTCAGTTTTGCTAGGGGTCCTTGATACCATACTCGGTCAAATGCTGCCTTGATGTCAAGGGCAGTCACTCTCGCCTCACCTCTTGAGCTCAGCTCTTTTGTCCATGTTTGAACCAAGGCTGTAATGAGGTCAGGAGCTGAGTGGCCCTGGCGGAACCCAAACTGAGCATCACTGAGCAGGTTGTTGCTAAGCAAGTGCCGCTTGATGGCACTGTTGATGACACCTTCCATCACTTTACTGATGATTGAGAGTAGGCTAATGGGGCGGTAGTTGGCCGGGTTGGATTTGTCCTGCTTTTTGTGTACAGGGCATACCTGGGCCATTTTCCACATTGCAGGGTAGATGCCAGTGTTGTAGCTGTACTGGAACAGCTTAGCTAGGGGCGCGGCAAGTTGTGGAGCACAGGTCTTCAGTACTATTGCCGGCATATTGTCAGGGCCCATAGCTTTTGCAGTATCCAGTGCCTTTGGTCGTTTCTTGATATCACGTGGAGTGAATCGAATTGGCTGAAGTTTGGCATCTGTGATGCTGGGGACTTCAGGAGGATGCCGAGATGGATCATCAACTCGGCACTTCTGGCTGAAGAACTGCAATTGCCGGAGGTGTATACCTTACCATTTACCTCCTCATTATCCAAGGCCAGACTGGTTTCAATCTCATAATGAAGAGCTGGAACCTGTCATAGCCGCTAAGCGCATTGCACTGTTGAACTACAAGAAAGCCCCCAGCGAGTTAACATCTGTAGCACTTAAAGCAGCCAGAAGCACTGCACAAAGAACAGCCAGGCGCTGCGCAAACGACTACTGGCAACACCTATGCAGCCATATTCAGCTGGTCTCAGACACCAGAGGAGTGTATGATAGCATTAAGAGAGCTCTTGGGCCAACCATCAAGAAGATCGCCCCCCTCAAATCTAAATCAGGGGACATAATCACTGACCAACGCAAACAAATGGACCGCTGGGTTGAGCACTACCTAGAACTGTGCTCCAGGGAGAATGTTGTCACTGAGACTGCCCTCAATGCAGCCCAGCCTGTACCAGTCATGGATGAGCTGGACATACAGCCAACCAAATCGGAACTCAGTTATGCCATTGATTCTCTTGCCAGCGGAAAAGCCCCAGGGAAGGACAGCATTACCCCTGAAATAATCAAGAGTGCCAAGCCTGCTATACTCTCAGCACTACATGAACTGCTATGCCTGTGCTGGGACGAGGGAGCAGTACCTCAGGACATGCGCGATGCCAATATCATCACCCTCTATAAAAACAAAGGTGACCGCGGTGACTGCAACAACTACTGTGGAATCTCCCAGCTCAGCATAGTGGGGAAAGTCTTTGCTCGGGTCGCTATAAACCGGCTCCAGAAGCTGGCCGAGCGCGTCTACCCTGAGGCACAGTGTGGCTTTCGTGCAGAGAGATCGACCGTTGACATGCTGTTCTCCCTTCGTCCGATACAGGAGAAATGCCGTGAACAACAGATGCCCCTCTACATTGCTTTCATTGATCTCACCAAAGCCTTTGACCTGGTCAGCAGACGTGGTCTCTTCAGACTACTAGAAAAGATTGGATGCCCACCAAAGCTACTAAGTATCATCACCTCATTCCATGACAATATGAAAGGCACAATTCAACATGGTGGCTCCTCATCAGAGCCTTTTCCTATCCTGAGTGGCGTGAAACAGGGCTGTGTTCTCGCACCCACACTTGTTGGGATTTTCTTCTCCCTACTGCTTTCACATGCGTTCAAGTCCTCTGAAGAAGGAATTTTCCTCCACACAAGATCAGGGGGCAGGTTGTTCAACCTTGCCTGTCTAAGAGCGAAGTCCATAGTACGGAAAGTCCTCATCAGGGAACTCCTCTTTGCTGACGATGCTGCTTCAACATCTCACACTGAAGAGTGCCTGCAGAGTCTCATCAACAGGTTTGCGGCTGCCTGCAATGAATTTGGCCTAACCATCAGCCTCAAGAAAACGAACATCATGGGGCAGGATGTCAGAAATGCTCCATCCATCAATATTGGCGACCACGCTCTGGAAGTGGTTCAAGAGTTCACCTACCTAGGCTCAACTATCACCAGTAACCTGTCTCTAGATGCAGAAATCAACAAGCGCATGGGAAAAGCTTCCACTGCTATGTCCAGACTGGCCAAGAGAGTGTGGGAAAATGGCGCACTGACACGGAACTCAAAAGTCCGAGTGTATCAAATCTGTGTCCTCAGTACCTTGCTCTATGGCAGCAAGGCCTGGACAACGTATGTCAGCCAAGAGCGACGTCTCAATTCATTCCATCTTCGCTGCCTCCGGAGAATACTTGGCATCAGGTGGCAGGACCGTATCTCCAACACAGAAGTCCTCGAGACGGCCAACATCCCCAGCTTGTACACACTACTGAGTCAGCGGCGCTTGAGATGGCTTGGCCATGTGAGCCGCATGGAAGATGGCAGGATCCCCAAAGACACATTGTACAGCGAGCTCGCCACTTGTATCAGACCCATCGGCTGTCCATGTCTCCGCTTTAAAGACGTCTGCAAACGCGACTTGAAATCCTGTGACATTGATCACAAGTCGTGGGAGTCAGTTGCCAGCGTTTGAAAGAGCTGGCGGACAGCCATAAAGGCGGGGCTAAAGAGTGGCGAGTCGAAGAGACTTAGCAGTTGGCAGGTAAAAAGACAAAAGCGCAAGGGGAGAGCCAACTGTGTAACAGCCCCGACAATCAAATTTTTCTGGAACACCTGTGGAAGAGCCTGTCACTCTAGAATTGGCCTTTATAGCCACTCCAGGCGCTGCTCCACACACCACTGACCACCTCCAGGCACTTACCCATTGTCTCTCGAGATAAGGAGGCCAAAGAAAAAAAAAATCCAAGGCCCCATACACTCCTTTCAGGTGAAGCAGTCATTTACTTGGACTTCTTTCAATGTAGTATACTGTATTCGCTGCTCACAATGTGGTCACCTCTACATTGGGGAGACCCATCGCAGATTGGGTGACCCCTTTGCGGATCACCTCCACTCAGTCTGCAAGCATGACCCCGAGATCCGGTTGCTGGCCATTTCAGCACCCCGCCCCTGCTCTCATGCAGACATATCTGTCCTGGGATTGCTGCAGTGTTCCAGTGAACATCAACGCAAGCTCGAGGAACAGCATCTTATTTACCAATTTGGCACGCTACAGCCTGCCAGACAGAACATTGAATTCAATAATTTCAGAGCATGACGGGCACCCTCCCGCCCCCCCATTTTATGTTTAGTTATTTTTTATTTGGCTATTTTATTTTAGGTTTTTTAGTGTTGAGTTTGTTTCTCCTGTGCCGACCTACTGTTTCTGTTTTTTTTTTAATTTAATCATGTGCTTGGTGTGCTTTGTGCTTTACAGTCTATTCACACCCTCTCTGTACTAACGCTTTGTCTTTCAGCACACCATTAACATACCGTTTGCCTTTGTTCTATGACCTTCTGGTCAGTTATTCTCTGTGACCTTGTCCTGTCAACAGCTCTTTTGTTATCTCTTGCCCCGCCCCCGCTTTTCTTGCTTAAAATCTTTTACATTTCTAATATTTGTCTGTTCTGAAGTGTCACTGACCTGAAACGTTAACTCTGCTTCTCTCTCCACAGATGCTGCCAGACCTGCTGAGTATTTCCAGCATTTCTTGTTTTTTATATTAAATGAATACTTTGCCTGGGTTGCATCTTCTTCCTTGGTCAAGACAGATGCAATGTTGAAAGAGGAGGTAAGTCAGACACTAGAGGGGTTTAAAATTTTTAGAGGAAGTATTGGATAGACTGTCTGTACTTAAAAGTGGATAAAGCACCAGGACCAGATGAGATGTATCCACGGATACTGAGGAATATGAGGGTAGAAATTGCAGAGGCACTGGCCTTAATTTTTCAGTCTTCCTCCGACTCGGGGGTGGTGCCAGAGGACTGGAGCATTGCAAACGTTACACCCTTGTTCAAAAAGTTGTGGTAGATAAGCCCAGCAATTGCAGGCCGGTCAGTTTAACTTTGGTGGTGGGAAAACTTGTAGAAAAAATAATCTGGGACGAAATTAATTGTCACATGGACAAATGCTAGTTAGTTGAGGAAAGCCAGGATAGATTCGTTAAGGGAAAATCATGTTTAACTTGCTGGAGTTTTTTGGGGAGGTAACAGAGAGGGTTGATGAGGGCAATGCCGTTGATGTGTACACGGGCCTTCAAAAGGCATTTGATACAGTGCCACACAACAGACTTGTGAGCAAACTTGTAGCTCATGGGATAAAAGTGACGCTAGCCACATGGATACGAAATTGGCTGAGTGACAGGAAACCAAGAGTAGTGGTTAATGGATATTTTCCAGGCCCTAGGAATCAGTGTTGGGACCCTTGCTTTTCCTGCTATATATTAATGACCTCGACCTTGGTGGTGTACAGGGCACAATTTCAAAGTTTGCAGATGATACGAAACTTGGAAGCATTGTGAACTGTGAGGAGGATAGTGTCGAACTTCAAAGGACATAGACAAGTTGGTGAAATGGGCAGACTGGCAGCAGATGAAGTTCAGTGCAGAGAAATGTGAAGTGATTCATTTTGGCAGGAGGAATATGGAGAGACAATATAGAATAAAGGGTACAATTCTAAAGGTGCAGGAGCAGAGGGATCTGGGTATATATGTGCACAAATCATGGAAGGTGGCAGGACAGGTTGAGGGAGCGGTCAATAAAGCATACAGAATCCTGGGCTTTATTAATAGGGGCATAGAGTATAAGAGCAAGGGAGTTATGTTGAACTTGGATAAGACAATAGTTTGACCTCAGCTGGAGTATTGCATCCAGTTCTGGGTGCTGCACTTTGGAAAGATGTAAGGGCATTGAAAAGAGTGCAGAAAAGATTCACAAGAATGATTCCAGGGATGAGGAATTTCAGTTCTGAAGATAGATTGGAGAAGTTAGGACTGTTTCTCTTGGAGAAGAGATGGCTGAGGGGTGATTTGATAGAGGTATTCAAAGTCATGAGGGGTCTGGACAGAGAAGATAGAAACTGTTCCCACTCGTGAAAGGGCACAGATTTAAAGTATTTGGTAAGAGAAGCAAAAGTGACACAAAGAAAATCTTTTTCACACAGTGAGTGGTGAGGGTCTGGAATGCGCTACCTGAGAATGTGGTGGAGGCAGGTTCAATTGAAGCATTCAAAAGGGAATTAGACAGTTGTATGAAAAGGAAGAATGTGCAGGGTTACTGGGAGAAGGCAAGGGAATGGAACTGAGGGAATTGCTCTTTCGGAGAGCCAGTGCAGACACAATGGGCTGAATGGCGGTCTCCTGCACTAAGGATTCTGTGAAAACTAAAAAAAAATTAAAATTGGACATTGGCTTCTGACAGTCACAATTACAAGTATGTTCATTTCCTGTTTCTTCCCTAAAAAAGTTATATATTAGCTGCTAAAATGAAGCTTTTGAAAAATTTAATTTATTTTCCACAAAGGAACTTTCTGAGACGTGCTTTACATGAAGATTTATTTCAATACTGGTCGCAGCTGCTTTTCTGAGATAAGGTGGATGTTCCCTGGTGTGAATATATTAACTTTTTTACAATTCCTGTCTCTAATTTTAGAATTGCCAAAAATTAGAAGTAAAATAGGGAGTTGGTTTGAGTCGTAATGTATTTTGTCTTGATCAGAAAAATTATACTGAGATTTATACTCCGGATGATAGTGAACTCCAAATAAATATGCAAAGAATAAGGAGACAAAAATTAAAATGTTCTCTGTGGCTTACGGGGGTGGTGGGGGGTGGAACGGCGGGGTGCTGGGGGTGTTGTTGCGGGGAGTGTGGTGGTGGTCATGCTCCATAGAAAATAATTTCATGCCGTTAGCACCCACTCCAGTAATTTCTAAATCTCCATTGCTGCTAATTGTCCTTTTGTGTGTTGCAGTAATATTCCTGAGAAAATAAGAGTCTTTAAATAAGGTCGAGGTACAAAGGGATCATGGGGTAAAGCTTCACAAATCATTAAAAATAATGACACATGTTAACAATCACAAAGCAACAAGCCCAGAGAACCATGGATGACCAGAAACATTCAGGGTACGATGAGAAGGAAAAGAGAGGCTGTTAGCAAATACAAGGAGAGCAAATCAACGGAAGCATTAGTGGAGTACAGAAAGTGTAGGATGGAGCTTAAGAAAGCAATTAGGAGAGCAAAGAGGGGAAACGAGAAAGCTCTGGCTGGTAAAAGTAAGGAAAATCCCAAGATATTCTATAAGTATATCAATGGGAAGAGGATAACCAGGGAAAGAGTAGGACCCATTAGGGACCAAGGGGGAAGTTTGTGGGTGGAGCCAGAGGACATTGGTAGGGTGTTGAACGAATACTTCACATCTGTCTTCACCCAAGAGAAAGAGGATGTTTAGAGATACAGCGCTGAAACAGGCCCTTCGGCCCACCGAGTCTGTGCCGACCATCAACCACCCATTTATACTAATCCTACACTAATCCCATTTTCCTACCACATCCCCACCTGTCCCTATATTTCCCTACCACCTACCTATGCGAGGGGCAATTTATAATGGCCAATTTACCTACCAACCTGCAAGTCTTTTGGCTTATGTAGATATGGAACTCAGAGAGAGAGACTGTGAGGATCTTGAGCAAATTGTCATAGGAAGTGACAAAGTATTGGAGGTTTTGGCAGGCTTAAAAGTGGACAAATCTCCAGGTCCGGACGATTTGTGTCCCAGGATGCTGTGGGAGGTGAGGGTGGAGATTGCAGAGGCTCTGACCCTAATTTTTAATTCTTCTCTGGTCTGGAGAACAGCTAATGTGGTCCCACTATTTAAGAAAGGTTGTAGAGATAAACCTGGGAACTACAGACCAGTGAGTCTCACATCAGTGGTAGGGAAACTATTGGAGAAAATTCTGAAGGAGAGAATCTATCTCCACTTGGAGAGGCAAAATTTGATTAGGAATAGTCAGCATAGCTTTGTCAGAGGGAAGTCATGCCGAACAAATTTGATTGAATTTTTTGAGCATGTGACCAGGTGTGTAGATGTAGGTGGGTAGTGCAGTGAACCAGGTGTGTAGATGTAGGTGGGTAGTGCAGTGAATGTAGTTCACATGGATTTCAGCAAAGCCTTTGACAAGGTCCCACATGGGAGACTTATCAACAAAGCAAATGCACATGGGATACAGGGTAACTTGATAAGGTGGATTCAAAATTGGCTTAGTTGTGGGAGACAGAGAGTGATGACAGACTGGAAGTCCGTGACTGGAAGCCAGTGTCCAGTGACGTACCACAGGGATATGTGCTGGGTCCCCTATTGTTTGTCATTTATATAAACGACATAGATGACTGTGGGGGGTAGGATCAGTAAGTTCGCGGATGACGCAAAGATTGGCCGAGTGGTTAACAGTGAGGTGGAGTGTCTTGGGTTACAGGAAGATATAGACAGGATGGTCAAATGGACAGAAAAGTGGCAGATGGAATTTAACGCTGAAAAGTGTGAGGTGCTATACATTGGAAGGAGTAATGTGACACAGAAGTATTCAATGAATGGCCTGACACTGGGAAGTTCCGAGGAACAAAGGGACCTTGGCGTGTTTGTCCATAGATCTCTGAAGGCAGAAGGGCAGGTTAATAGGGTGGTAAAAAAGGCATATGGGACACTTGCCTTTATCAATCGAGACGTAGATTACAAAAGCAGGGAGGTCATGTTGGAGTTGTACAGAACTTTGGTAAGGCCACAGCTGGAGTACTGTGTGCAATTCTGGTCGCCACATTATAGGAAGGATGTGATTGCACTGGAGAGGGTGCAGAGGCGATTCACCAGGATGTTGCCTGGGATGAAACATTTAAGCTATGAAGAGAGGTTGAATAGGCTTGGGTTGTTTTCGCTGGAGCAGAGAAGACTGAGGGGTGACCTGATCGAGGTGTACAAGATTATGAGGGCCATGGACAGGGTGGATAGGGAGCAGCTGTTCCCCTTAGTTGAAGGGTCAGTTACAAGGGGTCACAAGTTTAAGGTGAGGGGCGGAAGGTTTAAGGGGGATTTGAGGAAGAACTTTTTTACCCAGAGGGTGGTGACAGTCTGGAATGCCCTGCCTGGGAGGGTGGTAGAGGCGGGTTGTCTCACTTCCTTTAAAAAGTACCTGGGTGAGCACTTGGCACGTCATAACATTCAAGGCTATGGGCCAAGTGCTGGCAAATGGGATTAGGTAGACAGGTCAGCTGTCTTTAATGCATTGGTGCAGACTCGATGGGCCTCTTCTGCACTGTATTATTCTGTGAAAGCATTGGAGTTCATTTCTATCGGAATATAATTGAAAAGCAGAGACATAGTTCTGATCTCTATGTAACATAAAGGATATAGAAGCACAGAAGAAAGTCCAAAAAACATTTACAAGGAAATTGCCAGAACTGAGAGGGTACAAGTTTCAGGAGTGGCTGAACGTACTAGGGCTCTTTTGTTTGGAAAAGAGAAGTCAAAGACCTGATCAAGGTCTTTAAAATTGAGAGGTCTGATAGGGTAAGTGTGGAGAAGATGCTTCCATTAGGGCCACAAATATAAGAGCCATACATAATTCCAATATGAAATTCAAAAGAAACCTCTTTCCTCCAGAGTCAGAAGAATGTGGAACATTATGGAATATGGCGTGGTTGAGGCAATTAGCATAGATGCATTTAAGGAGAAGTTATTAGGGAGAAAGGAATAGAAGAATATGTTGATGGGATGAGGTGAAGTGAGGTGGGAGGAGGCTCATGTGGAGCATAAATATTGGCAAGGACCAGTTGGGCCAAAGTCCTGTTTCTATGCTGTCAAATTCAATGCAAGTATTGGCATGTTGGGTTTACTTGCAGTTTGGGTTATGACAAACTCATTACCCAGTGATCTTTGTCAAACTTATTGTTTTCATGTACCATAGTTCAGAGCTGTTAGAGTATTTTTGATAACTGTCAACATTTGACAGCTTTCTGGGTAGGTGTCTTTGTACTGAACAAATGATGTAATTGCTAAGAAGTCACCTAGGCAGTGCAATCACGTGATTGGTTGTAAGTGTATCCTTTGCATGATCTACAGAAATACAGGCCAATTTTTGTTTCTGATTATGCGCAGATGTTTGAATCACCTATTTTGAAATGCTATTTGACAGCTAACATGAATTTTATTTCCTATATATAAAATAACTGGTATTCTTCTAAGCATTTAAGGAACTTGCTAGCTTATGTTCAGAAATATTCAAAGAGCTGCATATTCCCAAAAGAGATTTGTCCCAAAACTAATTTGTTCTTTCATGGCCAGTGTGATGATCTGAACTGGTTTTGATCACTTGAGGGGGTTGGAGAAGAATTTTGCAGATAGTTTTCCCCTTTCTAACCTTGCTGCTTTTCTGTTTCATTCCCTCTTCTTCTGTCCTCTCCAGAAGATGCTGGTTCTTTGGGATGTGTTTGCATGGTAACTCACCCGAGTAGCTATCCTTTAATGAGCACTGATGTTGCTTGATTATCGTAGGCATCAATATGAAGCACAATTCTATCCCCACTGGATCTCTAGAGATAGCAATCAGGAAACCGTAACTGATGCCAATTTTCTGCTCACTATCTTAGAGGTGGTAATTTTATATGGTTTGGGGACTGAACCTAGGACCTTTAGTGTATAACTAATCATTTGATTTTTTTAAACTGGATGAATCATTGGAGCAGTGACTCATCACTCTCTTTGAAGTACTTTTGTGTGCTTTCCAACAAAAGCAAAAATATATAGCTTTGTTCTGCTTGCCTTGTTTTCTCATTCTTATTCTTTGTTTTGTTTTAGATTATTGGGTCTGAAAAGTTTGGATTTTTTTTCTTAAAATGAAACAAAATTGGTTATATTATGTCCTACCATATACGAATACATGAACACAATGGCGCTATTATCCCAGCTTGAAAATAATGGTGACTTGATTCACCCATTTAAAATGATGCACCATTTTTGCGCAATACTGCCTTAAATTATTCTGTTGGTTAGTTTTGAATAGCCTATAGGAAAGGTATGATATTGTAGAGGAAATTACATAATGCAGTTCAGTAGCATCATCAGATTAAATCTGCATGGCACCACAGTTTTCTTTAATTCTAAACTACTTCTCAAAATAACTGAAATGCAGAGGGAAAAGAAAAACATCCTGCAGTTCTCTCTAATTATTGAGACAAAGAACCCGCCCAGCTCATTTTTGACTTGTTGCAATCAATCTGCACACACCACATGACCAGCATTTTGTTCCAAGCTTCAATAATCATCTGTGTAAGTAAAACCTCTTGATAGAACCTACTTCTATGCTTAAATAGCTTATATGCATGACCTCTTGTTTTTCTTCACATCTCGAATTCAAATTGATGGTCTACACCTAAACTGTCTGGTGCATTCATCATTTTAAATATTTCAATTAAATCACTACAGAGTCTCTGAAAAGGCCCTATCACAGGGGTGTCCAGCCTTTTCTCGTGAGGGCCGCATTACAAAATTTGTCTTAAATAGGGGGCTGGTCAGCAAATTTCAGAAGGAACAAGGCATTAGAAATTTATTTTAATCAAAACAACAAAAAATGTGCATTTTTGTGAACTAGCTTTACATAAGACGAATTATTAATTTACTATGTTGAGCACTGATTTATTGAGATACCTGCCATTGTTTTTGCTTGCACAAGTACGCAATGTCTGCCCACACACTTGATGTCGTGATGCAGAGTATTCCAGATAGATGTCCATCAGTCAGGAGTGATCGTGATTGCTCTGTTTCGCTCCCAGACCCAGCGCCTCCCTTCCCCTCCCTCCATCCCGTCTCCCTGCCTCCCCCCCGCCGCCTCAAGTATGAAACTATATTTATCTATGTTAAGTGGCAGCTGCCAGCCGCAGGCCCATTTCACCACATCTATATCATAGGTTTTTTTCTCATTAATATTTCCCCTATTTTGGTTTTGGAGTAACGAAGAAATTAATTGTAAAGCATTGCTTTTAATTTACTGGAAGGGAAGACTTACCTTAAATTTGTCTCAGCAATAATTTATTTGAATAATGTTGGACATTATAAAACTCTAATCTGACCAATAATCTGTCTCTGGAGATGTACAAAAGAAATGAGGCACATCATGAAAAGTAGACACCCATTTGCACAAAAAGCAAGAGCTTCATGCATAAAACAAAACTTAACTGTATACTAGAAAGCATCAGTCTCTCTCTCCCTCTCTCCTGTATTGCTAAGGTTGTCACTCCTCCTGGATTGTCCTGAAGTCTCTAGTAACTAAAAATTAATATCCTGGATGTTGCTGCAAGAAACCCAGGAGAAAAATCGTGGGGACATTAATAAAACAACTTTTTTCAATTTTCTTTTAAAACTTTTGTTTATTTAGTATAGAAATATTGATAATTGGGCGGGGGAGAGGCTGTTTGCGTAAAGAATCATCTTATCAGATAATGATTGATCTGTTAATTTTCCAATTGGCAAAGACGCTGTTCAGTTTCCAGTTGGAGTGGGAAGACAGTGCACTGCGTGGAAGGATGTGCCAGATAATTGTTGATGAGATTATAGAGGCAGGTGGTTGGAAGCGAGAAGTCATGTGATGAAAAACTCGAATTAGCCATGTTATTTCTCTACCAAATCCTCCCTCTCTCTGAAGTCTTGGAAGCTTCAGCTCTTTGAAGTTCCCAGGCCTAGATTACTGGTAAAAGCTGTTTCCTCATTGATGCCAGATAGCTGCACCTTAATAGGTCAAAAACTCAATTCAGGAAGTAGCCTTTTCTGCTTCCCAGACCTGGAAACTTCCAGGCATTATACTGTGCTTTCTGCAGAAATGCAAAGAAGTATCAAGCAGAAGCTTTGCATGCTGAATCAAAGGAGCTCACAGTGTGTGTTTTGGCAAACCGTGCAGTAGGTCTAGTAGTCCTGAAGAGTAAAAGCAGACTATAGCCACAAAAATAGAAACTCCTGTCCCTGGAGCAGGACCATGTTCTGATGAAGCATCTGTGCCAGAAACATCAACCTGTCTCAAACATCAATCTGCCTAGCTCAGATTCAGTTAGCAAAGTCACTGTTCTGATCAGAGGGCTGCAGTGTTCCCAGGCAAAAGAGGGGATATTGTTTCTAAAGTTTGCTTTGAACCTGTTTGGTACATTGTAGGAGGCTAAAAACAGCGATATTAGAGATGGTGCGACAAAGTGGTGAGCTGCCATGACGTCAGGGTCTCATAGAATAGAGATGTTCAGCTAAGTGAGCACCTAATATTTGGCTTCACAAGTGTAGAGGAAATTGCCATGTGACCAGTGCATGCAGTAGACTGGGTTAGAGGAAGAATGGGGAGTTGGTGGAGGGTGACATGTTTGGCATTGTGTATGTGATAGAAATATCTGAAGTTAATTGGGTTCTTTTCAGTCCAACTCAATATTAAGTATAGACATTTTCTGGATTCTACAGGAACACCTTGAACGCAAGTATATTTTTCTAATGATGGATCTGATTTAGAAAAATGTCTTCTGAAGGCACATTTGTGGGAAATGATTTGATATCTAAAATGGTTATTTGACACACTAAGCACGCTCTCTTCTGAGGGGCCTTTCTTGAAACCGGGACTGTAATCAAAGGAACAGATTGGTTCTGGATTTGTTCCCATTCTATTCAATAATAGACCTTTTTCTTCAGGATCAAAGCCTGCTTGTTACATAAAACACTTTGTTGCCCACACCAAAAATAGAGCAATTACATTGTCAGGCTACCAACAGATTCCTTCTAACTTCTTTTTCCCCTCTCTTCCTGATTCTAGGAGCCTGGGCCAGCTAAAGTGGCAGTGACAGGTTCAGGGATTCCTGATCCAGAAAAGATCCCAGATTCACGTTCCAGCCTGTGGCAGGAGGAGCTTCACAGTAGGGATGTGGAGGCAACTCAAAGTTGGCCTCTTCCTGATGGTGGCTCTCATGGAGGATTACTTTCCCTGAGAGAGGGTAAGTATAGTGAGTGGCTTTCCAGTAAACATTCCTTATGAAAGGTTCTACGTTTAACTTTAGTGCAGAAAATTTAATTATGCAATTTAATTTAAATTTGGTTAAATTCCTTGTTTCTTACAATAATATCTCAAGTTGGTATTTTGGTATTTTATGAAATTAGGGTGAAATAATTTTCATGCTTCAATCAATATTTGTTCAAAGTTGTCTTCAGATCAGATCTTTACCTATAATTTCCTTTCACTTGAATGTTGTTTGTGCTCATCAGGATTGGATTTTGTAAATTCTGCACTTGCTTTCTCTTCAGAGCTCTTGTGTAGTATGCATTTACCCTCCTATTATAACGGCAATCATTCATCTCTTTCCCTTCTCACTTTAACATTGGGTCGCCCAAAATGTCTTGGACGTTTTGATCAACTGAGCCCATTCAAAATTGAATGCAGTAAGTCTCACTGTAGTTTGGTGTTTTGGCATAGAATTCCTTACAACCAGTCTACACATTGGTGTTGGCCTTATTGTCCACAAGGTTTCATTATTCCTTTTATCCCTTGATGTGTTGAAGATAAATAATTAATTGCAAAATCTTAACTAGATCTTTAAGCAAACTAGCTCCATGGTTATATTAAATATTTCTTTTACCAATAATTCAAAAATCTAGTTGGATCACTGTTTAGAATTAAGTATTTTTCGTGATACTTTCCCTTTATGAATGGACTAATAGAAAGGGGCGTGGTGGTTCCCACTGTTCACCTTCCAACTGACTGCAATTGTGTTTTGTTAAAATGATGTGTTAGCCCCTGTGTCTTTCGGGTCAAATAAACAAATGATAGGTTTTCTCGTAGATTAAAAAAGATAATCATTTTTATGCAATTATTGAAATGGTCGCAGCCTCAGCCACATGCCATTTACTCTCACACATAGATCAGAATAGATAGATAGAGAGAAAAGGTAGGTAGTTTGAAGTCCAAAGTGAGGTAAGTGCTCATGGTTTACAGTAAACCTGTTGAATCTTCTCAGGAGGACAGTCTCTCTTTTAAAGGTGTAGGCCTGGGTGTTCGTAGTCTTAAACTTGTTGAGATATTGTAGAGTTCTAGGGTTTGCAACTCAGCATGAAGCTGGTAGCTTTGATTTTATTACCTTCACAGTTGGAGAGTCTTAGTCACTTAGTGATGTCTCTTTTTTTTTTAATTCATGGGATTTTGGCATTGCTGGCTATGCCAGCATTTGTTGCCCATCCCTAATTGCCCTTGAAAAGGTGGTGGTGAGCTGCCTTCTTGAACCGCTGCAGTCCATGTGACGTCGGTACACCCACAGTGCTGTTAGGAAGGGAGTTCCAGGATTTTGATCCAGTGACCGTGAAGGAATGGCGATATAGTTCCAAGTCAGGATGGTGTGAGACTTGGAGGGGAACTTGCAGGTGGTGGTGTTCCCATGCATATGCTGCCCTTGTCCTTCTAGTTGGTATAGGTCGTGGGCTTGAAAGGTGCTGTCTAAGGAGCCTTGGTGCGTTGCTACAGTGCATCTTGTAGATGGTACATACTGCTGCCACTGTGCGTCGGTGGTGGAGGGAGTGAATGTTGAAGGTGGTGGATGGGGTGCCAATCAAGTGGGCTGCTTTGTCCTGGATAGTATCGAGCTTCTTGAGTGTTGGAGCTGCACCCATCCAGGCAAGTGGAGAGTATTCCATCACACTGCTGACATCTGCCTTGTAGATGGTAGACAGGCTTTCGGAAGTCAGGAAGTGAGTTACTCGCCACAGGATTCCCAGACTCTGACCTGTTCTTGTAGCCATGGTACTTATATGGCTACTCCAGTTCAGTTTCTGGTCAATGTTGATCAGAATGTTGATAGTGGGGGATTCAGCAATGGTAATGCCATTGAATGTCATGGGGAGATGGCTGGATTCTCTCTTCTTGGAGATGGTCATTGCCTGGCACTTGTGTGGTGTGAATGTTACTTGCCACTTATCAGCCCAAGCCTGGATATTGTCTAGGTCTTGCTGCATTTCTACACAGACTGCTTCACTATCTGAGGAGTCGCGAATGGTACTGAACATTGTGCAGTCATCAGTGAACATCCCCACTTCTGACTTTATGATTGCAGGAAGGTCATTGATGAAGCAGGTGAAGATGGTTGGGCCCAGGACACTACCCTGAGGAACTCCTGCAGTGTTGTCCTGGAGCTCAGATGATTGGCCTCCATCAACCACAACCATCTTCCTTTGTGCTAGGTATGACTCCAACCAGTGGAGAGGTTTCCCCCTGATTCCCATTGACTTCAGTTTTGCTAGGCCTCCTTGATGCCATACTTGGTCAAATACTGCCTTGATGTCAAGGGCAGTCACTCTCGCCTCACCTCTTGAGCTCAGCTCTTTTGTCCATGTTTGAACCAAGGCTGTAATGAGGTCAGGAGCTGAGAGGCATTGGCAGAACCCAAACTGAGTGTCACTGAGCAAGTTCTTGCTAAGCAAATGCCGCTTGATGGCACTGTTAATGTCACCTTCCTACTGATGATTGAGAGTAGGCTGATGGGGCGGTAATTGGCCGGGCTGGACTTGTCCTGCTTTTTGTGTACAGGAAATACCTGGGCAATTTTCCACATTGCTGGGTAGATGCCAGTGTTGTAGCTGTACTGGAACAGCTTGGCTAGGGGTGCAGCAAGTTCTGGAGCCCAGGTCTTCAGTACTATTGCCAGAATGTTGTCAGGGCCCATAGCTTTTGCAGTATCCTGTGCCTTCAGTCGTTTCTTGATATCAAGCGGAGTGAATCGAATTTGCTGAAGTCTGGCATCTGTGATGCTGGGGACTTCAGGAGGAGGCTGAGATGGATCATCAACTCGGCACTTCTGGCTGAAGATTGTTACAAATGTTTCAGCCTTATCTTTCGCCCTGATCTGGGATCCCCCATCATTGAGGATGGGGATATTTGTGGAGCCACCTCCTCCAATTAGTTGTTTAATTGTCCACCACCATTCACGGCTGGACATTGGAGGACTGCAGAGCTTGGATCTGATCTGTTGATTGTGGGATTGCTTAGCTCTGTCTATCTCATGCTGCTTACGCTGTTTGCCACGCAAGTATTCCTGTGTTGTAGCTTCATAAGGTTGACACCTCATTTTGAGGTATGGTTGGTGCAGCTCCTGGCATGTTCTCCTTCATGCTTCATTGAACCAGGGTTGGTTTCCTGGCTTGATGGTAATGGTAGAGTGGGGGATATGCCGGGCCATGAGGTTACATATTGGTTGAGTATAATTCTGCTGCTGATGGCCCACAGCACCTCATGGATGCCCAGTTTTGCGTTGCTAGATCTGTTCGAAATCTTTCCCATTTCGCACGGTGGTAGTGCCATGCAACACAATGGAGGTTATCTTCAATGTGAAAGCTCGACTTCGTCTCCACAAGGACTGTGCGGTGGTCACTCCTATCAATACTGTCATGGCCAGATGCATCTGCGGCAGGCAGATTTGGTGAAGACGAGGTCAAGTATGTTTTTCCCTCTTGTTGGTTCCCTCACCACCTGCCGCATACCCAGTCGAGCAGCTATGTCCTTTAGGACTTGGCCGGCTCGGTCAGTAGTGGTGCTACTGAACCACCTTTTAGAATTAGAATTAGAACAGTACAGGCCCTTCGGCCCTCGATGTTGCGCCGACCTGTGAAACCATCTGACCTACACTATTCCATTTTCATCCATATGTCTATCCAATGACCACTTAAATGCCCTTAAAGTTGGCGAATCTACTACTGCTGCAGGCAGGGCGTTCCACGCCCTTACTACTCTCTGAGTAAAGAAACTACCTCTCACATCTGTCCTATATCTATCACCCCTCAACTTGAAGCTATGTCCCCTCGTGTTTGCCATCACCATCCGAGGAAAAAGACGCTCACTATCCACCCTATCTAACCCTCTGATTATCTTATATGTCTCTATTAAGTCACCTCTCCTCCTCCTTCTCTCCAACGAAAACAACCTCAAGTCCCTCAGCCTTTCCTCGTAAGACCTTCCCTCCATACCAGGCAATATCCTAGTAAATCTCCTCTGCACCCTTTCCATAGCTTCCACATCCTTCCTATAATGCGGTGACCAGAACTGCACGCAATACTCCAGGTGCGGTCTCACCAGAGTTTTTTACAGCTGCAGCATGACCTCGTGGCTCCGAAACTCGATCCCCCTACTAATAAAAGCTAACACACCATATGCCTTCTTAACAGCCCTATTAATCTGGGTAGCAACCTTCAGGGATTTATGCACCTGGACACCAAGATCTCTCTGTTCATCTACACTACCAAGAATCTTCCCATTAGCCCAGTACTCTGCATTCCTGTTACTCCTTCCAAAGTGAATCACCTCACACTTTTCCGCATTAAACTCCATTTGCCATCTCTCAGCCCAGCTCTGCAGCCTATCTATGTCCCTCTGTACCCTACAACATCCTTCGGCACTATCCACAACTCCACCGACCTTAGTGTCATCTGCAAATTTACTAACCCACCCTTCTACACCCTCTTCCAGGTCATTTATAAAAATGACAAACAGCAGTGGCCCCAAAACAGATCCTTGCGGTACACCACTAGTAACTAAACTCCAGGATGAACATTTGCCATCAGCCACCACCCTCTGTCTTCTTTCAGCTAGCCAATTTCTGATCCAAAGCTCTAAATCACCTTCAACCCCATACTTCCGTATTTTCTGCAATAGCCTACCATGGGGAACCTTATCAAACGCCTTACTGAAATCCATATACACCACATCCACTGCTTTACCCTCATCCACCTGTTTGGTCACCTTCTCGAAAAACTCAATAAGGTTTGTGAGGCACGACCTACCCGTCACAAAACCACAAAACCCTTGGTGATTGACATTGAAGTCCCCCACCCAGAGCACATTCTGCACCCTTGCCACCCTCAGTGCTTCCTCCAAAGGGTGTTCAACATAGAGGAGTACTGACTCATCAGCTGAGGGAGGGAGGTAGGTGGCAATCAGCAGGAGGTTTCCTTGTCCATGTTTGAGTTGATGCCGTGAGACTTCATGGGGTCCGGAGTCGATGTTGAGGACTCCCTGGGCATCCCTCCTGACTGTATACCACTGTGCCTCCATCTCTGCTGGGTCTGTCCTGCTGGTGGGACAGGATATACCCGGGGATTGTGATGGCGGTGTGTGGGACATTCTCTGTAAGGTTTGATTCCACGAGTATGACTGTCAGGCTGTTGCTTGACTAGTCTGTGAGGCAGCTCTCCCAACTTTGGCACAAGCCCCCAGATATTAACAAGGAGGACTTTGCAGGGTTGACAAGGCTGGGTTTGCTGTTGTCGTTTCCAGTGCCTAGGTCAATGCCAGGTGGTCCGTACGGTTTCATTTTTTTTTTTAAAGAGATACAGCACTGAAACAGGACCTTCGGCCCACCGAGTCTGTGCCGACCATCAACCACCCATTTATACTAATCCTACATTAATCCCATATTCCTACCACATCCCCAATTCTCCTACCACCTACCTATACTAGGGGCAATTTAGAATGGCCAATTTACCTATCAACCTGCAAGTCTTTGGCTGTGGGAGGAAACCGGAGCACCCGGCAAAAACCCATGTGGTCACAGGGAGAACTTGCAAACTCCGCACAGGCAGTACCCAGAATCGTTCAGTTATTGTTCAGCAGAGTTCTTGCTAGGCTGGACTGCTTTCTGAAGGTGTTGGCTTGATCTCCCTTCTTTCCCTGGAGGGCTGCCTTTTTAAGGTTTTAAAAGAAATGCATCACATTAGCGTTTCTGTTAGAAAGCACGTATCTCTCTCACCTGGTGTGACCACACAGCAGGCCAGGATATGATAGCCATGGCTATCAATTGATATCTGAATGGGGACCATTCTGTTCATCTTGGTTTGGGCTGCAGGTCAGTCTGTCTCTAGAATCCTTTGTTACTTCATTACTAACCTCATCTGAAATTGCATATTAATGAATTCCATCATTTCCGACAGTTTTGTTGATTTCCAGTACAGGAGGGGTCACGAGACCATTTTCAATTTTCGCTGTGGTACAAGTGTTCATGTTCTTGTGGTTTTGTTTAACAGTTGACTTTTTAATTCATAATTCTTCCATTTTCATTCATTATTTCATCATGGCACCTTCTGTGCATGCCAGTTGGCATATGTGAATATTAGAGGCGCAGTCCACACTTACACAGGCTAGTTCATAATCAATGAAAGACCCCACATGTCTTTCAATCGTACCCATTGCCCATTATCTTTTTACACACGCAATATTTATTTCATATTTGATATATTTTATACATGCGCGCGCACACACACCACTTGAATATATATATGCTTTTATTTTTCTGGTTTCTTTCATGAACAGTACTGGATAGGCTCCAAACATAATGTCCTGCTTTATTGAGAATGCTGAAGAAGCCATATGATGCACAAAACATTTCCAATGGGTGTTTTGTGCTGGAGTTGCAAAATTTCCAGGAAAATAGAAATATTTTATCTGGATCTGCAAACAGATGACATGCAGTTTACATAGTTATTTTCATAAAATAGTCACTGATTCCTTCACAGCCTCCAGGGTCATTCGATTATTGGTACTCCAACATGAAAGTTCATAGTATAGAGAGAGAATATTTTTGGGGTTGGTACTCTGATAGTTGTATATTTTGCTTTAGAGTAGTTGCATATAAAATTTGAACACCTTCCCTCACCACCCCCCTACCCTTATCCCATGCTATTTTTCAGTATAACTTCCCTGGTATGCAAAATATTAATAAAGCAAAAACCTCCATAGTATCTAGCAATATTTTGTTTTTTGAATGTAATGTTTTGAAAACGGTATTAAAGGTATCCATGCATGAATATTGCAGTGAACATTTTTGCTGTTAGTGGGAGGGAATAGATTCACAGGAGGTTTAGGTGGATCTGTAGGCCGTAAAACTTTCAGATTTTCTATGGGTAGGGTATTTATTTAATCATGGTCATCCTTTTTGGAGCACCCAAATGTATAGCATTTCTATATGTACATACCATGTATTTTAATATTTTTTCAAACAGGTGCTGTCCGTCCCTTTGATGTGTCTGATCATAGTTCTGTTAATGGCGATGAGGTGGATAGAGGAAGGATGCTGCCTGTTGACCAGCAGAGGAAAGAGATGCATGCCCTTTCACCTGCCAGCAGTTCTTCCAGCAGGCACGGTATGGAACCTGGTGGTATTCCTCGTTGCCCATCACCAGTGTATAGTGATCCTTTTCCATCTGCTAGTAGCCTGTTATCCAATGGATCGCATATCAGTGGGTCAATGAGTTCTTTGGATTCGGAAGCAAGTGGAAGCACAGTAACGAGCACAGAGAGTCTCCATGCTGAAGCTATGACCAACAGAGATGACCTTCCACGAGCTAATAGAGACATTTCTGAGGCTGTAGTCAGAAAAGTGGGAAAACGGACACGAATAAGAAGTCCAGAGAGAGACGAAGCAGCGCAAGTGATTGGACAAGAAGGAAGGTACTGATGATTATTTCTTTATTTGCGCTACAATACTTATGACATTTTGTATAATAATTGAAGAGAAGCTAGCTAGGTGAGTTTGTGGAGGTCATTAATTTTTCTCAGTTTGTCCTTCATGGATTTTTGAAGTACATTACATTGCTGATATGATTTGTGTTGAGATGTGTCCATGAAATAATATGTTTAAGTATATTTATCTGCAGATCAGTGTACAACAGATTAATTTTAAGAAACTTTCTTCAAACAAAAACTTCCATTCTGTATTTCCCCACACACACAAGCTGACATGAGGTAACCTTATTTTGATTACAATTGACTAAAAACTAACAAATGACAGTTTGCAGGCAATAGAATTTGTGTGGTGTAGCTGTACTACTTGTGGCAGATTTTCCTCCAAAACCCGTGCTTTTTTTGCTCCCAAGCCAAACTAAAAACAAAATCACTGTACTGCTTGTTTTACTGTATTTCTCTCTTTTGCGCGCCTTTATTTTTTCACCTTCATACCTTTCTTGTTTCTTTTATTTTCAAATATTTTTGATGTAATTTATCCCCCTCTTTTCCCTCCCCATCAAAATTAATTTTGTGAAGTTTCTTATTAATAATAACTCCTGCAGCCGTATACCCATGGGAAAGGACAGGCAGATGATACAGTTCCTAGGTTTGTCAGTGGAACTCTGAATCTCAAAATGAAAGGAAGTGTGCCACATGCTAGCAACAATGCTATTGCTTGCCTAGGCTGTTGTTCTTAAGAAGTTGAAAATTTTTCCTTTTTGTTTTCCCCCTCCTACCTTGAAGGCACAGAATTCCCACTCTGACAACTTTGCAAAAGAGGACATTCTCAATGTGTAAATCTGGATAAAGAATGTTAACAAACTATTCAACTTGCAGGAACCTGAGCGAAAAGTAAGAGGGCTATTCTGTCCTCATTGAGCATTCATGCACATGCTTCGAGCAGGTATCACAGTACTGCAGTTAAAAACAGGAATCCTAGCTGGTTTGGGGCTTTTTATTCCCTCATTTTTGGGCAGCATCTCCTTCCCAGCAACCTTTGCACTTTTGAGGTTAATTTTAGTACCCAACTGCCATCCGGCAGAGGTTAATAGACTGAAAACAGCTGCTGTATTAATGTTAAAATCTCTATTGGTCTATATGGGAAGTCTGAAGATATTGTCTTTAGCCCCCACTACAAAGTTCATGCTTTTTACACCAAATCTGTTCACCTATCTAGCCACTGTCTAAGATCGAAGTTTACTGTTTACAACCTCAGTGTCCCGTTGTCAACCTTGGCTCATTGGCTCATTCTGGCATCTGAATCAGAAGGTTGCGGGATTAAGTCTATATTCAGAGACCTGAGCCCATAATCCAGTCTGGTACTTCTGTGCAGTACTGAGGGAGTGCTGTGCTGTACCTTCCTTCTTTTTTTGATCCTGAGCAGAACAGAACTCCCAGATCCTCCCCATCACAAAGTCCACCTCTTTGATGCATTGCCTGTCTCTGTTCATGCATCAACCCATCTGTTGCCAGAACCCTCATCCGTGCCTTTGTCACCTCCAGAATCAACGTTCAAATGCTTTTTTGGTTTACTTTCCATCCTTCATCTCCCATGAACTTCACATCCAAATCTAAACCGCACCAAGTCCAGTTCACTCGTACCCCTGGCTGTCCAGTTTAACATTCTCATCCTTGTGTTCAAATTCGTCATGACCCCATCTCTTGAGCCTCATCCAACACTTCAAGAGTGTTGCATTCCTACAACTCTGGTCACTTGTGAATCCCTAATCCTTTCACCCCCACATCTGTCTCCCATGACATTAGCTGTCTTAAACCCTGAGCTCTGTAATTCACGCCTGAAACCTCTCTGCCTCTCAACCTCTTTTGCTACTTCAAGGCCACTTGTCTCCTGACCTCATTACAGCCTTGGTCCAAACATGGACAGAAGAGCTGAACTCAAGAGATGAGGTGAGATTGATTACCCTTGACATCAAGGCAGCATTTGACCAAGTGTGGCATCAAGGAGCCCTAGTCCAATTGAAGTCAGTGGGAATCGGGGGGGGGGGGGGGGGTGAAAACTCTCCACTGGTTGGAGTCATACCTATCACAAAGGAAGATGGTTGTGTTTGCTGAGGTCAATCATCTCAGCCCTCGGATGTTGCTGCAGGAATTCCTTAGGGTAGTGTCTTAGGCCCAACTATCTTCAGCCACTTCATCAATGACCTTCCCTCCATCATAAGGTCAGAAGTGGAGATGCTCACTGACGATTATACGATGTTAAGTACCATTTGCAACTCCTCATACAGAAGCAGTCCATGTCCATATGCAGCAAGACCTGGACAACATCCAGGCTTGGGCTGATAAGTGGCAGGTGAAATTCGCGTCTCACAAGTGCCAGGCAATGACCATCTCCAACAAGAGAGAATCTCATCATCTCCGCTTGACGTTCATTGGCATTATGATTATTGAATCCCCCACTATCAACATCCATTGATCAGAAACTGAACTGGACAAGCCACGAATATACTGTGGCTATAAGCGCAGCACAGAGTCTGGGAACTCTGCAGTGAGTAACCCATCTCCTGACTGCCCAAAGTCTGTCCACCATCTCGAAGGCAAAAGTCAGGAGTGTGATGGAATACTGTCCACTTGCTTGGATGAGTGTGGCTCCAGAAACACTCAGGAAGCTCGACACCATCCAGGGCAAAGCAAACTGCTTGATTGGCATCCCATTAACCCCCTTCAGCATTCACGCCCTCCACCACTGACGCAGAGTAGTATCAGTGTGTACCATCTACAAGATGCACTGCTGCAGCTCATCATGCCTGCTTTGACCGCACCTTCCAAAACCGCGACCTCTTCCACCTGGAAGGATAAGAGCAGTAGAGGTGTGGGAACACCGCCATCAGCAAGTTCCCCTCCAAACCACGCACAATCCTGACTTGGAAATATGTCACCATTCTTTCACTGTTGCTGTATCAAAATCCTGCAACTCCCCCACCCAAGAGCACCGTGGGTGTACCCGCACCAGAAGGACTACAGCGGTTCAAGAAGGCAGCTCATCACCACTTTCTCAAGGGCAACTAGGAATGGGCAACATGACCCTTGCATTCCATGAAACAAATCTTAAAGAAAAAACCCTCAAAGCATCCCTCCCTGGCCAAGCTTTTAATTATCCCTCCTAATATCATCTTTGGCTCAATGTCATTTTTTTTGTTGAATAATTTTGACTTAAATTGCTTGTTTTAATAACTCTGGGCATAATTGTTACTTTTTATTTTAATTTTACATCCCTTTGTGAACTTCATGTTTTTTCATTTGCTTATTTTCTAAAAGTGCACCCAGTAGTTGTAATATACAACTTCCGACGAAGGGTCACTGACCCGAAACGTTAACTCTGCTTCTCTTTCCGCAGATGCTGCCAGACCTGCTGAGTGATTCCAGCATTTCTTGTTTTTATTTCAGATTTCCAGCATCCGCAGTATTTTGCTTTTATTATAGTTGTAATATACCATTGTTTCCTTTTCTGTAAACAGACATGTTGATTTGGCACGTTGGTACAGAGTGTTGGTGCAAGTACTGAATGCCATACATTGGGGCCAAGTATTGATTAAATCCAGTCAGTGTTCAATTTTGATCTGAACTGCTGAGCAGAGACTGAAGTAACTCTGCAGGGGTGATGGATAATTGCATCTGGGTGGTCCCTGGTGGCTGCCTGTACAGTGCTGTGGCAGTCTGGAGCAGGTCATTTGTCCATTTGCTTAGCAATGTGGGCATCAAGATCAGCTGGAACCAAGATCTTAAATGATTTACATAAGTAAAAATTATATAAGACATATGGCAGTACAGACTATCAGCAGCTGGGGCTTTCATGTGCGTCTAGAGCCTAATGGGAGCCTGCTGGGGATATATAAATAGATAGCTGAGAGTGGTAATTGTGCTTTGGGATGATTAGTTAACCCAGGACTGCGGGGAGAACAGGTGGATGGACCACCTGAAAATTTCTTTAAAACACCCGGACTGTAGAGTTTTGCCCGCCAAATCAAGTTATTTTGCTGTTATCAGGTTAGTGTTCCTACTTTTGCCCATAAACATCAACAACCCTTAATCACTTGGTATTATTTTAGAGGCTGTACTCATTTTAATTCAAGCTCAGAAAAACAGACACTTTAGTGTAATGTCATCAGAGTAGCAGTCATTACATTAGCACTTGTTGACAGTGAATGTATCCTGTAATGTTTATAAAATTGCATGGATTGTTATAAAAGAAAAACTTGAATTTAAACTATGTTCACTTTTCAACATGCCTCTTTGGGATAATCAGATTTCAGATGAATTTACCAGTAACATGAAGTCTATTTATTGAAATATTCCCTTTATTCAAAATTGTTTTTAGCTCTCGGTTTTTAATTAATCTGCATGTCGGGCATGTTGAAATCTGAGTATTAGAATGATTTTGTTTTCCTGGAATATTGAAATATTCTCAAGGCTGCACTGCAGTAAAGGCTAACAAATTGTTAAGCATGCAAATGGTATAGCCAAAGACTATGAAAAACTGAATACAATACTTTTATTTTCCTCTGACAGATGTCTGCACCATCATTTTATTGTACAGTCTCTTTGTGCTATGGCAGCAGTGCTGTTCTGTTAAGCCAGTAAAGATGTTTGGCCTATAACAGGTTATTCCCATCTAGTGGTTCTCCTGAGAATTGACATAACTAATTATGCATATTGCAAGTGCTGTTGAAATGGCCAGTCTCTGCAGGTAGTTGAAATGGCAGCAAAAGACTTAAGAACCTAAAAGTTTTTTTTTTAATTACCATGCAGCCGATTTGTGGCAGACGAGTTCTTTAGTTTTGTGATTGTGTACTTTTACAGTGTTGTCCCTTGGACTTCAGTGAAACATAATGGTGGGCTTGTGAAGTTTTTATGTTCGAGGTACTGAGACAAATCACTTAGTGACTCGTGTACAAATTTTGTCTTTCAAGCTTGTTTTTAGTTTGGAGCTATTTAACACATTTGTAGTTCTGCTTGTTACAGGTCTGCCACTGGAGTTGGTGGTAAAATCAGTCACAGATGAGGAACTAAGTATTGCATAAATCTGGTGGTTTATATATGTTTCGAGGTGTATTTTTACCCACAGATTAAAACACACAGTGATAATTCTGAAAAGCTGATCTAATGAAATCAATTATGTATCTGGATTCAGAGAGATATTTAGGTGTGTATGTACATCTTAAAAATACATGCAATATCTGTTCAGCATTTCCCTGTGGTGTTGTTCATTTGGCTTGAATCTGAAGTCACTCGATGTTTATCTGAAGTAGGGCAATTAAGAACATTGCATCAGCTCTCCGGAGGGGTCATTGGGTAAATGCATTACCTATCATGATAGTGAGCCACATAGTCACAAGTTCTATCCCCAATTTGTGCTCAATTAGCTAATTTCAGCCAAGGTAGGGTTTGGATACACTTCATCTCAGTGTCCCCAAGTGAGGGAGGGGGAAAATAGTTCCTTTTGCTGACCAGTATCCAGTGATTTAGCTGGGAAGTGCATTTCTGTGAACTTGTAGTTTGAATCAGATTTGACTTGGCTATTACATCTGCTGAGTTAAGTGTTCTACCAACATTAGACTTGTGCATGCAGCATAACCATTTGGGTGCAATATCAGAGGGCTGCTGGTGCCCTGGGAATTTTGCAAGTCACCTTCAAGGCTGAGAAAAGAATGACCTAATCAGATTGCATACCGAATAAAATTAATCTAATGAACCAATGTGTTCCTGGAGATGCAAAGCATCTTTTGCCTATATACTGTTAAAGAACCCTTTCTGAGACAAAACCTTAGCTATTTATTGATGCTCAAGAGTGATTGAGTGGTCCAGGATCCAAGATTTATATGTCGCCCTTTTAACAATTATGGTAGCCTTGGAGAATTCAGTTTGTGCAATACATATAATTATGTGTAGAAAAAGACTGAAAATACAAGTATTCCGCTCCTTCGTTGTCAGTTGTTTTTGTATATGGCTTCACTATCCAATCTGAAATGGGCAGTGCTTTCTGCATACTTGATGTGGAGTCATTGTGCTTCCCGGTTCACAGCTATTTGTGGCTGCGGTAGTTTCTACTGTTCGCATTTCTTCTGGTTTCTGAATGATTTCATCCCTAGTTGGGGAATTGTGTAGAAACTGCAGCTAAGTTGAAGAACATCTTGTAGGATGGGAATTGTAATGGGGTAGTGAGCTACGTTATGTCAAGCAGCCTGGTTCCAACTCAGCCCAGACCTGCCTTGAAAATCTTTCCGTTTGTCTTTTGGCTGTTGGGGCCTACATGAAATGCATTTGAAGTGCACAAGCACAAAATTGGGCATGGAGGATAAAGTTGTCTGTTAGTGTCCCGCACTTACCAGGATGGTAGGTAAACTAGATGGACCTTGGTTTTTATTCATCTACCAGTTCCTATAATTTGACACTAAATTGACAGTTGCACTCCATGGGAATGGCTGTTGTGGGAAATAAGAAAAAAATATTGGTGCAAGACCATTGGTTTATCTAGCCTGCCTGTCTATTTTCCTTAAATATTTCCCTGTTATAAAACTTAACCATGAATCCCTTTAGATGTTGGGATCAACCGCCTCCCTTGCATTTTATTTCAATGGCCTATTTAGTGTTCATTGTGTGGGTGGGGCACTCTTTTCAGGTTGGGATTATGTTGGTGATTATTAGAAGGAGTTGGTACCTAGCCCTTGCTACTCCTCTTTATTTTATTTATTTATTTTTATTTAGAGAAACAGGCCCTTCAGCCCACCGAGTCTGTGCCGACCAACAACCACCCATTTATACTAACCCTACATTAATCCCATATTCCCTTCCACCTATCTACACTAGGGGCAATTTACAATGGCCAATTTACCTATCAACCTGCAAGTCTTTGGCTGTGGGAGGAAACCGGAGCACCCAGCGAAAACCCACGCTTTTACAGGGAGAACTTGCAAACTCCGCACAGGCAGTACCCAGAATTGAACCCGGGTCCCTAGAGCTGTGAGGCTGCGGTGCTAACCACTGCGCCACCCCTGGGAGTGAATGGTGCATCTGGGAGTGAATGGTGGAAAACGTTCCATTTTAACCCTTCTAAAAACCTACCAAAATGTAGCTTGTGATGTCTTTCTTGATCTTGCCCTTGATTTTATTTTGAAATGTTTCAAGTAGTTAAAAATGAAATCATTTCTATTTAAAGCAATAATTATATCCTAAAATCCTCTTTTTGAATTCTGTATGTCAGTGGGAATGTACACCAGTCCTTCTGCTACTGTAGCTCTACCAAATTAGATCCTTGAAATGTGTTTGTTCAAATGTCAAAAGGTGCAAATTACTGTACTGTAATTTTGCACCTCCCACACATGAGGTATGTTGTGAAATTCTATCTTGGACAACTTGTATCTAATTGGCCTTTATTACCATGTTTGTCAGATTAGTTAGTTTATTCCTGACATAATGCCAGTCATTGTTTGGGAACAGAGAAGAAATGAATAAGGAAATGGACAATTTGTTTATACATTATGTTAGGTTGCAGGGTTTATATTAGTAGCGTTGTAGGACATTCTAGAGAAAGTCTTAGACTCCAGCAAAGCTTAACTAACAACTCTCTTATTTACAGTTACTCTCTGCAAGCTACCTCTGCTTAGCATCCTTCGTGCTGCTATCCCACCTTCTTTTCAAGCCTATCTCATGTGACTGTTACATCATCACTCCTACAATGGGAGGGGTCTCTCTCTCTCTTCAGTATTAACCCTTTACATCCTTATACTACACATTATATAAGTTAATGGACGATCAGAAATGAATTACTGACTGCATTAACTCCTCACAGCCATACCACAGTCTTTTAACCTTTCTGCGCTCGCATCCATACACTGGTCTAAAAACTAATTCGAGACCTCATATATCTCTGTTTCACACTGTCATAGCTATTCTTTGTTTTTATTAGGCCATTAATAAATGTCGAAAGCAATTCCTTCTGCACTACTCTTAAATGGTTATTTTAAATGTCTTGAAGTTTATCACATGGTTCAACAATTTTGAGCTTTTCAGACTTGTTTTAATTGAGCCTCGGAGGCCAGCAAAAGGGCTGCTGACTCTTCTATTTAAACAGGTCGAGGCTATATTTTCATAATGAGAGATAGTTATTTTCATTCTTGGATTAAAGAAGATAGTGTCACTGCTGTCTGACAAACATATGGTGCATAGAAGAAACATTATGTAATATTGCCTTTTAACCTTTCCAAAATAGTAGTTTTAGCAGTGGCTTTCTAGTTCTGACCTTTTAGGGTAATAACAGAGGATTGGGAATTTTCCATAAAAGGCTATGAATGAAAATTTGCTACAGCAATTGAGTTACCAGATTTCCCTCAGTAGGTAGCTAGTTCCTGCTAGTTATTGGATTTGAGGCTGCTTGGCACAGTGCACAAGACAATTTCCATCTGTTGCTTTCAGTACGTAATGCAAGAAAATGCTGAGCATTTGGAACTGACAAAGACAGGATTTTTTTTTTTTTAAATCTATGTCTCGAGCTGGTTACAGTGTTTTTCAGGTATGCAGTATGAAACCTCCTCTGGAAATATTTTCTTTCTTAGTTCAAAGCTGGAGAATCCAGAAACAATTTTGGAATTGATATCCTTACAATAGAGCCTAGGATATCAAAGTATATAATTTTAAAAATTATGCATTGATCAAATGAATGAGATTACATTATGAAGAATACTATGATTGCTGTAATTTTGCTTGTAATATTTATTCCCAGGCTATTACCATAACTTCCCGCTCCTCCCACTTCAAAAAATTGCCCACAGAATTTACTGTAATGAATTGGCACATCGCAATAAATTGTGATTTGGTTCAGCAAACCTGGATGGTGTAGTTAAAGGGCAAAGCCACTTGAAAATCGGGATAAAATCAACATATCCATTATCATAGCAAATCCTCAGAACGATAGTTTCACAAAGCGTTTTAATCCTGTCCTTAATTATCAGTTAATTAGACTTGTAAAATGTCTTTGTTGTAAGAATACCCTGCCTTAATAATTCATGTTGACCCAAGGACGACACAAGTATCAATGGTAACACTCCCATGGCATTATTTTGAAGGGCAAGGCAGTTCTCCAGGTGTCCTAGCCAACATTTATCCCTCAACAAACATTACTAATCTCAGTCAGAGTAAAGCACCCCTGGAATGGATCTGGGTAAATCACCTGTTTAGTGTGCACAAAAGATGTCTTCATGACACTTTAGCCAAACAGTGCCACATGTGGTCTTCTCCTCCTACATTGTATAATCATGCAGACTTATGTCATTGCACCAAAGTTCATTTCTTCCCCATTTAAAAAAAGTTACATTTGCTGCTCCTTGCAATCCACATCCACGTTTTCATATTGGGTGAAGTGTTCATTTATGCACAATAGGAGGTTGGTAGTCTCTTGTTTTCACAAGTATGTTGTGTTTTTAGGCAAGTCAGTCCATGTTTGTCTTTTTTCAAGTTTTACCCTGAAAATTCAGGTGGTAGCAAAAGCCATAGAACCTCTGGAACAAATAACAGTTTAAAAAAAAAAATTGCTTGTCTTAGTAGCACAGCCAAATGAATGAAACAAAAAAAAATAAAATTCAATCTTCTCTAACTGGTCATTTCATATAATTTATAAGAGGCTGAGATGTAAATAAGAATTTAAGACGTTGTACAAAAATTGTTCCAACTGACTGTTGTCTTTCAGTACATCTGTTGGCATTATCTTCTGCTAGAAGCTTTTAATATTGTGCAAAATATGGGAATGTCACAATGCAAGTTATTGGGATATATTCCTTAAATAAACTGAGCATACAGGATACACTAGCTTCAGGTTTAGTAATTCTGTCTCTGTTCTTTCCTGGCATAGGAAATTTATTGTGTAGTTGATCGTGACCCTTAGAATTGCTAAGCATAATCAAAACATTGAGTAGAGTTTTATTAACCGGGGATGGGGGGACATAAAATTATAGCCAGTTGCTAAAACAGACTACCAATCAGTGCCCCTTATCGAAGACAAAAGGAAGGCTGCCAGGCAGCAATCTGTGCTTTGGACTTGGATGTGATCTGTGTATCTGCTCTGTAGTGTTGCATGCCTATGTCTAGCACACATCTATGAAAAATTAGAGAAACAGCAATATTTTGACTAGAATTTGATGGGATTAATTAATGACATCATAGTAAAGGATCCTCTAGGCAAGGGTGGTCATAACATGATACAATTTCACAGTCAGTTTGAGGGTGAGAAATTTGGGTCTGAAACTAGTGTCTTAAACGTAAGTAAAGGCAATTAAAAGGGCATGAAGACAGAGTTTGGCTAAAGTGGACTGGGAAAATAGGTTAAAGGTAAGATGGTGGAGAAGCAGTGGCAGACATTTAAGGCGATACTCTCCACAAAGATATATTTCATTGAGAAAGAAAGACTGACAAGGATGCAGCATCTGTGGCTAACTAAGGAAGTTAAGGATGGTATCAAGTTGAAAGAAAAAGTGTACTATGCTGCGAAGATTAGTAGGCCAGAAGATTGGGAAAATTTTAGAAACCAGCAAAGGATGGCTAAAAAGAAGAAATTAGAAAGAGAGTAAACTAGCAAGAAATATTTTTTTAAAAAGACAGCAAGAGCTTCTACAAGTATATAGAAAGGAAATGACTAGCTAAAGTAAGCGTTGGTCCCTTAGAGGATGAGACTGGGGAATTAATAATGGAAAACAAGGAAATGGCAGAAGCTTTGAACAAATATTTTGTATCTGTCTTCACTGTAGAAGACACAGAAAGCATCCCAAGAATAGAAGAAAATCAAGAGGCAAAGGGACGAAGTCACTTAAAACCATCGCTATCACTAGAGGAAAAAAAAGTAGGAAAACTAATGGGCTAAAGGCTGACATGTCCTCTGGATCTGATGGCCTGCATCCTAGGGTCTTAAAAGAAGTGGCTGCAGAGATAGTGGACGCATTAGTTGGAATCTTCCAAATGTTGCAGTGGATTGGAAAACCGCAAATTAACACCTCTGTTCAAGAAAGGAGAGAGACAGAAAGCAGGAAACTATAGGCCAGTTAGCCTAACATGTCATTGGGAAAATGCTGGAATCCATTTAGGAGCAAGACTTTTAAAACATCATGATACAATCAGGCAGAGTCAGCATGGTTTTATGAAAAGTTTGAGAGTACTTGCCTTCTGGGAGTGGACCGGAGCGGACCTGTGGGGAGAACGCCGGGAGCAGAGCCTATAAATGGACCCCGAGGATCGAGGCCCAGTCTCTTAACTTCCGGGAGCGGAGCAGAGCGGACCTTTGTGAGAACAGTCAGAGCACTTCCAACGCGCCAGAGTTTTGGAAAAAAAAGGCAAACAGATGTCAGAGGAGAGCTGCAAGGTGATTGGTTGGTGAGTAGCAGCTGTTAGAATACCTTTTTTAAAAAAAAAGGGGGGAATGTTTTTTTTGTTGGAAAAAAATCTCTGGTGATAAGGAGTATTACGAAAGTGTTTTTTTTTCAAGGACTTTGGATTGAAGTGGGTAGAACAAGGCCCCTGGTATAATTAGTATTTTTTAATTAAGGAAGTAACTAATTAACCTAAGGGTAAGTCATGGCAGGAGAGCTCAGCCCCATGATATGCTCCTCCTGCGCTATGTGGGAAATCAGGGACGCTTCCAGTGTCCCTGGTGACCACGTGTGCAGGAAGTGTATCCATCTGCAGCTACCGACTACCCGCATTACGGAGCTGGAGGTATGGGTGGTTTCACTGTGGAGCATCCGCGATGCTGAGGACGTCGTGGATAGCACGTTTAGCGAGGTGGTCACACCGCAGGTAATGGCTGCACAGGCAGAAAAGAGACGGGTGACCACCAGATGGAGTAGTAGGCACAGGCAGGTCGTGCAGGAGTCCCCTGTGGCCATCCCCCCTCTCAAACAGATATACCGCTTTGGATACTGTTGTTGGGGGTGGGGGGGGGGTGCGGGGGTTGCTGACCTCCCAGGGGAAAGCAGCAACAGCCAAGTTTGTGGCACCACGGAGGGCTCTGCTGCACAGCAGGAGAGGAAAAGGGTGGGAAGCGCTATAGTGATAGGGGATTCTATCGTAAGGGGTGCAGATAGGTGTTTCTGTGGCCACAAACGAGATTCCAGGATGGTATGTTGCCTCCCTGGTGCTCGGGTCAAGGATGTCCGAGTGGCTGCAGGACATTCTGAAAGGGGAGGGTGAGCAGCCAGAGGTCATGGTCCATATTGGTACTAACGACATAGGCAGGAAGAGAGATGAGGTCTGCAAAGTGAATATAGGGAGTTAGGCAGAAGGTTAAAAAGCAGGATCTCCAGGGTTGTAATCTCAGCATTACTCCCTGTGTCACATGCTAGTGAGGGTAGGAATAGGAGGATTAGGCAAATGAATGCGTGGCTGAAGAGCTGGTGTAGGCGGGATGGCTTCAGCTACTTGGATCATTGGGATATCTTCTGGTGCAGAGGTGACCTGTACAAGAAGGACGGGTTGCATCTGAGCTGGAGGGGGACCAATATCCTTGCGGGGAGGTTTGCTAGTACTACTCGGGAGGGTTTAAACTAGTCTTGCATGGGGGGTGGGACCCAAAGTAGTAGTCTCTCAGATGAGATAGTTGAGGCAAATGTAGAGGTTAAAGCAAGTCCAGTAGGCAGGCAGGGCAGGACAGGGAGCGTGGAAGGTCTGGTAGGCTAAACTGCATTTACTTTAATGCAAGAAGCCTTACAGGTAAGGCAGATGAATTCAGAGCATGGATCGGTACATGGGATTGTGATATTATAGCTATTACGGAAACGTGGTTGAGGGATGGGCAGGTCTGGCAGCTCAATGTTCCGGGGTACCGATCCTTCCGGCATGACAGAGCTGGAGGTAAGAGAGGAAGGGGAGTTGCACTATTGATTAGGGAGGACATCACGGCAGTACTTAGAGAGGATATCCCGGGGGTGGGGGGGAATGTCCAGCGAGGCCATATGGGTAGAACCTAGAAATAAGAAAGAGGTGATCATTTTGATGGGATTATGCTATAGGCTTCCCAATAGTCAGAGGGGCATATATGTAGGTAAATCATAGATAGGTGTAGGAATTATAGGGTTGTAATAGTAGGTGATTTTAACTTCCCTAATATTGACTGGGACTGCCTTCGTGCTAAGGGATCAGATGGGGAAGAATTTGTTAAGTGTGCCTCGGATAGTTTTCTGAAGCAGTATGTGGATGGCTCGACTAGAGAAGGGGCTGCACGCGACCTCCTCTTAGCAAATGAGGCTGGGCCGGTGGTTGATGTGTCTGTGGGGGCACACTGTGGGACCGGTGACCATAACTGTATGAGCTTCAAGATAGTTATGGAAAAGGATAGGACTGGTCCTCAGGTTGAAGTCCTAAATTGGGGGAAGGCTAATTTCAATGATATCAGACAGGAACTCTCAGAAGTTGAATGGGAGAGGCTGTTTACAGGTAAAGGGATATCTGGCAAGTGGGAGGCTTCTAGAAGTGAGATGGGAAGTGTTCAGGGTCGGCATGTTCCTGTTTGTTGGAAGGGCAAGGCTAGCAGGTTTAGGGAACCTTGGTTGACTAGGGATATTGAGGGTCTGGTCATGACAAAGAAGGAGGCATATGTCAGGTATAGGCAGCTGGGATCGAGCAAGTCCCTCGGAGTATAGGGGATGTAGGATTACACTTAAGGAAATTAGGAGGGCGAAAAGGGGCCATGAGATTTCCCTGGCAGTTAAGATAAAGGAGAATCCTAAAAGATTCTAAGTAGATTAAGAGTAAAAGGGTAGCTAGGGAGAGAGTAGGTCCCCTTAAGGATCAGTGTGGCAACCTATGTGTGGTGCATGGGGAATGGGCAAGGTCTTAAGTGAGTATTTCTCGTCCGTATTTTCCGTGGAGAAGGTCATGGAAGCTAGTGAGTTCAAGGGAGGGAACAGCAATATCCTGGAGCATATCAACATTACAAAGGAGGAGGTGTTGGAGGTTTTGAAGCGCATTAAGGTGGATAAATCCCCAGGGCCTGACCAGGTGTATCCTAGGATGCTATGGGAAGCAGGGGAAGAGATTGCTGGGGCCCTGGCAGAGATTTTTGTATCATCATTAGCCACGGGTGAGGTACCAGAAGACTGGAGGATAGCTAATGTTGTGCCTTTATTTAAGAAGGGCAGCAGGGATAAGCCAGGGAACTGCAGGCTGGTGAGCCTTACATCAGTGGTGGGAAAAGTTATTGGAGGGGATTCTGAGAGACAGGATTTATATGCATCAGGAAAGGCATGGTCTGATTAGGGATAGTCAGTGGGAAATCATGTCTCACGAATTTGATTGAGTTTTTCGAGGAGGTGACCAAGAGGATTGACGAGGGCAGGGCGATGGACATTGTCTTCATGCACTTTAGCAAGGCCTTTGACAAGGCCCTGCATGGTAGGCTGGTCCAGAAGGTTCAAACACATGGGATCCAGGGTAAGCTAGCTAATTGGATACAAAATTGGCTTGGTGATAGGAGGCAGAGGGTGGTAGTGGAGGGTTGTTTTTCAGATTGGAGGCCGGTGACCAGTGGTGTGCTGCAGAGATCGGTGCTGGGCCCTCTGTTTGTCATATATATATATATATATATATGACTTGGATGTGAATGCAAGGGGCATGATTAGTAAGTTTGCAGATGACACCAAAATTGGTCGTATAGTGGACAGTGAAGAAGGTTGTCTCAGGTTACAACAGGATATAGATCAACTGGGAAAGTGGGCAAGGGAGTGGCAAATGGAATTTAACGCAGACAAGTGTCAAGTGTGAAGTGATGCATTTTGGGAAGTTAAACCAGGACAGGGCATATTCAGTGAATGGCAGGGCCCTGGGGAGTGTTGTTGAGCAGAGAGACCTTGGGGTGTAAGTACATAGTTCCCTGAAAGTGACAACACAGGTAGACAGGGTGGTAAAGAAGGCGTATGGCATGCTTGCCTTCATCGGCCGAGGCATTGAGTACAAGAGTTGGGAGGCCATGTTACAGTTGTACATAACGTTGGTTAGGCCGCATTTGGAGTACTGTGTGCAGTTCTGGTCGTCGCACTACAGGAAAGATGTGATTAAGCTAGAGCGGGTACAGAAAAGATTCACAAGGATGTTGCCTGGTTTGGAGTGCTTGAGTTATAAAGAGAGATTGGATAGGCTGGGTCTGTTTTCCCTGGAGAGAAGGAGGCTGAGAGGGGACATGACAGAGGTATATAAAATTATGAGAGGCATAGATAGGGTAGATAGCCAGAATCTGTTTCCCATGGTAGGGGTGACTAAAACTAGAGGGCAATGGTTTAAGGTGAGAGGGAGGAGGTTTAAAGGGGATCAAAGGGGTAAATTTTTCACACAAAGAATAGTGGGTATCTGAAATGAGCTGCCAAAGGAGGTGGTGGAGGCAGGAACAGTAGCGACATTTAAGAGGCATCTGGACATGTACTTGAATGAGCAAGGCATAGGGGGACATGGAATTAATGCAGGCAGGTGGGATTAATATAGATAGGCATTATGGTCGGCATGGACAAGGTGGGCCGAAGGGCCTGTTTCTTTGCTGTACGACTCTATGACTCTACTTTGAGTATGTAGCAAGCAGGGTGGATAAAGGAGAACCAGTAGATATAATGTATTTGGATTTCCAAAAGGCATTCGATAAGTTGCACATATGAGGTGGGGGGGTTGTTGAAATGACCGTAGTAATGTCACTGGACTAGTAATCTAGAGACGCTGGGGGCACTGGTTCAAATCCCAGCATGGCAGCTGGTAGAATTTAAATTCAATTAATTATGTTTGTTTAATTCATAAGAAATCTGGAATTGAAAGCTAGTCTCTGTAATGCTGATCGTGAAACTAGCATCGATTGTCGTAAAAACCCATCTGGTTCACTAATGTTCTTGAGTGAAGGAATTCTGCCATCCTTGCCTTGTCCGGCCTACACAACCCCCGACCCACAGCAGTGCAGTTGACTCTTAACTGCTCTGATATGGCCTAGCAAGCCATAGAAATAAAACCAGACACAATCAACCTCGGCACTAGAAATGACAATGGCAAACCCAGCCTTGTTTACCCTTCAAATGTTTACCCGTAACAACATCTGGGGGCTTGTGCCAGAATTGGGAGAGCTGTCCCACAGACAAGTCAAGCAACAGCCTGACATAGGCGTACTCCCAGAAACATACCCTATGTTCAATGTCCCAGACACCACCATCATTTACTGGCAGGACCGACCCACCTGTGGTATACAGTCGGGGCGGGGTCAGGTAGTGGGGTGGGGGGGGGGCTGGTGTTAAGTTGCCTGTTATTCTTCACATTGATGTTGGACCCCATGAAATCTCATGGCATCAGGTCAAACATGGCCAAGGAAACCTCTTGCTGATTACCACTATCGCCCTCCCTCAGCTGATGAATCAGTATTCCTCCATGTTGCACACCACTTGCAAGAAGCACTGAGAGTGACAAGGGTACAGAATGTACTCTGAGTGGGGGGACTTTAATGTCCATCACCAATAGTGGCTCGGCAGCACCTCTACTGACTAAGCTCGCCAAGTCCTGAGGTCACGTCTGCCAGACTGAATCTGCAGCAGGTGGTGAGGGAAAATCTTTGACCTCGCCAATCTAGACATGCAGATGCAACTGTCCATGACCGTATTGGTAGGAGTGACCACTACACAATCCTTGTGAGAATGAAGTCCCATATTGACACTGAGAATACCCTCCATTGTGTTGTGTGGCACTACCACTGTCCTAAATGGGATAGATGCAGAACAGATCTGGCAGCGCACAACTGGTCATCCATGTGGCACTGTGGATCATCAGCAGCAGAACTGTGTTCAATCACAACCTGTAATCTCATGGCCTGGCATATCCCTCACTCTAACATTACCATCAAGCCAAGGGATCAACCCTGGTTCAATGAAGAGTGCAGGAGCACCAGGCATATCAAAAAATGAGGTGTCAACATGGTGAAGCTACAACACTGGACTACTTGCATGCCAAACAGCGGAAGCAGCATGCAATAGACAAAGCAAAGCGATCCCACAACCAATGAATCAGATCAAAGCGCTGCAGTCCTGCCACATCCAGTCATGAATCGTGGTGGACAATTAAACAATTAAATGAAGGAGGTGGCTCCACAAACGTGTCTCTCCTCAATGATGGAGGAGCCCAGCACATCAGTGCAAAAGAAAAGGCTGAAGCATTCGGGACCATCTTCAGCCAGAAGTGCCGAGTGGAAGATCCATCTTGGCCTCCTCCTGAGGTCCCCAGCATCACAGATGCCAGTCTTCATCCAATTCAATATACTCCATGTGATGTCAAGAACTGGTTGAAGGCTCTGGATACTGCAAGGGCTATGGTTTGGACACCATTCTGGCTGTAGTACTGAAGACTTGTGCTTCAGAACTAACCATGCCCCTAGCCAAGCTGTTCCAGTACAGCTACAACATTGGCAACCATCTGACAATGTGGAAAATTGGAAAGGTATGTCCTGTCCACAAAAAGCAGGACAAATCCAATCTGGCCAATTACTGGCCCATCAGTCTACTCTCAATCATCATCAAAGTGATGGAAGGCGTTGTTGACAGTGCTGTCAAGCAGCACTTGCTTAGCAATAACCTGATCACTGATGCTCAGTTTCGGTTTCACCAGGGCCATTCAGCTCCTGACCTCATTACAGCCTTGGTTCAAACATGGACAAAAGAGGTGAGATGAGAGTGACTGCCCTTGACATCAAGGCAGCATTTGACCAAGTATGGTATCAAGGAGCCCTTGGAAAACTGGAGTCAATGGGAATCGGGGGAAACTCTCTGCTGGTTGGAGTTGAACCTCGCGCAAAGGAAGATGGTTGTGGTTGTTGGAGGTCAATCATCTCGATCCCAGGGCATTGCTGCAGGAGTTCCTCAGGGTAGTGTTCTAGGCCCAACTATCTTCAGCTGCTTCATCAATGGCCTTCCTTCAGTCATAAGGTCAGGAGTGGGGATGTTCGCTGATTATTGCACAATGTTCAGCACCATTCACAACTCCTCAGATACTGAAGCAGTCAATGTAGAAATGCAGCAAGACCTGGACAATATCCAGGCTTGGGCTGATAAGTGGCAAGTAACATTCATGCCACACAAGTGCCAGGCAATGACCATCTCCAACAAGAGAGAATCTAACCATCTCCTCTTAACATTCAGTGGCATTACGATCGTTGAATCCCCCGCTATCAACATCCTGGGAGTTACCATTGACAAGAAACTGAACTGGAGTAGCTACAAGAGCAGGTCAGGAGCTTGGAATCCTGTGGTAACTTGCCACCTGACTCCCCAATGCCTGTCCACCATCTACAAGGCACAAGTCAAGAGTGTGATGGAATACTGTCCACTTGCCTGGATGGGTGCAGTTCCAACAACACTCAAGGAGCTCGACACCATCCAGAATAAAGCCCGGTTGATTGACTTCCCATCCGCAAACATTCACTCCCTCCACCACTGATGCACAGTGGCAGCAGTGTGTACCATCTACAAGATGCAGTGTAGCAATGCACCAAGGCTCCTTAGACAGCACCTTCCAAACTCATGACCTCTACCACCTAGAAGGAAAAGGGCAGCAGATGCATGGAAGCGCCACCACCTGCAAGTTCTTCTCCAAGCCACACATCATGCTGACTTGGAACTATATTGCCGTTCCTTCACTGTTGCTGGGTCATAATCCTGGAACTCCCTTCCTAACATCACTGTGGGTGTACCTACCCCACATGGAATGCACTGGTTCAAGAAGGCAGCTCACCAACACCTTCTCAAGGGCAATAAATGCTGGCCTAGCCAGTGACGTCCACATCCCATGAACGAATTTTTAAAAATCTTAAACCGTAACAATGGTATTTAGTTCAGGTTCTACCAGGGCTACTCGACTCCTGACCTCATTACAGCCTTCACCCAAAAATGGACAAAAGAGCTGAACTCAAGGTGAGGGGAGAGTGATTGCCCTTGATATCAAGGCAGCATTTGACTGAGTGTGGCATCAAAGAGCCCTAGCCCAATTGAAGTCAATGGGCATCAGGGGGAAAACTCTACACTAGTTGGAGTCCTACCTAGCACAAAGGAAGGTGGTTGTGGTTATTGGAGGCCAATCATCTCAGCCACTGATCATTGCTCCAGGAGTCCCTCAGGTTTAGTGTCCAAGGCCCAACCAGCTTTACTCGTTTCATCAATGAATTTCCCTCCATCATAATGTCAAAAGTGGTGATATTCACTACCAATTGGTACTGAACATAGTACATACGCAACTTTTCAGATACTGAAGCAGTTCGTGTCCATATGCAGCAAGACCTGGACAACATTCAGGCTTGGGCTGATGATTGGCAAATAACATTTGCATTGCACAACTGCCAAGTAATGGCCATCTCCAACAAGAGAGAATCTCCCCTTGACATTCAACGGCATTACCATAACTGAATCCCACACTATCAACATCCTGGGGGTTACCATTAACCAGAAACTGAACTGCAGCAGCCACATAAATACTGTGGATACAAGAGCAGGGCAGTGTCTGGGAATTCTGCGGCGAGTAACCCACCTCTTGACTCCCAAAGACTGTCCACCATCTAGAGGGCACAAGTCAAGAGTGTGGTGGAATACTCTCCACTTGCTTGGATGAGTTTTTGTTACAAAGGTAACTAAAAGACAAAACTAAAGGCTCTGTATCTGAATGCACGTCACATTCTTAACAAAGTAGATGAACTGAGCGCACATTGAAGTAAATAAATATGATCTGATAGCCATTACGGAGAGGTGGCTGCAGGATGATGAGGATTGGGTCCTGAATATTGAGGGGTATATGACATTCCCGAAGAATAGGCAGCTCGGTGGAGGGGTAGTACTGTTAGTCAAGGATGGCATTGGTGCAATAGATATCCTTGGTTCAGGAGATCAGGATGTAGAAATAGTTTGGGTGGAGATGAGGAATAGTAGGGGAAAGAAGTCGCTAAGGGAGTGGTCTACAGGCCCCCTAACACAATGTAGGATGAGGAATATGAGAAGAAATATTGGGTGCTTGTGATAAAGGGACGGCAATAATCATAGGTGATTTTAATCTACATATAAACTGGAAAAATCAGATTGGCAATAGTAGCCTAGATGTGGAGTTTATAGAATGCTTTCGAGATAGTTTCTTAGAGCAGCACGTTCTGGAACCAACCAGAGAGCAGGTTTTATTAGACTTGGTATTGTGTAATGTGACCAGATTAATTAATGACCTCAAAGTAAATGCACCTCTAGGTTGCAGCGACCACAATATGATTGAATTTTACATCCAATTTGAAAGAGAGAAGAATGAGTCTAAGACTAGTGCTTTAAACTTAAATAAGGGCAACTATGTGGGCATGAAAGCTGAGCTAGCTGAAGTGAACTGGGTTACTAAGCTAGGAGATAGATCAATAGAGAAGGGAGAATTTAAGGAAATATTTCAGAATACTCAGAATAAGTATATTCCTACTATAAAGAAAAATTCTAAGGGGAGGACCCACCATCCGTGGTTAACTAAAGAAGTTGAGGAAAGCAACAAATTTGAGGAAAGAGCATATAATTACACAAAGATGAGTGGCAGGTCAGATGATTGGTCAGAATATAAAGAACAGCAGAGAATGACGTAAAGGTTAATCAGGAGAAAGAATTAGAGTATGAGAGGAAGCTAGCTAGAAATGTAAAACTGGATAGCAAGAGTTTCTACAGGTATTTAAAAAGGAAAAGAGTAAGTAAATTGAGTGTTGGTCCTCTAGAGAGTGAGAATGGGGAGTTAATAGTAGAGAATAAGGAAATGACGGATGAAATTAACAAATATTTTGCTTCTGTCTTCGCTTTGGAGGATACAAAAAACATTCCAGTAATAGCTATAAATCCAGGAGATGCAAGGAAGAGAGGAACTTGATGAAACTACAATCACCAGGGAAGGGGTACTGAGCAAACTGATGGAGCTGCAGGTAGACAAGTCCCTGGGTCCTGATGGACTTCATCCTAGGGTTTTAAAAGAGGTGGCTGATGAGGTAGTAGATGTGTTGGTGTTAATTTAAAAAAGTTTGCTAGTTTTTGGAAAGGTTCCATCAGAATGGAAAATAGCAAATCTAACTCCTCTATCCAAGAAAGTGGGGGAGGCAGAAAACAGGCCAGTTAGCTTGCTGTGTGTCGTGTAGAAGGTGTTGGAATCGATCATTAAGGAGGTTATACCTGGGCACTTAGGAAAAGTTCAAGGTAATTGGGAAGAGTCAGCATGGTTTTGTGAAAGGGAAATCATGATTAACCAATTTATTGGAGCTCTTTGAAGGAATAACATGCGCTGTGCATAAAGGGGAGCCCGTTGATGTACTGTACTTGGATTTCCAGAAGGCATTTGACAAGGTGCCACATAAAAGGTTATTGCACAAAGTAGGGCATTGGTGAGACCACATCTAGAATGCTGTGCACAGTGTTGATCTCCTTATTTAAAGAAGGATGTAAATGCGTTTGAGGCAGTTCAGAGGAGGTTTACTAGATTGATACCTGGAATGAGTGAGTTGTCTTATGAGGAAAGATCGGACAGACTGGGCTTGTTTTCACTGGAGTTTAGAAGTGTGAGGGGAGACTTGATTGAAGTTTATAAGCTCCTGAGCGGTCTTGACAAGGTAGATGTGGAAAGGATGTTTCTTCTTGTGGGTGAGTCCAGAACTAGGGGGCACTGTTTTAAAATTAGGGGTCACCCTTTAAGGGTAGAGATGAGGAGAACTTTTTTTCTCTGAGGGATGTGCGACTTTGGAACTCTCTGCCTTAGAAGGTGGTGGAGGTGGGGTCATTGAATATTTTTAAGGCTGAGGTGGATAGATTCTTGTTGGGCAAGGGAATCAAAGGTTATCGGGGGTAGATGGGAGTGTGGAATTTGAAACAAACAGATCAGCCATGATCTTATTGAATGGCGGAGCAGGCTAGAGGGGCCGAATGCCTACTTCTCTTAATTTGTGTGAGTGCGGCTCCAACCACACTCGTGAAGCTCAACACCATCCAGGACAAAACAGCCCACTTGATCACCCCATCCACCACCTTAATCATTCACTCCCTTCACCACCGCTGCACAGTGGTAGCAGTGTGTACAATCTACAAGATGCAATGCAGCAACTCACCACACCTCCTTGGACAGCACCTTCCAAACCTGCAACCTCTTCCACCTAGAAGGACATGGGCAGCAGATGCATGGGGATGCCGTCATCTGCAAGTTCCCCTCCCAAGTCGCACACCATCCTGGCTTGGAAATATATCGCCATTCCTTCACTCTCGCTGGATCAAAATCCTGGAACTCCCTCCCTAACAAAACTGTTACCCATACCAGATGGACTGCAGCAGTTCAAGAAAGCAGCTCACCACCACCAGCTTTTTGAGGGCAGTTTGTGGGCAGCAAATGCTGGCCTTGCCAGCAACGCCCACATTCCATGAAATGAATAAAACATAAAAGGTTACTGTGCAAGATAAGAGCTCATGGTATTGGGGGTAATCTATTAGCATGGGTATTGGATTGGCTAACTAACGGGAAACAGAGTTGGGATAAATGAGGCATTTTCAGGTTGGCAAGCTGTAACTAGTGGAGTATCGCAGGGATTAGTGCTGAGGCCTCGACTATTTACGATTTATATTAATGACTTGGATGAGTGTAGTGCAGCCAAATTTGCTGCTGATACAAAGATGGAGGACACAGAGTCTGCAAAGGGATATTGGTTAATGAGTGAGCAATAATTTGGTAGATGCAGTATGATGTGGGAATATGTTTACTTTGACCGGAAGAATAGAAAAGCAGAATAATATTTAAATGGGGAGAGAACTCTGAATGCTGCGATACAGAGGGATTTTTTTTTCTATCTGGGTATTCTTGTACATGGATCACAAAGTTAGTATGCAGTTACAGTAAGTAATTAGGGAAGCAAATGGAATGTTGGCCTTTATTTATTGCAAGAGGGTGGAATACAAAAGTAGGCAAGTCTTGGTACAACTGTACAAGGAGTCGATGAGACCACACCTAGAGTACTGCATACAATTTTGGTCACCTTATTTAAGGAGGGATATACTTGCATTGGAGGCAGTTCAGAGAAGGTTCACTGGGTTGATTCCTGGGTTGAAGGGGTTGCCTTATGAGGAAAGGTCGAGCAGGTTGGGCCTATGCTCATTGAAGTTTAGAAGAATGAGAGGCGATCTTATTGGAACATATAAGATTCTGAGGGGGTTTGACAGGGTAGATGCTGAGAGGATGTTTCCCCTCGTGGGGACATCTAGAACTAGAGGGCACAGTATCAAAATACGGGGTCCCATTTAAGACAGAGACGAGAAGGAATCTCAGTTCTTTGAGGGTCGTTAATCATTCTCTACCCCAGAGAGCATTGGAGGCTGGGTTATAGAATATATTCAGGGCTGAGTTAGATTTTTAATCTATAAGGGAGTCGAGAATTATTGGGGGCAGGCAGGAAAGTGGAGTTCAGGCAACAATCAGATCAGTCATGACCTCATTGAATGGCGGAGCAAGCCAAATGGCCTACTGCTGATCCTGTTTCTTAGGTTCTTATGTTATTTTTGGTGGTGCTTGATGGTAACTACAATGTGACTTGCTGTTCATCTCCCTCTCCGAGCCACCTTGGGGATTGCAAAATGGGGAAGATGCATGTGATTGAGCGATATTTAAGGAGGGCTATTGGTTCATTTTCTGGAAGAAGCCAAAATTTCACAGAGTAACATCTGCAGTCCTTTATTAGCATTGACTGCTTAGAACAGGAAATTGCCAATCTCGGGCACAATTGGAAGGAGAAAGAATCCTTTACTCGAAACATTTCATGGTGCCAAAAAGACATTTCTGATCAAAGACAGAGTCTGCTTCAGTTGTAGCAGCTGTGGTTAGGGAGAGTTGCTAGATCCTCTATTTTCTAGATGTTCCCTGATTGACTAGAAGTGATAAGTTACGTTCCCGAGCTCTGTACTGGAGCCTCAGTATTTCATTAATATATATTAATGACTAGGATGAAGGAATAAGGAGTTGTATATCCAGGTTTGCAGATGAAACGGGTGAAGTGTGTGGGCAGAAGTATAGCAGATGGAGTTGAATGTGTAAGGTCATCCATTTTGGATCCAAGAAAGACAAACATAGAAAAAAGGAACAGGAGTAGGCCACTTGGCCCTTCGAGCCTGCTCCACCATTCATTATGATCATGGCTGATCATCCAACTCAGTAGCCTGTTCCGGCTTTCGCCTCATACCCTTTGATCCCTTTAGACCCAAGAGCTATATCTAACTCCCTTTTGAAAACATTCAATGTTTTGGCCTCAACTGCTTTCTGTGGTAGCGAATTCCACAGGCTCACCACTCTCTGGGTGAAGAAATTTCTCTTCATCTCAGTCCTGAAAGGTTTACCCCGTATCCTTAGACTATGACCTCTGGTTCTGGGCTCCCCCACCATCGGGAACATCCTTCCTGCATCTGCCCTGTCAAGTCCTGTTAGAATTTTAAAGGTTTCTGAGATCCCCCCTCACTCTTCTGAATTCCAGCGAATATAATCCTAACCAACTCAATCTCTCCTCATATGTCAGTCCCGCCATCCCAGGAATCAGTCTGGTAAACCTTCGCTGCACTCCCTCTATAGCAAGAACATCTTTCCTCAGATAAGGAAACCAAAACTGCACACCGTATTCCAGGTGTGGCCTCACCAAGGCCCCAAATTTGGTTATTTTTCTTAACGGATAAAAGCTAGGAACTGTGAGGAGCAAACTGATTTAGGTGTACATGCGCACATCATTAAAATTGGATGCAATACTCCAGCAGAGGCCTAAGCAGAGATTTTATAAAGGTTTAGCATTACTTCCTTGCTTTTGTACTCTATGATTGGCCTTCTGTGCTGTAGTATTCTATCAGTGTGCAGATAATAAAAGGCTACAGCTTGGTCAAAAAGCTCTATTTGATTTCTTTAAAAATGAAACACTGATATTTTGAAGAAAAATTGCACCGAGGCTTTAGTGTTGCTGGTTCAATTTAATCTAGGAACAACGTTTCATATGTTGAAAACTAAGAAACCTACTTTGTAGATCAAAAGAGAGATGTTTGGTTGTTGAAGAGAATAGTTACTTAAGATACGTAAACCTATTGGCAACTTTTCAGGTAAATTCATAAAATTTGAGATAACAGTTGTTTTGATGTAACTAGGCATGTTCTCACCATACAAAGAAAATCTCCACTTGTAGATGTTCCTCATGTACCAGAGAGAATATAGCTACTTTAATGTTAAGCAATTAAATTGTGCTGAGTTTATATTGTGGAATGTTTACAGAATTTCTATACATTTCATGTAAGGTTGGGGCTAGAAATGTATATGAAAATTGGAAATGTATTTCCAGTGTGAAATGTTTAAAATCCTGAAAAGTAACTTTAAAAAAAAAAAATTCCCTATGGCTTACATTTTAAGAGCGAGAATGAACTTTTATTTATATACTGCATTTCATGACCTCGGGACTTCTCAAAGTGCTTATAGCACAGAGGGAAGGCTATTTGTCCCATTACGTCTGTAGCGGCTCTTTTGAAGAGCAATCAAGTTAGTTCCATACCCCCTGCTCTTTCCACATATCCCTGCAATTTTTTCTCTCAAGTATTTATCCAATTCTCTTTTGAAAGTTATTATTGAATCTGTTTCCATCATCTATAAGGCAGTGTGTTCCAAATCCTAACCACTTGTTGCTTAAAATTTATCTGCATGCCACCTCTGGTTCTTTTGCCAAACATCTTAAATTTGTGTCCTCTGGTTATTGACCCTTTAGCTATTGGGAACAGTTTCTCTTTATTTAGCTCATATAAATCATTCATGATTTTAAACACCTTAAGCAAATCTCCTCTTCGCCTTCTCTGCTCTAAGAAGAGCAACTCCAGCTTCTCCAAATGAACGAAAGCGATGTTATCCCTCATTCCTGGAACTATTCGAGTAAAGCTCTTCTATTCCCTCTCCAAGTCCTTCACATCCTTCCTAAAGCGTGCCCAAAAATTGGACACAATACTACAGCTGGAATCGGCTTCACAGCCAATGAAGTACTTTTGAAGTGTAGTCACTATTGCCGTGAAAGGTAATGCGGTATTGGTTGAGGGATTTAAAAAAATATTCTGAGATGTGGGCGTCGCTGGCAAGGCAAGCCGTTGTTGCCCATCCCTAATTGCCTTGACAACTGAGTGGCTTGTTAGGCCGTTTCAGAGGGCAGTTAAGAGTCAACCACATTGCTGTGGGTCTGGAGTCACGTGTAGGCCAGGTAAGGATGGCAGATTTCCTTCCTTAAAGGACATTAATGAACCAGTTGGGTTTTTATGACAATCAATAGTTTCATGGCACCATAACGGAGACTAGCTTTCAATTGCAGATTGTTAATTTATTAACTAATTGAATTTAAATTCCACCAGCTGCCATGGAGAGATTTGAACCCATGTCCCAGGGCATTAGCCTGGGCCCCTGGATTTCTAATCTAGTGATATTACCACAACGCCACTCTCCCCTAGTGAAAAATGCCCAGTTTGGTTCCTGTGGACATAATGAGAAGGGGAATTCTTTTGGGTGTTTAAAGCTGCGCATTATTTTTCAGTTGTTGAATAATTTTGTCATCTCCCAGTAGATGCACCATTACTAAGACAGCCTATTTGCACCTCTCAACATGGCCCAACTCCACCCCAGCCTCAGCTCACCTATTAAAACCCTCATCCATGTCTTTGTCACCTATAGCTTTGACTATTCCAATGCATTCCTGGCTGGCCTCTCATCTTCCACCTTTGTAAACTTAGTTCAAAGCCCTCCTGTCCTTATTCTATCTCTCACCAAGTCCCATTCACCCATTGCTGACCTATGTTGGCTCCCAGTTAAGCAATGCCTCAATTTTAAAATTCTCATCCTTTTCAAATGCCTCCATGGCCTTGCCCATCCCTATCTCTATCTTCCTTCAGTCCTTCAGCTCACCGCCCCCCCCAATCACCAAGATATTTACGCTACTCCAATTCTGGCCTTTGATTTTAATCGCACCACCTTTGGCGGTCATGTCTTCAGCTGCTGAAGCCTTAAGCTCTGGAATTCCCTCCTACACCTCTCTTTCTCTCTGTTTCCTCCTTTATGACACTCCTTAAAACCTACCTCTTTGACCAAGCTTTTGGTCGTCGGCTCCAATATTGCCTTTTGTGGATTAGTGTCAAATTTTGTTGAATGCTTTGTGAAACACCTTGAGATATTTTACTATGCTTTACTACGTTTAAATGTGCTATATAAATGTAAGTTGTAGTTTCTTATGCTGCTAAATAGACTAAGATCTAGAAGACTAATGCCCAGATGCTGAATTTTGTTTCTTTAACTTTAAGGATGGGGAGACCAGTCTTCCTTTCGTCCATGAACATGGCCTGGACCTTTTTTGATCTGATTTTTCATGAGAAAATAGCCCATGAAATCTTGCCCCAATTGTTGAAAAAAATCTCTGAGGCCATTTAGTTTTGATTTTTCAAAGTCAACCAGTACAGGACAGTTTGCTGAGGCTCCCAACAGCTTGTGACCTGCAATAGATTGAGAATTGGTTAACGGACAGAAAGCAAAGAGTAGGAGTAAATGGGTCATTCTCAGAATGGCAGGCTGTTACTAGTGGGGTACCACAAGGATCAGTGCTTGGGCCACAGCTGTTTACAATCGATATAAATGTTCCAAATTTGCGGATGACACAAAACTAGGAGGGAGTTTAAGTTGTAAGGAGGCTTCAAGGGGACTTGGACAGACAAATTGAATGGGCAAGAACATGGCAGATGGAATATAATGTGAATAAGTGTGAAAAAACAAAAAGGCAGAGTATTTCTTAAATGGTGAGAGGTTGGGAAGTGTTGATGTCCAAAGAGACCTGGGTGTCCTTGTTCATGAGTCACTAAAAGCTGGTATGCAGGTGCAGCAAGCAATTAAGGCGAATGGTATGTTGGCCTTCATTGCAAGGGGATTTAAATACAGGAGTAAAGATGCATTGCTTCAATTGTATTAAGCCTTGGTGAGACTGCACCTGGAGTATTATGTACAGTTTTGGTCTCCTTATCTATGAAAGGATATACTTACCATCGAGGGAATGCAACAGAGGTTCACCAGCCCAATCCCTGGGGTGGAGAGATTGCAGAAACAGGGCCCGTATTCTGGAGAGTTTTTAAGAGTGAGAGGTTATCTCATTGAAACTTACAAAATTCTTACAGGGTGTGACAAGGTGGATGTGGACAAGATGTTACCTCTGGCTGGTGAATCTGGAATAAGGGGTGGGCCATTTAAGACTAAGATGAAGAGGAATTTCTTTACTGTTTTCTGTGAAATTGAGCCATCTCTGCAGGCTCTAGGGAGCTAGTTCAGGATTTTTCAAATCTCTTGTTGCTGAGTCTTTTGTAATCATTTAAGTTCAATAGCAGCAATTTTTCACACTAAAAGTAAAATTAAATTCATTTGAGCATTCTTTAAATAATTTGTGGAGAAAGTGATGAAAATCCCTAGCTTCATTGGCTTCTTTGTGGAAACCTTTCCTATCAAATTTTAGCAGTTCTTTCAAAACAAAATACTGCCTTTTCTTATTAGAATAAATTTATTTGTAATGATAAAACAATGTAACATTTAGAGTAATACCAAATGGAAGTTAGTATATTGACATCTAAACTGAACCATAATAGAAGTTATGAGAAGAAGGGGCCAGATGTATAGCTTCCAGAAATTGCTTGTCTTAGAATTTGAGAACGTGCGAAGAGAAATGCAGACTGGTTTCAATCTCACTTTGAAGAGCTAGAACCTGTCATAGCCGCTAAGCGCACTGCACTCTTGAACTACAAGAAAGCCCCCAGTGAGTTAACATCCGTAGCACTTAAAGCAGCCAGAAGCACTGCACAAAGAACAGCCAGGCGCTGCGCAAATGACTACTGGCAACACCTATGCAGTCATATTCAGCTGGCCTCGGACACCGGAAACATCAAAGGAATGTATGATGGCATTAAGAGAGCTTTTGGGCCAACCATCAAGAAGATCACCCCCCTCAAATCTAAATCAGGGGACATAATCACTGACCAACGCAAACAAATGGACCGCTGGGTTGAGCACTACCTAGAACTGTGCTCCAGGGAGAATGTTGTCACTGAGACTGCCCTCAATGCAGCCCAGCCTCTACCAGTCATGGATGAGCTGGACATACAGCCAACCAAATCGGAACTCAGTGATGCCATTGATTCTCTAGCCACCGGAAAAGCCCCAGGGAAGGACAGCATTACCCCTGAAATAATCAAGAGTGCCAAGCCTGCTATACTCTCAGCACTACATGAACTGCTATGCCTGTGCTGGGACGAGGGAGCAGTACCTCAGGACATGCGCGATGCCAATATCATCACCCTCTATAAAAACAAAGGTGACCGCGGTGACTGCAACAACTACCGTGGAATCTCCCAGCTCAGCATAGTGGGGAAAGTCTTTGCTCGAGTCGCTATAAACCGGTTCCAGAAGCTGGCCGAGCGCGTCTACCCTGAGGCACAGTGTGGCTTCCGTGCAAAGAGGTCGACTGTTGACATGCTGTTCTCCCTTCGTCAGATACAGGAGAAATGCCGCGAACAACAGATGCCCCTCTACATTGCTTTCATTGACCTCACCAAAGCCTTTGACCTCGTCAGCAGACGTCTACTAGAAAAGATTGGGTGTCCACCAAAGCTACTAAGTATCATCACCTCATTCCATGACTATATGAAAGGCACAATTCAACATGGTGGCACTTCATCAGACCCCTTTCCTATCCTGAGTGACGTGAAACAGGGCTGTGTTCTCGCACCCACACTTTTTGGGATTTTCTTTTCCCTGCTGCTTTCACATGCGTTCAAGTCTTCTGAAGAAGGAGTTTTCCTCCACACAAGATCAAGGGGCAGGTTGTTCAACCTTGCACGTCTAAGAGCGTAGTCCAAAGTACGGAAAGTCCTCATCAGGGAACTCCTCTTTGCTGACGATGCTGCTTTAACATCCCACACTGAAGAGTGCCTGCAGAGTTTCATCGAGAGGTTTGCGGCTGCCTGCAATGAATTTGGCCTAACCATCAGCCTCAAGAAAACGAACATCATGGGACAAGACGTCAGAAATGCTCCATCCATCAATATCGGCAACCACGCTCTGGAAGTGGTTCAAGAGTTCACCTACCTAGGCTCAACTATCACCAGTAACCTGTCTCTAGATACAGAAATCAACAAGCGCATGGGAAAGGCTTCCACTGCTATGTCCAGACTGACCAAGAGAGTGTGGGAAAATGGCGCACTGACACGGAACACCAAGGTCCGAGTGTATCAAGCCTGTGTCCTCAGTACCTTGCTCTATGGCAGCGAGGCCTGGACAACGTATGTCAGCCAAGAGCGACGTCTCAATTCATTCCATCTTCGCTGCCTCCGGAGAATACTTGGCATCAGGTGGCAGGACCGTATCTCCAACACAGAAGTCCTCGAGGCGGCCAACATCCCCAGCTTATACACACTACTGAGTCAGCGGCGCTTGAGATGGCTTGGCCATGTGAGCCGCATGGAAGATGGCAGGATCCCCAAAGATACATTGTACAGCGAGCTCGCCACTGGTATCAGACCCACCGGCCGTCGATGTGTCCGCTTTAAAGACGTCTGCAAACGCGACTTGAAATCCTGTGACATTGATCACAAGTCGTGGGAGTCAGTTGCCAGCATTCGCAAGAGCTGGCGGACAGCCATAAAGGCGGGGCTAAAGAGTGGCGAGTCGAAAGAGACTTAGCAGTTGGCAGGAAAAAAGACAAAAGCGCAAGGGAAGAGCCAACTGTGCAACAGCCCCGACAATCAAATTTTTCTGCAGCACCTGTGGAAGAGCCTGTCACTCTAGAATTGGCCTTTATAGCCACTCCAGGCGCTGCTCCACAAACCACTGACCACCTCCAGGCGCTTACCCATTGTCTCCCGAGACAAGGAGGCCAAAGAAATGTAAAGTCTTAAACCAGAGAATTTTTTTTTGAACTAGCTTTTATCACTTTTCTTTAAACCTCTGGCCTGAAGGCACTGATGCTTCCACAGGTGCTGGCTGGCATTCGTGGCTGGCCATACATGTGAGCCTCAAATAATGGGCTATTAAACAGTGGGAACATCACAGCTGAGTTTGATTCTATCATCACCTGATATTTACTTCTAGCAGAGATCACTGGATAGTAAACAGTAAAGGAAAATAATTTTTCTGTTCTCCCTGACATCTCACCAAAGCCCAAAGGTTCTCAAATCAAATGTAATACCAATACTGAGATTGATTGATCAACTCGGTGGAGTCTAGAGATCCTGATCACTATCCAGTGAGGACCGATTAGGGCCGTTGTGAAGCCCATGAGGTCAAATTGCTTGCAGACATTCACTAACTAGGTTGATGCATAAAAAATGGCCACTTGAGTGAGGTACTGAAGGTTGATGAAGACCACACCGGGGCAAGGAGTCAACACTTTCAGGAGATGAGGAGAGAAAGATGGTGGAAAAATTTACAGAGCAAGAAAAGTATTGCATATATTGTAAAAAAAAAAAAAAATTTTTTTAAAGGGTCCTCTCTTTCATGGCAGTTTATCCAAAGTAACTATTTTATTTATAAAAGTTGTGCTCAAATCACAGTATTATGCATTGAAATATTTTTAGAAGCAATTTATATAAAGATTTCAACTGAGAATACAAAGGAATGCATGCATTCTTACAAAATGTTTTAATTGACAGCAAATGGAATGTTAACATCTTTCTGCCAGGGCATTCAGTGTATTTTTTTCCATAAATGGTTTCAAAATCACCTTGCACTGTGCTGTGCCAACATTCCTTTGTTAACAGTGGGTGTAATCCCAATACGGTGACTTCATTAAAGCAGAAGCTAAATAGACACAGTCATTTACAATATAATGTTGTTGTCCTGTTTCTCAAACTAACGAGACATTACATATTGCACTAAAGTTGTGGCTGTTTTTGGATTGGCCAGGCTATGTCAACAGCATAGACAGTGCTTCTAGTTCAAGGCTGCATGTATGTTTGTAATTTTGTGTGTCTTTACTGGCTCAAGAATTCTAGTTGTTCATATATTCTTAATATTGTGCAAGATATTGTATGTGCTATTCCAAGTAAGCATTTTAGGTGTCAGCTGTGGCTCTGTGGTAGTGCATTCGCCTCTAGTCAGATGACCATGGGTTCAAGCCCCACTCGAGACTTGAACACATAATCAAGGCTGACGCTTCAGTGCATTACTGAGAGAGCACAGCACAGTTGGAGCTGCCGTCTTTGGCATGAGACATAAAACCATATGTCCTCTCGGGTGGATGTAAAAGATTTCAAGGCATTATTTCAAAGAAGGGCAAGGTGGTGCTCTGGCCAACATTTATCCTTAAACCAACATCACTAAAACAGATTATCTGGTCATTATCTCATAAAAATAGAAAATGCTGGAAACGTGCAGCAGGTCAGGCAGCATCTATTGAGACACAGAGTTAACATTTCAAATTGTCGACGGATATCTCATTGCTGTTTGTGGGACCTTGCTGTGCGCAAATTGGCTGCCGTGTTTCCTACATTGCAACAGTGACAACACGCGCTTCATTGGCTGCAGAACACTTTGGGACATCCAGAGGACTGGAAAGGCATTATCTAAATGAAAGTTTTTCTTGCTTGTAAATGCCTAATAGTAGACTTCAAGTGGCTTGGACATTTCTATTGTTTTAAGGAGCAAATTAACTTCACTACAGATTAAACATTTTGAGAGTGAAATTCCTCTTAATTTTAGCGAAAAAGTAAGTGGGAAGGATTTCATTCCTTTTGGTATTTAGACATGCAAACACATTTGTTTTAAATGTAGCATAACATTCATTGTTCATTGAAAATGGTTATGTTTTGAAATGAAGAAAAGCCCTAATATTTCAAACTGGGAAACTTGGGATTCAAGCCTGTTCTGAACCAACAAATCAGTTTCTTCAGGATTATATGGAAAATTGTTTTTATGCAGCATGATCTAATTATCGTTCCACTTACTAGTTTGTCCTGATATTTTCCTTGCACACTAGGTGTAAATAATTTGTAAATGTATATGGATTCATCAATACTAACAGGAAATGATTGAGGTCACTGCTATCATTAAACTGGTAAAATAATCATGCTTAAACAGTGTCTGATCTGTATATCCAAATGTAATATATTTACTTCTAGTGCAATCAAGTCAGATGATACATATTATGTGGGTTATTATGCTTGGAGGCCGTTAATGTTTAATATGTCTGAATTTCTGTGGATATTGCTCTGAAATTTGCATTGTAGACAAATTGGGAACTTTTCTGGTGTACAGTTGTCCTTGGTTTTTCATGAGTCTCAGGATACACATCAAGAAAATGTCAAAGAAACATTTTAACATATTTTTAAATGTAGAATCCAGGTTCAAGGATGCCTGAAAGCAAGAATTTTTATATACTTAGCATATTGTTGAATCTCTGTGCCAGACTACTTTTCTTAACTTCTCTTACTTTTCCTATCTACTGACACCATCCCTCTCCCTGGCAACTGTCTGAAGCTGAACCAGACTGTGGGCAACCTTGTTGTCATATTTGACCCTGAGATGAGCTTCCGACCACATCGTTTCCACCCCTGCCTCAGCTTGTTTTCTGCTGAAACCCTCATCCAAGCCTTTGTTACCTCTAGACTTGACTATTCCAATGCATTCCTGGCTGTGCCTCCCACATTCTACCCTCCATAAACTTGAGGCCATCCAAAACTCTGCTTTCCGTGTCTTAACTCGCACCAAGTCCCGTTCCCCTATCACCCCTGTGCTCATTGACCTACATTGGTTCTTGGTCAAGCAATGTCTCTGTTTTAAAATTCTCATCCTTGTTTTCAAATCCGTCCATGGCCTTGCCTCTCCCTATCTCTCTCAACTTCTCCATCTCCACAACTCTCAGATATCTGAGCTCATCTAATTCTGGCCTCTTGACCATCCCGGATTTTAATTACTCCACCAGTGGTAGTGGTGCCTTCAGCTGCTGAGGTTTTAAGCTCTAGAATTCCCTCTCTAAACCACTCCACTTCAACCACTCTTTCCTCCTTTTAAGATGCTCCTTAAAACCTACCTCTTTGACCAAGCTTTCGGCCATCTTCCCTAACATTCCTTATGTGGTCCAATGTCCAATTTTGCTTCATAACATTCCTTTGACGTGTCTTGGGATTTTTTTTTGTAAAGGTGCTATATAAATATAAATTGTTGTCTGTATATTTATATGCTATTACACATTTATATGTTAAATCTGTTCAAGCTAAATATACTTTATCAATAATTATTTATCCCTTTTTGTCCTCCTGTTCACATTTTCTCAAGACATATAAAAGTCTTAGGATAATGAAACTCTCCTTCAGAATCATCATCTTTGGTGAAAAGATGCAACTTAAGAAACTAAGTGACCACTTCATGCGTTTTGTAGTGATACACATTCTTTTTTTTATTACTCCACCACCTGCAAGCAGACTCTGTATGAACATAAAACTACACAACTTGCCCTGTATAGTAGTATGGACCGCTCACACTATGCAGCCAAACCTTAAACCCATAAATGTAAAACTGTAAAATGAAGTGCTAAAGATTCATCCTCTCTCTCTCGCTGCATGTTGCAATGTTTTGCAAAAGTTGATTGGCTCAGTTCTGAACGAAAGACTAGGCATTTATCCTGACTACGGATTATTCGAAGTTGTGAACATTTGTGGCTTACTCTGCACATCTGATGGAAGCTGCATTAAAGCAAATATCCTGAGAAAATGAAATAAATTTTGAAATATTATGAAGAGACTTTTGCAGGCAGCATCACTGTTCCCTTTTACAATACACACATAAGGGTTGTGGAAGTCTTAAAGTAGCAAGTACAGGATTAAAATTGACACTTGCCCCCACCCACCCACACTAAATTTCCCAAAGATCTCTCTCCCCAGACTGAATTAGTACTTAATTGAGGTGAGGTACAATTTCAAACCAATAGTTCATTCACATAAATCATTGAATGAACAGTATACAGTTTTCACAGAACAATCTTTCCCTATTTTTCCTCAGTTATGAAAATAAATGTGTTTTACTGTCTCTTTGAATGTTGGCTTACCTTCTCTAGCTTGACTTCTTAAACCTAAGCTCGTTCTGAATTTTAAATTACAGGCAGCTTGTTATTGCTGCTGTGAAATCACAGATTGCTCTGTGGCTTGAAGAGGGAGCTCATTTTAAATAGCCCCACTTAACTCAATGAAATGGGGACTTTACTCGCCACGTTATCACTCACAAAGTTGATGTGCTGAGGTAAGGACCTACCCCTTTCAGATGTGAGTGAGACACTCTAGGATCTGCCTGGTTTAGGCTCCCACTGTGTGAACAACACCTGGACCCTGGGGTATCACAATAGCCTGAAATGTTTGAGATTATACATAATATACCTCTGTATAACTAATTAGGACTCGACCACAATTGTTGAGATTGGTTCTAGATTGTTGGCTAAATGTTGAAGAAATACTGCATTTTAGCCATGGGAGCTAAATTTAGCCATGGGAGCAATAAAGTATTCTGTATGACAGAATTCAGCTCATACAACACTAGCAAAATCTAGTTTGCCGCACTGGTTGTTTGTTGGACCCTGCTGTGTGTAACTTGGCTACCTTGTTTGCCTATGTTGAAGCGTTTTTCAATGTTCTAAGGACATGTAAGGTGATATGTAAATGTAAGTTCTTGTCTCCTTAATTTCCCTTTTTATTTCAGAAATTTTGAAAACTTCTGTCAGGCCACTGCTTAAAATTGAAAGTCTTGAAGTTTTTCAGTAAAAATAACCTCAACCACCCTAACCTTTTTTCAAAACTTAAGAGTCTTGACATTTGGTGTCATCTTGATTGCCTATGCTGCACCCCCTCCAGAGCAATTACATCCATTCTGTACTTTAGTGACCAATGCACAACATCGCACTCTTGTTGTAATCTTGTTAGTGTCTGATATAACATTGCTTCTTTTGATTTGTATTGTACACTTCTATTGTAGTAAGTATTGGCTCTTTTTTTTTTTTGCAGCCATGCACTGGACTGATGGTTGCAGAAATATCTCCAAAATAACCCCCAAATCTCTTTCCTGATCAACAAGATGGATCAATTCACTGCCTATTTTGGTGTCTTACTCCGAAGCTAGTGCATTTGCCATCTGCTGCACAACTTCTATAAAAATACAAGTGCTCTGCTTTGTACATTACAAGATTGATTGACTTATTTTTCCCCTCATGAATGTTTTCTTCCTATGGACAAGTATGAGTAGATTTATTTGATAAATAGGTCAATCAAAACAGTTGTTATAGCACTCCTTTTAAGAAAAACAAAATGCTGGATTCAGCAGAACTGATGAAAGGTCACAGATCTGAAACATTAAATCTGTTTCTCTCTCTCTCTCCACAGATGCTGCCAGACCTGCTGAGTATTCCCAGCACTTTGTTTTTATTTCACAATTCCAGCATCTGCTGTATTTTGCTTTTATTTTACTCAAAAGAAACTCTGGTGTTGAAAAATGTTTTTCTGTTCCTTGAGGTTAATCATTTAAGGTTGTTTGGTAAATGTGATCTAATGCATTGCATTATGCTGTTTATAATCCATACTTAGTGTCCATATTTAAATTGTGTGGGTTTCAAAAGTAAAATTTTTAAAATCCCTAACCCTAAAAATACTTTATCCAGAAAATCAGTTTTAACTTGGCAAAATTAATAAACACAGCTACTTTTGGTCATGGGTATATATATCTGGGAGTGTGTGACGCAGCTAATTTGTTGGCTGCATATTCTGTGATTCAGTGATTACTGGTGACTGTTTAAAATCTTAATATAGTCTAGTCTCCATAAAAATTGAGTAATACCATGAATGTTCCAAATTTTCTAGAAATGTACAAATCCTTGGGTTATATCTTATAGTTTTTCCATCCTTTCTCCAATCATCTATCATCTTTAGAATCTTTCATGATGATTATAATAGAGATGAATGTTAAAACTAAGACTTGTATCTAATGGACATCAATCCACAACAGCAGCTTGTATTTATATAAAGCATTTAACATAGTAAAATGTCCCAAGATGCTTCACAGGAGCGTTTACGAGCAAAATTTGACACCGAGCCACTTGGAGATATTGGGGCAGATGACCAAAAGCTTACCCAGAGGCAGGTTTTAAGGAGCGTCTTAAAGGAGAAAAGAGAGGTGGAGAGACAAAGGTTTGGGGAGGGAATTCCAGAGCTTAGAGCAGGGTCTGCAACCAATTTTATGAAGAACCTTTTTTAAACAGGCTAAAATAAAAATTATTGGGAGCCACAAGATGAAATTTGGCATTTCTAAACCAATTACCTGGCAAATTGCCAACTGTCTCTGGTAGAATGCATAATTTGCATATATAATAAAACTCTTGTTGAATTTATGTACCAGTAGAAAAAATTGAAATTAATATAGACCTAACTTTGAATCATTATGCTTTTTGACCTTTATTATATTTTTGTCAGTGAAGTCATCTTTAAAGAAAGTTTAACTTCAGATAGAATTAAGGTAGAATTGAGACACTTTTTTGGCTATTGATTTTCATGATTTAAAAAAGCTTCTGATAGCGCAATTAGAATAATTTATCATCTCAGCTACTTTAGAAACAATAACGGTCGCACCATAAAACCTGTTCCTTGAATCAAAGGCGTTATCTATAACCAGGGTGCAGCTATCCCACTCAAACAAGCTTATTTAGAACACGATAATGTTCTTCGTCAAAATAATCATTTGAAGCCGTATAACATAATGATTAGCCTTTTAATCCACAATAAAAACATGTCTCTTACTTTCATTGATTTAATTTTTTATACTGTTTTCATATTAATGCAATCCAACTGGAAAAGGTTGGGAGCCGCAAATGGGTTGTTAGAGCCACAGGTTGCAGGCTCCCGGCTTAGGGCCTCGCCAGCTGAAGGCATGACCAACTATGGTGGAATGATTAAAATCTGGGATGCTCAAGCGACCAGAATTAAAGGAGCAAAATAACTGAGGGTTATACAGCTGGAGGAGCTTATAGGGATATGGAGGGGTGAGGCCATGGATGTATTTGAAAACGAGGGTGAGAATTTTAAAATAGAGGCGTTCCTTAACTGGGAGCCAGTGTAGGTCAGCAAGCACAGGGTTGATGGGTAAATGGGACATGGTGCAAGTTAGGATGCGGACAGATGAGCTGAGGTAGGAGTCTTGTGATGTGACAGAAGTGGAAATTAGTGGTTTTATTGATGCTGTGGATATGTGGTCAGAAGTTCATTTCGGTCACTAAGGTTGCATACAGCCAGGTTCAGCCTCAGACAGCTGCTAGGGGGAGGGATGGACTCAGTGGCTAGGAAACAGAGTTTTTGGCAGAGACTGAAAACAATGGCTTCAGTCTTCCCAATGTTTAGTTGGCAGAAATTTCAGCTCATCCAATACTCGATGCCAAACATGCAATCTGACAGTTTGGAGACAGCAAAGAAGTCAAGAGTCAATCTAAAAGAGCATTTAGATGAGAAATAGGGAATAGCCAAGGATAAATCCTTGGGACACACCAGAGGTAATGATGCAGGAGTGGAAGAGAAGCCATTGCAGGTGGTTATCTGACTACAACTAAATTGATAAGAATGGAACCAGGCTAGTGCAATCCTACTCAGCTGGATGTTTAAAGAGGATGGTATAGTCATTAGTGTCAAGAGCTGCAGGCAGGTTGAGAAGGGTGATGAAGGATAGTTTACCATTGTGTCAGTCACTTGGTATGTCATTGGGAACTTTTTAATAGCCATTTTGGTACTGTGGCAGGGCGGAAACCTGATTGGAGCAATTCAGACAAGGAAATGTGGGAAAGATAGGCACGGATTTGGGAGATGACCATGTGTTCAAGGACTTTGGAGATGGGCCAGTAGTTTGTAAGAGCAGAGGGGTCAAGGATTGGCTTTTTGAGGACTGGGTGATGACAACTGATTTAAAGGGAAGAGGGAGAGCATCTGAGAAGAGAACACTGTTAATATCAGCTTACATAGGAGTCAGCAAAGGAAATTTGTGGGAAAGGGTGAAAGGAACAGAAGGTGGATCAAGGTAAGCTGGAAGGGGGCATAAGGGGAGGTAGGAGAGAGACTAGAGTAAGATGTGAGTACAGGACTAGGACAGGAAGAAAACTTAGGCAGTTTGGCCAAGTAGGCTAGTGGAAGGGAGGGAAGCAGCAGAGGCAGCTGAATGGATGGTCTCAATCTTAGTGACAAAGAAGTCCATGAGCTCCTTGCACTTGTGGTTGGAGGTAAGGGTGGAGGAGGCATGAGATGGGGTTTAAGAAGGTGGTTTGCAGTAGAGAAAAGAAACTGGGAGTTGTCTTTGCATTCCAGGATGATTTGCATAGACACGCTGGTGTAATGGGTGGACAAGTGACAGAAGAAAATTTAATGCAGAAAAGTGTGAAGTGGAGAACAAGGAGAGACAATCTAAATTAAAGGGGGTGCAGGAACAGAGGGACCTGGACGTATATGTGCACAAATCATTGAAGGTTGCAGGGTAGGTTAAGAAAATGATTAATAAAGCATACAGGATTTATCAATAGGGGCATAGAGTACAAGAACAAAAGATTTATGATAAACCTGTATAGAATTCGGCCTCAACTTGAGTATTGTGTCCACTTCTGGGTACCACGCTCTGTAGGAAGGATGTGAAGGCATTAGAGAGGGTGCAGAAAAGATTCGAGAGAATGTTTCCAGGGATGAGGAATTTCAGTTATGTAGATAGATTGGAGAAGCTGGGACTGTTCTTGGAGAGGAGAAGATTAAGAGGAGATTTAATAGAGGTTTTCAAAATCACGAGGAGTCTGGACAGAGTCGGTAGGGAGAAACTGTTTCCATTGACGGAAGGATCCAGAACCAGAGGGCACCGATTTAAGGTGATTGGAAAAGAAGCAACGGTGACATGAGAAAAAACTTTCTTTACACAGTGAGTGGTTAGGATCTGGAATCCACTGCCTGAGAGAGTGGTCGAGACCGATTCAATTGAGGCCTTCAAAGGGGAATTGCATAATTATCTGAAGAGGAAAACATTTGCTGGGCTATTGGGAAAAGGAGGGGGAATGGGACTAGAGGAGTTGCTCTTGCAGAGAGCCGGCACAGACAGGACGGGCTGTGTGGCCTCCTCCTTCTGTACTGTAACCATTCAATATTTCTATTAGTGGTGTACCTAGATTTCCAAAAGGCCTTTGACAAGGTGCCGCACAAGAGGCTGCTGCATAAGATAAGGATGCATGGCATTAGGGGTAAAGTATTAGCATGGATAGAGGATTGGTTGACTAACAGGAAGCAGAGAGTGGGGATAAATGAGTGCTATTCTGGGTGTCAATTCAGTCACTAGTGGTGTGCCTCAGGGATCGGTGTTGGGACCGCAATTATTTACAATTTATATAGATGATTTGGAGTTGGGGACCACGTGTAGGGTGTCAAAGTTTGCAGGTGACACTAAGATGAGTGGCAGAGCAAAGTGTGCAGATGACTGTGAAACTTTGCAGAGGAACATAGATACATTGAGTGAGTGGGCAAAGGTCTGGCAGATGGAATACAATGTTAATAAATGTGAAGTCATTCATTTCGGTAGGAGTAACAGTAAAAAGGATTATTACTTGAATGGTAAAAGGTTGCAGCATGCTGCTATGCAGAGGGACCTGGGTGTCCTTGTGCATGAATCGTAGAGGGTTGGTCTGCAGGTACAGCAAGTAATTAGGAAGGCAAATGGAATTTTGTCCTTCATTGCTAAAGGGATTGAGTTTAAAAGCAGAGAGGTTATGTTGCAGCTGTATAAGGTACTGGTGAGGCCGCACCTGGAGTACTGTGTGCAGTTTTGGTCTCCTTACTTGAGAATGGATGTACTGGCACTGGAGAGGGTGCAGAGGAGGTTCACTAGGTTGATTCCGGAGTTGAGGGGGTTGGCTTATGAGGAGAGACTGAGTAGATTGGGATTATATTCATTGGAATTCAAAAGAATGAGGGGGGATCTTATAGAAACATATAAAATTATGAAGGGAATAGATAAGATACAAGTAGAGAGGATGTTTCCACTGGCAGGTGAAGCTAGGACAAGAGGGCATAGCCTGAAGATTAGAGGGAGCAGATTTAGGACTGAATTAAGAAGGAACTTTTTCATCCAGAGGGTTGTTAATCTATGGAATTCCTTGCCCAGTGAAGTAGTTGACGCTTCTTCAGTAAACGTTTTTAAAGCTAAGGTAGATATCTTTTTGAACAATAAAGGAATTAAGGGATACGGTGAGAGTGCGGGTAAGTGGATCTGAGTCCACGAAAAGATCAGCCATGATCTTATTGAATGGCGGAGCAGGCTCGAGGGGCCGGACGGCCTACTCCTGCTCCTAGTTCTTATGATCTTATGAAATTGTCAGTCTCTCTCTGAGTAACGAGGGTGACTGGTGTATTTAATGAACTAACGAGTGGTTGGTACAGTAAAGAGAAAACAAACATGCATTTATATGGCATTTTTCATGACCTCAGGATGTACCAAAATGTTCACAACAGCCAGTGAGTATTTTCAAGTGTAGTCACTTTTCCATTGCAGGCAATGCATGCATAATAAGCTTCCACAAGCAGCAATAAGATAAATGACTAAATAATCTGTTTCTAGCCGTTATGGGTTAAATATTGGCAAGGACAGTAGGAGAAATTCACTCCACTTAAAATGATCCATGGGATATTTTACGTCCACCTGAGAGGACAGACACGTTCTCGGTTTAACGTCTTATCAGAAAAATGGTATCTCTGACCGTACAGCACTCCTTTAGCACTGCACTGAAGGGTTGTCAAAGTTAATATGCACAAATTGCTGGAGTAGGGCTTGACCCCATGACCTTCTGACTGACGCAAGAGTGCTATCACTGAGCCAAGTCCGACATGGTAAGAGTTGCATTTTCTTGTTTTAGGGCTCAGGTGTGTTGTTGAAGGAATTTAATTAATTCTGTCTAACTGTACTGTACCTGACCTAACTTGAGAATGTCTTTTTGCTTACATTCATTCCATGATCAAGTATTCCATTTCTCAGCTCCAAGATCTATTTCCTTGAACTATTTAAAAGGACTGCCTTTATCATTAACATTGCATTTTGTGATGGCTAAGTATGGCATAACACATTGACTGGTTTCCACTGGTTACCTTCCAACTTGACCGCAGGTAGTGTTTTGGTTTAAAATAGTGGCCCGAATTTTAGGCCACCTCCTTCCCCCCCCCCCCACCCCCCTGCCAAAGGCCCCCCGCAAAGGATGGGCTGGTGGAGGGTGGGGGGGGGGGGCCTAAAATGGAGTGGGAGGCTTGGTGGGCCATTTCCACCTCCACCACCGCTTTACACGGGGCAGTGGTGGGAAACGGCCTGCCCGTCCCCGGCCAATCAAGGCCCTTAAATAACCAGTTAACGGCCAATTTAAGGATCTCCGTCCTCCGCCACAGGGATTTTACCATGGGTAGGCGGGCGACCCAGGCTGGAGAAAAGCCACCTAATAAGAAAAAAATAGGTGGCCTTCTGCTGGCTGCGGGAGGGGGCCTCCTGATCAAGTACCCTGTGCCAGACGGAGGGCCGCCCCCAATGCCCCAACCAACCCCAACACCCGCACCACCCCCCCTCAACCACCCTTGCCTTGCCGCGGCCCAACCAATCACCCCGAGCAAGGCCCCAAAAACTTTCCTCTTTTCCCTCCTCTCCTGTCATCATGATCACGAAGCTGGGTTGCAGTCCCAGCAAAGGCCACCGCTCCTGGTGGTGCTACTGGGAGTAACCGGTGCCGGCCCGCTGATTGGTCAGTAGCTCCATTAGGCGGGGGCGACGCAGTGGCTCGCACCACAGCCTCACAGGGAAGGTGGGGATGTGAAAGGGAAAATGGGATTAATGTAGGATTAGTATAAATGGGTGGTTGATGGTCGACGTGGACTTGTTGGGCTGTAGAGCCTGTCTCAGTGCTGTATCTTTCTATGACTCCATGACTTCCTGCCTCAATGAGGTGGAAGTCCTACCTCAGACCAATTAAGGGCTCGGCGACCGTAAAATCTGGACTGGATCCCCAGTCCCAACAGAGACGGGATTGCCACCAACTTTTCAGTCGGTGGACAGCTCCAGTCCACTAGCGCAAAATTCCGGCCTGTGTTTCCACATTAAGTGCCCATTAAAGTAGCCGCAAAAAGTTATGGATCATTTCAATGATGTGATTTGTTAATGCAATGACAATCCTTCAAGCTCACAGAGGGAGCTGTTTAAACTGAGTTTCAATCCTGCATGTAGTTAACCATTCATAGAGATTTTAAAGATATCAAATTTTTTATATTTACATTTTTCATTCCGTTCCTTTCTCTTAATCCAATTTTTTTCCCCCTCTCTTCCTCTGTACATGATTTAACTAATTCACCCACTCTAATTTATCCCCCTTCTCCGTCATTCCTCTGTTTCTTTCTCAACTTTTAACTTTGGTTATGGTGTTGCACTGTTGGCCACAGATGCCCATTGCCCTCGCCACAGCATTATTAGCATGTGCTTCCAGTAAGTTATGGTGCAAATTATATTCAAACTGAAGGGTGCAGTGTCACAAAAATGTGCTATGTCGAATGATGGTTTTTAATTAACTAGCTGGAAACCTGGATTAAGTTTAAAAAAGAAACTGATAAAAGGTGACCCTATGCTAGCAGCTAAAGTTGACCACCTTAATTTGGATCACCGCATTCCACATTCCAATGAATTGAGGTGAAAACGGATTGTCTGCACAGACCCCTCAAGAACAGTGACCTGGGAATCTGAGTGAACTACCTATCCTGTTCACATTAGCAAGGCATCGAGGCCATCCTTGAATATTAAACTGGAGTCGAACCACTCAACCTAATCACTTGAACAATGGGACCCGGGTTGTGAGAAGGGAATTCCTCTACATGGACTGATTAAGTTGCAAGAATGAATACACACGAGTAACCACCATGCTTGAATCACTGGGTGACAGTCATGTGACAGGCCCACCATCTGTGTGCTAAAGCTGGTGTTTTCTCTGCAGCCGCGAGACAAGCAGCTAGACACTGACCAGAAGACCCAAATGGGGTCCCTCCTTCCTTTCTCTCTCTCCAATCTACTTTTCAATCTTCAAACCCTGCCTGCTGACTGTGACCACTGACACATATTCCTGCTGCAGACACAGACTCCTTGTAGGAAATGAGCCACATTGCTGTCTCCAGGAGAACCACTGAATCAGCCATCCAAATCTTCAAACAGAAATCTCTGTACCACCAAAGGAAAGTCGCACGACTACCGAATTCAGCCTGAAGCCAGCCAAGTCACCAACCTCCACAGACTCTATTCCCTTTTTATTTCTGTAGACTCTAATCGACCAATCTATCCTCCCCACTCTAATCTGTTTGTTTGTGTGTGAGCGAAAGTTAAGCGTATTTTATTTTACTTAGATCGGTTTAAGTACAGTTAAGCTAACCTCTTCCTTTGTTAAACTCAAGGAGACCTGTCTGGTTCTTTTTATAATCCCAGCACATAAACAGTTAAACACTCACTGAAGTGGCAAGTATATCCACTTCAAAAAGATATAAACCTGTTGTGGTCAAACAAGGAGAGGGAAAAGAGGGGTGCCCTTCAACCCCTCCTCTCCTGATTGTAACAGCAGGAAAAAATCTAATGACTGACGGACACCGCAAGATGCCTCACTCCAGCAAGATTTGTCCATTGATACCCAAACCTATAAATGTTTGAAGAAAGCTAAGAAGTCCAATAAAGCCAGACCTATGCAGTCAGTAGATGTATAACTCCTAATCTGTTTTAGTTTTAAATTACTCCCCACATTCTTGGTTCAATTTATGCTTGAACAAAGAATGCACGCATTTTTAAATGAGTTGCTGTAATTTATGTTTGTTGGAGTCTAAAGCCTGGACGTTTGTAAATATCTCTGTTATAGTTACATACCAAACACCATAACTAGTTCCAACACACAAACTGCATTCTACATTGTTGATGTCATGTGAATCACTCAGTTTCATACATATGAATGCTTGCAACATGGCGCCTATCCACCTTTCATTATAGAGTAATGTCTTTGGAGGCGTCAAAAGACAATATAAAAACATTTCAATGGAACTGGTAAGTAATTCAGGTAAATAAAGCTTTATAATGATTTGGAACTGGTAATACTGTATGGTGCTGGCACTTGTCTTAATCTGTTGGTCATGTTTGCTCTAACATTCACAGAAACAAACAAATTGCTGATTCAATCTATTTTAAACATGTATCTGATCAGAGACCAATACACAATATAAATGGCTCCTGGCCAGTCAAGAATGACCAGCACTGCTGAATGTCATCTTTTATTATCATTGCCAGTACCACCTTTTAGCGTTCTGGCAATATTGTCTGTGTCTGTATGCTGAAAGTTATTCCTGTTTTTTGCTTTTAACTCAAACTGGGTGTCTGGGTTCATTTTTTAGATTTCTCAGTCTGCAATAATGTTCCTCTTGAGAGTCTAAAGATTACATTTTCAAATGGTAGAAAACTCTTTCAGAAAAATTTCTGTAGGATAGTCAATACTTAAAACCTAATCCAAGAATGGAACTGTTCATGGGGGAGTAGGGGGGAACGGTGGGGGGGTGGGGGTGGATGGAAGTCAGGTTGTCATAAATATTTCAAGCAAAGTCAAACCCCAAATGATCCTGGAAAGCTCTCTGCTAGTTTGAATGCAAGTTAACGCAGCTCCAACATGCTGAAAGCACAGGCAAACTAATTTTGCCTGATGTAAAACTGTACCTGTGCAGGTACAACAAGCCATTAGGAAGGCAAATGGCATGAGGGCCTTTATTACAAGTAGATTGGAGTACAAGAATAAGGAAGTCTTACTAGAATTGGCTCGCGCTTTGGTGAGACTACACCTGGAGTACTGTGTGCAGTTTTGGCCTTCATATCTAAGGATAACTTGAATTGGCAGCAGAACAGTGAAGATTCACTAGATTGGTTCCTGGGATGAGAGGGTTGTTTGAAGCTGAGAGGCTGAATAAATTGGGCCTAAGCCCTCTAGAGTTTAGAGGAATGAGGGGTGATCTCATTGAAACATACAAGATTCTGAATGGCTTGACAGGGTAAATACTGAGGTGCTGTTTCCCCTTGCTGGGGAATCTAGAACACGGGCACAGTCTCAGGCTAAGGGGCTGATCATTTAGGACTGAGATGAGGAGAAACGTCTTCACTCTGGATTGTGAATCTTTGGAATTCTCTACTGCAGAGGCCTACCCGCCCCATTCCCACCTCTGGTGAACTGTATGGCGGTCGGGCGTGGCGGGGGGGCGGGGAGGAAGTTGCCTGCCCACCCGCCCGAGGCCAATCAAGGCCCTTAAGTGGCCACTTAAGGGCCCTCGCCTGCCTCTACAGGTATTTTATCCGTGGCAAGCAGGCGTGCTGGGGACGTGAAAGGCTGCCCAGCGCTCACTGCTGGCCTTTCCGCGCCTGGGGGAGGGGGGGGAGCCATGGCAGTCAGGCACAGGGTGCCCAATTGAGGGCCGCCCCTGCCTCCCAACCCCCCCCCCCCCCCCCCCCCCCCCCCCCCCAGGACCCAAGACGCTTCCCTCCCCCCAAACGACCACTCCAGCCTCACCAGGGAAGGGCTGATCCCCCTGGTGAGGCAAGCCCAACTCCAGGCTCCATGTCGTCGGCTGGGCTGCAGCTCCCAGTGGCGCTGCTGGGGCTGAGAGCTGCCTGCCTGCTAATTGGCCGGTAGCTCACTGAGGTGGGACCACCTCCCTCAAGTGGGTGGAAGTCCCGCCTTGGGACAATTAAAGCCCGGGACCCGTAAAATATGGGACAGATCCCCGGGCTAGGCAGAAGCGGGTTCCCCTCCGACGTAAAAGTCAGTGGCGAATTCCCATCCGCCTAAGGTAAAATCCAGTCCTTGGTCTTTCAGGGAATAGAGGGATATGGGAATCAAGCAGGAAAGTGGAAAGTGGCAGAAGATCAGCCGTGATTGTATTGAATGGTGGGGAAGGCTCAAGGGGCCATATGGTCTACTCTTGCTGCTAATTCTTTTCTATTAAAAAAAAAAGAAAATTGTGACTCTCGTGATCCCAAATAGTTTGCTCTTTCTCATAAGTTGTATCCTGATGAAATGTAGCTGCACTTAAGTATCCTTCTAGTCTTAGTTTATATATAAAACCACCTCCATGTGTCAATGACTTTATGTAGATTGCATAATCTGTGCTTTCTATTTGCTCTCTTGGTATTATATGCTGTTTTAAGTAAACGGCTTGTAATTAGGAATAACGATATGGGCGCCGCTTGGGTATAAATACGCAAACTGAATTAAGTCTCTTGCCTCAGCAATGGGGATATTTGTGTTTTCAATTTGGCAGGATTTTTTATCCAAATGTATATTGATGTCTTATGTCTAAAAGACATTGCTTTCCCAGAAAAAGTTGTTCAAAAAACACTTAATCTCAACTACTGTTTTTATTTTATTTAGAGATACAGCACTGAAACAGGTCCTTCGGCCCACCAAGTCTGTGCTGACCAATAACCACCCATTTTATACTAATTCTACATTAACCCCATATTCCCTACCACATCCCCACAATTCTCCTACCACCTACCTACACTAGGGGCAATTTACAATGGCCAATTTACCTATCAACCTGCAAGTCTTTGGCTGTGGGAGGAAACCGGCAGAAAACCATACGGTCACAGGGAGAACTTGCAAATTCCGCACAGGCAGTACCCTGGAGCTGTGAGACTGCGGTGTTAACCACTGCGCCACTGTGCCGTCCTAACCACATAGGTTTGTTTTTGATTGGTTCTAAGCACAAAATAAAATCTTGCACTCATACAATTTCTAAAACTCTGGTTTCATCAGGGAAGACTGAGAATCTCCTAGTAGGTACAAAAGATTAACGCTCAGTAAATAAAAGGATTTTAAAGTGCAGTGTTCTACTAATTATATTATAGCTTGTTCGTGGTCACAAAGGGCAATTAAAGCACAAAAATTGACAATTTGGCTTTTCAGTGAACTTGGAGGAATCAGAATAAATGGAATTCACCTTTTTGATGCATGCTTATTGCTGATAACTTCAGGCTCCCTCATCATCACTGCTGGATGGTTGTACATGTGAATTGAAGTACAGCAGGGAAATTGACTAGTGGGGCTGTGGTTATTCTACCTTTGATCCTACTGTGAAAAATAAATTGCAGTATAAGCAAGCTGATTTTATCAGCGTAAGCAAGAAACTCAGTGTTTTGAATATTGTAATGACGGTGCTTCTATATTTTTAAAGTTTTTTTTGAGGACTCGTATTTTAGAATTATGGACATTTGTTTTATATGGGAAAACTGAAAAGGATTCCATGGATTTTTTTCCACTAGGACACTGAAAAGCCTTGATTGAAAACATTTACTGGAAGTCACCTGTCTTCAGATAAATATCCATCAGGGGCTTTTTGACTTGGGGGAGATGTTTACAGAGAAGTGACAAGTCAAGATTTATAGGGGTTAGGAGCCTTTACTCTTGAGATATTGTTTTTGGTTTTGCTTTGGACAATGTGTTGGAGTGTGAACTGTTGAAAGCATTTGAAGAAAACCATCAAGCGAGCAGTCACCATCAGCACCCTCTTCCATCTTATTTTTATTTTTGAGATACAGCACTGAAACAGGCCCTTCAGCCCACCGAGTTTGTGCTGACCAACAACCGCACATTTATATTAACCCTACAGTAATCCCATTTTCCCTACCACCTACCTACACTAGGGGCAATTTACAACGGCCAATTTACCTATCACCAGCAAGTCTTTGGCTGTGGGAGGAAACCGGAGCACCCAGTGGAATTCCACGCGGTCACAGGGAGAACTTGCAAACTCCGCACAGGCAGTACCCTGGAGCTGTGAGACTGTGGTGCGAACCACTGTGCCGCCCATCTCTTTGAGAGCTTCCTGAGAATCAAGTGTGAGAAATAGAGAAACTGATGCTGCATTTTTCCTGAAAAGCCTGCTGGAAACCTCTGACGCCACATTTCTCTTGGAAAGCCTGCCAAACTGATCTTCAACGTCGCCCGAAAAGAATTGTTCTAGCAAGATCCCAGTGACAGCCGTCTATGCGTATTTGGGACGCCAAACCAAAAAAGGATAACTGACATCTTTCCATATCTTTTTTTTTTTCTTCATGAATTAGCATGTATTTGGCTAAAGTTTTTTATTTGTCTTTTTTTTGTAACAGAGCTCGAAAGAGAAAATCTCTATTTTTCGGTTAACTGGTGTGTGTATGTGAGGGGCTAAAGTAAAAAGGAACTTTCATATTTCAATCTGTGTGTTAATATTTTGTTTCATTACTGGTTAAGTCTTTTATAATAAACTGATAATTTTGTTGTTTATGAAAGGAACCTAGTAGTGTATTTTATTCTGGGATAAAGAGTAGAGTCTGTGATTGACCATATTGGTAACTGGGTAAACATTTCAATATATATTGTTACAAGGTTTTTGTTTTGTATTTGAAAACTTAGAATGCTGTGTGTTTTTTTAAAAAACTGTAAAAGGATTTTTCAGTGGACATTGATACCTGCAAATCGCTGCAATTTTTGGATGTTTTGAAAGGAAGCTGACTTTGTATACAAGGACAGGAAAACGGGCAATTTCAAGGAAACCAGCAAGGGGTTTGACCTCCTCAGAGCAACTCTTTGAATGACAAGGGAGACTCTGTCTGGACATGTGACCTCTTCGGGAAGGCTTTGCTTTCACTTTGGACCTTTTTAAAAAGCCAGTGAGTTGGACAAAGAGCAGGCATTTGAAATTTGGTTTTGACCTGCCTGGAGATCGGAGAGGAAGACCCAGAGAAAGTGTTACACCTCTCTATAAAAGAATCCTACATCTCTTGAGAAGGAACCCTGTATTTCAAAGGTGGCAGATTCCTATTGCCTGCTGTCTCTGAAGAATCCCTGCATCAAGTGTGGTTCCTGTTGCCTCTTGTGTTTTAAGAAATCCTGAAATCTGAAGAAATTTGCTATCCTGCTGCTGTAAAACCTAAGAAGACTTGTTGCTGCACTCCTGATGCTGCACCCCTGATGAAAGACCTATGTGAAGCCTGCTGCAGTTGAATTGCCTTGAACGCCTACCCATCGCAACTTGTTCATCAGTCTCGCCTGAAGAGACTTCAAATGGCATCTGACTATTCGACTCTGGGACACCTCATCAAACCATAGAACTTCTCCTACCAGAACGTGACCACCTAAATATATTTTTATTCCTTCTATTCCTGTGAAACAACCGTAAACCAACAATCCTTTTTCCCAGCTAACCGTTTTTTTTTTTGAATGTATGTGTGTGTGCATGAGGGCTAGGGAAATAAGGAGCTTTTCGAATGTAGAATTATCTCATTATTGGTTAAGACTTGTTTTTGTAATAAATAGTTAATGTTATTAAAGAAACCTGGTTAGTGTGCTTTATTCTGGGGGACAAATAGAGTATGTAATTGTTTTTCGGTAGGTGGGAACATTCATTGATCATTTGTGACCTGTGAAGAAATGGGACTGAATTAACAGTGCACTCCTCCTGCCTCGGTCGTAACAGTTGCGACCTGTGGAGAAGTGAGACTAGCAAAAACAGTGCACTCCTCCCGCCTCGGTCGTAACAATATATTTGTGTCAACTTGATTTGGCTGATAGTACTCTTAATTCTCGGTCAGGAGTTGTTGCTTTAAAGGGTGGTATGGGGCTTAAGTGCATAACTCAGGGTCACACTCCTGTGCAGCAGTAGGAAAGAACTATGTTTTCTGAGGTTGAACTTGAGCTCTGTCTGCCAGTTCAGGTGGATGTTAAAGATCATATTGCAATCTTCTAGAGAAAAAGCTGGGTTTTCCCTGGTGGCCTGGCCAACATTCTTCCCTGCCTCAACAAATACCACCAAAAGACAAACAAATTAATTTATTCACTGGCACTTGAGAGATTTCTGCAGCAGAATGGCTGCATCAATTACTTACTTAAGCTTAGTACACTGCGTTATCTTCTAAACTTTGAAGCACTTTGAGATGCAATAAGGCACTACAAAAGTGCAAGTAATATTATTAGTCATGGGATTTACCCTGCTGCTTTTTACCTAAATTGAATATATCTTTGTAAAATTATGTTGCAAGTTATGCTTTTATCCTGAACCAGTTTTTGTTGTGTAGTATTTGAGGTCAATTCTAATACGTGTGTCAGTGTGCAACAGAGAACAGGAGGCATTTGTACTGACTTCATTCAAATCCACCTACATGAGGAAAATTTAAAACCAATACAAGCAGCAAGAAATGTTTACTCTTTTTTTTTCACCAAAGATCGATGACAGAATAGTTTAAATGGCATGCATTTGACTTGGACTAAATCCAGATTTATAGCTGTAATGTAAATGGTGCTCTAGTCTCATAGAAATATGATTGATAACACCTTCATAAGAACATAATATAAGCAGGAGTAGGCCATTCAGCCCCTCAAGCCTGCCCTGCCATTCAATAAGATCATGGCTGATCTGTCCCAGGCCTCAACTCCTCTTTCGGGCCTGCTCTGCATAACCCTCGACTCGCCAAGATTTCAAAAATCTATCTACCTCCTCCTTACGTACATTTAGTGACCCAGCCTCCACAACTCTGAGGTAGAGAATTCCAGAGAGTCACCACCCTCTGAGAGAAGAAATTACTTCGCATCTCAGTTTTAAATGTGTGACCCCTTATTCTGTAACTATGTCCCCTAGTTCAAGATTCCCCCACCAGTGGCAACATATTCTCAACATCTACTCTGTTAAGCCACTTTCGAATCTTGTATGTTTCAATAAGATCACCTCTCATTCTTCTAAACTCCAATGAGTAAAGGCCTAACTTGTTCAGCCATTCTTGATAAGACAACCCCTTCATCCCAGGAATCAGCCTAGTGAACCTTTTCTGAACTGCCTCCAATTTACACTGAAGAATACTATCCTGTTTTATTGCTGTTTATGTTTTTATAATGGATTGTAATTGTAATTAAATACTGAACTGTAATTTGGAAAAATGATAACTCAAACTTGCTATCTACCCTGCCCCTTTTATGTACACATCTGGATATACACACACATACACCTCTGGGTGATCGCATGAGTCCATGTGCTTGCAGACACACCTTTACTAAATTGGCTTGAACGGTTTTTTTTGCTCTCCATGTAAAGGCAAAGCGTGCGCTTTTATGTATGAAACAATCCAGCACTTAAGCTAGTTTATTCAGAGGTTCAGGAAGTGCTCATTTGGTCAGGATGCAGTCAGCAGAGCTCATTGATTACAGCAACTGATAATATATATTATGTGGAAGAGTGGTTACAGATGGGCACTGTAATCCATTAGTGCTCATTTCCGTAGTTCCCTGCTCCTTCAGCCAACACTTGCACAGTAACTTTCAGTGCGATCTGAGCCAGAGAGTAGCTGGAGGCTATGGCAACAGCTTCTCCTTTTATATTTTTCAAAGTTTGATAGTATCACAAACTGCATTTATGGCATGCTAGTGCCACTGGTGTGCAGGTCTCTCCATGCTGGTGTCAACCCCAAAAGGTTTTTTTTTTTTTTTAAGTTTCATCCCTTGTGCTGGCCTTCACAAATTGAGCAAATTTATTTTGGAGCTGCAGTTGGCTTCACAAAGCTCATGTCTAGTGGCATGCTGGCTTCCAACAAAAGTATGAAAAGAACTAAACTTCCCTCAATATACTGTCTTTCTGAATAGGCAGCTGAAGTGCTGTTTAAATTGCTGCTTTTTTTTTAGCCAAATGAATCCTTTTTGTTGTTTTTGTATTGAATTCCACTTATTCTGCATGCACTTAATTTATAGATTTCCTGTCAACAATAGATGTCCCTTGATCTCATTAAATTAAGAAGATAGAAGTACGAATTATATATGCGTTTGTTAGCTAGGAAGCATTTTGTTGAAATCTATGTTTATGTTGCTCATCAGTTTTTTTTAAATTATGGGAATGGTGTGTTTTCATTCCTCAGCATCACTACCTTTAGCAATGATAGGTAATGGCCAAGTTGGAAATAACTGGTAACATGACAAATCCGTTACTAACTTAGTAGAAACAATGCTACAAAGTTTGATGAATATGTTTCAAATGCCTTGTGGTAATGCATGATTAGTTTTAATTGATCAGCATAAACAACATAGCTTATGAGTGTGAATGAAATCTAGTTTAAATAAAAACATAACACCTCGTGTGCATTTCCTATGTCATATTTCAAGTGTTGCACTCAAATTTGAGTGTCACACACAAATAACTGCCCTTTTTTGCTCTGACTTGCTGTGGGCTGCATCATGAGGGATCACCTAGTATTTTATACATAGTCAAAATAACAATGTTGTTCAAAGTATAAACTTTGTTGCGATAAAACATTTAGCAATAGTTAATCTGGCATTAGGTTTAGAACATAGAACAGTACAGCACAGTACAGGCCCTTCGGCCCACGATGTTGTGCCGACCCTTCAACCTACTCTAAGATCAAACTAACTACCTACCCTTCATTCTACTATCATCCATGTACCTATCCAAGAGTCGTTTAAATGCCCCTAACGTATCTGCTTCTACTACCACCGCTGGCAGCGCATTCCACGCACCCACCACTCTCTGTGTAAAAAAACCTACCTCTGACATCTCCCCGAAACCTTCCTCCAATCACCTTAAAATTATGCCCCCCGGTGATAGCCCTTTCCACCCTGGGAAAAAGTCTCTATCTATGCCTCTCATCATCTTGTACCCCTCTATCAAGTCACCTCTCATCCTTCTTCGCTCCAATGAGAAAAGCCCTAGCTCCCTCAATCTTTCTTCGTAGGACATGCCCTCCAGTCCAGGCAGCATTCTGGTAAATCTCCTCTGCACCCTCTCTAAAGCTTCCACATCCTTCCTATAATGAGGCGACCAGAACTGAACACAATATTCCAAGTGTGGTCGAACCAGGGCCTTATAGAGCTGCAGCATAACCTCGCGGCTCTTAAACTCAATCCCCCTGTTAATGAAAGCCAACACACCATACGCCTTCTTAACAACCCTATCAACTTGGGTGGCAACTTTGAGTGATCTATGGACATGGACCCCAAGATTCCTCTGTTCCTCCACACTACCAAGAATCCTGTCTTTAAGCCTGTATTCCGCATTCAAATTCGACATTCCAAAATGAATCACTTCACACTTTTCCAGGTTGAACTCCATCTGGCACTTCTCAGTCCAGCTCTGCATCCTGTCAATGTCCCGTTGCAACCTACAACAGCCTTCCACACTATCCACAACTCCAGCAACCTTCGTGTCATCGGCAAACTTGCTAACCCAGCCTTCCACTTCCTCATCCAAGTCATTTATAAAAATCACAAAGAGCAGAGGTCCCAGAACAGATCTTTGTGGAACACCACTGGTCACCAAGCTCCATGCTGAATACTTTCCATCTACTACCACCCTCTGACTTCTATGGGCCAGCCAATTTTGTATCCAGACAGCCAACTTTCCCTGAATCCCATGCCTCCTTACTTTCTGAATGAGCTTACCATGGGGAACCGTATCAAACTCCTTGCTAAAATCCATGTACACCACATCCACTGCTCTTCCTTCATCAATGTGTTTTGTCACATCTTCAAAGAATTCAATAAGGCTTGTGAGGCATGACCTGCCCCTTACAAAGCCATGCTGACTGTCTCTAAATCAAACCATGCTTTTCCAAATAATCATAAATCCTGTCTCTCAGAATCCTCTCCAATAATTTGCCCACCACCGATGTAAGACTGACTGGTCTATAATTCCCAGGGTTATCCCTATTCCCTTTCTTAAACAAGGGAACAACATTTGCCACCTTCCAATCATCCGGTACTACTCCAGTGGACAGTGAAGACGCAAAGATCATCGCCAAAGGCACAGCAATCTCTTCCCTCGCTTCCCGTAATATCCTTGGGTATATCCCGTCTGTCCCCGGGGACTTATCCTCTCATATCATTCAAAATTTCCAGCACATCCTCCCTCTTAACCTCAACCTGTTCGAGCATATCAGCCTGTTCCACGCTGCCCTCACAAACAACCAGGTCCCTCTCACTAGTGAATACTGAAGCAAAGTATTCATTTAGGACCTCCCCTACCTCCTCCGACTCCAGGCACAAGTTCCCTCCACTATCCCTGATCGGCCCTACCCTCACTCTGGCCATCCTCTTGTTCCTCACATAAGTGTAGAAAGCCTTGGGATTTTCCTTAATCCTACCCGCCAAGACTTTTTCATGGCCCCTTCTAGCTCTCCTAAGTCCATTCTTCAGTTCCTTCCTGGCTACCTTGTAACCCTCTGGAGCCCGGTCTGATCCTTGCTTCCTCAACCTTAAGTAAGCTTCCTTCTTCTTCTTGACTAGCTGTTCCACATCTCTTGTCATCCAAGGTTCCTTCACCCTACCATCCCTTCCCTACCTCATCGGGACAAACCTATCCAGCAGTCGCAGCAAGTGCTCCCTAAACAACCTCCACATTTCTGTCGTGCATTTCCCTGAGAACATCTGTTCCCAATTTATGCTCCCCAGTTCCTGTCTAATAGCATTGTAATTCCCCCTCCCCCAATTAAATATTTATCCATCCCGTCTGCTCCTGTCCCTCTCCATGACTATAGTAAAGGTCAGGGAGTTGTGATCACTATCACTGAAATGCACTCCCACCGAGAGATCTGCCACCTGGCCTGGTTCGTTGCCAAGCACCAAGTCCAACATAGTCTCCCCTCTAGTCGGCCTATCTACATATTGAGTCAGGAAACCTTCCTGGACACACCTGACAAAAACTGCTCCATCCAAACTATTTGCACTAAGGAGGTTCCAATCAATATTAGGGAAGTTGAAGTCACCCATGACAACAACCCTGTTACTTCTGCACCTTTCCAAAATCTGCCTCCCAATCTGTTCCTCCATGTCTCTGTTGCTATTGGGGGGTCTATAGAAAACTCCCAACAAAGTGACTGCTCCTTTCGTGTTTCTGACTTCCACCCATAATGACTCAGTAGACGAACCCTCCTCGACGACTTCCCTTTCTGCAGTTGTGATACTATCCCTGATTAACAATGCCACTCCCCCACCTCTTTTACCTCCCTCCCTATTCCTTTTGAAACATCTAAACCCCGGAACATCCAACATCCATTCCTGCCCCTGTGATATCCACGTCTCCGAAATGGCCACAACATCGTAGCTCCAAGTACTGATCCATGCTCTAAGTTCATCACCCTTATTCCTGACACTTCTTGCGTTAAAATAGACACACTTCAACCCATCATACTGGCTGCAACTTTGCCCTGTCAACTGTCTAACCTTCCTCACAGACTCTCTGCACTCGGTATCTGCCTGTTCAACAGCTACCCCATCCACTGATCCGTGGCTCCGGTTCCCATCCCCCTGCCAAACTAGTTTAAACCCTCCCAAAGAGCTCTAGCAAACCTCCCGCAGCTTATTGCAGCTTTTCTTTTAGGGGCAGGAGAGAAGTTTGTGTAAAAAGAAAAGTGGCTTGTCCTAGCAGTTTGTAATAATAAATAGTAATTTTGAGGGCGACTAAGGCCTTTCCACATATAAAACTGTCTGAATAACCTTGTGAAAGCTGACTAAAATAATCCAAGTCCTACAAGATCTTTTTTATTAATACCAATCTCCAAAGAAATTGCCAAGCATGACGTGAGAGAAACAATGAAGTCAGTTCTTAAACAAAAGCAGACTCCATACAGGGACATTTGTTTCCTCTTTGTATAGCAAGCTCGGAGAGAGAGGAAGAACTTTTTTAAAACATTGACAAAATTGAAAAAAACGAATAAGCACTTTTAAATTTAGTCTGTTGGGTCTGATTGTGGAAGCCAAGTGTTTATCTTGCTTTATCTGACTGAAAAGAAGGCCAGTCTAAAAGGCTGCATCTTCCCAACAACCAGAGTTTTGGTTGTGTCAGTTCTTTCCATACCCCAGTTATGTTTACGTATTTAAAAATCATGTGCTTGAACAATGTAAGAACATAAGAAATAGAAGCAGGAGTAGGCCATACAGTCCACTGCTTCGCTATTCAGTGAGATCATGGCTGGGCTTTCAAATAACTCCACTTTCCCGCACTATACCCATAGTCCTTGATTCCCTTAGAGCCCAAAAATCTATCGGCCTCTGTCTTAAATATACTCATCATACCCCTTTGGAGTAGAGAATGCTAAAGATTCACAACCCCCTGAGTAAAAACATTTCTCCTCATCGCAGTCCTAAATGGTTGACCCTTATACTGAGACCGTGACTCTTAGTTCTAGACTCTCCAGCCGGGGGAAATAGCCCTTAGCCTGTACCCCATTAATTCCACTTAAGAATTTTATGTATTTCAATGCAATCATCTCTCGTTCTTCTGAGCTCCAGAGAATATAGGCCTATTCTACTCGATTTCTTCTTGTAGGACAGCCCTCTCATCCCAGAAATCAATCTTTTGAACCTTCATGGCACCTTCTTTAAGGTAAGTAATCCTTCCTTGGCTAAGGAGACCAAAACTGTACATAGTACTCTAGGTGTGGGCTCAGCAAAGCCCTATATAATTGCAGCAAGACTTCCTTACCCTTAGGATGGCAACCCACTTGCAATAAAGGCTAACATGCAATTTGTCTTCCTCATTTGCTTACTGTACCTGCATGTTGACTGTGAGTAGTGTACAAGGACCTCTGAATACCAACATTTACTAGTGCCTCACTTTTTTAAAAAAAAATTCTGCTTTTCCATTCTTTCAACCAAAGTGGATAATTTTACACTTCTCATTATACTCCATCTGCCACGTACTTGCCCAATTCAATCACTTAGCCAGTCTATGTCCCTTTGCAACTCTTTGCATCCTCCTCACAGCTTACTTCTCCCCCTAGCTTTCTATCGTCAGCAAATTTATATATATTACACTTGGTCCTCACATTTGAGTCATTGGTATAGAGTATAAATAGCTACGGCTCAAGCACTAATCTTTGCGGCTCCACTAATTACACCCTTCCGACCCAAAAATGACTCTTTTCTACCTGTTAACTAATCCTCAATCCATGCTCATACGTCAATATACTACGTCCAGTGATTCCCCCCTTTTCGACACTGCTAGTTAATGCCCTCAAAAAAAAACTCAATAGATTTGTCAAACACTATTTTCCTTTCATAAATCTGTGTTGACTTTGCTGAATCCGATTGTGATTTTTCCAAATGTCCTGTTACCATGTCCTTAATAATAGATTCTAGCATTTTAACGACTACTGATGTCTGGCTATCAGGCCTGTAGTTTCCTGTTTTCTGTCCCTCCTTTCTTGAACAGTGGGGTTACATTTGCATTATAATGAATGGGTGAATGTCAGCATTAAACTAACGTGATTGGGCAATCTAGGTTTGTGTCATCTGCGCCTATCTAAGTTTTGAATGCCACTCCTGTTTTGGAAGTAAGTGTGAAGATCTGGTTTGGGCTGTAGTTTGCAGCCACTGTTATTGTGTAGCTGATCACTGAAAATGTGGGTGTACAAGTATGCCATCAAATTAAAAGAGCTGGTTTGAATAAAGTAAACCAGGCAGCTGGCCCTCCACTTTTCCACTGATAGAGCAACTGGGTTTTTCGTTCTGCAGTAGAGCTCGCATCTGCAGCGCCCAGCTTTAAAGATGACAAGAGGGCGAGAAATACATAAAAACCACTATCCCTGTACAGTAGGGGACCAACCGGGCAAGATAAAAGCACCTCCTAACATTACAATGCCTATGTTTGCACGAAATGGGTGAAAACATTTGCATTCAAAGTGCTGAAAATAGTTATCATATTGCCTTGTACCCATAGAGGCCGCCCAACCAAGGGCCGGGATTTTACTGAGTTCCCTACGTCTGGCTCCATGGATGGGGTGGTGGGAGGATGGGGGTCGAAAGATCATTCCGGTAGCGGCCCACCACGGAGCCAGACGCCGAAGTGCTGGGCTCAATTTCCCCATCAGGTGAGAGACTCTGGCAGCCCACCACCCCCGCCCCCCCCACCCCCCCAACTGCCGCGGGGAGATGAGACTTGAATTAACATATTTAACTTGATGAAATTAATACATTTAAATAAAATCAGCAGCAATCTTGCCTTCGGGCCTCAATTTTCCGAGCGGCAGGCGGCACTCACACACCTTCACTTTCCCTTCCAAGGAAAGCAGGTGCCACCATAGTGGGGAAGGGAGGAACCCTATGATTTTTACTGCAGTTGGGAGGGTGGGAGGTGAGAAACGGACTCTAATGCAAATTACAAGTGTAGGGAAGGGTGAAAAGGGGAGACTTCTGGACTTTGATCGGTTTTTGGGGGCAGGGGGTGGGATCAAATATTGAAGATAAGTGTTGGGGGGGGGAAAGAGGGTAAATGTTGAATTTAATTGTTAGTGGGAGGGGGTAAGGGGGCGATAGATTTATTGACAGTACATTGGGGGAGGGGTAGCCCGTTAAAAAAAAATTTAAATGATCGAGCAGGGCTGGCTGCCCTTCAAAAAGGGTGCCAGTGCCTGCAAACAGGCTGCTTATGCCATCGCCACATTGGAGAGTTCGCCCTCTCCATGTGTTTGGGGGGAAGGGGGAGAGAAAGATGCAGCCAGACCGGCTCATTATCCTGGGCTGTCACGAGGAGGATCATGGTGGCATGTAGCCTGCACATGCGGGGTGTCATTTTTTACCAGCTACCGGCGGACCACACGCCACCATGATCCAAGTTGTATTGTAAAACAATTCCTGATGTAAAAGTTAAGCATCAATCTCTTTTCCATTCCAAAGACATAGTAATTTTGAAGTTTTTACTTCTTTTCTGTAAGAGCTGTTGCTTATTCATGATGCTCTGTCTGGAGCTCTAGCCTGAAACCTGACGGGAACTAATTGCATACTGGTTGACATTGTAAATGGTTCACTCTCGGTTGGTACAATCCCCATCCCTTCATCAGACGAGGATTAGGCATAATCTTAAAACCAAATGAAATTGGGGCTGATTAAGCACAAGCAAAACAGTCCACTGATGCACATGCTGGGTCCTTGTGTAAAACTATTGTTGCATTTCTATCTGGTTTCCATTTCGTTAGAATTACCCAGACGGGTCAAAACCAGGCCCAGAGATCACCGTACTTCCAACCATCAGGATTTCTCTGGTAATTTAAAAAACAAAGTTGCATATAGGTTCACCAGTTTTTACCCAGTTAATTCAGTTTACGTTTTGGGAATTATTGTTGAAATTAACAATCCAGCAGAGTTGCCAACAACTGTTTTCTATTCCTGGGACTCTATGCTAATACTTTTTTGGAGGGGGTGCAGAAGCAGTCTGTGGTATGCATCTGCAGCATTCTGGTTTCCTTAAGAGGACTGGAGATTAGTTTCCCTGCTATTTTAGTGACGTCCTGTTTTAGTCAGTTATGTGTAAATGCTGATTTGTAGTGGAAAAGATTATGAAAATGGAACATGTGACATTCGACGAGTGTGGGTCTTTTTGGCAAGCAAAAAGGATGTGGGGCTGCCCCAAGGTCATTCTTTTCCCTTGGAATCAGGAGAGATTTGGGAAAATATTATGTTGGGAGATTAATTAAATATGGAATTGTAACCAAGTTGCATTGTAAAACAATTCCTGATGTAAAAGTTAAACATTAATTTCTTTTCCATTACAAAGACACAATAATTTTGGAAGTTTTTATTTATTTTCCGTAAGAGCTGTTGCTTATTCATGATGCTGTGTCTGGAGCTCCGCTTGAAACCTGACAACTAATTGCATGCTGGTTGACATTGTAAATGGTTCACTCTCGTTAGGTACTATCCCTATCCCTTTCAAACCATTATTGCCCCCCACCCACCTTCTCAAATCTCATCCGCAGCCCCCTCTTTGCAAGCTACCATCCCCTCTACAATCTCCCTTTCCTCTGAGTCCTTGAACGTGTTGTTGCCTCTCAAGCCTGCCTAAATTACCCAAAGCTCGACATGACAAGGCAAGACGTGGGCTGTGCAGTTTTAGTTTAGTTTAGAGATACAGCACTGAAACAGGCCCTTCAGCCCACCGAGTCTGTGCCGACCATCAACCACCCATTTTATACTAATCCTACAGTAATCCCATATTCCTACCACATCCCCACCTGTCCCTACATTTCCCTACCACCTACCTATACTAGTGGCAATTTATAATGGCCAATTTACCTACCAACCTGCAAGTCTTTTGGCTTGTGGGAGGAAACCGGAGCATCCGGAGAAAACCCACGCAGACACAGGGAGAACTTGCAAACTCCACACAGGCAGTACCCTGAATTGAACCCAGGTCGCTGGAGCTGTGAGGCTGCGGTGCTAACCACATGCGCAGCATCTCAGAGCACAGGAGAATGTTTGCACATGTGCGCAGCTTGGAGCACTCTGATGACGTCAGTGGGCCGCTGCGTTGTCGGGAGTCACTTTGTAAACTTAATTGGACATCCAGTCCTTGATGAGCTATATCCAAGTCCAGCTCACCTATTACCTCTGTACTTGCAGACCGATATTGGATCCCCAAATGCTTAAAATTTTAAATTCATCCTTGTGTTCACGCTCTTTCATGGCCTTGCCCTTCCATACCTCTATAATCCTTTCCATCCCTACAACCCTCCAAGAACTCTGCTTTGCTTCAATTCTGGCATTTTGTGCATTCGCCACTCCATTTGCCTCACAATTGGCAACCATGCATTTAGCTGTCTTTCCTTAAAGCTCTAGAATTTCTTCCTTAACCTTTGGTACCTCACCAACTTTTTTTTTAGATCTTCCTTAAAACCTACTTCTGACTACGCTTTTAGTCATCCTGATATCCCCTTTGGCTCTGTCGATTTTCGTCTGATGACATTTCTGTGAAATGCCGTTGATTTTTCTGTTAACGGTGCTATATAAAAGCAATGTTGTTGGTAACAATCCTACTCATTCCTATGCAGTTCTGAACCAAAACTGGAACCTGATATTTCTTTTCTTTCCGCAAATTCGGTAAATGATTTAGAATAAAACAAAATGCAGGGCAGTTCTGTTTCAAAGCCAGAGTTAACAAAAGTGAGCTTATTCTTCAGACAAGGATTAAGCTCTTGAAAAATCTGAATTGTAGACTGCTTTATGAAATGGTCTTGGGTACAATGGTCAAAACTATGTGGCAGCAGTCTTTAAATGTTTTTGTGACTGTTATGTGATAGCTACATAAGATTTTTATACTGGCATTTGTTTAATTTGCTTTACAGTAGACCAGTGCCCAGGTGCCAGCTCCCCTTGTTTATATTGCTGAATCCAACTGTTCTCCTGGAAATATAACCATAGATGCATAAGTGTATCAGTCTCCAATTTTTCTTCTGTCCTGTGCAGGGAGCTGGTGCATAGGTCTTCTTCAGTCCAAACGAAGTAGTTACCTGTGTAACAGTGCCTGTCAATGGCATGTCCCAATAAAAGCCCGTGAATCCTATACTACTCGTGAGACTGCATTTTAAAACATTTTCTCTAAACCAGTAACATTTATTTGTGGTTTGTATGGCTTTTCTGAAGGCAGTCACCACAGCCCAAAGAAGGCATTTTATAAAATTGTAATCTAATGTTACACAAAATTTTGATAGAAGATTGTAGACGCGAGTTGAGCAAAAATTGTAAAATTTGCATAGTCTGCTTTGATAATCTTTAAGGAACACTCAAATGTAACATAAGTGTATTTGGTAGTACAGAGCTCAAGTATTGCTGAGGTAATGAGTGTATAGTTTAGTCCAAAAAACACTGAAGATATCATTTCTTTATTATATGCATCATCTTGTTTGAATTTTATATGGAACATTTATTTTCCAAAATGTGCCATATTATTGATTTGTAAGTCTTGCATGAAGCAGTGCATATTTCGCAAAAGCCTATGGAGCATAGGAACAGGAGTAGGCCATTCAGCCCCTCAAGCCCCGTTCCACCATTTAATTAGATCATAGCTGACCTGTGTCTTAACTCCATTTATGAGGCTTGGTCCTATGATAACCCTTAGTACCTTTGCCTAACAAAGGACTATCAGTCTCTTTTTGTACATTTTTTAATTGACCAAGCCTCAACAACCTTTTGGGGGGGTGGGGGGGAAGATTTCCAAATTGTGTGAAGTACTTCATGTCATTGTTGCTGACAGGGCCTGGCTCTGTTTTAAGGTAATGTCCCTTCCCTTTTGTGTTTTCCATTTTTAAGATGACGGTGGCTCATGCTAACAGATGCAAACACTTAAACCATGAACATTCCAGCTGAGTGTTACTGAGTAGCAGTTAGTAACGGGAACCCTGAGAGACCTATCTCCTTCCCCTGCCCATTTACAACCAAGGTATTTCCAGCTATGCTCAATTGGTCACATTCAACTCAGTCAGATGATCATGGGTTCAAAGTACTCTGGGACTTGACATACTTGAGGCTAATTTATTGCACTATGAAGGACTACTGTATTATCGTAAGTGGCATCTTTCAAATCAGGCAGTCAGCAGAGGCCTCATTTGCCTGTTAAGGTAGATATAAAAGATTCCATGGCAATTTTTGAAGAATAGGGAGCTCTTCCAGTGTCCTGGTCCATATTCCTCAACCAACACCTTTTTTCAAACACAGATTAACTGGTAATTTTTCTCATTGTTTGTAGGACCACGCTTGTATAAATTAGCTTTTATACTTGTTTACACTCTTACGTAAGATGTGAAAAGTGCTTTTTAGACAGCAGGTCATTCGTTTTCCCCAACGCTGAGGCAATACTGCATGATTGAGATCTCCTCAGTCCAGGTCAGAGATTGAGCCTAGAAACCTCCTGGTATGTATGGCTTAGTACTACTTCATGTGGTAGACTTCTGGCTGAACCACCAATCGAGTCACGTACCAGTTGTAAAAAAAACACCTGCTGCTACGTCACACCCTTGAGCTGCCAAGTTTATTAGATGTATTTTCTGGTACATGCTGTAGGATGCATTTATGGAGCAATGTTTTCAGAGCAGGGCTTATTTTTTTTTTAAATCTGATCTTGCAGGCGTTCCACTGTAATAGAGAAATTTGAAGCTCTAGAGCTGGATACTGATCAAATGGAGGCCGATGAGACCACTCACAGCGATTCACGACCAGGCAGAAGTGAAACTAGACAAATTCAACAGAGAGAGGTGAGTTGTACGGTAATGCCACTTGCAATTTGTATTCATAGAATAACTAATGATGTCTGCTACAAAGAGTGAGGGGGTAGTGTTACCTTTTCCCGATGGTGTCAAAAGGGTGATATTGGATTGGCCACCGCTCACCCAATTTTCTTTCTCTTGGACTTTACATAAAGGAGAAATCGATGTCATAAATTTTACACTATTAACAAAAGTTAAAATTACTCCCTGAAAGTGCAGACCGTAGTACAAACCTGAGTCTTTTCTGTGAAATAATGTGTTCAGGACCCATGATTAAAAGATCTAAAACAGCAGTGAAGAATATCCAGTCACAGGCAAAAGCGAGCAGCAAAACAGTGATTCAGACCTGAATTCCAACTGATTCAATATGCAACTGTAGCACAGTTAGAGCTGTGTGCCAACATTGGGCACCAAGAATAAATTAGTCTTTTACTTACATTCGCATGTATTTTATGTCTTAATTGATTTATCATTAGCTCCTCTCTTTTTATAATATGAAATACTACATTGAAGTTACTACATTGCTGGGTTGAATTAGGCTAAACTAAGTGTAAAATAGAAAGAATGAAAAGGGCAAAGCAAGTACATTTTTCAAATTTGTGTGGGACATAGGCCCATTCTTTGCTCTAATATCTACATGATTTCATTAATGCCTCAAGCATTTACATTTCATATTGTACTTCTCATAATTTTAACAATTTTTGTTTGATGAATTTTCAAAAGTTTTTAGACTCTCGTTTGTGCTTTTCCAGAAAAGAAACATGTCGCGATGGTACAGTATTATAAACACCAGCCTAGAAACAATAATGTTACTGTGAAAATGCTTACCATGTCTGATATAAATGGGTTAATGCTTCTGTTACAATAGTGGAGAAAGTAATTTGATACCTATGTTAAGTGTTTTTGTGGCATTGCTAATGATCAGTTCAAGGCTGGTCATAACTGTAAGTAGTTAGCAGTAAAATTAGGTAACGTGGTGATGCTGTCACAGGCATTGTAAAGCAATCTGAGCCCCCATTTAAAAAAATAAATTGTAACCACCTTTCATAAATGTATGTGGAAACCTGCACTTGCCACTCCACTGGGACTATTATTTATTTTTGAGGGCAGCGGCTAGTGGCTACCTATGTTGCAGCTGTAACCTCTTGCTTGGTTACAGATCGACCTAATTTTCACAGCAGTGCTTTATTTAGAGGTAGTAACAGGCAATAGAGAGAAAGAGAGTGGTGGTGAATGTTTTTTAGACTGGAGGAAGGTATATAATGGGGTTCCTCAGGGGTTGGTACTAGTACCACTGCTTTTCTTGTTCTGTATGAATGACCTGGACTTGAATGCGTGGGGCACAATTTCAAAATTTGCAAATGACACAAAACTTGAAAGTATTGTGAATTGTGAGGAGGATAGTGATAGACTTCAAGAGGACATAGACAGGCTGGTGCAATGGTCTACATGTGGCAGATGAAATTTAATGTAGAGAAGTTTGAAATGATGCCCCTTGATACGAAGAATGAGGAGTGGCAGTAAAAAAAATAAAAGATACAATTCTAAAGGGAGTGCAGGAGCAGAGAAATCTGGAGTGTCTTTTCCCGTCATCCTTCCATACTTAGTTAACTTGTTGCTCAATTCCTAGTTGGCCCGTTCTTAAACAGATCTCCAAGAAGCAAAAAGACAATTATGCAAACAAGGAATCTATTATAATAGTTTTTGTCTGCACTTTTTTGATTCGTTGGTGGGTTGATTTGGTGGGCAGAGCCTGATGCATACAGAGAACTGGAGCGTGTGACACTCTTGTGGCTGCCAATGGAGTGGCAGGGATGAGATGATAGAATTGTTTAAGTATAATAATTTGACCGCAAATCCTTTGTGAGAGGTATGGAGTGGGAGGGAGGGGATGGCTTTGGAGGAATGGCACGGGAAGGATGGGAGGGCTGGATGCAATGATGGAATTGGTTACGTATACTAATTTCACTGCAGGTTTTTTGTGGGTCGCTGCTAGTTTATTTGTAAAACCTACTTTGGCATTGTTGAGGTTAATTCAGTGTCATAGGTGTAACAAGATGGTTGGTCATTCATTTTCATACCTCCTATTAAGCCTACAACAAAACATGGCAAAAGAGCAAATGTGAAAGTAGGAATTGCAAGCTTCCTTGTAGCTCAGTAGGTAAATACAGGGAAAGGTCCCAATCTGCATACAGTTAGCTGATCTCAATCAGGGTTACAATTGGGATGCTACAATCGATCTCTAACCCTAGGGGCTGTATTTTGTAGAGGAGACGAGGCTCCCGGCGCCGAGCTGAAATGGTGGGGAAACCCTGCTTTGGCCTTTTCGTGCCCGGCCTGGAGTGATCATCTGGTGTTTTGAAGATTAAGTGTCCCATGCCTGATCGCCTTCCCTTTAAAGACGGGATCCTGCCTCCAAGAGCTGCCAGCCAATCACAGGGCCAGCAGCTCTACAGTATCAGCAGCGCCACCAGGAGTAGTGACTACTGCCGATTATTGCAGAGGCCTTGGACCCAGGCCCAGCCCTGGAACCCCGTAGGTGAAGTGGGTTGCCGGGGCTAGTCCTGAAGGCCCCGGCAAAGGAGGCCGGGGGCGGGGGGGGATGCTCGTAAAGCCCAGGGGGGAGCGGGGGCCCTGGGAGGTGCATTGTTTCCTGGCTGTTTTCCCTAAGTGGGCCACAGATTGCCCACGGACAAGGGAGCACCCCCCCCCCCCTCCCCGAGCCCATGGGGGAGGTCGCCTTGTTTTACAAGGTGCCCTGCTGTGTGGCGGAGGCACCCCCACCAGTGGTTAGATCCAGCGGCAGCAGGAAGAGGCCCTTAAGTGGCTGTTAATAGGCTACTTATTGACCTTTGGGCAGGAAGGCCATCGTCTATCTATCCCGCCTCCGGCAAGATCACTTGGCAACAGGGCAGCGACAGACCCACCGCCACCCATTGTTCTATTTGGCCCCTCACCTCCGACCTGGCTGCGGGGGGCCCATAAAATCCAGCCCGAGGTCTGCATTTTGGATGAGGACAGCTTGGCTGTCCACCCTGCACGGTTGAATGCACTGCCGATAGTGTCTCAGCTTGCATACGAGGAATAACTGTTCACATAAAGAGTAGCAGGTATCTAGGAACTGATGCCTGCAGGAGAAACGTTTGGGAGAAAATTGCTAACAGGCTGCTGATAGAGAGAGAATCTAATACTATCATTCTTTTATTAAAACTATGCAGCTATCTAAGAGGAATGTTTGACATGATGAATCTAGCACTACGGAGAACATTCTTAAGAATATTGACTGCTTTATACTGTTGGAAAAATGCATACTCCATGGAAATTCTTTTAACTCAAAGAATTATTCTGATTTTACGATGAGTGGGGAATGAGTCCTTTTTTTGTATTTCTTAATGATTAGGTAAGTGTGTGTATGCATGTTGCTACTTGAGTGCCCACTGAACCAAAACCCAATGGGAAAAAGATGAGTAAAGGTTTATTTTGAAAGAAAGAGGCTGAGAGTATGCTTAAGGATATAACTCTATAGGGCTTCAGCTGGTTGTGGCTTTTATAAATTCTTCCAGCTTCACCCTCTTCATTTGAGGATATCCAAAGTAGTTGATCAAGTAACTTGGAAAAGTAGTAGATAATGAGGAGGATAGACTTCAGGAGTACGTAGACTGACAAAATAGGCACAGTAGAAACCAACTAAAATAAAATTAGCACATAAAAAATAAAAAAAGGGGGCCCATCATGCTCTGAAATTATTGAATTCACTGTTCAGTCCTGCAGGCTGTAGCGTGCCTAATCGGTAAATGAGATGCTGTTCCTCGAGCTTGCGTTGATGTTCACTGGAACGCTGCAGCAATCCCAGGACAGAGATGTGGGCATGAGAGCAGGGGGGCGTGTGTTGAAATGGCAAGCAACTGGAAGCTCGGGGTCATGCTTTCGAACTGAGCAGAGGTGTTCCACAAAGTGGGTACCCAGTCTGCGTTTGGTCTCCCCAGTGTAGTGGCGACCAGATTGTGAGCAGCGAATACAGTATGCTAAATTGAAAGAAGTACAAGTAAATCGCTGCTTCACCTGAAAGGAATGTTTGGGGCCTTGGATAATGAGGTGAGAGGAGGTAAATGGGCATGTATTACATCTCCTGCGATTGCAAGGGAAGGTGTCGTGGGAAGGGGACGAAGTGGTGGGGTAATGGAGGAGTGGACCAGGGTGTCGTGGAGGGAACGATCCCTTCGGAATGCTGACGGGAGGGGAGGGGAAGATGCATTTGGTAGTGGCATCACGCTGGAGGTGGCGGAAATGGCGGAGGATGATACTTTGGATGTGGAGGCTGGTGGGGTGGGAAGTGAAGACAAGGGGAACCCTGTCGCACTTCTGCGAGGGAAGGGAAGGGCTGAGGGTAGAGGTGCGGGAAATGAGCCGGACACGGTTGAGGGCCCTGTCAACCACAGTGTGGGGGGAATCCTCGATTGAGGGAAAAGGAAGACACATCAGAAGCGCTGTCATGGAAGGTTGCATCATCGGAGCAGATGCATCGGAGACGGAGAAATTGGGAAAATGGAATTGGTGTCCTTACAGGATGCAGGGTGTGAAGAAGTGTATTCGAGGTAGCTGTGGGAGTCGGTGGGCTTATAGTGAATATTAGTAGACAGCCTATCCCCAGAAATGGAGACAGAGAAGTTGAGGAAGGGAAGGGAAGTGTCAGAGATAGACCATGTAAAGGTGAGAGAAGGGTGGAAATTAGAAGCAAAATTGATAAAGTTTTCCAGTTCCGGACGGGAGCAGGAAACTGCACCGATACAGTCATCAATGTACTGGAAAAACGAGTTGGGGGAGGGGACCTGAGTAGGACTGGAACAAGGAATGTTCGACATATCCCACAAAAAGACGGGCATAACTAGGACCCATGCAGGTACCTATAGCAACACCTTTTATTTGAAGGAAGTGAGCGGAGTTGAAGGAGAAGTTGTTCAATGTGAGAACAAGTTCAGCCAGGTGGAGGAGGGGGTATCAAAGAGTTGGTAGAGGCACAAAGGGCCAATTGGCCTCATTCAGTGCTGAATCATTCTATGATCGTATGATCCTGCTTTATAGCAGCAGGCCTTTGTTGCAGCAGCATTTATACCTAAAGAGTTATTAAACTGTGCTCTTCCTTTCAAATAAAAATGCAGGGATACTATGGAAAGTCATTGGATCTGAGCGATAGAAGAAATTTTATTGGAAAAATGTTTTGCTGTAAGAAGCTTTAGCCAAAGCTAGACTACGTAGCTGTGTTTGATCACAAAACATCAAATAACAATATTGTTTCTAGCCCTAGGGTTTGGTGCATCTGTTTTTAATTAACATTACTCTTTTCTTTCTCTCCCCTGACTTAACTACTAACTCATAACCCATTTTGTTCCATTAATTGAACCATGGTAAATGTATAAATGGGAAGTTTCTTAATTTGGATCAAAAGAGAGGCCCTGAAGTTAAGTTCATTTACATAACACTTGAAGTATGCTCCCCCTGCATCAATGTTTCCCCTTATGTTAAAAGTACTTGGTATAGCTCTGACAAATTTAGTTATCGACCTGCATGAAAGACTACTAGCAAGCATGTCTAGCTTTGTTTCGTAGTATTCTCCCCTTTTCTAAAATCATGATGGAGACTAGTTGAGGCACTGGAGGGTCCCCAGGGCCAATAACTGAACGAAAATTTGTCCTGTGTGAGCCTCGGGATTAGTGTCTTCAGCATAGTCAGCCACAGAGTACATTATAACTGAACCCAACACTGTCCATCAAAAAAAGTTAAAAATCCACACACAACATTTCCAGCAGAAGTCATTGGATAGTGAGTGCATATGGAAGACCTGGCTGTAATTTGTTTTCTTTCCTTTTCATTACCTCTACTAAGCCCAGAAATGCTGAGGTTAATATTGATCCCTCACCACCACCCTGGCATAGATTTGTCATGTCGGCACAGATCCAGATTGAACCTGAGACATTCCTGCTATGCATGACTCTGCATGGAACCATAGTGCATTTACTATCTGAGCTATTAAGTGACTGATCAATTTTAGTTAATGGCTATCTTTTTCAAGATGGTGTCAGATCCTACAAAATTCAGTACCTACTGGGCATTGGTGCAATCTCAGCTATCGCTGAATTTGAAATACATTTAAGTTTCGCATTCTCACCCCAGATTTTGAAAAGAACCCAGTTAGAACTAACTCTCAAGCTACATCATGACATGAGCTGAGTGATCAGCAAAGCATTTCACTATGGGGCATGATTACTTTCCATTTGCACAGGAAGATTTTACTGCAGCAGTAGAAAAATGTACATCTCTCACCAGATAGTGGGGGAAGAATATTTAAAGTGCTCAGATCAGCATCAGGGTCTCCTCTGAAAAAATACTTTCTGCTCATGCAGTTTCTTCTGATTCTACTTTTTTTGGAGAAGATATTATAGTAGGAACAGACCAATTTTGAAACTCAAGAACTTTGCAGTTTAAAAGGGAAAAGAAATATCCGTTTGTGCGTGTAACTTTTTTCAGGTTACCCGGAAGCACATTTTGCTAGTGGTTTATTTCTGTGTGATGTGCACGCTTGTATTCAAAATTCCATTGTGGGTCACTAGAATATTTAGAGGGAATGATATAACCTAAAAAGTCACAATATTTAGCAATTATTAATTGTTTTTGTAAAGCATGCAGCACACTTTAGTAATTTTTTTATGTCACTTAACTGCGCAAGTTTGTAAAACAAACCAATTTTCTACAAGTCTGCCAACTGTCCATGGAGTTAATTATAATTACATTTGTCAGGTTATCTCCTCAATAAATATTGCCACATCAGATGACCTCTGCCCTGATTGAGCAGTAAAATCATGCAATTTGCACGCCAATTGCTGTTTGAGGTTATTACAAAATGATTAACTTTAATTTGGCAGCTTGTTGGTTCGCTTGACTACAACAGGACCTGCAGATCGCAAAAGGTTACACTTACTCAAGTATACAGCAAGCTGTTTATGGCTAAAACTATAATAATTCCTAATATTTCCCCTCTTTGCGATTGTTGAATGCATGTAATTGAATCAATCGAAATAAATTTTATAGGTTTGTAAAAGTTAGCAGGACAAAAATGTTTGTTAATCTGACCTTCAAACAGTTCAGTTACCATTAAATACTGTTCCAGATGGCTATGCAACAATCAGGAACACTTAAATTTTCAGAAGGTTGCAAGTTTTATTTTTGCATGATCTAAGTGTTTGAGGTTGAGTTTGCTCTTAACTGTCCACTGGGGTTACTTCTGATTGTTATTATTTCCTCTGTTGATGAAGGTTGAGTTACATTGCCAGACTCACTTAATGGGCTAGATTTTGTGCTCAGCATGTAAGCAGGTTTTATAGCGGGGAGGCCAGAGAATCGGACCAGAACCAGAGAATCGGCCGTAATACTGGATTCCGATCTTCCCGGAGGCAGCGGAGTTCCATGGCGGCACCTCCGCTGCTCTGCGACAAGACTGTAATTTAAATATGTTAAATAGCGTTTGCATTAATCAGAATGCTGTTCATCGTGATCCTACCATCCGTTCGCAATCTTTTGCGTGATGTGCGGCACTTGTGTGCCTTCAGTTGCCCATCCTTGAAAAGCTGACACCAAGGCGAGAGTCCTCAGTGCCTGCCAAGGTGAGGCAAGTTATGCCTTGCTATGCTGTTGCATTTTTTTCAAAATCGGGCATTACCACGATGGTTAATCCGCAGATCTGAGGGGAGGGTTGGAACTCTGCAAATGGATATCGTGGGGGGGGGGGGGGGGTGGGCGGGTGGGATGGGAAGGGGTAACTCTGCAAGTGGATATCATTTGGGGAGGGGCAAGGGGGAACTCTGCAAGTGGATATCAGATATCGTTGGCGGGAGAGGGGGGAACCCTGCAAGTGAATATCATGGGGGGGGGGGGGGGAGGTGGTGGCGGGGGTGGAATCTGTGCAAGTGGATATTGTTGAGGAGGGATCTCTAAGTGGATGCTGTTGGGGTTGGGGCGGGGTGGGTAGCGTGAGAGACAGAATTGGGAAATTGTATGGGCTGCTTTTGTCGGTAGTCCAGTGCAGGCAACTCATGGTATTCCAATGGTCATGATGATTCGCAATTAATTAAGGGTTGTGAGGGCAACGTCAGGCCATACCATAGAGCTCATGCTGAAATACTGCTGAAGCAGGAATTAACAGAAGTTTGTGCCCAGATAGATGTGCTTGACCTTTTGAAGGAATCCAAAGTTACCAGGAGCATAGAGATGGGTATAATCCGCCCTGTTTTCCTGGATCCCCTTGCCGTAGTGGGCCCAAGAGGCAGGTGCGGCTCAAGAGTCAGCTCCCAGACACAAGCAGCAACAGCTACCAAGGCGCAGAGGAGCCCAGAGACACCAGTGAGTCTATAGGACTCGAAAGATATACCTCCAGATGTCTGAGCGTCAGTGCCAGAGACGACTGCAGATGACCAGAGAGGCCATCACATACCTGTATGCACTGCTGAATGGTGATTTGCAACCAGTGGGTTTTGGTGGTCTCCCTGTGACTGTGGCCCTAAAGTTCTACGCCCCTGGATCATTCCAGGGATCTACCAGCGACGTGTGGGGTGTCTCAATCTGCAGTGCACCACTATATCAAGGAGGTGACCAATGCTCTGTTCAGGAGGTCCAGTGACTATGTCCGCTACCGGACTGACCCTGAGTGTCAGGCCGAGTGAGCCATTAGATTTGGGGCCCTTGTGGGATTCCCACGAGTGCAAGGTGTCATCGACTGCACGCATGTGGCCATCAAGGCTCCGACGGACCAACCAGCCACCTTCAGTCACCAACCAGTCAGTCTTACGTCGGTAGTGGGCAAATTATTGGAGAGGATTCTGAGAGACAGGATTTATGATTATTTGGAAAAGCATGGTTTGATTTAGAGACAGTCAGCATGGCTTTGTAAGGGGCAGGTCATGCCTCACAAGCCTTATTGAATTCTTTGAAGATGTGACAAAACACATTGATGAAGGAAGAGCAGTGGATGTGGTGTATATGGATTTTAGCAAGGCGTTTGATAAGGTTCCCCATGGTAGGCTCATTCAGAAAGTAAAGAGGCATGGGATTCAGGGAAAGTTGGCTGTCTGGATACAAAATTGGCTGGCCCATAGAAGTCAGAGGGTGGTAGTCGATGAAAAGTATTCAGCATGGAGCTTGGTGACCAGTGGTGGTCCACAAGGATCTGTTCTGGGATCTCTGCTCTTTGTGATTTTTATAAATGACTTGGATGAGGAAGTGGAAGGCTGGGTTAGCAAGTTTGCCGATGACACGAAGGTTGCTGGAGTTGTGGATAGTGTGGAAGGCTGTTGCAGGTTGCAACGGGACATTGACAGGATGCAGAGCTGGGCTGAGAAGTGCCAGATGGAGTTCAACCTGGAAAAGTGTGAAGTGATTCATTTTGGAAGGTTGAATTTGAATGCGGAATACAGGCTTAAAGACAGGATTCTTGGTAGTGTGGAGGAACAGAGGGATCTTGGGGTCCATGTCCATAGAACGCTCAAAGTTGCCACCCAAGTTGATAGGGTTGTTAAGAAGGCGTATGGTGTGTTGGCTTTCATTAACAGGGGGATTGAGTTTAAGAGCCGCGAGGTTATGCTGCAGCTGTATAAGGTCCTGGTTCGACCACACTTGGAATATTGTGTTCAGTTCTGGTCGCCTCATTATAGTAAGGATGTGGAAGCTTTAGAGAGGGTGCAGAGGAGATTTACCAGGATGCTGCCTGGACTGGAGGGCATGTCTTATGAAGAAAGATTGAGGGAGCTAGGGCTTTTCTCATTGGAGCGAAGAAGGATGAGAGGTGACTTGATAGAGGGGTACAAGATGATGAGAGGCATAGATAGAGTGGATAGCCAGAGACTTTTTCCCAGGGTGGAAAGGGCTATCACCAGGGGGCATAATTTTAAGGTGATTGGAGGAAGGTTTCGGGGAGATGTCAGAGGTAGGTTCTTTACACAGAGAGTGGTGGGTGCGTGGAATGCGCTGCCAGCGGTGGTAGTAGAAGCAGATACATTAGGGGCATTCAAGTGACTCTTGGATAGGTACATGGATGATATTAGAATGAAGGGTTGGTAGTTAGTTTGATCTTTGAGTAGGTTAAAGGTTCGGCACAACATCGTGGGCCGAAGGGCGTGTGCTGTGCTGTACTGTTCTATGTTCTATGTTCATAAACAGAAAGGGGTTTCATTCCATCAATGTCCAACTAGTGTGCAACCACAGAAAGCGCTTCCTACAAGTGTGTGCCTGCTTCCTGGGCAGCTGCCATGACTCCTGCATACTCCCAGGTGCCACTGTTTTTCACTCCCTCCGCTTAGCTTCAGGGGTGGATTCTTGACATGGCTTCTGACACCAGTGAGGAACCCCACCAATGATGAAGAGTGCTACAACACCTGCTGCGGCTCCACCCTAGTGACCATTGAGCAGGCCTTTGGTATGCTGAAGATGCGATTCCTCTGCCTCAATACATCTGGTGGAGCCCTACAGTATGCACCAGACAGGGCTGGGCCCATCACTGTAGTCTGCTGCGTTCTGCACAACATTGCAGTACAGAGGGAGGGAGGCCTTTCAAGATGAAGTAGTACATGAGCATGACACATCCCCCGACAATGAGGACACAGAGGGCACACCAGGACAAGGGCGCATGGGAAGTCAGAGAGCAGTGATGGAGGCCCAACATGGCGAGCAGCGAGCAAGGGAGGCAAGGCAGGAACTGATATTTGGGTGCTTCCAGAATCCGTGAATTTCAATAAATACGTTTGCTAACAAAACTTGCCATCTTGCACATAGTCTCATGTCCTCTGACTCTAACATCTGTGTCTCCAGCATGACTGACAGCAACAAACTGAGCCATTACTCATGTCACATCATTCATGCAATGACACGTCATGCATATTGGTATTGTAATGATGTCAGTGTTCACATTGGCAATACTGTAAGGCTTATGGTGTAATTGAAAGACACATAATCACTCTATTGTGGAATGTTTTCAGACTATAAAGGCTGATGATGGGCAGGAAGACACATGACATATCTGTCTCACCCATGAATGCCCATATGTGTCAAGCCATCTTTTTAATACATTTGCAGGTGCTCCTTCGCGGTGTTACCTCTGCACTGGCCGCTGGACTGGAGGCAGGCTGCTGATCAGGACACCCCTTGGCATGGGATAACTTTGGCAGTCGTCCTTTGGGTGCCTGAGGCCTGGAGGGCCCCGGCTGGCTGCCTGAAGGCTTCCTGCATCAATGCAGGGCTGTCCTTGGGCGTTGTGGCTGCTGGAGCTGGACTGGCTTGCGGAGGAGCTGGTGTCCACATTCGAATCATCCTGAGGGGAGACCCCAGATGTGAATCGCAGCCTCTCCTCCTCCCTCTCCTGGCTTGTTGGAACCTCACTGCTTTCCAGAGAAGGACCAGAAACGGGAACTCTCTTCATGCTCCTGGTCCTTCTCTTGCCCTGCCACTGCTGAATTGAAGTCATGGCCAAGGTGGCGGTTTGCAAGTCATGGCGCATCGGTGGAATGTGGCCCTCCATGAGGGTTGCCAGCCTCTCCATGGATGAAGCCATGTGCTCACGTGCCTGGGACATGACAGAGGTCATGGCATGGATGGACTCCTCCATCGTCTGCTGAAGGCTGCCCATGACTTCTGGCATCTCTGCCAGATGTTGCCTTACCTCTCCCTGCAGCTGCAGCATGCCCTGTGCTGTTGATACCAGAGGCTCATCAACCTGGGGCTGAGAATGGGCCTTGGCACCCACACTCCTCTGATTGTCAGAGGTCTCTGCATCATCCAGCTGCTTGGGCGCATGTATGGTGCTCTCGCCAGCTCGTGACCCTGAATCTAATGCCAATTGAATACCCACTAAGGTGAGAGTATCTGCGCTGGTGGAAGGTGCAGGAGTGTCCTGGTATCTGCAAGCATTTGCGAGCGCTGCCCTGCAAGATGCAATGTACAGAACAGATATTTAGGTGTTATGGTGCACATGTTGCAGTGTTGACAGCATAGCGTTTGTACATGAAATGTAATTTCTATTTGTCCTGTGGTTGGCAATAATCACTCTCTTCAAATGGGACCCCAAGCTCGGAGTCCAATATGGTACGTGCTCCTTGGCTCTTGGCTAACTCCAGCACCTCCTGTTCAGCCTGAGACAGAGGCCGCAGGTCAGCCACCTGTCCTGGATGCCTCCCTACCATTGTGGGCCGCCTTCTACTGAAAGATCAGGGATGCAGTTATTGTTGAGTTCCAAGCATCTTTACAGCACGTCATAACTAATATGGGGACCCTATTCTGCACCCTGGGGATGTCGCTGCTCTCAATGACTCCAACTGTCATGGTCTAAACTGAACTAAGGTAGAAACGCTTATGGGCATGCAGATCACAACAAGCTACGTGGAACTGCAAAACTTACTTTGGCTGAGTGTAGGAGGTCATTGACCCTCTTCCTGGACCCAGTTACGACGGGTGACCCCCACTGCTGCTAACCTCTTCTGCGGTCTCCGTCCAGGCTTACTTGGTCCGGCAGGAAGACCTCTGGATATCGCGGGGAAGAGGAACTGCCGCCTTTCCCTTGCAGTCTGGAGGAGAATCAGCAGGGAGACATCACTGAAATGTGGGGTCACCCTTACTCTACCTCTGCCATCTTGGCAATGGTGCCCATGGGGGATGTTTGCTGTGAAGCAAAACGAAGAAGTGTTGCTGAAATGATCTGCTCTTGAATGCTAGGTGAGTAAATGCAGGGCTGGCAGCCTTTTGAAGATTGTGCCAGCACCTGATCCAACATCAGGTGACGCCGTTCATGGCATTGCCAGTGTTGTCCGCCACGTGATTGGGGGGTTCGGCCATCGTCATTATGGTAAGCGGCCGCCCGCCGCATATGTCACGTGCAAGACAGCCAACATTTTGCACACCTGCTGCCTGTCCTGGTGGTGTGACTACAAATTCCAGCCCAATGAGTTTGCTGTAACCCTCTGGGGGAAAAAAAAAAGTTAGTGTGCAGTCCCCAATTGGGCTTTGCGTGCAGCAGAGTAGAAGAGATTACCAAAATGATAGCACAGGGAAATGAATTTCTTTTAAGGGACCACCTTTCTGGATAACTTCCTGGATTTGCTCCTCCCTTTTCCCTAAAGATAGTAAATCTAATTGAATATGGAGACTATAATTCTTCTATAGGTTGAGGAAAATTATCCCTATAGTATATAATCTAGGTTTTAATACTTTAAGGTGGACTGGACTGGTAAAATCAGAAATCTGTAAGGAAATCTTGATTAAACGCTGTCTTTTTTTTAATCATGAATGGGCATCTAGATTGATGCTGCATTTTATTATTAACTTGTAATTTTTCTCTTTAGGAAATTAAAAAGGAATCTATCAGAGAGCAGCGTTTTCATTCTTCTGCTGTACCACCACTTCGGCGAGCAAAATCTCTTGACAGAAGGACCACTGAATCCATAATGACGGTAAAACTGTTGTTTTTCTAGCATTGCAGCTGTTAGTGATTCTTCAGTTTAGTCACATATTTCAGAAATAACAATTAAAAATCTGATTAAAACTTCCTCAACGGCTCACTGAGTTTATCCAGTTAGCAGTTGATCCATGTAGACCAAGAAGCATTCTGATTTCACTCCCATACTGCATAAAGTTAACTAATGTTAACTTGAATAGTTGTAGACACTCTATATAATTGCTCTCAGTGTCCCTAGATTGAAGAGTGGAAAATCATTCAAAAGTCCCATGCTATCTGTTGACCTCTTTCAGGAAAGTGTGCATGTGTGGATCTCTGAGGACAGAATCTAAATTGACTGTCATTTTAACATGTTTGAATAGCCTGTGCATGCTGTCAAGGCTCACATGAATAATAGCCATTTGAGTAAGGTACTGGAGGATAGCCAGGGCCTGTGGAAGCTTACTCCTTCAAAAAGGTTGACACCTACAGGAGGAGAGGAGAAAATTGTTACTTGAGTGACCATTACAGTGTATCTTAAATACTTCCACAAAGTCAATATAATCTAATATAGCAATCATCAGTTTTTGTCTGTCCGGACTGTTTTGTCGGTTTAAGGAGTGTGTCTGTTGGTGGGTTTATTTGATGGAAGTGCCTGGCACATGTCGAGCCATGTGGGATGCACGGATGACTGGAGCATCTGATACTTGTGCAGCTGCCAACTGTGGTCGTGGGCGGGGGGGTGGTGGTGGGGTGTAAAGGGAAAAATTCAGCAGAAGGTAAGGGAGTCCAACAACAAAGTTATGCTAATACAAAAGCAAAATATTGCAGATGCTGGAAATCTGAACTAAAAACATAAAATGCTGGCAATACCCAGCAGTCTGGCAGCATCTGTGAAGGGAGAAACCGAGTTAACGTTTCAGGTCGATGACCTTTCCTCAACTATGGTAAGAGCTGTGTAAAGTTATGCTGGCTGGAGAGATTGTTTCTGCGAGGGATGGGATTGATGAGAGGAATGGGATGGCATGGGAAGGATGGGATTTCCTGGGAGGGGTGTATCAAATGATGGAATTGGTTATGTGTGGCAAAATGGCAGGGACAATTATTTGATACAACTTATTATTCGAAAGCTATTCTTACTGCGAAAAATGAAGAGTCACTAGATTTGAATAAAAAAGTTTTAGAAAAACTGTTGTACGTGAATTAAAAGAATAGGTCAGTGTTGATTCTTTCGGCGAAGATGGTGATAGCAGGCTATACCCTCCAGAGTTTCCACACAGTCTAACTCAAATGGCCATGCCTCTGCACAAACTTAGACTCAAGGAAGGAGCAGTTTTAATGTTGCTACAAAACATGAATCCTAAACAGGGACTTTGTCATGGAACAAGATTGTTTGTTAGGAAGCTGTTTTCTTCAATGAAATTATAACAGGCAGATTTCAAGGAAAATAGTGTTTGTTCCTCAAATATATTGAGCCCATCAGATGTAAATCAGTCTTTTCAACTCTGGAGAAATAAGTTCCCAATAAGACTTCCAATTTCTATGATCATAAACAAGTCACAAGGCAAGACTCTTGATGAAATTTGTATTTATATTCCTAGGCCTGTTTTTACACATGGACAGCTTTATGTAGCTTTTTCCAGAGTGAGAAGTTTTGATTCTGTTAAAGTCTTTGGTGAAAGAGTAACTAGAAATCCTGTATTTAAAGAAGTACTATTGCAGTAAAGGAACTCATTTGACCGCAAATGATTTGCAGGTGGCTGTTTGTATTACAGTAATACATGCTACTGATCAGAAAGCATCCCTTTATTGTCAAAATATGTTTCAGATTTCTTGCCCCAAATGCCCTGAATAGAAAACACATAATAGTGATAATAGACAAAACACATTTCCACAGCTCTATATCCAACCTTACCCAGGGTAAGGACGGAGGCAGATCTGGCTAAGCAGTATATAGTCAAGTGTTTGGTAGAATGCATCCTACTGTGGTACCAATGCAGGAAGAAGCCCAGGAACAATTCTAAAGGTTAACCCCACATTCCACAGCTATTTCTTGGGTATTTTTGAATTATATTCAGTTGATGGTCTATGCAGAAGGCTTGCATATTCTATCTTCACACACATATTAATTATTTCGACCTAGATTAACCTGCAATGTGATAGATTGGTCCTGATAACTGCTTTTCATAAGATCATAAGAACTAGGAGCAGGAGTAGGCCGTCCGGCCCCTCGAGCCTGCTCCGCCATTCAATAAGATCATGGCTGATCTTTTCGTGGACTCAGATCCACTTACCTGCGCTCTCACCGTATCCCTTAATTCCTTTATTGTTCAAAAAGATATCTACCTTAGCTTTAAAAACGTTTACTGAAGAAGCGTCAACTACTTCACTGGGCAAGGAATTCCATAGATTAACAACCCTCTGGATGAAGAAGTTCCTTCTTAATTCAGTCCTAAATCTGCTCCTTCTAATCTTCAGGCTATGCCCTCTTGTCCTAGCTTCACCTGCCAGTGGAAACATCCTCTCTACTTGTATCTTATCTATTCCCTTCATAATTTTATATGTTTCTATAAGATCCCCCCTCATTCTTCTGAATTCCAATGAATATAATCCCAATCTACTCAGTCTCTCCTCCTAAGCCAATCCTCTCAACTCCAGAATCAACCTAGTGAACCTCCTCCACCCTCTCCAGTGCCAGTACATCCTTTCTCAAGTAAGGAGACCAAAACTGCACACAGTACTCCAGGTGCGGCCTCACCAGTACCTTATACAGCTGCAACATAACCTCTCTGCTTTTAACCTCAATCCCTTTAGCAATGAAGGACAAAATTCCATTTGCCTTCCTAATTACTTGCTGTACCTGCAGACCAACCTTCTGCAATTCATGCACAAGGACACCCAGGTCCCTCTGCATAGCAGCATGCTGCAACTTTTTACCATTCAAGTAATAATCCTTTTTACTGTTACTCCTACCGAAATGAATGACTTCACATTTATTAACATTGTATTCCATCTGCCAGACCTTTGCCCACTCACTCAATGTATCTATGTTCCTCTGCAAAGTTTCACAGTCATCTGCACAGTTTGCTCTGCCACTCATCTTAGTGTCATCTGCAAACTTTGACACCCTACACGTGGTCCCCAACTCCAAATCTATATAAATTGTAAATAATTGCGGTCCCAACACCGATCCCTGAGGCACACCACTAGTGACTGATTGCCACCCAGAATAGCACTCATTTATCCCCACTCTCTGCTCCCTGTTAGTCAACCAATCCTCTATCCATGCTAATACTTTACCCCTAACGCCATGCATCCTTATCTTATGCAGCAGCCTCTTGTGCAGCACCTTTTGAAGGCCTTTTGGAAATCTAGGTACACCACATCCACTGGGTCCCCATTGTCCACCTTGCTTGTAATGTCATCATAGAATTCCAAACGATTTGTCAAGCATACCTGTCCTTCATGAACCCATGCTGCGTCTGCCCACTGGGACAATTTCTATTGAGATGCCCTGCTATTTCTTCCTTGATAATAGACTCCAGCATCTTCCCCACTACAGAGGTTAAGCTAATAATAATTCCCCATCTTTTGTCTACCTCCCTTTTTAAACCGTGGCGTCACATCTGCTGTTTTCCAATCTGCTGGGACTACCCCAGAGTCCAGCGAATTTTGGAAAATTACTGCCAGTGCACCTGCTATTTCTCCCGCCATCTCTTGTCGTACCCTGGGATGCATTCCATCAGGGCCAGGAGACTTATCAATCCTTAGCTCCATTATCTTGCCCAACACTACCTCTTCCGTAATAATGATTGTTTCCAGGTCCTCACCTACGTTCGTCTCTTTATCAATTACTGGCATGTTATTAATGTCCTCCACTGTGAAGACCGATACAAAATACCTGTTCAATGCCTCGGCCATTTCATCATATCCCCTAACTAAATTCCCCTTCTCATCCTCTAAAGGACCAATGTTTACTTTAGCCACTCTTTTTCATTTTATATATTTATAGAAACTTTTGCTATCTGTCTTTATATTCTGTGCTAGTTTTTTCTCATGTTCTATCTTACTTTTCTTTATAGCTCTTTTTGTGGCTTTCTGTTGACCTTTAAAGTTTTCCCAATCTTCTAGTTTCATGCTGCTTTTGGCCACTTTGTATGCCTTCTCTTTCAATTTGATAGCCTCCCTTATTTCCTTAGACACCCATGGCAGATTACCCCTTTTCTTCCAGTCCTTCCTTTTTCACTGGAATATACTTTTGCTGAGCACTTTGAAAAATTGCTTTGAAAGTCCTCCACTGCTCGTCAACTGTCCCACCATAAAATCTTTGTTTCCAGTCTACTTTAGCCAAGTCCTCCCTTATTCTATTGTAGTCGCCCTTGTTCAAGTGCAGGACCCTCGTATTGGATTTTATCTTCACACACTCCATCTGTATTCTAAATTCAACCATCCTATGATCACTCCTTCCAAGAGGATCCCTAACTATGAGGTCATTAATTATTCCTGTCTCATTACACAGGACTAGATCTAGGATAGCTTGCTCCCTCATCGGTTCCATTACATACTGTTCAAGAAAACTATCACTGATACACTCAACGAACTCGTCCTCAAGGCTACCCTGACTGAGCTGGTTCGACCAATCTACATGTAGATTAAAATCCCCCATGATAATTGCCGTACCATTTTTACAGGCATTAGTTATTTCTTTGTTTATTGCCCGCCCCAATGTGATATTATTTGGTGGCCTATAGACTATGCCTATCAATGACTTTTTCTTCTTAGAGTTTCTAATTTCCACCCAAATGGATTCAACCTCATTCTCCATAGAACCTATATCATCTCTCAGCACCGCCCTGATGTCGTCCTTGAATATCAGAGCTACACCACCTCCCTTACCTTCCTGTCTGTCCTTCCGAATAGTCTGGTACCCCTGGATATTTAACTCCCAGTCGTGACCAACCTGTAACCATGTCTCCGTAATGGCTACCAAATCATATTCATTCGCGATGATTTGTGCCGTTAACTCATCAACCTTGTTACGAATGCTACGAGCATTCAGGTAAAGTGCCTTTTATGCTAGCTTTCTTACCCTCATGATTTCCAACATCTCTAATAATAACTCCTGAGTTATCCTTCCTTTCTGCTTCTTTCATAGTTTGCCTTGAACTTAAACCCTCCTGCACACATGTTAACCTGCTGCTTACCTTTTTATTTACCATCATACTCCCTGTCGTTTTCCCTTTCCCTTCCCCCCGACTCACTAGTTTAAAGTCCTAGAGACCACCCTATTTCTCTGTTTCGCTAGAACACTGGTTCTAGATCGGTTTAGGTGGAGACCGTCCCATCAGTACAAATCCCCCCGGTTCCAAAACTGATGCCAATGCCCCATGAAATGGAACCCCTCTTTCCCACACCACTCCCTTAGCCACGTGTTTTGTGGTTTCTATTTCTCATCTCATGCTGCACTTTGCACTTAAAAGCAATGAAGGGACAGCTATCAGATTGTGACTCTTAAATGTACAATAGCAAAACCTGGCATCACTGATTTTGGCATCAAATAGATCAATTAGCACTTCAAACTGATCTGATTTCTGTGCTGATCATTTGGAGATTTTGTTAATCCCAGGCTTGATTTAAAGAAGCATAACAGAACATAGTTTACATAATTTTTACAAAGATGACAGAATTGTGTGATTGACTGAATACAGTGTTACGACCAGGTGAGAAAGGTGTCTGGGGTCTCTTTCAGCCTTCACCTGGTTTTATAGCACCAGGGTTTTAATTTTAAACAGTGTTTTGAGCTCCCCCTTGGTGAATCCTTGTTCACCACTTTCCAATTATAAGGCACAGAAATGAGCATAAGCAAGCTTTCTTGGGTTTCAAGAAGAAAAGTGAAATTTTATTAAATTTAAACTTAAACTCCAGTTTGGTTAACGCCTGGGAATACACGCCGTGCCCCACGCTAACATGCATACGCGATACGCACATGCAAATAGAGACAGAAAAGAGCAGAAGAGGAATAGTGGAGAGGTTTGAGGCAATCTCTGAAGAGGGTTTTTTTTTTTTTGACTCGCTGTAGAGTCCTTGATTGTAGGTAGTCTTGCTTTTTGTTGGGGCCCAGTAATCATAAACCTTGGTCGTCAGAGGAGACTTTTCTGTCTTGGGGTTCATGTGTCTTCAGTGCTTTCCGAAGCTGGTGAGAGCGAGATGAGAGCAGACAGGAGAGAGGTTTTTTCAGTCCAGGAGCAAACAGCTTTCTGAGTTCAAATTCTCTGTGGCAAGTTCAAATTCAAAATAACTCCAACAGCCAGTTAGTCATGTGATTAAACTTGTCTGACCCCATATGTTTGTGTATTCGGCCATCTTAGTAGTTAACCTGGAATGCTCCACCTTAAACGTCTGGTAATCAAAAGTCCATTGTGGATTAAATTGGAGCGGGGAGTGGCCCCTTTATCCTTTCCAAGTACTGTCTGTTACTATGCAAATGTCTTTCCAGTCAGGGGCTTGGCAACCCCTTGTAATAGGCCTTTTCTTCCCAGCAGCAATTTTAAGTTTTAAGGTTCATGTGGTGAAATAATGTGTGCCTCACTCTTAGCAGGTGGGGGCCTGCATGACAACAGTATAGATAAGTTTCTGATAATCCAGGCCCTTTTTAAATTACTTGTATTTATTTTATGTAAAATAGGATCACCATTATAATTTAGTTTTCTGTGCAGCAGAGAGTTCTTTTCATGGTACTCTCACTTATTAACCGTAATTGTATTTATTATCAGATATGGGAAAGACCGACATTACAGTAATATGGGTTAGTATTAGAATAATAGCTTTTATTGGTACCATTCAGTGTGCTTCGTCTTCCTGATTGACGTAGGTTATTGGTGCAAGAATTATTGCTGTAATTAAATCTGCAAAACATCTCCCTTCAGCCAATACCAGATATTGTGATTTTGTTTTGAAATTAAATTTTTGCTGCATTAATGCTGCAGATTTATCATGCAATCATGATTCAAAAATGTACAGCTTTAACCTCAGAAATCTATTTATTTCTAATACATTAACAGTTTTAGGCATGATGATCTGACCCAAGTGCTGAATGTTGACATCACCATTTTTCAGTGATGATCCCCTGATATTGAAGGCCCCAGATTCTTAAAACTTTGAATAGGAAGGGACCATTGCGTCCAACAACTCTGTCTTTTTTGGTACATCTGAAGCCCATCTCAAATTATTGCACAATTGTAGCTATCTAGTATTATGGACTAAGCACTAGGTTAGAATTGAGCACCTGACCAAAAAGTGCCCGAGTCCTTACTTTCTCCCCTATTCCTTTCATTGCCCTATACCCCGTATGCATGGCTCAGAGATAGATTTTACTTCCAAACCAGTGGGGGAGGGAAATTCCGTCCTTTCGAATGTATGTTCTATTTGTGCATGTATGTATGTATGGACAAGAATAAATATGTATGAAAAGATTGTAGTTCTACACAATGAACTGGCATTTTGCCCTGTGCCTGTATTGAAGTCCATCCAATCCATGGCCTCAAGTTTTACTACGTCAAAGGTGAAAAATAAATGCAAGTTGTTGTTGTTATAGTGTTTCACTCTTGACCAGACCAATACTTTCAAATTCAGTTAGAAACTGAACATTCTTGTAATAAAGGGTACTCTGTATTCATGTGAAACTATAAATGCATTATAAAGTTACTTTCAAATGTATCCTGAACAATTAAACCCTAGATGATCAGTAAAGTAGTTCAAGGCACTTGTTTAACCATTATTGTTCAAAGGTTGTATCTTCGGTCGTTTTAAATAAAAAGTAAACGTTAATTTTAATGATTTAAAAATGCATTTTGATCTCTGTGCAATCTGGGCATCCCACTTTCTAAATTAATGTATTAGGGAAAGTTTAAGGAGAAAATTTCATGTATTTAGTACTTGGGTCTGTATATGTTATAAAAAAGACTCCGAACTCAACTGGTTTTCAATGCAGAAAAGACTGAGAGGAAATATGATCTAGATACTTTAAAAATATGAAAAGGATGGATAATGTACAGGGAAGCTTGGACTATGATTTGAAGAATATGAACTCAAAATTTATAAATCTCTCGAAGACTATGTAAATAGACATTTTTTGGTCCAGCAGAAGGGTAGGATGTGTGACATCAAAAACCGCTTACGTTGCTCAACTCCTTTAAAAATAAACTGGATAAATATCTGTTAATGAACAAAGATAAATGTATGAATTTATTTAATACTTGTTGGGATGCAGTAACTCTTGTTCTGTTGATTAAAGAATTTCATCTGTGAAATTCAGTTAGTTAATGTTGAATAAAGCATGTTGTAATGTTAAATTTTTATTTTTTTATTTTTATTTAGAGATACAGCACTGAAACAGGCCCTTCGGCCCACCGAGTCTGTGCTGACCAACCACCACCCATTTATACTAACCCTACAGTAATCCCATATTCCCTACCACCTACCTACACTAGGGGCAATTTACAACAGCCAATTTACCTATCACCTGCAAGTCTTTGGCAGTGGGAGGAAACTGGAGCACCCGGCGAAAACCCATGTGGTCACAGGGAGAACTTGCAAACTCCGCACAGGCAGTACCCAGAATTGAACCCGGGTCCCTGGAGCTGTGAGGCTGCGGTGCTAACCACTGCGCCGCCCTGGAATCCCCGTGGAATTTTGCAAGGTCACCTTTTGGAGGGGGGAGAGGAAAGGAGGGAGGAAGATCATACAGAAATTTCATGTGTATCTGGTGGCATAAAAGATAGAAAAACTTGCATTTATATGGTGTCTCATCAGATTGTAATGTTTTCACAAAATACTCCACAACCAATGAATTGCTTTTGAAGTGCAGTTACTGCTGTATAAGCAAAAGTGGCAGCCAGTTTGTGTACACAGCAAGTAACTTGAGATGAATGGTCAATTGAATATTGGCAGTTGAAGGAGGAATATAGTACAGGACACCAAGAGTTCCGTGCTGTTCTTTGCTTGATTTGATATCTTTGACATCCACCTGAACAGATAGACAAAAATCTCAAATTCAAAGCAACACCTTCATCAATGTAGCATTTCCTTTGTACTAGGCCAAAATGTCAGTGTAAATTATGCACTGAAATCCTGGAGTGCCTTTTGAACACTGAACTTTGACTCCAAAGCAAGAATGCTATCAACTGAGCCAGGCTAGCACTTTTACCTGCAATTATTCACCTTGCTCAAGTGATCAAATATGGGACAATCGGTAATCAGGCAAATTATCCACAGTACGTGGAATGAATTAAGGGAGTTGATTAACATTTTCTTTACTAATGTTCACTTTTTTTTCTTTTAGCCGGATCTCCTGAATTTTAAGAAAGGATGGATGGTAAAGCTCGATGTAACGGGCCAGGTAAGGACACTGCTGCTTATTGTAGTGATTTTTCTCTCGTCGTAATGTATCATTCAAAGTACATGAAATTTCATACTGAATCTAACTGGTTTAAACCCCATGTAGATTGTCATATGCGTGGACTTTATGTAAGGAAGCTACAGAACATTGCCATATAATGTAAAATGCTATTTGTCCAAATCATGAAACTACATGCATGCATACTGATCTTGAATTTGTTTTGGGGTATTAATTAAAGTTTCAATTTGGATTTTTTCCCCCCAACATCTGTGTTTCTGTAAGCACACTGTGTTCTTTACAATCTGTAATTTCTATTTGATTCTTTGCCTCACTGAGTTAACATGATTAACCTTGATTGTGGTAAATCTCTGGAAAATGCACAATCTCGCATCTCTTGTCAATTCAGATGGCAGGAAATAAGACATGGTTCAACTGCTTTATACAGGTGAAACTGCTTTTCCAGAAGTATTAGTGATTCGCAGAAGAAAAACTTGGGTAACTTGCCATGCAGTACTAAACTAGATTGCTTTAAAAATCATATCATGGTCCTTCCAGTTTTGGCAAACTTTTGTCAAGACAGTTTCTGCTACATGTACAAGGGCTACTCATGGACCTCAACGCGCCTCTTACTCCGAACTGCACAGATGAACACAATCAAAAGATCAAAGCAGAACTCTGTAGCCGTACCATACTCAGTCAAGAATGGTGGACAATCAAGCCACTGTTAGGAGGAGGAACATTCCCATCCTCAACCATGGTGGAGCCCAACACAAATGCAACAGACAAGCATAAGTTGTTTCTAAGTGTCTTCAGTGAAAAGTAAATGATCCTACTCTGTTTTCTCTCGATCAATGCAGCATACATGCCATAACCATTCAGTTTAGTTCCCTTCACGTGACCTTAAACTTCTGATTGCACTGGACTCAATAGAGTCTATCAGCTATGACAGTCTTGCAGCTGTACTGCTGAAAACCACACGAGCACTAACTGCGAAGCTGTTCCAATGCAACAATGACACTGATATTTATTAAATAATGTAGAAAATTGTTCTGGCATACCATATACACAAAAAAAAAAGGACACATCTAATCTCGCCAATTATTGTCCTGTCAACCTCCTCGCAGTCATTGGCAAAGTGATGCAAGGATTCATCAATAATACCATCGTATAATAATCAAGTGACACCTACTCATCAATCACCTGTTCACATCAGATTCACCCAGAAATGCTCAGTCCCGATCTCATCGCAGCTTTGATCCAGAAATTCAAATCAGCTGGATACCAGAGGGGAAAGTCTTTGCTCGAGTCGCTCTGAACAGGCTCCAGAAGCTGGCCGAGCGCGTCTACCCTGAGGCACAGTGTGGCTTTCGTGCAGAGAGATCGACTATTGACATGCTGTTCTCCCTTCGTCAGATACAGGAGAAATGCCGTGAACAATAGATGCCCCTCTACATTGCTTTCATTGATCTCACCAAAGCCTTTGACCTCGTCAGACGTGGTCTCTTCAGACTACTAGAAAAGATCGGATGTCCACCAAAGCTACTAAGTATCATCACCTCATTCTATGACAATATGAAAGGCACAATTCAACATGGTGGCTCCTCATCAGAGCCCTTTCCTATCCTGAGTGGTGTGAAACAGGGCTGTGTTCTCGCACCCACACTTTTTGGGATTTTCTTCTCCCTGCTGCTTTCACATGCGTTCAAATCCTCTGAAGAAGGAATTTTCCTCCACACAAGATCAGGGGGCAGGTTGTTCAACCTTGCCCGTCTAAGAGCGAAGTCCAAAGTACGGAAAGTCCTCATCAGAGAACTCCTCTTTGCTGACGATGCTGCTTTAACATCTCACACTGAAGAATGCCTGCAGAGTCTCATCGACAGGTTTGCGTCTGCCTGCAATGAATTTGGCCTAACCATCAGCCTCAAGAAAACGAACATCATGGGGCAGGATGTCAGAAATGCTCCATCCATCAATATTGGCGACCACGCTCTGGAAGTGGTTCAAGAGTTCACCTACCTAGGCTCAACTATCACCAGTAACCTGTCTCTAGATGCAGAAATCAACAAGCGCATGGGTAAGGCTTCCACTGCTATGTCCAGACTGGCCAAGAGAGTGTGGGAAAATGGCGCACTGACACGGAACACAAAAGTCCGAGTGTATCAGGCCTGTGTCCTCAGTACCTTGCTCTACGGCAGCGAGGCCTGGACAACGTATGCCAGCCAAGAGCGACGTCTCAATTCATTCCATCTTTGCTGCCTTCGGAGAATACTTGGCATCAGGTGGCAGGACTATATCTCCAACACAGAAGTCCTTGAAGCGGCCAACACCCCCAGCTTATACACACTACTGAGTCAGCGGCGCTTGAGATGGCTTGGCCATGTGAGCCGCATGGAAGATGGCAGGATCCCCAAAGACACATTGTACAGCGAGCTCGCCACTGGTATCAGACCCACCGGCCGTCCATGTCTCCATTATAAAGACGTCTGCAAACGTGACATGAAATCGTGTGACATTGATCACAAGTCGTGGGAGTCAGTTGCCAGCATTCGCCAGAGCTGGCGGGCAGCCATAAAGACAGGGCTAAATTGTGGCGAGTCGAAGAGACTTAGTAGTTGGCAGGAAAAAAGACAGAGGCGCAAGGGGAGAGCCAACTGTGCAACAGCCCCAACAAACAAATTTCTCTGCAGCACCTGTGGAAGAGCCTGTCACTCCAGAATTGGCCTTTATAGCCACTCCAGGCGCTGCTTCACAAACCACTGACCACCTCCAGGCGCGTATCCATTGTCTCTCGAGATAAGGAGGCCCAAAAGAACCAGAGGTGAGAGTGAAAGGCAACATTCAGCTAAGTATAACACCAAGGAGCAGTGGCAAAACTGCAGTGAAAAGAGAAAAGTCTCCAGTGCCTGAATTAATATCTGTTATGCAGGTATATATCCCTGGCATTGGAGAGTAATCATCACAGCCCAGAACTTAGCTCTGGGAGTTCCTCAGGGCAGCATCCTCAATCTAATCATCTACTTTGCTAATAACCTTCCCTCCATTACAAGATGGGACTATTTGATGATGATTCCACAATGTCCAGCTCTGTTTACCACTCCTCAGGCAATTAAGTAGCCCATGCTAACGTAAAACAAGGTCTGAAGGATATCAAAGTTTGGGCAGAGAAGTGGTAGATAACATGACTAAAAACTGGAAGTGTATTAAGCAGTGAGGAGGATAATAAGAGTTCAGGAGTACATAGACTGGTGAAATGGACACAGACGTTGCAGATGAAATCTAATAGTGAAGGGTGAAATGATGCACTTTGGAAGTAAGAATGAAGAAACATAGAAAGCAGGAGTAGGCTATTTGGCCCTTCAAGCCTGCTCTACCATATGATTTTTTTTTATTCAGTCATGGGATGTGGGCGTCACTAGCTATGCCAGCATTTATTGCCCATCCCTAATTGCCCATGATTGATCATCCAATTCAGTAGCCTTTTCCTGCTTTCGCCCCATACCATTTGATCCCTTTAGACCCAAGAGCTATATCTAACTGCTTCTTGAAAACATTAATTGTTTTGGCCTCAACTGCTTTCTGTGGTAGCGAATTCCACAGGCTCACTACTCTCTGGGTGAAGAAATCTCTCCTCATCTCAGTCCTGAAAGGTTTACCCTGTATCCTTAGACTATGACCCCTGGTTCTGGACTCCCCCACCATCGGGAACATCCTTCCTGCATCTACCCTGTCAAGTCCTGTTAGAATTTTATAGGTTTCTATGAGATCCCCCCTCACTCTTCTGAACTCCAGCGAATATAATCCTAACCAACTCAATCTCTCCTCATATATCAGTCCTGCTATCCCAGGAATCAGTCTGGTAAGCCTTCGCTGCACTCCCTCTATAGCAAGAACATCCTTCCTCAGTTAAGGAGACCAAAACTGCCTTTTTTACCGCCTGTTGCACCTGCATGCTTAGGAGAAGCAATATAAACTAAATGGTACAATTTTGAAGTGGGTGCCAGAACAGAAAGACTGGGGGTTTACATATACTAATCTTTGAAGGTGACAGGGCAAGTTTAGATAAGTAAAAGCAAAATACTGCGGATGCTGGAAATCTGAAATAAAAACAAGAAATGCAGGAACCACTCAGCAGGTCTGGCAGCATCTGTGAAAAGAGAAGCAGAGTTAACGTTTCGGGTCAGTGAGTTCCGAAGAAGGGTCACTGACCCGAAACGTTAACTCTGCTTCTCTTTTCACAGATGCTGCCAGACCTGCTGAGTGGTTCCAGCATTTCTTGTTTTTATTTCAAGTTTAGATAAGGCTGTTTTTCTTTTTCAAAAAAAGCATTCCAGATCCTTAGCTTCATTAATAGAGGAATGGTGTACAAGAGCAAGGAAGGTATGCTAAACCTTTATAAACCACTGGTTAGTCCTCTGCTGGAGTACTGTGTCCAGTTCTGGGCACCACACTTTAGAAAATAAGTCAAAGCCTTAGAGTGGGGGAGAGATTTACTAACATGGTTCCAAGGATAAGGGACTTCAATTAGGGCCAAAGAGGGAAATGTATCATTATAGGCACAGGGCAAGGCTAGAATACTTAGAGTACTTTGTATCGGTGTAACATATTCGTATGTTGTTCGTATGCTTACTAAGAAAGAGGAATCTGACAAAATAGTGGTAGAAGTGGAGAGAATAGAGGCAATGGAAAGGGTAAAAATTGAGAGGGAGGAGGTACTGTAAAGGCTGGCTCTGCTTAGGGTGGATAAGTCACCTGGTCCGGATGGCTTGCATCCCAGGTTGCTAAAGGAAGTTCAGGTGGAGATAGCAGAAGGGCTTGCCATAATCTTACAATCTTCCCTAGGTGCCAGAGGATTAGAGAGTGCACATGTGACACCCTTATTCAAGAAAGGGTGTAAGGACAATCCTAGCAACTACAGGCCAGTTAGTTTAACATCAGTGGTGGGTAAGGTTTTAGAAACAATAATCAGGGGAAAAAATCAATAGGCACTTGGAGAGGTTTGAGTTAATTAAGGGTAGCCAGCACAGATTTGTAAAAGGCAGATCATGCTTGGCAAATCTAATTGAGTTTTTTTATAAAGTTACAGAGAAGGTTGATGGAGGGCATACAGTGGATGTTGTCAATGGATGTTAAGAAAGCATTTAATAAAGTACCACATAAAGGCTGATTAGCAAAATAGAGGCTCATGGATTAGGAGGTCAGTGTCCAGTTGGATTTTAAAAATTGGCTTAGGAAAGAAAACAGCAAGTCGTGGTGCATAGTTTTCAAACTGGAGGATGGCAGACAGTGGTGTTCCCCAAGGGCCAGTGCTAGGACTACTGCTTTTTTGCTATATATAAATGACTTGGATCTTGGAATACAAGAACATAGGAGCAGAAGCAGGCCATTCAGCCCATCGAGCCTGCTTTGCCATTCAATGCGATCATGGCTGATCTTCCACTTCAATGCCTTTATCCCACACTATCCTCATATCCCCTTATGTCATTTGTATTTAGAACTCTGTCAGTCTCTGCTTTAAACATACTCAATGACAACTTTAATCTGCATATAGATTGGGCAAATCAAATTAGTCACCATACCGTAGAGGAGGAATTCTTGGAGTGTATATGGGATGGTTTTCTGGACCAGTACGTTGAGGAACCAACTAGAGAACAGGCCATCCTAGACTGGGTATTGTGTAATGAGATAGGAATAATTGACAATCTAGTGGTACGAGACCCCTTGGGGATGAGTGACCATAATATGATAGAATTCTTCATCAAGATGGAGAGTGACGTAGTTGATTCTGAGACAAGGGTCCTGAATCTTAGTAAAGGAAACTACGAAGGTATGAGGCGCGAGTTGGCCATGACGGATTGGGAAACGTTACTTAAAGGGATGACGGTGGACAGGCAATGGAAAACATTTAAAGAGCGCATGGATGAACTGCAACAATTCTTTATCCCTGTCTGGTGCAAAAGTAAAATGGGAAAGGTAGCCAAACCATGGCTTACAAGGGAAATCAGAGATAGCATTAGGTCCAAAGAAGAGGCATATAAATTTGCCAGGAAAAACAACAGACCTGAGGATTGGGAGCAGTTTAGAATTCAGCAAAGGAGGACCAAGGGATTGATTAAGAAGGGGAAAATAGAGTACGAGCGCAAGCTTGCGGGGCACATAAAAACTGACTGTACAAGTTTCTATAGGTATATGAAGGGAAAAAGATTGGTGAAGACAAATATAGGTCCCTTACAGTCAGAAACAGGGGAATTTATTATGGGGAATGAAGAAATGGCTGACCAACTAAATGCACACTTTGGTTCTGTCTTCACAAAGGAGGACACAAATATACCAGAAATGTTGGGAAACACGGGGCTTAGGAGAGAGAGGAACTGAAAGAAATCAGTATTAGTAGAGAAACGGTGTTGGGGAAATTGATGGGATTGAAGGCCGATAAATCCCCAGGGCCTGATGGTATGCATCCCAGAGTACTTAAGGAAGTGGCCCTAGAAATAGTGGATGCATTGGTGGTCATCTTCCAAGATTCTATGGACTCTGGAACAGTTCCTACAGATTGGCGGGTAGCTAATGTAACCCCACTATTTAAAAAAGGAGGTAGAGAGAAAGCAGGGAATTATAGACCAGTCAACCTGACGTCGGTAGTGAGGAAAATTCTAGAGTCCATTATGAAAGATTTTATAGCAGAGCACTTGGAGAATAGTGGTAGAATCGGGCAGAGTCAGCATGGATTTACGAAAGAGAAATCATGCTTGACAAATCTTCTAGAATTCTTCGAGGATGTAAATAGTAGAGTTGATGAGAGGGAGCCAGTGGATGTGGTTTATTTGGACTTTCAGAAGGCTTTAAACAAAGTCCCACATAAGAGATTAGCATGTAAAATTAAAGCCATGGGATTGGGGATAATGTGTTGCGATGGATAGAAAATTGGTTGGCAGACAGGAAACAAAGAGTAGGGATAAATGGGTCTTTTTCCGAATGGCAGGCAGTGACTAGTGGGGTACAGCAGGGATCGGTGCTAGGACCCCAACTATTCACAATATACATTAATGATTTAGATGAGGGAACTAAATGTAATATCTCCAAATTTGCAGATGCGAGAAAATTGGGTGGGGAAGATGCAGAGAGGCATCAGGGTGATTTGGACAAGTTGAGTGAGTGGGCTAATGCATGGCAGATGCAGTATAATGTGGATAAATGTGAGCTTATCCACTTTGGTAGCAAAAACAGGAAGGCAGGTTATTATCTGAACGGCTATAAACTGAGAGAGGGGAATATGCAGTGAGACCTGGGTGTTCTCGTACGTCAGTCGCTGAAGGTAAGCATGCAGGTGTAACAGGCGGTAGAAAAGGCAAATGGTATGTTGGCCTTCATAGCGAGAGGATTCAAGTACAGGAGTAGGGATGTCTTGCTGCAATTTTACAGGGCCTTGGTGAGGCTACACCTGGAATATTGTGTGCAGTTTTGGTCTCCTTATCTGAGGAAGGATGTTCTTGCTATAGAGGCAGTGCAGCGAAGGTTTACCAGACTGATTCCTAGGATGGCAAGACTGATGTATGAGGAGAGATTGATTCAGTTAGGATTATATTTGCTGGAGTTCAGAAGAGTGAGGGGGGATCTCCTGGAAGCCTATAAAATTCTAACAGGACTTGACTGGGTAGATGCAGGAAGGATGTTCCCATGGTGGGGGAGTCCAGAACCAGGGGTCATAGTCTAAGGATACAGGGTAAACCTTTCAGGACTGAGATGAGGAGAAATTACTTCACCCAGAGAGTGATGTGCCTGTGGAATTTGCTACCACAGAAAGCAGTTGAGGCCAAAACATTGTATGTTTTCAAGAAGGAATTAGATATAGCTCTTGGGTCTAAAGGGATCAAAGGGTATGGGGCGAAAGCGGGAACAGGCTACTGAGTTGGATGATCAGCCATGATCATAATGACTGGCGGAGCAGGCACGAAGGGCAGAATGGCCTACTCCTGCTCCTATTTTCTATGTTTCTGTGTTTCCACAGCCCTCTGGGGTAGAGAATTCCAAAGATTCACAACCCTCTGAGGAAAGAAATTTCTCCTCATCTCTGTCCTGAGTGACTTCCCCCTTATTTTGAAATTGTGTCCTCTGGTTCTAGACACCCCAACCAGGGGAAACATCTTAGCTACATCTACCCTGTCTATCCCTTTTATATATTTTGTAGGTTTCAATGTGATCCCCTCTCATTCTTCGAAACTGTGGAGAATACAGGCCCAGTGTCCCCAATCTCTCTTCATAGGACTGTCCCGCCACCCCGGTCACAAGTCTGGTGAACCTTCGTTGCACTCCCTCTATGGCAATAATACCCTTCCTAAGGTAAGGGTACCAAAACTGCACACAGTATTCCAGATGCTGTCAAACCAAGGTTCTATACAACTGAAGCAAGACTTGGCTACTTCTGTACTCAAATCCTCTTGTGATAAAGGCTAACATATCATTATCCTTCCTAATTGCTTGTTGCACCTGCATATTAGCTTTCAGTGATTTATTGACAAGAACACCCAGATCCCTTTGGATAGCTACACTTTTTAATCTCTTACCATTTAAAATATGGTGGACAACCTCACATTTTTCTACATTATATTCCATCTGCCATGTACTATATTTGTAGCAATATCTCATTCCTTTTTGAAAACATACAATGTTTTGGCCTCAACTGCTTTCTGTGGTGGCGAATTCCACAGGCATCACTAAGTCTGTCCAAATCCACTTGAAGCCACTTTTCATCTTCCTCACAACAGCGCCATTTGCGACTCTTCAGATACTGAAGCAGTCCATGTAGAAATGCAGCAAGACCTGGACAATATCCAGGCTTGGGCTGATAAGTGGCAAGTAACATTTGCGCCACACAAGTGCCAGGCAATGATCATCTCCAACAAGAGAGAATCTAACCATCTCCCCTTGACATTCAATGGCATTATGATCGCTGAATCCCCCACTGTCAACATCCTGGGAGTTACCATTGAACTGGAGTAGCCATATAAATACAGTGGCTACAAGAGCAGGTCAGGAGCTCGGAATCCTGTAGTGAGTAACACCCCAATGCGTATCCATCATCTACAAGGCACAAGTCAGGAGTGTGATGGAATACTCTCCACTTGCCTGGATGGGTGCAGCTCCAACAGCATTCGAAGCTTGACACCATCCAGAACAAAGCAGCCCGCTCGATTGGCACCCCAATTACAAACACTCACTCCCTCCACCAACGCACAGTGGCAGCAGTGTGTACCATCTACAAGATGCACTGCAGCAAAGCACCAAGGCTCCTTAAACAGCACCTTCCAAACCCACGACCTCTACCAACTAGAAGGACAAGGGCAGCAAATACATGGGAACACCACCATCTGCAAGTTCCCCTCCAAGTCATACACCACCCTGACTTGGAACTATATTGCCATTCCTTCACTGTCGCTGGGTCAAAATCCTGGAAATCCCTTCCTAACAGCACTTTGGGTGTACCTACCTCACAAGGACTGCAGCAGTTCAGGAAGGCAGCTCACCACCACCTTATCGAGGGCAATTAGGGATGGTAATAAATGCTAGCCTAACCAACGACACCCACATCCCATGAATGAATAAAAAAAAATACATTCATTCCCACCTAGCTTTGTGTCATTCGCAAACTTGGAAATATTACATTTGGTCCCCATATCCAAACCATTGATATATATTGTGAACAGCTGGGGCCCAAGGTCTGATCCTTGAGGCACCCCACTAGTAACAGCCTGCCAATGTGTGAATGACCCGTTTATTCCTACTCTCTGTCTTCTGCTGTTGACCAATCCTTAATCCATGTCAGTATATTACCTCCTATCCCATGTGCTTTAATTTTGCTAACCAACATCCTGTGGGGGAGTTAATCAAATGCCTTCTGAAAATCCAAATATACTATATCCACCGACTCCCCTTTATCAATTCTGGTAGTAACATCCTCAAAAAACTGCAACAGGTTTGTCAAACATGATTTCCCATTCATAAGTCCATGTTGACTATGCCCAATCAGATCACTATTATCCAAGTGCCCATTTATTACATCCTTTAGAATAGATTCTAGCATTTTCCTTACTACTGATGTAAGGCTAACAGGTCTGTATTTTCCTGTTTTCTCTCCCTCCCTTCTTAAATAGTGACATGACATTTGCTACCTTCCAATCTACAGGAACCATTCCAGAATCTATAGAATTTTGGAAGATGATCACCAATGCATCCACTATCTCCATAGCTACCTCTTTCAACACTCTGGGATGTAGAATATCAGGTCCTGGGCACTTCAGCCCATTAATTTCTCCAATACAACCTTCTTACTAATACTAATTTCCTTCAATTCCTCATTCTCCCTAGTCCCTTGGATCTCTAATTCTGGGAGATTTCTTGTATCTTCCTCAGTGAAGACAGATACAAAGTAATCATTTAGCTTCTCTGCAATTTCTCTATTCCCAATTATAAATTCTCCTAACTCTGCCTATTAGGACCCACATTTGCCTTAGCCAAATGTTTCCTTTTCACGTACCTATAGAAGCTTTTACAGTCCATTCTTATGTTTTTTGCTAGTTTGCATTCATATTCTATTCTCCCTTAATCAGTTTCTCGGTTCTCCTTTCCTGTATTCTAAAATCCTTCCAATCCTCAGGTTTACTACTATTTCTGGCAACTTTTTAGGTCTTTTTTTTTTTTTAAATCTTGTACAATCCTTAACTTCCTTTGTTAACCACAGTTGACTGCCTTTACTTTTGGGATTTTTGTGCCTTGAAGGAATGTATAGTTGCTGTAAACTATGTAATTCTTTGAAGATTATCCATTGTCTATACACTGTCATACCTTTTAATGTATTTTCCCAATCCACCTCAGCCAATTTGCCCCTCATACCTTCAAAATTTCCTTTGTTCAAATTTAACACCCTGGCTTCAGATTGAACTACCTCACTTTCAAGTATAATGTACAATTCTATCATATTATGGTCACTCATCCCTAAAGGTTCTTTTACAACAAGATTATTAATGAACCCTTTCTCCTTACATAATACTAGATCTAAAATAACCTTTCTTCTCTTTGGTTCCTCAACATACTGCTCTAGAAAACCATCCCTAATACAATCTAGAAACTCGTCCTCCACAGCATTTGTGCTCATTAGTTTTACCCAGTCTATATGCAGATTGAATTCACCCATGATTACTGTATTATTCATGCTACATGCTTCTCTAATCTCCTTGATTAATACCATGCCCCACACTACGGTTACTGTTTGGTGGCCTATAAACAGTTCCTACTAATGTTTGCTGTCCCTTGCTATTTCTTAGCTCCACCCAAACAGATTCCACATTTTGTTCTTCCAATCTGAGATCCTCCCTTACAAATGTACTGGTCCCATCCCTTATTATCAGCGCAACACCACCTCCTTTTCTTATTTGTCTGTCCTTCCTAAATGTCGAATATCCTTGAATATTCAGTTCCCAGGCTTGGTCACCCTGTAGCCACGTTTCCATAATGGCAATTAGATCATACCCATTTATCTCTATTTGTGCCTTTAAATCATCTACCTTGTTGCAAATGCTGCATGCATTCAGATAGAGTGCCCTTAACCTTTATCGTCTTGACATTATTCTGCATTTTATGTCTAGTTGATGCTTGCCTTTGTTTCGCCTCCCTTCTAATGTTGCATGCTACTTGTCTACCTCCTGTGATCAGCTTTACTTTCTTCCAATTTGAGCTACCCCTCAGATTCCCATCCCCCTGACAAGCTAGTTTAAACCCTCCCCAACAGCACTCGCAAATCTACAGAGTAGAATTTCAAAATTTGCCGATGATACCAAACTTGGAGGAGTGGCAAACAGTGAGGATCATATGAACTGCCTGCAGCAGGACATAGATAGCTTAGCAGAATGGGCAGACAGATAGCATATAGAATTTAGTGCAGACTAGTGTGAGGTGATGCATTTTGGCTGAAGGGATAGGTGAACCAATATAGATTTAATGATGCAGTTCTGAAGAGTGCGCAGGAAGAGGGGGACTTGGGGATGCATGTGCATCGATCTTTGAAGGTGGCAGGGCATATTGAGAGAGTGATTAGCAAAGCATATGGGATCTAGGGCTTCATAAATAGAGGCATAGAGTACAAAAGCAGGGAAGTTATGCTGAACCTTTATAAAATTCTGGTTAGGCCCCAACTAGAGTAATGTGTCCAGTTCTGGTCGCCACACTTTAGAAAGGATGTACAGGTCCTTGAGCGGGTGCAGAGGAAGTTTACCAGAATGGTTCCAGGGATGGGGATTTTAGTTACAAGGTTAGGTTGGAAAAGTTGGAATTGTTCTCCCTGGAGCAAAGGAGATTGAGGGGAGATTTCATAGAGGTGCACAAGATTATGACAGGCTTAGATAAGTTAGACAAGGAAAAACTGTTCCCTTTAATTGATGGTACAAGAACTAGGGTCCACAGATTGAAGGCTTTGGGCAAGAAATGCAAGGGGAATATGTAAGTAATGGATGGTAATGACCTGGAACTTGCTGCCTACAAGGGTGGTGGAAGCGGAGATGGTCAATGAATTCAAAAGGAAATTGGATGGGCACTTGAAGGAAATAAACTTGCAGGGCCATGTCAGGTCCACTGACTGGCCTGCAGACAAGAGCAGGGAATTTGGGCAGGAGGAGGCCCGAGTGGTGGGGCGAGGGCTTAAGGGAGGGGGTTGGGAAGCCGATGACTAGGGAGGTGCAAGACTTGCTTGTGGGGCCTGGAGGAGCATTTCTGCTCCTGGCCCACAAGGAAGTCTCAATTTTAAAATATACATGCCTGGACTTCTTCTGGCCCACACTCTTCCTCCCAGCAGGTTTGGCTTGATGGGGAAGCCCATTAAGACCTCCAGTTAAAATTACAGATCAGGTTCCAATGACATCATTGTAACCTGATCTGCATATTTAAAGAAGACCCCGCTGCCTTCCTATCAAGAGCAGGTTAATAGCAGGACCTGCGACAAGAGTAGTGGGATCAGTTGAGGTAAATTGCTACCCTGATTTTAACTGTCCCCTGCCCCATTGCTGCCAGATGGCAGGGAGTGAAAATGAGCACCTATACGTCTACCATAGAAAAGAGAATGAAAAGAATTATAATGTAAAACGATAGTGTCATTCTGAGCAAAAGAAAAGTTCTAGGTAAATAGTGTCCCAAATAATATAACAGTCACCCTGTACCTCTAGTATGTCTAAATTACAGTGGGCAAGCCACATTTAGGCCACAGCAGGATCATGGGTGGACATTAGATACCACACTCCAGGTGCCAGACAATCCAGGAAAGGACATTAGTAATTATATGAAAAACTCTCTTAGCATACTCGATATTAAATTGCAGTTCACTTTTTGAAATCCTCCTGCTATTTGACCACCAGCAGATCCAAGAAAAGCCCATTTTCTCTGGACCAGATCAATTTTAATTTCTCCTGAAACATAATGAAGGTTAATATTACAGTAATAAACTATAATTCAGAATTACTTTACTGTAAAATGCTGTAGGACTAAACAATGCACACATTACTATTTGAATTAAAGCTTAAACATTTTACTTCTGCTCATCCTGTCTTTCCCCATTACTTTCTCTTTCATGATGCTTAACTCCTCTATTTTTATTTTTAAACTAACCTTTTAATGTTACTGAAATAAAAATGAGAAATGCTGGAAATCCTCAGTAGGTCTGGCAGCATCTGTGGCGAGAGAAGCAGAGTTAACGTTTCAGGTCAGTGACCCTTCTTCAGAACTGCCAGCATCTGCAGTATTTTGCTTTTCTTTTAATGTTACTATTTGCTACCAAATCTGTCCTATACTTCATTTCTGAACTTTCACCCCCTCCCTCCTCTTGATGAGGTTTTAAACTTAAAATTGTTTTTCCTGACTCCCACTGTTTATTTGGAAGCGGGAGTAAGTTTCCAGAAAATGGGGCTTCCATTAGCTAAAAGTAGGCTTTAGTACCTGTTTCTTAGGCCCAGACTGTGCAGCTAATATATTTCAATTATACTGGGGAGACCAGACAAGAAGGCTGCTGAATACATGTCCTTGGCATCCTCTCCTTTGCCACCCTCACCCTGACAAATAAGCTCATCTGTGGTGCTATAACTGTTAAGTACTTTTCAACTGCTACTGTTTCACTTTAAACTATCACAGTTTATAAGATACCTTAGCGTTCCAGCAGAATCCGAGAGTGCTTGTTCTGTACCAACAAGTGTCAGAATGACTATTTAATGAGCTGGGAACAATGTTAGGAGGAGAATATTCATTAAAAACACTTTTTTCCCATTTCCTTAATCCTGTTGATGCAGCCTTAACCATTTTGTTTTCTAATGCCATTTATGGTTGAATATCTGTAGAAGACTTCAGGCTGTATAATTTTAGCTTCTTATTTCTACTCCTACTTGAATAGTTTAATTATGATCTCAATAATTTCTGCATTTTTTCCTGAAGGTATTTTGCACCAATTTATTTTTTGATTAGAATCTCAGCAGCATCTGTCAGTTGTTATGAAATGCCCAGTGTGTGTGTGTTTGAAAACATCTGTCTATTAAAACCTATAAAAATTCAGTGGATATCGCTAAATTTCTTTTTAGTCTCTTAAGTTCATAAATTTATTCATTCTCCATTTTATTCTTTGGAGTTGTCCTGAAAACTTTTTTTCTTGCCAATTTTTTTCTCCTCCAGGCATAGAACGCTTTGGGGCATAGCTGCTTGAGTAGCCAGTAGCTTCCATGCACTACCTTACCCAAGTGTCCATTCCTCATTTTTTCTTGGGTTGTGAATGTTTTACAGCAGCACACCTCACAGCCATGTTTTGCCAGGTATCCACACATACGGACCTTCCAGCAAGGATTTTATATAGCAATCCAAAGCAGGATGCATGGAAAATTTCCTTCCTTTGGCATCTCTACTGCCCTCCCGGCCTATGTGTTACTTAGAAAACACTGAAAATTGAACCAGAGACCTTTCTCTGGTTCATCTACTTACTGAATGAGTTCACAGTAATCAGGCAATTAAAAGAACCTTTTGGTGATATGTTCACTGTAGCTTTTTTATAACATTGTTAGGCATTTGAATTATAGCTGTATTTTGAATCAGAAAAGCTGAGTATGCTCCTTCAAAAATTACATCTTTGCAAAATAATTTATAGCTTTGCATTTAATGTGGAAATTTCTTTTTAAAGTCTCACCTCATAGAAATACAAAAGAATGATTAGAGGTCAAAAGTCAGTTATTCTTCACTTTTGCCTGTCAGTCAGAATAACAATATATTTACATTCATAATCTTCATGTGGTATAATTTATGTTGCATGCCATTACAGTCTTAGATTATTATTTGTTTATAAAAATTGTTGATACACTATGTAGAAGCCTTTTAATGGGCATCCTTCTGGTTTGAACAAGCCACTTCCTTTGTTCAACCCTTTTTTCAGACATGCACCACAAAGATACATAGCTCACATTGTCAGTATTGTGTCCCATATGTGCCCAAAATGTAGAGCCATTACCCATCTCGAGCAACAGCCTTGTGCTGGTGACAAGCAGATGTAAACCAGATCTGTTAACTCCACTGACATTTATATTATCCAGAACATCAGACTAGTTAGCTAGAAAATATACTGTCAAACAACTCCTTTTGAGATTTCTGTCTTTTGTTCTTCATTTATTTCTGTAACATTTATTCTAAACAAGTTCTTTGTTATCCATTGAAGTCAAGGTTTCCTGCCCATAAATCCCTGCTTCCCACTGAGGGCAAGGTTTTATTTTTGTTAGTGAATATGGGAATTTTCTTTCCGGCCTACCTGAAGTGTTGCCTTTCATTTAATGTATTTGTGTAATGAAAATTTGTATTTTAGGTTACAGTGAAGTATTGCTGGAGTTGGATTCTTGTTTCCCCAATTGTAAATAGCTACTTGTCAATAGAAAATTGTACTCTGCATTTGTGTTGTGTCAAAATTATACTTCGTGCTTTGGAAAAATAAATGTGTTTAATATGCTTCAGAGTATAGATGTTCAGAAAGGGACAAGTGATTAAAGCACGAGTGCAGGCAAAACTCAAGACCCAATGTATTAGTGTTTTATTGGTCTGTTTTTGTTAACTATATAATAGTGTCAATGAAAAATGGTGTTTAAAATTACATATATAAGCAACTACTAGATAAAGCAAATTTAATTTGTGCAACAGCTGATAACTGTACTACTGCAGCACTTTTAATGTACTTGGGCAGCTAGGGACTGTTAATGAATAATTGTGGACCCCAATGAGCTATAATTATCAACGGTTGCTGAATGGTTTTCTCAGTACAAGAATTCAGGGAGTTTAGGGACTTAATTACATGGATACGCAATGAAATATTTTAATACTGGGAATGGAATACATTTTCTCGCTGATATAGCAGAATTTTCCAATATTTTTGCACCTAAAGTATCTGTCTCTTGCTCCCAGGTGACCTATAACATGGGTTAGATTTAAGGTTATCTCCCTTTGATTCTGCTACAGGAAAGCAAACCCTTAAACATAAGACCTAATTTTTCAACTAGCTAATAATTTCCTTTATTGACCCATGATGGGGGTTGGTGGAGGAATGTCTAAAATGAGAGTGTGTTTTAGAATTCTGTGTAGATAAAGTACCTCCTGATTTTGCTCCTGAAAACTGAGCTGATTTCATTGTACAAGGAGGGGAAACGGTTTCCAGTGGCAGGTGGGTCCATAACCAGAGGACACAGATTTAATGTAATTGATAAATGAACCAGAGTGGGAGAAGAGGAGAATTGTGTTTTTTTAATGCAGCGAGTTGTTATGATCTTGAATGTGCTGCCGGAAGCAAATTCAACTGTAACTTTGAGAAGGGAATTGGATAAATACTTGAAGGGGAAACATTTTCAGGGATTTGGGGAAAGAGCAGAGGGGAAGTGAAATTAATTGGATAGCTCTTTCAAAGAGCCAGCACAGGCACGATGTGCTGAATGGCCTTCTTTCATACTGTGAGATTCTATGATTGGCTCAGATTTAGGAAGCCTTCTTTCACAGGGAACTGGATTGAGATGGTTTTTAAACTTATGTCACACTGGACGTCTGCAGACAACACAGAGAGGAGATGCCCTATTATCGTCTGGCCCGGGGCAGGGACCAGGATCATGAGACGGGCATCGGGAAAGCGGGGGAACTGTTGGATTCTGCTGTGCTACCCAGTGCTCAAATTGACTTGTGTTTTCTGCACATATTAAAGACCATTTATTATTTACAGTAACGTCGGACTTTTCCACCTAAATATCTCTCCTCGGGAGAAGAGATGCAGGAGTTCTGTTTCAGACTTAACTTGGAGCCAATGGAATCCATTTTTAAAAATAAATTATTAATTTCTTTTAAAATAAATTCTGTAGTGTAGTATTTTAATCTGGTTTATTGGCTACACCCAAACCTGAGCCCACAAAAAATAATTGAGAAAAATGAGGGAGAAGCATGTTCTCATCTCTCTGGAGGGAAGGAGAGGAGCAAAATGCTGTGGAATGGAATTAGAAAAATAAGATATTTACACCAAGGTGAAGTTTTCGGAATATTAGCAGCAGGAGGCAAAGGTGTAAAATGCACTGGACTATACAAAGAGTCCAAAAACATCATTAAAAGTCCAAGAAAACACTGGAATTCCATGCCCAGTCTCCAAGTTGTTAACATGTTCTGAGTGTGCTAGAGTAGACTCTGAGCAGAGAGCACTCCCCTTTATATACCCCAATGTATTTTGCGCCATTGCCTCCTACTGCAACTTCTGCCCACCTCACGGATTTCTGATTCACAGCCTCCTCACATCCTGATGTGTATTTATCTATCCCAGTTTATTTTGTGACATAAAAAACAGGCGAAACTTTTTTTTTTGGAGCAGTTATTCAGTGGTGGTGATAACGTCATGAGGTAGTTTGATGTAATATTCATTGGGATCAAACATTGATCAAACAAATCCAGATTGAAGCGTAGTGATTCAGAGTTTTAAACTGGGACAGGAAGGATTTTCTTCTTTTGGTAATGCATGATTGATTGGATATTGATTTTGGCCATAAAGAAGCTAATGGACATAAACCAAACTCTGATAAAAAGAGGGCGAGAAGGTGAGCAGCTGTGTGGGGAGGGTTAAATATGAAGGGAAATGTTTGCAGTGACTCGGTGACCCAGCAAACCTTGTGATATTAAGGAAAGATCATGTTTCCAATCATTACATCAATCAACAGCTGTAAAACTCTCACTCTCTCTCTCAAGCTGTGTGAGCATTTCCCAAAGAACTATTGTAGCTAGTTGTGATGACAAAGGTTTCTGTGTCCCTGCCTTTGGTTCATTGAATCATTTTGAGATCAATGTTGGTGATTACATCCTGTTCCAATGCAGTGAAATTTAGACATGTAATGCTTAAAGGCAGCTTGAGTGGCATATGACCAGATATTGGAGACTGATTTCAGGAGTAAAGACTGACTGAATACAACTTCGGCAAAATTGACGGTGGCTGTTGCTGCTCTTGATTAACAGCATGGATGATTGTGAGCCCTTTTGACTATGTGAATGACTTTCTGAAAGGACCTGAGGTTTACTTCTTTCAGACTGATAAGTCCATTTTGTAATGTCCCTCAAACGCATAGGCTGGAATTTTACGCCCCCCGCCCCCTCGGTAGTAAGCTGGGAGGGGTGAGGCGTTGCCATTCCCATCACCTATCTGTCCCAGCTGCCATTTTAGCAGCCCCAGGGAAGGTAGAAAATAGCCTGCCCGTCCCAGGCCAACTGAGACCCTTAAGTGGCCCTGAAGGATCTCTTCCCACCGCTGCTCCTGATCGGGCACCCTATGCTGCACAGAGGGACCCCCAGCAGCACAGCTGCCCCCGCTGGAGCACCTACACCCACTCTCCTAATCAACCCCCAGTCCCTTTGCCTGGGCCCAGCCAATTGTCGCCACTGAGGCCTGAAACCCCACTTACCTTTTTCTGGGCTTGGGTCTCTCTTGCTCCTCATGCCAGGTGCAGTCCCAGCAGTGGCCACTGTTCCTGGTGGTGCTGCTGGGACTGAGGAGCTGCTGGCCCACTGGCCGGCAGCTCTAGGAGATAGCACTTCCTGCCTCGGAGGGTCTGAAGTCCCACCCCAGGGCAATAAAGGGCTTGGGCCATGCAAAATTGTTGCATGGCTTCCAGGCCCAGCGTAGGTGGGCTTGACCCTGACTTTTAAGCTGGCAGGTGGGGCCTCTGCTACCATGTAAAATTCCAGCCATAATGTATGTACAACACTAAAGCAATGTTGCCTTAAAACAGAATGAATTAAGGGATTTTGGATGTTGCTGCACTGCAGTTTATGGCTGCATATTTAACCAGTGTTGTGTTTTGTTAAATACGAGAGGGTTAAAGCTTTTAATCAGTTCCTTTTCATCATCTGTTTATCAGTGAAGATAAATATTATAATTTTTATCTTGCCTGTTTCTGTAGAGTTTACTTTTAGTAATCATCTACCAGTAGCGATTGAAATCCACTGTAGAATCATTAATTAACAATTGTAGTAAGTCATATGTGATACATGAAGATAGAACATTTTAGGTGGCCTGCATGTAAGTTGAGGCAGACAGTATTCCTGGTGAGTTCCCTCCTTTTCCAAAATAAGAGTATGTACTTCCAGGGCCGATCCAGTGCTGGTAAACATGCATGCAATAACTGTACTTCTATAACTTTGAAAGTAAATGCTAAAAATGCACAGCAAGTTGGTCACATCTAAGAGTGGTACAGTAACTTTTCAGGTTGGACCTTTCATAACTCAAAGAACTTTACGCTGAATTTGGGTTTTATTAGCAGTTTATCATTGTCTTTACAGAGGTTGAACCTGATAAATACTTAAGTAACTAGTGTTAGATGTTTGCTGTCCTATCAGCTAAACCTTGCCTGTATGTTTTGAACTAATTACGCTCTGACATTAACTAATCAGCAATGGATATCTGGGACACCAGTAACATTAGCCACTATGCCGACCCAGCAGATGAAAACTACTCAAATAGTTTCAGTAAAAATCTTTCTAATTTTTAATCTTGTTTTTGTAGGGACTTTGTTTTAAAGTCTGAAATATGGCAGATGTGTAAGAAAGGATATGAAATGTTTGAGTAAGTTTAGGATTGACTTAAATGTTCACATTCAAATCTGCAAGTGTTCAGTTAACAAGAGTGAATACAACATTTAAATCAAGACACTTCTTTTTCTCTTTCTAAAATGTCACAACTTGTACTCTACGTTGTAAGAGTTGTAGTGGTGTATGGTCATTTCAATAGGTTTGACATACTGTGCTAATGTTCACCATATCTTTGGAAAATGATAGCACATTGCTAGTTTATGATTATGATTAAGGGCTGCTAGCCTCAAAAGCAGTCATTTTGGTGGCTTTGGTTATCCATTTTGAAGAAATGACCTGGTTACTTTAGATTGTGTACTCAAAACTGTGATCATTGGTCCTCACTTTTCTGAGTCTGAAGATTTAAGCCCCACAATCGTGTAGAAGTATGACATGGAAACTGTTCAGGGGGCCTCCTTGCGGGCTGCGGTGGGGGGGCCCTCCTGATCGGGCACCCAGTGCCCCACGGAGGGCCCTCCCAGTGGCACAAGCTGCTCCCCTTTTTCTCCCCTGACCCCCCCCCCCCCCCCCCCCCCCACCACGCCTCCTGCATGGCTTCCAGGTTTAGTGGATGTAGGCTCTCCACTGACTTTTCAGCCAGTGGACGAGGCCTCCACCACGATGTAAAATTCCCGCCTACAGTTCAAAAGTAAATCATTGGCTGTGAAGAATTTTTGGACATTTGAGGATGTGTACGGCAATCTATAAATGAAGGATCTTTCTATTGTCTGAGGTAGTCTCTTAATTCTAACTGGTAATAGAGACCACAATTGAACCGTTGCCCTCCCTCAAAGAATGCACTTTTTGTACTCATGGGATAATACCCTTTTGTAAAAATAGATCAGAGAACATTAGGAAAGGTATATTAGTTTTTGCCCAAGCAGAAAATAGATAGCTGGATAGCATTCAATTCTATCACAAATTGACCAGAAGAGCATTTTGATAAAAGATAAATGTTTAGTCATAAAGAAAAGGAACTCTAACCTGAACTATAAACAAAGAACTTCTATGACCATTCACTTTTGTAGCAACCTTTACAGAATGCTACTGTCTGTTTTTTGGCAGCAACTTGCATGGTAGAGCAGGGCATCCTGGCCACTCCTCAATTCTGTGCCATCCTGGCCCTATTTCATCTCGAGATGTACTATCATGAGGCAGCTTAGTATATGTAGAGAAACTAAAAGAAAAAGGAAGTACAATTGTTTACAAAGACGTAATAATCTTAAGATGGAGTTCAACTCCATACCAGTATTTAACCTACCTCCAGTCTTATATTTTGAATGTATAATCTTTAAATGGGTTGCCTCTACTGAGAATACAACAGAAGAAAAGTAGCATTGTGATGCTTTCTGGCAGGCAGAAGTAGGCACAAGATAATGCAGTACACAACTTGAAGCTCTTTTTTCCCCCTTAAGTTTTCTCCTTTGTCATCCATGTAGTTCAATGGCAAAGGAAGTTCTGTAAATCATTGTATAAACATTTTCTTTACAGGTCACGTGTTACCATTCTGGCACAGCATCTTGAAGCTTTAACTCTGTGTCATTGTTCTACCTCTCCCTTTCCTAACCACCACCCCCATCACCAAACTGTGGTACTCTTAAAGGTGCACTGCTAAAAGTCAACCAACTGCATTTAGAGTTAGTATTTGAGTATGCTACTAAGTACCCTAGCACTAAGGACAAATCCATTTGACAAATGAGGACTATGGCAGCTCTAATGACTTAAATTAATTTACCCCAAGAGAAGACCTCTAATATATTCGGATAATCAGTTAGCATCTTTGTAATTACTGTATTAAAAAAAAATTAATCTTTAGTTGGCCAGCTTCTCAATCAGAGACCCAATTTTTTCAGCATTTGTAAAGCTTGGGTGGGGGGGGTGGTGGTTTGGTGGCGGCGGGGCGGCTGGGTAGCGAAAAAGTAGTGCTCGTTTTCGGATCCTCAGCTTGCAGTAATAACTGAAGTTTATTTCTGCTGCCCCATAAAAAAAATTCCCAAACCAAGAGGCACACCAGATGAGTAGCCTTATGCCAATGCTATACTGCCCTGCGTCTGGTTGCTCGCTGTAATTCCAGTTGATTGTCTCATTATTTCTTCCACCTCACTCTGGAAACCTTTGGATAATGTAACTGATTAGGGATTCATCATGTAGGTAATGAGAATTTATTTGTATCCTGCACCACTGCGCTATTTATACAAATATCAACCCTGATTTATCAATTGTTTGAAAGGAAATGGTATTTAACTGGTATTAAAATAATAATATGCTTGCAACAGATTTTTGTGTGCATTGGTCTTAGACAGAAAATTAATCCTAGTTTAGAATTAGGTACCAAAAGCGATTTAGTGGAATGTAATGTTTGAAGTTGAACGTACCAATAGTTCAAGTGTTCAATTTTTATTCTGAAGACTTTAAAAGTAGTTTGTTGTAGTTAGTCCATTTGGCTGTTTTGGAAAAATACAAGTTCCCCACAATGATTGCAAAATCTTTCATCCAAATCTAATGATTTTAAATTGATTGTTATTTAAATCAGTACTCCAGGAGATAGAAAAAGTGGGGGGGAAAGAACCACATGGACCCAGTGACTGAAATACCACAATCTTCCATCAAAAGATGATCAGTTAATGCTGGCCTTAGGGTTAATTACGCAGACCACCTGTGTGACTCTTCAGACTGAAACAAAGCTGGAGCCAAGCGTCAGTACTGACCTTTTTTCGGGTCTCTGAGCAGACTGATTGCTTTGATGAATATTTAATATATTGAGAGCTAGAGGAACAACATTAAAACCATACTCACTTGCAAAATGATGTATGGAAAATCATGGCATTTTCAAAATGTTTAATACATAAGCTACTTTTTGAAATAATACCTTCTTTGGGGTGCTAGGAAGAGGTTCTGTCTTTATTTTAAAATGAAGTATTTAGCGGCCCTTTGAGTAGGGAGGAAAGACTCTGGCATCGTTTGTGAAATTAAATGCAAGTAACATGGTGCAATAAACTTCATTGTGTCATATTTATACCCATTTCTTCTGTGCTGTCAGATGAGCAAAATCCTGATATGGTCCCTTGGTTAGGTGGTCGAAGTTTCAGTAGGGGAGCATTTCGGGAACAGTGACCATAATTCCATAAGTTTTAAGGTACTTGTGGATAAGGTTAAGAGTAGTCATTGGGTGAAGGTGCTACATTGGGGGAAGGCTAATTATAACAATATTAGGCAGGAACTAAAGAATTTAGATTGGGGGCGGCTGTTTGAGGTTAAATCAACATCTGACATATGGGAATCTTTCAAACGTCAGTTGAATAGAATCCAGGACCGGCATGTTCCTGTGAGGAAGAAGGATAAGTTTGGCAAGTTTCAGGAACCTTGGATAACGCAGGATATTGTGAGCCTAGTCAAAAAGCAAAAGGAAGCATTCGTAAGGGCTGGAAGGCTAGAAACAGACGAATCCCTTGAGGAATATAAAGACAGTAGGAAGGAACTTAAGCAAGGAGTCAGGAGGGCTAAAAGGGGTCATAAAAAGTCATTGGCAAACAGGATTAAGGACAATCCCAAGGCTTTTTATACGTATATAAAGAGCAAGAGGGTAACTAGGGAAAGGGTTGGCCCACTCAAGGACAGAGAAGGGAATCTATGTGTGGAGCCAGAGGAAATGGGCGAGGTACTAAATGGGTACTTTGCATCAGTATTCACCAAAGAGAAGGACTTGGTGGATGATGAGCCGAGGGAAGGGAGTGTAGATAGTCTCAGTCATCTCATTATCAAAAAGGAGGAGGTGTTGGGTGTCTTGCAAAGCATTAAGGTAGATAAGTCCCCAGGGCCTGATGGGATCTACCCCAGAATACTGAGGGAGAAAAAGGAAGAAATTGCTGGGGCCTTGACAGAAATTTTTGCATCCTCATTGGCTACAGGTGAGGTCCCAGAGGACTGGAGAAGAGCCGATGTTGTTCCTTTGTTTAAGAAGGGTAGCAGGGATAATCCAGGAAATTATAGGCCGGTGAGCTTTACGTCAGTTGTAGGGAAATTATTAGAGAGGATTCTTCAGGACAGGATTTACTCCCATTTGGAAACAAACGAACTTATTAGCAAGAGGCAGCATGGTTTTGTGAAGGGGAGGTTGTGTCTCACTAATTTGATTGAGTTTTTTGAGGAAGTGACGAAGATGATTGATGAAGGAAGGGCAGTGGATGTTATCTATATGGACTTCAGTAAAGCCTTTGGCAAGGTCCCTCATGGCAGACTGGTACAAAAGGTGAAGTCACACGGGATCAGAGGTGAGCTGGCAGAATGGATGCAGAACTGGCTCAGTCATAGAAGACAGAGGGTAGCAGTGGAAGGGTGTTTTTCTGAATGGAGGGCTGTGACAATTGGTGTTCCGCAGGGATCAGTGCTGGGACCTTTGCTGTTTGTAGTATGTATAAATGTTTTGGAGGAAAATGTAGCTGGTCTGATTAGTAAGTTTGCGAACGACACAAAGGTTGGTGGAGTTGCGGATAGTGATGAGGATTGTCAGAGGATACAGCAGGATATAGATCGGTTGGAGACTTGGGCGGAGAAATGGCAGATGGAGTTTAATCCGGACAAATGTGAGGTAATGCATTTTGGAAGATCTAATGCAGGTGGGAAGTATACAGTAAATGGCAGAACCCTTAGGAGTATTGACAGGCAGAGAGATCTGGGCGTACAGGTCCACAGGTCACTGAAAGTGGCAACGCAGGTGGATAAGGTAGTCAAGAAGGCATACGGCATGCTTGCCTTCATCGGTCGGGGCATGGCAAGTCATGCTGAAGCTGTACAGAACTTCAGTTAGGCCACGCTTAGAATATTGCGTGCAATTCTGGTCGCCACACTACCAGAAGGACGTGGAGGATTTGGAGAGGGTACAGGAGAGGTTTACCAGGATGTTGCCTGGTCTGGAGGGCATTAGCTATGAGGAGAGGTTGGATAAACTCGGATTGTTTTCACTGGAACGACGGAGGTGTGGAGGGGCGACATGATGGAGGTTTACAAAGTTATGAGCGGCATGGACAGAGTGGATAGTCAGAAGCTTTTTCCCAGGGTGGAAGAGTCAGTTACTAGGGGACATAGGTTTAAGGTGCGAGGGGCAAAGTTTAGAGGGGATGTGCGAGGCAAGTTCTTTACACAGAGGGTGGTGAGTGCCTGCAACTTGCTGCCAGGGGAGGTGGTGGAAGCAGGTACGATAGCGAAGTTTAAGAGGCATCTTGACAAATACATGAATAGGATGGGAATAGAGGGATACGGTCCCCGGAAGTGCAGAAGGTTTTAGTTTCGGCAGGCATCAAGAGCGTTGCAGGCTTGGAGGGCCGAATGGCCTGTTCCTGTGCTGTACTGTTCTTCTTTTATGAACGCTGGACTTGGTAATATGACTGTGCTTTAAAAACTGTGATTGTTAAAAGTTTAAGATGGAGTCTGAGAAGTCAGGTAACCTCTCACCCACTCTGTTCAAGAACAAAACAGAAATCTTGGCTACCAGGAAATAACAAAGAATCAAAGACTTTTATTGAAAAACAATGACTGCAGGGGTCTGAAGTTGCAAGTATACCAGGCAGCTGTTAACATTTGCAAACAATGGAAGGCCCAAGTGGTTCTGCTGAAAATGAGACTTCTGGACTTTGCATATTGGAAAAGGACAATAAGCTATTGATTTTTGAGTCCAGATAAATTTAACAGATTTTCTGAAGGATGACTGGCTGTACAAAAGACCAGCAGTGGCAGCCTTTGAGCAGGCTGTAAGAAAGGAAACAACCAGTGGTGGCAGCCTCAAGGGAGAGAGAGAGGAAACACCTGCTCTCAGGGAATACTGATACAGCGACAGGCTGCAAAAACCTGAACTTGTTTTGAAAGTTGTGCTTTGCCAAGAAGTAAAAGCCCAACAGGATCACCAGGAATCGCCTTATACACAGACATCCTGGTTGAAAGTGCTTGGAGAAGTGAGCGAAGAGGACATTAATTTTGAAAAGGTCTGGGAGATCCAACCCATTGCAACTGGGAGGAGTTTGGGACTTTTAACCATAAAGATTTCGGCATCATCGAGAACTGTGTAATGTATAACTGTGGTGTGAGGTTTTTAAGTATCCTAATAAGTATAGGAAACACCTTTCTTTTGTAATTTGGGGCATCAGCTGCTTAGTAAGTACTATTAGGTTAATGGGGATTTCTTTTATTTGTTATAATAAAAGTCTTAAAATGTGAAATCTTGTGTAATTCTTTAAATTGGTCTGGGGGTTCATATCTCGTATTTTTAATGTTAATGGTGTCAACTGAGGTCGGAGCAGTTTATGTTACCCTATTGTTGCTAAGGTGGTAATGTGGTGTTGCAGTGGACCTCAGTATCTGTGGGTTGGGAAGAGGAAAACACAACTTGGTTTCCTGTTCTTGATTGCTACTGAGTGACCCTTTTGGAACCATGTCTGTATGGACACTAGATGAAGGGCAGGACTGGCCCATCTAAGTTGTTCCCCACTTCAACAGTTAAAATCCGAACCATGCCAATTTTGTTAGTGATGAAATACGTACATTTATAAATCGCTGCATCCTTGTAATACACTAATCGGTCTCTTGTATGTTTCACGTTTCCAAATCAACTAATAAAATCACAGTAGGGCAATTTCTCCACACATTTCCCTCACTCAATCTTTATGGCTAATTTTACATTCATAGTTTATGAAGTAGGTACTGAAACATATAACTGCTGACTATTCAAATAAATGATGGGTATATATTCTAAACATATACCTGCAATAGTCAATATTCTGACCTTGCAACATTGGAAAAAAATTAAATGGATATAGTGAAGTCTTGCTTCAGTTGTATAGAACCTTGGTTAGACCACACCTGGAGTACTGTTTGCAGTTTTGGTCCCCTTAGCTTAGGAAGGATATCGTTGCCAGAGAGGGAGTGCAACCAAGGTTCACCAGACTTGTTCCTGGGATGGTAGGACTGTCCTATGACGAGAGATTGGGGAAACTGGGCCTGTCTTCTCTGGAGTTTCAAAGAATGAGAGGTGATCTCGTTGAAACCTACAAAATGCTTAAAGGGATAGACAGGGTAGATGCAGCTGAGATGTTTATCCTGGTTGAGGAGTCTAGAACCAGGGGACACAATTTCAAAATAAGGGGGAAGCCACTTAGGACCGAGATGAGGAGAAATTTCTTTACTCAGAGAGTTGTGAATCTTTGGAACTCTCTGCCCCAGAGGGCTGTGGAAGCTCAGTCATTGAGTATGTTTAAAGCAGAGATTTACAGATTTCTAAATACAAATGACATAAGATATGGGGATAGTGTGGGAAAAAGGCATTGAAGTGGATGATCAGCCATGACCATATTGAATGGCGGGGCAGCTCGATGGGCTGAATGGCCTACTTCTGCTCCTATGTTCCTCTATTGAGAAAATGTTGTTAATTGAAATATTTTGACTTGTTCAAAACTGAAAATAATGGCTTCAGTGTCCCTGGAATAGGAAAGGGAAAAATCATCTAGGTTGCATCTGCTTAAAATGTTCCAGTGTGAGGATAAAATAATGCTCAGCTGTGATAACTCGCACAGACTGCTTGCATTCTTCTGTCTAGCCTCTAACACAGAATGGCTGCTTGGTTTATGTCTTGGAGACTGCAAGTGGCTGCAAAGCCATATCTCAAAATGAGTTGGTACCATGAGGAGAGAAAACGAAACAAAATATTTGCGGTAATGCTTTTATAATAAATTTTACCTCTAAGTTGAGCAACATGATTATGTACATCTGCTGGGCCATGCAATGCCAGCAAGTCATTTGATGTAGAGAGTTTGTGGCTTTGGCTGAGCCATCCAGGAAAGGCAAGAACAACTTGAATTTGCATAGTCAGTGAAGACCAATTGTTTAGCTAGAGAGCGAAGAAAGATAGATTATAATAGGCCATCTTGTTCTGTGCCATCTTGTGTAGCTTAAGTAGCTTTGCTTGTGGCCTGGCATGAGACATCTGCCTATTCTTTTAGATGAAGAGTAGTCCCTGCCATATATGAAGACCGGGAGAGTTGTTACTGAAGAAGTTTAGTAAAATTCAAAACCGCTGGCCATTAAGTTGTAAGTCAGCTGAGATGCTGAAGAAGACCCCAGATTCAATCCCCAATCTATGCTGAAATAGTTGATCTCAGCCACAGCAGCAATAGAGGTGCTGCAATTGGCTTCAATGACCCTGAGTTAAGGAGAGAAAAATTCCCACTCCTGAATTTTCAAGTGACCATTGTTGTAAGTGCCGATGTTTGGATCTCCCTGTCTCCCAAGGTTAAGTAGCCTGCCAACACTAAGGCTTGAACGCGAATGATTGCCACTTGGGCCAAGTACTGGAGGTAACAAGTACATGTGTAACTCTGCTCCAGCAGGGAGAGAAGCTGGGGGGTGAAATGTTAAACAAGTTAATTGAAAGCGTTCTGCCGTTTGCAAATTTTGTGAATTCTTTTTACTAATGCATTGGTATGTAATTGCGCAATTCGTTTCCTGGACTTGTTTCATGTTAATAAAGTTGATCTGTATTCAGAATTGTCTGGAATGTTAAATACTATTTGCCATAAATCAGAAAACAAACTCTCAAGTTTTTTAATGCATGTTATTTATGAGTTTTATTTATGTTTTTCAGTGGAAGAAATACTGGTTTGTACTGACTGACCATAGTCTGCGTTACTACAAGGACTCAATTGCTGAGGACGTAAGCATTATGTTTGGAAATTATTCAGAAACCAGTAGGGATATACAAACGATCCTGTACTCTATTGGGCACCTCTTATAATGTGAATATGATGATTGCCCTTTCTGTCAAAGTATGTACAGTAAAATGAACATTCATCGCCTTCGCCATTGCAGAAATAGATATTGGGAATAATTTTAACTTTTGGCGATTGGTGTAAACCAAGTGATAGTGAATCAGTCACCCATTATACACACTTCCATTTCCATTGAAGTCAAGCCACCATGTCGGTTATAAGTGGAACCAGCTATAATCATGAGCATTTGGTAAATGGATTTTCTGTTATTTCTTGCTGGTTACTTTGTGCCCAGTTGTTCTTGATCTGGGAAAAAGACATTTTCAATAATAATTGCCTGTATGGCTCCCCTTAGATTAATTGCCAGTATTGTGATTGACACTTCACAATGAATGTGGGCATCTGTCATCAGCATTAAAGTACATCAGTCCTGGTCCCAAGTGACAGGAAACGCACATTGCTGTGAAAAAATGTTAAGCCACCCATATCAAATACAGCCCAAGACTGAAGGACCAGTCATAGCCCGAAGGGAGGTAGCCCATATTCGAACTCGCACGAAGAACTCTGCGTTTGTCCAATGCTAGCCTCTTGTGTATCCCCCTACTCCATTATCCCACCATTAGTGGGCATACTTTCAACCATCTAAGCCCTAAGCTCTGGAATTCCCTTCCCCCTCTCATTTAAGATGATCCTTAAAACCTACATCTTTGAGACCAAACTTTTGGTCACCTGTCTTAATGTCTCCTTATATGGCTCGGTATCAATTTTTTATCATATTACACTCCTGTGAGGTGCCTTGGGATGTTATCCGTTAAAGACATTCTGTAAATGCACTTTGTGTTATTATGCTGTTCAAATATTGCTGCTTCAGTATCAACCTAACAGGTTGTCTTTGACTGAAACGGTATGGATTTTTTTCATTCTTGGGCCTGCCCTAATTTGACTTATTTTACTGCAGTGTGGTACTGGCTGGTTTGATTATGACTGAATTACTGTACCTACTAGAAACTGAGACGTTTGTAACCAAAGGCATTTTTCACTAAACTCAAGTAAAATACTACCTATGCTGGAAATCTAAAATAAGAACAGAACATGCAGGGAACGCTCAGGTCATGCAGTATCTGTGGAGAGAAAAACAAAACTAGCATTGTGGGTCGATGGCCTTTCATCAAAACTGGAAGTTGTTGGTGATGAACAGCTTTTAGGCAAGTACAAACCCTTGGAAAAGGGGGCCTGGGAAAGAACAAAAGGTCTGTGATAGTATGTACCGAAAAATGTGACAACCCCATCTTGGTACAAGGCCAAAGTGGTCTGCACCCCTGGGATCTTTGTGCCTTTCTTCTGCCATGTTCCTAGGTCAGGGAAACCCTTTGCCAAATTTTTTATATTTCCTTTCCTGTTTACTATTCTGCCATAAATATTCAGAACTCTTCTGGACCCATCTTTTGTTTCAAGTCGTCCCATTATTGCTTCCCTTTCTCTTATACCATCATCCCTTTTGGTATTTAACCACTCATGCCTTCTCCCTTATCACAGACCTTACTTTTTTGATCCTTTCAGTCACCCCTTTCCCTGGCTCCCCATTTGCTTCAAAGCTGTTTGTTTCTAACATCTTCCTCTTCTGAAGAAAGATCATCAACCTGAGACACTGAGCCAAATATTGTGGAGTGGGGTATCTTGTGGCTTGCTAGTTAGACTTTTACGATACCCTTCAGCTCTGAAAAAAAATTGTGCTGTAACTTGGTGGATGTGCAAACTGTGTGGCGAGGACCTCTGGATGGCTGGACCAGCAGTGTATCTCCTTAACCAATGAGATTTAAGGACTGAGAAAGAAACAGAGGAGCTGTGGAGAAGGAGGGTGAAGTAGAGTCAAATCAGGTACAGAAAGAAAATGAGAGGGAATGAAATTATTGGGATTAAGAGAAAAAGAAAACAAAAAGTAAGAAAATAATTAAAACATTTTAAGTTTGACACTTTGAAAATCTAACTACAATTGACAATGCAGGAATGAGACTGAAGCATTTAACTTTTTCCCTTTGAGCCACAGAAGTTGATTTGGAATTGCATTAAAAATCATCGCCTCGCTAAAAGGATACTTATGCTCTTAATTGTCAAGTTGAACTTTCTGTGGAATGTTTAATGGTCAATTAATGTGCAAATCCAGCAAGTTCTTAAAAAATAAAGCAGAGACTAAGGACAAGATACTGTTTGTGCAAAGCAGCTGAAAAAACAGCTTAAATCAGCCAGCAGGTTCTGGAGATTCACAACTCATGGCGTATCTCTTGATCCCTTGAGCGGGCTGGCCGACTTGCGCATTACTAACGGCGTGCATTGTTTACATACCATTATTTTTCCAGCAACATCGGACCTGTTAACTCTGTTTTTCTCTCCACAGATGCTGCCTAACCTGTTAAGTGTTTCCAGCATTTTCTGTTTTTTATTTTAGAACAATATTTTATTTATTTTATTTTAGAACTAATAGGATGAAGATCCTATTAGTCAGGAGATGAAAAGATCATTTTCAATCCCATTTAGGCATGCAAATGTTTCCAAATAAAACTGATGTCTCGTTTGTTTGTGTTAGTCCTGGCCATTTTTCCCATGCAGCATGCAGTGCAATCAGGATACAACTGAATCTAATGATTATTTATTCTACCCTGTTTCTAAACTGGCTCTAACATGAAATATATAATGGGATCTTTTAGGAGTGCCAAAAATCTTCCACATTTACACTAGGAACTGAAGGTGAACAGATTTTTGGCTCCAGCTGTCAGTGTAAACTGGGTTACAGATTCATTTTCCCAAAGGCTGCCTCAATCTTAGACTGCACTGTTTTTAAAATATGGTTTATTTATACAGTTGGAGTAAAAATATGGATTGAGGATCATTCTAAAATAACACACAGTTGTCAAAGGCTGGACATATAGGAGTATATTCCACATATCCTACACAGGCAGAAAGACTGATGAGGAAGTGCTGGAAATGGTTGGAGAAAAGAGAAAATCAATGCATAACGTCAAAGAGAGAAAGATAGAATATTTCGGTCGCATTATTAGAACAGAAAGTTGACCGAGACAATTATTGGAATGAAAGTTTGATGGAAAACCTAGGAGAGGGAAGCAGAGAAGAAAATGGATGACAGATATAATGGACTGGATGCAGTTAACCTATGCAGAATGTGTAAGGGCAGCACAGGACAGACAGAGGTGGAGCTCTGTGGCAGTTAGCCTTCTGGGAAGAAGATGACACCAATGAATGAAAAGGCTGGAAACACTGACAGCAAAGGAGGGACTAGGAGCTTTCTGAGTGGGCCTGCTAAGAGTAGCTTAGCAACAGCTACTCAGAAAGGGGTATGCTTGATCAATTAGAACTTCAATTTAGTGGTAACGATAATCGCATGCCAGTCAGATTTCAGCAAAGATATGACTCTGACACATGCTGTTCTCTAATCTGGAGTGTTTCCATTTCATCAAATCAGAATAAGGCTTTTTTGGACTTTTGTATTGATGCAATTAATGGGCAGAAGGTTTACTTGAGGTATTTTGGATAATTTGTTACATTCATTTGTACGACACTTTAGAGCTGTCTTAGTTAAGAAAATCAATATTTGTTTTTCTCCTCCACATTTTTTCCTTCCCTTACATAGGTACAGACTCATGCTGAGGTATGGTTCCACCAGGGTGTGTTAGCAGTCCTTCGATATCTGTTCAATAAGGAACAATGAATCAACCTTGAGAATGAGTGTTGGCAAGTTATTTGGCAGTATGGTCATCAATGATAACCCTGGTCTAGTCCACATGCACCCTCTTTTCCAGCACAGGTCACTAAGTTACAATCAGGAGCAGGACACCTGGCCTAATTTTATTTTTTTTTTGTACTTGAAGTGTTGGAAATATTGAATGGTGTTTGAAATCATTTCTGAACTGAATGACTAAGAAAACTTTCAATTAAACATTTTATAAACATCCCATTCTGACAGGTGCTTAATAAACAAAGGGCTGAAATTTATTCTCCTGCTGCTGGGAGTGGCGGCGGGCAAGAAAAATAGCGGCCCGCACCATGCCTCCGCAATCTAGCATGCGGCAGCTCATTTGCATATGCTGGGCAGTCCGCACCCCCCCAAAATCACATGGCGGGGGCGGGCTCGGCAACGGCTTCAGCTGCCTCTGCACGAGCACCATTGAAGGCACAGTTGAAGCCTGAACCTTTCCCCGCCACCCACCTCCACCACTAAAAAAAAATTGATTTTTGGTGGCCTGTACCCACCGCCCCTCCCCCTCCCCCCGCCATACAAAGAAAATAAATGGCTGCCCTGTTCTTCACCAACCCCCTCCCCCACAATGGCACAAAAGTGCAGAGGGCACCTCTTTTCTCCCCTCCTACACTCCACATGCAGATTTGACCTCGTTTTCCCTACTACACTAAAAATTCTAAGTTACCCACTTACCCAGCTTTTCCTGGACGGGAAAGCGAAGGCGCATGAGTGCCGACAACTGCACGCAAGATTGCAGCGAATGGTATGTTGATTTATTCATGTTCTTTAGTTAAATATTTAAAGTTGGGCCCTGTCACCGAGCAGCAGGGGGGCTGCTATGGAACCTTGCCGCTGGTGGGACGATTGGGCCCGGCAATCCTGGCATGGGGTCCATGGTGGGCCACTGTCTCAGCGATCATACCCCCCTCACCCCATTCCCTGGCCACGGAGCCCGACATTGGGAGCTCAACAAAATTCAGCCCAAAGTGTGTGCTGTGTTCCATAATCGATTTCCTGTCTTTCATGCCAGCAGTAAAACTGTTGCACTGTACATTCTTACCAAAGTTGAACTGACTGCCAAGAAAAAATACCATTTGTTATGTTCACACTCAGAAGTGTGGTTCTTGTTTTTTTTTGTCCAGTCAGTTGTGTGAAATTTAATTGATGCTATGATGACCTATGATTGTTATTAGGCCACCTTATAGCAACAGTACCCTGCATTTATATAACACCTTTACTGAAGGAAATCGGCCGATGGTGCTTCACAGGAGCATTATAAGACAAAAACTAAAACTGAGCCAAAGCAGGAGATATTAGGGCAGGTGCCAAAAGCTTGGTCAATGAGCTAGATTTTAAGGGAGGAGAGAGTGGCACAGAGGTTTAAGGGTGGACTTCCAGTGTTTAGGGCCCAGCTGACTGAAGGCATGACTGCTAATGGTGGAACAAGGGTAAGAGGAGATGCCAAAGTTGGAGAAAAACACAGAGCCGTTGGGGAGTTGTTTGTTAAAAGCAGCATTGAAACAATACCAAATAGACATCCATAAGTGGGGACAACTGCTGAAGATAAAGCACTGTGATATATCATGCATGAAGACACCACCTGCACTGAGTCTTATCAAAATTGCTGATGTTGAATGTAAATGCCAGCTGAGGAAGTCTCATCTGAAAAATCAAGATCCCCAACCTAGTTTTTCCAAGATCCACGTGTCAATCTGTCAACATTATTCCTAGCAAAAAGTTGTCTCATTAATCATCAAGAAACTGAATGCAAAAAATGTGATTATACTTTGGCTGTTGTCTTAGATGTTGACAGGAAGGGCGAGGCTATTGAAGATTTGAACATGAAGATGCGAAGTTTAAAATAGAGTCGTTGGCCTCTGTACGGGATAATGGGGGGATGAGACCTGGTTTTGGTTAGAATATGTACAGCAGAGTTTTGGATGAGCTCGAGTTTTTATTGGAGGGTGGAAGATGGGAGACCAGCCAGGAGTGCATTGGAACAATTGAGTCTGGAGCTAACAAAAGCATTGATGAGGTTTTCAGCAACAGATAAACTGAGGCAGCGGTGGAGACGGGTGATGTTACCCCAGTGGAAGTAGTTGGTCTTTGTGATGGAGAGGATCGTCAATTCAGTGCAGGGTCAAAACGGATGCTGGGTTTTCTAATAATCCGGTTCAGCTCTGAACTGAAACTAGGACATATCACTGAAAAGTATCTAGCATGATTTTAGCTTTAAGTCGTTGAACCAAGGATTTTATGTTTTTGTTTCCTCTATTTTGACAGGTGCTGTATTTTCTGAGATGAAAATCAGGCGTTGATTTCTGATCCACCTTGGATTGCCAAATTGATTAACCTATTATTCTACACCCCCCTTGCAGGCATCAGATCTGGATGGTGAAATTGATTTATCTACTTGCTACAATATAACTGAATATCAGGTCCAGCGCAACTATGGCTTCCAAATCCATGTAAGTTGACAGGTTTAAATGATGCTGAAAATTTACTCCTACTTGACATGTACGCAGCAGTGTTGTCCTCATGCTGCAACTTCTGATCCATTGCTTATTGCTCACACTAATATGGAAATTTGTAATTAAGACTGTAACATCCCCTCACTATAATTTATTTTTGAATGTGATAGAATCATAGAATGATGCAGCACAGAAGGTGGTAATTTGCTCATCGTGTCTGTGCTTTGAAAGAGCTATCCAACTAGTCCCAGTCCCTTGCCCTTTCCCCATAGCCCTGCAAATTTTTCCCTTTCAGGTATTTATCCAATTTCCTTTTTAAAAGCTATTATTGAATCTTGCCTTTCAGTGTTGTTTTCCTGTATGTTTGAGACTGCACTAGGATTTTTTTTAAACTCCCACTCACCAGTAATCGCAGTTTGTTTTGAATTGATCTGATTTTTGTTACTGGCCAATGGCATATCACGTTTCCTCAGATCGAGCTGATAATGCGCAGTGTAATATAGCAATGTAAGACTAGCTTCTTGCATGGTTGTGATATGAAAACCATACAGCCCATTCCCAGCTTTGATTCTTGGACTTTGCTGAGTTAGCTGATCTCATTTTTCTTTTATATAAAATTGCATGGAATATGCAACACAGAAACAAGCCATTCAGCCCAGCTAGTCTGTGCTGATATTCAGTACACACGAATCTCCTCCCATTTATATTTGTCCTCTGGATAATGCGTGTCACTGCGGAGTTGTGTTTAAAGGGGAGCTAGATAAATACAGGAGCCAGAAAGGAAGAGAAAGATATGCTGATAGCTGAGTTGAAGTAAGATCAGAGGAGGGTAGTGTGAAGCAAAAACACTGGCATAGACCTATTGAGAGGAATGGCCTGTTTCTGTGCTATAAACTCAATGTACTCTGCTTCCACCACCCCTTCAGGCAGTGCATTCGAGATCATTGCAACTCGCTTTTTAAAAAGAAAATTCTTCTTGCCTCTGGTTCTTTTGCCAACTATCATAAATGCTTGTTCTCTGGTTACTGACCTCACTGTGACTAGAAACAGTTTTTCCTTATTTATTCTATCTAAATCATTCAGGATTTTGAACTATTAAATCATCTCCTTAGAGCAGAGGAGATTAACCCCAGCTTCTGTAGTCTCTCCACATAACTGAAGCCCCTGCTCCCTTTCTAGTAAATCTCTGCACCCTTCAAAGGCCTACCCCTAATTCGTATGTTCCTAAAGCGTGGTGCCAAAATTGGACACAATACTGCAGCTGGGCTGTAGTTTATAAAAGTTTGATAGAAATTCTGTGCTTTTATACTCTCTGCCTCTGTTTACAAGTTCAAGGATCCCATATGCCTTTTTAACAGCCTTGTCAACTTGTCCTGTCACCTTCAAAAATTTGTGTACTTACACCACCAGGTCTTCCTGTTCCTGCAGCCCCTTTTAAAATTGTAGATCCCAAAGACTGCATTCTATGAGTATACTGAGTTTCTTTTTAAAGTGATGAAACAAAGAGTAAAAACATAAGAAATAGGAGCAGGAGTAAGCCGTTTGGCCCCTCGAGCCTGCTCTGCCATTCAATAAGATCATGGCTCATCTGATTGTGGCCTTAACTCCACTTTCCTGCCTGCCCCCCAATAACCTTTTTACTCCGTGTTAGATCAAAAATCTGTCCAGCTCAGCCCTGAATATATTCAATGACCCAGCCTCCACTGCTCTCTGGCGTAAAGAATTCTAAAGATTAACGACCCTCTGAGAGATGAAATTCCTCCTCCTCTTCGTCTTACTTATTTTTGAAACTCTGCCCCCTAGTTCTAGAATCCCCCACGAGGTCTAGGGGAGAGTGAATTTCATATATTGGGAATAACAAAAAACACATTTACTCATGAAAGACTTTTTCCTTGGGAAAAAAATCAACTTCTTGACCTCTGCAGGGACCCGTTCTGCTGATGTCACCCGCTGAACATCCCACTGACTTGCAGCAGGGCCACAACTTCAGACAGAACAAGTTTCCTGGGTTGTTCCCAGCTTTTTGTGATTATATGTTTTCTCCAATAATAAATAAATCGAGTGCCTTCTTTTAAAGGAGCTAAGTTCCCTATTAATAACTCTGGAAGATAATTAACTAGTGAGTCAGTGTGTATGTGATTGCAACTCCACTGTCTCCAGTCTGGTAGAGTGATGGATATGGTATTTATTTCTATCTCTTGCTACAGTCATAACAGTTTATATGTTTGGGATGTCGTCTTGAATAGAAAGTAAGATACAGTAAATCATTTCAAGAATTTACTTGAGTATTTAAAAGGCAAATGTATTTCTTGAAGTCCTACAACAGAGTAAATGTAGTGTACCATATAGGATATACTACACCCATAATATTGGATTAGAAGAATGAATGAGATCAAACAATGTCACTGCTACATTTTTCATTCTGTGCCAGATAGTTCGCGTGCTCAGCACAAAGGACCCCTCCTGTAAGCGATCCCTCACACCCTACCAACCAAACGTGTAAGCTTATATGCATCATACTTAGTAAAGCATTGCTCTGTATTAAAGAGTACTGTGCTTGCTGTAATTTTCTCACTGGAAATTGAGTGGTCTCTTGTCCTTCTCTTCAGAGTGCGTGACTTTGCCTACAATCTATGAATCAGGTTTACTTAAAAATGCCTACACATTAGTAAATAAATAACCGAGCAGATTCTACTAGATTGCAGCATTTTCACTTGTAGCTCCTCTTCACAAATAATAAAAGACATGACACCTCGCCAACCTTCCAAATAACATTGAACTTGGTTCAGCATCTGTAATAGAAAGTTTTATACATGAAACTGAACCCCAAACTGAGTCTTCCCATGTTCAACTCTACGTGTCTATGATGCAGTAAAGCCGATGGCTAAAAGCTGCCAAAATTATTTTTTGCCTGGGTGTGGAGCTGTGTATCAACCACTTTTCCAAAAAGCACCAACTGGACAACTCCTGCTCTCGGGTTACATAGTTCAGATTTAACAGGCATTGAAGATTGCTGCTTGTCGGACAAAAGGTACAGTGAGACCTCGCTTTCTGGGATTAACAGTCAGCTGTTTTTGTAAGTAGGTTTCAGAAAAAGTAACAGCTTCCCGTCCTAACTATGTTTGAAGGGCCATTGACATTGTCTGTTGATAGCATGCATATTCCAAGATCTGGCTTTCCCAGCCATGTCTGAGTTACCTGAAACTGTCTTTAAACTCCAGCCAAATGTGGGAATGTGGATTTCTCTTTCAATATAGATAAAGCAATTCTGTTGTAATCAATTTAAAGTGGTGGTGTCATCAATCTTAATAATTATAAAGATTCATGTGGCATTACACCGGATGGATTTCACAGACATGGCAGTGGTCAAAAACTGTTTGAGATACATTTTCTCAATTTAAGTGGTTTGTTAAGTAACTCTGTCCAATTAAGGTTAGGTTTGTATTTGTTTTTACAAAAGGGAGATAAGTCAGCACTTTTGGGACGCCTGCAAATCAAGATCTGTTCTCAGAGCAAATATATTTTGTCTCTCTCCTTCCACCCAGGCTGCAAGATGATGACCTATGCTGCACACACTACCCCAAACAATGGCAGCCCTCTGGCATCTGACATAAGTGGCAGTTCTTTATTTTTGAGTTTGTGTATCTGTTATTCATGAATGGCGCATCATAGTCAGACCTGATCATGTTCTGATCCCTACATGCACACTTTACAGAGAGAGGGAGATAACTGGACTGACTTTTTCCTTCTTCAAGCCCAAATAAACAGAGGCCAGGGTAGTGTTCCCATTGCTATTATGCCTGAGATGAGGTGACTCTGCAGGGACACTGATAGAAGCTGGTAATAACCAGGTGCCTACGGTTCAGTCATATAACCAGGATTTATAATTGGCAATTCTTCACTAACCTTTGGTCCCTGAGTATTTAAGACACCTGGCTGGCTTGACTGAAGTAATACAGAAAAGGCTAATGCACAGACATTATGGATAATACAGATGACTTTATCTCATCTTACAGACCCAGGAAGCTTTGTTTACCCTTTCTGCAATGACTGCTGGCATCCGACGCAATTGGATGCAGGCATTAATGAAAAATATCCGTCCTTCAACAGCACCGGATGTTGCCAGGTAGGAATATGCTTCATTGTAACTTAACTATTGCTTGTTATGCAGATTCTATACAGTTCATTATAGCAAGTGCTGTGTAAATGTATTGTTTAAGAATATTCTGTCTGAATTTGAAGTGACTTTATAGTTTCAAATAGGTATTTTTTAGGTACTCCTTACCTATGTCTAATTCGTATTGTGGAAGTGCCATGAACTGAAGCAAGCATATTCAAAATAATTACATGTAGATTATTGCTTTTTAAGGAATTTCAGTCCGGTGGTTTTGTTCCATCAGCTTACCAGAAGAACAGTGTGCTGCGGTGCTCCCAGATGCAACTCCACATTATGATAGCAAATCAGACTCTCCATCGTCTGAAACTTCTTCTGTGGATAAAGATACAGGGCAGAGAAAAAGCCGAGCACGGGAAAGGCGGAGAGAGGGCAGGTCAAAAACTTTTGACTGGGCAGAATTCAGGCCAATAGCACAAGCCTTAGCACAAGAGAGATCAGCAAAGGCAGATTTATGTGACAGCCATGCGGAGAGATTCGGTTCACCTCCATCAGACCTGAACGATTGGGAACGGACTAAACGGCGTGAGGAACGTAGAAAAAGATACGAGGCTGTGACCGGAACAGTAGGCTCAAGTTCAGCTGATGTAAGCAAGATGGAATTTGAAGCATCAAGTTCCTCACTGCTGCTGGACCGGAGACAAAAGGTGCACGATGAAATTGAAGAGCACTGGCAACAGGTAGAACGGACACCCATCAGGGAAGAACGTCGGGTTCCTCTGGCAACAGTACTACCAAGTTTGCAAACATCACAGATTGATGAGCTACTGGAAACTCATACAAAAGAGGTAGGCAAAAAAGAACAATTATTCCCCATTTAAAAATGATCTGAGTGGTTAATTGTTAAATCTAAAATATATATTCATTCACTTCTTGAGGCTTGGGTTACTCAAAGCATGGTTACCAGTCGTGGGGTGGAGGAAGGGGAAAGGCACAAAAGGCCAGAGCCAAAGGAATGAAGGGTTTGGAGGGAGGAATGATTGTATTGCTAGAGAAGGATACAGAGATGGGGGTGCATGAGCCAGTGAGGGGATTCAAACAGAATGAGAATTTTAAATTTAAGGCATTGGGGGAGCAGGAGCCAGTGCAAGTCAACAAGGATAAGGGTGTTGGGCGATTGGGTCTTGGTGCAGGATAGGATGCTGAGTATTAGATAAGCTGACACTTATCTGTCGAGGATGGGAGACAAGCTAGCAGAGGACTGGAATGGTAGAGTCTGTACGTGGCAAAGGCAGTCGTGATCGGCTGAAGTGATAATGTTACGCAGGTGGAAGTATCCAGCCTTTCTGATGGAGAGGATGAGATTGAAAGCTCAACTCAGAGTCAAATAGGACTGAGGTTATGAACAGTCTGGCTCAAGGTGAGATAGTGGGCGTGGAGGACATTTTGGGAAAGGGCTGGAATTGTTGCAGTGTGTGATGCTTGTGGCAGCATTGATGAGAATTATGGAGAAGGTTATAACTTGCAAGGAATGGGGAATGAAGAAAAAAGGTGTCCAGCTTTTAGTCACCAGCACCATGCTTGTTTAGAGCTGTATTAAAAGGATGTGCATTGCAGTTTGATAAGCCACGTCCATTCTATTCTGCTCGAAAAAAAATGACACCAGTTGCCTTATCCCTATGTTATTATATTAATTTTCACCTACATTGTACTTCATATTCATGCCACCTAAGACTGCAGTCTGTATTATAAAGTACAAACAATGTCTGGTGATGATTTGAAGGCGTTGATTTTAACATCAAGGTTCTGCTCATTTTCATTGGCAGTTCAGTTGAGTTCCTGCCTTGTAACTCACTGCCAGCTGCTTCTTAGCCTATATTACACATTGTGTTGAAAGGAGTTCTCCAGACACTGTGCACATGTTCTTCAGTTATTGAAATGGTAGTGGTCCTGTTTCAGTGAGCTGTGGATTCAAATACCTGCAGTACTGTTTTATCAATTAATGTGTAGTTTTCTTTCCAGCCACATCTCGAGAATGTGTAATTTGTGTAGAATGTTTTGGCGGTCCTGTCCAATATTTGTTAGTCTTCCATCCTTTGTGCCAACTAAATCAAGCAGTTTGTTGGATAGTGAGAGAACAAAAGTTGACAATGCTGAAGGTTTTTAACAAAAAACCCACAGTGAACAGCAGAAGACAAATGCTGAAGTATTTGTATGCTGTTCGAAATCAAGCTTTCTATCAACATTATTCACCTGTACTTAGCAACAAGGCAGGTTGATACCTCCTGTGTGCGATAATGTTAAAAACTGTATACGTAGAGTAAAGGGTTGGTCTGCTGCAGGATTAACACTTACCATTCACTGAAAAGACTTTCAGAATATCTACCATTCACTCCTGATTACTTCAATAGTTGGAGAAATGTCACTCGGTGACAGCCTATTGATCAGGCTAAAGTTACAAATCTAATTGACAGCAAGAGATAGATTTATGTAAAAATGTGGTAAACTGCAACTGTGGCACTTCCAAAACAAAAATCACTAAGCCTTTGTAGAAAGACTGAAGAATTTCAAGAGTCCTCCAACTGAAGATTGGGTAAATAAATTCTCAGTATAGTTGCAGTATGGTGTTCCACCTCACCAATCTGAATTAGAAAATGGTTGGGCTGAGTGAACCTAAATTGGGCTTGGCAACCTTTTGAAGTGAAGAACAGGTTCTTTGAGGAACAACTGCACATTCTTTAATCAAATAACACTTTTTGTGTCAAGATTGTTGATCTTGAGACAACTGCTACTTTCCAACAAGATATCCTCAGTGGATCAACCAGCATAAATAGATAAGCCCTCTGCCAACTCTTCACAATGGCAAACTTACATTCCTAATCTGAGGTATTGGGCAAATGATTCCAGTCTGATGGAGGTTTGTCTGCATGTCATACTCTAAACATAGAGTTGAGCAGTCCTGTTTGTATCTCAGTGCCCACTCTATTCAGAAGGTTCAAATTGCTCAGATTCAGGCCCTCGTATCAAGACACAGACTTTCAGAAGCAGCAGATGTAGCTTCATTATTTTAAAAAAAACATTTTCATTGGTCCAGCTACAATTTCAGACTGAACAAATGCAGTTATGTTCTAGCACGATGCAGGACAGAGTCCACATTTATCAATACTGTATCTGGAACCTCAAGTCCTAGCCCTGAAAATTGAAATGGATACGGTTAACTGTATCGATGAAGAGCTTTTACATCTTTGATCATAGCATGACTGCAAAAAGCCTTGTAGTACGTTGAACAACAATTTTTCAAGCTACATTTTAATCAAAACATGACAAATCGAGTATATACTGCAGGTATATGAAAAAAGATAGAAAGCATCATACTATTTGTTCTCTGACTTGGAGTTGGAAATTTACAAGCAGTTTCCAATCAGGGATGCACTAGGTATTGCGTACATCTTTCTGGTGTGTAACTCAGTAAAAGGTTCACTGTTTATCCTGCAGCACACTAACCCATTCACTCCATGCGCAAAATTTGACTTCATTTGTAAGAAGGAAATTGGCTTCTTTTCCCTCACTGCACAGTAACTAAACTCTGATTAACTTAAAGCTATAGTTACTTATGACAGTTAGACTTTGTGGCTTTGAAAGGCGAGGTCATCTTCATCTCAGATACACTATAGCAGCAGTGTCGCATTGTGCGTTATGTGGCATAACATTGTCACTGTAATACAATGCTCATGACAAGTAAAATAAGGATGCCATAGGAAATTTTCAGGTACTATTGTACATGTTGGGCATAACCAAGTCTAATGGCTGAACGGGACACTTCTTCAGTCAATTAATTGCCAGTTCTAGGTAGAAGCATCTAGTACAGTTGCAGACAAATTTAAATTGTCAGGAATATTTTATTTTGTGATAGATACAGTATTTAGTTCTACATGTTTTAAAAATACTTTTGTTAAAATCATGTGGATCTGCCATCCTGGTTTCCACCTGAGTATGTCAGGGCTGTGCTGTGTTGTAGAGTATGTACCTGTAGCCTTCCACTGCTGCATCACCTCTTGTTAACAATTCCACTTACTAGCTATACAAGCTTAAAAAAAGTTTCATTTGCTCTGTGATCGCTTTGTGGTCATCCATCAGGCGATGATGTTCACCAAAAGTGACTTGGTCTTTCCGCTTTCCTCTGTTCTTCCTCCTCAAACCTTATCTTAGATCAATACTTAATATTTTGAATGCTACTTAAGAGAGAGAGAGAGCATGGTAACTCCTAATTGTACTTCTGTAAAAGGTGATTTGTTATTTCTTTAGCTTGAAGAATTGAAAACCCAGTTGGAGCACTGCCAACAGGAACTGATAGATTCGCAGAAATACAGGGCAGAGCTCGAAGCCCAGCTGAAGGCTAGTATGGAACGTGAGCAGCAGATCCGTTCTGGATACATCTCCCAGGTAAGAAAAAAAGCCCAGTCCTGTACAGGCATACCTTTCTTTTGACATGTAGAGAGTGCTACCTCCTGTATGAACCCTTTGCATGTTTTGAGAACTGACAACTTACCAGAATTTTTTTAAATGCATGGACTGCTGCATGCCAATATGAAGAACTGATGAATCATTGGTGCTTTTATACCATTAATAGCAACTTTTAATCTTTCAGGGGAAAGTAACCCCAGTAATGAACCATATAGAGGGGAATTTTGGTGAGCATTTTAGTGATTCTTTTAATAGTTTCAGAAATAAACAACCAAATAAAGACCTAGCCGGTTAGAAATTAATTTTCAGTTCAGTTGTGAAATTGCCAATATATGGCGAATAATAAACAGCATTTACTTGAAATTGATGACTGTTTGACTTTGTGCTTTGTGAGAGCACAGCTCTCACAATTTATAAATGTTCAAACTCTGGAGCGATAAGTCTGAGATTTCTTTTCAGTTTTATTTCCACTATCACTGTTACGTTTTTCTCATTCTGCCACCATAATAAATATTTTTTGGCATATGGCCTTTGTTACATCATTGGAAGAGATTTAATAGGAAAGGAGTTTACAGAAAGTTAGTGTTCTTATACATTATAACACTCCTGTGAATTGCTCAGGACTGGTTGTACACTTACGGAATCTATATTAGTGAAAGATGAGTAGAATAGAAACTAACTTTGTCTAAAAAGAAAATACTTTGTGCATTATCTGAAAACGTCCAGAAATGGAATGTTCGGGCTTCATCTAACCCTTTGACAAGATTCAGTTTTATTCAAAATATGGCTTAATGCCCATAATAGATTTCAATAAATGAGTACAGAAAAAGTCCAACATGGAACAATTCTGACAGTTGGTGATCTTGGAGCATAATTGAATTTCAGCCTTTTGATTAGTTATGTCTATAATGAGGTTTGAGCAAAATAAATCCTGGATAGCATGAGTCTGGGACACCTTCAACTGACTATCTTAAATGCCTAATCTGTGCAGTGTTTTCTCAGTGAAGTGCACACCAAAGAAAACCAATTCAGTTTTTTTTTTAAAAGTAATAGCTCGGCTATCTCACAAGTAATGTTGTGGCATTGTTTATTTCACACTTGTGGAAGGACCTCAAATTCAGATATCTCTCTCTCAAGTGATTGAGAGTCCTTGTAAGTGAAATAAACCCAGTAGCGTTAGCGATTGACCTTCCCCTCCCAGAGCATACTTTACTGTTTCAAGGGAAGGGGAAGATTTGTGCCGTCAACCTTGTATGGATGCAGTGTTCTGTTTATTGTATAGAATGCCTTATTAAAAGAACTAACCAAAATTATTCTGAAAATTTAATTGGGTTTGGTGTTGTATTATCTAGACAGAGTACAATGGATCAGAGTAGACATTGTCCATGCAAAAGCATTTTGAAAAATCTGTTCAAGGTTATAACAAAGATGCATTACGAGGGTAATTGAGAAATTTAAGCTTTACACTCTAGAGAGATGGATAGAGGGGACCTTCCTGACATGGTTGCATTTTTGTATTATTTTAAAACTGTAGATTACTGTAGATTTTTCCATGCTTCTACCCTGGATCACACTCATGGTAAGTCACTACTGCCCATGCTGTCAAGCCTGTCTTGATGAGCTCTATTCGCTATTAAATGTTCAGTAATGTGCCTGGAAACAACCAACAGAAAACCAAATCTTATCTTTTTTTTATGCTATTGGGATTATTATTCTTCATCGATATGTGCAGAATATAGTTCTCTCTATAGTCGTTGATCAGCCATGGAACAACAAATCAGACCTTATCATGATTTAAACTACTAAGCAAATTAAGCAAACTTAACAATATAGTAGAAATTCTATTATCTATCTCTTCAAAAGGAACACAATAAAAGTTACAATTATAAACATTTAACTGCTCTGTAGGTAACTTATGTAGATGCAAATCGTTTTCTCATCATTAACCTACTGCAGTAACTAACGAGTTGATCATGCTTTACTGTGAGTATTTAAATCTGGTCAACTCGACATCAGTCAAAGGACTCTCTTGTTCCATGTTATGTCCCTTATTGTCAAGGCTTGTTTGAATTTTGTAACACTATATATTTTGTGACCCCCACCCACCACCCCAACCATAGAAACTATAATAAGCTTTGCTGCCTATGCATCAATACAAGCTGAGCTAATGCAGATGACTTCATAAACTGATCAGGTATTGTGCCCTGAATTAAAGGGTCAGCTGCCAGACAAAAACAAAAAGGTGCTGCTCCATTTTTATGGTATATGTATATAAATGTTAAATGCTATTGATAAAGTAACCCCACTTTTTAGTTGTGTATGCCAAATAGGTAAGAGTAGCTGACACAATTAGGAATTAGTGAAAAGTAAATTTAAATAGTTATTACTGGAAAAACTTGCTTGTTCACAAAGTGACAAATTCGTAATCTATTAAGCAATATTTAACACAGTTTTCAATTTTTTTGCAGTATGCATTCTAAAATAGTGTTAATTATTGTAATCTTTATGAAAAAGCTAACTGTCTGGTTCCGAAAATGAGCTTTTTTCAGTTTTCCCCCTCATCTTTTAGTGTGAATTTAGTTGTCATATTTTGCCTGAACACGCTCCAATTTTAATAGAGGAACCGAATGTATTAGTTATTTTCCTTCATTTTCTTCTTTCCTGTCCTGTCTTGAAGGTGCCGATTCTTTTGTTGGATGTATTGTCAGGTTTCACCCAAGAATCTAGTGTTGACAGGCTTCTTAATATTTGGGCAGAGGAATTACATCCAGGCTAGGTGTATCCCCAGCCAACATCCAACAACAGCAACAACTTGTGTTTATATAACATCTTTCAGGTAGTAAAATGTCCCAAGGTGCTTCACAAGAGTGTTATCATAAAAAAATTGACAGTAAGCCTCATAAGGAAATATTAGGGCAGATGGCCAAAAACTTGATCAAAGAAGGAGGTTTTAAGGAGAGTCTTAAAGGAAGAAAGGAAGGTTTAGGGAGAGAATTCCAGAGCTTGGGACTCAGCAGCTAAAGGCATAGCCAGCAATGGTGGAGCAAATAAAATTAGGGATGTGTTAATGGCTAGAATTGGAGGAATGCAGATGTCACGGAGGATTATAGGGCTGGAGGAAATTCCAGAGGTAACGAGAGGTCAAGATCATAGATTTAGAAACGAGAATGAGAATTTTGAAATAAAGGCATTACTTAACCAGAACCTATTGTAAGTTAGCAAGGACAGGGCTGGTGGGTCAACAGGACTTTGTGCGAGTTAGGATATGGGCCATAGAGTTTTGGATGAGCTTAAGTTTATGGAAGGTGAAAGATTGGAAACTTGCCAGGAGTGTATTTGAATAGTCAAGTCTAGAGGTGATAAAGGTATGGATGAGGTTTCAACAACAGATGGGCAGAGGCAGACTCAGGCCACCTTACGGAGATGAAAATAGGCAGTTTTAGTGATGGCACGGATATGTGGTCAGATATTCATCTCTGGCTCAAATTCAACAGCATGGTTTTGGACAGTCTGGTTCAGCCTCAGACAGTTGGAGAGCGATGGAGTTGGCATCTAGGGTGAGGATTGAAGACAATGGTTTTGGTCTTCCCAATGTTTAATTGAAGAAAATTTCTGGTCATTCAGTACTGAATGTTGGATAAGAGTCTGGCAATTTTGGAGAGGTCAAGGGAGGTAGTGGAGGTACAACTGGGTGTAGTCAGGAATGCGTGGACCCTGAGATTGGATTTTTGGATGATGTCGCCAGGAATGAGAAATAGGAGGTCATGGATATATCCTAGAACCTTGAGAGACACCAGAAGTACTGGTTTAGGAGTGGAAAGAGAAGCCATTGCAACTGGTTCTCTGGCTACGACTGGGTAGATAAGTGCAGGCAAGTGCAGTCCCATCCAGCTGGATGACAGTGGCGAGGCTTTGGAGGAGGATGGTATGGCGAACCATATGACTGGTCCAAAAGGATGAGGAAGGATAGGGGCAAGGAAGAACCTTGGACAACATTTAGCCCAGGGAAGGGAGGGAAGCAGCTGATCAGATGGTCTCAATCTTGGTGAGAAAGAAATCTCACTTGTTGAGGCAGGGGAGAGAGTTTTAAAAAGACTATTTGCAGTAGAGAAATGAAGCCAGGGGTTATCCTCTTTCCCCAAAACCCCACACCCCACCCCTCCACGTTAAGACCTTCTGTTGCTTCTACTGAGATCAACTATATGAGCACAGATTGGAGTTTGAACCTGGGACCTTCTGGTTCTGGATATTCATTTATTTTACAATTTCAGGACATGATTGAGCATTCCAGATTTCATATTTAAAAATTGTGTAAGATTGTTTTGGGGCAAGTTCAGCCTAGAATTTTTGGACAATCCAATTGTAGGTGAAATGAGCTGTGATTTCCATTCAGTCTTTAAGCACGACCCAGAGCTTCCGGTCGTCTGTCATTTTTAATTCTCCACCTTGCTCCCACACTGACCTCTTTGTCCTCAGCCTCCTGAAGTGTTCCAGTGAAGCTCAAAGCCAGCTCATCTTTCGATTAGGCACTTTACAGCCTTCCAAACTCAACATTACGTCCAGCAATTGCAGACCATAACCTCTGCCCCTGTTTTGTTTCCTTTTTCTTGGCTGATTTTAATTTTACTCTCTAGTTTTTCTCTCTCTTGTTTTTGGATGGCAACTATTCACACCTCTATCTTTTTCTTTACTTGTCCCGTTACTCATCCCTGTGGCCTTGCACCACCAACTCTTTTGTTGTTTAATCTCTCCTGTCACAGACCTGCACTTCTGTTCTTTTATCCCTCGAGCCACCGCCCCCCCCCCCCCACCCCCCTTTTTCACTTGCTCAAAACCTACTACATTCCTAAATTTTCCCAGTTCTGATGAAAGGTCATCGGCCTAAAACGTTAAAGCTGTTTCTCTGTCCAGTAATTTCACTGTTACAATTTGAGGCTTGTTTTTTTCTGCAATCTGTGAACATCTGTACTTTCCAGTAATTTATTGGTGTGTTATTCCCTGATACTATGTTGCTCATGGGTATTTGCAGAGACATCAAAAGGGAACAAGAGTGGAAAATCTGTAAATATTTATCCAGATAAAAACCAGCCAAGTTAATTGGGAATTTTGCTTCAAAGAAACACAATCACTCAGTAAGCATCAAAGCAGTATTTAAAACCAGCTGAGTGGCTGATAGTGAAATGTTGATCCTCCATGCTGGAGTATCTCAAATTCCAGCTTCAACTGTTGCATATTTCCTTACCCCTATCCCATCCCACCTCCCTCCAATCCCTCACTGAGGTGGGCGGTGTCTTGCAAAGTGGGGTATAGGTGAGACTTCTCCCACGTAAAAGATGCCCCTTTGTTAGCTAGAGCAGCAACAATCATAACCATGGCTAAGTTTATTGCTCACATTATCATGTCCCAACTTAGGGATATTAGTGTGAGGAGGGATGGAAAAATAGCAACGATGCAGATATAAACGGGAGGAATGATTATAAAATTGAGATGAAAGAATCTGAACTATTTAACTTTTTTAAAAGAATTAGAAAAATTTGGAGTACTGATGTTGCAGTGAGTTAACACTCTTATCCTTTTGCTCTGGTACCTAGATTCAGATCCATCCCACATTGTTGGATTGAAAGTCTTCTATTTCAGATGGCTAAAGGTCTAGAGTAAAGTGAGGTTTGAGGAGTTTTCATATAAGTTTCTCGCTGACAGCAAAAAAGTTAATAATTGGTGCTAATTCAAGGTTTAGTGAGGCCATGTGGAGAGTTGAATTGACAAATAAACTGTTGCACATACAGACTGTGGTCCTCCAAAGTTTAGATTATAGGCTATTCATTGTTGAGGAAGATGGCACTGTCCTTTACATGTGAACTTTGTTATACCTAAACTCTTGTGTGCTTGTAGAAATATTCATTATGGACTGGGTTCTAAACATTAATCGTAGTTCCTTCATTTTCCTGACTAGTTAGGGCAAATGTTTTAGAGATGTTTTAGAGCTGCTTACATTAATGTGAAATTACTGACGAGATGTTATCACCTTATAACCGTATTGAGAAGCTGTGTTAGAACATAGAACAGTACAGCACAGTACAGGCCCTTCGGCCCACTATGTTGTGCCGACCCTTTAACCTACTCTAAGATCAAACTACCTACATACCCTTCATTCTACTATCATCCATGTACCTATCCAAGAGTCGCTTAAATGTCCCTAATGTATCTGCTTCTACTACCACCGCTAGCAGTGCATTCCACACACCCACCACTCTCTGCGTAAAGAACCTACCTCTGACATCTCCCCTAAACCTTCCTCCAATCACCTTAAAATTATGCCCCCTGGTGATAGCCCTTTCCGTCCTGGGAAAAAGTCTCTGGCTATCCACTCTATCTATGCCTCTCATCATCTTGTACACCTCTATCAAGTCACCTCTCATCCTTCTTCACTCCAATGAGAAAAGCCCTAGCTCCCTCAACCTTTCTTCATAAGACATGCCCTCCAGTCCAGGCAGCGTCCTGGTAAATCTCCTCTGCACCCTCTCTAAAGCTTCCACATCCTTACTATAATGAGGCGACCAGAACTGAACACAATATTCCAAGTGTGGTCTAACGAGGGCTTTATAGAGCTGCAGCATAACCTCGCGGCTCTTAAACTAAATCTCCCTGTTAATGAAAGCCAACACCCCATACGCCTTCTTAACAACCCTATCAACTTGGGTGGCAACTTTGAGGGATCTATGGACGTGGACCCCAAGATCCCTCTGTTCCTCCACACTGCCAAGAATCCTGTCTTTAAGCCTGTATTCTGCATTCAAATTCGACCTTCCAAAATGAATCACTTCATACTTTTCCAGGTTGAACTCCATCTGCCACTTCTTAGCCAGCTCTGCATCCTGTCAATGTCCCGTTGCAACCTACAACAGCCCTCCACACTATTCGCAACTCCAGCAACCTTTGTGTCATCGGCAAACTTACTAACCCAGCCTTCCACTTGCTCATCCAAGTCATTTATAAAAATCACAAAGAGCAGAGGTCCCAGAACAGATCCCTGCGGAACACCACTGGTCACCGAGCCCCAGGCTGAATACTTTCCATCTACTACCACCCTCTGACTTCTATGGGCCAGCCAATTCTGTATCCAGACAGCCAAATTTCCCTGAATCCCATGCCTCCTTACTTTCTGAATGAGCCTTCCATGGGGAACCTTATCAAACGCCTTGCTAAAATCCATATACACCACATCCACTGCTCTTCCTTCATCAATGTGTTTTGTCACATCCTCAAAGAATTCAATAAGGCTTGTGAGGCATGACCTGCCCCTCACAAAGCCATGCTGACTGTCTCTAATCAAACTATGCTTTTCCAAATAATCATAAATCCTGTCTCTCAGAATCCTCTCCAATAATTTGCCCACCACCGATGTAAGACTGACTGGTCTGTAATTCCCAGGGTTATCCCTATTCCCTTTCTTGAACAAGGGAACAACATTTGCCACCCTCCAATCATCCGGTACTACTCCAGTGGACAGTGAAGACGCAAAGATCATCGCCAAAGGCGCAGCAATCTCTTCCCTCGCTTCCCGTAATATCCTTGGGTATATCCCGTCTGGCCCCGGGGACTTATCCTCTCATATCATTCAAAATTTCCAGCACATCCTCCCTGTTAACCTCAACCTGTTCGAGCATATCAGCCTGTTCCACGTTGCCCTCACAAACGACCAGGTCCCTCTCACTAGTGAATACTGAAGCAAAGTATTCATTTAGGACCTCCCCTACCTCCTCCGACTCCAGGCACAAGTTCCCTCCACTATCCCTGATCGGCCCTACCCTCACTCTGGCCATCCTCTTGTTCCTCACATGAGTGTAGAACGCCTTGGGATTTTCCTTAATCCTACCCGTCAAGATTATGTCCCCTTCTAGCTATCCAAAAATCTCCATAACTCACATTTCTTCCTTGAGAAGAAGGGATGGAAACATGACATCAAACTTGGAAGTATTGTGAACTCTGAGGAGTATAGTGATGGACTTCAAGAGGACATAGACAGGTTGGTGGAACGGGAGCAGATGAAATTTAATGCAGAGAAATGTGAAGTGATAGGTTTTAGTAGGAAGAACAAGGAGAGGCAATATAAGCTAGTGGGTACAATTCTAAAGGGGTACAGGAACAGAGATCTGGGGGTATATGGGCATAAATCATTGTAGGTGGCAGGGCAGGTTGAGAAAGTGGCTAAAAAGACATGTGGGATCCTGGGCTTTATAAATGGAGGCATAGAATACAAAAGCAAAGACTTTATGATAAACCTATATAAAACACTTGTTCAGCCTCAACTGGAATATTATGTCTAATTCTGGGCACTGCACTTTAGGAAGGATGTGAAGGCATTAGAGAGAATGCAGACAAGATTTAGAGGAATGGTTCCAGGGATGAGAGATTTAAGTTACATGGATACGTTGGAGAAGCTGGGGTGGTTCTCCTTGGAGAAGAGAAGGTTGAGAGGAGATTTGATGCTCAAAGTCATGAGGGGGTCTAGACAGAATAGATGGAGAGAAATTATTGCATTTGGTGGAGGGATCAAGAATCAGAGAACACAGATTTAAGGTCAATGGCAAAGGAACCAAAGGTGATGTGAGCAAACAATTTTTCACACAGCGAGTTGTTAGGATCTGGAATGCATTGCCTGAGAAGGTGGTGGAGGCAAATTCAATTATGGCTTTCAAAAGGGAATTGGATAATTATCTGAAGATAAATTTGCAGGGTTATGGGGAATGGACTGGGGTGTCAGACTAGCTGAATTGCTCTTGCCGGCACAAAGGGCCGAATGGCTTCTTTCTCTGCTGTAATCGTGCTATGATTCAATGCTATAGAGCAGGGTTGTCCAACATACAGCCCACGGGCCAGAACCTGCCTGCCAGAGGTTTCCATCCAGTCCGTGGATGTAAACAGTACGGGGCAGTTCCTCTTCCTCACCAGGGGTCTGTGACTGGAGATGCAAAATTTCCCTTTGTCTTCTTTCAGACTGGCTTTTTTAAAAATTTGCGCTGTCAGTTGCACAGCTGACAGCTGCTGACATCAGGAACAGTGGTTTCCCAACTTCAGACAGGTTCGGGGTTTTTAAACGCCTGCCGGAAAACCCTGAATCTGTTTGTCATTGGAAACCGCAGTTCCCAATGTCAGCAGCAGTCAGCTGTGGAACTGACGGCGTGAATTTTTTTTAAAAAAACTGACCATCTGCTGAGCGTTCCCGCTCCCCGCAACTGTCAGAGAGAGGGGGACAGACAGCGAGAGAGGGGGCGGGGGGTAGACAGCGAGAGAGCGTGCAGGAAGGGGGAGGTGGGGGGGATGGACGGTGGGGAGAGGCAGGACGGGGAGAGGGGGGTGATGGACGGTGGGGAGAGGCAGGGCGGGAAGAGGGGGGTGATGGACGGTGGGGAGAGGCAGGGCGGGAAGAGGGGGGGGGAGGGAGGGGGAGAGGGATAAACGGGGAGGGAGAGGTGTGGAGGGGGGAGGAGGGAGGGACAGAGAGAGAGAAAGAGGAGAGACGGAGAGGGGGGGCGGGGGAGAGGAGAGACGGAGGGACGGAGAGGGGAGACGGGGACGGTGGGGAGAGGGGGAGAGGGATAAAGGTGGAGGGGGGAGGAGGGAGGGACTGAGGGAGGGAAAGGAGGGACGGAGAGGACAGAGAGGAGGGGGAGAGAGGGAGAGACGGAGAGAGGGGACGGAGAGGGAGAGAGCAGGCAGTGGTGGGAGGGCGGTGGGGGAGAGATTGAGAGAGGGAGAAGGGGTCAGGGAGAGTGATCAAGATCACTCCTGACTGATGGACATCTATCCGGAAATCTCTGCATCACTACAAGTGTGCAGGCAAAGATTGACTACTTATGCAAGGAAAATAATGCTAGGAATCTCAGTCAGTGTCCAACATAGTGTAAGAGAAAGTAAGTCAATAAATTAGTCTTCTCATTTAAAACTTCTTCACAAAAATGCACATTTGTTGTTTTGATTAATTGTAAGATAAATTTTATGCCTTTATATTTCCGAAAGTGTCTCACTGGCCCACTATGTAAAACAATATTTGTGATGTGCCCCCCACCGCCCCACGTGAAAAGGTTGGACAACACTGCTATAGACCCTTTGTCAAAACCACTCTGTTGATGTCTATCATATGTTATTCAGTCCTATTTCTTTGCCTTTCTAACTGAATCAGGAAACCAGAATCAGTTACAAACAGAAATGTTAAACGTACCAGCCACCACACAATTAAAAGTTATTGTTTTGCAGACAAACATGGCGACTATTTTGTACACATAAAGATCCCAAGAAATAGGAATGACGGAATGAGGTGGCACCTCAAACAACGTCTGAAAATTAGTATGAAATGTAAAATAATATACTTCAATTATGTAAAAGCTTCAGTGGACCACAGCTTCACAAAGAATTTCGGATCTGTGATTTTAAATAATAAAATGCTGTAGATTTCGAAACTAGAAAGGTAATATCCCTTGTTCTGTAAATTGATTGACCAGTTGGAACCACTGATAACTGCCACTTGATTTTTTTTTAAATTCCTGAGCTAATTTGGATACGGCTAAAAGATAGTTGTATAGATATCATTGGCATCCTGACATGGTGGGAAGAAAAAAAATTGTTTCTGCCATTGATGCTTATTGACCCAGTTCACCAGCTTGCTACAAAAATGTAGCTGATTGCTGGCTTCTGCCTCTGTTTTGTCTGCAGAAAATAAAATGTTGAAATGATGGTTATAATCGGTCACAAAATTTTCTGTTGTGGAGATAATTTTATTGAAACTTGATTAATAACCAACTAAAATGTTCCACACTTAACAATGTCCAATTGTTGGTACTGTCTTTTTTCCCATGAATTAAATCCTATTAAGCAAAAGTAAATGTAATAAAAATGTGTTTCGTAGTTTGATTACTGTTTTCTAAACCTAACAGCAACAGAACAGGATAGAGACAATTTAAAAGTATTTATAGCATAGAAACAGGTAATTCAACCCTGGTCACTGTTCTTCATCTAACCCCATCAGCATCCGTTCTTTTGTTACTTGTAGCAAAATCATAATAGGCAGATTTTAATGCAGCCATTTAAAGCAGGAATAGTGGCATGGGTGGATGGAGAATCACATCGGAACCATCCACCTGGAAATCCAGTGTCATTACGTCTGTTCTGGATTATGTCAGAGGCGGGAAAATGCCAAGGCGGCATTGCCGCCCTGACAGTACAGGAATCTAATTTAAATTGCTGAGCAGATAATTGTAATGCATTTGCATCTAATCCACCTCAATTTAATTGTGGGCTTGTGATTTAGTGGACGGCGGACGACAATCGCTGCCTTTGGGTTTACGGCCATTAAAAGATGGCATCACCAAGGCGAGAGGCTTCAGTGCCACGACAGGGAGGCAGCCACGAGCAGTGCTGAATAGGGGGAAGAAGTGGGTGCGGAGGCCATTGTTGGACTGTGTTGCTCTGCAAGGTTGGGGGGAGGTGGGGGGGGGTCAGGTTCACGGGGTCTTTGGCGGGGGTGTCGGGAGCATGGTTGCTCTGCAAGGTGGAGGCTTGGGTATGGGTGGCTGTATTGGGTGCCACATTGTTGTGTTAGATGTTTGGTTGCCCGTACTGCTGGATGAGAGGGTCAGCTGTCAGCAAGACTGGGCACTGAGGACCATCAGGGAGTCCGCCAAGTGAAGTGTCAAAGTCTCAGTTGCCAAGGCAGGGTAGTCTCTGCATCGACAGTGCTCCGTTGACCCACTGGGTACCTTGCATGGTTCTCATACACCCTGTCTTTTTGGCCCCCTGTGTGATGCGGCGCCTCTGACAGAGAGCTAAGAGGCAGCTGTGCCTGCTTGTGAAGCTCCACAACAAGAGCAACAGCAGCCGACCATGCCAAGAAGGGCCCATCTGCACCAGAGTGAGTACTGGACTTAGATCAGCTACCTCCAAATGACTGAGTGGCATTGTCAGCGAAGGCTGTGGCACTCCAGGGAGATCATTACCGGCTTATTCGCCCTACTGCAGGATGACTTGCAACCTGTGGGGTTTGGGGTTACCCTATGCCAGTGGCCCTAAAGATCACAATGGCACTGAACTTTTGCACATCTGGTACATTCCAAGGATCCACTAGGGACATGTGTAGGGTCTCCTAGGCAGCAGCCCACCTGCATCAAGGAGGTGACCAATGTCCTATTCAAGAGGGCTGGGACTATGTACACTACCAGACCGACCCTGACAGTCAGGCCGAGAGGGCCATTAGATTCGGGGCCATCGCGGGATTTCCCCAGGTGCAAGGTGTGATGGATTGCACACATCTGGTCATCAAGGCTCCCACGGAGCAGCCAGCCACCTTCTTCAACAGGAAGGGGTTCCATTCAATTAACGTTCAACTGGTCTGCGACTACTGAAAATGTTTTCTGCGGGTGTGTGCCCGCGTCCCGGGAAGCAGCCATGATACCTACATACTTCAACACTCCCAGGTGCCACAGATTTTCAGGCTCCCCTGCTTGCTTTCAGGGATGGATCCTTGGGGACAAGGGCTACCCATTGAAGACATGGATACTGACACCTGTGAGGAACCCTCGCGTAACAGCAATGGAGAAGCACAACACTTGTCACGGCTCCACCCCAGTGACCATTAAGCAGGCCATTGGGCTGCTGAAGATGACATTCCATTGCCTCGAGTGATCTGGTGGAGCCCTGCAATATGTCCCAGTGAGGGTCTCTTGTATCGTGGTGGTCTGCTGTGCTCTGCACAATCTAACACTGCAGAGGAATGTGGGGGAGGCCTTACATGACGATGAGATGCCTGAGTGTCACTCCTCCACTGACCAGGAGGATGCAGAGGAGGGAAAGAAGTTGAAGCCCTTGCACCGGAGGCCAGGTAGATCAAGTGTGCCAAGGAGGCAAGAGGCAACCTCATAATCACTTGTTTCCAGCCTCCCTGATTCCCATTCAGAGAAGCCAATGTAGTCTGTCACCACCTTTCCATTTATGTTCCCTGACTTGCGCTCAACTGCGAACAGCGCTAGTGCCCATGGGAGGTCATATGTTAACGAAGGCTGTAGTTATATTGGCATTCCACTAAGGGGGGGAGGGAGGGGGAAGTCAGCAGCTCGCAATTAAAGCATAATGGAATAGACTTTTACACAATGATTGTTAATTACTAGAACAAAAGAACTTTATATCAATCGTGGCATTTCAGATGTCCGGCACCATGAATCCCTAAGTGTGGCTAGGTGGTTTTCTTAATACATTTGCGAGTGCTGCTACGAGGTATGATCCCAGTGATGATAGCTATGCTGAAGGCAGGCTGCTGATCAGGCTGGCCCTTGGCCTGTGATGACTTCGAAGGCTGTCCTTTGGCTGCCTGTGGCCTGGAAGGCCCCGGCTGCCTGAGGGTTTCCTGCCCTGATGCAGGACTTTCCTCAGGCATTGCAGCTGCATGAGCTGACCTCACTGGTGAAGAGACTGAGGAGCTGCCGTCCACACTCGGAGCACCCTGAGGGGAGCCCCCAGCTGTGGAGGCCAGTCTCTCCTCCCTTTCAAGGCTCGTTTGAACCTCCATGCTCACCAGAGAAGGACAAGGAGCAGGAGAAGACTCCAGGTGCCTTGTCTTCTCTCACCTTGCCACTTCTGCATTGAGCTCATGGCCAAGGCAATGGTGTGCAGGTCTGCACATATCTGTGGGATATGGCTGTCCATCAGGGTCGCCAACATGGCAGCAGTCATGGCATGGATGTACTCCATCGTCCGCACACGGCCTCTGACACCTCCGCCTGATGTGGTCTTGGCTCTCTCTGCAACTGCAGCATGTCCTGTGCTGTCGATGCTAGAGGCTCTTCAACCTGGGACTCGGCATGGGCCTGGCCACTCTGTCATCCAACTGTCTAAGGCTTTGGCTGTCTCAGGCTCAGCCAGCTGCTTAGGTGCTTGTATGGTGCTCTCAACCAGCTTGTGACCCTGATTCTACAGCTGAATGGAAGCCCACTGAGGTGTAAGTATCTGTGCTGGTGGAAGGTGCAGGAGAGTCATGAGACGGTGCATCCTCTGACTGCTGATCCTCCTCAGAGGTGAAATTCTGCCTCCCTTCCACTGGAGTCTCCTGCTGCTGCCGACCTGCATGAGAAAACGCAAACACGTAAGCAGATTTTGTAATGCCAACCATGCATTATGGGGGTCTCCAGAAGTGAACTGTGTGTCAATGGGTCAATTTTTACTCTCTGTGGTGTGCAGACTCCAGTCTCACCATCCGCTATTGAGCAGCTGTCCTGTGTCCAGACTAGTTCAAGTGCTTCCTCCTAAACCGTGGATGAGAGGCCTGTTATCTGGGATTCCTCTGCCAGTTCAAGATGTCTCCCTGCTGTCATGGGCCCTCTTGTCCTGCAAGTGTGAGCATAGAGATAGTTGTACTTCGCAGAGAGTTCAATATGACAGTTCTGCTAGTGGCAGCCCCTACTGGTCCTCTACTGGGATTTCCTGTATAACATCTTTCCGTCGGCTCTCTAGAGTTATTGGATGAATGGGGGTGAGCTGTGAAAGAGGGTGGCCTGTGGCTGAAATTCGGCCATTCATCTGTCAGGATGACGTAATGCTTAAACCTTTCTTCCCCCGCCCCCAGGCCAGTGCTTTTGCGGAGCTTCCTTCCCCAGGTCCCGCTTCCTTCTGTGTAGCCTAATGCAATCCTGAAAAAGGAGCGAGGTAAAGAGCAGTCATCTTGGCGGAACAAAGGAGATTGTTGACACTCTGCAGCACTGTACCCATGTCCTGGAGCAGACCTCCTCTGTGATCTCCGTCCAGTCTTGTTTGGTCAGGCAGGAGGACCTCTTCTTGCCATCGCTGGGGAAGAGGACCTCTCGCCCTTCCCTTGCAGCCTGAAGGAGAATCTCAAGAGAGGCATTGCTAAACTGTGGGGCCACTAGGAGTCTTCCTTCAGCCAATGGTCACTGCAGGCTTGAGTTCAGCTCCTTGCTTATCAAGCAGCAGAAAGGAGGTCCAGAGGCAGCAAACGGCACTCTGGAAGGCAGTCTTTCAAACAAGGCAGGACTGAATGTAGGGCTGCCAGGCCTTTATAAATATGGTGCCAGCACCTGCTCCAGGGTCATCTGACGTTGTATTCAGCGTCTCTCCTCCCACCCCTGCTGCGTGTTTGGGGGCCTTACACCTCCAGGATGTAAAATGATGGAGGTGGGGCGGATGCCCATGTGACAGTCGGGGACGGCGCCCATTTCTAACTTCAGCCCAATGTGTGCATGTACACATATTTAATATCTTGCTCTAAATGGGAAAGCAAAAATCTTTCCTCCAGGTTATTTAACTCGTATGAAGTCATATGGGTTGTCATAAAATGCTAATTTTATCTTGGTTCTACAGTTAAAAAATTTTAAATGTTCTTGTTGGGTGGTTTCTAATCCTTGCATGCACACTTTACAGTGGAAGTGTTGGCATCATTCCCTCTAAAGTTCATTTACTAAGAATGATTAACTTCTGTATCCTCTTATTTATTTCTTTTAAGTTTTTAGAAAGAGGTTTTGTATAAACACAAAAGATGGATTACCTCATTGGGAACTTAGCTTGGAGGAGTTCTTGGATCCCTGCTGTTAATTAAGCTAGTTCAGACTCGGTGAAATGGCACAGTCACCTGAGGTTAACCAGTCGTTCAACTCCCTGTCACTACAGGACTCAATACTCCACCTAGCTTGTTTCCTGATTTCATCAAGACTAGTTAAACATATTTAACTAAGGAAAGGCACGAATGTTGAAGTTCTAATTCCTTCTTAAGTGCTCTGTTTAAATTATGTCCTGATCTCACCACCTTTCCTAAGTTAAAGATGGTTTCCCCTGCTGCTTTGTAGAATTGAAATGCAGTAACTTTACTACCTTGTTTCAGCTTCATATTATGTTCACATTCTGCTTCCTTTCCTGATCTCGTGTCTTGAATTTACTCATCGACAAAGCGTTCAGTCTTCTGGGGTTGAGAATTCCAAAGATTCGCAACACTCCTAGTGAAGAAATTTCTCCTATTCTCAGTCCTAAATGGCCAAACCCTTGTCCTGAGACATGACCCCTGGTCCTAGATTCTCCAGTCAGGAGAAAACAGCCCCTCAGTATCTACCCTGTCAAACCCTCTAAGAATTTTATACATTTCAATGTGTTCAGCTGTCATTCTTCAAAACTCCATAGACCCATTCTATGCAATCTCTCCTCATAGGGAAGCCATCTCATGCCAGGAATCAATCCAGTGAAACTTCATTACACCCCCTCCCCCCCAACCCCCACTCCCTTCTAAGGCAAGTACATCCTTCCTTAGGTAAGGAGACCAAAACTTTACACAGTACTCCAGGTGTGGTCTCACTAGAAGCCCTAATTGCAGCAAGATTTCCTTACTTTTATACTCCAGCCCCCTTGCAATAAAGGCTAACATTGCATTTGCCTGCCACCTTGCATTACCCTCATGTTAACTTTCTGTGATTCACATACAAGGACCCCCAAATCCCTCTAAATACCAACATTTACGAGTTTCTTACCTTTTTAAAAATATGTGCTTTTCCATTCTTCCTACCAAAATAGATAATTGCACACTTGCCCATATTATACTCCATCTGCCGCCACCTTGCCCAATCACCTGGGTTGAATTTTACTAGCCCCTTGACGCCATGGGGCGTGTTGCGGGGGGGGTGGGGGGTAGGTAAAATTCTGTGGGGAGAGGCCTGCCTTGACCTGCAACGTCAAGAAGGGCCTGCCACATAATACCGGTGGCGGGGGGACCTCGGTGCGGCACCGCCACTTTCATCTAAATATGCAGATTAACATTAATTAGATGCAAATAAACTTAACTGCAGGCAGTGGCTGTCCCACGCCGATTTTATAGCCGCCATTTGTGCTTCAGCGCCTTCGCAATTCCATATGAAATTCCGAGGTGAGAACCTGGTGGGGAGGAATACAATTTTCAGGGCGGGAGGGGTGGAGGAACGGGGAAATCAGGTTTTTTTTTATGTTTAAATGATGGGAAGGGGTTGAAGGGCAAAGAGGGCAAAGTTTGTAGTTTAAAGGTCGGGACTGTCAAGAATGGTTTTTCGGGGGGGAGACAGTTTATAAATTTATTGTGTGATCATTGGGGGTGGTGGAAGTGGCATTTTTATGGTAAATGTAATGTTTTCATCAAAAGTTAACGTCCTGGTCCCTTTAAAAACTAAAATCTCTGCTAAAGACTTGAAGCCCTTTAAAAATGGCACCTGCACAGTGGCGCCAGACGTCGTTGCTGGGGATGCAGCGGCCTCTGTCATCGGGGGATGGCTGCTTCGTCCCCTCTATTTAAATGGGATAGCGCATCTGCGCCGGATGCACACTGCCATCAGATTGCACCGCCACGAATTGCGGCGCACTCGTAAAATTCAGCCCACTGTATTTTGTGTATTGTTTTGCTAAACTAATAAAAAGCAAGACCAAAGTGCATGTTTGTCTACCTTCTCAAGATTGCGTATGTGAAGCTGAGTTTTGCTATTCAGTTATACCTTGCAGATTATTAAATTTAAACTTTATTTCTAGTATTTAAGTAGATGGCTGCTTACATTTGATCTATCCCTCCAATTTCATGTAGTTTAGTCCATTATGACAAGTGAGAATATGGGCAATTGTGATTCATAAACCTTTTGGATTTATATTGCCCAATCTGTACTGTCTTCGGCTTTTCACTTAATTCTTACTTTCTGGTACAATTGTTTTCTTTTACATTGAATTTATTCTCCATGAGGTGAAGTTAAGTTCTCTTCAATGTTGGTTAAAGGAACATTTATCCAGTCTTATGCCCAAAGTCCAATTCAACTCCCTCATTCTGCCCTAATAATGAACCTCAACCCTAACCCCAACCTCAAAAGTGCAGCCAGTGGTTTCTGTATGACTGTTCCACATCCCGTACAAAAACCATGTTTCCTGAGATTCATACTGATCAGTTTCAGTTCCACAGCCACCAGCTGCCCGCCAATACCGCATGCCTAGGGCTGGATTTTGTTGCTCTCCTGTTCGTGGGCTCCATTGGGGGGGGCGGGGGAGAATCGGAGCGGCAGTGCCCCGCCACGGAGCCTGACGCCACGCCCAATCTTCCCAGCGGCAGGGAAACTCGGCGACACATCCGCCACAGTGCAGCGGGACCCGGATTTCAATATTAAAATCAGTTATTTCAGTATATTTTAAATGAAAGCTGTAGCGATCTTACTAGCATTTCCGAATTTTCCAAGTGACGTGCGGCACTTCCACACCTCTTTCATGTCCAGGGAAAGCTGGTACCACGAGGTGGGGAAGGTGGGGGGAGCTCTGCATTTCTAGTGAAGTGGGGGGAGGGGAAGGAGTCAACACTGCATTCAGTGTAGCGGGTGGGGAGGGTTGAACTCTGCACTTAGGTCAGTTGCGGGGGTGAAAGGGGTCAACTCTGCACTTGGTGCATTTGGGATGGAAAAGAGGTAATCAGGGCTTTTCTGGTTGAATTGTGGGGGGGGGGGTCAAACTTTATTTTTGCTGCAGTTGTGGGGGGAATGTGGTTAACTTTCATCTGTCAACGCATACCTGGCAGTCCTTTAAAAATGGCGCCAGCACCTGCACAGAAACAGGTGACACCATTGACATCGCGGCAGCATGGTGATGCACTGCCTGTGCATGCGGGCCGCCATTTTTTTGGAGCAGCGGTGGGAAAGTAAAATCCAGCCCCGAATGTCAAACAGTCTCCTATTCCAATGTTAGGGCATCATAGCCATGACTTCAAATACCCCCACACATACATATTCCAGCAGCAGTCGGTATTTTTTTTCTTTCTTGTTGGGTGTGGGTGCAGTATTTAATTGTGTGTGTATATAGAATTTTAATATTTGAGTGAGCATATGAAATAAAATCTGAAGATTCAATTAAATAGGTTGAAGAAAACTAATAAAATTTTTGGGTCAAATAGCATTACTGAGTAAATTATTTTCATGTTGGTTGGTGAGGATGGAACTTAATTTTATATTTAAATTTGAGAAGCAATGAAGGACATAAGAGAAAAGAGTTGAATTGAATATGACAAATTAAATCAGTAATTTATATCAACTATATATTTAAATGCTTGTTAATGGTTTTAAGATAACAGTGAACAAATCATTAATTTTAATCTAGTTCTTATACACCATATCAAATCTAAAGTTTCTGAGAATTTCATGGATTAAATGTAGAAAACTGGACAAATAAATTTGAAGTGTAGATAGAATAGTTTTTTTAAATAAGTAACAGATAAAATAAGGTTACTTTTTTAAATATTTAAGTTGCCATGTTGTGGTTTGGAAATGGCAATATTTATTTGAGGAGTGGGAAGGCGGGTTAGAAGTGGAGGTAAGCTGGTTGGGGCAGAGTAAAGCTCTGTTTATATCCCACAGTCAGTGTACAAAGCAACCTGATTCAAAGCTGAGTGGTATTCTCTATAGGCTCAAATTTTCAATGAAATTGATCGTCTGGATTTCTTTAGTATACATTGTTATGACCTATATCTGGTCAATCCTATGAGGGGGAGGGGTGGTTAAATAGCCCAGCACTGAATTTACATTGGGAAAATGCTTGACAAAACTGTGCTAACAGTGAGTCAAACGATGCAGATGGGAAGTGTATACAGACGTAAGATTGTTAATATGCAATGGAAATATAAACCTTCTCATCTTTCCTTGTTTACAAAATTTCAAACTCTAAGCAACTTGCTGTAATACCAGTAGCAAACTGAAACAGTAGTTTGATGTGACAAAGGCAATTTGATTTTTTTTTGCCTCATGCTTCAAGCTTATTCTAAAACAGCTACCTGGATCACCACCATTTTTGGTTCCCTCCTCAATGGGTCATTCTGCTTTAATGAACGTTTTAATTTACACTTCCACTGTGTGCTCAATACCAGGCTCAAGGGCCAGGTAGATTATACGGAAATTAAAACCCTGTCGTGACCATGCGGCTTAATATTGCTAACGCACAAGTTCTATCAACTCCCTTGCTCTAAGCAGGTTTTCTAACTTCCTCAATCTGAGCATCTTCAACTATACCTATCTCCATTGATGGCTTTGGTTCTTTGATATACTCCTGACAAGATTCTTCTCCACTCAACAAGCTTTTGTCATTGACCCCGGACTACCAACTTCATTCTACAATAATTTAGTCATTTCTAATACACACCATATCTATTAAGAATGCAGCTGTCTTCCTTACAAGTGCTTGTTGACCTCCAGAGTGAATAAAGTGATGTATTTTCTGAATGTGCTGAAACTATATAAATCATTTGAGAATAGAAAGTTATTAAAATCTACATATACATAGAAACCTAGGAAACAGGAGCAGGAGTAGGCCATTTGGCCCCTCGAGCCTACACCGCCATTGAGCTAGATCATGGCTGATCTTCTACCTCAGTGCTATTTCCCTGCATTATCCCCATATCTCTTGATATCCTTGTCAGTAGTATATCAAAGAATGAAAGCCATCAATGGACATAGGTAGAGTTGAAGATGCCAAGTTGAGGAAATTAGAATTGATAGAATTTGTGCGTTAGCAACATTAAGACGCATGGTCACGGCAGGGTTTTAATTACCGGATAATCTACCTGGCCCTTGAGCCTGGTGGTGAGCACACAATAAAAGTGTAAATTACAACTTTCTTGATCTTAATATAGAGTAATTTATCGATCTTTGTCTTGAACATATTCAATGACTGAGCCTCCCCAGCCCTCGGGTAGAGAATTTCAAAGATTCACCACCCTCTGAGTGAAAGATTCCTCCTTATCTCAATCCTAAATGGCCTACCTCTTATTCTGAGACTGTGTCCCCTGGTTCTTGACCCCCCAGGCAGGGAAAACATTCTTCCTGCATCAACTCTGTTGAGCCCTGTAAGAATTTTGTATGCTTCATTGAGATCATCTCTCATTCTTCTAAACTCTAGAGAATACAGGCCCAGTCTCCTCAATCGCCCCTCATAGAACAATCCCGCCATCCCAGGAATCTTAATTGGTGAACCTTAATTGCGCTCCCTCTATGGCAAGTATATCCTTCCTTAGGTAAGGAGACCAAAACTGTAAACACTAATCCAGGTGCGGTCACACCAAGGCTCTATACAATTGCAGCAAGACTTCTTTACTCCTGTACTCAAATCCTCTTGCAATATAGGCCAGCATACTATTTGCCTTCCTAATTGCTTGCTGCACCTGCATGTTCCCTACTACTGATGTCAGTCTAATAACAAGGTTCCACTGAGATTTGACCTCGGATCGCTGGATTCAGAGTCCAGATTGCTAATCATTACACCATGGAACCCCCACTAAAATGTAAGTAATGTTTGTAAATCAAGATTTTTTCCAAAAATCCTAAAAATGCTAGATTGTCAAGACATATTGAACAAAACATTTATAATGGTGGCTACAGCTGAGTACTGAAACAGGCCTTTGTGCCTAAGGAGCAGCAATTCCCAAGTAAAACATTCATCTGAAAGCAAGAGGGACAGGATTATAAATGAGCTAACATACTGTTCAGTTCACTATGTGGTGACATTAGGCAGGAGATTAAGTTTTAATTCTGATTGTCTTGGGTCATTTTATTTGTACCCATTCTCACTTTTCCCAACGTGTGTTTATTGGAGTGGTAACTGCTATCACTGCATTATGCACAAGGTGTGTGGATGCACCTAGGTTAACCAAAAATTAATGTTGAACATCAGAATAAATGTATCAGCTTTCTTGTTGACTGGCAAAATGAGTAGATTACAATTGGGAATGTCACTTTTTTTAAAAACTTTCCTTTGCACTATATTTTAAATTCTTGTACTTAGGCACGCCTAGCTTGAACAAAATAGGTTTGCAAATATCCACACTTGTCTTCTTGCTTAAGAATTTTGTCTCTTTGGATATTGGTCACAGGTGCCTCTATGTTGTAGCCAGCCAACCTGATTTCTATAAAAATGGTTAAGTGGTATCTGCATCCAGAAATAGCACTGCTGCTGTTACTGATGTATGATCACACAGTACCACATCAGAAAAGTATAAGTGGGGTGGACATGCAGAACAATTGTTTAGGAAGTTTGAACAGGTCTAAGCTACAAACTCAGGGCTATTATAATGAAAAGATTCTTGGTAGCTTTAAGAGTTCTTGTTTATCAAGTATTCACAGGTTAAAAGCACTAGATTTCAAGAATGGGTAGAAAAATTCCCTGCCTGTATGTTGATTATTGTATCCTAACCATGCATTTATAGTACTTGCCTCCTGACCAATAATGCTAACTTTTCATAACGCATGCTTTCTAAGATACTAACCATATTCTGACTTCATTAGTGCATAATGCTCTTTGCATTTTTTTTGCTTAATTTTTGCAACTAATAGATAATATGGCTGTTTACCTCCTTTGCTGAAAATTTAATTTTTGTTCCTTGAGTAATGCTGAAGTTTTCAAATCTACATGAAGAAAAATATATTTACAAACCAATAATTGTTTTAAATCTCCATTATTGGGACTGAGAAGCAAAAATTAAACAGTTTATTCAAAAATATTTTACATCTGTGTTAACCACTGTCTGGTCCCCTTTTCTAAGCTGGAGCCACCTTTGGCAAGTTCAAATGCCTGGCAGCAGCTACAGAAGCTGAACCAGGACCTACAAGCTGAGCTGGAAGTTCAACAGCAGAAACAGGAGGGGGTCATTGCACAAGCTCAGAGCCTAAAAAAGAGCTATCAGGATGCCAAGGAGCTCCTGAGACAACAAGAGACAAAAATGCAAAACCTCCAGGCCAGACTGGACATTTCTTTATCGGAGATAGCCATTAATGAACAGTCATTATCCAAAACCCAAAATGACTTGCGCCTTGAGCGTCAAAAGAACAAAGAGCAAGCGGATGAATACGAGAGAAAGCTAAGTATGTTTAGCAACAAGTTGCGAGAGAGTGAAGAGAAGCTTAGAGAAGTAGAGGGACTACTTCTTGAAAAGACACAGGCTTTTAGGAATCTAGAAAGGCAAGTGGCTCTTCAGGACGACTATCAGCGAGAAGTGAAGCGGCTGCAAGAGCATCTGGAAGAAGCAAGCAGTCGGTTGCAGAACAGTGAACAAGGGGTTATTCTGAGTGAAGAACGTTTTCAGAAACAATATGAGAGCCTGAAAGAAAAATATGAAAAGGAAAAGGAGATCCTGTCACATAGTGTACAAGAAGCTGAAGAGAAGGTTAGAGAATATGAAGATCGCCTGCAGACTCTTGAAGCTCAGTTAGAGAGAGCTCAAAAAGAAAAACTGGCCATCTCTTTCAAAAGCAGTGAAATGGTGAGGCAAATGGAAGAACATGTGGAGATGAGTGAGGGGACAGTGAAAAGACTGACCCATGATATAGACATCTTGTCAGCTGAGAATGAACAATTGAATCAATGTTATCAGGAAATAGTTAATCAATTGACAGAAGCTGATAGAGAAGTTGAAGGGCTGAAGTTGGAATTAGTGAAGGAACGAGAAGGATATCAAGATCTAAATGAAGATTTTGAAAAGGCTATTCAAGAGGTGAATGCACTAAAAAGTGAAGTAGAAGAAACAAATTGTAAAATTGTGTCAGTAAAGGAATCCTACGAGAGAGAATTTGAAAAGAAAAATAAGGACTTCAATGAGGCTTTAATCAAGCTGGAAGCTTTGGGCACCAGCTTAGAGGAAACCGAGAAGAAACTTCAGCTTAAGGAGGCGACACTTAAAGGCCTTGGTTGGCATGTACCAACAGACATTGATATGCTTATCGAGAAAAAAGAACTTCAGATCAAATTAGAAGATGCAGAAGCCAGGTTAGCCGAACAAGAGATAAAGCTGCAGACAACTAAAAACAATTATAAAGAACTTCTTTCCCAAAACAACAAACTCCAATCAGATCTGGAAACTTCAGGAAAAAGTAATGAACATGTAGCAAGAAGGAGCCTCCTAAGTTGTTCAGTTGAAAATATTCTTCATTCCACAAACAGTTGGTCTGAACCAGAAGACTACCTAAGCTCAGTGAGTTCTGGTGCACAGCTTTCTAAAGAATTAATGGCAAAGCTTCAGCATTTGGACAGCCAATTAACAGCACTAACTAGCTCACAAACACGCACAGAAAGTTGGTTTCCAGGACTGTCGTCATCTCTGAATACTGAAAGTTCATGTGGCACGACAGTGGCAGATAGTTGCATAGCAGATCTGAAAAAATGCCTGGCAATTATTTGCGCACTTGAAACTAAACTATTGATAGCAGAGCAAAATATTAAAGGGGAAAATGTTTGTCCTTTAGGTACATCTACAAGTCTGCAATGTGATGCCAAAAATCACAGAGGACTACTGGAGCCTGGAATTCATTTAAAAGAGCAGGGAAAAGAAAACCAGCCATTAACCTGTTCTCTCTCAGAGCAGCTTGCCAGTTCAAATGTCAAGCTGAAGATTCTCTTGCAGTCTACTAACTCTGAATTCCAAGTACTGCAAACCAAACTACTTCAGTTACATCATATTTTAGAAGGCATACAGCAGAAAACTGGCCAACTTGCTCAAGGATGGAACGTGGAACAGCATAGACAATTGTCTGAATTAGTACATGCATTAGGAAGTTCAGTACAATACTTGCAACATATGGAAGAAGATCTAGCCAGAAAAAATGGAGCATTGTTTGGTGAAGAATATTTAATGAAAGACTCCTTAACAGAGGAGGAAAAGCTAAAACATTTAGTTGACAAACTGGCACTTGAAGCAGCAGCGCTTAACAATATTGCTGATGCTTTGCAGAATTCTGATTCTAGTGTACAAAGTACTTTAGATGAAATTAGAAAACACGGTGAAAGCATTACCATGCCTTTGTTTTCAGTGGAAGAAATCAGTGCTCAAATAGGACATTCTGTTCTTAACAAATTATTAATAGAAGGAGAATTTTGGGCGAATTTACCTAAAATTCATGAAAGCAAGACTTTGGATGTCGAAGAGCAACTGAATGAGCCCATAAATAGTTATCTGAATATGATGGCAAACAGTACTTTAATAAAAGGCGAAATGATGTTCTGGGCCCATAATATTTTGGAGGTTTCAGAAGAAAAACTGCAGCAATTGAAATCAAAATATGTCAAAATACAGCACAGGAGTCAGAACCATGAACAAATGCTCAGGAATGTGATAGCTGCTTATGGCACTTGTAGGTTTGATGGCCTGATCGAGGAAATTCGTAGTGAACTGAATAATGATGAAGAGGGTGAATCGCTCCTCTTTTGTTCTCAGTCCCTGAAACTACCATTAGCATCTGTTTCTACTGACCAAGACTTTGAACTTTGTGTAAGGACAGAGTTAGCACAACAAATTAGAAGAAATGCTTGCTTGTTGAAAAAAATGTCACACTCCATTCAGTCATGTGCCGATGATGATCTGAGCCTCTTGGCCAGAAGGCTTGTTCACAGCATGGATTGCATACCTGCATTAAGCAGACATAGTAATGCTAAAGACATCTGGCCTTTCCTGCTTCAGGATGCAGTGGTGCAAGCTGAATTATCATATGTAATCTCCAAGATTCAGTTGAAGCATGACCTCGTACAATGTGGGGATATACAGCTGAGACTGGAGGCTCTGGAGATGGAGCACTCAAACTCCATTACTTCATTGCAGAGCAAGTATGCAGCTGAGCTGAAAAAACAAAAGCAAGAACAGGATATGGAGTTAAAGAAATTAAAAGGGGAAATTGCAGAGTTTAAAAAATTGGATTTTTCAGGAGCAGGCTTTGGTGCTAGAACAACTCATATCCAAATTGAGGGAGAACCAATTGACTCATTGGACAAGGCTATTGAATTACAGGACATGGCAGCAAGGCATAAGAAAGAGCTGCGGGAAGTGCGAGAAGCATATGAAGCAGAGGTGGAGAAATTAAAAAGGGAGATAGCAAAGGCAGGCGAGACATTGAGGCTGAAAGCAGAAGAAAATGTGAAGGAAATCGATTCATTGACTGTCTGCATGGAAAACTTGAAGGAAAAGCATGTTGAGGAAGTGAGGAGAAGAGGGGAAGAATTTAAAATGGAGAAGAGAGAGCTAGAGCAAAGGTGTGCAAGGGTAAAAGAAGAGCTCACACGAGAAATAGAAGCTTTAAAAGAATGTAGAGATCCTAAAGAATTGGACATTGTAAGTGATCTGCAGAGATCCACTGACCCATACAGAAAAACAGCAAGTGAGCCACATTCCATGGTCTTGCTGAGAAATCGCATACAAGAGCTGGAGTCCCAAATAGATGCCATGAAAAATAAGATTGAAGTCGGTCCAACTGCTCTGCGGGAGAAATATGAAAAGGACTTGGAGAATCTCAAGGTGTCCATGTGTTTAATAATACTGACTAGTAACTGCATGTTGGCTTGTAGCATTACACCTTGCTGCCAGCAATTAGCTTATGTCTGTGTTCAGTTTTGTGTCTCAACCTGCATGGAGGATAGAATTGCATGATGTACTGTTGGACTGGGCAAAATTGTGCAGAGTAAACTTTGCAAATTCTGGGGGAATGGTGGAAAGAAACAGATACTCCAGATGTAATATTTGCTGAACAGTAAGAAACTAGTTGCAATACGTTTTCATAAAAAACTATTATAGAAGCTATCCCAGACCTTGAACCCAGCTGGCTTACTGCCCCAGTGTGGTTGAATTGTACGTGAAATTTGCCCAGTTCCTTTCTGTTGTGCCTATCTTTTGAGTTTGCTGTGTGCTGTTAAGTAATCCTTTCAAATACAGCAGAACCCATTTATCTGTTATGCATCTGGATTTCTGTTTTGTTGCGTTACCAGAGAAGTAAATGTAAACTATAGTAGTTGAAGGAAGGCAGGATAAAGTCCAAATAAATTCATTTTGGCAATTTTTTTTTAAAACCTGTGTATCTCCTGAGATCAAAAGATTAGTGTACCTTTTGTTGACACAATGAACAATTATAGTTTCCAGTATAGTGTTCCTAACTACCGTTGGGTATTAATTTATTCATTACACAAACTCCTTTGATCAGGCCAATCTAAATGATGCCTTAAAAATGTAAACCCGTAAAAACCCCAAATTAAAGGAAAGTTTCCAAACAAAATCTTTTATTTTAAAAAAAAAAGCATCCTTATTTTAAAAGGATAAATTTTTCTTCTTTTGGTACCCATATTTTTTTTACTTAAATTCATTTTGAATTATATCATATTTTGTTACATTTTGTTAAATATTTTATGTTTATGATTGCTGTCAGAACAGTGGGTTCAATTGCATTTGATTAAAGGCATTTCTTCAAAACAGTCTAGCAGTGCTTAGTAATGTAAATTGGTGGCCATGTTACCCGTTGCTGTTTGTCTTGATGCTATGCTACTAATATATGAATCTCCCTTTTTCTTTCTTTCTCTTTCAGCTGGCTACATATCTCTATCGCACCTTTGAGGCACTAATAAACTAGCAACTTATTTGCTTATCAAGAAATGCTGTAAAAAATCTTTTTATCATATTTTCCATTTAGAGACTGGTCTCATTTCACTCTGTTCAAAAGTCTTTAAAGTTGTCCCAAGGGCCAAAGTTGCTTGGGTGGCTAAGATAATTTTGCCCTTTTTTGTCTGGAGGCTTGAGTTCAAATCCAACCAGGGCAGATAAATGAGCATTTTCTCTCCATGGTAGCATTAAATGTCACATTGACCAAAAAGGTTCCCAGTTCAACTCCTGGCGTGTGCTAAGTAAGGTGATGTCCAGCATTATATTGTTACGGGTGCTGCAGTTAGTTAGCTTGATTGCGGGGTGGAAGGCAGAATTTCCATGGTTCTCACTTCTGATTGCCATTACTTGACACCTACTAGCAGTATTTGGATGATTGAATCGCATGCTGTGTTGAAGACTGGCTGCTTGACTGAAATAGTGGCAGGGTGACTAGTGCTTGTGGACCTGTGTGCCACAGAAAAGTCAACACCCAGGGGAGCACGGGCTGGTGAATAAATTTCAGAGAATGCAAAAACTATTATTGTGTTCTGTGATGGTTAAAAAGTACAAATGTACAAAGGGATCCATTTGGAGATTGCCATTTAGTGTTCAAGGTGCTCAAAGCAAGCCAAAGTAAAACATGTGAACCCTTATAAAAGGTATTTAAAGTAAGTATAAATAACGTGCTGTCAAAGCTTTTCGTCTTGCACTCATCGGGACAGACGCAAGCATGCCAAATTTCAAAGGGAGCAGCAATTTATACTGCATGAAAAAAGGGTGCTAATTGATTGGCAAGTTGATTGTGGTTGAGGCATTGCTGTGAAGAATGCACCAGGGAACTATTGTCCCCCATACTTTTGTTTAATTCAGCAAAAAAAGCGCAACAACTGGACATGTTCCTTTTGCCCGCAGAGGATTAGTCCCTGCGTATGAATATATGTAGCTTCTAGCAAACATAAGTGACCCCTTTGAAAACGCAACACAATGTCTAACATTAGATGTGATTCTGCAATTGGACAGCACTTACTGAACAATCCCGAGTATGCTAAGAATTACACAAGCAACCAATTTAAGATCATCAGTCGGGCTTGCAATGTGGCCTACTTACGTTTGCTAGAAGCTACATATATTCATATACAGGGACAGCTAGACCTGTCCTCTGCAGACAAAAGGAACATATTTAGGCATTGCACCTTTTTCCTAATTAAACAAAAGCATGGGAGGCAGTAGTTCCCCGGTGCATTCTCCATGGCAACCCCTCGACCAAATAGAGTTGACTTGCCAACCAATCAGCACCCTTTTCTCATGCAGTATAAATTGTTGCTCCCTTTGAAATTTGGCAGTCTTGCGTCTGTCCTGATGAGTGCAAGATGGAGAGCTTCGACAGCAGGTCTCTCTTTTTCAGCAATACTTGAGTTCCATATGACCAAGCGACTATTTATAAATAACATCTGCCTACATAAAAACAGAACAACACAAGCATTGGAAATCTGAGAAACAGAAAATGCTGGAATTGCACAATAGTTCAAGAAATATTGATCAATGTTTCTGGTGTGATCCTTTATCAGAACTTATGACAGAGCTGAGTCCTGATGAATGGTTAAGAGTTTTGGGTAATTTGTCCTTCTCTTTAGATATTGATCAGCATTTCCAGCATTTTCTGTTTATATTTCATATTTTGTATTTTTGATCATTTTTTGCCCATCGGATTCTCTGCCTAGTTTTACATCACACATTCCAAGTTCAACTTTGGGTTCACTCACTGTTGGTAGTTCCAGGAAGACCACTGCATGGATCCATGCTGCACCTGACATTGGGTTTGCTGCTATTGCATTCTGTTACGTTTCTGGCACATGCTACAATCTTGGTATGAAAATTGAGATTAGTTCAAGATGTTATCCAAACCACATCTTTTGCTTAAAGGGGAGGGGAAGTTTTGATTAAAGTACTCCCCCACTGTATATTGGGGTATTGGTTGACTTTCTTATCTAAAAATGTCAAACTTTTCACTGTGGTAGGATAGTGCATCATCTCACTGACATGGAAGCATCTTGCAGTGACTGCACTGATTGCAGTAAGTTTGTAGCTTTGGGCCAGCTGAAGAACTGATTCGGAATACCCTCTGTTGGCTGGGTATGCAGCAAATTTCCACACAACAGTCAACACCTAAGTAGTTCCAAAGTCACAGGCTCTATTGTGATGAATGGCCAAAGAATCTGCACCCTTTTTTAATAGAAGTTCTGTTGACACAATGCCTTCTGATGAATATTTGTAGTTCTTGGCTGCACTGCCTCACAGCAGTGACATGTCTCACAGGAAGAGGTAATGTGCCTGTTAACACACAACAATGCTGCCGACGTTGAAATTTGGAATCGGAAATTCCACAGCAGTTTGTCCATGGCTCTGTAGAGTAGTATGTTATGTGACAGTTAAAAAGGAGAATAAAACCTAAATTTTGTGAAGGAAGGGAATGATCCAGTGTTGCACCAAGTGTCCTACACTGTAGCAAAGGAGGATGTATGTGCAGCCACAAGTTGAATTTCAGTTGCACAGTCTATTCAATTCAACATGCAAGGAGCAAAAATATGTTCTAATGTTCCCTGGAAAAAAGGGAGAAAAAATTATTTCCTTCCATCCCAGAGAATTGAGTGCATTAAAACAATAGACCAAAGCCTATAAATTAACAATCAGGTTGGCATTGCTACAGAATGAATTTACAGCAATCCCGTATGTCCTATTGACTTTTTACAGGAAACTGTTGCTGCCCGCATTCTGCCAGATATATATGTAGAGTAGTCACCTAGAGGGAAAAAGGAAACTTAAAAGGGTGATTTTCACTTCAGAGAGTAACATGTTCAATAATTCACAGTAGTTTCCTGTCATCTTTAGTTATTTTATTGTAGCTCAATTGTCAGTTTCAGTAAATGCAATCTTTGCAACTGCTGATGTTGAAATAGGAATAACTTCCCCACTGCAGAGCAAAAATACTACAATCATTATGTAGAAAACTGTCCAATGGAGCATAAGTTAATTGGAAAAAAATTAATTGTAGTTACCTTAATCTTTTTAATTAGATATTCTGAGGACCTGCATGCAGCATTCCAACATAGGAAAGGCACACATTTGACCCCCTTTACACCACTCACTGCCTGATCAACTTTGTTGCTTGAAGGAAAGCTCGTGCAAAATCCAGCCCATCACCTCATGGGTTATCATTACTGAGCTCTTGAGATGATATTATTGGAAGCCAATATCTGCCTATCCTTTCATTCATAAGAACCCCTAGTCACTTTTAATCTAGAAGGTTTAAGTATCTGTAGATATTCTGAATTTTGTGGTTTGTAGAGTAAGGGGCGAGGGTTGTTGAATCCTAAATTTTACTTGTACCTTGGGTGCAGGCACACATTTTTACTGAATTTGACACACAAGATTGTGACTTACTTTAATCTGAAATGTGCAGAAAGAGTGGGAAAAATAACACTCTGGCTTCTTTTGTACACTTGCTCGTAGCCACAACGTCAGATGTAAGGGGTAACTTCATCTTTGTATGACGCAGGGAAGTTTATTTTTTAAAAATGGAGGGGAGAGAAGTTTCTTTATGATCTGGTAAGTAAAGGCACCATTTGATGTAGCACAAAAACATAGCCTCTGCTGCTGTTGGTCTAAACCAGGAGCAGTAATTGGACTACTCTAGTTGGTACCTACATCACTGGTCTTGGAAAGAGATAATAAGCTTAGGGTTCCTGTTCCAAATAGCTATCAAGTGACCCCTGCTTAAATATCTATGTATAGACCTTTGGTGAGGACAAGGTCAAGATTTTCTGTAATGCCCTCCAAAGTTGAATAGACTGCAGGCATTCATTCAGAAACAATTTGCAGGTCTACGGGGGAAAAAAGCAGGGGAGTGGGACTAGCTGAGTAGCTCTTAGAGAGCTGGTATGGCCACAACAGACTAAATAGCCTCCTTCAATGCTATTACCATTCTAAGATTCTATCTGCACTCACATTAGGAATACCAAGGTGCCAGAGAGTAGCCGGCCCTTGTGAAATCTCACCATAATTATAATTATGGTCTGCTCTTTTAGACAAGGGAGGAGCAAAAGGGAAGAAAATAAAAACCAAGCAGTGGTGAAATAAAGCTTTAAAATAGAGGCAAAAAAACAATGTTAGACTAGCAACGTGGCACTGAAGGAACATGCAGTTCTGACACAAACTGACCCTCACATGTTGTGCAGTTAGCCTGTAAATGTACTGCATTTGCACAATAAATACTACTATATCATTGCTGTTGTATTCAAACAATAGACCTGGAATGAGTTGTCTCCAATGATATTTATTGAAGTAGAACTCTTTCCAATATACATCTAGTAAACCAGTGATAAGGTGCTCAGTACACAGCCTTTTGTTCTCTTTCATAGGACCAGTCAGTGACAGTTTTGTTTAGTGAGCTCATTTCCATTGGAACTGGATTAAAATTATTAACCTTATGTCATTGGTGTCTGTCAGTGAAAGCAGTTGTATGATCCATCTCCTCAACTGGATTTGAACCCAGGTCCCAGCAATGAAAGGGTAGATTTTGAACACAGTGGGGAAAATGGTGCAATGTATAGCAACTTCATAAAAGCATTTATTCTTTTTGAATGTATTTGTGATGTTGCTTGTAACTACTAGAGCAGTTCGTCCCCTGGTATTACCTAGTCCTCTTTGCTATTGTGTGCTCTTTCTTATGAAAGGAAATCCTCTCATTTATTACTTCTAGTCACAATAATCGGCCAGAATGAATAAGTAAAAGTAAATACAAAGCTATTTTCCACACAGTATGAAGTTGATTTAAGAAACTTTGAAGAAAATCCTATGAATTTTTGCCAGGGAAAAATCAACATAATAAATCGCAACTACCAGCAACATTTAAGAATTTTCAAAAGAAATTGCTCATGATTTTTCTCCCTTGATGTTTTAGGCAACATGTGAGCGTGGGTTTTCTGCTATGGAAGAATCACATCAGAAGGTAATAGAAGAACTACACAGACAGCATCAACGAGAGCTGGAGAACCTGCAGGAAGACAAAGAGCGGCTGTTAGCTGAAGAGACAGCTGCCACCATCTCTGGTATGTGAGGAATGGGTGAGAATAGTATGTATGGCTGATATCTTTACTGATTAAAATTGGGAGGGTAGCTGTCATGTCCACCTACTAAAATAATCAAAATCCTACTTCAGGGATACATTCTGGCCATGTCTGTTCTATTATTGCTGTGTGCAGTTTTCTCCAAGCATAGCCAAAGAATGTTTTCTACCAAATACAGACCCCAATGCTTAGAGCGGGCACATTGATGTTAATGTGATTTACTTGCTGTAAGTGGATGGTGAAACTGCATCGTTGCTACTGGTTATTGCAATAACCAATCTCTGGTAGTTGAAGGGATGCACTGAGTGTAGTGTATATTTTGAGAAGCAGGGAGGCTACAAAAGAAAATCAGTGTCTGCACATCGTTAAGCAGTGCATGCTGTAGCATCTCTTTCATGAATGGTCTTGTGACAGCTCTCATCTGAGGCAAAGCATCTGAGGACAGCAAGGCTTTAATCCGCCAAAGGACTCAAATGGTACGTAGACTGTAGGAGGTTAAATGTCAATTACAAAGGTTTATAACACTTTAGTGGAAAAGGTTTGTGCCATTTGCCCCAATATAGGCAGATGCCCATGACAGGTGTGGGTGGTTTAAAGGGGTGGGGAAGTGTCAGCCTAGGTTGTGTTCAAGTCCTGGGAGTGGGACTTGGGCCCACAACCTTCTGGTTTCAAGGCAAGTGCTGGCACCCAAGCTAAATTGACTAGGGCACATTACATTAAAAATACCTTCACAAGGAGGAGTACACAGATGACAAAATGGCTAGATTGATGATCAAAGAATTGATTCTAGTCAGAACGCTTTTTGATGGCAGCTGTTGAAATGGCTTGTTTTCATATATAGGTTTAACAAACCCTAGCACAAAAATTGTTCGTTGAGCCCCCATTTTTTGCACCATCCTTCACCAAATTATGAAATCAATTGACTAATGCATGCACTTTCTAAATGCTTGCTGAAAATCTTATTTATACTTTCCATACATATTCCAAATTCTTGCAGATCCCTCCACGTGGTTATAAAGCCTGAAATTTATAAACTCATTCAGAGGTAGTGTAGTAAAGTGTGTCCATCCATGTGTCAATGTGAGGGATAGGTTGTAGTTGTATTGGATTTGATGGTATAATTGTCTATATGCCTGTGTCACACAGGTTTCTACACCTGGGCTTTCTAATTATCAAAAATATAAATGATGCATCACTGAAGTAAAAGTCATCTTAATAAAGCCAGTCGTTCAAAGGTTGTGATTAAATGCAGTCACCTGTAGAATGCAGTAGAGATAAATGTGCTGTTGAACATGGAAGCTCTGAATTTTGCAGTTGAGTTGGCCTGTGGCACAAGCTTAGTTGTTCTAACAACTCAGGCCATGCTGCGCTAAATGTTTGCACTGAAGTCCCTCTTTATAATTTGAATAGGCTACTGGCACAAGCAAGGCTTGTCCAGAGAGCTTGACATGTAGAACTTCTGGCTAGGGAGCATAAAATCTGTTTGCAGCATGCCATTAAAGGGAAAGTTGTAATGGTGACAAAAGCTAATTAACCACAATGGTACAGTGGAGACATATGAGTAACACTACTACATTTGTAGTTAAAGAATTGGATGTCCTGCTGCAGTAAATGCACCAAAGGAGGGTAGCACTATTTGGAACTGAAAGTCACCCTCCGATAAAAGTACACATGTCAGCTTCATAAAGCGAGGTCAATAACTAAGTTGATGCTGTCATCCAGGTCTCTTGTACCTGACTCCAAATGAGTAAGTTGTTTAGTCTTATAAAAAGGCGAAGGTAACTCTTTATTTTGCTCACATTTCTTGTGGGCCTTAGCAAACGTGGCACAAACCTAAGCTGGGGATCTGCCACTCCCTTTTTGAAGCATTGTACACAACCATTGTGCCTTTGAACCTACTTTTCATTGTGCCGGAAGGACACAGCACACTTTAATTGTCAAGGGAGATGATAGGCCAAGCTGCATCATGGAGTCAGAACCATGGATGCAAAGGATAATCCTCTTCTGCTAACAGGCATCCACCCAATGATCTTTCTCCTTCAAATAATGTACTATGCACTTTCACACAATGAAGGCATCATCCCACTTTCTTAGGTAATAGCCATTGACATGGATCATCATGTTTCTGTGATCAGATGCCAACCGAACTTAATTGAATGCAAACCTTTCCGTTCATGAAAGCCATTGGGCTCATTAAGAGTCCTGAATTTTACTTTGTGCCATTTACAACACACATCCCTCTAGGGAACCCCACCACCAATTGAAAATTGTATGCCCTGAACAGTTCATGTCTCCTTTTCATAGGAAAAGCGATGAAGGGGTTTGTGACTTGCTCAATATAGATGTGTTTTACAGAATTCCTGATGTAGCATATGTCTCCTAGATTGAAAGTGGCATTAAAGCTTCACTCTATATGGTAACCTTCTCATCTATGAGAATAGACATCCCTGTTTGTCTGCAGGTCACCCTACACCAATTGGTATAACTCTTGTGACAACCCCTCCAATGAAGTGAAGGTGGCGAGGATATCTGCAAGTAGTTTTATTATTCTATACACAAAGATTTCAGAGTAGGGATGGGTGTGGACAGAATGTGTCAAGTGTTGCTGCACTTGCGTTTGTGAGAAACTCCTTTTTCTCATCTCAATTTTGGAGTGCTGTTCTAACCCTGAAAAGAATTGCCATCCTCACGTGAGCACTTTGTATAATACTATTCAAATAGTAGCAACAGCAACCAAGAATAAAGAGGGAAAATATTGTCAGGAAGAAGTGCAATAATGGTTAACTACCCCAACAAAGCAACCCAATGCATAAAGCAAAATTTAACTGAAAATGCCAAATACAAGCACTTCATAACAACTGCCCAACGTTAACTTGCGTACACAACCAACACTATTTGAATTTACTATAGTTTTTAATCAATATTTTCACTTCCAAGAAAATTCATGAACAGTTTATCATTGTCCACTGGGTAGTCAATAAAGGGGAAAAGCAGTATCCTAATATAAGAGCGTCCAAACTTTTTATCCTCGTGTGCCACTTGGATGCAAGCTACAGAGTCTCATAGATCACTTATGAAGTTTAAATAAATATTTTCATTAATTTGCATATATCTCTGGTTATTGGCAAACATAGATTGATGTTCATATGTAGGGTTTTGCTCCCAAAGTAGGTAACAGCTCTTTGCAAATCTCCAGCCCATAGAACTCAAAAAGGTTAAACCGGCAAGTAGAAAAGCACAAAGAAAATGAGAGTTGCTTGAGCTTTGTGAACCAGGTTTTTATGGCTTACAGGTGCTTTGTGGAGTTGGCATTAGAAGGACAGGAAGACTTGAATTAGCAGACTGCAACAATAATAGCATTAGTTAACATAGAGCATTATTCTAAAAAAAAAAATTATTTTATGCAGCTACAGACAATAATGAAAGGGGTTGATCTGTTGTACAAATGAGCAACTATACTTTTTCCCCAAAATGCAAACTAATATTTTAGTGTGGACAAAGGCAAAGTACTGCTGGATTTATCCAGATGATTACATTTAGAATTCTGGGAAACAATGACCAGTGTGTTTGTTGAGATGCCTGGATGTTGTGAGAATCGAGGCAAAATAACAATCTGCATAGAAACTACACGATGCAGGTACAATTAAAGAAAAACTAATTGATAATTGAAAGAAATGTGTAGGGCATTGTTGGCGCTAAGTCAGTCATTCATTTAAAGGGCCTTTTCATAGATCTCAATGGAAGCTTTTATCATGGTGGATGAATGAGTTTAGTTCTCAATGTGATAAAAATTTGTCAGTACTGATGAGGTGCGGCTACAGATGTGGAACGCTGCCTTTGTTTTGAAAATGCAGTGCTGAGTTTAGTTCCAATAAGGTTCAACCACTTGGCTTAGATTCTGTAACCACATTTCCCTGGTGATCTTTCAGCACAGAAACCTTCATGGAGATAATTTCCTGTAGTCTTTATGTGCAGTGACATAAACAAATGTGGGAAGATTCCCAGTGAAATCATAAACGGATCGCATTTGTTTACCCCGCAGATCTTCTCTCCTTCAGAATTAAATTTGTAAAGAAATGTTAACACGCCCCTTTATATCACGTTACACAAAATTAAAATGAACAGTCTTAACTGATGTTGAACTTGAACAAAATTATTTTTCTTATTGAATAACTTCGGCAAAGTGCTCGTTTTGTTCCTAAGTGAAACTATACTACATCAGTGTTTAATTTAACCAAAAATAATTCTTTTTCACATTGGGGCATCAGTGAGGTCAGATGAAATCAATTCTATTAAACATGCATGCACTTTACACTAAATGCTCTGTTTTTGGAAATCTTTGGCATCCTCTGGTTTTACAGCTGGCATGATGATTTGTCCTGTGGAGTGTAGGTCTTCAGAAAGTCCTCTTCATTCATTGAATTTATTTGTCTTGACTCTGCATTTTGTTAATTATAGTGGTAAAATCTTAAAACAGTCGACTCCTCTTGAAGTTTGAACAAGTCAGTCCATCTTATTTGGCCTTCACAAGGGACCTGTTACCAGTAAACACTAGGGACACAGGAGGAAAGTGAACAAAAGTCCTCTGGATGTGGGAAATGGGTCGGAGCACAGATGTTTCTTAACACCGTAAATATATTGAATTTTTCCATCGGATGTGGAACATATTGGTGTGTGTAGCTGATTTTACATCGATCTTGTTCTATTAACATCAGTACGCACTATTTCTGCCACGCTGATATATAAATGAGGAAACTTCTGCCACTTGAAAGGCGCCAATAATTCTAGTTTTCAAGCGTGTTGTGCATGGCTGCCAGAAGCACAGAATATAAGCAACCTTTCCCTGCAGTAGGCACATTCAACACACTGGAAAATACTGAAAAGGTGTTTGAGATTGCTGGTCTCCTTTAGATTTGACATCAGTGCATTGTTGCTCGCCCCACTTTAACTCATTCTTTTCCAGGACCTGAAAACTGACGTTCCTTGCCTCCGTAGTCTTCCCTTCCTTTACAGACTTTCCAAATCCAAGTTTTGCCTTGACAATACCTTGCCTTTACTACTTTTTTCAGTCTTGGATGAGTCCTATGCTGTGGCATTAAAGCTGCAGTTGATGTAGAAATTTATAGTCAATGCAAAAGGATGGTTATGGAGATTGTTGGTGTAAGTCTGGCCTTTGAAGAATTCAGTGGGTTTGGTTTAAGAAACCTTGAATCCTCATTTGTTCAACTACCTATAAATGAGGCTCTTAATCCACTTGCATGAGCAGGGACACTCTGGGACAACTGGGCTTCATGTTGTAGATTGCTGCCATCTGGTGGGAAAGGCAGAGATCATTTACTGTTTCTTTTGTCCTTTTGATATTTTCTCGTATTTTTCTGCTTGTAGTTCTAAAATCCGGTGTTTGTTTTTTAAAAAGCTATTGAAGCAATGAAGAACGCACATCGTCTGGAACTTGACCGTGAACTGGAAAGAATACGAAAATCGCAAAGCACCAATGTAAATGCAGATCTCGATGAAATATGCAAACAGCACGAGTAAGTGCAAGATGAATGGTTTTGGCTGGGTCAGCCATAGTCCAGATCTTGGCTATGCTCTGGCTGAGTCATTTCCCTGTAGGTTAACCCTTTATGTTCATTTTCCTTCCAAAAGTACAGTATCACAGTTAACTTCTGTGATTAAAGCATTAATTTTTTGTCTTTTTTAATGTGTTAGTCGCAGAAGTTATACAAAGAAATAATACTGTATTTTAAAAGTAATTTCTAAGAGGAGCTCAGATACTTATTACCTGGGTATTAGCAGTACTATCCAGCAGTGCTCATGTCCTGCTCCTGCATTGTGAAGTGTAAGGTAATGCCTAAGTGTACGAAGGCTGACACTGAGATACACACCAGTCCTACATCACAACACAGGAAAGAGGTTTTCCTTTCGCCCAGTTTCCTCTAACTGTACATGCTGCAGTTTGCAAGGTTTTTGATATAGTTGCATTGATGTTTGCAGATTGTGATACACTTGTATTAGTGTACTATTTAACTCTATTGGCTGTTGCTTGGACCAGTGAAGTGAAGGACCCAGCAGTGATGTAGGGCTTTATTTAGAGTGATGCAGGAAGTTCACTGTGTTAAGTATTCACGTGGTGCAGATGAGTCTGTTGATCAGCGTGCCATCCAGCTCTGGGGCAGCTGGTGTGTATACACTTTAGTAGTAGCCTGTTAGTTGAGGTAAAGTGTTGTAATGTCAATAGTTGACCTAGTTACCAAGTTGTCAGTCTGCAGAATCTGGACTTTGAGAGGGCAATAGCTTTTTTTTTACAAAAACCTTGTCTCCCATCTCCAAAATAGACATTGGAGGAGGGTGCTTAAAGAATAAAGGCAACTTTTTTTTTAAGAGATACAGCACTGAAACAGGCCCTTCGGCCCACTGAGTCTGTGCCAACCAACAACCACCCATTTATACTAATCCTACATTTAATCCCATATTCCCGACCACATCCCCACCTTCCCTCAATTCTCCTACCACCTACCTACACTAGGGGCAATTTACAATGGCCAATTTACCTATCAACCTGCAAGTCTTTGGCTGTGGGAGGAAGCCAGAGTACCCGGCGGTAACCCACACGGTCACAGGGAGAACTTGCAAACTCTACACACGCACTGAAATCTAATTAACTTCAAAAATTGAAGGGGAAAAGTAGTTGTAAAACAACAATGATAGGAAAAGAGGAACATTCAATTTAAAATATGAGAAAGGGAATAGGAGGAGAAAAAGGGGCAATATGTAAAATGATTGTTTCTCTCATAAAACGATCATACTAAAGTAGTTTGTGTTTGTTACAGTAATAAATTCATTCCTGATGTATAAATGGATTTTTAAAAAACTAATTTGCTGGTATAACAGCAAGTGAGCTGAAAACAGACAAAACTGAGGATTTTTATACTGGGTTGTATTTTGGATGATAGTAGCTGTAATAAAATAAACTTGAAATGGATGCTGTAATTGGGTCAGATAAAAATTGATTAAAACCTATATGAACTGATTAAAATTTTTAATTGGGATTAATCGCTATTAATTTTTTTAATTGCTTGACAGCACTAAACGTAATACATTCTTCTTGCCACGATTTGAACAAATACTTTTTTGGTTATCTCAAGAAATCTAGACATTGACTAGCACTCTGCAGTCCTCTGCTTAGAGTTATACACATCACCCTATTGTCATAGGAAGGCACTGGTTCTCACCTACACTGTCATAGGGAGGTACCAGTTGGAGGCCAGGTGATTCCCCACTAGGAAGGGAGGGAAAGATAGTTATCCTAGGTTAGTCTGGCATACCTCCCAAGCAGGTAATTTCAGAAAAACATCACCAGAGGCCTAGGAACAGGTCATCCACCTTTTTGGCTGTAAGAATGTGCTTTTGAATCTTCATTTTTTTTTAAAATCTCCATTTTCTCTGTCAAATTTTACGACAATAATTTGCATTTATGCAGTGTTTTTAATATAGCAGAATGTCCCAAGACACTTTACAAAAGCAAAATCATACCAAAGCACTCATTTTTCTGATGGGGTGACTAAGTGATCTTCCATGTTTCTAACCCCTGCCTTTTTTAAATCTCATTTTCTGTCTCTATCTATGCAGCTCCTGCCTTTGATGTAACTACTTTATTCTGTCAGCATATAATTAATCTTCTCCATCTCATCTTTGAATATCTCCCGCTGTTTTCCACTGTGTGGTCAACCATTTCTTTCCACCCAATTAATGTGGGCTAGGTTCCCTTTCATCCCACTGAAATTGGCTAATTTCCAGACCAACTTTTATATTGGATTCCTGTTTTTCTTTTTTCAATGTGAGCCAATTTTAGATTCTGATGAATAGGGGAGACTGTGGCGTAGTGGTAGTGTCACTGGACTAGTCATCCAGACCCTCAGGCTAATGCTCTGGGGACATGGGTTTGAATCCCACCGTGGCAGATGGTGACATTTGAACTTAATAAATCTGGAATTAAAAGCTAGTCTAATGGTGACCATGAAACCATTGTCGATTGTTGTAAAAATCCATCTGGTTCACTAATGTCCTTCAGGGAAGGAAATCAGCCTCACCTGGTCTGGCCTACATGTGACTCCAGACCCACAGCAATGTGGTTGACTCTTAAACACCCTCTGAAATGGCCTAGCAAGCCACTTAGTTCAAGGGCAATTAAGGATGGGCAACAATTGCTGACCTAGCCAGTGACGCCCACATCCCATGAACAAATTTAAAAAAATTACCCAATGTTTTCCTACCTTCAAGATGCTATTAATTCCTCAAGCCAGATCTGGCACCGCACCCTTGTTGGACATGCAACATAATGATTTATGGAAACATTCCTGAATGTGTTTTAAAAACCCTTTCCCATTTTGAAAACTTTTTATTTTATAGCATTCTACTTATGGCTGTTAAAGTCCCCTGTCATTACAAACTCTGCTGCTACTGTAATCCTTTGTGTTGCCCACAAGTCTCATCCTTGATTTCTGCTTCACTATTCAGTAATGTATAATGAACTCCAAATATGGCAGCAAATCTCAGACAGACTTTGTCTGACCACCATTAATAAGTTGTCTTTAATTAGTAAGATCATGTCTCCTTTTTTCCCCCCTTCTCTCTCCTGAAAATTTTATACCAGTAATATTTACTTAGTTTTGCCCCGGCTGAAGCAGAGTTTCAGTCAAGGTTGCATCATCATTTCCAACTGCTCTAATTAGTATGTCTAGCTCTGCGACTTAATTTCTGATACTTTTTGTATTAATTACATATACAAATAAACACTGCAATTCTGACACATTGATATTTCTGTTTACCCTTCCAGTTTTTAGATACTTTCCTTCACTAACCTCCTTATACCTCTCCTATCTGCCTGAGATTTAACACTCTATAGCTGCATGCCCCGCCCAAACCCGAGCTTATTATTTTAGACCTTTTCCCCCTTCACTATAATAATTCTTAATTTCACCTCCTTTACCAGTGCTCTGTTTTTCCCCTCTGCAAAAAAGCTTTGTCTTCCACATGATCTTGACCAGAGCAACTGGTTTCAACCATCCTGGGGGTTGATCCAATCCCGCCAAACATGAGGAACTGCAAGAAATTAGTATTAATAAAGAGGTAGTACTCGAAAAATTAACTGGATTAAAGCTTGATAAATCTCCTGGACCGGATGAGCTACATCTCAGAGTGTTGAAGGAGGTGGCTATAGAGATAGTGGATGCATTGGTGGTTATCCTTTTAAAAATTGTATAGATTCTGGAAAGGTTCCTGCAGACTGGAAAGTAGCAAATGTAACCCCACTATTTAAGAAAAGAAAACGGGGAACTTACAGACCTGTTAGTTTGACGTCAGTGGTAGGGAAAATGTTGGAATCTAATCTAAAGGATGTGATAACTAGACACTTAAAAAATAGTAATATCATTGGGCAGAGTCAACATTTATGTATGAAAGGAAAATCATGTTTGACAAACCTGTTGGAATTTTTTGAGGATGTTACTTGTAGATAAAGGAGAACCAGTGGATGTCGTATATTTGGATTTTCAGAAGGCTTTTGATAAGGTCCCACACAGGAGGTTAGTAAACAAATTAGAGTACATGATGGGATCCGGAGTAATATACTGGTATGGATTGAGAATTGGTTAACCGACAGAAAACAGAGCAGGAATAAACAGGTCATTCTCAGGGTGGCAGTCTGTTACTAGTTGGATACCACAAGGATCAGTACTGGGACCACAGCTGTTCACAATCTATATAAATGATTTTGATGTGGGGACCAAATGTAACTTTTCCAAATTTACTGATGACACAAAACTGGGAATGTAAGATGTGAGGAGGTTGCAAGGAGGCTTCAAGGGAACTTGGACAGTCTAAATGTTTGGGCAAGAACACAGCAGATGAAATATAATGTGAATAAGTGTGAAATTATCCACCTTGGTAGAAAAAAATAGTATTTCTTAAATGGTGAGAGGTTGAGAAGTGTTGATGTCCAAAGGGACCTGGGTGGCCTTGTTCAAAAGCTAGCATGCAGGTGCTGCAAGCAGTTAGGAAGCCAAGTGGTATGTTGGCCTTCATCACAAGGGGTTTTGAGTACAGGAGTAAAGAAAGAAGTCTTGCTGCAATTGTATAGAGCCTTGATGAGACCGCAGCTGGAGTATTATGTACATTTTTGGTCTCATCTAAGGAAGGATATACTTGCCATAAAGGGAGTACAACGGAGGTTCACCAGACTAATCCCTGAAATGGCAGGGTTGTCTTATGAGGAGAGTCTGAAGAAACTGGGCCTGTATTCTCTAGAGTTTTGAAGAATGAGAGGTAATCTCATTGAAACTTACAAAATTCTTGCAGGGCATGACAGGGTGGATGTAGATAGGATGTTTTTCCTGGCTAGTGAGTCTAGAACCAGGGGTCATAATCTCAGAATAAGGGGTGGGACATTTAAGACTGAGATGAGGAAGAAATCCTTCACTCAGAGGGTGGTACATATTTGGAATTCTCTACCCCAGAAGGCTGTGGGAGCTCAATCATTGAGCATGTTCAAGACAGAGATCAATAGATGTCTGGATACTAATGAGATCAAGGGATATGGGGATAGCGTGGGAAAGTGGCGTTGAGGTAGATGATCAGCCATGATCTAATTGAATGGCAGAGCAGGCTTGATGGGCTGAATGGCCTACTTCTGTTCCTATGCCAGAACCCGAAGAAAAGCACTACAGCTGAGTATTCCTGCACGCTCAGTTGGTACAAGGCTTTCTTTCAGTTTGATTCTTCTGGATCAACCCTTTGGCCTCCCCACATCACTCCCTAAAGCTGTTTCAGGATGCATGCAATCTATCTCATTGTAACCTACATCATTGCAGGGGATTTGAAATGTGAGTAACAGGGAAATAAAATTCAAACCAAGTAACAGGAAGCTGTTGCAAATATTTCACACCCAAGTTACTGCCCTATTCTTTCCCCCAACCCCTTTTATCAATCAGTCTAATTTTTATTTTTTCCCTTGCCCAATGTGGATGTCAAATAAATTACATTAGAATTTCAGCTTGCAGCACCATTTTAAAATTGAGTTCTGCAAAAAAAATTACTGTTAAGTGTAATGGGCTAGTGAATCTCAAATTATGGTACAGAAAGAACTTACCCCATCGTGTCTACACCAGTGCTAGTTCCTCGACTCTCTACTCTAATCCGATTTCCTTGTTGTTTCTCTGTACCCTTTAATATTTTTCTTCAAATTGTTTCTCTAATTTCCACCTACATGTTGTGATTGACTTGGCTTCCACAGCCATTTTCAGATGTATGAAAAAAGAGGTGGGAGAAGACCATCAGGCCAATGAAGCCCACCCGCCGCACAGCCCCATCCAGACATGGTGTAACAATGCACATGTTTGGCCCACCCTTGTTTTACAACCAGGCAAATTCCTCTCCAACTCCGAGGCAATCAAGCAAAGTGTCAGGAGACTGCAGTCCCTATAAATCCCCACAATTACTAGTGGTAACTAGCCCTTTATAACTGGAAATGTCCTCCACGGGGGAACTTGTCAAGTTGCCCGTTAAAGAACAGCGGTGGATCCATACCCACCACATGTAAAGGCAGTCTGTTGGAGATAAGTGGCTGTCTGTCCAAAGTAATAAGTATTGGCATCTCACCCGGCGCTCTTCATGCCGTCTAGTCCGAACATCTCAAGTAACCTCTCTAAACTAAGTCCAATCCCTTCATCATTTCAAAATCTCTACCATATTTCTCTAAGCTTTTGTTTCTCAAATGTAAATAGTTCCAACTCGTGGACCCTTTCTTCATAATTAAGTGCCCTTAGACTAAGTATCATTCTGATCGCCCTTCCCTGGACTTGTCCAGAGTCTTATTGACCTTCAGGGAGCCACAGTGACACAGAACTGTTATCAGCCTTCAGGGAGCCACAGTGACACAGAACTGTAAGTGCAGATGTTCCAAAGCCTTATAAATCTAAGTCTAATACTCTTTGTTTTGTACTCGATGGTCATGTCTGTACAACCTCAAAACTTTTTTGCTTTACATACAGCCACTTTCCAAAGCTTCCATACCTTCAGCAAATGATCAATAACTTTTCCTTGGGCCCTGTTGCTCCTACTGTTACTTCCACATGTTACCTAATGATAAAACATTCCTTATCATAATGGCCGTTTATGTGTGAAAAAAAATCCTTTTTGTGTTTCTCCCATTGTTACCAATTCTGAGACCTCTAAATAAATTTTCACTACGTACTGTTGCGACCAAGCCAAAAGTCCATCTGAGGTGAATTTTGTCTATTGTCATTGTGACAAGCTACCCCATAGTGCCTTACACCGTAGCTTCACATTTAAAGTAAGCAGTCAGTGGGGGAATGGGAGAGAAATGTGCTGTCTCTACAGATCTGCATTGAAACTTCATATCAGGCCAGTGTACATGGAAAACCTGAAACAAATTTCCACACTGCAAAACTGAAGAGCATTGAGAGGCAATTTGAAACAAATCTCTTTAGAACAGCACAATGAGTTCTTTTAGTAATGGTCATATGCTGTATAAGCCACATGTCCCAGAGCCAGGTATCAGTATGCCCCTCCTCCCCCACCACCACCTTTCCAGCTACCCTAGCTAGCTTTTCTGAGGCTACTCAATCATTTTCATTGGGGTAGGAACGAAAGTCCTCCTGTCTGATCTGAATTGATTGTCAGTGTGTTTCATAACATACTAAAATATTGTTACTGAATAACAGTTTGAAGATTGAATATGTTTAATTTAGCAGCATCGAAGAAATAAACTATTTCAACTTTGTTTGACAGTGAGGAACTGGCATCATTGCATCGAGAAATCGAGGTCTTGTCAGAGCAGTATTCCCAGAAGTGTCTAGAAAATGCACACTTGGCTCAGGCTTTGGAAGCAGAACGACAGGCATTGCGACAATGCCAGCGTGAAAACCAGGAACTAAATGCACATAACCAGGTATGATGTGTCCCCTACTCGCCTAAAATTCCCTGCAAATTGCCACAAGACTTATAATGTTCAAATGAAGATAGTGTGAAGAGAATTACCAACCTTAGCTGATTTCTGTTGGGGCAGAACAACTGGCTGGAAAGGGAAAAATAAGACAGCATTCCTACTCTTGCTGGAAAATGCATACTTGTGAATATTGAAAAATGTCAAACTTGGGTGGGTTATCCCACCGTTCAGTTTGAGTAAAAAAAAAATAGTGAATTGGCCAAAGCACTCACGTGCTGTTTATGTTCATGGAACAGTCTGCCTTCAAGAATTAGTGCCTTTAGAAAATTGTTGGGGAAGTCGGGGGGGCTAGCAGAGACTTATTCTTTCCAGTGTGTAGTCAGTACCTTGTCAATGCTCGGACCCTTGACTTTCCTTTGCAAGGTTAGCTCTGTTAAATCATGGTCAGCTAAGCAACACTGGTTATGGAAGCCTCCAAGTACGATTCTAAGATATCTGTTTCTTCACTCTCTTTAAGGACTGATAATCCCTCAATCTGCTTCACCCAGTAACCAGTGCCTCCTTTCTTAAACCTCTTTCCTAAGGGGACTCCTGGCTGTCCTGTAAAATGGCCTATGGATAGGATTACCTAAGACATACGGTACAGAAACAAGCCATTTGGCCCTACCAGTCTATGCTGGCATTTTGGCTCCACTTGAGCTCCCTCCCATCTTCCCTTATCTAAATCTGCCATCATAACCCTGTATTCCCTTCTCCGTCATGCCTGTCTAGCTGCCCCTTAAATGCATCTATACTATTCACTTTAACCACTCCCTGTGGTAGCGAATTCCCCATTCTCGGCACTCTTTGGGTAAAGAAATTTCTTCTGCATTCCCTATTGGATTTCATGGTGACTATCTTATATTGATGGCATCTAGTTATTCTGTTCCCCACAAGAAAGAACATTCTTTCTGTATCCACTCTATCAAAACCTTTTATAATTTTAAAGACCACTATTAGGTCATCCCTCAGCACCCTTTTTTAAGAGAAGATACCCAACCTGTCAATCCTTTCCTGATATTTATACCCACACATTTCTGGTATCATACTTGTTGATCTCCTTTGCACCCTCCCAGTGCTGCTATATTCTTGCTATAATATGGCGACCAGAACTGCACACAGTACTCTTAAGTGTGGTTTGATGCAGGTTTAGCATAACTTCCCTATTTTGCAGTTCTGTTCCTCTAGAAATAAAGCCCAGTGCTTGGTTTGCCTTTTTTTGCTAACCTGTGGTGCAAGTTTTAATGATTGGTGTATTTGTACTTCACGACCCCTATGGCCCTCTACCCCACCTAGACTTGCACCGTCCAAGTAATAAGTGACCTCCCTATTCTTCCTACCAACATGTACTACCTCACATTTATCTGTGTTGAACTTCATTGCCAATTATTTGCCCATTCTCCAAATTTATTAATGTCCTCCTGTAATTTGTTGCAGTCCTCCTCAATATTGACTATCCCCCTCCAATTTGGGGTCATCCACAAATTTAGAAGTTATGTTTTTGATTCCAGAGTCCAAATCGTTAATGTAAATTGTGAGTGGTCCCAGCACTGATCCTTGTGAAACATAATTTCCCACCTTCTGTTACTCTGAATAACTACCCTTTACTCCCACTCTCGGCTTTCTGTCGTGAAGCCAGCTAGCAATCCATTCTGCCACTTGTCCCCTGACTCCACATTTTACTTGGGACAATCTTATTACCCAGTGGAACTTTGGCTGTAGCACTATTGGGTCAGCCACAAGTTAATTATGTTCCCACATAGCAGAACAAATATCAAGCAATTTCATGCATCTTTAATGGTGGCTGAATCTGTAAATGTTCTCTGGTATGCAATACAATGTAACTTTTTTTTTACAAGTTGTTTGGTTCTAACTTTCGTATGCTCATGTGTTCCTCTTTTAGAGTCTTAAAATCTTAAGTGTTTAAAAAAATGTTGACTATTTATTCTGGGTTTTTTTTACTGGGTTTATTGTTTCCAATAGGAGCTGAATAATCGTTTGGCTGCAGAAATAACCCGGCTGAGAACAATGATGACTAGTGACAGTGGAGGGGATGTCACTGGCCTATCACAAGGCAAAGAAGTATATGAATTAGAGGTAAGCCATACGTATGCAGAACAAAACTCTTAAGAACGGAAGTATCAAGGTATTAAATCTATTCTACTCACAGGTTTGCTTCTGATTAGAAATTTGATTATACAAGACTGCAACACTGCCTATGAGGATCTAAGCCCTGTGATTCAGATTAGGTTTGTTCTTCAGAATTACTTGATGCTATTTTTCTTGGGCATGGACAGGATTGTAAGAAGGTGCAGTGAATCCATAACTGGGTGTGCAGGAATAGAAGGGAAAATGTAAAGATTTGGAAGAGGAGAAAGGATCAGCTGAACAGTGAAATGTTCACTGGTGAGTTGGGGGAATTGTTTCAGATTGCCAGACTGTTTATATTGTTAACAAACTCCCCAAAAATTTGAATGCAGTGAAGGAAAATCAGAACCAGAGTGGAAAAATTGTATTGCGTTGCTCTACAACAAAAAGCACTCCATCAATATAATACAAAACAAACAAAAAGTGATCTGTTCAGTCTGGAGAATTCTAATTTTGAAAACCGTCAAAAATGAGTCTCTAGTATAGAATTGCATTCAGATTTTACAACGATCGGTGCAGTTTCACAAATTAAAGAAGGGACCTATTGGGCTGGACTTTACGAATGCGCCACTGTTCACGAAGGCGCATTGTGATGGCGGCGCCGTCCCTGAGCCCCGCGATATTGTGCGCGGGGGGCTCATTTAAATAGAGGGGGTGGAGCGGCCACCCCGATGACGTAGAGGGGGCGGCTGCCGCATCTCCGGCAACGGCGTCCGGCGCCATTTTTAAAGGGCTTTAAGCCCTTGGGTGAAGTTTTAATTTTTAAAGGCAAAGTAATCGGCATTTTTATTGAACAGGTAATAAAGATATAGTGGCCCTCTTCCAACCCCGCCAATAGTAATTTCAATGCCCAAAATGACCAACACTTGCCTTTTTCCCTACCGGAGTTGTGGGGCGGGTGGTGCTGCACTGAGGTCCCCTCGCTGCCAGTAATATACGGTGGGCCCTTCTCAACATCGTGGGTCGAGGCGGGTCTTACCCCCCACCCCCGCAGAATTTTACCGGCCCCTGCACTGCAACCCGCGGCGTCGGGGCTGGTAAAACTCACCCCATTGTTTTACTTTGCTGCTGTAGTCTGGCATGAAACAGCACAATATTGAGCACAAACTTAAAACCATGCCTTCCCATTCACCGCAGTTCAGTTTATGGGTTACGTTGAAATATTTCGACATTTAATACAATTATTTATGTCCTGCCTAGGTGTTGCTGCGGGTCAAAGAATCAGAAATACAGTACTTAAAACAGGAAATTAACTCTCTGAAAGATGAACTGCAGACTGCTCAACGCGTAAGTAGTCTTCTCACTGTACTAAGTGCCTGAAGGTAGCTTTAACCATTTTCAGTTCCAACTGAAAGCTATTTTTTAGATTATTTTGCCCTCCTTTTATTTTCCTCCTCTCTTGAAGGCGACATGGGTACCATGAGTCTTCCACTGTATCGTCGTGTGAGAGCTTTGATGCTGAATGGCAGCAGATTATTCAGTTATGGAGGACATTACAGTGTTCACCTGATATCCATGAACTAGCATTTCTAGCAGGGCTCTATGGATAGCAGTCAGGAATTGGAACCTTGGTTTATTTCGTACTAATCTTTTTCCCCCCACCCAAAAAACCCCGCTTCTTCCAAACTGCCCTGGCTGAGGAAAGCTCACACCAGTTGTAGTGTCCAGCTGCCACTCTGACCAAGATTGGTTAACTCAGCACTACTTGGGAATAGAATCTGCAGCCTTCTGGCTCATTATCAAACCATGCAACACCTTTATCTAATAAGCCATTAAGAAATCTAGTGCCATTCTTCACAAAACATTTTGTGCTTTACATTAGAAATATTAGTTGATAATCTTTTGAAGGAGCAGTATAGGTTAATAAAAGAGAATAGATTTATTAGCAGCTGTGGGTGTTGAATGTTTATATTCCACTCGTGGCTGGTTGCTATTTTGAGAACTCCCTGTGGAACCCAAGGTTTTTCATAGTCATAGAGTTATACAGCACAGAAACAGGCCCTTTGGCCCATCGTGTCCATGCCAGCCATAAAGCACCTATCTATTCTAATCCCATTTTCCAGCACTTGGCCCGCAGCCTTGTATGCTATGGCATTTCAAGTGCTCAACTAAATACTTCTTAAATGTTGTGAGGGTTCCTGCCTTTACCATCCCTTCAGGCAGTGTGTTCCAGATTCCAACCAAAAGTTTTTCCTCAAATCCCCTCTAAACCTCCTGCCCCTTACCTTAAATCTATGCCCCCTGGTTATTGACACCTTCGCTCAGGGAAAAAGTTTCTTCCTATCTATGCCCCTCATAATTTTGTATACCTCTGTCAGGTCTCCCCTCAGCCTTCTCTGCTCTAAGGAAAACAACCCTAGCCTATCCACTCTCTCTTCATAGCTGAAATGCTCCAGCCCAGGCAACATCCTGGTGAATCTCCTCTGCACCCTCTCCAGTGCAATCACATCCTTCCTATAGTGTGGCGACCAAAACTGTACACAGTACTCCAGCTATGGCCTAACTAGCGTTTTATACAGCTCCACCATAACCTCCCTGCTCTTATATTGTATGCCTCGGCTAATAAAGGCAAGTATCCCATATGCCTTCCTAACCATCTTATCTACCTGTGCTGCTGCCTTCAGTGATCTATGGACAAGTACACCAAGGTCCCTCTGACCCTCTGTACCTCCTAGGGCCTACCACCCATTGTATATTCTCCAAGTATGGGGAGAGTCGTAGTAACTTGCTGTAAAGATGTAGTTACATGATGTGAAGACTACTGTGTTCATTTTCCCACAGTCTATTCAGTGACCAGGATGTTACAAGTGCATCTCTATAGGTCATAAAGAAATATGAAGTGGGAAGAACATCGCACCTTCCAGTTCTAATTAAATTGGGCTAGAATTTGAACTGTTCACCTATTTACATACAATGTGCACAACAACACAGAAAGATCAAACCAAGGAATTCCAGCCGATAAGAGTTTGCACTGGAGACAGCTTGAGTGTTTTACGTTTATATCACAGACCATTCTGTGGCTGCAAAAATTGCTGCAGAATCTCTCCCACCATCTAAAAAATAGGAACAGTAATGGCTGTAGGCCATTGAATTATCGATTTGGTGCCAGAATCAAGAGTGGCAGAGGCTTTGGCATTGGTAAAATCATCATCTTGGTCGACATGAAAATCCTACACTTTTGTGGTGCAGTGGTTAGCACCACAGCCTCACAGCTCCAGCGACCCGGGTTCGGTTCTGGGTACTGCCTGTGTGGAGTTTGCAAGTTCTCCCTGTGACTGCGTGGGTTTCTGCCGAGTGCTCCGGTTTCCTCCCACAGCCAAAGACTTGCAGGTTGATAGGTAAATTGGTCATTGTAAATTGCCCCTAGTGTAGGTAGGTGGTAGGAGAATTGAGGGAAGGTGGGGATGTGGTAGGGAATATGGGATTAGTATAAATGGGTGGTTGATGGTCGGCACAGACTCGGTGGGCCGAAGGGCCTGTTTCAGTGCTGTATGACTCTGACTCCTGCTCCCCCAAGAATTCCAGATTCACTTAAGCTGTTTGTAAAAGCCAAATGCTCTCGTGTTGCTGCCTCATCCATTCCTGACTCTGCCAACTTTCTTTCCTCATGTCCCTGCAACCCAGGCACCTGGGCCTCTTCCAGTTCTGGGTGGCTGGCTGGCCCAGGGCTCAATCCCTTATTCTGCAGCCACTCTTTTGTTCTAGCTTGCATTCTTCATATCAGGTATTGATACTTTATAGTATTAATTATCTCTCTATACTTGTACCAGTTTTAATTCTAAAAAATAGTTGCTGTTACATTTAGGAGCATAGAAACTGAATAGACCTGCCACAGGTTATAAAATCACTTACTGCATATTGTTGGACTTGCAACAGAAATTGGCCTGAAGACCTTGAGAATTCTTATTGTTTACTGTCATCTAGTGTTGCTACCCAAAACAGCATCCATGAATATTAAGTGAAAGTGTAAATAAAATGCATGCAGCTTGGAATCAGAGAATGGTTACAACACAAAAGGAGGCCATTCATTCTGTCGTGTCTATGCCAGCTTTACATTTGTACTTGGAAATCCCAGCAATTATGTGTTTTCATTGTTATTAACAATGCAAAAATATATTGGTTCCGTTATTGTAACCAGCGCCAGGTGCCGTTGTTTTGTTTGTATACGAACATACGAATTAGGAGTAGGACTTTCGACCCCTTCAAGCCTGCTCTGCCATTCAACAAGATCATGGCTGATCTGTGGCCTCGACTCCACTTTTCCACCTACCCCCAATACCCTTGACTCCCTTGTTAGACAAGAATCTACCTACCTCTGCCTTAAAAACACTCAATGACCCTGCCTCCACCACTATTTGGGGAAGAGAGGTCCAAAGACTCTCAACTCCTCATCTCTGTCTTGAATAGGCGACCCCTTATTTTTAAACTGTGCCCCCTAGTTCTAGTCTCTCCCACAGGGGAAACATCCTTTCAGCAACCACCCTGTCAAGTCCCCTCAGGATCTTATATGTTTCAATAAGTATCTGTTTCAAATCATAGATTTGAGATCAGTTATTAAAAAAGGTTTTCCCTAATCAGTGCTGATAATCAGTGAGATTAGTGTTGACTATACAGTGTAAAATTTCTCCAGAAAAATTTCAAAATCATAGGACCAGCTAAATGAAATTTTCAATAAAATGAGGTTTAACTGTTGCTCGATGATCGGATTGATGGTGAGGAGGGAAAGTGCAGGGTTTTGGGTCAGAGGATGCATCCAATATTTGAGGAGTATGGGCTTCTTCTCACTTTCAAGAATGACCCTGGAGTAGTAGGAGGTTTTGGCAATGAGGAGGGAGTAACAATTTTCCTTGATCAAGTCAAAGTTGGTGGTTGTTATCCAGGTTGCACTTGGAAGTACAAGATGGAAGCTGTGGTGATCAGAGACCATTAGTAATTTGGGAGGGACAACTGTGCCAAAGACACAACTAAGTGATGAGCAGCCTGGGAGCCAGAACTGCCATCATTGGGCTGAGACCAGAATACTCTGCTCATTCAGCATGTAACTAACCTCTTTGTAAATTCTGCAACAAATACATTTGTTTCTTCAGGATAAAAAATATGCCACAGACAAGTATAAGGATATCTACACCGAGCTAAGTATTGTAAAGGCTAAATCAGAACGCGACGTAAACAGACTAAAAGAGCAGCTCCAGTTGGCACAAGAAGCACTGGGAGAACATCCCATGGATGAAACGGAGCACAGCAGATACGGTACAGTAAACATAGGGATTAGAAATAATAGCTAATGTAATTTTACTGATGTAAATAGACTATGCTTTGTTCTGGTGAAGAACTGTCTCTTTATAGATACTTCTTTATACAATGGGTGATCTTGGGATCAATCTTCGAGAGGTGCTTGGGACCAGAACACAGGATTCATTGAAGAGATCACTAGATGCTGTAGTGAGGAGATGGATGGTTTGCTATTCTGAAATGATAAAATCTTGGGCTAAAGAGTCTTCAACTGGACCTATCTTGTGATACTGGAGTATGCATTGAGCATAATTTTATTTTAACTGAGTCTTTTAGAATCCCAACTGAATTGTGCATGATTCCTTTTTGTTCCAAAAAAAGTGCAAGCCAGCAAGGTCCCAGGTTTGGTCCCATTTGCACTTTCAAAAAATCTGTGAGGCTGGGTGCTCTGTAACTGATCTTGTCAGTTAGAGAGCTGGGGAAGAGGAAACGCGTCCGTGCTTCCTGTTCTCTACTGCTGGCAAGGGCAGGATCTACCTTCTAATCATACAGCCTGTTGACACTCACTGTTGAAACTTGCACTTGATGAATGGCTGGGCTTTTGGTGGGCTCCCATGCCCATGAAACCATATTCCAATATACATTGCCTTTAGGAAAAGAGGAGCAAAAAAGGGAAATTTGGTTACAAATTTGTTTTGTTACTTCAAGTTGGAAAATATTTAACTTTTTGAAACTGTATACTTGTGGGTACTTCATTTAAAATACTGCCTGTACAATAGCTCCTCCATAGAGTTACACTGTTCAGAAAGATTTGGTTTTCTTTAAATTTCTAAAGTGTTGTTGAGGTGTTTCACCTGTGCTAAGGACCATGGAGAAATTGCTATCATTGTGATTGCTAAATTGAAATTGGTTGTAAGCACATTTTGTGGAAGTGGGGACAATTTGATCTATAAAAGTGGCTTTGAACTTAAATCCATGAAGTTAAGTCTTGGAGCAAGTGGGAAGCCAATTAAAAACAAAATGTTCTTTTTTTTTCTCAGATATAATGAAATCAAAAAGCAATCCAGATATCCTAAAGATGGCAGCTGCAGCAAAACGAGCAGACCGAACACTGAGGTCAAAGGTAAGCTCTTGATTCTTTAACATTTCCAGTATCCATTCTCTCTACTGTGGTTTAGCCTGAAGTAATAGTACCAATCTCGAGTGCTTCAGTATATTTGCTAATGTTATCATAGATATTCTGTCAAACATCCTTTCATTTTTCCACATAATAAACCAGCTCAGAGGCTGATAGTGTAACAGTTGCTACAGATTAGTATGGACCACTGAGAATTCCACTAAGGCATTCAGTCTTCAATATACAGGTAAGCTGTTCAGGGAGAAGGGGAAATTTTTGCACGTTAATAAATGAATCCATTATACTTACAGAATTTAATTTCAAATTACTGGAACTGACCTGGGAAACTAAACTCTCCTTTTTCTACCACCTAATCTAAAATAACAGTTTTAATTAAATCCAAGATGGAAATAAACATGCTGGATATGTAAAATGGAAGGAAACTAGGTGCTCTGTGTAGTTCCTGAAAATTTTGATGTGCTTTGTTAAATGAGTTTTATACCCCAGGTGTGGTCACAGGATAGACAATTTCACCAACAGCATGGTTTTCAAACCACACATGAGTACCACTTATTTATTTTATTTATTTAGAGATACAGCACTGAAACAGGCCCTTTGGCCCACTGAGTCTGTGCTGACCAACAACCACCCATTTATACTAATCCTACATTAATCCCATATTCCCTACCACATCTCCTACCACTTACCTACACTAGGGGCAATTTACAATGGCCAATTTACCTATCAACCTGCAAGTCTTTGGCTGTGGGACGAAACCCACACGGTCACGGGGAGAACTTGCAAACTCCGCACAGGCAGTACCCAAAACTGAACCCGGGTCGCTGGAGCTGTGAGGCTGCGGTGCTAACCACTGCGCCACTGTGCCACCCTTATATCAGTGAGATATTCATATAACTGTATGTGGCACACAAACATCTGCAAAATTCAGATTTAAATGCAACCTGCGCCTGTTGTGATCTATATAGTCCTCAAGCTCAGCACAGAATCCTCTGCTCCTGTCACCCCTTTGGCTTGGTGTATGAAAGTGGCAGAAAGGGCATTGAAACTAACATTACCACCCCTTGGGTAGGGAATGGTGAAAAAAAACACAGCCAGGATTCCCACTCATGTAGCCATCAGTGGCCTCTGCCAGAAAGTGCACCCATATGGACATTGGGTGAGGAATGGGTTTAGACTCTGCTTCTTAACACCCACAATCAAATAATAAGATGGCAATGAGTGAGTTTCAACTTCCGCGTGGAAATATCCACTTGGGCAAGATATCAAAGAGCTGCAGGGATCTTTGATAACTTTTTGTGGAACATGGCGGCTTGATTGAAACATATAAGATTCTGAGGGGTCTTGACAGGGTGGATGTGGAAAGTATGTTTCCTCTTGTGGGAAAATCTAGAACTAGGGGTCACTGTTTAAAAATAAAGGGTCGCCCATTTAAGACAGAGATGAGGAGAAATTTTTTCTCTGAGGGTCATGAGTCTTTGGAATTCTCTTCCTCAAAAGGCGGTGGAAGCAGAGTCTTTGAATATTTTTAAGGCAGAGGTAGATTCTTGATCAGCAAGGGGGTGGAAGATTATCAGGGTTAGGTGGAAATGTAGAGTAATCAGTTCAGCCGTGAACTTATTGAATGGTGGAGCAGGCTCGAAGGGCCGAGTGGCCTAATCCTGCTCCTAATTCGTATGTTTGTATGGAAACCACACCTCAGTGTTAGTCAGCCTCTTTGGGAGGAAAGAAGGAAAAAACTGGTTTGGGTAGAATATGGTGCTTCAGCCTTTCCAATGGTACATGCCATCATAAGAATACTTCTAGTTCATGCGTGTGCGCACACAAAAATCCTGCCTGTGGTACAAAAATCCTGCCTGTGGTATAAAACAAATGCACGACTTGACTTGGTGCATAGCTTTAAAAAAAAATGTACATGAGGTAGCCCTATCTTACTGATTTATCCTGTGGGTTTATGAATTATATGTCTTCACATTTTTAGGTACTTCATCTTATGGTAAGCCACCAAGTCAGGTTATGTATCATTTCTTTGTTTTATTTGTAAACATATGCTTATCCTGCTAAACTGTTCCCATGCAAAGCTGATCTTTGAGGTGGAATGTTGAGTTTGTATAACAACACTTAAAATAATTCAGGCTAATCACAATTGTGACTAGGTACAATTTTTGGCTAGTTAAAGCCTCAGTGTTAGTTTTATATGATTTGCAGTAATAGTCCAAAAGTAGAGAAACTTGGTTTGGTAAAACTTGCTGAGATGAAAAAAATTTCTCATCCAATGTCTTCCTGTATTACAGCCAATGCTCTATTTGGGAGGGAGGTTTCACAGTGTAAAAGTACAAGTCCCTTTTTTCCAGCGTTCTCCTGCTTCCCTATGCTTCCTCTGCTGAAGGTGGTGATTCCCTTATAGGGATACAGTGACTGCCTTATGGGGATATGGGCTGGTTACCCTCTGATACCCTCATAACTTTAAAATAAATTTAAAAAAAGAGTAGTGCCATTTTCAAAAAGCTGCATTATCTAAAATAGCCCCATTAACAGACATGATTCCCCAAGTCAGGAATCACTGACCTGGTTAGATAGTCAGCAGCATCACAGAAGCAAAGAGTGAATTAACAGAAGTCGCTCAAGAACAAAATCATTGCATCAATAGTAGTCAGTTACAGAGTTGCATTTGGAAAATCAGGGGAGCAGCTTGCCTGTCTCTTGTATGGGGTTTCTGGGACATTTTTTTTTCCAAAGAGAAAATAACAATGGGAATTAAGATGAAATTTGTGTTGGGATAGTACACCTTCCAAAGACCCATCAAAGCTAAGTCGGAAATTATATATTTACCCATTCTGAGGTTAGTACAAAGGCTTTAGCAATCCCAGCTTAAATACCATATACACTGTGTGCCATCAATGATGTGGAGTAATCCACGACTCTGGGAGATAGTGTAAGATCATTGAAAAGGGGAGTTAATTTGATTAACACTAAAAAAAAAACTTCGCACCGTCTTTGTAGGTGAAGGAAGGGAATAAAGCCACTCAGATCAGCTTGCTTGGAAGAACCACCATAGACTACTCTGTATCTCATTACTTTTCATAGACCACTCCCTATTTAGCACTGGGCAGAATCCAGCCAGAAGTACTAGTCAATGGTTCATAGGTTAATAGTGATGCTTTGCTTTCTAACCTTATTTCATTTTGCTCCCTTTCGTCGTCCTTTAGTCTGTGAGTAAAGAGCTGGCTTGGGACAGCTAGAGCTGCTTGATGATTGACACCTTCCCTTTAGGTAAACCACCATTGGTTATTGTCACTGAGTGAAGGCATGTCACTGTGGGAGTTGGGATGTTTTTTTGTGTGGACATGCACTGGGATCTGTCTGGGTATGTTTCCTGGACTCTGCTTTGGCCTGTGTGGAATTAAATCTCTCATTGCTGTGTCTGCAGGCATATTTTTACAAAGTAAGATTGGCCTGAGATTTTAAATTTGTGTAAAACTTGTTTGATTTCTGCACAACAACCTTACCAATCATTTCATAGTGTTACAATGCAGAGATACAGCAGTGTACCAACACCTGTCCTAATTGGCATGATCCAAAATGTACAGCTCTGCAGCTTGTGCCTTGGACAAATAGTGAGAGAATAATTGTGGGAATCTTAAAGTAGAAGTTCCTTCATTTCTGTACTTGATTGCAAGCTAATTCAAACAGTAGAAGGAAGTGTGGAACTCTCCCACAAAAAGTAGATGATAACTCAATTAATTTTAAATCTGAGATTGATATATTTTTGCTAGCCAAAGGTATTAAGGGATATGGGCCCAGGGTGGGTGGATGGAGTTAGGATACAGATCAGCCATGATCTGATTGAATGGCAGAAAAGTTTCAAGGGGCTGAATGGCCTACTCCTGTTTCTATATTCCAATGTTCCTAAGATATGTCACAGTAGCCAAAGACATGTTTTGACCCAACAACAGCATCAGAGGTTTAGTATATTCGCCTGGCCTCTTCTGTTTCTTTAATGTTTGCTTTGTATGTTGTCCATTTCCATTGGTTTGGCAAATCAGTGTAGTGCTGCGTCACAATTATTGTCAACTGTAGGTGTATGAATATTAAAATTTGTGTTTGGTTTGTGCATGCTTATTCAAAACTGTGCTGCAAAATTAAACCTCTTGCACTGTGTGTCATGGCTGATACAGAATGTTCCACTTTGCTGAGCATCAACTAGTTTATCAACAGAGGATTTCCATTCATGTTGTCTTAAGTGCAAAACTGCAGCTTAAGCAATGGTTAGACCACTGACCAGCTATTTTACGCATCAGTAGCCTGAACTTCTTGGGACTGGGATAACCTAACTGATGCTAAATATGGGAGGGTTGTAGGCTGCGTTTCTTAGGAACAAAATAATCTCAGTTATAACCAATTAACAATCTGTTCTGTCTTCTCATTGTTACAATCTGCACAATAGCTAGGTCTGCCTTTTGAAATAATTTGGTTCTACCTGAAAATCAGTGAGGAAGAGAACCTTTCAAGTGGAGGTGTGCTAGTGGCATCATCATGTCATCAGGATGCTAAAGCCATACACCTGACTGATAGAGAGTCCAGTTAACATGGTTGAGAATTAGTGTCTCGTAATTATTGACTGCCCCAAGCCATATATGTCTTCTGAAATTCGAGTAGGTGTTTGCCTACTTGTGCTTTGGTAGATATTAACATTATTTGAGCAGGTGTTTTAACAACCTATCCAATCAAAGCAGTCAGAAGATTGGGTGGTGCAATAGGCTAAAATGTTGTTTTGGAAATTTCTGTGGCCTGAATTTAGCTCTGTTGGAACCGTATCCTCTTGTACACTTTGAGCAGTCTCAATCTGAGTGCAAATCCTTTGCACCCAATTGGTCTTGAATGGGCAATCTCACTCAGAGTAGCCACGAGGATTGCTGATGTAGGAAGTTGAAATGTCATTCTGATAACGTGGGAGAAGGTTCAAAGTTGAGGCATATTAGGTCATTGTTGAAGAAGTATCTTACATCAAATTCCCTATTGATTTTTGTGGCATTAGTGTTTTGCTGTTGTCATTATGAGTAAAAAAAAATGTGAAAAATGTAAATTTCTTCTTTAATCTCTCTTACCCAAGTACGCATCACCTTCATAAACTTTCTCTTCATTCAATTAACACTTAACTTTCTCCTCAGGTATCATATTACAGATCTGGAAGTACAGGTAGCTTGTGTCCAACCCTGTGGTTTGAAAGTGAATCATGTTAGCTTAGGTAATGTGTCCTGCAGAGTAGGGGAAAAAAATGAACCTTGAGTTTGTATGCGAAATGAGGCATTACCGACCAAAACCCTGTTAGTTTTGTTGCATTTGTGTGGTGCCTATTTTAATTGCAGCTTTTATTGTCTTTGTCCTTGCTGTGCCTGAATTATATGCATGTATGGTATTATAGCTGACTGTTTACTGAATGCTCAGTTTATCATCTAATGCACAAAATAATCTTGCTGCATTGTCTGTATAAGGTGAGTTGAATGGTATGCAACAATTTTTCTGATATGCACCAATAAACAGTATATGGTTAGAGTATGTCAAAGACCTATGTCACTTTTGAAATCCAGCTGTTGTGTTTTACTAATAGTCATCTTGTCAGCCTATGTGATTCATAATTTAGGTGAACTGACTTGTTTTGTTAAATTGGTTAAAATTACAAAAACCATGAATCTAATATGTTTGCAGTAAAATGTATTGTAGAGTCAACCAGCACCAAGTTGCTTTGATACTATTGATGCAAATACTTCACATCTTTGAATTGGTCAAAACAGACGTCCTGACTATAATTAGAAACAATGGAGTGGAGAGAGTTGAACAATTGGTTAATAAAGTTGCATATTGTAGTTAGAAACTTGGAAACATTGTTGAGAACAGGTACAGTTTCAAAGAATTGGTACTTTGTTGGAATTTCATAGCAAATTACTGATTAAACATTAAATTTTTGATTTTGGTCTTCCTCGAATCCTATTGCTAGACAAAGTGCAATTGAGTACTAGTAATAGTGAAATTATTGATTATTTCAGTTTTATGTCTTGGTCTGATTATGTGTTGCACTGATGGTTGTTTTTCCTGCCTTCCTTTCACAGAGCCTCAAAGAAGGACTTACTGTTCAACAGAGGTTTCACCTGTTTGAAAATAAGGAGACAAAAGAATTTTAACAACTCCTTTGCATGTATGAGACAAGCATACTGCACCTGCAGAGAATCACAGCTCATAGATGACCTCTTGATGTGAGCTTTGGAGTTGCCACAGCTGTGATATACAAGCTGTATTAAAAGAAAAAACACACACACACACATAACCCACACAAACCTATTTTCTCTTAGATTATTGTAAAGTTCTAGCATTTACTTTAAGCTCCATGCACTGCAGATGCTGCAACTAGTCTTATTGCAATCTCTAACTGTAAATATTACATAGGGATTAGCTTTTTTGTTTTGTTTTGATTCTTGTCTCTCACAAAGTCTGTAAAGCTGATTTATATACACTGCTGTATAAGCTACTGTGTAAACAAATGGGAAATCCTTTTTAGAAAAAAAAGTATGAAAGACACTACTTGTATTTAACCACAAAAGAGGGGTGCTTGTGTATTTTCATTTTTGTTTATTGGACTGAAAGTTGAAGCTTGATCTGGATGTTGAATATTTGGAGCAGAAGGTACAAGTTAGAGACAGTGTCCCATTTTCTTGGTCTGCAAAATACCCTCTCTTTCCCCCATCCCCTCCCACACAAAATAAATCTTATTAAAATTGTCACAGCCTTCCATAATAATTGTTTTGCGTTGTTATTTTGTAAGCCCATTAACTAGGGCTGTAACTAAACTTTGGAACTTTTAAAACTTTTTTTAGATGAGCAAGGTTAGCAATGGTTTTGAAGCTTTATTCATTTTGATACTGTTATTCATGCCGTTTCTACAGCTGCTAGTGAGGAACATGTATCTGTATTCAAGTGATTCTGTGGACTGTAAAGTTTTAAAGGAACTGCCAGAATATGACAGAAGTATAAACAAACAACTAGTACTGTTAATCTTTTATTGACAATAACCTATATTCAGATTTTGAACCAAAAGCCTAACTAATCTATCTTTTGGTCAGCACTTGCTATTTCCTTGTTTGTCTGGCACTGTTGGTCGTTCCTGTGCAGAACAAGACCTATATTGCATTCTGTGTATTAATAACTGACTTTGTAAAGTTAAAGTGAAGTAATTGCAAAACAACTGAGTGACCACTGGAAAACAGTGGGCAGTTGAAAACAAGGTTGTAAACTGACCATTTGTGCTGCACACAAACAAAAAAATGGAGCTCTTCAAGTTCACCTTTTAACAGTAGCCAAGGTTTCTAAGAAGAATCCACTTCAGATGTAATGCAAGTAACTGTAGCTGATTTACATGGTACTAATGGTATGTTGTTTGAGTAAATGTGCTTACACTACCTTGAAAATGACAAACTGGAATGATGTGAAGGAATGTGTTTGTGTCATTTTGATAGTTTCATATTCCAGTCTTGCTGGCCCACCAAAGGGATACTGTTTCTCAGAAAATAAAAAAAAAATCAATAAACTGTAGGATCTGAAGACGTTGGTACTTTTTTTTGTGTATGTGCAGAAAGGGTGTTATGTTGTATGTGTGAGAGGGAGGATATTGGTAGCTTCGTACCTTCTGCCAGTGGCAGGCCCCGTATTTATTTAAATGTGCTGAATTTTCTCCCCTTCCCAGTCATAGAAACTGCTGTCTGTGATTGTAAATACACAGTAAATACCACACCATCTAACTTTGCGTATGTTAGCAATAAAATATTTTTTGCACCATGTCTGAATGTTGTTTTTGAGCATTCATCTGCATTGAAAAATGTCTAGAGTATTGAATACACTGATACAGAATTTCAACCCTCTCAAAAGTTGGAAGGATTGAACATTATTTATTCAGAGAGATTTGGTGTCATGTTGGGACTGTGCACTGTTCTTTCACCTCTTGAATCCAAATTTGAATCTAAAATAGGGTACATGTATCACTGCTACTCCTACTACTCTGGAGGGTGTGGGAGAAGGAATGGTACTTGCTGCCCACAATTTCCCTCAGATAGCATGTATCTTTTGGCATTAATTTGTTTTCTGTCAGCTCTAGAATGTTGTTAGAACAGGAATTAGAATATGTTCAAAAAAAGTCAACAGGGATAGATTCAGTGATTCTACCCTCCTAAATGCGCTGCCATCCTTGATGGGAACACACTTTTAAAATCAGTGCCAGTGTTATTGCTTGTTTCTGATCCGCGCTACTGTTGAGGTTAGGTCCCTGCTGAGAGCACAGAATCCCAGAAGTTACCCTAACGGTGTGACTTTTATGATCTCTCTGTCAGTCGGTCTTTCTCGAGTATGTCACTGGTACCACTTGTTGCCCTTTACACCAGATAGCTGTGGATGAGGAACACTATTTGGCCTATTCCTATGCATCCATCCGGCTCAACTTTAAGGTGCTCCCATTGCTGCATTCATTTCCACCACTCTGCTCAGATAGTCATTTTGATTGTTAATCACTCTCGAAGGGAATAAGAACTTCTTTATCCAAGGTAAAATACTGCAGATGAAATAAAAACAGAAAATGCTGGAAATACTCAACAGCTCTGACAGTATCTGTGGTGAGAGAATCAGTTAAACTTTCAGGTCAATGACCGTTCATCAATTCTGATGAAGGAACCTTCTGATGTCAACTTTAAAAGTTACCTTTTGCTAGTTTGCACCTGTGACCCCTTGTCCTAATCCCATAGTTTTATGACTCTAATTTAAAGTCACTTTCTGGATTAAACTTTTCCACACTGCTTCCTATCATATTATCTCTTTACAATCATCCCTCTGATGCCTTCTCTCCTGTATGAAAAGTACAAGAGTCTCCTCATAATTCCGACTCTTTGACACTAAGGTTCAGCCTTGTGGCTCTTTGCTGTCCCTTATGTGCATAACTGTTTTTGTGGTTGGTCTCTTTCACCACAACCTCCTCAGGCTTGTATTCTACAGTCGTGATTATGTAGTTTATCATTTTGTTAGCTTTGATTACTGTTTTGCATTGGCTGGACATGTTGAATCTACTAAGACTCAGGTCTCTCTCAATGCCACCCTTAACTATTTCAACACTTCATAAATGTTGCATATGACCTGTTTTTCCTTAGAGTCATAGATTCTTCATAAAAAGCTAGAAAGGGGTGAAATGTGTTGGTGGCTGTACAAAGAATATCTTAAACTGTTGGAAAGGCACAAAAGAGACAAAGGATGAGGAAAACAGCTTCAAAATGAGAGATAGCAAGATGGAGCATGAATGAGGAGAACTGGCCAGAATGTGGGAGAAGCAACTAAGGTCTGGGCCCATATCTTTCTAATATTGTTTCCTTGTCAATATTTTTATATCCATGTCTTTCTACTTGTACTGCTACAATCTTTCTTCACTGTCCTTTGTAGGTACAAAATCTAATTGTTTGTTAGGCATCTCTGCCATTCTCTCATCCTCTATAAGGAGACTGCTTTCATCATTCGTTAGTCACACCATCCTTTCTTGAACTAATCTTTTAATTTTGATGAACATAAATTCTTTGCCAAAACCCTCATGTTGACCACTAGTTTTTCCACATTTTCTCCCTTTGCTCTTCTAATCTCCCTTTTCGGTTCACCTCTATTCTTTAGGCTTTCCTACATATTATTCACCTTAAATCTATTGCCCAATCTTAGGAACAGGAATAGGTAATTCAACCCCTTGAGTCTGTTCTGCCATTCAGTTAGGTCATGGTTGATCTATATCTCAATTCCTCTTAACTGCCTTTGAATCCATACCTCTTAGCTAAAAAAAAACCTGTTAAGCTGAGTTATAAAATTTCAATAACAGATTTAATCTCATTCATCTGTAAAAATCTGGCCTTTACCTCAACCCATTTTTTCCAGGTCAGAATCTTTTCAGTCTGAACCTACCCATCTCATATTTAAATATCACCACTGCTATTCTGCCATTTTATCTGCACATTTTTCCATTAATATGGACTAGGTCCCCTCTCATCCTTAGAAATGTTTCTCTTTTTCAGTCCTAGTCCCTGTTTTTAATTCTGTCTTCCTTTATTTTTCTATCTATTAACCAAATTATGGCATGATCCTTGGTCCCTAATTGTTCTCCTACTTTCAGGTTGTTTACTTGTCTGGGTTAATTACCCAAAGCCAGGTCTATTACTGCTCCTTTCCTCATTAGGCTTGTACTGAACTGAGCTGGAAAACAATCCTGACTGCACTCTATGAACTTCTCATTTTGCTCAGCATCATTGGTATCATCACAGGCTACATCTGAATAGTTTAAGTTCCCACTTATTATAACCTTTTATACTCTAAAAAACCTTGATGAATTGTCTACTGATCTCTCCATCTTTTTTTATTATGTGGCTGCTGACAATGGATGCCCAATACTGTTAGATTGTTTCCATTAGTTTTCAACAACCACCTATATTTATATAGTGCCTTTAACATAATAAAACGTCCGAAGGCACTTCACAGCAGCATTATAAAACAAAATGACACCGAGCCACATATGAAGAAACTAGTTCAGATGACCAAAAGCTTGATCAAAGAGTTAGATTTTAAAGAGTGTCTTTTCTATTTATTTTTTATTTAGAGATACAGCACTGAAACAGGCCCTTCGGCCCACCGAGTCTGTGTCGACCCATTTATACTAATCCTACAGTAATCCCATATTCCCTACTACATCCCCACCATTCTCCTACCTACACTAGGGGCAATTTACAATGGCCAATTTACCTATCAACCTGCAAGTCTTTGGCTGTGGGAGGAAACCGGAGCACCTGGCAGAAACCCACGTGGTCACAGGGAGAACTTGCAAACTCCGCACAGGCAGTACCCAGAATCGAACCCAGGTCGCTGGAGCTGTGAGGGTGCAGTACTAACCCCCGTGCTACTGAGTCTTAAAGGAGGAAACAAGGTAGAGAGCCAGAGTGGTTCAGGGAGGATGTTCCAGAGCTTACGGCCTATTCAACTGAAGGCACAGCCACCAATGGTGGAGCAATTAAAATCGTGAATGCACAAGAGGCCAGAATCAGAGGAGCGCAGATAGCATGAATGATTGTGGAGTTGGAGGAGGTTACAGAGATCGGAGGGGCAAAGCCTGGGAAGAATTTGAAAACAAGGATGAGAATTTTAAAATCAAGATGTTGCTTCACTGGGAGCCAATGTAGGTCAGCGAACATGGGGGTGATAGGGGAACTGGACACAAACAGCAGTGTTTTGGATGACCTCAAGTTTACAAAGGGTATAACGTGGGAGACCAACCAGAAATGCTTTGCAATAGTCAAGTCTAGAGGTAGCAAATGCATGAATGAGGGTTTCAGCAGCAGGTGAGCTGAGACGGGTGAAGTTGGGCAATGTTACGGAGGTACAAATCGGTGGTCTTAGTGATGGCATAAATGAAGTCAGCAGCTCATCTCGGGGTCAAATGTGACACCAAGTTTGCAAACAGATTGGCAACATTCTAAGAATCAGCGAGAGAGAGGGATCGAGGTGGTAGCTAGGGAATAGAGTTTGGACAGGGACTGAAAACAATGGCTTCAGTCTTACCAATATTTTTTTTATCAATTCATGGGATGTGGGTGTTGCTGGCCAGGCCAGCATTTATTACCCATCCCTAGTTGCCCTTGAGAAGGTGGTGAGCTGCCTTCTTGAACTGCTGCAGTCCCTGTCAGATAGGTAAAGGCCTGCTTGGGTTTGCAAAAAAAAAAACCTGACCTGAGCCTGACAGAACCACATCCAACCTGGCTTGAGTCCTTCCATTTTTTCACGCGCCCGACCCGACCCGACCCGTCCATCAGTTAACTTACCTTCCGTTTTTCACTTTGTTGCTGATCTGCACAAGCTTAAAATAACTGTAACAAAACCACCTTTCCAGTCCAAAAATTAAATTAACAGTGGAGCCACTTACCTGTGATAGAGCGTGTCCGACCAGGCCCGACCCAAGCCTGAATGTGGGACCCGGAATTGCAACCCGAACCCGACACTTCGTCGGGTCCCGTCAGATTCGGGTCGGGTAGCCAGCCTTTACAGGTAGGTAAATCCACAGTGCCGTTAGGAAAGGAGTTCCAGGACTTTGACCCAGCGACAGTGAAGGAACGGCGATATTGTTCCAAGTCAGGGTGGTGCGTGACTTGGAGGGGAACTTGCAGGTGGGAGTATTCTCATGCATTTGCTGCCCTTGTCCTTCTAGTTGTTAGAGGTTGCGGGTTTGGGAGGTGCTGTCTAAGGTGCGTTGCTGCAGTGCATCTTGTAGATGGTACACACTGCTGCCACTGTGCATCAGTGGTGGAGGGAGTGCCAATCAAGCGGGCTGCTTTGTCCTGGATGGTGTCGAGCTTCCTGAGTGTTGTTGGAGCTGCACCCATCCAGGCAAGTGGAGAGTATTCCATCACACTCCTGACGTGCCTTGTCGATGGTGACAGGCCTTGGGGATTCAGGAGGTGAGTTACTCGCCACAGGATTCCTAGCCTCTGACCTGCTCTTGTAGCCATGGTATTTATATGGCAACTCCAGTTCAGTTTCTGGTCAATGGTAGCCCCTAGGATGTTGATAGTGGAGGATTCAGCGATGGTAATGCCATTGAATGTCAAGGGGGGGGATGGTTAGATTCTTTCTTGTTGGAGATGGTCATTGCCTGGCACTTCTGTGGCGCGAATGTTACTTGCTACTTAACTGCCCAAGCCTGGATATTGTCCAGGTCTTGTTGCATTTCCACACGGACTGCTTCAGTATCTGAGGAGTTGCAAATGGTGCCGAACATTGTGCAATCATCAGCGAACATCCCCGCTTCTGACCTTATGATTGAAAGAAGGTCATTGATGAAGCAGCTGAAGATGGTTGGGCCTACCCTGAGGAACTCCTGCAGTGATGTCCTGGAGCTCAGGTGATTGACCTCCAACAACCACAACCATCTTCCTTTGCACTTGGTATGACTCCAACCAGCAGAGAGTTTCCCCCCTGATTTCCATTGACTTCAGTTTTGCTAGGGCTCCTTGATGCCATACTCGGTCAAATGCTGCCTTGATGTCAAGGGCAGTCACTCACCTTACCTCTTGAGTTCAGCTCTTTTGTTCATGTTTGAAACAAGGCTGTAATGAGATCAGGAGCTGAGTGACCCTGGCAGAACCAAAACTGAGCGTTACTGAACAGGTTATTGCGAGGCAAGTGCAGCTTGATGGCACTGTTGATGACACCTTCCATCAGTTTACTAATGATTGAGTAGACTGATAGGGCGGTAATTGGCCGGGTTGGACTTGTCCTGCTTTTTGTGTACAGGACATACCTGGGCAACTTTCCACATTGCTGGGTAGATGTCAGTGTTTTAGCTGTACTGGAACAGCTGGGTCAGGGCCGGCAAGTTCTGGAGCACAGGTCTTCAGTACTATTGCCAGAATATTGTCAGGGCCCATAGCTTTTGCAGTATCCAGTGCCTTCAGTCGTTGCTTGATATCATGTGGAGTAAATCGAATTGGCTGAAGTCTGGCATCTGTGATGCTGGGGACTTCAGGAGGAGGCTGAGATGGATCATCAACTCCACTTCTGACTGAAGATTGTTGCAAATGCTTCAGCTTTATCTTTTGCACTGATGTGCTGGGCTCCCCCATCATTGAGGATGGGGATATTTGTGGAGCCACTTCCTCCTGTTAGTTGTTTAATTGTCCACCACCATTCACGACTGGATGTGGCAGGACTGTAGAGCTTAGATCTGATCCGTTGGTTATGGGATCGCTTAGATCTATCGTATGCTGCTTACGCAGTTTGGTGCGCAAGTAGTCCTGTGTTGTAGCTTCACCAGGTTGACACCTCATTTTGAGGTATGCCTGGTGCTGCTCCTGGCATGCCCTCCTGCACTCTTCATTGAACCAGGGTTGGTCTCCTGGCTTGATGGTAAAGGTAGAGTGGGGGATACGCCGGGCCACGAGGTTACAGATTGTGGTTGAGTACGGTTCTGCTGTTGCTGATGGCTCACAGCACCTCATGGATGCGCAGGATTGCATCACCAGATCTGTTCGAAATCTATCCCATTTAGCATGGTGGTAGGGCCACACAACACGAAGGAGGGTATCCTCAATGTGAAGGCAGGACTTCGTCTCCACAAGGACTGTGCGGTGGCCATTCCTACCAATACTGTCATGGACAGATGCACCTGCGACAGGCAGATTGGTGAGGACGAGGTCAAGTATGTTTTTCCCTCTTGTTGGTTCCCTCACCACCTGCCGCATACCCAGTCTAGCAGCTATGTCCTTTAGGACTCGGCCAGCTCTGTCAGTAGTGGTGCTACCATGCCACTCTTGGTGATGGACATTGAAGTCCCCCACCCAGAGTACATTCTGTGTCCTTGCCACCCTCAGTGCTTCCTCCAAGTGGTATTCAACATAGAGGAGTACTGACTCATCAGCAGGAGGTTTCCTTGCCCATGTTTGACCTGATGCCATGAGACTTCATGGGGTCCGGAGTTGATGTTGAGGACTCCCAGGGCAACTCCCTCCCGACAGTATAGCACTGTGTCGCCATAGTGGAGGAAATTCCTGCTCAGCCAGTACTGGATATCAGATAAACAGTCTGATAATTTAGCAACAGTGGGAGGAGTCAAGAGAGGTGGTGGTGAGGTAGAGCTGTGTGTTGGCAGCATACATGTGAAAACTAATGCTGTGCTTTTGGATAATGTCGCCAAGGGGCAGCATGTAGTTGAGAAATAAAAGGGGGCCAAGGATAAAGATGCACTGGGATTGCTTTTAATTCCACACATTTCCATTTTAGCAACCAAATGTTTGTGTGGAATCTCATCAAATGCCTACTGAAAATTCTTATGTAGTAGTTAAAAATGTTCAGGTGTTGTGCTACACCAGTCACACCTTTAACTGCATCTCCTATCCCTTATGATCTGGAGTGCACATTTTACTGCCCAATAGATAGTGAAATGATAGCATGGCCTGGAACTGCAAAATAGACACTTGCTGTATGCAACAGCTACAATAATATTGCACACCCTACCATGTGTGTTCTCTATTTACAGAGGGCAGATGCACTGTCAAGATGAAATCATGAAAATAACAAGAACACAACCATACCGATGCCCAAGGCATAGATTCACTTTCAAGCTAGCTGTTTCAAAATTAGTTGGTACTGACCTTTTGCTACAGGCTGCTTGGGTTCACTCTCCTATTTTGGGTTTGTCTGTTGGAGGGAAATTGGTGTATTGGGTCTCCATTTTGAAATATCATTAGCATATTCAAAAAAGGATGTTTCTCAGTCTTGCAGCTGGCTGGGATACTCCGGTAATCTGGCAGAAACGGAGCCTTGGAATGGCCTTTTCAGGTAGGCGGGCCTTTAAGTAGCTCTGAGTGGTTCAGATCAAGTGCCCTAGCCTACTTCTGGTCCTGTTTCGTTATTTTGTTTTCCCCTTTAGTTCCTGCCAGGCTGTTAAGAGTTTTCATAACAGTTGTTAATTCATTATTTGACCCCAGCTCCCTTTCCTGACATCTATGGGTTTGTTAAGGGGAATCCTGTGCGCTGTCATATTCAGAAGCATCTGCAAAGAGATGTTAGACAGTTTCAATGCTAAGAAGTGTTCTGTGCCTTTCAGCCCCGGCACCCCTTTGTGGTATCTTGCATTGAAACATAGTGCTGCTACAGACTCCTATTGGCAAAGAAAATTTGCAAGCTCAATCCCCATTGCAACCCATCTGCTGCTGGAAGAATTATCCATGCTTTTGTTACCTCCTGGCCAGACTCAACTATTCCAATATTTTCCTGGTCAGTCTTACATCTTCCACCATCCATAAACTTCTTCTCATCCAAAGCTCTGTTGCCCATGTCCTGAACTTGCACCAAGCCCCATTCATCCAGAATCTCTGTGCGTGGTGACCAGGACAGCAATGCTTCATTTAATATTCTTGTGCTCAAATCACCCCTCTCTACCTACGTAATCTCCTCCAGCACTACAACACTTTGAGAACTCGGTACTCCTCAAATTCTGCCCTCCTGTGAATCCCTGATTTCCTTCACCCCTCCATTGGAGACCCTGTCTTCAGCTGCGTAGGTCCCAAGCTCTAGAATTCCCTCCCTAAATCCTCTCTGCCTCTGTTCTCCTTTGAAACGCTCTTTAAAACTGAACCCTTTGACCAAGCTTCGTCACCTGCCCTAATGGCTCATGTGGTTGTGTCAAATTTTGTCTGGTACTGCTCTTATGAAGTGCCTTGTTTTATTTTTACTATGGTACAGGTACTTTATAAATGCAAGTTGTTGTTCACAACAGGCATTTGAATACTGCAATGTTGGATTTCTTTACTACACAATTTATTCTTTTTCTTTTGGGCCTCCTTATCTCGAGGGACAATGGATACGTGTCTGGAGGTGGTCAGTGGTTTGTGAAGCAGCGCCTGGAGTGGCTATAAAGGCCAATTCTGGAGTGACAGGCTCTTCCACAGGTGCTGCAGAGAAATTTGTTTGTTGGGGCTGTTGCACAGTTGGCTCTCCCCTTGCGCCTCTCTTTTTTCCTGCCAACTACTAAGTCTCTTCGACTCGCCACAATTTAGCCCTGTCTTTATGGCTGCCCGCCAGCTCTGGCGAATGCTGGCAACTGACTCCCACGACTTGTGATCAATGTCACACGATTTCATGTCGCGTTTGCAGACGTCTTTATAACGGAGACATGGACGGCCGGTGGGTCTGATACCAGTGGCGAGCTCGCTGTACAATGTGTCTTTGGGGATCCTGCCATCTTCCATGCGGCTCACATGGCCAAGCCATCTCAAGCGCCGCTGACTCAGTAGTGTGTATAAGCTGGGGGTGTTGGCCGCTTCAAGGACTTCTGTGTTGGAGATATAGTCCTGCCACCTGATGCCAAGTATTCTCCGAAGGCAGCGAAGATGGAATGAATTGAGACGTCGCTCTTGGCTGGCATACGTTGTCCAGGCCTCGCTGCCGTAGAGCAAGGTACTGAGGACACAGGCCTGATACACTCGGACTTTTGTGTTCCGTGTCAGTGCGCCATTTTCCCACACTCTCTTGGCCAGTCTGGACATAGCAGTGGAAGCCTTACCCATGCGCTTGTTGATTTCTGCATCTAGAGACAGGTTACTGGTGATAGTTGAGCCTAGGTAGGTGAACTCTTGAACCACTTCCAGAGCGTGGTCGCCAATATTGATGGATGGAGCATTTCTGACATCCTGCCCCATGATGTTCGTTTTCTTGAGGCTGATGGTTAGGCCAAATTCATTGCAGGCAGACGCAAACCTGTCGATGAGACTCTGCAGGCATTCTTCAGTGTGAGATGTTAAAGCAGCATCGTCAGCAAAGAGGAGTTCTCTGATGAGGACTTTCCGTACTTTGGACTTCGCTCTTAGACGGGCAAGGTTGAACAACCTGCCCCCTGATCTTGTGTGGAGGAAAATTCCTTCTTCAGAGGATTTGAACGCATGTGAAAGCAGCAGGGAGAAGAAAATCCCAAAAAGTGTGGGTGCGAGAACACAGCCCTGTTTCACACCACTCAGGATAGGAAAGGGCTCTGATGAGGAGCCACCATGTTGAATTGTGCCTTTCATATTGTCATGGAATGAGGTGATGATACTTAGTAGCTTTGGTGGACATCCGATCTTTTCTAGTAGTCTGAAGAGACCACGTCTGCTGACGAGGTCAAAGGCTTTGGTGAGATCAATGAAAGCAATGTAGAGGGGCATCTGTTGTTCACGGCATTTCTCCTGTATCTGACTAAGGGAGAACAGCATGTCAATAGTCGATCTCTCTGCACGAAAGCCACACTGTGCCTCAGGGTAGACGCGCTCGGCCAGCTTCTGGAGCCTGTTCAGAGCGACTCGAGCAAAGACTTTCCCCACTATGCTGAGCAGGGAGATTCCACGGTAGTTGTTGCAGTCACCGCGGTCACCTTTGTTTTTATAGAGGGTGATGATGTTGGCATCGCGCATGTCCTGGGGTACTGCTCCCTCGTCCCAGCACAGGCATAGCAGTTCATGTAGTGCTGAGAGTATAGCAGGCTTGGCACTCTTGATTATTTCAGGGGTAATGCTGTCCTTCCCAGGGGCTTTTCCACTGGCTAGAGAATCAATGGCATCACTGAGTTCCGATTTGGTTGGCTGTATGTCCAGCTCATCCATGACTGGTAGAGGCTGGGCTGCATTGAGGGCAGTCTCAGTGACAGCATTCTCCCTGGAGTACAGTTCTAGGTAGTGCTCAACCCAGCGGTCCATCTGTTTGCGTTGGTCAGTGATTATGTCCCCCGATTTAGATTTGAGGGGGGTGATCTTCTTGATGGTTGGCCCAAGAGCTCTCTTCATGCCATCATACATTCCTCTGATGTTTCCGGTGTCTGAGGCCAGCTGAATATGACTGCATAGGTGTTGCCAGTAGTCGTTTGCGCAACGCCTAGCTGTTCTTTGTGCAGTACTTCTGGCTGCTTTAAGTGCTGCGGATGTTAAATCGCTGGGGGCTTTCTTGTAGTTCAAAAGTGCAATGCGCTTAGCGGCTATGACAGGTTCCAGCTCTTCATTATGAGATTGAAACCAGTCTGCATTTCTCTTCGCACTTTTGCCGTAGGTGGTCAAAGCTGACTCATAGATGGCGTCTCTGATGTGGGCCCACTTGGTCTCAGCATCCCCTGTGGGAGTGTTTTGAAGGGCTGTTACAAGTGAATTTAGAAATTTTTGTAACAGCTGTGGGTGAGAAATTCTGCTCGTGTTGATGCGCGGATGGCCCTTCTGCTTGGAATGATGCAACTTCTTTGGTCTGAGTCTAACCTTGCTGCACACCAGGGAGTGGTCGGTGTCGCAGTCCGCACTGTGGAAGCTGCGTGTGATTTGAACACTGTTTAAGGCGGCTCGCCTTGTGACAATGAGGTCTAGCTGGTGCCAACGACGTGATCTTGGGTGCCTCCATGAAACCTGGTGACAGGGTTTAGTGTGAAAGAACGAGTTGGTGATGCAGAGGTTATGATAGGTACACAACTCAAGCAGTCTCTGCCCGTTCTCATTCATCCTTCCAACGCCATAGCGCCCAAGGCAGGAGGGCCATGAGTCATGGTCGGCCCCAACCCTGGCATTAAAGTCCCCCAGCAGGAATAGGTGTTCGGTGTTGGGGATGCTGCTAATGATGTTATGGAGTTGTTCATAGAACTGGTCTTTAGCTTCAGGTGCGGAGCAGAGTGTTGGAGCATAGATGCTGAGTAGGTGTACTGGACCAGAGGTGGTGAGCAGTCGGATGGACAGTATGCGTTCCGAGCCATTTGAGGGAGGCTCTATCATGCTGAGCAAGGAGTTTCTGATGGCGAAGCCCACTCCATGCTGTCTTGGTTCTTCAGGATCCCTGCCCTGCCAGAAGAAGGTGTAGTCTTGCTCTGCTAGAGAGCCACTCGCGGGGAGGCGAGTCTCCTGAAGTGCTGCAATGTCCACATTGAATCTACTGAGCTCGTTGTTAATGATGGCGGTCTTCCGAGAATCGTTGATTTGTGTAAGGTCTTCCGACAGGCCAGGACACATAGTTCTGACGTTCCAGCTTGCAAAGCGAAGGGCTGGTACCTTCTTTCCTTTTTTCATGTTGTTTGGTGCGGTGTATCAGTCCACCTTTCGGGCAATGACCCTGAGCTCCAAGCACCCATTGAAGCAGGCAGACTGTGGCGGGACAGAACCTTATTGACCGGGGGCTGCCCGGTTTGAGGCGGGCGGTAGCTGTCCAGTGAGGTGCAATGACCTCTCCCACCGACAAAGGCAACCCGTGGCGCCCAGTTTCTACGCCAATTTATCTGGACTTATAACCCGTAACTGCTGCCTTCCGTGTTGTTTTAGTCGCTGTGAGGCAACTATGGAGTGACCTCTCCATGGCGCATGCCTGGGCAAATTTATGGAGGTTGAGAATTGCCCAGTCGTCAAAACCCCCCTCTCGGCCTTTCTGGTGGGGTCCAAAGGAGTGCAGGACACGACGTTTGGCACCAGTATGGCTGCAGGAACTGCCGGAAACATGCCAAAGGTGACACATGACCGCCTACGGGGTTCCGCTCCGGATTTTCTGTTAGGGTTTACTCCCTTAGCCTTGGTCTCTCCCGAGACGCCCACAAGGCAGTGGGGTTGTTGGGGCCCCTACACAGGTGTAGGATGGTGCCGGTGGGAGGAGGGGATGCAAGGGGGAGGGGTAGAGGGAGGAGGGGGTGGGGGGGGGTGCAGGGGAAGGGGGTGCGGGGTGAAGATGGTGCGAGGGGGGGGCGGGCTGGGACGGGGTTGTGAGGGGGTGAGCTGAGAGGGTGGAGCAGGGAAGGGGACGGGGGTGGGGGGGGTGGTGGAAGGGGGGGGAGGGGGGGTGGAATCTGGTGCAGGTAATAAGCCATTTCCTCAGTGCCCACCATCGACGTCCGGAAAGCTCATCCACGTCCTTCGGGAGGTGAAGCATCATTTGGCAGACTTAGAGGTGATTACATTTGCTAAGGGTTTTTTTTTGCAGTGGTTTAAATAAAGGCATGCAGCATTGCCGACAGTGCGCTGCAGATGCTCTCCGAGCCATCTCCCGCGGGCGCTTTGAAGTTGCGGCCGGGGGGGCCGTTCGTGGATGTTTTGGGTGTTCGGGGCACCTTTTCACAGGACTTCTCTCGGGTCCCGCAGCTCCTTCTTCACCTCAATGGACTTACCGCATGCCGTGGCTGCAGACACTCTGGACTGTGAAGACAGCAGGATCGGAGATTGAAGTATCGGCAGCTGTGCTCGTCAGTTTCATCCGGATCAATTTCATTGAGAAAACAAAGAGCAGGTGTGGCTGGGGGAGGGCAGTGGGCCCAGGTAACATACACTAAAACTAACTGTTAACTTTTAGATAGGGCTAAAATGAACTGATTTAAAGAGCCAGGGGAATTTAAACAGTTTAAGAGGGCAGATTGGGGGAGAAAACGTTAGGGATGGCAGCAGATGGCCATGGATAGAGTTGAACAGCAAGGGAGCTTCCAGCCCAGGAGCCATCTTGAACAGAACCTCACACAATTTATGTAATGCTGTATAAAAGGCACACTAGCATAATCATTAGCCAATGATGCCACAAACCATTTCTGCTATCTGCCAGCCAATGGCGATGTGGAGCTGTAATCTGAGAGTCTGGCACAACAGGGAAGCAGCTGCTAAGTGGTGTTATTTGCTATGAGGGCACCTGAAGATATCATACAGCAGAGCATTGGCACAGGTAGGGACAATAATGGTCAACAATGGCCTTAATATTGGCTATGCCTTTATGCAGGTATGCTGCAACGCCATGGAACAGCAGTGGATAATTCTTCTTGTAAGCACCTCATATCACCACCTCATTTTCAGCAGACATCAAACATGAGGCTAAGAGCTTGTCTACTCCGATACATGTCTGCAATGTTCCCTGTCTTATTAAATTTCACCTGCCCCTCCCACGTCTTGCTTCATCTATCAAGATCACAGTTCAAACTCCTCCTCAACCCTGAATGCAGCCAAAAACCACAGCCAAAAATTCGAGGAGCGAAGTTCAGTTCAGCTGCCCCCTTTTGTCACAGCTGGAAGAAACAGGCCAGTGATATTAATGCGGTGTTCACTTCTCTTTTCCCCAATTCCATTGATTTCTCTTTCCCTTTTCACATGAGATTTGAGAGTATTATTCTTGGCTTCCTGTTACTGGAGAACAAGAAAAAGGCAGCGATGCACTGCTGCTTGCTACAGCACTTATGGGTGCCAGCAAAATCTTTTCAAACCATATAGTCGCTATCATTTTAAACTAAGTGATACTCACTAATGCTGTAAATGCTCCACACATCCATAACCTAATCTTGTGCTCTCTCACCCTCTAATGAGGGAAAGCAACAGAACTGCTAGGGCATACCAAAACATTAAAACTATTATTTCTGAAAACATATGCAAATGAGATCAGTCCAAGAACAGCAGTTTGAAGCAAGCCACACTAAGTGAAGGGCAAGCACATGCAGAGACTGATGAGCCTCTCGATACAAAAGTCTGAAACAATTTTGCGTGGTCTTTTCAGTTTTTGCATTTATATAAATTTAAATCATGTCAGAAGTGCCTCAAGTCACTTCATTTTCGATTCATTAATTTGAAATGCAGTTGTGTAGGCAAATACAGCAAACTATTATGTCTGCACAAAGATTCCATAAAAAAACAGAATTATCAATCTGCATTTAATGGTGTTAGCTCAGTGAGAGATCTTAATGAGAAGACCAGGAGAATTACCTGCTCCTTCCTGCCACAGGATCCTTAACATCGACCTGAATAGGAGCATGATTTGACATCTCATCTAAAGAATTATATCTCCAACAATGCAGCACTCTATTAGTAGTTCACTGGAGTATCAGTCAGGGACCGTGCTTAAGTCCTGGAGGGGGCTTGAACCTTAAATAAAAGCAAAATACTGTGGATGTTGGAAATGGGAAATAAAATTAAAGTGCTGGAAATACTCAGCAGGTCTGGCAACATCTGTGGAGAGAAAGAGATGTTTCAGGTCTGTGACCTTTCATTACTTTCTGATGAAAGGTCACAGACATGAAACATTAACTTTCTCCATAGATGCTGCCAGACCTTGAGTATTTCTTGAACCTGAGATACTGTGCAATTCTGTCACTGGTGGATTTTTATTTGGCAGCTTAGATTCACATCATCGGTACTTTAATGGAAGACTCCTACAGAATGTGGTAGTGGCACGGGTGGTGATACCTAAACAAAGTGATGCGAAGGAAGAAAAGGTTGGGTGGAGCCTGGCATACCTTGAAGAAAAACCATTATGCCATTTTGATACTTCAGTGGACAGAACAAAGTTGCAGAATATTCTCGAGCCATTAGAAAAAAAAAACTGACATTATTTGGCAAATGGCTCACAGTTATGTTGAAAATGACTATTCCTGAGGCACACTTTACAAACAATTCATTTTGGTGGCTGAAAATCCTGCTAATTTGGAGCCAACCATAAAACTAATGTAATAGGATTCAGCAAACTCTAAGAACATACAAAATAGTAACGTAGAACATAAATACCAGCAAGTTAGTTATCTTATTGCTGGAAAAAAGATAGCAAACCAAAAGAAATATCAGGAGCATCTCCAATAGCTTAGTCAAAAGTGTGTTAAAAGGAGGAGGGGAAGCTAGAGAGATAGAGGAGAATAGGGTAGGAAACACAAAGGTAATCATTTTAAATTTCAGGCATTGGAGGACTGGGAGCCAACGTAGGTTAGTGAGGACAGTGGTGATGGATGAGCAAGACAGGCGTGGGATAGAATACACACAGCAGTGATTTGGATGAGCTGAAGTTTAGAGGATGGAGTATGGGAGCATTGGAAGAGTTGAGCTTGAGATGAAGGTTTCAGCAATAAATGGACAGAACTTGAAGTAAGGGGCTTTATGATGGAGAGAATATTGGGTCAGAAGCCACAGGGTTCTGTTTTGTGACCACTGGCATTTCTAATTTACATAAAAGACTTGGATTCTGAAACTCAATGCAAATTGGTTAAATTTGCAGATGATACCAAATAAGGAGGAGCAGTGGATTTGAAGGAGGCGACACAAAAATCTACAGAATAAAACAAAATGTGAGTGGGTCAAAAAATATATTTAATTCAGACTAATATAAAATACTGCATATAGGAAGGGGCTGCACAGTGGCGCAGTGGTTAGCACCACAGCCTCACAGCTCAGTGACCCAGGTTCAGTTCTGGGTACTGCCTGTGCAGAGTTTGCAAGTTCTCCCTGTGACTGTGTGGGTTTCCATCGGGTGCTCCAGTTTCCTCCCACAGCCAAAGACTTGCAGATTGATAGGTAAATTGGCCATTGTAAATTGCCCCTAGTGTAGGTAAGTGGTAGGAGAATGGTGGGGACGTGGCAGGGAATATGTGATCAATGTAGGATTAGTATAAATGGGTGATTGTTGGTTGGCATAGACTTGGTGGGCAGAACAGCCTGTTTCAGTGCTGTATCTCTATGACTCTAATCTATTCACAGGCTATTTTATTACATTGGATTTTTTTTTCTACTAGTATTTAGTATATTCAGCTTGAAGCTGCTGTTCTCCTGCCTTTCCTTCTTCTCTTTCATTTGGTCTGTCCTATAAAAAAAGACTTACCACCTTCCTTTTCCATTCTAGTAAAGGGTCACTACTTGAAATATTAACTCATTGGTTTCTCTTGTTAGATGCTGATTGCTGTGTATTTCTAATATTTTCTGTTTTTAGATTTTCAAAATTTGCAGTGTTTTTTTTCTAGCCCATCTGTGACTTGGATATGAAGCCTCTTTTTTGACAGTCCATTAGCTCTGATAAATGCTTCCAAGCAGGCTGTTAATATCCCATAATATCATTCCTCCTGTGCCCATGTTCATATCCTTAATGTATATGAGAAACAAGAAGCCCAAACACATTGCAGATACACATGAGCTATATTTTGTCAACTGGGAAACACCAGTTTACATTTACTGCCTGCTTTTGGCCATCCCTCTCTATCCATTCCCTACTTTACCTTTTAGTCCAGGGGCTCTAATCTCTGATAAGTGACACGTTACAAATACTTCTTGAAAGTTCAGACATGCCATATGAATTAAATCATAGTCAAGTATCACCTGTCCATTATAGTATTGAGTTGAATCCATGATTATGTCTATCTTTCTAAGTCTTTGTTAATGATATCCCTTATTTTAGCACTTACTAGGGTTTACCTACTGCTATTGCAAAGCTAAGGTCTCTATAGATACCTGGTCTATCCCTTTCCTCTTTAAAGAGAAGGGAACTCCCCATGTGCTGCTGGGTAGACTGACTAACACAGGTATAGGAATTAAAGCAGGCATCTGCTTGTTTTCGATGAATTGCTAATATTAAATGATTTAACCAGGTGGCATTCCAGATCTGACCAAATTTTGCTGGGTTGGAGCTCTGGTTTTTTTTTGCTGTCATTTACTTTTGAACCTATTGACTTCACTTGTTTTGAATCCTCAGGGGTGGGTTGAGGGGGCGTGGTTAATGTAACAGAGTAGACGTGTTCCACGGCATGTGAGCACCAATTAAGGAATCAGGTCACATTCCTCAGGGCTGTTGACAGCAAAAAAAAGCAAGTTGTTGAGAGAAACTGAGGCTTAAACTATTCAGAGAGACTCATGTGGGAGTGGATTACACAACTGGTTGTGTAACTTGATGAAATGAATTACTGTTTCACAGAATCACAGACCTGTTACAGTGCAGAAGGAGGCCATTTGGCCCATCATGTCTGCACCAGCTCTCTGAGAGAGCAATTCCCTCAGTTCCATTTCCCTGCCTTCTCCCTATAACCCTGCACATTCTTCCTTTTCATATAACTGTCTAATTCCCTTTTGAATGCTTCAATTGAACCTGCCTCCACCATGTTCTCAGGCAGTGCATTCCAGACCTTAACCACTTGTTGCGTGATAAAGTTTTTCCTCATGTCACTTTTGCTTCTCTTACCAAATACTTTAAATCTGTGCCCTCTCGTTCTCGATCCTTTCTCGAGTGGGAACAGTTTCTCTCTGTCTACTTTGTCCAGACCTCTCATGATTTTGAATACCTCTACCAAATCACCTCGTAGCATTCTCTTCTACAAGGAAAACAGTCCTAACTTCTCCAATCTATCTTCACAACTGAAGTTCCTCATCCCTGGAACCATTCTCGTGAATCTTTTCTGCACTCTCTCCAATGCTCTCACGTCTTTCCTCAAGTGCGACGCCCAGGATTGGACGCAATACTCCAGGTGAGGACGAGCTAGTGTCTTATACAAATTCAACATAACTTCCTTGCTCTTGTACTCTATGCCCCTATTTCCTGCATTTAGTATACCACTGTAATAGATGAAAGGAACCAGTCACAGTGCAAGTACTGGAGGACTATCAATGGAGATACAGATTTTGGGAAGTAAAAGTGTATATTTTATTGAGGTGACCAATTAAAACTAACACTAGAAAAAGGTCAAGATGACAAAAGGCCATTTTACAGATTGAGCTCAACCCTTTTAATACTCCCAGCTCCTCCAGCCTACTGTTCCATTGTATTTTGAATGCCCTAATGCCTTTTATTTACCATCTTGCTCAGTCAATTATATTAAATATTTTATCACCCTTTGACTAAATGTGCTTTTTCAATATTAAATGTATGTGCACTGGTGTTGCTGCCTGATATTACCTTGAAGTGTTATCAGGGTTCGCCTCATCTATAACATTTAATACTCAATATATTGAAATCAAACCTAACGTTAATCTTTTTTTCTAGTCACGAAGGTCTGTAAAATAACCTCACAGCTCACCTTCTTTACCTTTGGGACTGTTTTTACTTTCCCTACCTGCTCTCCGATGCCTGCATGCCCCTTTTCAAGCATTGTGATCAAATTTGTAGGCCGTACTCCAAATTAATTCTAACCATTCCATTCTAAAGTCTCAGCATAATTTATGAAAGGCATTCTTAACCATGCTGGTTATAAATTCCAACATTCTATTCTCTTTTTAAATTGTGCCTCTCAACATTGCAAGTATTCGCAGTGAACTATTTCAAAGTATCCCGATTTTAATTTGATTCCCTTTGAATGTATCAATGTTTAGTTTGGCATTTGTCACCCAATTGTGCAACTGATCCAAATGCTTCTTTAAAAAAATCATTAAAGAAAGAAGCAACTAGTATTTAGCATTCTCAGGATGCACTTCACAATCAATTAACTTTATTGCTTTCGAAGCAAACTGCTTTAAGTACATTCTTTGTCTGGTACTCCACCTCTGTTAGTGTTCTTAAAATAAACTTGGAATTAGTTTCTGCACCTATGTCATTTAGGATGGTGATAAACTATAGGGGCCAAAGCACTAATCCCTTTGATAAGCCACTGAGTACCTCCCCTCCCCGATTACACACTCCACCGCTTTCATTCCATATCTGTTTCCTATTTTTTAAATCCAACTTCTTACCCATAGATTTTAGAACTATTAGGAATGTTTCATGTGAATTAACTTCTTTAATTCTATCATAATAAATCAGAAGTTAAAAACCAGCTGGCCTCACAGAAAAGAAAATGTTCAATCTCATTTTGATACAATCAGTTGAAGGGAGAGCCTATTAATTCAAACAGATCCTCGGATGATGAGGAAGATAGAGATTAAGATGAAACAAAAGAAGTGCGTTCGATGCATGTCAGGTAAACTTATCAAGTGGGAACCAGGCCATATACAATAAGTTAAGGGGGGAGGTGAAGAGAAAAATAAGACTGGCAAAGAGAGAACATGAGAATAGACTGGCAGTCAACATAAAAGGAACCCAAAGATCTTCTACTGGCATGTAAATAGTAAGCAAGTAGTAAGAGGACTTATTAGGGACAAAGAGGGTAATATATGCTTAGAGATGCAGGGCAAGGCTAGTATACTTAATGAGTACTTTGTATCAGTGTTCACTAAGGAAATGGAATCTGACAAAATACCAGTAGAAGCGGAAAGAGTAAAGGCAATGGATAGGGTAAAAATTGAGCGGGGTGGGTACTAAAAAGGCTGGCTATCCTTAGGGTAGATAAATCACCTGGTCCGGATGGCTTGCATCCCGGGTTGCTAAAGGAAATGGGGATGGGGAGAGGGGAAGGGCTTTCCGTAATCTTCCAATCTTCTCTGGGGGAGGTGTCAGAGGACTGGAGAGTGGCAAATGTGACACCCTTATTCAAGAAAGGGTGTAAGGAAAGTCCTAGCAACTACAGGCCAGTTAGTTTAACATCAGTGGCTGTAAGGTTGTAGAAACAATAATCAGGGAAAATATCAGTGGACACTTAGAGAGGTTTGAGTTAATTACAGATAGCCAGCATGGATTTGTAAAAGGCAGACCATGCTTGACTAATCTAACTGAATTTTTTGATGAAGTAAAAGACAAGGTTGATGAAGGGAATGCTGTGGATATTGTTTATGTGGATTTTAAGAAAGCGTTTGATAAAGTACCACATAGAAGGCTGATTAACAAAATAGAGGCTCATGGAATAGGAGGGTCAGTGTCCAATTGGGTAAAAAAAATTGGCTTAAGTACAGAAAACAGTGAGTTGTAGTAAATGGTTGCTTTTCATACTGGAGGATGGTAGACAGTGGTGTTCCCCAAGGATCAGTGCTGGGACCACTGCTTTTTTTGCTATGTATAAATGACTTGGATCTTGAAATATAGAGAAAAATCTCAAAATTTGTTAATGTCATCCACCAAACTTGGGGGATGACATGAACTGTCTACAACAGGACATAGATAGACTAACAGAGTGGGCAGCAGGTGGCAGATGGAATTTAAGACAGAGAAGTGTGAGGTGATGCATTTTGACAGAAGGAATAGGCAATATATATTTAATGGCACAGTTCGAAGGGCCTACTTCTGTTCTTAATTCGTAGGAACAGGGGTGCATGTGCATGAATCTTTGAAGGTGGCAGGGCATATTGACAGAGTGGTTAGTAAAGCATATGGGATCTTGAGCTTCATAAATAAAGGTATTGAGTACAAATGCAGGGAAGTTATGATGAACCTTTATAAAGCTCTGGCTAGGCCTCAACTGGAGCATTGAGTCCAGTTCTGATCACCACACTTTATGAAGGATGTGAGGGTCTGTGAGAGGATGTAAAGGAGATTTACCAGGATGGTTCCAAGAATGGAGGATTTTAGTTACCAAGTTAGGTTGGAAAAGCTGGGTTTGTTCTCCTTAGAACAAAGGAGATTGTGGGGAGATTTAATAGAAATGTACAAGATTATGACAAGAAAAAATTGTTCCTATGGTTACAACTGAGGCAGGAGGAGTGCACTGTCTTTTCTAGTTCCATTTCTCCACGGGTCACAATATATATTTAAATTTTTTCCCACTTACCAATACGGTCAATCATAGACTCTATTTTTATCCCAGAATAAAACACACCAACCAGGTTTCTTTAATAAACAACAAAATTACCAGTTTATTATAAAACAAGTCTTAACCAGTAATGAAGTAAAACATAAACACACAGATTGAAATATTAAAGTTCCCTTTTTACCTTAGACACACGCACGCACGAACGCATGCACGCACACACACAGCAGTTAACCGGGAAAATAAAGGGATTTGTATTTTTACAGCTGTATTACCGAGAAAAAAACATTTGTTCTGAATACTTGCTCATTCCTGAAGAAACAGCAGATGAGATATGTTGTGTTCCAAAACTGAGATACAGTCTGGCCTCTGAGTACACGTTGACGGGTAACTGGGATGTTTTAGAACAGTTCTTTTAAGGTGCCATTAAGAATTAATTTAGCAGGCTTTTCTTCAAAGACAGGAGACAAGATGAGTTGTCACAGGCTCTTTTAGGGAGGTGCTAGATTGCTGAGCTGGGTTGTGGTCTTCTCTCCTTCCTTGGGAATTTCTTCTCTCCTTGGAAGTTCTCTCCCTTTTTATGCAGTTCAACCCCAACTCCATCCAATTCAAAAGCAAAACCAACAACAGGAGGTCAGGCTTTTGACCTCCATCAATCTTGACCTGTCAGTTCTTCATAAAGAGCTTCTCCAGGTGTCCAAAGCTCTCTGTTGTTTATTGAGCTGGAAGTCAGGTATTTTCCCGGAAAGGCTTGTTGTTGTTGCTGGAATTCAGGTGGTCTCCTGGAAAAGCTTGTTTTCCTCACAAGACCTCTCAGTGCCCCTTTTAAAAAACATTTCCAGGGACTGTTTTCCAAAGTCAAGTGGCCTTTACATGACCCCTTTTGAAAACTCCAAAGTTTAACATTTCTTCAATCTTTCATAAATGAATCCTCAAAAAATATATTTACCAAAGCACAGAGGCAGATTCGTAACACCATTAACGAATGGTACAAGGACTAGAGATTGAAAGTTTTGGGCAAAAGATGCAGGGGGAATATGAGGAAGCACTTTTTTACACAGTGGGTGGAAATGACCTGGAGCTTCCTGCCCACAAAGATGGTGAAAGTGGAGACAATCAATGAATTCAAGAGAAAGTTGGATGGTGACGAGGGAAATAGACTTGTAGGGCTACAGGGATCAAGCGAGGGTGTGGATAGCTCTGTAGAGAGCCGCATGGAAGCGATGGGCCGAATGGCCGCCTTCTGGGCCATATATGACTCTATGACTCAAATACAAACAACTTATGGAACAGATTTGAACATACATTTGATTGGCAGCTCTTTTGGACATTAACATTTTTTATCTACAATTTGCTTGGTCCCAGTTGTTTTTACAAAGGATTTCTTTGTTTGTTCAAATGAAGCCTTTGGAGAAATAGTCCAGAGAACTGCTATGCCACCAAACAACTACTCAAAACTGGAATGGCTCATGGTAGTGCAACACCAGGAGCTGCCAGTGTAGTTCCAGTGCTATTTCAGCAAAAAACTGACTAGTCAATCCATTACTCTAGCCACTGGAATAAAAAAAATGTTTTTAAAAACACCAAAACATAACTTGGATTGCAAACTTAAAAAGAAACTGACACAAATGCAATCATTTTTAACAGTAGCAAATGTTTATTGGAAAAAAATCTAATGAGCCTTAATATGTATTAATGCTTTGAACAATGATTTAATAGCACACAACAAATTAATATTACTTGTGCCTGAAAACAACAACAACTTATATTTATATATTGCCTTTATCATAATAAAATATCACAAGTTGCTTCACTGGAGTGTTTTAAGTTAAAATTAGACACCGAGCCTCATAAGATGACATTAGGGCAGATGGACAAAAGCTTTTTCAACAAATTAAGGAGTGTCTTAAAGGGAGAAAGAGAGGTAGAAAGACAGAGAGGTTTAGGGAGGGAATACCAGAGTTTAGAGCCAAGGCAGCTGAAAGCTGAATGGTGGAGCAATTCAAATCAGGGATGCTTAAGAGGCCAGGATTAGATGAGTGCAGATATCTCAGAGGGTTGCGGGGCTGTAAGAGATTACAGAGACAGGCAGGGGTGAGGTTTTGGAGGGATTTGAAAACAGGGATGAGAATTTTAAAATCGAGGTGTTACTTGACCAGGAGCCAATGTAGGTCAGCGAGCACAGGGGTGATAGATGGGCTTCGTAACAGCAGACTTAGTAATGGGCAGCAGAGTTTTGGATGACCTCAATGAATGGTAAAATATGAGAGGCCAGCCAGGAGTGTGTTGGAATAGTCAAGTTTAGAGGTAACCAAGACATGAACAAAGGGATCACAGTCTGGGGTGAAATCCTAACACAATGTATTACACATAAAGTCTATTTCTTTACAGGTTCTCGGGCAAAGATTTCCCCTATTTCACAGTTCCACTATTTGTAATGTTCTCAAAGAAGTCAAAGTTTGTCAGATAGACTCAGTCCTGCCAAATCCAGACTGGATATTTTTAATATAGGGTGCCCTGCAGCTTTATTCTCCTGCTGTCTTCCATTATTTTAAATATTATTAGATTAATGGGCATATTCTTGCCTATGACAGATTTGTCCCTCTTTTTAAATATAGGTAGACATTTGTTTGCTTCCAATCCTGCGGAATCTCTTCTATATCCATTGACTCTGATGTTAAAGTCAATATGCCACACCTTTTCTCTCTCTAGAATACAAGTAATCTGGCCCAGTTTACTTACCAGTCTGTTTAACCTCAACTACCTCCTTCACACCAATTTCAAACCTTCTGGGATATCTATTCTATAATTTTTGATAACGTTAAATAGTCATTAATTCTACTATTTTTCTTCAATTATTTTACTATTTTATTCTTCAATATTTGAACTTCCTCCCGAACCACTCTTTTGTTGTTGTAAACTAAAAGTTGTTTTATGTGGTTAGCTTTCTTCACTATGTTGCTTTCCCTTTCTACTCTACTCTTTTCGTCTGTCTTTCGGATGAGATATTAAACCTGTCTGCCCTTTCAGGTGGACGTAAAAATTCCCATGGCACTATTTCCAAGAAGAACTGAGAAGTTATCGTCAGTGTCCTGGCCAACATTTATCTCTCAATCAACATAACAAAAAATAGACTATCTGGTAATTATCACATTGCTGTTTGTGGGAGCTTGCTGTGCACAAATTGGCTGCCATGTTTTCTACATTTCAAAAAATACTTCAATGGCTGTAAAGCACTTTGGAATGTCCTGTGGTTGTGAAAGGCGGTATATAAATGCAAGTCTTTTTCTTTTTGACATGTGTCACAGAACTATAATTATTTTTCTCTTTGGATTAAAACATTGTGCCTTTAAGACTTTTTTTAAAAAACGTGTACCTTTCAAGACAGGGAGAGAAGTTTTGGATTTCTGGGGGAACAGTGTGGCACAGCTGCACTTTGTTACCGAAGCAACAGCAGGAGAGAGAGGTCACATGGTACAATGTTTCAATTTGACTGTGTGTAAAACTAGCAAAAACTAGTCTGAACCAGACTCGCCATTGAAGCGTACTGCAGAGAAAAGAGCTGTCCATTCTCTCTCAGCAGAAATTCTACAAGGAGCTACAGGCTGAATTAATTGCCTAAAGAGGAAATAACCCTTTTAAGAGACCATTTGGTATTGCTGAAGAAACTGTTGATGCCTGCTGCAGCCGAAGAGTTTGAATGCCTATCAAAATCAGACAGCTTCATCAAATCTGAATGAAGACTTTGAGTAGCATTTGATTATTTCCACATTAGAATACCTCATCTATCAGGAACATAACCCACAAAGACTTACTTATTCTTAAGAAACAGCTAATCTTTAAAAAACACTACTTTTAAAACTGGTTAACTATACTGTTATTTTTGAGTGTATGTATGTGAATGGTGGTGTTAGATTAAAATAGGAAGTAATAAGGTCTTTAGACATAGGTTTATCTTAATAATGTTTAAGATTTAGTTTTAATAAATAGTTAATTTGTTGTTGTCTAAAGATACCTGGTTTGGTCTGTTTTATTCCAGGGGTTACTAAAGTGTTTAATTTGGTTGTTTCCAGGTTGGGTGGGAAAACATTAATAATATGCTGCGACCCCTGTGGAGTGACGGGACTGAATTGACAGTGCATTTCTCCCGCCGTTGTCGTAACACATATTTCTTCTACACATCTCAAAATTCTCACTCCTTTTTACCTGTTGCCTTCACATAGATTTATTTTACTTATTTCCATTTTAATTGATCTAGTTATTCATCAAAATGAACTTAATACAAGAATCACATACTTGAAACGATAATAATGCTGTGTTGAGTGGAATGAGCTATAAATAAGCTTTAAACTAATGGATTTAACTGCCATTTTCAATCTCTAGTAATGGCTTGCGCTATCTATTAGAGCAGATGGTGGATTCTGTTTCCAACTTTCTGGTGGCCCAGTCAAGATCAAGGAGTTGAGGGTTGGGGGTCAGTGGTGGATCTGTGAATAGCCAATGCCTTCTGCTCTATGCATCACAGACTGATAGAACCAATAGAATTTCATATGCAGGCATGCTTGAGCCAGCTAGTGCTGCATGGGAACCTTTTTGTAGATTTCCTCATGCTGCCAATCTCATTCCTTCTGGTTAGTAGAGAAAACCGTTTCACATTTGTATTAATGTCCAAGAGGCACAAAAAATAAGTGTTTATAGAATGAACAGGATACGATAGAAATTAGTTACATGTAATATTAAACTAGAAGTACAAGAAAGAGGAAAAATAAATAAGGAGAAAGAAGCCAAAACACAACATTTTAATTTGATTCAGTTGATGGACCTCTACTGGTTAGTGGTGCAATTACAGAGCTATAAGTGCACCATTATCTTTTCCATTGAGCAAAACCAGGCGGCTGTAGTGAAGATATTTTCCTTTGACTCGATTTCCCCCCATTATTTCCCCTGGTACTGATGTTCTTTGGGGTGTTTGCCCACAGGTTCTACCATTTTCCCTTCCCCAACCAAGGAGCTTCTATTTACGCAGTGAGTGCTTTACTATGTCTCAGAACTATCTTAAAACATTTTCCATACAATTAATTATTTTGAAGTACAGTGACTATTCTGTAGGCAAATGAGGTAGCCCATTATGCATAGCAGGATCCCACAACAATTACAAGAAGAATAAGTGGTTAAGCTGCTTTTGGTGAAGGTAGGAATTTTAGCCAAGACAGCAACTACTCTTTGAATAATGCCATGGTGTCTTTAATGTTCCCCTAAACCACCAGAACACCAAATGGGGCATCAGTTTAACATCTTATCACACGTACATATGAATTAGGAGCAGGAGTAGGCCACTCGGCCCCTCGCGCCTGCTCCGCCATTCAATAAGATCATGGCTGAACTGATTACTCCACATTTCCACCTACCCCCGACAACTTTTCACCCCCTTGCTTATCAAGAATCTAGCTACCTCTGCCTTAAACATATTCAAAGACTCTGCTTCCACAACCTTTTGAGGAAGAGAATTCCAAAGACTTACAACCCTCTGAGAGAAAAAATTTCTCCTCATCTCTGTCTTAAATGGGCGACCCCTTATTTTTAAACAGTGACCCCTAGTTCGAGATTCTCCCACAAGGGGAAACATCCTTTCCACATCCACCCTGTCAAGATCCCTCAGGATCTTATATGTTTCAATCAAGTTACCTCTTACTCTTCTAAATTCCAGGGAAATACAAGCCTAGCCTGTCCAATCTTTCCTCATAAGACAGCCCACCCATTCTAGGTATCAGTCTAGTAAACATTCTCTGAACTGTTTCCAACGCATTTACATCCTTCCTTAAATAAGGAGACCAATACTGTACACAGTACTCCAGATGTGGTCTCACCAATGCCCTGTATAGCTGAAGCATAACCTCCCTACTTTTGTATTCAATTCCTCTCGCGATAAATGATAACATTTATTAGCTTTCCTAATTACGTGCTGTACCTACATACTAACCTTTTGCGATTCATGCACTAGGACACCCAGATCCCTCTGCATCTCAGAGCTCTGCAATCTCTCACCATTTAGATAATATGCTTCTTTTTTATTCTTCCTGCCAAAATGGACGACTTCGCATTTTCCAACATTATACTCCATCTGCCAGATTTTGCCCACTCACTTAACCTATCTATATCCCTTTGGAGCCCCCTTATGTCCTTTCCACAATCTACTTTCCTACCTATATTTGTGTCATCAGCAAATTTAGCAACCATACCTTCGGTCCCTTCATCTAAGTCATTCTATCAATTGTAAAAAGTTGAGGCCCCAGCACATCCCTGTGGCACACCACTCGTTACGTCTTGGCAACCAGAAAATTACCCATTTATGCCTACTGTCAGTTTCCTGTTAGCTAATCTTCTATCCACGCCGGTATGTTGTGCAAGCTTATCAAAAAACAATAGTGTGTATAACAGCAAGCACTGAAGCACAGGACTATACAAGTGGAGGTCATTGCTCTTGTAACAAAAAAATGAAGTGGGTCAGTTTGTGAGATGTACTGTAACCTAAATCCTTTTATTCACAAAACAGACTGATCATGAACAGCACCACGGCATAATCCCTAGGCAGGGAGAAACAGAAGATAATATGCCACATGGTGAGTGTCAGACCTGAGTGTATGATTTGGGACAGCTGCCAAATACTGCTTTCTAAAATCACTGAAGAACAGTATGACACACAAGGCCTTTTTTCCCAGGCAGCCTCTGCCCAGCAGTCTTAATGCATGAAACATAAAGAATGGTAAAAGTACAGATACTTCCATTATAACACTTAGTTTAGAGATACAGCACTGAAACAGGCCCTTCGGCCCACCAAGTCTGTGCCGACCATCAACCACCCATTTATACTAATCCTACATTAATCCCATATTCCTACCACATCCCCACCTGTCCCTGTATTTCCCTACCACCTACCTATACTAAGGGCAATTTATAATGGCCAATTTACTTACCAACCTGCAAGTCTTTTGGCTTGTGGGAGGAAACCGGAGCACCCGGAGAAAACCCACGCAGACACAGGGAGAACTTGCAAACTCCACACAGGCAGTACCCAGAATTGAACCCGGGTCACTGGAGCTGTGAGGCTGTGGTGCTGACCACTGCACCACTGTGCCGCATGTAACAATATAACCTCACAACTTCTCTGCTAACCAAGGATCCTACTTTACCAATTGATTAGAAAATAGTTGAAATCTGAATACATCTCCTATGTAGGCCGACACTTTTTTAAAGAACTAAAACACCATTCAAATTGATTGATTAAGTTGATTCAGCAAGTGCCCCTTTGGATTGAAAAATTGCCAATGCCACTCCAGTGGTTAAATGGAGCAGGAGAGCTAAATTAGAAAATTATAGGCCTATTAGTCCAACATCTGTGGTGGGGAAGTTACTGGAAGTTACTGTTATTAGGGACAGAGTGATGAAGCGCTTGGGTAGATAGGGAGCCAGCATAGATTTGCAAAGGGTATATCATGTCTAATGAACCTAGTTTAATTTTTGAGAATGTAACTAAGGTCTTAGACAAGGGTGTGTCTATGAATGTTATTTGGATGGACTTCCAGAAGGCATTCAATAAGGTTCCACATCAGAGACTGCTAACAAGAATGAGAGAGCATGGAATTGGAGGCAATCTGTTGATATGGGTAGGGAATTGGTTAGGAGGTAGGATACAGGGAATAGGGATAATGGGTATGTCGTCTACTTGGCAGGATGTGACTAGTGGTATCTCCTGTACTGAGGAGGACTCTGTACTGTACTGAGGAGGACTCAGCTTTTCAGTACATTTCTAAATTACTTGGATGAAGGAATAGACAGCTGTGTATCCACGTTTGCTGACAGCAGCAAGTTAGGTGGCACAGTAATGTAGAAAGTTGCAAAAGGACATTGATAGATTAAGTGAGTGGGCAAAATTGTGGCAGATGCAGTTCAATGTAGATAAGTGTGAAGTTATCCTCTTTTTGCGAGGAGCAGCCTTGATAGAACGGGGTGCGGAGCGGACTTTCAGCTGAGCGGTCAATTTCAGTAAGTTACAAGTTAATCCCTTTTTTGTTTCGGAGGACTGCTGGGTAGGGGAAAACTATTTATTTGGGCAGTTTTAAAATCTTTGTCTTTTGCGAGGAGCAGCCTTGATAGAACGGGGTGCGGAGCGGACTTTCAGCTGAGCGGTCAATTTCAGTAAGTTACAAGTTAATCCCTTTTTTGTTTCGGAGGACCGGGGACTGCTGGGTAGGGGAAAACTATTTATTTGGGCAGTTTTAAAATCTTTGTCTTTTGCGAGGAGCAGCCTTGATAGAACGGGGTGCGGAGCGGACTTTCAGCTGAGCGGTCAATTTCAGTAAGTTACAAGTTAATCCCTTTTTTGTTTCGGAGGACCGGGGACTGCTGGGTAGGGGAAAACTATTTATTTGGGCAGTGGCAGTACCCGAGACACTACACGTGTAGTGTCTCCCACCCACCCTCCTCCTCTAACCAAAAAAAAAAGGACTCTAGGGTGTTGATAAGGTAAGCTTTTTATTTAAAACTTCAGTCCGTCGGATTGCTAAGCGAACAAGTTTTGACTTTTTTTTTTCGTTTGGTTTTTCAGTAGATTTATTGGGAATCTAGAATAGTGGGAATGGAGGTAAAGGCAGTTGTATGTTCCTCCTGCAGAATGTGGGAGGTAGGGGTCGCCAAGAGTGTCCCTGCTGACTGCATCTGCGGGAAGTGCACCCAACTCCAGCTCCTCGCAGACCGCGTTAGGGAACTGGAGCTGGAGCTGGATGAACTTCGGATCATTCGGGAGGCGGAGGGGATTATTGACAGGAGTTATAGGGAGGCAGTCACACCTCAGGTAAAAGAAGTAGGTAGATGGGTTACCGTCAGGGGAAGGAAAGGGAACCAGCAGGCAGTGCAGGGATCCCCTGTGGCCGTTTCCCTCAACAACAGGTATACCGTTTTGGATACTGTTGGGGGGGACGACTTACCAGGGGTAAGCAATGGGGTACAGGTATCTGGCACAGAGTCTGTCCCTGTTGCTCAGAAGGGAAAAGGGAAGAGGAGCAGAGCATTAGTCATTGGGGACTCCATGGTTAGGGGAACAGAGAGGAGGTTCTGTGGGAACGAGAGAGACTCACGGTTGGTGTGTTGCCTCCCAGGTGCCAGGGTACGTGATGTCTCCGATCGTGTTTTTGGGATCCTTAAGGGGGAGGGGGAGCACCCCCAAGTCGTGGTCCACATAGGCACCAACGACATAGGTAGGAAGAGAGATGGGGATTTAAGGCAGAAATTCAGGGAGCTAGGGTGGAAGCTTAGAGCGAGAACAACCAGAGTTGTTATCTCTGGGTTGTTGCCTGTGCCACGTGCTAGCGAAGAGAGGAATAGGGAGAGAGAGGAGTTGAACACGTGGCTGCAGGGATGGTGTAGGAGGGAGGGTTTTGGTTTCCTGGATAATTGGGGCTCTTTCTGGGGTAGGTGGGACCTCTACAAACAGGATGGTCTTCACCTGAACCAGAGGGGTACCAATATCCTGGGGGGGAGATTTGTTAGTGCTCTTCGGGGGGGTTTAAACTAAATCAGCAGGGGAATGGGAACCTAAATTGCAGTGCCAGTGTACAGGCTGTTGAGAGTAGTGAGGTAGGGGATAAGGTTACAGGGACGCAAGAGGGCACTGGCAAGCAAGAACTTGGTTTAAAGTGTGTCTACTTCAACGCCAGGAGCATCCGGAATAAGGTGGGTGAGCTTGCAGCATGGGTTGGTACCTGGGATCCTGATGTTGTGGCCATTTCGGAGACATGGGTAGAGCAGGGGCAGGAATGGATGTTGCAGGTTCCGGGATTTAGATGTTTCAGAAAGAACAGAGAAGAGGGTAAAAGAGGGGGGGGTGTGGCATTGTTAATCAAGGAAAGTATTACAGCGGCAGAAAGGACGTTTGAGGACTCGTCTACTGAGGTAGTATGGGCCGAGGTTAGAAACAGGAGAGGAGAGGTCACCCTGTTGGGAGTTTTCTATAGACCTCCGAATAGTTCCAGAGATGTAGAGGAAAGGATAGCGAAGATGATTCTCGACAGGAGCGAGAGTAACAGGGTAGTGGTTATGGGGGACTTTAACTTTCCAAATATTGACTGGAAATACTATAGTTCGAGTACTTTAGATGGGTCTGTTTTTGTCCAGTGTGTGCAGGAGGGTTTTCTGACACAGTATGTGGACAGGCCAACCAGGGGCGATGCCACATTGGATTTGGTACTGGGTAATGAACCCGGCCAGGTGTTCGATTTAGATGTAGGTGAGCACTTTGGCGATAGTGATCACAATTCGGTTAGGTTTACCTTAGCGATGGGCAGGGACAGGTATATACCGCAGGGCAAGAATTATAGCTGGGGGAAAGGAAATTATGACGCGATTAGGCAAGATTTAGGATGTGTAGGATGGGGAAGGAAACTGCAGGGGATGGGCACAAACGAAATGTGGAGCTTATTCAAGGAGCAGCTAATGCGTGTCCTTGATAAGTATGTACCTGTCAGGCAGGGAGGAAGTTGTCGAGCAAGGGAGCCGTGGTTTACTCAAGAAGTTGAAGCGCTTGTCAAGAGGAAGAGGGCGGCTTATGTTAGGATGAGACGTGAAGGCTCAGTTAGGGCGCTTGAGAGTTACAAGCTAGCCAGGAAGGATCTAAAGGGAGGGCTAAGAAGAGCAAGGAGAGGACACGAGAAGTCATTGGCGGATAGGATCAAAGAAAACCCTAAGGCTTTCTATAGGTATATCAGGAATAAACGAATGATAAGAGTTAGAACAGGGCCAATCAAGGATAGTAGTGGGAAGTTGTGTGCGGAATCAGAGGAGATAGGGGAAGCGTTAAATGAATATTTTTCGTCAGTATTTACAGTAGAGAAAGAAAATGTTGCCGAGGAGATTACTGAGATACAGCCTACTAGGCTAGATGGGATTGAGATTCACAAGGAGGAGGTGTTAACAATTTTGGAAAGAGTGAAAATAGATAAGTCCCCTGGGCCAGATGGGATTTATCCTAGGATTCTCTGGGAAGCCAGGGAGGAGATTGCAGAGCCGTTGTTGTTGATCTTTAAGTCGTCATTGTCGACAGGAGTAGTGCCGGAGGACTGGAGGATAGCAAATGTTGTCCCCTTGTTCAAGAAGGGGAGTAGAGACAGCCCTGGTAATTATAGACCTGTGAGCCTTACTTCGGTTGTGGGTAAAATGTTGGAAAAGGTTATAAGAGACAGGATTTATAATCATCTTGAAAAGAATAAGTTCATTTGCGATAGTCAGCACGGTTTTGTGAAAGGTAGGTCGTGCCTCACAAACCTTATTGAGTTTTTCGAGAAGGTGACCAAACAGGTGGATGAGGGTAAAGCCGTGGATGTGGTGTATATGGATTTCAGTAAGGCGTTTGATAAGGTTCCCCACGGTAGGCTATTGCAGAAAATACGCAAGTATGGGGTTGAAGGTGATTTAGAGCTTTGGATCAGAAATTGGCTAGCTGAAAGAAGACAGAGGGTGGTGGTTGATGGCAAATGTTCATCCTGGAGTTTAGTTACTAGTGGTGTACCGCAAGGTTCTGTTTTGGGGCCACTGCTGTTTGTCATTTTTATAAACGACCTGGATGAGGGTGTAGAAGGGTGGGTTAGTAAATTTGCGGATGACACGAAGGTCGGTGGAGTTGTGGATAGTGTCGAAGGGTGTTGTAGGGTACAGAGGGACATAGATAGGCTGCAGAGCTGGGCTGAGAGATGGCAAATGGAGTTTAATGCGGAGAAGTGTGAGGTGATTCACTTTGGAAGGAGTAACAGCAATGCAGAGTACTGGGCTAATGGGAAGATTCTTGGTAGTGTAGATGAGCAGAGAGATCTTGGTATCCAGGTACATAAATCCCTGAAAGTTGCTACCCAGGTTAATAGGGCTGTTAAGAAGGCATATGGTGTGTTAGCCTTTATTAGTAGGGGGATCGAGTTTCAGAGCCACGGGGTCATGATGCAGCTGTACAAAACTCTGGTGAGGCCGCACCTGGAGTATTGCGTGCAGTTCTGGTCACCGCATTATAGGAAGGATGTCGAAGCTTTGGAAAGGGTGCAGAGGAGATTTACTAGGATGTTGCCTGGTATGGAAGGAAGGTCTTACGAGGAAAGGCTGAGGGACTTGGGGTTGTTTTCGTTAGAGAGAAGGAGGAGGAGAGGTGACTTAATAGAGACATACAAGATAATCAGAGGGTTAGATAGGGTGGATAGTGAGAGTCTTTTTCCTCGGATGAGGATGGCAAACACGAGGGGACATAGCTTTAAGTTGAGGGGTGAAAGATATAGGACAGATGTCAGAGGTAGTTTCTTTACGCAGAGAGTAGTAGGGGCGTGGAACGCCCTGCCTGCAACAGTAGTAGACTCGCCAACTTTAAGGGCATTTAAGTGGTCATTGGATAGACATATGGATGAAAATGGAATAGTGTAGGTCAGATGATCGGCGCAACATCGAGGGCCGAAGGGCCTGTACTGCGCTGTAATATTCTAATTCTAATTCTAATTCTAATTCATTGGGCCGAGGGAAGATAGATCAAAGTATTTTCTAAATGGTGAGACACTTGGAACTGTGAAGGAGCAGAAAGACTTAGGGATCCAATTACAAAAATCGCAAAGCTAGTGGCAGGTAATTAGGCTAGTGGCTGATGGGCACATCTAGGACAAGGGGACAAAACCTCAGCCTTTCAGGGGTGCTGTCAGTAGGCGCTTTTCACACAAAGGGTAGTGGTCTTGGCCTGACCCCCTACTCCTCTGGCACTTTCTCCTCCTTTGAGTATCTCACCTTGTTCCTCCCCTCTCACCTCTCATTTAAAATATTAGTTTTCTACTAAATACCATGTTAATTTTTTCACTGAGCTATCTCATGGCTTTTCTCCCTCAGTTTCTGCATTGAGCAGCTTCACACCATCAGTGATGTCAACTTCCATCTCAATTCATCATGTTCTCATAGAGTCATAGAGTTATACAGCACAGAAACAGGCCCTTCGGCCGATCAGGTCCGTTCCGGCCATCCAGCACCTATCTATCCTAATCCCATTTTCCAGCACTTGGCCCGCAGCCTTGTATGCTATGGCGTTTCAAGTGCTCATCTAAATACTTCTTAAATGTTGTGAGGGTTCCTGCCTCTACCATCCCTTCAGGCAGCGTTCCAGATTCCAACCACCCTATGGGTGAAATTTCTTTTCCTCAAATCCCCTCTAAACCTCCTGCCCCTTACCTTAAATCTATGCCCGCTGGTTATTGACACCTCCACTCAGGGAAAAGTTTCTTCCTATCTACCCTATCTACGCCCCTCATAATTTTGTATACCTCAATCAGGTCCCCCCGCCACTGATGTTAGACTCACCGGCCTGTAATTACCTGGTTTATCCCTGCTACCCTTCTTGAATAATGGTACCACATTCACTGTCCTTCAGTCCTCTGGCACCTCTCCTGTGGCCAGAGAGGATTTCAAAATTTGTGTCAGAGCCCCTGCAATCTCCTCCTTTGCCCTACATAACAGCCTGGGATACATCTCATCTGGGCCTGAGGATTTATCCACTTTTTAGCCCACTAAAATTGCTGATACCTCCTCCCTTTCAATGCTAATTTGTTCAAGTATATCACAAACCCCCTCCCTGATCTCTACACCTACATCATCCTTCTCCATAGTGAACACAGATGAAAAGTAATCATTTAAAACCTCACCTACGTCCTCTGGCTCCACACACAGATTGCCACTTTGGTCCCTAATGGGCCCTACTCTTTCCCTCGTTATCCTCTTGCCCTTAATATTCTTATAAAACGCCTTGGGATTTTCCTTTATCTTGCCCGGCAGTGTTTTTTCATGCCCCCTCTTTGCTCTCCTAATTACTTTTTTAAGTACCCCCCTACACTTTCTACACTCCTCTAGGGCCTCCACTGTTTTCAGCGCTCTGAATCTGCCATAAACCTCCTTTTTTGCCCTTATCCATTCCTCTATATCCCTTGACATCCTGGGTTCCCTGGACTTGTTGGTCCTACCCTTCACCTTTACGGGAACATGTTGGCCCTGAACTCTCACTATTTCTTTTTTGAATGATTCCCACTGGTCTGATGTAGACTTTCTTACATGTAGCTGCTCCCAGTCCACTTTGGTCAGATCCTGTTTTATCATATTGTAATCAGTCTTACCCCAATTCAGTACCTTTATTTCCGGTCCACCTTTGTCCTTTTCCATAACTATCTTAAATCTTACAGAGCTCTGGTCACTATCCATGAAATGCTCCCCCACTGACACTTCTGCCACTTGTCCGGCTTCATTCCCTAGGATTAGGTCCAGTACTGCCCCTTCTCTTGTAGGACTTTCTACGCACTGGCTCAAAAAGCTCTCCTGTATGCACTTTAAGAATTCCGCCCTCTTTAAGCCATTTGCACTAAGATTATCCCAGCTGATATTGGGGAAGTTGAAATCCCCTACTATTATTACCCTATTATTTTTACACCTCTCTGAGATTTGCCTACATATAGGTATATCAGGAATAAAAGAATGACTAGAGTTAGATTAGGGCCAATCAAGGATAGTAGTGGGAAGTTGTGTGTGGAATCAGAGGAGATAGGGGAAGTGTTAAATGAATATTTTGCGTCAGTATTTACAGTAGAGAAAGAAAATGTTGTCGAGGAGAATACTGAGATTCAGGCTACTAGGCTAGATGGGATTGAGGTTCACAAGGAGGAGGTGTTATCAATTTTGGAAAGTGTGAAAATAGATAAGTCCCCTGGGCCAGATGGGATTTATCCTAGGATTCTCTGGGAAGCTAGGGAGGAGATTGCAGAGCCTTTGTCCTTGATCTTTATGTCGTCATTGTCGACAGGAATAGTGCCGGAAGACTGGAGGATAGCAAATGTTGTCCCTTTGCTCAAGAAGGGGAGTAGAGACAGCCCTGGTAATTATAGACCTGTGAGCCTTACTTCGGTTGTGGGTAAAATGTTGGAAAAGGTTATAAGAGACAGGATTTATAATCATCTTGAAAAGAATAAGTTCATTAGCGATAGTCAGCACGGTTTTGTGACTGGTAGGTCGTGCCTCACAAACCTTACTGAGTTTTTCGAGAAGGTGACCAAACAGGTGGATGAGGGTAAAGCAGTGGATGTGGTGTATATGGATTTCAGTAAGGCGTTTGATAAGGTTCCCCATGGTAGGCTATTGCAGAAAATACGGAAGTATGGGGTTGAAGGTGATTTAGAGTTTTGGATCAGAAATTGGCTAGCTGAAAGAAGACAGAGGGTGGTGGTTGATGGCAAATGTTCATCCTGGAGTTTAGTTACTAGTGGTGTACCGCAAGGATCTGTTTTGGGGCCACTGCTGTTTGTCATTTTTATAAATGACCTGGAAGAGGGTGTAGAAGGGTGGGTTAGTAAATTTGCGGATGACACTAAGGTCGGTGGAGTTGTGGATAGTGCCGAAGGATGTTGTAGGGTACAGAGGGACATAGATAGGCTGCAGAGCTGGGCTGAGAGATGGCAAATGGAGTTTAATGCGGAAAGGTGCGAGGTGATTCACTTTGGAAGGAGTAACAGGAATGCAGAGTACTGGGCGAATGGGAAGATTCTTGGTAGTGTAGATGAACAGAGAGATCTTGGTGTCCAGGTGCATAAATCCCTGAAGGTTGCTACCCAGGTTAATAGGGCTGTTAAGAAGGCATAGGGTGTGTTAGCTTTTATTAGTAGGGGGATCGAGTTTCGGAGCCACGAGGTCATGCTGCAGCTGTACAAAACTCTGGTGAGACCGCACCTGGAGTATTGTGTGCAGTTCTGGTCACCGCACTATAGGAAGGATGTGGAAGCTATGGAAAGGGTGCAGAGGAGATTTACTAGGATGTTGCCTGGTATGGAGGGAAGGTCTTACGAGGAAAGGCTGAGGGACTTGAGGTTGTTTTCGTTGGAGAGAAGGAGGAGGAGAGGTGACTTAATAGAGACATATAAGATAATCAGAGGGTTAGATAGGGTGGATAGTGAGAGTCTTTTTCCTCGGATGGTGATGGCAAACACGAGGGGACATAGCTTTAAGTTGAGGGGTGATAGATATAGGACAGATGTCAGAGGTAGTTTCTTTACTCAGAGAGTAGTAGGGGCGTGGAACGCCCTGCCTGCAACAGTAGTAGACTCGCCAACTTTAAGGGCATTTAAGTGGTCATTGGATAGACATATGGATGAAAATGGAATAGTGTAGGTCAGATGGTTTCACAGGTCGGCGCAACATCGAGGGCCGAAGGGCCTGTACTGCGCTGTAATGTTCTAAAAAAAAAAAAATCTGCTCCTCTATCTCTACCTGACTATTTGGAGGCCTGTAATACACTCCCAGCCAAGTGATTGCCCCTTTTTGTTTTTAAGTTCTACCCATGTGGCCTCATTTTAGGAACCTTCTAAGATATCATCCCTCCTTACTGCAGTAATCCTCTTTTACACTCCACCACTACCCCCCCCTCCCCGCCCCCCCCCACGACGCCTGAAGATTCTATATCCTGGAATATTGAGCTGCCAGTCCTGCCCTTCCCTCAAATATGTCTCTGTGATAGCAATAATATCATATTCCCAGGTGTTAATCAATGCCCTCAATTCATCTGCCTTACTTGTAAGACTCCTTGCATTAAAATCGATGTAATCCAGCCTTGCATTATTCGCTTGTGCCGTAACAGGTCTATATTTGCTCTGCCTTCCAGACTGACTCAGTTTCTCTTCTACATTTGGCTGTGCATCAACCCCTACTGTACCTCCACTCTGTATCCCATCCCCCTGTCAAATTATTTTAAACGCACCCCCTCCCCCCACCCCAACAGCACTAGCAAACCTCCCAGCAAGGATGTTGAGCCCGTTCCAGTTCAGGTGCAACCTGTCCAATTTGTCCCAACTTCGCCAGACACAGACCCAGTGATTCAGGAAACTAAAGCCCTCCCTCCTGCACCATCTCTTCAACCACACCTTCACCTGCGCCTTTGATATCCTAGTCCCCATTAAAACCATTACTCTCTCTCACCCTGGCCATTTCCCCAGTACGGTCTTCATCTCCACTCCCTGAAGTCCAAGAGACACAGTTGTGAACAGATATGGTTGTCAACTGGTTTAGCCATTGACTGCCAGATCCAGCTGAACCACATAAGCACTATGGGGTCCTGTTCTCATCTGTTAAAACTACTCACTATTCCAGGATCATCATGGAATGCAAAGGTAACCCCTGGCTCTTTTCTCCACAGCACTCCATCTTCTTCAACTCCTTTCCTCTAGCTCCTCCACTCTCACCTCCAAAAACAAGTATGAGCAGCTCATGGAATAGTCACTAAGATTGAGACCATCCTATCATCTGCCTCTGCCACTTCCCTTCCTTCCCCTCACCGACCTGACCAAACTTCCTCGAATGCTAGCCCGGCCTAGCCCCGAACTTGTATGTTTCTCTAGTTTCTTTCTTGTCTCCCCTCATGCCATCTCCAAGCTCATTTTGGCAATGCCTGTTTTCTTGACCCTATTCCCACTAAACTACCGAGCATTCAATTTTCATTCCTGGCTCCCAGGTTAGGAATATTCTCTCTTCAGGATCTGTTCCCCCTCTCCTTCAAATCTGCTGTCATCAACTCTCTCCTTTAAAAAAAAACCTTTACCCCTCTGTCCTTGCAAACGACTGCCCCAACTCCAACCTCCCTTTCCTTTTCAAAGGCCTTGAATGTGTTGTCACCTCCCAAATTTGTGCACATCTTTCCCGGAACTCCATGGCTGAATTTTCTTACAGGGTTGGGAATCCAACACTGGAAACATTTCCAGGTCCCGACCCCACAATGCATTAGCGTCTGTGACGTGATGCGATTTTTAAATTCAAACTTGTTAATTGGCCTGGGTGCGAGTTCAGCACTCGATTAGAGGCGCTGGGACTGTTCTGGAAGTGGGAACAGATCACAGAGGGCAATTTTAAAAGGCAAGAGGCAACCATGACTGGGCTTGCCGCTGCCTTCAATTATGCAGCATCAGGGAGATCAGAGGGTCTCTGTGGGCAGGAGCATACGTCCCCGGGCAGCACCCCGTTTCTCTGATGCCTCCCTGGAGGCACTCGCTGATTCAGTGTCAGAGAGGAGAGAGATGTTCTTCCCGGCCTCAGGAAACCCACCCAGTGAGACCAAGAGGGTGTGGCTGGAGGTAGCTACAGAGGTCAGCCCTCAGGGACCCACGAGAAGGACCTGGGTCCAGTGTAGGAAAAGGTTCAATGATTTCTTCTGGTCTGGTAGGTGGGTGGCAAGTGGCACCTGGTTCATTGGGCACCAACTCTCTAAGTGCCAGAAAGCATGTGCGCTGACCCCATAGAATGTCCATAGTTCTCCATCACATTGTCAGAATAAGTGAACAGTCGCAACACAGGGACGCAGTCACCCTCACATATGGAATGACAATCAGATGAGGACATCACTAAGGGGAACATCAGCCCACGTATTGTCATGCTGGAAGAGATGAGGAAGGGCTGCCTATTTATGAATCATTCTCCTTTCATCCTGCAGGAGAAGAAAGACCATAATATGCGGAGATGGCAAGAATAGGAGGTGGTGTGGTCCAACTGCAGACTTTGACCCCAATGGAAGAGGTGGCGCTGAAGATCACGAGGGTGCCATCGAGGCATTTGGTGGGGGAGGGTGAGACAGTAAGCCATGAGCAACAGTGTCATTGGATAGCTCTTTCTTGAGGTGAAGGGCATGGAGGAGACTCTTGCCCAGTGTGAGCTATGGATCTTAGACTGTGGTCGTCTTAGTGGTTGATTGTGCTGGGTCACTTGTTGAGTAGGACAAGTTCTCAAAATCATTCTCTTGTGTCTCCCACTGGGCTAGTTGTAGAGCAGGACCAAAGTTGACCTGCCGTATTGGCACCGACATCCTCAGTGGGGGTGGTGAAGTCCATGGAATCTGCAACGTCACATCATACTTCGGCACGGCCCACCAGCGCAGCGACACTTACCTCAGTTGGGCCACAGATTAGCATAGAAAGGGGAGCACCTCACAGCACGTGCAAGCAGGAGGAGGAGGTTTAGGCAGAGTCACCTGTGAGCAGTCCTCCTCAGAGAATAGAGGACAGACACAGCGATGCTTCACTGGGAAAAGATGCTGGGCGTCGGGTGTCACAGACTAGGAGGGCCTTCCTCGAGAACCAGAGGCAGATAAGTTCCTGTCTGTTGGAGTTCCCTGAGGCCATGAGGAGCCAAGGGCAGGCAATGGAGGAGTTCATACAGTGCATGTGCTCTTGACTCAGGGATTCGATCGCATGAGCTCCTCCATTGAGAGACTGGGCAACCTCTTGGAGAGCCATATGCAGCACCACTCTGAGTGGGTGCAGGAGGAGCACGCTGATATGCACAGAAGAGTGAGACTTTCTGTAGCATAGAGTGCTCAGTGTCATTGATAGCGCAGAGTTGCTTGGAATGGATGCCAACTGCGTCCCAGTCGGTAGTCGCGTGCAGCATCCACGGGCATCAGGAAAGGACTGAGATAGTTCTAGCTGCAAACGAAGGGGCCACTCCTTCAGGAGGCACTGGCGTCACCCTTCAGCCCCTTGCCCCCTCTGACCCAGGAGCCATCTGTGTGCCAGGGCCCTGTGATAGAGGCAACCTGCAGAGGATCCCCCACGGGAACCTCCAAAATGAGGACGGAAGCCCTGGGCATCTCAGCCACTGGCAGAGAATAAGGTGCAGGCTGCCTCCACCTCATCCTCTGCAACAGGGGGAGCACCCTGTAGAAATTTCTTCCTAATTTGTTTGGGGGATGTGGGCGTCGCTGGCCAGGCCAGCATTTATTGTCTAAACCTAATTGCCGTTGAAAAGGTGGTGATGAGCTGCCTTCTTGAACCACTGCAGTCCTTGGGGTGTAGGTGCACCCACAGTGCAGTGAGGAAGAGAGTTCCAGGACTTTGACCCAACAACAGTGAAGGAACAGTGATATAGTTCCAAGTTAGGATGGTGTGTGGCTTGGAGAGGAACTTGCAGGTAGTGGGGTTTCCAGGCATCTGCAGCCCTTGTACTTCTAAGTGGTAGAGATTGCAGGTTTGGAAAGTGCTGTCTAAGGAGCCTTGGTGAGTTGTTGCAGTGCATTCTTGTAGATGGTACACACTGCTGCCACTGTGCTTCTTAGTGAGGGGAGTGAATGTTGAAGGTGATGGATTGAGTGCCAATCAAGCAGGTTGCTTTGTCCTGGGTGGTGTCGAGCTTCAAGTGTTGTTGGAGCTGAAACCATTCAGGCAAGTGGAGAGTATTCCGCCACACTCCTGACGTGTGCCTTGTAGATGGTGGACAGGCATTGGGGAGACAGGAGATGAGTTACTCGCCACAGAATTCGCAGCCTCTGACCTGCTCTTGTAGCCAGAGCATTTATGTGGCTGGTGTAGTTCAGTTTCTGGTCAATGGTGACCCCCTGGATGTTGATAGTGGGGGGATTCAGCAATGGTAATGCCATTGAATGTCAAGGGGAGATGGTTAGATTCTCTATTCTTTGAGATGGTCATTGCCTGTCACTTATGTGGCGCGTATGTTACTTGCCACTTATCAGCCCAAGCCTGGATGTTGTCATGGGCTGCATATGGACATTGGCTACCTTAGTATCTGAGGAGTCGCTGAACATTATGCAATCATCAGCAAACATCCCTATTTCTGACCTTCTGATGGAGGGAAGGTCATTGATGAAGCAGCTGGAGATGGTTGGGCCTAGGACACTACACTGAGGAACTCCTGCAGTGATCTCCTGGGACTGAGATGATTGACCTCCAACAACCACAATCATCTTCCTTTGTGCTAGGTATGACTCCAACCAGTGGCGAGTTTTCCACCTGATTCCCATTGACTCCAGTTTTGCTAGGGGTCCTTGATGCCATATTCGGTCAAATGCTGCCTTGATGTCAAGGGCAGTCACTCTCACCGCATCTTTTGAGCTCAGCTCTTTTATCCAAGTTTGGACCAAGGCTGTAATGAGGTCAGGAGCTGAGTGGCCCTGGCGGAACCCAAACTGAGTGTCATTGAGCAGGTTATTGCTAAGCAAGTGCCGCTTGATAGCACTGTCGATGACACCTTCCATCACTTTGCTGATGATCGAGTAGACTGATAGGTTTGTAATTGGCCAGGTTGGACTTGTCCTGCTTTTTGTGCACAGGACATACCTGGGCAATTTTACACATTGCTAGGTAGATGCTAGTGTTGTAGCTGTACTGTAACAGCTTTGCTGGGGGGGTGGTGGGGCTAGTTCTGGAGCATACGTCTTCAGTACTATTGCTGGAATGTTGTCAGGGCCCATAGCCTTTGCAGTATCCAGTGCCTTCAGCCGTTTCTTGATATCAGGTGGAGTGAATCGGATTGGCTGAAGACTGGCACCAGTGATGCTGGGGACTTCAGGAGGAGGCCAAGATGGATCATCCACTTGCCACTTCTGGCTGAAGTTGGATGCAAATGCTTCAGCTTTGTCTTTTGCACTGATATGCTGTGCTCCCTCATCATTGAGGATGGGGATATTTGTGGAGCCTCCTCCTCCTGTTAGTTGTTTAATTGTCCACCACCATTCATGACTGGATGTGGAAGGACTGCAGAGCTTAGATCTGATCCGTTGGTTGTGGGATTGCTTAGATCTCTCTATCACATGTTGCTTCCACTGTTTGGCATGCTAATAGTCCTGGGTTGTAACTTCACCAGGCTGACACCTCATTTTGATCCTGGCATGCCCTCCTGCACTCTTCATTGAACTAGGGTTGGTGCCCCGGCTTGATGGCAGTGGTAGAGTGGGTGATATGCCGAGCCATGAGGTTACAGATTGTGTTTGAATACAATTCTGCTGCTGCTGATGGCCCACAGCACCTCATGGATGCCCATTTTTGAGTTGCTAGATCTGTTCAAAATCTATCCCAGTGATAGTGCCACACAACACGATGGTGGGTACCCTCGGTGTGAAGACGGGACTTGGTCTCCATAAGGATTGTGCGATGGTCACTCCTACCAATACTGTCATAGAAAGATGCATCTGCAACAGGTAAATTGGTGAGGACGAGGTCAAGTAGGATTTTCCATCTTGGTGGTTCCCTCACAATCTGCTGCAGACCCAGTTTAGCAGCTATGTCCTTTAGGACTTGGCCAACTCGGTCAGTTGCGGTACTAACGAGACACTCTTGGTGATGGGCTTTGAAGTCCCCACCCAGAGTACATTCTGTGCCCTTGCTACCCTTAGTGCTTCTTCCAATTGTTGTTCAACATGGAGAAATACTGATTCATCAGCTGAGAGGGTGCGGTGGGTGGTAATCAGCAGGAGTTTTCCCTGCCTATGCTTGACCTGATGCCATAAGACTTCATGGGGTCTAGAGCCAATGTTGAGGACTCCCAGAGCAACTCCCTCCTGACTGTATAACCACTGTACCGCTGTGTGTTAGGGAGAGGAAGGTGACACGCTGTTGTATTCACGTCTTGGGTCACCTGGGTGCTATTGTCTATATCGGTCTGTTACTTTGTTTGCCTCACAATATCACTTCTTTATTTCACCTCTGACAGGTGTGTTGTTGGAATCATAGAACGCTTAAGGCACAGAAAGAGGCCAATTGGCCCATCATGTCTGTGCCAGCTGAAAAACAATCCTCCTATTCTAATCCCACCTTCCAGCATTTGGTCCGTCGCCTTGCAGCTTACAGCACATGAGGTGCATATCTAGACGTCTTCTGAATGAGTCGAGTGTTTCTGCCTCAACTACCCTTTCAGTCAGTGAGTTCCAGACCCCCACCAGTTTTTCCTCATCTCCCCTCTAATTTTTCTACCAATCATTTTAAATCTATGCCCCCTCGTCACTGACCTAAGGTGAATAGACCCTTCACCTCCACTCTATCCAGGCTCCTCACAATTTTGTGCATTTCAATCAAACCTAGCTTGTTGATGTCACTGCTCAAAAGGGGGAACGTCACATTCTGGGGTGGTTGCCAGGGACGTGGGCCCTGAGAATGTTATGTGCCCATGTCTTATGATGTTGGACAATGGCTGCCAATGTGACCTCGCAGTTAAGGGTCAGAGTGGTGAAATAGTTCTGGATGCGGGAAGGTGAGTTGTGGGGTTATCAGCTGCAAAGGCTCGAGGGCGATCAGGTGAATAGCTGCTAAATTAACATGGCCTTTGCTGCTATGCCAGCCTGCAGGTCACCCTGAGGTCTGGGACGGCATGGCCTGGTGTCTCCGCTGCCTGGGTGCCAGCCACCGCTGGAGCGATCCCTTCCTCCTCGTCTTCTGCCTCTTCTTTTTCCTCCCAGTCCTCATCCAAGGTGGAGTAGCATTCAAGCTTCTCCTCGTCATCCAACTCCAGGCCTCTTTCCTGTGTCATGTTGTGCAGAGTACAACAGATAATCACAATACAGGAGACTCTAGCTGGCTTGTCCGAAAGAGCATCACCCGACACGGCAATGGAAGCGCATCTTCAAACACCCAATGGTCTGCTCAATGTAGATCTGTGTTAGGAGATGGCTCTGGTTGTAGCGCCTCTCTCCAACCGTGACTGGGTTTCGAAAGAGCGTCAAGAGCCACCTCCTTAGGGGATACCCCTTATCTCCCAGCAGCCACCCACGGAGTCTGGACGTGGGCCTGAAAGAGGTGCGGCACCTAGGACTTTCACAAGATGAAGAAGTCATGACAGCTGCCCGGGAACTGAGTGCAGACCTGCAAGATTCACTTCCTGTGGTCACAGACCAGCTGAACATTCAATGAATGGTAACCCTTTTTATTGAGGAATCTGACTGGCTGGTCTCTCAGTGCCTTCATGGCTATGTGGGTGCAACTGATGACACCCTGGACCTGAGGGACTCCATCGATGGTGGCAAAACCCAAAGCCCTCGGTGCTTATGCAGGCCCACCTGTGTCAAAATGGATGTATTCTCTGGTCTCCTGCATATGGCATCCATAACCTGCCTGATAGCATGATTAGCTAATGACTGCGAGATACCACCTCGGGCTGCAGCTGATTCCTGGAATGACCCAGTTGCACTCATTGAATGTCCAGCTGGGCTGCAACACCTTGGATCATTGTGGATCAGAGTACACAGGTCCTTGACCATCTGCCTGGATAGGTGTAGCCGCCTAAGGCACTGATGCTTTGTCATTTTCAGGTAGCTAACTTTTGGGCAGTAGACCTGATGTCTTGGTTAGTGCCTTCTTCCCCATCTACTGAAGCTCCCGCTCTGTCCAATGTCAGAATAGTCTGTTCTCATCTGAACTCCCTCAGTTGGGTTTTCAGCATTCACCAGGCCGTCCCTTGCTAACCCCAGCTGCCCAAGGTGATGGCAGCAGCCTCAGATTCCTACCACTCTACTGAGAAAAGCAAGTCTACAGCTACAGCAGTGGCTACTCTGTGGTACTTTTGGAGCAGCTGAGCTTTATTTTGTGCCTCTGCATTATTTTAATCAGCTCTTAGCATTGTCTATTACTTGTACATCCTGCTGTATTCCAGACATGCACTGTATTATTCTGTAATTCTGTGATGTCCACAATGAGCTCAACAGGCAATTATTTGGAGGTATGCAGGGTTGCCATTCCCTTCCTCCCAGCCCGTTAAAATGGCTTTGCGTTCTGGAGGCGGTAGGACCTAGTACTGACCTTCGAGAATGTGATCTTCAAATTGCGCACACACCAGGTCCTGCCCCCGCCAAGTGAGCTTTAAAAATCCAGCCCCATATTTGAATCCCCCAATCAGGTTTCTGGCCCTTGCCACAGAACCGAAGCTGTTCTAATCAAAGTCACAAATGACATCCTATGTGAGTGTGACAGAGGTAAATGATTGCTCCTCACCATTCTTGACTGGTGTGTAGCCTTTGACATGGTTGATCACCAATCTCCCTTCACCGTCATCCAGCTGGGTGGGACTGCACTTGCCTGTTTCCATTATTTAGCTAATTGGACCCAGAAAAACAGCTACTTTCCCACTGCTGCACGGATACCTCTGGTGTCCTGCAATACTCCATCCTTGGCACTCTTCCTCTTTCTCATCCTAAAGCACAGCATGTTTTCACATGTATGCTGATGACATCCAACTCAACCTCACCACGACCTCTCTCAATCCCACCACTGTCTCTAAATTGTCAGGTACCTTATCCAATGTCCAGTACTGGATGAGCAGAAATTTCCACCAATAAAATATTTGCAAGACCAGTCAGTTTTCAGTCCCTGCCACAAATTCTGCTCTTGCAACCAACTCCATCCCTCTCCCTGGCCACTGTCTGAGGCTGAACCAGACTGTTCTCAATCTTGGTGTCATATTTGATCCCAAGATGAGCTTCCAACCACATATTTGTGCCATCATTAAGACTGCTATGTTCCACATCCATAGCATCACCCCAACCTTAGCTCATCTGCCGCTGAAACCATCATCCATGCTTTTGTTACCTCTAGACTTGACTATTTTAACTCTCTCCTACCTAGCCTCCCATATTCAACTCTCTGTAAACTTGAGGTCATCCAAAACTCTGCTGCCTGTGTTCTAACTTGGACCATGAACCCTGTGCTTGCTGGCCTCCACTGGTTCTTGTTTAAGCAACATCATTTTAAGATTCTCATCCTTGTTTTTCAAATCCCTTCGTGCCTTTTTAGCTCCCCATCTCTGTAATCACCTCCAGCCCCATAACCCTCAGAGATATCTGCACTCCTCTATCCTCTGACATTTGAGCAGCCCTGATTTTTAATTGCTCCACCATCGGTGGCCGTGCCTTCCACTGCCAAGAATCTAGGCTCTGGAATTTCTGCTCTAAACTTCTCTTTCCTTCTTTAAGACACTCCTTAAAACCTACCCCTTTGACCAAGTTGTTGGTCATTTGCTTTAATTAATATGTCCTTATGTGGCTCGTCATTTTTGTTTTATAATGCCTCTGTGAAACGTCTTGTGTTGACTTTTTTCTTTATGCTTTCATATGATGTGGGCATTGCTGGCAAGGCCAGCATTTGATGCCCATTCATAATTGCCCTGGACAACTGAGTGGTTGCTAGGCCATTTCAGAGGGCAGTTAAGAGTCAACCACATTGCTGTGGGTCTGGACTCGCATGTTGGCCAGGCCCGGTAAGGATGGCAGATTTCCTTCCCTAAAGGACAGTAGTGAAACAGATGGGTTTTTACGACAATTGATGATAGTTTCATGGTACCATTACTGAGACTAGTTTCAAATCCAGACTTTTTTTTTTAATTGAATTTATTAATTCAGTAAATTTTAAGTTCCACCAGCTGCCATGGTGGGATTTGAAACCATGTTCCCCGAGCATTACTAGTTCAGTGACATTACCACTATGCCATCATTTCCCCACGTGACTATTTCATTAAAGCCGGTATATAAATACAACTCCTTGTTGTCAAGGAAATCTGCAACTCTCTCCCCTAAAAAGTTGTTGAAGCTGCAAGTCAATTGAAAATTTCAAATCCGAGATTGATAGATTTTTGTTAGGCAAGGGTGGTTAAGGGCTAAAAAACAAAGGTGGATAGATAGAGTAAAGATACAGATCAGGCGTGATCTAATTGAATGACTAACAGGTTTGAAGGGCTGAATGGCCTACAGTGTATTGCAGCTAATGAAGTCACACACAGTATAGCTGCTTTGCACACAAATGAAATTCCCCCAAGAACTGATTATTTCCAAAATGTGTTCATCTTTATTTATGGAAAAAAATGTACAGAAATGATGAGATACCACTCAAATTTAAAAATAAAAATACAACAAGCACATAAAACTCTTGCAGCCTAATTTAAAAGAAAGGTTTTTTATATATATAAAAAAATCTCAGTTCAGCTGGAAAACAGTGGCCAGTACAAAGAAACACAAATAATGGAAAAGCAGTAAATCACAGCCCGCAAGCCGAGCACTTTTCATCGAGCTTCTATACAACAACTGGCTGCACCAACTATGGGGTAACACATCCATCCAATATGCAGTGAACGCTGGTATGAGGAGAGCAAGCCCCACCATGAGGTTTTTGGTGCTCATTAGTGCCTCAGCATGCTGAGCTCTGACTTAAGATGTGCAGCTACTTTTGCCCTTTCTGTCATGTGCAGCAATATCCAGTTTCATTACATAAAGGATACTAACTGATACTACAGGACTGCTTGCAGCATCAGTACTGAGTATAATTCATTTTCATTTGTGGTTTTACCCAACTCCTGCATCAATGTAGGAACATATCCATACTTAGCTGGGAATAGGCTCCTATAAAGTATCCCTTTCCAAGAACCTTGCAAAGAACCCACCCCAAACAATATGCATGGCTGAGTAATTGCAATATTGGCAGCTTAAGAGTAATGCAAAGCAAGCATCTGTATTGTTACAGTAATGGGCCACATGTCTACGAGTTTTAAAACTAGTAACGAGTGGAGGGAGGGGAAAGAAAGGACACAGACAGTTTCAGATTCAGCCTCATTTTGGGGGCAATGTGACAAATACTTTCTGCATTGGTTTCTAATTGGACAGCGAAATGGGCAAAATGTGGTAAAAAAACATCGGTTGCCGTGACGTTTTGGTTGACAGCATCTTGTACTTTGTAGGACAGCTCTACCAAGACCATCAGCTAGCTGCAACCCTATCACAGTGACACTGGTTTATGACAGATGAGGAACATCCAGAATGAAAATAATTCAGAAATTAAATCTGGAACCAGCCTCAACAGTTGCTTCAAATCATGTTTGTTTTTGCTTCCCGTTTGTTTCAAGCCAATTCAAAAGGAGCTGCTGGTCAATTTTGGCATTAGGTTTACTAGAAAATAAAGACTGCTAGCTAGTACTAGCTGAAAGTGGCTCAAACTACAGCTACCTTGATATAATTAAAACAAAACATTAGCCCTAGGTCTATTCGTGCAGGGCTATCCCAGTCTTTCACAGCTGACATTAAGAAATGTGGTCTGTTATTTGCATAGCTAATGTTTGCCACAACTCAGTGTGGAAGGGGAGAATGCTACATTTTCTGGTTGGGCCCCTCTCATGTCTGGCCCAATTAAATATTTAGCTTCCAGACTTGACTTGCACAGGCTATTGTGGAGGAGAGACCCTTTTTCGCTGTAGTCTGTATTATTCTGTTACTAATCTCACAGTCTAAAATATGAGACTTATAAATAAAAGAGGACAGCCAGTAGCAGAGCAAGGTTTATCTGGTGAGAAGCTGAACCATACAGCTTCGGGATTATGCCAGTTGATCTCAGCAAGAGACAGTAATCAGCTCTCCTTAGTCTGGAGAAAGGAAAAATTGCCCTGATTCTTACTCCTGACCACTTTCCAGACACCCCTGCTAGAAAGAGTGGAGTGGGATGAAGAGAGGATCAGGCTCAGGTGGCATTTGAAAAGTCCATGCAACATGTCTTCCACTGTCGATCATTCAAAAGAATAAACTTACTGCATTGTAATGATTATGTAAAATCAGAGCCAAGAAGGTGGAAGCTATAAATAAAAAGGTGACAGAATTCATTGCGCAATTTAACATGTGTCTTAAATGGTTTTGCCATTCAGATCCATGGACAGGAAGTTGCATTTTACCTCTACAGATAATCAATGTGAAAATAGGGAAGAATCTAAATGGTATGGCAGAAATTTAACACAGAAAATATAAATTCTTTGACCTTAATATTCCTCACAGAAAGATTAATCAGCATCTTGGAGTGCTGCCTTACTGCAAAGGCCCTGGGATCAGGCTCCCTGACCTCTTGTTTATCTGTGGAATGGTTTGAGTAAGCTGGAACACAGGGGGACGAGGTGGAAAGGGGAGAAAATATAAAAATACTAGGCAAAAAAAAAAAAAATCGAACCACTGTAAAAATGTTTACAGCTGGCAATGTATCATAAAACAGGAGGGTTAAAAAGTGTAGCAGCTGTAATTTGCAACATAGTGCATCACCAATCTGGGCTGTGCCACTGTAGTGAGGTGCCAAGAAAGGCTAGGCACCTCACTCATACCACACCTGCTGGTGAGTCATACAGGAGCATTTGCAGAGGACTCGGAGCAGAAATGAGACTCCACAGAGAAAAGGGGAGAATAACAATAAAAACCTTTATAAAAATATGGAAAGAACAAAATTAGATATTTCTTTTTTAATTTTTGCCCTTCACAATTATACGCTACTTAGGGAGAACTAAATGACATCAGATAGCTTCTGATTTTCAACTACCCAAGACTTAACCAAAGAGAGAGTTCTAATGAAGTCACAGACAGTAAGATAACCATAACTATCTTTTCAGCTCACCAGTGAAACTTACAAACCATGGTCTTTTACAATAATCCAACCTGTCGCAATAATCTAATATGCTATTTAATCAAAGAAAATGTCTGACTCCTTGAACATGCAGACCTATGAATGATTATACAGCTGCAGTGAACTTCCAAGTCTTTGCAGAAAAGCTGTTAAAAAGTAGGTATGTGTTCTTCCCTTGGCTTTTTCATTACACACTATTGAGCATAAATGCCTGTATGTCCAAATGTCACATTAGGCCTTGTGACATTTTATCTTTCCCTAGCCTTCCCAGCAAAATGCTCCACTGCTGTACATAGTAATCTGGCCCATAACTTACCAAACTCATTATGTGACTGGTAAAAACCACTGGCCAAGACTAGGAGTCAAACCCATCAGTAGGGAATTAAGTGTTGTAATCACTGTACTACCAAAACTGCCCTTTTATTTCTCCCCATCTCTTAAATTGTGTCTCCCTTTTTTTATCCCTGAAGTGATCAATGCTGGACTTTGGTTCCACTATTTGTCGTCTGACAACACACCCTGTAAACATTCTTGATGTGTGAGCATAAGTGAACGTCAGCACGCTAATTGACAACTGAGCATGATAATGTCAGCAGTGCACATACGAACTTCCAAAACTGGACACTGATTAGGAGTGAGAACCATGACCAATTTATTTCCTCTCCTTAGCCTGGGGCCATCGAGTGTCTCAGCTGAGATCAAATAACTTAGCATAAAACAGGAATCCAAACAGAGACCTTGCTGGCCTTGTATCACTCTGTTGCAGACACATTGAGGAGGGAAAAAAAATTAGAAGTGTATTTCAGGTAAATTAAAACTCTGCAGCAATCAAAAATAATCCAAGAGTTCAATACCTTCCCTTGCTCTTTGTCAGGTTCTCTTATTATTGGGGACAGTATGAACCTTGAGGCTCGAGCAACATACACAGCAGGGATAATTCTTCCGAACTTACCTCAATCCTACTTTCCAAAACTACATAGTTCCACTTTATTATGCGAACTGCAACTGTTCAAGTAGCACAAGAATTGAATAGGATTTGTCACTGTTTTAGAGAAGGAAACTGAAATTTGACAAGAGAAATTTAGCCAACAATTTAAAGGTTTAGCACAAACTCATTTGTTTTAAAAACAAAAACAGTATCAGATAAAATAAGATAGGAAAGTGTAAGCACTCTGCAAGACCATCAATTCTTGGCAAGGTTTGGGGAGTGCATTTTAACTTTTAAAGCAACTGTCACTGCATTTGTGAACAACTGTATGGCATGCCTAGTTTAGCCAGCATGCTAAAGGTTTCTAAACTATCGATTATCGGTGACCTGACTGGTTTCATGCATTTTAATTATGGAATTTTGAGAAGGCAGCGGTAATAACTCCCATAAGATGACTCACACTACTGAGCCACATTAGTGCTGTTAAAGTCACTGAATGGTGCATATGGAGTGTACATGGAACTTCAGGGAGTTAAAAAAAAAGTTCTTAGTAGAGTTAATTTAAAAAATAAATATATTTATATATACACATATATATGATAAAAGTGGTATTTGCACTGTAGTAGCCCTCTTGGCTGGCCTATACCTTTCTGTTAAAAAAATAACCCAAAAATGACATAATTCTCTTAACTTAGAGCAATTAAATAGAACAAAATATGCATCACACCGCTCCTCCAGGGTGCAGTTAAACTAGGGGCTTAAGGTAGGTGAGCAAAACTGAAAGTCTGTCGTAACTCAAGCCACAGTAATGGCTTTGATTGCAATTCTTACTGTTTTAAGATTATGTCCACCCTTAACCAGAGTCAGGCTCACCGAGTCATATACAGTGCAGTGGGATAAAGTGGCTGTTTAATCCAGCTATAAAAATGCAGTTAGGACTCCTCTTCTTTGTTTTATAAAAACATAGAACTATTATGTGCTTTAAAAGAACCATAGCTTCATAAATGATCAAAGCCAATCTATTCAAAAGTATTGAAACAATCTGGATATGAAAAACAGAACAACACATCTCACCCTTTACAAGGAGAAAATATTGAGGCTGTCATTTACAGCAGCTTTTCAAAAATACTGCAAAACAAGTAACTTTATGTGGGGTAACTGTAGGAGTGAAGGGGCAATTTTGTGTGCTTTAATATTTGAGCCGATAACACTATTAACTTTGGAGATAAATCCCAAAATACAGCCCATGAATAACCAATTTTATGGTAACCATTTGTAACTACAGAGCGAAAGGATCACAGTAAGCAAATAAATTCTGACCCTTTTCATTTGGCAGGTGTAAAATAGAATCTTCTTTGCTTCCAATGAACATTTCCAAAAGATTTTAATGTGCAACTGTAGTTTTGTTCTGTCCTGGCTGCACTGGGTCCAGCAACATTCCCCTGATGTGCTATACCACGAGGATAACGAAATAGGATACCAGTTTTCAAGGCCAAGAAAAGAAATGCAGGTACTGCTGTTTAGAGTCAAGTGCAGTCCACTACAGCATCACCATGTATGTTTGAGAATGACACCAAAATGCACACAGACCTAATGACCAGAAAAGGACCACCGGTGGTTTTAACCGTGACAACGCATGGAAAAACCATAGAAATTAATTATGGTATCATACTGGTGATTAGATCGCTTCTTGTTCTTATGCCTGCTCTGAATGCACAACCTAATCAATGCTATGAATATGGGGTTTGGCTTTACCATACATGCACAAACCTGTTGGAGCTCATTCTGAAAATTGTAGTGAATGTATTGAACTCTGGTGTAAAATTTACAGACAATGCAGAGAAACGACCCCCACCCCCCCACATTGTTAACATTAGGGGGAAAATAAGCTGAATAATGATGTATGGTCTTGGAAGTGCCGCAAACATTAACCCATTCTACTTAACAGCTGCAATAAAGGGAATGGGAGACTACAGTGCTTTCTTTCAGTATCTTCAGTTTGCTTCATTGTAAAGGCAACAAGTAGCAGCTGAAGTGAAGCCTGACTCTTTCACAAAACAGCATTTCCATCTCCAGGCAATATGTGAAGAGGAGGAACCTAAGTGCATAAAATAATAAAAATATGAAATATTACAAGGGAAAACAGTGACAACTGTAGCAAATTTGTTTTAACTTTGTACCTACAGACGACAATGGCTACACTTCAAAACTACATCATTGGCCATAAAGCGCTTTGGGACATCCACAGGTCACGAGAAACACCATATAAATGCAAGTCTTTCTTTCTTAACCTCTCCTCCGCTCCTTTCATACTATGCCACATAAATTGAAATCCTTTTACATTTGGCCCATTGCCTATAGAATATTGCAATGGTTACACAAGAACTACCGTCATTTGATTCACAAACATAACTAGGGCAGTGCAGTGTCTGTACGTACACATTGCTATTTATATAAAATGAGAGATGGCACAGAACTTGAAATGGACTGAAACTGTTTATAACACTGAAATCTTTAATGCAATTGGCAATTCAGTGGCACAGGGAATTTTAATAGTTTCCCCCCTCAACTGCACTGCCTCGCGTCATGTCTAATTCTATAAGCTATGAATTACATTTTAAAATATTCACTGTTTAGGGACAGCATTTTAGATCACTGGTCATGAACCATCTGCTGTCTATACAATAAGATGGTGTTGCAGGTTTTCAGAAATGAAATGTATATATGAATATGATTAATCCACTAAACTAGCAAGGTTTTCCATGTTCATTGAACTGCAGGCTATATACAAGATTTGGTGCTGAATTAATGCAGCTTGACAATGGAATTAATATTCATTAGTTATCCAAGTCAAGCATATACCTCATTTATTCAGCTGAATGGTGTTACGATAGATTTATTACCTTACCCCTCACTCAGTTTCCTTTTCTCTGTTATGCACAATCCTGAACCTGTAGAATAGGGAGGTGATTGGTTCTTAGGCCATTGTCAAAACCTGCTTTTATAACACAGCACTATTTTTTAATTTATATTCCCAGAGAACAGTTTCCTCAAGTTGTCTCCCAGTGCTAAACCTGGCTCCCTTAGCCCAGCTGCCGAGTTACAGTTGATGAATACCCACCTTTAAAACTCTGAATTACAACAATGCAAAAGCAGCTTAGGTTCATCTGTAAGCTCCCATAAAGAGGGGGTTAGAACTGCGTGAGGTTCTTGCTCTGCTCGCTGACCTACATTGGGTCCAGTCTTGCAACAATCATGTTTTACTATGATAAAGGAATGCTGCACAACTATGGACGTGAACCCGAATTCTTGTCCCAACATTCAACATCTGGGGCTTGTAAGTGGATCGAATTCTTCCTGAACTGAAGGAGCTCAGCACAGTGAGCACCTCCCAGACTGCACAGCTCCAATCTGTTAAGTGGGACGCCTGAGCAGAAATTAAAGTACCAGGAGTTCCATTGATCACATCTTCCTGTTGATGAAAACCACCAGCGTCTAAAGTTCTATTCATGAAGTGATCTGCTGACTTTCAGGTTTTATTTTTCCTGAATTGAGGTCAAAATCTCTATAAAGCGGGTGAAATCAGCCAATTTAGACTAGATCACTTTGTTCAGGTAAAAAAAACAATGTTTGTAATTGGAATTAGGCTTTTATCTGCAACAATAAAAAAGATTTGCATTTACATAGGGTCTTTCACAACCCCAGGACATCTCAAAGCGCTTTACAGCCAATGAAGTACTTTCGAAGTATAGTTACCATTGTAATGTAGAAAACATGGCAGCCAATCTGCACACAGCAAGGTCCCACAAACAGCAACAAAATAAGACCACCAAATCATCAGCTTTAAGTAAATAAAAACAGAAAATGCTGGAATTACTCAGCAGCTCAGGCAGTAGAGTTAACGTTTCATCAGATGAAATGTTAACACTGTTTCTCTCTCCACAGATGCTGCCAGTTCTGCTGAGTATTTCCAGCATTATTTTATTTTTATTTCATATTTGCAGCACCCGCAGTATTTCGCTTTTTTAGCTGTTTTAGGTGTTGGTTGAGGGACAGCATTCCATGACACTGGGAGAACACCCCTGCTCTTCTTTGAATAGTGGCATGGCATCTTTTATGTTCATCTGAGGGGGTAGCCGGGGCCTCGGGTTAACGTCTCATCCAACAGCACTCTCAGTATTGCATTGAAGCGTCAGCCAGGATTGTGTGCTTAAGTCTCTAGAGTAGGATTTGAACCTTCTGACTCGGAGGCAAGTGCTTCCACTGAGTCACAGCTGATACACAGATTTGTAACAAAGAAAAGAAATGTTTGCAATTAAATAGCATCTTTCATGACCACAGGACGTCCCAAAATGCTTTCAAGTCAATGAAGGACTTTTGAAGTGTAGTCACTCTTGTAATGTAGGAAACGTGGCACCCAATTAGTGCGCAGCAAGCTCCCACAAACAGCAATGAGGTAATTTGCTTTTGTGATGTTGATTGAGGGATAAATATTAGCCAGGGCACTGGGGGGAACTCCCCTTCTTTTTTTCGTAATACTACCACGGGATCTTTTACGTTCACCCGGAAGGGCTGATGGGGCCTCGATTTAATGTTTCATCCAAAAGTCAGCATCAAGAAATAAAGAAATTAAGTAAATAATAAAATTACTATCTGCCAAAAAGATGTTAAAACACACTGGATGCATAATTAGCACCTCCTCCCCAACAAAGCTTCACCCCCTGTCTCTATGAGACACAGGTGACTGAAGATGCCTTCTATTTTGATGCTACCTACTGGGGTACATAGGTAGGATAAGAAGGTCCCTGTGCTAAAAAGAGAAGGAAGTGCATGCACCACCACAGAACTGCTATATGCTAATGTTTCCAAGTTTTAACCTAGTTTTGAGATTCATCTTTAGGGGGCTAATTATCAGATTAATAGTGGCTTATTGGCAAGAGTCTGAAATATTAATAGCTTCATTATCTGCCAATGACTGTGCCACACAAACAGACTGGCTGCATGAAGTGTAACACCGAAGCATGGGTGACAAACCACAAATGTTGCACCTGCAAGTCAGCACTGCTGCTACATGATAAGAAACAGCATGTTGTATGAAATGAATTATTTAGATACAGACTGAATTTACTTACAGTTCAGCAGACTTGAGCCTCAGTATCACTGTCACCTGCTTTCCCCCTTTGCTGAAACTTTCAGAGCTTTGTCCTTGTAAATAAGCAAACAAAATAGTTACAGGAGATATGACAGAAAACAGAGCAAACACAGATCATAACCTTTTTCCCAAAGGAATACTCTCTTCAGACTCAGATTAATCTCCGCTTAATTACAGAAATCACTGTTTCCCAATGGGCAGAATCAGGATATTCCCCGAATAAACTAATTTCACAGCAATAAGTTAGAAGGCAATAGCTTCATCAGTTTTCACAAATCACTTTTTTTTTTGAGTTTTGTGCTACTACTGGAGAATAGAACACCTTGGGCGCACAGTATGGTTAGATACAGAATAAAGTGCCCTCTACTCTTCCCCCAAATGTGTTCCTTATTCTCCTTAGGAAAGCATAATTTACTTTCTTAAATCTGTCACTGTGTCTATCTATGCACTTATCTGGAACATAATATATAAATACAGTTTCAAAATATAACTAAATTGACAATGGTGGGTAATTATGGAATGATGGGTTTTGCTTGAGATCAGTACAATTTGTTATTATCCCTTCTCTGGATGTGGGCGCCATTTGCAAGGCCAGCATTTTCTGCCCACCGAGAAAAACTCTCTCCCAATTCACTTACAACTGCAATTTCAAAACCCCAATTGTCAAACCTTCAGCATTCCATCCATCACGTCATTTCTACAGCTACTGATCTGCTCATCCACACCCTCATCTCCTCCTTTGATGTCCTAGTCCCCATTAAAACATTTGCACTCTCTCACACTGGTCATTTCCCCTGGTACGACTCTCATCTTGCCTCCCTTAAGTCCAAGGGACTCAGGCTTGAATGGATATGGCAATCAACTGGTTTAGCCATTCATCACCAGATCCGGCTGGAACACTTAAAGCACTATTGGGGCATGTTTTCATCTGCAAAAACGGTTCACTTTTCCAGGATTATCCTGGAATGCAAAGTTAACTCCCAGATACTTTTCTCTGCTGCAAACTGCCTTCTTAAACAGCTCTCTCTGTCTCGTCCACCCTCACATCCAACAACAAGTGCAAGGAGCTCATGGACTTCTTTGACACCAACATTGAGACCACCTGTTCAACTGATTCTGCCACTTCCCCTCCTTCCCCTAGCCTACTGGGTAAAACTTCCTTTAAGAGTTCCCCACCCTCAAAACCCTAGCCCTGAATTCACATATTTTTCTAGATTCTCTTCCATCATGTCCTTTATGTGCTCATCTTGTCAATAGATCCACTTCCTGGTCCTCATGTTAGCTGATATGGTTAACACCCTCTCTCTCTCTTTTCAGATACTGTCGCCCTACCCTTCAAATGTTCTGTCATTAACCCTTCCTCAAATAAAACCATTACCCTCGTGTCCTTGCAAATTACTGCTCCATCTCCAACGTCCCTCTCCTCTCCAAAAATCCTTGAATGTGCCGTTGCTTCCCAAATTCATGTCTATCTTTCCCAGAACTCAACGTCTGAATCCCTCCAATCAGGTTTCTGCCTGTGCCACAGTACCGAAACAGCTCTTACCAAAGACACAAAGTCCTATGTGACTGTGGCAATCTATCCTTCCTTGTCCTTCTCGACCTGTGACTTTGACATAGTTGACCACACCATCCTTCAATGTTTCTCCACTGGCATCCAGCTGGATGGGACTGCATTCGCCTAGTCCCATTCGCATCTATCCAGTCGTAGCCAAAGAATTATCTGCAATGGTTTCTCTTTCCACTCCCACACAGTTACCTCTGGTGTCCCAAGGATCTATCCTTGGCCCCCTCCTATTTCTCATCTATTTACTACCCCTTGGCAACATCATCCAAAAACACGTCAGGATTCACATATACACTGACGACACCCAACACTACCTCATCACCACCTATCTTGACCTCTCCACTGTCTCTAAATTGTTTGACTGCCTGTCGACATCCCGTTCTGGATAAGCAGAAATTCCCTCCAACTAAACATGGGGAAGACTGAAGCCATTGGCTTCGGCTCCTACTACAAACTCTGTTCCCTTGCCACCGATTCCATCCTTTGTCCTGGCATCTGTCTGAGGCTGAACCAAACTGTTCATAACCTTGGTGTTGCATCTGACTGAGATGAAAGTCTCCTGTGCTTACTGATTGCATATGAAATAAGTTTGAGCTGTCTCTGGTGTGCATATTCCCATAGCACAACTTCAGGACCAACTGACAATCTCCCATGGCCGTGCTTCACAGAAGCATTAACAAAATTTAACTGAGCCCCATAAGGAGGTATTAGGGCAGGTGACTAAAAGCTTAGTTAAAGAGATAGGTTTCCAACCGTACATCCGCGCTATCGCGAACACCACTTCTGTCTACGTATCACCCAATTCAGCTCCTACCTCAGTCTATCTGCTGCTGAAACGCTCAACCAGGAGTTTGTTACCTCTAGTCTTGACTATTCCAACACACTCCTGGCCAGTCTCCCATCAACTTAAGGTCATCCAAAACTCTGTTGTCCATATGCTAACTCCAGTCCCGTTCACCCATCGCACCTGTCCTTGCTGACTTATACTGACTCCCAGTTGAATAGCACTTTGATTTTAAAATTCTCGTTGCTATTTTAAACCATATATCCGCCCTATCTCTATAAACGTCTCCAGCCCTTCAACCTTTTGAGATATCTGCGCTCCTCCAATTCTGGCCTTCTGTGCATCCCTGATTTTAATTGCTCCACCATCGTCAGCCACGCTTTTAGCTGCCTCGATCCTAAGCGTTGGAATTCCCTCCCTAAACCTCTCTCGCTCGCTCTCCTTCTCTTAAGATACTCCTAAAAACCTACCTCTTTAACAAAGCTATTGGTCATCTGCCCTAATATCTCCTTATGTGGCTCAGTGTTAAATTTTGTTTGTTAATGCTTCTATGAAGCGCCGCCTTGGGAGACTGTCAATTGGTACTGAAGTTGTGCTGTGGGATTATGCACACCAGATACTGCCCAAACAGATTTCATATGCAATCAGTAAGCACAGGAGGCTTTCATCTAATCAGTCTGTGTTGGATTCAAACCCAGGGCCCAGACTGCACCAACCAGTCCCCTGAATAGTCCATGAACAGCACCAACAGAAATTAAAATATATTTCAACTATAATTACCCAAGGCTTTAGTACTCTTGGATATCTTAAATCTTTATATATGTGACAGCCTAGTGTAACTGTTATTGTATGAGGCACCAGCAATCTAACAGTCCCAAAGTTCTTTGGATTAAACTCCACCCAATATATGTTATAAACTGCATTGCTGGAGGATGCTCAAAGATCACATTTTGGTACATTTATGGTTATATTTCTACAATATTTAGCTTCAGTGAGTCACAGAGCAAAAAAAACCTGAGAAATTATCAAAATATCTTTAGAGCTGCAAGTACATATTGTGAAGACTGAGGGGCAGCCCAGTAGGAAAATAACTGCACTGCCCATGCCTCAATAAATGAATATAGTAATAAAAATGGTTATACATCATATAAAGCACAACAACTGAAACAACAGGACTGAAATGTATCCTGCTTCTGTGGTGAGAGAAACAGACTTAACATTTCAGGTCAATGGCCTTTCATGAGAACTGGAAGATGTTAGAGGGTAATCATGCTCCTTGACCTGCTGCATTTTGCCAGTCTTTTCGGTTTTTATTTCAGATTTCCCATATCCACATTAGTTTGCTTTTGTTAAAATGCATTCTACTCTTTGAGGAGACCTGAAAACTACAGAACATAGCATGGAATCCTGTATTATTACTTCCAATTTTAAGACCCCACCCGTTAAAACCAAATAAGAACAGGTAACAAAACTCTCTCTCTAATGTTGAGTCTTGTTCAAAGAAATACTAAACACAGATTTATGGAAAACATTTTTTAAATTGCAGAAATTTCATAATGTGTGACTTTTTTTGATGGATCTAATAGTCCAAGAACGTGATGATGTCAAAACATTCATGCATAATTGACCTTTTTTTCCAAAAGGTTCATTAATTATGGAGACAGAAATCCAGGTGCTGAAATCAAATGTTTTAAATTAACTTTTTCTTAAAATCACTGGGACCTATGGAGTAAAATGAAGTGATACAATACTTACTACCTAATAAACTGTACACAAATCACTACAGCCTCTCACGACAAGAACATAGTACCGCAGCATTACCGGACTTAAAGAAATTATGAAATCATTTTTATAAAAGATTTTTATGAACACTTTGTTTTTCTTAGGTAAACATTAATTCCTCTTAGAGCTCCACAAATGGCCACGTTTCTGGGACATGAGGAAAAACTTTTTCACGCAGCGAGTGGTTAAGGTCTGGTATGCGCTGCTCGAGAACATTGTGGAGGCAGGTTCAATTGAAGCATTCAAAAGAGAATTAGACAGTTATATGAAAAGGAAGAATGTGCAGGGTTACGGGGAGAAGGCAGGGGAATGTAAATGAGGGAAATGCTCTTTCCGAGAGCCAGTGCAGACATGATGGGCCAAATGGCCTCCTTCTGCACTGTAACAATTCCGTGATTAAGCTATAGAGAGCTGGACACGTATAAAAATCAGCAAAGAGAGTGACTAATCACTGGAATAATTTTGCAATGTCACAAGTGTCTTATGGTAATAGAAAGAATTTGCAGGTAAATAGCACCTTTCATGTCCTCAGGACATCCCAATGCAGTGACTGTTGTTAGGTAGGCAACTGCCACACAGCAACATCTCAAACAACAAATAAATGAATCAATAGATAATCTCTTTTTGATGATATTACTTGAGGAAGAAATGCTAGCCATGATAACAGGAGAATTCCCTGCTTTTCTCTGGTCAGACTGTTTCTGTCCATCCAAGAATGGTGGACAGGGCATTGGGTTAACCTCTCATCTGAGAGACTGCACCTTAAACAATGTAGCACTCCTGCAATAAAATGTCAGCCTAACATTATAAATCACAAAAATTGTGGCAGGTCAACAGGAAACGTGTTTAAAAAAATTCATGTTCCATGAAGGCAAATTGGTTACTTTTCCAAGAAATGCAAGAATTCATTGTCACATTAACCTTAAAATGGTAGCAACATGATTCCACTGATGAAGCATTTCTGTATTCACTGTCCATGTAATAGGTTGAATCTTTTTGCAAAGTAATTTTTCCAGCTTTTTAAATATTGCAACCAGCAAATTTTGTGCTAAGTTCCTCATTTAACATATTAAATGCCTTTCATTAGGGGAACATTAGGATAATGACTGAAACAAAGTTAAAAAATTTAAGGGAGTGGCAGAAAATTGTGTGTTTAAACAAAGGCATCAAGCATAAATGTCTCCTCTCCCACAAAAAAAAATTCAACAAGGCCTGAGAGGTATACCCCCGCATGTACACAGACAGCGTTTGTAGACAAACTACATGTTAGGTTAAAAACAATGAATAGCTTTGAATTGTATGTTTCACAGCAAGAACTCAACACGTCACTGACTGGATAAAGATATCTGCAGACATAGAATTCCAGTTAAATACTGCTGTTGATTTTAAAATTTGTCTAAATAATCACAGCCAGTTTTGCAGACTGACTTTCCGGTGACGAGATGGTCAATACTTCGGCATCACATAAAAATTAGCAAACAATAATGTGGGAGATGTTACTGCTGAACGTAGAGAATAATGGAACAGATCACAGGGAAATCATCTCAGTAAGTGGTTCAAACGACATCATAAAACAACAAAAGCAATTTATCATTTGAATTGGAAGATGAAATTTTCACTAAGCATTTCTACTATTTAATTGGTAATATTTATATAGCCATGTTAAATTGGGAATAACTCCTACATATATTTTGCATGACAAGGAATCCTTAAATAAAGCAGTCAAATAATTTTTCATACCATCAGTACTACAGAACAGGAGGAGCAGGACTGATGGCAAGAATAGGTCCCCATGCACTGTCTCTACTTGCCCAGAGTCCTGCTTCTCAGACTCTCTCTATCGATCTTCCTTCCTCACCACAGTCCTGATGCTCTAAATCATTCCAACCATCCGACAACTGAGGAAGTTACTACATGATGTTACAATCAACAAGTGCTCCATTCACAAGTGTCCCCCTGTTTAAAATTGGAGTTTGAAATGTTTAAAAGGACCTGCGAGAGCAGCACACATTGTCGGAATTACCAGCTGTTTACTCTATCAGTAGGTAACCTCCTCCAGTCAGCTGGGTGAGAAAAACAAAGCTCAGTCAGGGAAAAACAAAATGCTATGCTTTCCTGTGTATTTTGTAACCTGCAATAATTAGTGAGAAATTCAGCCCAACTGGGAAGTAATATCAGTAAAAAATATACTGCAGGACTCATGCAACGGGTGCACAGAAGAAAAAATACTTCCAAAGTTTTACAACATCATGAAGGTAGTCTTTGATGATTTCAGTATTAAACATGCAACATATCTAAGATTACAGGAATTTAGACTACATTGGAATAATGGGAAACAACTGCTTTATTTATCCTTAAAGTTGCAGTGTCCAATTTCCCACTGAATGGTAGGTGCTGACTAGCAATTCACAATTTGAATAATATAATTTACTTACAACAGGTGTCCACAAACACACTACAAATTATTCTATTATTGTCAAGTGGCAGAGAATTAGAACGACAAGGATTTCTAAGTGATCTTTACCGTATACAATCTGCCTACATACTGGTTCAGAGACAAAGAGAAGAAACAAATATATGAAAAGCTTTAAGATGTTATCTCTGAAAATATGTAAAATGAATGTACAACTTACACATGGTAAAAAATTAAGGAAATATAAAGATATACTATTGTCATACCTTGTGTTTTGCACATTTCATTGAGAAATTATCTTCATTTAGGGAACATTCTAGAATAAAGAGCACATGCAGGTCAATGAGGGTTTTTCACTTTTAATGACACATTCACATAAGCAGAAATTAATTTAGACACAATTAACAATCACTCAATACAGAGACTGCAAGACCACCAGAAGTGGAGAAAAATCACTGTTCCACCATTGTGTGTGCAAGTACTGTTAATTCTAACCCTTGCACTGCAAACACAACTTCCAATCTCATTTATTTAAAAAAATAATTTGTCAATTTCATTCTCATGTTTTTTAACCAATATCCAAGAATTGGGAGTAACTAGATAGCTCTTTCAAAGAGCTATCACAGGCACAATGTGTCGAATGGCATCCTTTTGTGCTTTAAGATTCTATGATTTGGAAACAACAACAAATGACAACGGTATTGCTTTCTATAACAACGAGCAACATGCCAGAATTCAATTTAAAGGGGCAGGACCAACCTAGGAAACAAGCAATCTCACATAATTGTCCTATTATTGCTATTTTTGTGCTGCCATTTAACTTGGTGACACCAATGTTATGGCATTGCTTATTAAGGGAAGGCAACTGAAGATATCCTCCCTAAACTGCTGGCGATCACCTGTTGCTGCTGTTTGTTGTAACAGATGATTTTTAGTGTATTAATATGGTGATGTGCTTGCTTGCCATGCTTTCCTTGCCCTTTTAAAGGGGAGGGGAAAAAAAGCAATAACACATGGCTTTTCATAACATGAGAAATCTTCAGTACATAAAAGGTCAATAGCAGAATAATGGATCCATCAGCCAATTCATCAAACACTGTATCGGCTGACAGATCCTATTAACCATTCATTGGCCCACTGGGACAATGCAGAGCTTTTCAGTACAGGACTAAGCTCTCTGGCTGTTCTTTAATTGCTTTTTTCTCTTTAGTACCAAAGAGAATTTCAGCCCCCCTGCCTCCTTTGCCCTTTCTATTCTTTTAAACCACCCCCTCCCCAAAAAGTGATTAATTCACTGGATGAATTAAAAATACATTTATCAGCATTCTCACTGAGATTTTAGCACAGTGCAAATGGGAGTACAAAATTATCATGCTATGTTCACCATAGCCAGCTGTACAACTGCAAGGCTTGTTCTCCCCGATTGGGCTGTGTCAGGAGAGAACATTTTGAGCTGTAGAACACTCGGATGAAGTACTGGCTTGTAATCACTGATGGTGCAAAGGTGAGAATGGTGCAATGGGGACGAATCAGCAGCATCGCACAAGAACATAACATGAAAGTAAATTGGCTTAAGTACAATTTTGCCTGAATAAACAAGGCATCAACGACCCAGAATTTCAAACTAGTCTTAAAAAGCTTAATGGGCTTCAGCAAATACTGACTCAGCTCTGTACTGGCTCCACAGTTACATCAAATCTAACTTGAACATTATTTAAAATAGAATACATTATACACTGCTCATTACTGCTAATTTGAATAATTCAAATTGCACATAGGCCATTTTAATACAATTTCTTAATTTGAATTTCTGAATAATTCAAATTTATGGGGATGCAAAAAAAGACTGAATTATCAAGGAATTGTAGTACCGAAATAAAATTGGGTAATTACTTCTTTTGATACACATGATACGAGTGTTCATCAATTTAAATCACCGGAGTCCTTTCTAATGCAGAAATCGTTACCACTGAGAGACTCGTTACTTGTAGAGAAAAAAATGGTTGTATTCAGTTATCCATACTTAGTTGTGGAACAATCAAAAAGCCAAGTTAACTATTTAATGCAAAGGTCTGTACACAGCTTCACAAAATTTACCTTCTTAAAAGTAATGAAAAATAACTGAAGAGATACTCACTACTATCTACAGCACAGGCATAGTGGTACTTAAGAGGACAGCCTTTAATGTAGCAGCCTAAGGTGGCACCGGTTTTCTGACACAGGGAACAGAGCTGTAGAAACAAGATCAGCATCAGAAAGGCATTTGCAAAACAAAAAGCATTTCACAGAAATCAAAACAAATACAAGTTAGGTAAAATCTTACAGGACAGCACAATTAGAGTTCACTATTCTTCACCCAAAGCACCCACTGTACTGATTCTCTTTGAAACCTCATGGGAAGGCACAACAGGGTTTGTTTGAATGTCTGAATCACTCGATGCCAAACCTCTTGCTGAAAGGGGAAAAAAATCAGTTGTGCTTGGAGGACCTATAAAATCTCCCTGGATATGATTTTTTTTTAAGATGTGATTTTAGGCATTATTTCATCTGATTAAGGAACCTCCAGAAAACAAAGTAAGTTACATAACCCTTTGAGCAGATAGAACTCTTTTCAAACTTGCCCCCTACCATCCAAGAAAAAAAATACTTCATCCCGCACCACCAAAAAGGAAAGCGTATAAATCACAAAAGCAATTTGCAGGAAGTAAATACCTCTCCTGAACTACAATGCATGGTTAGCTCTTCTCATGAGCAACCTGATTTTGTTTTGTGACACTTTAGCAACATGTCACATTGCAGCAATCCTCTAAATGCAATAAAGCTGCCATGATGTCAATCATCTTATCAACCTGATAGCCATGTAATCAGTGACACACTCACCAAACGAAAACCCTATCTCCCATGTGTAGAATGTAGAAATGAATTAATTAAAATTGAATTCTTAAAATCACATTGAAATTTGGTCTATTTATCTTAGTTTCTCTCAGCTACAAGATAATCCTCGACCTAATGGTTTGGCAGTTTAGTCAGATAGGCCTACAAGTTGAAACATCAGTTTTCTGCTAATTGTTAAAGCATCACGGCACTACGCCACTGCAAGCCAATTAACTTTGGTAAATGAGAGGAATATACATGAAACTTTTTGGCAAAAGTTTAACAAGGTGTTTTATTAAAAGACTTGAAGCAGTGGTGAAAAACAAAAGGAATTATCGGCATCAAAACAGAAACATTCTAACTAAGTTTCCATGTATTTAAAAAAACATAAATCCCCAACATACTTTGCAATGCTACGAATGCAGCCTTCTGTCATGTTGCTAACTTGTTTCTTTTCCCAGGAAGGGCCACTCAGTTCCAAACCTCATTACAGCCTTGGTTCATACATGGACAAAAGAGCTGAATTCCAGAGGTGACGTGACAGTGACTGCCCTGGACATCAAGGCAGCATTTGATCAAGTTGACATCAAGGAGCCCTAGCAAAACTGGAGTCAATCGGAACAGGGAGAAACTCTCTAGTGGTCGCAGTCATACCTAGCAGAAAGGAAAATGATTGTGATTGTTGGAGACCAATCTTCTCAGCCCAGGACATCACTGCAGGAGTTCCTCAGGGTAGTGTCTTAGGCCCAAACATCTTCAGCTGCTTCATCAATGGTCTTCCCTTCATCACAAGGTCAGAAGTGAGGATGTTCACTGAAGATCGCAGAATGTTCAGTACCATTCGCAACTCCTCAGATATTGAAGCAGTCATGCCTGCATGCAGCAATACCTGGACAACATTCAGGCTATGTCCAACAAGAGAGAAGCTAATCATCTCACCTTGACATTTCACAGCATTACCATTGCTGAATCCCACACAATCAACATCCTAGGGTTACCACTGACCAGAAACTTAATTGAACCAGCCAAATAAATACCGTAGCTACAAGAGCAGGTCAGAGGCTGGCAATTCTGCAGCGAGTAACTCACCTCCTGACTCCCCAAAGCCTGCGTGCCATCTGCAAGGAACAAGTCAGGAGAGTGATGGAATACCCTCCACTTGCTTGGATGAGTGCAGCTCCAAAAACACTAAAGAAGCTCAACACCATCGAGGACGAAGCAGCCCGCTTGATCAGCACCTCATCCACCACCTTCAACAATCACTCCCTCCAACACCGGCACACAGCAGCAGCAGCAGCAGCATCTATAACTGGGTTGTCCAACATATGGCCATGGGCCAGAATTCAGCCCGCCACAGTTTTCAATCCGGCTTGCCAATCCTTCATAACTTGTGAACAGAAAAGTGCAAGATGAATTTTGTTCAATTTGTGCACCCCAGCTGTTAGCAGTAAGTAAGCAGAGAGTCACTAGTCTTCGCTTCCTACAGCAAGCAACAGTGTTGGGCAGCGGGCGGGGAGGGGGTGGGGGGTGCAGAATGATGACGTGCAAGCTCACAATAAAAAGCACGAACAGTTTGCCTGCACGTCAACCTTCACAGATAGAAGCGCGGGGGAAAATGGGACTTGCTGGGAAGACTGGTGCCATCAGTCAGGGTGTGATGATGAGCACACAGCGACAATGGGGGTGGGGGAAGGGTGGTGAGCACGCAGAGACAGTGGGGAGGGGGGGTGAGCACGCAGATACAGTGGGGGGGGGGGTAAGCACGCAGAGACTGGGTGGGGGAGGAGAGAACGCAGCGACTGGTGGGGGGGGGGGAGGTGAGCACGCAGAGACAGTGGGGGGGGGGTGAGCACGCAGAGACAGTGGGGGGGGGGTGAGCACGCAGAGACAGTGGGGGGGGGTGAGCACGCAGAGACAGTGGGGGGGGGGTGAGCACGCAGAGATAGTGGGGGGGGGTGAGCACGCAGAGACAGTGGGGGGGGGGGTGAGCACGCAGAGACAGTGGGGGGGGGTGAGCACGCAGAGACAGTGGGGGGGGGTGAGCACGCAGAGACAGTGGGGGGGGGGTGAGCACGCAGAGACAGTGGGGGGGGGGTGAGCACGCAGAGACAGCGGGGGGGGTGAGCACGCAGAGACAGCGGGGGGGGTGAGCACGCAGAGACAGCGGGGGGGGTGAGCACGCAGAGACAGCGGGGGGGGGTGAGCACGCAGAGACAGCGGGGGGGGGTTGAGCACAGAGACAGCGGGGGGGGTGAGCACGCAGAGACAGCGGGGGGGGGGTGAGCACAGAGACGGGGGGGGTGAGCACAGAGACGGGGGGGTGAGCACAGAGACGGGGGGGTGAGCACAGAGACGGGGGGGTGAGCACAGAGACGGGGGGGGGTGAGCACAGAGACGGGGGGGGGGTGAGCACAGAGACGGGGGGGGTGAGCACAGAGACGGGGGGGGTGAGCACAGAGACGGGGGGGGTGAGCACAGAGACGGGGGGGTGAGCACAGAGACGGGGGGGGTGAGCACAGAGACGGGGGGGTGAGCACAGAGACGGGGGGGGGTGAGCACAGAGACGGGGGGGTGAGCACAGAGACGGGGGGGGTGAGCACAGAGACGGGGGGGGTGAGCACAGAGACGGGGGGGGGTGAGCACAGAGACGGGGGGGGGTGAGCACAGAGACGGGGGGGGTGAGCACAGAGACGGGGGGGGTGAGCACAGAGACGGGGGGGGTGAGCACAGAGACGGGGGGGGTGAGCACAGAGACGGGGGGGGGTGAGCACAGAGACGGGGGGGTGAGGGGATGAGCACAGAGACGGGGGGGTGAGGGGATGAGCACAGAGACGGGGGGGGGGGGGGATGAGCACAGAGACGGGGGGGGGGGGGGGGGATGAGCACAGAGACGGGGGGGGGGGGATGAGCACAGAGACGGGGGGGGTGAACACAGAGACGGGGGGGGGGGGGTGAACACAGAGACGGGGGGGGGGGTGAACACAGAGACGGGGGGGGGGGGGTGAACACAGAGACGGGGGGGGGGGGGTGAACACAGAGACGGGGGGGGGGGTGAACACAGAGACGGGGGGGGGGGTGAACACAGAGACGGGGGGGGGGGGTGAGCACAGAGACGGGGGGGGTGAGCACAGAGACGGGGGGGGTGAGCACAGAGACGGGGGGGTGAGCACAGAGACGGGGGGGGTGAGCACAGAGACGGGGGGGGTGAGCACAGAGACGGGGGGGGTGAGCACAGAGACGGGGGGGGTGAGCACAGAGACGGGGGGGGTGAGCACAGAGACGGGGGGGGTGAGCACAGAGACGGGGGGGGTGAGCACAGAGACGGGGGGGTGAGCACAGAGACGGGGGGGGTGAGCACAGAGACGGGGGGGTGAGCACAGAGACGGGGGGGTGAGCACAGAGACGGGGGGGGTGAGCACAGAGACGGGGGGGGTGAGCACAGAGACGGGGGGGGGTGAGCACAGAGACGGGGGGGGGTGAGCACAGAGACGGGGGGGGTGAGCACAGAGACGGGGGGGGTGAGCACAGAGACGGGGGGGGTGAGCACAGAGACGGGGGGGGTGAGCACAGAGAGACGGGGGGGGTGAGCACAGAGACGGGGGGGGGTGAGCACAGAGACGGGGGGGGGGTGAGCACAGAGACGGGGGGGGGTGAGCACAGAGACGGAGGGGGGTGAGCACAGAGACGGGGGGGGGGTGAGCACAGAGACGGGGGGGTGTGAGCACAGAGACGGGGGGGGTGAGCACAGAGACGGGGGGGGTGAGCACAGAGACGGGGGGGGGTGAGCACAGAGACGGGGGGGGGTGAGCACAGAGACGGGGGGGGGTGAGCACAGAGACGGGGGGGGGTGAGCACAGAGACGGGGGGGGGGGTGAGCACAGAGACGGGGGGGGGGGTGAGCACAGAGACGGGGGGGGGTGAGCACAGAGACGGGGGGGGGGTGAGCACAGAGACGGGGGGGGGGTGAGCACAGAGACGGGGGGGGGGTGAGCACAGAGACGGGGGGGGGTGAGCACAGAGACGGGGGGGGGTGAGCACAGAGACGGGGGGGGGTGAGCACAGAGACGGGGGGGGGTGAGCACAGAGACGGGGGGGGGTGAGCACAGAGACGGGGGGGGGTGAGCACAGAGACGGGGGGGGGTGAGCACAGAGACGGGGGGGGGTGAGCACAGAGACGGGGGGGGGTGAGCACAGAGACGGGGGGGGGGGTGAGCACAGAGACGGGGGGGGGTGAGCACAGAGACGGGGGGGGGTGAGCACAGAGACGGGGGGGGGTGAGCACAGAGACGGGGGGGGGGTGAGCACAGAGACGGGGGGGGGGTGAGCACAGAGACGGGGGGGGGTGAGCACAGAGACGGGGGGGGTGAGCACAGAGACGGGGGGGGGGTGAGCACAGAGACGGGGGGGGGGTGAGCACAGAGACGGGGGGGGGGTGAGCACAGAGACGGGGGGGGGTGAGCACAGAGACGGGGGGGGGGTGAGCACAGAGACGGGGGGGGGGTGAGCACAGAGACGGGGGGGGGGGGGGGGGGATGAGCACAGAGACGGGGGGGGGGGGGATGAGCACAGAGACGGGGGGGGGATGTGAGCACAGAGACGGGGGGGGGGGGAGGTGAGCACAGAGACGGTGGGGGGGGGAGCACAGAGACGGGGGGGGGGGGGGTGAGCACAGAGACGGGGGGGGGTGAGCACAGAGACAGGGGGGGGGGGGTGAGCTCAGAGACGGGGGGGGGGTGAGCACAGAGACAGGGGGGGGGGGTGAGCACAGAGACGGGGGGGGGGGAGGTGAGCACAGAGACGGTGGGGGGGGAGCACAGAGACGGGGGGGGGGGGTGAGCACAGAGACGGGGGGGGGTGAGCACAGAGACGGGGGGGGGGGGTGAGCTCAGAGACGGGGGGGGGGGTGAGCACAGAGACGGGGGGGGGGGTGAGCACAGAGACGGGGGGGGGGGGGGGGTGAGCACAGAGACGGGGGGGGGGGGGGGTGAGCACAGAGACGGGGGGGGGGGTGAGCACAGAGACGGGGGGGGGGGGGTGAGCACAGAGACGGGGGGGGGGGTGAGCACAGAGACGGGGGGGGGGGTGAGCACAGAGACGGGGGGGGGGGGGGGTGAGCACAGAGACGGGGGGGGGGGGGTGAGCACAGAGACGGGGGGGGGTGAGCACAGAGACGGGGGGGGGGGGGGTGAGCACAGAGACGGGGGGGGGGGGGGGGGGGTGAGCACAGAGACGGGGGGGGGGGGGTGAGCACAGAGACGGGGGGGGTGAGCACAGAGACGGGGGGGGGTGAGCACAGAGACGGGGGGGGTGAGCACAGAGACGGGGGGGGGTGAGCACAGAGACGGGGGGGGGTGAGCACAGAGACGGGGGGGGGTGAGCACAGAGACGGGGGGGGGGTGAGCACAGAGACGGGGGGGGGTGAGCACAGAGACGGGGGGGGGGTGAGCACAGAGACGGGGGGGGGGTGAGCACAGAGACGGGGGGGGGGGGTGAGCACAGAGACGGGGGGGGGGGGGTGAGCACAGAGACGGGGGGGGGGGGTGAGCACAGAGACGGGGGGGGGGGTGAGCACAGAGACGGGGGGGGGGGTGAGCACAGAGACGGGGGGGGGGGTGAGCACAGAGACGGGGGGGGGGGTGAGCACAGAGACGGGGGGGGGGGTGAGCACAGAGACGGGGGGGGGGGGTGAGCACAGAGACGGGGGGGGGGTGAGCACAGAGACGGGGGGGGGGGTGAGCACAGAGACGGGGGGGGGGGGTGAGCACAGAGACGGGGGGGGGGGGTGAGCACAGAGACGGGGGGGGGGTGAGCACAGAGACGGGGGGGGGGGGTGAGCACAGAGACGGGGGGGGGGGGGGTGAGCACAGAGACGGGGGGGGGTGAGCACAGAGACGGGGGGGGGTGGTGGTGAGCACACAGAGACAGTGGGGGGGGGGTGGTGAGCACACAGACAGTGGGGGGGGGGTGGTGAGCACACAGACAGTGGGGGGGGGGGGGTGGGTGGTGAGCACGCAGAGACAGTGGGGGGGGGGTGAGCACGCAGAGACAGTGGGGGAAGGGTGAGCACGCAGAGACAGTGGTGGGGGGGTGAGCACGCAGAGACAGTGGGGGGGGGTGAGCACGCAGAGACAGTGGGGGGGGGTGAGCACGCAGAGACAGTGGGGGGGGGTGAGCACGCAGAGACAGTGGGGGGGGGTGAGCACGCAGAGACAGTGGGGGGGGGTGAGCACGCAGAGACAGTGGGGGGGGGTGAGCACGCAGAGACAGTGGGGGGGGGTGAGCACGCAGAGACAGTGGGGGGGGGTGAGCACGCAGAGACAGTGGGGGGGGGTGAGCACGCAGAGACAGTGGGGGGGGGTGAGCACGCAGAGACAGTGGGGGGGGGTGAGCACGCAGAGACAGTGGGGGGGGGTGAGCACGCAGAGACAGTGGGGGGGGGTGAGCACGCAGAGACAGTGGGGGGGGGTGAGCACGCAGAGACAGTGGGGGGGGGGTGAGCACGCAGAGACAGTGGGGGGGGGGTGAGCACGCAGAGACAGTGGGGGGGGGTGAGCACGCAGAGACAGTGGGGGGGGGGTGAGCACGCAGAGACAGTGGGGGGGGGTTGAGCACGCAGAGACAGTGGGGGGGGGTGAGCACGCAGAGACAGTGGGGGGGGGGGTGAGCACGCAGAGACAGTGGGGGGGGGTGAGCACGCAGAGACAGTGGGGGGGGGTGAGCACGCAGAGACAGTGGGGGGGGGGTGAGCACGCAGAGACAGTGGGGGGGGGTGAGCACGCAGAGACAGTGGGGGGGGGTGAGCACGCAGAGACAGTGGGGGGGGGTGAGCACGCAGAGACAGTGGGGGGGGGGTGAGCACGCAGAGACAGTGGGGGGGGGTGAGCACGCAGAGACAGTGGGGGGGGGTGAGCACGCAGAGACAGTGGGGGGGGGTGAGCACGCAGAGACAGTGGGGGGGGGTGAGCACGCAGAGACAGTGGGGGGGGGTGAGCACGCAGAGACAGTGGGGGGGGGTGAGCACGCAGAGACAGTGGGGGGGGGTGAGCACGCAGAGACAGTGGGGGGGGGTGAGCACGCAGAGACAGTGGGGGGGGGTGAGCACGCAGAGACAGTGGGGGGGGGTGAGCACGCAGAGACAGTGGGGGGGGGTGAGCACGCAGAGACAGTGGGGGGGGTGAGCACGCAGAGACAGTGGGGGGGGGTGAGCACGCAGAGACAGTGGGGGGGGGGTGAGCACGCAGAGACAGTGGGGGGGGTGAGCACGCAGAGACAGTGGGGGGGTGAGCACGCAGAGACAGTGGGGGGTGAGCACAGAGACGGGGGGGGGGGGGGTGAGCACAGAGACGGGGGGGGGGTGAGCACAGAGACGGGGGGGGGGGGGGTGAGCACAGAGACGGGGGGGGGGGTGAGCACAGAGACGGGGGGGGGGGGGTGAGCACAGAGACGGGGGGGGGTGAGCACAGAGACGGGGGGGGGGGTGGTGGTGAGCACACAGAGACAGTGGGGGGGGGGGTGGTGAGCACACAGACAGTGGGGGGGGGGGTGGGTGGTGAGCACGCAGAGACAGTGGGGGGGGGGTGAGCACGCAGAGACAGTGGGGGAAGGGTGAGCACGCAGAGACAGTGGTGGGGGGTGAGCACGCAGAGACAGTGGGGGGGGGTGAGCACGCAGAGACAGTGGGGGGGGGTGAGCACGCAGAGACAGTGGGGGGGGGTGAGCACGCAGAGACAGTGGGGGGGGTGAGCACGCAGAGACAGTGGGAGGGGGGGTGAGCACGCAGAGACAGTGGGGGGGGGTGAGCACGCAGAGACAGTGGGGGGGGGTGAGCACGCAGAGACAGTGGGGGGGGTGAGCACGCAGAGACAGTGGGGGGGGGTGAGCACGCAGAGACAGTGGGGGGGGGGTGAGCACGCAGAGACAGTGGGGGGGGGTGAGCACGCAGAGACAGTGGGGGGGGGTGAGCACGCAGAGACAGTGGGGGGGGGGGGTGAGCACGCAGAGACAGTGGGGGGGGGTGAGCACGCAGAGACAGTGGGGGGGGGTGAGCACGCAGAGACAGTGGGGGGGGGTGAGCACGCAGAGACAGCGGGGGGGTGAGCACGCAGAGACAGCGGGGGGGGGTGAGCACGCAGAGACAGCGGGGGGGGGTTGAGCACAGAGACAGCGGGGGGGGTGAGCACGCAGAGACAGCGGGGGGGGGTGAGCACAGAGACGGGGGGGGTGAGCACAGAGACGGGGGGGGTGAGCACAGAGACGGGGGGGGTGAGCACAGAGACGGGGGGGGGGTGAGCACAGAGACGGGGGGGGTGAGCACAGAGACGGGGGGGGTGAGCACAGAGACGGGGGGGGTGAGCACAGAGACGGGGGGGGTGAGCACAGAGACGGGGGGGTGAGCACAGAGACGGGGGGGGTGAGCACAGAGACGGGGGGGGTGAGCACAGAGACGGGGGGGGTGAGCACAGAGACGGGGGGGGTGAGCACAGAGACGGGGGGGGGTGAGCACAGAGACGGGGGGGGTGAGCACAGAGACGGGGGGGGTGAGCTCAGAGACGGGGGGGGGTGAGCTCAGAGACGGGGGGGGTGAGCTCAGAGACGGGGGGGGTGAGCTCAGAGACGGGGGGGGTGAGCTCAGAGACGGGGGGGGTGAGCTCAGAGACGGGGGGGGTGAGCTCAGAGACGGGGGGGGTGAGCTCAGAGACGGGGGGGGTGAGCTCAGAGACGGGGGGGTGAGCTCAGAGACGGGGGGGGTGAGCTCAGAGACGGGGGGGGTGAGCTCAGAGACGGGGGGGGTGAGCTCAGAGACGGGGGGGGTGAGCTCAGAGACGGGGGGGGTGAGCTCAGAGACGGGGGGGGTGAGCTCAGAGACGGGGGGGGTGAGCTCAGAGACGGGGGGGGGGGGGGGATGAGCACAGAGACGGGGGGGGGGGGGATGAGCACAGAGACGGGGGGGGGGGGGGGATGAGCACAGAGACGGGGGGGTGGATGAGCACAGAGACGGGGGGGGGGGATGAGCACAGAGACGGGGGGGGGGGGGGTGAGCACAGAGACGGGGGGGGGTGAGCACAGAGACGGGGGGGGGTGAGCACAGAGACGGGGGGGGTGAGCACAGAGACGGGGGGGGTGAGCACAGAGACGGGGGGGGTGAGCACAGAGACGGGGGGGGTGAGCACAGAGACGGGGGGGGTGAGCACAGAGACGGGGGGGGTGAGCACAGAGACGGGGGGGGTGAGCACAGAGACGGGGGGGGTGAGCACAGAGACGGGGGGTGAGGGGATGAGCACAGAGACGGGGGGGTGAGGGGATGAGCACAGAGAGGGGGGGGGGGGGATGAGCACAGAGACGGGGGGGGGGGGGGGGATGAGCACAGAGACGGGGGGGGGGGGATGAGCACAGAGACGGGGGGGGGTGAGCACAGAGACGGGGGGGGGTGAGCACAGAGACGGGGGGGGTGAGCACAGAGACGGGGGGGGTGAGCACAGAGACGGGGGGGGTGAGCACAGAGACGGGGGGGGTGAGCACAGAGACGGGGGGGGTGAGCACAGAGACGGGGGGGGGTGAGCACAGAGACGGGGGGGGGTGAGCACAGAGACGGGGGGGGTGAGCACAGAGACGGGGGGGGTGAGCACAGAGACGGGGGGGGGGGTGAGCACAGAGACGGGGGGGGGGTGAGCACAGAGACGGGGGGGGGGTGAGCACAGAGACGGGGGGGGGGGTGAGCACAGAGACGGGGGGGGGGGTGAGCACAGAGACGGGGGGGGGTGAGCACAGAGACGGGGGGGGGTGAGCACAGAGACGGGGGGGGGGTGAGCACAGAGACGGGGGGGGGTGAGCACAGAGACGGGGGGGGGTGAGCACAGAGACGGGGGGGGGGTGAGCACAGAGACGGGGGGGGGGGTGAGCACAGAGACGGGGGGGGGTGGGTGAGCACAGAGACGGGGGGGGGGGGGTGAGCACAGAGACGGGGGGGGGGGTGAGCACAGAGACGGGGGGGGGGAGAGCACAGAGACGGGGGGGAGAGCACAGCGACGGGGGGGAGAGCACAGAGACGGGGGGGGAGAGCACAGAGACGGGGGGGGAGAGCACAGAGACGGGGGGGGAGAGCACAGAGACGGGGGGGGGGAGAGCACAGAGACGGGGGGGGGAGAGCACAGAGACGGGGGGGGAGAGCACAGAGACGGGGGGGGGAGAGCACAGAGACGGGGGGGGGAGAGCACAGAGACGGGGGGGGGTGAGCACAGAGACGGGGGGGGTGAGCACAGAGACGGGGGGGGGTGAGCACAGAGACGGGGGGGGGTGAGCACAGAGACGGGGGGGGGTGAGCACAGAGACGGGGGGGGTGAGCACAGAGACGGGGGGGGTGAGCACAGAGACGGGGGGGGGTGAGCACAGAGACGGGGGGGGGGTGAGCACAGAGACGGGGGGGGGGTGAGCACAGAGACGGGGGGGGGTGAGCACAGAGACGGGGGGGGGTGAGCACAGAGACGGGGGGGGGTGAGCACAGAGACGGGGGGGGGGTGAGCACAGAGACGGGGGGGGGTGAGCACAGAGACGGGGGGGGGGGGGGTGAGCACAGAGACGGGGGGGGGGGTGGGGGGTGAACACAGAGACGGGGGGGGGGGTGAACACAGAGACGGGGGGGGGGGGTGAACACAGAGACGGGGGGGGGGGGTGAGCACAGAGACGGGGGGGGGTGAGCACAGAGACGGGGCGGTGTGAGCACAGAGACGGGGGGGGTGAGCACAGAGACGGGGGGGGTGAGCACAGAGACGGGGGGGTGAGCACAGAGACGGGGGGGGTGAGCACAGAGACGGGGGGGGTGAGCACAGAGACGGGGGGGGTGAGCACAGAGACGGGGGGGGTGAGCACAGAGACGGGGGGGGTGAGCACAGAGACGGGGGGGGTGAGCACAGAGACGGGGGGGTGAGCACAGAGACGGGGGGGGTGAGCACAGAGACGGGGGGGTGAGCACAGAGACGGGGGGGGGTGAGCACAGAGACGGGGGGGGGTGAGCACAGAGACGGGGGGGGTGAGCACAGAGACGGGGGGGGGTGAGCACAGAGACGGGGGGGGTGAGCACAGAGACGGGGGGGTGAGCACAGAGACGGGGGGGTGAGCACAGAGACGGGGGGGGTGAGCACAGAGACGGGGGGGGTGAGCACAGAGACGGGGGGGGTGAGCACAGAGACGGGGGGGGTGAGCACAGAGACGGGGGGGGTGAGCACAGAGACGGGGGGGTGAGCACAGAGACGGGGGGGGGGGTGAGCACAGAGACGGGGGGGGGGGTGAGCACAGAGACGGGGGGGGTGAGCACAGAGACGGGGGGGGGGTGAGCACAGAGACGGGGGGGGGGGTGAGCACAGAGACGGGGGGGGGGGTGAGCACAGAGACGGGGGGGGTGAGCACAGAGACGGGGGGGGGTGAGCACAGAGACGGGGGGGGGTGAGCACAGAGACGGGGGGGGGGGTGAGCACAGAGACGGGGGGGGGGGTGAGCACAGAGACGGGGGGGGGTGAGCACAGAGACGGGGGGGGTGAGCACAGAGACGGGGGGGGGTGAGCACAGAGACGGGGGGGGGGTGAGCACAGAGACGGGGGGGGGGTGAGCACAGAGACGGGGGGGGGTGAGCACAGAGACGGGGGGGGGGGTGAGCACAGAGACGGGGGGGGTGAGCACAGAGACGGGGGGGGGTGAGCACAGAGACGGGGGGGGGTGAGCACAGAGACGGGGGGGGTGAGCACAGAGACGGGGGGGGGTGAGCACAGAGACGGGGGGGGGTGAGCACAGAGACGGGGGGGGGTGAGCACAGAGACGGGGGGGGGTGAGCACAGAGACGGGGGGGGGTGAGCACAGAGACGGGGGGGGGGTGAGCACAGAGACGGGGGGGGGGTGAGCACAGAGACGGGGGGGGGTGAGCACAGAGACGGGGGGGGTGAGCACAGAGACGGGGGGGGGGGTGAGCACAGAGACGGGGGGGGGTGAGCACAGAGACGGGGGGGGTGAGCACAGAGACGGGGGGGGGTGAGCACAGAGACGGGGGGGGGTGAGCACAGAGACGGGGGGGGGGTGAGCACAGAGACGGGGGGGGGGTGAGCACAGAGACGGGGGGGGGGTGAGCACAGAGACGGGGGGGGGGTGAGCACAGAGACGGGGGGGGGGTGAGCACAGAGACGGGGGGGGGGTGAGCACAGAGACGGGGGGGGGGTGAGCACAGAGACGGGGGGGGGTGAGCACAGAGACGGGGGGGGGGTGAGCACAGAGACGGGGGGGGGGTGAGCACAGAGACGGGGGGGGGGGGGATGAGCACAGAGACGGGGGGGGGGGGATGAGCACAGAGACGGGGGGGGGATGTGAGCACAGAGACGGGGGGGGGGGAGGTGAGCACAGAGACGGTGGGGGGGGGAGCACAGAGACGGGGGGGGGGGGGTGAGCACAGAGACGGGGGGGGGGGTGAGCACAGAGACAGGGGGGGGGGGGTGAGCTCAGAGACGGGGGGGGGGGGTGAGCACAGAGACGGGGGGGGGGGTGAGCACAGAGACGGGGGGGGGGGGGTGAGCACAGAGACGGGGGGGGGGGGGGGGGTGAGCACAGAGACGGGGGGGGGGGGTGAGCACAGAGACGGGGGGGGGGGGGTGAGCACAGAGACGGGGGGGGGGGGTGAGCACAGAGACGGGGGGGGGGGGTGAGCACAGAGACGGGGGGGGGGGGGGGTGAGCACAGAGACGGGGGGGGGGTGAGCACAGAGACGGGGGGGGGGGGGGGTGAGCACAGAGACGGGGGGGGGGGGGGGGGGTGAGCACAGAGACGGGTGAGACGGGGGGGGGGTGAGCACAGAGACGGGGGGGGGTGAGCACAGAGACGGGGGGGGGTGAGCACAGAGACGGGGGGGGGTGAGCACAGAGACGGGGGGGGGTGAGCACAGAGACGGGGGGGGGTGAGCACAGAGACGGGGGGGGGGGTGAGCACAGAGACGGGGGGGGGGTGAGCACAGAGACGGGGGGGGGGGTGAGCACAGAGACGGGGGGGGGGGGGGTGAGCACAGAGACGGGGGGGGGGGTGAGCACAGAGACGGGGGGGGGGGGTGAGCACAGAGACGGGGGGGGGGGTGAGCACAGAGACGGGGGGGGGGGTGAGCACAGAGACGGGGGGGGGGTGAGCACAGAGACGGGGGGGGGGGTGAGCACAGAGACGGGGGGGGGGGTGAGCACAGAGACGGGGGGGGGGGTGAGCACAGAGACGGGGGGGGGGGGTGAGCACAGAGACGGGGGGGGGGGGTGAGCACAGAGACGGGGGGGGGGGTGAGCACAGAGACGGGGGGGGGTGAGCAGAGACGGGGGGGTGGTGGTGAGCACACAGAGACAGTGGGGGGGGGGTGGTGAGCACACAGACAGTGGGGGGGGGGTGGTGAGCACACAGACAGTGGGGGGGGGGGGTGGGTGGTGAGCACGCAGAGACAGTGGGGGGGGGGGTGAGCACGCAGAGACAGTGGGGGAAGGGTGAGCACGCAGAGACAGTGGTGGGGGGGTGAGCACGCAGAGACAGTGGGGGGGGGTGAGCACGCAGAGACAGTGGGGGGGGGTGAGCACGCAGAGACAGTGGGGGGGGGTGAGCACGCAGAGACAGTGGGGGGGGGGTGAGCACGCAGAGACAGTGGGGGGGGGTGAGCACGCAGAGACAGTGGGGGGGGGTGAGCACGCAGAGACAGTGGGGGGGGGTGAGCACGCAGAGACAGTGGGGGGGGGTGAGCACGCAGAGACAGTGGGGGGGGGTGAGCACGCAGAGACAGTGGGGGGGGGTGAGCACGCAGAGACAGTGGGGGGGGGGTGAGCACGCAGAGACAGTGGGGGGGGGGTGAGCACGCAGAGACAGTGGGGGGGGGGTGAGCACGCAGAGACAGTGGGGGGGGGTGAGCACGCAGAGACAGTGGGGGGGGGTGAGCACGCAGAGACAGTGGGGGGGGGTGAGCACGCAGAGACAGTGGGGGGGGGGTGAGCACGCAGAGACAGTGGGGGGGGGGTGAGCACGCAGAGACAGTGGGGGGGGGTGAGCACGCAGAGACAGTGGGGGGGGGTGAGCACGCAGAGACAGTGGGGGGGGGTGAGCACGCAGAGACAGTGGGGGGGGGTGAGCACGCAGAGACAGTGGGGGGGGGTGAGCACGCAGAGACAGTGGGGGGGGGTGAGCACGCAGAGACAGTGGGGGGGGGTGAGCACGCAGAGACAGTGGGGGGGGGTGAGCACGCAGAGACAGTGGGGGGGGGTGAGCACGCAGAGACAGTGGGGGGGGGTGAGCACGCAGAGACAGTGGGGGGGGGTGAGCACGCAGAGACAGTGGGGGGGGGTGAGCACGCAGAGACAGTGGGGGGGGGTGAGCACGCAGAGACAGTGGGGGGGGGTGAGCACGCAGAGACAGTGGGGGGGGGTGAGCACGCAGAGACAGTGGGGGGGGGTGAGCACGCAGAGACAGTGGGGGGGGGTGAGCACGCAGAGACAGTGGGGGGGGGTGAGCACGCAGAGACAGTGGGGGGGGGTGAGCACGCAGAGACAGTGGGGGGGTGAGCACGCAGAGACAGTGGGGGGGTGAGCACAGAGACGGGGGGGGGGGGTGAGCACAGAGACGGGGGGGGGGGTGAGCACAGAGACGGGGGGGGGGGGGTGAGCACAGAGACGGGGGGGGGGGGGTGAGCACAGAGACGGGGGGGGGGGGGTGAGCACAGAGACGGGGGGGGGGGGTGAGCACAGAGACGGGGGGGGGGTGAGCACAGAGACGGGGGGGGGGGGTGGTGGTGAGCACACAGAGACAGTGGGGGGGGGGGTGGTGAGCACACAGACAGTGGGGGGGGGGTGGTGAGCACACAGACAGTGGGGGGGGGGGTGGGTGGTGAGCACGCAGAGACAGTGGGGGGGGGGTGAGCACGCAGAGACAGTGGGGGAAGGGTGAGCACGCAGAGACAGTGGTGGGGGGGTGAGCACGCAGAGACAGTGGGGGGGGGTGAGCACGCAGAGACAGTGGGGGGGGGTGAGCACGCAGAGACAGTGGGGGGGGGTGAGCACGCAGAGACAGTGGGGGGGGGTGAGCACGCAGAGACAGTGGGGGGGGGTGAGCACGCAGAGACAGTGGGGGGGGGTGAGCACGCAGAGACAGTGGGGGGGGGTGAGCACGCAGAGACAGTGGGGGGGGGTGAGCACGCAGAGACAGTGGGGGGGGGGGTGAGCACGCAGAGACAGTGGGGGGGGGTGAGCACGCAGAGACAGTGGGGGGGGGTGAGCACGCAGAGACAGTGGGGGGGGGTGAGCACGCAGAGACAGTGGGGGGGGGTGAGCACGCAGAGACAGTGGGGGGGGGTGAGCACGCAGAGACAGTGGGGGGGGGTGAGCACGCAGAGACAGTGGGGGGGGGTGAGCACGCAGAGACAGTGGGGGGGGTGGGGGGTGAGCACGCAGAGACAGTGGGGGGGGGTGAGCACGCAGAGACAGTGGGGGGGGGGTGAGCACGCAGAGACAGTGCGGGTGGGGGGGTGAGCACGCAGAGACAGTGGGGGGGGGGTGAGCACGCAGAGACAGTGGGGGGGGGTGAGCACGCAGAGACAGTGGGGGGGGGTGAGCACGCAGAGACAGTGGGGGGGGGGGTGAGCACGCAGAGACAGTGGGGGGGGGTGAGCACGCAGAGACAGTGGGGGGGGGGTGAGCACGCAGAGACAGTGGGGGGGGGTGAGCACGCAGAGACAGTGGGGGGGGGGTGAGCACGCAGAGACAGTGGGGGGGGTGAGCACGCAGAGACAGGGGGGGGGTGAGCACGCAGAGACCAGTGGGGGGGGGTGAGCACGCAGAGACAGTGGGGGGGGGTGAGCACGCAGAGACAGTGGGGGGGGGTGAGCACGCAGAGACAGTGGGGGGGGGTGAGCACGCAGAGACAGTGGGGGGGGGGGTGAGCACGCAGAGACAGTGGGGGGGGGTGAGCACGCAGAGACAGTGGGGGGCGGGGTGAGCACGCAGAGACAGTGGGGGGGGGTGAGCACGCAGAGACAGTGGGGGGGGGTGAGCACGCAGAGACAGTGGGGGGGGTGAGCACCCAGAGACAGTGGGGGGGGGGGGTGAGCACGCAGAGACAGTGGGGGGGGGGTGAGCACGCAGAGACAGTGGGGGGGGTGAGCACGCAGAGACAGTGGGGGGGGGTGAGCACGCAGAGACAGTGGGGGGGGGGTGAGCACGCAGAGACAGTGGGGGGGGGTGAGCACGCAGAGACAGTGGGGGGGGGTGAGCACGCAGAGACAGTGGGGGGGGGTGAGCACGCAGAGACAGTGGGGGAGGGGTGAGCACGCAGAGACAGTGGGGGGGGGGTGAGCACGCAGAGACAGTGGGGGGGGGGGTACTCATGCAGAGGAAGTGGGGGGCGAGGGGTATGAGCAAGCAGAGATGGTGGGCGTGAGCACGCAGAGACAAGGTCAGTGCTAGTGAAGGGAAGTGACTGTGTTTCTGCTCCTGGTGCATGGTGGGCGATAGGAGGAATTGTTGGAAAAAAGTTAGTAATTTTTTTGTTTAATCCAGTATGCCCTATTTCTAATGTCTCTATCTTTGCAAAATTTGCTCACCGGCCTCGATGCAGGACAAAAATTGTAATGTGACCCCTGACGCGAAAAGGTTGGACACTCCTGATCTACATGATGCACTGCAGAAACTCACCAAGGCTCCTTCAACAGCACCTTCCAAACCCTTGGCATCTGTCATCTGGAAGAACAAGGCAGCAGATGCATGGGAACACCACCAACTGCAAGTTCCCCTCCAAGTCACACACCACCCTGACTAGGAACTATATCACCGTTCCTACACTGTTACTGGGTCAAAATTCTCAAAGCCCCTCCCTAACCCTAACAGCACTGTGGGTGTACCTATACCACATGGACTGCATCAGTTCAAGAAGGCAGCTCACCACCACCTTCTCAAGGGCAATTAGGGATGGGCAATAAATGCTAGCCTTGCCAGCGACAGTCACATCCCATGAATGAAAAAAATGGTTCTTTTGAAATTTACACATTATTTTGCATTGTATCTACAACCTGAAGATGACAAACAGTCATAAAATTATCCCTGTCACTGGGGGACAAAGTACTGATGGAAAAAATTTCATTAAAGCAAACATAAGCCACTTATTTTCTCAGTTTGGAGTCTGCTTCAGCCAACAGCGAACGATGCCCCTAGAATCACAACACAGAAGGGAAACAAACATTTGTCCCATTTGATCAGTACCGGCCTTTAGCTCCATCAATCCATCCAATCGCATTGCCCTGCTCCCCTCCATAGCCTCCGACATCTTCTGTTCAAATATTTGTCCACTTTCTCCTTTAAAGATGCAATAGTCTCTGTCTCAACTACTCAGTGGTCCATGTGAGTGACAAGAATGGAGGAAAACATTAGTTAAGTTAGAATAGATTCCAATAAATCAAACTAGTATTTCATGTTTACAGAGCTGAAAAATGGGATCCAGTAACAGTGCATTCACTAACTGTAAAGAAGGCACTTAATTGAGCAGAACACAAGCACCACAAGCTTTTCCCTTCTTCGGGTGGATAGACTCTTTACACCACTCACAGAAGCAGAATGCCAAGGGTACAAGACAGGCAAGTATTTGGGACCAACTTTCTTCTGGTTTTCGAGAACAGATCCCAGAAACCAAGGCCTCTGATTGAGGGAAGGATCCTACAGGACAACACCTTATGCAGATGATCTATCATTTTCACAGAAGGCAGAAGCATCTTTGCTTTGTGTATCACAGACTTTTAGGAGTAAGGAAAATAGCATGACACAGGGTTAAATGGGTTTGTGGTTTATGCTACATGTGTTGTGAAGAGATGCAAACCTTCACAGCTCTCCCATTTAAATGGGGAGGAAGGGGAAGACATACAAGAACATGGTAATGTCAGCCTTAATGCATTTCACATTGGAGTACAATTTTATTCTTTTGATTTCTAGGATTAAGACAAGTATGGAAAAGTTGTCTATGGTAAACCTCCATTAATTATGATCACGCCCACATTCAGCTTCTTGTTCTCTAGGATCCTGTTGATCGTATCGGATAGATTTAACACAAAGACCAGAGGAAATATGTTTCAGTGGGAGGTAGCTGGGTAAGAGGGCTAAAGGTTGAGGAATCAGCTAAAATGATGACAAAAGGAAGCAGTGTGTCTGCCAAATCCTAGAACCCACAGTCTGCCAGTCAATTTGCACCATCGGACTCAGTATTTCCTACTAAACATCAAACATTGTTTCAGTTGGGAGAAAGAAATTGCCATTAGACAGTCTTCTTGAATAATCTAATTACATTAATTTCCTGCCAATACCATCCTCATATTCAGAAAATGGAGTAAAATGGATTTGATCATCACTGAATCGACTATTGTAGGATAATCCATGAATGATTCAAAAAGATAACAATACCCTTCGATGGAAAACAAGGAGCAATGCTGGAACTGGAAGATTGGGACATGAAAACATTGGAGATTAGCACCGAATTCCAGCTTTTGTACTGATAATGATGCCCATGCTGAGTGAGTACAGTTAAATTAGAGGCTGCTTTGTAAGGAAGAATTCGATGAGCGGAGAGAGAGCTTGTTTATTCTTCCTCCATAGGTGCGTTGCCAACCTTTTAAATATGTCTATTTTATTTTATCCTATCCAATTTCTCTAAACTTCCTCCTTTACTGTGACAATAGCAGCATTGTCTTCTTTTGCAAAAATACTCATTTAGTCCCTCAGCCATGTTCTCCACCTCCACAAAACTGTCTCCTTTTTGGTCTCTAATCGGCCCCACCCTTCCACAAACTATCGCTTGCCAGAGAGAAGCAGGCGGAGTGAGTACACAACTTCTAGAGGATTGCTCACGTCCCCTTGGTGCAAGGTGCCACTGACTGCATGCATGTCGCTTTGTGAGTGCTGCATGTCAACTCGGAGATGGACCTCAACCAGCAGGTGTGCAACCATACTCAGCATGCAGGTTAATGCTCAGTATTATGACAATAGTCCTAATACTTGAATTCTGCAGCAGTCCGGTCTACCATCTGCATTTGAGCTATCACAACAAACCAGAGGGCAACAAGGACTATCTGTTGATCACATGGCCCATGACTCCAGTACGCAACCCACGCACACATGGACAGCATGCACAAAATGAAAGCCCGTGATCAAGGAGACCATTGGGGTGCTTAAACGATTCTGCTGCTTGCACTGTGCTGCAGGAGCACTTGACAGACCATATGCCAAGATTCGTCATGGTCTGCTGCATGCTGTACTACCTCGTCATCATGAGGGCACCTGCTTTACAGCGACCAGCAAAGAAAGAAGTGGAGGAGGCAAGCAACATAGCCCCTTTCTGGCCGGGCTGCCCACGATTGACTCGTCGACTGTGGTAACAATGACTGCAACCCCAATTCCCCATTCAACAACAGTCCACACCTTACCTTCCCTGCTACAGACTTTCAATTATCCTCTTGACCACAATGATCAAATAAAAGCCAACACAAAACAAACGCTCCAAATCAACTTTCTAAATATTGCCATATTGCATATGATAGCCAACTAATCATCCTTGGGTATTCCCTTAGTACCCGTCTTCCGTCTGCCTTTGCGTGTTCTAGCGCTCCTATGCTGTGCTACCCCAGTGACTTCAGCATGGCTGGTAGAAGGCTGCTGACTTTTAGTGACGGAAATTGCAGAAGCCCTTGAGCATGACCTCAAGCAGCTCTGCCCCAGGAAGGCCTGACTTTGGACTGTACCACCTCAGCATGGGCTGGCTGACTAACAGGCAAGATCAAGGGCACTGTTATAATCTGGAAAGCCAGTTGGTGAAGGACAGGACTGGTGCCTAAAGGCCTGCTCAAGTCACAAAAGAAAATCCGACCCGAACCCGATGGAACCACATGGGACCCGAGCCCAATCCTGCCCGGGTCAGACCCGGCCCGAGCCCCCTCCATTTTCTCCCCAAGCCCGACCGACCACCGCAATGTTCCCTTTACTTATCTTCCGACTCCCAATCTGCTGGAAGCTGCAGATGAGCATAATGGCATCATAGAGACGCCCACACACTCACTGCGCAGATTCAGAGTTTCCCTGCTTGATGTCCCGGACTAGCAGCTCAGGCAAGTTTTTAACTTTTAACACTTACCTTGCTGTGTGTGTCCGACCCCGACCCAGCCCGAACCGGACCTGACCCGAGCCCGAAGGCCAGACCCGGAAGAGCAGCCCAACCTGACCCGACTTTGACACATCATCCGGTCCCACCGGGTTCGGGTCAGGTAGCAGGCCTTTACTGGAGCCAATCTTTATTCAGTGTATTCAGTCTTACATTTATTTGCAAAGTAAAACACTACAAGCATACACCACCCAACTCAACCCCACCACAGTTTCAATAAGTCTCTCTTTATATATGCTCAAGTGAAACCCCAATTAATGCCCACCACCTGAACACAAATAAACACAATTAATGTACAATTAACACACATTGGCAGAGTGGCAGTGGTACGAGGACAACTGCTGTCACCCTGAGAGGTCAGCAGGTTTGTGCTTCATAGTGCCACTGCCACTCACCCCAGCAGTGCCTCAGCAATCCCTTGGAGGACAGATTGCTGGACTGCTGCAACACCTTGCAGACTCCATTGAACACTAGCATCTGCAGCTAAGATGACCACAGTCTGAACCTTCATGACAGCAAGCTGAGCTTACATGGCAGCGGGCTGAGCTTGCATAATTGCAGTTTAAATTTCCACTGCAGCACGTAGACGTGGGGTGGCTTCTGCTTGTGCTGCAATGGAAGCTGAGGCATCAGTCAGACGCTATATCGCGAATGGGTCCGCAAGTGCTCTCATGGAGTTGGTCACCATTTCCACGCTGGAGAGGATGGGCTCCAAGTTCTGAACAAAGCCCTGTGGGGGAAATCCTCCATGCTGTTTGACATTGACTGCAGGTTTTCTGGCAAGCCTGCCAATGCACCAAGCATATCCATCAGCTTTCTTCTGTATGCTGCCCATTGAAGTCCTTGTGTGAAACCCTTGTCCCCTGCCTTGGCTGCAGCCCACTCCTGCCTGGTGACTCACCGCTTGCAGATCCCACCTCCAAGCTATCCTCTAAAGTACGCGCACTGTCAATATCTGAGCTGGTAACTGCAAGTGCGAGAGCAAATGATGGGGTTTCTTCATCATCACTATCTTCCTGCTCTTCCACCTCTTGGATATCTGAAAGGAGAAAGGCACAAGGGTAGGGTTGTATTGAAGGGAGGGTGAGGGAAAACAAGAGGTGCATGCTTACACCTCCTGCAGCTTGTAAATCAGAAGAGATTTTGGGACAAGGGGGAAGTGGGATGTGAGAAAGAGGATGAGGTAGACATGAGCATATCATCTTCAATGGTTTCAGCCCCACTGCTGGACACAGCCTCAGTCATGGCCACTTCAGTGATATAATCATGAACCATAAAATGGTTACACTACAAGAGGAGGCCATTTGGCCCATCGTGTCCATGCCGACTCTCTAAGAGCAACTCAGTTAGTCTCCCTTTCCCACATAGCCTTGCAAGTCTTTTCTCTTCAGATAATTATCCAATTCCCTTTTGAAAGCCAAGATAGAATCTGCCACCATCACAGTCTTAGGCAATGCATTCCAGATCCTAACCACTTAATGCGTAAAAAAGTTATTTTGCCTTGCACCTTAAATCCGTGTCCTCTGGTTCTTGATTCTTCTGCCAATGGGAACAGTTTCTCCCCATCTTCTCCCTCATAATTTTGAATACCTCTATCAAATCTCGTCTCAACCTTCTCTTCTCTAAGGAGAGCAGCCCCAGCTTCGCCAACCTATCCACGTAACTAAAGTCTCTCATCCCGGAACCATTCTCGTAAATCTTTTCTGCATCCTCACCAATGCTTTCACGTCCTTCCTAAAGTGCAGAGCCCAGAATTGGACACAATACTCCAGTTGAGGCCGAAACACTTTTACCAAGGTTCTCCATAACTTCCTTGCTTTTATACTCTATGCCCTTATTTATAAGCCCAGGATCCCACATATGCCTTACTAACTGCTTTCTCAACCAGCCCTCCAACCTTCAATGAATTGTGCACATATACCCCCAGCCTCCTCTGCTCCTCCACCCCCTTTAGAATTGTATCCTTTGTTTATATTGCCTCTCCTCATTCCTACCAAAATGTATCACTTCACAATTCTCTGCATTAAAATTCAACTGCCACATGTCTGCCCACTCTACCAGCCTGTCCATGTCCTCTTGAGAAGTCTATCACTATGCTTCTCAGTTCACAATTCTTCCAAGTTTTGAGTCATTTGCAAATTTTGAACTTGTGCCTCACACACCCAAGACTAGGTCATTAATACAGATCAAGAAAAGCAGTGGTCCTAATACCAACCCCTGGGAAACCCAACTGTATACCTTCCTTCAGTCTGAAAAACAACCGTTCAACACTACTCTGTTTCCTGTCAGTCAGCCAATTTTGTATTCATGCTGCCACTATCCCTTTTACTCCATGGGCTTCAACTTTTCTGACAAGCTGATTATGTGGTACTTTATCAAATGCCATTTGGAAGTCCAAGTACACCCCATCAACTTTCTCTGTTACCTCACTAAAAATCACAATCAAATTAAACACAATTTGCCCTTAACAAATCCATGCTACTTTTTCTTAATTAATCCATTTTTGCCAAGTCACTTAATTTTTTCCCCAGATTGTTTCTAAAAGCTTTCCCACCACCGAGGTTAAACTGACCATCCTGGGTTTATCGTTACACCTTTTTTGAACAAGGGTGTAACATTTGCAGTTCTCCAGCCTTCTGTCACCACCCCTGTATCTTAGGAGGATTGGAAGATTATGGCCAGTGTCTCCGCAATTTCCAACCTTACTTCTGTCAGCATTCTCAGATGCATCTGATCCAGTCCTGGTGACTTATCAACTTAAGTACAGCTAGCCTAATATCTCCTAGTCATCAATTTTTAATCCATCCAGTGTCTCACTATGTCCTCAGCAACAGCATCTTCATTGGAAAGACAGATGCAAAGTACTCATTTAGCACCTCAGCCATGCCCTCTGCCTCATGCGTAAATCTTTTTAGTCCCTAATCGGCCCTACTCCATTTTGCACCCTTTTACTATTTATATGCCTATAGAAGCCTTTTGGATTTCATTTTATGTTGGCTGCCAATCTCTTCTGTTATGGACAGGTAGAAAGGGGTGTGGGTGGTTCCCACTGTTCACCTCTCAACTGACCGCAATCGTGTTTTGTTAAAAATAGTGAGTTAGTCCCTTTTTTTTTAAGTCAAATAAGTAGGCTTTCTCGTAGATTAAAAAAAGATAACTATTTATTTTTACATGATTCCAGAAATGGTCACAACCTCACCCAAACAGACACATTCACTCACACACACATACACAACAGATAGATCGAGAGAAAAAGGTAGGATATGGTTTGATGTCCAAAGTGAGGCAAGTGTCCATGGTTTACAGTAAACCTGTTGAATCTTTAGGTGTAAAGTCTTTATAAAGGGTGCAGGTCTGGGTGTTTATAGCCTTGAACTTGCTGAGGTGTTGCAGACTTCTAGTGGTTACAACTCAGCCCAAAGCTGGTGGTGTGGATGCTGTTACCTTCACCGATGGAGAGTCTTAAAGTCACTTTGTGATGTCTCTGCTGTAGTGGTTGTTCAGCAGGACTCTTGCTTGGCTGGATCTCTTGCACAACTTCTGACTGAATTGCTTTCTAAAGGTGTTGGCTTGATCTCCCCTCTCTCTCCAGAGGGATACTTTTTTAAAGGTAAAAACCCATCACATTAGAGTTTCACATGGCCCTTTCCCCTGGTGCAACCAGACAATGGGCCAGGATATAATAACCATGACTAGCGATTGATGTCTGAATGGGGACATTCTGGTAACATGTTGCTATTTTACACCCATTCATTTTGGTTTGGGCTGTGAGCCAGTCTGTCTCCAGAATTCTTTGTTAACTCATTCATGTCAATGAGTCATTAATATGCATTAGTGCCCTTTTCAATTTCAAAGAGCTATTTCAGATGAGGTTAACGAGTTTCATCTTTTCAGACAGGTTTGTTGATTTCCAGTACAGGTGGTGTCATGTGACCGCAACTCCATTTTGACTGTAGTACAAGTGTCCATGTTGTGGTTTTAAACAGTTGACAAAAAAAAAAATCATAATTCTTCCATTTCATTGTTTATTACATCACAGCTCCTTCCGTGCATGACACTTCTCATGCTCACTCTTTGCTGCTCTTATTTCTTTTTCACTTCCCCTCTGAACTTTCTATATTCAGCCTGGTTCCCACTTGTATTATCAACCTGACATCTGTTTTGGTGTGCACAGTCTTCTCCATAGGAGGAAGGGCATACAGCCATGCTCGTTACCCGCCCAGTAAACATTGCTGCCTCCAGTTATGCACACCTTCTCCAACAAGAGAAAGGGAAATGCAAGTGTGGTGTAATGTGTTTGGGTGATGTGGCTGTCATAAAAACAACTTGTATTTATACAGCACCTTTAACGTAATAAAATGTCCCAAGGTGCTTCACAGGAGCATTATAAAGCACAATTTGAAACCATGCCACAAAAGACGATATTAGAGCACATAACCAAAAGCTTGGTCAAAGAGGTAGATTTAATAGCTGGCAGTGTTTTCAAGCTGCAAGATGTAGGTGTGAGACTTGTAGCAGTGCTAAGTGTGTGAGAATGAGGTGCTGCTGTGAACATTATGTATGAATCGTGATCAATACAGACTTTTGATAGGTGAGTGATGGGCGTGTGGTATATTGAACGATATGCAAGGCCAGTGGTGCAGTTGGTGGGATATGGCATGTGAAGATGCGTTCACTGACCTTGACCACTCATGTGCGGTCATTGAACTTCTTGCAGCACTACAGCCACATCCTTGGAGTTAAGATTCCTAGAATTGACCATCACAGTTATCTGGTTCGATGCCTTGAGTGTTTGTTTGGAGGACCTGTTGGCCCCCTGTGGATAGACATCACATTTCCTCGAGGAAGGTCTCCAGTACTGTGTCGGAAAATCTTAACACCTACTCTCTGCCACGTAGTGCCATTCTTGTGTCTTTCCCAAGTTGAACTCACTTCCAGTTCCTTCGCCAGCCAAATTGCTGGCTTTAAGTAGTGCAGGTTAGTTTGAACCCATGATAGCCTCTCGCACCTTTTGCCTCCCCCCCCCCCCACACTCAGGAGTGCAGCCACTCAACAATGCACTTTGTGCTGGCTGCACACTACAATTATTTAAATGAGCAGGCAGCACAAATGTTTATGTGCTACGTGCACTGGAAGCAGCAGCTGGGGGTTAATTGAGCTTTGTGATCCCCATATCCATTTTCAGGACTTAACCAATTGCACAGCTATGGAATCTTGAAATTAAAAAAAATAATTTACCTATTAATCTGCACTTAACCCAAGGTTTTTTTTATTCTTTCGTGGGATGTGAGTGTTGCTGGCAAGGCAAGCATTTGTTGCCCATCCCTAATTGCCCTTAACAACTGAGTGGCTTGTCGGGGCATTTCAGAGGGCAGTTAAGAATCAACCACTTTGCTGTGGGTCTGGAGTCACATGTAGGCCAAACCGGGTAAGGACAGTAGATTTCCTTCCCTAAAGGATATTAGTGAACCAGATGGGTTTTTATGACAACCGATGATAGCAATGGTGCCATAAACTGAGACTAGCTTTCAATTTCAGACTTTTATTAATTGAATTTAAATTCCACCAGGCTTGACGGGATTTGAACCCATGTCCAGAGGGCATTAACCTGGGCATCTGGATTACAGATTGAGTGACATGACATGATCATGACCCCACTGTCTCCCCCAGGGTTATTAGCAGAAAACTGACACTCCGATTTTTGGATTTCTCCAACAATGGTGCAACTCTTTTCAAACAGTTCAACCAGTAAGTAACAGAATTGAGGCACAAACAGAACAGAGTTGCTTGGGCTACATGCGACATTACCAGGGCACGTGGGTCTCATATGAATGACCGGGTACCAGTATGATGTTATACTGGTTGACTGGAGTTCAAATTGATGGCATCATGCTCCTTCTTTCAGTGGAGGACAGTCATGTTATGTTTGTTCTATGTTTGGTAATAGATTAGCTACCAGAAACAAAAGAGGACCTGAGGAACAAGGGCACACATATGACTTTGAAAGCCACTCTTGTCTCAGGATTTATGGGATGACTCTTTGTTTAGAAGAATGAGTAAAGAAGCAGTTTCTTCTTTCAAGTCTGCACTATCAACTCTACCTATTCCGAAGGCTTCCTCCCCTTACTCCCACATGACCGTACAGATGCAGCAGAAAATGAGAAGAGGAAGTTTACAGAGACAAACAAAACAGTGGTAAAAGCAGCAGAGTGCGAAGATGGAAAAGTATAGACAAGAGACAGAAGGCCCTCTACTTAAAATAATTTACAAGAGTTTGCTTTTGCAACATGGCAGTTATTTAGATATGAGGGAGAGCTGGCCAATGTCGATTGGGTAAATAGACAAAGATATTGTGGTAAATAATGCGTAATGCATTTGGGGAGGGCAAATAACGCGAGGGAATACACAATAAATGGGAGGATATTGAGAGGGGTAGAATAAGTGAGAGACCTTGTAGTGCATGTCCACAGGTCCCCAAAGCTGGCAGGACAGGTGGCTAGAGTGAAGGCGGCATATGAATTGCTTTCCTTTACTGGCCGCGGTATAGAATACAAAATCAGGGATGTAATGCTGGAATGTATAAAACACTGGTTAGGCCACAGCTGGAGTACTGCGTACAGTTCTGGTCACCACGTTACAGAAAGGACATAATTGCTCTGGAGAGAGTACAGACGAGATTTACAAGAAAGTTGCCAGGGCTTGAAAGTTGCAGCTATGAGGAAAGATTGGATCGGCTAGGGTTGTTTTCCTTAGAACAGAGGAGGCTGAGGGGGTGACTTAATTGAGGTGTACAAAATTATGAGGGGCCTAGATAGAAGAGACAGGAAGGATCGGTTTCCCCTAGCAGAGAGGTCAATTACCAGGGGGCACAGATTTAAGGTGATTGGTAGAAGGATTAGAGGGGACATGAGGAAAAACTTCTTCCACCCAGAGGGTGGTGAGTGTCTGGAATTCACTGCCAAGAATGGTGGTGGAGGTAGTAACCCTCAATTCTTTTAAAAGGTACCTGGACATGCACCTGAAGTGCTGTAACCTGCAAGGCTATGGACCTGGTGCTGGAAGGTGAGATTAGATTGGGCGGCTAGTTTTTTCGGCATGGACACGACGGGCTCCTTCTGTGCTGTACTTTTTCTACGGTTCTAAATAAACAGTGGAAAATATTTAAAGAAACAATTCAAATGTTCAACAAAAGTACATTCCATTAAAAACAAAAACTCAGCAAGAAAGATCCATCCATGACTTACTAAAGAAATTAAGGGTAGCATTAGATTAAAACAGGCGTATAATGTTGCAAAGAATAGTAGTAAGCCTGAGGATTGGGAGTGTTTTAAAAACCAAAGGGCCACCAAATGCTGATAAAAAAGGGAAAATAGAATGAGAGTAAACTAGCCAGGAATATAACAACAGATTGTAAGAGCTTTTACAAGTATATAAAAAAGGAACAGAGAAACTAAAATAAACATTGGCCCTTAGAGGCGGACAGAAGAAATCATGGGAAAAGAGGAAATGGCAGAGACTGAACAAGTATTTTGTGTCTGTCTTCACAGTAGAAGACACAAGTCACATAGCAGAAATACAGGGTAATCTAGGAGCTAATAAGAGTGAGGAAATTAAGGTAATTGGTATCAGAGAAAAAGTACTGGAGAAACTTAAGGGACTAAAATCCAACAAATCGCCAGGACCTGATGGCTTCCATCCTAGGTTTCAAGAGAGGTAGCTTCAGAGATAGTGGATACACTGGTTCTGATTTTCCAGAATTCCCTAGATTCTCAAACTGTCCCAGTGAATTGGGAGTTAGCAAACATAACAATGCTATTCAAGAAAGGAGGGAGAGAGAAAACAGGGAACTACAGGCCAGTTAGCCTGATCTGAGTTGCCGGGAAACTGCTGGAATCTATTAAGGGAGTCTTAACAATGCACTTAGAAAATCATAGTATGATCAAAGTCAACATGGTTTTATGATAGGGAAATCGTGTTGGACAATTTTTTTAGGCTTTCTTGAGGATGTAATAGTAGGGTAGATAAAGGAGAACCAGGAGGTGTAGTTTATTTGGATTTCCAAAAGGCATTCGATAAGGTGCCACACGAGAGGTTAATGCGCAAGACAAGGGCTCATGGAGTTGGGGGTAATACATCAGCATGGATAGATAATTGTTTAACAGACAGGAAGCGGACATTAAGAGGGCTAAAAGGGGTCATGAAATATCTTTAGCAAACAGGGTTAAAGAAAATCCCAAAGCCTTTTATTCATATACAAGGAGAAAGAGGGTAACTAGAGAAAGGATTGGCCCACTGAAGGACAAAGGAGGAAAGTTATGCTTGGAGTCAGAAAAAATGGGTGAGATTCTAAACGAGTACTTTGCATCGGCATTCACCGAGGAGAGGGACATGATGGATGTTGAGGTTAGGAAAAGATGTTTGATTACTCTAGGTCAAGTCGGCATAAGGAGGGAGGAAGTGTTGGGTATTCTAAAGGGCATTAAGGTGGACAAGTCCCCAGGTCCGGATGGGATCTATCCCAGGTTACTGAGGGAAGCGAGAGAGGAAATAGCTGGGGCCTTAACAGATATCTTTGCAGCATCCTTAAACACGGGTGAGGTCCCGGAGGACTGGAGAATTGCTAATGTTGTCCCCTTGTTTAAGAAGGGTAGCAGGGATAATCCAGGTAATTATAGACCGGTGAGCCTGACGTCAGTGGTAGGGAAGCTGCTGGAGAAGATACTGAGGGATAGGATCTATTCCCATTTGGAAGAAAATGAGCTTATCAGTGATAGGCAACATGGTTTTGTGCAGGGAAGGTCATGTCTTACCAACTTAATAGAATTCTTTGAGGAAGTGACAAAGTTGATTGATGAGGGAAGGGCTGTCGATGTCATATACATGGACTTCAGTAAGGCGTTTGATAAGGTTCCCCATGGCAGGCTGATGGAGAAAGTGAAGGCGCATGGGGTCCAAGGGGTACTAGCTAGATGGATAAAGAACTGGCTGGGCAACAGGAGACAGAGAGTAGCAGTAGAAGGGAGTTTCTCAAAATGGAGACGTGTGACCAGTGGTGTTCCACAGGGATCCGTGCAGGGACCACTGTTGTTGTGATATACATTAATGATTTGGAAGAAAGTATAGGTGGACTGATCAGCAAGTTTGCATATGACACTAAGATTGGTGGAGTAGCAGATAGTGAAGGGGACTGTCAGAGAATACAGCAGAATATAGATAGATTGGAGAGTTGGGCAGAGAAATGGCAGATGGAGTTCAATCAGGGCAAATGCGAGGTGATGCATTTTGGAAGATCCAATTCAAGAGTGAACTATACAATAAATGGAAAGGTCCTGGGGAAAATTGATGTCCAGAGAGATTTGGGTGTTCAGGTCCATTGTTCCCTGAAGGTGGCAACGCAGGTTAATAGAGTGGTCAAGAAGGCATACGGCATGCTTTCCTTCATCGGACGGGGTATTGAGTACAAGAGTTGGCAGGTCATGTTACAGTTGTATGGGACTTTAGTTCGGCCACATTTGGAATACTGCGTGCAGTTCTGGTCGCCACATTACCAAAAGGATGTGGATGCTTTGGAGAGGGTGCAGAGGAGGTTCACCAGGATGTTGCCTGGTATGGAGGGCGCTAGCTATGAAGAGAGGTTGAGTAGATTAGGATTATTTTCATTAGAAAGACGGAGGTTGAGGAGGGACCTGATTGAGGTGTACAAAATCATGAGAGGGATAGACAGGGTGGATAGCAAGAGGCTTTTTCCCCCCCAGAGTGGGGGATTCAATTACTAGAGGACACAAGTTCAAAGTGAAAGGGGAAAAGTTTAGGGGGGATATGCGTGGAAAGTTCTTTACGCAGAGGGTGGTGGGTGCCTGGAACGCGTTGCCAGCGGAGGTGGTAGATGCGGGCACGATGGCGTCTTTTAAGATGTATCTAGACAGATACATGAATGGGCAGGAAGAAAAGAGATACAGACCCTTAAAAAATAGGCGACATGTTTAGATAGAGGATCTGGATCGGCGCAGGCTTGGAGGGCCGAAGGGCCTGTTCCTGTGCTGTAATTTTCTTTGTTCTTTGTTCTTTTGAAGCAAAGAATAGGGTTAGGCGGAGCATTTTCAAGTTGGCAGGCTGTAACTAGTGGAGTTCCGCAAGGATCAGTACTAGGGCCTCATCTATTTCCAATCTATTATTGATGACTTAATTGAAGAGACAGAGAGTAATGTATCTAAGTTGCTAATGATACAAAGCTAGGTGGGATTGCAAGCTGTGAGGATGCCACAAAGAGGCTTCAAAGAGATATCGACAGGTTAAGCTAATAGGCAACAAGGTGGCAGATGGAGTACAATGTGGGGGAGTTAAAATTCTTACACAGCGCGACAGAGTAGATGCAGAAAGAGTGTTTCCCTGGCTGGGATGGGTGGGGGTGGGAGTCTAGAATCAGGGGCAGTGTCTCAGAATAAGAGGTAGGCCATTTAGGGCTATTGAATTTCTTCACTCAGAGGGTGGTGAACCTTTGGAATTCTCTACCCCAGAGGGCTGTGGAGGCTCAGTCATTGAGTATATTCAAGACAGATTTCTAGATATTAAAGATATCAAGGGATATGGGGATAGTGCGGGAAAATGGCGTTGAGGTTGAAGATCAACCATGATCTAGTTGAATGGCGCAGCAGGCTCCAGGGGCCGAATGGCCTTCTCCTGCTCCTATTTATGTTCCTATGATCCCAAGTGTGAGGTTATTCACTTTGGTAGTAAGAATAGCAAAGCACAATATTTTTTAAAAAGGCATGAAATTTGTCAATGTTGATGTTCAGAAGGACTTGGATGTGCTGTACTTATACAAGGAACATAAAGTTAGCACACTGGTACAGCAAGCAATTAGGTACGCAAATGACGTTTCGGCCTTTATTGCAAGGGGGCTGCAGTACAAGAATAAAGCGGTCTTGCTACGATTGTACAGGGCTTTTGTGAGACCACACCCGAAGTACTGTGCTCAGTTTTGGTCTCCATTTTTAAGGTAGGATATACTTGCATTGGAGGCGGTACAGCGAAGATTCACTAGATTGGTCACTGGGATGAGAGGGTTGTCCTATAATGAGAGGCTGAGTAAATTGGGTCTATATTATCTGCAATGTAGAAGAATGTGAGGGGATCTCATTGCAACTTACAAGATTCTGAAGCAGGTTGACACAGAGTTTGTTTCCCCTGGCTGGGGAATCTAGAACATGGGGTAGAATCTCAAGATAAGGGGCCGATCATTTAGGACTGAGATGAGGAGAATTTCTTGACTCGGAGGGTTGTGCGTCTTTGGAATTCTGTACTCCAGAGGGTTGTGGATCCTTCATCATTGAATATATTTAAGGCAGAGATAGACAGATTTTTGGTGTCTCAGAGAATCAAAGGATATGGGGAGTGGGAGGGAAAGTGGATTTGAAGCCGAAGATCAGCCATAATCGTATTCAATGGTATATGTAAAATTCTTATAATTAGACCTCCTTAACTCCCTCCCCCTCTTGTTGGCAGTGCTAAGGTACTACCACTGAGTGTAAGTGTAATTACAGCGTGAAAAGTTTATTTTGACAGTTTCCTTCTAACTGTGGACAGCAAGATTTATAATGGAAATACAAAAACAACAGGATGTATGGCTTCAAAGTGAGGACTGAATAGTCTGTACGTCCTTGTCCAATTAACCCCCACGCTCTAATTCCTTCAACTTAATACACTTGGTCTTGACTGCCAGTGAAAATTGACTAGTATTATATGGATTAAGACAGGCATGAAAGCACTTGCTATTGTGTTATGGCACAAAACTAGGTGGGAATGTGTGCTGTGAGGAAGATGCAAACGGCTTCAAAGTGATTTGGACACACTTAGTGAGTGGGCAAGAACATGGCAGATGGAATATACTGTGGAAAAACATGAGTTAGGAGGAACAGATGTGCAGGGTATTTCCTAAATGGTAAGAGATTAGTAAGTGTAGATGTACAAAGGGACCTTGGTGTCCTCGTAAATACGTCACTGAATGCTAGCAAGCGGGTGCCGAAAGCAATTAGGAAGGCTAATGGTATGTTAGCCTTTATCGCAAAAAGGATGCGAGTACAGGAGTAGTGAAGTCTTGCTTCAATGGTACAGAACCTTGGTTAGAACCTTCCATAAGTTTTAAGGTACTTGTGGATAAGGATAACAGTAGTCCTCGGGTGAAGGTGCTAAATTGGGGGACGGCTAATTATAACAATATTAGGCAGTAACTGAAGAATTTAGATTGGGCGGCTGTTTGAGGGTAAATCAACATCTGACATGTGGGAGTCTTTCAAACGTCAGTTGATTAGAATCCAGGCCCAGCATGTTCCTGTGAGGAAGAAGGATAAGTTTGGCAAGTTTCGGGAACCTTGGATAACGCGGGATATTGTGAGCCTAGTCAAAAAGAAAAAGGAAGCATTCGAAAGGGCTGGAAGGCTAGGAACAGACGAATCCCTTGAGGAATATAAAAACAGTAGAAAGGAACTTAAGCAAAGAGTCAGGAGGGCTAAAAGGGGTCATGAAAAGTCGTTGGCAAACAGGATTAAGGATAATCCTAAGGCTTTTTATACATATATAAAGAGCAAGAGGGTAACTAGGGAAAGGGTTGGCCCGCTCAAGGACAGAGAAGGGAATCTATGTGTGGAGCCAGAGGAAATGGGCGAAGTACTAAATGAGTACTTTGCATCAGTATTCACCACCAAAGAGAAGGACAGTGGATGATGAGCCTAGAGAAGGGAGTGTAGATAGTCTCAGTCATCTCATTATCAACAAGAACAAAGAACAATACAGCACAGGAACAGGCCATTCGGCCCTCCAAGCCTGCGCTGATCTTGATGCCTGCCGAAACTAACACCTTCTGCACTTCTGGGGCTCATATCCCTCTATTCCCTTCCTATTCATATATTTGTCAAGATATCTCTTAAGGTGGTGGTGTTGGGTGTCTTGCAAAGCATTAAGGTAGATAAGTCCCCAGGGCCTGATGGGATCTATCCTAGAATACTAAGGGAGGCAAGGGAAGAAATTGCTGGGGCCTTGACAGAAATCTTTGCATCCTCATTGGCTACAGGTGAGGTCCCAGAGGACTGGAGAATAGCCAATGTTTTTCCTTTGTTTAAGAAGGGTAGCAAGGATAATCCAGGAAATTATAGGCTGGTGAGCCTTACATCAGTGGTAGGGAAATTATTAGGGAGGATTCTTTGGGACAGGATTTACTCCCATTTGGAAACAAACAAACTTATTAGCGAGAGGCAGCATGGTTTTGTGAAGGGGAGGTCGTGTCTAACTAATTTGATTGAGTTTTTTGAGGAAGTGACAAAGATGATTGATGAAGGAAGGGCAGTGGATGTTATCTATATGGACTTCAGTAAAGCCTTTGACAAGGTCCCTCATGGCAGACTGGTACAAAAGGTGAAGTCACACGGGATCAGAGGTGAGCTGGCAAAATGGATACAGAACTGGCTCTGTCATAGAAGACAGAGGGTAGCAGTGGAAGGGTGCTTTTCTGAATGGAGGGCTGTGACTAGTGGTGTGCCGCAGGGATCAGTGCTGGGACCTTTGCTCTTTGTAGTATATATAATTGATTTGGAGGAATATGTAGTTGGTCTGATTAGTAAGTTTGCGGACGACACAAAGGTTGGTGGAGTTGTGGATAGTGATGAGGATTGTCAGAGGATACAGCAGGATATAGATCGGTTGGAGACTTGGGCGGAGAAATGGCAGACAGAGTTTAATCCGGACAAATGTGAGGTAATGCATTTTGGAAGATATAATGCAGGTGGGAAGTATACAGTAAATGGCAGAACCCTTAGGAGTATTGACAGGCAGATCTGGGCGTACAGGTCCACAGGTCACTGAAAGTGGCAACACAGGTGGATAAGGTAATCAAGAAGGCATATGGCATGCTTGCCTTCATCGGTCGGGGCATAGAGTATAAAAATTGGTAAGTCATGTTGCAGCTGTACAGAACTTTATTTAGGCCACACTTAGAATATTGCGTGCAATTCTGGTCTCCACACAACCAGAAGGACGTGGAGGCTTTGGAGAGGGTACAGAAGAGGTTTACCAGGATGTTGCCTGGTCTGGAGGGCATTAGCTATGAGGAGAGGTTGGATAAACTCGGATTGTTTTCACTGGAACGACGGAGGTGGAGGGGTGACATGATGGAGGTTTACAAAGTTATGAGCGGCATGGACAGAGTGGATAGTCAGAAGCTTTTTCCCAGGGTGGAAGAGTCAGTTACTAGGGGACATAGGTTTAAGGTGCGAGGGGCAAAGTTTAGAGGGGATGTGCGAGGCAAGTTCTTTACACAGAGGGTGGTGAGTGCCTGGAACTTACTGCTGGGGGAGGTGGTGGAAGCAGGTACGATAATGACATTTAAGAGGCATCTTGACAAATACATGAATAGGATGGGAATAGAGGGATACGGTCCCCAGAAGTGCAGAAGGTTTTAGTTTAGGCAGGCTTCAAGATCGGCACAGGCTTGGAGGGCCGAATGGCCTGTTCCTGTGCTGTACTGTTCTTTGTTCTGGACCGCACCTAGACGGTGTGCAGTTTTGGTCCCCTAACAGTAGGAAGGATATGACTGCCATAGAGGGAGTACAATGAAGGTTCACCAGACTTGTTCCCAGGCATGGCAAGACTGTCCTATGAAGAGAGATTTGGGAAACTCGGCCTGTATTCTCTAGAGTTTTGAAGAATAAGAGGTGATCTCGTTGAAACCTACAAAATACATAAAGGGATAAACAGGGTAGATGCAGCTGAGATGTTTCCCCTGGTTGGGGAGTCTAGAACCAGGGAACACTATTTCAAAATAAGGGGGAAACCACTTAGGACAGAGATGAGGAGAAATTTCTTTACTCAGAGGATTATGAATCTTTGGAATTCTCTACCCCAGAGGGCTGTAGAAGCTCCGTCATTGAGTATGTTTAAAATAGAGATTGACAGATTTCTAAATACCAATGACACAAAGGGATATGGGGACATTGTGGGAAAAAGGAATTGAAGTGGATGATCAGCCATGATCATATCAAATGGCAAAGCAGGTTTGATGGGCTGAATGGCCTACTCCTATTGCTATGTTCCTATTCAAACTAATAATTAAGGGAAGAATGTACATATTGAGGAAACACAAGTGGTTAACAGTCGAATACCCAACTCACAACCAAAGATATCAAGGCTGAAAAGAGCAGGAAGGAAGATGAGGTAAATCACATAGTAGTGATTAGGTGATCCCCAAGTTTGGGTTTTAAAAGACTGCACATTACAGGATGGGAAAACTGTGTAATATAATCTCTCCCATCAAGAAAAATGCGCAAACTGGAAAAGGTTTTCTTTACGATTGCCAGCATCAAGCACTTGAAGCTCAGGTACAGTGCAAGATAGATGCAGCGTAAAAGTCTGCTACATTTTCCACAAAATGGATCTTCAGTCAAAATATTACAAACATTCAGGCTTTTTTTAAAAAAAAGCACTATGTAAGCAATTCTTTATGTTTATGTTTTAAAATCAATGGGTCATTAAAGTGCTATATTTAACCAAATTATCCTGTCAACTATTTGGAACATGTGTTTGCTAAGAACAAGGTACAGAGGAAACATAAATAAGTTGACTATTTTGTTGAATTAAAGAAGAAATGGTAAGAATCTCTGTCATCCATCCAACTCTGTGCATCAAACATTTATATTTAAATGGAAGACAGTTTTAAAAAATCTGGTGAAGTCAATGGAAAAGATATACTGTACAGAATGTGCCTTATGAAAACAGAAGCTGGAATGTTAAAAAAAATTCAGATAAATATAGCAGAGAACAAAGAAGTGAGTTCAAAAAGAATGAATGAATGTTAGAAAGCAGTGGAAGTGGCAGTTAGCAGTGTGGCAGCAGGTCTAATACTAAGACTGCTGATTTTCACGAATTATGTTTAATCTGAAAACTTATAGACACCATCTTTAAGCAAAAGTACTTGACAAATGCTTTTGTTTCCCAACCACGTGTGTGTCGACTTAATCACCACAAAAACATCAGGTCACTTACACATGACATTACAGCAGTGAAACAATCATGTTTTGATTAAAGAAATGCTCAGGATGAAGGCATTTAAATTTTTGTCTGTCGGCGAAATATTGTACGAGATTTTGAAATCATAATTGTGGTTTGATGTTCCAACAGACCATGCCAAGAATTGATAAAAATGCAGCTTCAAACCCATTATTCATAAAACAATGAGTTTTGCTGCATTGTCATTGATAGGCACTCAACAAAAACCAGTATTCTCCAGAGGGGAGCAAGCACCACACAAAGAGGGAGAAAAAAATAATCACACCACACAGCTTTCACAAAACGACTGGTAGTAACTAAAAACATCTTCAACAGAGGACCACAGCAAGTCAAGTGCATAGGCAGTTGACTGGGAGAACTGCACATGCCAAGTGAAGTAGAAAAAATTACTTTAAATCTTCTCAAAGATGAAAAAAAAGGGATAAGTGTAGTCACTGTCTAAACAATAACATTACTGTTGGGTGTAAAGTTAAAGCAGTCCTAGGAAGCTTAATTTTCTTTTAAATCAACTGCTCTCTCAATAATTTAGATGGCGTCAGACCTTGTACATTTCAATGTTGGGCCAGACAACATGGGAATAAGGTAATCCCCTTTAAGTGCAGCCACATTGGCGTCAAAGTATCTGATTTTCAGGTTCATTCTGCAGTTTAAAAAGAAAACAATTTTGCCTAATAAACAGGTCAAAAACACTATTTCAGTCAGCCTTCTTCAGAAAGACTAATTTGTTTAATTACAAGTTCCCTCAATATAACCGTGTAATACATTTGTTTAAAAAAAGCAGCAGTAATTCCAGGAAGCAGCTAGGTGACATGAGGCAATTGAAGAGTTGCCATAAACTGTCAGGCTACAAATGCAGTAGTTAATGCTGCTGAAGGTTTGGAGCACTGTGTAGAGCAGTCTCGACTGCTATAAATCTGATAAAGATTGTAACTGATAAAGATGCAACAGTTTAAAAACACACTGGTCGGGCTCTTCTGTCTCTCTGCTGGTTTCTTCCTACAAATAAGTAAAATTATCTTGTCACATCTATTTCTTCAATTTACCCTTAATCCCACATTAGGTACAATAAAAAATCTTTTAGGGACCAAAACGATCACATTATTGTAACTGTAAAAGTTGTCGCTCCCTACCAAAAACAAACATAATATAATCCAAATCTTTAAAATGCTGGGAGGAATGGATAATGTAGGTCTAGGTAGGCTATTTAACTTGGACATGTATATAAGGTTACCAAGCCTTAAGATCAAGAATAATTATTTTCCCATCCTAGAGTAACGGATACCTGGAATTAACAATCAGCTAAAGCAGTTAATATTCTAGATCAGCACCTCGGGAATAAAAACTGTTCACTGATTATCTGGTTAGGAGTGGGATTGAGGATTAGAGGAATGCGATCAAATCCTACATACAGCATGACAGCTCATGGGTTGCTGGAATGATGGACACATCAAGGTATGGAAGGGCCAAGGATTAAATAACGAAGGATGGAAGTTTACACAAATATTCTGAAGTACTGGTCAACTGCCTTTGGGTGGCTGAAACAAGAAACCAAGGAGTGCTTTACAGGATATTCAGCAGATTGATGGGACTCAATGATTAAGTATACTGCACATGATGTGTGCAACAGCCTCAATATACCAAATGTTTTATGCTTCTTTGCATAACTCCATGCTACTGAGTTATAAACAGTCATCTATCCTGATGGCTTACCTAGTACCACAGTAAACAGTCAGCCATACACATTAAGAAGGTTCCAGGGTCATTCCTTTGTCTGTTGTTAACTGATCTCAGATGGGACAGTGATATTAGGCACACCACAGTTCAGGATTCAGGACCCAGGATTAGGGAGGGGGAAAGAGAGGGAAAAAAGTGGCTATGGTTCCTATTCACTGCTATCTAATGCTCCCTACTGGAAGAGTAGGTGTGCAGGTCTTGGGTGAACATAGGATCAAATGCAGACATGAAGCCCTCCATGTTTCAATAGCCTGCTGACACTCATTGACGAAGATTACATAGGCTGAATTTGCACCATTTGGGCAGGCCATCAGTGGGGCTGCCACTGCCTATACAGCCCTACTTCAGCAAAGAGTCACTACCTTCAGATCAAACAGAGGCCACAGGTAGAAAACTGCAGGAAAAAGGAGGGGCTAAAATGTTTCTACAGTCTGCTGCAACTGCAGTGATAAGGCTTGGCTGTGTTCACTTTGATGTCATTCAAGTGCTTTTCCTCTTCATAGTTATCTGCTACATTAGAATTACTAGCCACATAGCTTAACTAGAACAAAAACATGCATTTACATTGTACCTTAAACATAGAAGCAACATTTCAAAGCGCTTCACAGAGGTTTAAAGGAAAATAAAATGCATAAAATTGATACCTTAATACATTTGGTTTCAATTCCTATTCCAATTAATTTGGCAAACTGTTTCAGAGTTTGTGAAGAGGTCATTTTGCTAAAATCACAATAACCAAATGCAATGTAACCTGTTACCAAGATAGTTTCAATGATGGATGTGCTGTGACAGTACATGGTATTCATTTTAAATTTTGTGATACATAAAAATTGTTAATTACAGTGCATTTAAATTGAGACCAGCAAGCGGAACAGAGTTTTTTTTCCTCCCGATATTGTGTGCATTGCATTAATACAAAGCATTGGAATCCAGAACAAATATCACCATCTAAAACTAAAAAGGATGCTCAACTGAAAAAGTGAAAAGCTCAAGGGGTTTTGGAGCAGGTGGAAAGCAAGAGATTCTAAAAACATCAGGGGGAAACTGGAAACAGCAAAAAAAGGGCAGCACAGAATAATATCTGAAATGTGCAGTGACCTAGTCAAGAAGTGGAGGCAATAAACTACAGAGGGTGACTCAACACACACTGGAATGAATCTGACTTACTGGAAGTGTTCCCACTTCTGTGTCAGAAAGTGCAGGGTTCAAACCTCAGTCCAGATAGTTCCTGCCAGTGGCAACTCTGGCTCTGAATTCTGGGTTAACATCCAGTGGATGAATTTCCCCCGCCCCATGTCGGATATGGGGGCCAATAAAGCCCTCCTGCTGTCTAGCACTAACCACTCTATGGCCTGATTACGGACATGACAGGAGCATTCACATGGTAGACTGTTAGACTATCAGCCTGAGAATCCTCCCACTACTTCACTCTTATTCTCCAAGGGAAGAATATAAAGATGTGAAAAGCACCATATGCTGAAAAATATTAAGAGCATATACTGATATAACATGGGGGATATCCAAAGGCAGAACAGAGAAACAGCTTATGGAAGGCATGTTAGAGCTGCGGCCACAAGATACATTTTGTTACTGCTCCATTAGGATAACCCAGTCAGAAGCCTGATGTACTGCCCGCTTCATATGTGGGTCACAGGACTAGGAAGTCAAACTCTTAGTTGTCTATATGAAATGCAGGGCCTCAATGATAAATCGGAAATTCAACAATCCAAATGAAAGGGTGGCAAGGGTCACAGGATTTCATTTATTAACTAAACAAAAATGTGTTAAAATATGTATCTAACTTAACCTCTGGACTGCTGAAAATGCACTTCAGTAATCCCATATTGGAGATAAATTTGATCTAGTGGCTGTGTTTAATTACAATGACATAGAAGTGAATACAGTCAAACCTCAATACCTTATGGGACTGCCAAAGTCTGATCGTGTCCCTTGTATCAGGTTTTGAGCTCCTGTACTAACTACAATCAAATTTCCACTAGAACCAGGAGCAACTGTTCTAACAAAATCTGAAAATGAGATTTTTAACAACATGGTTCCACTCTTAACTAGAATCTGCATTGCACAAGCGTACAATGTGATGCAAGTTAAGCTTTGTCCTAAAACGTAACGCCAACATGCACCTCCTGGGCAATAATCTCACCTTAAATGAGCATTCAAATTTGCATAGTTCAGGAGTCCCAAACACCATCCATTTCAAGTTTTCACAACTTAAAATAAATACATTTATTTTAAGATTTAAAGCTGCTGATAGCAGTAGATTGAAACAGGAAGGCACAAATTTGGACAACATTAGATGGGTCAAGGAGTAATGGGCAGGGATGTGGAAGAATCACTTAGCCTGCTCTTGCGTATTTCCTTGCAGCAAGTTGTGGAGGAGATAGCTGGAATCAGCTGCGTATGGGAAGTAATATGGGAAAAATCAAAGGAAACAAATGGAGGAGGACTGTGTAATGGAGTGGGTCAGGAAGGGTTTGGGCATTCCGAATCAGGAACAGCAAGAAATGGAGGGTTAAAATGCCTGTCCTGCATAACACACAGCCAGGAGTCAGGCTGTAAGGAACTGAGAACATGCAGTTGCAAACTCTTTTCATTTGCTTCATTAGAATGTGCAAAGCAATTTCATAAAGGAAATTTCCCTGCCCCAAGCTGAAACCACGGTTTCCCTAAAATTCTCATTTAAGTACCAATGCACTGCATTACAGTATTGTTCACTGTGAGTCGGTCAATTTTAGGTGTACAAGTGAAACTTACATTTTATCCACAGGAAAAGGCTGATCTCCATTTGTCTTTCCTAAGCTACCTTACTGGAATTACAAACCACGCTATGTAGTATACTGGATCTCTATAGCGAACAGGACAAAAGATGCTTTTTTAAAAAAATTCAGTAAAAGGTTCGACGGTATGGGATCCCTCAATTTTTTTTTTAAACCAAAATGAACTTCAACAACTGCCTCTATTTCTACCTACTCTGTTGAAATTATTCATTACACTGGAAATAAAAGTTATCACATCATTTTCTACTCCTTGTACGTTCCTGAATATTCAGAAATCTAACAAATGACCAGAGAATATCAGGCAGACGATGGCTTCTACATATTTATTCACTCTCATTAAAGATCAAAAGCTCAGGATCTATAAGGTTTACATGCTCAGGAATGAAAAGATGGTTAACAACTGCACAACATTCTGCAATTCCTGGTCTTACTTACCATTTCCTGTGCAACATTGATAGCTTCCAGCAAACCATATAGCTTCCCTCTTACAAGAAATACACCAGCACACCACGTCACACAGTCTTCATGCATCCAGTATTCGTTAGTGTCCATTGGGACCAATGGAGGTTGGTACCACTCTTCCAAAGACAGCTCGCTCTTAGGCTTCTTACTATCGGAACATTTTGTGGCCTCTTCAATACTGTCCAAACTTCTGCGTTTCTGGCCACGTGTTGTTGCCCCTTCCCTGGTTCTAGACTCCTGATTTTGTCCTGGAGTTTTATTTACTGCATTTCTAATGGAATTACAACTAGGGCTACCTTGCTCGGTCTTGGCATCTTTTGATCGGGCAATTTGGTTGCTCAAAGGTGTATATCCTCCAGGATAGAAAGGTCCAAAAAGATCACCTTGCTCCATAGCATTTGCAGACTGGCCACAAAGACAACAAACTAGAAATCTTTTGCTAGAGGCCTCATTAATTGTAGGACCCAAAGTCAAGCAAGATGATTTTGGAACTGCACCGTGCGACTGCTGCTGGGAATGTTTCTTTTGTTTAAGATTGTTACTATCCTCCTCGGCATAGTTTACTACTGTACACATTGGATAAACTTTTGTCTCTACCTTAATGTAAGGTGCAAAACTATCATATCTATCTCGTCGGTCCTCAGCTTTAAGAGTCAATGCTCTTAATTTTATCTCAGGCTCTTCAGGTGCAAAGAATGAGGAGGGCTGTCCCTGCCGTGTCTGCCGCTTTTTACCTGCTGGTTTGCGTATTCTCTTCCTCGCTGTGCCCCTTGACCTCGGCTGAGCAGATTGGTGCCGGGGCGATACGCAGTTCGTCGGCTGCGCGGCATTCCTAGTGCTTGCCATCTGCTTCCTTCTGCTCCTGTTTAAACATTTGAGGTCAGGTTTGCCAAAGGCTTGCTTATTGCCCGAAGTATGCCCCTCCCGGGAGATCTCAGTCAACTGCTTTGAAGATGAAGAGGCACTGCAGAAAGATGTGACAGGGGAAACAGGAGTGCTCAGTTTTGTTGCATGTTCACGGCAAGAGCCTGGAATTGAGGTAGATTTATTTTTGTTTGGTTTTTCCACAGCTATTGTGCCTGCTTCTCCTTGGTTTGCCTCATTCTGTTCTTGCATTTTACTCTCCAAAGTAATTTTTTGTGAGGAATCCCTGATACAAGGAGAGCGTCCAGCACCACCTTTGGGCTTCTGTTCTGCATCAGAGCTGAATGACTTGCGTCTTGGTGGTTGAAACCTAGTAGGAGCCGGTGATTCTCTGCTTCTTCTTAGTCTCTCACTGAGGTTGCTAGAAGTTCTCGACTTGGGCTGCGTTACAATATTTTGCACAATCTGCTCCAGCCTCATTCCTCTTTGCCTCGGTGGAAGAACCTTCCTTTCAAAATGTTTTGGCTCAGTGCTACCGTCATTTTGGAGAGGTTGAACTTCAAGCTTTTTCTGATTCGCATGTTGTTGACATGCCGTCCTCCATTTCTTATTATCCTGAGCTTGAACCCGATCCTGGTGTGCATCAGTTTTTACAACCGAACAACTAGCATCTTCCTCATCAGAGATGCAGACTACATCACTATCCTCGTACTTGGCCACCAAGGACTGCTTTCTCCTGTTGGGTACGTGTGGCCCTGTCTGGACAGACAAGATTTCGCACACATCGTCATTGCTGGGGCTCTGGACACTTTTTCCATCAGAGTTTTCATCAGCATCTCCCTCCTCCCCATGATCAATGCTTTTGCCAGACCTGGCTAAAGAGAGACTCATAGAAATGCTGCATGACATTGATGCAACATTATTCTTTTTCAGGTCTAATACATATCCTCCAACGTCACACTTCCCCTCTGTTTCAAGAACATTTAGTTTATGCAATTCAAGAGAGCAAGGTTTTATCCTGGGATGGTTACTTTCTGAAGCGGATAGCCTCTGCAAGGAAGAAAACATATGATCACTGAATGAAGCTGAACTTCTGCTGTTCTCACACACATTGTTAACTGCCATCACCGATTCAGGGATCTCCTGCAAATCCAATTTGGCTGCAGAGGGGGCATTATTTGCATCACTGGTAGAAATTTGGTTGTGGCCTTCCCTACAGCTATGTTCGTTACTCAGAGATTTTTCAATTACTTTAAGATTTGGTGTCAGATCAGCACTGCATGGAGAAACCATAGTATCTGCAGAGTTGCAACTAATCTGCACTGGGCTGTTATTTTGGTTGCTTTTTACATTCTTCCCTGAACAATGTACTTTTCCATTCTTTAAGTCAGATGTTAAAGCTACTTCTTGGTCACATGGCCACTCTTCAGTTTTCGTACCCTGCTGTGATAAGATATCAGTTTTTTGCATATGTTGAAGGATTGCAATGTTAGTTGTAGTATGTGCCCCTTTATCTGAATTCTGCAGCACATTACATGCATTGGGTACTACTTTGTAACTTGATGACATGTTGGTCCCGACACTTTCCATGTACGCTCTCTGGCAACCATCTGGCCTTATTAAGCTTGGTGACGCTTGTATGGCATATGAAGATACTGTACTTATATCACAAGCTGGTGAAACATTATGTGCCTCTTCTGTTAAGTCTTTTGGACATGTTTTGCCAAAAGTATCCTCATTCAGCCCTTCTTCCGATTCAGCTGGTACTGCTACCTCTGCACATTCAATGACATTTTCTGTCTTTATTGTCATTGTTGCTTGGTCTTTGTAACTCCTGTTTAAGTCACAGAGAGGCTGAAGCTTTCTTTCTGTATACTGGTTATCCAAGCTTTTAACCCCAGTCAAGACACCAGTACCATTTTGTGTTTCACAGTGGTCCATCCTGTCCAGCAGGTTTTGGCTTTCAAATTTTTCATTGTTGTTTGGTCTGTTCTCTGCCAGTGAAGACTCAGTCAGTTCTATTACAAGCATTTCAGAGTTTTGAACATCAGTTTCAGCAGGACTTACAGTATCACTCCATTCATTTTCCTGATGTATTACTCCAGAAAACTGGCAAACAGAATCATGCATTTCCAAGTCAGACGAAACACTGGACTGTTCATACAAGGTTTCCTCTGCAGTATCTAATGTCTGTTCGATTGGCCTACCACATGATCCAGGTTCATGGACTGCAGAAGCAGCTAATGGCAAATCTAAGTCCAGTGCCTTCAGTCTGTGCTGGTTCATAACGCTACAGTCGATTCCATTTTCAAGGCCTCTTCTAATAGATTCTAGATCATCAGACTGTGCCAACACAGAGCTCTCAAATGACGAGTCAACAAAATCAGTAGGTATGGATGAATCTAATGAGGCTGGCACCATCTGCTGTGACTGTACACAAACAGATGGAATAAAGAGTGATGCCAATGGCTGCTCATGCAAGGAATGCTGCAATATCCGTTGGGAAGAGAACAGGTGGGGCCGGCTGACATAAGAGACAGTGACTGTGGTACTCGAGATGGCATCATCCAAGTGTACCTGGTCAGTCTGAGGTACAGTAGACCCAGTGTTGGTCTCCAAGTCATCTGCTGCATTTTTAGTACACAAACTGTATTGCGTATCCATGGTCCCACTATGTAATAGTTCTAAAGGGTCATTTGCCTGCAGCCCTTCTCTTTGATTTCTTGAGCAATCAATGGAACAATCCACAGGGATGTTGAAATTAATTAAGTCATCCTTTCTGTTTTGTAAGCCATCAGCCTGGTCCTGTCCTGACTCCATCACAGGACTTTCTTTGCTTCACTCTGCTTCTTGGAGAAAGAAAACAAGCATTTTATAACTCGTTAACAGTATCAATAGATAATAAATCAACATTATGCTTACATATAAAGTTAGAAAATCTATTCCACAAAAGTTATGTAATCTTTTACATCAACAGATGTCCCTACAAAACAACTTGAAAAAGCTACATTTATATAAATACCTTAGGATGTCTCAAACACCTTTAAAGAATGTCACATACAATTACTTTAAAACAGTTATTCAATAGGCAAATTAGGTAGCTGTTTAGTGCACAACAGGACCCCACAAACAGTAATGGGGCAAAAGACAAGTTCATCTGTTTTTCACGGTGTTGTTGGAGAGGAATATTGACCAGGACCCTGGGAAAACATCCTGCAGTTTTGAAAAGTGTCATGGCATTGTTTAAATCCACCTCAGTTTTGAAACAGGACAGCCTGCAAAAGACAGGAGCAACTATGATAATGGAGCAGTCCCCGACTACTGGCCTCCTTTATGAGCTCAATATAGCAGGGCTTTAACTAAATATCCTGTTCGGAAGAAACTAAGTGAAGCTATCACATTCTTTGAAGGAAAGCAACTTTTCTGTGGCTTTGAAACCAAGTATGGAATACATTTTGAAGTGAGGCAGGTTATTTTTAGAATGGGAAGTGATTTTTAAAGTGAGGTTGATCTGGATGGGCTGAGTTCATTCAGTGTCTAAATGCTATTAACTAGTCATACATTCTATTTACATGCAACACAACTTTTATTCCCTTCTCCCATTTCCTTCTATTACCACTCCTGTCCTCTCAAGATAGAAGCTTTAGTTGAGGTACTGTTCCACAGGCAATTATTAAAACCAGCAACATCATCCCATATTTTTAGCTTTTAGCACAAGAGTAAACAAGTAACTTCTAGCAAATACAGCTTGTTGTCTGTTAGTTCCTTTATTTCAAGCCTCATCACAAAACTGCCCTTGCAGAAACAATCATTTGCATGTTATTAGTGTCCCAAAACATACAACAAAATGGATGTAAAAATCTGGAGCCAAGATCCAGCAGACTCAAAAACGCAGAGATAATCAAAAGAAAAAAAAATATTTTTAAAAAACTTGTCATATGGAAGTTTTAAATTGATTTCCAAGCAAGACAAATATTGTGTATTCGTGCAAAATAAAATCACCTACAGTTTACCAACTATTCAGCTTCTAGACATAATTTTAGAAATATACATAAAAACTACTTGCTCACTTCAATTTTGGAAAAGAACTCCAGTTACATGCATACACTTATTGGAAATATGATTGGTAAAAATGTTTAAAAATCATTGAAAAATTCCCTGCTTCAACTCTAGATGCCCAATTAACCTTTACACTAACACTTGATGGAAGCTAATATTAATCAGTGTTACACACCATATTGTGCCCCACCAATTTTGAAAGCACAACATAATAAACAAAGACAGAACATCAAAAGACAGTGATCTGAACAGTTAAGACTCAAAGTTTAGCAACCAATTTCTGGAATATATATATATATAAAAAAAGATTAATAATATTTAAATAGCAGGACTGTGAAACAAGAACACACCGCTAAGGCGTTATCCTTTGTCCTTAGGAGGAGCTTGCTTCATCAAGACACAAAGACCGTCGCTTCAGTTAGGATTGCATGCACAGTCTCATTCATTTCTACTAATTACCATAGCACACTGACGAGCCGCATCCTAAGTGGATGGTACAAGGCAGCACACGTGATCTCACAGCAGACATGAAGTACATGTGCGGCACTAAGAGCAGGAAATGAAACTGCATCTGTAGATAAAAGGATTGGGTTGGGGTGAGGTGCCTGGTAAGGTAGAGGGGGATTTCATACTTTTTGACCCGGTTTATGTTTTACCTTGGTTAAAAGATTTTTTTAAAATAAAGCTTTTTTCAATAAATAGGAAGGGGATCAAAATATAATTTTAAAACTTGTAATGAAGCTGTCATGCTATTTCTTGAATAATCAAAATAAACCTATGAAGTTACTCAATTTTATGCCATGTTAGTTAAACTAAAATTGCGAATGTGCTTCATACCTAAGTACATTGTGACCATAGTGAATCAGCAATTTAGGTTTTAAACTCTGAGGGCCTGAATCCTTCTGGCGTTGCTCCTTTTTAATACATGGATATCCCACCATAGTGGAGACAACTTTTCATTAATAGATCTGTGGTACTCTACTGAAGCTGACAGGACCTGATTCTTTTATTACTGTAGCAATCAAAACTAACTTAAAACGTTAAAAAGGGTATTTCAGCTTTGAGATGAGATACACCAGTAAGAGTTCGAAGCGAAAACAAGTCACATCGCACATAGAATAAGCTTGAGGGACGGTTGACGTTAAATGCACAAGCCACCACAGTAACTCAGCAGCAATCCTGGCCGAAAATAGTCTGAAAGCAGGGGCCGGGATCTAGAACAAAGAGTTTGTGATTGAACGGAAGTATGTTTAGTTAGAGATCTATATTATAACCATATGAATAGCACGCATTTTAAACTCGTGTGCAAATAGCCGAACTATAAAGATCTTGAATCAAAACATTACCTTCCACAACACTCATTAATGAAGGCTGAAGAATGAGATTTTACCGAACAATAACCCAGCGGCCTAGGAATAGAGTGGTGCCGGGTTGCAGTGGATTACTGAGAGCAGCGCTCTGCTGGGCCCGCTTTCTGCGCCTGACTGAGGCGCTTTCAAATAAACAGCGGGTCCACATGTGGGTTTGTTCCAAACAAAGGGAAGCGTCGCCCGTCACTGTCACCCGCTTCCGGCCTGTTTCCCTCAAATACGGAGTTACAATATATTTTTTAAAAAACTCCCCCCACCCCGCAACAGAAGCCTGCGGGCGGCCCGGGACTGGACCCTGACTGACTAGCACAGGCGCGCTGACTCACTCACTCCAACCCCAGGCTGTATAGGCCGCCCCTAGGCCTCGCGGTGTTTGGAAACAAAGGACAGGAACTACGGAGTGCGGAAGCAGTGCCTGCTTAGTCTCCGCTTCCTTCCTCTCACTGTGGGCGAGCGATTTTTTTTCTCACTCTCTTTTACCTGAAGCTACCCTTGTGCCGCCGGGCCGGGCGATGCTGCTGTCACTCAGGAGGCGGTCTCCATGGCAGCGCCGTGCGGCTGTCACTCAGGCGGCGGTCTCCATGGCAGCGCCGTGCGGCTGTCACTCAGGCGGCGGTCTCCATGGCAGCGCCTAGCGGCTGTCACTCAGGCGGCGGTCACCATGGCAGCGCCGTGCGGCTGTCACTCAGGCGGCCGTCTCCATGGCAGCGCCGTGCGGCTGTCACTCAGGCGGCCGTCTCCATGGCAGTGACAGGCTCTGCCTATTGTTATTGGTGGTGACGTTGGTGCTCCCTGGTCCCTTTGTGGCATGCACAGTTTCACCATCAGCTGCTTATTCTTACTGCAGACCCTGATCACAGGGTTTATTATTGTCATAGAGTTATACAGCACAGAAACAGGCCCTTCCGCCCATTGTGTCCGTGTGGGCCATCAAGCACCTATCCTAATCCCATTTTCCAACATTTGGCCGTGGCTATGGCGTTTCAAGTGCTCATCTAAATACTTCTTAATTGTTGTGAGGATTCCTACCTCTCCCACCCCTTCAGACAGTGTGTTCCAGACTCCAACCACCCTCTGGGTGAAATTTTTTTTCCTCAAATCCTCTCTAAACCTCCTGCCCTTTACCTTAAATCTATGCCCCCTGGTTATTGACACCTCCACTAAGGGAAAAAGTTTCATCCTATCTACCCTAACTATGCCCCTCATAATTTTGTATACCTCAATCAGGTCCCCCCTCAGCCTTCTCTGCTCTAAGGAAAACAACCCTGGCCTTTCTTCATAGCTGAAATACTCCAGCCCAGGCAACATACAGGTGAATCTCCTCTGCACCCTCTCCAGTGCAATCACATCCTTCCTACAGTGTGGCGACCAGAACAGTACACAGTACTCCAGCTGTGGCCTAACAAGCGTTTTATATAGCTCCATCACAACCTCCCTGCTCTTATATTGTATGCCTTGGCTAATAAAGGCAAGTATCCCATATGCCTTCCTAACCACCTTATCTACCTGTGACTTCAGTGATCTATGAGACAAGTACACCAAGGTCCCTCTAACCCTCTATACTTCCTAGGGTCCTACCATCCATTGTATATTCCCTTGCCTTGTTAGTCCTCCCAAAATGCATCACCTCACACTTCTCAGGATTAAATTTCATTTGCCATTGCTCTGCCCATCTTACCAGCCCACCTACATCATCCTGTAATCTAAGGCTTTCCTCCTCACTGTTTACGACACCACCAATTTTCATGTCATCTGCGAACTTACTGATCATACCTCCTATATTCATGTCTAAATCATTAATGTACACTACAAACAGCAAGGGTCCCAGCACCGATCCCTGTGGTACACCACTGGTCACAGGCTTCCAATCGCAAAAACAACCCTTGACCATCACACTCTGCCTCCTGCCACTAAGCCAATTTTGAATCCAATTTGCCATATTGCCCTGGATCCCATGGGGTCTTGCCTTCTTAACCAATCTCCCATGTGGGACCTTATCAAAAGCCTTACTGAGGTCCATGTAGACTACATCAACTGCTTTACCCTCGTCTACACATCTAGTCACCTCCTCGAAAAATTCAATCAAGTTTGTTAGACACGATCTCCCCCTGACAAAGCCATGCTTTATCCACCTCTCCAGGTGGAGATTAATCCTGTCCCTCTGAATTTTTTCCAATAGTTTCCCTACCACTGATGTTAGACTCACTGGCCTGTAATTACCTGGTTTATCCCTGCTACCCTTCTTGAATAATGGTACCACATTCGCAGTCCTCCAGTCCACTGGCACCTCTCCTGTGACCAGAGAGGATTTGAAAATTTGTGTCAGAGCCCCTGCTATCTCCTCCCTCGCCTCACATAACAGCCTGGGATATATCTCATCTAGGCCTGGGGATTTATCCACTTTTAATCCCGCTAAAACCGCTAATACCTCCTCCCTTTCAATGCAAATTTGTTCAAGTATATCACAATCCCCCTCCCTGATCTCTACACCTACATCGTCCTTCTCCATAGTGAACACAGATCAAAAGTAATCATTTAAAACCTCACCTATGTCCTCCGGCTCCACACACAGATTACCACTTTGGTCCCTAATGGGCCCTACTCTTTCCCTGGTTATCCTCTTGCCCTTAATATACTTATAAAACGCCTTGGGATTATCCTTTATCTTGCCCGCCAGTGTTTTTTCATGTCCCCTCTTCACTCTCCTAATTTTTGAAGTACACCCCTACACTTTCTTTACTCCTCTAGGGCATCCACTTTATATCAAACCAAATGCACAAAAGGCTTGTGACAAACTAGACTTCAGACCCACCGAATTTCAGTCAGACTCCACCCTCAAATTCCACCCCCAATAGCTGCAGGTGGAAGGGAAATGGGTGCAACAAATAGGACAAAGTGGACCCCATTCTATCCTAGTTTGTATGGAACAAGGTGCAACTGACAGTGTTCATATTACAGTTGGCATGTTTTATTTCATGCCTTTATTTGTTTTAAAACAATTCTTCCACCCAGGTGAGTTACATTAATGATAAATCTTAAGATTAAAAACATGATTTTGAACATACATGAAGCTAAAGGTAATTTTTTTTAGGAATAAGCTGATCAAAATACAATTGTATTTTAAACTGAAATGTGTCACACCTAATAAGGAAACTACATTCAAGGACGAGGAAGACTGCAGAATGCAGATAATCTATTATCTTCACAGTTCTTTATTGAGAAAGATAGGTGAAGGGCCAAGATCAGTGCTGCAGAACACAGTCAAGGTCTGCTTTTGATATAATGTACACAGTGTATAATTTGAGGACTTAAAAAAATACTGTATGGCTTGGCATACCTTCAGCAAAATTGTAAAAACGCCTAAAAAGAAATCAGTGCCTGGCTGTGCCAAATTGGTAATTATTAACAATTTTATCCCTATGAGTAAATCCATCATTAAAGATATTAAGTATATGTTTAATGAAAAGAAGCATTAACTGATGACTTCCTAGCCCCGAAACAGCTTCTCTATATAAACCCATTGCCAAGGTTGTTTGTCATAATTTCTCTAAATTTGTCTTTGCACCCCCTTTGGTGTCAGTGCTGGTTTTAGTGGTAGCATCCTTGCCTCTAAGTTAAATTTACGTTGAATTTTACAACACAGAAACAGGCCGTTTGACCTGAGTGGTCTATGCTAATATTTATATTCCATACAAGCCTCCTCCCACTTTTCTTCATCTCACCCTATCAACATATCCCATCTATTCCTTTCTCCCTCATGTACTTTCCTTTTAAATCCATCTGCGCTATTCGCTTCAACTACTCAATGTGGTAGTGAGGTCACATTCCTACCACTCTCTAAATTCAGAAGTCACTCCTAAATTTCTTATTGGATTTATTAGTGACTATATTATATTTATGACCCCTATTTTGGACTCCTCCACAAGTGGAAACTTCCTTTCTATGTCTAGCCTATTGGACCCCTTCATAGTTTCAAAGGCCTGTACCAACCTTCTCTTTTCTAGAGAAAACAGCCCCAGCCTGTTCAGTGTTTCCTGATAGTTATACGATGTCAGTTCTGATATCATCCATGTAAATCTTTTTTACACCTTCTCCAATGTTCTATATCCATTTCATAATATGGAGAACAGGTTGTGAGTTCAAGATCACTTCTGAGACTAGCGCATATAATCTAGGCTGACAGTTTGTGCAGTATTGAGGGAAAGCTGCACTGTTGAAGGTGCCAGCTTTCTGATGAGTCATTAAACTGAGGTCCTGTCTACCTAATCTGATGAACATAAAAGATTTTGTGCCACAATTTATGGGAACTTTCTGTGTGCAAAATGGCTGCTGCGTTTGTCTACCTGTTAATAATGATGAACTTCAATGTAATTATTGTATATGAAGTTCTTTGAAAGACTTTTGAATGTTGTATATAAATGCAAGTCATTTTTTTAAACTATTATTATGCTCCTCTAAGCATAACACTCTTGTTCCTCTAAGCTCTTAACATGCCATCCCACATGCTCTTTTGCCTTCTTACATTCCCAACCTATTAAAATCAAGACTTGTTGTATAGTTTCCTTCTGTACTTCCATCTTTCCCAGCTCCTTAAAACTATGGGAATCCCTTAATTCTCTTGCTCTTTTCTTCCTACTATCAGCAACTCAAGCTTGTCACAATTGCCATCTAATCACCATTTTCTGAGGCAACTAGTCTGGTATGTTACTCCTTCCGCATTGGTAATATTCTACAATATAGGCCTTGGCCCATCATTGGATTTCTCAGTTAAGATAGATATGTTTGATTATTACAACTCCACTACATCTGTAAATGTAACAATAGGCATCAAATGTAGCAATTTTCCAAAAGTTCTAACTTTTAACTCATTTACACTATGAAATTATCAAACTAGGAGTAGTATGTGGTGTGGCGAGGCACCCACCAGGAAGTGAATAGCAAATACATGGACACATTTTACCTCAGACCCAAACACCCAATGGAGACTTTCAGCACAGGTTAGGATGGAATCCAAGCCCTAGAGGTGAAGCAAAGAGTCTAGTCCACTGCAACATGCATCTTTTAGTAATTTGGATTTCTAACTGCAAACTTGATGTCTGGCTGATGCAGTCCCACCCTCCATTTTCCTTCCCCTTACAAGACTGATGTTTCAACCTGCCGGTGTCTATTTACTCAGTGTATCTACAGTAGCATCTATATTTAGTACACAGTAACTATAGTCACAAATTATAGTTTCTATACTTATTTAGTAGTTTCTATACTTATTCAGTGTGCACTCTAAAGTTATACAGCATAGTGTCTTTCCATAACTACTATAAACTCCTTTTGTACTGTATAATTGTGTGACAGAATTGGACAGAATATTAAAAATAGCAAAGAATGACTAAAAGATTGATAAGGAAGATAAAATTAGAGTACGAGAGAAAGCTAGCTAGAAATACAAAGACAGATAGTAAGAGTTTCTATGTACATTTAAAAAAGAAGAGTTAACAAAGTGAGCTTTGGTCCGATAAAAAGTGAGTCTGGGGAATTAATAATGGATAATAAGGAGATGGCAGATGAATTGAATAGATATTTTGCATTGGTCTTCACTATTGAGGACACAAGTAACATCCCAGTATTAGCTGTAAGTCAGGAAATGCAAGAGAGGGAGGAACTCAAGAAAATTACAATCACCAGGGAAGTGGTACTGAACAAATTGTTGGAGCTGCAGGCTGACAAATCCCTGGGTCCTGATGGACTTCCTCCTAGGGTATTAAAAGAAGGGGCTACCGAGATAGTTGATGTGTTGGTTTTAATTTTCCAAATTCCCTGGATTCTGGGAAGGTTCCATTAGATTGGAAAATAGAAAATGTAACTCCTTTATTCAAAAAGGAAGGGAGACAGAAAGCAGGAAACTAGAGGCCAATTAGCTTAACATCTATCTTAGGGAAAATGTTAGAAGCTATTATTAAAGATGGTATAGCAGGGCATTTAGAAAGATTCAAGGTAATCAGGCAGAGTCAACATGGTTTGTGAAAGGGAAATCATGTTTAACCAATTTATTGGAGTTCTTTGAGGGAGTTACATGTGCTGTGGATAAAGGGGAACCGGTGGATGTATAGTACTTAGATTTCCAGAAGGCATTTGATAAGGTGCCACATCAAAGGTTATTGCAGAAAATAAAAGCTCATAGTGTAGTGGGTAACATTTTGGCATGGATAGAAGATTGGCTGACTAACAGAAAACAGAGAGTAGGCATAAATGGGTCATTTTCTGGTTGGCAAGATGTAATGAGTGGTGTGCCACAGGGATCTGTCCTGGGGCTTCAACTTTTTACAATTTATATAAATGACTTAGATGAAGGGACCGAAGGTATGGTTGCTAAATTTGCTGATGACACAAAGATAGGTAGGAAAGTAACTTGTGAAGAGGACATAAGGGGGTTACAAAGGGATATAGGTAGGTTAAGTGAGTGGGCAAAATCTGGCAAATGGAGTACAATGTGGGAAAGTGTGAAATTGTCCATTTTGGCAGGAAGAATAAAAAAGAAGCATATTATCTAAATGGTGAGAGGTTGCAGAGCTCTGAGATGCAGAGGGATCTGGGTGTCCTAGTGCATGAATCACAAAAGGTTAATATGCAGGTACAGCACGTAATTAAGAAAGCTAATAGAATGTTATAATTTATCGCGAGGGGAATTGAATACAAAAGTAGGGAGGTTATGCTTCAGCTATACAGGGCATTGGTGAGACCACATCTGGAGTATTGTGTACAGTACTGGTCTCCTTATTTAAGGAAGGATGTAAATGTGTTGGAAGCAGTACGGAGAACATTTACTAGACTAATACCGGGATGGATGGGCTGTCTTACAAGGAAAGATTGGACAATCTAGACTTGTATCCGCTGGAATTTAGAAGAGTAAGAGGCGACTTGATTGAAACATAAAAGATCTTGAGGGGTCTTAACAGGGTGGATGTGGAAAAGTTGTTTCCCCTTGTGGGAGAATATCAAACTAGGGGTCACTGTTTTAAAATAAGGGGTCACCCATTTAAGACAGAAATGAGGAGAAATTTTTCTCTCAGAGGGTTGTGAGTCTTTGGAATTCCCTTCCTTAAAAGGCAGTGGAAGCAGAGTCTTTGAATATTTTTAAGGGAGAGGTAGATAGATTCTTGATAAATAAAAGGGTGGAAGGTTATTGGGGGGAGGTGGAAATGTGGAGCAATCAGTTCAGCCATGAACTTATTAAATGGCAGAGCAGACTTGAAGGACCGAGTGGCCTACTCCTGCTCCTAATTCGTATGTTCGCGTGACCTACATTGGCTCCCAGTTCACCTGCTCTTAAACATCCACAACTCCATTCACCCACCATTGACAGACGTATCTTCAACTGTCCAGGTTCCAAGCTCCGGAATTCCCTCCCTAAACCTTTAAAGGAACATAGAAAGAGATGTAGACTATTCAGACTCTCAAGCCTGTTCATTCAATGGTTGCTCTGCTTTCTGCCTCTCCACCTCTTTCTCCTCCTTTAAGATCCTCCTTAAAATCTCTTTGACCAAGCTTTTAATCACCCTCTCCTAATACCTCCTTCTTTGCTTGGGTGTCAATCTTTGTCTGATTTTGTTCCCATGTAGCACCTTGGTACGTTTTCCTGTGTTAAAGGCACTATATAATACAGGTTGTTGTTGTAACCTGTAGTTCAACTTAACATACACAAAAATGTTTTTTAACTGGGTTTACATTATTTATTGACAATACTTTCAAATCCTTGGAATAGTTTCATAAAAGAAAAAGAAAAATTTGCATCTATATAGCACTTTTCATGACCTCAGGTACCAATTAGGTATTTTTGAAGCACACAGCAAGCCCCCACACACATGATAATAACCAGATAATCTGTCTCAGTGATATGGATTGAGAAATAAATATTGGTCAGGACACCAGGGATAACTCCCCTTCTCTTTTTAGTGCCATGGGACCTTTTACATCCAGCCGAGAGGGCATGTTGCCTCAGTGCCTCAAAAGGTGACACCTCTGACAGTGCAACACTCCCTCAGCACTGCACTGATGTATCAGCCTAGATTTTTGTGCTCAAGTCCCTGGCGTGTGACAATGAGGGAGAAGAAATTACATATCACTGTAGAAAAAATGAACACATCTTTACTGCTAATATTTTTTCATGTTTGAAAACAAGAAAATAAAATTTACAAAATTTAAACTAAAATAACGGACATGTTCCTTTATATTCAAAAACTGCCTTTATCTTGTTCATGTATTAGGTTAATCACCACAGTTGTGACAATATAATGGTAGTGTTTTTAATATTTGAACCACCTTTATAAATGCATATGCTTGTTATAATTTTGAGCTTTTTCTTAAACTGTCTTTCTCATAACAGTTTTTATTGCAGTTCTCATAAAAAGATCTAGCCTCCCACCTACAATTTGATAGCTGTTCTTTTCAGCAATGTGCCCTTGCAGAGTTGCTTGACCTGTAGAATTAAGTTACCTTATTTGCAGTAATTTATATACTGGATTAATTGTGGTCTCATGGTGCGAATCCACTCTCTTTAAGCTGATGGGATATCAAATGCAGACCAGAGCATTTTACAGACTAAAAATACTGAGATACTTACTTCTAACTAAAAGGAACAAATGAAGCTTAACCAAATACAGCAGTCTTTATGAAAACAGGATGATGCTTTCATAATATATATTTTTGTTTCTTTGGTCTATAAGGCTGTGATGCATTCTTTGTCTCAAACCTTCAATCCTTCCCATCCTTTATAATTGGTATTTCAATGTTTGTAAATACATGTCCCATGTGAAGGAATTACTATTTTATTATTTAAAATAAAATAATCTCTTTTACTCATAAGGCACTGCTTTATTTCTGACTCTGTCCTCTGCTGTGTGGATTATTTGTTGTCAATGGTTCTGAGCATCTCTCTCTGTTTGTACAGTGTTTAGAAAGGGCAGTGACTATCTCTGCCCACTGTAACCTCCCTCTGATTATTAACTCATCTAGCGTTCAAAGGACACTTTATGCTTATAAATTGCAGCTGATGGTAAATGTATGGTTCTCTTGCAGTTGGAAATATAAACTGCTTGATTGACCCTGCTTCAGCAGCAGTCTACAACTCCTTTTCTTGGGTCTTATGAGCAACAGTTGCATTTTCTTCCTTTGCTTCTGCCTGGCAGTGCTGCAGCCAAGGGTGACAGGCTAATCCCTAATGTCAGAGGACTGTGTTATTTAGAATTACACAGAAGTGACATGGAAACAGATCATTCCACCCAAACAGTCTATGTTGGCTGCTTCAAATTATTTTATTTTCATCTAGATATTTACAAATTACATCTTTAATTCAAGATTCCAATGTTTTCCTTACTACAAATGTTCAGCTAACTGTCTCTAAGGAAAAGTTATAGAAGCTTTGACTCTTCAACCTTAAAAGGAGGCCTTATGGTCCTTTCTCAGACACCTCCTCGCAGTGTAGTGAGATTGTACTGGACTAGAAACCCAGAGATTATGGGTTCACATCCCACCATGACAAGTCGTGATTTGATTATTTGCTGGCTGGGACTAGCAAAATATAACCAGCAAAAGTTGCCAGATTGTGGTAAAAACCCAACTGGCTTAAATGTGGCTCTTGGCCCACACCACATAGTTGACTCTTAATGCCCTCTGAAATTGCCTATCAAACCACTCAGTTGTACATACAATCCCTGACATTGTGGGAGCTCTGTCACCACAAGGACTACAGTGGTTCAAGAAGGCATGTAGGATTGAGCAATAATTATGGCCTTGCTAGTGTCATTCAAAAAATAGATCTAAATAAGATAGAAAAGTTTAGTTATAAGCATTACATCAAGTTAAACCACATAGCAAACCCATAAAAGGAAAGTTAGGGCTGCTGTCAAGAATCACTTCTTCATGTAAAGTGATAATACCTGAAAAGTCTGGTTTAAGGCAAAGCTCTGCAATCATTTAAGGGACAGTTTGATGTTATGATCGCCTCCAGTTAAACATTGGAAAGACTGAATCCATTACTATTGGTCCCTGCCACAACCTTTGTTCCCTAGCCACTTCATTCCCCTTCACAACGATTGTTTCAAGTTGAACCAAATTGCTTGCACTCTCGGCATTCTATTTGACCCCAAGCTGAGTTTCCAACTGCACATCCGTCTTCATCACAATAACTGCCTCGTTGCATCTCCATAACATTGCTGACCTCAAGTTCTACCTTAGCTGATCTGCATCTGAAACCCTCATCCATGCCTTTATCACCTCTAGACTTGACTCTTCCAAAACCAAAGGAAAATACTGCGAATGCAGGAAATCTAAAAAAACCCAGAAATGCAGAAAATACTCAGTTGGTCAGGCAGTATAGGTCGAGAGAGAAACAGGGTTAATGTTTCAGGTCTATGACCTTTCATCCGAAATGGAAAAATGTAGAGATGTAGTAGGTTTTAAGTACAGAGACGGGGAAGGGGTGGTGTTACGACCCAGGTGGGAGTAATGCACTGTCAATTCAGTCCCACTATTCCACAGGTCACAGTATATTATTAAAGTTTCCCACCAATCGGAAATTAGCCAAATTAAACACTTTATTAACCCCCCAGAATAAAACACACCAAACCAGGTTTCTTTAAACAACAACAAATTAACTATTTATTGATAAACTAAATCATAAACAATATTGAGATAAATCTATGTCTAAAAAGACTTTATAATTCTTATTCCTCCTAACCCTCATGCACACACACATACATTCAAAAACCAATGGTTAACCGGTTTTTAAAAATGATGTTTTAAATTAGAGATGTTTCTTGGCAATAAATAAACAGCTGGGTTATAAGTCCTCGTAGGTTATGTTCCTGGTTCAGTGAGGTGTCCCAGAGTTGAATAGTCAGATGCCACTCAAAGTCTTCAGGCAAATTTGATGGACAGTCTGTAATGGATAGGTGTTCAAGGCACCTCAGCTGCAGCAGACGTCATGCAGATCTTTCAAAAGGAGTATAGCAACAGGTCTATTTGGATTTTGAATTAGCAGTCTAACAGTAGAACCTTTACTGAGAATTCCAGAACTCCCAGAAACACAAAAGGCAACAGAAACTCACTCCTGAGGCAAAGATTTCTTAGAGACTGGAAGTAAAAAGGAATTTGCTACCTCCAACAATGCAAAGATTCCTTTCCAGGGGTCCTTTCGTCTTTAGGAGAACACAGCCTATAGACCAATTTAGATTTTCTGCTGAGAGAGACAAATCCTTCCTTCAGGGAGGGCGCACTTTGGTGGTCTGCCAGATCAAACTGGTTCTAGCTGGTTCTTAGACACAGTCAAACTGATGCAATATGCCATGTGACCTCATCACTCCTGCTGTTGCCTAGGAACAGGCTTGCAGCTTGCACATACTGTTCCCAGAGAAAATAAAAAACTGCTCTCAGCCTTAAAGGCACACAGACCACCCACCCTTAAGTTTTTAAAAACAGAGAAAAAAAATACTCCCATGACAGTGGAGAACGGGGGAAAGGACAAAAGGCAAGGTCTGTGAGATCGTGGGAGGCAGAGAGATTAAATGTCAGAAAGAATGATGATGCAAGGCAAAAGGATATAGTAATGGGACAAGTAAAGAAACAAAAGGTGGGTCTAGCAGAGGTGTAAATGACAATAGCAGAATCATCACCAACAGCTGTTGTCCTAAAAAATGGGGGCAGAGGTTATGATCTGAAATTGTTGAACTCAGTGTCAAGTCTGGAATGCTGTAAAGCGCCTAATTGAAAGATGAGGTGCTGTTCCTTGAGCTTATGTTGAGCTTCATTGGAACAGTATGGCAGGCCGAGGACAGAGAGGTCAGAGTGGGTGTGAGGTGGAGAATTAAAATGACAGGCAATTGGAAGCTCAGGGTCAAACCTGCATGCTGAAAGGAGGTGTTCCACCAAGCGGTCACCCAATCTGCGGTTGGACTACACAAATACAGTATTATAAATTGAAAGAAATACAAGTAAATAACTGTTTCACCTGGAAGAAGTGTTTGGGGCCCTGGACGGTGGGAAGGGAGGAGGTAAAAGGACAAGTTTTGCATCTCCTGTGCTTGCAGGTGAAGGTGTTAATTGTATATTCATTGTGTTTAATTGTATGCACCTGGTGGACATTAACAGAGGATCCACTTGTGCCCCTATAAATAGACACAGACTGAAACTGGTTGTTGGGTTTGGAGGTGCATGCTTGTAATATTTAACTCTGTAAACAAATGCTTATAAAATTACATAAAGTTTGGCTCCAGTTCCATCCTTCACCAACTGGCTTTCTAGAATATAACACAAGGTGCTGTGGGAAGGGGAGAGGGTGTTTGGGATGATTGACAAGTAGACAGAGTGTTGCAGAGGGACTCGTCCCTTCAGAATGCTGAAAGGGGAGGAGAGGAGATGATATGTTTGGGGTTGGCACCATGTCGAACTTGGCAAAAATGGCAGAGGATGATATGTTGAATGTGGAGGCTAGTGGTGTGGGAGATGAGGAAAAGGGGAACCCTTTGTAATTCTCTACTCCAGAGGGCTGTGGAAGCTTAGTCATTGAGTATGTTTAAAGCAGAGATTGACAGATTTCTAAATACAAATGACATAAAGGGATATGAGGATAGTGTGGGGAAAAGGCATTGAAGTGGATGATCAGCCATAATCATGTCGAATGGTGGAGCAGTCTTGATGGGCTGAATGGCCTACTCCTGCTCCTATGTTCCTATGTTCCCATAGTAGTTCTGGGAGAGGAAGGTATGAGAGCAGAAGTGCGGGAAATGAAAATGGCACAGTTGAGGGCCCTGTCAGCCACAGAGGAGGGGAATCCTTTGTTGAACATAAAGGAAGATGTAGTAGAAGAGCTGGTATGGAAGATGGCATCATCAGAACAGATGCAACAGAGACAGAGAAACTTGAAGAATGGAATAGAATCCTTATAGAAAGCGAGATGGAAGGAAGTGTAGTCAAGCTAGCTGTGGGAGTCACTGGGCTTATAGTGGATATTGGTTGATAGCCTATCCCCAGAAATGGAGCCAGAGAAGTTGACGAAGGGCAGGGAAGAGTCAGAGATGGATCATGTGAATGCAAGGGAAGGGTGGAAATCGGAAACAAACTTGATGAAATTTTCCAGTTTGGGAAGAGAGCAGGAAACGGCACTCATACAGTTATACCAATGTACTGGAAAAAGAAGCGAAGGATGGATCCTGATTAGGACTGGAACAAACAATGCTCCACATATTCCACATACAGGTAGTCATAGTTAGGACCCATATGGGTTCCCATAGCAAAACCCTTTATTTGGAGGAAGTGACTGGAGTCAAAGGAAAAGTTGTTCAATGTGAGAACATGTTCAGTTAGGTGGAGAGGGATGGTGGCGGATGGGGACTGATTGGGCCTCTGTTAAAGGAAGAAGTGGAGGTGTAGAGGGATTGGATGTCCATGGTGAGAAGAAGATGGTTATAGCTAGAAAACTGCAAACTGTTAAAGTGGCAATCCAAGTTTATGGTCACTTATCCCAATATCTCGTAATGTGGCTCAGTGTTAAATTTTATTTGTTAACACTCCTGTAAAACACTTTGGGATTTACAGTGCAAGTTGTTATTGTGATTGGAGAAATGTAAGGTTTTCTGGCCGAATGGCCTCCCTCATCTCTTATCCTTGGAAGAGTGCTGTCAGAAGGTTCAGAAATGCTGATCACTTGAACTTCACGAGTTAATTGTAAGCAGATTAAATCTCAAGTCTCAGGCCTTTTTCTGTTGTTTGCTCCAGGATTCCCACAACCACTGCTGCTTGTGCTGAGAAAATTCAGACAGTGGGTGGATTTGAGTTGGGGCAACACACATAAGTGGTTCTGATTTAAGGTCCCCACACAAAAGCTGTATTTTCTGTTTCAGATGCCAATTGATAGACCAGGGTTATCCAACCTTTTTGCATGGGGGAGGCCATATTACAATTTTTATCTTACATGGGGGGGCCGGTGAGAAAATTTTGGAAAGATAAAAGCTTTAAAATTTATCTTTCTGTTAATCAAAACAACAACAAAGGTGCATTTTTGTAAAGAAGCTTTAAATGAGAAGACTAATTTATTGACTTACTTTCTGATCACTATGTTGATCACTGATTTAGTGAGATACCTGGCATTATTTTGCTAGCACAAGTAGTCAATGTTTGCCTGCACATTTCTTGTAGCAATGTGGACTATTCTGGATAGATGTCATTCTGTCAGGAGTGATCTTGATCTCTCTCTCTGATCTCTGTCCCTCCCCCTCTCTCTCTCTGACTCTCTCTCTCTCTGCCCTCTCTCTCTCTCTCTCTGCCCCTCTCTCTGAGTCCCCCTTTCTCTCTCTCTCTGCCCCCCTCTATGTGGCCCTTTCCCTCTCTCTGCCCTCTCTCTCTCTGCCCCCCTTTCTCGTGCTCTGCCCCTTTTCCCTCTCTCTCTCTGCCCCCCCTTTCTCTCTCTGTCTGTCCCCCCTCCTCACTCTCTGACCCCCCTCTCTGTCTCCCTTTCCCTCTCTCTCTCCCCCTTTCCCTCTCTCTCTCTGATAGTTATAGAGAGCAGGAATGCTCAGCAGACGTTTGATCAGTTTAAAAAAAAAATCTGAGATCAGTTTCATAGCTGACAGATTCTGACATTGGAAACCGCAGTTTCTGAACTTCGGACAGATTTGTGGTTTTCTGGTGGACTTTTAAAAAACCCACTGTGGGTGGCACAGTGGCGCAGTGGTTAGCACCGCAGCCTCACAGCTCCAGCGACCCGGGTTCAATTCTGGGTACTGCCTGTGTGGAGTTTGCAAGTTCTCCCTGTGTCTGCGTGGGTTTCCTCCGGGTGCTCCAGTTTCCTCCCACATGCCAAAGACTTGCAGGTTGATAGGTAAATTGGCCATTATAAATTGCCCCTAGTATAGGTAGGTGGTAGGGGAATATAGGGACAGGTGGGGATGTGGTAGGAATATGGAATTAGTGTCGGATTAGTATAAATGGGTGGTTGATGGTCGGCACAGACTCGGTGGGCCGAAGGGCCTGTTTCAGTGCTGTATCTCTAAACTAAACTATCCATGTAGACCACATCAACTGCACTACCCTCATCTATCTTCCTTGTTACTTCTTCAAAAAATTTGATCAAGTTGGTCAAACAAGATCTTTCCTTAACAAATCTATGCTGACTATCCTTGATTAACCTGTGCCTTTCTAAATGACAGTTTATCCTGTCTCTCAGAATAGATTTCAATGATTTTCCCACTACTGAGGTTAGACTGACTGGCCTGTAATTATTCGGTCTATCCTTTGCTCCCTTTTTAAACAGAGGTACAACATTCACAGTTCTCCAATCCTTCGGCACCTGTATCCAGTGAGGACTGGAAAATGATGGTCAGACCTTCACCTCTCTTGCTTCTTTTAACAGCCTAGGGTACATTTCATTTGGCCCTAGTGATTTATCAACTTTCAAGGATGCTAATCCCATTAATATTTCCTCTCTCCCTACGTTTATCACATCCAATACTTCACACTCCTTCTCCTTAACTAAAATATCTGCATCGTCCCCCTCTTTTGTGAAGACGGATGCAAAGTATTCATTAACAACTAAAACAACATCTTCTGCCCCTACACATAGGTTACCTTTTTGGTCTTTTATGGGCCCTACTCTCTCCTTAGTTATCCTCTTACTCTTAATGTATTGATAAAACATCTTTGGGTTCACCATGATTTTGCTTACTAATATTCTTTCATGCCCTCTCTTTGCTTTCCTAATATCCTCCACTTTCTATACTCCTTTCGGCTTTCTGTAGTATTGAGTTCTCGGTGTCAGACATAAGCTTTCCTTTTCTGCATTATCTTACCCTGTAAATTCCTTGACATCCGTGGGGCTCTAGATTTTGCTGCCTCATCTTTTCTATTTGTGGGAACATGTTTACTCTGAACCCCTTGAATCTCCCCTTTGAATGCCTCCCACTGTTCTGACATTGATTTACCTTCAAATGTAATTATTGGCTAGAACCAGGCTCTGAAGCAACTCTGTGATAGTGAAACCCTCCCTCTCTCTACACACTTTACCTTTGCCCTGACCTTAGCCTCACCATATCCCACCCACTTCTTGGTAACAATCACCCAAGTACAGGTGCATTCAAACTGTGTCTCATGTGGCTTTCCAGCTATCATGCCCTCAATGCCCAGAAAATTGTCCTGTTGGTGTTGATATTTCTTACTGACTGGTTTGTCCCGTTGCATTTTGTGGGTCCAGAAAGGGCTGGTATTGCGGTGTCAATTCATTGGTGAAAAATATCCTAGATCTGTTTGTATCTGCAACTCGAGCCATGTGCTATTGACACAAGTCAGCTTTACGTATGATGTTCTTCCCCTATACCCAGGCTCCAAGACTTCAACAACAACTTGCATTTATACAGCTGCTTTAACATGGTAAAACATCCCAAGGTTCAAAGGAATGTTATCGAACAAAATTTGACACTGAGCCACATAAGGAGACATTAAGACAGGTGTCCAAAAGCTCAGATAAAGAGATAGAATTTAAGGAGCATCTTAAAGGAGGAGAGAGAGGCAGAGAGACTTCAGGATGGAATTCCAGAGCTTAAGACCTTAGCAGATAAAGGCACTGAGGTTAGTGGCGGTGCAATTAATATCGGGGATGATCAAGTGGCCAGAATTGAAGGAGCGCAGATATCTCGGAGGGTTGCAGGGTTGGAGGAGATAACAGAGATAGGGAAGAGTGAATCCGTGGAGTGATTTGAAAACAAGGATGAGAACTTTTAAATTGATGCGTTGTTTAGTTGGGAGTCAATGTAGGTCAGTGAGCCCAGAGGTTGATGGATGAGTGGGACCTGGTGCGAGTTAGGACACAAGTAGCAGAGTTTTGAAGGACTTCAAGTTTAAGGAGGGTAAAATGTGGGAGGCTGGCCAGGAGTGCATAGGAATAGTCAAATCTAGATGTAACAAAGGCACGGATGAGGGTTTCAGCAGCAGATGAGCTGAGGCAGGGGTGGATGTTATGGAGGTGAAAATAGGTGGCCTTAGTAATGGCACGGAAATGGGGTTGGGAGCTCATCTCAGGGGCAAATATGACACCAAGGTTGTGAACAGTCTAGTTCAACCTCAGAAAGTTGCCAGGAAGAGCAGTGGAAGAGCAGGCTAGTGAGTGGAGCTTGTGGTAGGGACTGAAGACAATAACTTCAGTCTTCCCAGTAGTTAGTTGGTGGAAATTTCTGTTTATCCGGTACTGGATGTCGATAAGCAGTCTAACAATTTAGGGACATTGGAGGGGTCAAGAGGGATGCTGGTGAAGTAGAGCTGGGTGTCATAGAAATATAGAAAGATTTACGGCACAGGAGGCCATTTGGCCCATTGTGTCCATAGGTCTATCCCACCTTCCAGCTCTTGATCCGTAGTGCTGTAGGTTACGACACTTCAAGTGAATACCCAAATGTTTTTCAAATGTGATGAGGGTTTCTGCCTTTCAGGCGTTGAGTTCCAGATCCCCCCACCACCTTCTGTGTGAAAAAACGTCTCAAGTCCCCTCTAATCACAGAATTGTCACTGCGCAGAAAGAGGCCATTCCGCCCATCGTGTCTGCACCAGCTCTACAAATGAGCAATTCACCTTGTGCTGCTCCCCCACCTTCTCCTTGTAACCCTGCAAATTCTTCCTTTTCATATAACAGTCTAATTCCCTTTAGAATGCACCACATTCTCAGGCAGCGCATTTCAGACTTTAATCATTCGCTGCATGGAAAAGTTTTTCCTCATGTCGCTTTTGCTTCTTTTACTGATTACTTTAAACCTGTGCCCTCTCAGTCTTGATCCTTTCACAAGTGGGAACAATTTCTCCCTATCTACTTTGTCCAGGCCCCTCATGATTTTGAATACCTCTATTAAATCTCTTCTCAGCCTTCTCTTCTCCAAGGAAAACAGTCCCAACTTCTCCAAACTACTTGAATCATTTCTGCACTCTCTCTGATGCCTTCACATCTTTCCTAAATCCTTCCACCAATTACTTTATATCTATGCCTCCTGGTTATTGACCACGCTGCTAAGGGAAATATCCATTCTACTTAGGCCACTCACAACTCTGAACTCTTCCATTAAATATCCCCTCCTCACCCTTCTGGATAAAGGGCTGCTACCCAACCCGAACCCAATGGGACCCGACGACATGTGTCGGGTTTGGATCGGGTCGGATCGCTCTTCCGGGTCCCGCTTTTGGGCTCGGGTCAGGTCCGGGTTGGTCACACAAAATTTGAAAAGCCTGGCTGGCTGAGCTGGGAGTCCGGGATGTCAAGGAGGGAAACGTGCATCCGGACTCCACAGACTCTAAGTCTGCATAACCTCTCCCGTCTCTATGACGTCATCGCGCTCATGCTGCAGCTTCCTTCCATTCCGTCCATCCAAAAGTGAATGCAATGAATGCAATGTGGTCGGATCGGGCTCGGGTTGGGCGCAGGTCGGGTCGGGTCGGGCGCGGGAAAGAATGGAAGGACTCGGGCCGGGTCGGGCTCAGGACCGATGTGCTTCTGTTGGGTTCGGGTCGAGTTTTTTTTTCCAGATCCGAGCAGGCCTTTACTTCTGGAATAAAAACAAGAAATGCTGGAAATACTCAGCAGGTCTGGCAGCATCTGTGAAGAGAGAAACAGAGTTAACGTTTCAGGTCAGTGACCCTTCATCAGAACTGGCAAATATTAGAAATGTAAAAGGTTTTAAGCAAGTAAAGCAGGGGTGGGGCAAGAGATAACAAAAGAGAAGGTGGTGATCGGACAAGGTCACAGACAATAACTGACCAGAAGGTCATGGAGCAAAGCCAAATGGTGTGTTAATGGTGTGCTGAAAGACAAAGTGTTAGTACAGAGAGTGTGTTAATGGACAGAAAACTGAACAGCCTGGCCCCAAGCTCAAACATGAAAAAAACAGCGGGTAGGCACAATAGAAACAAACTAAAATAAAATAAACAAATAAAAAATAAAAAATAACTAAAAATAAAAATAAAAAGGGAGGCCCGTCATGCTCCAAAATTATTGAACTCAGTATTCAGTCTGGCAGGCTGTAGTGTGCCTAATCGGTAAATGACATGCTGTTCCTCGAGCTTGCGTTGATGTTCACTGGAATGCTGCAGCAATCCCAGGACAAGATGTGAGCATGAGAAAGGGGGTAGGGAGTGTTGAAATGGCAAGCAACCGGAAGCTCGGGGTCATGCTTACGGACTGAGTGGAGGTGTTTCGCAAAGCAGTCACCCAGTCTGTGTTTGGTCTTCCCAATGTAGAGGAGACCACATTGTGAGCAGTGAATACAGTAAACGAAATTGAAAGAAGTACAAGTAAATCGCTGCTTCAACTGAAAGGAGTGTTTGGGGCCTGGGATAGTGAGGAGAGAGGAGGTGAAAGGGCAGGTCTTTACTTCTGGGTTCCGTAAACAATTACAGCTCTGTAATAAATGCAAAATACTGCGGATGCTGGAAATCTGAAATAAAAACAAGAAATGCTGGAACCATTCAGCAGGTCTGGCAGCATCTGTGGAAAGAGAAGCAGAGTTAACGTTTCGGGTCAGTGACCCTTCTTCGGAACGAGCAAATATTAGAAATATCAAAGGTTATAAGCAAGTGAGGCGGGGGTGGGCCAAGACATAACAAAGGAGAAGGTGTAGATTGGACAAGGCCACATAGCTGACCAAAAGGTCATGGAGCAAAGGCAAACAATATGTTAATGGTGTGTTGAAAGACAAAGCATTAGTACAGATAGGGTGTTAATGGACTGAAGATTGAACAGCAGCAAGTACAAACATGAAGAAACAGTGGGTAAGCAAACTGAACAAACGAAGATGAAATGAAATAAACACAAAAAAAAAATTGTAAAAAATGTAAAAAATAAAAAAATAAAAAAAAATAACTAAAAGTAAAAGTAAAATGGGGGGCCCGTCATGCTCTGAAATGATTGAACTCAATATTCAGTCCGGCAGGCTGCAGTGTGCCTAATGGGTAAATGAGATGCTGTTCCTCGAGCTTGCGTTGATGTTCATTGGAACACTGCAGCAATCCCAGGACAGAGATGTGAGCATGAGAGCAGGGGGGAGTGTTGAAATGGCAAGCAACTGGAAGCTCAGGGTCCTGCTTGCGGACTGAGCAAAGGTGTTCCGCAAAGCGGTCACCCAGTCTGCGTTTGGTCTCCCCAATGTAGAGGAGACCACACTGTGAGCAGCGAATACAGTATACTACATTGAAAGAAGTACAAGTAAATCACTGCTTCACCTGAAAGCAGTGTTTGGGATAGTGAGGAGAGAGTAGGTAAATGGGCAGGTATTACACCTCCTGCGATTGCAGGGGAAGGTGCCATGGGACGGGGACGAGGTGGTGGGGGTAATGGAGGAGTGGACCAGGGTGTCGCGGAGGGAATGATCCCTTCGGAATGCTGACAGGGGAAGGGAGGGGAAGATGCGTTTGGTAGTGGCATCACGCTGGAGGTGGCGGAAATGGCGGAGGATGATCCTTTGGATATGGAGGCTGATGGGGTGGAAAGTGAGGACAAGGGGAACCCTGTCACGGTTCTGGGAGGGAGGGGAAGGGGTGAGGGTAGAGGTGTGGGAAATGGGCCGGACACAGTTGAGGGCCCTGTCAACAACAGTGGGGGGGGGAATCCTCGGTTTAGGAAAAAGGTCATATCAGAAGCACCGTCATGGAAGGTAGCATCATCAGAGCAGATGCATCGGAGACGGAGAAACTGGAAGAATGGACTGGAGTCCTTACAGGAGGCAGGGTGTGAAGAAATGTAGTCGAGGTAGCTGTGGGAGTCGGTGGGCTTATAATGGATATTAGTAGACAACCTATCCCCAGAGATGGAGTCAGAGAAGTCGAGGAAGGGAAGGGAAGTGTCAGAGATGGACCATGTAAAGATGAGAGAAGGGTGGAAATTGGAAGCAAAGTTGATAAAGTTTTCCAGTTCGGGGCGGGAGCAGGAAACGGCACCGATACAGTCATCAATGTACCGGAAAAAGAGTTGGGGGAGGGAGCCTGAGTAGGACTGGAACAAAGAATGCTCGACATATCCCACAAAAAGACAGGCATAACTAGGACCCATACGGGTACCCATAACAACACCTTTTACTTGAAGGAAGTGAGTGGAGTTGAAGGAGTTGTTCAATGTGAGAACAAGTCCAGCCAGGTGGAGGAGGGTGGTGGTGGATGGGGACTGGTTGGGCCTCTGTTCAAGGAAGAAGCGGAGAGCCCTTAAACCATCCTGGTGGGGAATGGAGGTGTCGAGCGATTGGAAGTCCATAGTGAAGAGGAGGCGGTTGGGACCAGGAAACTGGAAATTGTCAAAATGACGTAGGGCATCACAAGAGTCACAGATGTAGGTGGGAAGAGACTGGACCAGCGGAGAAAAGATAGAGTCAAGATAGGAAGAAATAAGTTCAGTGGGGCAGGAACAGGCTGAAACAATGGATCTGCTGTGACAGTCCAGTTTGTGGATTTTGGGGAGGAGGTAGAAGCCGGTTTAGTTTAGTTTAGAGATACAGCACTGAAACAGGCCCTTCGGCCCACCGAGTCTGTGCCGACCATCAACCACCCATTTATACTAATCGTACACTAATCCCATATTCCTACCACATCCCCACCTGTCCCTATATTTCCCTACCACCTACCTATACGAGGGGCAATTTATAATGGCCAATTTACCTATCAACCTGCAAGTCTTTGGCACGTGGGAGGAAACCGGAGCACCCAGAGGAAACCCACGCAGACACAGGGAGAACTTGCAAACTCCACACAGGCAGTACCCAGAATTGAACCCGGGTCGCTGGAGCTGTGAGGCTGCGGTGCTAACCACTGCACCACCATACAGAACAAAACATCCTCTGCACTGCTGTATCGAACACTACCACCGCAGTAACACCACGGGGTAGATACAAAGTAAACTTCATTCGACACTGACGCAAATGCTCCCAGGGCAGATACAGCACAGGTTGGGTACAAAACAAAGCTCCCTTTACAATGTCCCATCGAACACTACCAGGGTGCAAACACCAGGGGTCAGGTACAGAGTAAAGTTCATTCACTGACCCAAGCACTCCCAGAGCAGGTACAGCAAGGGGTCAGATGCAGAGTAAATCCTCTGGATTTAAACCGATGTCTTACAGCTGAACACCCAGTCTAACCCAATGACTGCTTCTGTAATGGGTTCAAACTACTGCACTGCTGGCCCAAGCTGGAGTCACAGGTCAGGGTTAAGCCACCCAGTGGATAACACACACAAAAAAGCTCAATACACTGGCTGCCATTCCCCACCCTAAATTCAGAATACAGTGGACAGGGATAACCCTTCATACTGACTCCTAACCACAGCCAACACCCACAGGGGACAATTTACAACTTGTCCCAGTTAAGTTGTCCGGGGTTGTGGGACTATGAGGTTGGAAGCTGTAGACGGAAGATCTCCAGAGGAGATGAGGTCAGTGACAGTCTTTTGGACAGTGGCTTGATGTTCGGTGGTGGGGTCATGGTTCAGAGGAGGTAGGAAGAAGTGTCTGTGAGTTTGTGTTGAGCTTCTGCAAGGTAGAGGTCGGTACGCCATATAACAACAGCACCACCCTTGTCTGCAGGTTTGATGACCATGTCGGGGTTAGACCTGAGAGAACAGAGTGCCTCAAATTCAGAGGGGGACAGGTTAGAGTGAGTTAAATAACAACAGCTCTGTGATTGACCGGCCCTAGAACAGTTCTAGCTAATCACGATTCGTGGTTCATAATCTGCCCTCCCCACTAACCAATAGAAATACATCTCTTATTTACCCAGGCGGAGGCGGGGCTGGATTCAGGATAGACGCACTCTGATTGGTCAGAATTCGAAGGACCGCCTCCTCGCTGTCACATGACGTCTTGTGTCAGCGACCAGCTGCTGTTTGACCTCGGGTTAGGGTATAACGTCAGCCAGGAAGTCGGTCCGGGTGAGCGAGGAGTCTGGGCGGCAGTGGGGGAGCCGGGCGAGCGAGCAGTCCAGGCGGCAGTGGGGGAGCCGGGCCGTACCACACCATGAGAATCCCTCAGCCTGTCGGTGCTCTTCTAGCTGAGATTTACCGCAGGGTGAGCGGCAGCACGGCCTTTTCCGGTGAGACAGCAGCGCTTCTGTGCTGTTAGTTGGTGCACGGAGGCACCGTGGGCCGGAGGAGGAGGCGGTCTGGAGTTTCTGGGGAGTCCGAGATCTAGTTCTGTGGTCTGGGGGAGGGTGTTGGTGGTGTCTGGAGGTTCTGTGGTATGGCTGGGTTTTGGGGGGAGGGGAGGAGGGGAAGGTTTCTATGTGGCTTAAAATGTGTCCTTAATCTTTTTCTTCTTCTTTGGCCTCTTTGTCTCAGGAGACAATGGGTAAGCGCCTGGAGTTGGTCAGTGGTTTGTGGAGCAGTGCCTGGAGTGGATATAAAGGCCAATTCTAGAGTGACAGACTCTTCCACAGGTGCTGCAGATAAAATTGGTTGTCGGGGCTGTTACACAGTTGGCTCTCCCCTTGCGCTTCTGTCTTTTTTCCTGCCAACTGCTAAGTCTTTTTGATTTGCCACTCTTTAGCCCTGCCTTTATGGCTGCCTGCCAAATCTGGCGATTGCTGGCAACTGACTCCCACGACTTGTGATCAATGTCACAGAACTTCATGTCGCGTTTGCAAGCGTCTTTAAAGCGGAGATATGGGCGACCAGTGGGTCTGATATCAGTGACCAGCTCGCTGTACAAAGTGTCCTTGGGGATCCTGCCATCTTCCATGCGGCTCACATGGCCAAACCATCTCAAGCGCCACTGACTCAGTAGGGTGTATAAGCTGGGGATGTTGGCCGCCTCGAGGACTTCTGTGTTGGAGATACGGTCCTGCCACCTGATGCCAAGGATTCTCCGGAGGCAGCGAAGATGGAATGAATTGAGATGTCACTCTTGGCTGACATATGTTGTCCAGGCCTTGCTGCCGTAGAGCAAGGTACTGAGGACACAGGCTTGATACATGTGGACTTTTGTGTTCCGTGTCAGTGTGCCATTTTCCCACACGCTCTTGGCTAGTCTGGACATAGCAGTGGAAGCCTTTCCCATGCGCTTGTTGATTTCTGCATCTAGAGACGGGTTACTGGTGATAGTTGAGCCGAGGTAGGTGAACTCTTGAACCACTCACAGAGCGTGGTCGCCGATATTGATGGATGAAGCATTTCTGACATCCTGCCCCATGATGTTCGTTTTCTTGAGGCTGATGGTTAGGCCAAATTCATTGCAGGCAGCCGCAAACCTGTCGATGAGATTCTGCAGACACTCTTCAGTGTGAGATGTTAATGCAGCATCGTCAGCAAAGAGGAGTTCCCTGATTAGGACTTTACGTACTTTGGTCTTCGCTCTTAGACGGGCAAGGTTGAACAACCTGCCACCTGATCTTGCGTGGAGGAAAACTCCTTCTGAAGATTTGAACGCATGTGAGAGCAGCAGGGAGAAGAAAATCCCAAACAGTGTAGGTGCGAGAACACAGCCCTGTTTCATGCCACGCCGGACAGAAAAGGGGTCTGATGAGGCGCCGCTATGTTGAATTGTGCCTTTTGTATTGTCATGGAATGAGGTGATGATACTTAGTAGCTTTGGTGGACATCTGATCTTTTCTAGTAGTCTGAAGAGACCACGTCTGCTGACCAGGTCAAAGGCTTTGGTGAGATCAATGAAAGCAATGTAGAGGAGCATCTGTTGTTCACGGCATTTCTCCTGTATCTGACGAAGGGAGAACAGCATGTCAATGGTCGATCTCTCTGCTCGAAAGCCACACTGTGCCTCAGGGTAGACATGCTCGGCCAGCTTCTGGAGCCTGTTTAAAGCTACTCGAGCGAAGACTTTCCCCACTATGCTGAGCAGGGAGATTCCATGGTAGTTGTTGCAGTCACCGCGGTCACCTTTGTTTTTATAGTGGTTGGTGATATTGGCATTGCGCATGTCCTGTGGTACTGCTCCCTCATCCCAGCACAGGCAAAGCAGTTCATAGAGTGCTGAGAGTATAGCAGGCTTAGCACTCTTAATTATTTCAGGGGTAATGCCGTCCTTCCCAGGGGCTTTTCCGCTGGCTAGAGAATCAATGACGTTACTGAGTTACGATTTTGTTGGCTGTACGTCCAGCTCATCCATGACTGGCAGAGGCTGGGCTGCGTTGAGGGTGGTCTCGGTGACAACATTGTCCCTGGAGTACGGTTCCAGGTAGTGCTCAACCCAGCGGTCCATTTGCTTGCGTTGGTCAGTGATTGTGTCCCCTGATTTCGATTTGAGGGAGGCAACCTTCTTGATGGTTGGCCCAAAAGCTCTCAATGCCATCATACATTCCTCTGATGTTTCCGGTGTCTGAGGCCAGTTGAATATGACTGCATAGCTGTTGCCAGTAGTCATTTGCGCAGCGCCTGGCTGTTTTAAGCGCTATGAATGTTAAATCGCTGGGGGCTTTCTTGTCGTTCAGCAGTGCAATGCGCTTAGCGGCTATGACAGGTTCCAGCTGTTCAAAGTGAGATTGAAACCAGTCTGCATTCCGCTTCATGCGTTTGCAATAGGTGGTCATTGCTGAGTCATAGATGGCGTCTCTGATGTGGGCCCACTTGGTCTCTGCATCCCCTGTGGGAGTGTTTTGAAGGGCTTTTTCACGTGAATTTAGAAATTTTTGTAACCGCTGTGGATAAGAGATTCTGCTCGTGTTGATGCGTGGGTAGCCCTTCTGCTTGGAGTGATGCAGCTTCTTTGGTTTGAGTCTAACCTTGCACACTAGGGTGTGGTCGGTGTCGCAGTCCGCACTGTGGAAGCTGCGTGTGGTTTGAACGCTTTTAAAGAGGCTTGCCTTGTGACGATGAGGTCCAGCTGGTGCCAACGACATGATCATTATGGGTGCCTCCAAGAAACCTGGTGACAGGGTTTATTATGAAAGAACGAGTTGGTGATGTAGAGGTTATGATAGGTACGCAACTCAAGCAGTCTCTGTCCATTCTCATTCATCCTTTCAATGCCATAGTGCCCAAGGCAGGAGGGCCATGAGTCATGGTCGGCCCCAACCCATTTAAAAAAAAATGACGACATCTTGTTTAATCCTGTGGTGCTATAAAGGTTGCAGGCAATGTTTGTGTGAAAAGCAGTTGCTGTTGGACTGTAGCCAGCACTGTAAGAACTGGGTTAAGGGTGCTAACATTGGTCTTGGTGTAATATAAAAACAATTAGGAACATTGGAATTGTTAGAGGGGAGTAAAAGGGCCCAAGGTCCAGCTAGTTTCTTTTCTACCATCCTGCCAAGTGACATGATGGAATGATCGTGGTGTTGACTAGTAACGATCAATCTCTATCAATTAGTCTACAACAGACCAATATTTGGGATTTTTGTCTCGATCCTGTAAATTGAAAGAAAACTTTCAATTATTTATCAGCTATTGATGGCCACTTGCTCATAAACCAATACCATTCTCCATGCAGCAATTCCAGCATCTGCATTTTTTCGCTAGTCTTGTTTTCTGCTGAATTACTGTGTCCTGGCTCATGTATGTAAGGAAGTGTGCACTCCCTAAAACAAACTGCATTTTTTCTTCTCATTACAGATGCTAGCTCCATTTCCAGAATGTTTGTTTCTTCTATTTCATGTAACAGACTACAGGAGGCCAGTACCAGATGTATAGGAGAGTGGCACATGGAGATCACTTCTCTGAGAATGAACCAGCACTGTAGAAGTCTATCTAGTTGCTGTGCCTGTATAGAGTCTGATGAATCGAGTTTCTTTAAATATTTTATTGAGAGGCTGTGTTCTTGAGTTTGAATAGAGCAATTATTTGTTTACTTTAAAATGTCTATGTAATGTTGTACAGGTTCCTTTATTTAATTGTGATTTCTGCCAATAATCTGAGGTCTTTTAATTTATCTCAGTGTGCTATTGCACTGGATGTAATTGGTGTATGGGGTGGGGGTTTCTGAGTTTTTTTTTCTTGTCTGCCAGTAAGTGTCAATTTTTGCTGCTGTTTACTAGTAATACTGTTCGACTTGCAGATTAAAATGCCAAAACTTCAACTTGGAGCCATCGGGTGTTAAGTGCCGTAAGCTGTAATTCACATTTTCAAATAACATTGGGGCAGTGGATTTCAATGAAGTGAAATATTTGTAAAAAGTAGTGTATGTAAGGCATCCTGCCTGTTGCGTCTTTCTAAATTAAATTTCACATGAATGTAAAGCACATGTATCAATATTTTAATATATAGCCCATGATCTCTCTTTTTTTTAAACATACTAACTTGAATTTAATTCTTGCAGTCCAAGTCAGTCTTGGATGCATTGTAACTTAGTGCAATAACGTGTGTCTCCATGTTTTCAATTTAGGAGTGCGTGGGTTGTCCTCAGTAGTGCATCCTGAGCTTAAAATTTGTATCATTGGTAGTGGTCCCGCAGGTTTCTACACTGCCCAACACCTGCTTAAGGTAATCTTGTATAAAGGAAAATGCAGCAGTGCATATGTATTGCTTCTTCGTCTGAAGATTTCTACTGCTATCAAGCATCTATTTTCAGCTTGGTTAAGTAAATAATACTTAAAGAAAACAACTTGTATTTATATAACATCTTTATCATAATATGTCCCAAGATGCTCACAGGAGTGTTATAAAGCAAAATTAGACACTGAACCACATAAGGAGATATTAGGGCAGATAACGAAAAGCTTGGCCAAAGAGGTAGGATTTAAGGACCGTCTTAAATGAAGAAAGAGAGGTGGAGAAGTTTAGAGGAAATTGCAGACCTTGGTGCCTAGGTACCTGAAGGCATAGCCACCAATTGTGGAGCAATTAAAATTTGGGTTGCTCGAGGGCAGAATTAGAGGAGTACAGATATCTTAGAGGGTTGTGGGGCTGGAGGGATTAACAGATAGGGAGGGGCAAGGTCATGGAAGGATTTGAAAACAAGAATGAGATTTAAAATCGAGGTATTGCTTGACTGGGAGTCACTGTCGGTCAGTGAGTACAGAGGTAAAAGGTGAAGGTGCAGGTAAGGACATCGCAGAGTTTTGGATGACCTTCACTTTAGAGAGGATTGACTGTTGGAGGCCAGTCAGGAGTGAATTGGAATAGTCTAGTCTAGAGGTAACAAAGCTATGAATGAGGATTTCAGCAGTAGATGAGCTGAGGCAGAGGTGAAGTTGATGCTTGTTAGAGTTGGAAATAGATGGCCTTAGTGCTGGCAGATTTATGAGGTAGGAAGCTCATCTGAGTCAGATATGACACCAAGATTGTAAACAGTCTGGTTCAGTCTCAGACAGTTGACGGAATGGGATATTTATTTTATTTTTTATTTAGAGATACAGCACTGAAACAGGCCCTTCGGCCCACCGAGTCTGTGCCGACCATCAACCACCCATTTATACTAATCCTACATTAATCCCATATTCCCTACCACATCCCCTCAATTCCCTAACCACCTACCTACACTAGGGGCAATTTACAATTGCCAATTTCCCTATCAACCTGCAAGAACACTCCCCAGGGCCCTGCCATTCACTGTATATGTCCTGCCCTGGTTTAACTTCCCAAAATGCATCACTTCACACTCGTCTGCATTAAATTCCATTTGCCACTCCCTTTCCCACTTTCCCAGTTGATCTATCTCCTGTTGTAACCTTAGACAACCTTCTTCACTGTCCACTATACCACCAATTTTGGTGTCATCTGCAAACTTTCTAATCGTGCCCCTTACATTCACATCCAAGTCATTAATATATATGACAAACAACAGAGGGCCCAGCACCGATCCCTGCCCTTGTCAATCCTCTTGGTCACCTCCTCGAAAAACTCAATCAAATTCGTGAGACATGATTTCCCACGCACAAAGCCATGCTGACTATCCCTAATCAGACCATGCCTTTCCAGATGCATATAAATCCTGTCTCTCAGAATCCCTTCCAATAACTTTCCCACCACTGATGTAAGGCTCACCGGCCTGTAGTTCCCTGGCTTATCTCTGCTGCCCTTAAATAAAGGCACAACATTAGCTATCCTCCAGTCTTCTGGTACCTCACCCGTGGCTAACAATGATATAAAAGTCTCTGCCAGGGCCCCAGCAGTCTCCTCCCTTGCTTCCCATAGCATTCTAGGATATACCTAGTCAGGCCCTGGGGATTTATCCACCTTAATACACTTCAAAACCTCCAACACCACCTCCTTTGTAATGTTGATATGCTTCAGGATATCGATGTTCCCTCCCTTGAACTCACTAACGTCCATGACCACCTCCACGGTAAATACGGGCGAGAAATATTCATTTAAGACCTCGCCCATTTCCCGTGGCTCCACACATAGATTGCCACGCTGATCCTTAAGGGGACCTACTCTCTCCCTAGCTATCCTTTTACTCTTAATCTACTTGTAGAATCTTTTAGGATTCTCCTTTATTTTATCTGTAGGGAATTCTCATGGCCCCTTATCGCCCTCCTAATTTCCTCAAGTGTACTCCTACATCCCCTATACTCCTTGAGGGACTCGCTTGATCCCAGCTGCCTATACCTGACATATGCCTCCTTCTTTGTCCTGACCAGACCCTCAATATCCCTCGTCAACCAAGGTTCCCTAAACTTGCCAGCCTCGCCCTTCCACCTAACAGGAACATGCCGGCCCTGAACTCTTCCTATCTCACTTTTAAAATCCTCCCACTTGCCAGACGTCCCTTTACCTGTAAACAGCCTCTCCCATTCAACCTTTGAGAGTTCCTGTCTGATACCATTGAAATTAGCCTTCCCCCAATTTAGGACTTCAACCTGAGGGCCAGTCCTAATCCTTTTCCATAACTATCTTGAAGCTAATAGTTATGGTCACTGGTCCCAAAGTGCTCCCCCACTGACACATCAACCACCTGCCCATCCTCATTTCTTAAGAGGAGGTCGAGTGTAGCCCCTTCTCTAGTAGGGGTTAGCACCGCAGCCTCACAGCTCCAGCGACCCAGGTTCAATTCTGGGTACTGCCTGTGCGGAGTTTGCAAGTTCTCCCTGTGACCGCGTGGGTTTTCGCCGGTTGCTCTGGTTTCCTCCCACAGCCAAAGTCTTGCAGGTTGATAGGTAAATTGGCAATTATAAATTGCCCCTGGTATAGGTAGGTGGTAGGGGAATTGAGGAAAGGTGGAGATGGGGTAGGAATATGGGATTAATGTAGGATTAGTATAAATGGGTGGTTGATGGTTGGCACAGACTCGGTGGGCCGAAGGGCCTGTTTCAGAGCTGTATCTCTAAATAAAATAAATAAAAAATAAGTGCCATCCACATACTGCTTCAGAAAACTATCCTGGACACACTTAACAAATTCTTCCCCATCTGATCCCTCAGCACTAAGGCAGTCCCAGTAAATATTAGGGAAGTTAAAATCGCCACCTATTACAGCCCTATAATTCCTACACCTATCTGTGATTTCCCTACATATATGCTCCTCCACTTCCCGCGCACAATTTGGGGGCCTATAGTATAATCCCATCAAAGTGATCACCCCTTTCTTATTTCTAAATTCTACCCATATGGCCTCGCTGGACATTCCCTCCGGGATATCCTCTCTAAGTACTGCCGTGATGTCCTCCCTAATCAATAGTGCAACTCCCCCTCCTCTCGTACCTCCGCCTCTGTCATGCTGGAAGGATCGGTACCCCGGAACATTGAGCTGCCAGTCCTGCCCATCCCTCAACCATGTTTCTGTAATAGCTATAACATCACAATCCCATGTACTGATCCATGCTCTGAGTTCATCTGCCTTACCTGTAAGGCTTCTTGCATTAAAGTAAATGCACTTTAGCCTACCAAACCTTCCACGCTCCCTGCCCAGCCTGCCTACTGGACTTGCTGGGAAAGATTTCTCTGTCTGCATAACAAAATTGTAAACCTGTTTCTAAAGAATGTGCTCGCAGTTTTGTATGCAAACAAAATGCACAGAGGAAATCTCCTTTTTTTTTTCCCCCCTTGTTGGAGTCAAGCAAAGAGATGTTAAGAGTCCTTGTTAATTACATTTGATGCAAATAAGCCTCTCTGAAGCTCCCTTTGTCAACTTTGCAGGAAACACTTTAGAAATTTCTGATAATTATTTCATTTATGCTTTGAGTGCCTTTAAAACTTGTGATTTGCTTTCTAATCAGAATTTGTTTTATCTAAGTAGTGGAGGGGCGGAAATTGTAAATTTTAATAGTGTTTACTCTTTTTCTGCATTATTTCTAGTCAGTTTGTCACTACATAGTAAATCTTGAAATTTACAATATTACGATAGAGAGGGGCAGTACATTTTGTAAATTTTCTGTTTTTATTCTTGTGTTCCAGTACTATGAATCGGCTGTGGTTGACATTTATGAGAAACTGCCAGTCCCCTTTGGCCTTGTAAGATTTGGTGTTGCTCCTGACCATCCAGAAGTGAAGGTTAGTCCAGTGTCTCATCAGCATTGAACAGGATTTGGCTGTCAACCTTAGATGGTGTGGAGGAAGATTCAGCCATTTACAGAATTGAACTGTAATTCATATACTCAAAGCAGTGCCCAATGTCAAATGCTATTAATTGTAGATCATTGAAAAGATAAAAATGGATATGTAAAATGCCTTAAACATAAATTTTCATAAATTGAAATAGTTTTACATCCAAGCACAATAAAGTTGACAGCTGTGATTCTATTCGTTTCTATTCATTTGGTGGTCTAATTTTAAGATAATCTCTACCTCATTTAAAAAAAAATAATTACAAAGTAGATGCTGGCCTGTCTTGGCATTGTTACTGTAGAAGTGCCCTTAATTAGGCTTAATTTAATCTTTCTGTAATACACTTATTGGTGTGGTTGTAATTTTTGGAAAGGTGAAATCACTCCTTATGAAGGCTGTGGTAGATTGTTGGATTCATGTATCTGCTCTCCATGCATATGAGATTTTTTGGTGTTGCTTATATGTTGTAGGCTAAACCTTTTATAAAGAGAAATTGTATCATTTGCACATTGTATCTTTTGAACTGCTGTGAATAAACAGTACGGGAGATCTTCCACAGTAAAATAGTGTAGTGCTGAAAGCTTGTAGCTGATGGTTAAAACTCCTCGCACATGTAATCTACAAGGTTATATGGGCCAGTCTGCAGATGTCTACATTGACCTATAACATTTTAAGTAGTAAAACAAATCTAGAAAATCTTCAGTTCAAGTTTTTTTTAAATAATTCACTTGGAATATACACTGTAGTAAGTTGCCTGCTCTTGATGGATGGGGGAGGTGCCCTTTGCATTATATAAAGAAACCATTTTTTTCCAGTTATTAATGAAGAAATAAATGTGGTTATTAACCATTTTTTGCTGTTATCTCTTTGCTTGCATAATCTTATGCAACAATGTGCAAACATAGGAAACAGATCAGCCACCATAAGAACAAGTTATATTTATATTGCACCTTTTAATGTAGTAAAATGTTCCAAGGTGCTTTACAAGAGCGTTATAAAACAGTATGACACCGAGCCACAAAAGGAGATATTGGGCTGAATTTTATGTCACTCCAGTGATATGGATGGTGGCGTGGGGGCGGCGTAAAGTTGAGCGGGAGGCTCTGGGAGGCCTACCTGCCCCACTCCCGCCTCCGGTCAACATTATGGCGGGTGGGTGGGGGAGAGAGACAAGCCCACCTGCCCGAGGCCAATCAAGGCCCTTAAGTGGCCGCTTAAGGGCCCTTGCCCGCCTCCACGGGTATTTTACAGGATGTCCGATTGAGGGGTGGCCCGCTCTCTTTTACCACCCCCCCCCCCCCCAAACGACCACTGCAGCCTCACCAGGGAAGGACCGATCTCCCTAGTGTGGCATGCCCAACTTACCTTCACTCCTGGCTCCAGCTGGTTGGCTGGGCTGCAGTCCCAGCAGTGGCCACCGCTCCTGGTGGCGCTGCCAGCCCATTGATTGGCTGGCAGCTCACTGAGGCAGGACTTCCTCCCTCAAATAGGTGGAAGTCCCGCCTCTGAACAGTTAAAGCCCGGGGACCCGTAAAATGTGGGACGGATCCGCGGGCTAGGCGGAAGCGGGCTCGCCACCAACTTTTACGCCTGTGGCGAATTCCCGTCCGCCTAAGGTAAACTCCAGCCCATTGGGTTAGATGATCAAAAGCTTCGTCAAAGAAATAGGTTTTAAGGAGTGTCCTAAAGGAAAAAAGTGAGGTGGGAAGGTTTAGGGAGGGTATTCCAGAGCTTGGAGCCTAGGCAATTGAAATCACCAATGGTGGGGCAATTACAATTAGGGATGCACAAGAGGCCAGAATTAGAGGCGCGAAGATATCTTGGAGGGTTGTGGGGCTGGAGGAGATTACAGAGGTGGTGATTGGTGAGGCCATGGAGGGATTTGAAAACAAGGATGAGAATTTTAATGTCAGGATGTTGCTTGACTGGGAGCCAATGTAGGTCAGTGAGCACAGGGGTGATAGGGAAATGGGGCAGTGTGAGTTAAGACACAGGCAGCAGAGTTTTGGATGACTTAGCGCTAACTCATGTTGCATGAAATAGCTCTTTTCAGTAATGACCCCTTAAGGAATCAATGTGTTATGGAAGTTTAATTATAAATTCCTTTGAAAATATTTTTAACAAAATAAACTGCAAAATATTCTTAATCGAGGACACTGAAAGAACTTATTTGGGAACAGTGTTATTGGTTGTCACATGGCTTGGGTTTGGTTTGCAGTGGAAACCCTAGTAATGGGCAGAAAAGTGCCGAGCGCTCCTTTGATTGGACGCTCCCAGTTGTAGCAGAGCCCCTGGGATGGGCAGAAAACTGACAAGCTTTCTGGTCGTTGGTCAGAGTGTGCGTGTTTACTTTATCTCCACTCACTCCAGAAAGTAAAAGTCTGAAGATGTCAAGAAAAAAAAAGACCACAACCCAGCTTTGTTTTCCAGCAATTCCTTAAAAGACTCTAGTCCGTTGTGTCAGTTCATCTTGTTTCCTGTAGTTGAAGATGGCCTGCTAAAAATAATTCTCAATGCTGCCTGGAAAGAACTGTTCTGGAAGTTTCTAGTGATCTGTCTACATGTGCTCAGAGGTTAGACTGTGCCAGTTTGGAACAACATATCTCATCTACTGTTCCCTTCAAAAACGAGCAAGTAGTTAACCCAGATGCTTTTTGTCTGCAACACAGCTCTGGTCCAAAAATCCCTTTTTATTTTTCCAGTTAACTGTTCAACATATATGTGTATGTGTATGTGTGCGTGAGTGTGAGATGCTAAGGTAAAAAAAAAGGGGACTTTAAAATTTAATGTTGGGATTATTGAAAATTTGATCTGTGTATTTACATTTTACTTCATTACTAATTAAGGCTTGTTTTGTAATCTGATCATTTTAAATAGAGAAACCTGGTTATTATGTGTTGTTCTGGGAAAAATAGTGTATATGATTGCCTGTATTAAGTGGAAAAACTTTAAATATGTTGTGACCTGTGGAGAAGTGGGATTGAATTAACAGTGCATTCCTCCCGCCTCAATTGTAACTTGCTCATTATGTTTCCACCCTACAGAATGTCATTAATGCGTTCACCCAGACAGCACATCATGATCGCTGTTCATTTTATGGCAATGTTACTGTTGGGAAGGATGTAAGCATAGAGGAGCTGAAACAGGCATATCATGCTCTGATACTGGTAAGAAACAGTTATTAACTTGCTGAATATTTACCGGTCTCCAGACATACATAAAGTGAAATGGTTTGGCTATTCTAAACTCCAACACTGAGCCTAGCAGCTCTGTTGGAAATGTCAATCAACGGCCGTTTTCTCCTTCATGGCCTGATCTTGATCCTTGGTGAATCGCTTTTTTGCTTTTATTTGGCTAGGTGCCAACCACTGCACTTCAGTTATTCATTGTATTCAGTGTTTCTACCAGCTGCGGTACGATATAAAGGCACGCATTATTTTGTTACTGACTCAATAAACTTTGTCATCCTAGACCTATGGAGCTGAAGCTAATCGAACTCTTGACATTCCCGGGGAGAATCTACTGGGTGTCTATTCAGCAAGAACTTTTGTAGGCTGGTATAATGGTTTACCTGAAAACAGAAATGTAAGTTAACTGGCAAGCTACGTTATATTTTAGGATGCTCCAATGCTCATGCTCAAGGATTGTTTAAAGTTTCTTTTGGGGGATGTTTTTCTGATCCCATTTTTGAGTATCATAAAATTAGTAGACAGTCGGAGGAAAGTAACAGACATGCATTTATATAGTGCTTTTCACCACCACTGGACGTCTCAAAGTGCTTTATAGCCAATGAAGTACTTTTGAAGTGTAGTCACTGTTGTAGGAAAGTGGTACTTAAAACTGGCACAAAAATATGTAAACATTTAAAAAAAAAAAAAAAAATTTATTTGGAGCAAAAGATCATTGGTTCATCAGTTGCAATTATTGAGAGAACCTGACAAGTGTGTTGATCTTTAAAGAAGGAGCAGCTTGATTGACTTAATACCACTTCCTAGTCCTAGGAATTGTAATGATTTAAGCCCATATCCACTTTGGCCGTCTCTGAATTTTTAGGACCCAATCGAATGTAGCTGTTTGACAGCACCAGAATCTAGAAAGGTAATACAGCCCAATATGAATATTTCTTTAGCTAGTTGTTTATTATGTACCAAATATATTTGAGCTTTTTGGTCAGGAAAAACAGCACCTGCCAGCCAGTTCTCGTTACATTTAAAGTTTTTTTTAAAAAAGATGATTCCCCTAATCAGATGGCTCAGTGACCTCTTTACACACAGTGCTGTCTGGGGAAATGGAAAAGTACAGGGTAAATAGATTATTTATGACTCCCTTGTGTGTAAAATTGCTATATCTGTGGATATTGGAAAGTGCTGGAAGGTCATTAGAAAACTGAGCATTGACAGGGGCAATAAATAAAATCATGGGCTGTTTAAATGATATATGTAAAAAAAAAAAATCCAATTATTTAACAAATACCTAAAAAGCTAAATTTGCCAATTCTGGCACTGATACATCAGGTTACATAATTTGGGCCAAAAAAGATCCAGCTTCCCTCCTGAATTTATTCTTGGCAAAAGATTATGCCAAAGCCTCTTTTTTTTTTTTTTCTGCCCAAAAATTGGGGAGGGGGTTGGGGGTTCTCTTTGTGCTCACTGTGTTAATGACAAACAGGGTTGCACACTACTATTCCTGGCCAGAATGGAGATGATTGTGTATTTCCTCTGTCAGTCCCTGTTGTATGTGACTGGGATTGATTTTATGCACATAATTTTGTAACTCTACTGGACTCTGCATTTTGCTGGAGAAAGGCTCCTGTATTTATTGGGAAACATTGTCATAGAGTCATAGTCATACAGCACAGAAACAGGCACTTCAGCCCATTATGTCTGTGCCGGCCATCCAAGACCTAACTATTCTAATCCCGTTTTCCAGCCCTTGGCCGCCTTGTGTGCTATGGTGTTTCAAGTGCTCATCTGAATACTTCTTAAATGTTGTAATGGTTCCTGCCTCCACCACCTCTTCAGGCAGTGCGTTCCTGATTCTAACCACCCTTTGGGTGAAAACACTTTTCCTCAAATCTCCTCTAAACCTCTTGCCCTTACCTTAAACCATAACCCCCCCCCTGGTTATTGACCCCTTCGCTAAGGGAAAATGTTTCTTACTATCTAACCTATCAATGCCTCTCATAATTTTGTATACCTCAATCATGTCCCCCCTGTCTCTGCTCCAAGGAAAACAGCCCTAGCCTTTTCAGTCTCTCTTCATAGCTGAAATGCTCCAGCCCAGGCAACATCCTGGTGAATCTCCTCAGCACCCTTTCCAGGGCAATCACATCCTTCCTATAGTGTGGTGCCCAGAACTGTACACAGTACTCCAGCTGTGGCCTAACTAGCGTTTTACACAGCTCCATCATGACCTCCCTGCTCCTATATTCTATGCCTCGGCTAATAAAGGCAAGTATCCCATATGCCTTCCTAACCACCTTATCTACCTGTGCTGTTGTCTTCAGTGATCTATGGGACAAGTACACCAAGGTCCCTCTGACCCTCTACTTCCTAGGGTCCTACCATCCATTGTATATTCCCTTGCCTTGTTAGTCCTCCCAACTCACACTTCTCAGGATTAAACTCAAATGCCACTGCTCCGCCCATTTTACCAGCCCATCTATATCATCCTGTAATCTAAGGCTTTCCTCCTCACTATTCACAACACCACCAATTTTCGTGGCATCTGCGAAGTTGCGGTTCTGCGATCATACCTCCTATATTCACGTCCAAATCATTAATGTACACTACAAACAGCAAGGGTCCCAGCATCGAACCCTGTGGTACACCACTGGTCACAGGCTTCCAATCATAAAACAAACCTCGACCATCACCCTCTGCCTCCTGCCACTAAGCCAATCTTGGATCCCATGGGCTCTTACCTTCTTAGCCAATCTCCCATGCGGGACCTTAACAAAAGCCTTACTGAAGTCTCTGTAGACTACATCAACTGCTTTACCCTCATCTACACATCTACTCACCGCCTCAAAAAATTCAATCAAGTTAGTTAGACACGATCTCCCCCTGACAAAGCCATGCTAACTATCCTTGATTAATCCCTGCCTCTCCAAGTGGAGAATAATCCTATCACTCAGATTTTTTTCCAATAGTTTCCCTACCACTGATCGACTCCATGGCCTATAATTACCTGGTTTATCCCTGCTACTCTTCTTAAATAAAGGTACCACATTCGCTGTCCTCCAATCCTCTGGCACCTGTCCTGTGGCCAGAGAGGATTTGAAAATTTGTCAGAGCCCCTGCTATCTCCTCCCTTGCCTCGCATAGCAGCCTGGGGTACATCTAATCTGGGCCTGGGGGTTTATCTACTTTTAAGGCTGCTAATACTGCTAACACTACCACCCTTTTAATGCTAATATGTTCAAGTATATCACAATCCCCCTCCCTGATCTCTACACCTGCATCGTCCTTCTCCATAGTAAACACAGATGAAAAGTAATCATTTAAAACCTCACCTATGTCCTGTGGCTCTGCACACTGCCACGTTTGTCCCTAATGGGCCCTACTCTTTCCCTGGTTATCCTCTTGCCCTTAATATACTTATAAAACGCCTTGGGATTTTCGTTTATCTTGTCCACCAGTGTTTTTTCATGTTCCCTCTTGGCTCTCCTAATTACTTTTTAAGCACCCCCCCCCCTACACTTTCTATACTCTAGTGCCACCACTGTTTTCAGCGCTCTGAATCTGCCATAAGCCTTTTTTTTTTCCCTGATCCAATCCTCTATATCCCTTGACATCCAGGGTTCCTTGAACTTGTTGGTCCTACCCTTCACCTTAACGGATATATGTTGGCTCTGAACCCTCACTATTTCCTCTTTGACTCCTACTGGCCTGATGTAGACTTTCCTACAAGTAGCTGCTCCCAGTTCACTTTGGCCAGATCCTGATTTATCATATTGAAATCGGCCTTCCCCCAATTCAGTACCTTTTATTTCTGGTCCATCTTTGTCCTTTTCTGTAACTACCTTAAATCTTAGAGTTAAGGTCACTATCCCCAAAATGCTCCCCCACTGACACTTCTACCACTTGTCCGGCATCATTCCCTAGGATTAGGTCCAGTACTGCCCCTTCTCTTGTGGGACTTTCTACATGCTGGCTCAAAAAGCTCTCCTGTGTGCACTTTACGAATTCTGCCCCCTTTAAGCCTTTTGCACTAAGACTATCCCAGTTGATACTGGGGAAGTTGAAATCCCCTACTATTACACTATTATTTTTACACCTCTCTGAGATTTGCCTACATATCTGCTCCTCTATCTCTCCCTGACTGTTTGGAGGCCTGTAGTACACTCCCAGCCAAGTGATTGTCCCCTTTTTGTTTTTAAGTTCTACCCATATGGCCTCATTTGGGGAATCTTCCAAGATATCATCCCTGCAGTAATTGACTCCTTGATCAATTGACCCCTTGTGCTAATGATCGCCCTCAATTCATCTGCCTTATTCATAAGACTCCTTGCATTAAAATAGATGCAATCCAGCCTTGCATTTTTCACTTGTGCCTTAACAGTTCTATATTTGCTCTGCCTTCCAGACTGACTTTGTTTCTATTTTACATTTGACTGTGCATCACCCTGTCTGCTGTACCCCCACTCTGTATCCCATCCCCCTACCAAATTAGTTTAGCCACCCAACAGCACTAGCAAACCTCCCAGCAAGGATGTTGGTCCCATACTGGTTCAGGTGCAACCCGTCCAACTTGTACACGTTCTACCTTTGCCAGAAACAGACGCTGTGATCCAGGAAACTAAAGCCTGCACCATTTCCTCAGCCACGCATTCATCTGCTCTATCCTCCTAATCCTATACTCACTAGCATGTGGCATTCGGAGTAATCCAAAGATTACAGCCTTTTGAGGTCCTGCTTTTTAATCTGTTACCTAGCTCCCTAAATTCTTGTTGCAGGACCTCATCCCTCTTTCTACCTATGTCATTGGTACCAGTGTGTACCATGACCTCTGACTGTTCACCCTCCCCCTTCAGAATGTCCTGCAGCTGCTCCATGACATCCTTGATCCTAGCACCAGGGAGGCAACATACCATCCTGGAGTCACGTTTGCGGCCACAGAAATGCCCATCTGTACCTCTTGCGATGAATCCCCTGTCACTATAGCTCTTCCACTTAATTTCCTCCCCTCCTGTGCAGCTGAGCCATTTGTGGTGCCACAGACTTGGCTCTTGCTGCATTTCCCTGAGAAGCTATCTTCTCCCAACAGTATCCAAAGTAGAAAATCTGTGAAAGGGAGATGGACCCAGGGGACTCCTGCACTACCTGCCTAGCTCTTCTACTCTGCCTGGCAGTCACCCATTCCCTTTCTGCCCGAGCAGTCTTTACCTGCGGTGTGACCACCTCCCTGTACATGCTATCCACAATGATCTCAGCCTCGTGGATGCTCCACAGTGTCTCCAGCCGCTGCTGCAGATCCGAAACGCGGATTTCGAGTAGCTGCAGCTGGCGACACTTCCTGCACACGTGTTCACCCTGGACTCTGGAAGTGTCCCTGATTTCCCACATTGCACAGGAGGAGCACTCCACGTTGCTGAGCTGTCCTGCCATGACTTACCCCTAATTTATCGCCTTAAATTACCCAAAAATTAGATTATTTACACTCGGGACCTTGATTCCCTAAAAAAAAAACACTACCTGCTATATTAAAAAACTGTAGACCTTTCTCTTTACGTTGGTTACTAACCCAGCTATTTAGAGTTATTCGCTAACAGCAGTTACTCACCAACCAATCACCTTGTTGCTTTACTGTGATGCCACTGCTCACTTTGTTTACAAACTCCAGCGTGCCTGGACTGCTCTCTTCTCCGCTCCCAGAAGGTAAGTGAGTGGGCCTCTATCCTTGGGTTCAATTTATTGGCTCTGTTCTCAGCGTTCTCCCCACAGGTCCACTCCTCTCCACTCCGCTGCCGGAAGGTTATGGTTTCTGTCATTAAGTTCTGCTTGCTATAGTTAGACACGAAATAGACTCTTTGAACAAATAGTCTTGATTAGCTTATGGTGGGAAAGTTTTCAAAAACAGCTGTTGTAATATATTTATGCTATAGTCTGGTGTAGCATTAAGCACTGGAAGATGAACTAGCAGCTGAAACTTCCTGCTATCAACTGTATATTGAGGAGGAACTGAAAATGTTTGGGGGTGCAATTACCTGTCTGCTGCTTTGCTTGTTTTGTTGATCGCATTAATTACAGGAGCAACTTGTATTTATAATGATTGTAAAATGGTAAAACGTTCTAAGGTGCTCCACAGGAACATTCAGACAAAAATTGATACTGGGACTAGTGACCAAAAGCTTGGTCAGAGGTAGGTTTTAACAAGTATCTTAAAGGAGGGAAGAGAGATGGCGAGGCTTCGGGAAGAAATTCCATCTGGACAAATGCGAGGTAATTCATTTGGGAAAGGCAAGGCAGTACACAATAAGTGGTAGGATGCTGATGTGTAGAGGCGTAGACTGACCCTAGAGTGCATATCCACAGATTTCTGAAGGTAGCAAGACAAGTCGATAAGGTAGTTAAAAGGCTCTCATAGCTACCTCGACTACACTTCTTCACACCCTGCCTCCTGTAAGGACTCAATTCCATTCTCCCAGTTTCTCCGTCTCCGACGCATCTGCTCTGATGATGCTACCTTCCATGATGGCGCTTCCACCCCCCCCCCCACTGTGGTTGACTGGGCCATCAACTGTGTCCAGCCCATTTCCTGCACCTCTACCCTCACCCCTTCCCCTACCTCCCAGAACCGCGACAGGGTTCCCCTTGTCCTCACTTTCCACCCCATCAGCCCCCATATCCAAAGGATCATCCTCTGCCATTTCCGCCATCTCCAGCATGATGCCATTACCAAATGCATCTTCCCCTCCCTTCCCCTGTCAGCATTCCGAAGGGATCGCTCCCTCTGCGTCACCCTGGTACACTCCTCCATTACCCCCACCACCTCGTCCCCTTCCCATGGCACCTTCCCCTGCAATCGCAGGAGGTGTAATACCTGCCCATTTACCTCCTCTCTCCTCACTATCCCAGGCCCCAAACACTCCTTTCGGGTGAAGCAGTGATTTACTGTACTACTTTCAATGTAGTATACTGTATTCGCTGCTCACAATATGGTCGTCTCTACATTGGGGAGACCAAACGCAGACTGGGTGACCACTTTGTGGAACACTTCCGCTCAGTCCGAAAGCAGGACCCTGAGCTTCCGGTTACTGGCCATTTCAACGCTCGCCCTTGCTCTCATGCTCACCTCTCTGTCCTGGGATTGCTGCAGTGTTCCAGTGAACATCAATGCAAGTTCGAGGAACAGCATTTCATTTACCGATTAGGCACACTACAGCCTGCCGGACTGAACATTGAGTTCAATAATTTCAGAGCAGAATGGGCCCCCCATTTTACTTTTATTTTTTGTTATTTTTTCTTATTTATTTTGTGTTAATTTTATTTTATTTCATCTTAGCTTGTTCAGTTTGCTTACCCACTTTTTTTTTCATGTTTGCACTTGCGGCTGTTCAATTTTCAGTCCATTAACACCCTATCTGTACTAATGCTTTGTCTTTCAACACACCATTAGCATATTGTTTGCCTTTGTTCCGTGACCTTCTGGTCAGCTATTCTGTGACCTTATCCTATCTACACCTTCTCCTTTGTTATTTCTTGCCCCACCCCTGCTTTACTTGCTTATAACCTTTCTCATTTCTAATATTTGCCAGTTCTGAAGAAGGGTCACTGACCTGAACCGTTAACTCTGCTTCTCTCTCCACAGATGCTGCCAGACCTGCTGAGTATTTCCAGCATTTCTTGTTTTTATTTCAGATTTCCAGCATCCGCAGTATTTTGCTTTTATATTTATATTAGTTAAAAGGCTTACTGAGTACTTTCTTTCATTAGCTGTGGCATAGAATATAAGAACAGAAAAGTTATGCCAGAACTGTGTAAAATGCTAGTTACACCGCAGCTAGAGTGCTCCCTACAGTTCTGCTTAGTTACAGGGAGGATATGATTGCTCTAGACAGTGCACAGAAGAGATTTCCAAATATGTTGCCAGGAATAGAATACCTTAACTATGAGAAAAGGCTGGGGATGCTTTCATTGGAAAAGAGGAAGCTGAGGGGAGATTTAATTGAGGTGTATAAAATCAAGCAGCCTATACAGAGTGGAAAGGAAGGAACAATCTTTTTGGAGAGAGGTCAATAACCAGTGGGTATAGATTTAAAGTGATTGGATTAGAAGAGAGTTGAGTGAAGATATTTCCACCCAGAGGATGGTGGGGTTCTGCAACCCTTTGCCGAAAAGGGTGGTAAAGGCCCCCTCGTGTTTAAAAACTACTTGGATATGTACTTGGGCTGTGGACCAATAGCTGAAAAGTGAGATTAGGCTGGATAACACTTTCTCAGTCGCACATCCATGATGGGCTGAATTGCCTCATTCGGTGCCGTAAATATTCTTCCTGTGAATTCCAGAGATTTGGGCCTGGATGACTGAAAGAGCAAGGCAAGTAGAGGATGTACAAGAGGCCAGAGGTCGAGGAAGGAAGAATTCTCAGGAGCATTGTAGGGCTGGGGTTGCAGAAGTAGGGAGGGAAGAGGCCATGGAGGGATTTGAACACAAAGATCTGAATTCGGCTTTTGGGAATCCGGAGGCAATGAAGATCAGTGAGCAAAGGGGCGATTGGTAAACTGGATTTGGTACAAGTTAGGATATGGGCAGTAGAGTTTTGGGTGAGCTTCAGTTTATGGAGGATGGAAAATGGGAGACTGTTATTGACAAATATCATAATAGATTGATTTCACAATTGCTTTCCGAGCCAAGCACCTCACTTCCACCTTTTTCAAACTTCAGCTGAGCCAGAACTTTGGGGTTGAGTCCTGTAGAACCTCAGTTTTGATGATTGGAGACTGTAGCCACACTGTCTTGCCAAGTTCTACTTAACTCCCTGCATGCTAGCTAATTGATTTCAAGATCCTCATTTTTCAAATCCCCACCCATCTTTTCCCAGCTGCACATCTATTTCTTTGACTCTGACTTGCGGCTTGTTTTCTGAGCCATTGCCAGAAGTTGATTTTTTTTCCCCCCCGGACACTGCATCTGCCTTCTAGAATATGCTACCCAAACCACTTCACCTTCAAAAGCCTCCTATAATCCATTTAAAAAAGCAGTCCTGCCTTTGTCCTTCTCTTGACCCCCAACTCCTTTGCTTTCTGTTCAGTGTTATCTATCCTGTCTGTAAAGGACTCTGAGATGCTCTTGTACAGGAGGGATGCTGTTGAATTATAAGTTTGTCTTTGGAGTAAAGGCCTTCAAGAAGTCAAATTGAAAATGGCAGCTTTGAGAAATCTAACTCTGTACAAAAGTTGTCTCTCGCCAGGGGTATTTATACATTCCTGGCTAAAGTGTTGGCTGTTGTGAGTAGTATTTAATGAGTTCCCCTTTCAAGTACAAGAAGCTTAAATCTTGTATTTTCTTTTGCAGCTGAACCCTGAGTTGAGCAGTGAGACAGCAGTTATCCTGGGACAAGGAAATGTGGCATTGGATGTAGCCAGGATTCTCCTTTCTCCCTTTGACTTGCTTAAGGTTTGTGAACTCTGCTCTTATTTTATCCTGCTGCGGCAACGTTTTATTTATTCTCGTTGTCATCAAACGACAGTGTCTTAAAGAAAATATTTAAATTCCTTAGTGCAACACATACTCTCATTGGTCCCAAATATGTAGAAGGAAGAAAGTGTTACGTCATGATTCACGGGCAATCTTGTTATGGGGCAGGGTTAATGGACCAGCTGGTCTTTTCCTGCCCATCAATTTAGTATGTTTGTATAAATTATATAAAACTGAAACTCTAATTTGTGAAGCAGAGTAATACAGTTAGCTGGAGCATAGGAGCTTTTCTGTGGTGTAGGCTGAACAGCTAGAAGGTGTGAAACTGAGGGGTTACAGTGCCACCACTGGGAGGATGAAATTGTAAAATGGCAAGTTTACCTAGGCTGTTCAATTATAAATATGAATATAGACATTTTGTAATAGAATGTGTTCAAATGATTTTTAATAGGGAGAAGTTTTTTGAAGTATTCACTAAAGCTTTCATATAAGTATTAGCCATTTTCTGAATGATCCAGTTATGATTTATAGCTGAATATATATTTACAGAAAACAGATATCACCGCATATGCTTTAGAGGCTATAGCAGCTAGTAAGGTAAAGCGGGTGCTACTTGTTGGGAGACGAGGACCGCTTCAGGTGGCGTTTACAATAAAGGTATGGTGTTATTTTCAAGTTGCAACCCATCCCATTACAGCATAAATCCATGGTTTTGCCTTGTGTAAGTGTGCTGTTACTTGGAGCCTGGTGCACTTTTTTTTGTATCACTTCAGTTCACGATATCTTCCGAAAAACCTGATTCACTCCTGGGTGAGTGGTGTGAGACCAGTCCAGGAGGTGTTTTGTATCCTTTGGGATTTGCACCCATTGGAATGTCAAGGCAGCCTGTTGCAAGCTTGTTTTTTTAAAAAAAGAAACCCAGTGCAGTGTTCCACACTGATCAAGAGGTGACTCAATGTCTTGATTCATAGCACATATTTTCCAGCAGTTGATGGTTTGGCAGCTCCCTACATTAAGCACCAGGTCTTTCTTTACAGTGATCAATCTCTGAAGTTGGGTTGGAGTGTTAATCTGAAACGGATCAAGTTACATGATGACCTACTAATTTAACCAAACTTATTGTTGATGTGGAACTCATTCAATAACATTCTGCCTGTTTACTTCTGTATAGTGTCCGGTGTTGATCGTGGATGGCAGAGGGAATGGAAGTTCCTATAGATTTAGTTTTGATTTGATTAGGACTCAGCACTCAGAAGGGCTTTCCAGTGGAGTGTTGTCAATTACCAGGCCTACATACCACCAACAATGAGCCCTGGTCAAGCATTTTAATTTGCCAATTTAGATAGTGATCTTAATATGGAGATTACTGCAAATATGATGACCATTAATGTGGGTTATAAAATTGCAGGACTGATTACTGCCAAAGTGCGATTTCTTGATCGTAGGAGGTAACTTCTGTTTACAGGAGATTTTTTAATAAAACTAGAGTGTCAAACTTTGATTTTTTTAAATCTTACTTCTGAATGGTAATGGTGAAATAAAGAATTATCTTCACTTTAACCATGGTAGTGGGTGTATAGATGATTAATATGTGTAAAGTAGTTTTATTTTATTTTTCCTCTTTTTTTTTTTATAGGAGCTGCGTGAGATGATTAATTTGCCTGGTACTTGTCCAATGCTCGATCCCAGTGATTTTGAGGGGCTCAAACAGATTGTTAAAGGTGAGACTACAGTAGCTTATTTAGTAACTGCTTTGCTGGAGATCTGATTCCATCCCTAAATAAATAAATATTAGCTTTAAAGAAACTTTGTTACATTAAAGCCCAGAATAGACTTTCAAATGGCTGTAGTCTTGTTTAGGAAGGCCTCATAGGTTTTGCCTTTCTTTTGTTCTCGATCCTTCCTTTTAGATGGGACATTGGTCAGGAGTACCAAGTTATGCATTTTTTTCTTTATAATTATAGTAATAGCTTCCAAGCAGCTCTTCTGAATAGAAAATGCTGGTTAAAAAAGATTCGAATGAGGATCTAACCTTTGCTCAAAATTGAAAATGTTTTCAGTGGTTACGTGTTGTAATTTTGCCACTTTTTTTTTTGTTTTTATCATGGATAATTCATCTTCAGAGCACTATCTGTTCTTCTCATGGTCAACGAGATTTCCTCAAGGCCTGAAGTTTAGGTTAGGTTATCAAATCATAGTACAAACAGTCAAAACTGCATTTTTTTTTTTAAATGAAGGTCGGCAAAGTCTGGATTTCTTAATAAAAGCAAAATACTGCGGATGCTGGAAATCCAGAAACTAAAACAAGAAATGCTGGAATCACTCAGCAGGTCTGGCAGCATCTGTGGAAAGAGAAGCAGAGTTAACGTTTCGGGTCAGTGACCCTTCTTCGGAGTTCCGAAGAAGGGTCACTGACCCGAAACGTTAACTCTGCTTCTCTTTCCACAGATGCTGCCAGACCTGCTGAGTGATTCCAGCATTTCTTGTTTTAGTTTCTGGATTTCTTAATTTCTTAACTGATGTGATTTTGTGTAGCACAATGCCAATATGTTACTGCAGTAACCTCTTCTGCAAGTGAAAGCTTCATTGTCTTCTTAGGTAGTCCCTCGGCAACAAGGATGACTTCCTTCCACTCCAGGGTTATGGATCCTTAGGTGACTGAATAGTCCAATTCTGGATCCGCATGCTCTGCCACAGGTGGGGTAGGTGGTGTTTGGTGAGGTGAGAAAATGGGATGCTTGAAGTTCTGAACACTCCTGCTATTTGCACTTGGTCGCTGCCTGGGCACGTTGTTCGAACTGACTGGCACCGTCGCGGATGCTTCTCCATTTTGGGCGGCCTTGGACAAGAGATTCCCACGAATCAGTGGAGATGTCACATTATTTCAGGGAGGCTTTAAGGACATCCTTGTAGCATTTCCTCTGCCTTCCTGGTAACCTCTTTCTGTGATGGAGCTCAGAGTAGAAAGCTTGTTTTGGGAATCTTGCGTCAGGCATGTGGACGATGTGGTCTTCCCAGCATAACTGACTAGCCATGACCAGTGTCTCAATACTGGGGATGTTAGCCTGAGAGAGGACACTGATATTGGAGTGCCTGTCCTGCCACTGAATTTGTAGGATCTTGTGGAGGCACCATTGGTGATCATTCTCCAGGGCTTTGAGATGTCTGCTGTACAGTGTCCATGTTTCTGATGCATACAGGAGGTCAGGAAACGCTGTAGACCATGAGCTTGGTGCCAGGTTTGAGGTCTTTGTCATGAAACGCTCTTTTCCTTAGTTGACTGAAGGCTGCGCTGGTACACTGGAGGCGATGCTGAGTTTCATCGTTGCTGAGAGGAGGCTGCCAAGGTATGGGAAGTGATCCACATTGTCCAGTGGTTCGCTGTGGATCTTGATGGGGGGGCAATATTGCGTTGTGGGAACAGGCTGTTAGAGGACCTTTGTCTTCTGGATGTTTAGCTTAAGGCCCATTCGTTCTTGCGCTTCTGTGAATGCGTCGACGAGGGTTTGAAGCTCGGCCTCTGAATGCGCATACGCAAACATTGTCAGCGTACTGCAGCTCGATGACAAGTTGGAGTGGCCTTGGTTCTGGACTGGAGGTGATGTAGGTTAAATAGTTTGCCGCTCGTCCTGTACAGTAGATCTACTCCGGCAGGGAGCTTCAAGGAGATGAGGTGGAGTGTTGACGCGAGGAAAATGGAAAAGAGCTTTGGTGCGATGACTGCCTTGCTTGACCCCAGTTTGCACTCTGATTAGGTCAGTGGCAGATCGTTTTCCAAGGATTACAGCTTGCATGTCGTTATGCAGCAGGCGGAGGATGGTGACGAATTTCTCTGGGCAGCCAAATTTGAGGATGATCCAGAATCCCTCCTGATTGATAGTCGAAGGCCTTCGTGAGGTCATAGAAGGCCATGTATAAAAGTTGCTGCTGCTGCTCCCTACATTTTTCTTGGAGTTGTCTTGCTGTGAAGATCATTTCCACTGTGTCTCTTGATGGATGGAATCCACATTGTGATTCCGGTAGGAGCTCTTCAGCCACGGGAGGAGGCGGTTGAGAAGGACTCTTGCAATGACCCTCCCTGTGACAGACAGCAGGGATACCCTCTGTAGTTACCACAGTCGGTCTTGTTGCCTTTTTTGAAGATGGTCAGAGTTACGGCATCTGAGATCCCCGGCATGCTCTCCTTCCAGATGAGGGAGATGAGACCATGTATTTCATTTCCCAGGAATTCCCAACTAGTTAGGTGAAACCATTGTCTGTATTTGGATGAGACATATTAAACCAAGGTTGTCTGTCCAGGTGGATGTAAAATATCCATACCTCCATTCGAAGAAGAGCGACAGCGTTTTCCCAGTATCCTGTCTGGCATTTTTATCATAAACACAGTCATCAAACCAGATTAGATGGTCACATATCTTACTTGCTGTTTATGGGACTTTGTGTGCAAATTGACCGCTGTTAGCCTACATAAGTGACTGCACTTCAGATGCAGCTTATTGTGAGCTACTTTGGGGCATTCTAAAAGGTGCTTATTTTATGTTTGTATCCAATATATATGTTGTCTCTGTCATTGTAGAAAATGTTTGGTATTTGTATATAGAAATAATGTAAGCTAACAAATGCAGAAATGTTAATGACCAACAGACAGAAACCCAACTTCATGGACTAATTAGAATCTCAGGGATCTTTTTAAAACCTGACTTCAGTTTGAAAACTTGTGCTTGTGCCTTAAGTTGATGATGCTACCATGTGCTATGTTGTTACTATGTAGGCAAATCTCGGAGAGGTGTAAAAATAATAGGGTAATAGGGGATTTCAACTTAATATCAACTGGGGTAGTCTTAGTGCAAGAGGCTTAAAGGTGGCAGAATTCTTAAAATGTATACAAGAGAGCTTTTTGAGCCAGTGCGTAGAAAGTCCTACAAGAGAAGGGGCAGTACTGGACCTAATCCTCGGGAATGAAGCTGGACAAGTGGTAGAAGTATCAGTGGGGGAGCATTTTGGGGATAGTGACCATAACTCTAAGATTTAAGGTAGTCATGGAAAAGGACAAAGATGGGCCAGAAATAAAGGTACTGAATTGAGGGAAGACAGATTTCAATTTGATAAAACAGGATCTGGCCAAAGTGGACTGGGAGCAGCTACTAGTAGGAAAATCTACATCAGGCCAGTGGGAGGCATTCAAAGAGGAAATAGTGAGAGTTCAGAGTCAACATGTACCCATTAAGGTGAAGGGTAGGATCAACAAGTCCAGGGAACCCTGGATGTCAAGGGATATAGAGTATTGGATCAGGGAAATAAAAGGAGGCTTATGGCAGATTCAGAATGCTGAAAACAGCAGAGGCATTAGAGGAGTGTAGAAAGTGTAGGGGGCTACTTAAAGTAATTAGGAGAGTGAAGAGGGGACATGAAAAAACATTGGCGGTCAATATAAAGGAAAATCCTAAGGCATTTTATAAGTATATTAAGGGCAAGAGGATATCCAGGGAAAGAGTAGGGCCCATTAGGGACCAAAGTGTGTGGAGCCGGAGGACTTGGGTGAGGTTTTAATTGATTACTTTTCATCTGTTTTCACTGTGGAGAACGACCGTGTAGAATTAGAGATCAAGGAGGGGGATTGCGATATACTTGAACATATTAACATTGAAAGGGAGGAAGTATTAGATGCTTTAGTGGGCTTAAAAAGTGGGTAAATCCCCAGGCCCGGATGAGATGTATCCCAAGCTATTGAGAGGCAAGGGAGGTGATGGGGGCACTGACAAATTTTCAGATCCTCTCTGGCCACGGGAGAGATGCCAGAGGACTGGAGGACAGCGAATGTGGTACCATTATTCAAGAAGGGTAGCAGGGATAGACCAGGTAATTGCAGTGGTTGGGAAACTATTGGAAAAAATTCTGAGGGATAGCATTAATCTCCACTTGGAGAGACGGGGATTAATCAGGGATAGTCTGCATGGCTTTGTCAGGGGAGATCGTGTCTAACTAACTTGATTGAATTTTTTGAGGAGGTGACTAGATGTGTAGATGAGGGTAAAGCAGTTGATGTAGTCTACATGGACTTCAGTAAGGCTTTTGTTACGGTCCCGCATGGGAGATTGGTTAAGAAATTGCCCATGGGATCCAGGGCAATTTGGCAAATTGGATCCAAAATTGGCTTGGTGGCAGGAAACAGAGGGTGATGGTTGAGGGTTGTTTTTGCAAGTGGAAGCCTGTGACCAGTGGTGTACCACAGGGATCGGGGCTGGGACCCTTGCTGTTTGTAGTATACATTAATGATTTAGACATGAATATAGGAGGTATGATAACTTCACAGATGACACCAAAATTGGTGATGTTGTAAATAGTGATGAGGAAAGCCTTAGATTACAGGACGATATAGATGGGCAGAGCATTGGCAAATGGAATTTAATTCCGAGAAGTGTGAGGTGATGTATTTTGTGAAGACTAACAAAGCAAGGGAATATACAGTGGATGGTAGGACCCTAGGAAGTAGAGGATCAGAGGGACCTTGGTGTACTTGTCCATAGATCACTGAAGGCAGCAGCAAAGGTAGATAAGGCGGTTAGGAAGGCATATGGGATACTTGCCTTTATTAGCCGAGGCGTTGAATATAAGAGCAGGAAGGTTATGATGGATCTGTATGAAATGCTAGTTAGGCCACAGCTGGAGTACTGTGTACAGTTCTGGGCACCACACTATAGGAAGGATGTGATTGCAGTGGCGAGGGTGCAGAGGAAATTCACCAGGATGTTGCCTGGGCTGGAGCATTTCAGCTGTGAAGAGAGACTGAAAAGGCTCGGGTTGTTTTTCCTTAGAACAGAGAACGATGAGGGGGGACATGATTGAGGTATACAAAATTGAAGGGCATTGATAGATTAGATAGGAAGAGACTTTTTCCCTTAGTGAAGGGGTCAATAACCAGGGGGCATAGATTTAAGGTAAGGGGCAGGAGGTTTAGAGGGGATTTGAGGAAAACATTTTTCACCCAAAGGGTGGTTGGAATCTGGAATACGCTGCCTGAAGAGGTGGTCGAGGCAGGAACCCTCACAACATTTAAGAAGTATTTAGATGAGCACTTGAAATGCTATAGCATACAAGGCTATGGGCCAAGTGCTGGAAAATGGGACTAGAATAGTTAGGTGCTTGATGGCCGGCACAGACACGATGGGCTGAAGGACCTGGTTCTGTGCTGTATGACACTATGACGCTACTTGAGACAGATTTGTCTTATTCTAGTCCTAATTCAATACAAAGAACTTGATCAAATCTTAAAATGGCACTTTCCTTTGGGGAAACCCAGTTGCCGACCGAGAACCATCTGTGTTTTTCCTTTGGTGGATGTTTTAGACAATATGGCCAAGGGAGCAGGCTTCCCTGTAAGCTGTGTATGCACATGTGGCCTTGCAGCAACCTGGAAGATGCAGTGCAGGCACTCACAAGTTGTCCTTTTAAAGATACTGTGGCCATGCAAGAAGATTTAAAGGAACCGCTTTTTCAAATGAACAAGCTGCACCCAGCAAAAAAATTTACAATATCTCAATCATTACAGCTCAGAAGGAGGCGATTTGGCTCATCGTGTGCGCGCTGGCTCTCAAAGAGCAATTAGCCTACTGCCACGCCCCTGCCTTCTCCCTGTAGCTCTGCACATTCTTTTCAGATAACAATCCAATTCCCTCTTGATTGAACCTGCCTCCACCCCACACTTGGGCAGTGCATTCCAGATCCCAACCACTTGCTGTGTGAAAATGTTTTTCCTCATTGCCATTGCTTCTTTTGCCCTTGTTCTTGATCCTTCCTTTAGATGATTCATTGCTCAGGAGTACCAAGTTATGCATTGTATTTATAATTATAGTAATAGATCATTTCCAAGCAGCTCTTCTGCCTTGAACGTGGTGGTTTAAAAATAAAATACGAAGAGGGACCTAATCTTTAACAGACTTGTCCTTGCTTTCAGTGTCTTCTGTCTCTTTGGCGGTAAAGAAATCATTAAACCTAAATTTAATCATGTTGTGTTTCAGACCTGCCAAGGCCAAGAAAGCGGCTGACTGAGCTCATGATAAAAGCTGCTATCGAAATGTCTTTTGGGAGAGAAGCTGAGCACCGATCAGCAGCCACCAAAGAATGGGGCCTTCAGTTCCTGCGGAGCCCCTTGGAAATTATACCGAGTAACGATGGTAAACGGGTGGCTGGGATTCGGCTGTCTGTTACCAAACTGGAGGTAGGCACCGTGCTTCGCATTCTGTGCACCACATCTGTGGTGCATCCAAGATTATCAGTACCCTTATTTTAATGGATGTCAGGCTAAGATTCAAAGTTTGAATTAGAACATTACAGTGCAGTATAGGCCCTTCGGCCCTCGATGTTGCACCAACCTGTGAAACCATCTGACCTACACTATTCCATTTTCATCCATATATCTATCCAATGACCACTTAAATGCCCTTAAAGTTGGCGAGTCTACTACTGCTGCAGGCAGGGCGTTCCACGCCCTTACTACTCTCTGAGTAAAGAAACTACCTCTGTCCTATATCTATCACCCCTCAACTTAAAGCTATGTCCCCTCGTGTTTGCCCTCACTATCCACCCTATCTAACCCTCTGATTATCTTATATGTCTCTATTAAGTCACCTCTCCTCCTTCTCTCCAACGAAAACAGCCTCAGGTCCCCCAGCCTTTCCTCGTAAGACCGTCCCTCCATACCAGGCAACATCCTAGTAAATCTCCTCTGCACCCTTTCCAAAGCTTCCACATCCTTCCTATAATGCGGTGACCAGAACTGCACGCAATACTCCAGGTGCGGTCTCACCAGAGTTTTGTACAGCTGCAGCATGACCTCGTGGCTCCGAAACTCGACCCCCCTACTAATAAAAGCTAACACACCATATGCCTTCTTAACAGCCCTATTAACCTGGGTAGCAACCTTCAGGGATTTATGTACCTGGACACCAAGATCTCTCTGTTCACCTACACTACCAAGAATCTTCCCATTAGCCCAGTACTCTGCATTCCTGTTACTCCTTCCAAAGTGAATCACCTCGCACTTTTCCGCATTAAACTCCATTTGCCATCTCTCAGCCCAGCTCTGCAGCCTATCTATGTCCCTGTGTACCCTACAACATCCTTCACTATCCACAACTCCACCGACCTTAGTGTCATCCGCAAATTTACTAACCCACCCTTCTACACCCTCTTCCAGGTCATTTATAAAAATGACAAACAGCAGTGGCCCCAAAACAGATCCTTGCGGTACACCACTAGTAACTAAACTCCAGGATGAACATTTGCCATCAACCACCACCCTCTGTCTTCTTTCAGCTAGCCAATTTCTGATCCAAAGCTCTAAATCACCTTCAGCCCCATACTTCCGTATTTTCTGCAATAGCCTACTGTGGGGAACCTTATCAAACGCCATACTGAAATCCATATACACCACATCCACTGCTTTACCCTCATCCACCTGTTTGGTCACCTTCTCGAAAAACTCAATAAGGTTTGTGAGGCATGACCTACCGGTCACAAAACCGTGCTGACTATCGCTAATGAACTTATTCTTTTCAAGATGATTATAAATCCTGTCTCTTATAACCTTTTCCAACATTTTACCCACAACTGAAGTAAGGCTCACAGGTCTATAATTACCAGGGCTGTCTCTACTCCCCTTCTTGAACAAGGGGACAACATTTGCTATCCTCCAGTCTTCCGGCACTATTCCTGTCGACAATGACGACATAAAGATCAAGGACAAAGGCTCTGCAATCTCCTCCCTAGCTTCCCAGAGAATCCCAGGATAAATCCCATCTGGCCCAGGGGACTTATCTATTTTCACACTTTCCAAAATTGTTAACACCTCCTTGTGAACCTCAATCCCATCTAGCCTAGTAGCCTGAATCTCAGTATTCTCCTCGACAACATTTTCTTTCTCTACTGTAAATACTGACGCAAAATATTCATTTAACGCTTCCCCTATCTCATCTGATTCCACACACAACTTCCCACTACTATCCTTGATTGGCCCTAATCTAACTCTAGTCATTCTTTTATTCCTGATATACCTATCGAAAGCCTTTAGGGTTTTCCCTGATCCTATCCGCCAATGACTTCTCGTGTCCTCTCCTTGCTCTTCTTAGCTCTCCCTTTAGATCCTTCCTGGCTAGCTTGTAACTCTCAAGCGCCCTAACTGAGCCTTCACGTCTCATCCTAACATAAGCCTTCTTCTTACTCTTGACAAGCGCTTCAACTTCTTTAGTAAACCACGGCTCACTCGCTCGACAACTTCCTCCCTGCCTGACAGGTACATACTTATCAAGGGCACGCAGTAGCTGCTCCTTGAATAAGCTCCACATTTCGATTGTTCCCATCCCCTGCAGTTTCCTTCCCCATCCTACGCATCCTAAATCTTGCCTAATCGCATCATAATTTCCTTTCCCCCAGCTATAATTCTTGCCCTGCGGTATTTACCTGTCCCTGCCCATTGCTAAGGTAAACCTAACGGAATTGTGATCACTATCACCAAAGTGCTCACCTACATCTAAATCTAACACCTGGCCGGGTTCATTTCCCAGTACCAAATCCAATGTGGCATTGCCCCTGGTTGGCCTGTCTACATACTGTGTCAGAAAACCCTCCTGCACACACTGGACAAAAACTGACCCATCTAAAGTACTCGAACTATAGTATTTCCAGTCAATATTTGGAAAGTTAAAGTCTCCCATAACAACTACCCTGTTACACTCGCCCCTGTCGAGAATCATCTTCGCTATCCTTTCCTCTACATCTCTGGAACTATTCGGAGGTCTATAGAAGACTCCTAACAGGGTGACCTCTCCTCTCCTGTTTCTAACCTCGGCCCATACTACCTCAGTAGACGTGTCCTCAAACGTCCTTTCTGCCGCTGTAATACTCTCCTTGATTAACAATGCCACACCCCCCCTTTTACCATCTTCTCTGTTCTTACTGAAACATCTAAATCCCAGAACCTGCAACATCCATTCCTGCCCCTGCTCTACCCATGTCTCCGAAATGGCCACTACATAGAGATCCCAGGTACCAACCCATGCTGCAAGCTCACCCACCTTATTCCGGATGCTCCTGGCGTTGAAGTAGACACACTTCAAACCAGGTTCTTGCTTGCCAGTGCCCTCTTGCGTCCTTGTAACCTTATCCCTGACCTCACTACTCAACATCCTGTACACTGGAACTACAATTTAGGTTCCCATTCCCCTGCTGAATTAGTTTAAACCCCCCTGAAGAGCACTAGCAAATCTCGCCCCGCCCCCCCCCCAGGATATTGGTACCCCTCTGGTTCAGGTGAAGACCATCCTGTTTGAAGAGGTCCCACCTACCCCAGAAAGAGCCCCAATTATCCAGGAAACCAAAACCCTCCCTCCTGCACCATCCCTGCAGCCACGTGTTCAACTCCTCTCTCTCCCTATTCCTCGCTTCGCTATCACGTGGCACGGGCAACAACCCAGAGATAACAACTCTGTTTGTTCTCGCTCTAAGCTTCCACCCTAGCTCCCTGAATTTCTGTCTTAAATCCCCATCTCTCTTCCTACCTATGTCGTTGGTGCCTATGTGGACCACGACTTGGGGCTGCTCCCCCTTCCCCCCCCCCCCCCCACCAAGGATCCCAAAAACACGATCCGAGACATCACGAACCCTGGCACCTGGGAGGCAACACACCAACAGTGAGTCTCTTGTTCCCACAGAACCTCCTATCTGTTCCCCTAACTATGGAGTCCCCAATGACTAATGCTCTGCTCCTCTTCCCCCTTCCCTTCTGAGCAACAGGGACGGACTCTGTGCCAGATACCTGTACCCCATTGCTTACCCCTGGTAAGTCGTCCCCCGCAACAGTATCCAAAACGGTATACCTGTTGTTGAGGGAAACGGCCACAGGGGATCCCTGCACTGCCTGCTTCCATTCCCTCTATTCTAAATTCCCAACAAATCTACTGAAAAAACAAAAAAAAAATCAAAACTTGTTAGGTTAGCAATCCAACGGACAGAACTTCTTAAATAAAAAGCTTACCTTATCAACACACCAGAGTCCTTTTTTTTTGTTAGAGGAGGAGGGTGGGTGGGAGACACTACACGTGTAGTGTCTCCGGTACAGCCACCACCCAAATATATAGTTTTTACTTACCCAGCAGTCCCCTGGTCCTCCGAAAACAAAAGGGAATTAACTTTTAACTTACACTGAAATTGACTTGCCAGCTGCAAGTTCGCTCCCGCACCTCCGCTACTGTCAAAGCTGCTGCCACCATTGGGGTTGGAGAGTTGAAGAAATGATGTTTAATGCCACTGCTGGTGGATTTGTAATTCGTTGATGCTTGCCATACTGCTGCATCTGTGTTCTGACAGTTCTGGCCTCTTCTTTCGCTGCTGCTCCATTGGTGACTGTGCCTTCAGCTGCTAGGCCTTAAGCTTTGGAATTGTCTCTCTAAATCTCTACAACTCTCTACCTCCCTGTCCTCTAAATTATTCCTTAAAACCTATCTCTTTGACCAAGCATTTGGTCACCTGTCCTCATAAGAAATCAGAGCAGGTGTAGGCCCTTCGAATCTGCTCTGCCATTTAATAAGATCATGGCTGATCTATCTGAACTCCACCTATTGACACTATCTCCGTCCGTTAATTCCTTCCCAAAAATTATCTCCTAATATGGCTCAGTAGCAAGTATAATCGGATAAAACTTCTGTGAAGTGCCTTGGGATTACTATGTTAAAGGTACAATATAAATTCAAGTTGATGTATTGATGCATCAATTGGACATTAAATGCTGCCTGTTTTGTTCTTTTGGTAACTGAACAATATATGTTACAAATTAAGTATACTTAACTTTGCATCTTCTATGCTGGATAATGAGACTGAGCTTGTATATGTTTGGTTTGACTGCTGGAGAACATTTCTCTTCCCTGAGGGTTCAGGAGAGTCTGCAAAGGCCATTCAGACAGATGACACTGAAGACCTGGAATGTGGATTAGTGCTGAGCAGCATTGGCTACAAAAGCCATCCCATTGACCCATCTGTTCCATTTGATCAGCAGCAAGGGATTATCCCAAATAATTTGGGACGGGTCCTGCATGCACCAGGTTAGTTGGTAGCTATACAGAGCGAGACATTAAGCGACGTTCCATCAGCATCCGTAAAGAGAAACATTGGGCTAACATTTTGGGTATGGACCTATTGTCTGAACCAGAGTTCCAACAGAGGTCTTCACGTGAAACATCAACCCACTTTACTCTTCACAGAAGATGCAGGATCATCTGTGTATTTTCAGTGTTGCAGTTCACTATCTCAACGATGGGCCTATCTTTTAGCATTGTGTTGGGCTGATTTAGCAGTTGTAAGCAAGTTTTATGCTGTGAATGTTTTAACAGCCCCTCCTGCGATGCTTTACATCAGACAATGTATTCCACATGTAACATTACTTATTGCACCAAATGGGCTGCTACACATTTCAATTAATATTGTGGTTTCCTCCCTGCTCCCACAATTCTGAACAAACTTGAAATTACAGTAATGCTCTCAGTGGTTCCCTATTGTGTTTGTTCCCACTTCTGATTTATAATGAAGAAATTGAACTCCAGAACCTTGTAGGTTGTTTTGTGGGGAAATCGTATCTTCGAGGATTTGCTGTCTCTTTTTTCTGTAGGTTAAAGAACTAATCGTATTGTACAAATCAAGGTCATTTTGGTAATCTGAGGCCTGTGAGGTCTGACTTTTTAAAATTCATGTCCCTGGATACCACCTTGTAGCTCACAGCACTGAAGGGGGATGTAGGAAATGTAATGGTTTTTGCAGTGACCCAGGTTGAAGATCACTTTACTGTTACACCAGTAGTAAATTGAAAAATTCATCCTGTTATTTATAGCGTAAACTTCCATTTTGGCACAAATTTAAATTAAGTGGAAGTTTGAAAGCCTGTGCATTGGAGGAAGTTGTGCTTGAAAATGTGGCAAAAATATATTTAACAAGCAGGGGCCAGCACAACCAAGAGGTTAGTCAGGAGGTTATTGACTTTGAACTCATGTGGACATTAGTTATGTAGTTTCTGCTCTGCATCCAAAGATTGACTGGTTTACAATCTTAGACATTGTCAAATTTTAAGTCTATCTCATCAGAATGTTGTGTACTGTATCCCTTTCACAACTCTCTGATTTAAATAAACTTTATGTAAGTTTTAAAACTTATGCTGCATTTGTTGAAAGTCTAATATTGAGAAATGTTAAAATTGTGGCATAAATTCAGGATTGTGTAGCGAAGTACACTGAGTGCTACATGAATGCAGTCTTAATATAGTTTTATTTCATTGTGAATGTTTAAACTTTGTAGTGCAGTGACCTTTGTTTATTAGCACAGTAATTATATTATTGAATCAGCAATGCAGAGAATTTTCAAAGTTTAAATACCACCATGGCTGTTTCAGACATTGCATTCTTTAAAAAAAAAATTTGGAAATAGAAAGCTGGAAACTGTAAAAGTGACAAATTGGATATCATTGTTGTAAAAACGCACGTGTCACTAATGTCCTTTCAGGGTTGAAAACCTGTCATCTTTACCTTGTCTAGGCTATGTGATTTCAGCCCAAAGCCTATGTGGTTGACTCTTAATTGCTGACCTGAAATGACCTGGCAAACCACTCAGTTGTATCAAGGAGGCAGTCCACCACCTTGGGGCAATTAGGGATCAGCAATAAATGATGGCATTGCAAGTGAATTGCAATAACAAAGTGACTCCTGACAATGTAGGGCATGTGCAGAGTGATCACAGACCATCAGTGCGTGCGAACATTTGCCAGCTTGCCAGTAGGAAAATGCATGTTAATGTCGCCACGCAATGACTTCCTCACCCTTCAATGGCCACAATGGCTGTCTCCATTCCCCTGAACGGTACCCCACTCCCTCCCACCATACCCGCTTCAATCGCCACTTTCAGTTTCCGGCTCCATCACACCTCGCCGCTGTCTTCCTTTGGCCACTCGCTCTCTCGCCTTTGCCGCTCTCCCCTTGGCTGCTGGCTTCCAGTGTCGCCACATGTCTTCCCTCCCCTCCCCAGCCGCTCTCACCTGCCCTTGCTGCTTGCACCCCCCCGAAATAAAACCTGGCCACTCGTTTCCCATGTCACCACTCTTACCATCCCCCCCCCCCCCCCCCCAGCCACTCGCTTCCTTCCGCGCGCTCGCCCACACCCCCCCCCCCCCCCCAAGGCCGTTCGCTGCTGACCTTGCTTCCCTCTTTGGCCGATCGCTCCCTGCTGCGCCGCCCGAAGAAGTGGCAGGGAATGAGCCACAGAAGCAGTAAGGCAGGGAGCAAGGGGTAACGCAGGAGCGAGTGGCCAAGAAGAGGGAAACAGCGAGGCCTGGAGCGAGCGGCCGGCGGGGATTGGGATGGGTGTAGAGTGCAGAGAGCGGCTGAAGTGGCGAGGGTGGGATTAAGTGGCTGAGGGAAGGCAGCGACAAGACGGGGAGCAAGTGGTTGAGGGGGAGAAGTGGCAAGGTGGGGAACGAGTGGCAAGCAGACAGGCGCAGGAGGGAGCGGTGAAGAGAAGCATGATGGCAGGAGGGAGCGGGTTATAGTTGGGGGTGGGGTGTAGGCAGTGGTCGCAACCACTTAGGATTTGGGTTTAAGGCTTCATTTACTTTTTGACAAATTGAGCAGTGCCATCTTTATTACTGGCAGCTGTCTGAGATGTTGCAGACAGTGACGTTTCAGTGGATGAGGCTGTATTTGCGCATGTGCCAGTAATGCACTGCCTAGTGGTTGTGCTGTCAGAAAATGCAGCCTTGCAATAAAGTTTGCACTGTGGCACAGGTGAAATTATGCAGATGAATATTTGCCAGGTGGATGAATTGGAAATGTTGGATGTAATTAGTTCATAGCATCAAGTAGGCTTCTTGAAGAAGCAAATTTACCAGTGAATCTGGGAAGCTCTTCTAAATGAGGTGAGGTTTGAGTCATCAGGTTTTTTTGTCAGTGGATAGAGACCAGAAAAACCTGGAAATTAAACATATATTCTTCAAATGCACATGGATGGGTGTGAAATAATTCTCGATGGATTGTGTAATACATTGTTTGTTTTTCCAATACTTAATTTGTCATTTTTACCATTTCAACCTTTTCAGGCCTTTACTGCAGTGGCTGGGTGAAAAGGGGACCCACAGGGGTTATTGTAACCACGATGCACGATGGCTTTGAGACAGCTGAGTCTTTGCTGGAGGATGTGCGGTTAGGATTACTGGATGTGTCTACTTCAAAAGGAGGATGTGAAGTAATTGAAGCTTTGCTTAAACTAAGAGGTGTGTAGTTTAAAAGATGTTCTTCACAATTAATTGAGCAATTCCAAAAGATATTCTTCTAATTGTGTTCTCAATCCATGGAAATGCCTCCTTTCTGTGATTTATGTAATTCAGTTTCCAGACAGCAGGGACACTATCTCAGTTTTAGTTCTGCATTTTGGGGGGAGAAAAGATAAACTTAAGGATTAATTTTGGATCTTTTTGCATAATCCTTGTATCTTTTGAACCAACATGTGAATGTACCACCAAGAAACATGGCAAGCAAAACCGCATGATTTGAGAGATCTTATCTCCTAAAGGCACAGTTGCCCAGAGTTAATACATAATGTTAGGGTAGCTTTCTTGTTTTAAGTCAGAAGGTTGTGGCTACACACCGGGAACTGAATACCTAAGGTGACAGCCTAATGCAGCGCTGAGGGAATGATGCAGCATTGGATGGACTTTATCTTTGAATGAGAGGCCAAACTGAGGCCCCATCTCCCTGTTCTGGTAGTTCAGGAGGATATTAAGGAACTAATGAGATTATTTGAAGAGCAGGGAGTTCTGCTGTCCTGGCTAACTTTCCCCTCTCAACCACAAGCATGTCATTGGTTATTCAATTCCTAGCTGTTTGTGGGAACTTAGATTGTGCAGAATTAGAGCCCTGTTTGCTTATATGTGATTTGCCCTTTAAAATAATTCATTTTACATTGGCATATTCTGTTTTATGGAGTTAGAATATGAAAATTGCTCTTTCATTCCTGTTTGTTGATTACTGTGGTAAGACTGACATTTTGAATGGATTTTAAAAAGATTTTTGTGAATGTGTGTGTGTGTATATATATAACTGGGTTTTAAAATCTGGTTTTAGGTGTACGCCCAGTTTCATTTTCTGGATGGGAAAAGATTGACTCTGTTGAAGTGGCAATTGGAGAAAAAGCAGGCAAGCCCAGGGAGAAACTGCTGGGTGTGCAAGAAATGATAGAGGTGGCCAGTCAGTAAATGAGCTGCTCATGAAGATGCCCACACAGATCAAAAGTTGTACAGATTGGATGTGTCCTATCCCGGAGACCATTCTCAGTGTCTGGTTTAATGCCGAACAGTTTTTCTGTCTTTTTGTTCTTGGTTTAAAAAGGCAGGATCACAAAGATTAACATGAATAAGGAAGCCCAATTGGCCCATCTTGGGTCATCCTTGTAGACAAGCCTACTGTTCCCTACTGAATCGCAGTATCTAACTGATTCTTAAATGAATTAAGTTTTTGTCTTCGCAACCTGAAGATTGTCTACAGAAAAACTTCTGTTAGGCCTAAATTTGAATTTCCAGTGTAGAGTTACACCCACTTTCCCCTACCATTCCCTAATTTGCTGTTTGTGTGCCACTTATTATCTTGAGCATCTTTTATAAGGTCTCATCTCAGTTGAAGAACCTAAATTCCTTTAGTTTTTCCTCGTAACCAGAACCACTTCATGGTTTTCACAGAATAAAAGCATTGAATTGCAGAATGTGATCCCTAAAACACCAGTGAAAATGTCAGGAAATAATTAATCTCTTCAGTCACTGTGAATCAGTGGGGCTTGTCCATAACTCGGTCATCTTTCATTAGCATCTGTACTGCCCCTGGGGCTTGAATGCTTTCCTTGTGTCTTAGTGAGAAAACCTGGACTGTGCATTTAAGATGTGGTCTAGGTTGAGTACTGTACTATTTCAGCACGATATCCTATAACTTATCTGATTCAGCGCCATAATTCAACATGCTATTTGGTTGCTGCTCCACAGCGACTGGGCATGTTAAGTACTGAATTTGCTAACAACCCTAGATCTTTCAATTTCTCTCAACTGTGACTACTCTGACACCATTGAAACAGTGTGTGTCATCCATTCTCCATCCCCCCCCCCCCCCCCCCCGCAACATTCGTACCTTCCACTTATCCGTTTAGTCTGCCATTATACCGCCTTTGTCCAGTTCATTTTGCGTGTCCTTGGCTGCGTCGTCAGATTCGACTTTGCTCCCTCGCCTTTTTTGATCAATTTGTATTGAGCTCAAGTGCAAGACCTTCTTGTAAATAAGAAACAGTAGGGACCCTAATACAGATCCACTCTTCTCTCTTCTGCTTCTTTCCCCGCCACAACCCACAGTCTTTGGAGGCACAATTTAGTAAGCTTAACTAGACTGAATTTCTGCTATGCTCTTTTTAAAATTTAAATATACACCGCAGTTTTCTTCCACCTATAACCAAATACTAAAGCCTTTACAGCTGGTGTTGGATTATTATTTTGTATCCCTGGCTGAAGGAGCTTCAAATGAACACTGCTAGGAGCCCTGAAAAAGGTACGTTTGTCTGTACAGTAATTCCTTGTTTTATGTGGTACATGCGTTCTTAAAGTGCTGCATTAAGTGAAAGAAAATTCCCCATGAGGATAGAGATATTGCGTGCAACAATTACAATAATTTTTAATTTAAAAAAAAATTAACAATTCCACGTTATTGTGGGTGGGGTGGAGTGGAGAGTGGTGAAGTTATTGGGGAGGTCGGAGGCGTAGGATCGTTAGCTGATAGAGACGGAGCCATAAGGGGCTGCGCATCTTTGGAGGTTGAAGGCCTAGGAACATCAGAATCATCACTTGAGGTTGCCTTTTTGGTAGATTTTATAAATTTGTCAAATGACAGTTGTTTTAGTCTCCATTTTATTTCTTTATGAAGCTCATGGTAACCATGCATGGCACCATTCATTAGTCTGCCTTCTCCAACTTCAAAGGTTGCCAATGTTTAATCAAAATGATGGAAAGCTTTTGATAACCTCTTGGTAGTTGAAATGCAAGCAGCAGGTGCAACGTTAGCAACCTCCTGTTCCTTCTCTCCTTGCTCATGCAGTTGCATCAGCTCTCAATTTGACAACTCCTCTTTGTGCGATGCTAACAGCTCCTCCATGTCCGCCTGCTTTACCTTCTCAAAACCAATCTCTTTGTCTAAGTTAACAATCTGAAGTCTTGCTTTTGTCATATCCTTGACCATCTGGAAGCCCCTAAAGTCGAACACATTCAGGCCACAATTTTCCCCAAACTCTATTTGACACCCCGCCCCCCCCCCCTCCTCCACTCACCCACCACAATAACAAGCAACCACCACCATCTGAGGTAAATTAAATTGTTAAATTTTTAAAATAAAAATATTGCACAAGAGAAAATCTATCCTTAAATTCTCCTGATTCTTGACAATGCTCCCAGTCATCCTCCAAACATTGTTGATCTTTTGGAGAACTTTAAGGTTGTTTTCCAAACACCAACCATGACATCATTGATGCAACTCATGGATCAAGGTTCAATAGCCTCATTCAAGATGTATTATTTATGCAGAATCTTCACCAAATTAAACAGACAATTGAGGAGTTTTGGCATATCTTCAATATCATGGATGCCATCGATATCATTGCCAAGACGTGGGCTGAAGTATTGTCTGCCTGCTGTTCTTTGTGGAAGTAAACAGTAAACCATTCTAGGAAAATACCCCCTGTTACCCAGCCTTTAGTGTTGGATCATCAGATAACAGGAAGATGTTCCTTTGAATAACCCCTCAAAGCTCTCTGTTCAGCATGATCACCCATTAATGGTCTTAACTTGTCACCTTCAGCATTTCCACCAAGCAAGAATGTGCAACGATCTTTAGCAGGTTTAAATCTGAGCGCAGATTTTTCTTCTTTGGAGATGTATGTTCTTGAAGGAATACGTTTCCAGTAAAGACCAGTCTCATCAACATTCATCACCTTAGTGGGATAGCCACCTTCAATAATTTTTTCCCAAGTATTTGGAGAAATTTTCGGCTGCTTCAGTAGCAGCAGCAGTTTCACCAATCAGTTTAATAATGCAGTCAAATTACTGCATCTCTTCAAGCGTTTGTAGCATCTGTGACTTGCAACAAAAGGTTTTATTTCAGATGCACCAGGTTCTTTTTTTCAAGTCTTTGTACAAGATTTTAGCTTTCTCCCGCATAACAAGCGAGCCTAGGAGCACATTTTGTTGATTTTTGTGTTCAATCTAGGTACTCAATCTTATTTTCCATCATGTTTGATCACGTACGACATTTTCGTAGCACTTAAAGCGGTCATACTTTTGCAACTTGCTTTAATCTTATCTGCATTTGCACAAATTGTCCTTTAATGCTGATTTACATAGAGCTTATCTAATGGCGACAACGCGTTTATCTCACTCACTCACTCGATCAGTTGGTCACCCTAAAAAAAAAAAAAAAAAAATTTCCTTTGCTTCTTGCTCACCGAGACATGCAGCACTCGGTCGCTTTGCACTCATGATTTCAATGGACGGCACTGATACAGCAGGGTAAATCGCGGTAAAGTTTGGTAAGATCCATACAATTATTCACACAGTAAAGATGGCAGGATAAAGAACTGAGATTAGGATACGTGTAGATCCACAATTCCCACACTGCTTAGTGCAGCAAGGTTCTGCACTTGGTCCATCGCTGACCGCTAGAAACCATGTTATGATGGGCACGTTCCGTCTGGTGCGAAAAGTGATCCCTAATAGAAAAACTGTTATAGCAAATGCGTTGTGAAAATGTGTTGAGGTATTACTGTACCTCTTTGTCCCATCCCCTCTCTTTCACCCAGTTCATTTTTTAGTCACCAAATGCAGCACTATAGCTTTCATAAGTATAACTACAGATGGTGGAGGTTTTTCAGCCCATTTAACTAAACCTTTTGTAGAAACTTAGTTTCTTCCCCATTACAGTAGTGAATTGCCTCTTAAATGACTCCCACATTTTCACCTCCAGTCCCTTACTCGAGGATTATAAGCATTAATCACTTTGTGCGAAAAGGTGCATCCTGACATCAGTCATTTTACTATTTTGTGCCTATGTCTTGCATTTGTAATAAATTAGTGGGAGCTGCTCATAGCTCAATCATCTTACACTAGAATCTGTTCTGCCCCTGGGATGGGGCTTCAGTGTTTTTCCCATGTTTTGGTGAGCAAATCTTGACTATAATGTTCAGGATTAACCTTTTCTATCCACTTCTCTTGCTTCTTTCTCATTTACTCAAGATTGAGGAATCCTAGGTTGTTCTATTCTTTCCACATAAACAGAATGTTTAATTCTGGAAATGGAAAAGTTTTACAGCTTCTGTTGGACGCTAGGAGTGGGGTCAAGAAAAGCTGCAACAGTTCATATGACTTAAAGGACTACATAAGCAGATGAGGAGCTGCGTGCACGAACTGCTCATACAGCATGGTTTTTTTTTAAGCCCGCTAGATCTGACAACTAACTCGTCCCAGCCAAGCTGGGAAATATTTAAAATGCAAGAAAGGTCAATCTATTGGTGCATTTTGCTGTATTTAGTGTGCATAGCCAATGCAAAATCTAGTTTTATAGCAGGAAACCCATAGCAGTTTTGCATTAATGTGTTTAGAAAAAAAAAAAAATCCTAGTTTATTGGGACTTAACTGCATCAATCTGATTTACAGGCTGAAATTGAGGAATCCGCCCATCAGTGCAGGTAGTGGAATAAGTGTGTTCCTCATTCAGTTCTGCGTTATTTGACTAAAGGTTATATGGTGAACCCTGTATTTACTAGAGTTAGGCCTAAAGAGATCAAACCAGTTTGCTTAGAATTCTAGCAATTGTAAACATCCGAATACTTTTCAGTTGGAATGCAGTTTGGGGTTCAAGTTTAAATTGGAACTACTGCACTCAAGATTGGCGGCTACTTAATTAGCAAGTTACAGTCAGTGATCTAGCTCGTAAGCTTTTACATTGGCCTCAGATTGTGCAGGTCATCTTGGAAGCTGATCTTAGCAAATGTAGCAAGGTAGCATTGCTGCTGCTCGGTGTGCCATTGACTTGTGCAATGGGGAACTGTTGGCCTTAGAGGGATGCTTGGGCCAATGTGAAAGCAATTTTAAAATGCAAGAAAGTTTGTTCACCGGTTGATAGCATTGCAGTTAAACTCTGAGAAATGGCCAACATAGATTTGAGAATAAAGGCAATGCTTTGTTTCCAACAAGAAACGCTACTACTCAAGGTTAGGCCTTTGACGTCCAGCAGTATGGATGTAGCTAGTTTAGTTAACACAATTAAGCCATTCTGTATAACATTGAATTTTTGCATAAATTTCCTCAAAGTTTTCATTTGCGTTGATGTACTTGGACAAAAGAGCTGAACTCCAGAAATGAGGTGAGAGTGACTGCTCTTGACATCAAGGCAGCATTTGACCTAGTATGGCATCAAGGAGGGAAAATTCTGCATTAGTTGGAGTCGTACCTAGCACAAAGGAGGATGGTTGTGGTTGTTGGAGGTCAATCATCTCAGTCCCAGGATAACACTGCAGGAGTTCCTCAGGGTAGTGTCCTAGGCCCAACCATCTTCAGCTACTTTATCAATGACCTTGCCTCCATTATAAGGTCAGAAATGGGGTTGTTAGCTGATGCTTGTGAATGTCAGCACTATTCATGACTCCTTGGATACTGAAGCAGCCCATGTCCACATGCAGCAAGACCTGGACAACATCCAGGCTTGGGCTGATAAGTGGCAAGTAACATTCATCTCACACAAGTGTCAGGCAATGACCATCTTCAACAAGAGAGAATGTAACCTTCCCTTGATGTTCAATGGCATTGCCATTGCTAATTCCTCCATTATGAGCATCCTGGGGGTCACCAGTGATCAGAAACTGAACTGGACCAGCCACATAAATACTGTGGCTACAAGAGCTGCTGCTGCGAGTAACTCGCCTCCTGTCTCCCCAGTGCCTGTTCACCCTTTACAAGGCGCAAGTCAGGAGTGTGATGGAATACTCTCCACTTGCCTGGATGAGTGCAGCTCCAACAACACTCAAGAAGCTTGACACCATCCTGGACAAAGCAGCCTGCTTGATTAGCACCCCATTCCACCACCTTCAAACTTCACTCCCTTTGCCTCTGATGCACATTGGCAGCAGTGTGTACCACATACAAGATGCACTGCAGTGACTCACCAAGGCACCTTCGATAGCACCTTCCAAACCCACTACCACTACCACCTGCAAGGTCCCCTCCAAGACACGCACCATCCTGACTTGGAACTATGTTGCCGTTCCTTCACTGTCGCTGGGTCAAAATCCTGGAACTCCCATCCTAACAGCAGTGTGGGTGTACCTATGCCCCGAGGACTGCAGCGGTTCAAGAAGGCAGCTCACCACCACCTTCTCAAGGGCAATTAGGGATGGGTAATAAATGCTGGTCTAGCCAGCGATGCCCACATTCCCTGAACAAATTTTAAAAAAAATGTATTCTGGTCTGCAATGTTCAAAGTTGCACAACGCAATTCATATTAATCCACTCAATAGTTTTGGAGCTTACAGTCTGTTTCTGCCGATATGGCTCAGCCTCTACTGACATTTTGTTACAGAACAGTAGAATATTGAAACTCCCAACATTAAGGAACCAATTACAATGGCTAGTACAGTGGGGGATTCTCTTAGTATACAGCTGCCTTTGCAATTAAGTGAAGGGAACTTTTTTTTTGCATCTAATAAGCTATAAATGATCTTGAAGTGCTTGATACGGTGGATGCATGCAGGTGGTCCATTGCCTGTCATAATTATTCACGTTACTACCCACTTTGTGCCAGTTTCTGCTTACAAGTATTTTACTGACATTTCTTTACAGCATGGGGAAATAAATCCAGTGGGACTGTGTGGCTCTACACACCTGGCTGCTCACGTGTGACATTGGAAAAGGCTTAGGAGCAGTGGGTCCATGTCTCAGCATGCAGAGTTTGAGCAGGAAAGAACCTTTTTCTAAGTGGATCAATAAGGAGTTTGAAGTGGGTAGCTACAGTGTGTATAAAAAAAAAAAAGTTAATTGCCTGCTACTGATGTACCTCAATTTTAGGATCCTGGCAACTTGAGCATTTCCAATTTGGAAATACTGCTGTCAAAATGTTTTATTGTTGTGGATCGCTAATCCATTTATTATAAGTGTGAAACATTAGAAAATAGGTTTGCTGATAGTGTTGTGAAAAGTAGACCAGAAGTGCGGGTGACTCTGATTTCCTGTTGTACGCCACAGTTGAGTCTGGAGTCAATCCCATGTGTAATATGCACATCCTTGAATCAGACGGAGAACTCTTCCCCTGATGAAGCTCCGTTGTGTACGTTAGCCTAATGTAAACCTAACCCTACTCTGTCCTTTTGATCTGCATGGGTTGGCTCTGATCAATCAATAGCATCATTCTGATGTTGCTCCATATCATTTTTCCCCTACATATCTTTGTTTTAAGGCCTGAGATTTGCAGCAGCATTAAAACTGGTATTTAGTCAGCTGTATCACTTATTAAAGGCAAAAGCAGGCCTTGAGTCAGCTTAACTTTGAAAGACTTGACTATACTTGCAAACCAGGATTTAAATGGAACTGGTCAGTCCTATTGACTCTGCTTTATAGTACTTTTAATGCCTTTTTAAATCTGTTAGAACATGTTAATTTTGTTTCTTTTTGTGTGTGAAATATAATGAACAATTTTCTGTGAAAATATGCTTTTGTACAAGTTCAATTAAGACTCATAACTTGAATTCAAATGTATTGAAATAGTGCCATTTAATAAAATGAAATAGGAAAGTGACAACTGCCATTTGTTAGCTATTTTGCTTTTCCCAAAATACCTCTTTTTGGATTGCATCGCTTACAAATTTAGCAAGGATTCTTGTCAATGTTGCACAATTATTGCTTGCTACAAGGAGGTCCTAGACAATTTATTTCTGTGTAGCAAAGACTGGGGATGAGTGGGCAATGTTGTTTGCTTAGAAGAGACAATAATTGAGAATAGTTTATATTTTAGTAAGAAACCTTAAGAAATTGGAATTGATCGATGAGCAACTGACCTTTGCTAGCAAGTTGTCAGCTTGGCTCAGTTGGTATATTACATAGGAACATATGAATTTGGAGCGGGAGTAGGCCATTCGCCCCCTCAAGCCTGCTCTGCCATTTGATAAGATCATGGCTGATCAGATTGTGGCCTCAACTCTCCTTTCTACTCCCTATACCCTTTTGTCTCCCTTGTCAAATAAAGCATCTATCTAACTTAGCCTTAAAAAATATTCAATGACCCTGCCTCCACTGCTATTTGGGGAAGAGAATTCCCTAATGACCCTCCAGAGAAAATTTTCTCCTCATCTCTGTTTTAAATAGGAGATCCCTTATTTTTGAACTCTGACCCCTGGTTCTAGTCTCACATAAGGGGAAACATCTCTCAGGATCCACCCTGTCAAGTCCCCTCAAGATCTTCCATTTTAAAAAGATCGCCTCTTCTAAACTGCACTGAATGCAGGCCCAACCTTTCCTCATAAGATAACCCCTTCATCCCAGGAATTAGTTGAGTGAACCTTCTCTGAACTGCTTCTAATGCAATTATATCCTTTTAAGTAAGGAGACCAAAACTGCACACAGTACTCCAGATGTGGTCTCACCAATACCCTGTACAACTGTTGCAAAACTTCCTTACTTTTATATTCCATTCTCCTTGCAATAAATGACAACATTCCATTTGCCTTCCTAACCACTTGCTGTTCCTGCATACAACCTTTTTGTGATTTATGTACCAGGACATCCAGGTCTGTCTATACTGCAGATTTCTGCAATCTCGCCGTTTAAATAATATATTGCTTTTTTATTCTTCCTACCAAAATGGACAAGTTCACTTTTTCTCACATTATACGCCATCTACCAAATTTTTGCCCACTCACTTAACCTATCTAAATCCCTTTGCAAACTCCTTATGCCCTCCTCACAACTTCATCTCCTACTTATCTTTGTGTCATCAGCAAATTTAGCAACTATACATTGGTCCCTTCATCCAAGTCATTGATATAGATTATAAAGAGTTGAGGGCCCAAGCACTGTGGCCCTTTATGGACCTCAGTCAGGTCACCTAAGCCCATGTTGCTCTAAAGTAAATAGTCATTATGGCACAGAATGAGGCCATTCAGCCCATTGAGTCAATGCTGGCTCTCTATATAGCAATCCAGTCAGTCCTATTCCCCGTGGACCTGTAAGTTTAGTTCCCTTAAGTGCATATCCATTTTCCTTTTGAAATCATTAATCATCTCCACTTCCATCACCTTTGTAGCCAGTGAGTTTCAGGTCATTACCACTCGCTACTTTTAAAAATAAAAGTTCTTCTTCACATCACCCTTGCTTCTCTTGCCCAAAAACCTTAAATCTGTGTACTGTGGTCCTTGTACCATTGGCTAATGGGAACAGCTTTTCTTTATCTACCTCACCTCATCCAAACCTGTCATAATCTTGAACACCTTTATCAGATCTCGCCTCAACCTCCTTTGCTCCAAGGAGAACAACCCCAGCTTTTCCAACCTAACCTTGTAGTTAAAATCCCTGGAACCATTCTGGTAAATCTCCTTTGCACCCTCTCAAGGACCCTCACATCCTTCCTAATGTGTGCTGATCAGAACTGGATGCAATACTCTAGAGCATTAAAAAGGTTCAGCATAACCTCTCTGCTTTTGTACTCAATACTTCTATTTTTGAAGCCCAAGATCCCTTATGCTTTGTTAACTATTCTCAATATGTCCTACCACCTTCAACGTTCTGTGCACATGAAACCCAAGGTCCCTCTGAGCCTGCATACTCTTTAGAGCTGTGCTATTAAGTCTATATTGCCTCTCTATCCCTTTTGCCAAAATGCATCACCTCACACTTCTGCCACTTGACCAAGGTCGTTGAGCCTACCTGAGGTTCTTTTAAGCTAGGAATTATTCTTGTATCTTCTGAATTTTTTCTAACGCCGATATGTTCCCCCAGCACATGAGACCAAAACTGGGTTCAGTACTGCAGATGTCATCTAGCTAGCAACCTGTACAAGACGGTAGTATCCTTTGATTTGTCGTGAATGGTTCTATTAATACAACCTAATGCCCTGTTCGATTTAGTTACAGCTTCTCTACATTAGTCATGAACTTTTAGTGATTTGCATATAATAATACTTGGATCTTTTTCTCTCATAACCACCTTCAATTTTGCAAATGATGGATGTTTTTTAGTTTAGAGATACAGCACTGAAACAGGCCCTTCGGCCCACCGAGTCTGTGCCGACCATCAACCACCCATTTATACTAATCCTACACTAATCCCATATTCCTACCACATCCCCACCTGTTCCTATATTTCCTTACCACCTACCTATACTAGGGGCAATTTATAATGGCCAATTAACCTATCGACCTGCAAGTCTTTGGCATGTGGGAGGAAACCGGAGCACCCGGAGGAAACCCACGCAGACACAGGGAGAACTTGCAAACTCCACACAGGCAGTACCCAGAATTGAACCTGGGTCGCTGGAGCTGAGAGGCTGTGGTGCCCTTCCAACATGCATAACCCAAATTTAAGTTAAATGCCATCTGATAACGTGTGGCACACTCCCCAATCGCATCTAAATTTCTTTGCTTTTGATGTGACTCCTCTACTGTTCCAGTATGGATTTTGGTATCACCTGCAAACATACTGACCATACAACCCACACCACTGACAGCAAACAGTAGCGTGCCTAGGATTGATCCCTGGGGGCCACCAGTAGTAAAATGCCTCTAGGCTAATCCACATCCGTTAACTACAATCTTTCAGCTGCAAGAGTGAATCCAATCCTTATCCACTATCCAAGTGACTTCCTTTGGGGGAAAAAAAACTCATCAAATTTGTAAAGCATAGCCTACCTACTTTTCTGTTGTCATCCGTCTATCCTCATAATCTTTCCCATCTCTTTCTGCGTCACTCCATCCTCACTATTTAACATCACTCGATAGGTTATGGCTCGGGTAAATTGGAGCAGAGTGCACTATCCCCAACTGGGCATAATCTGAAATAGAAACGACACAAAAGGAGCGGATGTGTTTTTCTCCATTGGGTCTACAGTTTGATGCTAGCATTCATAACCTATGTTGTTGGGTTACACTCAGGCCTGTGCTTGTGCCTTTTTGATCCGCACAATCACATCAGGACCTGAGTTAGCTGAGACTTGAATCTGTGTCCCTGCCCATTCTGTGCTATTGAGTGATGGTGGCTGTTGCACAATGTTCCTGCACTTTGGAAAAGAATTCATAGAACATTGTTATTTTACAGTATAACCATGACATTGGTAGGATAATAAAACCAAAGAGAGTCTAGAAACATTGTTTAATCTGCAGTTTATTTTCAAGCTTTCAATGAACAGTATGAATCAAATTAAGTCAAATCAATTAACAACTTCATTACTGTCCCTGGTTGCTGATGTTGCAATATGACTTATGGAATACCAGAGCAGGTTTGCAAGAAATAATGTGCATTTCTTTATAGCTTTGTAACATCCTTGGGACATTCCCATGCACATTTACAACCTTTGGATTATTGTTCTGTATGCAAATGCACCAGCCAATTTGTGCACAACAAGGTCCTGCAAACAGCAAATGTGTGAATAACAAGTTAATCTGTTTTTGATGCTGTTGGTTGAAGCAAGTTGTGTATTTTTGTCAGGTACAGCAGCCATCTGGAAACTCCCCATTGAGCCACTAATACTGCTTTCATAAAAACAATGGGATTGTGTAACTTAATTAGAACAGCATTCCTGCTGTGTAATGCTGGGTGTTGAGCATTTCATGCTCTATATACACAAATGACTCTGTGGTAACAAAAGCACACAGTCTCTTGCTCGTTTCCATTGCATTGCTGTGGTTTCACACTATTTATAGTTTTAGCCTCAATTTCTCTTCCAGGATTCCTTTTTGCTCACTCATTAATAGCATTCTGAGACTAACTGCACCCTTGAGTGCCCTCAACTCTGAAATTCATAAAGTCCAATTTGGGAGAGAAGCAAACAAAAAACAGCAAAAACTGGGAACATACAGCATGTCAGTCAGGAACTGAAGGTGTAACCCTTCAGAACCTAGGCAGCCTGCCAGTGCCCACACCGTTGCTGCTGTAGTCTGACTTAACATTTGTATTCCAAAATATTGGCAGCTAGAGTTTCCAAAACATGCTTAATTTTCTCCCATAAAGATGCTGATTATTTCTGTACTGTGGTTCGACAGCTGATGGCCCCCAGCATCTTACTCAACTGACCATTGTGTTGTTCTTGGGACTGGAGTGAGGTTTAACCAACTTTAGTAGAAGGTACGAGGCAGGGACAGAGACATAACACAAGAAATCGGAGTAGGCCATTCAGCCCTTTGAGCCAGCTCTGCCATTCAATGAGATCATGGCTGATCTACTTTACTGCCATTTTCCTGCACTATCCCCATATCCCTTGATGTTTTGAATATGTAGAAATCTATCAGTCTCAGTCCTGAACATACTTAATGACTGAGCCTCCACAGTCCTGTGGGATAGAGAATTCCAAAGATTCACCACCCTCTGAGTGAAGAAATTCCTCCTCATCTCAGTCCTAAATGACCTGCTCCTTATTCTGAGACGGTGTCCCCTGGTTCCAGACTCTCTAGTTAGGAGAAACATCCTTCCTGCATTTACCCTCTTGAACCCTGTAAGAATTTTGTATGTTTTAATGAGATCACACCTCATTCTTCTAAACTCCAGAGAATAAAGGCCCAGTCTGTTTAATTGTTCCTCATAGGACAAACCCTCCATCATCCCAGGAATTAGCTTGGTGAGCATTCGTTGCACTCCCTCTATGGCAAGTATAACTTTCCTTAGATGAGATGACCAAAACTGCACACAATACTCCAGTCTCACCAAGGCGCTATATAATTGCAGTAGGACACCTTTACTCCTATACTCAAATTCTCTTGTAATGAAGGCCAACATACCATTTGCCTGCTTAATTGCTTGCTGTACCTGATAGCTTTCACTGACACATGAACAAGGACACCTAAGTCCCTTTGAAGTTCAACACTTCCCAGAGACTCCAAGCTGTTGAAAATAATGGAGTTGTCTTCATTCTATTTTGCTTTCACTTTCTCTTTGCTAGCGTGCGTTCTACAGTAGCCTCAAGTGTGCATAATGTAATTGAAATTTCAAAACACTACAAGACTGCAACCACTGTGAAAGCCATGGCTCAGTTGGTAACACTCTCACCTCTGACTCAGACTTGTGTGTTCAAGTCCCACTCCAGAGCCTTGAGCACGTAACTCCTGTGCAGTACCCAGGCAGTTGTGCACTGTCAGAGATGTTGCTTATCCCATCTTTCAGATGAGATGTTAAACCAAAGCCCCTTTTTGCTTCTCAGGTGGATGTATAAGTATTCCTGGTAATATTTCAAAGAAGAGTAGACAAGTTCTCTCCTGTGCCCTAGTCACTATTTATCCCTCAATCAACACCTAAAAACAGATTATTTAGTCTTCATCATGTTGCTGTTTGTGAAATCTTGCTGTGTGCAAATTGCCTGTTGCATTCCCTACGTTATAACAATGACTACACTTCAAAAGTATTGCATCGGCTGTAAAGCATTTTGGGACATCTTGAAGTTGTGAAAGATGCTAGTGACAGTGAGTGGAAGCAGGTTACTGATGTCACACTGATTCTGATTCTATCCATGTGCACTTGCATGACAACTTGCATTTATATAGCACCTTTAATGTAGTAAAGTGTCCCAAGGTTCTTCACTGGAGTGTTTCAAACACAATTTGACACTGAACCACATAAGGAGATAATAGAGCAGATTGACCAAAAGCTTGGCCAAGGAGATAGGGTTTAAGAAGTGTCTTAAAACATGAGATGAAGGTTGGGAGCTTTAGGAAGGGCATTCTAGAGCTTAGGTAGCTGAAGGCACGGCTGGCAACAGTGGGGTGATGAAAATCAGAGATGTGCAACAAGCCAGAATTATAGAACAGCATAAGATCTTATAGGGCTGAAGGAGGTTATGGAGCTTGGAAGGGGTGAGGCCATGGAAGGATTTGAGCACAAGGATGAGAATTTCAAAATTGAGGCTTTGCTGGATTGGTAATCAATATAGGCCCTTCCAGACAATGATCTGAAATGGCAACCCACTGTGTTTCCATGTATTGTTCAGATATACTAAGGTCAATTACATGTTACCTACCACTGCTCTATCAGCTAAAGTTTGTATGTTATAAATAAGTACCTTAAGTGATTCTGAGGCCAGGATGTAAAACTGGTGCTCAAATTGCAAGATATTTACAGATGAGGAAGGCCATTCAGCCCACCTACACTCATCTATTGCTGCATATTATTCAAATGATTCTGGGGTTTTTGTCTCCTCCACACTGTCCAGGAGTTCAATCCAAGTGGTGATCACATTCTGTGCAAAGAAGCTCCTGATATCAGTCATAAAGTTTGAACCTGTGGCCCCTTGTCCTACTTTCGCTGTTTAAAGTAATATTCCAGATTAACCTTTTCCATACCATTTCCTGTCATACACCTCAATGCGATCACCTTTCAGATGCTTGCTTTTCAACCTGAAAAGCTCAAGTTTCCTCCTGACTCAACCCTTAACCAGACACACGACTGCCCTCTCCACTGTACTAGAATGCTTCCCTTGTTTCGTGGTGGCCAGAACTGGACACATTATTCATGGTGTGGTCTGCTTACTGCATTGTATAACTTTATCATGCCTTCCTCTGACTTGTATTCTGCTGTTTGCGCTATGCAAATTTGTAGAAAGCAAGACTTGGACCATATCCAGGTTTGGGCTGATAAGTGGCAAGTATCATTTGCCCCACACAAGTGCCAGGCAATGACCATCTCCAACAAGAGAGTATCTAACCATCTCCCCTTGACATTCAATGGCATTACCATCGCTAAATCCCCCACTATCAACATCCTAGGGGCTACAATTGACCAGAAACTGAACTGGAGTAGCCATATAAATACTGTGGCTACAAGAGCAGGTTAGAGGCTAGGAATCCTGCGGCGAGTAACTCATCTGATTCCCTAAAGCCTGTCCACCATTTACAAGGCACAAGTCAAGAGTGTGATGGAATACTCTCCACTTGCCTGGATGGGTGCAGCTCCAACAACACTCAAGAAGCTCGACATCATCCAGGACAAAGCAGCCCGCCTGATTGGCACCCTATCCACAAACATTCACTCCCTCCACCACCGACGCACGGTAGCAGCAGTGTGTACCATCTACAGGATGCACTGCAGCAATGCACCAAGGCTCCTTAGCACCTTCCAAACCAGCGACCTCTACCAACTAGAAGGACAAGGGCAGCAAATGCATGGGAACACCACGACCTGCAAGTTCCCCTCCAAGTCACACACCATCCTGACTTGGAACTATGTTGCCGTTCCTTCACTGTCGCTGGGTCAAAATCCTGAAACTCCCTTCCTGACAGCACTGTGGGTGTACCTACCCCACATGAAATTCTGGCCTGGCCAGTGACGCCCACATCCCATGAATGAATAAAAAAAGTTCAACATTCTACTGGCTTTGCTGATTGTTTGCTTTGACTGGACATATTTTAACGTGGAGTCTCTCTCTACTGAGATTCCATGGTCCCTGATCAGTACGAGATCAGTAGCTATTTCAACACTAATAATTTTTCCGTAATTATTTGCAACACTTAACACTGACGGTTACAAACTGTACAAGTTTCATTAACACAGTTTGCAACATCAACATTAACTTGCATGCAACAAGAGCAACTCGATTTTATAGTTCTCTTTCTCTTCTCTCAATCTCACACATGAGAAACATACTTTTCCTCACAAGGTGGTGCTGTTTGCTCATTAATGCTACTATAAAAGGGGCACTGCCAGTTTGAAAATGCATTTATATATATTGTTTACAGAGTTACAACACAGCGATGCAAATCAGTTCAAAATGCCTTGCTTCACCATGGTTGTTTTGTGACTGAATTCACAGGCAGCTCTTCCTCCTCCCCAATCCCCATGACTCTTTAATAGTTCTTAAGTAGGTATAAATGTGACGCAGACAATAGAACCATAGCAAAATTACGGCACAGAAGGAGGCCATTCAGCCCATTGTGTCTGTGCCGGTCGGAAAAAAACTAGCTGCCCAATCTAATCCCACCTTCCAGCACCTGGTCCATAGCTTTGCCGGTTACAGCACTTCAGGTGCATGTCCAGGTACTTTTTAAAAGAGTTGAGGGTTTCTGCCTCCACCACCATTCCTGGCAGTGAATTCCAGACACCCACCACCCTCTGGGTGAAAAAGGGTTTCCTCATGTCCTCCCTAATCCTTCTACCAATCACCTTAAATCTATGCCCCCTGGAAATTGACCTCTCCGCTAGGGGAAACAGGTCCTTCCTGTCTACTCTATCTCGGCCCCTCATAATTTTGTACACCTCAGCCTCCTCTGTTCTAAGGAAAACAACCCTAGCCTATCCATCTTTCTTCATAGCTGCAATGTTCGAGCCCTGGCAACATTCTTGTAATGTCTTCTCTCCAGAGCAATGATTTCCTTTCTGTGATGTGGTGACCAGAACTGTACGTAATACTCCAGCTGTGGCCTAACCAGCGTTTTATACAGTTCCAGCATTGTATCCCTGCTTTTGAATTCTGTACCTCAGCCAATAAAGGAAAGCTTTCCATATGCCTTCTTCACCACTCTATCTACCTGTCCTGCCACATTCAGGGACCTGTGGACATGCACTCTAAGGTCTCTCACTTCTTCTACCCCTCTCAATATCCTCCCATTTATTGTGTATTTCCTCGCTTCATTTGCCCTCCCCAAATGCATTACCTCATACTTTTCTGGATGAAATTCCATTTGCCAGATTTCCGCCCGCTCAACCAAATATTCTGTTAAATGATAGACTGACAATTGCATATATACTGCCCCATCCATGACATGGTGTTCGTACCTATTCATCTGCCACTGTGTGTATTCGTGCATTCCTTTGTCACTGAATTTTAGATATACTGATTGACAGTGGCAGATAGTTATGGAATAATGGGTTTGCCTAAGACTAATATAATTTTAAAAAATTTCATTCTCAGGATATGGGTAAATCCAGCAAGGTCAGCATTTGTTACCTATTCCTAGCTTCCCTTGAGAAGGTGGTGGTGGACCACCTTCTTGAACCACTGCAGTCAGCATAATGAAGGTACTCCCATAATGGTGTTAGGTAGGGAGTTCCAGGATTATGACCCATGACGATGAAGGACAAATGATATATGTCCAATTCAGGATGGTTTGTGACTTAGGGGGAACTTGGAGGTGACGTGTTCCCATGCATCTGCACTGTCGTTCTCGGAGGTAGAGGTTGCGGGTTTGGGAGGTACTGCTGAAAAAGTCTTGGTGAGTTGCTGCAGTGCATCATATGGATGCTACACACTGCAGCCAGGTGTGCCAGTGGTGGAGGGAGTGGATGTTTAAGATGGTGGGTGGAATGCTGATCAAGTCGGCTGTTTTGTTCTGGATGGTGTGGAGCTTCTTGAGTGTTGTTGCAGCTGCACCCATCCAGGCAAATGGAATATTTCATCACATCCTAACTTGTGCCTTGTAGGTGGTGGAGAGGCTTTATGGAGTCAGGAAGTGAGCCACTTGCTATAGAATACCCAGTCTCCAGTCTGCTCGTGTAACCATAGCATTTATATGGATGGTCAGTTAAGTTTCTGGTCAATGGTGACCCCCAGGTTGTTGGTGGAGGATTCAATGATAATAATGCCATTGACTGTCAAGCACAGGTGGTTAGAATCTTGTTGAAGATGGTCGTTGCCTGGCATTTATTTGGCATAAATTTCACTCGCCTCGCCACTTATTAGCCAGAGTTTTGTCCCTGATCCCCACTGACTTCAGTTTTATGATGGTACCCTGATGCCACACTTAGTCGAATGCTGCCTTGCTGTCAAAGGCAGTTGTAATATTACTTGTTCCTTTGGTGTGTAAGCTATTGTAAGACTCACAGGCCAACAATTAATATCCAAAGAAAATTTGGCTTTTTATTCTAACTTAACTAGAACATATATATATATATATACAGTTACTGCATATGCATATCTAAACACATCTCACTCTGTCGGGCTCCACTCATAACTCTCTGGTCATGTGTGATGCGACATCACTTCCACCAGTGACCTTCACTTACAGCTCTTTAGGTGGTCGTCTTAAGGTCGTCCTACAACATCCCCCTTTTTCCAAAGATAAAAACATATGTACAATGATGTTGCAGTTCGGATTAACTATACATGATTAAAACAAAACGTTATTTGCAAGTATGTTTAGCACTCTCGAAAATGTATAGGAGATTTGCTTATTTGTCCCGATCTTGTTATCTTAAACCTCTTCCCAGAGCTGAGCTTGTCTTGATGACTCCTCTGAGACTTCGGTGACGCGGAACTCTGGTTGGCATGTTCTTCCTCTGGGCTCGTGGCCTCGTTAAGTTCATCTTCAGACTTTGTCTTTGAACGTGTCTGCGATGCCACAGGGTTGTCACATGTAGTGTTGTCATATAGATCTCTGAGTTGACTTTGGTTCCAGCTGAGGATCGTACCATTAGGTGTCTGGACCTTGTACGATCTCGGCTGGTCACATATCCTCACAACCTCTACAGGATACCAAGTTCCTGATGCATGATTGAGGACTCCGACCATCTGTCCTACTCACAATCGAGCTAATTCTGGTTCTGCTTGCCTGTCATACAATGCCTTCATCTTTCCTTGTTTAGAAAGCTCACAAAAATGATTACTGGCAACATCACAAATCATCGACAATCCCTCTAATCTCCAGATACTTGCTGCAACGAACTGAAGCCCGAGGAGAGACTCCCGATCATATCGCCTCTTCATGTCAAGACTCTCAGTTTTTGTGTTGTCCTTTGCATAGACTGACCTGGGTATTTCCTACCATCTTTGGTGCGTTAACAAATTCATGCTTTGTGACAATTCGTAAATCTCAGCATACTGGAAGTCCTGCGACAGCTGGCCCAATTGTATCTACAATATACGACATTTGTGGTAGCTTTTTGGAGCTCCCTTAGCTGCACTGCAAGGTTATCGTTCCAATGCACTTGATTGGCAAACTACTGTAGGCAGTCAGCTTAGCCGTGGTGGGTCGTACCATAGATTCCCATTTATTTAAGTACGTGTCCTTCAGTATACAAATGGGTAGAATGTTTGCACTTACTCCAGTGTTGATTTTCACTTTGAGCTTATGCTTGCCATTCTTCTGTGGACATATAATCCCAATCATGGCAAATGCCTCAGATTGCGTAATAGCATTGACATGTTGATTCAAATTGACTATGTGAAATGCTTGCTCGCTGTTCGTACGAGTACATTCTTCATCCTCCTGACAATCTGTGTCTGTGCTGACATGATGTACATGCTTGGGCTTTTGTTCTGTGTTGGCATACCTTTTGTTGCATTTGCCATCCTTGCAGATGTTCTCTCTGCATGTGATCTGCCATCATTCCTGTGAGCAGTATCTGAGCTCGGCCTTCTGTACTGTCTTGCCCAATGTCCTCACATGCCACAAGCTTTGCATTGGTCCTGGTACGCCGGACAACTGTGAATTGGGTGAGTCAGGCCACATTTGCCACAAGGCTTAGTAGACTTCTGACCTTGGTTACCATACCAATTATCGTAACCGCTCCCAACGTTGTAACTGTTGGCGTACAGCCATGATGGCTTCAAATTTCCTTCCATCATTGAGTAGTACATCTATGGTGTGCCCTTTCTTCTTTTCTAGCAGGCCTTTTGAAAGGCCTCTAGTGGGGTAGTCGACATTACTAGCTCTATAGCCCATTCCGACAATTTGATATCTGTTAAGTCACGTTCTAGAGCTTTGTCTTGGCACCTTGCAACAAACTGGTCAATGGACTTATCTTGCCTTTGCCAGTAGGTCATAAGCTCAAGCCTATGTACCTGTAAATTTACTTTCACTTTGACTTGCTGCTCCAGGAATGTCCATAGCTTGCTAGGGTCCTCTGATACGCAGCTGACAATCCTGATGTGTTGATCCATTGCAAACCCTTATTGCCCAGTGTGATCTAAATTTTGATAGCTGTTTTTCTGGTTTGCTCACTTGTTCCAGGAAACACAGTTCCATTCACTGTCAAAACAGTTTAAATTCAGACGCTATGTCCGACGCCTTCCAATCTGTAACTGAACATCTGAAAGCCATTGTCTTAATGATTTTGCTTTTTTTTTTATAAATATAGGCCTTTTTACAGGTTTTTTATTTTCACAGGCACACTTCTTTTCTTGCTTAGACAGATTCATTTACTGGCTTGCCCCTTTAAGAATAAGAGACCACAGCTGCTTTCTGTTCGCACTGCTTAGTTTCTTTCAATTGAGCGAGTTTTTTTCTCTGCAGCCAGCTGCACTTTGCAGTACTGGCAGTGGCCACAACCAGGCTTTTTCACTGTGCTGCGCACCTCCAGTGGTGCTGTTGAGTTCTTCCCTCTCCTTTTGGCTTTGACCTCACCCACATAGGAACATTGGAACATAGGAGCAGGAGTAGGTCATTCAGCCCCTCGAGCCTGCCCCACCATTCAATATGATCATGGCTGATCATCCACTTCAATGCCTTTTTCCCACAAAGCTAAAAAAACTGGGAAAACTAAAACTATAATGGCTTCAGCTACTGCTTTTCAAATTTTCCGAACCACTGCCAGACCAGTTAAAAGCTCTGATCCCCTGGAAAATTACCTACTTCACTCACAGAGTTTCAACACATCTCATGGTCCTATCTGTAATCTAGCTTGCTGCATTGTTGTGGGGTCGCCTGCTAGCTACTCTCCAGGTAAGCAACCTGCTGTTCTTTGTTCTCTCTTAGTATGTTCTTCAGAAAAAATCAAACATTGCACAATGTAGTATTTGATGGTCTTCAGAAAAAATATATCCCAAACATTGCCACTATGTGATATTACTTGTTCCTTTGGTATGTGGACTATTGTAAGATTCACAGGACTACAAGTAATATCCAAAGTAAACATGGGTTTTTATTATTACTTAACTAGAACATATATACGCAAACAGTTCCTACACAAGCATATCTAAACATACGTCACTCTGTCGGGCTCCACCCACAACTCTCTAGTTGTGTGTCATGTTGCATCACTTCCTCCAGTGGTGTTCACTTACAGTTCTTAAAGTGGTTCTTTTAAGGTTGTCCCACAACAGCAGTCACTCTGACTCCACTTCTGGAATTCAACTTTTGTTAGGACTGAGCTCATGATTGAACCAAGGCTGTGCAAGGTTAATGCGCAAAATAGGAGCTCATGGTGTAGTGGGTAACATATTAGCATGGATAGAAGATTGGCTGGCTGGCAGAAAACAGAGAGTATGCATAAACGGGTCCTTTTCTGATTGGCAGGATGTGGAGTCTGGCCGGGGTCTGTGCTGGGGCCTCAACCTTTTACAATTTATATCAATGACTCAGATGAGGGGACCGATGGCGTGGTAGCTAAATTTGCAGATGTCACAAAGATAGGGAGGAAAATTTGTTGTGAAGAGGACATAAAGAGCTTGCAGACTGATATAGATACGTTGAGTGAGTGGGCAAAATTCTGGCAGATGGAGTATAATGTGGGAAAATGTGAAGTTGTTCACTTTGGCAGGAAGAATAAAAAAGCAGAGTATTACTTAAACGGAGAACGACTGCAGAACTCTGAGGTGCAGAGGGATCTAGCTGTTCCAGTGAATGAGTCACAAAAAGTTAGTATGCAGGTACAACAAGTAATAAAGAAGGCGAATGGAATGCTATCCTTTAATACAAGAGGAATTGAAAATATAAGTAAGGATGTTATACTTCAGTTACTCAGGGCATTGGTGAGATCACAGCTCGAATACTGTGTGCAGTTTTGGTCTCCTTTTTTAAGGAAGGATGTAAGTGTGTTGGAGGCGATTCAGATGAGGTTTACTAGATTGATACCTGGAATGAGTGGGTTGTCTTATGAGGAAAGATTGGACAGACTTGTTTTTACTGGAGTTTAGAAGAATGAGGGGAGAATTGATTGAAGTTTATAAGATGCTGAATGGTCTTGACAAGGTGGATGTGGAAAGGATGTTTCCTCTTGTGGGGGAGTCCAGGACTAGGGGACACTGTTTTAAAATTAGGCGTTGCCCTTTTAGGGCAGAGATGTGGTGAAATTTTTTTCTCTCAGAGGGTTGTGCGACTTTGGAACTCTCTGTCTCAGAAGGTGGTGGAGGCAGGGTCATTGAATAATTTTAAGGCGGAGGTAGATAGATTCTTGTTAGGCAAGGGAATCAAAGGTTATCAGGGGTAGATGGGAATGTGGAATTCGAGAGACAAACAGGTCGGCCATGATCTTATTGAATGGTGGAGCAGGCTAGAGGGGCCGAATGGTCTACTTTTGCTCCTAATTTATATGTTCGTATGTATATTCATATGTGACGTGGTCTGAAGCCAAGTGGTTCCGGCAGGACAAAAACTGCTTATGGATGAGCAGGTTATTGGTGAGTAAGTAAAATGACTGAAATAAAAAGCTTGCATTTACAAACAACTTTCATGTCCTCAGGACATCCCACTGCTTCACAGCCAATGAATTACTTTTGAAGTGTAGTCACTGTTTTCCGGGCAAACACAGCAAATGAGATGTGATCAGTCTGTTTTTAGGTGTTGGTTAAGAAAGGCCACACAGGGAGAACTCCCCTGCTCTTCTTCAAATAGTGCCACATTGTTTTTTGCATCTGCCTGAGCAGGCAAATGGGCCCTCAGTTTAACATCCCAATCTGCAAGGCAGCAACCCTCAATACCATGCTGAAATATCAGTCTAGCTTCTATGCTGGAATGGACCTTGAAGATACAGCCTAAGAAACAAGAGCGAGTCATAACAGAGTCAAGCAGACACTTACAGATCATCTTCTGTGTACTAAATGCCAAACACACACATTTGCAAGGATAATAGTTTGGTTGGAATTACCACAAGTGTTAATTTTTCTTCCTAAAGTGGTTGATAGAACTTTGATAATTCATAGAGTAGTCTATTGATTGTAAAGTAAAACACAATCCAAATATTATTCATGGTAAGAGTAATAAAGATCTTGGTCCTTAGGAAGTCAGTGGTACAAGCACTGAAAATATTAGAAATCATTTTTCGATGTCTTTCAAATAGCTACCTATTAAAACAACCTTCTCATAGGCAGCTCTGAAAAGAGCCTTTGGCTTAGTGGTAGCACCCCCTCCCCCTCTCCAGCTCTGTAACCTCCACCAGCCCTACAACCCTTCAGGACCGCTGCATTTTTTCCAGTCTACCTCTTTGGCCAAGACTTGTCCTAATATCCCCTTCTTTGGCTCAGTGTCAATTTCTGTTTGAGAACGTGCCTGTGAAATGCCTTGGGACATTTTCCTATGTTCAAGGCGCTATATAAATGCAAGTTTTGTTGTTGCTAAATCCTGGCATTATTCTGGTGAATCTCTGCTGTATCCCTTCTAATGCCAATATATTGTTCCTGAAGTTCTTTGACTAAAATCAAACACAGTATCCCAGATGGGGTGTCACTTTCTCACTTTTGAATTTCAAACCCCTTGAGATAAAGGCCAACATTTCATTAGATTTTGATTAATTTTTGTACCCTAGGTTTTGGTGATTTGTGTACAAGGCCACCTAAATCCTTTTGCTCCTCCACAGCTGCTAGTCTCTTTGTCTTTCTCAGATCCAAGTGGGATAACCTCACACATCTCCACATTGAACTCAATCTATCATAGTGTTGCCTACTCATTTAGTCTGTCCATTTAGTCTGATGTTCCAAACATCAGAAATTTAAGATAAAAAAGACATGTCTAACGAGACAGTGCTGTCCCACTCAATCCTATGGTCTCTTAACTCCAATAAACCCGATTAAAAATTCAGGTGCGCCACAGCCTTCATTCGTTTGAGTTTATTTGATAAAACATCCAGGAATTCACACGTTGAATTAAGGCGTAACTTTTTGCTCTCATTCACAAATTTACTGTGCCTCCTAACTTAGGAGAAGATAGACGATAATTTAACATGTGGGATGTAGATCTCTTGTCTGATGAAAAGAGTTAAAACTGAAATATTAACCTATCTTTTTCCCTTTTCAGAGTCTGATCGACCTGCTACATGTTATACTCCAGAAAGTCAGTTGGTGAAGGATGATACTGGGGCCAATCTTTACTCAGTGTTATATTTATTTACAGGCTGAAACATTACAAGCATATACCTCCTAACACAATCCTCATGCAATTTCAGACTCTCTATATATTTGCTCAAGTCAGACCCCAATTAATGACTTCCGCCTGCATATACTTAAACACAATTGATATATAATTAACACTATGTGTTTTCAGAAATTTCTTTCCTATATCATATTCTACTTTAAGTTCAATGTAGCTCTAATGAAAATGGAAGGTTAGGGAATGCATATCAAGTTAAATTTAACAATATTAACTTATCATCTGCACAAACTTCAGGCTGGATTTTATGCACAGTGGCGGCGTGCGGGTTGTGCGCTGCCATGCCACTGCAATCTTCCTTGCAGCGGCCCACAATAATATGCCAGTCGGCCAGCCCCCTCCCTCCCCACCAATCACATGAAGGGGTGGTGGCCTCTCCGACACCGGCAATATGTCAGCTGCCTGTGCGCAGGCGCTCGTACCATTTTTGAAGCCCTGCCGGCTAATTGCTAATTAAAATTTTTAAAGTTAAACTCCCCAACTGTACTGATTAAAAATCTGCCGCCCCTTTCCCACCCCCAATAACAATAAAATTCATTATTTATCCTCTCCCCCACCAAAGCACTTACCTTCCACACTTTTCCTTCCGCACCGCCCCACCCCTCCCCGCAATCTGAACAAGTGCACAGGACACCCCTTCTCACCATCCCCTACACAGAATCATTACAGTGCAGAAGGAGGCCATTCGGCCCATCGTGTCCGCACTGGCTCTCTGAAAGAGCAATTCCCTCAGTTTCTTTCCCCTGCCTTCTCCCTGTAACCCTGCACATTCTTCCTTGTCATATAACTGTCTAATTCCCTTTTGAATGCTTCAATTGAACCTGCCTCCAGCACATTCTCAGGCAGCGCATTCCAGACCTTAACCACTCGCTGCGTGAAAACGCTCTTCCTCATGTCACTTTTTCTTCTGTTATGAAATACTTTAAATCTGTGCCCTCTCATTCTCGATCCTTTCACGAGTGGGAACAGTTTCTCTCTATCTACTCTGTCCGGACCCCTCATGATTTTGAATACCTCTATCAAATCACCTCTCAGCCTTCTCTTCTCCAAGGAAAACAGTCCTAACTTCTCCAATCTATCTTCATAACTGAAATCGCTCATCCCTGGAACCATTCTCGTGAATCTTTTCTGCACCCTCTTCAATGCCCTTACATCTTTCCTAAAGTGCAGTGCCTAGAACTGGACACAATACTCCAGCTGAGGCCAAAATGGTGTCTTATACACGTTCAACATAACTTACTTGCTTTTGTACTCTATGCCCCTATTTATAAAGCCTTGGATACTGCATGCTTTATGAACCGCTCTTTCACCTGTCCTGCCACCTTCAGTGATTTATGCACATATACACCCAGGCCCCTCTGCTCCTGCACCCCCTTTAGAATTGCACCCATTATTTTATATTGTCTCTCCGTGTTCTTCCTACCAAAATGAATCACCTCACATTTCTCTGCATTGAACACCATCTGCCACTTGTCTGCCCATTCCACCAACTTGTCTATGTCCTTTTGAAGTTCTACACTATCCTCCTCACAGTTCACAATACTTCCAAGTTTTGTATCATCTGCAAACATTGAAATTGTGCCCTGTACACCAAGGTCTAGGCCATTAATATATATCAGGAAAAGCAAGGGTCCCAACACTGATCGCTAGGAAACTCAGCTACAAACCTTCCTCCAGCCCAAAAAACATCCATTAACCTCTACTCTCTGTTTCCTGTCGCTGAGCCAATTTTGTATCCATGTTGCTACCGTCCCTTTTATTTCATGAGCTACAAGTTTGCTCACAAGTCTGTTGTGTGGCACTGTATCAAACACATTTTGAAAGTCCATGTACACTCTCTGTTACCTCCTCAAAAAACTCCAGCAAGTTAGTTAAACATGATTATCCTTTAACAACTCCATGCTGGCTTTCCTTAAATTAACTCGCATTTGTCCATGTGATTATTGATTTTGTCCCGAATTATTTTTTCCAGAAGTTTTCCCACCACCGAAGTTAAACTGATTGGCCTGTAGTTGCTGGACTTATCTTTACACCCTTTTTTGAACAAGGGTGCAACATTTGCAATTCTCCAGTCCTCTGGCATCACCCCTGAGTCTAAGGATGACTGAAAAACTATGGCCAGTGCCTCTGCGATTTCCACCCTCACTTCCCTCAGTATCCTTGGATGCATCTCATCCGGCCCTGGTGTTTTATCTACTTTAAGTACAGACAGCCTATCTAATACGTCTTTATTAATTTTAAACCCCTCTAGTGTCTGACTTACCTCCTGTGTCAACATTGCCTGGGTTGCAGCTCCTTTCTTGGTAAAGACAGATGCAAAGTATTCATTTAATACCTCGGCTATGCCCTCTGCCTCCGTGTGTAAATCCCCTTTCTGATCCCTAATTGGCCCCACTCCTCCTTTTACCGCCCTTTTGCTATGGATATACCTATAGGAAATTTTGGGATTTCCTTTAATGCTAGCTGACAGTCTCTTTTCATGCTTTCTCTTTGCTTCTTTTATTTGCTTTTTCACTTCCCATCTGGACCTTCTATATTCAGTCTGGTTCTCAATAGTATTTTCTGCCTGGCATCTGTCATAAGCACACATTTTCTTCTTTATCTTAATCTCTACCTCTTTTGTCATCCAGGGAGCTCTGGATTTGTTTGCCCTACCCTTTCCCCTTCAAGGGAACATACCTTGATTGTGCCAGAACTATCTCTTCTTTGAAGAGATTTGTTCATCTACTGGTTTTCCTGCCAGCCTTTGGCTCCAATTTATTCGCCCCAGCTCCATTCTTACCCCATTGAAGTTGGCCTTCCTCCAATTAATTATTCTTGCCCTGGATTACTCTTTGTCCTTTTCCATAGTCAGCCTAAACCTTATGATACAATGATCACTATCCCGTAAATGCTCTCCTACTGATACTTGATCCACTTGGCCCACCTCATTCCCAAGAGCCAGGTCTAGCAGTGCCTGCTTTCTCATTGAACTAGCAACATACTGTTGTAGAAAATTTTCCTGAACACACTCTCGGAACTCTTGCCCCTCACTGCCGTTTACAGTACTATTATCCCAGTCTATGTTTGGATAATTAAAGTCCCCTACACTAACGATGTAAATTTGACCCCACACTAAAAATCTTAAGTTCCCTACCCCCACCCCCCCATCCCCACCACTGTGGCGCCAGCTTTCGCCAGACGGGAAAGTGAAGGCTCGTAAGTGCCGGCCGCTGCTCAGAAGATCACGGCCCGACGGTAAGATTGGAGTCAATTTTATTTAAATGTATGCATTCTGCTAATTTGAATATTTTAATCCAGGTTCCGTTGCCCAGCGGGGTGGGGTGGCCACGGAACCTTGCCACAGCCAGGAAGATCGGGCCTGGCCCTCCTGGCATTGGGTTCCATGGCGTGCTGCCGCTGGAACGATATTCCGGTCCCCCCACCGCCATGGAGCCCGATGTCGGGAGCTTTCTAAGAGCCCGGCCTTCATGTTCGGTCTGTGATAATGGTTCAGAAACCCAACAGATGTTTAAAAAGAAAGACTTGCAGTTATATAGTGCTTTGTATGACCACAGGATGTCTCAAAACATTCTACAGCCAATGAAGTGCTTTTAAAGTGTAGTCACTGTTGTAATGTAGGAAACGCAGCAGCCAATTTGCACACAGCAAACTCCCACAAACAGCACTGTGATAATGACCGGATAATCTGTTTTTTGTGATGCTGATTGAGGGATAAATAATTGCCAGGACACCAGGGATAACTCCCCTGATCTTCTCCGATGTGGTGCCATGGGATCTTTTACATCCACCCGAGCAGGCAGATGGGCCCTCAGTTTAACATCTCATCTGAACGACAGCACTTTCTCAGTACTGCACTGGAGAGTCAGCCTTTATTTTTGTGCTGAAGTCCTGGAGTGAGACTTGAACACAGAACCTTGTGCTTCAGAGGCAAGGGTGCTACCAACTGACCAACATGGGAAATAGAAGCTCTACTTCATGTTTTGATTTTGGAGCCTAAAGGGTTGGTAGCTCATCTCTGTGCCAACAGACCATATTTTTCCTTAATACTTGGAGTCACATGCTCCTATTACTGCACCAAATTCCAACCATTCCCAATTATCTGGCATCTGCTTCCTAATTGGAGAGATTATTTGTGTCTCTTCTGTTACACAAATGTAAATGCTTTGGTAAAATTGAAGAATTGAGTCACATGCAGATGAAAGAAATATATATTGCTATCCCCTTCCTTCCCTTTGTCCCACCTTTGATGGCAGCATCTCCTGCTTCCACAGGCCAACTCTCTGGAACTCCCTTGTGAAACCCTCCACCCACCGCTCCTCTGTTCAACCGAGACTGAGACTGATTAATTTTTGTTATGTCAGGATATCAAGGGATATGGAGCAAAGGCAGGTAAATGGAGTTGAGGTGCAGCTCAGGCCACAACCTAATTGCCTGGCAGAGCAGGCCTGAATACCTCCTTCTGTTCCTAAGCTTTCTGTCACCTCCTCTAGCTCTTGCCTGGCTCAATGCCCATTTCATTTCATTTTTAAGTGCCTTGGGACATATTTTATACATTAAAGATGCTATATAAATGCAGGTGGTTGTTGTTGATGTGAAATAGGTCGTGAATTAGCCTCAAACTACAGATTAAATGTTAGAAGTAGCTGGGTTACAGTAGAGCTATCAGAATGGACAGACACACAATACTTGGTAAGTGAGACTTTAAAAATCATTTAACATGAATTAACTCTTCAGTCAGTGAAAATATTTCCTGAACTATATGCAAATAACTGAATTATTTTCAAACTGCACAAACATATTGGGATGCTGCAGTCGGCAGACTCCAATGGACCTGATGCAGAAAGAAACCAGGGAAAGTAATGATGATTAATAAATAGAATTGGATGGTTTAAACATGTTGATGCTACTCTGAGGTTGTGTGCATACTGTTAAATTACGTGACCCAGATTTTGCAGTCAGTGGCGAAATGATCTCTGGTCATGGATTTCACCTTTGTTGATGTTAAATTGAATCTGGTGCTAAGTTAAGGGGATCTCCAGGCATTCTGCAAAAGTGATGTCATCAAGTAGGGTAAGCAGCCAATCACATTGATGAATTCTCACAAACAGCAAATCAAGAAGTAAAATGCACTGGTTATCATTCACTTTTTACAGAGAGTGAAATAAAGATTGAGACACGCACTTTAAAGGCGGAAATATCATAAACAAACTTTTTTTATAACATTAAAAAAACTGGAATTTTCATCTTAATGGAAAAATTTGACGTTACACAAATATAGTCATTTTTCAGGGCCAGAGAGGTTGTTCAGCAGAGGTGTTGGAGAAATTTTCATAGCTTTGCTAATTATTACTTAACTTTGTAGAAGCAGAAAAGCAGGAGACAGCTTGTAGCTAATCTAACCACAACCAACGGTCATAAAATGTAGACAGAGCAGCTAACCACAATCAGACGTTACGGCCAGATATGGTGTCTGGAGTGGGCATTGAATTAAGGAACTAGCTTGTTATTGTTGAAACTGTTGTTTCGCTGACCTCGGACCCTGCATGGTGCACCGTTATGTGGGCAGTCTCGTGGGTGCTTATCTAATTGTGAAACTGTTAGCTCTGCCTCTTTTATACTATATAAGTCCACGGCGATCTGTAGCTTTTGGGGAGTAGCACTGGACCGCCTTTAGGTAAGGTGTGCTCCCCCATGATATCATGCAATAAAGTGTTTGATTCTCAACATCTGAGTCTGGAGAATTTGTTCAACAATTGGGCACAATCTGGATTTTCTTCAACAAGAGGTTATGACTTAATACCCTGTTAAAAATCCAATTATATCTCATTAACAAGATTTAACTCAGGAGGTTTCAAAAGCCAAATCACAGCGTAGAAACAGAAGTTCTAGTCAATTCAGAGACTCCTAAAGATTGCTTTCCAGGGGGACTTCAACACCACTCTCAATGGAGGAGCAGGAAATCACTGACAGTAACTTCTGGATTTCCATGTTTTTCTGCGTACCTGAAGATGCCAGAAGTTGCTGTCAATTTCATAGGGTAATGACGGTGAACAATAACAGTTTCGCCATGATTACAAAGGTAAAATCCAAGCAAGTGCTTTTCTTGTCCAAGCTAGATTGTCGCTTGCTGGTGGCTGGATGATGAAAGGCCTATCCCAGTTATGTTCTAAAACACATGTAGGAAATCTGTACCACCAACTTTACTTGCTATTTCAATTGTAGACAAAGCTACAGGTTGTGTACTGATTGATTTATGGACCTGCACATTATAAGTTGGATTTTCCCCTGCTAATTCTACAGAAAGTGTCAAAAAATGAGGGAAAATTAGTTGGTGAGGCCTACTGCCAGTCTCAAGCCCTGACTTGAATTTTCTTCCCCTGCCTTTGCTGCCCAGTGCATATTCCCAGATCTTTTCCCTCTCATCTAATGCAATACTAGAAGATGTTGCAATGTACAGTTGGGCTTGGGCGCTTCTTATGAACTGGCTTTTTCCCTCAGTTTCAGAATTGGCTATCTACTGACTGAGCCAACACAAGTGTGCTGCAGAGCTGGCCACCAATACAATATCATGGGCAGCTGATCAGCAGCACCAGTTTTAGGTCCAGATGGCAAGTTGGAAATTATGGCCCATGTGTTCGGTGCTTCGGCCGTGAAGAAAGCTGAGCATCAAGGACCCTTGTCCTGGCCAATATTTATCCACCAACCAGCATCATTAAAACAGATTAACTAAGCATTGCTATGGCAGCTTCTTGCGCACAAATTGGAAGCTGCGTTTCCAACATTATAACAGTGACTACACTTAAAGGGCTGGATTTTGTAGAGGAGGTGGGGCTCCCAGCACTGGGCCGAAAAGGCTTGAGGAACCCCGTCTCTGCATTTTTACAGGCCCTTTGGAGCGATCCTCTAGTGTTTTTCAATTAAAGATGCATGTTCCAGGATTCCCGTCCCTTTAAAGATGGGGATCCTGCCTCCATGAGCTGTTGGCCAATCAGTGGGCTGGAAACTCAGCAGTATTAGCAGTGCCACTGAGAGTGGTGGCCACTGCCGGTACTGCAGAGACCTCAGACTCAGGCCCAGCGCTGGAACCCGAGAGAAGAGGTAGGTGAGGCAGGGTCACCCGGGCCAGCCTGAAAGGCCCCGCTGAAGGGGTGGGGTGGTGACGGGGTTGTTGTGAAATCCAGAGAGAGGGGGGACAGAGGGTGTAAAGTTATTCCCGGTGGGTGTCCTCCATGGGCCACAGACTGCCCACGGAGGAGGCAACCCCCCCTTCAAGCCCACAGGGAGGATGCCTCGTAAGGCATCCTCCTTGCATGGCAGAGGGACTTCCCCACCCCCCCCGCCCCCATACCGTTGATAAGACCCCAGCAGCAGTGGGACCAGACCCTTAATTGGCCATTACTAGACCACTTAAGGGGCTCAATTGGCCTCTGGGTGAGAAGGCCGTCATCGGCCTATCCTGCCCCTGGGAAGGTAACTTGGTGATAGAGAGGCAACAGGCCCTCCGCCCTGCCGCCGCCCCCCACCCAACCTCCATCGCCACCCGTCACGACACTCCATGCCCCCCACCTCCTTCCCCACCTCAAAGAGGCCCATAGGTTCCCGACCAGAAAGTGCTCTATTGGCTTTAAAGCACTTTGGAATGTTCTGAGTTTGTAAAAATAATGCAAGATCTTTCTTTATAACTTTAAAAATCTGTGTAAAATCTCCTTTTAATCTTTTCTGTTTCAGTGGAAACAAGTCCCTGTATCTCAAGCCTTCCTTCATAATGGTAGGTTTCCATCTCTATGATGAATCTACACTGTATTCTCTCCAAGATTTTAATGTCCAATTGTCATATAATGAGTGCCCAAAACTAGACAGGGCTCTAGCTGAGGCCCAACCATTACCTCTACTATGTCCATCCAGTTCTGGTAAGTTGACAACACCCTCTGTCCTTATTACCTCAATGTCTCATTTAAGGTACATAGGCAAGGTTTGTCCCAGATGCATTAACTTCCAGAATGATTTACTGGGTAATCACATTCCACTTGAGCGCACAATCAATGCTGACGTTGCAATGTCGGAGGTGCTGTCTTTTGGATGAGATGTTAAACCAAGTTTTCTTCTGCTCTCTCAGGTGGATGTAAAATATCCCATGGCACTATTTGGAAGATAGCAGGAGTTCTGTTTAGTTTAGAGATACAGCACTGAAACAGGCCCTTCGGCCCACCGAGTCTGTGCCGACCATCAACCACCCATTTATACTAATCGTACACTAATTTCATATTCCTACCACATCCCCACCTGTCCCTATATTTTTCCCTACCACCTACCTATACTAGGGGCAATTTATAATGACCAATTTACCTATCAACCTGCAAGTCTTTGGCATGTGGGAGGAAACCAGAGCACCCGGAGGAAACCCACGCAGACACAGGGAGAACTTGCAAACTCCACACAGGCAGTACCCGGAATTGAACCCGGGTCCCTGGAGCTGTGAGACTGCAGTGCTAACCACTGCGTCACTGTGCCGCTTTGGCCAATATTTATCCCTCAGCCAATATTATCTAATCATTATCTCATTGCTGTTTGTGGGAGCTTGCTGTGTAAAACATTGGCCGCCACATTTCCTACATTATAACAGTGATGAGGGGCAGGCATCTTATTTCTCCACTTGCCATCTCAGGAGGCCATTGAATGGATAGCCAAATTAGACATCCCACTTTAAGCTCTTCCTGTCATATGACAGCAGTAGTAACAGTGATTAGCCATGAAAAGTACTTCATTGGCTTTCCAGAAGCATGTTAGAACATCCTGAGATTGTGAAAGGTGCTATATAAATACATATCTTTCTTTTTTTCATATGCCATGGTCACTTTGCTTTCCTGAAATCTATCTAATACCTTCTTGAAGAACTGTGAGGAATCAATCTCAACTACCTTCTCCCAAATCATGTTCCACTGTTTATCCCCCTCTGGGAATAGAGACCTCCATTTTATCTTCAGTTTCCTCAACTTTTATGGGTGGCTCCCAGTTCCACCAGACCCCATTATCTCAAATACAGTATCTTCTTGCATGCTGGACATGTTTTTAATAATAACATTGATCAAATTGTAGTTGCCTAACATGGATAAATTAGACATTTATTTACTATCTCAGGATAAATGTATTCTTCAAATTGAGTTTAAATGGCCATATTGCATATAGAAAGAGCTTGCTGCCATGTCTTCAGGACATCTTCACAACCTATTGCATTATTGTAAAAGTGTAATCACTATTGTCCTGTGGGCCAATTGTACAGGGGAAAGTCTCACAAACAGAAAATGGGATATTTCTTAGAAAAATCTGATATTGCTCGAGGGAGGAATGTTGACCAGGACACCAGGAGAACTCCTTGCTCTTCTTGGAATGGTGGCATGGGATGTTTTAGACCTACTTGAATAAGACGCCAGCTTCAACAATGCAGCACTCCCTCAGTACTGCACCTAAGTGCTAGCCTAGATCATGTGCTCAGGTCCTGCAGCAGAGCTTGAACCCGTGATCTGCTGACTTGGAGACGACCAACTGTGTCAAACTGATGTGAGATGAGCTTGCTGCCATAGTCCTCACCATATTGGCATCAGGAAATCTATTTCTTTATTTGACATCACAGGCTAGAATTACCAAAACTCACTTTATTCCCCAGGATCTTAAAGCCCACATTACAACAGCCACATCATAGTTCCGAAACCATAATGGCTATCAATACTTGAACAAGTGGTTCATATGTATTTCTGCCTCTCAGGAAACTTTCAGGACTATAGGTACCCTGTCTCTAAAAGACAAGATTCATTGTTAACAGCAAAAAATCCAAAGGTGACTCGAAACAAGATTTGCCATTCATGGAAGCATAATTTCAGATGCCACTAGAAATACTGTCTTTCTCCCAGGGCTTCTGCATATCGCAAAGTAATGTAGGATTTCATCCAGGGAATTTAAATCTGCCCAAACCAATTTACACAGATCGTATGCAAATTCTTAGTGGTCTCTCAAACAATCACCTTTGTCTCAATGGGGCTGAATGAGAACTCTGCAACACCCCATCAGGAAGAATGTGAAGACTTTAGTGAGGGTACAGTAAATATTTATGAGAATAGTTCCAGGGATGAGGGACTTCAGTTATGTGGATAGATTGGAGAAGCTGGGCTGTTCTCCTTGAGAGGAGATTTGATTAAGGACCTCAAAATCATGAGTGGTCTGGATAGAGTAGATAGAGAGAAACTGTTACCATTGGCGGAAGGGGAGAGAGCCAGAGCACACCAATATAAGGTGAATGGCTTAAGAATCAATGGTGCCATGAGGAAAAGCTTTATTTACACAGCGAGTGGTCATGATCTGGATAGCACTGCCTGAAAATGTGGTGAAGGCAGATTCAATCATAGTTTTCAAAAGGGAATTGGATAAGCACCTGAAGAGAAAACAATATTTTGGGCAACGGGTAAAAGGGTGCGGAACTAGCTGTTGCAGAGACAGCATGGACACGGTGGGCTGAATGGTCTCCTTTGGTGCTGTAACCATTCTATGATTCCGCCACCAGTGTGGATTAAAGCTGAAATTCACATCCATTTTATTGTTTCAATTGTGAAATGTTCCACAACTGGATGAGATACACACCTTCAAAGCAGACACAGGTCTATGGGCTATCTTCCAAGTCCAAGTGATACATCAACAAATCTGGATCCCTTGTTAGGTATTGCAGTATTTCCACAAATATAACATCCAGCAATTATTTCTGAACAGGTAACTCTACTTGGTGGCATTTATAAACAAAGGGTCAGAGCTCATTTATGATTCATAGAGAGCAAAGGTGCCCTCAAAACAGTGGTTATGTAGCCAACACCTCAACACCAAGCAGGAGTAAACAATACAGTGGCTGATTGCTCCACATTTACCCAAACAAGTGGATTTTAAATGTTTTTTCGGGTTTTAATAAACCTATCCATCATATTAAGTGCCTGGTTAAGCAGCATAAACTTAAGAGTATATGCATTACCTAGAGATGGATCCTATTTCCCCATTAACTGATAATACCCCTTATCTTCCAAATCATGCAGTCTAACATCATCTATCACACTGCAATGGGACCTTCACCCAGTCCATTAAACTTATACATTTTGATCCAACTTCATTATTGCCTTAAGAAATGATGTGGAGAAAAATTAATCCATTGACATTTATTCCACAAGAGTTTGTGATCAATAAACCTTATCTGGATTCCATGTTTTTCAGGATGTCTTTATCTTATAATGTTGCCTCACTTCATTTCCTTTGGAATTGGAATATATTGAGGGGATGTTGAGAGATCTATTTCATACTAATAAACTGTTATAAACACATCCAGGCACATGCTGGAAAAAAAATTCCCATTCTTCAGCATTAGCTTATTAGTAATACAAAAAAAGCCAAACTGCATCGCACATTAAAAGCCAGACTGCTGGCACAAAAATTCCAAGACCCTTGTGCAAAAAAATCAACAGCCTTCTTCTCTTCACACCTTCCTCACCACCAACCTTCTCTCCCTGTCCTTACCACCATCCTTCCTTCCCGTCATCACTAAAAGACTTCTCTCCCTCATGACCTCACCGCTATGCTTCTGTCCCTTGTCCTTGCCACTATCTTTCTCTTAACCCATTTTCACTCCCATCCTTTTGTTTTCCCAAAGCTTGAAAACTAAATAGATTCAGCTTCAGTTCTCTAAAACTTCCTGAGCCAGAGGACTGATTGGTTCAAAAAGGGATGCTGCCTGATTGGTCTCATTCCACCAACCAGCGAATAGGCTGCTCTTGTCCTCCAGGCCTGGTGAATTCAAGGGGTGCAGCTGAGCAGTTCATCAAACTTACATGTCTTTTCATATTAAGCTTATTACTCTGATTTCAAGTGCTGTTAGTTTCAGCTCCCGATGAAACCAATTGCAGTTGAAACTGGCTTTGGGCGTTTAATCGAAGATAAGCACAGGCCAAATGAAAAGAGCTTGTGCGTCAGACTTGGCCTATGAGTTTGCCTGTTAGACACTGACGATCAAAACATAGAGGCCACAAATACATATGGAGTAAGAGGGTAGAAAAGATCCATTAATGTAACAACTGTGTTACATTACAATGGGAGGCAAAACATAGATGCAACACCATGTCTTATATTTAGTCACGAGGCTCATCTTGTGTTCATTATGTTGCAGCTTGGATAGGGGAGGGAAGGGTTACAAAAGGAATATGCCAAATCTTCAGAGAGCTCTTAATTTTTATGACTCGCCTGGAAGAATTGTTCCCCAAGGAAGCTACTTAAAGCACTGTTGAAACAGCTGCAGATAGAAAGAAGAACTGATCAGAAGCAGTGAAGTTGGATCCAGGTTTAGATCATGGAGCAGTGAAAAGGTGGAGGAGGCTGAATCTGTTCTCATTGGGTTGGAAATACGATCCAAGTTTCTGAAATATTGGAATTAATAATGTAGGTGTTGGGTGTTTCAGCTAGAATTAGAAGCAGTGAGTATTAGTTTATGAAGCTACCATGTTCAGTTTTGTTTAAAGTAGAAATCATTTTACAAATTAAAGGCAAAAAAAGGAAATCCAGGAGGAATCTTTTCAGTAAAACATGGTGACTATGTGAAGCAGATTACTGACACATATGATGGAACAAGAAACCTTAATGGGTTTCAAAAACATTGAGACAGACTTTTGAGGTGCCAGCCTTGGGTCAGTGATCGTACTGCACTGTCAGAGGTGGCATCTTTCAATTGAGGCATCAGCTTTCCCCAGTGATCTGGCCAATATTTGTCCCTCAACCAACATAATTAAAATCAGATTATCTGATCATGTATCTCCTTGCAGTTTGTGGGAGCTTGTTGTGTGCAAATTAGCTTCGTATTTCCCTACATCACAGCGAGCAAATCTCAGAAGTACTTAATTGGCCGTAAAGTGCTTTGGAACGTCCTGAGGTCATGAAAGGCGGTTTGTAAATACCCTTTTCTATCAACAAATAGGATTCAGGGTTATTTAAAAATACACCTGGGTGTGGATAGGTGGGCTAGATGGACCGAAGATCTTCTCCTGTCTGAAATTGTGACATTACCATGTCTTTACTTGGAATGGCGCCTCAGGCGCGTATCCATTGTCTCTCGAGATAAGGAGGCCCAAAAGAAAAGAAAAAAGAACTTGGAATGGAATAGTTGGTGGTCAAGTATGGTATATTTCAACTCCATTAAAGCACCCAGACAGGTGACACATGGAGAAAGGTTGTTCTGTAGTCCTTTTGTTCCCAGGAAGTGTAGTTGAGTAACAAGAACTCCATTTGCTTTTTATTTTTCTCCACCCAATTAATTGGGAATCTGGTTGAGACTGGAAAAACTCAGTCCAGGAAAACTCTAACTGTGAAGATCAGGTCTAAGACTCAATCTCAATTTCAAATCAAGAGACACACCAAATGAGGGCACCACTGACACACTGAGAATCCTCTCTATTTATTTTAAAGCATAATTTAAAATTCATTTTCAAATCTACATAAAAGTAGGGCTACTGCATAAACATTTGAGAAAATCAGGACACAGTTATCTAAAAGGAATCAACGTTTTGCACAAGAATATGGAGCAAAAATGTGGTAATACAAGACACGTTTGCCACTGGACACACATCCTCTCTGCTCATCTCTTTCAAAACTGCTGTGAAAAACAGTGAAGAAGCCATTGGGTGCCGGTCCATTCAGAGAGAATTTGGACATTTTCAGACATTACTTTCAGACAGTGATCTTCAGATGCTGCAAAAAGCTGGAGATCTCCCTCGCGTACAAGCCAGCAGGAACAGAAGGAGTAGGGAGTGATACTTTATACCTACCCTGTATCGGCTATCAGAATACATCATTTCTTCTGCGTAAAGTGTGTTTATTGATTCATCTCAAACGTTGCACATTGACTATTGAGAGGATTCAGTTCATGTTGGTAACGACAAGTATATAAATATATATTGTTAAATATGTTCAATTTTCCAGAATGTACTTGACTAAAGAGATGTACATCAGACTAGATACTATTCCCTGTACATAAATGGAATTTACAGGAGTTTGGTGACATTGATTCCTACAGATTTTAACTGATAAAGGAAACTTAAACCAATTAGAAAAATGTTACTGAATCTCAACAACTTTGGTGGAGGGGGGGGAGGGCCGAACAATTTATCACTTACTAGATAATGACTATAGTAATCAAACTCACAATGACCTCCAGCAGTTAGGTAATGTTTGACTAATATAACACTGTCATTTGAAAGGTAATACTTTTTTGTTATTGTAAGATTTAAATTCCCTTATTCCAAGGTCAAATGTAATGTGACTTGAATGTCACACAGCTTGTGAGCATAATTAAAGTGTTGGATATTCCTAAATCAAACTTGTCCCTGCTGGCTGATAAAAGAATGCAATTTCATCACAATTAGCATTCCTCACTTTTTGGTAAAATACTATTTTTTATACATATATATAGCAGTATGCATTTGACTTGAAACCCCCAATGACATCATTGGTTATTCTAACGTCTGATTGGAAATAGATGCCTGAAACCAGAATTATCACCTCTGAATGACCTTTCTGTGAAATGGAAGCAATTTTTTTGGAAAATAAAACAGCTCTGTCATGAAGTAACTTTTTCATTTTTTTCTTTTTTTTTGCAAAAATAGTCTCTTTGCAGCTTCAACAATTTTCAAAAGTTTTTTTTAAACAGATGTACAAATCTTAGAGCAGAATGTCACCTTCCCCGGATTTGATTCATTTGCCTGTCCTTTTCAGCTTTTCCCCTCAGTATAAATTTTGAAAGGTTAAAAAAAAATGCAGATTCTCTTCTTTTTCTTGTGTGTTTTAATAATGAAAAAAATCTGGTTAAAAAAAAAGAACAGGGTTGCTCAAAACCTGTTCCTGTTTTCTGGTACAGAACTGTAATATTTTCAAGGAAAGGTTTGATGAAAAAAATTAGACAATGTTTAAAGTCATCATTCACTCACTCATTCATTAATTCATCCATCTATGTATAACCAACAGTGCTTGTCGCACTGGACTTTATTCAAATGTAGATCTATCTTTGGCAAAAATTGTTAATATGTAGCTATAAAAAGAAAAATCAGGAGGTCCTTCAGGCTTCTTTAAGTGGGAGCCAACAAGAGTATTCAACATTACCTTTTTATCAAACTATTTGCTTGAGAATTCAGCCAATTGTCAGCAACTATCAGCTAGTAGCACTTTAGACGGGTGCCAATTATTTTTCCTCAATTATTTTTTTAAAAAGGTCATTGTACGAGACAATTTTTAACAATGGAGGTATTAAATGGAGCAAATGAAGTGATCTTAGATGCACTGAGCATAGAGGAAAGGACCCGTACTGTCTGAGGCCTGTCACACTCCTCTTTCTAATGTCGAAATGTGAAGTTCATTAAAAATGAAAGCACTGCTTTTAAGATTTCAGGAACCTGCTATATTATTAATGCAATTGCTATGTGAAGCTTTAAGTTGGAAAAAAACTTCAGCCAATTGTAGTAATGTAATGTGACTAATTATTGAAAGGCTGGGCTGAGCGGAGTAACTAAAATGTGGATCAATAAGATTGCCATTTATCTTTCTTTGAGGTTAAGGTTGATCTTTTTTCCTCTTTTCTTCCAAAATGGTGATGTTAGGAACATAGGAACAAGGGTAGGCCATTTACCCTCTTGAGGCTGTTCTGTCATTCAACTAGATCATGGCAGATCTGTGTCTTGAACTGATTTACCCACCTTGGTTCCCTATCCCTTAATACCCTTGCCTAACAAAAATCTGTCAAACTCAGTTTTGAAATTTTCAATTGACTTCAACAACTTTTTCAGGGAAAGAGTTCCAGATTTCCACTACTCTTTGTTTGAAGAAATGCTTCCTGAATGGCCTAGCTCTAATTTTAAGGTTATGCCGCACGCCCCCCACCCCCCTCACCCCGCCTTGTTCTAGACTCCACCACTAAAGGAATTGTTTTCTCTCTATCTGCTCTTGAGCAGCAGAGATACTTCATGCTGATGGCCTGGTAACTCTAATCCTGTGACCAGGTTAATATTCAACTTCTTACCTGTGTATTGATTGAGATCAACGGACAGAAAATTGCTTTTCGGTCGCTGATAGCAGGCAACGGACTCTGATAATTCACACTAAATCATAAAATTTTAACTGTTTGCAATCTATCCAGGTATTCACGTGATGGCAATCCTCAGTGCTGGGTCTTTGAAAGTACTTTACAACTATCAGTCAATGCATCCCAAAGCAGCAATAATGAGATAAACAAAATTGCATATGTCATGTTTCTGGATTTCTAGGTGATCCCTAACTTAACTCAGAAGAATTTCTGCCCTAAGAATCCATTTAGCTTAATTTAGTTTCTTATTGAAGAGCCACCAGTTTTGTTGCCCTGATCGCACAGACCCACTATATGGTCCAAAAATACCTGAATACAGCATAGAATTTAACAACTATTAAATACAATTTCTCTATAATATATACTACATAAATATTAACATTGCACTGCACTGTGTCTATTTTGATCAGTATTTTCTCTGCAATGTATTCTATATGGAAGATAGCAGGATAGGAAGAAACAGGTTGCAGCAGTGGCTATTTTTAAACCTTTGAAGTTTTATATTGTCAAAAAACATTCCCCTTGTGCTGGAGTGAATTCTACTCAAGCCCAAGGAATGTGTTACAAATACTTACGTTTAAATAAACATAACTTCTAGCTGGTAAGATCTTAACAAGAGTGGTCCTATAAAGTATGTGCAACGGCTGTAGATGGGTAACCTACAGTATTCTGACAAATGCTTCCACACTTACTCACATACACACACACCCAAACTAGCAATGATAGAGATCACTGTAATGTTCAGACTGTCTGCATACAGTAATCTGCAATGGTAAAGTGCTGGTGTGCCTTGAACTAACCGAATCAATGTGATTGAGCTACGAGGGTACAATGTAGAATGCTTTCAAACAAAGATCTTGCACACGTATAGCACTGGAAAGCCCATGGCTGGGTTTGTGCCCCAAGAAAGGAGGGGGCTTAAAATACTGCTCCATATATTGGACATCAGTAGAACAATTTGCTCTTTGCCATCTGTAGTATCAAAATTCATTAACACTCCTGCAAAATGCATGGTATCATTTCAGTACAGCCTTACTTGCTTTTGAGGAGATGACCCAGAACTTAGGTCTTGACAGCTCCTTACATAGGGTCCAGTCAATGTGGTCTAAGCAGCCAATGTTAAGGACCTTTGGATTTCCATTCCCCTTATCCCACCATTTAGAAGAAATTTTTGCCTGACTTCCTCTGACATTCAACCTTAAACTCCCTGCAGGGCATGAACAATATAACTGAAGTTGCTGTGGGAAAGTACCCAGCAATGTGAGGGATTCAGAGTCAGGTTCCATACATCTGCCACTATATAGATCACTTACAAAAAGAACAGTAATCATTTTATGGTTTCTCAATATGGGCAAAAAAATTATCAAAAAAATTGATTCCCTTTCTGGAATTAGTTGGACCCAATCAACACTGGTGCAAATTTTGACAGAAAGTGATAACAATCCAATTTGGTTGGGAGATGGTAAATATTCAGGCTTCCATCACATTTGGAGTTAAGTGGGAAGAGTTGCCTGAACGAGATGCCTTTTCCTACAGTATTATAGAACAGTAGCATGCCTATCAAGGTGAACAGAAGGTTGATTTTAATAAATAACTTTTTTTTTAAGTTGTGGAGATTTTTAAGGAGCAGCCAGCCATGGTTATCACTGGCAAATATTAAGCTTTGGGATTCGACCTGCCACCATCTCCCCCACAACCTTTATTTTTGAGTCGTCATAACAATCTTGGACACGGAAAATAGCAAAACTTAATGATGCATGGCAATTGGAGATACATTCTTTGTGTGCAGAAGATGCTAGGCCAGGTAATTTATTGATTCATTTGTAACTTAAGAACCTTTACTTAAGAATATGGGTTGTGACATGTTGCAGTGATTAACTGATTGGAATCTTTCCAGATATTTAACACAGATTCTAGCTGACTTTTATCTTTGGGCATATCATGGCAGCATCCATGGATTCTTTTTACAAACATATATTACTTCAAAATAAAGTCTATATGAACTGAAATGAATCACTTTTAGTTAACAACAAGAGCAGCATTAATTTCGGGCAGCATTTGCAGAATTATTCCTCAGAATCTAGGGAGCTTCCTGCAGCCAATATAATTAAAAAAATGAAAATGGGACCAATTCACCAAACATAACTGATGTGAGCAGTTATAGTTCGACCAATGTCCCGAGGAGCAAACCAATTGATAAATAAATAAGTAAAGATAACAGATAAGGAAATAAACATCAGAAACAGCAATACCCTGCAACAGAAGTGTAACCCATACAACTACTACAGTATTAAAGTCAGGTCTTGGTTAGGCCATCTTTTAGAAATTCAGTTGACCTTCTGAGTCATGGTTACAGTGGAGTGCCATTTTTCGATGCTAGGCAACCAATAATTTCAGTTAACCACACAGATTGAGTAAATATTGCAGTTTATTTTATTTATAAATATTATTCTTTTCTAAATATATTAATGGCTGGATCTTTGCTTTGTGCCTTTTGGAGAGTAAAGAAAATGTCCAGACCAACTCAATTGAATTCTGATAAAATGGATGTCAATTAATATTGTTTAAAAAAATAATAATTCTGGGGATGTGGACATCGCTGGCAAGACTGGCATTTATTGCCAATCCCGTGTTGCCCCAAACTGAGTTACAAAGCAAATCCTGGAATGTTTCGGTATTATCACTCGGCAGATTACCTCTCAATTTCAAAAGAGAAAAACCTTTCACATTAATAAAAAGTGACGCTCCACTGTTCTGGACAACCTGGATGAATAGTCAGTCAGTCATCTGCTTGAGTGCAAGGCAGAGCAGCATTGTGAGGGCTCCAGTAACCCTGGTTACTTTTTGGATGGGGGAAGGGGGATTAATGGGGGTTTGACCTCCAGTGCCAGTCAGAATGCAGAATTCTTCATTAATGTTAGGAAAGGATGAAAAATTGTCTTTTTGGCAACAAAAACAATTAAACGATCTAGTTCAATCGTCCGCCTCGGGCTGGTCCAAGGAAAAACTGGGAAGAGTCAGCAAATCCTTCGTCGGAGAAGGACAGGTGGGCGTGCTTTCAGGAAGCAGTGGGTCTGCAAGGTCCACAGACTCCTTGTGAGGGGCTGAGTCACAGGACGGAGCACGCCTTCTCAAACACATGTCACTAGAGGACATTTGCCCGTGAGTACCTTGCATTGTCGTGTGGTGGTCCTCTGGTGGGTCTATAGAAATGCAGGGGGGGCTCATTTTCTGCTTCTGCCGTGCTGTTTGCAGACCGTCCAGTTCCATCACTGCCTGGCCAATGGCCCAACAGGACGATGAAGAGAAATGGTGCTGTGGAATTGCTTCAACTGATGAGCAGATCTCAACTGAATGTCTCCGAGGGTCATCCAACCACGACGTGGGCTTGGCCAAGAATCCTTGAGTGTCCACACTGTAGAACTTTTTGATGTCTTTCATCGTGAGGTTTCCTGTGCTGCTGCACATTTTCGTGGGTAGTGGAGGGTACATAGGAGGTTTGGAAGCTCTCTTGTTGCCACTGTTGATCTGAGAGACTTCCTGGTCTGCCGAGTCAGGGAGTTCTCTGAAGGGGTTCTGAACGTGACGTGGTGAAGTTGCCACATAGTTAGTAATGTTGCATTGGTTATGGCTGTGCTGTTGGATGTGGACACTATGCTTGGTTGGTGCATTGGGTGAGGCAGGCACTAACACCACAGACGGTTGCACAACAGATACATGGGGCACAGACACATTCAAGGATGATGGTTCGTTAGGCTGCATCTGCAAATTTTCCTTGGACTCCATACAGAGTGGATCCAGAGAGTCATTTGTTATAGCCACCTAAATTGGGTGTTAGAAGTGTGGGGAGTGGGAGGAACAGAACAGGTCAAAGGAAGGTTAGCATGCTTACAATTGTTAAATCACTTTGGTGCTTTGGTAAATAATTTGAAAATATGCCACTGATGCTTTTTGTGCAAAATCATAAAAGAGCAAAAGCTGTATCTAATTTAACATGTGCTTGCCAGTTCTGGTTAAGCACTAAATAAGCCAGTAATGATTAAATGATTAAATACAGGTGGTACACAATTCTATAATGAAGGTACCTATGACAAAACTGACGAGAACTGAGGGATTTTAAACTTTCTAATGTTTGAAAAATATAGTGACTTTATGCTGGTATTTATGCTGTCATAATATATTTCTCCTCACACCCAGATCCCAGTGAACTTTTATTTAGAACTTTCCCTTCATCCCTCAGGAGATTAACTGAGGTTGTAAGAGGTTAGGTAGATTGCACATGGGCTGCGGGAGGAGTGCCACATTCAGCAATCACTTGCTTCAGCGATGTCGGGCTAATTTACACCTTCACATTTGGCAGTAGACTGGCGGAGCGGCTTTCATGTTGTTCTGGACGGATGGGTTCTATAATGGATGGACAATTGCTACATCAGTTTAGTGGCCAACGGGTGAAAGTGAAAATTACTCTCCCATCACCTTTCTCTGAGGGTGCAAGATTGAACAGAACAGCATACTTGCATAACAAATGAATGCTTTCCTAAAACATTTTGCACCTTAGAAGATGCTTTAAGTGCAGCTAGAGAAGCTAAATCATTAAACTACCAGCTACCCCAGTTCCATAGCATTCTTTACCATCCAGTTCTACTGTAACAATGACCCCAAACTTGCTTGGGTTGTACCATGTCTATGCCATTCCCAGGGTTTTCCAGTCTTCACTACCCAAGACTGTGTGCATAGACACTAGGTGAGGAGACAATGGCCTCAGCATTTTAAGAAGACAGCCGACACTCACTGTCTGGATTTTGGTTAGCACTCCAAGTAGAGCTGTAAAGGAAATAGCACGATATCCCAAGCATCGGTTTTAAGCCATTCAATGATTTGGGCTATATCACTGGAGCATTCAGGGTTCAACAGCAAAACCTATTAGGCTTCTACAATGAGAGTTATGAAGGTCATAGTGTCCTCCACTTTGGATGATAGGCCTCGGGCACTCACCCCTTTCATGACCATCTTCAGTGCAGCCAATAGGCTCACAAGATGTGAACATATGGAGTGGAATAGCTCTCAGATTTTCTTCTGGCCACCTGGGAAGAGTTGAACTTCAATCTAGCAGTAGCAGACTGACGTGGAAGCCTAATAAACCCACAGTCATCTGATTTGAAGGGAAGTCATTCCACTGACAAGGCTATCAAGCTGGCCGTCTTCAAAACTACTTCCTAAGCCAGACAAAAAAAAGCTCACTTTTTTTGCAAGAACTATGAAAACTAAATTAAGTATGCAATAGTACACTCATCTTTACAGTGCAACTATAGTAATGTGAAATGCCTGACCTGACATACCTAATAGGTCCATATAATGTATAAAAGATAGTGAATTTTACTGTAACCTGTTATTGAAAGTAAGCTAGTAACACTACTGCTCTCTGACACTGGATCTGAAACTCAATGCAACTTCAGGTATTATAATCATAAAATATATCAACTTACTAAATTCTCTCCTGCATTGCTTTTACTTTCAAACATCAGAACATGTCCAAATCAAACTGATCACTGGAATGCATGACAATGCAAAAGTAACACATCATCGTCACTACTGTCAGTGATAACAGGTACCTCTCAATGACATCTCATCTCATGCAGCCTCTCTACTCCAATGGTCAGGATAGTTGACAAGCCCATCTCTGATAACTTCCTTGTATTCCTCACCACCCATATCCCCTTACCCTCTTCCAACTGCCTGCTCTGGATAAAAATCTCTATTAAGTCATTTACATTCACTTTTAAACTCCCAACTGCCTCATCTTTCGCCTCCCATTCAGCATGATACTTCTGAAGCCTTTGATCTGCTCAACCACTTCCTCACCTCCATCTTCGGTGCCCTTGTCCCCAGTAAGATCTTTAATTTCTCCCATCCTTGTTGTTCTGCCTGGTATGACCTCCATCTTTTCTCCCTCCAAGTCCAACTGACATAGACTTGAGACCATCTTGTGCGAAACAAGGTTAACCGTCCGTCAGCATATATGGCTGGGCTATGTAAAGCATTATTGGGCCAGAGCCACCCACTATTCAGGATCATCCTGGAGATCAAAGGGCTTCTTTTCTCCCCTACCAACCCTAAACCCCGCTCACATCCAACAATAAGTGTGAGAGGTTCATGGACCTCTGTCAAGAAGATTGAGGCCATCCATTCAGCTGCCTCTTCTGCATCCCTTCTTTCCCTTTGCCCACCAAGCTAAACCTACCCCAAGACTCCTGTCTCTCTGTTCTAGTCCTTGTCCTGCATCTTTTTTTAGTTTCTCTTCTTTCTCACCTCATGCCCTCTCTGCTCATTTTTTCCATGAGGCCCAGCTCCTTTGAATCCGTTCCCACTAAACTATTGACTGCCCAAGTTCCCTTTCTGGTTTCCATGCTAGCTGACATTGTAAATGGTTCCTTTTCCTCAGTTCCTATCCTTCCTTTAAAAATCGCCGTCGTCACATACTCTTAAAAAAAAAACACTTGGCCCCTTTGTCCTTGCAAACTATAACCCCATCCCCAACTCTCATTTCCTCTCTGAAGTTTCGAGTATTTTATCCCGCAACAAGTCCCGTTCATCCAGCACTTCAGTCCTTGTTGACTTGCATTGGCTTCTAGTCCCCCAATGCCTCCAAATTAAGATTCTGAAAGGGCTGTGTTGTGAAGGTAAAGGAGCTGATATTCCTCTTCTATGCAGCATGGATCATTCAGTTCCAAAATGGATAAAAAGAGAGAAGGGCCTATTACACTCCTTTATGTTGACTAGGGATTTCCAGGGTATTGCCAAGGAGATGCAAAGACACTGAACGGGTGTCCATTTTGAGGGGCACCAAGAAGACTCTAGGCCCCGTGCCCAAATTTGAGGATCTAGGAAGGGAAGATAACAAGAAAATGGAAGCTGGAAAAAGGTAAGTAGCTTTCTTTTACAGGTACTGGTCATCATCCTCAGGTGTGGCAGTCATTCTGGTTGCTGTTTTGGACAGTTATTATGGCTGATGCAGATCTCTCGGTCTGGATTTATGCCCCATTATTTCTAAGTGTAAGACACTTCTGTGGGTAAGCCTGCTCCAAGTTTTGTCCGCCCTAACCTACCAACCTGGACAGAGAATTGCAGGTGGGTTCAAGAAGGGTGCACTTTGGGTGTGGCCAGCGTAGGAATGGAGGGGAAGCCCTGTACCGTCTGACTAGATGCTTGCTTTTAAATTGACAGGTACGTAACCAAGCAAGGACGGTATAAGGACATCAAAATAGCAGGCATATCTGTCCTTCTCAACTTTCAATCTTTAACACTGATTTTCTTTCCTTCTCCAGTTTCCCTTCAGCCTCACCTGAAGACTTCTTTACTGACTAAAATTCAACAGCTCGTCACTCAAGAGACCATTCCTCATGTGAGTGATCGAGCAGTGAGTATTGGCAGGCTATTCTTGGATGAGATGAGATGAAAACAGACAAGTGCAACTTTACATCACATAAAGTCCACACAAACTTTTCAGCATGGGTCACTGGGTTCTGTTCAGGATTGGTAACCAGGTCTGAAGTTTTTTTCTCCTCTTCCTTGCGGGGGCACTGAGGCCTAAGGTAGAAGCCTTACCATTATCCCAATTGAGGTCATCTAACTCAGTAGAGGCTGAGATTTGAACTTCAGACTTTCCCATTCCCCATGCCTTCATGCCAAATGGGCATTGCATTAACCCACTTAGTTAGCAGGAAAACTCAATCCCATACTCTTAATGACACAGGGCCGAGCTTGCCAGAGATCTCTGGAATGACATTTTTTTTAAATTATTCATTTGTGGGATGTGGGTGTCGCTGGCCAGCAGCCCTTCAAGTGAATACTTTACCGGCAGAATCTTTGACTTGAATATCAATGAGGGGTAATTTCAACTTTGGGCAATCATGTTAAGCAGGTGATATGGATTTAGGAGCCAGTTATAGATATCTTAAATTGAAGTCAATAGAAATGGAAATTGGGAAAGATGTATACCGGACATCTGAATCGATATCGCCCCTTCTACACTATCGCATCAAGTCAAAATTACCCTTGTTCCTTCTAAACTTATAAGGCACATGGCTCCATTTAACTCTGATGTTTGTTAGCTGTGCTTCCTTTATTCAACAGAATTAGTGTACTTGGATGCAAATGATTTTTTCGACAATGATCATACATTTTAAATCTAATTATTTAAAAAATATATTTTCAAAAATTGACATTTTATGCGTGAAAATCTGAGTCTAATAATCTAAAAAGCAATAAAGATTAAGTGGCAAGCCTGTCAAACATCATACGTGTAACCATTTGTACTGAAGAAAATGAAAGACCAGTATTAGTATGAGCTGCAGGAAACCCAGCTTCAATACACAAGGGAAACAGGCTCCACACGTAAACAGATTCATTGTGAACACACTTTAGTTAATGGTATGTGCATGACGGCAGTATGGTTGCCATCCTGGGAGTGGGGGAGGGAATAGGTGAGGAATGGATTAGCAACAAGAGTTTCTATGATGAACAGGGTTATTGCTAAGAGACCTGGGATGGAAAAAACTCAACTACGTGTTGTCAAAACATAAAAGAGAGGGGTAAAATCAGACAGAAATGAAAAATATTCAGCAAGAATAAAGCAAATAATACAAAATGTAATGCAAGTTCTTTCAAATGCATGATATACTAAAAATGTCACCGTATTTTGACCGTAATAAGTAATCTTTTACAAAAAGTCAGTTGTTATTCGGAGTTTTTAGGTCACAAATCAGATTTTCCTGTCTACAAAGGAACTGGTCCCAGCATCATTCTATATGGCCAGACACTGCAAGTCAGGCAGTATAAGGTGAGTAAATAAATCCAGAAATTGCTGGAAATAGGCAGTATATATGGAAAGAGAAACAGAGTTAATGGGCTGAATTTTACCGGCCCCTCGAAGCCTCGAGTCATGGCACGGGGCTCGTAAAATTCTGCGGGGAGCGGCCCACCTTGACCTGCGACATTGAGAAGGGCCCGCCGCATAGTACCAGCAGCGGGCGACCTTGGTGCGGCCCCCCTTTCGCTCGGCAGCGGCATCCCAATTAACATATGTAAAACGGTACTTACCTCTGCAGATTATGCAGCCCACTGCCTCTCCTGCACACATCCGTATTTTACTTTGAGCGAGTGGCCATCATGTGCCATCCCGTTTACAAACAGAAAAGCCGGTGGGTCCTCTGAGGCAGAAGGTTTCGCGATGGAGGCTAAGTTCCGTTTTCAGGGGTCTCACTCTGCATACTGGAAGGGAGGGAGGGGGGATACTCAGAGGTCTCACTCTGCATACTGGAAAGGAGGAGGGAGGGGGAGGGAGGGGGGATTACAGGGGTCTCACTCTGCATATTGGAAAGGAGGAGGGAGGGGGGATTACCGGGGTCTCACTCTGCAAACTGCAAGGGGGAGGGATTAGGGGGTCTAAAAGGCATTAAGGTGGACAAGTCCCCAGGTCCGGATTGGATCTATCCCAGGTTACTGAGGGAAGCGAGAGAGGAAATAGCTGGGGCCTTAACAGATATCTTTGCAGCATCCTTAAACACGGGTGAGGTCCCGGAGGACTGGAGAATTGCTAATGTTGCCCCCTTGTTTAAGAAGGGTAGCAGGGAAAATCCAGGTAATTATAGACCGGTGAGCCTGACGTCAGTGGTAGGGAAGTTGCTGGAGAAGATATTGAGGGATAGGATCTATTCCCATTTGGAAGAAAATGGGCTTATCAGTGATAGGCAACATGGTTTCGTGCAGGGAAGGTCATGTCTTACCAACTTAATAGAATTCTTTGAGGAAGTGACAAAGTTGATTGATGAGGGAAGGGCTGTAGATGTCATATACATGGACTTCAGTAAGGCGTTTGATAAGGTTCCCCATGGCAGGCTGATGGAGAAAGTGAAGTCTCATGGGGTCCAGGGTGTACTAGCTAGATGGATAAAGAACTGGCTGGGCTACAGGAGACAGAGAGTAGCAGTGGAAGGGAGTTTCTCAAAATGGAGACGTGTGACCAGTGGTGTTCCACAGGGATCCGTGCTGGGACCACTGTTGTTTGTGATATACATAAATGATTTGGAGGAAAGTATAGGTGGTCTGATTAGCAAGTTTGCAGACGACACTAAGATTGGTGGAGTAGCAGATAGTGAAGGGGACTGTCAGAGAATGCAGCAGAATATAAATAGATTGGAGAGTTGGGCAGAGAAATGGCAGATGGAGTTCAATCAGGGCAAATGCGAGGTGATGCATTTTGGAAGATCCAATTCAAGAGTGAACTATACAGTAAATGGAAAAGTCCTGGGGAAAATTGATGTACAGAGAGATTTGGGTGTTCAGGTACATTGTTCCCTGAAGGTGGCAACGCAGGTCAATAGAGTGGTCAAGAAGGCATACAGCATGCTTTCCTTCATCGGATGGGGTATTGAGTACAAGGGTTGGCAGGTCATGTTACAGTTGTATAAGACTTTGGTTCGGCCACATTTGGAATACTGCGTGCAGTTCTGGTCGCCACATTACCAAAAGGATGTAGATGCTTTGGAGAGGGTGCAGAGGAGGTTCACCAGGATGTTGCCTGGTATGGAGGGCGCTAGCTATGAAGAGAGGTTGAGCAGATTAGGATTATTTTCATTAGAAAGATGGAGGTTGAGGGGGGACCTGATTGAGGTGTACAAAATCATGAGAGGTATAGACATGAGAGGTGGATAGCAAGAAGCTTTTTCCCAGAGTGGGGGATTCAATTACTAGGGGTCACGGGTTCAAAGTGAGAGGGGAAAAGTTTAGGGGGGATATGCGTGGAAAGTTCTTTACGCAGAGGGTGGTGGGTGCCTGGAACGCGTTTGCCAGCGGAGATGGTACACGCGGGCACGATAGCATCTTTTAAGATGTATCTAGACAGATACATGAATGGGCAGGAAGCAAAGAGATACAGACCCTTAGAAAATAGGCGACATGTTTAGATAGAGGATCTGGATCGGCGCAGGCTTGGAGGGCCGAAGGGCCTGTTCCTGTGCTGTAATTTTCTTTGTTCTTTGTTCTTCTTTGTCTCACTCTGCATACTGCAAGGGGGGGGGGAATTACGGGGTCTCAGTCTGCATATTGCAAGGGAGGAGGGGGGGATTACAGGGGTCTCACTCTGCATACTGCAAGGGAGGGGGGGATTACGGGGTCTCACTCTGCATTCTGCAAGGGAGGAGGGGGGATTACAGGGGTCTCACTCTGCATACTGCAAGGGAGGAGGGGGGATTACAGGGGACTCACTCTGCATACTGCAAGGGAGGGGGGGATTAGCGGGTCTCACTCTGCATACTGCAAGGGAGGAGGGGGAAATTACAGGGGTCGCAGCTCTGCATTCTTAAAGGGAGAAGGGAGGGGGTCTGGAGGGAAATCTCTGTGTACCCTCCCTCCGTAAACAGTGTATGCTCTGCGTTTGTTTGTGTTTGTGAAGGAGCAATGACACTCTAGTAGACACTCATGAGTAATGATGGCATGGCAATGATGTTCTTGCATACGTTGGTTCTCCTGAAAGGCCAATGGTGCAAAGGGATGTGACATTGGCGCTACATGCTGGCACACATCATTCACACAGAGAAAAGGACACACATGTTGGTGAGGAACATTTAGTGAAAGACGTATTTATATTGCTGTGATGCCCATGCATTCCCATTTGTGTCAGTGTGTTCTCTGTAAATGGAGAGGTTGCCCCTTCTTGGTGCAACATCTGCTCTAGCAGTCTGACTGGAAGAAGGATGCTGATCTGATTGCCCTTTGGCTGTGGATGACTTTGGCACTCAGACCCTGTGCGCACGAGGCCTAGCGGGCCCTGACTGGCTAGAGGAGTGCTCGTTCATCCCCTTCCAGCATTGGACTGTCATGCAGGCCCCCACCTGCCAAGAATGAGGCACATTAATTTCACCACATGGACATTAAATTTCAAATTGTTGCTGGGAAGAAGAGGCCTGTTACAAGGGGTTGCCAGGCCCCTGGCTGGAAAGACATTTTTGCATATTAACAGATAGTGTTGGAACAAAGGAGCTATCCCTTGCTCCCAATACACAGACGTGGTCAGACCAGTTTAATCACATGACTAACTGGCTGTTGCAAATTTTGAACTGAGAGTTTTAAATTGGAGAAAGAGTGTTTGAAGACAGAAAGCTCTGTGCTCCTGGATTGAAAAGACCTCATCTCCTCCTGTTTGCTCCCATCTCTTTTTCATGGAACTGAAACCCACTGAAGACACATGAACCCCAAGAGAGAAATGTCTCCTACAGTGAACAAGGTTTAAGAAGAATACTGGGCCCCAACAAAAATCAAGATCAACCTACAAAACCACTCTACAGTGAGCTCGAACAACCGTAACAAACTCTTCAGATATTGCCTCAAACCTTTCCACTTTATTTTTCTTCTGCTCTTTTCTGTCTCTATTTGCATGTGTCTATCAGGTATGCATGCTAGTGTGGGCGTGTTGTGTATCCGTAGGTGTCAATCAAATTAGAGTTTAAGTTTAATAAAATTTCACTTTTCTTCTTTAAACCTAAGAAAGCCTGTTTGTGCTCATTTCTTTGCCTTATAATTGGAAAGCGGTGAACAAGGATTCACCAAAGGGGAGCTCAAAACATGTTGTGTTTAAAATTAAACCCTGTTACAGTAAGACCAGGTGAAGGCTGAGAGGGACCCCTAGACACCTTTCTCACCTGGTCGTAACAGGATTCCTTGATGGCTGATGGCCCCATGGCTATTCACCTCTTCTGCCATCTCCAGCCAGACTGCCTTCTTCAGGCAGGAAGGCCACTTAATGTCAGTGGTGAAAAGGACCTCCCACCTTGCCCGCAGAGCCTGGAGGAGAGTGAGCAGGAAGGTATCGCTGAACTGTGTGGCCACCCTAGAGCACCCCTCTGCCATCCTTAGCTTTTGGTGTGGTCCTTTAAATGTGTAACTGCTCTAACATCTGGCTGCAAGGTTTGTCTTGCACATGTTTGAAAACCAATGCAGGACTAGTGAGAAAATCTGTGCTGTTGTCATGGTTTTTCAACTATTACACATCGACACATGTTCATGAAGACTTTGCTTCTGAAGCACTGATCATAATTATTGGTGTAATATTTCTAGAATCATAGAAATCATAGAATGTTTAAGGCACAGAAAGAGGCCACTTGGCCCATTGTGTCTGTGCCGGCCGAAAAATGATCCACCTATTCTAATCCCACTTTCCAGCATTTGGTCCGTAGCCCTGCAGCTCAGGGCACTTGAGGTGCATATCCAGGCTCATTTAGAATGTGTTGAGGGTCTCTGCCTCAACTACCCTTTCAGGCAGTGAGTTCCAGACCATCACCACCCTCTGGGTGAAAAGGTTTTCCTCATCTCTCCTCTAACTTTTCTACCAATCACTTTAAATCTGTGCCCCCTTGTCACTGACCTCTCTGCTAAGCTGAATAGATCCTGTACCTCCACTCTATCCAGGCTACTCAAAATTTTGCACGTTTCAGTCAGATCTCCCCTCAGTCTTCTCTATTCTAAGGAGAACAACCCCAGCCTATCCAATCTTTCCTCATAGCTGCATTTTCCCAGTCCTGGCAACATCCTCGTAAATCTCCTCTGTACCCTCTCTAGCGCAATTACATCCTTCAGGAATGAGGTGACCAGAACTGCACACAGTACTCAAGTTGTGGCCTAACCAATGAGTTATGCAGTTCCAGCATAACCTCCCTGCTCTTGTATTCCATACCTCAGCTAATAAAGAAAAGGATTCCATTTGCCTTCTTAACCACCTTAACAACCTGCCCTGCTACCTTCAGGGATCTGTGGACATTTACTCCAAGGTCCCTTACTTCCTCTATACTTCTCAGAATTCTCCCATTAACCATCTATTCCTTTGCCTTGTTTGACCTCCCCAAATGCATCACCTTACACTTCTTCAAGGTGAATTCTATTTGCCACTTTTCTGCCCATCTGACCAGATCATCAATATCTTCTTGCAGCCTACAGCTATCCTCCTCGCTATTTACCACACGGCCAATCTTTGTGTTGTCCACAAACTTCTTGATCATGTCCCCTACGTTTACGTGCAAATCATTAATACACACCACAAAAAGCAGGGGACCCAGTATTGAGCCCTGTGGAACCCCACTGTAAACAGTCCTCCAGTCTCCAAAAATCCCGTCAACAATTACTCTTTGTTTCCTGCCACTGAGTCAATTTTGTATCCACCTTGTTGTATTTCCCTGGATCCCATGGGATTTTATTTTTTTAAACAGTCTGCCATGTGGGATCTTGTCAAAAGCCTTGCTGAAATCTATGTAGACCACATCAACTGCACTACCCTCATCAATCTTCCTTGTTACTTCTTCAAAAAATTCAATTAAGTTGGTCAAGCAAGATCTTCCCTCAACAAATCCATGCTGACTATCCTTGATTAACCTGTACCTTTCTAAGTGACAGTTTATCCTGTCTCTCAGAATAGATTCCAATAATTTGCTCACTAATGAGGTTAGACTGACTGGCCTGTAATTATTTGGTCTATCCTTCGCTCCCTTTTTAAACAGTGGTACAATGTTCGCAATTCTCCAATCCTCCAGCATCACACCTGTATCCAGTGAGGATTAGTTTGCAATGCAGCTAGAATATGAACATATTTTCCTGATTTTTAACAAAGATTGTTTAATTGCTGTTACATGTATTTTCACATAACAGCAGAGAAATGAATACAGATTCCAAATGCATATTAGTCTGCGGCTTTTCGCATTCAGATGATTAGAAGCTCATGGTAGGTAATTATTCTTCAATTGTGGTTTTATTTTTGTTGTGTATTTGGCTTTTATGGTATATTTAAGTCTCACGTCCTGGAATGTGCAAAATTAAGATTATTCACCCAGATGCGGCACGCCTACAAGAAGGAATGTTACACTTGAGTGGAAGAAGAGGATCGCAACTTCACAGGACACTGGGACACAGCAGGGTAAGTATGTGGCAGCAAAGCAGCAAGTACTGGGGAAACTCAGCAGCTCAGGCAACATCTGTGGAGAGAGAAGCAGAGTTAACTTTCAGGTCTGTGAACTTGGTCAAGTTAACTCTGCTTCTCTGTCCACAGATGTTGCCTGACCTGCACAGTGGTGCAGTGGTTAGCACCGCAGCCTCACAGCTCCAGCGACCCGGGTTCAATTCTGGGTACTGCCTGTGTGGAGTTTGCAAGTTCTCCCTGTGTCTGTGTGGGTTTTCGCCGGGTGCTCCGGTTTCCTCCCACCACCAAAGACTTGCAGGTTGATAGGTAAATTGGCCATTATAAATTGCCCCTAGTATAGGTCGGTAGTAGGGGAATATAGGGACAGGTGGGGATATGGGGAATATGGGATTAGTGTAGGATTAGTATAAATGGGTGGTTGATGGTCGGCACAGACTTGGTGGGCCGACGGGACTGTTTCAGTGCTGTATCTCGAAGTAAAAATAAATAAATAAAATAAACCTGCTGGGTTTCCCCGGCACTTTCTGCTTTGCTGTCAGATTTACAGCAGCCCCACTCTTCAACAGTGAGTTAAGTATTTCTTTGACAGCTGTCAGGAAGCAGGTGCTGAGATGCTTTAAATAGGGCCCTAGCACCTGCTGCACAGCTGTCAAAAGGTCTCTCACTGCGCCGATTGTCCCGCTTCTCCCCATGTAATATGGGGGTGGAGGGGAGGGCGGCTCGGCACAGTGATGCTAATGAGCCCCTGTGCGAAATATTGCGGGGGCCACTAAATGCGGGCATGCCGCTGAGTTTAAAGGGCACCATGTGCAAAAATTCAGCCCAATGTTTCAGGTCGATGACCTTTCATCAGAACTGACCTATTTCCAGCATTTTCTGTTTCTATTTCAGATTTGCAGCAACAACAGTATTTTGCTTTTGTCATATGGTAACACTAATTCTGAACAGGTGATGTTTATACATCAGCATCTACATCAAATTTCACCATACAAACTTAAGTTAGAATTGGTGAGGAAAATGGACAGCCTATCACCTTCTTGGCTAATGCTATTGGTGACCTCAGGTTCCATTAGACCAATTAAAATGCTGAACTCGACACCCTCTTCAATGTCCTTTTTCCTTTTATCCCTTGAATTTTTTTTGGGTTCATCAAGGTGAGGGATGTCGGTGCTGCACAATGAGAGGCTTTCTAGTTTTAGCATTCGGTGTTGGCATTCAGATTTCCCAGGTCAGGCATGGCACAGTTAGATTCTGGGTTAAGTTCCCTCTTTGTTGACTTTGATTGTGTCTCAATTGCAGAAGATCACCCTCTTGTGGCACCAGTGTGACATTTCAATTCTCTAAATTAATCGACTTTGTGACTCTCTGAGCAAGGTTGCCAATTTGTGCCAAATTCTAAATAGCGCCGTGTAATAGACTTGTCCAATGCAATTCATCCAAGAGATTGTAAAAGTCAGCAAAGGAGACTTTGATCACATGATTCTCAGTTGATTCTGCTTAGAACTAATAAGACAACACAAGATGCTAATCTCCAATCCCATCTTCAAGATAATCTTTTGGTCGGGCACAAACTCACCCCATGAAATTCTGTTCTTGCCAATTTTCTCCCCTGAAGCTGCTGGCACTTGCTTGGAAATGATTCAACAGGCATCAGCCTTCATGTGTAAGCCTAGATAGCGAATGGCCTTATCCTGTTCTCAGACAACATCCACAAGAGCATTTTCTAGTAGGATTCACTAGATATAGCTGCTATAGCTGCTAGACTGGGTATGCGGCAGGTGGTGAGGGAACTAACACGAGGGAAAAACAGAGTTGACCTCGTCCTCACCAATCTGCCTGCCGCAAATGCATCTGTCCATGACCGTATTGGTAGGAGTGACCACCACACAGTCCTTGTGGAGACGAAGTCCCACCTTCACATTGAGGATACCCTCCATCGTGTTGTGTGGCACTACCACTGTGCTAAAAGGGATAGATTTTGAACAGATCTAGCAATGCAAAACTGGGCATCCATGAGGCGCTGTGGGCCATCAGCAGCAACAGAGTTGTACTCAACCACAATCTGTAACCTCATGGCCTGGCATATCCCCCACTCTACCATTACCATCAAGCCAGGAAACCAACCCTGGTTCAATGAAGAGTGCAGGAGGGCATGCCAAGGAGCAGCACCAGGCATACCTCAAAATGAGGTGTCAACCTGGTGAAGCTACAACACAGGACTATCTGCGTGCCAAACTGCGTAAGCAGCATGCGATAGACAGAACTAAGCGATCCCATAACCAACGGATCAGATCTAAGCCCAGCAGTCCTGCCACATCCAGCCATGAATAATGGTGGACAATTAAACAACTACCTGGAGGAGGTGGCTCCACAAATATCCCCATCCTCAATGATGGGAGAGCCCAGCACATCAGTGCGAAAGATAAGGCTGAAGCATTTGCAACAACTTTCAGCCAGAAGTGCTGAGTTGATGATCTATCTCTGCCTCCTCCTGCAGTCCCCAGCATCACAGATGTCAGTCTTCAGCCAATTCGATTCACTCCGTGTGATATCAAGAAACGACTGAAGGCACTGGATACTGCAAAGGCTATGGGCCCTGACAATATTCCGGCAATAGTACTGAAGATCTGTGCTCTAGAACTTGCCGCACCCCTAGCGAAGCTGTTCCAGTACAGCTAAAACACTGGCATCTACCCTCCAATGTGGAAAATTGCCCAGGTATGTCCCGTATACAAAAAGCAGGAGAAGTTCAACCCGACCAATTACCGCCCCATCAGCCTACTCTCAATCATCAGTACAGTGATGGAAGGTGTCATCAACAGTGCCATCAAGCGGTACTTGTTCAACAATAACCTGCTCAGTGATGCTCAGTTTGGGTTCCGCCAGGGCCACTCAGCTCCTGACCTCATTACAGCCTTGGTTGAAACATGGACAAAAGAGCTGAGCTCAAGAGGTGAGGTGAGGGTGACTGCCCTTGACATCAAGGCAACATTTGACCGAATATGGCATCAAGGAGTCCTAGCAAAACTGAAGTCAATGGGAATCAGGGGGAAAACTCTCCGCTGGTTGGAGTCATACCAAGCACAAAGGAAGATGGCTGTGGTTGTTGGGGGTCAATCATCTGAGCTCCAGAACATCACTGCAGGAGTTACTCAGGGTACTGTCCTAGGCCCAACCATCTTCAGCTGCTTCATCAGTGACCTTCCTTCAATCATAAGGTCAGAAGTAGTTCGCTGATGACTGCACAATGTTCAGCACCATTCGCAACTCCTCAGATACTGAAGCAGTCCGTGTAGAAATGCAGCAAGACTTAGACAATATCCAGGCTTGGGCTGATAAGTGGCAAGTAACATTCGCGCCACACTAGTGCCAGGCAATGACCATCTCCAACAAGAGAGAATCCAACCATCTTCCCTTGACATTCAATGGCATTACCATCGCTGAATCCCCCACTATCAACATCCTAGGGGCTACCATTGACCAGAAACTGAACTGGAGTAGCCATATAAATACCGTGGCTATAAGAGCAAGTCAGAAGCTAGGAATCCTGCGGCGAGTAACTCACCTCCTGACTCCCCAAAGCCTGTCCACCATCTACAAAGCACAAGTCAGGAGTGTGATGGGATCGCCTCCACTTGCCTAGATGGGTCCAGCTCCAACAACAGTTAAGAAGCTCAACATCACCCAGGACAAAGCAGCCCACTTGATTCGCACCCCATTCACAAACATTCACTCCCTCCACCACCGACGCACAGTGGCAGCAGTATGCACCATCTACAAGATGCACTGCAGCAACGCACCAAGGTTCCTTAGACAGCACCTTCCAAACCCGCGACCTTTACTAACCAGAAGGACAAGAGCAGCAGATGCATGGGTACACCAGCACCTGCAAGTTCCCATCCAAGTCACACACCATCCTGACTTTGAACTATATCGCCGTTCCTTCACTGTCGCTGGGTCAAAATCCTGGAATTCCCTTCCTAACAGCACTGTGGGTGTACCTACCCCACATGGACTGGTTCAAGAAGGCAGCTCACCACCACCTTCTCAAGGGCACTTAGGGATGGGCAATAAATGCTGGCCGAGCCAGCAATGCTCACATCCAATGAATGAATTTTAAAAAATTGATCAGAGGTGGGAATCCTGGATGATTTTTACCCTTCCCTAACCTCAGGGCACTAAAACCAAAATCAATGCCCCAACTGTTACCTGCACTGAGATCAAATAATTCAATGCAGACCAAGAACTCTTTGGGATCCCTGATTTCATCTTCTGATGAACAATGAATTGCAGCTTAGTATATGAACTAGCAAAAAAAGAGTAGAGTTGAGACAGAGAATGAAATATCTGGTGACTAATTTTAAGGTTAATAATAGGGTGAAGATTTCAGTGAGCCTGCCCCTGATGTTAACATGCTGCAACTCCAAGCCTACAGGTTTGCGCCCATTAATGTTAATGGGCAGGAAATTGCAGGCTGGCTGTATGTGAATTTTGTGACATACACTCTCAGTGCGCGCCAGGAGTTTGCGGGTGGGACGTTTTATCCTTACGTCTCTGTGTGTAGGTTGCTCAAAATCAGCATTAACTTGCAGCAACTGTTGATGGTTTTTGAAATAATTGACTCCAACTGCACTTGTATGAGAGGACAACAGCAAGAATTGCCTCAGACAGTAGTGGGGTGAATGGTGGCAGAACTAGAAAGGAAATTCAAGAAACCTGAGGGAAGGATAGCAGCTACCAATTCAGCTGTGCCAGACAGGATAGTGGCAGGGATCAGGTTTAAATGGAAAACTGCAGTGTGGGAAAAGGTCTGGATATGAATGAATGGATTGGAAGATAGTCCAACTGGAATCAGCAGTACACAGGACCCGGCATAGCAAAGGGTTAACAGAGAAAGGTAATTATAAAGAAATGTCAGAATGGAGTCACTTAATTCAATGAATGATTGTTGGAAAAGCAGGTATCTCTTATTTTTCTAAAAACGCAGCTGTTGAGAAATAAAGAATGACAGGATCATATGAGGTGAATTCTTTGTCTGATGCTGTGTTCATGGTGATCCTACAATTTGTCCAGTCGCGGGCTCAGACGGTTTTGATGGTGCTCAGACTGTTTTGGAAGAGGACCAAGGGGCACAGGTTAAGATAGCATTAGATTAAAAGAGGCGGCTTATAATATTGCCAAGAAGAGTAGTAAGCCTGAGGAAAAACCAGCAAACAATGATCAAAACATTGATAAAGAGGGAGAAAATAGAGAGTAAACTTGCCAGAAATATAAAAACAGATTGTAAGAGCTGTTATAAGTATGTAAAAATGAAAAGAGTAGCAAAAGTAAACATGGGTCCCTAAGAGGCTAAGACAGGAGAAATTATAATATGGAATATGGAAATGGCGGATACATTAAACAAATATTTTGTGTCTGTCTTCATAGTATAAGTCAGAAAAAAAATACCAGAAATAATGGGGAACCAAGGGTCTAATGAGAATGAGGAACTTAAAATAATTAATATTTGTAAAGAAAAAGTACTGGAGAAATTAATGGTACTGAAATCCAACAAATCCCCTGGACAGCCTACGTCTTAGGGTTCTAAAAATTCCCTAGATTCTGGAACAGTCCCAGTAGATTGGAAGGTAGCAAATGTAACACAGCTATCCAAAAAAGAAAGGAACCAAAGGCCAGTTAGCCTGACATCAGTCGTTGGGAAAATGCTGAAATCCATTATTAAGGAAGTGGTAACAGGACACTAAGAAAATCGTTACATGATTAGACAGAGTCAATATGGTTTTATGAAAGGGAAATCGTATTTGATAATTAAATTAGAGTAGGTAAAGGGCAACCCAATGGATGTGGTATATCTGGATTTTCAAAAGGCATTTGATAAGGTGCCACATGAAAGGTTGTTACAAAAGATAACAGCTCATGGGGTTGGGGGTAATATATTAGCATGGATAGAGAATTGGTTTATAGACAGACAACAGAGAGTATGAATAAACAGGCCATTTTCAGGTTGGCAGGCTGTTACTGGTAGGGTGCCACAAGGATCAGTGCTGGGGCCGCAGCTATTCACAACCTATATTAATGACTCAGATGAGGGACCAAGTATAAATATAGCCAAGTTTACTGATAATACAATTGTAGGTGGGAAAGTAAGCTGTGAGGAGGACACAAAAAGTCTGCAAAGGGATATTGACAGATTAAGTGAGTGGGCAAGAAGGTGGCAGATGGAGTATAAAGTGGGGGAGTGTGAGGTTATTCACTTTGTTAGGAAGAATAGAAAAACAGAATGAGCTGGATTTTCAAGCCCTGCTGAGAGTGCGAACAACAGCGAGCACGATTTGAATATTGCATTCACACAAGAACACAAGAAAAAGGAGCAGAAGTAGACCATACGGCCCATCGAGCCTGCCCCGCCATTCAATACGATCATGGCTGATCTTGGGCTTCAATTCCACTTTCCTGCCCCCTCCCCATATCCCTTGATTCCCTGTGAGACCAAAAATCTATCCCAGCCTTAAATACATTCAATGATGGAGCATCCACAACCCTCTGGGGTAGAGAATTCCTAAAATTCACAACCCTTTGAGTGAAGTAATTTCTCCTCATCTGAGTCCTGAATGATTGACACTTTATCCTGAGACTGTGTCCCTATGTTCGAGATTCCTCGACTAATGGAAATAATCTCTCAGCTTCTACCCTAACAAGCCCTTTTGAAATCGTGTATGTCTCAATTAGATTGCCTCTCATTCTTCTAAACTCCATAGAATATAGGTCAAATTTATTCAGCTTCTCATCCTAGGACAGGGACCAACTTAGTAAATCTTCGCTGCACTGCCTCCAGTGCAAGTATAACCTTTCTTAAATGTGGAGACCAAAACTGCACACAGTATTCCAGGTGCGGTCTCAGCAAAGTGCTGAACAATTTTAGTAAGACTTCCTGATTCCTGTCCTCCAATCCCCTTGCAATAAAAGCCAACATGCCATTTGCCTTCCTAATAGCCTGCTGCACCTGCATGTTAACTTTGTGCGTTCCTTGTACGAGTACACCCAAGTCTCTCTGAACATCAACACTCACCAGTTTCACACCTTTTAAAAAATATTCTGCTTTTCTATTTTTACGACCAAAGTGAACAACTTCACACTTCCCTACATTATACTCCATTTGCCATCTTGTTGCCCACTCACTTAGCCTGTCTATATCTCTTTGCAGCCTTTCTACATCCTCCTTGCATCTTACCTTTCCACCGAGCTTTGTATCATTAGCAAACTTAGATACATTACTCGCTGTCTCTTCATCCAAGTCATATATAGAGTGTAAATAGCTGAGGCCCCAGCAATGATCCTTGCAGCACCCCACTATTCACTGCCTGCCAACTTGCAAATGCCCCATTTATGCCCACTCTGTGCTTCCTGTCTGTTAACCAATCCTCTATCTACGCTAATATATTACCTCCAACACCATGAGCCCTTATCTTGCCTATTAATCTTTTATGTGGCACCTTATCGAATGCCTTTTGAAAATCCAGGTATACTACATCTACTGGTTCCCCTTTATCTACCCTACTGGTTACATCCTCAAAAAACTCTAATAAATTTGTCAACTAGGATCTCCCTTTAGTAAAACCATGCTGACATGTTCTAATCATACTATGCTTTTCCAAGTGCTATGTAAAGACTTCTTTAATAATAGTTTCCAGCATCTTCCCAACAACTGATGTTAGGGTAACTGGCCTGTAGTTCCCTGTTTTTCTCTCTACCTCCTTTCTTGAAAAGCGGTGTAACATTTGCCAACTTCCTATCTGATGGGACCATTCCTGAATCTAAGGAATTCTGGAAAATCATAGCTAGCGCTAGAAGCCTGCTACCCGACCCGAACCCGATGGGACCCGACGACATGTGTCAGGTTTGGGTCAGGTTGGGCCCATCTTCCGGGGCCGGCTTTTAGGCTCGGGTCGGGTCAGGCCAAGTCCAGTTCGAGTCGGGTCGGGTCGGGTCGGGCCAGACACACACGGTAAGTGCTCTGCTGGAATTTAAAAAAAACTTACCTGAGCTGGGAGTCTGGGATGAAACTGAGTCTGCACAGAGCGACTGGCGTCACTATGACGTCATCGCGCATGTGCTGCAGGTTTGTGGAGATTCCGACTCCGAAGGTAAGTAGAGGGATGGTCGGGTCGGACTCGGGTCGGGTCGAGTAGTGGCGGGTTCAGGTCGCGTCGGGCTCAGGGCAAAATCGAAGGGACTCAGGCTCGGGTCCACTGTAGTTCGGTCGGGTTCGGGTCGGGTTCTTTTTTTCCAACCTAAAGCAGGCCTCTAGCCAGCGCATCCACTATCTCTGTAGCTATCTCTTTTAGAACCCTAGGATGTAGGTCATCTGGTCCTGGGGACTTGTCAGATTTCAGTCCCTCAAGTTTCTCCAATACTTTTCCTCGGCTGATACCAATATCCTTAGTTTCCTCATTTTTTAACCCCAAGGTTACTGCCCATTTCTGGTGTGGAACTTGTGTCCTCTACTGTGAATGCCTCTGCTATTTCCTCATTTCCCATGATGATTTCTCCTGTGTCTGCCTCTAAGCGACCAACGTCTACTTTAGCTACTCTCTTCCTTTTTACGTACTTAGAAAAGCTCTTAGTCTGTTTTTATACTGCTAGCTAGTTTACACTCATTCTATTTTTTCCCTTTTTATCAACTTTTTGGTGGCCCTTTGCTGGTTTCTAAAACACTCCCAATCCTCAGCCTTGCTACTATTTTTTGCAACATTGTCAGCCTCTTCTTTTAGTCTAATACTCTCCTTAACTTCCTGAGTGATCCACGGATGGGTCTTTCTTGACGAGTTTTTGTTTTTGAATGGAATGCACCTTAGTTGAACCCTTTGAATTGTTTCTTTAAATGTTTTCCACTGTTCATTTACTGCCATACCTTCCAGTCTATTTACCCAATTAACCTTAGCCAGTTCTCCCCTCATACCTTCGTAATTGACTTTGTTTAAGTTGAAGATTCTTGTTCGTGATTGAAATGTGTCACTTTCAAACTTAACATGAAATTCAATGGTATTATGATCACTATTTCCCAGTGGATCTTTTAGTATGGCATTGCTTATTAACCTTGCTTCGTTACTGGGTCCCGCCGCCTCTGGGATGTGATACTATTTTTAAACAGCAGCCAACAGGGAGGGAACGGGTCAGCTACTCACGTCCAATTAATTGCCTGTTGAGCTCATTAAAGAGCTCATTAACAGGCCTGTCAGGAGCAGGGAGCTTTTTTTAAAGCATGGGAATGGGGAAAATGCCATGGTGGGAACTCTGAAGGGTTGTGAAGACATGAGCATTGGAGGGACATGAGGGCTATAGGAAGTGCTTTTTAAATTAAAGCAGAGGCAGCAAATAAAGCTTAGCTGCCTCAGATATGTCTGAATGTGGTTATAGTTGAAGCTGGAAGAGGTAACTGTTACATTGGAGAGTGCCATGAAACCGGATAGGGAAGTGAGCCCGCTGGCATCACAGTGGCAGCTAGGGTTGGCACAGGAAGGCCTGGTGAGTGTTCAAGGCAGGACTGTCGGAGGTCAGATGGGAACAGGCCACTCTGAAGTTGGACAGAGCAGCCAGGATGAGCTGTGGCAGATGCAACCTCCTGGATAGCTAGAGACCAAAGGAGCACAATGGGGGGCTGCATGGGGAGGAAGGCACTACCCAAGACATTGGGTGCACAGCCCAAAAGTCAGCTACCAGCAACTGACAGCGCCAGTGCTGTAGGAGGCTGTGTCTATCCAGGTAGATGATCTCGGTCCTGTGTGCTCTGATCTGCAATGACCTGAGGCCTCATGGTCCCTCCTACTTCAGCTGGTAAGGTCTCAGGTGCCCTGAACTTCTAAGCACCCAGGTTGTTCCAGGGATCAGCTGTGGACCTAGGTGGCATCTCGCAACTGGCATCTCATTAGTACATCAGGCAGATCACAGATACCCTTTTCAGGAGGGCAGGGACAACACCCACTTTGACACAGATGGGCCTGTACTGGCACAGAGGGCATTGAGGTTTGATGCCATCAGTGGATTCCTTCAGGTGCAGGGCATAATCGATTGTACTCATGTGGCCATCAAGGAATCCAGCAACCGGCTTGTGAGATTCATCAACAGGAAGGGCTTCCACTCCCTTAATGTCCAACTGGTCCGCTACCCCTACAAGAGCTTCCTTCATGTTTGCGCTCACTTTCCTGGCAGCTGCCATGACTCCTTCATTCCCCAAAATGCTTGGCGGGCTCCAAGGGGACAAGGGAAATCCCCTAAAGAGATGACTACTGACCCCTCTAGGGGAGCCCCAGACAGAGGCACAGAGGCGAAAAAACCAATGCCACCTGCTCAGCAGGACAACCATTGAGTAGGCTATTGGGTTTCTGAGGATGTGAATCTGGTGCCTGGACCGGTCGTGTGGCACCCTCCACTGCCCTCCTACAAGGGTGTTGGTCATTGTGGTGGTCTGCTGTGCTCTTCATAATATGGCCCTCCAGAGAGGTGTGAACTTTGAGGACAGTGAGGCCCTGAAAGACAGACTGCTCATCAGGGGAAGAGCAGGAGGCAAGAGAAGAGGAGGAAAATGGGGTGGTGGGGGTAACATTGAACTGAGAGCTGCTCCTGCTGCACGACAAGGTGGCTTCCTCCTGCCACCCTCTGGGAAGTGGACCTCCCTGCTCTCCCTCACGACTTCCAACATTAGCTAGGTGGGCATCGATGAAATGAGGGTCTGCCCTGCCCCTAGCGCCAGACCTCCAGCTCCCCTGTGACATCTTGCTTCCTTCTGGTGCTGTGGAAGGCAGGTCTCTCCCTCAGGACAACCAGCAGCCTCAGTGATGGCTGCTGTGGAAGTCTATATGAGCCCCAGACTTGATCTGACCCACTGCCATTTTCAATCCCACTGGCTTTAAGAGGACAGGAAACCTGTCTCCATACCAATTAAGGCTTTCCCATTTGAAAATTGCAATCTGAATCAGCATCCCAGAGGTGGCAGGTTTTAGACCAAAAATCAGAACAGGCTCCTGTTTCCCACTTCCACTTTGAAAATCCTGCCCAATATTTTTAAAATGGTAAGAAACTATTAAATGTTGGTGTTCAGAGGGATTTGGGTGTCCTTGTACAAGAAATACAGAAGTTAACAGCAAGCAATTAGGAAGGCCAATGTCATGTTGTCATTTATTGCAAGGGGGTTAGAGTATACGAGTAGGAACGTCTTTCTGCAATTGTCCAGAGCTTTGATGAGACCACACATGGAGCACTGTGTAAGGTTTTGATCTCTATGCCTAAGCAAGGATATACTTGCCTAAGGGAGCTGGGGCGGTTGTGGGGGGGTGGTGTGTGTGCAATGAAGATTGCACTAGATTGATTCCTGGGTGAGAGGATTCTTCTATGAGAAGAGTTTGAGGAGAGTTTTTAGAATTCTTTCACAGGATGTGGCATCGCTGGCTAGGCCAACATTTATTGCTCTTCCCTAATTGCCCTTGAGAAGCTGGTAGTGAGCTGCCTTCTTGAACTGCTGCAGTCCGTGTGGTGCAGGTACACCAACAGTGCTGTTAGCGAGGGAATTCCAGCAGTTTGATCCAGTGACAGTGAAGGAACGCCGATATAGTCCCCAAATCAGGATAATGTGTGACTTGGAGGGGAACTTGCAGGTGGTGGTGTTCCCATGCATCTGCTGCCCTTGCCCTTCTAGGTGGTAGAGGTCATGGGTTTTGAAGGTGCTGTCTAAGGAGCTTTGGTACGTTGCTGCAGAGCGTCTTGTAGATGGTACACACTGCTGCCACTGTGCGTCGGTGGTGGAGAGAGTGAATGTTTGTGGATGGGGTGCCAATTAAGAGGGCTGCTTTGTCCTGGATGGTGTCGAGCTTCTTGAGTGTTGTTGGAGCTGCACCCATCCAGGCAAGTGGAGAGCATTCCATCACACTCCTGACTTGTGCCTTGTTGATGGTGGACAGGTATTGGGGAGTCAGGAAGTGAGTTACTTGCCACAGGATTCCTAGTCGCTGACCTGCTCTTGTAGTCACTGTATTTATATGAGTACTCCAGTTCAGTTTCCGGTCAATGGTAACCCCCAGGATGTTGATAGTGGGGGATTCAGCAATGGTAATACCATTGAATGTCAAGGGGAGATGGTTAGATTCTCTCTTGTTGGAGATGGTCCAGTTGTGTGGTGCAAATGTAAGTTTGGGCCTATACTTTCTGGAGTTTTGAAGAATGAGAGGTGATCCCATTGAAACATGTAATATTCTGAGAGGGCTTGACTGGGTAGATACTGAGAGGCTGCTTCCCCTGGCTGGAGATTCTAGAACTAGGGATATAGAATCAGGATAAATGGATGGCTATTTCAGTCTGAGATGAGGAGAAGTTTCTTCACTCAGAGCATTGGAAATCTTTGGAATTCTCTACCCCGGAGATTTGTTAATGCTGAGTCATTGAGTATATTCAAAGCTGAGACCGATAGAACATATGAACGTACGAATTAGGAGCAGGAGTAGGTCATTTGACCCCTTGAGCCTGCCCCGCCATTTAACATTCCCACCTACCCCCAATAACCTTTCACCTCTTGCTTATCAAGAATCTATCTACCTCGGCCTTAAACATATTCAAATACTCTGCTTCCACTGCGTTTTGAGGAAAAGAGTTCCAACGACTCACGACCCTCAGACAAAAGATTTCTCCTCATCTCTGTCTTAAGGGCGACCCTTTATTTTTAAACAGTGACCCCTAGTTCTAGCTTCTCCCATAAGGGAAAACATCCTTTCCACATCCACCCTGTCACGACCGCCCAGGATCTTATATGTTTCAATCAAGTCACCTCTTACTCTTCTAAATTCCAGTGGATACAAGCCTAGCCTGTCCAATCTTTCCTCATAAGATAGCCCGCCCATTCCAGGTATTAGTCCAGTAAACCTTCTCTGAACTGCTTCCAACACATTTACATCCTTCCTTAAACAAGGAGACCAATACTGTACACAGTACTCCAGATGTGGTCTCACCAATGCCCTGAATAGCTGAAGCATAACCTCCCTGCTTTTGTATTCAATTCCCCTCGCGACAAACGATAACATTGTTAGCTTTCCTAATTACGTGCTGTACCTACATACTAACCTTTTGCAATTCATGCACTAGACAAACCAGATCCCTCTGCATCTCAGAGCTCCGCAATCCCTCACGATTTAGATAATAAGCTTCTTTTTTATTCTTCCTGCCAAATGGACAATTTCACATTTTCCCACATTATACTCCATTTGCCAGGTCTTTGACCACTCACTTAACCTATCTATATCCCTTTGTAGCCTCCTTATGTGGACTCTAAGGAAATCAAAGGATATGGGGATTGGGTGGGAATTGGAGTTGAGGTTGAGGATCAGCCATGATCTTATTAAATGGAGGAGCAGACTCAAGAGGCCGTATGGCCTACTCCTACCCCTGTTTGTTAAGTTCTTATGTAGGATTGGTAGATAATAGAATCCACAGGACAGGATGAGTACATAGTAGAATACACAGCACAAGATGGGTACATAATAACAGTACACAAAATGGGAAAGGTACATAATATCAGTAAAGAGAACAGAATGTGTGGATGACAGACACACAGAAAGGCCAGGCATAGATCCCAGAGTACTGCACAGACTTTCTATAGAGTGTTGTGAGATTGATTCACAGCACCAGCTGATAAATGCAAACTTGGAATCAAACATCTAATTCCCAGTGAGAGCCATTCTGTTTTAGTTTTACACATCAGAATGAAAGCACTGTCAAAAACAATACAAATAAGCATTGGTTTAAAGGCATGGCCTTATTTCTAGCATAAACAAGCAAGAAGCAAATTCTGCAGATAGAAACCACCCTTAAGGGAACCTGCAGATCAAAGTCTTGTGCTGAGACTGGTACAGGGAACTTGGGCTCGCAGACGCTGACACCTACCTGCCTACGCAGCATTTTGTGAGCACTCACAGATCTCCTGGGGGGAGGAATCTTCGGGATATTTTCAGAATCAAAACTGTTCTGATGGCTGACTGGGAGGAACAACTCAATAGGAACGTGGAGGTGGCCACTGGTACCTGTGGGCTGAGATTGAACTGATGTAGTAGAACCTGGGGAACAATATGCAGTAACCGTTATTTGCCAAGTTTCTAAGCAATGAACAATTATTTACCAAGTTTACCTATGCAAGACAAGATATTTTTCTAATGTTCCTCTCGAGTTAACAAAATAACTTGCATTTATGTAGCATCCTCTACATCCGCAGAACGTCCTAAAATGCTTCATATTATTTTTGAATTGTAAACAGTATTATTTTGTAAACAAATGTGGCATCAAATTTGAGCACAGTCAGATCCCACAACCGGCAACCTGATAAGTAACCAGTTAGCCTGTTTTTGGTGGTGCGGTTGAAGGATAAATAATGATGAGTGCACCAGGAGAAACCCCTTACTCTTCTTTGAAAAGTGCCATGGGATCTTTTATATCCACCTGCAAAAGTTTAACTCGGTTTAATGGCTCATTCAAGAAACAGCACCTACAACAGTGCAACACATCCTCAGTACTGCACTAATATGTCAGATCAGTTTACATTCTCCAGTTCTGGAATAGGCCTTGAACCTACAACGTACAGACGTTGAGGGAAAGAATTACTGACTGGAATTTAATCAAGGGATTCAGATAGGTAGAATAATGATAATTGTGAAAGCGTGCTAACGGCTGCAACATAATCTGAAGGCCCACATGGCTTATATATAGAAAATTATCATGGACTCCCAGGAGTGAGTCCAGGCTGGAAACTAATTGCAGAGTTTTGGTGCTTCGTAAAAAGTAAGAACCAGCACAGGCTGGAATCTAATCAAATATGTCAGATGGCATCATGAACAATTAGAACAGTTTATAGCTGGACTTTATAACAGCAGTCTGACCCTGAGATGAGTTGACAGTTTGCAGCCACTCCCTCGTATTCATTTTTTCCCTAATAGGTATTGGAAAGCTCTTGGAAGTAATAATATTGTGCTTTGGGTTTGCTGTTTTGCTGGTGAGATCTGCCATAGTGCACATCAGCAGAACCCATGTAAGTTGATGCAGGAATTAAAACAGAAAATGCTGGAAATATTTAGGAAGTCAAGCTGCAACTGTGGAGAGAGAAACAGAATTTTACAGTGGGTGGACAGGAGCCGGACTCCGATGCAAATGTCGGTAACGACCCTGCTTCCGCCCAGCCTGGGGATCTGTCCCGTATTTTATGGACCCCCAGGCTTTAATTGGCCCGAGACGGGACTTCCACCCACTTGAGGGAGGAGGTCCCGCCTCAGTGAGCTGCCGGCCAATCAGCGGGCCGGCAGCTCTTAGACTCAGCAGCACCACCGGGAGCGGTGGCCACTGCTGGGACTGCAGCCCAACCGACCTGATGGAGCCCAGAGAGTGTGTAAGTTTGGGTTGCCTCACCAGGGGGATTGGTTGTGCCCTGGTGAGGCTAGGGTGTTCGTTTGGGGAGAGGGGGGGCGTCTTGGATCCCGGAGGTGGGTTGGGAAGCCGGGGCAGCCCTCAATCGGGCACCCTGTGCCCGACTGCCATGTCCCCCCTACTTCTCCCCCGGGGTGCGGAAAGTCCGGCAGCTATTGCTGGGCGGCCTTTCATGTCCCTGGCACATCCACTTGCCACGGGTAAAATACCTGTGGAGGTGGGCGAGAGCCCTTACGTGGCTGTTAAGTGGCCACTTAAGGGTCTTGATTGGCCTCGGGCGGGTGGGCCGTTTCCCACCCCGCACCCCCCCACTGGAACTCCGTAAACTTGTTCGGAGGCGGAATCGGGGCGGGTAGGCCTCCCGGAGCCTGCTGCTCAATTTTACGCCGCCCCCACGCCACCATCCGACCCGCTGGGGCGGGATAAAATTCCGGCCATTGTTTCAGATCGATGACCTTTCATCAGAAATGTTCTGAAACATTGGGGGGAATTTTATCCTGGTGGCGGGGGTCTCGACATTGGGAGAAACCAATGCCGAGATCCCTGCATCACCTCTTTTCCAGAAGGCCCACTGAATGTAGTGCCAACCAGGCCCTTAAGTGTACAGCGGCAGGCCTTCCATAGGATTTGGGACCCTGTCACTGGGGAGCATCGCTAGAGCCAGGCCTCAGGTAGGTCTGGCCGGGAGGTGTCTCATGGGGTGGGAGTCACGGGGAGGGGGTCAGCAGCAAGAGGAGGGGGGTGGTCCTCAGTGGGCACCCCCCTTCCCGATGCCGGGTCCCTCATTCAGGCACTAAGTGCCTTTTAACGAGGACCCCTCCCCCATCCCTGAGATGGGAAGCAGCCTGCCAACGACAGGGCCGCCCACTGCACAGATAATTGTGGCTGTGGTGGGAAGAGGCCCTTATTTGGGGGTTATTTGCCCAGTTAAGGACCTCAATTGGCGGCAGGGCAGGAAGGCCATGCATAAGCCTTCCTGCCCCAGACAATTTTGGCGGAGGTGGGATGGTGGCGGGAACCCCCTTCCCACCGCCATCCCACCCGATTTTATGCTCTACCCGCCTTCAAACCCGTTGCAGGGGAGAGCATAAAATTCCACCCATTAACTTCGGGCTGAATTTTACAGACCCCCCCTGACGTCAGGGGTCATGGTGGGGTGGGGCTGGAAAATGCCTCCGGGAGAGGCCCACCATGGACCTCAACGCCAGGAAGGCCCAGCTCGATATTGCTGATGGAAGCGAGGCCTTGTGGTGGAGCTCCCGTCGCTCGGCGACAGGAATCCAATTTAAACATTTAAATTAATGTAAATAAAGGAATTAATTACCTTGACGCTCCCACCATCGGTTCTGGTGTGATCTTCGTGCCGGTGGCCGGCACTCCCGTGCCTTCGGATCCTCGTCCGGGGAACCGAGGCAGAACACTGGTGGGAAGAGGGGAGCAGGTAAGTATTCCAGTGCGGGTGGGGGAGGGGGGAGTGGGGTCAAAGCCATCTCATTGGTGTAGGGGATGGTGGAAAGGGTTGGAGTGTTAAGTTTATGTACTTTGGGGGGCAAGATCAGGTGGGCAGGGGAAGTGGGGGAGGGGGAGAGGGCAAGTAAGTAAATGCTGTCAGACCTGCTGAGTATTTCCAGCATTTTCTGTTTTTATTTCAGGTTTCTAGCATCTGCGGTATTTTGCTTTTGTAGTTGACACCAAATACTGATCGATTATTAACTGTGCTGTAATCCCAGCAATGAAGATGCCCAGGTGATTAAAGTTGGCCCATGCAATAGAGGCAGGAGCTGAACACAAACCGGTCATATTTATCTGGAGAAACAGACAGATTTAACCAGGGGACAATTCCTTTTCCCTTCAACACTTGCCACCATCACAAAATGGGACTTTGTGCTCAGGGACAGTTAGTTTGGATGGATACAGAAAATGTCTTTGGTTTTCAACTTGAATTCTCTTGGCCAGAAATAATGATAGTAGTGAGTTGCTGCACTGAGTTGATCAAAAGACTGATTGATATCTAACCAAAACTCTTTCGATCTGTACTCGTGGATGAGACATACCTGACTGTGATTTGTGATTGCTCTCTGACCTCCGTAGACCTTGCAAGGGAGCAGGGTCGACTGGCTGAAACATGTAGCTGTCATTGGGCAAAGAGTGTGTTCGGCCAACAAAAGGCTTCCTCACAGCGAGAAGGTTCTTCTCTGGGATCTCCTCCTTAACCTCCTGTTCTTGAGTGTACGTAGCCTGCAGGACAGAAAAGGTGCCATTAGATTCATGGGGCACGGGCAAGGATGAGAACTGAAGGAAGCTGAGCTGCTGATAATGTGAAACACACTCATGCAGAAGGTCATCGACGGCACAAAAACATCCTACAGTAACAGCAACAGAAACGCAACAAAAAGAGAAAGTTCAAAACATTTGAGCAGGACATGTTACTTTGCTATAAGGCGATGGATCACAATATAATTACACTGCAACGCAACAGACACTGTGGTGTGTCACAGATTGATAGGCCACAATACTGGGCACTCTGTGCAGTACACAGACCATGACAATGCCAATTCCATCAGTCAGCTGCTTCATGCAAACATCTCATCCTCTCTATATACGTGCAATATTTTTCATTATGGAATACATGTCTTCAAATGAACGACTACAAGCTACGAGCCATTTTACTAGCAATCTCTTGAAGTTACTAAGGCAAGCTAGTTAGCTGCTACACAAATTGGGAAAGTTATGCTTAACAGCAAAGGATAATTATTAAAAATAGAGTGTAAATGAATGTCTGGAAAATAATTAAAACTGAAAATAAGAACCATGGGCTAAAAACTTGTCTTGCCTGTTATTTACTTACTCTGCCAGGTGTGCAGTTCTATTGAAGTTAATGGCAGCCCAACTGCCCAAGACAAATTTTATCCCCATCTGTGCCCTTCTTTTCTTTAGTAGTGTTACTTTTAGAAGAAACTAGAGTTGCATGAGGCAGAGCCAAGTACTGAAGGGCAAGCTGGAATCCAATCAACTGGTTTAGATGAAGGAGTAAATATTTTATATCCAACTCAATTTTATATCCAACTCATCTACTTTTCACATATTGAACATAGTCTAGAAAGGGGTAGGGGAAAAGGGAAAGTTGGGGGGATTGAATCAGCTGGGCTCTCAGATAGTGCTGGAACCAGAGCATTTTGGAGAAGTCCAAAGAAGCTGTAGGCAAAATGCCCTACTCTGACTCTGCACAGAAAGACCAGTCAGAGAGGAACTGGTGAACTGGTTATCTCCAGGACTTAGAGGGTGACTTCCATTATTTGGTGTAACTTCACCAGTGTGCTAGATGGTGCTGTCTCAAGCTATACATTAGATGGTAATCTCACGTTATACCTAAGGCATTGTGACTTCACCCTATATGTTGGATTGTGCTACCTCGCCTTATTGGTATATTTATCTGCTAGATCATGTTATCCCACCTTATAGATTAGATGTTGGTACTTCACCCTATATATATCTCTTTGATGGTATTACTTCATGCTACCTCTTGGCCCAAAAACCAACTCCAGGGTAAACCACATGCTATCTCTTTCCATATCAGCACTCCTCCCATAACAGCTGCCCAGTGCATCCTCAACTTAACCAGTTGATTATCCACTTCAAAAGCTTCCCTTCTGTTATCAAGCATGTCTCATCTGTGAGACCTTATTCTGGGATATATTCTGCAACACTTTGACCAAAATGAACAATTTTTTACTTAATCAATTCTCTCCAAACCTCAAGGCACAACTCCTTGCAGGGGCTGGTTTCACAAGCACTGGTTGTCCTCCAGTATCAGATTCACCCAAATGTTCATTTATGAATCTGGATGGAGAGAGGCTATCTGACCACTGGGGAACATCACAACCAAGCTTGATCTTGTCGTCGCCCACTATCCACATCTATTTACTCCCCGCCAGTGCACAAAAGAAACTGCTGCAGCATTATAGCTCAGCGATGAACTGAAGATGCAGCCACATTTGGGAGAATGGTCAAAACATCTTAAGAGCAGGACAGCAGAGGTGGCATTAACCTCATTAACTTCTCTCACCTTTTCAAAAAATTGCCCTGCCCTTTGCCCAGGCTGAGAAGCTTTAACCTAGAGTATTGTTCAAAAAAATTAGCAAAAATAGAAAATACACAGGAACTAGCAGAATGCATTCCGTTGTCATCCCAAGTTTGGAGGAAACATTGCGCAAAATCTAAATAGTTGCAACCATTTAGAAAGTGTTATTTTTGTTGACCTGCACCTGCCATTGTACATCTGTGCCATGGGACTATCAAGAAGAATTGCATCTGTACACAGGAATCGTTACTCTGCTTAATGCAGCCCATTAACTCATGACAAATTGGCTACCGGAACCAACTTCAGCCATTAATTACATGCTCTTGCATGAGGCATGATGGGAATAGTACTCATTGTCATAGGCAACGGCTACAACATAGCATGACAGCATTTCTGTGCCACTGTACCACAGAGACATAGTCAATGATGGGATGACACCAACAAGAAGCACAGCCAGCTCTAACGGAAGACAGATACAAGATCCAGAAATGTTGGCTTGAGTAAAAGGAACTGTTGCGCGACAGATGAAAGCATTAGTCTACACATCAGCCTGGAAATGTCGAATGCTTGGGCAGCGGAGAGGAGCAGATGGTTTTATATATAAATCAGGGCTAGAAATACTCTTCCTTTGTGCATTTCCCACCAAAGTGAATGCATAATCGCACATTAATAGAATTTGATGCCCACAGAACATTACCCCTAACATTTTGTCTTTAGTTTGAAATGTCCAGAGTCATGTTAGCTGTCGATAGCTTTACAACTTTACAACAAAGAATTCTTCAGCCTCCATTATGGTCTTGTAATGTTAGGACATTAGTCAACTACTGACACAATGATGTCTCCAAATGTAGACTATAATCAGGGCCTTTCCATCCAGGCTTACAAGTTTTGAGGAACTCAGATGTTGCCATCAACTTTTTAAACATCGTTTTTCTATCGTTAACATCTTGGAACAACTTGGAATAGACAGCTTATTTTTTTCAAATGATGTATATTTCTTAGAATAAGTGTTTTAAGTATTGTATGTCGTTGGTCCCACATTACCACAGTCAGTTTACCTGGTCAGTAGCTGAATCATAGGAGAACCAGGAAAATCCTCGATCTGAGCGAGGTTAGCTGATCTCAGCTAGGGTGTACAGTATGCTGCACGTGGCTTCTGCACCACTGAAAGTTTCTTCCTCCTGATTGCTGTTCAGAGACTCCTGTCTGGATTCTGAACAAGGACAGGATTAGGCTTAGCTTTAATGCCCTTTGTCATTGAAGAGCTGCCTGACACTTGTTGCCACGACTCAAGGATGAATGAAGTGCTGGAGGGTGACCAGCACTTGTAGAACCAGAACCCAGCAAGGAGTCACCATCTCCAAAAAAGGAAGAGAGGGGAGAAAACTTAGAATTTTTCTTAGCAATGTACTCTGCTGTTATGTCTGTTGTGGGTAGAGAACTGCGTAATAGTCAGTGGAATCTGACTGGAGGAAGTGAGCATTGACCAGCATTTGCGTAACAAAATAGGAGCAGCTGGCTGTCGTCACTGGACTGCTGGATCTCAAATGAAATGATGTCATTTTATGTGACTCATGGTATGTTATCACATGGAAGAAGAAAAGGCTTTTTATCCCAACAAGTTCACTGTCTCTCATCAGAATCAGATCTGTTCACATTTAATCTAGTGATAACCATAACTGCTCTCAGTTGAATAGAATCTCTTCCCTTTTCTCCTGAACACTTCACTGCAGTCCATTCAAAACGTTAACTAAGCAGAAAGAATTCCGCTGTGTATTAAAATTGTAAACACATTTACCATATGCTATGAGAGGAAATCTTTTGCATTGATTTTGAAAAATTACTTCTTGAATCAAATCATAACCACATACACCTCTCTATAGCTACTTGATCGATTCCTTTTTATTGGTTTTCAACCCACACCAGACTTCCATTAGTCTTATTTTTCTAATAAGAGTCAATTTATCTTCCTTTGCTTCTCGTGCCAGCTCAGTGAGCTAACATCTATTCTACTCAGCTGATTCTTTACATCCTTCTCTCCCCCTGAGATTTTCCCTCCTTCTCCTGAAGGTGGTGACTTATGCTAGACAATTCCACAGGTGCTGGGATCTGTTTGTTTCCTCTTGTGTAAACCTGAACCATAAACGTTGGCCTGTTCTGCAACTACTGGGACATCACAGAACAATCCAATACTGTCCCCAGCGAGTATGAACATTTCCAGCAGCGATCAGGGGACAGAATCCGGCGAAGCTGACCTGCCCGTCACCACTTGTCTGGGGGAATGCTGAGCCTAATTATTGCGCCCACAGTGCTGAACTTAGTCATTCAACACAGAGCAGTAGGATTGCCAACTCTCCAGGATTGCTCTAGACTCACCAGGAATTATAGATTAATTCCCCAGACAACGGTAGACAAATCATGGGGACATTAAAAAATAACTTTTTTTTCATTTTCTTTGAAAACTCTTGTTTATTAGTTATAAAAAATGGCTGCTTGACTATGCAGGGTCGTTGGAGGTGAGAAGTCGTGGTGACCCTACAGAAGCAGCGAGCAATCCGGAACTATCCAGGTCTGTGTACTTCAGTGCCACAGACGTGCACAGTGCAATAACTGAGCCAATTGTGGCAGCTCAGTCAGATTTACTCTGTACAGTGTTTTGTACGTGAATAAACTGCAGAGATAAAAGATCAATAAGACCACCGGGCAAACAGCCAGTGCTCGAGCCAGTTCCAAAATAGGCAATTTAAAAAAAAACTTAACCTAAATATTAAATATTAACCTAAAGAAGCTTCGAGCTATTTCATCTTCAGTGCATACCTGGGTGGGATGCCTATAGGCAATGTAGTGATTGTCTGAAAGGCATTCTAATGGTGAGCCAACAATGTCATCAGGAATAAAGACACCTATAAAGGTGTATGTATCCCTTTGAACTCCAACAGCACCTACAGGACATAGCAGATAAAAGTATAAACTTCTCTATATTCAGCCTGCTTTGAGTCCTGTAACCACACAATGACCCAATAATTTGGCATTTTTCTTTTGGGCCTCCTTATCTCGAGAGACAATGGATACGCGCCTGGAGGTGGTCATTTACAAAATAGAATTACAACGTGGTTAGAATTTGAGCTAGTGATTTTAAATGTTGTTGTGCAAAACCTCTCAAAGAAGGAGATGGCTTTAACCACCTGTTGTGTCTCGTATGTTTCTGGAGCTGACTTCAAACTGCCTGAGAACAAAGTACTAATTACTTAAATCCCTAGAATCACAAAATACAGATGTAGAGGTCAATCGGGGTTCGTGGCAGTCCTGTTCTTTTGCTCACAATATAAACGGATAAAATAAAGTAAAATGGATGAGTATTTCGAGCCCTGTTATAAGCGGAATACAGGTGTGAAGTATGTACATTGCTTTCCATCGTATTTAGTAAGAATACGTTAGCATCATCGGGCAAAGAGTCATCCGTCAGTGCTAACGACCACGATTTCTCAGACTGAATATCAGACGTCAGAGAAACAGCCTCCATCTCAGCTAGAGGGATCTAAACAGGGGAGAGACGACCATTTGTGAGAAACTAGGACAACAGTTGACAGATGGACTTTACACCTCAACAGACTGCACGCTGACTTACCAGAGCTCTGAAAACCTGGAGCAAATTCTTGTGTATAGAACTGCTACAGCTACTGCATGTTCATATTTTTTCTTTCACTCCCAATTTCCTTCCCCGCCCCACCACATTCTTTCTTGGAGACACTGACTCAAGCTGGGGTACAGCTCCACTTAATGACAGCAGCCCTCTGATATCTCACCATCTTCATGCCAAAGCCCAGGGTTATTCAATTTATGGGGCATCATCAAAGGCTTGCTCATAAGGACACTGACTGGGACTGTCCTAGTTTAGTTGACAACAATCCTTGCAAGTTACTTTCTGTGTTCAATTTAATTCTATAATAAGTCCCAATTTTTTTGTTTGTTTTATAAGCATATTTGGGGATCTGTACGCTGTCTTGTACATATTGGCAGCACTCTGAAAGAACAGACAACACTGAAGGTATGAAAAAAATTATAAATGCATGTTTGCTCAGTTTGGCTGCTCATTTGCTGCCTAGTAACATAAAGAAAAGTAGTAGGCCATTCAGCCTCTTGGACCTGCTGTGCCATTCAGTTAGATTGTGGCTGTTCTGCACCTCAACTCCTCTTTCTGGCTTCTAGTTTCCTTGGAGAATTACCATTCCCTGTTTGCTTCATATCATGCAAATCACCAGTTTGACAAATTTGAAGTCTGCCCATTGTAATCCAAGGGGAGTGTACTGATCTGGTAATATGTCACAAGGTGGCTAAGGTCAGCATCGCAAATGGGATACAAATTATATCCTGCGGGTTTTTGCAAAAACCCTATTTTAAAAGCCAGTTTAATAAAGAGGTAGAAGAGAAGATACGTTAATCGTTTTGTGTCCCCCTCCGTTGGAGAAAATGCTAATGTGTGATGTTGGTTCAGAATGTTTATCTATTTTTCTTTATCTATTTTCCTAAGGCCCAGGCCTTGGCTGGGGTGTGTTTCCTTGATATTGAGACCCCTCCGATATCTCATCCCAGTGACTATTCTTCCTGTGTCAAACCCTGGCCAGCGAGCATCAACAGAATTTTCACTGTGGATTTGGCTGACAATCAATTTTCCTTTTAACTTCTGTTTGCTGTGTGCAGCCGGCTTGTTGCACCATGTGGTCCCTTTGTGACTGGCAAGCAGCTCTGCGTGCATGCATCTTAAAGCGAACGTCGCTATTTGTTCCCTGCCCGGCACATTCCTGATTGCTGCATGACAATGCACCCGCGTGCTTTAGAGGGAATATTGTTGTCAACCTTCCAAGATTGTCCTGGATTCTACAGGAATTAAAGATTAATCTCCTGGACACTGTTGCGATCAAACCAAACAGAAAAATCACAGGGCCGATAAAAAAATTCACTGTTTTATTCACACTCTTGGGACCCTTTCATTTATTTATTGTAAAAACATTGGACATAAGGGCTGGGGGAAAGGCTGTTTGATTGGGCGGGGTGATTGAAGGAGGGTGATGAAACATCCAGGAATAATTATAACCGGAGCTGGCGATGCCAATTGTGGAGGATATCACAGTGGAGCTCTGAGCTTTACTCAGCCGACCTGCTGAGATCAAGGATTAAACCTTTTAAAGCCTTTCAAAGGAAATTGTTTTAAGGAAATGTAGTCATCTGCATGAAATCTGAAGAAGGTTTGTTGGAATTACATCAGCAGGTGTGGTGAAATGGATAACATCTCTTCTCACACTGAACATAGATATTTCACACAACTAGAACTCGCTGACACCAATTTCAGTGAAGGGCTTTGACCTCTGTTCTATTTTTCTTTGTTTTCCTAACTTGGATAGTTTGGGCTGGTGATCTCTCCACTTCCTGATGTAAATTAGGTTTCCAAAACCATCTCCAGCATCAAATAATTAGTTTTTTTCAGGATATCACTACCAGGGTAGATAAAGGAGAGCCAGTAGATGCAGCATACTTAAATTTCCAAAAAGCATTCGATAAGGTGCCACACAAAAGGTTAATACGCAAGATAAGGGCTCAAGGAGCTGGGAATATATTAGCACAGGTGGAGGACTGGTTAACAGATGGGAAGTAGAGAGTAGGGATAAACGGGTCATTTTGAAGTTGGCAAGCTCTAACGAGTGGAGAGGCGCAAAGATCATTGCTGGGGCCTCAGCTATTTCCAATCCTATATTAATGACTTAGATGAAGAGACCAAGAGTAATGTATCCAAGTTTGCTGACAATACAAAGCTAGGTGGGAATGTAAGCTGTGAGGAGGACACAAAGAGGCTGCAAAGAGATATAGACAAGTTAAGTGAGTGGACAACAAGATGGCAAATTGAGTATAATGTTGGGAACTGTGAGGTTATTCACTTTGGTAGTAAGAATAGAGAAGCAGAATATCTTTAAAAAGGCATGAAACTTCTAAATGTTGATGTTCACAGCAACTTGGGTGTACTTATTCAAGGAATACAGAAAGTTAACATGCAGGTACAGTAAGCAATTAGGAAAGCTAATGGCTTATTGGCCTTTAATGCAAGGAGACTGGAGTACAAGAATTTTACTTGCTACAGTAGTATAAGCATTGGTGAGAAAACACCTGGAGTACTGTGCACAGTTTTGGTCTCCATATCTAAGGAAGGATAGACATGCATTGTAGGCAGTACAGCAAAGATTCACTAGATTAGTTCCTGGGATGAGAGAGTTGTCCTATGATGAGAGGCTGAGTTAATTGAGCCTATACTCTGTGGAGTTGAGAAGAATGAGGTGATCTCATTGAGTGGGTAGACACTGAGAGATTGTTTTCCCTGGCTGGGAAATCTAGAACACGGGGGCACAGTTTCAGGATAAAGGGTCGATCGATCATTTAGGACTGAGATGAGGAGAAATTTCTTCACTCAGAGGGCTGTGAATCTTTGGAATTCTCTACCCCAGAGGTTGCGGATGCTCCATCTAGAATATATGTAAGGCTGAGATAGACAGAGTTTTGATCCCTTAGGGAATTAAGGGACATGGGGAGAGGATGAGAAAGTGGAGTTGAGGCAGAAGATCAGCCATGATCGTATTGAATGGTGGATCAGGCTCGAGGGGCTGTACGGTCTACTCCTGCTCCTATTTTTTATGTTCCTAATGGTCTGGACTACATAGTCATTCTATGATCAGATGATGAGGGTTTTTAACTGATTTTTATCTCTTCTCCCTATCTCCCCAGACCAGCCTGTTGACATACAGAAGCAGTCCACTTAACCAGGGATTGACCAAACTCTCCCAAAGAGGATAAATGAGGCTAAGCAATTATCCCACTGGGATGTAAACTCATGACCTATTGGGGATGGGGAGAGGGGTGGAATGAAAGGGGAAGATTAGGGGTTAACCTACCCCGTATTCTGTGATTGAGAGACTTCAGCCTCCTGCTGAGCCTGTGCCATTCTTATTTATATCTTACAGTGTGAAGGCAAATCCTAGCTAATGCCAAACAAACACAATTCAGCAAAGACATTCAGTGAATCATTGCGTCACTTAAAAAAATCTTCATAAATGGTTTTCATTAGCAAAACGCAGTGCCCGACCAATGAGGGATTACCGCAGATACCATGTGAGTTTGTTCAGCCAACCAGCAAGTGATTCTCTGATGGACCTGCTGAAAGTTAACCTGACAGGCCTCTTCCTCGATGATCCTCAATTTATTAACTGGATGACAATGTCAGTTTGAAAGAGGATATTGCAGCTTTTCTTTGCAAAATAGTTGTGACGGTGGTTCAGAATATAAATCAAAATCTGCGGAGGATGATGTCATGCGTGTCATTGCTGGGGAATGAAGGCAGGCTATTTGAAGCTAGCCCCAATCACTGCTGGGTATCTCAAGCTTGAACAGAAGCTTAGCCAAATGCAATGGTACATTAACATTTGATGGCTTCCAATCTTCCTCAACTGTATATAGACTTGGAGGAAAAGAACATACCAGGCTTGGTTAAGAGGGAAAACTGCCTATCCATCCAAATGTATGTCCTGAAACAAATACCGTAGTGCAGAATAAATAATAAATGCTTTGTTGTTGGTGTTGTTTTTAATATGTGCTCAATGCTCCTGTTGTGAGATCTTTTGCAGCTTATGATTGCCAGAATTGCAAGTGTTTACTGCTGAGAATGCCTCCAAATGGCACATGGGAATCAGGCAGTTCTATAATCACAGCAATCACTGACTTTTTACCCAAAGACAATTACATTATGGTCAACATCGACACTTTAAGGTAGAAAATAAAGCAAACAAGAATAATGGCAACTTTTGGTTGGCAGGAAACAAAATGGAGAGTAGCGTAGGCCATTAATAATCCACATTTCTACTTCAGAGGAGTCCTGCTGTGGAAGTGAAAACCGGACCGAATCTATATCAGGTGGCTCCACCAACTCACTGCCTAAGAGATGAAGGTGAAGATTAGCAACCCATCCCCCCATAGTTTTATCAAGGAATTGTCAGTACTGCAACAAGATATCCTTGAAGATCTTGTCAGCACAATGCAAGGGAGAGCTCTATATCAATGTTGAGCTTGCCTGGTGCTGTTGGAATATTGCTCTAATCTCCCAACATGGTCAACCCACAGGGAACAATAACCTCAGATTGTGAGTGAATCTTTTAGTACCAATCTTCCTATAACCTAGCAGCAATAATCTTACCTGTAATCTGTAAATGGCAAGTTACTCTAAGGCTCTTAAACGCTTGAACTTAAGTGACCAATGGCTGGTTTATTCTAGAATTATATCCCAGCTGGATGAAAAGGAATAAACAGATCAACTTGTGCCCCCTTTGAGAGGATTTCTGCACTCTAGTCAGAGGCTGCTGTCTCCTCATCTATTCAAACACCTCACTCATACAGTAACATGCTAAAGAAATATCAGACTTAAAGCAGTGCTCCTTACCAAACGTACTGCTAGCAAACTATACCGTACCATTCTGATTCGGCATGCAGAGAGAAAAGCAAGTCAGTAAATGAAGAGAGATCATTAACACCGCTGAGTTGAATATCACTTATATATCATACACATACACAGGCTCATTTCACCATCAACAATCAGCTGTGATGCTGTCATTTGCAATTTAATCGTCCAATAAAAAATGTTTTTATATTGTGTTAGAAGGCTCACTTCCTGCAACTCAAATGGCTGATTTTTGTGACTAATTTTCTCCCCTTCCCTCCAGCTGTTGCTGGAGTACAGTTCAACAAATGTTTGTACTTCACTTAATTGACCATTCTTCATGTGTGACCCTAGGCAGTGCTCGTCAGTGGGCTATTTGACCATGGAAAGCATCACCCATTGTGTCCTCATTGGCAATCACACATTGGCACTGTCCAGCAGGAGTCAGTGATTAGCAGCTGAAACCTGGGCTGATTTCCCCTTCTTTAACTCACTGTTGCAGAGGCCAATTACAGTGTCCCCATTGGTGCCTTGGCTGAAGTTAGGGAACTCTGTATAGGCCAAGGTTCTAACCTGAAACCTTTCTTGGCCCATATGATACAGTTGCACAGTATGGAATGTGCTGTACCATATGAGCAATCATTGAACTGAGAATCCAGTAGTCTGAGGGTCAGCAGGACAGGTCATAAAGTAACAAAATTGTATCACAGAGCTTAAAAAACAAGGTAGCCATTGTCACAGTCAAAATTGACAAGGCCACAGCACTGTGATTTCCTGGTAGGAAATAGCATAGAGTGTGGCATAGGTCTGAATTAAATTAATGTGCAAAATGCCTTCTGTTATTTAAACTGCTATGATGACGGGGAGAATAAGATATTTCAATTTGTTTGAATTGAGTGCTTTTCGCATATGAATAAGTTTAATCTTGAATGTCACTTTTTTTCCATTCATTGATATGACATCAGTACCAGCACAGCCATGTTCTTATGTTACATTGCGTCTTCCCAGTCTCACTCCCTGTTTCCCGTGTGCAGTGTTAATTTGTATGAACAAGAGGCGTCATTATTTTAACAGGTAAAATAACCATGCTTCGAAGGATTGCAGTTCAACTAAACGAGGATGAATGAGAGTGATACAATTGTCTCAGACGTAACCTGCCCCTAGCTAACCAGGTGTAGGGATATGTACTCAACCTTGCTACCTTTATGAGGAAGTCATAGCGAGTTCTCATAAGCAAACCTTTAGCAACGTAATTACAGGTCTTACTATTGATTTTCACTGTGGCCACCTGAATACAATCCACTCATAAACTAAATAATCTGGCTTACACTGCCTGAATTGGTAACTTCCAGAAGGGAATTGGATATATGCTTAAAAATGAAAAGTTTGTAGGGCTATGGGGAAATAGCACAGGACTGGGACCAATTGGATAAACCTTTCAAAGAACAGGCACAGGCACAATGGGCCGAATGGCCTTCTTGTTTGCTGCATGATTCTATGATAATCTGTTGCACCCCAAGAGTTAACTGGATAAAAATATATTGCTGTTATAATGTGACTTATTAAACTGCACTGCTTTCTCATAGGGTGAGAATAGCTATTGAGAGAGTAGCTGAATCACAGAGACTAGAAAGATCTCAGGATCAGTCCATGGTATGCAGGCTGATCTTAGGTGGAGCAGCAGGGTATGACAGTTAGCCTCAATGGGTTACAGAGTGGAACATCAGGCAGTATTTCCACTCATCATTTCTGTTCAATTTCCACTGGGAGAGATGTAAAACAGGCTGCCCAATCACCATCACCCATTTTATACTGTTGCACGATGCCAAAAATACCCAACTCTCCCTCAGCCCTTTCCCATCCCTCACCATAGCCTCCCCCCTAAAATCAGGACCGCATTGAAAGCATGTGTTATGTATATCAAGTTTCAGGCATATTCTGGTGTGCTGGTACTGAACAAAGAGTGCCGATTGTTCATTACATTCTGACAATGTTCACTTCAAAGCAACAACTCCCGTGGGAATGGAAAAATCCCATTGACTAAGATGAGGTAATACTGAGGAGGAAATGACAAAAAGGGATCAATGCGAATTCTCAAGCACATTTTTTTCCTCCATGCATGCAAGGAGACTTCTTTTCTTCAAATGTTTGCACTGAACCTATTTACATTTTCTTGTTGCTTCCTCATGCAACTCTTTTGACCACTTATAGAGAGAAACACTGGTAGAGGGGCCAGGGAATGGGATAGGTAAAGGCCTGAGAGGAGGGTCATTGTAGAGACCTGGGAGCAAGTCATCTGCCTACCTTCAATCATGAATGGTCCATGCCATGTAGAGTATGGGAGAGGCAGGAGGGAAAAAATCTTTCCAATGACTCTCACAGTCCTCAGGGAAGGTCCTTTTCCAGGCTTGTTTTGTCTGATAAACTATGATCATTCAGGTCTGGTATCATGGTGTATGCAATATAAAATATTCAAAGTGATTTGGATACATTATGGTCTGGGCCCTGTGAGGACCAAAGGTATTAAATTGATTGCATTAAGATAGCACCAGTCTGCAAGCTTTCTGACAACCCCCAAAGTGAACATTGACCCCAGCCAAAGGGAAAAAGGGAACAGAATTACAATGACACACAATGCAAAGCAAGTAGTCCCGTCTCCAGACCAGGAACCTCAGTCTAACCTTAAGACAAGACCTGAAAGGCATGAATCAGCAAGATTTATGAGAGGCCTAGGATCTGAAAACTTGAAATGTACAGGTTTCCTTAACCTAGAACCAATTGCCTTTGTAACTCAGAATTCCTTTTTGATTTCCCTTTCCCCACAATGTAACATCCAAATCCAGTAAAATGGACCATTATCTCTCAATAAAGGGAAGGGAGAAGATACAAAAAAAAGTATCAAAACACACCAACACTGGAATAGCTGAAAGATAACGACTGAGATAGCTTAAAGAATCTTTTTCAATTTTCTCCTTCTCTTCCAAGAGAGCTGACCATTGCTGAGGAAGCAGACATCTTAATGTGAGTCTAGACAGTGTCTGCAGGCTTTTTGTGTCATTGGGGAGGGACATTCCAGTTTAGCCCAATCCTGCACTCACCCATCTGGGGATCATTGGACCGCGATCTGGGCAGGGATCCTAGGTAAGTTTCCAATCACATCAGGTAGGGTGCAATTACAAACTGAAGCCACTCTATTGCTGTCCAGTGAGATCCACTCAGTCTGAGGATTGAACCTAAAACCTGCCTAACTTGAAATAGTCCCACATCTGGGGGCTGTATTGCTCTGTCCTTTCCTACATTACAACAGTGACTACACTTCAAAAGTACTTCATTGGCAGTAAAGTGCTATGAGACATCCTGAAACTGTTAAAGGTGTGATATAAAGAAATATAAGCTCTTCTGCTTTTAAGGCCCTTGTTACTTAGAATTAGGTGGAAGTCTGCATTTTAGTCTGATTCTAGTAAAACTTATTTAAACTACATTTGCAACAAAGTCAGAAAGTAAGTGGCAATTGCATTTGGCTCCTTGCACAGATCATGTACAATCTGCTTCATCATTGGAATGTATTCCTATGATAAGAGCATGCCCAGTGAGTGATGACATCATTAAGCATGTGATCTGGCCAACTTGGATTTTATCTCTCTTTACAAGTTCCTCCCACTATATAATAGATTTTGGCGATGAAATGGGATTAAAGTGCAAAATGTTTTGCAGCAAATGGCAGTAGGGACCATGACGAACAAAATAAGCTAGGTCCCAGTGACCTACCTACTAGGAAGGTGAGGATTTTCAACTAGATTCTGTTGAGCCTCATCATTTCTGAAAATGTGCACGCAGTTGAATGGATTCTGCCGAGTCCTAGGGTCCATCTTCTTCAACTATCGACTACACTGGCTTCGGTGAGTTTGTTCTGATTAGGCTGACTTAGCTTCTGTATCACTGTTACAGACAGCCACAGCCAAGTGATTACTGGATCACTGTTACATTTGAAATCACGACAAAATGGCTGCACCCACAGGATACATCGGAAGGCTCGTAATGTATGATAGAGCTCGAGTTCCATTCAGTTCATACATTGAAAGAGTGGACCTGTTCTTTAGAGCTAATAATATATTATAACTCGAAGGTGAAAGCAAAGACACCCAGATTCAGAAGGCAATTCTTGAGCACAAGAAAGCAATTTTGCTAATGGAGATTGGCCCGGAGGTGAATGGCACGCTAACAAACCTTCTTGCTCCTAAAAAGGCAAAAGGTGTGCCATTCAAAATAATTATCACCAAGTTAGAGGAACGTTTTAATCCTAAGCCAATAGAAATAGCGGAAATCTACATTTTTGGAACTAGAAACCAGAGAAGTAGCGATACAGTCAATGAGTACATTATGGCACTGAAGAATTTATCATTACACTGCAACTTTGCTACATTTTTAGACCATGCATTATGAGACACATTCATGTGTGGATTGGTGGATGAAAGAATCCAGTTGAAGTTACTAAACACACAAAATCTTATGTTTGGTATAGCGTTAAGTCTGCTTCTCCCATGGATATGGCATCAAAGAATGCTCAGGAATTTCATCCTATGTAAGCTTCTGTCCACAGTCAGAAAGCTTCTGCAAGGCTGAAGTGGCGAGACCTGATCAGAAGAGAGCTGTTGATAAAGGTTTAGTGACTTGTTACTACCGTAATGGCAACTACATGGCATGGGTATGTCTACAGAAATGCCAAATGTGGTAGTACCTACTTCTTTAAGAGACAAGTTTCTGGCAGAACTTTATACTGAACACACAGGGATGGTTTGCATGAAATCCATAGCCAGAGGTTTTGTTTATTGGCCTTGTCTAGATGGTGATCTAGAATCATTGGTTAGCAAATGTATAATTTGTTAAAACTGCAGGAATAAGCCGCCAATAACTCCTTTCCAACCATGGTTATGGGCGACTCGTCCATTTCAAAGAGTGCATGTATACTTTTGTGAAAAGGAAAGTGACAATTTCTTGGTGCGTATTGACAGTCACCTAAGTGGATTGAAATAGAGCACAGTGAGGGATGATCTAAATCTTGAGCAGGATCTATTTGATAGTGAGCTTTTGCCAGAGTGTGAACTAGTTCAGACTTTGATGTCTGAAGTACCAATTTCAGAAACAGTAACAAGATCTTCTGTAAGTCCTGAACTGAAATCAGACAATCCAAAATGTGACTCTCCAACAAAATCTGTGAAACAATCAGGAAGACTCCATAAACCAGTTGTTAGATTTGCTTTATAGATATTGTTATGACCAAGTGAGAAAGGGGTCTAGGGTTCCCTTTCAGCCTTCACCTGGTATTATTGTAACAGGGTTTAATTTTAAACACACTGTGTTTTTAGCTCCCCCTTGGTGAATCCTTGTTCACTGCTTTCCAATTATAAGGCAAAGAAACCAGCACAAACAGGCTTTCTTAGGTTTAAAGAAGAAAAGTTGAAATTTATTAAACTTAAACTCTAATTCGGTTGACGCCTATGGATACACGATGGGCCCACGCTAGCATACACACATGCAAATAGAGACAGAAAAGAACAGAAGAAAAATAAAGTGGAAAAGTTTGAGGCAATATCTGAAGAGTTTTTGTCATGGTTCTTTGAGCTCACCATAGAGTCCTGATTTTAGGCAGATCTTGCTTTTCGTTGGAGCCCAGTATTCTTCTTAAATCTTGTTCGCTGCAGGAGACTTTTCTCTCTTCATGTGTTCATGTGTCCTCAGTGGATTCAGAGGCTTGTGAGAAAGAGATGGGAGCAGACAGGAGAGACGTTCTTAGTCCAGGAGCAAACAGACACTCTGAGTTCAAACTATTTGTACAATTCGGAAGAACCCAGGTTGACATGCATGTTAGTCATGTGACTAACTGGTCTGACCACGTCTTGTCTTACACACAATACCTGGTGATCAAGGTCCATTGTGGGTTGAATGAGTCAGGCAATGGTCCTTTGTCCTTCCAGTCACCATATGTTAATAAGCAAATGTCTTTTCCAGCCACGGCTGAACTGTTTAACAAGTCCTTTTTTCACTCCAGTAACAGCTTAAAATCAATGTTCATGACAAAATTAATGTGCCTCATTCTTGGCAGGTGGGGGCCTAGCATGACAATATTGTTTAAAGAAGTCAGTTGTTATTTTGTCAATCTCAAAGATTTGTTTGTTTTTGAAGTTGTATAGTTAATGCACCTGTAAATAGTTTATTTTTTAAAAAATTCTTTTTTTTAAAGGGGCAAACGGTGCAATGTATTCCTATATTATGAGCTTGCCTGGTGTATGATGACATCATGAAGCACATGGTGGGGAATTTTATGCTGGCAGCGGGGGCCTCGACGTCAGGAGAAACCGACTGCGAGATCCTGCGTTACCTCTTTTCTGGAAGGCCCGCCGAAGTTAGTGCCAATCAGGCACTTAAGTGGACAGTGGCAGGCCTTACATAGGATTTAGGACCCCATTGCCAGAAGTCCTGCCTTGGAGAGCTGACGGCCAATCAGAGGCTAGCAGTTGCAGCGCCACCATGGAAGCAGTGGCTGCAGCTGGAGGTGACCGTCCTGGCGGCCAAGGAGCAGGAGCCTGGCCTTAGGTAGGTCAGGGTGGGAGAGGTCTCGCGGGGTGGGGGTCATGGGAGAGAGTGGGGGTTGGCAGCAAGGGTGGGGGGGATGGCCCTCAGTGAACCCCCCATTTCCTGATGCGAGGTTCCTTGTTGAGGCACTTAAGTGCCTTTTAACGAGGATCACCACCCCACCACTCCCCAGAGCCGGGAAGCAGCCCCCATGGTTTTTCCTACCGTGTGGTGAAAGGGCCATCTGCCACATGAGTAATTGCAGCTGTGGCGGGAAGAGGCCTTTAATTGATGGTTAATTGCCCAGTTGAGGGCCTCAATTAGTGGCGGGCGGTTCTCTTGGACAGAGACGGGATGGTGGCAGACACACCCCCTGCCACCATCCCACCTAATTTTATGCTCTCCCCGCCTCCAAACCCATGATCTTTCCATCTTGGTGTCTGACTCTCTTTACAATTGTGGACTCCATCCATCTACTTTTTTTCATTCATTCATGGGAAATGAGCGTCGCTGGCTAGGTCAGCATTTATTTCCCATCCTTAATTGACCCTGAGAAGGTGGTGGTGATCTGCCTTCTTGAACCACTGCAGTCCATGTGAGGTAGGTACACCCGCACTGCAGTTAGGGAGTTCCAGGATTTTGATCCAGTGACAATGAAGGAACGGCGCTATAGTTCCAAGTCAGGATGGAGGGGAACTTGCAGGTGGTGGTGTTCCCATGCATCTGCTGCCCTTGTCCATCTAGTTGGTAGAGGTCGTAGGTTTGGAAGATGTTGTCTAAGGAGCCTTGGTGCTTTGCTGCAGTGCATCTTGTAGATGGTAAACACTGCTGCCACTGTGCATCGGTGGTGGAGGGAGTGAATGTTTGTAGATGGGGTGCCAATCAAGCAGGCTGCTTTGTCCTGGATGGTGTCGAGCTTCTTCAGTGTTATTGGAGCTGCGCCCATCCAGGCAAGTGGAGAGTATTCCATCACACTCCTGACTTGTGCCTTGTAGATGGTGGACAGGCTTTGGGGAGTCAGGAGGTGAGTTACTTGCTGCAGGATTCCTAGCCTCTGACCAGCTCTTGTATCCATGGTATTTATATGGCTACTCCAGTTCAGTTTCTGCTCAACAGTAACCCCCAGTATATTGATAGTGGGAGATTCAGTGATGGTAATGCCATTGAATGTCAAGGGGAAATGGTTAGATTCTCTCTTGTTGGAGAGGGTCATTGCCTGGCACTTGTGTGGCGTGAATCTTACTTGTCACTTATGAGTCCAAGCCTAGATATTGTCCAGGTCTTGCTGCATTTCTACACGGACTGCTTCAGTATCTGAGGTGTCACGAATGGTGCTGAACATTGTGCAATCATCCCCACTTCAGACCTTATGATTGAAGGAAGGTCATCAATGAAGCAGCCGAAGATGGCTGGGCCTAGGACACTACCCTGAGGAACTCCTGCAATGATGTCCTGGAGCTCAGATGCTTGACCTCGAACAACCACAACCGTCTTCCTTTGTGCTAGGTATGACTCCAACCGATGGAGAATTTTCCCCCTGATTCCCATTGACTCCAATTTTGCTAGGGCTCCTTGATGCCATACTCGGTCAAATGTTGCCTTGATGTCAAGGACTGTCACTCTAACTTCACCTCTTGAGTTCACCTCTTTTGTCCATGTTTGAACCAAGGCTGTAATGAGGTCAGGAGCTGAATGGCCCTGGCGGAACCCAAACTGAACATCACTGAGCAGGTTGTTGCTAAGCAAGTGCCGCTTGATAACACTGTTGACGACACTTTCCATCACTTTACTGAAGATTGATCATAGACTGATGGGATGGTAATTGGCTGGGTTCAACTTGTCCTGCTTTTTGTGTACAGGACACACCTGGACAATTTTTCACATTGATGGGTATATGCCAGTGATGTAGCTGTACTGGAACAGCTTGGCTAGGGGCGCGGCAAGTTCTGGAGCACAGGTCTTCAGTACTATTGCCGGAATGTTGTCAGGGCCCATAGCCTTTGCAGTATCCGGTGTCTTTAGTCGTTTCTTGATATCACATGGAGTGAATCGAATTGGCTGCAGTCTGGCATCTGTAATGCTGGGGACTTCAGCAGGAGACCAAATCATCTACTCGGCACTTCCGGCTGAAGATTGTTGCAAATGCTTAAGCCTTATCTTTTGCACTGATGTGCTGGGCTCCCCCATCATTGAGAATGGGGATATTTGTGGAGCCACCTCTTCCAGTTAGTTGTTTAATTGTCCACCACCATTCACGACCGGATGTGGCAGGACTGCAGAGCTTAGATCTGATCCGTTGGTTGTGGAATCGCTTAGTTCTGTCTATTGCATGCTGCTTGCGCTGTATGGCATGCAAGTAGTCCTGTGTATTAGCTTCACCAGGTTAACATCTCATTTTGAGGTATGCCTGGTGCTGCTCCTTGGCATGCCCTCCTGCACTCTTCATTGAACCAGGGTTGGTCCTACGGTTTGATGGTAATGGTAGAGTGGGGGATATGCCAGGCCATGGGGTTACAGATTGTGGTTGAGTACAATTCTGCTGCTGTTGATGGCCCACAGCGCCTCATGGATATGCCCAGTTTTGCATTGCTAGATTTGTTCGAAATCTATCCTATTTAGCATGATGGTAGTACCACACCACATGAAGGAGGGTATCCTCAATCTGAAGACAGGATTTTGTCTCTACAAGAGCTGTATGGTGGTCATTCCTACCAATACTGTCATGGACAGATGCATCTGCAATAGTCAGATTAGTGAGGACGAGGTCAAGTAGGATTTTTCCTCTTGTTGGTTCCCTCACCACCTGCCGCAGACCCAGTCTTTAGGACCCGGCCAGTCATGCTGCTATTAAGCCACTCTTGGTGAAGTCCTCCACCCAGAGTACATTTTGTGCCCTTGCTACCCTGAGTGCTTCTTCCAAGTGCTGTTCAACATGATTCATTAGCTGAGTAGGTTGGGGGGGAGGCGGTAGGTGATAATCAGCAGGAGGTTTCCTTGCCCATGTTTGACCTGATGCCATGTGGTCTGGAGTCAACGTTGAGGACTCCCAGGGCAACTCCCTCCCGACTGTATACCACTGTGCCGCCACCTCTGCTGGGTCTGTCCTGCCAGTGGGAAAGGATGGTGATGGCAGTGTCTGGGACACTGGCTGTAAGGTATGATTCGGTGACTATGACTATGTCAGGTTGTTGCTCGACTAGTCTGTGGGACAGGTCTCCCAACTTTGGCACATGCCACTAATGAGGACTTTTCAGGATCGACAGGGCTGAGTTCACCATGGTCGTTTCTGGTGACTAGGTTGATGCCGGGCAGTCCGTCCGGTTTCATTCCTTATTGACGTCATAGTGGTTAGATACAACTAAATGAGTCCACCACATTGCTGTAGTTCTGGAGTCACATGTAGGTCAGACCAGGAAGGGACGGCAGATTTCCTTCCCTAAAGGAAATTAGTGAACCAGATGGTTTTTTACAACAATCGACAATGGTTTCATGGTCACCATTAGACTAGCTTTTAATTACAGATTTATTATTTGATTTCAAATTCCACCTTCTGCCGCGGTGGGATTCAAACCCATGTCCTGATAGCAACCCAAGGACAATACCACTACCTCCCCACACCTTAATTCCTCATAGGAAAGTTCTGTATAAATATTACATGATCTCCCATGGTAATCAAGTGTCAGAACTCCATTCTCACACCTCGAATACTGAACTTAAGAGATGACTTACTGAGTTTGCGTTGCTAGCACGGAATCTCAGCGGCAAAGTAGGGTATCACAGAACCAATATATATAGCCAGTATATGAGGTTCCTTGTTGGCAGAACGTATTCAAAAATCGGGCCGTATAATCTCCTGAAGGGTAAGAATATGATCAAGTGTCATTTCGATTAGCTTTGAGACTGATGAATGCACAATGGAATTTCAAGGCAACAACCATCTCCCATCCAAGTCCACTGTTCAGGATTTATAATTCAGGCATAGTACTGAAAGATCAAATGCTGATCCTCCAATTCTCCACAAACTCCAAAGCTGTCCAAGACTTGAATACTGCTCACACAGCTGTGAAGTGGAATCTGTCCAACACCTGAACACTGCCCATCCATCTGGAGAGGCTTAGCCAGTCCAAGACTGCAACACAGCTCTGACATCTGGCAAGCTCAATCTGCCCAAGACTTGAATACTGCTTCCATGTGTACAGGAGCTCTTTTAACAATCGTCTCGCACGATTGGATGGAAGACAGGAAAAGTTAATAGGTGGCCCTTCTCTCAACTTTAGCTTCCGACCTTTTCCTCTCTGTCAGGTCCATGTGCATCACTAAAAACATTAGCCTTGGCTGAGTTGGTTGCACTCTTGCCTCTGAATCAGAAGCTTGTGGCTTTAAGTCCCACCCCAGAGGCTTGAGTACAAAATCTATGCTGACACTCCAGTGCAGTATTAAATGAGCACTGCACAGTGTGAGGTGCTGTCTTTTGGATGAGAAATTAAACTGAGGCCCTGTCTGCTCTCTCAGGTTTATGTAAAAGATCCCATGTTGCTATTTTGAAGAAGAGCGGACGGGGTGTTCTCCTTGACGTCCTGGCCAACCTCAACTGACATTACTGTAAAAAACAGATTACCTTGTCATTTGTTACATTGCTGTTTGAGGGGTCTTGCTGTGAGAAATGTGCTGGTGTGTTTCCCTAAATTACAGCAGAGAGTACCTTTCAAAGTACTTCATTGGCTGTAAAATGCTTTGGGATGTCCTGAGGTTGTGAAAGTTGCTGTGTAAATGCAAGTCTTTCTTTAAGGGTTGTTAACATGCCAAAGTACAAGGCTGCTCGTCCTTGATGGTGCATTCTTTCACTTCCTTCAGATGGTGAAATGTTTCCCAAAGAGTTATAAAAAGTCTGGAAATATATGTAAATAGACACACTACATTAATTTATGTGCAGTATATTCTATCAATTCCCCTCCTGCAGAATAACACTGATTGCATAATATATCAACCAAAAGTGACACTATTGAAAGTTCCCCGCTATATCCCCTTCAATGCATTTCCTTTGCCTCATTTAGCCTTGGTCTTTTGAGCCATTCTTAGGTTCCAGATCTGAATACAGGACTTTGGCAGAGGTGCTAGAATTATTAACCTGTTTCTCAGTGCAGCATTTGTTTTGCTGTGGGATGGCGTAGTTGTGGCAGACAGAACCTGAGAGGTTGTCCATGAGGGTTAATTCTCCTTCCAGTGAACCTTGGATCAGCAGCGAGACGTTGTCAAAAAATTGCTTGTCCTGTGTGCCCAAGGCATGCAGGAGGGAAGGGTGAACAGGGAGGAGGGGTTAATGGGGGAAGGGAATGGTGGAAGAAGAATGATTACATCAATGCAGAACAAGGTGTGGGTAGGAGATAGAGAGGAAAAAGAAAATGTAATTAAACAGAATCCACACTTAGTAACAGTGAAAGCATTGGTACACAACACTGAAATACAAACTGATTAATTGTACTCTGAAGCTGTACATTGTAAGGAATGGTTGTTTCTCATTAGGGATTCTGGCTGTTGATGTGAAGTTATCATACTTGCAGATACTATTTGGTTTGCATAATTTTTGATAGCACAAGGCATTAAATAATTATCTGATTTACACCAACAGGTTTGAGACAGAGCAAGTCTAAAATCTACTAACAGTCCTCATTACTTATTCTGTGATTTTTCAATCTGGTGATCTATAAATTTATATTCCTGTATTCATAAATACCTTATTATCTTTCCCATCCATGAAGCAAATGATTAAGTCAGAGCAGGCAAGGGAGGCGGAAGAAAACCCACAAAGTTCAGCCTCCTTCAGACACACATTTGGTCTGGTTTCCATGAGGTACAAACTGTTTAGACTCCAACCCTGATTAGGGTTGCCAGCTCTCCAGGATTGACCTGGAGTCCCCAGCAATTAAAGATTAATCTCCAGGACACTGCTGTGAGCAACCCTGGGAGAAAAGTCATAGGGAGCATTAAAAATATTGTACATTTTTTTCATTTTCTTTGAGCATTTTCATTTATTAGTTGGGAGTATTGGCTGTTTGGCAGTCAAGAATCATCCATTCGAATAACAAGATCTGTTCACTTTATCCTTGTTATGGGAAGGTGATGTATCGTGAGGATGGATAGGTTGGGCGAACAATGGTGGGAGTGTGGAGATGGGGCAGTGGGAGAGGAGAAACCTCCGGGGAAACATCCAACCACAGTTGGCAACGCTAACCTTGATTGAATGATATTTGGACCCCAATCCAGATAACAGACTGTCTGTTATTGTTGGAGCTTCCTCCATTCTTCTAGCAACTCAGAGTGGTGTGGAGGAAGGGCCGAGAAACAGTCCAGGAATTTGATGTGCTAGGACTCGACCTATGCTGCAAATTTCCATTTGGCCCGGTAAAGGATAGACTCCCTGCCTGCCCCTTACACGGCCAGTGAGCCAAAGAAGCGGGGATAGGGATGGAGCCTACATTGGGGTCTCCCATTGGAGCTGCTGCTTTCCTCAACCTCAGTGAGAAAGATATAAGGTTACAGGCCTATATGCCCAATGAGATGAGCCATATTGGCATCTAGAAGAGCACAAATGGGCTGTGCTGGGGTTGGGGGGGGTGCGGTGGTGGTGGGGGGGGCAGGGTCCAAGTCATGAAAACAGCCTGGATATCTAAAGAAAAGGTTTGTTCTTTTGAAATATCTTTTTGTATTGGCTCTCCTACAGGTGTGGGAAGTGCGGTGGTCCTAAGCATCAGCGGGGTAGGGAAGGGTAACTGAATACCCCAGTGGATGCCAGCAGGTGCGAGAATTACAGCAGCTGCGGCTGACAGGCACCCAATATGTACTTGTAAAGGTGTGGGAGGTTTGCTCCCAATGACCGAGCATATGCTGGTGGGGTCAGTGCTTCTAGGCACCAATGGGTATTATCCGAAGATGTTTGGTGGGATTGTGGCCAGTGTAAGTTCGGGACTATTGTTGCAGTGGAACTGACCACCATAGTTAACCAACTGAGAGTCTGGGCTGTTGGTGCACCTCTAATAACAACGGAGGACACCTTCTGCTTTGGTTTAAATTGTTGAATCTTTACAGCACCACTGCAGCTAATTAATGCAAGATATATTTAGATCTTTTAAAGACCCAAAGCGAAAATGAATACTTCCGTATACAATCATAAATGATTTGTGCCTATAATAATGTGCATACTTTTAACTGCTCGATTCAATTATATCACTCTTCTGACAGGGACGGCCAGCTGACTTAGCTCAAGAATGTGAATGTTGCTGAACAGCTGAATCTAAATTGGAGGGAATGGCTGATGGAGTTTGTTCATTAGAATCTCCTATGTCAAATGGCACATGAAGTTACCCATTTCTTCTACTGTTGTCTGTCCAGAGCAACATATTTGACTCCTTAAAGTATTATCTTGCTTTACACATAGAAAACCATGGGATCTCCATGGTTGATGTTTGTAATTGCAAATCTTTATCAGACTCGTCTCCTCTCTGGGTTGCTTCCATAACGAGAAACAGTTTTACGTGGATAGGTTGTTAGCTTGACTCGCAACAGGTTGATAGCCTACCAGGATGATCACTAGACTGCCTTTCGACCTGTCTGAATTGGGTAGTCAACCCAGGAGGTATAGTCCTGTCAGCATAGCTCTGAGAGTCATAGAAGCATGCAAGCCTTCCCAGCACGACAAGGTGCAGCTCCAAGAGAATGCTGAGTTGGCAAACAGAGTCATGGCCAAGCTTATGAGTCCGTACTACTGCTGGGGAGCATTGCTTGCTGACAGCACAGATGGAAATTCAGCTGTGCGTGGCACATAATTTCACAATAATTTATTTTAATGGTAGCAAATGATGGAGATTCGTGAATAATGTGCACCGGAATTCACAATTTCCACTGCCATTGAGCAAGTTTCTCCACCAATAGCCCAGACACTTAAAATTATCCCCCAGGTCTGAATTCCTCCCCACACACAAGCTAATTTGGTTATATCAACTTGAAAAAACAAATATTTGTTCAATCCAAAACTTGTAGGGGGCAGTGTTGCTTTGTGCGTCATACAGATCAACCTCCAGTGTGGAAATCTGCCACTCAGACATCTTCCTGGTCTGTACAGCTCATGTACTCACTGGAAAAATCTCCTTTTACAATCTGGGATTCCTTACTGAAGTAGACATGAGTATTGCAATAGACTTTTTTCCCATTATTTTACTTCAGTTGAATTAATACATTTGCTTTTCTTTTTGGGCTGCACAAAATTATATTACTTAGAATTTACAGCACAATAACAGGCCATTTGGCCCAACTGGTCCATGCTGGTATTTATGCTCCATACTAGCCTTTTTTATTATTCATTCATAGGATGTGAGCATCGCTGGCTAAGACATCGTTGCCCATCCCTAATTGCCCTTGAGAAGGTCCCACTCCACTTCATCTCAGCTTCTAGCATAACCTTCTATTGCTTTCTCCTTCATGTGTTTAAATTGCTTCCCCTAAATTCCTTTGAGTATAGAAGATCAAGACGTAGTTTAATTGAGGTGTTTAGAATGATTAAAGGATTCAATAGGGTAGATAGAAAGAAGCTAATTCTTTAACATTAGACTAGGCTGTTCAGGGTGCACTTCTTCACAAAGGGGAGTGGAAATCTGGAACTCTCCCCCTAAAAAGCTGTTGAGGCTACGGGTCAATTGAAAATTACAAAACTGAGATTGATAGCTTTTTGTGTTAAAGGTGACAGAACCAAGGTGAGTAGGTCGAGTTCAGATACAGATCAGCCATGATCTAATTGAATGGGTTTTTGCACACATTTGTATGTTGAGCTTAATCAATTTACAAACAGTTCTTTTCATGGTAACTTACAGACTAGTCTGGCATATTGAGCACAGTTTTGATATTTAGCTACTAGAGAGAGCTTTGTTTAACTCGGATTGCTCCTTTAAGACTACAGCATAGGTCTTTCTGTTTGGGAGAAATGGTCATACTCCCTGATGTCAGGATAGCAAAGAAGGGGCAACTTTGGTAGGAGTGCACCCGAGCCATTTAACTTATCTGAGTATCTATAAAAGCCCGATGTTTTGTAGTCCATATTACAAATATTTGACCAGGCAACATGTTTTGATTGGATCCTGCTGACCACGAAATCTCAGAGAGCAAAGCCTGTCTGGTTCCTGGAAGTGTAACTTGAGGAATTATTTAGAAACACGCGATACCCAATAGCTGGAACCTAGAGCTATGATTTTCTCAAAGAATCTTATGACAACAACATAGAAAAACATCCCAATGTGCTTCACAAAGATATAATCAGGCAACAGCCAAAGAAGGAGATATTAAGAGGGGAGGGGGGAGGGATGCCTAAAAGCTTTGGTCAAAGAGGAGGGTTTTAAGGAATGTCTTAAAGGAGGACAGAGAGGTAGAGAGGCGGAGAGGTTTAGGGAGGGAATTCCAGAGTGCGGGGCCTAGACAACTGAAGGTACAGCCGCCAATGGTGGAGCAAAAGGGGGGAGGATCAAAAAACTAAACAACAGCACAGTGGCGCATTGGTTAGCACCGCAGCCTCACAGCTCCAGCGACCCGGGTTCAATTCTGGGTATCTGCCTGTGTGGAGTTTGCAAGTTCTCCCTGTGTCTGCGTGGGTTTTCTCTGGGTGCTCCGGTTTCCTCCCACAAGCCAAATGACTTGCAGGTTGATAGGTAAATTGGCCATTATAAATTGCCACTAGTATAGGTAGGTGGTAGGGAAATGTAGGGACAGGTGGGGATGTGGTAGGAATATGGGATTAGTGTAGGATTAGTATAAATGGGTGGTTGATGGTCGGCACAGACTCGGTGGGCCAAAGGGCCAGTTTCAGTGCTGTATCTCTAAACTAAAACTAAACTAAACTAAAACACAGAGTGGCACAGTGGTTAGCACCACAGCCTCACAGCTCTAGTGACCTGGGTTCAGTTCTGGGTACTGCCTGTGCGGAGTTTGCAAGTTCTCCCTATGACCACATGGGTTTCCGCCAGGTGCTCTGGTTTCCTCCCACAGCCAAAGACTTGCAGGTTGATAAGTAAATTGGTCATTGTAAATTGCCCCTAGTGGTGGTCGGAGAATGGTGGGGATGTGGTAGGGAATATGGGATTAATGTAGGATTAGTATAAATGGGTGGTTGATGGCTGGCACAGACTCGGTGGGCCAAAGGGCCTGTTTCAGTGCTGTATCTCTCTATGACTCTATAACTTGCATTTACATAGCACCTTTAATGTAATAAAACATCCCAAGGTGCTTAAAAGCAACAGAGGAATTTGCAACTCCAGGCACTTGTGACCAATGGTACACCTGCAGATAAGGGAAAGTTACAGTCTGTATGGAATCACTGAATACAGAAACCCCTATATTTGGATTACATTTTTTTATTATGCTGTTCAAAATGAAGGAATTCTTCTGGGGTATTGCACACTTTTCAGTTCGGACACCCAATGCCACCAACAAATACTCCCATGTCAGATGCAGAGTAAAGCTCCCTCTACTTTGCCCAAGCAGTGGGCCCAACTTCAGAAGAACGCTCCTTATGCCACCAAAAGGTCATTCTTACATTTTCCAAGCCAGCCGTATTGTGGTGTTTCTGAGTGAACTTGCAAGTTTAGTAGTGAATTTGGGGTTTTATTGTTTTGTGGGCTCATGGATATTAAGAGCTGGATTAAGACTGCCCAAATTCATTTCAAGTAGGCACACCTACCAATGGTGGGAGGGTTGTACTGGAGGCTAGAGTTAGAAAAGTGGAGAGTTTGGGGGTGCAGTTGTAGGACTGGAGGGGATTACAGACATCGTGAGGGGCAAGACCATGAAGGGATTTAACATTAGCATCAGAATTATAAATTTGAGGTGTTGGGGGAGGAATTTAAGTCAGCAAGGGCAGGGTTAATGGATGTGGAATAGGATAGGGGTAACAGAGTTTTGGATGAGCTGACATTTACAGGGCAGTTTATGGAGAACAGGAGGCTGGCTAGAAGATCATTGGAGTCTTAAGGTGACAAAAGCACAGATGAGGGCTTTAGCAGCTGATAAACAGAGTCTGGGGCAGAGGCAACTGCTGAGGCAATGCGACAGAGGTGGAATTGGCAATCTATCTGATGAAGAGGATATGGGATGGGAAGCTCAGTTCTGGGTCAAATGGGATGCTGAGGTTTCAAACAATCTGGTTTAACCTGAGACAGTAACAAGGGAAGCAATCATTGGCAAGGGTACAGTGTTTGCAACAGGGGACGAAGATGGTGAATTTGGTCTTCCAAATATTTAAGTGGAAGAGGTTGTGGTTCATCCATGACTGGATTTTAGGCAGAGTCTGGCAGTACAGAGGCAGTGAAAGGTTTAAGAGAGGTGATGTATGTCATCAGTGTACACGTGGGAGCTGATCTCATGACGTCACCAAGGGGCAATATGGAGATGAAGGGGCCAAAGTTATATCCTTGGGGGAATACCACAGGTAATGGTACGGGGGTGGTTAGAGAAGACATTGTTTTGGCTATGATCGGTTAGGTAAGAATGGGACTGAGCAAGAGCAGTTCCACTGCAAGGGAGCAGTGGAGGAGAGGCTTTGGAGACGATGATGTGCTCAGCTGTAGAGGTTGAGGAGGATGAGGAAGCATAATGCCCCAATGTCATAGTCAAAGAGGGAGAACAAAGAGGGTTAGAGTTTACCATGGGCACAGTCACACAGGATGTTATTTGTGACTTTGATAAGGGCTGTTTCAGTGCCATGGCAGAGGCAGAAATCCGATTGGAGAGATTCAAACATGGAATTGTGGGAATGATGGGCATGGATTTGTGAGAAACAACATGTTCAAGGACGTTGGAAAGGAAAGAGGGGTTAGAGATGGGGCAGTAATCTGTAAGGACAGAGTGGGGTGATGGGTTTTTCTTGAGGAGGGTGTGATGGCATGAGTTTTAAAAGGGAGAGTGACATTACCTGTGGAGATTAGCTAGCAGGGGAACCAGAAAAGGAAGTTTCGGGGTCAGCAAGGCTCTCTACTTCTAGTGGGGGAACACTGGGCCTTTATTGCTACCTTCCAAAATGGCATCCTGAGAAGTATTATTAACTGGAATGGAAAAAAAGCCTGTCTTCTAATCCACTAATTGCCTCCTTGAATGAGTCTTTATTTGGGAATGCAGAACAAGGGGACATAATCTTACTATTAGAAATAAATCAGTTAAAAGTAAATCAGCAAAAATTTCCTTAGGAGGTTGTCGAATACACTGCCCCAGAAGCTGATAGATGCAGAATTGATTCTCTTCATTATTTTAAACACCCCAATCAGACTGTTCCTTAATTTCCTCATCTCTAAATATAGAACCCAAATTCACCCAGTCTCTCATTGTTCAGTGCCTTCATCCCAGATATCATTCTTGTGATTACCATTGAACTCCAAGGCAACTATATTCTTCCTAAAGTGAGTTAACCAAAACTGAACACAAATCATCAAATGGAGTCTGACCAATGCTCTGCACGACTGTAGCAGTACTCCCTTACTTTTATCTCTTTTGATGAAGTCCACCATCCCTTTTGTCTTTTCAGTCACTTTGAGCTTGCACTCCAGCTTCCAATAAATTTTACACCTGAGCCCCTAAATTGCACCCTCAGTCCTTGCCCATTTAGATTATATTTCCATCTGCAATTCGTACATCCAAAGTTTGCATTGAATGTAAGAATGGCAGATGGGAATAAGTTGAACTACATCTGCTATCATTCTACCCACGCAGTTATGTCCTTATGTTCTACTATTGTCATACCTAAATCTGTCCTTTTTTGATGCACATAGAAATATTTTCTATTGCGCCTGATACCATCTGCAAGTGTGTTTTGTTATATGGTGTCTTGGCACTCGTTATTCTCTTGGTCTACTTTTGTTGCTTTTTATACTTTTCGCACTCCTCATTCTTGCCATTATTCTTTGCCTTTCCATAAACTTTCTTATTTTGTTTAATATTAGTTCTGATCACTTGCATACAACATAGTTGTTCATCCAGGGATTAAAAACTGCTCACTTATAATCCATTAATTAACTCCTTGAATGAGTCTCCTGTTGATCTGTCAATTTACCAACTAACAATTTCTCCCACTTGCTTGTGGCTTGGAGGCCTCAGGGTGAGGGATTGAAGGCCTCGTGGGAAAAATCTTCGGTGGGTGGGGGGGGGGGGGGGGGTGGAGGTGGCGGTGGATTTGCCGGATCACAGGGTTTCCTCAGGCAGGATCCAGGAGGTCAGTGTAAAGGCAATTACCTCCTGGATCTGCCAAGCGCTGGGCTGGATATGGCTGCTGGGTTTCCTGAGGCTTGGGAAAACCAGTGTTAAAGTTGAAAAGCTGAATGACAATGAGGTTCGCAGTCACATTGAAAGTATCAACTCATCTCCTTGGAGCAGGTTGGTTACCCGCCCACCATCCTGCCTCAGTTAAAGCTGGGGATGGATGGGTTGGAGGCAAGCTTGGGTTGGGAATCTGATTTTTAAGACATTTAACCCCTTATGCAACCCAAACACACACGTTTTTTGGTTAAAATTCCCTCCATAATGAACAAAGAACAGATTTCTTTAGAAGTTCAGAAGAGTAACTGGAGTGCAGTGCTGGGTGAGTGCTACACTATTGCTGTCTTTTGGGTAAACAGATCTACTTTCTCAGGTGGACGCAAAAGATCCCATGGCACCATTCAAAGGGAGTCCAGGGGAGTTCTCCTGGCCAACATTTATCCCTCAACCTAATACAGCTTATCTAGTCATTTATGACATTGCTGTTTGTGGGAGTTTGTTGTGCAACACCTGCCTGCCACATTTCCCTGCATCCCTGACTACATTTCACAAGTTCTTCATTGGCTGTTAAAGCACTTTGGGACATCCTAAAGTTATGAAAAGTGTCATATACATAAAAATGTAATCATTCTTTCTTTCTGCTCCTTTTATAACTTTGACTTCCAGATGTCTTTTTAAAATGGAAGATGATAAAGACATCAATGATGAGCAAAGCACTGAACCTCCAGAAATGAAATAGGCCATTATCAAGGGGACTTTAAATATGAACTGACCTAGTATACTGAAGAACCCAATGGACTGAATTCTACATAATACATAGGCATCCTGAGATATTGATTGGCCCACGACTAACAGGATCAGTCTGGCTTGAATAATGTATTACTAATAAAACTTTTTATTGACACCTGATATAAAGATGCTAATGGATTGAGGAATAAATTAAAGAGTCTTCTATTGAGCAAGATTATTCTCTTCTTGGTACCCTATTCCTTTGTACCTATTTTACTGTTTTACTATGGGACTAGGCATAGCATACAGTGCAATGTACTTTCCATTAAAACTCTATGAATCAGCCTAAAATTCTGTTCTTACCAGCGGTGGTTCGAAAGAAAACGGCGAATCCACTTTGATTTGAAGTGACTCAGATGGACTCCCTGGGCTATCACCTGCATCTCCACCTTCACTGCCTCCCCAGGTCACACCGTCCATATTCTCTTGATTGATATTTAACATTTTTAATTCAAGCTCCAGCTCTGCCTCGAGTTCTGCTTCCTCTTTCGCCTCCTTGTTGCTCTCTTCCAGGTGTTTCATCAACACCGCAATGACTACATTCACCAGCACAAACTGAGCTGTCAGCACAAACGAGACAAAGTAGATTGGGGACACCACTGTGTTATAACAGGTGCCCTCTTGGTTACAGTCTCGTAAAGTATCCTGCCAATAAGGGAAAAAAGCAATTAAAAAAAAGAAAGAAAAATCGGAGTGAATTAAGTGGATGTCTATATTGAGAGAATATGATTACAAGATGAAGAAGGCAGAAGTTAAACAAATAACTTTTTCAAGCTTAGAAATGAACTTGAATATACTTCATGCTGTTGTGTCAGTAAACTGCCCCGTAATGTAATGCAAATTTACTTTCAATTTAATGCAGAAAACAAAATTAAAGTTATTTGGTGCTCCAGTTTAGAAAGGATGTTAAAGTCATTGAGAACATACAGCTAAGATTCACCAAGATGATATAAGAGATGGGAAGGTAAAGTTATGAGGAGATATTGGGATTATTTCCATTAGAGCAGGGAAGGCCAAGATGAGATTTAATATAGGTTATTAAAATTATGAAGGGATTTTAATAAAGACTCCTGATTGAGAGGTCAGTTGAAATCATCAATTTAAACTATTTACCGAGTGAGAGAGAAGAGAGATTAAGTACATTTCTTTACACAGAATTGTTAAGAACATGCAGTGCTTTGCTCAAGGGAAAAGTTGATGTAGAGGCTATTCCATCTTTTTTTTAAAGAAAGATGACTGAATATTTGAAGCAGAGGAATATACAGGGATAAGGGGAGAGAACAGGGCAATGACTTTTGGATTTCTCTAGCCTCCTACTTTCTTGTAAAATTCTACGGGGGAAAAATTAATCTTGGGCAGTAATGCGAAATGGGCTGTATGACATTGGCTGCCCATTATATGCATCAATGGAACTGAGTATCTGGCAGGCTGATGCGATACTGCTCGTTTAGCGCGGTTGCCCAAGACACCTTTCTACCCTGATGGTTTTATACATGTTTGTAATACCTTTGTGGAAATTCCAACTTTGGTGAGGAATGGTTGATTGGTACGATTGTCTGCATTCATGTTTCAATTAAGGCACTTAAAGGAGAGCAGAGTCTAAATTGATTGTAGGAAATATGTTGTGTTCAATAAGTCAGAATCATAAGACAAATAATACAACAAGAGAGATGCTTGAAAATTATTGGCTAGAATTTAGAAAAAGACCATTGAAGAAGGCACAATGAAAGGCAGTTGCAGGTGACCCACTACCTTAAAAGCAATTAATCGCCAAAATCTTGCAGTTCTGGTGAAAGGTTAACAATCTGAAATGTTAACTCTGTTTCTCTCTCTGCCTGGCCTGCTGAGTTTTTCCAGCATTTTTACCAAAACAAATGATCTGGATATTTGTCTCCTTGCTATTCTGTGGGCCTTGATGTGTGTAAATTAGCTGTTGGGTTTGCTTATAAAACAATAGGGACTTCACTTCAAAAGTAATTCATTGTTGCTAAGTATTACGGGACATTCTGAGGACTTGAAAAGTGCCATATGAGTATTTTTTTCCTTCTTATAGATGGAAAGAAAATAGAAAAGTTTCCAGAAAATGACATTAAATTTAACTTTTACCAGAGAATGGTTTCATTTGTGAATTTGAGAGTAGTGTTTTTGAGTGAAAGCTTCTGTAGTCAGGAACAAAGGTTATCAAAGACTAGCTCTGAAACATGTCAGACAAATTCTATCAATTTGATGCACCAGAAGGGGCAGGGTTTTCCGAGGCTGTTGACAATGTTGCTAAAGGGAGGAAAAAGCTCACCTTCATTATTCCATTCCAGTTGTCTCCCGTTGACACTCGGAACAAGGTGAGGAAAGCCATCCCAAAGTTTCTGAACGTGGCATGTCGCCCCAACCCCTCACAGGGATGATAGTCGTCACATTCTGCATTTACAATATTAAAAATATACCATTTATTTAAACAAAAAATCCTCAGAGGATCAGGACAAGTATTCTGTTTTAGTTGCAATAATGAATTATATGGTAACTAGTTCCCGGGGGGGCTGTATTTCGGAAGGCCTATACTTTGGAATTAGAGACTTAAATCAATCAACAAATCAAAGGAACAGAAGTACGCTATTCAGTTCCTTGGGTCTGTTCCACCATCCAATTAGAACATGGTTGATCTGTATCTTAACTCCATTAACCCACCTTGGTTCCGTAACCCATAATACTCTTGCCTAACAAAAATTTGCCAATCTCAGTTTGAAATTTCCAATTGACTGCCAGCTACAACAGCTTTTTGAATTTCAGATTTTCACTGCCCTTTGTGTGAAGAAGTGCTTCCTGACACCACCCCTGAATGGCTCTACTTCTAAGGTGTACAGACCCTTTGCTCTGGACTCCCCCGCCAGAGGAAATAGTTTCTCTCTAGCTACCCTATCAACTCCTTTAATCATCTTAAACACCTCAATTAGATCACCCTTTATCTTTTATACTCAAGGGAATTCAACTTAATATCCTCAAATACTATGGTTTGAATTTTGCAGTCAGCAGTGAAACAAGGGTGCTTGCCACTGACCTGGAAGAAAGCTACCCACAAAGATCAAGCAATCTCAGTGGTGTGGTTTTCCCCTCTCCTGGCGGCAGTTAAAATCTGGCACCAAATTAATGGGATGCCTTGGTGTGCAGCAGCAGTGAGGTCAGCAAACAGGTAAGGAACCAATTACATTGAAGCATTCACACACAGCAAACCAGGAAGTTCAAGGCTCTTAATATCCTTCACTTTTAATTTACTTATTTAGAGAGTGAAATAAATGATTATGATTGGATTAAGACAGAAGCTAAAATAAAGAAGGAACAAACTTTAATTTAAAAAAAACTTTAATCATATGCGGATGTTTTTAAATCATTGTGGACATTCCATAAATATACAATTGGCTTTTTAGAGCTAGTGAGGGTGTTTTGCAGTAATTTGAAGTTAGTACATCATTAAAAAACTAGTTACACCTCATTCAACAAGGTGTAACTTTTTCAAAGGTTTCTACAGTGAGACCAACAACATAAGAGGGAAGTTCTCATCAATTGACTTCCATTAACTGCTGTCTGGAGGTGCCTCAACAGCTCGCACTCTGGAAAAGTGTTGAATCACTGTCAACAACTTCTAGATTTCTGCACTATTTTGTGCATGTACAGACTCCAGAAGTTGTTGGAAGTTTAGTGGCATAATGATGGCAAGTGCTTATAGTTTCGCCATCATTATTACCACATAATCCGGGCTAATATACTCAAGGAAAACCAAAGGTTCAGCTATGGACCATGTTGTGTCATTGAAGCTGAATTCTGAACCTCCATCCCAACTAGACTCTTAAGTATAACAATGTGACTGACACAGCATCTTTGCTGGTAAGCTCTGCTTCCAACATTACATTCACGTTTTCATTCAAAACTGAAATAAATAGTCACAGAAGATACATATCTTAGAATATTCATGTCGCCAAGCTACACATATACTCATAAGGACATCTCCCAAAGGTTGCCTATGATTGCACACATCATGTAGCAACTGATGGGAGGAGAATCGCTTTCAGGCAATTCAAGACACTTACTAGGTTTCAATCTGAAATTTTCCATTTCCTGGATCTCCAATGTTACTATAAGTTTAATTTGGGTTTAGGACACACCCTGAGATTCTATTTCTTTGTTACAGTTAGGATTAGATTAATTAAAGACCCAATAAATTACAGTGCTTGCAAATAATCAGAGGTGAATGAAGACAAATCTCTGTAAGAGCTTTCTATGGTTGAGATAGCAGCCAGAAATCATCATAAGCCAGCCTCCTTCAAAGAACTAAAAAAGGTAGTATATTCTCCAGATTTAGTGGCAATGAGGAGGTTTCATTGGTAAGTTTGTCAAGCCTCTGCCCATATTATGATTTAAGAAAATAACATTTTGGGCTACAGTATATGAAAAAGTTGACACATGACATCTGGTAAGTGTAGCATGTTTGGGGGGAACAGGTGATTTTGGACTATGGTTCCTAAAGCTTTCCATCACTGGGCGTTTACTAGCCTCAGGTCAGGGTCTGTTGTAGACTAATTGATAGAGATTGATCACGATGATTAGTCAACAACTCCATGATATTCTTATGATAAGCCAAGTTACATGAGCCATATTAAAATAAAGAAAACTGATCTACCAATGGGCATTAAGCAGTACAAATGAATATTAGCATGTGATATATATGCCTGCAGTATCTTACCTAGGTCCCCAAAAAGTTCAACTCCAAGAGCTGCAAATATGAAAAACAGCAGCATAAACAACAGACCGAGATTCCCAACCTGCAAGAGAGATAAAGATCATGAAGGATTTCTTCATTAGTGAACTCGCACAAAGGATGGCTTAAAATAGCCATCTCATCTTCTGATCACTAACCTTGCCTCATTCAAATATTTATTTATTTAGAGATACAGCACTGAAACAGGCTCTTTGGACCACCGAGTCTGTGCAGACCATCAACCATCCATTTATACTAATCCTACATTAATCCCATATTCCTACCACATCCCCTTAATTCCCCTACCACCTACCTATACTAGGGGAAATTTATAATGGCCAATTTACCCATCAACCTGCAAGTCTTTGGCTGTGGGAGGAAACCGGAGCACCCGGCAAAAACCCACGCGGTCACAAGGAGAACTTGCAAACTCCGCACAGGCAGTACCCAGAATTGAACCCAGATCACTGGAGTTATGAGGCTGCGGTGCTAACCACTGCGCCACTGTGCCACCCAATAGATATACTTTTTTTGTTAATTCATGCTGGAAGCTGCTCCTTTGAATAACTTTCAACTAGCATTCAGAGAAGCTTCCAGAATCAATTGATAGGTACACTTTAATTATTGTGGGGGGTGGGGGGGGGGTTCAAGTTGGAACTGTAGACTGGAAATTTCTGACTGGAATATTTGCATACATATATTTAAAGTGTTCATATGACATCACCTTTTCATTTAACAGAGGCATTAACCCATTTAAAACAACAGAAGATTGTCATATGAGCAGTTAACTATTCAGAGGCTAATATCGCAAATGGTAACATCTAAGATTATATTAATTACAGTAGGAAATAAATATTTTATCAAGCTGCCAAACAATGACAGGATTAATAAGCATGTACATCAAATGTTACTTCAGTAACACGATTACAATCACTTTATAGTTTCATCCAGGTTGAGGTTATGGAGAGAGGACAGATGAAATGTTTTTGAAATGTGATGTTAGACCAAGGCCCTGTCTGCCCTTTCAGGAGGATGTAAAATATTCCATGGCACTATTTGAAGAGCAGGAGAGTTCTCCCCAGTGGCCTGGCCAATATTCATCCCTCAACTGACATCATTAAGACAGATTACCTGGTCATTGTCACATGGCCATTTGTGGGAGCTTGCTGTGCTCAAATGGCTGCTGCGCTTTCTACATTATAAAAGTGACTATACTTTAAAAAGTAATTCAGGTGCTGTGAAGCACTTTAGGACATCCTGAGGTTGTGAAAGGCACTATATAAATGCAAGTTCTTTCTTTGTTTGTTTAAAACTAAGAGATGCAAGTGAGTGGACAAGGCTCAATGTGCAGCATGCCAGAGGTACAAAGGTGTAGAAGATGAAATAAGTCAAGGAGTGTTGCCTAAGCGGAGTTAAGCTTGGGTTTTAAAAGTCTATATATTGTAGTCCAGGAGAGCGATTCACACTGAAAGCCATCCAGTGATGAATCCTTCAAATCCTTACTATACAATAAGAAGAGCAATTTGAGATTTTAGCAGTAAAATCCTGGAGGCAGTGAAAATGTCCATTTCTGAGTGGATCTGAGTGACAACAGATCAATTACTACAACAAATTACTTGCCCTATATGTAGGAGGAAGGGAACATGTGGAATTAAATGTTAAAGCTATGAAACTACTCCTGACTTCTCAGTTTCGTGCAGCACTTTGCGAATGAGGTTATTTTATTGATGTAATTCTCACAGACTTGTGTTCCATTCATGGCTGCAAGCCAAAATGCAAATCTCATACCTTTCCATGCTTTGTTCTTTTTAAATTGGAGAACATTTGAAAAACCATCTAATTATAGGACCATCTAATTATACATGATTCTTCTGAATGCACTGCAAATTTTCAGTCTGTCATATCCATGAACTTCATGAACTCTTAAATCTATGACCCCAGTTTGAGTAGAATACTGTACTTTCACCTCTGGCAATTGAGCCCAGCCAGAAAGGACTGAAGACTCCTCTTGAAATGGTGTAGGTGTCACATTCCATTAGGGTGCTTTCAGGACCTGAGTTTCAATCTGAGCTCGGGTAGAATTAAAGTCTTATCTTTCCTAGGGCTATTGAAGGCTGTAAGCAAAATCAACCTATCTTCCAGTGAACCTGATGTCTGCACTGATCTGACAATTTTACTTAGGCAAGTATTAAGATGGCTGGCATGAGAAATGGAACAGGTCATCGCATTACCATTGTCATGCAGGCCCACACCTGCCAAGAATGAGGAATATTAATTTCGCCACATGAACATTAATTTTAAACTGTTACTGGAGTGAAGAAAGAATTGGTTAAAAAAAACCCACAATGGATCCTTGGCTGGAGAGAAATTTTTGCATATTAACAGACAGTACTTGGAAAGGACAAAGGGGATGCTCCCTGCTCCAATTTAATCCACTTTTGATTACCAGACATTGAGGGTGGAGGAGCTCGCATTCCAGGTTAACTGCGAAGATGTTCGAATACACAGAAGACGTGGTCAGACCAGTTTAGTCACATGACTAACTGGCTGTTGCAAAGTTCTGAACTGAGAGTTTTAAATTGGTCACAGAACATTTGAACCCAGAAAGCTCCTGGCTCCTGGATTGAGAACATCTCTCTCCTGTCTGCTCTCATCTCTTTCTTACCAGCTTCGGAATCCATTGAAGACACATGAGCCACAAGAGAGAAAAGTCTCCTACAGTGAAAAAGGTTTAAGAAGAATACTGGGCCCCAGTGAAAAGCAAGAATTACCTACAAGCAAGGACTCTACAGTGAGCTTGAAGCACAGTAACCAGAAACTCTTCAGATATAGCCTCAAACCTCTCCACTTTATCTTTATGCTACTCTTTTCTGTCTCTATTTGCATGTGTGTATCACGTATGCTAGCATGGGCACGTCATGTGTCCATAGGCGTCAACTGAATTAGAGTTCAAGTTTAAATAAATTTCACTTTTCTTCTTTAAACCTAAGAAAGCCTGTTTGGGCTCATTTCTTTGCCTTATAATTGGAAAGCGGTGAACAGGATTCACCAAGGGGGAGCTCAAAACACAATGTGTTTAAAATTAAATCCTGTTACATTAAGAGCAGGTGAAGACTGAAATGGACCGCTAGACACCTTTCTCACCTGGCCGTAACAGAAATTTGGGTACTAGTGTCCGGAATTTTACCCATAGACAAATGAGAGAAATTGGAAGTGGGAAGCCAAATTGTTCCCAATCAAAATGAGCAAGATTTCAATACAGGTTTTCTTGTGGTTGTGTGTGCTTGAATACTAACATGGAATACTAACAGAAGGAACATGAAGAAAATGAAAGGCAGAAGAGAGAGAGAGAAAGAATATTCCAGAAAAAATGCGAAGAAAGAAAGCTAATGTGGCTTGTGTTAACCAGGGGGCGACAGAGTAACCCCAGTGAAAGCATGGCCAGTATGGAGGAGCATAATTCAGGGCTGGGTACAAAATTGCTAAAACTCGCTCAACTAATTCCAAATTTCAATGAGGAAGATGTGGAAGTGTTTTTGTGTCTTTTGAGAAACTGGCAAGGCAGCTAAAATGGCCAGTTGAGACCTGGTCTCTTTTACTACAAAGCAAACTAACTGGAAAAACCCATGAGGTTTATTCGTTGTTGCCAGGTGAGAGTTCATTAAATTATGAACTGACCAAAAATGCTATCCTCGGGGCATATGAATTAGTAGTTGAAGCCTATCTTCAAAAGTTTAGAACCCTCAAGAAGCAAGCTGATCAAACTTATCTGGAGATTGAAAGAAGTAAGCAGCTGGTTTTTGACCAGTGGCTGAGGGCTCTTAAAAATACAGCTCAGCTATGAGAATCTCACGGAAGTAGTTCTGTTAGAGGAATTTAAAAACTCTCTCCCACTCTCAATAAAGACCCATGTAGAGGAGGAATGGGTTCAGAGAGCCTGGCAAGTGGCCATTCTGACCGATGAGTTTGCTTTAATTTATATGGCAGTTTCCCAGGGGAGAACCTTTCCTAATCACCCCCACAAATCCAAAAAGGAAAAAGGGTGGGAAGGTGATATCCACCCAGGCAGTCCTGGAGAGAAAGGAAAGCAGGAGACACAGGGGGCCCTCTTCCAGCCAAAAAAGGCGCTGTGAGCAAGAGTGAGACACGGACACCTGTGTGCTTCCATTGTAATAAAGCAGGGCATTTAAAAGCTGACTGCTGGAAACTAAAGGGAAAACTGGTAGGGTTAATCAGGGCACACCCACTCAGTGAAAATGGGACATTGATGGAAAGTACAGCAGAGCAAGCTGTGGCCTTAACTGTAGTAAGAATGCAACCCAAGAAGCTTACTATGGCCAGTGCAGGAAAAGCTAATAAGATTCCTGAAGGCTATCAGGGTTTTTGTGTCTGAAGGGAAAGTAACCCCATATCCCTCGAGTGGGGCAAGCAAGCCCATTGTAATTCTCAGGGACACAGGAGCCACTAGATCTCTTTTACTGGGAAAAGGCCTGACCTTTCCCTCAGAGAATGCAGTGAACACCAAAATGGTGGTGAATGGTATTGGAGGGCAGTGTATGCCTGTACCTTTACACCAGGTGCACCTGGAGTGCGACCTAGTTTCGGGACCGGTGCCCGTAGGGACTGTCCCTAGTTTGCCTGTGGACGGGATTGACCTGCTCCTAGGTAATGATCTGGCAGGGGTAAAGGTGGTAGCCCCTCCCCAGTAGTGAAAGAAAGTCCGCAGGAGGTCAGAGGGACAGGCAGTGGCAGGTCGTAACACCATGAAGTTTCTCTTCTGAAGAAATGTGATTAAGATCCACTGCTACAACAGAACAGCCCAGAGAGAATGCAAAACTGCAGCACAAGCCTGTGACAGCTGACTTGGGAGTAATCAGCATATGCCAGAGAATGATCTGCAAAACATTTAATTCTTGAATAGGGAAGGATGCGGTGGGAAGGGGAGAAGGGGTGAGATTTTCAAGTCAGGCTTTGAAATGGGTACAATTTTGGCAGTGACGCTCTGGCATCTGCCCAAGGCTACGGTAGCAAGCAAGAAGATTTTGTGGGGCTGGGAGGAGCATAACACTTAAAAAGAAGCGAAAATCTTATCTTGTCTGAACAGCCTGTAGTGATGCCCCTTTAAGGATGCTCAACGTCTGTAGAACCTAGACATGCATGAACTTCACTTGCTCGGCTCAATATTCTATGAAAGCTACACTGGGGAGAGGGGATGCAATCCTACAACCAATGCAGAACCTCAATTTGCATATTTGAACAGCCTCCTTCCTGCCATTTGAGCAGTCCAGGATTCCCAATTAAAGGCACACCTGAAAACTGAATCAGGCAGGGAAAAAGGTGATCAAAATCCCTACTGATGTTCCTCCGCTTTGAGTGCCAGCACTGAGTGTCAGCATTGAGAGACTGTTTATTCTCAGTCTGTGTCAGCATTGAGTGCGTTTTGAGTATCAGTGTTGAGTGAGTGTTGAGAATCAGCAGATGTCAGCACTGAGTGTCAGGGTTGAGTGTCAGGGTTGAGTGTCAGGGTTGAGTGTCAGGGTTGAGTGTCAGGGTTGAGGGTCAGGGTTGAGGGTCAGGGTTGAGGGTCAGGGTTGAGGGTCAAGCGTTCAGTGTCAGGGTTGTTGGTCAGGGTTGTTGGTCAGGGTTGTTGGTCAGGGTTGTTGGTCAGCGTTGAGTGTCAAGAGTTGAGTGTCACGAGTTGAGTGTCACGAGTTGAGTGTCACGAGTTGAGTGTCACGAGTGTCAAGAGCAGCCAAAGACCTGCAGGTTGATATGTAAATTGGCCATTGTAAATTGCCACTAGTATAGGTAGGTGGTAGGGAAATGTAGGGACAGGTGGGGATGTGGTAGGAATATGGGATTAATGTAGGATTAGTATAAATGGGTGGTTGATGGTCGACACAGACTCGGTGGGCCGAAGGGCCTGTTTCAGTGCTGTATCTCTAAAATAAAATTTAAAAAAAGGTTGAATGTCAGTATTGAGTGTCAATGTTGAGTGTCAATGTTGAGTGTCAATGTTGAGTGTCAGGGTTGAGTGTCAGGGTTGAGTGTCAGGGTTGAGTGTCAGGGTTGAGGGTCAGGGTTGAGGGTCAGCGTTGAGGGTCAAGCGTTGAGGGTCAAGCGTTGAGGGTCAAGCGTTGAGGGTCAAGCGTTGAGAGTCAGCGTTGAGGGTCAAGCGTTGTTGGTCAGTGTTGTTGGTCAGCGTTGTTGGTCAGCGTTGAGGGTCAGCGTTGAGGGTCAGCGTTGAGGGTCAGCGTTGAGGGTCAGCGTTGAAGGTCAGCGTTGAGGGTCAAGAGTTGAGTGTCAAGAGTTGAGTGTCAAGAGTTGAGTGTCAAGAGTGTCAAGAGCAGCCAAAGACCTGCAGGTTGATATGTAAATTGGCCATTGTAAATTGCCCCTAGTGTAGGTAGGTGGTAGGGGAATTGAGGGGATGTGGTAGGAATATGGGATTAATGTAGGATTAGTATAAATGGGTGGTTGATGGTCGACACAGACTCGGTGGGCCGAAGGGCCTGTTTCAGTGCTGTATCTCTAAAATAAAATTTAAAAAAGGGTTGCGTGTCAGGGTTGCGTGTCAGGGTTGCGTGTCAGCGTTGAGGGTCAGCGTTGAGGGTCAGGGTTGAGTGTCAGGGTTGAGTGTCAGGGTTGAGTGTCAGGGTTGAGGGTCAGCGTTGAGGGTCAGCGTTGAGGGTCAGCGTTGAGGGTCAGCGTTGAGTGTCAGGGTTGAGGGTCAGGGTTGAGGGTCAGCGTTGAGGGTCAGCGTTGAGGGTCAAGCGTTGAGGGTCAAGCGTTCAGTGTCAAGCGTTCAGTGTCAGGGTTGTTGGTCAGGGTTGAGGGTCAGGGTTGAGGGTCAGCGTTGAGGGTCAAGAGTTGAGTGTCAAGAGTTGAGTGTCAAGAGTTGAGTGTCAAGAGTGTCAAGAGCAGCCAAAGACCTGCAGGTTGATATGTAAATTGGCCATTGTAAATTGCCCCTAGTGTAGGTAGGTGGTAGGGGAATTGAGGGGATGTGGTAGGAATATGGGATTAATGTAGGATTAGTATAAATGGGTGGTTGATGGTCGACACAGACTCGGTGGGCCGAAGGGCCTGTTTCAGTGCTGTATCTCTAAAATAAAATTTAAAAAAAGGTTGAGTGTCAGGGTTGAGTGTCAGGGTTGAGTGTCAGGGTTGAGGGTCAGGGTTGAGGGTCAGGGTTGAGGGTCAGCATTGAGGATCAGGGTGAGCGTCAGGGTGAGCGTCAGGGTGAGCGTCAGCATTGAGTGTGTTACGACCAGGTGAGGAAGGTGTCCAGGGGTCCCTCTCAGCCTTCACCTGGTCTTACTGTGAGGGTTTAATTTTAAACACACTGTGTTTTTAGCTCTCCTTTGGTGAATCCTTGCTCATTGCTTTTCAATTATAAGGCAAAGGAACCAGCATAAACAGGCTTTCTTAGGTTTAAAGAAGAAAGGTTTGAAATTTATTAAACTTTATCTCTAATTCGGTTAATGCCTACAGATACACGACATGCCCCACGCTAGCATGCATGCACAATACGCACATGCAAATAGAGACAGAAAAGAGCAGAAGAAAAACTAAAGTGGAAATGTTTGAGGCAATATCTGGAAAGTTGTTGTTGTTATGGTTCTTCAAGCTCAATGTAAAGTCCTTGATTGTAGGTAGATCTTGCTTATCGTTGGGGCCCAGTATTCTTCTTAAACCTTGTTCGCTGTTGGAGACTTTTCTCTCTTGGGGTTCATGTGTCTTCAATGGGTCTTCAGTTCCGTGTGAAAGAGATGGGAGCAGACAGGAGAGAGATGTTCTCAGTCCAGGAGCAAACAGGCTTTCTGCCCAAACTGTTTGTACAATTCAAAAAACTCAGGTTGCCCAGCAGGTTAGTCATGTGACGAGCTGGTTTGACCATGTCCGTTTGTGTATTCTGCCATCTTAGCAGTCAACCTGGAATGCGAGCTCCCCCACCTTCAATGTCTGGTGATCAAAAGTCCATTGTGGGCTGAATGTGTCAGGGAATGGCTGCTTTGTCCTTCCAAACACTGTCTGTTAAATGCAAATGTCTTTACCAGCCACGGCTGATCTGTTTAACAAGTCCTTTCTTCACTCCAGTAACAGTTTAAAACCAATGTTCATGACAAAATTCATGTGCCTCATTCTTGGCAGGTTGGGGCATAGCATGACAAGTGTCAGGGTTGAGTGTCAGGGTTGACTGATAACATTGAGAGTCAAGGCGATGACAAAGTGGCCTGGGATGTTAATGCTGCGCCGACATGACAGCTCCCATGGAAGCTTTAATTGCCCATGGTATTGGACAACGTTGAGCTGTTGCACTGAACAGGTTCTCACACTAGGGCCATAACACAGAACGTGCTATGGATGGAAGCATAGTGAACTGCTGAGCTATAAACAGATTCTACACAATGTGCAAGATCCCCTGACACATCTGTACCTGCTATTGTAAAATTACAGCAATGTGCTCACCTGTGGTAGAGCCTGGATTACGGTGTTCAGCAAGGCTCTCATCCCCACTGCCATCTTCAAGAGCTTGAGGACTTTTGGGGGACATAAGCAAAGGTTGTAAATGCTACAGACACCACAATATCACAGATGTTTCCTGACCACTTAATCTTGTGTTGCAAAGCAACACAATGCATCACCTAATAATGTTCTGTTTTAAATAATTCAGCTAATAAGCCTCATTTAATCCAAATGCCAAGATCACTGGATAAGCTTAATGACAGTCTTCTGCCATTCAGAACAAAATAATTGTTCCTTCAAACCCATCTGGTGCTGGCCTTATAAGGAATTCTATTCTCGTCTGATTTTTTTCTCGGTACTCTATATTGTTCAGAATTAACAGGCAGAGCCATGCTGAATAAAGAAAGTTCAGAGAAGAAATGAAAAAGGAATTAAGAGAGGCAAAGAGAGAGTATGAGAAGCGACTGGCAGCTAACATAAAAGGGAATCCAAAAGTCTTCAATAGGCATATAAATAGTAAAAAGGTAGTGAAAGGAGGAGTGGGGCCAACCGGGAACCAAAAAGCCGATTTACACATGGAGGCAGAGAGCATGGCTGAGCTACTAAGTGAGTACTTTGCATCTATCTTTACCAAGGATGAAGATGCTGCTGAAGTCATAGTGAAAGAGGAGGTAGTTGAGATACTGGATAGGCTAAAAATTGATAAAGAGGAGGTATTAAAAAGGTTGGCTGCACTTAAAGTTGGTAAGTCACCAGGATTGGATGGGATGCACCTGAGGGTACTGAGGGAAGTAAGGGTGGAAATTGCAGAGGTAATAATCTTCCAATCCTTCTTGATACAAAGTGGTGCCAGAGGACTAAAGAACTGCAACGTTACACCCTTGTTCAAAAAAAGGTATAAGAAAAAACCCAGCTACCATAGGCAAGTAAGTTTAACCTCGATGGTGGGAAAGCTTTTAGAAATGATAATCTGGGACAAAATTAACAGTCACTTGGGAAAGTGTGGATTAATTAAGGAAAGCCAGCATGGATTTGTTAAAGGTAAATCATGTTTAACTAACTTTAATGAGGCAACAGAGAAGGTTGACGAGTGTAATAGAGTTAATGTGGTGTACATGGACTTCTAAAAGGCATTTGATAAAGTGTCACCTAATAGGCTTGCCAGCAAAGTTGAAACCCATGAAATAAAAGGGACAGTGGCAGCATGGATATGAAGTTGGCTGAGTGACAGGAAACAGAGAGTAGTGATGAATGGTTGCTTTTTGGACTGGAGAATAGTATTCATTGGGGTTCCCCGGGGGTTAGTACTAGGACCACTGCTTTTTGCTATTTATTAATAACTTAGACTTGGGTGTAGAGGGCACAATTTCAAAATTTGCAGATGACAAAAAACTTGGAAGTATTGTGAACTGTGAGGGGGATAGTGATAGACTCCAAGAGGACAAAGACAGGCTGGTGGAATAGGCAGACACGTGACAGATGAATTTTAAAGTAGAGAAGTGTAAAGTGATACATTTTGGTAGGAAGATTGAGGAGACGTCATTTAAAATAAAGGAAACAATTCTAAAATGGGCTGCGGGAACAGAGAGATCTGGGGTACATGTACACGAATCGTTGAAGGTGGCAGGGCTGGTTGAGAAAGTGGTTAAAGAGGCATACAGAATTTGGGGCTTTATAAATAAAGGCATAGAATACAAAAGCAAGGAAGTTATGATGAACCTTTATAAAACACTGGTTCGGCCTCCGATGGTGCATTGTGCCCAGTTCTGGGCACCGTACTTTGAGAAGGATATGAAGGCTTTGGAGAATGGTGCAGAAAAGATTTACGAGAATGGTTCTAGTGATGTGGGACTTCAGTTACATGTATAGATTAGAGAAGCTAGCGTTATTCTCCTTAGAGAAGAGGGGGTTGAGAGGAGGTTTGAGGTGCTCAAAATCATGAGAGGTCTAGACAGAGCAGATAGAGAAAAACTGTCCCCATTGATGGAGGGGGTCAAGAATCAAAGGACACAGATTTAAAGTGATTGGCAAAGGAACCAAAAGTGACGTGAGGAAAATCTTGTTTACACAGTGAGTGGTCACAATCTGGAATGCAGTATCTCAGAGTGTGATGGAAGCAGATTCAATTGTGGTTTTCAAAAGAGAATTAGTTAAGCACCTGAAAGGAAAATAATTCCAGGGCTATGGGGAAAGGGCAGGGAAGTGGGACTGGCTAAATTGCTCTTGCTGAGAGCTGGCGTGAGCTTGATGAGCCAAATAGATCCCTTCTGTGTTGCAAGCATTCTATGATTTTAGGATTGTAAAGTCTGTCCAAATCTCTTGAGCAGCCAGTGAGAGTTTATACTTGTTCTTTTTTACAGAACATAGGAAAATTAGGAGGCCATTTAGCTCCTTGGGCCTGTTCTACCATTCTATGGTTGATCCATTTTCTCATCTTTGCTCTATATCCCTTGACAACCCGACCTAACAAAAACATGTTGATTTCAATCTTGAAAGTTCCAACTGATGCCACCGTCCACAGCCTTAGAGCAGGCTGGAGGATGGGGATGGGGTTGGTGGTGAGAGTTCCAAATTTCTGCCACCCTTTGTGTAGCAACATTTCTCCCTGATTTAACCCCTGAATGGCCTAGCACTGAGTTTAAGATTAGGTCCCCTTGATTCCCCCACCACAGGAACTAGTTTCTCTGCGTTTATCCTATCAAATTCTTTTAACATTTGAAACACCTTGATCAGATCACCCCTCAATCTCCTATACTTGAGGAAATATAAGCCAAATTTAGGCAGCTTGACCACATACTTTAAACCCGCTAAGCCCTGGCATAATTCTGGTGAATCTGCATTGCACTCCCTCCATGTCAATGTATCTTTCCTGAGGGTATAGTGTCCAGAACTGAACTCAATACTCTAAATGCGGTCTGACCAAAACTCTAAACAACTGAAGCATAACTTCCTTCATTTTGTATTCCAGCCCCCTCGGGATAAGAAGGTTTTCCCTTCTGAGGCCGCTCACTCCTGACAAAATGATAGTTTTTCCTTCGGTGGGAAAAGCTCAAATCTAGACAACATCAAAACTAAGTGGAGGGGAGAGGGAGGATTTTGATGTTCTGGTGGGATTCCAACCCTTTGTAGTGTCACAGAGAAATTCTGACCAGATTTGTGGGGGGAGGGGATGCTGGTTGCAGATGCTTCCAATGCAAACCATTAATCAGGATGCCACTATTGGAGATGGGACTGACAGGATCCCTGGCTCCACATCTCCCACACCAGCAGTGTAGTTGACGTACAAGTGCTATATGTCAACACTAGAATAACAAATCCAGATGGCCATAGGTTCAAAGAGAGGTTGATTACTGTTTGGAGAATGGACGACCAGCACGCAATCAATAATCAATTAATATTTTTGCCTGGCAACTCTTAGGCCACAGGGGCTGTAAGGCAATGCTCCCAAGTCTTGTTGGGTCCCCCAATCATGCCAACCCTGATGCAATCAGCATCTCAAATATTCAGGTGACCCTGTCCTTGGATTTGGAAGGGTAAGGGTGATGGCAAAGGGACAGATGGAGGTCCCATCCTGCTGTACTATCCCTGGTATATAGTACAGAACTGCTGGGCTTTCTTTTGTAGTATTACTATCTACTATGCCTATTCATTCTGTGGTACAGTTACAAGAGAATGATACACCCTCCAGTACCTTGATAAAGTAACCAACCTCGGCAGCTAGTGTCACTGGGCTTTTAGACCAGGTGGGACATCACTGCATTGTCTGGTCCTGACCTAGAATCATACAGCATAGAAGGATGCCATTTGGTCCATCATGCCTGGGCTGGTCTTTGAAAGTGCTATCCAATTAGCCCCACTCACCCCCGCCTTGTTCCCCAAAGCCCTGCAATTTGTTTTCCTTCAAGTATTTATCCAATTCTCCTTTGAAAGTTACTACTGAATATGCTTCCACCACCCTTTCAGGTATCGCATTCCAGATCATAACCTCACAATGCGTAAAAATAAATTCCTCATTCCCTTGCTGGTTCTCACCTCACCCAACATCAAAAAACACACGCACAAAATATCAACTAGAGTAACTCCATAAAGGGACATGAATTTTTATGTCCAAGAGGAATTGTATATAAACTGCAGTGAATAAGAAGTTCTAGTTTTACTGACCTCTAGCAATCCGGAGGACTCTCATGATTCTAATGATTGTGGGGTTGATTGGCAGGGAAGCATTCACCTCAATCTCTTCAAGGGTGATCCCCATAATGGACAGCAGTACAATAGCTAGATCCAGCTGGTTCCATCTGAAGTTAAACCACAAAGGAGGTATCACAAGCAACCTTCAAAACATAGCAGCTGGGTCAAAGCTAACGTGCGTTTGAAACCTAGAGAGCTGCAGGTAAACACAAGGGCACATCAAAGCTCTATTTTTATTTTAACATTTAAATTAAGAATTTAGCAGATTAAAGCCTTGCATTTTTACTTCTGATGGTGATGGTGGTTTATGGTACCAAGCACCTCGAGGCCATCAACAATCAATGAAAGATCAAAAGCAATGCATATTTCCTTGGCTGGTGTAAGGCACAAGTCTCCCAGGTACTACTATACTGTGTGGGGAGAGTTTCTCAATCGCCAACCTTAATAATATAGCATTGAGGGCTAAAGGGATTTTGATCATTTCAAATGTTGTCCAATTTCCTCATGCAATATTAAACTAATCACTGTCTATACCACAGGGGATTTGATAAATCTAAGTTGACATGGATAGGTCTGATGTTTTTAGATAGTTAAGTGTTATTGCACAGACAAAGGCTATACAGTACTTCTCAACTCACACAGTTAAAGTCTTTTCTAAACTTGAAGATTTCAAGCAAGGGCAGTATGAGCTAGTTGAATGAGCATCCAAGTGTCGAGGAGGCTTTTTGGTATTGCATGTCTTTTAATACTCACAGAATTACATCAGTGTGAAGCTGTCCCAACAAAACCAGAGAAACCTGTCGCACAATGAAACAAGCATTACTTCCCCACCCCCCAACTTCAGCACTGCTGTAGTATTTTACCTATCCTTGAAGAATCGGCGAAAACCAAAGGCAACTAGTTTGAATACAGACTCCAGGACAAAGATAATCGTGAAGATGTAGTTACAGATCTTTAGGGCCTCGTCAAGGACCTGAGAACATTAGAAATTAAGATTCAAGTTAAAGCATTAGGTTAAAACAATTACAGATTTGTCCTTCTATGGATACTAATTTATATTTGGCAATGATACAGCACGGGACGAGGCAATTCAGCCCATTGTGCCTGTGCTGGCTCTTTAGTATAGCTATCCATTTAATCTCACTCTCCTGCTCTTTCCCCATAGCCTTGTAATATTTTCCTTTCAAGTTTCTCTTTTGAAAGTTACTATTGAATCTGCTTAATAATATCTTGTGCTAATCATCTCCTTTAGGAATCCATTACTTTTTAACCACTTATTGTCGCCCCCTTGAATTTACAGTTGGAGTAAGCATATTTTATTCAATTTATTATGTTAATTATCAAAATATGTTGATAACCATTGGCCCCCACAATGCTAGGTGTCAGCTGTGGTGCATTGGCAGCACTCTTACCACCAAGCGAAAAGGTTGTGTGCTCAAGCCCCACTCCAGACACTTAAGTACAACATTCAGGTTGACACTCCAATGCAGTACTGAGGGAGGTCTGCACTGTCAGAGGTGCTATCTTTCAGATGAGGTGTTGAATTAAGATCGTGTCTGCCCTCTTAGGTGGATGTAAAAGATTTCTTGGTGCTATTTACAGTAAGAGCTGGGGATTTTCGCTGTGTCCTGGATGCCTCATTTACCTACATTACAATAGTGACGACACTTCAAAAAGAAGTACTGGGACATGCTGAAGTTGTGAAAGACGCTGTGTCTTTCATTAAACAAGCTGGTTTTCCAATGAGATCAGATCTTCTTTCAAACTGTATAAAAGCTTTTTTTTCTATCTAAGTCATTCCTAGTTCTCATTAAAATAGCCAACAGAGGAATGTCATAGAACAAGTTCAGTATTCTCCACCAATATTGCTCATAGTAATTCCCAGGCTTTCCAATGCAGAGACACCCCATTTGGTCATTGTATCTATTGGTGCTTGCTCTTCAATTAGAGCTATCTTCCCAAGTCCCATTTCTCTGCCCTTTTCCCATATCCTTCTATATTCTTCCTTTTCAAAGACTTATCCAATTCCCTTTTAAATAATGGCCTAAGGAATGTCTTGTACAAATGTAACATCATTTCCTTGTTTTGTATTCACTGCCCGGAGTATGAAATCCGAACACCCATTTGCCTTTTTATGGCTTTTTCTATTGCCATCCCATAATTAACAATTTATGTATCAGCACCATGAGGTTTCACTGTTACATGTCCCTTCACTGTTATTTTCCCCAAAATATACTTTATCATGGCTAGGGTACATTGGCTGTTTGATCCAGGAAAGACTTTTGCTTTAAGCTACAACATGTTTTTGATATGAACTGAAGTTCTGGTTGTTCAATGTTAATTCACAGAAATGCTGGCTTCACCCTGGTTGTTTTTAATATTGAGAAATGCTGGAGCTGCTGGGAAAAATAGGGGATTGAGAAGCCATTGAAACTGTAACTGTAACTGGAATAGTGAGGAGTTGGAGTTGTTAAACCATCCCTGGATTACTGCAATGGGAGAATATTCATTTGGAAAAGAGAAGGAGATGGCCATCAAGAAGTCCATATCTGGGTGGGGAGAGGGACTGGGGGGGTGATCGGAGAAGAAGCCAGTGACGAAGTGTTTCAAAAGTTGCCAACACTGCATTATTCAGTAGATACCCCTTTAGAGTCAATAGACTCCTTCAGAATAATTTGTACTATTTACATGGGAATTACTATTTACAATAAAAACAAGAAATGCTGGAACCACTCAGCAGGTCTGGCAGCATCTGTGGAAAGAAAAGCAGAGATAATGTTTCGGGTCAGTGACCCTTCATCGGAACTGACAAATATTAGAAAAGTCACAGGTTATAAGCAAGTGAGGTGGGGGTGGGGCAAGAGATAACAAAGGAGGTGTAGATTGGACCAGGCCACATAGCTGACCAAAATGTCACGGAGCAAAGGCTGAGTGGTTCCAGCATTTCTTGTTTTTATTTCAGATTTCCAGCATCCGCAGTATTTTGCTTTTATTTTTCTGTTAGTTTACAATGTCAGTGGCCAAGAGTTGCATTTGTGCTGCCAGTCAGCAAGAGAGTTGCCAATGTAGATGTCCAACAAATGTGGTGTCCCTCTTTTCTTCAGTTTTCCAATTGATCAGCTCTCTACTCTTCAGCATTGTGCTGTAGATATGAGTGTCCAGCAATGAACATAAACTTCAACACACTCATATCAGCGGTCACCTTGCCAAAGATATCCAGTAGCAATGCCACAGTCCAATATTATGAGACAGTTATGTCCCACAAACTCTTACAGCAGGATAGGATGCATCACCTCGAGACATCATCAAGCAAGTAATAACACCATCAGGAGAAGAAGTCCTGACGTACGAGGTGAGTTGCAATTTGTTGGCTCTGGCCATATCTCCTGCCAACTCTTACTTGCTTTTAAAAGCAGTCAGTGTTAAGAAGCTGGAGGTGGTCAGCTTCAGACCGTGATCAATGCAATTTTTCTGTTTCTGGTTTGATTACAAAATAATCACCCTTACCTTTGGCTGCCGATAATGTTCCATTGCCATGGTGATTACATTCAGCCCAATCACTACAGTGATGAACAAATCCAAGTAATGGCTTGTGCACATTTTGTGGATGAAAAGCCGAGCAGGAGAATAGTCAGAGTAATAAGGTTTACACTGCGCTTCTAAATGGAGGCAAGACATTAAACAAAAAACATTTAGGTTTCAAAACCATGATATTTTCTTCAAGTTGTTATTTTGTCATGCATAATTGAGCTAATTTCCTGCCAGAATAACTCCAGTATTTATTCAGTGTCAAAAGCAACCTGCAGAAAACAGAATGGCATCCGTCTCTTGTAATTCAGATCTACAAAACACATCAGTTTGGCATCGCAGGAATCCATTAAGGTCTGTTGGTGATTACAAGTGACTTGAGTTCTGGGAGGCTTAGCTCCTTGTGTATGTTTTAAAGAACCAATGCCACAAAGGTCCCCTGCATTTAGCTCCTTGTCTCCCTACCTCAGTGTTCAAAAGCTTAGGATCAATTCATAAATGGATGATCCAATAGCTTAAGCGACTAATAACTTGAAGAAGGTGTCCAATCCCACCCAGGAGCCATGATTTGAAGTCACAAGGCAAGGTGATATCTTACTTTGCTCACACTTACTCAGTAATTAAGAACTTCTAACTCAGACTGTCAGAAGTCATGTTACTTGAGCATACTGTGCATTTTCTTTTAATCACAGTCATTAGAAAATGATGTCAGTCACAGATCATGGTGTAATCAACCAAGCTTAAAATAGGACTAAGAATGTATGCGGGAACATTACATTAGTGAGTCTAAAATTATTCGTATTGGGTTGGGCACCTTGCTTTTGTGATACTTTGTGTTTGGTGGAAATAAAACTTTTCTCACATGTACCGAGCAAGAGACATGTGTCCTACCAATTAATGTCAGTTTTCCTCCATTTGGGCATACTATTTAATTGATTTGCTCCATTTTTTAAAAAAAAGGTCTTCTGCAAAATTCTTGCAAGTCCCAACACTCAGTAAAGCACCAAGATTGACAGGATTGTTCTTTTGACACTGAATGCCCAAAGTGATGATCATGAGTAAGGTGCATGTATAATTAGTCTCCAATGACACCTGACTACAGTCTGTTAGCTTTGTGAGGCTTGCAACACTTCAAACAGCAGCACTATAATTCAGTTAGCTGCATTTTACAAGGGACTGCTCAAGACAATCATGGGCAAAATATGCAGAAAGAGTAACTCTGCAAAATGCATCATCACCAAATATCCTTCTGAAGTTAAAATGAAAATATCTTTCACCTTTTGTTAATCATAAACATAAATTGTTTGAATGCACCTTTTTTTCCTCACTCCAATTTAGAAGCTCCCTCTACAACAGATGGAGTTAATTTACAGATCAGCCATGATCTAATGAATGGTGGAACAGGCTCGAGGGGCTGAATGGCTCACTCCTGTTCCTACGTTCCTAACACCTTTTACATTTTCCTTAGTGAGCAGAGTGGGAGGGCACAGACTAACTTACCCCTTGGTAACATTAATACTGTTCCATAGGTAATCCACCACAGAAACTGTCAGCACCGGAGATGGGTTTCTCCCTCCCCCCAACTCCTTGCCAAGATGCTGTGGTCAAGACTGAAAAAACCTGATGCACCTCATACTCAACTGATAATGTCAATGGAGGATGGGGTTCAACCTCAGATCTTCTTGTTGAGAGCCTGTCTATCTAATATTATAATGACTGAATACCACAAGTATCATGTCAGGAGTTGTTGGTAATGGCCACCTGACAACAGAGGTGCCACAGCTTTAAATTTCAGAAACAGTCTAGCTACAATAAATTATATTAAACATCTTCAGAAATGAAGACAACATGTATCCTGATCTAAGGATTGGCATGATACATCTAAAATAGTGACAAGAACAAAGTCAACCTGCAATAGGCACTGGGGGTAATTTTCACCATCATTGCCTGGGCAGTAAGCTGGCAAAGCAGATCGCCCCCCATTGTAAACCCTGCCCGATTTTCATTCCATAGATTACAATGGGCAACAAACCCACTTCTCTTGCATCATGTTGTGTATTCACAAAATAACCGTGTTTGCCAATTGTTTTTGGAGTTAATAATATAAAGGGCTTGGCATAGTTTCTCAATTTGCATCTAGCAGGAGTTTCAAATTGTGCATTTCATTGTTTGGATGGCACAGACCAACATAGATGCTGGTATTCCCTTCCATTACCCTAACAATGCACTTCAGAAGAGCATCTTGGTGTTCCAATAGGACATTTCGGTAGTCCACACTCTGGGGTAGAACTTGATTTTGGGTGATAATGTACAACGGTGATAGCGAGTCGCCAGCCTGATTTATATCTCTCCCAATTTTTACTTTCATTGACTTGAAGAGCTATTTCTCTCAGATTTGGGATTCTCAAGGAACAATCTGCAAATCTCCAGTCAGATAAAATAAAAAGGAAGAAATGCAAGTTGCAAAAAAAGGCTTTGGATTGGGGGAGAGCCAATTTTCGTAAAATAAGGAAGGATCTGGCCAAGGTAAACTGGAAAGAGTTACTTGTCGGGAAATCTACAGAAGAGCAGTGGGGGGCATTCAAAAAGGAAATGGGGAGGGTACAGGCCCAACATGTTCCCTCTAGGGTAATAGGTAGGAGCAACAAGCCCAGAGAACCATGGATGACCAGAAACATTCAGGGTACGATGAGAAGGAAAAGAGAGGCTTTTAGCAAATACAAGGAGAGCAAATCAACGGAAGCATTAGTGGAGTACAGAAAGTGTAGGATGGAGCGTAAGAAAGCAATTAGGAGAGCAAAGAGGGGATATGAGAAAGCACTGGCTGGTAAAAGTAGGGAAAATCCCAAGATATTCTATAAGTATATCAATGGGAAGAGGATAACCAGGGAAAGAGTAGGACCCATTAGGGACCAAGGGGGAAATTTGTGGGTGGAGCCAGAGGACATTGGTAGGGTGTTGAACGAATACTTCACATCTGTCTTCACCCAAGAGAATGAGGATGTAGATATGGAACTCAGAGAGAGAGACTGTGAGGTTCTTGAGCAAATTGTCATAGGGAGTGACAAGGTATTGGAGGTTTTGGAGGCTTAAAAGTGGACAAATCTCCAGGTCCAGACGATTTGTGTCCCAGGATGCTGTGGGAGGTGAGGGTGGAGATTGCAGGGGCTCTGACCCAAATTTTTAATTCCTCTCTGGCTACGGGGGAGGTGCCAGAGGACTGGAGAACAGCTAATGTGGTCCCACTATTTAAGAAAGGTTGTAGAGATAAGCCAGGGAACTACAGACCAGTGAGTCTCACGTTAGTGGTAGGGAAACTATTGGAGAAAATTCTGAAGGAGAGAATCTATCTCCACTTGGAGAGGCAAAATTTGATTAGGAATAGTCAGCATGGCTCTGTCAGAGGGAGGTCATGCCTAACAAATTTGATAGAATTTTTTGAGCATGTGACCAGGTGTGTAGTTGAGGGTAGTGCAGTTGATGTAGTTTACATGGATTTCATCAAAGCCTTTGACAAGGTCCCACATGGGAGACTTATCAAGAAAGTAAATGCACATGGGATACAGGGTAACTTGATAAGGTGGATTCAAAATTGGCTTAGCTGTAGGAGACAGAGTGATGACAGACGGCTGTTTTAGTGACTGGAAGCCAGTGTCCAGTGGCGTACCACAGGGATCTGTGCTGGGTCCCCTATTGTTTGTCATTTATATAAATGACATAGATGACTATGTGGGGGGTAGGATCAGTAAGTTCGCTGATGACACAAACTTTGGCCGAGTGGTTAACAGTGAGGTTAAGTGTCTTGGGTTACAGGAAGATATAGACGGGATGGTCAAATGGGCAGAAAAGTGGCAGATGGAATTTAACGCTGAAAAGTGTGAGGTGCTATACATTGGAAGGAGTAATGTGACACGGAAATATTCAATGAATGGCCTGACACTGGGAAGTTCCGAGGAACAAAGGGACCTTGGCATGTTTGTCCATAGATCTCTGAAGGCAGAAGGGCAGGTTAATAGGGTAGTGAAAAAGGCATATGGGACACCTGCCTTTATCAATCGAGGCATAGATTACAAAAGCAGGGAGGTCATGTTGGAGTTGTATAGAACTTTGGTAAGGCCACAGCTGGAGTACTGTGTGCAATTCTGGTCGCCACATTACAGGAAGGATGTGATTGCACTGGAGGGGGTGCAGAGGTGATTCATCAGGATGTTGCCTGGGATGGAACATTTAAGCTATGTAGAGAGGTTGAATAGGCTTGGGTTGTTTTCGCTGGAGCAGAGAAGAGGGGTGACCTAATCGAGGTGTACAAGATTATGAGGGGCATGGACAGGGTGGATAGGGAGCAGCTGTTCCCCTTAGTTGAAGGGTCAGTTACAAGGGGACACAAGTTTAAGGTGAGGGACAGGAGGTTTAAGGGGGATTTGAGGAAGAGCTTTTTTACCCAGAGGGTTGTGACGGTCTGGAATGCACTGCCTGGGAGGATGGTAGAGGTGGGTTGCCTCACATCCTTTAAAAAGTACCTGGATGAGCACTTGGCACGTAATAACATTCAAGGCTATGGGCCAAGTGCTGGCAAATGGGATTAGGTAGACAGGTCAGGTGTCTTTAATGCATCGGTGCAGACTCAATGGGCCGAAGGGCCTCTTCTGCACTGTATTATTCTGTGATTCTGTGAAATGCAAATGCTGGAAGTCGTTATTAAAAGCGGAAAATGCTGGGGAGGCATAGCAGGTCAGTCAACTAAAAAGGGTAAAACCTTTGTTTTCGTTTCAGATGCTAACTGATTTGTTGTGTATTTCCTGCATTTTCTATTTTTCTACCTCCTGTTTCTGCAAACACCAAACTGCTAAATCACACCTTTGCCTCTGCCTTTAATTCTTATTAAACACATTATTCTCTCTCACTCTGGTTATTCCCTTGGTGTGGCCCTCATCTCTGCTCCCTCATGTCCAAGGGATGCAGATTTGATAGTCTACGGTGGACAACTGGTTTAGCCATTCACTGCCAGATCTGGTTGGAGCACATAAAGCACTATCGGGCCCTGCACTCCTCTGCCAAAACTACTCACTATTCCAGGCTCATCCTGGAGTGCAAAGATAACCCCTCGCTTCTCTTCTCCACAACCAAACCGTCTTTGTAAACCCCTCTCCCCTGCCTCCTCCACCCTCACCTCCAACAACAAGTATGAGGAGCTCATGGACTTCTTTGCCACCAAGAATGAGACCTTCCATTCAGTTGCTTCTGCCACTTCCCCTACTCCCTTAGTGTTGTATTTGACCCTGAGGTGAGCTTCCAATCACATATCTGCTCTATCACCAAGACCTCCTATTTCCACCTCCATAACATCACTTGACTCCACCCCTCCCTCAGCTCTTCCCCTGCTGAAACTCTCATCCAGGCCTTTGTTACCTCTAGACTTAACTATTCCAATGATCTCCTGGCTGGCCTCCCATCCTCCACTTTACATAAATGTGAGCTCATCCAAAAATCTACTGCCAGCATCCTAAATTTTAACAATCACCCGATCAACCTTTAACGCTTTGCTCACTGACTTCATGGGCTAAAATTCTCATCTTCGTTTTCAGATCACTCCATGGCCTTGCCCTTCCCAATCTCTGTAACTTCCCCCAGCCATACAAACCTTCACATTCTCTGTCCTCCTCCAATTCTGTCCTCTTGCACATCCCTGACTTTAATCGCTGCACCTATGGTGGCTGTGCCTTCGGCTGCCTAGGCCATAAACTCTGCAATTCCCTCCCTAAACCTCTCCGCCTCTTTATGACTCTTGGGGCCTTGGTGATGCTCCTTAAAACTAAGTTTTTGGTCATCTGTTTTAATAACTTCTGGTATAGCTTGGTTTCAACTTTTGTTTGATGACGCTCCTGTGAAGTGCTTTGGGATGTTTTGCTACATTAAAGGCACTATATAAATGCAAATTATTGTTTTAAACTATTGGCAGATTCAGGCATTTCTCAAGATAAGCAATTTCTTAAGTATTTAGAAAAGTAAATTTTGATCTATGCTCTTAAAATATTTATGATACCTCCAAACTTAAGTCCTTGGAGAACTGGAGTGACATAGTTAAGCATGTCCAGTGAACTAAGCCAAAATTTAATTAACTTGTAATATTATTCCCATAGGAAATATTATATGAAAAGACTTTATTTCACATGGGATCAGAGGTGAGCTAGCAAGATGGATACAGAACTGGCTCGGTCATAGAAGACAGTGGGTAGCAGTAGAAGGGTGCTTTTCTGAATGGAGGGATGTGACTAGTGGTGTTCTGCAGTGATCAGTGCTGGGACCTATGCTGTTTGTAGTATATATAAATGATTTGGAGGAAAATTTAGCTGGTCTGATTAGTAAGTTTGCGGACGACACAAAGGTTGGTGGAGTTGCGGATAGTGATGAGGATTGTCAGAGGATACAGCAGGATATAGATCGGTTGGAGACTTGAGCGGAGAAATGGCAGATGGAGTTTAATCCGGACAAATGTGAGGTAATGCATTTTGGAAGGTCTAATACAGGTGGGAAGTATACAGTAAATGGTAGAACCTTTAGGAGTATTGACAGGCAGAGAGATCGGGGCGTACAAGTCCACAGATCACTGAAAGTAGCAATGCAGGTGGATAAAGTAATCAAGAAGGCATACAACATGCTTACCTTCATCGGTCGGGGCATTGAGTATAAAAATTGGCAAGTCATGCTGCAGCTGTACAGAACCTTAGTTAGGCCACACTTGGAATATTGCGTACAATAATGGTCGCCACACTACCAGAAGGATGTGGAGGCTTTGGAGAGGGTACAGAAGAGGTTTACCAGGATGTTGCCTGGTCTGGAGGGTATTAGCTATGAGGAGAGGTTGGATAAACTTGGATTGTTTTCACTGGAACGACAGAGGTGGAGGGGCGACCTGATAGAGGTTTACAAAGTTATGGGTGGCATGGACAGAGTGGATAGTCAGAAGCTTTTTCCCAGGGTGGAAGAGTCAGTTATTAGGGGACATAGGTTTAAGGTGCGAGGGGCAAAGTTTAGAGGGGATGTGCGAGGCAAGTTTTTTACACAGAGGGTGGTGAGTACCTGGAACTTGCTGCCGGGGCAGGTGGTGGAAGCAGGTACGATAGCGACGTTTAAGAGGCATCTTGACAAATACATGAATAGGATGGGAATAGAGGGATACGGTCCCCGGAAGTGCAGAAGGTTTTAGTTTAGTTAGGCATCATGATCGGCGCAGGCTTGGAGGGCCGAATGGCCTGTTCCTGTGCTGTACTGTTCTTTGACAAAGATTTCATTTGGATCAAACATCAACACAAGTAGAAAATTTCCTTCAACCAGATCACTGACTTACATTGACTTGAAACCTTCTAAGTTGAGTTGGGAAAGTAGCCAGCCAGGTTAATGTACGCCACATGGAGCTAAGGCTTCCATGATGGAGTTAGAGTGACATAATCTCTGATATCCTGCATGAATAATAACTAATAACATGTTTGTGTTGGGCATTCACTACATGGCACTGACAATATTCATTGCTAACCAATGGGGTGGCAAATGCTTTATAATGGTGCATTGTTACTATCTGTAGGTTCCTATTGGAATACAAAACCAACATTTTAAAGTGGATTGTGAAACTGGACTATTCCACAACTTTTTGCAACCCTCTTTTGCCACCCCTTTTCAATTTGAAGGAGTATGGTTGGTCCTAAGGAGACTCAAATAGCAACAAATGAGGGAAATTGACTAAATTAAAGGGAACAAAATCAGTAAGCTTTGCACTAAGTAGTAGTTTTACCCAATACTCCCATTATATCTTATTCTTAAAGCTTGCCTATACTTTAAATCTTTCTGCACAATGTGCTTTGATTTACTGAACAGTCCCTTCAATCATACCTAGAATTGTAATTAGTATTTTCAGATGGCAGATTCTTTTCTTTGTAATTCAACAAAGTGATTGGCTAACCAGAAATAACTTATAAACTTAAGCAATCCAATCTAATGTTTTGAAAATCTAACATGCTGATCATGCAGCTGGATACCATTAATAGTAATTTTTTTCAATTTTTAACAGCGGAATATATCTTCATGCAGTTGGTAAAGCTTAGATTATTATAAGACAATCTTCATGGACAGTCTTTAATAAGGAGGCATGGACCTTTATCCATTTTAGGCGATTGGTTTCACCCCCTGTCTGAACAGTGAATCAAAGAAAAACACTTATTTTGAAACATGGATGTACCAAGTTCAGTTCAGAATTGCAATGGTCTCTTTAAACTTCATCCACATCATTTTTTTCCTGACATTTATAAAAACAAAAGCAAAACGATCATGCTAGAATTTAAAAATCACTAGTTAGGCCTCAGCTGGAGTATTCAGGACAATTCTGGCATCACACTTCAGGAAAGATCTAAAGGGTAGAAAGGGTACAGAGGAGGTTTACCTGGATCTTAGCAAGGATGAGGGACTTCAGCTATGAGAAGAGGTTCGAAAAGTTAGGACTGTTCTCCTTGGAACAGAGAAGGTCATGAGGGGACCGAAGGTTATGAAGTGACCTAATAGATGTTTCCAAGATGATGGTACGTTTTGATAGAGTAGATCAAGAAAAACTATTCCCTCTGGTAAGTGTGCCAAACAATCTAGGGGAGAGATGAGGAGACCTTTTCTCACTCAGAGAGTTGTTGGGATCTGGAACACTCTATCTGAAAAGGTGAAGGAAGCTGATTCGATAAATCATTTTAAAAGGGAGTTGGACAGGTATTTGAGGATGAGGAACTTACAAGGTTACAGATAAAAAAAGGGGTGCAGGACTAAGCACAACAGCTCTTTCAAAGAGCCAGAATAGGTAAGATGGGCTGAATAGCTTTCAGTGCTGTAAATCTATATGATTCTATGAACTTGGGGATAAGGTTAGTCCTTGGTGGTAGTGCAAGATGGGCAATAGCGAATCAGCAGACTGTTTTAGAAAATCGCACAGGGTGAAAATGGCTACCAATTCACTATTGCCCATTAATTTTATCCCTTTGTCTTAATGGGAGCTCATACCCAATTGCTGTTGCTTTTACCTCCTTTTTAATTTCCCTTTAACATCCAATATAGTGGTGAGGTTGATGACCTGGATATAATATCATGCAGTACTGTATGAGGAGGAGACAGTAAAGATGGCTTTAGTTGATCACTTTGCTTGTATCATGTTATCTGCCAACCAATAGTAGAGAATTATTATTGAGATTGCATGGCCAGATGACCCTGTTTTCTAGAGGAGGTGAAAATGGAGTCAAAAGAGGAAATACAAAAACAACAGTCATTTCCACTGCAATGAATTCATTAGGTAGACATGCTTTTAATACTTTTGGGTTGGGTTTCTCAGGGCTACCAGTTTCAGTATAACTTGGATACCCCTCTTAAATTGCATACATCTTACAAGACAGCCCTGCACCATTCATTCCCTTAGCGTTTTTGAGTGACACTGCTTGTCAGTGCCAAATTGTGGGCAGTTTTATACTATGCCCCTGCACTTAAAAGGAAGATTGCCCAATTATGTAGAATTGTTAGAGCCCTCAAAAGGAGGATACTCCCATGCCTGTTGATCCATGCTGGTTACTTGACTGTGTTCTATGTTGATTAAAGGTCATTATGCTGTTCAAAGAAACAAAGAAAAACCATCCAATTGAAGTGGTCATGGGTTTAACGAGACCATTCTCTACTTGCAATTCACCAATAATTTTTGACAGTAGCCCATGACTCCTTATAATCTGTTCAGCAGTTAAAACAGCAAACGGTTTAGTCTTGGGAAATACAGACAATTTCTGTGCCTTTTGTCACACATCAGAATACACACGCTGGCACAGCTGACAAAAAATTACAGAGAACAAAGAGTGGGGATCAGATTCTGAGACCACGTCCAGGTCCTCAAAACTCGACTGGACTGGATTAGACTGACTGACATCAAACCTAACAAGTAATCAAACGCTAGAGCATGTGGCCTGGAACAAGTGGGGAACAGGAAACAAATCAGCAAATAAAAGTCACACAGTTCATCATAACATACATGTTGGACACAATCAAGCTGTAAACCCAGCCATTCGACAACAAAAATTGGAATTTGACATTTTGACTTGATATTCTGAACACATTTATGTGAAATTTGGCTCAGGAAAAGAGATAGAGAGTTCAGCTGCTCCCCTTCTATAACCATCGGCAAGAACAGTTGAATTCACAATGTAAACTGAAGCAGGCTAATACTACGATAGGGGTTTTACCCAGTTCTTGCTCACTGCTTCTTACACTGTGAGAGAGTGTACCACCATTTACTTGGTGAACAGGTACATCTGTTGCTTCATTGAGATTTCAAAGGATCTTGCTTTGTGAAGGTGATGGGGTGGGGGGGGGGGGGTACGGGGGGCGGGAAGTGCATGGGGAGAATATGACTGAACTCTCTACATAGTTTTCCTCAGACTCAATGCAAAAATTAACTAATTCGAATCTCCTCGATGGACTAGCTGGAAAACTTTAACTTTCAATATGTGTTCAGGGTACATCATCAGAATAGGGACGGCTCATTTGCTTATTGCGTGTGTCAGCAGCCAGGTTAGTTGAAAATAATAGAGGGAACAGTATAGTTTTAAGATTACGGCTAATTTTACAGCTTTTTGGAGCAATACATGAGCAAAATGTCTTTTTCGACCCATGAAATCCTTCAGTAACATTGCACCCTGTAACATGCCATGATAGAGACTAGTGACTCTAACCACACAAGTAATCCTTGGAGCCATAAACATTCAACTCAGGATGGCCTGAGATTTTGTGACTGTGTGATGTGTGTCTGCATGCAAGCACCTTGGGACGTTTTGTATGTTAAAGGCGCTATATAATTGCAAGTTGTTGTGTGGGTGAGGGACTCCTCTGTTACATGCTTAGAGTGCTGCTTGTTTGTTTGTGGATACTCAGTCTGAGAGTGTTTGATAAAACCTGGACTCCAGAATGCTTCAGAATATGATTTAGAAAAAGCCTCAATCACAGTCCATCATTGTTCTGCCAGACAGTAAAAGAGTGCTGAATGTTAGCTATTTCTTGATTGTTGATAATGTCCTGACCCGTCTCTTTTCTTGTTTCTTTCCTTACAGTTCTGTGCAGTGTACTGCATTTTTCTAGGTACCTGAATTTTTACTGTTGTTTCTCAAAAGCTGAAAAAATTCTACCAAAATAAAACAGGCTTCTTTGGTTATCACCTAAACATAGCAGATGTACTTGGCATGAGCCAATGCATATTAAATACTATACTTTAAAAGCCTGCCAACGGAAGTAAATCTATACCTTATAATATGTAAAAATGTTCTGTAGGTGTAGGAATTTACAATGTAAATGTAACTTGGGCAGTATATACCAAGCTTTGACTTGTTCAGCATGTAATGTTCTGAAGGCTTTGGGGAAAGAGACATGTGCATTGATAACAACAAAATGTGTTAGTGTCCTTACTGGCAGTCCCTAGTTTCAAAAATCATTAGTACACATTTGCAAGGGGATATTGAAACATTGCAACACGACAGACAGTTGAACAAACTATGAAGAGTCGGTACAAACACATATTTCACACAGACAGTACTAAATAATTTTTAAAAAATGACAAACACACATGGAGACAAACCACAGTGGTCTTTCTGAGTCTGCCTTTGAAGAGTGGGAATTTTTGGAATGAAAAAATGGAAGTAAAATTATGAGAGCCTTATATTTTATGCTGTTAGGGATACTATTCAGCTAATGTAACTGGGAGGTTGGGGGAGTGTCCCCTATTGGAATTTGCCTTCCAATGAGGGGCTTTTCTTGCCCAGTATGACTGTGCTCAGGTTTAAGAATCACAAATTTGAATTAAGTTGACAGCAAACACTGCTTGATATCTATCCGAGAACAGCATTTTACTTAGACTGCAACATTTTTGAGCTATTAATTTGGACAATAATGAACAAAGAATTTTAAGGTCTGTTTTTAAATTACAAATTGTGGTGTAAAATTCAGCAGCAATATCAGGTACTGTCAATAAGATTATCAACAGCAGCTGCAACCAAAAAAACAGATTCCTACATTTGGCAAACCTTTTTTTTTAAACTTGCGTTTTATTCAACTGTACTAATTTTAGAGAGATTTTAAATAGGCTGTATTGACTTAAACCTGGGCGGGGAGTGAGGCCATAACAATGATTTTAGTAAATTCAATGGTTTTTATGTTAATTGAGTCTTCCCCTGCTGAATAAAGACAAACTCCACGTGCTGCTACAATATCCTCTGAGACTAATAGTGTATGAGTTTATTTGTGTTTACTTTAACATGAACACTTTGTCATTTGTTAGCAGTAATACAATGCTGCATGCATGCTCGATAGCACAGGACTCAACTTTATATAGCATCAGCCTAACTATTAGTTAGAAACTGCAGATTTATCAATGTTTAACATATTCTTCTTGCACCGATTAACACAGCCCTCAATCACAAGAAGCTAACGCCTGGAATTTCTGTGGGGGTGTGCCCCCAATTTCAGAGGAGAAACGGTATGGATGGTTATAAAAGTGATTCCTCCTGATTTCCACTGAAGTTACAGTGGGATGGGGTGGGCCACCCCCAGGGGAAAATCTACCCCTACTTCCTTCCTGAGAAAATGTAACCTGGCAAATCTATTTTGTTTGGGAGAATTGGAAAGAGCTGGAAAGGCCTGTGTGTCACAGTAACATCACATAAAGACCAACAAGATGAGATTTGAGGCATCTGTTTACAAATGAGAAAGGATTGGCTAAGAGTTTTTCCCAAAAAATGATGACACTTTATAATGGGAATTGGCCTTCAAGGTTCCAAACTCAAGTGTCTCACTGTAGGCAGGTCACAGTGTAGTGCCTTAGGAGGCTTCACCGAGGTGTAGTGTTACCTTGCTGGGTATCACCTCTGGCAACAACCCTATTCTCTTGACATCAAGAATCTGGCTGGCTTGCCTTGTGATTGTGTTTTGTTTGCTTGGGGAGCTGTTGGCAGAAGTACACAATAACTTAATACGCTGAAGAAAACCCTGAGAAAAACGGTTAAAAAAAAAAAATTATTGGACTTGAATCCACAATTGAAATGAGAATATTCTGATTCATTACTGCACTGTTTCCCAGGTTGCGACTTTTCCAATTAACGCTGATTAGCCGAAACATACAACAAAATCAGAAATATTCCAGAGAGAGCTTTCGAGGTTTGAGCTGAAATTCCTCAAACTGCTGAGTGTTTTTTTTGTTGTGAAGGGAACAGGGAAGGATGCAGCTGGGAAGGGTGAAATTAATACTCAATTTTCCAGCAGAGCTATAATTTGTAATATAAGCCATGTTGAAAGTCAACAAATCTAACAATCACACAGCTGCCTTATTAGATTTAATAGACATTTAAAAGTTAATGTTTACTTAAATGTTTGCTGAATAAAATCCAAACCTATTCCCTACTTAAGAAGAAAGCTCTTTGCTGCACAACTTTATTTCATAAACTTTTAACAGTGTGTTTGTCATACCTTATGCCCTATTTACACCGGGGTGTCACAGAACGTTCAACCATCTGAATGTGATTTTGTCAATCAGATGCTTTGGGTCAGTGAGGGACATCTTCACAAACAATGATGTTATCAAAGTCTAATATCAATGTCCATATTACCTGCTCCGAACGAAAAGGACTTATCGCCATAGGCCACAGGAATAACAGAGAGAGAGAGCTCCTATTTATCGACTACCGTTAGATTAAATGCTCCAGGGCAGGTTAGTGGAAAATTTGTTGGGTGAGATTACATTTGAATCTGGTAAGGGCTCCACCTCAGAGTAAATTAACTCATGTATTTCTGTATTTCCAGCCACAGCTTTGTGTCATGGTGTAACCCCAAAGCTTAATCTCATTGATAAGGCATCAGTTAAGTGTGAGTAGCTTCCACTTTGAAATTTTCTCTGTCTGTGCAGCAACTAAGGGCACCAATCATTTCACGTCTTACTTGAGGTCTTCATGATCTGTGCCTAAATATGTACCTGTATCATGAAGTTTCAAAGGCTGGAGGTTGCTTGGGACTTATGGAGTATCTCAGTATACCATAGTCATTGCAGGTAAAGTATTATCTGGAGGACGGCAGGTCAGGGATAAATCATAGAGGCATGAAAATGAATGACTATTTTAATATATAGAATTCTTCTTGATCACCTTTGGCTATCGGGAAGGGAATTATGCAATTTTCCTCAGGAGATTAAATGTGTGGAAAGGGCAGGGTAGATTGTACATGGATTATGGAAAGAGCAGCCCAGATGGGCCAAATGGCCTTTTTTCTATACTTTTTATGTTCTTCACAGAATCATAGAATTGTTAGTGCAGAAGGAGGCCATTTGGCCCATCGTGTCTGCACTGGCTCTCTGAAAGAGCAACTCACTTAGTTCCTTTCCCCTGCCTTTTCCCTGTAACCCTGTACATTCTTCCTTTTCATAGAACTGTCTAATTCCCTTTTAATTGCTTCAATTGAACCTGCCTCCACCACACTCTCAGGCAGTGCATTCCAGATCTTAACCACTCTCTGAGTGAAAAAGCTTTTCCTCATGTCACTTTTGCTCCTCTTACCAAATACTTTAAATCTGCACCCTCTCATTCTCGATCTTTTCATGAGTGGGAACAGTTTCTCTCTATCTACTCTGTCCAGACCCCTCATGATTTTGAATACCTCTATCAAATCACCTCTCAGCCTTCTCTTATCCAAGGAAAACAGTCCTAACTTCTCCAATCTATCTTCATAACTGAAATTCCTCATCCCTGGAACCATTCTCATAAATCTTTTCTGTACTCTCTCCAATGCCTTCACATCTTTCCTCAAGTGCAGCGCCCAGAACTGGATGCAATACTCCAGCTGAGGCTGATCTACTGTCTTATACAAGTTCAACATAACCTCCTTGCTCTTGTACTGTATGCCCCTCTTAATAAAGCCCAGGATACTGTATGCTTTATTAATCACTCTCTCAACCTGTCCTGTCACCTTCAATGACTTATGCATAGATACACCTCTGCTCCTGCACCCCCTTTAGAATTATACCCTTTATTTTATATTGTCTCTCCGTGTTCTTCCTACCAAAATGAATCACTTCACATTTCTCTACATTGAACTTCATCTGCCACCTGTCTGCCCATTCCACCAACTTGTCTAAGTCCTTTTGAAGTTCTACACTATCCTCCTCACAGTTCACAATGCTTCCAAGTTTCATATCATCTGCAAACTTTGAAACTGTGCCCTGTGTCTAGGTCATTAATATATATCATGTGATGAAATCACACTGCGAAATGGAAACATACTAATTTCGTCATATCGAACACTATTTGAACTTTTACTGGACATTGACCATAAATTGTTTAAAAAGACCGCAGAGCTGAACATCTGAAAACATGGCTGCTAATTCTGAGAGATATCCGAATAGAGACACAATAGAAGCACTCCCTGATTTAATTGGCAAGATTGGGCTAGGCAACTGTGATGATCCACATCTTGTCTATGTAACAGCCAGCACTCCATCCCGCCCACCTCACCCCCCACCCCCACGAGTGTGTCTAGTAAGCTTTGAAGAATCAACAATCCTCCCCAGAAGAGGCTGTTTCAAACAAACAGCTGGTCACATGACCAACCTGCTGGCCTACCTGGTAATTGATTGAATTGCATCTTACAGGGCGGTTTGGGGCAGACTTCAATTGAACTTCACGAACAAAGCACCCCTCTCTCTCTGTCTCTCTCTCCAGCAAAGTTGCAGGTATCCACAGAAGCAGCTTAAGAGAACTTCTTCAGCCTTCTGGTACCAGCAAAACAAGTTTGAAAGTATGCACTGGGCCCCAACGAGAACTGCAAGACTTGACTTCAACCAAAGACTTTACAGCAAAATTAAACCCAGTAATTGAATTCCATCCACTACTCCAAACCTTCCCCTTTTAATTCTTTCTCCCCCTCTATATCTATTTGTGTGTGGTTTTATCACGTATGCATGCTAGTGTGCTTGCGTCGTGTATTTTTTTTTAGTACTTTTAACTGAGTTAGAGTGTTAAGGCTAATAAACTTACATCTTTCCTGTTTAAACCTAAGAAAGCCTGTCTGATTGATTTGTTTACAATTACAATTAGAGACCAGTGAGCAAGGACTCACTGAGGTGAAGCTAAAAACATTGTGTTTAAAACCTTATTAAGGCCAAACCAGGAAAGGGGCGAGAGGGGACCCTGAGACCCCTTCCTCACTTGGTTGTAACAATCAGGAAAAGCAAGGGTACCAATACTGACCCCTGGGGAACTCAACTACAAACCTTCCTCCAACCCGAAAAACAGCCATTAACCACTACTCTTTGTTTCCTGTCATTCAGCTAATTCTGTATCCAGGTTGATACTGTCCCCTTTATTACATGAGGTATTACTTTGCTCACAAGTCTGTTGTATGGCACTGCATCAAACGCCTTTTGAAAGTCCATGTACACCACATCAACTGCATTGCCCTCATCAACCTTCTCTGTTATCTCCTCAAAAAACTGCAGCAAGTTAGTTAAACATGATTTCCCCTTAAGAAATCCATTCTGGCTTTCTTTAATTAACCCGCATTTGTCCATATGACTATTAATTTTGTCCTGAAATATTCTTTCTAGAGGTTTTCCCACCACTGAAGTTAAACTGACTGGCCTGTAGTTGCTGGGCTTATCTTTACACCCTTTTTTGAACAAGGGTGTAATGTTTTCAATTCTCCAGTCCTCTGGCACAACCCCCAAGTCTAAGGAAGACTGAAAAATTATAGCCAGTGCCTCTGCAATTTCCACCCTCAATTCCCTCAGTTTCCTTGGATGCATCTCATCTGGTCCTGGTATTTTATCCACTTTAAGTACAGACAGCCTATCTAATATGTCCTCCTTATCAATTTTATGCTATGCTATGCCCTGTGCCTCCATGCGTAATACCCCTTTATGGTCCCTAATCAGCCCAACTCCTCCTTTTACCACCCTTTTACTATTTATATGTCTATAGAAAACTTTGGGATTTCCTTTGATGTTAGCTGCCAGTCTAATTTTCATGCTCTGTCTTTGTTTCTCTTATTTGCTTTTTCACTTCCTCTCTGGACTGTCTATATTCAGCCTGGTTCTCAATAGTATTTTCTACCTGGCATCTGTCATAAGCACACTTTTTCTTCTTTATCTTAATCTCTACCACTTTTGTCATTCAGAGTGGTCTGAATTTGTTTACCCTACCTTTCCCCTTCGACGGAACATACCTTGACTGTGCCCGAACTATCTCTTCTTTGAAGGTAGCTCATTGTTCAGCTACTGTTTTTCCTGCCAACCTTTGACTCCAATTTATTTGCCCCAGCTCTTAAATGTAAACAAGGTGCTCACTGGAATGCTGTTTGTTAGCATGACCTCTTAGATCCTAATAACAATGGGCAGCGGGAGTGGGGATTGATTATAGTCCTGACGCTGATGTTTGAATAAATAACAATCGTGCAACACCCTGTTACTCGATGGAACACTACAGGTCCAATTTTGTAGGCAGCACTGAAAACACCAACTGTAGAATACAACTGGTCAGGGTTGAATAATGCAGACTGCAATATTAGATCAATGTCCTGGAGATTTTCTTTGATTACCTTGGGGAATTAGGGAGAAATTTCATAGTCAGAAGGTTAGTAAATTGGATACAGTCCATGACTGCATAAAAAGTTGGAAAGAAATGTCCTTTTGTTGTGCATCATTTTAAAATGTTTTTATGTTGACATGTGAATTTGTACCGTTGGCTAAATTAAAGAGCATTCAATGATCAATTCGAATTACATGCAGCAAAGAGACTGAAACATTACCTAATAAGTATAAATAGTGGCTCCGACATGTCAGACTGGACTGGAAGGCTGAGAGTCCAGCTTTAAATCCTGTTCTCTGCTGACATGTGCATTTGTACTTTCTTCACAGGGCAAGTTCCAATTTTGGCAAACTTGTTAGACACAATCCAATGGGGAAAAAAGGGAATTAAATGGGGGCCAAGCCACTCTAGCCCGACCTCCTAGTGGATCCAAAAGTCATACATTGCTTCATTGGAGATGGGTCAAGTTTGCTTTTTTATATTAATTCCCAGGATGCAAGCATTTCTGGCAAGTCCAGCCTTTATTACCCAACCATAGTTACCTTGAGAAAGTGGTGGTGAGCTGCCTTTTTGTGGTGGGAAAACCACTTCAGAGTGTTTTGATACAACTGACTACTGGAGTCACATTTAGGCCAGACCAGGTAAGGATGGCAGGATATCTTCCCTAAAGGACATTATTGATTTTACTACATTCCGTCAATTCACAGTGGGACTGTAAACTCACATTGTCTAGATTATTAGTCCAGTAACATAAGCACTACATTACCATAACTTTATGGTTAGGGAAGATATTCTTGATATGAGAGGCACAACTGGGAGAGGAGATGAAAGGAAATTCTCTATTTTATTTAATTACATTATCAATCTAATACGGCAACTGTCTTTTATCTGATGAATAGACTTTATTTTATTTAGCCAATTCCATCCTTCACCTTTCACTATCAATGCAAGGTCTTTTTGCAAGAACAGCTCGACCCAAACTTGGACATCTTTGAGGAGAGTTTCTGATCCTGATTTTACAACAGGCATTAAAAAAAAGGAAAAGTCAGACTTATGTAGATTTAAGATTATTTTTCTCTAATCTATGTGTGACCTTTTTAAAGTATAACTTCCATGGTCTGAGTTGGAACTATTTTCACTCTTTTACTGTGGTCCATCTCACATGCTAGCCCCTAGCACTCTCTGCACCCACACATATGCTATCATTCTCAAGTGCAAGTGTCTTGCAGATGAAGATTGTCACAGATCTCATCTCTGTGCCTGTTGGGAAATACACTTGAGCACGATAGGAAGGAATCTCCCTCCCACAGGCAATTCAGCCCAGTTTTCGCCTCCGAGTAAGAAGGTTGTGTGTTCAAGTCCCGCTCCAGAGACTTGCGCACAAAATCTAGACCGTCCAGTTCATTACTGAGGGAGTGCTGCACTGTCAACAGTTCTGTCGTTTGGAAGGAGGCCCTGTCTTCCCTCTGAGATGGACACAAAAGACCTATGGTTCTATTCTGAAGAAGAGTAGGGGAGTTCTCCTCGTTGTCCTGGTCTATATTTGTCCCTCAACCAACATCACTAAATTAGATCATCTGCTCATTATCATGTTGCTGTGTGTTGTGTCTTGCTGGGCGTAAATTGGCTGCTGCATTTCCCTAAATTATAGCAGTGACCACACTTCAAAAGCACTTCATTGGCTGTAAAACACTTTGGGAGGTTTTGAGTTTGTGAAAGGCGCTATAGAAATGCAAGCCTTTTTTCTTCTTTTATTCAGCTTCAGAGATTTACATTGAAGTAAACAGCTTAATCTAGGTTTTGATGTGAGCAGCTTAGGCAAAGAGGGCGACTCTCTCATTCAGGGTGCTCAGTGCAGACCGGAGCCCTGCTTCTCCCAGGCTGTGAACTCACTGGCTTTGGCTGCGTCATAGTCTGAGTGCTCAAGAGTGGACAACATTTTCATGGAGCAGGCAGGTGCAGGGCCTTTTACCGAATTATAATGATAAATCTAAACAGAAACTAAAAAGACCATCATAAGTCTGACTTGCTTTCTGTAAAATTGCTCATCATTTCCAAGCGATTCAAAAAGAAAACATTGACGGGCTCTCTCTGGAATGTGTTACAGGTAAATATGAAGTTTCGGTATTGACACAGGAAAGAAACAGCAGAAGATAGGTTCTGGAAAAGTCACAAGAGCAGCGATAATATAGACAGGTAGAGAAGCAAAGAAGGTAACCTACACTTCACTAAATACTGTCCTGCATTTAGTTAGTTAATGGCCATTTCTCATGAGGGTTTACAGATCATTCTATTTTAATGGTGAATTTGGTGGTGCATTTATCAATCAGTCACTGAAATAATGCTCCCCAGTAGATATGGTATGAGCCTACACCCCTCTGTCAAAGGTGTAGCTAAGGCAGGCACCCTAAGTGTGATCCGGTGTCAGATAATAAAAATTAGCAATTGATGCATTCAAACATCATGTTAGGAGGAGAGGGAGGAGGAAAATCACTGCAATGGGACCACGCACCAATTACAACACAGTGGGAGAACACATGATCAAAACTTTAACCCAGATGACACTTGAGGCTAAGTTCCCTTGAGGGTTCTGATTTTCCAAAGTCCTGCTGGGAGACCAGGGTCTCACCTACAGTGGATTGGAAACTTTGGTGTGATCCATCGCTGCTTCAAGGACCATCTCAATTCTACTTTGCCATCATCAGAAGATCAAGGCCTATCTTTCATAGCATTAGTACATATCCAATTATTTTTTAAATGTGATGACCCCACCACCTTCTAGGTGAAAAAAATTCTCCTCAGCTCCCCTCTAATCCTTACTTTATAAGTATTTCATTGGCTGGAAAGGACTTTGGGATGTCCTGAGGTGGTGAAAGACACTATTTAAATGCAAGTTCTTTCTTTTTTACACTTACACACAATATTTTCTATTGTAGCATTACCCTAGGGTTAACCACAAATCTTTTTCATTTCAATTTGCTTCCTGCATATGACACAGATTCTTTCACCATCTCTTGGATTTTAGACATTGGAAGAATATTCACACTATCACACCATGGGTTAGGCTCTAACTCTGGGGCAGGTTTATTAATATTAATAGTTAAACAATAGCAAGAGACAATATAGCAGCTTGCACTATTCTTAATAGAACTTATCATTCATACTCCCTTTCACATTATAAAATAACAAGAAGTGCAGCAATTTGCTAACTCTACTACATAGAAATGTAGACAAGGATTGGTTGGGCTAAATGGACTGTTTCTGTGCTGTGTAGAAGTTACAACATGGAGCAGGCCATTCAACCTAACCAGTCTGTGTTGGACGTCAGCACCGCACCCAGGGTCAGATCTGGGAGACCACTGAAGTGGGGAGAGCACTGTAGCTGAACCCAATCTTGCCTTCACCCGACATCCACATATGTTCAGTCATAGAGTCATACAGTTATACAGCACAGAAACAGGCCCTTCGGCCCATCGTGCAATAGAAATGGCAATCAAGAATGGGAACTGGAGCTGATTTTTGCCCTCCCCAGCCCACGGGCGTTCAGGGTGAATAACGTCCAATGCTTCAGCTGAGATCAGCTGGGATATTCTGCAGGCGAAGACTGCCCGTTGACAAATTATAGGATACACTGGGCCTAAAGTTCCTCGGGGGCTTCCTCCAGTCATCAGCTATATCTCAAAAGAATAAAAGAGACCTGATTTTTCTATTTATTGGGCACAATGCTGAGAAGCTCAAAGCTTCTTCATAGGGGCAATTTTAGACAACTGATATGTAGATATTACTATGAATGAGCTTCCCTCATGGAACACTGAACCACTGAATGCAGAATATTTTTAGCAAATGCTAAAAGCAGATTTTTAATTACTGATAGTTTCTCCTCTTGAATGTTCTAGCAAACTGAACATTAAGTATTGATTCAGTGCACAGTCTGTGATTTTCCTCTTCTTTGAAGTGACTGTCAACATTGCAATCAGCAAGATCCAGCCTGAGAATGATTCGTCTTTAACAATTTAACTTAGTTGTCACTGACTGTGGATTTGTGTAGTGTATTGAACAGACAGCTTAGCGGGGGACAGAGTTGAACATTATGCTTCACATTAGAAGTTAGAGCAAAAGAGGAAATGTGGCCAGACACGAGACAGGCACGTCGCATCTCAATACATCGTCTCATGCTGGTTGAACTTTCCAAGGTAAGTTCCTCCAGCATTATATCTACAAGGAGTCAACATTGTAACATGAGTAACCCTTTAGTTAAGCAGCTGGAAAACTGCAAGACTGCTAAATTATTTTGAAATAGCTACCATGCCTTTCCCTATAGCTTGAAGGTTTTGTTCTTTAACTGTTTCATGTTACTTAAGTAAACACTTTAATCTGTGCAAGTTTAAAACAGCCATCTCGATCCACCACTTTTTAAATATTCACGTTTACAAGTTACAGTTTATTTTTAGAAAGAGAAGAGATTAGCTATTCAGGCTCCAAGTCTGCTCATTTCAGTTAACAGTGGAAGAGTGAAGGAAAGAGAGCAAGGTGCAGAAAGTGTGAGAGGATGGAAGGAGACACAGACTATAGGAAAGCTGAGCTGACACCACCAGAAAAGAACCGACCATAGATAGAAAGGAGGAGGAGGCATGCAAAGCAAAGTGACGACCTTTGAGCTGCAGGCAAATCAAATTACATCATGTCCCGCTGAAGCACCTTTACTCTTTGAAATGGCGAGAAAAAGATAAACTTTTACATCTCGGTTCAACAGTGTCAAAAATTGATTTAATATCGATGCAAAACTACCTGTAAGACTACAGTATACTATAAAAAGATAGAATTTTAATTTTAAAAGAATTTATCACCAATGAAAAGTGGTTTGCTGTGTCTGACTACAACAAACATAGCATTGTTGCCTCTATAGATTAACTGTCACAAATGTGACAGTCCATGTCCTATGTAAATATTAGAATGTATAGTGAGCTGTTACACCTATAGCATGATCTTTATCTGTATTTCTCAAGGGGTATTTGACAGATTTTAAACTCTGGCCTTTTTTGCACTGTTTGACTTATTGGATCCTTGAGTTACAACCTTGAATACGACTGCTTCAGTACTGGAAGGGGCCCTTCAATTCCTCATACAGTAAACTGTAGTAAAATCACTATGGAAAGGGACAAGGCACAAAACAATCTGTCAACCCATGTGTGAGGAAAAATCTAATGGAAGCTTTGGGATAAAGATTGCTAATCGACAAACATCAATTATCTGAAGCCATTTTACCCAATATCTGTTATACTGGATCAGTCTACGTCCAGGCACTTGACATAATGTGATGCAGGTACCTACCTATTGTGCACACTCATAAAGATTCATAAACAGTTTTGCAAGGGTGTGGCAGCAAATCTGAATGAGCCAGGTTGAGCCGAAACATTTTGGTGTTAAAGTCACGGTACACAAGGCTAAAGACGGATACATGCTGTGAAGGCAAAACACATATTACCTCAAGATCCAGGGTCATAGCTTTTTAATTCAGACAGCCTGACGTTTTGAACAGGCTCTGCGAAAAACTTCTGAAATATGAACTTGACACCAAAGACATTACAAAAGGAGCCATTTCCACCCCTCCCCTCCATCTACTTCTGTTGAATCCCAGTGCCTATGGTCCCTGTAGTACCCGAGTGTCACACTGGTATTTGTAGTCCCAGAACTATGGTGGTGTCACACTATTATTTCTGATCCTAATCAATCCAAGTGCCACAATATTATTTGCCTCTGCCCTATTCTGGTGCCACACTGTTATTTGTCCGTGTACTATCCTGCTTTTTTCCAGTGTCACACTGTTACTGGTGGAGTTAAACTGTTTTTGTGACCTCAGCGCTATCCTGGTCAATAAGATTCTCTCGACATCCTCGAAGGGAGTGTGCTGTGATTCATTGCTCTGGGCCTGATCTTCACAGGAGTTGCAGTACATGACTTTATCCCTGCTGCCTTTTTGAAGTATGTCTGTTAAAAGCAAGAGTACTGCCAGGTTTCTGACTCAACAAATTTCTGCAGCTCTGTTTGGACTCCGACCGAATCCTTTCAGACGCTGCAGATTTGAAGCCAACAGTGCCCGGATTTCACGTGATGCTGTTTTGTTCAGTAAAAGATGTTTAATATTAGCTGTGAATGGGGGTTGGTGTGCCTAAAAGAAGATTTATCTCACACAGCCAAGCCTGGTCGTAAAGAGATGAAAATTCTTCTAAATGGTTGGAATATCACAGGCTGGGAGAGTGTAATTTATTTATTTAGAGATACAGCACTGAAACAGGCCCTTTGGCCCACCAAGTCTGTGCTGACCATCAACCACCCATTTATACTAATCATACATTAATCCCATTACCCTCTCATGATTTGATTTGATTTAGAGATACAGCACTGAAACAGGCCCTTCGGCCCACCGAGTCTGTGTCAACCATTACCACCCATTTATACTAATCCTACACTAATCCCATATTCCTACCACATCCTCACCTGTCCCTATATTCCCCTACCACCTACCTATACTAGGGGCAATTTATAATGGCCAATTTACCTATCAACCTGCAAGTCTTTTGGCTGTGGGAGGAAACCGGAGCACCCAGCGAAAACCCACGCAGACACAGGGAGAACTTGCAAACTCCGCACAGGCAGTACCCAGAATTGAACCCGGGTCGCTGGAGCTGTGAGGCTGCGGTGCTAACCACTGCGCCACTGTGCCGCCCACATCCCCATCTTCCCTCAATTTCCCGACCTATACTAGGGGCAATTTATAATGGCAAATTTACCTATCAACCTGCAAGTCTTTGGCTGTGGGAGGAAACCGGAGCATCCAACGAAAACCCACGTGGTCACAGGGAGAACTTGCAAACTTCGCACAGGCAGTACCCAGAATCGAACCCAGGCTGCTGGAGCTATGAGGCTGCAGTGCCAACCAATGCACCACTGTGCCGCCCTTATGTTACCATATGTGCTCCAGAGGTGCACAAGTTGAATTATTACCTCATGGAAACCACCATGTTTAGCCATGATGGTCTGGCCATCCTGGTGTGGGGCAAACGTGATGGGCCAAGCTGTTTTTTTTCCCGACCTGTCAAATTTATATGTTTGTACGCTGCAAAGTGGCTGAGGGTTAGGAGGTGTGTATAGTGGTCTTGGGTACAGGAGAGTCCATAATTGAGGAAGTTATGTATGGACTATGGATGGAGCAGGTTTGACTGATTGAGTGACTTTTTCTTTTTTCCAGTTTTCTTGTGTTGCCATTACTCTCATGGTTTGGCTATGTCTGACTTGTATCAGAAATTAATAGTTCTGATTTTTTTTGCTTTTACACACGAGTTAAGTTCAGGCATTTGCTTTGAATTACTTCATGTGATATACTAATTTGTGGTATTGTTATTGCTAATTGGATATCTTTGAATAAAGAATGGAAACAATTTTATTAAATTCAGACACAAACTCAAAAATAACAAACCTTAATGATTACAAACATGTTCTGTAGGAAATGACTTCAGTGGGGCAGAACTGCACTGAAGAAAAATACCCTGAAACCACTTTGCTTTCAGAAACTGAGAAACAAGTCATATCTGATCAACCAGCTATCTCATGCTCATCCAATTTTCCATCCTTCTCATCACCTGAGGTTGTGGATTTATGCTGGGAGTACAGTTCAATGAGTATGGGGCTCAGCAAGGTACCTCACCCAGTTGTCTAATCTTCATTAGTGCTGGGAGGGTACACGATTATGCTGGGTATCACAGCCAAGCTTGATTCTGTCCTAACCCAAATCCCACACTTTCAGCTGGAATCACTGGATAGTTATCAGGAGCAGAGATCCTGACTGCTTTGTCTCCTCCCTAACCCAAGGTCATTGAGGCCAATTGTAACCCCCATAAAACTGCCCTGGCTGAGATTTGCTAACTCTGTAGACACTGGAGATTGAGCTTAGAGATTTCCTGGTCTACAAGACTTTGTTCAAAATTGAATTGAGAAATTACCAGATGAACTGCTGGGTAGAACCCTGCACTTACTTAATTTTGTAAAAATGCCAATTAATTTCCCCCCAAAAAAGTAGGGGAAACTTCTGAAACACTGTCACTTTAGGGGCCTTCCACATTCCCTGCAGCTGGAATGACCAACATTAAGCTTTTAACAAAATATTGTCCCTACAGGAAGAATCTGGCAACTGGCCAAGCAAAGTGATGCACAGCCATCCAACTAGGGGTGAAGCCATCTAAGCAAGGCCAAGTGCAGAAACTAGAAACAAAACAACACAAACTGCAGCAGCCACAACTAACTGCAATTCAGCAACTACAAGCCTGTCTGGGCTTGACATGTAATGTCGTGCAGAGAATCGTTTTTTGACAATGAAGAAAGAGGACCCTTACATTTCCAGTTTGGAAATATAAAGTACAACCTACCTACCCTATGAAGTAATTTTAAAATGGATCCGGAGAAATATATCGTGAATACAGCATGATGTAAAGCCTTTGGGGAACAGAACTTGAAATGCTATGCTAAGCTAACAGACAAACACCACCAATATATCCCAGTGGTATATTGAAACATATAAAAATACCATCTACCCATAAATAGCAGTAGAATGGCATACCAGTATATAACAACAGGTCAAGTAGCAGGATATCATATCATACTCTGAGAGGTTTCAAAACAGATTTTCTAACTCTACTTCCTCCTAGCATAACCTGCAGCAATTTGGTGGTGAGCTTTAGACAAGCTGTTTTCACTGAGCATGTGGGAGAGATCAATATTTCATAAATTTATCGATCCCACCATTGGTGGAATCCGTTACACAATCATTTCTAGTGGAAATTTCTCCTTTTCCATTTCTAATTCCTGATAGACTTCAGTTTTAAAAAAAACGAAGTTTCCGCACAAGAAACCGTTTGGCTGAAGTATACAAGATATGCTCTGTTGAAGACCACTCGCAGGTGTGGCCAAGCTGTAGCTTTTAGTGAATGGTTGAAAAACAGTCGTGATGTATGTTGTAACACAAAAACCCAATAAACAAACAGTGAGTGCACTTACAAGTCAATAGTGCAAGACATCGCCCCCTTCATTTGGAAGAGTATTATGCTCTAGTGATAACCAACTGATGGCACTTTGGAGCCAATAATATCTTTGCACTACTGTGTGTAGCACTTTCTGTGTACTATACTCATGAGAATGCTTTAGGTAAAAGACAGTTTGCCCTCTGAAGGAGTTGCTGCCAAAACATGCAAGCGAGATGATGACAGGGCAACTGTTTATGTGGGCCAATGGGATTTTATTTCTCAACCAGTTCATTCTACCATGCAGAGGCCTAACTGGCATGCTCTGGGCTATCCCAATTGTCAGGCACTGGGAAGTGGTGTCAAAGGTCAAGCACGACTCAGAAAGATACAGGAAAGACTACCGACCAGCCAGCTGTTTCTCCTTACTCCTTCTCTTTTTTTCCATACGTCTGAGGCGCTTCTCCTCACGGCGCTTGGCCTCTTCCACTTCTTGGTGCTTCCGGCACTTGTGGAAGTTCTCCACCACCACACCAACAAACATGTTGAGCACAAAGAAGGCCACGATCAGCAGGAAAGAGATGAAGTAAAGGAGCATCCATGGGTTGTAGTTCATGATTGGCTGGAAACATGAAGGCAGAAACTTAGTAAGACGCTTAAACTCAGATTCATACAGCACAGAAGGCCAGTCAGCCCATTATACATGTGTTGGCCCTTTGAAAGAGCTGTACAATTGGTCCCACTCCCCTGCTCTTTCCCCATAGCCCTGCAAATATTTCCCTTTCACCTATATATCCAATTCCCTTTTGAATGTTACTTTTGAATCTCCTTCCACCACCCTTTCAGGATGTGCTTTCCAGACCATAACGACCTGCAGTGTAAAACATAAACTGCTTATCTCATCACTGGTTCTTTTGCCAATTACTTTAAATCGGTGTCCTCTGGTTATCAACCCTCCAACAGTGGAAACAGTTTTGCCCTGTTTACTCTATCAAAACCCCTCATAATTTTGAGCTGCTCGATTAGATCTTCCTCTAACCTTCTCTGCTCTAATCCCAGTTTCGACCAGTTTTTACAAATAACTGAAGTCCCTCATGCCTGATACCATTCTAGCAAATCTCTTCTAAACTCTCTCCAAGGCTTTAACATCCTTCCTGAAGTCTGGTGCCCAGAATCGGAAACAATATTCCTGTAGGGGTCGAGCCAGTGATTTACAAAGGTTTAGCACAACTTCCTTGCTTTTGTACGGTACAACTCTACAAAACCCAGGATCCCGTATTCGTTTTTAGCAGAAGGAAGCTGCCATGACACTCCACTGCACCAGTTCTAATGGACTCTAATTTTGCTTGCACTGTGAGGTTTGCCACAAATGGCCTTTGGTGTAACAGAGCTCATTAAGGTGGTGGATGTTAGTGCGAGTGAATGGTGCACTTGCCTATCCAGGACTAGTTGTGATGGAACACCTACCATTAATTGCTCACTCATTAGGCGGTGGAAAAGCAAGTGTGGTCCTCTGGGGCCATTGGTGGAGGGTAGAATTAACCCCAACAAGCAGAGAACCAAAACAGTAAGCAGACATTACAGCAACAGGTCCCCACTGCCTCAGTTCTCCGAAGAGCTGGTGGAAGTCTGTTGCATCAGACCAGGAAGGGCCTCTTCCCCACTGCTGTCGGTTGGTCCAGGTGTTTCGCAGGAGGTAGAGGATCAGGTTGGTGCTGGCAGCACTATGCAGCTGCCCGAGCTGCAGTCTCAGAAGCTGTTTAATAACCTTGCCAGGACTGCTCCTGTAGGGGATTCCAACATTACCCAACAGGTATCCAGTGTACTAACTCTGAATAGAAAGATGATTCTCTCCCTCCCATACACTACTTGTCTAGATTCTCATTGTTGCTCTTGTTCCATGATACACTTCCCAGCACCTAACTTTACCATCAATGCTTCCTTTACTAACTCAGCTCCTGCACTCCTGAGAACTCCTTCCATGTATTATACCATTGGTGTATCTCACACCAACATTCTCAAGTACTTAATGCATTCTACTATTTGAGCGCAAACTGCACATAATACGAGGGAGAGAATGTATGAGAGGAGAGTGGCCATTTCCATGTCCTCTTACGGCATTTGTGAAGAGCTGACCCTGCAGATCCAGGGAAGTGGGAATGTAAAGGAAGAAGGAGATGGGGAACTAGGAAGTCTGGCCCCATCTCAGGGTTGATAGGAAAGTTATCTTTCATTTATTTCCCATTCTATTCAGATAGTCAAACATTGTACTTCAGCATAACCACTCAGTTAGTTGGCTGCCACATCTAATGAAGTTATTATTAACACATTACTGTATTATTTGTTTCTGTTCTGGTTCCATAGATATGACAAAGGAAGTTGAGGCAGCAGTCACAGAAGTGGGCAACCTATTTGCCACACAGCATATTGTTTGTTTCAATCCAACCCTGCAGTAATACTATGGGACATGTAGATAATAGTGAGGAGAGTGCAAAAGTGAGGGTGAAACATGGAACATTACTGAGTAAGTGGCACAGGAGAAGCAGGAACCATTTGGATTGAGTCATCTCATGCCCATTCTCAGCTATTGAGGACAGCAATGTCTATGTCAGGGGCTGTTCTTTTAAAAGAAGAATGATTTCTGAGCACAGAAGTTGGCCGTAGCCATTGCTCGACAGCTTTCAGCATAGGATGACTTGAGTGGAGGAGACACAGCCCGCTTGTATGTTGTGCTGATGATGCACATGAAAAAAGGTCTGCAATCCAATTTGGCAAGGAACACCAAGGGCATCTACAATGCCCCCATACCCAGTGGGAGATCAATACTGGCATCACACTACATCTGAAATCATTTGCCACTAATGCAAAATGCAGGGAGCAGTAGATGCATTGTTCAATTTGTGATTTGATACCTTATGTGGGACGATCTCTGTCACAGTCCACAGCTTTCACTGTAAACTTAGGTAACATTTGAGAATCTCCTCCTCTTTTTCTCTCACCTTCAAGCTAAATAATCTGACAAGGAACACCGACAGTGATCCAGTCAAGATGCCAATTGCCCACAGTAATGTTTGCGTCACTTCCACTGGGGGCGTTGGTCCTACCTCCATTGGGAATGGATCTCGTACTCTTCTGGGGAATGTTGATGCCACAAGCATTGCGAATGTTGATGCCCATAACATTGGGAATGGTGATTCCTGCACCACTGGGAATGGTGATTCCTGCATCACACAGAATGGCGATTCCTGCATCACTGGGAATGGCGATTCCTGCATTACTGGGAATGGCGATTCCTGCATCACTGGGAATGGTGATTCCTGCATTACTGAGAATGGCGATTCCTGCAACACTGGGAATGGCGATTCCTGCACCACTGGGAATGGTGATGATTGTAAAAAATCCCACAATACTATTCGACAAAGAGTCGCGGAGTTCTCTGGGTGTCCTGACTAATATTTATCTCTCACCCACCATCTTTAAAACAGGTGGCATCGTGGTAATGTCACTGGACTAGTAATCCAGAGTCCCAGGCCTAATTCCACCCTTGTAGCTGGTGGAATTTAAAGTCAATTAATTAAAAATCTGGAATTAAAAGCAAGTCGCAGTAATGGTGCCATGAACTATCATCGATTGTCGTAAAAACCCATCTGGTTCACTAACGGCCCTTTAGGGGAGGAAATCTGCAGTCCTTACCTGGTCTGGCCTACACGTGACTCCAGACCCACAACAATGTGGTTGGCTCTTAACTGCCCTCTGAAATGGCCTAGCAAGCCACTCAGTTCAAGGGCAATTAGGGATGGGCAACAAAAGCTGGCCTTGCCAGTGACGTCCATATCCCATGAAAGAATGAAAAAAAGGTTATCTGGCCATTACCTCATTGCTGATTGTGGGAGCTTGCTGTGCAAAAATTGGCTCTCATGTTTCCTATTTTACAACAGTGACTATACTTATGAAGGTACTTCATTGGCTTTTTGGAACATCCTGAGGTTGTGAAAAACACTACTTAAGTGTAAGTCATTTTTTTTTATTGGGAAAGTTGTTGCGTCTATCATTACAGTCAACATGCTTTTTGTATCACTCCACACATGGTGGCAGCAACTTTTTTTTTAAGAAAGGCTCCCATCACCGCCAAATAGGTGCAAGATCACTTAAATTTAAAAATGGCACAAAATGATGCAGGAGTTTTCAAATGGTTAAAGAATTGGCCTTGGATATGGAAATTCCTGGAGACTGTGAGAAGCAGTCACAATAATATCACAATATAAGCACCATTTCTAGACAGGGTTTGCAATTTCACATAGAACAATCATTACATTTCGACTCAACATTACCTGTTGATCCACTCCCACTGCATCCAAACCATCATACATAATATCAACCCACCCATCCTTCGATGCGAGAACGAACAACGACATTAGGGCCTGTTAGTAGGAGAAGATAAAAACTCATTAGATGCCGAAACATGTGATCAATCGCACATTATGCAGGGGTGATCACTGAAATGAGCACTGACAGCAGAATTAATCACTTACTACTGAAGTGATGTAAGCATCACTCAATCTGACCCAGGACTGCACAGGTCAAAGACAGTGATTACATTCCCTTCCATCAATCACCCTGATCTCTTGCCACCTAAACAAAACACCGAACACGGCAGCAGTATAGCATTTTCATTTCCAAAACTCAGTGTGTGCTAAATGCCAGAACAAAATTAAAAACAAATGCTAAATAGTTCAGATTTTAGAACAGACTAACAATGTGGACATCTAACATTTTAGGTGACAACTGAGTAGAATACACTAAAGCCAAGTTGTATAAAAGTTTGCAGTATAAGGGTTTGAATGAGTTAATGTTTGGGACAGTGTGAGTAACATCTCCCACTATGAAGATATAAGAGATCACATGTGAAGGAGAGTTGACAACAAGAACAAGCAGCATGGACATCAGAGGAGTTAGACATGTTTAAGTAAAGTGTATATAGTTCCTGAAATGTAATAAAAAAACTCAGAAATCCCTGCGAGCCAGACTAACCAAATATACAACAGGGTTGCTCCCCCAATTTTTCATAGCTCGTGAAATGCAGTGTTAGCATTAGAGGATGGGAAAATAGCCATTGAGGTTTCAATCTAGAAAAAATCAGAAGCACAATGCAGGCAATTGCTGACCTATTGGCCAATTAAAGTCGGAAAAAACAGTGGACTCTGTAATGTAAATAATTCAGAATAAACAGGATAAAAATAATAATTCCAACCTAAAGCCAGGTGGTGCCTAATAAGTTTGTTAAAGGTCAGCCTGGCTCAGCTGGCAGACCTCTCACGTCTGCATCCGTCCCGCACTAAGGGCAGAATTTTACTGGCCCCTGGGTAGCGGGAACAAAGGCCAGTAAAGTAGTGGGGAGCCGTGTGGGGTTGGCTCCACAATACAGTCCCGCTGCAGGGGAAGTTTCCCAATGGCAGGCTGAAAGGTGATTTGCATGATTAAAGGCCCTATTATGGGCATTTTGCCGATGGCAGGGCAGCACCCCCGCCCCTGTGGGGAGGCCGCCAGCTTCATACTGCCTCCCTGCGTCAGTTGGGGGGCCATCAGAACCTGAGGCTCCATACCGCACAGAGGGTGCCACGGGTAGAAAAGGCAGCCTCCGCAGCCCCAATGACCTCTCGGCCTTCCCCTTTGGCCATCTTGAATTTTAATTTGTACTTAGCTCTACGAGGGCGCCTCGATCTTGAGGTGCCCTCGAGGTCTCTGACCTGCCTCAGCAGCGCCCAACTCTTCTGGTGGGACTTCACAGCTGCCAGCCCTCTGATTGGGCGAGCAGCTTCAGGAACCTGCCCACTGTCCTTAACTGGATGGCGGGCCCGCAGGCAGCCAATTAGGAGGCCGCCTGCAGTTAAGTCACCGAGCTTGGTCCCGCTACCAGCAACATTTCGGCCCAACGTTGGGGTCCTGAAACCCGTGATAAAATCCAGCCCCAAGACTTGAACACATATTCTTGTGAGGCACTGCTGCTTGCCAGAGAGGCTGTCCTTCAATGAGATGTTAAACTGAGGCCCTGTTTACCTGATAAAATGAATGTTAAAGCTCCAACAGCACTAATTAATCAAAATCAGCTCACAGTGGTGTTTGTGGATGCTGCTGGTACAAAATGGCAGCTGAGGGTGAAAAATAGCTGCTACCTCTGCCCACATAACAGTCGCTGCTCTCAAAAGTAGTTTGTTGTGTTTGAGGCATTTGCACATGATACAAGGCTAGCCAACGCAAATGGCATAAGAACCCTTTGAAGATATAACATATGGGGTGGATTCTATAGATCTGGAAGGCTGCCTGTGATGGAAAACTCACATGCCAAATGGAAAATATTAATTTTGTCGTATGGAACTCTGCCGGAGACTTTTTTACTGGGCATTATTACAAATAACTTTTAAAAAGCAGAACAGAACAGCGAAAGATGGTCACGCACAATTTGCATATGAGAAGCCAAAGGCTGGCTGGGAGACAGTCTAGCCAGCACAATAGGGATGCACTCTGATTCACTCACCTACAATGATTTTGTCAATGTCGGTCGTCAAAAGCAATCGACACCCATTGACTTTGAAAGAGCCACCCCACCCCACCCCACCCCCCAACCAAGTATGTCTGAACAAATTTGAATTTCAAAGATCATTCCAGAAACTTCCGTTTCAAACAAAGAGGTGGTCACATGACATGACTACCTGTGTAACTCTGACAGTTTGTGAATTGTGCCTTTGAAGACAGACATTAACTGAACTCCAAGGAAGGAACATCTCTCCTCTCCTGTCTCCCTCTCCAGCAAAGTTCAAGGGGAGCTTCGGCTGCAGCTAAACCTCAAATCTGCAGATCCTCACAGTCATCAACAAGGAGGATGGACAAAGTCTCTCTTCGGCCTTCCGGAAGCAGAGAAGCAAACCCGAATTGTGCACGTGGCCCAACGAGGACTTCAGGACTTCAATTTCACCTAAAGACACTGGGACTCCACTTCCGTATCTAAATTTCATTTTTATTAAGGACTCTACTCCAACCTCCCAACTCTGCTTTTTCCCCTCTGTATCTATATGTGTGTGTGAGTTTCTCATATGAATGTGAGCATGGACGCATCGAGTATTTTAGTAATTTTAACTGGTTTGGAGTGATAAGCTTAATAAACTTACATCTTTATTGTTTAAACCCAAGAAAACCTGTCTGGTTCATTTACAATTATATTAGAGGAACAGGAGCAAGTGTTCAGTGAGGTGGTAAGTTCATTACTGTGTTAAAATGATAAACCCTGTTGCCGACAAACCAGAGACGGGGCGAAAGGGGAGCCTAAGACCCCTTCCTCACCTGGTCGTAACAATGCCTCACAACATTCTTTGCCTAAATTGAAAGCACCCAGGATAAAGGATGCTATAATCTATTGGATAATAAATAGACTCTAATTGGGAAAAGGGCATGGTAGCCAGTCCAATTTGATGGGCAGAATGACCAGCTGCGTGCTAACATGCTGCTGCAATATTCCTCGCAGCGGCCCACAATAATATGCTGGTCAGGCCCCTCCAATCACGTGGAGGGGGCAGGCTCGCCAATGCTGGCAATGCGTCAGCTGCCTGTGCGCAGGCGCTGGCAGCATTTTTAAAGCCCTGCCGACTAATTGAAATTTTTAAAGTTATACCCGCCCCACAGTACTGATTAAAAATCTGCCATCGCTTTCCCACCCCCCAACAGCAATAAAATTCATTATTTGCCCTTTCACCCCCACAAAGCACTGACCTTCCACACTTGACCTTCCCCCCCCACCCCCAAACTGAATGAAGTGCACAGGTCATCCCTTCCCACCATCCCCTACACTAATGATGTAAATATGACCCCGTTTCCCCCGCCCCTACTAAACTGAATATTTTAATCCGGGTCCCGTCGCTCAGTGGTGGGAGGGCCGTCACAGAGCCTTTCCGCCTCCAGGAAGATCGGGCCCAGCCCTCTTGGCAAGGGGCTGCATGGCGGGCTGCTGCCAGAATGATCATCTGGCACCCCCCCTCCGTCGTGGAGTCCGATTTCGGGAGCTTCGTCAAATCCTGGACAGTATCTGTCATCCGTCGAGTATCACAGGATCAGACTTAGGACTTGCTGTTCACAATAACTATGAATGATCTAGTGGTCATTAAAAGTAGAATGTCTAAATTTATAAACGTTGCCAAATTATGAAGAAAGGCACAATGTTCAGAGTACAGGAAATTAATGAAGACACAATGACAGGTAAATGAATCATGAATAGCACTTAATATTGAAAAGTGCTAAAAACTAAAAACACTTCTAAAAACAGTAAATAGGTAGCAAAGTATAACTAAATTAATGAAGTAATGAAAAGGTCTTAAGTGCTTTTGCTGACCAAAAGCTCTGGAAGAGTCATTACGGTTGATGAGGCAAATAAAATGATGGGATATATCAGTAAATCTATAGAATACTAGACTGAGTAACTAATACTGACCCTGTGAATTGTTAGTAAAATTAAATATCCATCATCCCTTTCCCAGCAATAAACAGGACGAGCACACCAGAATTGCCTTGCACTTGGACCTGGGATTACCTGGAGTTCTTGTCCCAGCCATTGAAACAGTTTGGGGGCAAATCTCTGGATTGGGATGTGAACCCACAATCAGAGGGGAGGGTGCTACCAACTGACACCTTATATGGATACTTAAATATATGAGGACTGCTAATGCAATGGTGGGCACCCTGTTATTATTGGATGTGGAGATCTCAGGACTGCCACACATCTAGCACATCCTGCACAAATAGTGCACAATATTTATTAAAGCCATCCCAATTATGCAAATACTGGGGGCCTCTCCATAATGTGGCTGATTGGTATTCCAGATGCACAGTGCCCATTACTGACAAGTGCTCAAACGAAGGCCTGGCTCAAAATTTTGGTCCACTCCATTTCCGGGGCCTTGTCTGACCAAAATCCTTACTGAATTGTGGGAGACACCCCCCTTGCCAAAAATAGTCAAAGCTCTACGGGTTCTTGACATGCTAGACACTGACCCCTTGTGCCACTCCCAGGGCATCAGGCACTACCTTCAGACACACCTGGGATATGTTTCAATCAGCTGGCCTTTTGGGTGTAGGTGTGGCCCTTGTACAGTGAGTGATCTTAACACAGAAGGGCCAGGATGCATCATCAGCGCCACAATCTCTCCAGCCAGTTCAGAGAGCGCGCCTGCATAACATGCCTTGAAAATCCTCCCATACCTGCCCCAGGTTGTCAAAGTTGTACTTGTGACGGATCCACTTGTTGTTGGCTTGAATGCAATCAGACTTGTTGGTGACATTTCTTGTGTCTTCTCCAAGACAGACGTAAAACTTGCCTTTGAAAAGCTGAAATAAAAATAGATGCACATACTTTGGAATTGTTTATATATCAGGGTTGTTTCCTGTTGGAATAATGCAATGAGCTAAAATTGTACAATCATACTGCACAGAAGAAGGCCATTCGGCCAATCGTGCCTGTGCCGGCTCTTTGAAAGAGCTATCCCAATAGTCTCACTTTCCTGCTCTTTCCCTACAGTCCTACAAATTTCTCTTCTTTAATGTTATGTCCAATTCCCTTTTGCAAGTTACTATTGAATCTGCTTCCACCATCCTTTCAGATAGTGGATTCCACATCATAGCAACACTCTACAAGCACGCAATAAAAAAGGATAACAGCATGTGAGTCACTGATGAATAGGGTGGTTGCTGTCAGCCCCTAAGACTCAAGTTCCTTTCCCCCCACCTCATCTTCAGCTAGATGTGCTGAGTGAATGATCTAGCTCAACTTCCTCTGAGATCCCAACCATCACAGATGCTAAACATTGGCCAATTCAATTCACTCCATGTGATATCAAGAAATGGCTGAGTGCACTGGATCTAGTAAAGGCTATGGGCCCCAACAACATCCTGGCTGTAGTGCTGAAGACTTGCGCCCCAGAATTAGCTGCACTCCTAGCCAAGCTGTTCCTGTACAGTTACAACACTGGCATCTACCCGACAATGTGTAAAATTGCCCAGGTATGTCCTGTCCACAAAAAGCAGCACAAATCCAACCCGGCCAATTACCGCCCCATCAGCCTGTTCTTGTTCATCAGCAAAATGATGGAAGGTGTTGTTGACAGTGTTACCAAGTGGCATCTGCTCACCAATGACCTGCTCATCGATGCTCAGTATGGATTCTGCCAGGGCCACTTGGCTCCAAACCTCATTACATCCTTGGTCCAAACACGGACAAAAGCGCTGAATTCCAGAGGTGAGGTGAGAGTGACTTCCCTTGATATCAAGACAGCATTTTCTCAACTTACTCCCTGCCAAAACGGCAGGAAAAATAGTGAGTCGGGAACCCATTGGACTTTCCAGTGGGCTTTACTAAAGCTCTTTAACTGAGCCAGAGTGTTAGCTTCCTGCTTCCAGGTTCCTTGAACAAGCAGAGCGACTGGGCAGGATCACAGAATCTGTCAAAGGAAGGATTTTTAATTCAAGGCACCCTGGCAGGGGTCAGAAGAGCCCACCTGCTCATGGATCTTTGAAGCTGCAGAAACCACGGGAATGGAGAGGAGACCTGGGAAGGCTGCTCCCCTGGTCTCTCACTCTCACCTGGAGATCCTGCTGTCGGATCTGAGGGGCTGCTGTGTGGTGAGCTCTCCCAAGGATAGGAGGAAGAGGACAATCTCTCCAACCAAGCAGCAGTGGATGGAAGTGACTGAGGAAATCAGCAGCTGGAGTGTGGTCCCTCCAATCTGGAGAGAGTACACCAAGAGGATCCTGGACCTCAGGAAAGGTGAGTGGCACAACCCTTTCAGGTGCCAAGGCCCACACTCTGACTTTCCCAGCATTCACCTGCACAACCCTCCTCAGGTCAACACACTTTGCAGATCCACTCACTCCTCTCTCTGTAAGCACCTCACATCCCCATCTGAACAGCCAACACTCACCCTCCCTCTCACACCCATGCCTCACAGTCACTATACACAAATGCTATCCTTCCCTGCTATCCAAACAAGCCATTATTAATGCTCATAACTCTGCTTTCTCTGCTTGCAGGAGAAGAGAGCACACGATCTTGGGGAGAGGCAGAGAGCTGAGGAGGTAACCCTCCCGTGTCAGGCACCTTGATGGCTACTGGCAGTGCATGCCCACCAGGTCCACTGGGAAGGGGGTCATGTTCCCGGAGTCTGCAAGTGACAGCAGCGACCTGTCGTGAAACCCTCAGCCTCCTGAGGAATCGATACTCACACATGTCGAGGCAGCTGATCCTCTGCCTGTAGACACTGTGTTGGAGAATCTTGCCTCTTTGAAGCTGGATCTCTGTGTCCATCCGCTCTGCCCTATGGAGCAGCAGGTGACTGAGGAGAAGACAGTTGGTGCTGGTGTTGCTCCTGCTGTTAATGTTGATGGTGCTATTACTCTTGCTCTTCCTCAGAGCTGCAAGGTAGAGCTACATAAGCTGCTCTCATGCCATGGTGAAGACTGGCAGTAGGGAAGTGCAACTGAAGGAGAGTAAAATGCAGGACAGGTGAAGTGACTTCCAAGGAGTTGACAATCACCTTTCAAGCAGTGAAGCACTCTCTGAGAAAGAGTGCTGTGAGCAGCAGCCTTTCACCTGGCCATGGCTGCAGCTCTTTAGTTTCACTGATCAAAGGCTTCCCAGCCTGTCAGCTTCACTGAAGAAGCACTCCCTGTTGTGCTCTTGCCTCAGTGACCCTGGGGAGTTCCACACAGCTTCGGAAATAGATCGGCTGCTTGTTAAATCTAGAATCCTGAGTTAAAACAGAACAATTTATATTAGAATATTTAAAAGCCTTTCCCAACAGCTGCAGGGGGTGGGGGAAGGGGGGGGGGGGGGTGGGGGGGTGGTGCGGTTCCCTGTTTGTCCTCAGACTCCCCTGGGTGAAAACAGACCTGACGTCGCTTATGGTAGATTTAACTTCCAGCATGTACCCAAACCCACCTCCGCTTGCCTGGGAAAATTTCACCCTCCCAAGGCAGCATTTGACCAAGTGTGGCATGAGCCCTAGTAAAACTGAAGACAATGGGGAATCAGGGGGATAATTCTCCACTGGCCGGAGACATACCGAGCACAAAGGGAGATGGTTGTGGTTGTTGGAGGCCAATCATCTCAGCTTCAGGACATCACTACAGGAGTTCCTCAGGGCAGTGTCCTAGGCCCAACCATTTTCAGCTGCTTCATCAATGACCTTCCCTCCATCATGAGGTCAGAAATGGGGATGTTTGCTGATGATGGCGCCATGTTCAACTCCATTCACAACTCCTCAGATAACGCAGCAGTCCATGCCTGCATGTAGCAAGACCTGGACAACATTCAGGCTTGGCTAATAAATGACAAGTAATATTCGTGCCACACAAGTGCCAGGCAATGACCTAACAAGAAAGAGTTTAACCATCTAACCTTGACTTTCAATGGCAATACCATCATCAAATCTGCCACCATCAACATCTTGGTGGGTCATCACTGACCAGAAACTTAACTAGACCAGCCACATAGATATAGCGGTTACAAGAACAGGCAAGGGGCTGAGTATTCTGTGGCAAGTAACTCACCTCCTGGCTCCCCAAAGCCTTTCCACCATCTACAAGGTACGAGTCGGGAGTGTGATGGAATACCCCCCCTTCCCTGGATAAGTGCAGCTCCAACAACACTCAAAAAGCTCAACACCATGCAGGGCAAAGCAGCCCACTTGATTGGCACCCCATCCATCACCTTCAACATTCATAAGAATATATGAAATAGGAGCAGGAGTAGATCATACGGCCCCTCGAGCCTGCTCCACCATTCAATACAATCATGGCTGACCTACTGTCTTAACTCCACTTTCCCACCACTCTCCATATCCCTTGATTCCCTGAGAACAAAAATCTATCTAGCTCAGGCTTGAATATATTCAATGATGAAGGATCCACAACCCAGTGGAGTAAAGAATTCCAAAGGTTCACAACCTTCCGAGTGAAGAAATTTCTCCTCATCTCAGTCTTAAATCATTAACCCTTTATCAAGAGACTGTATCCTCAGCCAGAGGAAACAGCCTCTCAGTGTCTACCCTGTCAAGCCCCTTCAGAATCTTGTAGTTTTCAGATCACCTCTCATTCTTCTCAACTCCAGCCCAATTTACTCAATCTCTCCTCATAGGCCAACCCTCCCATCCCAGGAACTAATCTAGTGAACCTACAGTGTACTGCCTCCAAGGCAATTAAATCCTTACTTAGATTTGGAGACCAAAACTGTGCACAGTGCTCCAGGTGTGGTCTCACCAGTGCCCTATACAATTGTAGCAAGACTTCCTTGTTCTTGTACTCAAATCCCCTTGCAATAAAGACCAACCTGCCATTTACCTTCCTAATTGCTTGCTGTACCTGCATGCTAACTTGCTGTGTTCTTTGTACAAATACACCCAAGTCTCTCCGAATAACATTTAAAAGTTTCATGCCTTTTAAAAAATATTCAGCTTTTTTATTCTTATGACCAAAGTGAATAACCTCACACTTCCCCACATTATACTCCATCTGCCACCTTGTTGCCCAATCAGTTAACCTGTTTATCTCTCTTTGCAGACACTTTGTGTCCTTACATCCCCACCTAGCTTTGTATTGTCAGCAAACTTGGATACGTTACTCTCTATCTCTTCATCGAAGTTATGAATATAGATCGTAAATAGCTGAGGCCCCAGCACTGATCCTTGTGGCACTCCACTAGTTACAACTTGCCAACTTGAAAATGCCCCGTTATCCCTACTCTCTGTTTTCAGTCTGTTAACCAATCCTTTATCCATGCTAATATATTACCCCCAACTCCATGGAAGGAGGAAGCCCTGATATCAGGGCACAAAGTGGGTGGCATGGCCACGTGGTGGGTGGTGGAAAATGAAAGGGAATTTTATTGGGACCATTCAAGTAATAACGGCAGGCATGGGAGCCAGCCAATAACGGGTAGCGGGTGGTGGTGGTGGGGGGGGTGGGGGGTGGGTGACTGAATGGGTAGCAGTAGTGCAATGGCGGCAGCTAGAGGATGGGTGGCGCCCAGGTTCAGTGATGCCTCCCAATTGGCAAGAGCATGTAGGCACATCCTCTTCCCATATGCTAGCAGGAAGATGCCAGTAACCCAGACCAAGAGGGCATGCTTGGAGGTCGCAGAGGATGTTAGCAGTTGCAGGGTGGTCCCACGGATATGGCTGCAATGCTGGAAGCGAATCAATAACCTGATGTGGTGTGGCTGGGTGGGTGGAAATCATAATACTATGCTCGCAGCCTTGAATGCCACAAAAGGTGAATATGAAATGTGAGATGATGGCGCTCAACCAGACATTGGCCATGATCAGGCACCAACTTTCGCTGTCAGATGCAGAGCAGCCTCTCGGTGGAGGACCCTGGTCAATCAGAGTTGTCCGCTGCATTGCCAATACTGAATGGCCGAATGCAGCAGACATCCCTGAGGTGCAATGATGGACGTTGAGGCTGCCAACAACATAAGATGCAGCATGGCTATGATGGACAAGTTAGATTGTGCATTTATGTGTTTGCAGAAGGGAGCTCACAACGCCAGAGAAAGGCGATGGACCGGAGGAGGTGCACCATTTCTTGCTGTACTGACTCCGGTGGAAGAGGAGACAACGGAGATGGATGATGGAGCTAGACGGTCTGGAAACATTACAGCCTGTTGCTTATGGTGTGACGGCTGTGCAGCCCAGTGACAGTGAGTAACATAATGGAAGAGGCTACTGAACCATCTGGTGAGCACAGCATAGACGTGCCCGAGCAACTGATGGTGGCAGTGACAGTTGCAGACACTCTCACTCGGTGGACTGTGGAAGGACACAGAGATGCTCAGCTTCAGGCTGATGACATGCTTCTGGAGTCATCAACAAGACGGCAGATGCTGGAGCTGCAGCGTGAGGTGTGTGGACATCTAACGGAGATCCAAGAGACCCTGCACACCCATGCGCAGAAGATGGAGGAGTCCATCCATGCCACGAGTGCAGCCGTGTCTCGGGTGTATGTGTGCTTGGCCTCCTTCATTGAGAGAGTGGTGATCTTCATGGAGAACCACATCCAACATGCCATCCAGTGGATGCTCTGTGGAGCAATGGCTGGGCGAGAGGTGCACGAGATGCCTGGAATCCTCGCCAGCTGCTCATTCCTCAGGTCAGCAGGGAGGGACAAGTGTGCCCTGAAAGAGTAGAGGAGCGGCTGCCTGGAGCATTTGGGGGCTCCTCTCGAGGCACTACTGACGTGGGTGGCAGGTCCTCAGCCCCTCTGACCATGACACCCATGCCTCATGAAGTCAAGATGACAGGGGTGGCTTCTGCACAGATGCAGGAGGCTTCCCATTTGCAGCGGCCCTCTAGGCCTCAGGCAATGAGGATGTCTGGCACAGCCATCTAAAACCACAGAGCAGAAAGGTCACCAGCCTGCCTCCACCTCAGCTGACAGCACAGGGGGAGCACCACATCGAGCACCCACAAACACATGAGAAAATCCGGCTGGCTGCACTTGAGTTTCACTGGGTGATAGTGTGTAGTGCAGCGTCACCTTGTTGTTGAAATGCTGCACCACAAAATGAATCCTTTACTCATTTCTGCAATATTGGGCCATTAACAATTTGATTACTCGTGTAAAGAGTGTGATGGACAGGTTCATACTGCATTTCCCATGCCATGGCCTGATACTATCTCAGGGGACCCGTCATGACAAGGGCATTCAAGGAAAGGGCAACAAGGCTATAGAAGCAGGAAGACTGAATTGTTTACATGGAAGACTAAGGAAGGCTCAGGAGAAATGTCTCTGTATGAGTGGCATGTGGTGTGTATGTCATGGTGCTTTGTCTGCGGTACCTTGGGTGCTTTGTCATTGTCCGCCTGCTCTACAGTCCCGGCCATACCTTCCTCAGAGGAGGAGGAGGCGTCATGTTCAGGAAGGTCCTCATTCTCCAAAGTTTCTCCCCTCTGAAGCCTTATGGCCTGCTCAGTGTTTGCTCTTGTTGTTGCATGCCTCCTTTGCATTTGTGCTGGGATTCCGCACAGGCTAAAGGAGCCATATCTTCAACACATAGCTCCTTGTCACCCAGTAACCATCCTCAAAGGCACATAGGAAGACTGGAAAGCTCTGGCACATGGAACTGCCTTAGAATGTAGGAGCCATGACAGCTTTCCAAGAGCATTTCATAGATTTGAAGGATCCATTTTTTTTTTTTAAGAGATACAGCACTGAAACAGGCCCTTCGGCCCACCGAGTCTGTGCCGACCATTAACCACCCATTTATACTAATCCTACACTACTCTCCTACTCCTACCACATCCTCACCTGTCCCTATATATCCTCACCTGTCCCTATATTCCCCTACCACCTACCTATACTAGGGGCAATTTATAATGGCCAATTTACCTATCAACCTGCAAGTCTTTTGGCATGTGGGAGGAAACAGGAGCACCCGGAGGAAACCCACGCAGACACAGGGAGAACTTGCAAACTCCACACAGGCAGTACCCAGAATTGAACCTGGGTCGCTGGAGCTGTGAGGCTGTGGTGCTAACCACTGCGCCACTGTGCCGCAGTTGCAAACCAGTTGTACACTGAGTGAGTGGAAGCGCTTCCTGTTGATAAAGGTCGTTGCTTGGTCTGAAGGAGCCTTGATGGCCGCATGCATGCAGTTGATTACACCTTGAACCTGGGGGAGTCCAATGATGGTCCTGAATCCATTTTTTTTTGTTTGTTCCTGGAACATGAATGCTGATGGCAAGACCAACCTGTTGCCCAACTCTAATTGTCCTTGAGAAGGTGGTGGCGAGCCACCTTCTTGAACCACTGCTGTCCATGTGGTATAGGTACATCCACAGTGCGTTAGGCAGTGATGTCCTACCACCTTCTCTGCCAGACTGGCCAGATTGGTCCGAAACTGCAAGTATTGGCTGATTTCTTGAACATGACATCCGTGACCAGTTTGAGGCAGTGATGGAGTGCAGACTGGCTATCCCACAACCTGGATGTCTCTGGAGGCTGTCTGGAATGATCCTGAGGCAGATAAGTTAAGCTCTACTGTGACGTTCACAGCCACAGGCAATGGGTGCCCACCACTTCCCATTGGACTCATATCCTCCTCCATCATGGCGCACAGCAATGTGACCACCTCCCTGGCCAGGCACAGTCTTCAGCGACACTGATGCTGCAACATGCACAGGAAGCAGAGTCCTGATCGGTAAACTCTCTCTGGTGGGTAGCATCTTCTGCGCACATGAGGCTGGTTGCGTGCCTCTCTGTGCCCACCATGTCTGTGCCCCCATTCCACCCTCATTGAGCCTCCTACCCCTCCGGGTGTTGCAGCCCTGCTCCCTGTGGCTGCAATTCTCTCACGCTCTCTCATGCTCCTTCTCACTGGAGACCTCAAAACCGGAGTGCATGAGACCCATTGTAACTTGTGGCACTCACCTCTTAAAGCCCCTCACTCCCCTTACTCTGCATGCACAAGTTGCACTTTGGAGACACCCGTTAATCTTTATGACGCCGATGTATTTGCCAAATTTGCCCAGCCTCCAGCTTGTCACTCCAGTACTTTATTCACTCTCACCCTCCCTGCACTGCAACGCTGCTGCTCGCAATGGCTGCCAACTCCAGCCAACAGTGACCTACTGCTGAGCTCCTGCCTCCTTACAGCTGGCGAGTCTCTGAAGCTCCGTTTTTCACATGTGTCCCTTGTAAAATTTCAATTTCTCTGGAAAATTCCCTAACTAGCTCCTTAACAGGCTCAATCACCTGCCCGCTGTTGATAAGCACGGTCTTCACCCAGCAGCTCAGTGACCTCCAGGAAACCTCAACAATGGTGGGAACACATCGGGCTATCGTCCTGACGCGTTCCCCCGCCTTTTTGTTGGCCCACCCGCCTCCCAGCCCTTCACCCCGAGTGCGAGGAAATTCCACCCCATCAGCCCTTATCTTGCATATTAACCTTTTGAGTGACACCTTATCGAATGCCTTTTGGAAATCCAAGTATACTACATCTACTGGCTCCCCTTTATCTACCCTAATAGTTACATCCTCAAAAAATTCGAATAAATTTAGCAAACACAATTTCCCTTTCGTAAAACCATGTTGACTGTCTGATCATACTATGATGTTCTAAGTACATTGTTAAGACTTCCTTAATAATAGGTTCCAGCATTTTCCCAATGACTGATGTCAGGCTAACTGGCCTGTAGTTCTCTGATTTCTCCCTCCCTCCTTTCTTGAATAACAGTGTTACATTTGTTAACTGGCAATCTGCTAGGACCATTCTAGAATCTAGGGAATTTTGGAAAATCAGAACCACTATCTCTGTAGCTACCTCTTTAGAACCCGAGGAGTTAGGCCATCAGATCCTGGGGATTTGTTAGCTTTTAGTGTCTTAAGTTTCTCAATACTTTTATCTGCTGATGTTAATTACTTTAAGTTCCTCACTCTTATTAGCTCCTTGGTTACCCTCTATTACTGGTATGTAATTTGTGTCTTCTACTGTGAAGACAGATCAAAATATTTGTTCAACGTATCTGCCATTTCCATGATAATTTCTCCAGTCTCCGCCACTAAGGGACCAATGTTTATCTTAGCTATTCTCCTCCTTTTCATATACTTGTAAAAGCTCCACCACCAGCACACAGTGGCAGCAGCGTGTACCATCAGCCAAGATGCACTGCAGCAACTTTCCAAGGTTTCTTTGACAGCACCTTCCAAACCCATGACCTCCACCTCCTAGAAGGACAAGGGCAGGGAAGCACCACCAGCTGCAAGTATCCCGCCAAGTCATACCATCCTGACGGAAACATTTTACTGTTCCTTCATCATTGCTGGGTCAAAATTCTGGAACTCTATCCCTAACAGCACTGTGGAAGCACCTTCACCGCAGGCACTGCAATGGTTCAAGAAGGTAACTCACCACAACCTTCACAAGGGCAATTAGGGATGGGCAATAATTGTTGACCTTGCCAGTGATGCCCTGACCCCATGAATGAATAAAAATAAATGCAGGAAGTAAGATGACCTGCAATGACTTAAGTGTGTAACAGAATTTGGTTAAATAGCTGAAGTGAGACAGTAAGAGTGTAATGAGAGAAATTCAACAATTATGAAACACTGAGAACACATGATTAGTTGATGCATTGACAGCGAAAGGGTAAAGGCATTCGAAATGGAAGCAGGAAAAACTGGTAAAGTGGAGCAAGATTCTGCCTAACAAGAGCCAGGGAGAAGCAAATGGCAGATTGACGCCACTGGTGTGGACCAGTACCCCCAGCATGATATTCTGATAGATAGCCACCATCCTAGGACACAGAACCTCCACTCCAGGACACACAGAGCCCACTCCAGCACACGCAGAGCCCACTCCAGCACACGCAGAGCCCACCCCAGCACACGCAGAGCCCACCCCAGGACACACAGAGCCCACCCCAGGATACAGAGAGCCCCCGCCCCAGCATGCTGATCTGTGATTTGTTGAAGATACAAACCTGCACTCCTAAGATGCCAAAGATGATGAAGAACGCGCAGCAGATGACCACAATATTCCCGATGGGCTTCAGGGATGACATCAGTGTTTCAACCACGAGTTTGAGGCCTGGTGCTCGGCTGATTACCCTGTTTGGAGCAGGAGAGCTTATATTAGGGATGATCAATCTGACTTAGGCAAGTGCTTTTAACACCAATAACTACATGGTGTATTCTTCCCTCCAGTCTGAAATACAATCGTTCACCATGACTCTCTGCTTTCTGTCCTTTAGCCAATTTTGTATCCATTCTGCCACAGTACCTTTAGTTTCATGGGTTTTAATTTTGCCAACAAGTCTCATTATGTGGTATTTTGTCAAATGCTTTTTGAAGGTCCTTATACACAACATCAACCCTCTCCGTTACTTCATCAAAGCACTCGACCAAATTAGTCAAACACGATTTATCGTTAATAAATCAGTGCTGACTTTCATTTATAAGCCTATACTTTCCCAAATGCCAATTAATTTAATGTTTCTAAAAGTTTCCTGACCAGCAACTTTAGGCTGACTACCCTATAGCTGCCAGGTTTATCCCTCTCCCTTTTGTAAAAACAGAGATGTAACATTTGCAATCCTTCAATCCTCTGGCACCACCCTCACATCCAAGGAGGATTGGAAGATTGTTACCAGAGCCTCCACAATTTCTACTCTTACTTCCCTCAGTAAGCTAGGATGCATCCTATCTGGACTGAGTGACTTTTCTAGTTTGATGACTGACAACCTTTTAAGTACATCTTGCTTCTCTATTTTTATCCTATCCAAAATTGGTACTGCCTCCTCCTTTACAACAACAACTACAATAGCAACTTGCATTTATATAGTGGTCTTAACAGTGTAAAACATCCCAAGGCATTTAACAGGAGTGTTATCATACAAAATTCGATACTGAGCTACATAAAGGCAGATGACCAAATGCTTGGTCAAAGAGGTTGGCTTTATTAGTGTCTGAAAGGTGGTAAGAGAAGAGCTGGCAGGCTCAAGGAGGGAATTATGTCACTTCAGGCCTTGGCAGCTGAAGGCATGGCCACCTATGGTGGAACAATTAAAAATTGGGAATGTGCATGACACTGGAATCGGAGGAGCGCTGATATCTTGGAGGGTTGTGCAGCTGGAGGAGATTACAGAGATAGGGACGGGCGAGGCCATGGAGGGAATTTGGGAAAACAAGGATGAGAATTTTAAAATGATGCGTTGCTCAACTAGGAGCCAATGTAAGTCAGCGAGCACAGGGGTGATGCATAAATGGGTCTTGGTGCGAGTCATAATATGAGCAGCAGAGTTTTGGATGACCTCAAGTTTACGAAGGGTTGAACATGGGAGGTCAGCCAGGAGTACGTTGGAATAGTCAAAGTCTAGAGGCAACAAAAGCATGGATGAGGTTTCAGCTGCAGATGACCTGAGGCAGAAGTGGAGTTATGGGATGTTACAGAGGTGGAAGTAGGCAGTCTTAGTGATGGAGCAGATATTTGGTTGGAAGCTCATATTAGGATCAAATACAACAGCAAGGCTGTGAACATTCTCGTTCAGCCTCAGATAGTTGGCAGGAAGAGGGATGGAGTTAGTGGCTAGGGTTAGAGAAAATTTATGCTTCTCTGGTACTGGATGTCGGATTAACTGTGAAGGGGTCAAGAGAGTTGGTGGTGAGGTAGAGATGGGTGACATGTGGAACCTGACATGTTTTCGGATGATGTTGCTGAGGAGCAGCATGTAGATGAGAAATACAAAGGGGCCAAGGATAGATCCTTGGGGGACACAAGGGGTAACAGTGCGGTAGCAGGAAGTGAAGCCATTGTAGGTGATTTTCTAGCTATGATTGAATAGATGAGAATGGAACCAGGTGAGTGCAGTTGCACCCAATTGGACAATGGTAGAGAGGCGTTGGAGAAAGGTGGTGTGGTCAACCATGTAAACAGCTGCAGACGAGTTGAGAAAGACGAAGAGGGATAGATTATCACACTCACAGTTATAAAGGATGTAATTTCTGATATTGATAAGAGCTGTTTCAGTACTGTGGAAGGGGAGGAAACCTAATTGCAGGGGGTCAAATATGGAGTCCCAGGAAAGATGGGCAAAGATTTGGGAGATGACAGCACAGTCAAGGTTGATGGAAAGGAAAGGGAGATTGGAGATGGGGCATTCGTTGGCAAGGGTAGAGGGGTCAAGGGTTAGTTTTTTTTCATGAAAGAGATGATGAAGGGGAAGGAGACAGTACTTGAGGAGAGAACACGTTAACAATATCTGCTAACATGGGGGTCAGGAAGAGAAGTTGGAAGGCCTGCAGTTTTGTAGGAATAGGGCTAAGGGAGCAGGAAGTGGGTTTCATGAACAAGATGAGATTGGAGTGGGCACGAAGGGAGATAAGGACAGAAAGAGGCAAGATACATGTTTTATTGGTAATCTCCACTTTGTTCAATTACAGTTTGCCGACCAATTTTTGATTCCAATCTACCTGTGCCTGTAATGTATCATTAAAACATAGTAATGCATTTAGTGTGGTTACAGTAACTTCTCAGTTCACATGTAACTCCTGGGTTTTAGGAATTAATATTATGTCTTGATAATAAATATATCCTCTTGCTCACCTACATTAAAACCAATCTGAAATGGGTTTACAGGCTGCTAATTGCAGTTTTGTATCTCAAAGCATTGGATTATCTGAGAGAAAACACACCATCTCTTTCAAAGTTCACTGAAAGCTAAATTCCAACTGTAAGCTCAGCACTCATTGATGTTATGTGGGTATGTAGCTCAGCTGTTCCCCACTGCATGTAGATTACAGAATCACAGAATTGTTACAGTGCAGAAGGAGGCCATTCAGCCCATCGAGACCGCACCGACTCTCCAAAACAGCAATTCACTCAGTTCTATTCCCCCGCCTTCTCCCCATAACCCTGCCTATTCTTATTTTTTATATAACTGTCGAATTCTCTTTTGAATGTTTCAATTGAACCTGCCTCCACCACACTCTCAGGCAGCGCATTCCAGACCTTAACCACTCGCTGCGTGAAAAAGTTTTTCCTCATGTCACTTCTGCTTCTCTTACAGAATACTTTAAACCTGTGCCCTCTCATTCTCGATCTTTTCATTAACGGGAAAAGTTTCTCTCTATCTACTCTGTCCAGACCCCTCATGATTTTGAATACCTCTATCAAATCACCTCTCAACCTTCTCTTCTCCAAGGAAAACAGTCCTGACTTCTCCAATATATCTTCATAACTGAAGTTGCTCATCCCTGGAATCATTCTCGTGAATCTTTTCTGTACTCTCTCCAATACCCCCACGTCTTTCCTAAAGTGGAGGGCCCAGAACTGGACACAATACTCCAGCTGAGGCTGAACTAGTGTCTTGTACAAGTTCAACATAACTTCCTTGCTCTTGTACTCTATGTCCCAATTAATAAAGCCCAGGACACTGTTTGCTTTATTAACCGCTCTCTCAACCTGTCCTGCCACCTTCAATGACTTATGCACATACACACCCAGGTCCATCTGCTCCTGCACCCCCTTTAATATTGTCTCTCCATGTTCTTCCTACCAAAATGAATCACTTCACATTTCTCTACATTGAACTTCATCTGCCACCTGTCTGCCCATTCCACCAACTTGTCTACGTCCTTTTGGAGTTTTACACTTTCCTCCTCACAGTTCGTAATGCTTCCAAGTTTCGTATCATCTGCAAACTTTAAAATTGTGCCCTGTACACCAAGGTCTAGGTCATTAATATACATACTGATCCCTGGGGAACTCCACTACAAACCTTCCTCCAGCCCTAAAAACATCCATTAACCACTACTCTGTTTCCTGTCACTCAGCCAATTTCGTATCCATGTTGCTACCGTCCCCTTTACCCCATGAGCTACAGGTTTGCTCACAAGTCTGTTGTGCGACACTGTATCAAACGCCTTTTGAAAGTCCATGTACATCACATCAACAGCACTGCCCTCATCAACCCTCCCTGTTACCTCCTCAAAAAACTCCAGCAAGTTCAATGCGATTTTCCCTTAAGAAATCCATGCTGGCTTTCCTTATTTAACCCACATTTATGCATGTAAAATATGATTAAAATATAATTATTCTTCATCTGTCAGGGGGCGTGTCTGAAAGCTCTTTTTAAACTGCATCTCATTTCATTCCTTTGTTACTGTCTAGATTAAACCTATCAAACCAGTGTATGATTTCCATATTCTGCAGTGCCCCTGTAAAACCATATTAAGACCAACAGCTTGTAGCAAATCTCAAAGGACATGGGCAGCAGGTGCATGGGAACACCATCAACTCCAAGTTCTCCTCCAAGTCACACATCATCCCAACTTGGGCAAATGATGCCTTTCCTTCATCGTCCATGGGCTACCATCACCTTCTCAAGGGTGACAGACTATTTAAAATCTTACTAATAGATTTATGACAAAGTATTACTCTAGCTTTATTTAAACTGCAGTCTGTGCTTCGTAAAAATTGTAACTCCACACCGCTTAGAGGGGATTAGAAGAGTTTAAGTAGACAAAATTGCACATTAAGAAGATGTTATTTACATATATTTGTTCTTACATTCAGTGCACCTTAATGAGGTGTGAACTAATGAGTACCCAAAATAAAGTGGAGCTCTTAAGTTATCATAACTGGCAACTTAGAAATTGACGTTAATGCAAATGGATAAAGGCTGTTTGGCCGCTACAAGCGACTACCCGTTTTAAACAGGGATATTTTAACTGATGGGGGCAGTAATCAGAAAGATGACACCAGCCTGCCAAGTGTGTCTCTCTTACTCTGCTTGATGATTTTTGCATGCTAAAGCAGATTAGAAGGGTTTGCATCTCTCTATGAATCACACTGAAGGATTGATGTGGAGTTTCCTCTGCCTCGCGAGTAAATTTTAGTTTATCAAAACAGGTCACTCATGTGAATCATCAGCAATTTTGTGGTTTGTCTAGTGGGCCATCATTTGCTTCTCTAATAACCTCTGGGGAGGGAAACATAAGACACTTGGAAGCATTGTCACACCATGCTGAAAGCACAGCAGCACTTCATCTTCCCTGGACAACTCTCCTTAATCCTTTCACCATCTAAAGTCTTAAATAAAGTACCCCCACAGAATTACATAGAACTTGCAGCACAGAAATAGGCCACTTAGCTCAACTGGTCTATCCGAGTGTTCATAGTCCACATGAGCCTCCTCCCACCCTCCTTCATCTCACTCAGCATATCCTTCTATTCCTTTCACCGTCATATACCTATCTAGCTTTCCCTTAAAGACATCTATTCAACCCATGCTCTTTACGATACCATGCAGGGCATGAATAATCTCTGCAGAAGATAAACGAGCTAAAGGATACACATATTCATAAAATTAGTTTAAACCTCAGTTACATTGCTGAGATATCTTTGACTGAATTGCTGGTATCTCCAAGCCCAATGGGCCAGGAGTTTGGTTGAACTTTAAAGTTGCCTAATCTCACTGTAGGCAACTTACTGCTGAGATCAGAGGGTGGGCTAGGAAAAAGCACAAAGATTCACAGAGCTGATATATGGGGTGCAGGTTCAAAGGGCACCTGATATGGTGGAATAGGAGTCCTGTAACTCCGCAAATTGGGATTCCAACTGACCTCAGCTGTACGACTGGCCATTAGTGGAAAGACGGGACCTCTCAGTACAAGCACCAAGAAATATTCTTCTGTCCCCAAGCCAGATGATGTTAATGGCAAAATTCTCCAGTAACAGCACCCGCCAACAGATTGGGAATAAGTGCATATGTGGACTTGTTGGAAAGAAGACTGAGAAAGTTACATTTCTGACAGGAACAGAATTTTGGAAGTTGGGATGTCGTGTTGGAAAACCTAAATTGCCGGCCATGTAATTCTAGGGGCAGATGGCAATCTACATACTGTGTACAGAACAATAAGTTGCTGCTGGCAACTTGGAAGCATTCTTTATGTTAGGTCAACTGAGTTCAACATTTCTACAGCATAATGTATCAGTCATGGTACGTTGGTAGCACTGTCACCTCTGCGTCAGAAAGTTGCGGGTTCAAGTCCCACTCCAGTACTAGAGCACAAAAATCTAGGCTGACACTCCAGTGCAGGACTGTCAGAGGTGTCGTTTTTTTGGATGAGATATTAAACTGAGTCCCCCTCTGCCTTCTCAGGTGGACATAAAAGATCCCATGGCAACTATTTCGAAGAAGAGCAGGGGAATTATCCCTGGCATCCTGGCCAATATTTATCCCTCAGTCAACATCACAAAAAAAAAGCTTATCCCGACATTATCACATTGCTGTTAGTAGGATCTTGTTGTGTGCCAATTGGCTGTCGCATTTCCGACATTACAACAATAACTATACTTCAAAGGTACTTCATTGGTTGTAAGGTGCTTTGGGATATCCTGAGGTTGCGAAAAGTGCTATGTAAATGCTATTCTTTCTTTTTCTCTTTAATCCATAAATAATATGTTAAAAAAATTTCCCTGTCACACCAGCAGTGTTGCACACCTATCCTTCAAATTACCAGGAGTAAAACCACTGGAAATTTTCTTTCAGACCCCCCTCCTCCCACCACAGTCATCATTAGGCAAAGAGAAGACTGCCAGAACTGGCAAAACTCTGGCACACACAGAGCCCTGCCGATTTCCAGGAGGGCTCCACCAGTTATCTCGCTGGAGTAACAGTGGGAAACCACTGTGGAATTTCAACCCCAATTTGATTTATTCGCACTCTATAAATTAGCGGTCCTGTTAATATTCGGGATGTTACATGGCATAAAATGGTGACTTCTCATCCTGAGTGACACAGTAGTGAAGATCCACAAGCTGTTAAACAAAGCAAAAGGAATAATGGCCTGTATTTTGTGGTCAGTGTGAAGCAAGGATGCTTGCCGCTGACCTGGAAGGCAGTTTAAATCTGGTGCCAAGTTAAAGGCAGTGATCAGCAGTGATGTCAGCAAGCAGGTAAGCAGCCAATCACATTGAAGTATTCACACAGCAAACCAGGAAGTTAAAAGCACTTAAAATCCTTTACTTTTAATTTAAGTTTTCAGATAGTGAAATAAATGATGATGATTGATTAAGACAGAAGCTAAAATGATTAACAAACTTTTTTTAAAAATGCAGAATTTATAAAATCATAATGGAGAAATTCCACAAATATAAAATTAGCTTTTCAGGGCCAATGAGGGCACTTAGCTGTAATTATGAAGTTATTACACAGTTACAAAAAAAACTCATTCAACATGGTGTAACTTTTTAAAGGGTTTTTACAGTGACATTAACTGTTTAAGAGTGGTGCGTCTCAACAGTGCAATCTCCAGAGAAGCGTAGAATTGCTTCTACACATGTGCAGACTCCAGAATTCCTGTCAGTTTCAGTAGAGTAATAACAATGGAAGTTGACCCTTTTGCTATCACAGTTATTGCAAAATCTGAGTCAATAAACGATGTGATATAAGGGCAGAATTTCCTCTTCACCATGCTGGTGGGGCAGCTTTGTCGGGGAGGGGGACTGTGGTGGCAGTCATTGAGTTCCCAGGTATAGCAAGGAGGAAATGGGATGGAAGCTCTATTCTGTCGGGCATTACTGGGGCCGAGCCCGCAATAAAGGAAAACAGGTCATCAGCATTTTAAGGAATAACAAATGTGGCTCTGGGAGTATAAGGCAGTAATTCAATCTCACAGCACTGTTAGACAAGTGAAGCTCTAAAGGCTCATAAACATCAGCAGAATCCTGCGATTAAATTACTGCCTCCTTCTCTCTCTGCCAAACAATTGCTCATTCTCAAAATACATCATCTGCGGTGTATATTTCAAAATAATAATTAAAAAAAGCATTCATTAACTTTAACACACTGTGAAGTGACTGAGAGATAATGAGAGAGATTTTACACCATGGCACCACATGACAGGAGCTATGGTATTTCAAGCAGCGTTGAAAATAACAATATATTTGAAAATACTTCATAAGCTGAGCTCCTTCACCATCAACACTGCTAAATATTTGCTCCAGCTCTATCACAGAATAAAGAGTTATTGGTGCCAGGCACTCTTGGAAGGTTTATTAGTGGCAGGAAATTGCACAGCTGGAAGGTTATGGTGGGAAGAAATTACTGTTGGAAGATTATTAGTTTGGATAGGTATTGGAACAGTATTGGTTAGGGGGAATTATAGATATTGGAAGATTATTGGTTGGAGGACCATCAGTATTGGAAGATTATTTGCTTCCAATTTCTACTCTTTTCTCACCTTCACATGGTTCATCTCTAACTCTTCCCTTCCCTTCCTCAACTTCTCTTTCTCCATTTCTGGGGGATAGGCTATCAGCCAATATTCATTATAAACCCACTGACACCCACAGCTACTTTGACTACACTTCCTCACACCTTGCTTCCTGTAAGTGGCATTCTCCCAGTTTCTGTGTGTCCGTTGCATATGTTCTGATGATGCAACCTTCCATACCAATGCTTCTGATGTTTCTTCATTTTTCCTCAATCCCCCCGCTGTAGTTGACACGGCCCTCGATTGTGTTCATCCCATTTCCCGCACCTCTGCTCTCACCCCTTCCCCTCTCTCCCAGAACAACGATAGGGAGCCTCTGCTTTCAATGATCATCCTCTGCCATTTCCACCACCTCCAGAGTGATGCCATCACCAAATACACCTTCCATTCTCCTCCCCTTTTAGCATTCTGAAGGGACCATTCCCTCCACGACACCCTGGCCCACTCCTCAATCACCTCCAACACTTCCTCCCCTTCCCACGACAGATTGCAATGCAAGGGCAGGAGATGCAACACCTGCCCTTTAACCTCTTCCCTTCTCACCGTCCAAGGCCCCAAATACTCCTTTCAGGTGAAACAGTATTTTACACGTACTTCTTTCAATTTAGTATATTGTTTTCACAGCTCACAGTGACGTCTGCTCTACATTGGGGAGACCAATGCAGATTGGGTGACCGCTTTCCAGAACATTTCAGTTCTGCAAGCATGACCTCGAGCTTCCGGTCGCCTATCATTTTAATTCACCACTTTGCTCTTACTCTGACCTCTCTGTCCTTGGCCTACTGCAATGTTCCAATGAAGCTCAATGTAAGCTCGAGGAACAGCACCTCATCTTTTGATTAGGCGCTCTACAGCTTTCCAGGCTCAACACTGAATTCAACAATTTCAGACTGTAACCACTGCCCCCATTTTGTTTCTTTTTCTTTTAGTTTTACTGTTTTGTTTATCCGTTTTTGTTTTGTTTCATCATTCTGCCATTCACACCCCCTCTAGACACATCTTTTGATTCTTTACTTGTCCCATTACCACTCCCTTTTGCCTTGCACCACCCTATCACAGACCTTCCCTTTTGTTCTTTTTCCCCCCCCTCCCCCTTTCACTTTCTGAAAACCTATTATATTTCTAATTTTTCCCAGTTCTGATAAAAGGCCACAGACCTGAAACGTTAACTCTATTTCCTCTCAGCAGATGCTGCCCAGCCTGCTGAGTATTTCCAGCATCTGCAGTATTTTGCTATTGTTGGAAGATTATTGGGTGGGGAACTTCACTATTAGAAGATTATTGGTTGGGGGACTATAATGATTCAAAGATTAGTGGTTGGGAATGATCAGTCTTGGAAGATTATTGTTTAGGGGCCTATTGCTATGGGAAGGTTATTGGTTAGGGGAACTATCATGATGGAAGTTTATTGGTAGAGGGGATGATCACTATTGGAAGTTTATTGGTGAGGGACTGTAACTATTGGTAAATGATTGGTTAGGGAACTATCACAATTGGAGAATTATTGGTTGGGCACCTATTGTTCTTGGAAGGTTATTGGTGGGGGTGGACTATCAGTATTGGAAGATTATTGTTTAAGGGCCTATAGGTATTGGAAGATTATTGGTTGAGGACCTACAGGTATTGGAAGATTATTAATTCAGGGTCCAGCACTGCTGGAACAATATTGGTTGGGGGAACCAGCACTAATGGAAGATTATTGGTTGGGGACCTATCATTATTGGAAGATTATTGGTTGGGAGACTATCAGCATTGGACGATTATTGGTTGGGAGCTATCAGCATTGGAAGGTTATTGGTTGGGGGATTATCAGTATTGGAAGGTTATTGGTTGGGGGCTATCAGTATTGGAAGATTATTGGTTGGGAGCTATCAGCATTGGAAGGTTATTGGTTGGGGGCTATCAGTATTGGAAGATTATTGGCTGAGGGACATCACGGTTGGAATATCATTCCTTGGGGAGCTAATACTATTGGAAGATTATTGGTTGGGAGACTATCAGTACCGGCAGATTATTGGATAGATGCATCACTATTGGAAGATTATTGGTTGGGGGACTGTCAGTATTGGAAGATTATTGTTTGGGAGACTATCAGTACCGGCAGATTATGGGATGGATGCATTGCTATTGGAAAATGATTAGTTGCGTACTATTACTGCTGGAGAATTATTGGTTGGGGAACTATAGTTATTGAAACATTATCAGTTGGGGAACTGTCACTATTGGAAGGTTAGTGGTTGGGGGCCTATGTAAAAGAAGGTCCGTCATTGTTGGAAGATTATTGGTGAGAAGGAGTGTCACTGTCGGGAAGTTATTGATATAAGGAGCTGTTAGAAGGTTATTGGTGCAAAGGGCCATCCCCCAGGGCAGTATTCCCTCAGCATTGCACTGGAGTGTCCTAGATTGTGTCACGGAATGAGGCTTTGAACCCACATCCTGTTGACTCAGAGGCAAGAGTGCTTTCAACTGAGCCACGTTGACATTTGGCTCCACCAAGATTATTGATGCACTTCCAACAGTTTGCAAATGTGCTTTGCAGTCCTGTTTGATGAAATGTTGCAAGACTAGGGCTTTCACGCAGCTTGGTTTGTACTGGACATTCTGATTTTTAAGTAGGCTGTCTGGAATTTCAAAACAATGTAAACTGAAGAACAAAGTTCGGTTTTATAAAATAACAATCAAAGTAAATTGTATCTGCGTCCTTCTGAGCACCATGAGGTTCTAAGCAAATGACACTTGTAATGAAATTTCACCAGTGAAATAAAAATCTGATCTTTAAGATATGATTCCAACGCTCCTCAGCCCTGTGCAGGACTGGACTTGGCAAAAGACAACAGTGAGGGTGGGGTAGAAGGAGTGATAATATTCAATGTTAGCGGGGTAGTAAGCTGGAAGTATTGGATCAGCTACTTGCTATACATCCTGTTTGACTTCTTCGGATACAAGAATTCAACGGAGTGTACAGCGGGCAGCTGACCCCGCATTGTCAGCTTTCTGCCCCCTCCGACGTTGAAGGTTATGCCCATTGGTTCTCTGATGGTTGTTTCACTTCACCAGCACAATCTTAGAGAACCATAGAATCTTACAGCACAGAAGGGGGCTCTTCGGTCCATCGTGCCTGTGCCGACTCTTTGAAAGATTTATCCATAAGTCCCACTACCCTGTTCTCTCCCCATCGTCCTGAAAATTTTCCCCTTCAACTATTTATCCAATTCACAATTCAAGTTACTATTGAAACAACTTCCACCCCATTTCAGGCAGTGCAATCCAGATTATAACAATTCACTGCATAAAAAAACATTCTCCCAATCTCTATTGTGATCTCTGGTTACTGACCCTCCTGCCACTGCAAACAAGTTTCTCCTGATTTATTCCATCAAAATCCTTCATGATTTTGAACACCTCTATTAAATCTCCCCATAACTTTCTCTGCTCTAAGGAGAACAATCCCAATTTCCCTCTCGTTTCTCCACATAACTGAAGTCCCTCGTCCCTTTAAAAAAATCCTCTTTTTCAATTTTGTAGGATGATGAGTTAGTAAACACTTTCCTACTTTAAAATGTTCACTAGGCATTTGCAAATTATAACCACATGCAGTCTTTAAAGGGAAAATGCTGTCACGGTAAAGCCAAGAACGCATCAGGGTTGCCTTGGAGACAATGGCTTGCAAATCCTTTACCCAGATGATGAGATGTGATTGGAATTGATTTCAGAAACAGACAATGTGAACAGTTTAGAATAAAAACAAAAAAAGTGCTGGAAATACTCAGCAGGTCTGGCAGCATCTGAAGAGCAAGAAGCAGAGTTAATGTTTCAGGTCTGTGACCTTTCATCAGAACTGGAAAAGGTTAGAAAAGAATTAGGTTTTAAGCAAGTGAAGGGGAGGGGGGTGGGGGAGAGAACAAAGGGGAAGGTGTTTGATAGGGCAGGAGAGATTAAATAACAAAGCTGTCCTGGGACAAAGACAAAGAGTGTGTTAATGCTTGTGGTGAAAGACAAAGCATTAGTCCAGAGAGAGTGTTAATAGAGGAATAATGAGCAGCTCTGACTACATGACAAACAGGCATATGGTTAAAAAGATAAAACATAAAAAAAGGCCAGTCCTGCTCTGAAGTTATTGAAAATGTTCAGTCTGCAAGGCTGTAGAATACTTAATCGAAAGATCAGATGCTGCTCCTCGAGCTTGCGTTGATGTTCACTGGAACACTGGAGGAGGCCAAAGACAGAAATGTTGGCATGAGAGCAGGGGAGAGTGTTGAAATGGCAAGCAACTGGAAGCTCGGAGTCATGCTTTCGGACTGAGCGGGGGTGTTCAGCAAAGTGGTCACCCAGTCTGCGTTTGGTCTCCCCAGTGCAGAGGAGACCACATTGGGTGGCACAGTGGCGCAGTGGTTAGCACTGCAGCCTCACAGCTCTAGGGACCCGGGTTCGATTCTGGGGTACTGCCTGTGTGGAGTTTGCAAGTTCTCCCTGTGACCGCGTGGGTTTTCACCGGGTGCTCCGGTTTCCTCCCACAGCCAAAAGACTTGCAGGTGATAGGTAAATTGGCCATTGTAAATTGCCCCTAGTGTAGGAATATGGGATTACTGTAGGGTTAGTATAAATAGGTGGTTGTTGGTCAGCACAGACTCGGTGGGCCGAAGGGCCTGTTTCAGTGCTGTATCTCTAAATAAAAATAAAAATCTAAACTAAATTGTGAGCAGTGAATACAGTATACTACATTGAAAGAAGTACAAGTAAATCGCTGCTTCACCTGAAAGGAGTGTTTGGGGCCTTGGATAGTGAGGAGAGAGGAGGTTAAAGGGCAGGTATTACACCTCCTCTCGATTGCATGGGAAGGGGACAAGATGTCGGGGGTAATGGAAGAGTGGATGAGGGTGTCGCAGAGGGAATGATCCCTTCGGAATGCTGACAGGGGAGATGAGGGGAAGATGCTTTTATGATGGCATCACGCTGGACATGGCGGTAGTGACGGAGGATGATCCTTTGGATGTGGAGGCTGATGGGGTGACAAGTGAGGACTTTTTACCTGATTTGGTTCCATCTCCATTTACCTGATTTGGTTCCATATCCCTTAATACCTTTGTCTAACAAAATATTATCAGTCTCAGTTTTGGAATTTTCAATTGACACAGCCTCAACAGCTTTTTGGGGGATAGAGTTCCAGATTTCCACCCACTTTGTGTGAAGAACTGCTTCCTGACATCATCCCTGAACAGCACAGCTTTAATTTTAAGATTGTGCCCTCTTTGTTCTGGACACTCTTATCAGAGAAAATGGATTCACTCTTATCTACCCTATTAAATCAGTTTAAACACTTCAATTAGATCATCATTAATCTTCTATACTCAAGGGAATATAAGCCTGTTCAATGCAACCATTTCGCTTCCTAATAATCCCTGATATCCAACGGCAATCAAATAAAATGCAAGTATACTCATCCATTTTCCCATCTCCATTAATCAATCCTGGTCTGCTGTCCTCCATATGACACTAAACCCTTCTCAGTCTGTCCTGTTGTAGCAGGCCACGAGGAAGAGCTTCCCTGCTCATCTTTGAAATATTGCCATGGGATCTTTTACATCAAACTGAAAGGGCAGAAACGGCCTCGATTTAACATCTCGTCTGAAAGATGACACCTCTGACACTGCAGCTCTCCCTCAATACCAAGCTTCCTTCTAAGCTGTGCAGCCATGCGACCGTGCGGCAACCTGGAATTTCCCACCCAGGCCGAGCACAAATTGGCCTCCTTTAAGTTACCGCACGTGCGCTGCATGGCAAAAAAATTACAGGGCCTGCGCACAACGAAAAAAAATGGAGGGAATGTTGCGCAATACTGCTTTGGGACCTGAAACCACAACATTCTGGATTCCGAAGTAAGAATGCTACCTACTAAACTGAGGCAGACGCCGAACACAGAAGCTAGACCCAACCAAATTCCTCATGGATGCTGCGGACAACTGCATCTTCCCTGCTGGCAACAGATATGAGAAATGATCCCTAAATCAGTTCAGGTATTTAAAATCCTGGCTCTGCTTTTGACCAGGCTGCTGAACTCAAACCCTGTCAGGCCGCGGCAAGTGTGATTACCGGAGGGGGCGGAGGGTGCGCAACAGGCGGAGGACCCGCAGCATTCCGAGAATCTTCGTTCCACTGTCGGAAACCATGGAGACCAGAATATCGATGACCGAAATCATCACCAGCAGTCCATCCAGAATATTCCAGGAGCTCTTGAGATACGTCCGCTGACCAAAACAAAGGCCCATTGCCACTAACTGCAAAGAAGAGCAGGAAAGAATTATTTCCTCTTGGGATACGGTAGTATAGTGATCATTTTACCTGACAAGTAATCTGGGGTCATGGAAGCCATGCAGATCTTACCAACAGGGTCTCATTTGAATAATATTTGGCCGGATGCCACCCCAAGGCGTGTAGCAAGGTGGAAGCATCAAGGAACAGTGGGGGTGGGGGTTGGGGGGAAAGGCGGTGGTCCTCAGCAGTCAGTGGGATTGGGGGGACAGGGAAGATGGCTCTGGGCCATGATCAGGGGCTGGGGGTACAGTGGTGGTTGTGAGGCAAAGACTTCCCTGTGATGCTTGAGGACAGCACCTCTGCCTCTCTTTGGCCCACAAAGAGTGTTAAAAGGTACTTTCTTTGGCCAGTCAGTGTCTCCCACCTCGGATCTGCTGCAGGGAATCCCACAGCTCGGGTCTCCCCTGAACTAGCGAAGTTTAAATTGTGCGTCGATGATATCGTCAAGCCATGACATTGAATGTTAATTAGGTCCCTGTCTTCCTAGGGCAGGAGCCCCATCAACAGCCTGATTTGTGTATGTAAAACTTTAAATGGAAGGGAATGGGGTCAGGTCCTTGATTCTGATATTTTAGTGCACCCCCAACCCTCTCCTGCATTGTTGGAGGAATAGGAGGTGCTCTGGAAATGAAAAGATGGCATCAGTAAAAGTCAATGAAGCTGTTGAATTCTTGTAAAAACCCAACTGATTCCCTAATGTCTTTAAGGAAGGAAATCTGCCATCATTACCTGGTCTGACCAGTATGTGACTCCAGTCCCACTGTATGTGGTTGCCTCTGAAGTGGCCCAGCAAGCAACTCTGTTGTATCAAACCACTACCAGTGGTTCACCACCATCATCTTGCAGCAACTAGGGATGGACGATAAATGCTGGCCTTGCCAGCAGGTCCCAGGTTCAGAATGAGTACTTTTACTTTAGAGAGGATTCAAAGTAGAATAATAGGGCTATCAGGAGCTAAATTTATTCTCTAAGATGATTGGAGGGGACATGATATAGAGAGGGAAATGTGGAGATAGTTTCACTCTGTACCTTCTCCATGTTGTAACTGGTAGGGCGGGGGAGGTGAATGGTGATGCTAAGTGGGGAAAGTGTGGGGAACTTCTCCATTCCCAGTACTGACACATTCCATCTTGCTAAGCAGACAGTGGGAATTTTGTCAGCCGTTCTCCCTATCGCCCATCCTAACTCTGGCAGAAACCATTGTTAAATGGGATTTATTCTCTTCAAATGTGTCCACAATAGTCCTTTGTTTAATGTGATCATTTTATGGGTGAAATCACCAGTCCTTAATTTAACCTGACCCCCTCGATGAAAACTAAAGTGGACAGAAAGTGAACTGATTGTATGGTGTATGTTCAGCTCCTAGAAGGGTTATGTTATTGTGTTAATGGTGGGGCCCTCTCTGTACATACAGACAATTACCTGACATTGCTTTGGCTTTTAAAAAGACATGATGGCTGAGGTTTACCTTTACTGCCATCTCAGCCAAGAAGATCACTGTGAAGATGTAGTTCGAAAACGTCAAGAAGATTCGCTCCTTTAAGAGAAGAAAAGATTCAATATCAGAACAAAGGCAAAATACAGCAGATGCTCAAAATCTGAAATAAAAACATGAAACGCTGGAAACACTCAGCAGGTCTGGCAGCATCTGCGGAGAGAGAAACAGAGTTAATGTTTCAGGTTGGTGACCTTTCATCAGAATTGGAAAATGTTACAGATGCAAAAGGTTTTAGGCAAGCACAGAGGAAGGATGGAAGGGAGGAAAGAACAAAAGGGAAGGTCTGTGATAGGGTCGAAGGCAGCAGAGATTAAATGACAAAAGGGAGATGGCCACGGGGCAAGTAAAGAAACAAAAGATGGGTCTTAGGAATAATTAATTAAAGGGCTCGATACCTTTGCTTGGACCTCAAGTATTAGAGATTAATAATCATATATTATAAAATATTTATGTGAAAGAAACTGGAGATTCATTCAACCATCCAACACACATATGTCAGCTATGGCTCAGTTGGTAGCACTCTTTTCTCTGAGTCATAAGGTTGTGGGTTCAAGTCCTCCTTCAGACACACAAGTGAAGGCTGACACTCCAGTGCACTACTGAGGGAGTGTTGCACTGTTGGAAGTGCCATCTTTTGAATGAGACGTTAAACTGAGACCCCATCTGCACGCTCGGATGGATGTAAAAGATCCCACTGCACTATTTTGAAGAAGAGCAGAGGAGTTATCTGCAGTGTCCTGGCCAAAAAGTATCCCTCAATCAACATCACAAATAATGATATTATCTGGTCATTATCACATTGCTTGTGGGAGCTTGCTGTGTACAAATTGGCTGCTGTGTTTCCTACATTACAACAGTGACTACACTTCAAAAATAATTCATTGGCTGTAAAGCGCTTTGAGACGTCTGATGGTTGTGAAAAGCACTATATAAAGGCAAGTCTTTCCTTTTTCACATCACAGCAATCCTCTCCATATATATCCATGCTAAATAATAACAGAATGTTCACAAATCAGTAAGGGTTGTGCGATCTCGAATTCAGCTGTTAAATGGGGTTTTGTTTGAACAGTGACTTTTTCACAGATATAGGAATGTCACTCTACTTATTTTAATTTTATTATTTTGTACACTAATTAATTTTCTCACCCAAATACAATACACATGAAAAGCTTATAGTTTTTTAAAACCTCTCTTTTTCAAAAGCCATGATTTCTTGAATTGCTTCAGTCTGACTGTCCTTTTAAAAAAACTTCCCCCACCTCCCCACCACTTTAACAAACACCAGCTGGACTTCATGCTATTTATCGCTTGTTAATCATTTTTCACTGGTCGAAAGACAGAACTGACTCACTCTGGAAGGACATTCGTCGCTTCTGTGTTCAATCAAGTGATCAACGTGCTTATTAGGGTTGGCTAGTGCTGTGGTGATATTTCAAAGTCTTGCCCTTTCTCAACAGCACTTATTTCTAGATGCTCAGAAGTCACTTTTTTGCTCTCTTTGTATTTCCCGTTATAATTCTGCGTGATTTTGTGACTGGACTTAGAAAAGATCGGATGTCCACCAAAGCTACTAAGTATCATCACCTCATTCCATGACAATATGAAAGGCACAATTCAACATGGTGGCTCCTCATCAGAGCCCTTTCCTATCCTGAGTGGTGTGAAACAGGGCTGTGTTCTCGCACCCACACTTTTTGGGATTTTCTTCTCCCTGCTGCTTTCACATGCGTTCAAATCCTCTGAAGAAGGAATTTTCCTCCACACAAGATCAGGGGGCAGGTTGTTCAACCTTGCCCGTCTAAGAGCGAAGTCCAAAGTACGGAAAGTCCTCATCAGAGAACTCCTCTTTGCTGACGATGCTGCTTTAACATCTCACTGAAGAGTGCCTGCAGAGTCTCATCGACAGGTTTGCGGCTGCCTGCAATGAATTTGGCCTAACCATCAGCCTCAAGAAAACGAACATCATGGGGCAGGATGTCAGAAATGCTCCATCCATCAATATTGGCGACCACGCTCTGCAAGTGGTTCAAGAGTTCACCTACCTAGGCTCAACTATCACCAGTAACCTGTCTCTAGATGCAGAAATCAACAAGCGCATGGGTAAGGCTTCCACTGCTATGTCCAGACTGGCCAAGAGAGTGTGGGAAAATGGCGCACTGACACGGAACACAAAAGTCTGAGTGTATCAGGCCTGTGTCCTCAGTACCTTGCTCTACGGCAGCGAGGCCTGGACAACATATGCCAGCCAAGAGCGACGTCGCAATTCATTCCATCTTCGCTGCCTTCGGAGAATACTTGGCATCAGGTGGCAGGACTATATCTCCAACACAGAAGTCCTTGAAGCGGCCAACACCCCCAGCTTATACACACTACTGAGTCAGCGGCGCTTGAGATGGCTTGGCCATGTGAGCCGCATGGAAGATGGCAGGATCCCCAAAGACACATTGTACAGCGAGCTCGCCACTGGTATCAGACCCACCGGCCGTCCATGTCTCCGCTATAAAGACGTCTGCAAACGCGACATGAAATCGTGTGACATTGATCACAAGTCGTGGGAGTCAGTTGCCAGCATTCGCCAGAGCTGGCGGGCAGCCATAAAGACAGGGCTAAATTGTGGCGAGTCGAAGAGACTTAGTAGTTGGCAGGAAAAAAGACAGAGGCGCAAGGGGAGAGCCAACTGTGCAACAGCCCCGACAAACAAATTTCTCTGCAGCACCTGTGGAAGAGCCTGTCACTCCAGAATTGACCTTTATAGCCACTCCAGGCGCTGCTTCACAAACCACTGACCACCTCCAGGCGCGTATCCATTGTCTCTCGAGATAAGGAGGCCCAAAAGAATCATTTTTCACTGGTCGAAAGACAGAACTGACTCACTCTGGAAGGACATTCGTCGCTTCTGTGTTCAATCAAGTGATCAACGTGCTTATTAGGGTTGGCTAGTGCTGTGGTGATATTTCAAAGTCTTGCCCTTTCTCAACAGCACTTATTTCTAGATGCTCAGAAGTCACTTTTTTGCTCTCTTTGTATTTCCCGTTATAATTCGGCGTGATTTTGTGACTGGACTTTAACAAGTGTTTTTGTTGTTGCTAATTTTAATTTTAGGAAGGAGCAAGACTACAGCAGAGATATGAATGGACAAAAAGTCCACAGTCATTTTCTATCAACCTTGCACCTGTTTTCACTCACTTTTTCATTAAGTTTAACATTAGGAAATAAATATCCCACCAGGTGGAAAGTAGCCACTTGCTAAGCGGTTGGAATTCTGCTATTTTTATTGCACTAGTTGATGCATTTGTTTAACATAAATGGATTAATTACTTTGTTAAATAGTGCGAATAGGAATTTGATGCTGTCAAACATAGCACTAAACATTAGTAAAAACAAATTGCTGATTTATCACACCGCTATTTTGGGACCTTGCTGTATGCAAATTACTTGTCAGGTTTTCCCACATTACAACAGTGGCTACAATTCAAAGGTACTTCATTGGCTGTAAAGTTATTTGGGATGTCCTGAGCATTATATAAACCCAAGCTCTTTCTTAAAATAGTTCATAGTTCAAACAGATTAGCACACTTCATGCTAAGAATAAAGCAGTGAACTTCCTGTTATGTTTCTTTACCTTATAGTCACCTCACCTGGTTCTTACCTTGCCTTTAACTTATACAGTTCCATTCTATAAACCTATTTGACCCTGGAATTCCCTCCCTAAACCGCTTCACATATCTCTCCTCCTTAAATCCTACCTAGGACCATGGAAAACCATAGAGCCAGAGAAAAATTACAGCACAGAAGGGGGCCATTTAGCCCATCGTGTCCGTGCCGGCTGGAAAAACTAGCCGCCTAATCTAATCCCACCTTCCTGCACCTGGCCCATAGCCTTGCTGGTTACAGCACTTCAGGTGCATGTCCAGGTCCTTTTAAATGAGTTGAGGGTTTCTGCCTCCACCACCGTTCCTGACAGTGAATTCCAGGGTCAATTCACCCACCAGTCTCTGGGTGAAAAAGTTTTTCTTCATGTCCCTTCTAATCCTTTTACCAATCACCTTAAATCTGTGCCCCCTGGTAATTGACCTCTCCACTAGGGGAAACAGTCTACTCTATCTAGGCCCCTCATAATTTTGTACACCTCAATTAAGTCACCCCTCAGCCTCCTCTGTTTTAAGGAAAACAACCCTAGCCTATCCAATCTTTCCTCATAGCTGCAACTTTCAAGCCCTGGCAACATTCTTGTAAATCTCTTCTGTACTCTCTCCAGAGCAATTATTTCCTTCCTGTAATGTGGTGACCAGAACTGTACGCAATACTCCAACTGTGGCCGAACCAGCGTTTTATACAGTTCCAGCATTACATCCCTGCTTTTGTATTCTATACCTCAGCCAATAAAGGAAAGCATTTCATATGCCTTCTTCACCATTCTATCTACCTGTTCTACCACCTTCATGGACCTGTGGACATGCACTCCAAGGTCTCTCACTTCTTCTATCCCTTTCAATATCCTCCCGTTTATTTGTGTTTTCCCTCACTTTGTTGGCCCTTTCCAAATGCATTACCTCACACTTTTCTGGATTAAATTCCATTTGCCATTTTTCTGCCCATTCAACCAAACCATTGATATAATTCTGGAGTCTACAGCTATCCTCTTCACTATCAATTACACGGCCAATTTTTGTGTCATCTGCAAATTTCCCAATCATGCCTCCCACATTTAAGTCCAAATCATTAATATATACCACAAACAGCAAGGGACCCAACACTGAGCCCTGTGGAACGCAACTGGAAACCACTTTCCATTTGCAAAAACATCTGTCGACTACTACCCTTTGTTTTCTGTCACTGAGCCAATTTTGGATCCAACCTGCCACATTCCCCTGTATCCCATTGGCTTTCATTTTATTGACCAGTCTGCCATGCGGGACCTTGTCAAATGTCTTACTAAAATCCATGTAGACCACATGCACCCTAATCAATCCTCCTTACTTCCTCAAAAAACTCAATCAAGTTAGTAAGACATGACCTTCCCTTAACAAATCCATCCCTGATTAATCTGTGCCTTTCTAAGTGGCAGTTTATCCTATCCCTCAGAATTGATTCTCATAATTTACTCACCACCGAGGTCAGACTGACCGGCCTATAATTATTTGGCCTATCACTCACACCCTTTTTAAACAATGGTACGATGTTTGCAGACCTCCAATCGTCTCCTGTATCTAGTGAGGATTTGAAGTTGATCCTCAGAGCATCCGCTATTTCCTCCCTAGCTTCCTTTAACAACCTGGGATACAATCTATCCAGCCCTGGTGATTTATCCACTTTCAAGGATGTCAGACCCTCTAGTACTTCTCTCATTATGCTTATTGTATCTAATATTTCACACTCCTCCTCTTTAACTACAATGTCTGCATCAACCCTCTATTTTGTGAAGACAGAGACAAAAAAACTCATTAAGAACCCTGCCCACATCTTCTGCATCCACGCATAAGTTCTCTTGTACATCTCTGATAGGCCCTACCCTTTCCTTAGTTATCCTCTTGCTCTTAATGTACTGATAAAACATCTTTGGGTTTTCCTTGATTTCTCCTGCCAATATTTTTTCATGTCCTCTCTTTGCTTTCCTAATTTCTTTTTTTACTTCACCCCTGCACTTCCTATACTCCTCTCGGTTTTCTAAAGTATTATGATATTTGTGATCGTTATAAGATTTATTTTTCTGCTTTAACTTACCCTTTAAGCTTCTAGATAACCAGGGGGCTCTAGATTTTGCAGTACCACCCTTTATCTTTGTGGGGACATGCCAGCACTGTGCCTATAGTATATCGCTTTGAATGCCAACCTACCTGTTCTGATGTCTCCTTCTTTGTGTTCACTGATAACATTTTTATGAAGTGCCTTGAAATATTTTATGATAGACACTGTATAAATGCAATTTCTTGTTGTTAATGATTTATAAAACTTGGATCATTTTCCCTCCAATAAACTTTCTTTCAATGAGAATAAATGCTCCAAAGAGTTAAACAGTGGTCCATTTTTGGTGTTGCACTTTGAACCCTGTCTAAATTTTTTTATTCATTCTCAGGCTATGGACATCACTGGTAAGGCCAGCATTTGTTGCCCATCCCTAATTGCCCTTGAGAAGGTGGTGGTGAGCTGCCTTCTTGAACCATTGCAGTCCGTGTGGTGTAGGTACACCCACAGTGCTGTTAGGAAGGGAGTTCCAGGATTTTGACCCAGCGACAGTGAAGGAATGGCATGATATTTCCACGTTAGGATGGTTTGTGACTTGAAGGGGAACTTGCAGGTTGTAGTGCTCCCATACATCTGCTGCCCTTGTTCTTCTAGGTGGTAGAGATCGAGGGTTTGCGAGGTGCTGGCGAAGAAAACTTGGTGAGTTGCAGCAGCCTAAGCCTTTTAACAACATGTAAACCTAACGATCCACTTCAAAGGGGGATTTACTGAAAAATATATAATCCAGGAATGTTGTTTCCCACATCAAGCAGTAAAATAAATGTCAATATAATTCAGTCCAAAACATGATATACTTCTCCCTGTCTGCCGAATTAAAGGAAAAGCAGCAAAATAAAAAGGAACGCCGATCAGCCTGAGGACAACACAAACTGGAATATGTTCCAAGAAAGTAGGACGCATTAAAGCTCAGATGATGCTGACAGATTATGGAGATAAACTGAACCCATTAGTGTGCTCAAGTCTCTGGAAAGAACGCTGAAGTGAGATTTCTATCAGACAGCCACAGCTGACACTGACAGGAGATAACAGCCAACCTCTGTCTTCAGTAAAATCACAGTCAAGCACCATAATATTGTCAAACATGTGCCTTCCTGCAATGAGTCATAGAGTCATGGGGGAATTTATGCTGGCGGCGGGGGTTGTTGTGTGATTGTCTTTAAGAGTGATTGTCTTTAAGATCTTAGTATGCTAATGAGCTGAGTACCAGGATGCAATCATGTGACTACATGCCAGCCTCATTGTAACTAACACCAAGAGGCAAGCCCTGCAAATAGTTATCTCTGCACTGTATATACTTGTTAGCTGTTAATAAACCTTTTTGAAATCTTCAATCAACTGAACTCCACGCATCTCATTTATGTTGCATCAGACAACATAAAAAGCTTCCCATTGCATGGTGGCAGCTGTGGTGAGAACACAAATCCAAGATTGAAGACCACAGGAAAACAGCTTTAGAAACTACCTCAAGCTAAAGGAGAGAACGTTAAAAGAAACACTGGCTCAAACAGTGTAAACAAAAATTACCTCCAGCTGTAGAAGGCAGAGTGCTGAATGACAGGCTGCAAATCAATCACTGTAATTGGGTGAGTCAGAATCGCCGTTGAACAAAAAAAAGCTTTGAGGTACTTGCAAAGTTGATTTTTTTTTTAAAGGCTCAGTAAAAGAACAGGAAAAACCCAATCCTATCTCAGGCTGATCGATTGTTTTCACAGGCTCCCCCAGGCTGATCAGGTTGGTGCAATTACAGGAGGCCTCTGACAGCAAAAGGGAATCCTCCATTCAAGCAGCTCACAGCTAGAGCTATAAAAAGAAACCATTAAATCACTGAACCTGAAGGGCTTTCATTCATTCAGCCTGAGTTGTAAAAGACCCCATTAAAACCACTCAACTGTGAAGAGTTTGGTCTTGAATGGCTGTATAAACAAACCCTAGTTTAAAAAAAGCACTTAAAGTGCCTGCTCAACAGCTGTATAAACAGACAGAATGCTGGAAGCTAGATAAACAGACAAGAACTACTAAACACCTGCTGCTGTCATTCAAAGCAGCCCACTGAGTTTCTTTACAAAAGGAAGACAGTGAAGAGTCACAGAACCAAGTCTGAAATCAAATTCTTAAAGCAATTTTTAAAGCAAAACAACAGCAGAAAGATGGATGCCAAGTTTCCCAGCATAAACTGGAAAGCCATGGATATCCTATCTGAGTTCCAAAAGTTCAAACAGAGAATGCAATTATGCTTTACAGACCAAACAAGACAGAACCAGAAAAACATGGTGTAAAAATAATGATAGTAATTGGAATTGAGGGTTTACATAGAATCAATACCTCAGGCTTATCTGAACAGGACCAGAAAGATCCTGCAAAGACATGGAAAGTGCTGGCAGATCAGCTCCAATTACGAGTGAATTTCCGAATTCACCGCCTGGAATTGATGTCTCCACAGGAATCAATAGACCAGTTCATCAGCAGATGCCGAAGTAAGGGAAATTAATGTGGTTTCTTAGAAGTTGAGCTGTCAGACCGAATAATGGAGCTGGTGATTGTATCAACACTCAGTGAAGCATTTCAGAAAGACCTCTTGGGGAAAAAGAAAGGTCACAGCATTGGTGCACTGCTGGAAGATGCAGGAATTACAAAGCCATTGTAGCTGGACAACAGCATCTGCAAGCACTAGCTACAACCAACAGTATCGGCACCATAACCAGGTCAAAAAGAGCAAGCATGCTGTGTGGTAAGTGTGGTCTGTCCCACTCTTGGTGAAATTGCCCTGCATTTCGACACCTGTGCAAAGCATGCGGTGCAAAAGGACATTGGGCCCGCCGATGCAGGAATTCTGGCTCGAAAGACAGACGTAAGAGAACAGACAACAGGGCAACAGCAGCAAGGAAAGCACCAGAGACCAGCGTAAACACAAGCCAATACACGAAATCCATGGCAAAAATGACCTGAGACAAGACTCAGAGAGAAGTAGTTCTCAGACAGAAGACGAAAAGGCATTCTACGTTGTGAATCTGACACATCACGTTGATGAAGTCTAACAACTGGAAGCTTTCTCCAATATTAACATCACGTGCCCAAAGAAAGCTGGCAAGCAATACACTCAAGGTCAAGATTGAAACTGGCGCTAGTGCAAATATCTTATCAGTCCGAATCCTCAAAGACATGGACCGGTGTCTTTGGGAATCAATAATACAACCAACAACTGACAAGTTATCTGCAGACAATGGGTCACCCATCCCTTGCAGTTGGATATTAACAATGCAGTGCAAATACGGCAAGTTGGCATGGAAACCACATTCTACCTAGTAGACAAGAGTGGACCAGCAGTGAAAGGACTACCAGCTTGAAAGGAGCTCAACATCATATCTATCCACGAGAGCATTGCTAAGGGAAAACCTCCAGGAACTGGAACCTGCTCACAGACTCTGACCAGCATCAAACCGTGCAATCTGGAAACCCAGCAACATCACAACTATGCTGCGCCTTCACTCCTGCTCTCTAGAGAACCGCCAGCATCCCAACGAGAACGGACAGGTATCTCCATGAGACCAAGTGCTCTTCCCCCAACAAGTCCTTGACCTTGAGCCCCAAGCCTTCAGACGGGGAGGATGAGGAGAGGCGAAGGACACACAATGTCCTGAAGAGGCAGAGGAGGAATGAATTGTAACATTGCCTGTTAGCTTTTCAAGATGAGATGCCGGAACTTTCCAAGAAAGACAAGGCCCCAAAAGCAGTCATCTTGAGAAAAGCAACAGAGTATGTTAGCAGGTTGAAGGCAGAGCAACAGAAACTGAATGCAGACAGGGCGAAACATCAGAAAGAACAGCAACAGATGAGACACAAACTCCCCGAGCAAGAGTTGCCAAACCAAGACAATTGATGGACTTTTGAGACTCTATATTTGTAAAGTTCACAATCTCGACCCATGTGTAATTGATTTTGATGTTATCTAATTTTATATGTTTTTGCTTTTAGCATACAAGACTTATCTTTGGAAAGAAGGGGAATGTTGTGTGTTTGCCTTTAAGAGTGATGTCCCTTTAAGATCTTAGTATGCTAATGAGCTGAGTGCCAGGATGCAGTCATATGACAACATGCCAGTCTCACTCTGTAACTGTAATACCAAGAGGCAAGCCCTGTAAATAGTTAGCTCCGTGCTGTATATAATAGTTAGCTGTTGTCATGAAGACCCCACCTGCCAAGAATGAGGCATATTAATTTTATCATATGGACATTAAACTGTTGCTGGAATGAAGAAATGATTTGTTTAAGGAGATCAGCAGTGGCTGGAAAGCATTTGCATTATAAGTGACACAGCCTGAAGACAATAGAACGGCTCCCTGATCCAGTTAACCCAAATGGATTTTGATCACCAGACATTGAATGTGTAAGAAAGCCAGCATCCAGGGTGCCTGCTAAGATGGAGAATCCACAAAGGCAGGAGTTTGTTAAAGCAGCTAGTCACATGACTAACCTGCGAGCCCAGGTTTTGTTTGAACTGCTCACAGCACAGTTTGGGTTAGATTGCAACTGAACTTGGAAGAAGAGAGCCTCTCCCCTAGCTAGCTCTCTCGCTCTCTCTCTCATGAATTTCCAGATCCAATGAAGTCACTTAAACCTCAAGAGAGAAAAGACTCCTACATCAAAACAAGTTTTAAATGTGCACTGGGCCCCAACGAAACGGCAAGAGTTAGCTACAATCAAAGACTCTACATCGAACTCAAAGGCTAGTAAATAAATCCCAGCTATTGCCTCAAACTTTTCCCCTTTATTCTTTCTACTTTTCTGCCTCTATCTGCGTGTGTGTTTATCTTGTATGCATGCTAGCATGGTCGTGTCACGTATTCGTAGTTGTGAACCGAATTAGAGTTTAAGGTTAATAAACTTCCACCTTTCTTGTTTAAATCTAAGCAAACCTGTCTGGTTGATTTTTTTGTCTTACAATTGGAGGGCAGTGAACAAGGATTCACTGAGGGGAAGCTAAAAACACGGTGTTTTAAAAATTAAACCCTGTTACGGTCAATCCAGGCAAAGGCTGAGAGGGAACCCCTAGACCCCTTTCTCACTTGGTTGTAACACTGTTAATAAACCTGTTGGAAATCTTCAGTCAACTGAACTACATGCATCTCATTTATGTTGCATTAGACAACATAGAAAGCTTCTCATTACAGGGGTCTAGACTTCAGAGAAAACCAGATCCCTGTGTCAACTCTTTTCCAGAAGGCCCACCGAATTTAGTGCCAATCAGACACTTAACTGGACAGCGGCAGGCATTCCATAGGATTTCTGACCCCTTTGTTGGAAGTCCTGGCCTGGCAGAGCTGCCGGCAATCAGAGGCCAGCAACTGCAGCGCCACCGCGGAGGCTTCTCACGGGGTGAAGGTCGCTGGGGGCAGGGAGGGGAATCGGCAGCAAAGGTGGGGGATGGCCCTCAGTGGGCCACCCCTTCCCGATGCTGGGACCCTTGTTCAGGCATTAAGTGCCTCTGAAGGAGGACTACCTCAACCCCCCGCCCGCCCAGAGCCGGGAAGCAGCCCACACGGTTTGTCGTACCATGCTTCCTGTGTGGCGACAGGGCGCCCGCTGCACGGGTAATAGCGGCTGCGGCGGGAAGAGGCCCTTAATTGGAGATTAATTAGCCAGTTATCGGTCTCTATTGGCAGCGGGGCAGGAAGGCCGCAAACAGGCCTTCCCGCCCCGGACTAAATTTCAGCAGAGGCCGGATGGTGGCGGGGTTTTCCACCACCCACCACTATCCCACCTGGTTTTATGCTGTCCCCGCCTCCAAACCTGCTGCGGGGGAGAGCATAAAATTCCAACCATAGAGTTATTACGGCACAGAAGGAGGCCATTGAGCCCATCATGGAATGCAAATCCCAGAGATCAAAGCTGCTATCATGCAACATGCAAACTGGAACAGAAAGACCCCAACCAGAATTTTCTGGAAAAAGTTTTGAATATGGTATTATTAAAACTAAATAAATAACTACATGTAGTGGGTGCTGACTCTGCCTGACTTCAAGAGGGAGCAGGACCTGTTCATGGTTGGAGCAAAGATCACACTATTTTGAAGGCAAGTGGCTTTACAGCTGACACTTGGTTCCATGCGATCTCCTAGGCTGTTTTGATGGCCTGAGGGGATCAGAGAGGAATTTTCCAAAGTATTTTTTCCCTTTTGGTCCAGGGGATTTTGCTGTGTTGTTTTACCTCTCCCTGGAAATTACACGGCTGTGGAGTTGGGTGGAGGTGGGAAGGAGGGTGTGGAGTGGCAGGGGGAATGTTTAGCCGCGATGCTTCGGCTATCATGGTGTGAGGCAGGCTTGCTGAACCAGCTGGTCTTCTCCTACCTGTCAATTTTGTGTGTTCATTAAAAAAACAATGTTCAATAATACACAACAACTTCTATTAGACAACAAGGTACTATTGTGGAAAAAAAAAACGTTGCTCATTGATATGATATTCATTTGTGTTAACCTGTTTAAAATAACCAGGTTAATGGTTGCAACAAAATAGCAGACAGGAATACTTCCGAACGGATTAAGAGAGTTTGCAGGCTGATATCATTAACAGAAATTTCTAGGCTACAATTCCAACCATTAATGCACTATTTTTCTTCCATCTTCATTTCGGGGAAAGTTTTGCTGAGAGATTCTCAGCTCTCCAGTTCCAAATTTCCCCAGCCAGGACTCACACACCTCAGTCAATCAGTAACGTGTGTCACCTGCTTTTTATGGTGGTCCCAAATCCCGCCCCCCCAATGACAGAATTATCAACTACGTTGACAAAGGAAGCAGCTACTTGTGACTGACTGTCAGTTTAATAATAACAGGATGCAGCAAAATGCTTAGACTGCAAATCCATGACTCAAAGGCTGCCCCATCACATGCCAACTTTACTTATTTTAAGGCCAGCTTTACTCTGTGATTACTGTCGCCTTCCTGCCACTGAAGCAATTTTTAAAGAAAAGATTTTTTTCCAGCTGACTCGATAAGAGTTCCAGCATGAAGAATGAATAGAATGTAGAAGAACAGCTTATGGAAGCTTTAAAAGAGGGCAGAAACTAGCTGGATTTGTTAAAGCACGTTGATGAGAGGAGCTTCTGAAGCTGATCCTTCAGAATACAGGATGGACTGAAGAAATCAGCTGAAATTAAACTTACGCAGCATATTCATCTTTGAAAGTTTGGACTCATTTTGATGTTGTCCAGTGTAAATCTTGCTCTGATATGAACATATGAATTAGCAGGAGAAGTAGGCTATTTGGCCCCTTGTACCTGCTCCGCCATGCAATAGGATCATGGTTGATCTGTTTGTGTCTTGAATTCCACGCTCCCATCTACCCCCGATAATCTTTGATTCCCTTGCCTAACGAGAATCTATTTACCTCTGCCTTAAAAATATTCAATGACTCCGCCTCCACCATCTTCTGAGGCAGAGAGTTCCATAGTCGCACAACCTTCTGACAGAAAAAAATTCTCCTCATCTCTGTTCTAAAAGGGCATCCCCTAATTTTAAAACGGTGCCCCCTAGTTCTGGACTCCCCCACAAGAGGAAACATCCTTTCCACATCCACCTTGTCAAGACCGTTCAGGATCTTATGTACTTCAATCAAGTCTCCCCTCACTCTTCTAAACTCCAGTGAAAACAAGCCCAGTCTGTCCAACCTTTCCTCATAAGACAACCCGCTCATTCCAGGTATCAATCTAGTAAACTTCCTCTGAACTTCCAACGCATTTACATCCTTCCTTAAGTAAAGAGACCAAAACTGCACACAGTATTCAAGATGTGGTCTCACCAATGCCCTGTATAACTGAAGCATAACATCCTTACTTTTATTTTCAATTCCTCTTGTAATAAAGGATAGCATTCCATTAGCCTTCTTTATCACCTGCTGTACCTGCATACTAACCGTTTGTGACTCCAGCACGAGAACACCTAGATCCCTCTGCACTTCGGAATTCTGCAGTCGTTCTTCGTTTAAGTAATACTCTGCTTTTTTAAATTCTTCCTGCCAAGGTGAACGACTTCACATTTTCCCACATTATCAAGTGCAGTAATCTCTTGTTGATGCTGTTGGTGTATGTACAAACTCACAACCCCAGTGTCCTGTTTGACACTGAGTTGAGTTTCAAATTCCACCTCGGATCCCTCGGTGAGAGTGCTACTTCCACCAGCTCCGGAATACCGCTTCCTTCGGCCTTACATTACTCCCGCTTGAAACACTGAGCCACTGGAATCAACTCCAGTTGTGACGTCTCCAACACTTTTGTTACTGAGCTTACATAAACCCCAACTCATCCAAAACTCCACCACCTACCCTACCCCATCCTAAATCTGCTCACCTGTTACTCCTGTCCCACTAACATGTACTGGTCTCCTTGTACCCCAGCTCATTGAGTTCAAAAATCATCACCTTTGTTTACAAATCTCTATATGGCCTCTTACCTCTCTAACGCTGAGTCCCAGCTCACAACTTTTGCTCTTCTGGCTCTGATTGACATGCATCCCCTCCCTGCCTCCTCTACTCCAATGGTAGCACAGCCCACAGCTTCACACTCCCACTCTGCAATTCCCTTCCTATATCCTGTTACCTTGTTGCCTTTCTCCCAGTCTGCATAGCCTCTCCAATACCTACTTCGTTGACCATGCCTTTGGCCATCTCCCTTAACTTTTGCAACTCATGCTTACAGTCTGATCCTACTTGTGACCTTTCTTTATGTTAAAAACCATGGCCTATAAATTCACCCGCGCTGGCCTGTGCTGGAACAGGTGGGCCCAAGGTGCACTCAATATTGGCCTTGGGCCTCATTAATATCAGACAGCTCAGGTGAAGAGCTCAGGAATTTTAGGCTGGGGCAGCGGCAGTGGTCTGCAGTTTGTATTAAAAAGGGGGGGGGAAGTGATTGGGAGAGTGAAGTGGGGGTGGCAGAGAGAGGGTCATAAGGGAGACCGGGTGGGGTGGAGGAGTGGTGATGTTGATCAGACCTCAGGACACTGTTCCGATGGGGAGCCTGCTTGTGATTAGCAGGGAAAGAGTGAAAAATGGCTGTAGCAGGCCCCAAGCCCCGGCTACAGCTTCCTGAGTGCCTTTAATGTAAGACAATATTCCAAATGGCAGTTGTGGCTTAACAGGTAAACACTCTTGCCTTTTGAGTCAGAACATCATGAGTTCATACCCCATTCGAGAGAGTTGAGCACATAATCTAGGCTGACACTCCAGTACAGTACTGAAAGAGGGCAGCGCATCAGAGATATGATCTTTCAGATGGGATGTTAAACTGAGGTGCCATCTGCCGTCTCAGATTGATATAAAAGAACCCTTGGCACTATTCTGAAGAAAAGCAGGGGAGTTAGAAGGGTTTGTTGGGGGGTGGGGGGTGGTTGGGGAGCAGGGGAAGAAAAATGCTGTGCAACAGAATCCTCTTGAATTTCTAAACCAGGATCTTCATCCTTCAATAGAAGGAGGAGCTGATTAACAGTTTGTTTGAAGCTTCGCTTGCACGAGAAAAACCTTCAGCTGCAAGCAATTACTACTTGGCTTCCTAATCCAGTGTGCTGTGTATGGGCATTACAGACTTCAGCGTCTGGCAAACTATCAGAGGCTTGCGTGCAGACCATGGAGAATTCCCCTGAAAACACCAAGGGAAGTATTAGAGGAATTTCCAGGGAAATGCTGTTGTTGAACTACAAGCTGGCAGGATGTCAATAAATCCTGAGGCCAATCACTTTTTCTTAGCCTGCCTGCATGTTCCACATTAGGCCTTATTAAAAGGGATAACGTACTGAATCATAGGGCGTGAGCTATAGTAGTCATTCCATCAAGGCCACTCAAAGTGGTTCCTGATGGACTGGTCTGACAATGCGCCGAATCAGCCGTATTCATTGAACAGACCGTTACTTGGAATAGACCTTCAAATGTGCAACCCCACTGAGTCTAAAAGTGGTCACACATGCCCAGTAAGAAAGCTTGGAAAGAGGAAAAGCCATTTGGCCCATTAAGCCTGCTGCTTTCCCAGTCTATGGGTGACATCCTTAGTCATAAACTAGGTCCTGCTAAACTTTCTATACTCTCTTCCTCATTCCCATATGAATCAAATAGGAGCATAGGAACAACAGGAGGCCATTCAGCCCTTCAAGCCTGTTCCACCAGTAAATTAGACCATATCTTAACTCCATCTACCTGCCACGGTTCCATAATGCTTAATACCTTGGGCATATTAATACATCTATTAACATCTCCAGAACATTCAGTTCCTTTGTTTGACAGGTATTGATTCTTTTTTAAAGGTGTCACTTTTTCCGTGACTCTGTTTCAATTCACTTTTTTAAATGGAAGCAAGGGGAATCCTGCTTGTGTTAAGACGTTTGAAGCCTTTGAATTTTAAGTAGAAAGATTAGGTCAAGGTATCATGGGGTTATTATAACAATAAGTCAAATCAAAACATTTCAAAAAGTCACTTGCAGCTCAAACCAGAAATCAAGAGTGATGGTCAAAGAGTTGAGGCCAAGTTGAAGAAGTATATTTTAAATCTTATTCTTAGCCTGTTGCCCTTTAGTTAAACTCCCAATCCACTCTGCTACCGAAGTCAGTTCAATAGTCATATTTATTGCTTACTGCTTTCGTGAGGCAAATAAGTTGACCTGAATTTAAGGTTAGGGTCAGAGAGACCTTTTTTTGTTAAAAAGTACTATATTATCCATATGTAGAGTAAAGCTCCCTATATACAACTCCAATCTCACCCCAGTACTGCTGTGAATTGTCCATTTCACATACCAGCTAACCTTATGGCCTCACTGGATGTGATTTTTCATTTAGTGCAAATTCTAGACAGCTTTGTAGTGCAGGTTGGTGCCCACTTGAAACGGGATTAAGACTGCCCCAGCCTAATTTCACATTAGATTCTTGCAACTGGAAGACAAAGAAACTTTCATTCTTATAAGCTGAACCAGAAAAACCCACCTCCTCAAAAAATAATTTTTATGTATGTTTAGAATTGCTTATGTAAAGTGGTCAGCAAATCATTTTGTTTATTTGTTTAGAGATACAGCACTGAAACAGGCCCTTCGGCCCACCGAGTCTGTGCCGACCATCAACCACCCATTTATACAAATCCCACATTCCTATCACATCCCTACCACCTACCTATACTAGGGACAATTTACAATGGCCAATTTACCTATCAACCTGCAAGTCTTTGGCTGTGGGAGGAAACCGGAGCACCCGGCGAAAACCCACGCGGTCACAGGGAGAACTTGCAAACTCCGCACAGGCAGTACCCAGAACTGAACCCGGGTCACTGGAGCTGTGGTGCTAACCACTGCGCCACTGTGCCGCCCACATTTTCATGGCATTAAATCAAGATCACAAATCCAACCTGCTTTAGAAGAGTTGGGAGAGGAGAGTAACAGAGAACAGAGAAAGGCAGAATAAAGAGAGACAGAAAGAGCACGGAATGAGGCCCTTTGATCCATTGTGCCTGTGCTGACTGTTTGAATAAACTATTCAATTCGCCCCACACTCTTGCTCTTTCTTCTCATAGCTCTGTAATTCTTTTGCCTTTTTCAAGAAAAATATCAAATTGCTTTTTGAACATCAGTTATTCAATCTGCTCTCACCACCCTTTCAGGCAGTACATTACAGTTTGTAACAACTCACTGTGTAAAGCAAAGTCATCTAAACTCTACTCTTTGCTAGTTATTGTAAATCTGTTTCCTCTGGTTACTGACCCAGCCATTAGGAGTGAGAGAGGAGTGATTCAAGTCAAAGAAAGAAATGAGAGCTGTAGGGTCATCCTTTTTAATGGCAGAAGTATCTCAATTTTCCTCATCAGTATCTGTTCTGTGAGTATCATATGGCAGAATACCTCACCACCAGAGCTTTCAAACAAGCACCAAGACATAGCTTGGCTGGTGGAGAGAAGGGCCTTCCCCATCTGTTCCTTCATGCACACCCGGAGTCTCAGTGCCACCGCATACTGTCCTAAAGGAAGCTACGATGGGGAAGAGACAGTCGCCTACCTCTGGAATGCACCTTTGCAAGAAAGGTCTGGAAAGAGATGTAGCGGTTGTGTCGAGGTTCATCCTGAGCAACTCTGTTATGCTCTATGGGCTGTTCCTATGAATACACACAGAGATAAATATCAACTGCTTCTGGAGGACCATCAACTCGCTGAAAGACTCTATTTGGTCTGCTTGAAACTTTCTGGTCCTCCAGTGCAATGAGCTGCCCACCCGCAACCAACTGTTGCAGACTGGCATATTCCAAGGTCTGGCACTAAGTGTTGAGAGACGCACTAAAGCTTGGGGTAGCCACCTCAAAGCTCAATGGGGAAAGGCCACAGTCTAAGACCCTTCTGCCATTGTACACCGAGGGGCTGGAACCCATGCAAAACCCCTTGGGCTGTATGCATCAGAGAATACTTGACATGAAATGCAAATACATATTGTAAATATAACCTGTATGTGTAGTGAGGCATCTCAGCATGCCACGTACTATAATTGACACAAATTGAACTGTATTGCACTTTATGCAATGTCAAATTTGAACTGTTATGTAATATACTTTTACAATTTTTATGAATAAAGCATATTTTTTGAAAGAAAAATCTGGAGTGTCTTTCACATGCACATATCAAATTAAAAAGCCATCCGAATGTTTAGTTAAACTTCATCTTTTTCACATGTTCTTTATTTACACAATGGGCCAGAGATCAGAGAATGTTGAATGCACAAACGAAATGTGAAATAATAAGTACAGATGCAACCCATAGGCATTTTTAGTATCCCCTGGACAATTTTTTTAAACACTCATATATTTGTGCTGGCAAGCATGAAAATGCCAAAGCTGACACTTCAGTTGCAGGTCAATAGAAACAATAGAGAGTTTACCTCAGAAAGCCAGGGATTCCATACTCGGAAAATGCAAGGCTCTTTTAATAAGAACCAGGATCTCATCACACATGACATACTCAGATCCGTGCAGTACTATTTATCATACGGAGTGGAATCCTGTTTAACACAATGTTTATACTGAAGGGTGGTATTGCAACTGCAGAATTCTGAGGTGCAGAGGGATCTAGGTGTTCTTGTGCATGAGTCACAAAAAGTTAGTATGCAGGTACAGCAAGTCATAAAGAAGGCTAATGGAATGTTATACTTTATTACAAGAGGAATTGAAAATAAAAGTAAGGATGTTATGCCTCAGTTATACATGGCATTGGTGAGACCACATCTTGAATACTATGTGCAGTTTTGGTCTCCTTATTTAAGGAAGGATGTAAATGCATTGGAGGTGGTTCAGAGGAGGTTTACTAGATTGATACCTGGAATGAGCGGGTTGTCTTATGAGGAAAGGTTGGACAGACTGGGCTTGTTTTCACTGGAGTTTAGAAGAGTGAGGGGAGACTTGATTGAAGTATATAAGATCCTGAACGGTCTTGACAAGGTGGATGTGGAAAGGATGTTTTCTCTTGTGGGGGAATTCCACAACTAGGGGGCACTGTTTTAAAATTAGGAGTCACTCTTTTACACAGAGATGAGGAGAATTTCTTTTTCTCGGAGGGTTGTGCGACTATGGAACTCTCTGCCTCAGAAGGTGGTGGAGGCGGGGCCATTGAATATTTTTAAGGTGGAGGTAGATAGATTTTCGTTAGGCAAGGGAATCAAAGGTTATTGGGGGTAGATGGGAGCGTGGAATTCGAGACACAAACAGATCAGCCATGATCTTATTGAATAGCGGAGCAGGCTCGAGGGGCCGAGTGGCCTACTTCTGCTCCTAGTTCGTATGTTCGTATGTAAGACTGTCTAATCCCCTGATTATACTGCAGGGCAATATTTATGTGACTACCTAGTACTGCAGGTATTTACCCATGCAGCAATGTTGCAGGCTTGTTTAATATCCTTTTCACACTGTGCAGCAATAGCGCAATCTAATTTCTCATTTATACTGTGGATCGATAATGCAGTCTGTCTAATTCCTTGTTTATAACATAGAGCTATATCACATGCCCATTTAATACCCCATTAATACTGAGGAGTGATACTGTAATTCTACATAATGCCATTTTTATGCTGTAACGTCTTTCCACTGCAAGTGTTTCTGCAATATGATGGGGCTGCTACTGCTCTCACTTTGACCCATTTACATCTGGACAGATTCACATTAGTGACAATGAAAGTGTTGTGCTTGCAACTTTAGCACTGGCTCCAGAGCTACTCACAGAGTCTTGTTTATATTACATCACTGGCAGTGACTATCAATTGCTTCAGCAAGGTGCAATATAGTGCCAGCCTCATCTAGTTTGCTCTCCACATCCTTTCTGATATTAGAACTACTTCTTTCCTCTCTTTGCACAGGACATTTTTTTTTTCTGGCCTCACTTAATTTAAGTGTCTGCCAGAGAGCAGTAATTGATGTTCAACAAATCATTAATAGCCCAGCAATAAAACATCACCATGTGTTTAACAACACTCCAACATCGTTGCTATAAATAAGTAGCATGTCTTCAATCAAAGTGATCTTTTAATCGCTGTATTAACTATCTAGTGACAATTCAGTAAAACTGTAAATACAGGACTGTAACCTACTCACAAGTTTCAGGGGTTGTTGTACAATAGGCGTTATTAATCCATCACACACATTGGGCTCAGCTCTTAGCTATCAAATCTCAGTACAATGACATAGCTTTCTTTAACCCATTGGCAGCCATCTTTCTCCTCTTCTCAGTTGGCACTTAACTATTCACACACATACTGTGAAGCTAAGACTGTCAAGTTACCAGGAGATTAATTACTCTAAAACTAATAATACATCTAATTATTTATCTATTTCCAACTTGCCAGCTCCTTTGTAGCCCTGTATGATTCAAAAGCTTTTCTGGATGGGCCGAAGGGCCTGTTTCTGTGCTGTATAACGCTATGACTCTAAAGCTGTCCATGGAATTTGGCTCATTCAAAAGAAGGAAATTAAACTGGAGAAGCTGGGGTTGTTCTCCTCAAAACAGGGAAGGCTAAGACGAGATTTGGTAGTGGTGTTTAAAATCTTGAAGGGTCAATAACTGGGGGCACAGATTTAAGGTGATTGACAAAAGAAGCAGAGGTGACTTGAGGGAAAATTGTTTTTACACAATGAGCGGTTAGGATTTGCAAGGCACTGCCTGATAGGGTGGTGGAAACAGATTCAATAGCAGCCTTCAAAAGGGAATTGGATAAATATTTGAAGGAAAAAAAATTGAAGGATTACGGAGAAAGAGCAGGGCAGTGGGACTAATTGGACTGCTCTTCGGAAGGGCCAGTGCAGACTTGATGGACTGAATGGCGTCCTGCTGTGTTGTACTATACAATAACTCCACAAAAACAGCCTCAAACTCAACATTTTCTAAACATTTAAAAATGTAAATATCATACTTTTTACTCTTGGTTTTAAGAATGCAAACATGTGTCAAACTGGATAGTGACTCTGCACAATGAATGGCCCAGTTGATGGTCTCAGCAGCTGGATAAGATCCAGGCTAGTGCAGACACGATGGGGTGAATGGCCTCCTTCTGTGCTCTGACAATTCTGTGATTCTGTGATATGGATGGTACCTTAGGGATTATAGCATAGATGTTAGTCCTGGGTCAGTCATCATCTTTTTCCTTATAATTTCTCTCTCTCTCTTTTGCCTAATTTTATTAATGCAACCCTGCTACTTCCTCCTATTCACAGAATCATACAGAACAGAATGTGGCTATTCGACCCATCAGGTCTGTGCCAGCTCTTTGCAAAAGCTATCCATATTAGTCCCAATTCCCCACTCTTTGCCCAAAGTTCTGCAAATTTCTTCTTTTTGATGTGAACATTCCAACTGTTTTCTCAAATTAAAATCGATCTTTTATCTTCCTCCAGTTCTCTCCCTTCAGTTGGGAGTTGGGAACAAGTTCCAAAGTATTGAGTATCCATTGATTCAAAATGGCCTTTAAAGGATAGTTTTGCAGCATTCAGTTTTAAGAATGATGCCGTATGTATGCATGCATCAATCTGGGAAGTTACTGAGAGATAAGTATCGCAATTGGTGGTCCCAAGAGCTGGCCAAGGCCCAGGGTGGTAAACATGTGGTGCTGTAAGGAATAGCCTAGATGTTAGTGCTGGTGATGTTAGTGGGTGAACCTTTAATGCTCAATCTGTTCTTTTAATACACAACCCAAGATAGTGGACAGAGGAATGTCATACAAGCGTGTTCAGCATTTGCCTGCTCATAGCACCAACGGTGATTTCTATTCTTAAATGTCTAAAACAAATCGTTTAATGATATGGAAGAAATTAACTTGGAAAAGGAAGAAATGATGGTGGAAAGAAACTGTAGAGTGGCAGGGGATGAGAGATTGGCTGGGTGGGGAGTGAGGGATTGTCAGAAGCAAAATAAGTCAGTGTAAGGTCAGGACTTTGGCAGCAATAGTTATGACTACAGAATATCATCATGCTCTCAAAACACATTAGCCTTCACACCAGAACAATAACTCACACCATTGCTGCAAATTCATTAAGAAATAATCTGCAGTTGATAACTGCTAAATGCTACATTCACTATATACTACAATGCATTAGCTCTAGTCTTTACCATTCCCAGCTTCCTTTTCCGTCCTACCAACTACTTCATCTGACTCCTTAGGGTGTTGTCACAAAGCTTACCATAGGAAACAACAGAAGTCGATTGTGTTGAAAGTCATGGGAAGATCATGCGGACAAGGAGAGGCACTGCTCAAAATGGCTCTCACTGGTGACTTGACCAGAACAACTCATGCTATGGTCAAGGTGGAACCACAGAGAATGGATTCAAACAAGGACTAACGGGACACAAAAGGCTGATTGCAATGACATGTTTGAGTACCTTAGAGAAGAAAGGGAGCAAGAGCAGTTGTTAGAGAGGTTCAATGGATTAATGATGGGCTTTTTGAGCAGGACTGTGTTGAGGGAAATTTAGAAAGGCGGGAGAATGGAGAGTAAGGAAAGGGAACTTATTACAATATTAGCTAGCACTGGGCTAAGGGAAGGTATCTGTAAGGTTAGGAATTGGGCTGGGAGGAAATTGAGAGTCCAGGAGATTGGTCTTATAGAGATTAAGGACTGAGTGAGGAGGGTGGCGAAATAAAGCTACAGAGGGATAAGAGGTCAGCGGCTAGGTGGTGATAGGGAGGAGGGGACAGAGAAGGAGGATTCTGAGGCAGGAGAGGAGGGGAGGCTGAAGCAAAGATATGGAGGAATAGATGGCTGAGCAGATAGTTATCTTGATCAGTGAGATTAAAAATTCCATGGCCTCCTCACAGTGTTGAAAGTGAGAATTGGGGTGAGGGAGGAATTGGGGGGGGGGAGGGGGGTGAAAGAACAGGGTCAAAGAACATGGTTTGTTATTAAGGAGAGTCTGATTTTGTCCTTACCCTCTAGAATGATCCCAGAGTTGTTGAAGGATTTGCCTGTGAAGAGGAAGGCTCATTAATGCTTAAGGTGATCCATCCAGATCTGGCAATGAATGACTAAGCTAGTCTATCACCAAGTATGGTCAAGCCTGTGACCATAAGCTACAGGCATGCAGAGAAGGAAACTTTACTGGGGGAATGGTGGGATTGGAGGCTGTGAGAAAGAAGGAGACGACAAGTTATTGAGAGCACAGGTAAGGCAGGTGTTGAACGGGTCAACAATGGTGTGACATTATTACAGATGGAGGAGAAAAAGTTGGGAGTCTGACAGTGTGTTAGAAAGGTGGCAGTTTTCTTCCAGGATCAGAGACTGGTGTTACGGAGCTGGAGATTGGCAGGGAAAAGTGGATGTTGCCCTATGTTACAGAAGTGACAACAATTTAGGAGTATTTCATTGGCTGTGAAGCACTTTGGGATTCCCTGAGAACATGTAATGCATGGCATAATTGCAAATTATTTCTTCTAAGCACCAGGAAGGTGATTGGGAATGGCATTGACTTTGAGAGAAATCTCAGAGATGGAAAACTCTGCAAGGTGACAAGGTCAAGGGTTAGCCATGGGTGTGGGTGAGGAACTTCATATGCGGGATGTGGAGAAATTTAGGAGAAGGGGCTAGAGGAATTTAGGTGAACATTGAAATCACCAAAGTGTTGTCATTTGGTGCAGAGGCTAAGCGAGGATAGAACGGCAAAGAATTTGGACGGGAGTTCCTCGAGGACTTGGGAGCAAGTAGAGAATACGAACTATGAAGGAGAGGTGAGATGGATTGTCAAAGGTGAGGTGCTCACAGGAAGAGAAGATGCCAGAAGGACAGGGAAAGATGAAACCCCTGGATGATAAAGACCTTGCCACAGCAGTGGCAGTTTTGCTGGGAGACCTTGCACTTAAAGCCCATTAAACATAGCAAAATTCCTTGAGTTGCTTTACTGAGGTAGGATTAGACACAGAGCATGAGCTTGGGAGGAGTGTGATAAGAGGTGACCAAAAGTACAATCGAAAAGGTAGGTTTCGAGGGGGCTTTTTGAGGAGTTTAAAAAAGAATTCCAGAGCGCTGGAGCATGATGATTGAAAGTTGTACCAACATTGGCAAAGGGGAGGGATGGTTGACACATAGAAGGAGAGAGTCAAAATAGTGAATGGCAAATGTTGCTTTGCTGCATCTCTAGGGGAACTGACAGCCTTCTGGTACCTTATGGTCATTCTTCATAGTGGAACCTAGGTAGGGCAAGTTGGCAGGCTATTGGACTATCGGGGTAACTTAGTCGAGACCAATCCTGTCCTTCCAACATTCCAGCACTTCTCAGAGAGCATGACTTGCTGAATCATAATCAGGAGCAGGAACGCTAGCTGATCTTCTACTTAATATAATTCAGTCACACACTGTCTCGGGCACTGGGTGAGTGGTTTTGAAATTTTATTTGAAGTATACAGGTGGAACAGAATTGTTCAAAGGGTTGCCTGCACTTATCGATTTATTTATACGCTTATCTATCTATCCATTTATTTATCTTACAGAATATATCCCTATTTGCCTACCTATCTGTCTGCCTTTCCATCTCTGTCTATCACTGTCTCTATTTATCTATCCATCCGTCCATGCATGTTTCTGTCTATCTCACTCTATCTATGTTCCGAACTCTTTCTCTCTCTATTTCCATCTTTCTATCAGTGACAGTTCAGGAGGCAGTCCCTGGAAAAGTTCCTACCAGTGACAGGGTATACCCATAGAATTACCTTTCCCTTAAATTCCAGATGAAACCAGATCAAAAGTGTCACACCACAAGTTCTTCAATGACCAACTACTTCTGGTTTGCTGTTATCTTCAATGTTCATTTTTAAAATTGACATTACAGTCTACGTTATGAAGGACTGAGAAACCCATTCTAGTTCATCCCACATTATAATTAGATCTTAGTCCTCTAACCTACCATAAATCACCCTGAGGCAGTCACTGTGAACATACAAATCAACCAGGCTGTAAAGAATAAGTTGGAGAAGCAAAACCTACTGCACTCTTAGGATCAATCTTTGGTCTCTCCATGGCAATAGTAATGCAGTTCAGGAAGATAATGACCAGAACAATGTGGTCGAACATCTTGTGTGAAATAATTTTGCTGCAAATGAGGCGGATCCTGAAAAAGAAAAATATCCATTTACCCTTTACACAGAACAAATACGGTAAGTCACGCGCATCACCCCACAACCAGTGACCAAACTGAGTAGACATTGCCTGACTCTATAAGTTCAAAATCCTGCAGGTTTTTGATTGAGTAAAGAATAAAGAGAAACTATTTCCACTGGCAGGGGAGTCAATAACCAGAGGGTACAGATTTAGGTAACAGACAAAAGAACCAGAGGCGACATAAGTTGCAGCGAGTCGTTGTGATCTTGAATGTTCTCTGCTTTGAAGGTCTGGCTGTGGACTGCACCATATCGGCATTGACAGCAGCAGTCTATCTGGCTGTTTGATTGGAAATAGCCAGGGCGCTGGCAGAGTGGCAAGGGTGGAAGGACGAATGCTGTTTTCCTGAGAAAGGACAACAGGTTTGTTCTCCGTGGAGCTACTGGCTGGTATGACATCTCAGCAACCTGAGTAATCTGTTGGAAGACAGATTGCTGGACTTCTCTGATGCCCTGCACGCCCCTTTGCACAGTGTAATCCACAGCCATGATGGCAACAGTCTGAACTTGCATGGCAGTAAACTGAGCTTGCCTGACGGCAGTCTGAGCTTCCGCTGCAGCACTCAGATATTGGGTGGCTGCTGCTTGTGCTGCAATGGAAGCTGAGACTCGGCCATCAGCCGCTGCATCATGGTTGGGTACACAAGTGTGCAAATGGAGTTGGCCACCACTTCAATGCTGGAAGCTTGACACCATCTAGGACAAAGCAGCCCACTTGATTGGCAACCCATTCATCACCTTAACATCTACTCTCTCCACCACCGGCACACTGTGGCAGCAGTGTGTATCATCTACAAGATGCCAAGGCTCCTTCAACAGCACCTTCCAAACCTGCGACCTCCAGTACCTCGAAAAGAAGAGCAGCAGGTGCAAGGGAACACCACCATCTGCAAGTTCCCCTCCAAGTCTCACACCATCCTGATTTGGAAATATATCACTGTTCCTTCACTGTCACTGGGTTAAAATCCTGCAACTCCCTCCCTTAACAGCACTGTGGGTGTATCTACACCGGACGGACTATAGCAGTTCAAGAAGGCAGCTCACCACCACCTTCTCAAGGGCAATTAGGAATGGGCAATAAATGCTGGCCTTGCCAGCAATGCCCACATTCCATGTATGAATAAAAACAATGTGCAAAGGCACTTTACAAAAAGGGGACTGGACCGGAAGCAGGAGTCTGTGAGGAGGTGACTAAAGGTATAGTTGGAGAAGGAGATTTTGTGGACGTTTTGGAAGCAGGAGAGAGGTGGCGATATGGAGGATTGTAGAAAGTGAATTCCAGAGTTCTGGGGCATGATGATTGAAGGCACAGCCACTGACTATGAAGTAGAGGTAAGGGGAATGGGAAAAACAGGGAATTGGAAGGTGCAAGCCGAGAGATAAGGTTGGAGGAATGAAGAGGAAGGCCAAGATTTATAGACAATGCTGAGGATTTTGAAGCCTTACACTGAGAATTGGAGAGCCAATGGAGGTTGGCGAGGTCCAAGGTGATGAGAGGTGAGGACTTAACAGGATGTGAGCAGAGGAATTTTGAATGTGCTGAATGTTAATGTCTAAGTTCTGCTACTGGATGTTAAATACCTAACAGTAGAAGGTAATAGGATGAACAGGTGTTGGGTGTTGATTAGTTAATTGTACAAAAATGTATTTATAAAGAAGAGCCAGCCAACACTGGCTGGGTGTTGTTAGGAGTGGAGAAGTAAGCTCTGTGGCAAGCAATAAACAGTCTCCACCAAAGCATCCTAGTCTCAGTGTCTTCTTCACAAACAGGCTTGGACATTTCTCTGACGCCGAAGTTTGTATAGGGGGATCCCTAAGAGGGTGATACAGAGCATTAGAGAAGCTGAGTCTAGAGATAATGGAGTAAAGATCTGATGAAAATTCACAACCTGAAAGGTTGGACAGAAGTTTTTGGAGGAAGCTGAAGTCCTGCTGTTAGGGGCAAAAGCGGGATCTGACCCTGCTCCAAGAGGCAGCAGGACTGAGGGGTGACATTTCGCCGGTGGCAGCCAATTTATAGGCTGTCCTTGGGACTGCCATCCAATTGAGGATGGTAGCCCACCCCCAAGAGGCTGGCAGCTCAGTAGCCTCACCGCTAGCAGTGGCTGGTGCTGAGGCTGTAGCTCCAGGATGAGGCCATCTCAATGGCAAGGTGCCCTTCAGTGTCTTTGAGGAAGCTGGGGCCAGGCAGGCAGGCGCAGGATGACCATTGCCACCAAGGGCCCCTTCTGTGGGCTATGGAGTGCCCATAAAGGAAAATCCCAGCCCCTGGGAATCTACTGGTCTCCCCATGTAGTGGCAGGCCCTTTTGCCCACTGGTGGGAGATGGCCCATAATTGGGCCATTAAGTGGGTCAATTGGCCACCGGGTGGGTGGCTGTGCCATTAAGGTTCCCACTGCTGGCAATATCCCATGGCAGCTCTCCTGCCTCACAGTCCTTCTCCAATTGGCTGGGAAATTCAGCCCATCAACTCTGTTTCTCTCCCCACAGATGCTGCCTGACCTGCTGAGTTTTTCCAGCATTTTCTGTTTTTAATTTCAGATTTCCAGCATCTACAGTATTTTGCTTTTGTATTGTTGTCAGATAGTACACTTAGCCATTACTGAAAATCTGTCTACATTCCACAGCTGGATAATTGTTATTTCTACAGGTTAACTAGCTTGTTAAATAACTGAGAAACATGAAAAGGAACTTTATTATGACTGACCAGTTTTTTTATTGGCAACAAATTTGTGTTGCATTAGACTAAATGCAAAAAGACTGCATGAACCAACGGTGCTGATTAGTGTACATTAAGAACTATAAAAGAATAAAGGCTTTACTAAGAGAGTGGTGAGAATGTGGAACTGGCTACCACATAGAGTAGCTGCAACAGTAATTGGTTTTTGCTGTAAATTCTATGTAATGCTATGTAAGATATTAATCCCATCTCTGCAAACTATTAAAGATCTAATTCTAGTTGTGTTTGACCATACTACACACTCCAGCAATTTTTACAAGCTGCACTCATTGATGATGGAGAGCATCCAGGCCACAATAAGTGCATTTCTGAAGCTACCTTCTGAGCCCTGGAAATGGTGACTCCTCACAAACCCAAGAGTCTAACCCCATACTGCAACTGGCAATTAAGATACTTCATGAATGGAGTGAACTTTCTTTTAGAACTTGATCCAAGAGACAAACAAACCTTATGCCACATATAGCACAATGTAATCTTTTTCCCGTTTCTGCACTCACTGCAGGACAAAGTAATTAATGGCCTCAATGTTCTTGCATGTTTAAAAAAAGTCTCCACTTTTAAATATGGATGAGTTCTGAAGGATTATCACTAGTTTTTTTTAACCTTGTGTATTATTCTTTATTTTATCCTTGCATTTCAGTTTATTTCTGCAAGTTAATGTGTACTGATAAGATATTAGAGAAACTGCCTTTCTCTCCCCTAAGTATTGGAAGACTGCCCAACAATGCTGAGCGACTTTTGCACCCTTCCTTTCTTAAATCACTGGTTTCATTGACAAACTAATTATATAAATAGAACAAAAAACATCCAAGGAGCCCTTGGAAGAGTTGCTTTTACCTTTCCCCCCACCTGGGTGCTGAATGAACATAAGTGGAGATACAGACAATAACACAAAACTCTGCTGCCATGTCTTAATTTGCATCAAGTCCAGTTCACCCATCATCCCTGTGCTTGCTGGCCTTCATTGGCTCCCAGTCTGGCAACACCCCGATTGTTTTCAAATCTCTCCATGGCTTTGCCCTACTATATCTCTGTAACGTCCTCCAGCCCTCCCACCCTTTAAAATCTCTGCATTCCTCAAATTTTCACCTCTTGCATATCCCCAATTACCATTGCTCCAACATTTGCGGCCATGCCTTCAACCATTAGGTCCTAACTGGAATTCCGTCCCTAAACCTCTCTGCTTCTGTACTTTGTCACTTCAAATTGCTTTGTTGAACAATAATTTTCTTTAATCCACTGACTGGAGATCTGAATTTATATTTTTGAAGAAAGTTAAAAAAGAACAGATTAAAAAAAATGACTTTGCTAGCAGCTTAAGATGACCACCTAATTTGCAACACTGTATCCTACATTGCAAGGCTTGTGAGGAGGGAGATGAAATGTCTGCTCATATCCCAGCAAGAACCAAGATACAGGAAGTTTAAGAGAACTACTTGTTCTTTTTAGCAAGACAGAAATACTGCTAACTGCTATGTTTGAATCACTAAGTGACTGTCATGACAAGCCTCTCCCATCTGTGGTTTTAAGTTGGTGTTTTCTCAGCAGCAAAGGAGAAGCTTCTGGGCTCTGACACATGCAGACCCAAGTGGGAGTCCCTCTCACTCTCTCTCCCCATTCCAGCTTGCAAGTGTCAAATCCTGCTGTTGACTGACCACCTTTCAATACTCTGGCTACAATCAGAAACCCCGCTGGAGGAAATCGTCCGCGTCACTGTCTCCAAGGACCCACTGAACCTGTTATCTACCTCTTCAAATTAAAAGCCTTTGGACCACCAAATTCAGCCAAATTACCAAACTCCACAAACTGTATACCCCTTTTTTTCTATAGACTCTAACTCAACCAAACTACCTTTCCCCACTCTCAAACCTATTTGTGTGTGTAAACTTCTAGTGTGTGTACATGAGTGAAAGTTGGCACGTAGTTTATTATTTTCATTAGGTTGGTTTAGGTACAATAAAGTTAACCTCTTTCTTTTTAACTGAAGCAAACCTGTTCAATTGGTTCTTGTTATGATCATAGCAAGTAAGTAATCAAACAACTACTGAATTGGCCAGTACATCCACTTTAAGGAAGAATTAAACTTGTTGTGGTCAAACAAGGAGAGGGAAACGAGGGAAGCCTTTCGACCCCTCCTCACTTGACCGTAACCACTTTAAAGGTCCGGTCTCTGTCTCTTTAAATCCTATCTCTTCAACCAAGCTTTGGCCACCTGTCGTAATATCTCCACATGTAGCGAGGTGACACATTTTGTTTGATTACCTGGGATGTTTTAGAACATTAAAGGTGCTATATAAATGCAAGTTGTGGACTAAGAGGGCTCCTGCTATTTTTTAAACCTCTTGTTCTGCTTTTACAAAAATGAGAAAACATTTTTAATGTCTTTCTGGACATCAGCTCCTTTCACTTAACAGCATTGTTTTTAGTTTCTTACTTGGACTGTGGTGGGAAGAGGTAGAGTGACCAGCCTTCACGCTCCTTGAAACAGGGTGGCAGCTTGGCTTGAATCCATGCCCGCAACCGTGCTCTTTTACTCTGTGGAAACAAGTCGGCACATGTCAGTCCTGTTGTCCGAATTTCAGCTTTGGTTTCATTCCCATCGCTGAAAATGGAAGGGTTCACTTTAAAGGTCAGTATTGGAGGTGGTTCCTGTTTTTCAGAGAAACAAACAATAATAACAAATTCTCTTGCAATTGATTACACATAAAGTACAAGCATTTGCCATGGATTTAATGAGGACTTCAAACTCCCGAATAAGTTATCATAAACAACACAGAACAAAATGATTCCAGATTCAATCAAATAGTTTCTATGTGGCAACATCGCCTGCAACTGTCGTCCTTGAAGTACAGAAAAGTGCAGGCAAAATGATATACTGACTATTAATTTACTGAACATGCATTACTGTTAATGCATTTGGTTTGGGAAAACTGTCCGATATAACTGATTATCCTGGCAATCTACATCTCCGACACTTCACGTGGCTGTCACTTCAAATTTATTATATTTATGTAGACTGTAGAAAAACAATGAAAGAACTTGCATCAATTTTCTACTGAGGAATGTCCACTCAAAACTAGCACAGTCAGACTCATATCAGAGTGAAGCCCTTATCAACCATGGTGGGAGTTTGGGGGAGAGATACAAATAGAGGGTGACAGAGAAAGCTGCAGACAGTGAAAAAGGAGGGAAAGAGAGATTGAGAAGGAGAGATGCAGACGGAGAGAGAAATGGGAAGAGTAGATAGAAAGAGGGAGCTTCCTCTCAGCATTTCCATGTTTCTATCCAGTTTACTCTCACTGTTCTGTCTGGAGTAGAGGAGAGAGTTGATGAAGGCACCTGTAGAGAGAGAGAGTAACAGAACTTCCATTCCCTCTGTTTACACCAAGTTCAAACTCATTTCCCAGAGGAAATATTCGAACATAATGCGCAGTTGATTTCTACCAAACATTTATTTCTTGTATTTTTCAGTCACTGGTGTCACTCACCATATCAATTTCATCTTCAGTGTGTTCAAACTCAGCTCTCTGATCATCCATGTGGACCTGGTGCAGTATGGTGGCCGGGGAGGATTTACCATTACAGTCCTGGCGGTCCATCGGTGGGACACTGCTGCTATGGATACTGGGGGATCTGTGAAGACTAGGTACCTGGAGGGTGTCAGGAATGTCAAAAGAGCCCTTTATCTCCAGAGATTCCAAGCGCTGAGGGGCTGGCCCTCTCCCATTACCAGCTCGACTGGCTCTCTCATCCTCTGACCCTTCGCCTTCCTCGGAACTTTCCTTGCCATCACCTGAGAGGAGGGACTTTCGCTCGCCGGATTGATGCTTGCGCTTCAGGCTTTGAGCTCGGCCAAGGCTGTTCCAGCTTGAGCGCCGGCTGTTCCAGCTGCTGGCTGTGCTCCAGGGAGCGTAGGGGGAGCTACGTGCACTGGTCTGAAAGGAAAAAAACACTGAATTAAAAGATCAATAAACCTTACCCACAGCCCAGGCTCAGAATGGGAACTCGGGGAAGATGCTGGAGAGCTCATAATGACCAGAGGACTTGGACTCTAGCAAGGTTCAGCATACTCAATAAAAGGAGAGTGTCAGGATTTTGATCGTTGTTGCTAGAGATCAAAAGGAAATTGCATTAATTAGTCTGTTTACATAGCTAGCATAGAGAAGGAGGGAGGGAAAGAGAGAGGGAAAGAAGGAAGGAAGGCTTGCATTTCTATTGTGTCTTTCACATCTGCAGGCTGTCCCAAAGCATTTTACAGTAAATTAAGTAATTTGTTTTTGAACTTCAGTCGTTGTTGTCATGTAAGGAAATACAGCATCCAATTTTCACACAGCCAATAGTAATGTGATAATAACCAGATAATCTCTTTTAGTGACAAAAATTGGCCTGCACACCAGGGATAGCTCCCCTTCTTCAAAATAGTGCCATGCGATCTTTTACATCTACATGAGAGGGGAGACGGAGCCTCAGGTTTAACATTGCACCTGAAGGATGGCACCTCCAACAGTGCAGCACTGGAGTGTCAGCCTAGATTTTGTGCTTGGAGTGGGGAGGAGATGGGGGGTGGTGGTGGAATTTTGAACCTCCCCTGAAAAAGGCTGGGTTTGGGTCGGGTGGGATGTTACAAATCTGAACCCTGACCCCAACTCACACACTTTCAGTTATAACAGAATCAGGACAGGGAACGGGCAAACAAGCGGCTCCCAGGAGGCAGGTTGTCAATTTAAATATTATAATAAGGTTGCATGCCTCATATTTAACTACCATTTAAAATTTAACTCTGGCTGGCCTTTCCACTTGACTGCTGGATCTAGTTTATTTGCTTCATCCACCCCCTACAAGTACACACCCCCTGTCATTTCCAATCTCTTTCACGAGGCCTCCAATATACTCTGGCCTCCAGTCTTTCCCGACTCTGGCCTCCTCGATGTTGCCTGGCTCCGCACCCCAATCTTCCTTCATCTCACCCCCTGGACTCGCCTACCTTTCCTGGCTCTGGACTCTGATCTTCATTTCCCCCACCCAGCCTTCCAAATCATCCCTGGCTCCAGACTCTGATCTTCCTCCCCTATCCCCAGCTTCTTCAATCTTGCTCCCTCTGCCATCCCAGCCTCCCCGATCTGCCCCAGCTCCATTTCACTCCCTGGTGTCGAAGGCCTTGCCACCCAACAGCCAGTTAAATTCTGCAGGACTTCGGGAACCCATTCTTCCAGGTTTCCTGACCACAAACCAGCCTCCCCACCTCGGAGTTACTATCCAGCCTCACACCCTTCTCAGGGGGAAAAGCGCCACCTACTGAGCCACAGCTCACACCACTCGACAGACAGGGATGCTCTGGAGGAAAGGAGGAAGCTACTGAAACAAGACTGTGCAGTGACAAATTCCTCCTTAATTTTCATGGTCTTTATAGTCACTAACACAATACAAAGGAGAGAAGACTGCACCAGCACACTACAGCCAAACCATTGGCACTTTGTTGGTGCTGTTTCAGCACAAACCATGCACTTGTCCGTTTGCTGCAATCCCATCAAAAACAGTCTCACCTCCATGACCCCTGTAGGTAAATCTTCCCATCAACAGGTCCTTGAGAAGATTTCACTATTGTGACCATCTCACCACAATGAATGCTTTCATCACTTCAAGGACCACTTTCTTGACATAAAGAGGACAGTCTCACCATCAGGGCGTCTCTTATCGCGTGACTGTCACTATCAGAAGCTCTGCTATAAACATATCTAACAGTTATAAAGAACTACGATTAACAGTAACTCCCTTCTTAATACCTTTTCTGACCACATTGAAGGAGATTGGAAGTGAAGAGTTATTGTGTCTGAGTTACTGAGCACGGCCCCACTGAATTCACATCAACGGTGCTATAGTCATTAAGGTAAAGTGCTTCAGAAATTGTGCTATTCCGAATGTGTGGCATGCCGATATTTGAATGGTCGATAACCATTCAGCACCCAATCTCACACTGTTTGGGTGAGGTACTAGGAAGACCACCTCTGTCCAAGCCGAGTCAGCGACTTCAGAAAAAGAGGAGAGAGAATTAGAAGGAAAACTGGAGGAGGAAGAAAGTGAGCAATGGCTGAAGATTTCCTCTGAGCTACTCTCGCTCTGTCATTGTAACTTTGCTGGAGATGCCGTGGAGATAGGTTTTGCGTCACATTTCTAGCATGGTTATGGGAGTGGGAGTGGGAGAGGATTCGGTGGAAATTCCCTGGCTGGTGTCATCGGGACAGAATCAGTGACCGATGCGACTAAGTCATTTTCAAACCATGAACGACGTGATGTCTCCAGCAAGAGGGAAGGAAGAAAGAGATTTTAGTGCAGCAACCAGCGATCCACAAGTTGCAAAATGACAGCATGAACAAATTGTGCAATCCTCAAAATTTAAAGGCCCAAAAAATTCTGCTTCAGAGAAAAAGGCAAAAAGGACTCACCGGTGACTTTTGCTCGTGGTAGTTGGGGTCAATTGATACGTTGCTTCCTCTGCGGGACTCATTGTACAAATGCACAGAATCACCACAGAGCATCCCCTTTGGCGTTGGCATTGGCGTGGCGTTGGTGTGGATGATGACCGGTGGGGTCAGACTGGTTTTGACGTCCACGTGGCCATTCACTGCCATCACTGTTGGTGACAAAAGTAACATTAATGCACACTGCTCTTGACCTTTTGACGCCTGCAATTTCACCTGTTCTTTTTCATTCCTTTTGAATGTTTCTGATTACTGGCACAGGGCTGGCGTTACCACCTTGCTGAAATTTTTGAATAATAGTAGGCAAAACATTCCGAGGCACTGTGTCGCTACTCTCCGGGATCGCCCCAAAGCCTCCAGGAATTAGGGACTAATATCTGGGGCACTGTTGCAAGCAAAACCGCAGGTGAAAAATCATAAGGGCATTAAAAATAATTGCATGTTCTTTTATTTTCTTTGAATGCTTTTTGTGTATTAGTGGTAAAAGTACCACACATGGGAAAAAAAGGCTGTTTGAGGGACAGTTAAGACTTATCCAATCGGATAATGAAGTATCTGTTCGCATTCTGACTGGGTGTAGGAAGGTGGTGCATTGTGAGGATGGACATGTGGGGTGACCACTGGTAGGAGTGCAGGGGCGGGGTGATTTAATGCACCAAGTAATACAATGACACTCCAGGAAAATGTTCAACAAGAGTTGCCAACCCCACTTGTCCTCTGGGCGGGCCTTGCATGTAAGTAGTTAACTTATCAAAAGATTGTGGGTACTTTGCCCACGATATTTCATTTACTCACATTAATGAGAGGAAAATCACTAGCAGCGCATCCATGATTTTCTTTATTGTGTCCCTCCCCCTAACCAAACTGCCACAAAATATGTGCTGAGGCCTATGTGAATATCGCTCTGTAACTAGCTACCAGGGGTGCTGGAGAGTGGATCAGGGTGATGTGCTCCTTTGGAGAATCACTGAGATTCTCCCTTGTGCTATCATCCAGTCAGGAGCTGGATAATGGCAAGCACAGTTGTCTACCCAACTCCTCCAGGGCGACAGGCAATAGCACAGAAGCCGTTTGCATGTTAAGTCCTGCTGGTGGCATGAAGCTTCAAAGAGTCTGCCTTTGTTATTTTGTTGTGGGCAGTGCACTGGTCCATTAATCTGTTAAAAGACTTGGCGCCATGGAGCCGTTGGATAGGCCAGTGAGGCCGGAAAGGTGCAGGGTAGATAGGCCAGTGGGGCTTGACTTGGGTTAGAGAAAAGGGAGCAGAATGATGAGCGGGGCTGTAGCATTTCATCAACATAAACACAAATAAAACCCCACTCAAAATTTGTGACGACAGGAATTCGAGGCTTCTGGGACTTCCCAATGCATATATTTATCTTTCTATATACAAATACATATATATAGACAGATGTTTCAGGAGTTCAAGTTACATACAGATTCCTTGCCAGTTTAAAGGAATCAAAAGTGCAGCTCCGCATCAATTTCTTAATACAGTAAACATCTTCTGAATCATATTAAAAGATTATCTTCTAGTTGCTTTCAAAAATATATGGATTTGTATAGCTGTTGTCATGTTTGATTTACCAAAACCATATTGAGAAATTTCTACCTTTACTTAAAACTTATGCAGCAGCTAAACTCACATGCGGTATTTGGAAGATCCTTTTTGCTGCCACTGTCATCTTCAAGGCTCTGACAAAAAAAGTCAGCCTCCGAATCTGACTTCGATATATCTCCCTTGAGTGAGAATGAAGCAGAGACTTAAGTTACGGACGCAAAATGGTGCAGAATTCAGACACAATCTCCTCAAGTTCCCAGTCACTGACAGTAATCTTCACAAAATTAAATGCTTAGAAGAAAATTGTATTTAATAATGCAAATAAAATGTTACAATCCTTACCTCGATTATTGGAAACGTCTTTGAAAAAGGTGTTAAATAGTTTCTTTGATTTTAATCTTTGAAATTGATTTTAATTTCAGCCGTGCAACAATTATTACAGCATGCTTATTGTGAGCAGCTCATGCAGCACAGAGTGCTTCTTGTTAACCCCAAGGTAATAACACAAATTTTAAAAAATGCTAGTTTCTTTTTTTCATCTTTTGGGCCATCTGTTTCTCCTGCCCTTCCAAGCAGTATTCTTTATCTGGGAGGTAAGACAGACTTAATGACAATAAAGAACATGTGCCTTTCATAACCTCAGGACATGCCAATGCACTTTAAACCTGTGAAATACTTCTTTGAAGCGTAGTCACCATTGTAATGTAGGAAACACAACAGTCAATTTGCACACAGCAAAGTCCCTCAAACAACAATGAGATAATGACCAAATAACCTCTTTCAGTGATGCTGGTTGAGAGATAGATATTGACCGGAACTCTTCTCTTTTTAGAAATAGTGTCATTGGATCTTTTACATCCAGTTAGGAAGGCAATCTCGTGAGAAAAACGGCACCTCCAACAGCGTTTCACTAAAGTGTCAGCTTACATTTTGTACTCAAGTCTCCATCATGAGACTTAAACACACAACCGTCTGATGTAGGTTAGATGAGAGTGCTACCTACTGAGGCACAGCAGTCAGCTTTTCGAATCAGCTCTGCAAAATTCCAGGTTGAAAAACAAACATCTTGTACAAGTGTTTTTGAAGACTGAGGAAACGACTACTTGTTTCCCCACTTTTGAAGATTATTATTGTCTCCCCCACCACACCCCCCACTCTTTTTAGATGTTCCTGAGCCATGCATGCTGACACTAGGGGGCATAATGTGACTTTCTAACAGTGCCACTTAGCACTTGAGCAGGGCCAGTTGGATGGTGATAGTTCTTCCTTCCTCTCTCTCCTGGTGCTACACCACCTTCTTTCCATCTCACCGCCTAGCTGTTCATTTGCAATACTTGCATTTCTCCATTTTAATAACCTCCCTTTTCCTAGCTTCACAATTTAATGTGTCATCCAGCAGATGTTAATCCTCCGAGGTGCAGGGCAAAATGGAAATGGTGGCAGCTTTCCTCCCATGCGACAAAGAAAAATCTGCATTTATGCCTTTCATGACCTCAGGCCATCTCAAAGCACTTTAAAGTACTTTTGAAGTGTAGTCACTGTTGTAATGTAGGAAACAGGGTATCCAATTTGCACATAGTAAGGTCCCTCAAACAGCAATGTGATAACGATCTGTTAATCTACTTTATAGATGTTGCTTGAGAGATAAATATTGGCCAGAACACTGGGGAAAACTCCCCTGCTCTTTCTTGAAATAGCACCCCGAGATCTTTTACACCTGTCTGACAGGACAGAGGAGGCTTCAGTTTAATGTCTCATTTAAAAGATGACACCTCCAACAGTTTAGCACTCCCTCAGTACTGCAATGGAGTCAGCCTAGATTTTTGTATTCTAGTCTCTGGAGGGGGACTCAAACCTATAATCTTTTAACTGAGAGGTGAGACTGCAACCAACTGAGCCACAGCGGACATCACATAACTAAACACTAATGAACACCTACTTATATGAGGTACTGGATGATGTCTTTAAAAATGATTGGATTCAATTAAGTGTGTAATGGAGGGTAAAGCTATAGAAAGCATCCAAGCTCTTCAAATCAGAAAATTAAAGCTTGAATATGTATTGATCTGTTCCTAGATTCATTTGTACTCATTATACACCAAACAGTAGACTTTCCAAATCCTCACATGTGATGAGGTACTTTCAGTCTGTGAATGCACATCAGACCATGGCATGTTGGCTTCATGCTAGTTTTCCAATGTGCATGCATTCTTGCATCCTATCATGTTGTAAAGCTTGATAAAGGCACCTTGGTATGGTAAATATTTTCTATTTTTTCCCTATTCTTTTACTGATTGAAGATAGGAATTGTACATGGGAGTGCTGGGGTCAGAATGCTAGCTTAAAAAGTGCTCTGAGCTCACCCACCATTGCATCTCCTAGACTCCCAAGCTCATCACTCACCCTCTCTAGATTACTTGGTAACCAACTCATTAGTTAGATCATTAAGACTCAAATACAAGGAAAACACGAGTAATCAAAAATGTTTTTTTTGGAAGTATACATCTATCTTTAATTTTGATAGTGATCAGGCCCCAATCTTTACAATGACAGGATGTAGATTATGCCATTGAACATGTACAGTAAGTGCACACCTCTGCGTACTCACCATTTTTTAAAATAAAGGACAGGTATCAATGAATCCAAAATGTCCATGGATTTGGGCCAAAATAACCAAATTTAAGTACCTTTGTTCTCAGTTTGCGGTATCATGTGATATCACCAGCAAACATTCCAGCCAATTACCTATCGCTTGCTTCCAACATGAGTTCAGTTTATTTATGTACTTTAGACTGCTTTAGTTCATTTTGCATAAATCTTCATATGCCAGTCTGCATTTCCTATGGAGTATATTGTACAGGGCTGAATCTAAACTTGAGCGGTCATTGCGAATTCTGAATAATGCCTCAAACGGTTGCGACTACTGACCCACCTTCTATGTGGCTCTCAGTCAACCAAACTGTAATTTATTTTTAAAAAATAACATAGCATAGGCTACTAATGGCTTGTTGTAATAATTGTTGCATCAGTAATTATGCATTAAAAGACACTGGGGAGATTGTGACCTTTGGTCTTTTGTGATCCACATGTGAGAGCAATCAAAGAGATGTCGGACTTCAGACTCTCATAGCCCAACAAGAGCTGCAACAGAATAAAGTAGCAAAACAGAAAAAGACAGCCGCCCTCATCCAAGAGCACCAAAAATCTCTCTATGGCTAGTGTAGCAACACCATGGCAGCGACATACCAACATCCCACTAGGCCTCACCAACCAATCACCTAAATTTAGCTGGCAAGCAGGCAAAGAATGCACGAGGTCTACATTATTTACCTGAGGTCTTTGTTCCTGTTTGACTTTCTAAACAACAAAAAAAGGGTTTATGAAAGAAAACTTTAAGTTAATGCTAGGTAAACTATTTATTTATAGATACAGCACTGAAACAGGCCCTTTGGCCCACCGAGTCTGTGCTGCCCAACAACCACCCATTTATATTAATCCTATATTAATCCCATATTCCCGACCACATCCCCACCATTCTCCTATCTACACTAGGGGCAATTTACAATGGCCAATTCACCTAACAACCTACAAGTCTTTGGCTGTGAGAGGAAACTGGAGCACCCGGCGGAAACCCACGCAGTCACAGGGAGAACTTGCAAAATCTGCACAGGCAGTACCCAAAACTGAACCCGGGTCGCTGGAGCTGTGAGGCTGCTGTGCTAACCACTGCACCATTGTGCCGCCCCTATCTAACACAACTGCTTGTTCCATTATATTCTGAAGGACTTGGGAGATGCACAGGAAATACGGGTGCTCAGAGGAAACTGTGTTGAGTTTGCTTAGATCCAGGTGGAAGAGAAATTGAACAAAAGCACGATGGGTGGAGGACACAAGTGTTATTTGGTCAGGAATGGGGAGAGAGTCAAACTGTTCCTCACACAGTTGAAGAGACTTGGGTGTTTTTCAAAACATATTTCAAATATTTCTAAATTCTCTCTTAAATCCATTTAATTGATGTCGGTTGCACTAGAATGTGTAAAATAATTATATAGTCAGCCTTGATGATTGAGGTAAGTGTGCTTAATCTGAATACTTAGAGATGGATCTCTGTATTTGTAATTCCTTCTGTTCTTTTGTGATTTTCTGTAATCCATGGAGGACCACAGGTCACTCACAGACCACAAATGGGCAGACAAGCCTGCAACAAATATCCAAACAACCTGTATCTCTTCAGATTCTTTGTCAATTGTAGACCTAGAGAATAACTGTACTCTACTAAAGTCATGAAGAAAAGAATTAAGTACTTTTGGTGAGAGAGACTCATTCTGGTGGTCAGATCATGGTTATTCTTTGTTACGGAACTAAGAACTAACTTGAATAATGCAGCAAGTGGTCTACAATGATAGATCTGGAGGAATGTTTAGTACAATCCTAAATCCCCTCTTGATACCTTTTTCCCAATCACTGCCATATAGTTTACGCCACCCTCTGCCATGCCACCTGCACACTCACTGCTTTCAAATATCAGTTTTATTTCATAGCCAGTTGTAAGATAGCACAGGCAATTTATGACAACATTAAAAAAAAGTAAACCCTTCTTTTCCATTTAATTTCTTAGTTACTTGTCCTGTTCTCTCTTTGGTAAATCAGTAGGAGTGCAGGACATACTGTGCAGCCAAAATGTACCTATTAACACTTTGGAATAAAGTAAGAATGTTTCTCAGCATGTATTGCAGCCATGGCTGTGATGACTATCATCATACTGCTACCTTTAAAGGACTGCCAACTGCAATGTCTGATTGCATGATAGTGTAAAACAGAAGTTACAAAGAAGAAGGTGTCTCAGATTGGGATCTTTCAGCAAACAGACCCACAGTTCCCCTGGACTCACAGTAATTAAGTTACGTTGTTGTGTCCTGCCGTATTTATGAAAAATTAGAAATACTATCCTAAATGAGAAAAAAGTGGCAACTGCAGGGAAGCCTATCTCTTGGCAGAGTGTGAGTAGAAAAAAAGTCCAGTCATCAGAGATAAAAGTCTAAAATCAACTTCAATCCTTTCAATGTATAAATGTGCTCTAAGGACGAATGGAATCCATTCAAAACCATTTCCAGTGTCAGGCTTCACACTCCCCGAAGTTTCATTTGAACTCCAAGGTCAGGCGCCAAAGGTGTCACTGGACTGTAGCAACTCCATCAGCCACACTGGGGCCCCTCCTCAGTTGGATATTGGACAAGCAGTTGGACAACATAGAGGTAGTGGTGGGGTCAAGAGATGTTTTGGTGGGGGGGGGGGGGGGCAGGGGGGCAGGGGAGGGTAGTGGGGGTCAAATAATTAAAGCATCTACTTTAAAATATTTGAAACATAGAAAATCTGAAGGCCTGTAAAGAATTTTGGTCCAAGTAATCTGTCTTATAGCAGTTATAACTGATAATGTCTTGTCCATTTTGACCATGAACCTAGGTTTGCCCCCACATACTCCCTTGTTAAGCTATTGTAATAACTGGCCACCTTCAGAGAAGTCATGCTTTCTTATGTCTCACCCAAATCTACCTTGTTTCAGATTATGCTTGTGTCTCATCTCTCTGCATTCCAAAATTTAATCAATATCCCCATGCCTTATTAATTTGAATATCTCAACAATAATGTGTATTTACATAGCACCTTTATTGTAAAAAATACCCCAAGGCACTTCACAGAGCTGTAATCAGACAAACATGGGGGCTGAGCCAAAGAAGGCAGTATTAGGAGGGGTGACTAAAAGCTGTGTTCTAGGGGAGATTATAGGGGTGGAGGAGGTTAAAAGATAGGGAGGGCAAGGCCATGAAGGGATTCAAACATGAGGTGGAGAATTTTAGATTTGAAGGGATGGGGAACTGCAAGCCTATTTGGGTTGACAAGGACAGGGGTGAAGGGTGAATGTAATTTGTTGTGAGTTAGGATATGGGCATCAGACATTTAGTTGAGCTGAAGTTTATAGAGGGTGGGTGATGGGAAGGGAGCCAAGAGATCACTGGAATAGTTGAGCTTGAAGGTAACTAAAACACGGATGAGGGTTTTGGCAGCAGACTGGCTGAGGCAGCGGCACAGATGAATAATTTATGAAGGTGCCGAAGGGCCTGTTTCAGTGCTGTATCTCTCTATGACTCTATGACTTTATATGGAAGGCTGACTCCATGCCTGTGAATGCTATTGCCAAGGGGCTATGTGTAGATGAGGAAGAGGATAGGGCCAATGATAGATCCTGGGGAACTCTGGAGATTCTCCGACTTATTTATTCAAGTGCACCTGTCAAGCAGAGTTGTCCCATCTGTGCGGAAATCAGCAAATGTCATGCTTTTCACATTAAAAGAGGTGAAAGTCAGGCCTTGATATTTACAGACCACTAACTCATCCTCCAGTTGTGCCAACTTTCCTGGGAACCATTCTGTGTATCAAACTGTAGCGACCTTTCAATCATAACAACCAGTCTGGTGCCACAGCAAATAGGTTGACTTTTGATACTTTCAACCTGATGGAACAGAACTGGATTTTTTTTCCTTTTGGAGTCCAACATAAAGTCAAAGCAGCAGCCATCAACATTTCTCCAACCTTTGATATAATAAAATATCACAGACTCAGTGTAAGCTTGTGAGCATCTGGTCAGCTGTTGAACTGGATGCATCATTTGCCCAGAGGATGCAAACTTAGACATGAATACATGGACATTTGCTATTTGATCAGAAAGTCTACATAGGGGCCATTAGGGAAGTGTGCCCAGCCGAGCTCTGTTTCTCATTGTCATTAATAACATTACCATTGCCATTAAAGTGGCATTAATCTTTTTGATAAAACCAGCCTCTATAATGTGGTTAACTCTTAACTTCGAGACAAGAGCCAACTGAATCACTGCAGGCAGAGATAGACAGAAGGTGACAGAGGATGGAAAAACAAGGTGTTACTTTTGGCACTGAAATTTAGTCAACAACCATTTGAGAACAATTGGGCACAATGTTGTCACTTCATATTACATAGAATTTACAGAAACAGGCCATTCAGCCCACTGGTCAATACCAGTATTTATGCTCCACACTAGCCTTCTCCCACCCTACTTCATCTAACCCTACCAGCATATCCTTCTACTCCTTTCTCCGAACTGTACTTATCCTTAAATGCATCGATGCTATCCATCTCAACCACTCCATGTTCTCACCACCCTCTGAGTAAAGAAGTTTCTCCTGAATTCTTTATTGCATTTATTAGTGATTGTCTTATCTTATGACCTCTAGTTTTGGACTCCCCTGCAAATGGAAACATCAAACATCTTCATAATTTTAAAGACTGGATATATATGAACTGTATGTTCTCTTCAAGTACCACTGTTCAATTCCTTGGCTTGGTTATTAAATCCCATCTACCCAAGTCATCAAGGCCACAAAAGGCTGGATAATCTGGAATAAGAGCAGGAATGTGACTCATCACGGTCAGCAATGTTCCATGAAGCCTACTTCTGCCATGTGGTGGAATATGTTACTGCTTGTCTGACAGTCTGGAGGGGAATTAAGATTCAATGTAATCCAAAGCCATGCAGTGTGCTTTCTAAGGATAACCTATCCCATGCCAGGATCCATTCTCTCTAACATCAAAGAGATGTGAGTCCTCCACAAACTATGGCCAGTACAGGAACTGTTACTGCTCAAGTCAGAGCTACATCTTTACGTCAGTAATACAAGAGGTACTGTACCTACACTTCAGCATCTTGTATCAGTCTAAAATTTCTGTACAGCATACAAGTAACAAAACTTGACATAACCCCTCCTCGCATATGGCACTCTCTTTTAGACAGGACCTTGAATTATGTCCTCATTTGTACTAAAGTTCAAAAGGAGAATTGACCATGTGAAATGAATGTGCATGCAGGCACAATCAAACTCACAGTGGAAAATGGTCCACAGCATTAAACTTGCATTAATTTGGCACTAATTGTCACAATCTCACTCAGAGGGGCCGTGGAATGGCTGGTGTGAGAAATGAAAAATGTCATATTGATGTAGTACGGTATGCTATTGTGGTAGAGTAGAGGGTACTTTACCCTTGCACCAGAGCTAGTGGTGCATGTTTCAGACTGCGGGAAATCTGTGACCTGCTGCTTGATACCACGGTACAAAATGTCTTTCTATATTTCTCTCTTATGGTTGCATTCAATTTTGTATTATGACATCTACTACATTTACAAGGAATTACAAGTATTATAGGTTCAAATTCCTTTATAGGAACAGAGGAAGAGGAGTAGGCCATTTAGCCCCTTGGACCTGCTCTGCCATTCAATTAGATCATGGCTTATCTGTACCTCAATTTCATTTATCTGCCGTTGCTCCCTATCCCTTGATACCCTTACCCAACAAAAATCTGTTCATGTCAGTCTTGAAAGCTCCAATTGTCCCATCATCCACAGCATTTTTGGGGGAGAGAATTCCATATTGCTATTGGCCTTTCTCTGAAAATGTTTTTCCTGTTTGCTCTCCTGAATGGTGCAGCTCTAATTTTAAGATTATCGTTCTTGATTTCCCACCAGAGGAAATAGTTTTTCTGCACCTACACTATCGAATATGCTTAATATGTTAAACACCTCGATCAGATCACCCTCAATCTTCTATACTGAAGGCAATACAAGCCAACTTTACGCAGCCTGTCCTTAAAATTTAGCCCATGAAACCCCAATATCCTTCGCTATATTTTGTGTGCTGTAGGGATCAAAACAGCAGACTAAGCATTTCTAATGGCTTTTACCCTTAAGGTGGCCATCACAGTGAGCAATGAAACACCGCTTTAAGAAAAAATAAAGAAAATATCATCTTTGTGTCATTGTTTACTGATCTGATAGGTTGTATATTCAAGTCAAATTCAGAATCATGACCATCCAACATGATAAAGAAAAATATTTATTTGATATTGACCCTCTGAGTCTGTCCAAAATTAAAATCCTTGAAAGGAACCCTGCAAAGGGAACCATCTTCAATTGAGAGAGAAAGTCAATCCTCGACTGGCTCCACAGTCAGACGAAATGACTAAGCTTTCACTCAGATCATTAAGGGACTGTATATGAGAAAAAAGGATCAATAAGCGGACAAACACAATTCCGTGTTATAAAAGCAGTCTGCAAGGTTGCCAAGTTTTTCTTTCCCCCGTCTCTGCTGTTTTATTTTAGAAATGTCTCGGTGTGAATTCATGGCGAACAGTTACGTACCCCAGACGAGTCGACAGGCAGCTGAATACAGCTTAACTGCCCACTCGCGTCCTCCCGCTTCTGGACCTCCTGAAGTGAAACAAACATGGTGTCGACGTTTAGGTGACTGAAATAAGTTCAACTTAAATATTTCAGACACTTTGAAAAAACACAGTTAATTGAAGAAGAAAAAAAAGTTCAAAAAACCATTAATTTTTTTTTCAAATATTTGCACTGAGGTTATGAGCAGTTCACACAAACACAAAATCAAAATTACACAATAATATTGTGGTAACCAATATCTCTCTTACAGGATATATATGATACTTGAAAGAATGAAGTAACCAGATAGATTTTATGTCTTATTACTGCCAGAAATTTACACTAATAAGCAACAATTTGAATATCTGGCTCCTTTCAAGAATAAAATGACAATAGTTTGTTTTGGCCACCTTGTACCATAGATTTCCAAGCCCGATTGATATAGACTTCTGAAATTCATTTGAAATTAAAGCCAATATGAAATATGTGTAACAAAATAAAACCTCCCTTTCCCTTCTTAATTTGTTCTTGGAGCCATTAGTTTGTAACAGATACAGTAATGCCACTAAGGGTCTGTTACTTGCTGTAGTATTGATATATTTAGTTATCTCTCGAATTTACTTCATTGTGAACATTGACACAGCTCATCTGTGTGGAATGAGTTTGTGCAGTCTCAACCCACTTCCCAGTGGGTATGAGCCCACAGCACCAAGCTTGCATTAATCTGGCCTTAATTGAAACCAAGCTCACTGACAGAGGTCATGGTCTGTAATACTAATGGTAGACTCTGGGTGACTGAAATGCAAAGTGTTCCACTTGCCCAGTATAATTATCACTGAACTTAACGGGCGTAAAATTTAAGAAAAATAAGTTTCAGAACAGGATGATGGTAACTGAACTCTTTTCTGAAAAGTGTTTCAAGAGACACCCGTTGAAGACAGAAACACTTTACTGTCCGCAGAAAATGTCTCTGATAAAAAAAACTACCATTTAAAGTATCAATACTGATTGCCATAATAAAAATTATCCTTAGAGGGCTCCACTGTATCTGAAAAGGAATTCAGATCTTTCTATATTGTAATGTGGCTTGCTGCATGATGTATCATAGGCACCTGTAAGGATTTACTCTGCACGTTTCGGAGATTTGGGGAAATGAATAATCCAATTAAAATGGGCGAAGAACAGACACTTGTGAATATCAGTGAATGATATTAACTCATATTTTAGCATCAAATGCAAATATATTTCTGAGGTAGGGATTAATACTCATACTACTGGATTGGTTACTGAAGACTGTGCGCAATAATACAGGGTAGTGTTAGGATTGAGCTGGTTATGAGAGAGATGTCTACTGTCTGGAGACAAATCAGAGTGTTCCAATTGCATTTTGAAATCTTACAGCAAGTAAGTGGAATGAAAATGGAGAGAGAGAAAAGAGATGCTGCCAGAAATAACAACTTTCACTTATACAACACCTTTAATGTAACAAGGAACAAAGCTTGAAAAACACAGGGAACTATGATATAGGGATAGTAGGGATAGTGTGGAAAATATCTTTTAAAAAGAGATAGGGGAGGGTGCAGGTATGAAGTAGTGCATGGGATGACAGAATCAAAACAAATGGCTTTTCTTCACCAGTGGTTATTAGACAACATGGGATACTTCTGACAAGTTGACATTTATGCCCAAGGATACAACTGTCAACACTAACTGATTAACTTTCTAGTAGACATCAAAAGCACCTTACAGTGTATAAGTCGAGTGACTTAATTCACTGTGTAATAGAACACAAACAGCCAGTCAATTCGCACATCATCACATAGCACCTCTGTCAAAGCAGCAAAGCCACCATACTTTCGAGCAGAAACAGCCGCAGTTAGCGGCTGAAAGCAGGATAAAGGGGAGAAAACAACTGTATTCCACACAAAGCCTGTGCATCCATCATGCAAAGGATTCTCCCCCAAACATCATGCAGCAGCCAAAGCATGTTTTATTGACCTATCTCATTTTCAGACTATTGCTGCTACCTAGCAACCACCGCAGTTAGCAAAGCCATGCACTAAAAATAACAAAAAGTGTTTCTCTACTGTAAATCACTGGCGGGCTGAAGGAATGAGTAAAGCATAACTGTCAATTTGCTCAAGTGAAGAACTCTTAATGGAAAATGGAAATGGGTTGGACAAGGTGAGTAACACAACAATCACTTCAGATACACAGAGGTTCCCAGCACTCCATCAAGAACCATCTTACTGTAAACCTGAATAAATACTTTGGGTGAAATTATGTTTCTTTGGGACAGTTGAGAATACAAGTACAATGTAATTTTGCAGAGGTACGGATATGAATCTGTAGCAGTGGAAGAATCCTACAGCTCTACAGTGCAATCATCGATTTGTTGGCTGTAACTCTAACTCAGCACAAATAAAATAGTGACCATTATTGGTGACTTTCATCCAGACAAAGCCAATCAACGAGATACTCTCTTACTACAAAGAAGCAAGCAGCCTTCTGAGATTTGGCAAGCTCATTTAGATTGGCATTAATGGTAAGCAGTAACTGTGGTCATGGATATCTGCAAATATTTCAAGGACTACTACCATATGTAACAATGATCATCAATGGATTGTGAAAGGAGGGGAGGGGAAGATTTCAGGTGTAGAATAAAATGGTTCTTGCCAAGAGAAAGCATGTTATTGATCATGCTTTGTGTAAATACATGCCGGGAATGCGAGTTAACTCCAGAATATTTTTCAAGTAAACCTACAGCTATGACTTCAGAAACCATGGATTCCCTAGATGAACAACATTTCATTTCAGCGGTTTGGAGTACACTGTGCATTGATTGGCCACCACCAATTCAACACATTGGAAACAAAATTAAACCTGCTCTGTAGGATCAAAACAGTACATGTTATGAAAAAAAGCAACAGATACCAGGGAGTGACTTCAAATCTGTTACTCAGTTCTGGGGTTCATGTTCTGAACGTTCCAGCTCCATTCATTTCAAACATATTCTCATCAGAATGCCTTAATTTGATGATGGACCTATGATCACTCCCATGTATCTACCACTCTACACTGCTGTTATCATTGCTAATCAGACCACATCAATTTTATTACCTGGTTGCCTATTTTCAGGGTACAAATAGGCAGCATAGAAAGCAAATCATTATGAAGAAACAGCTGATTGTTTGGTTACTTCTACAGGCTGGAATTCAGCGCCTATGATGAATGAAATCTTTAAAATGTTTTTTGTTGTTGTTCCTATTGGTCCTTCAGCTAGGAAATGGTACATTCTACATCATAATTCTTACCACAGAAGGCTTTATAACTACTCCATGTCAGCCAACAGAAGTCCAATTATGCATGGTGGTACATGTGACCCACCACCACCCCCTCCCGCCCGACCCCCCACTACATCTCCCTCACAGATTCACTTTGTTCCTGGGAAAGAACCAATGTGAAATGGTCCATGTAAAGGCCCAGGCAAAAACTGATGACTTTTGGCCAGAGTTGAATGTCAGATGTGATGAACTGGGATAAGGCAAAAGGAAGTCAAGAAATTTAATATCCAAATAAAGTGAACATCTCTCTCTAACAACAACACTGAGAATGGACAACTCCTCGCCTCAGGGTTGCCAGGAACTAAGGGTTAAGCAAATGGGAGAGAATTTTCTCTTGCGCAGAAAGCCATGTCAACATGGGAGGAGTAAAACACTTACCATTGGGTATGTGCCCACTCCTCGTATATCCAGATCTCAAAATGGCCAGGTGATACCCTAACTCATAGAGTGATTGGTGTGGGTATGGGGAGGGGGGTGGAAATCTGCCATACTGTCAGAAGGTGGTTAATCTGCTAAGAGATCATTTCTTTCACTGGCAGCAATTGCAGCAGCTTTTAAATAAGCCAGATCCAGTCAGTGCTTTGCGATGGCCATTTATTAGCCTAAGGAGAACAGGGATATTAGTTAAAAGGTTACAATGGTGAAGAGGTAGTTCTCTGTTCCTGCACACCCTTTAAAATTGCTCGATTCAGTTTATACGATCTCTCGTCATTTCTCCTTCTAAAATACATCACTTCTAACTGGCATTATCCCCAACCACGGTAAGATTAAGAGAAGGTGAAAAAAACTGGGTGGCAAAGCCAACAGTATAACCGATGTCTCACCATTGCAACAATATCACCCCCTTCTATAAACCCCTCGCCTATTGAGGTTGCTGCCCTTGAGAGGTACTAGGGTGAAGGAATGGAACCACTGGAAGATGGCTACAGTTTCATTTTAACACTATTTCCAACCATAAGTAACCAACATACCCAACTTTAGTTTGAAGCCAAAAACTAATTACTTAAAACAAATAGTCCAGACGAGAGTGGACGGTTGCCTGATAATTTGAAGTACTTAGAAATTGATGTGCCCTAATGCAGCAGATTGTAGTAATACTAACAGAGTCTGTTCTGGTTACTCTCCATTAATAGTGCCACCAAATCAGGAAAGTTCATGGTCTGCCTTTGAAAAAGATGTAGAAACATCACCAACGATCGCTTTATTTTAAAAGCACAGAGATTTTCCAGCTACTTAACAGGGATCAACATTAAAAAACCATTTGCTGCACATCACAAAGCATTGTGCACTCAGCTGTAACCAGTTTATGGTGCTCAGAATTACTGAGGCATGAACTCAATCCTTCAATGGCAGGAAATCTCAGAACCAAAGCTATATCCAATCTATCTCTCAGCACTATTGAACCATTCTAACTGATTAAAGAAAATCTGTGTTCAACAGCAAAGGTTTGTTCTTATCATTTTCTCTCCTCCGGTGGCTGAATTGGTAAGATCCCGCAGCTCCTGAGATCTCAGCCAAGCAGCACTAGCCTAGAAAGCTGTCTAGTTAATTTCACAGCTGTCTCACTCTCACTAATCTCACTCTGTACTTATGAGCTGCATGTAGTGAAACCACAAGAATGGGCATGAATAGATGTGATTGGGAAATTTCCCTATCAAACACACCCGGAGACTGCACTGCTAGAGATTGGGCTTGATTTTACCTGCATAATTTGCAATCTGTAACTATCCTCCACCCATTGCATCTTGATAGAAAAGTCACCCATCTAGTTCTTTAGAGAATGAAATCTGCCATCCTTACCTGGTCTGGCCTGCATGTGACTCCAGACCCACAGCAATGTGGTTGACTGTTAACTGCTCTCTGAAATGGCCTAGCAAGCCACTCAGTTGTCAAGGGCAATTAGGGCTGGGCAACAAATGCTGACCTTGCCAGTGATGCCCACATCCCATGAAAGAATTTTAAAAAATCAGGAGGCACTGGTATAGTTTTGGTTATGAATTTCTATTTACTGTAGTGTGTAGAGACTCTGGGCTGGATTTAGTGCTCCTGTCGTGACTTCCGGCAACAGACCCAGAGGTGGATGCTGTCGCTGCTTGTCATGTGTGCAGCAGGCCCACTGTAATCAGAGGCACGGGACTAGACCAATCACACAATAGGGCTGGGCTTCAAGGTGCTGAATGCAGCGTCAGATGTCTCTAGAGCAGGTGTTGGTGCCATATTTAAAGCCCTGTCGGCCCTGCTTGCATTGCTACCTTAGAGTCATTTACTGTTTGCTGTTCACTGCTGAACTCGCTGTGGCAGTGACTCCTGGACCCCCCACCCCCCTGGAGAAGGATGCCACGGGATGGCACAGGCAAGATACCGGGTGGCCCCACCGTTTAGCAATGCCTCCCTGGAGATTCTCCTCCAGGCTGCAAGGGAAAGGCAGGAGGTCCTCTTCCCCAGGGAAGGCAAGAAGAGGTCCACTTGCCTGAACAAGCAAACCTGGATGAGATCGCAGAGGAGGTCAGCAGCCATGGGCTCACCCCCTGAACATGGGTGCAGTGCAGGAAGAGAGTTATCGACCTCCTTCATTCTGCCAAAGTGAGTGCTCCACACCTCTCTCCTCTTTGGAGATTGCATGTGGCTATGGGGGAGGAAGTGGGACATGGGGAGGGAGGCACCACAAAGGCACTTGCAAAGGTAGTTAGGCATCACCACATCCTGCCAGATCCTTATGACGCTAAACCCCATTAACTCCCCTGAGAGCTGATTGAGGATGAGCCATATAGGAAACGCCAGGTAGGGACGAGGGGCTGCCACTGGCATAACTGTTCTGTTGCTCTTCCTGCCAAGTACTATTATCTCTTTCTTTTCACTTATAGTACAAGTGGACACATAACAACAGGGTGACCTCAAGGACTGGTGGAGGAATTCCAGATATGTGGCCTCTCTCGACAGCTGAGAATGAAGCACTGGAATTAGCAGGAACCCAGAGCGGTGGGTTTCCATTTGGCTTTGGAATCAGAGTCACAATCTGGTGAGAGCATCGCACACATACCTAAGCAGCTGGCTGAGGCTGAGACAGCTGAGGCCTCTGTCAGTGGGAGGACTGTGGGTGACCAGGCCCATGCTGAGCCCGAGGCTGATGATGTCTCTGGTGTTGACAGCACAGGGCATGCTGGAGTTGCAGAGAGGGGTGAGGCAACATCTGGCAGAGTTGCCAGAGCCCATACGCAGCCATGAGCGGACGATGGAAATGTCCAACCATGCCATGAGTGCCGCCATGTCTCAGGCATGCCAGTGCGTGGCTTCCTCCATTGAGAGGTTGGTGACCCTCCTGGAGACCCAGATCCCACAGATATGCACAGATTTGCAGACAATTTCCATGAGCTCAACGCAGCAGCAGCAAGGCGAGAGAAGGACGAGGCACCTGGAGGGAGGTTCAAGTTAGCCTTGAAGGGGAGGAGCAGAGGCTGACCTCCACATGTGGGGGCTCCCCTCAGGGCACTCTGAGTGTTGACACCATCTCCTCAGCCCCTCCGCTAGTGAGCCTAGCTCCAGCAGCAGTGACACTGAGGAGAGTTCTGCGTCTGTGCAGTAAACCCTTAGGCAGCCAGAGGATGGCCACCAAAGTCACCACAGACTAGGGGAAGGCTGATCAGCAACCTGTCTCCAACCCAGCAGCTAGTGCAGGGGTCAAACTTCATAGAAGCACATGAAAACATATAAAGTAAACCACCTAGATACACTTGGGGGCACCCGAGTGTTTGACATTTGCCATTTTTTTTCTTGTTCTAAATTTTCTTTGTTATTGAAGTTAACACTCATTGTGGAAAATGCGTATTCTTTCATGCCTTAATTGTGAGATGCTGCCTTCACCTTCTCCCTCAATGGGCTGCCAGTCTAGGCACAGCCGTCCTTTGATAAGCATCGTACATGGGCCAGAGCACAAGCTGGGCGCCAGGCACGGAATGCAAACAGAAAGGAGGTGACAGACTGAATGCATTGAGGTGAGTCTTTATTGAGTTTACTATGAGAGGCCATCATGGTGGCTGGAAGCGGATAGATATCAGACTGTCTCTTGCCTCTTTGGCCCATTGCTCAATTTGCCTGGACTCTGGTGCAAGGTGGTTCAAAATCCAGCATTGTCTGCTCATAAGCCTCCTCCGCATCCTCCTCATCTGTTGAGGACCGGCGATCAATCAAGCCCTCTCAATACAAGGCCTCCCCCCTCTGTAGGGCTAGATTGTGCAGAGCACAGAAGACCACCATGATAAACAAGACCCTTGCTGGGCAAACTGCAGGGCTTCACCAGACTGATCCAAGCACCAGAATCTCATCTTTAGCAGTCTGTTTGATGGTCGCTTGGGTGGAGCTGTGTCAAGTGTTGTACCTCTCCTCTGCTGCATTGTAAGGATTCCTCACAGGTGTCAGTAGCCATGTCTTCAATGGGTAGCCCTTGTCCCCGAAAATCCATTCCTGAAGGCAAGCAGGGGAACCTGAAAACCTGTGGCACCTAGGAGTGTTGAAGTATGTTGGCATCATGGCTGCTTCCCGGGAAGCTGGCGCACAGCTGCAGGATACTTTTTCGGTGGTCGCAGACCAGTTGATCATTGATAGAATGAAAGCCCTTCCTGTTGATGAAGGCAGCAGGCTGGTCAGTGGGAGCTTTGATGGTCACATGCGCGCAATCTATCTCACGTTGCACCTGGGAGAATCCAGCGATGGTCCCGAATCCAATGGCCCTCTCAGTCTGATTGTTAGGGTCTGTCCGGCAGAGAACATAGTCACCGGCCCTCTTGAACAGGGCACTGGTCACATTCTTGATGGTGTGTAATGAGTTCTTTATGTTGTCTGCGGCACAGTGGCGCAGTGTTTAGCACCGCAGCCTCACAGCTCCAGGGACCCGGGTTCGATTCCGGGTACTGCCTGTGTGGAGTTTGCAAGTTCTCCCTGTGTCTGCGTGGGTTTCCTCCAGGTGCTCCGGTTTCCTCCCACAGCCAAAAGACTTGCAGGTTGGTAGGTAAATTGGCCATTATAAATTTCCCCTAGTATAGGTAGGTGGTAGGGGAATATAGGGACAGGTGGGGATGTGATAGGAATATGGGATTAGTGTAGGATTAGTATAAATGGGTGGTTAATGGTCAGCACAGACTTGGTGGACCGAAGGGCCTGTTTCAGTGCTGTATCTCTAAATCTAAAAAAATCTAATAAATGAGATGTGTGAAGGCCTGTTTGCTGAAGATCTCAAACGGGTTTATTAACAGCTAAACTATTATATACAGTACAGAGCAAACTATTTACAGAACCTTTGTCTGGGTGTTACAGTTGCAGAGTGATGTTAGCTTTGAGTCACATGACTACATCCTGGTATGTAGCTCATCAGCATGCTGAGATCTTAAAGGGACATCACTCTCATTGCCTCTTAAAGGCAATCATACAACATCCTCTTTCTTTCCAAAGATAAGTCTCGTATGCTAGAAGTAAAAAAATACATAAAATTAGATAACATCGAAATTAGTTATATGGGATATAGATGATAAAATTTACAGGTATAGAAGTTTAACAGTCCATATATCAGTTCAGTGGTTTGACAACTCTTCCAGATCTGGTTACGGTATAACTTTATTGGGATGTGGATTTCACCCTTGGCTGTTTTTGGTTTGCAAGCATGTTGTCAATATGTTGGCTGTTGTCCTGTTACACCCTCATCGTAGGATTGTGTCCTTTCAAGTCCGCTGTGCGCAATTGGAGTATTGCACACTTCTCTTAGTTGGCTTCAGTTCCTTCTCAACTCTCCTCTGCTAGATGTTGTAATCTCATAAGACCTAGGCTCACTGCATACTTTGGACACCTCTGCAGGTAACCATGTTCTCATTGTGGGATGTATGACCCTGACCTTTTGTCCTACGTGTAGCTGAGATAGTTCCACCGCTGCATGTTGGTTATGCACCATCTTCATTCTCCCTTGTTTTTTGAGCAGTGTCTCCTGCACCTTGGAGAATTTGGACAGATAATAGCTTGGCAGAGTCATTCACACTTGTCTGCCAAACATGATCTCTGCTGGTGACGGTAAGACCATATCCATCGGTGTAGCTCTGAGGTGGAACATGGCAACACGAAAATCTTGTTTCGTTGTCCTACACTTCAGGATAAGTGATTTGACTGTGTGAACCATTCGCTCGGCAAGTCCATTAGATCTAGAGTAATGTGGTGAGGGCATCACATGATTTACGCCCCATTTGGCACACATATCCCTGAAAGATTTGCCTGTATGCTGTGGCCCATTGTCAGAAATGATTTTTTCAGGTGCACAGAATAGACTGAATATGGCACTCAATGTGTCTGCGACGACCGGGCTTGAAATGTCTTTTATTTGTCTGACAATTGGAAATTGGAGATATAATCGATGACTAAGATAAAGTAATCTCCATTACTGGAAAATAGATCAGTGGTGATTTTGGACCAAGGGACTGACGGAATCTCGTGAGGGTGTAGAGGTTCTTTGCATTGTTGTGGTTGGTGGCTCTGACATGTCTCACACATCTTCACTAACCTTTTGATGTCACCGTTGATCCCAACCGATAAACAGTGTCTCGTGCCAGTCGTCCCGTTTGCTCTGTACCCATTTGGCCTCGGACAGTCGTGAGAAGATGTCCTGTTAGAGAGCTTTGGGCACAATCACTTGTTTTCCTTTGAAGGCGATGGCTCTCAAGTTACCGAGTTTATCTTGGTAAGGCCAAAAGCATCGGAGTGTTTCTGGTGCCTCTTTTACTGTATCAGGCCAAACTTCTACAATGACTCTCCACAGGGCCCTCAGTTGTGGGTCATTGGCTGTTTCTGATTGTCGTTGGTCACATTTGTGCTGACCAAAATGCAAAAAATCGATTTTGAGCACATCTTCCACCTTGATGTCCATGCTGTCTACTTGTAGATCCAGTGGAACTTCTTCATTCTTGTTCGGATTTGGCAATCTGCTCAGTGTATCTGAGGTGACCATTTTGGTACCCAGACGTCGAAGTTGTACCCTTGTACTTTCACTAAGAGCCACTGTAGTTGAGGTGGTGCGCCAGATCATCTCCAGTGGTTTGTAGTCGGTTTCCACAGCGCACTCCTTACCGAACAGGTAGGTGTGGAACCTTATGATCCCAAACACCAGAGCAAGTGCTTCACGCTCTATGTTTGAGTAATTGGGCTGTGCTGAGGATAAACATTTGGAGCTGAATGCAATTGGTTTGCCATCCTGCAGTATGCACACTCCTAGCCCTTTCTGTGAGGCGTCGACTTCCAGGATTGTCTTCTTCCTTGGGACGTAGTACTGCCGGGGACAGGTTTCTGCTGACGATGCTTGTTTGAGAGACTCAAAGATATGTTGATGGTCCTCCTGCCATACAAATGGAACGTCTTTCTTTAAGAGTTGTCAGCGATGATGCTTTGTCAGAGAAATTTGGAATGTATGGTGCCAAGAAGTTGAAAAATCCAAGACATTTCTTGAGATCTTCCTTGTCTTGTGGGGTAGGCATATGCTTTACATCTTCGACTTTGCCTGGATCAGGGTGGATTTCGCAACCGGAATAGATGGAGCCAAAGAAATTGATCTGACTTACATTCACCTGGCACGTCTTGCTGTTAAAAATGAGCCCTTTGCAACGAGCTACTGCCATCAGTGAATGGAGATCTTGATCATGCTCCTCTTTGGTTTTGCCTATTACCACAATGTCATCTGCAATGCATATACATCCAGGCACGTTTTCTATAATTCTGTCTATATGCTGCTGAAACAGATCTTGATTGACAGATAAGCTGAAGGGTAGTCTCTGAATTTGTTAAGGGAAGATCTTGTTTCACTAACTTGATTGAGGTTTTTGAGGAAGTAACAAGGAGGATTGATAAGGGTAGTGCAGTGGATGTGGTCTACATGGATTTTAGTAAGGCATTGGACAAGGTCCTGCATGGCAGACTGATTAGAAAAATGAAAGCCCATGGGATACAGGGGAATGTGGCAGGTTGGATCCAAAATTGGCTCAGTGACACGAAACAAAGGGTAACAGTCAACGGGTGTTTTTGCAAATGGAAAGCGGTTTCCAGTTGCGTTCCACAGGGTTCAGTGTTGTTTGTGGTATATATTAATGATTTGGACTTAAATGTGGGAGGCATGATTGGGAAATTTGCTGATGACACAAAAAATGGCCATGTAGTCGATAATGAAGAGGATAGCTGTAGACTCCAGAATGATATCAATGGTTTGGTCAAGTGGACGGAAAAGAGGCAAATGGAATTCAATCCAGAGAAGTGTGAGGTAATGCGTTTGGGGAGGGCAAATAAAGCGAGGAAATACACAATAAACAGGGGGATATTGAGAGGGGTAGAAGACGTGAGAGACCTTGGAGTGCATGTCCACAGATCCCTGAAGGTGGTAGGACAGGTAGACAGACTGGTGAAGAAGACATATGGAATGCTTTCTTTTATTGGCTGGGGTATAGAATATAAAAGCAGGGATGTAATGCTAGAACTATATAAAACGCTGTTTAGGCCACAGCTGGAGTACTGCGTACAGTTCTGGTTACCAGATTACAGGAAGGACATAATTGCTCTGAAGAGAGTACTGAAGAGAATGTTGCCGGGGCTTGAAAGTTGCAGCTATGAGGAAAGATTGAATAGGCTAGGGTTATTTTCCTTAGAACAGAGGAGGCTGAGGGGTGACTTAATTGAGGTGTACAAAATTACAAGGGCAGCACAGTGGTGCAGTGGTTAGCACTGCAGCCTCACAGCTCCAGCGACCTGGGTTCAGTTCTGGGTACTGCCTGTGTGGAGTTTGCAAGTTCTCCCTGTGACCGTGTGGGTTTCTGCTGGTGCTCTGGTTTCCTCCCACAGCCAAAGACTTGCAGGTTGATAGGTAAATTGGCCATTGTAAATTGCCCCTAGTGTAGGTAGGTGGTCGGAGAATGGTGGGGATGTGGTAGGGAATATGGGGTTAATGTAGGAGTAGTATAAATGGGTGGTTGTTGGTCAGCACAGACTTGGTGGGCTGAAGGGCCTGTTTCAGTGCTGTATCTCTAAATAAATAGATAGAGTAGACAGGAGGAACTTGTTTCCCCTAGTGGAGAGATCAATTACCAGGGGGCACAGATTTAAGGTGATTGGTAGAAGGGTTAGAGGGGACATGAGTAAAAACCTTTTCACCCAGAGGGTGGTGGGTGTCTGGAATTCACTGCCAGGAATGGTGGTGGAGGCGGAAACCCTCAACCCTTTTAAAAGGTACCCGGACATGCACCTGAAGGCTACGGACCAGGTGCTGGAAGGTGGAATTTTTCAGCCAGGGCAGACACGATGGGCTGAATGGCCTCCTTCTGTGCCATAAATTTTCTATGGTTCTATGGTTCAGTGGAAGCAGTATCTTCCAAATGGTGCCCTGTAGGTGATGACATCTTGAGATTCCTTAGCTCGGTGTACCCACCAATATCCATGTTTAGCATCCAACTTGGAGAAGAATTTGGCTCCTGTGAATTTGGGATTCAATTCCTCTAGTGTCGGAATCTTGTGGAGCGCATCTCTTTGGGGAGAAGTTTAGACGCCTCGGATCTAGACACACCCTGATTGCTCCATCCTTCTTCAGTACGCATGTGATTCAGCTGCATCAGTATGTGTGATGATGCACCTGACAACTGATGCTATTGCATTCCATGTCATCCAACTCGCGCTTAAGCTTATCTTGTACGTGCACACTGCACTTTCTGAGAAGGCCAATTGACGGAATTGCATCCTCTCTGAGGTGCAGTATAGCATTGCCTTTGAAATCTCCTAAGCGCCGAACCGGTCCGGGTACATTTGATGAGAGTCGTGGACTGACTCAATGTGGGTACCCTTGGTCTCTTCTGCTGTAATGAGTACCTTGGTGACTTCGTGAATAGTCACAATGTTGAGAGCCTTACACGCTGGTAGTCCTGCCACTGCTGGTCCGCTTGCATCTACCAGCGAAAATATTTGCAGTTTCCATGCCAACTTGCCGTAGCTGCATTGTATGGTCAGTGTGCCACTGCAAGGGATGGGTGACCTATTGTATGCTGATACTTTGCAGTTGTCAGTTGTATCATTGATTTCCAATGACTTTGGTACATATCCTTCAGGATTCGAATTGGTAGGATATTTACACTAGCTCCAGTGTCAATCTTAACCGTGAGTGTGTGTTTGCTAACTTTCTTTGGACACATGATGTTAATGGTAGCAAAAGCTTCCCATTGTTTGACTTCATCAACACAATGTGTCAGGTTCACAAGGTGGAATGCCTGCTCATCTTCTGACTGAGAATTGCTCTGCTCTGAGTCTTATCTCAGGTCTGTTTCGCTGTGGACCTCATGTATCAGCTTGTGTTTACGCAGGTCTCTGGAGTTCTCTTTGCTGCTGTTGCTGCACCTGTCTTCTGTTTGCTTGTGTCCTACTGTGACTTCTGATTGCGTTTTTGGAGCCAGACTTCTTACAAAGGTGGGTCCAGTATCCTTTTGCACCCCATGCCTTGCACAGATCTTGAAATGCAGGACAACTTTGCAGTGAGTGGGACAAATCACACTTACCACACAGCTTGTTTGCTTTTTCCGACCTGCTTATCATGCCAATACTGTTGCCTGCACCTAGTACTCGCAGATACTGTTGTTCCAGCTACAATGGCTTTTTATTTCCTGCCATCTTCCAGCAGTGCATCAATGCTGTGACCTTTCTTTTTCCCCCCAAGAGGTCTTTCTGAAACACTTCAATGGGTGTTGAGACAATCACCAACTCTAATCGACGCTCCGACAGCTCAGTTTCTGAAAAATCACAATCATTGCCCTTACTACGGCATCTACTGACAAAGCGATCTATTGATTCTTGTGGCTGTTGCCTGTAGGACATCAATTCCAGGCTGTTAATTCTAAATTTCACTCTTATCCGGAGCTGATCTTCCAGTACTTTCCATATCTTTGCGGGATCTTTCTGGTCCTCTTCAGGTAAGCTAGAGATATTGATTCTGTGTAACCCTACATTTCCAACTGCTATCATTATTTTTACAGCCTGTTTCTCTGGTTCTACAATCACTTGGGCTGTGAAGCATAACTGCATTCTTTGTTCAAAAAGTTTGAACTCAGATAGGATATCAATGCCTCTCAGTTTATGCTGGGAAATTTGCTATCCATCTTTCTGCTGTTCTTTTGCTTTCTGCTCTATATTTAACTTTGTTCTATTCACTCTGCACTGTTTCCCCTTTAAGAAATTATCTGTTATCTAGACTAGCTTCTTAGATGGAGAGTAGCAGGTGTTTGACAGTGTTCTGTGCTTATTTTGCTTTCTGCACTTAAACCTGTCTGTTTACACAGCTATTCAACAGGCAATTCAATTGCATTTTTTTTGCTAGAGTTGGTTTATGTTCTTCACACTTGAGTGGTTTACTTTTTTTTGGCTGTGGCTGCATGAATGGAAACTCTTCCTGCATGAGTGGTTTAATGAATTTTTTAAACTTCGACTGCATGAATGAAGACTCTGTAGTGATCGGAGTTTTCCCACGTTTTTTGCTATCAGACGCCTTCTCTTGATGGCCGAGCTTGATCAGCCTGGGACAGGAATCGGGTTTTTCCTATTTTCTTTTTACACAGCCTTTTAAAAAATCTAATTTTTAAGCACTTCAAAGCTATTTCTTTTTAATTGGGATTCCTCCACCATCGGCACAATGACTCACCCGATCACAGGAATTAATTTGCAGCCTGTCATTCTGTGCTCTGTCTTCTACAGCTGGAGGTAAGTTATTTTTTCTTCCCACTGTTTGGGCCAATATTTCTTTTGAACTTTCTCTCTTTTGGCTGTAGGTTTTCAAAGCTGTTTTACCTGTGGTCTTCAAGCTTAGATCTTGTATTTTCACCACAGCTGCCACCATATAATGAGTTCTTTATGTTATCTGATGTAACATAAACGAGATGCATGGAGGCCAGTTTGCTGAAGATTTCAAACAGGTTTATTAACAGCTAAGCTATTATAGACAGTACAGAACAAACTATTTACAGAACCTTGGTCTGGGTGTTACAGTTGCAGAGTGATGTTAGCTTTGAGTCACATGACTACATCCTGGTACTTAGCTCATTAGCATACTAAGATCTTAAAGGGACATCACTCTTAATGCAATCATACAACATGGTAGGCTGCTGCCTTGGAGACCTCACACATGTCTCCGACGGATTCTTGGAATGATCCAGACGCGTAAAAGTTAAGGTGATTGTCAGGTATAGGACCATCAAAATCCATAGGTTGCAACGCTTCCTGCAGCATGGCGTATAAGTCAGTGATGGCCTCCTTGGAGAGCCGCAGTCTTCGCTGACAATGCCACTTGGACATTTGGAGGTAGCTGATTCAAGTCTGGTACACTCTGGCATGGGTAGGCCCTTCTTGGCATGGCCAGCTGCTGCTGCTCTCGTTGTGGAGCTTCACGGGGCAGGCACAGCTGCCTCCTGGCCCTCCCTCCATCGGAGGTGCTGCATTACGCCACAGGGGTCCACAAATACAGGGTGTATGAGACTCATGCCAGGTGATCAGTGGGCCTCCAGATTGCTGTCCTAGCAGAGATGAAGTTACCTTGGCAGCTTTGCCTTTGCAACTGCTCTCAGCTTCCTCGCTAATGGCCCTCAGTGCTCACCCTTGCTGAGAGTCAACCCTCTCACTCGAACATATGGCCACCTGTGCAGATCAACTGATGGTATGGCCACCCATGCAGATTACCCAGCAGTATGGTCACGCTGTAATGCCACCCAGCAGGACACCCACCTAGTAATGCCACCCGGCAACACGCCCACCCATGCAGAGTGTACAGCACTGCAGGCTGACAACGATCTCCGCTCCCCATTCTTCCCCTATCCAGTGCTGGTCAGGGCTGCCTTCCCGTTGCATCACTGAGGCCTCACCTCGGTGCCGCCAATAGCCGGAAATCCAGAGGAATCTGAGGGCCACCTGTCGTCCATTAGTTTCAAGCCCCCCCCATTGAATCACTTTCAATATATTATAACTACACGTTCAGTGACTTAAATTACGCTCCCGTCGCGTTGGGGCAGTGACGCCACCTTGAAGCTTTCCTGCCGCTAAGTAAATCCGGTATAGGCGTCACAACGTTGGATTTCTGGGTGGACACTATTCTCTGGTCCCCCACGCCTTGATTCCCGCTCCAAACTGCCTCAGTCAATTCAGCCCTCTGTTTAAATAGCCTCTGTTTGCTGCAGTGCATGGGAAGTCTGTTTAAATAGCCTCTGTTTGCTGCAGTGCATGGGAAGTCTGTTTAAATAGCCTCTGTTTGCTGCAGTGCATGGGAAGTCTGTTTAAATAGCCTCTGTTTGCTGCAGTGCATGGGAAGTCTGTTTAAATAGACTCTGTTTGCTGAGTAAATGTACTGTTGCTGTAAAATAGACTCGGTTTGCTTTGCCATACGTCTCACCCCACCTCCAATTCATTGACTGACACAGTAGTGCCAGCACTCACTCTAGTTCTTATGTGTATCTGTCCGTCTACTTGCCAGCTGGGATTCACTGGATAACACGCAAGAACCAGATGGTTGGCCAATTCTTCCTCTCCCTAGTCTAAGAGTCAACTGAAGCTCTCCTTCCCGTAGCCCTGGGCAAGATCAACTCACTTGGCCCAGAGTTCAGATTAGGCTGGGCACTTTTCTGGTCATCCTGGCTTTGACTTTGTGGCAGAATTAACAATTTCCAAGTGAAGATGTTACAGGGCACTGTAACACATGATCTTAATATGCAGTACCTTGTGTCTGGATTTGGGGCACAGTAATGAAGACTAACCATCCATCAGTGACAAAAAGAACAGGAATTTAGAAATGGACTTCACAATCAGTTTGCAACAAATCCCAAATCGATTCCATAAGAAAATTGTACCTCTTGTTTCAAGTCATTTTAAAGATGATCTTATAGGTAACAGGTGAAGCTGACACTGCATTAACTCACAAAGAAATAAACATTCCAGATTCAGCCCATGGTCCAAACTGTCATTGGATCTCCTTAAAGGAAGAGTGCATTCATCTGGATTGTTACATAAACTTGGTTAATATTGAAGGAGGATTAAATGGTGCATCAACTGATGTCACAGCCTTCCCTTGCTTAACACTTGAAAACTGTAACTCAGTGTCACCGGAGCAGAACTTGAGAATATCATTGAAGGGGACATTCTGTGCAAATATCTGCCTCAAGCCACCCTCCAAGCAGCAGTTTCAAAGCACAAGAAAACAATCATATGAAGAACATCAAAAGGTGCGACTAAATGTACAGATATCTTTTCATAATATTTAGAATGATGCGGCAATTTCGATGAATGGTTAAGTACAGCGAATGTTAAACTTCAGAATGACCAACTCAGATCATCAGATTAAGTTGTCAGATTCCCATATTTAATGCAGATAGAATGCAGCAGGGTTACTAACAATGTGCTGACAGACAAATGTGTTTTTACTGGCAAACCTATTACTTTTTATTGACAGGAAACAGATAACGTGGAGTACCACAACTCAGTGCAGGACAGCACTGTGGGACAGCATATTACTGATTATCACAATACATAGTTGTAAATCACAGTGTATGTTGCTGTATATTATTGTAATAACATAGTATATAATGGTATATCACAGCGTATCATAGAAATAGCTTTAAAATCATAATTTCTTATACTTTTATGGGCTTAGTAGAACTGGTGTTAGTTAATGACTAACAGCCACTTTATATACCCATTTTGAGCAGTGGGAATTAATAGAATGTTAATTGAGCATTTTAATGCATTTGTTACTGGTGACTTTAAATTTTTTTTAAAAATTGAATGTCAACAAATTCAATGGTGATTGCGAAGAAAGCCTTGCTCTCCCAGGTCCCTGTGTGGGACCTTTAGATTCAATGGTTTCCTGTCATTCTGGTGTCATTGTTCGGGGTGACACAGGACCCCATTATCTTTGTTTTCTTGCGTGCTGCATATTTATCAGGTAGCTGGGAATGCCAGTGAACGTCAGGAAATGCCCTTAGCAAACATGCACAGCATTAAGCCACATGTCATTATCCAATACTGACTTTCATGCATCATTCAAAGACTTATCACATATTATTTTACCTCTGTCTGAAATCCTTCCACCAAAATGGCAACTAACAAGTTAAAGAGAACGTAGTTCCCAAATGTCATGAGCGCAATGAAGTATAAAGCAGCCCATGGAGAGGTGGAGGCCATTCCATTGTAGAGGACCTTGTTCCAATCCTCTTGAGTCAATATCTGTGGAAGAGAAAAAAAATCCATTATGAAATAACATAGACCTAAACTTCCAACTGCACTACACAACTTATCTTCAGTTCATCAGATTCCCAGTATGTGGGCATTCAACGTTTCTACATTTCAACATTTCTCCATAAATTAAGGCAACATCAATCTGTATATGCTACAGTAGGATTCAGAGAGCTGGCTTTTGTGAATTTAGGACCATAGGAACATGAGTAGGCCATTCAGCCCCTATGCCATTCAATTAGATAATGGTTGATCTGTACCTCAATTCCATTTACCCACCTTAAATCTGTATGGCTAATCTAAATTTTCTGGGGTAATTGTGCCCCCAGATCCTCCTAGAAAATAAGTCAAGTGCTAGCAATGCTTTTATCTGCTCAGGCTTTCATGCACTCCATTACAAGTGAAGAAATATTCAACACATCTACAACTTAAGACTGTATCCCTCTGCACATTGAGTGTAATTCCTTCTTTTCCTTGATGCAGACTTATATTCAGGGCAGTTTTGGAACTACCAGCTTTTTGGGTGTAGTAGTTTTATAAAAATATTGGCCTACCTTTGCTAACATTCTAGGCTGGAATGTATGGTGTCGTGTACACCAAGTTAATTCTGCAAGTTCCAAATGGAGTTATTAATTCTATCCTTAAGAGTAAAGAACTCAGTGGGTTAGATCTTGATGGTGTGATGGTGTAAATGGGTGATAGAGAGTTGGCAATCAAGATCTACGCCAAGGTTTTCAACCAAGTTGACTATTTTTCACTGGTCCTTGTAATCTGTCTCAGATTCATGCAGCTCTGTATTGGTCTTTGATCTGTACCTCTGATAAACAGATGGTGTACTTGGACTCTCTAGCAATAGCCTTCCTTGATCATCCCAAGTCAGTTCTGTTTTTGTGGCCAGTGTTGCAGCACGCCTTTCATTAAGCCATGGCTGTGAGCTGATGCCAGTGTCTAAATGCTTGGCCAGGGTTTGGTGCCAAACATGACCCACTTGCCCAGAGGAAATTTCTAACTTTTGACTGGGTAAATTGGATGCCAATGCAAGGTAGTAGCTTCCTGTTTCAGACTGCTCTAACTGTTCTCTACTCCTATATTGGGCTTGGTATTTCTTTCAACAAAAAACTGTTATGGATGCAGATTACACGTTGGTCAGGAATGCCAGCCTGTCCTTTGCTGATACTTTGAGGTGACTGTGGGAGTCGCTGTTTGATCCAAGTAGCTATTAAAGCTGGACAAGGGCCATTATCGACTACATAGGAAAGTACAGGAAGGTATCACGATTAGCTCTTGTTAATCTTCATGGTATAGCATCAATCTGGAGAATGATGCATCCAGGGCATTGTAGAGGGTTTAATTGGACCAGTGATATTTTATAAATGGGTGACAAAGGAATCACCGGCAGAAGGTTGATGGAAAATCATATCCAACAGAGTTTTTCTCTTTGAGAAATTATTTTAAAATGACTTGATTCTAGCTCTTGCTTGTGGGAGACTGGCAGCCCTACAGAGCAACACTGTCACCATCTGTGCACCACTTCTACCAAAACAAGCCATAGTTTGTGTGAAGAGCCTTGGGTTGTTTTACTATGTCAAAGGCGCTATATAAATACAAGTTGTTGTTGTATAGTCATGCTCCCATTAAGGACAATCCATAGGTCAATAGGTGACAAGTTGGACAAAGGTGGCAAAATGTTTCTGACATGGGCGGCACAGTGGCGCAGTGGTTAGCACCGCAGCCTCACAGCTCCAGCGACCCGGGTTCAATTCTGGGTACTGCCTGTGTGGAGTTTGCAAGTTCTCCCTGTGTCTGCGTGGGTTTCCTCCGGGTGCTCCTGTTTCCTCCCACATGCCAAAGACTTGCAGGTTGATAGGTAAATTGGCCATTATAAATTGCCCCTAGTATAGGTAGGTGGTCGGGGAATATAGGGACAGGTGGGGATGTGGTAGGGATATGGGATTAGTGTAGGATTAGTATAAATGGGTGGTTGATGGTCGGCACTGACTCGGTGGGCTGAAGGGCCTGTTTCAGTGCTGTATCTCTCTAAACATGCAAAGCAACTTTGTAATCCAACTGCAATAACAATCTAGCAGCTTGCCAAAAGTCATTGCCACATGGGTCTTAGGCCAGGTTCTTGAGTGGAAATAAAGTAGGCTACTTTCTAATGCATTACAACTTATGATGGTGAAATATAATTACTTCGAGCAGAGTTCTATGAATAATCGGATACACTTCACTCCCCATACCCATCACTACTACTCCGGAAAGACCTCTCCTTAGTTGTTCAGTCTGGAGAGTATAAAGCTACTCATTTTTGCATCACCTTGAGGGAAATTGCACTGTTACTTTGTGAAGTTCATGCAGATTTTGTTTATTGTCCGACACAAAATTGACATCTGTGGTATCATCCTGTCATTCTCCTCTCATCAACTGAATATAGTCCTCAGATGGAAATGTGTAAATGTCCACTGGGACAACACTGGATAAAAAGCCTTTCAAAGTATTAATGAACCTCTGCATACATTTGCAATTAACCATACAATTGTTAGAGAAACACACTGGGCTGAATTTTCCCAGTCCCGTGGAGATGGGGTGCCAAGAAAATGGGGGCTGCCAGGTCGATACATGTCCCTGATGCATTCCTGCCTCTGGGGAAACTTCCCAGGGGCAAGAACGTCAGCAGCCTGCTGCAACGTGGCGGGTAGCCAATTACCCCACTTAAGGACCCAATTAGGGGCCATTTTCCAATGCAGATGTGATCTTCCCACCATTGGAGTGGCCACCCCTCCCCCACCACGTGCAGAATTTTCCAGCTCTCTAGTTGCGGCCTTCCAGCGGCAGGCCAAATGGCCATTGGATCTGGAAGCTCCACGTCCCAATAAAGGTGCCATAAAGACAGAAGGTCGCCGCCGCAGTCAAAACCAGTCCTGTGGAGGGGCTCCCCCTCCACACCAATGGCCCTACCTGCTGTGGGCCTCTTCAATCTAACATTTGCAGAAGGCATCAGAGAGCACATCCATGTTGACACGCTCTCACGATTGCCTACCTGCCTCAGCAGCGCCCACCTCTGCTGATGGAGCTGCCATCCGTCCAGTTCTGCGGGCCTTTCACCTTGGGAACCTGCCCGCTATCCTTAATTGGAAGATTCCATTTGTCAGCACACCTCTGACCTGTGCGGGGTTAGGACCCACAAATGGCCCTGACGTCGAGGTCCCCACGCTATCGGGAAAATTCAACCCATTGTCACATGTACCTGAAGTACTTTAATATGTTTAATGAGATAATCATTATGACCATAATAATATTTGGTCATGGAAGAAACGGATTACTTTTTGGCAAGTGAGAAGAGATGCACAAGGTATACAGGTACAACAACAACTTGCATTTATATGTCACCTTTAATGTAGTAAAAACGTCCCAAGGTGCTTCACAGGAGCATAATCAGACAAGCTTATATCAAGAGAAATTAGAACGGGGGATCAAAATCTTGGTCAAAGAGGAGTGACTTAAAAGAGGAGAGAGGTGGAGAGGTGGAGAGGTTTAGGGAGGGAGCACTAGAGTGTAAGGTCTAGGCAGCTGAAGGCATGGTCACCAATGATGGAGTGTTGAAACTTGTGGATACACAAGAGGCCAGAATAGGAGGAGTGCAGAGACCTTGGGATTTGCAGGGCTGGAGGACGTTATAGAGATAGGAAGGGATGGGGTGATTTGAACACAAGGATGAGAATTTTAAAATCGAGTACAGATGTGATATTGTGCATCACTTCAAAAAAACTAGACGAATTCCTGCATTTGTGCCAGTGTCACAGTGTAACTATTATGACTGAATTCCAAGAGGAAACCAGGCTTGTCCAACTCATAGTATTATGCGCATAATTAACAGTTGTACTTGAAAAGCCTCATCAATCAATTAGCAATGCGCCTTCCATCTCACGCCTCTAAATCCAGGCCAATTCTTTTTGGAAAGTGGTTAGAGCCAGGCTGTGATTCTTTTTATACTAACTTATCAACATCAGCTGTTCTAACAAGAGGAGGTGCTGAGAAGTGTCTAAGGACGTCAGGACAGAAGGGGAAGGAAAACTAAACCAATATGGACACCTTGATCCAATATGACAATTGTGCTGCTATCTCTGTCACACTCTACAATTAACAGCTGCTCTTTCACAACTCTTATAACTAGTGACAGTTTGACCAGGGACAGTATGCCACCTGCGAAGACCATTACAAGAGAAAGAAAAAAAATACTTTTCAAATCGTAAACATATAAAGTTAATTAAGAAAAATAGAAGTTGCACTTGGTGGGAAGGTTAGGAAACTTTTTGCCCACTTTCATTAGCACCCCAATGACAATCTTAGAATCATAGAATAATTCAGCACAGAATGTGTCATTTGACCCATTGTGCTTGTGTCCAGCTCTTTGAAAGAGCTATTCAATAATCTCACTTCACCCCTTTTTCCCCATGGCCTTGCAAATATTTCCTTTTTAACTATACATTCAATCCCCTTTTGAAAGTTACTACTGAATCTGCTTCCATCACCCGTTCAGGGAAGGCATTCCAGTTCATAAAAACTCACTGTGTAAAATATTTTCCTCAACCCCGCTCTAGTTCTTTTGCCATTTATCTTCAATCTGTGTTCTCTGGTTACAGACCAACCTGGCAGTGTGAAGTTTCTCCTTATTTATCAAAACCCTTCAAAATTGATCAAAACCTCTACTAAATTGCCTCTTAACCTTCTCTGTTAGAAGGAGAGCAATCCCAGCTTCTATAATCTCTCCAAAAAAACTGAAGTCCCTCATATCCTGGTATCATTCTAGTAAATCACCTCTGCACCATCTTCAAGACTATAATATCCTTCCTAAATTGTACTGCCCATAATTGTACACAATGCTCATCTGAACCCTAACCAGCAATTGATAAAGGTTGAGTGTAAGTTTCCATACCTGGAAGACAGTTACAATAGCCCAGAGAAGAGAGTCGAAATTCTTTCTGTCAGGAAGAGTGTCTCCTTCTTTTTCTGATGCAAACTTGCAGCCAAAAAGATGCATTCCCAGAATACTGTAAGGGGAAACAGAATATTGAACATAATCACTGGGAATAAAGGGCAGCATATCTTTCCAGTACATAATGATAGAATTTAAGGGACAGTTTGGCATTGGCGGCAATGTCAAAGGGCTGATACTTTACAAAGCTTTATCCTCTCAACCTGGTGTCTTTCCAAATTTCCTTTTCTTCATGTTGCCCCTTTCAACAGAGATCCGGTGGAATCATGCATTTCTCCCTGTCCACTATCAGATTTATCCTGTGATCAGTGACAGAAGGCAATCTTGGAATAGACTGAGTCAGTTCATATCACGTAAGGCACCTCACACGGGACATGTGAGACTAAGGAAGATGACGTACTGATAGTGTTACATCATTCATAGGCCCTGGGTGCACCTGAGGTGAGGGCCACTACAGATCCCCAGGGTGCCTCTGGATCAGAAAATTTTGGGTTCAAGTCCCACTCCAGAGACTTGAGCAAAAAAGGTCCAGGCTGATACTACAGTGCACTACACAGCAAGTGCTACACTATTGGAGGTGCCATCTTGCAGTTGAGGCGTTAAACTGAGGTCTCGTCTGCTTTTTCAGGTGGATGTAAAAGATCCCATGCTACGCAAATTGATGAAGAGCAGGAGAGCTCTTTCCAGTGTCCTGGCCAATATTTTTCTCCCAATCCACATTATTGTTGTGTTGTTTTAAACAGACTCCAGACACTGGCTGAGCGTGTCTACCCTGAGGCACAGTGTGGCTTTCGAGCAGAGAGATCCACCATTGACATGCTGTTCTCCCTTCGCCAGCTACAGGAGAAATGCCGCGAACAACAGATGCCCCTCTACGTTGCTTTCACAGATCTCACCAAAGCCTTTGACCTCATCAGCAGACGTGGTCCCTTCAGACTACTAGAAAAGATCGGATGTCCACCAAAGCTACTAAGTATTATCAGCTCATTCCATGACAATATGAAAGGCACAATTCAGCATAGCGGCGCCTCATCAGACCCATTTCCTATCCTGACTGGCGTGAAACAGGGATGTGTTCTCGCACCTACACTGTTTGGCATCTTCTCCCTGCTGCTCTCACATGCATTCAAGTCTTCAGAAGAAGGAATTTTCCTTCACACAAGATCAGAAGGCAGTTTGTTCAACCTTGCCCGTCTAAGAGCGAAGACCAAAGTACGGAAAGTCCTCATCAGGGAACTCCTCTTTGCTGATGATGCTGCATTAACATCCCACACTGAAGAGTGTCTACAGATACTCATCGACAGGATTGCGGTTGCCTGCAACGAATTTGGCCTAACCATCAGCCTCAAGAAAATGAACATCACAGGACAGGACGTCAGAAATGCTCCATCCATCAATATCGGCGACCACGCTCTGGAAGTGGTTCAAGAGTTCACCTACCTCGGCTCAATTATCACCAGTAACCTGTCTCTCGATGCAGAAATCAACAAGCGCATGGGAAAGGCATCCGCTGCTATGTCCAGACTGGCCAAGAGGGTGTGGGAAAATGGCGCACTGACACGGAACACAAAAGTACGAGTGTATCAAGCCTGTGTCCTCAGTACCTTGCTCTACGGCAGCGAGACCTGGACAACGTATGTCAGCCAACAGTGACGTCTCAACTCATTCCATCTTCGCTGCCTCCGGTGAATCCTTGGCATCAGGTGGCAGGACCGTATCTCCAACGCAGAAGTCCTCGAGGCGGCCAACATCCCCAGCATATACACCCTACTGAGCCAACGGCGCTTGAGATGGCTTGGCCCATGTGAGCCGCATGGAAGATGGCAGGATCCCCAAGGACGCATTGTACAGCGAGCTCGTCACTGATATCAGACCCACCGGCCGTCCATGTCTCCGCTTTAAAGATGTCTGCAAATGCGACATGAAGTCCTGTGACATTGATCACAAGTCTTGGGAGTCAGTTGCCAGTGATCGCCAGAGCTGGCCGACAGCCATAAAGACGGGGCTAAAGATTGGTGAGTCGAAGAGACTTAGCAGTTGGCAGGAAAAAAGACAGAAGCGCAAGGGGAGAGCCAACTGCGTAACAGCCCCGACAACCAATTTTATCTGCAGTACCTGTGGAAGAGTCTGTCACTCTTTATAGCCACTCCAGGCACTGCTTTACAAACCACTGACCACCTCTAGGCGCTTACCCATTGTCTCTCAAGACAAGGAGGCCAAAGAAAGAAGAAGAAGAAGAATCCACATTACTAAAACTGATTATATGGTATTTGTCACATTGCTGATTGTGGGAGCTTGCTCTGTGCAAATTGGCTGCTGCATTTTCCACATTACAACAGTACATTCCTAAGTACTTAATTGGCTGTAAAGTGATTTGGAATATCCTGATGTTGTGAAAGACACTATATAAGTATTTGTTGTCTTTTCATAACCCTGAAGATCGATGCCTCCAAATTTATCCCTGTCCTGCTTTTACTCCCAATCCCTTTCCTTCTACTTGGAAATTGACTTGTGTTCACCCTATCCCGAGGACAAGTCCATGCTACCCTCCAACAATTGTCTTGCTGTCCGTAAATCATTAGCTACTCTTTAACCCATGATAATCACCAAGCTTTTAATACTAAAATTTCACACCACCTAATTTTTTTCCCTAATTTATCTGATCTTCTGTTCTACAAAAACTTTTGAAACTAAAATTGACAGATTTATGTTAAGGGATATGCAAACAAGGCAGGTAAATGGAGTTAAGGTATAGATCAGCCATGATCTAACTGAATGGTAGAACAGGCTCGAGTGGCTGATGTCCTGCTCCTGGTCATATGTTCTTGCATATACCTTTCAATCTTGACTGTATTCTGCTCTGTACAAGCAAAATGTATCCTGATGTATTGGCATCCTCAGTGAACGGGTTTTCAGTGAGTTAAAATTTCACCCTTTTTTGTTAATTGTTTATGGAGGTGTGGGCGTCTCTGGCTATGCCAGCATTTATTGCTCATCCCTAATTATCCTTGAGAAGGTGGTGGTGAGATGCCTTCTTGAACTGCTGCAGCCCATGTGGGGAAGGTACACCCACAGTGCTGTTAGGAAGGGAGTTCCAGGATTTTGACCCAGTGACAGTGAAGGAACGGCGATGTAGTTCCAAGTCAGGATGGTGTGTGGCTTAGAGGGGAACTTGCAGATGGTGGTGTTCCCATGCATCTGCTTGTCCTTCTAGGTGGTAGAGGTCGTGGGTTTGGAAGGTGATTGACTGTGAATCTACTTTATCTTTTCTACTGGAGTAGATATGAAGATGTAAAGAGTGCACTTACCAAGTGGAAATGAATCATGGGCGTGGAAGTCTAACTTATCTGTTTCTAGTCATGAGTTTCCGATTGAACAAAGATTCTTGATAACAAAAAATCTTGAAAAGTCCAAGGCCCATTTGCCAATTACTTTCAGTCTCACATTTATTTGTCTACTGATTGCACGGGTGATTTGACCCTCCAAAATATACAAAGGATATATGGTAGATGGGGCCTGCATAAAGCATCACCTGGGGTGATCTCAGAGAAGAACATGAGGCAGGGAGGATTGCACATCTGAACGGAACCTGCCCAATTTTCCATCCATTGGTTCTAATGGGAGGAAAACCAAGCAGGCTCTGTTTGTGGCGATAATCCTCTGCCTGATTTTCCTCTCTGCTCTGCTCCCCTGGGTGATGCTTTACTGTCTATGCACTCATGCGTTAATGCTTGAGGAATGGGGGACTGCTGCCCGCTCACCTGAAGATGAAGATGAACAGCATCAGCAGCATACAGAAGGTGGCAACGTTGTCCATTGTCTTCATTAGGACCACAAGTTGGCGCTGCAGGGCTGGCATAAACCGTACTAACTTCAGCACTCGCATCAGTCGAAAGGTACGCAGCACCGAGAGGCCCCCGCCTTGCTGACCTACAATTTCCCACACACTGGAGAGCAGTGAAGGGCAGGTCAAATGAAATGAAAAGCATAACATTAGTACGAGAACTTGTAATCAAATTATCATTCAACTCTTGAATCTTGCAACAGGCATATATTTCAACAAGTGCAGGAGATGAAATTGGGGTGTACTTCAGAAAGTTACACTCTCAAATGCAATGCCTGGGACTGGCAGAAAGGGAAGAGTAACTCCTGACAAACTGTGGCACTGTTTTCAAAATGGGATTAATTGACATTATAACTAGGATGATTGCAGTAAAGGGAAACAATTGTGTTTGACAAAACGTTATTACTTGATGAAACTACTGTCACAACACTTGGCACATGGCATCATTGGTCCTGGAAGGTTTCCCTTCACCAAAGCAGTAAGTTAACCTTCCCTCATCTCTTGCTGGATTCACTCAGCAGGTCTGGCAGCATCTGTGGAAAGAGAAGCAGAGTTAACGTTTCGGATCAGTGACCCTTCTTCGGAACTCGAGTTCCGAAGAAGGGTCACTGATCCGAAACGTTAACTCTGCTTCTCTTTCCACAGATGCTGCCAGACCTGCTGAGTGAATCCAGCATTTCTTGTTTTTGTTTCAGATTTCCAGCATCCGCAGTATTTTGCTTTTATTCCCTCATCTCTTGATTGATTTCCAATATGGTCCCTTTCTTCTCAGGATATAGTAGTAATTCAGTAAATTTAAAATGAACAGCAAGTAGAAACAAAGAGCAGAAAACATTTCTAAAGTGCCCAATCTTAATAATGCAACAGAATCTTACATACCTATATATATTTACATAGGATTCAATGCCCTCACACTACAGCCATGTACAGCAAATAGCGCTTCTGGGTCTCTCACAATTTACGGTGTATGGAGGTGGCCAGCATCTCACTTGTCTGGCAATTTGGAGTTACTGTTTCGAGGTTCAACAGAGGGCAAAACACATTGCAAGAGAATCTGATGCTCTGGCTGAAAACAATGGGCAACTTTAACTCTCACTCAGTGTTACCAGGAAGGGGCGGCTTAGTTGGACTTCATGAGACAAAGGGTGGAACTGGTGACTATATGAGAGAGGGAATATGTGAGACAGGAAAGGAGGGGTAATGAGGGACACATAAAGAAGAAGGAGACCAGGGGGTAGTTTTGACTTTGTGTGATAGTATAAAATGGATGATAGCAAGTTGGCAGTCTGTGTTACATTTCTCCCGATTTTTATTTCCTAATGCTTGTCTTTTTAAAGGTTCCTGAGATATTTTACTATTTGATACCTTCAAAAAATGATTTTACATTTACTTATGACAATTTACCTGATGACTACAATGATGCCATCAAAAATGTTGTAAGGGTTCTTGATGTAGCCAAATGGCCCATACACCAGGATCTTCAAGAGCATTTCCAATGCAAATAGGCTGGTGAAGACGATATTGCTGATTTCTAGGGCATTCGTCAGCTCTTCTGGCTGAGAAAGAAAACAAAAAATGCACAGAATGAGGATAGGATAAATGTTTGTGTCTAGTCCAGGTGCCAGGGCTCTACTTCACTCAGTCATTCTTTTGGAGTTTTCATTTTGCAATTACCAAAGCAAAGGATGTCAGTACTGCAAAGTGCAGCATTTGTTTAACTGTTATCCCCCAATGAGCAGTGGCATAGTTAGATGCAGAGTAAAGCTCTACCTACTCTGTCTCATAACATGCCTCAACCCCAAACTCACAAGAGAACCCCTACTGCATCAATATGAACTTTTCTACATTCCTACATGAATCATCCAATGGCCTTTCTGAAGGCCACTGTCAATTAGTGCCCAATGACGTCCATACCCATCAGAAACTGGATTGACCAGAAGAATCATTTCATGTAAGACCTTTGCAACCAGCAGAGAGAGGGCACTTTCATCCAATCAGTCTGGCTGGGTTCAAACTGAAGTCTCACTGGTGGAAGGGCAATGTGCTAATCCATTGTGATAACTGAACATTATTTTCCTCTGATAGCATCTACAAAAGGCAAATAGATATTTTAGTAGTAAATCAAAGAACTGGAGATTGAATTGATACTGTACATGTATATTGGAGATGTGTTCTCAATGTGTGGTGAACGCAGTGTTCGCTTTTTTTTTAGTTGATTTTTCTTCCCATTCTGGAGACTCCTTCAATGTAGAAGGAAGGAGGCAGGCAACCCGTTTCTAGGCATTTATATGGCCTCTGAGTTAAAGTAGTTTGTGAATTCCACTCTATTTTATAGTCGATCTTGCTATGGCAGCACACACATTACAGTGGAGATCAGGGATGAAAACCTGCAGTGGGAACATTAGCTGATTTTCCCTCTTCTCAGCCTTGGGAGCCAACAGAACATTCCTATCTTGGCCTCAGCTGAAATTTGCTATCTCAGTGACTGAACCTGGAACCTACCAGGCTGGAATATCACATTGAATAGTGCATATACCCACTGAACCATCAGCTCTATCCCTCATCCCCAAAGATCATTTAATAAAATGCATATGTAGGGTTTAACAAGGGTCTAGAGTAATAGTGAAACATATTCATGGCGAATAGGCAGCCTGCTTTACACCATGCATGATCTGCTTTCCCATTAATTTTAAAAGAAAATTGGGCACTGTGTAAAACAGAGCTGACAACTCGCTATGAGCCTGTTTAACCTTGCTGATGTAGACCTTCATTGTCTCCTATGGTTCCATTCCTCAAAGTACCATACTGGTCCACCTACAAGGAGAAACTTCGTAAAGCACAATTAAAGGGTTCAAAACAAGACATCAAATGTAAAAATAAGCAGGACAAGTTGGAAAGAAAAGATAAAAAGAACACTGAAATTTATACGTGCAGCTTTATAAATACAGACATATCTAGGAGGTAAGTCCAAAGTTAAAAACGTGAACTGAAGTTGAATAAGAACTGAGTGTTTGGGGAACCTGAGCTGGTCTAAAACATTTTCATCCTTCCAGATGGAACTGAAGATTAGTTTTGAAATCGTTCATTGCTGACTGTTGATGTTATTAAAATTAGATTCATTAAAATGCCAAAAAACACTTGAAAAATCCTCCACAGCACTCTGTCAAATTACCCGGCAGTTGAAAACATGTCTCTCAGCGTATAAAACAATTACTGTACCGCATGACTTCTTTGTAAAATGCTGTGTTCCATATTAAATTTGTTTTGCATAAAACTGTTAGCCAAACTGTCCTAATGAAGAGTTAAATCAAAAAATAAAGGTTCACATGGCTTGGGCTATTTCTGTGGGTGCTGTGAATTGAAAATTCACACCACTACTAATGACTTACAGTCCAATAATTCCCTCAGATGGTTTCTACACAGCAGAAATAAACTACAACAAGCCTCTTAAAGAATGACCCTTGGTTGACAATATGGCAACAATTGGGTCCTTCTTAAAATTAGAGCATAGGAGGTTTGAAGACCTCAAGGACAGGCATGAATGGTAACATTTTGAGGCTATGGATAAGGCGTTTAGGAAGTGCAACTTCTCAGGGTTGAATAGACTGAATTGTAAGATTGAGTTAATATTGTTGGGTCCTCCTCAATTACTTTTAGGAGTCGGGGGAAGTTCACAAAGCTTTATCTTTCAATAGGATGTATCTGTGATTTGTTGCTCTCATTGAGAACATAACATACAAAGATGAAGTTTGGTCATTTGTTCATCAAACATTGCTCTATGATAGCCTAGTTTTTCTAGTCAAACATCCAACTGCATTTTGAATACTTTTAACAGTCTCTACTTTCTAGCATGGCAGACTGTTCCAAATATTGAAATAACAAAGTTCTTTCTGACACTTAAAAAAAAAATTACATAAATTTATGTCCTCTGTTCCTATAAATTTGACTGAATTTGAAAATGTTAGCTGTAAATTTTCCCCCTCTTGAAGAGCGGGAAGGTAGCTGGGGGGGGGGGTGGGGGGTTGGGGGGTGTGGGTGGTAAAATGGACCAGGAGGTGAAGGGGGCCCTCCCGGCCCACTCCCGCCTCCACCACCATTTTACGGAAGGTGGCGGCGAAAAACGGCTTGCCCCCAGCCCAGGCCAATCAAGGCCCTTAAGTGGCCACTTAATGGTCACTTAGGTCCTCCGCCCACTGCCATGGGGATTTTACCATGGCAAGCGGGCAGCCCAGGCCCGAGAAAAGCTGCCTGTTAAAAGCAGGTGGCTCTCTGACGGCCTGAGAGGGGGCCCTCATGATCAGGCACCCAGTGCCCGGCGGAGGGCCACCTCCGCTGCCTCAACCACCCCTAACACCCAACAGGCCCCTGTCCCCCCTGTCAACCACCCTCGCCTTGCCAAGGCCTGACCGATCACCCCCGGCAAAGCAACAAAAACTTACCTTGGTTCCGGGGCTCCCTGACATTTTCGTCTTGAAGCTGGGCTGCAGCATCAGCAGTAGCCACTGCTCCCGGTGGCGCTGCTGGGGCTAAGGGCTGCCAGTCTGCTGATTGGCTGGCAGCTTTATTAGGCAGGAGCTCCTGCCTCAAGTGGGTGGAAGTCACGCCTCAGAACAATTAAAGGCCGTGGACCTGTAAAATGCGGGTCGGATCCCCAGGCCAGGTGGAAGTGGGTTCACCAACAACTTTTCAGTTGGTGGATGGCTCCCGTCCACCAAGGGTAAAATCCCAGCCATTGTGGCTGAGCTTCATAAAAATAGCTCAATGAAGTTGAAGCTAATTTGATTTCTTCCACGCTAGGCTGTAATAGTTGAGCTTCCCTACAGTCTAAGGCTGACACTCTGGTGCATTGCTGAGGGACAGCTGCACAGTTGGAGGTGCTGTCTTTTGGTTGAGATGTTAACCTGGGGGCGCCGTCTATCTTCTCAGGTGGATGGGGAACGATCCCATGGCAGTATTTTGAAGAAGTGTAGGGCCAATATTTATCGCTCAACCAACATCATGGCTGTTGTTAGGTAGGTGTGCCAGGGCTTACAGACATGGTTGTCGGCATCCTGACAGGTGTGGATAATCAGGCTCAGTTGGCTAATCTCTTTTGCATGCCTTCTTTCATTCAGCTACTTATTAGGTGACATACCATGACTGGGGAGCTGTTGAAAAACCATCCTGATTTGAGGTTAGCCTAGCTTTGACTTCTTGCATTCCATGCCATCAGATTTGCTATCACGGCCTCTCTTGGAATGGAGAAGATTTCTTTGACAGTGAGATAGAGCTCCTCTCTCTATAGATGTGGGTGTGCAGGCTCAAGTGGGTTATGCGGTCAAACCTATGTTGGCATCTTTCCACTCATCCTCCTTCTTCCTAGAAGCACAAACATAGAAGGCGGGGGCGAGGGGGGAGTAATGCATCTGGGGATACCCATTGAGCCATTATTGCTGTGACCACAAAAATGACCATGCAACAACTGAAACAATGGCAATTTTAACCCAGGCCATCTGTCAGGAAACTGATGAAACTGGGGGCAGCGCTGGTTTACATCTCACCTGATTTTACTCCCCACTGAATTCACAAAAGCATAATATCGGATGGGTGTAAAGCCAGAGTTCCTGGTGAGTTAGGTTAAAATTATCTCCAATCTATCACTTAATTCAGAAAAGTAAAGGAATAAGGCCAGCAAAAGGGGAAAAAAAATTGGACTGTAAGTGTATAAAGCAATTATTATTCAGCCTCTTGAAATCAGCTTTGTTTTAACTGTGATATTAAGATCTACCATCTGGAACTCCCTTCATCCAGCCACAATTCCACCACCCCCCCACCCCCCCCCCCCCCCCCACTCCCCCACCATTATTTTCTGACCGGATTCATCCAATTTACACCCTTCCACTGAGCAAACCAGATCAGAAGATCTAGGCTGGTCCATCATCTTCCTTGAATGTGCTGCCACATTGGGCCAAAGTGATGGACCTGGTAGATGAAGGAAGCTGCTTGGAGGCTACAAATCTCCAGAATCTTATGTAAATGATCAATCTGAATTAACTTTTGACCACACTGCGGGGCCTATTGCTAACTGCTGATGTAGTCATAGACCGCATGCTGTTGCTAAGAGAATTAGGCCTCAGTAGACCATACCTTATTGCTAAGCTGTTGATGTAATGGTAGGCCACTTGCTGCTGTTAAATTAATGATGCCTCAGATAACATTCCTGGTTGCTAAGCTGATGATTTGATTGAGCAACAGCTTGCATTTATATAGCACCTTTAACATAGTTAGACCTCCCAAGGCGATTCGCAGGAATGTAATCAGACAAAAATTGAGACTGAGCCAAAGAGCAGATATTAGATGAGGATAGTAGTGCATGCTAACAGGTCCAATGTACAAATTTTTCTTTCAACATCCTTCAAATTACATATCGTTGCAATTTGAAGTTGTTTTTACTTGTATTTCTTGACCAATTCAATAACAGGTGAAAGATTTTAGGTGCTGACGATGCTGCTTTAACATCTCACACTGAAGAGTGCCTGCAGAGTCTCATCAACAGGTTTGCGGCTGCCTGCAATGAATTTGGCCTAACCATCAGCCTCAAGAAAACGAACATCATGGGGCAGGATGTCAGAAATGCTCCATCCATCAATATTGGCGACCATGCTCTGGAAGTGGTTCAAGAGTTCACCTACCTAGGCTCAACTATCACCAGTAACCTGTCTCTAGATGCAGAAATCAACAAGCGCATGGGAAAGGCTTCCACTGCTATGTCCAGACTGGCCAAGAGAGTGTGGGAAAATGGCGCACTGACACGGAACACAAAAGTCCGAGTGTATCAGGCCTGTGTCCTCAGTACCTTGCTCTATGGCAGCGAGGCCTGGACAACGTATGTCAGCCAAGAGCGACGTCTCAATTCATTCCATCTTCGCTGCCTCCGGAGAATACTTGGCATCAGGTGGCAGGACCGTATCTCCAACACAGAAGTCCTCGAGGCGGCCAACATCCCCAGCTTGTACACACTACTGAGTCAGCGGCGCTTGAGATGGCTTGGCCATGTGAGCCGCATGGAAGATGGCAGGATCCCCAAAGACACATTGTACAGCGAGCTCGCCACTGGTATCAGACCCACCGGCCGTCCATGTCTCCGCTATAAAAACGTCTGCAAATGCGACATGAAATCCTGTGACATTGATCACAAGTCGTGGGAGTCAGTTGCCAGCGTTCGCCAGAGCTGGCGGGCAGCCATAAAGACAGGGCTAAAATGTGGCGAGTCGAGGAGACTTAGTAGTTGGCAGGAAAAAAGACAGAGGCGCAAGGGGAGAGCCAACTGTGCAACAGCCCCGACAAACAAATTTCTCTGCAGCACCTGTGGAAAAGCCTGTCACTCCAGAATTGGCCTTTATAGCCACTCCAGGCGCTGCTTCACAAACCACTGACCACCTCCAGGCGCGTATCCATTGTCTCTCGAGATAAGGAGGCCCAAAAGAAAGAAAAGGCTCTTTTAGGTGATAGACAGTGGTGTTTTGGTAGTGAGTCTTTTCTGGCCTGTGAGAAACGGAAGAGAAAATCTGCATAAATTTGCCCTGCACCAGTTAGTTTGGAAATATGTCTATCACTGGTGCAATCTGCGAATTGTTAGATTCTGTGTGAGTGTGTGTCACAGTACGTCTTCAGGGCTGAGTATGAGCAGGCCTTGGCAGTTTTATTTTCATCCCAAAAGATTTATTTAGGCAATGCCACTTAACTGCCAAACATAAATGGATATTTCCAAGAAGCCAAGTTCCCAGGAGCCATCACACGCTGTTCAGTTCCGTATCCTTGGCATCTTTTCAATCAACATTTTGAGGCTAAATGAATCATTTTACATTATAGACGTGTCAGAAAAATTAAACTAGCAAATTATTCATACCTACTGAAAACAGGTGTGCTCTACCATACAGCACACCTGAGACTATCTTACCTGCTCAATTACCATCAAATGTCCCAACCGTGAACCCAAGTGCAATGCAGCGAAGCATTTTGACAATTGAGCCACTAACTCTCACTCAGACATTAATTGAAGAAGAGAAAGGTCCTTCACCTTCAGTCTAGCTTCCGAGATCAAGGTTTGTTTGTGTTTTGTTTTGGTCAGGCGGATATTCATCGCCTAGTTTCTGTTTGCCCAATATGGAAGGCAGGCCCCTCTCCCCTTAGGGACATACATCACTGATATAAGTCTGGAGAGCTTAAGCGCAGATTGGCAGAGCAAAGGAGTAGGGACCCCTCAAGTGTGCACAATATTATTGTTGAAGTTTAGCCAGCTAAAAGCTGGCAACCTAGCTACTACTGGTCCTGCCAGGGTCAGTAGTAGGGAAAATGCTATAATCTATTATAAAGAATGTGATAACTGGACACTTAGAAAATAATGGCAGGATTGGGCAGAGTCAACATGGATTTATGAAAGGGAAATCATGTTTGACAAACCCGTTTGAGGATGTAAGTAGCAGAATAGTTAAGGGGGAACCAGTGGATGTGATGCATTTGGATTCTCAGAAGGTTTTTGATAAGGTCCCACACAAGAAGTTAATAAGCAAAATGAGAGCACACAGGATTGAGGGTAATATACAGGCATGGATGAGAATTGGCTAACGGACAGAAAACAGAGAGTAGGAATAAACAGATCATTCTCAGGTTGGCACGCTGTGACTAGTGGGGTACCGCAAGGGTCAGTGCTTGGGCCCCAGCTATTCGCAAGCTATATCAATGATTTGGATGTGGGGACCAAATGTAATATTTCCAAGTTTGTTGATGACAGAAAACTAGGTGGGAATGTGAGTTTTGAGGAGGATGCAAAGAGGCTTCAAGGGGATTTAGACAGGCTAAATGAATGGGCAAGAACATGGCAGATGGAATATAATGTGGAAAAATGTGAAGTTATCCACTTTGGTAGGAAAAACAGAAATACAGAGTATTTCTTAGATGGTGAGAGATTGAGAAGTGTTGATCTCCAAAGGGACCTGGGTGTCCTTGTTCACAAGTCACTGAAAGCTAACATGCAGGTGCAGCAAATGGTATGTTGGCCTTTAGAGCAGGAGGATTTGAGTACAGGAGTAAAGAAGTCTTGCTGCAATCATATAGAGCTTTGGTAAGACCGAAGTTCTGAAGAAGGGTCACTGACCCGAAACGTTAACTCTGCTTCTCTTTCCACAGATGCTGCCAGACCAGCTGAGTGGTTCCAGCATTTCTTGTTTTTAATTTCAGATTTCCAGCATCCGCAGTGTTTTGCTTTTATTTTGGTAAGACCACACCTGGAGTATTGTGTACAGTTTTGGTCTCATTACCTAAGGAAGAATATAATTGCTGACGAGGGAGTGCAACGAAGGTTCACCAGACTGATCCCTGGGATGGCGGGATTGTCTTATAAGGAGAGATTGAGGAGGCTGGGCTTGTATTCTCTAGAGTTTTGAAGAATGAGAGGTGATCGCGTTGAGGTATATAAAATTCATAAAGGGCTCAACAGGGTAGATGCAGGAAGGATGTTTCCACTGACTGGGAGTCTAGAACCAGGGGCGCAGTCTCAGACTAAGAGGTAGGCCATTTGTCACTCAGAGGGTGATGAGTCTTTGGAATTCTCTATCCCAGAGTGCTGTGGAGGCTCAATCATCGAGTATATTCAAGACAGAGATTGATATATTTCTAGATATTAAAGATATCAAGGGCAATGGGGATAGTGTGGGAAAATGGCATTGAGGTAGAAGATCAGCCATGATCTAGCTGAATGGTGGAGCAGGCTCGAGGGGACGAATGACCTACTCCTGCTCCTATGTTCCTCCCTATCTATCATGATCTTCAGTCAGAGGTCAATCCTTCAGGTTCCATTTGTGAGCAACCTGCTATGCAGGCCTGACAGATTTCAGATTAGCAAGTCTACCACAGAGGGTTGACTTGGATCTGAATTTCCAGCCAATAGCTGTAGTAAGCAAGGGCTATGGTCCAACTCATTTTTTTACACTTTTGCCATTGTCTCCTCGAAGCACCTTGGTTAAAATACTCAACTTATTTTTACCTTCAATACATAAATTTTCCAGTAGTGAACACTGAAATTTGCCCTGTCACAGATATCTAAGCTCCCTAGCAAGACGTTTGTAGCCAAGTACGACATCCTATCATTAGACTACCTTTATCCAGGCAGGCACACACATCCCCTTTCTCCTGCATACTGCATTGTGTGGCAGTTATTCTATTCCAATGAAATTACATAAAAGGCAAAATCAGGGCAGAAACAAGGGGCTGAATTTTATTTAGGTGATGGGGGGCCCGGTGACAGGTTGGAAAGGGGGGGGTGGGTGAGGAGGGGGGAGCCATTTGTTGGACCCCCGGCCGAAATCAATGCAGGCAGGCAATTAACTGCCCGCTGTCGGGGATGCCATCCCCTTTAGGGGACAAGGTCCTGCCCCAAGAGCTGCTGACCAATCAGAGGGCCAACAGCTCAGCAGTCCTAGCAGCGCCACCGGGAGTGCTCGCCACTGCTGGGACTTGGAGCCACTTAGGCAGGTCCCGTCAAGTGGGGGCGTGGTTCATTAGTGAGGGCAGGGGAGTGGATCTTTCAGCAGGGGTAGCCCTTCCTGCCAGGCGTAGGCCTTCTGTGGACCACAGGGTGACCAATCTTGCCACCCCCACAGCCCCCCAAGCCAATAAGGAAGCCACCAGCTTTTACTGGATGGCCTCCCCACGTGGCAGAAGCAGCCCCCGCCACTGGTAAAATACCAACAGCGGCAGCAAGAGGCCTTTAAGTGGCCCTTAACTCGCCACTCGAGGGCCTCAATTGGTCTCTGGACGGGAAAGCCATCCTCGACCTTCCTGCCCCAGTAAAATTCCATGGCGTCGAGAAGGCGATAGGCCTCCAGTCTCTGCCCTCTCTCACCATTTTATGCCCCCTCCACCACCTCCCAGCCCATCCCTAAAATCCAGCTCAAGATTTCCAGGGCTATTTCTATGAACATCAGTGCTGGCTACTTTTCATTTGATGAAGCTCAGCTCAAAGAAGACACCAAAGGTTCACTCTGACAAATTCAACCTGAGTGAGCAGCTGGAGATAGAGATGAAATCAGGGTCACAGTGCAGAATTTTTGGTTGCATCCAGCAGGATAGCTATAATCTTTCTAATGTGAAGGCCCATTCACAACTTGGACAAATAGTCTTATGGCACAGTGGTGAGCCTGGAGTCAAGGTAATAGCAGAACAGTAGAGCTGGGTGTCATCCTGGCCTACAATGTAACAATGTCCTTTGACAAGATGGTCACAGATTCTTATTAGTATATGTGAAGGGACACATGCTTAGCTATTCCATTATGCCTGCTTTTAAACGTTTGAGAGTATGGACAAGAAAAGGGCATTCAGCCCTCCCACATCTGCTCTGACAAGGCCTCTTTCCTGCTTACTAAATCTCCTGGGGAAAAATGCAGCAATATTTCTTCCTGACCACGAGAAATGGAGTGAATCTTTGGAATATCTCATTCATGCAATGCTGAGATCAGCTACTTGAGAATTATCCCTCTCAATGATTTTAGGGCTTTGGAAGCACGTGGAAGTGTGCTGACAAGCTGCTTCCAGAATTAGCACAACACTGGAAAGTGAAGCTCTGGTTTCTGCGACAATCAAAAAGAAGTCAATTACAAGATGCCAATCGCTAGAAAAGTAACTTTCTTCCTCACTCTATAACAGGTGAGATTAACTGTCAGCAGTTTTCGACCAGGGACTTTCAAAGTCTATGGAACTTTTTAATAGAAGATAGAACCCGTTGGCCACTAAGGTTTCAGAAGACAACAAATTACATTTATAAAGCACCTTTAACAGGGCAAAAATGGACATTAAGCAGCAGCAGTGGATCAATGAAAATGGTCAACAGTACAGTCAAAGAAATAGTTTTTGAAGGTGGAGAGAGTAAGGAGGAAGGGTTCAGGGAGAGAATAAGACCAAGCTGTCTGAAGGCTATACCAGCAAAGGCAGAATGGGGGCCAGAATAAGAAGAGCTGGGCACATGGGCTGGCATGCAGAACTAGAGGATTCTGCAGAGATACAAGGATGAAATTCATCTTGCACAGGAGTAGAAAACAGACGATAGCGCATCAGCAGCCCACTTTACACACTGATCAAATGTCTTTTTCATTGATGCCATACTAAGCTGTCGCCCAAGACCATCCTACCCCACCCTCACTGTGAGCAAAAGTAATTGAGAGGGTTTTGTAAACGTATATCAAGAATTTTAATGTAATACATTGGGAGATGGGCCACCAGTGGCAATAGGGAAGTAGGACTTAGTATAGGACAGCAGTCTGGCAGTGGAATTTTGGACAAGTTGGAGTCTGCGTTGGGTAGAGTTTGGTAGACTGGTATGGAGATGTTGAACTAGTGAAACCAGGAGAAGACAAAAACATGAATGATGTTAGTGAAGTAAGGGTAGAGGTGGAAAGAGGCGGTCTTTGTGATGAATAAGATATGGGGTTTGAAGCTCAGCTCAAAGAGGACACCAAAGGTTCATCCAATGAGTTCAACCTGAGTGAGCTGCTGAAGAAAGAGATCAGGGTCACAGTGCATAATTTTTGGTTGTATCAAGCAGGATAGCTATAACCTTTCTAATGTCAAGGCCCATTCACAACTTGATGTTGGACAAATAGTCTTATGGCACAGTGGTGGTCCTGGAGTCAAGGTAATAGCAGAACAGTAGAGCTGGGTGTCATCAATAAACATAAGGAAGCTGATGTCTTGGGGTGGGAGAGAAAGGCCAATGTAAAAGGAGAAAAAATACTTGCATTCAAATGGCATCATCTTTGAATACCGCAATATCTTTCAATTTGAATGAGTTACATTTTTTGAAGTGTAGTCCCTGCTGTTAAATAGGCAAATGTGGCAGCCCATTTGTGCACAGCATGGTTCCACAAAGAGAAAAATGAGATGACTAAGCAGTTAAACATTTTTTCATTCATTCATTCATGGGATGTGGGCATCACTGGCTAAGCCAGCCTTTGTTGCCCATCCCTAATTGCCCTTGAGAAGGTGGTGGTGAGCCACCTTCTTGAAATGTTGCAGTTCGTCTGGTGTAGGTACATCAACAGTGCTGTTAGGGAGGGAGTTCCAGGATTTTGACCTAGTGACAGTGAAGGAACGGCGATATAGGTTCAAGTCAGGATGGTGTATGGTTTGGAGGGTAACTTGCAGGTGGTGGTGTTCCCATGCATCTGCTGCCCTTGTCCTTCTAGATGGTAGAGGTGGTGGGTTTGGAAGGTGTTGTCGAAGGAGGCTTGGCGTTGCTGCAGTGCATCTTATAGATGGTACACACTGCTGCCACTGTGCGTCAGTGGTGGAGGGAGTGAATGTTTGTGGATGGGGTGCAATTTAAGCGGGCTGCTTTGTCTTGGATGGTGTCGAGCTTCTTGACTGTTGTTGGAGCACTCATCCAGGCAAATGGAGAGTATTCCATCACACTCCTGACTTGTGCCTCGTAGATGTTGGACAGGTTTTGGGGAGTCAGCAGGTGAATTACTCGCCACAGAATTCCCAGCCTCTGACCTGCTCTTGTAGCCACAATATTTATTACGCTGGTCCATTTAAGTTTCTGGTCAATGGTAATCCCCAGGATGTTGATAGTTGGGGATTCAGCGATGGTAATGCTGTTGAATGTCAAGGGGAGATGGTTAGATTCTCTCTTGTTGGAGATGGTCATTGCCTGGCACTTGTGTGGCACCAACGTTACTTACTACTTATCAGCCCAAGCCTGAATGTTTTCCAGGTCTTGCTGCTTGTGGACATGGACCGCTTCAGTATCTGAGGAGTCGTGAATGGTGCTGAACACTAAGCAATCATCAGCAAACATCCCCACCTCTGACCTTATGATGGAGGGTAGGTCATTGATGAAGCAGCTGAAGATGGTTGGGCCTTGGACACCACCCTGAGGAACTCTGGGTAGTGTTGATTGAGGGACAACGGTCTTCAGGGACATCAGCAGAGCACTCCGTTATTTTTGAGTTCGTGCCATGGGTATTTTTAGGTCCAACTGAACAGGTAGCCAGGGCTTCATTTTAACATCTAATCTGAAAGACAGAACCTCTGGCAATGCAGGAATCCCTCAGTACTGCACCAAAGGGCCAGCCTGGATTATGATCTGGACTGAGCCTTAAGTCCGCAATCTTCTAAGGCTAAGAATGCTACCAAGTAGGTTTGGAACAGGAGTCAGCCAAGGATGCAGTCTTATAGAACTCCTCAGGTAACCAGATGGAAGCAAGAGGAGAAATCACTGCCAGTGTGTTGGCTGCATTTGGACAGGCAGGAGTGGAACAGAACATGGGAGGTGCCATGCAGATGGACCATGGAGGAATTAATGCAAGAGGACGGAATGGCTAGCTGTGTTAAATACAGCTTGATGAAGCAGACTGCCTGTACTTCATTTAACCATGTGCCATTGACAGTTCCTTCTAGATGTAACACTACTAATGTGGTTCTTTTCCCATGCAACAGCTATTGTTTCTATGAAAGAGATTAGCAATCGGACCTACCGGAGTCAATGCTTTATAGAAGTCGAATTTGCAGCTCTTCACAGTGATGCTGTTAACCTTACCCATCAATTGTGAGTGAACTGTGTGTGAAGTGTCGTCAGAGATGTGAATCTCTGCCTAAGTCCAGTCCTGTTACAGCAAAAATGGGGTTGCAATAACTGTGAATATGCAAAACAATAGTGTCCCAGTGAGCTCTTCTGCTGTGCTATAGTGTCAGTGGAGATACATTGGGATTTTTGCATGGCACCCGAACATTTCAGTATAGATAGAATATAGTAATTAACATAAATAGGGTTTAAGCCAATACTGAATTGCCCACTATCTGATTTATGTATGAAGTACATCATCTCCAAGTAAACCCAACTGAAAGTCTAACCCTTCAGATGCTCATTATGACAAGACCCACTCTTGTAACTGCATAAGGCCCAGCCTGATTTTGGATTGAATGCTTAAATCTTAAAAGTGGAGGAGATCTGATGATGTCTTGGAAAGTAATGCAGTTTAAAAGCTTGTGAATATTCCCTAGTCCATTTTGTAATTCTACTGACTTTACGTAAAATACAAGTCAACAGGGGAAACAAAAATGTTACCAAGATTAATTCAGCAATGATCAAACATTAAAGAATATCCTACAGGAAAAGCCACATGAATGGTAAAAAGAGAGAATGGATTGCAAGGCAATAGCTGGTAGTAAGTGCTGCGATAAATATACAAACTCAGTACTCAGTTGACAAATGCCCAGCCAATGTGGAACTGAGACATAGATATCAGGAAGGTCCCAGATTCAATCCATTATCTCTAGTGAGTTAGCTGATCTCAGTCAGATGACTGTGGGGTGCTTTGAGCGGTCTTGATGTTCCTGGGACTCAGGAGGGGAAAATAAATTAGAAAGAGTTCCTGGACTTGATCACTATCTTGTGGGTCCAACTAGAAAGTGAGCATATGCAGATGTCGGCTCCCACAGTTGAGCAGCTGGCCAATACTCACTAAATAGGATGACACATGAAGAGCGACCACATTGGGGGAGATTCCAAAGAGCTGCTGGTACTTTAGTGCCTTCAGGAGAGTACAGGAGGAAATGGGGGAAGGGGAGTTTGTAATAAAGACTGCAAACAAAATTAACATGTATGACTAAATTCAAGTTATCATTGCTTGTGTACAGTATTAGGTGTTTTCACAACAATGGGCGGCACAGTGGCGCAGTGGTTAGCACCGCAGTCTCACAGCTCCAGCGACCCGGGTTCAATTCTGGGTACTGCCTGTGTGGAGTTTGCAAGTTCTCTCTGTGTCTGTGTGGGTTTTCTCCGGGTGCTCCGGTTTCCTCCCACAAGCCAAAAGACTTGCAGGTCGGTAGGTAAATTGGCCATTATAAATTGCCCCTAGTATAGGTAGGTGGTCGGGAAATATAGGGACAGGTGGGGATGTGGTAGGAATATGAGATTAGTGTAGGATTAGTATAAATGGGTGGTTGATGGTCGGCACAGACTCGGTGGGCCGAAGGGCCTGTTTCAGTGCTGTATCTCTAAACTAAACTCAGCAGCATCATTACTGATCAACAGATTTAGAAAGGATAGATTGGAGACAGAGTGTGAACACAACAAGCTGTGATACAGATTGTGAAAGGCAGATTTGAAATTTATAATTGTACCTGAATTAGCAACAGAACTGGGCAAAGAGTTTTAGTTTTAGTGGCAGAGCTGAGTGTGCGGCACAGTGGCGCAGTGGTTAGCACCGCAGCCTCACAGCTCCAGCGACCCAGGTTTGGTTCTGAGTACTGCCTGTGCAGAGTTTGCAAGTTCTCCTGTGACTGCGTGGGTTTCCGCTGGGTGCTCCAGTTTCCTCCCACAGCCAAAGACTTGCAAGTTGATAGGTAAATTGGCCATTGTAAATTGCCCCTAGTGTAGGTAGGCGGTAGGACAATTGAGGGAAGGGGGGGATGTGATAGGGAATATGGGATTAATGTAGGATTAGTATAAATGGGTGGTTGATGGTCAGCACAGATTCGGTGGGCTGAAGGGCCTGTTTCAGTGCTGTATCTCTCTATGAAAGGAAAATGGTGAGTCAGGTGGTGGAAGAGAAAGAAATGACTGACATGTAGTGTTACATAAAGCAGCGACTGGCTGTGTTGAGGGGGGGGGGTGCTTTAAAGAAATGAGTAACTGCTTAAAACCAATGGTCATTTAAGATAACAAGATAACTATGGATGAGGATGGCCATTAAGCCCATCTTAGTTCTTCCATCTAGGGAGACACTAAAGCCCACTCCTGACCCACCCTGCCATTCCAGAAATCTATGGCTTGAAAATGATTCCAGGGTCTTCAGCTACACTACTCTATCCATGTGTTGATGATTCATCATGCAAGAAAATTAGGCCCAAAGGTGTCTTTTAATATTTTATACCTGTGTCACCTTGTCATAGTTTTGCAATTTAATGTAAAATCATATTCTGGATGTATCTATTTCATTTCATCAACTCTCTCATATAGCTCTCTGTTCGATCACCTCTCAGATAACCTTTCAAGGAGGAAAAGAAAGAAAGACTTGCACTTACACAGCACCTTTCATGGCCTCAGGATGTACCACTTTAGTCAATGAATTGTGTTCACTGTTGTAATGTAGGAAACACCACAGCCAATTTGCACACAGTAAGCTCAAACAAACAACAATGAGATAAATGATGAGATAACCTGTTTTTAAGGTGTTGGTTGAGGGATAAGGCAGAAATTCTTGAATGTTTCCTCATACCTCAGAACTCTGGTACAGGAAATCAGCCTCACAGCTCTTCCCCGCACCTCCTCCAACAGTTGTGTGTCCCATTAGTGTCTCAATGATCAGATTTGGACACAGTACTCAGAGTATGGTCTGGCCAGAGCACTGCACATGATCATGACTTATTCTGATTTGTATTCCACTGATTTGGCTATGTAAGTCATCACTGCCAGCTGCAGGACAGCTTGTAGAACAATGAAAGGGAAATGTACCCAAAATATATGTAGAGAGGTGGTTCATGTGGGAGCCTCTGTTCACAGATTTCTGTACTTTCCAGTTGTTGCTCCCTTCTCCAGGGTGGAATGCTCAAGGTAACAGCACAGCTTAGATGGTAACAGGGAATAGTGCAAGGTTACAGCCCACTGGTACAAGCTACAGGGATAGACAATACTCACAAGGAGACAATAGATAAGTTATTCTTTTCCCTTTCACTGGGGAACAAGCTGTCCTGCAGCTGACAAGGATGACTTACATAGCCAAAGCAGTGGAATACAAATCAGAGGAAGTCATGATCAAACAGAGCAGTGCTCTGGTCAGACTGCATCCTGAGTGCTGTGCCCACTTTTGGTCATTGAGACACTAATGAGACATTCAATTGTTGGGAAGAAGTGCAAAGAAGGTCTACAAGGCTTATTCCCAGTGTCAGTATTCCAAAGTATGAGGAAAGACTGGATAATTTTTGCGTTATCCCTCAACCAATACATTACTGGGTTTGTAATATAATTTCAGACTATGCAATACATTTGTAAACGATTGGTATTGCACAGTCTGCAATACTATTAAAAGCCCAGTCAGCTGTTCTATCAAACACCAGTGCACTGACAAACTGTATGGAGTGAGAAACACTGGGCTGGTGCTGGGCAAAGGTGGATCTCATCCACTTTGTTACAGATGTTCATAGGATGAGAAAAATGCCAATCGTTTCACGATGCCCACTCTGTCTACGGTCTACTGATTTAGTCACAGAAGTTGTGCATAAGTAGGAAGAAGAAGAAATATTACTTACAGAATAGTGGAAATGAAAGAGGGAGAAAAACACTGAAGTGAAAACAAAACTCATGTTCTTCAGTGCATTGTATGAATAGCACAAATTGTACTGGCTGTCTCAACATGGGCATGGGCCTCCCCCTTTCTTTGGTAATTCATTCTCAGGATGGGGGCATCACTGGCAAGGCTGGCTAGCTGGGCCATATCCAAGGTCACTTAAGAGTCAACTACATTGTTATGAGACTGAAGTCTGTTAAGGGTGACAGGTTTCCTTCCTCTAGCATATTAGTTGGGTCTTTACAACAATCAACAGCTTTATGGTCATGTTTCCTGATACTGGCTTTTTATTTCCAGATTTTTATTAAACTGTATTAAAATTCTCAAAATGCCTTGGTGGAATTTGAACTCACAAATCTGGTTTACTAGTACAATTAACTTGACCAATACACTACTGTACCCTTCCACCCTAACTGCTACTGACTACACTACTGATGTGTCAACAGGGATGGTCAGTGCCACAAGTGTACAACTTCTAATGATTGGTCTCCAATGTTAAAATCTGAACTGCCTAAAGGAAGTGATATGCTTGAAATACAGGTGAACTGTGTACTCCTCCCCTACAGCCAAGGACAAGATTAATTACAAGGCACTGCAGGCTTAGCTGCCACTGATTAAGATTAAATGCACTGACAGGCAGGATCCCAGAGGTGAGAGCCTCTGAGCTTCCAACAAGCACTTGACATCTGTACTAAATTGGATAAGCTCTTCAAAAGCAAGGAAGTCAGACTTGTACACAACTCTGTCTTGTCACAAAAGGTCTGGCTAGAGATTTTAATCCTGTTTGAAAGTTAAAAGTACTTATTATTTCTCCATGCTCTCTTCTATTTTGCTCTTCAGGGAGATAAACAGGAAGTCATGATGCTGTGAATTCTTTTTCTCTTCCAATTCCAAGATATTGGTGCATTGACTATGCAACAAAAGCAATTTGCATTTATATAGCACCTTTAACATAGTAAAATATTCCAAGTTGATTCACAGGAGTCTATATGGATATTAATTGACACCGAGCCAAAGAAGGCAGTATCAGGACAGTACTTGATCAATGAGATAGGCTTTAAGGAGCATCTTAAAGGAGGAGAGAGACATGAGAGGTGGAGAGGTTTAGGAGGGAAATTTCAGAGCTTAGGGCCCAGGTACAGTCACCAACAGTGGAGCAAAGGAAGTCAGGGATGGTCAAGATGGCATAATTGGAGGAACGCAGATTTCCTGGAGGATTGTCGGGCTGGAAGAGGTTATAGAGATAAGGAGGGTTTAGGTCATGGCGAGATTTGAACACAGGGGTGAGAAACTCAAATTAAATTTCAACAGCAAGACATTGGTTTAGCCACAATTGGAGTATTGCATATTGCGCAATATAAGGCTATTAGAGTTATGGAAAGGGTGCAATGATTCACCAGAATAACACAAGGAGCAAGAGGTCAGAGGTATAATGAAAGGCAAGAAAAAATGAGGTTTTCTTCACCCATGTGAACAGGGTCAACTTCCACAAGTATGTTAATGATAACCAGCTCTACCTTCCTAGCATTTCTTCTGACCACTTGACTGCCTCTGTTTGACATTCAGTCTGGAATGAGACTAATTTTCTGCAGCTCTGGGAAAACTGAAGCCATCATTTTTGTTCTTGCCACAAACTTTGTACTCTTGTCACTGATTCCATCCCCCTTCCAGGTCTCTGACTTGAGTTGAACCAAACTGCTTACAACCTTGATATCCTGTTTGACCTAGAGCTGAACTTCAAATCCCATGTCATTTCAGTTTCTAAACGTGCTTACTTCTACCATCACAATGTTGCTCGTCTCTGCCCCACCTCGCCCACTTCATTATTGAAACCTCTACACACACAGTTGTCATCTGTTGACTGGATGATGACAATCTTCTCCTTGCTGGCCTCTCAAGCTCCATCCTCCACAAACCCCAACTTGTCCAAAAGTCTGCTGCTCACATCCTCTCCGACATTTATTCCCACTCACTCATCACCTTGTTATTCTAGCCTGGCTCCCTGCCCTTCAATATATTAAACTGTAGCCTTGCCCCAGTCTTGAGTTCTCTGCATGACTTGCTCCACCCTATCTCAGTAATCCCCTCCAGTCACAGTGTACATCCTTCCGAACTTTCTTTTCTGCATCTCCCTCCCCTTGTCCCACCATTGGCGACAGAGCCACCTTGGACCGACTCTGTGGAATCTGCTCCCTAAACCTTTCCACCTTTCTCTTCCCCTTTGGGAACTTTCTTAAAACCCACCTCTTTGACCAGAGTTTTGATCAGCTTTTTTAATCCTTTCCTTTTTTGGGTCAGCATCTGTTTTCCTCACAGCTATCTGTCAAACATTAATGGCACTTTTCACATTAAGGTGCACTGTAAGTGCAAATGGTTGCCATTTGGCATTATTGTTGCAGAAGAATTGCTTAGACCATCAGACAGTCCATTGAAGATCATTTACAGGTTCGTAGAAAATCTACAAGGATGGGATATTTTCACTGACATTGTGAGAAAAGATTATAATTGTGAACCAACCAACAATTCAGAAAACTGGAGCATGTCCAGATGATCTTAACTCTTAAATGCACCCCACTTTGTAATACAGTTTCTGTTTTCAGTTAGAGTATGCTGTGGTTTGTATTTCTTCTATTTCCATTACAATTCTCTGTGTAACAACTGGCAAAATTCAATACCCACAGATTACAGCTACCACAGCAACAGGGAACAAGACGAGGATGTAATAGCATCATTCTGAACATGGTAGGCAAGATTTTAACTCATTTAAAACCCATTCACTTGCACAGAGTTAAAATCAGGGGATGAGTGGTGGTATTGATTAAGGAGAGCATTGCAGTGCTGGCAAGAAAGGATGTCCCAGACGGGTCGAGGACAGAATCTATTTGGCTGAGCTAAGAACAAGAAAGGTGCAGTTACATTGCTCGGTGTCGTCTATCAGCCACCAACAAGCTCCGTTTGGGTTCCACCACGACCACTCAGCTCCTGACCTCATTTCAGCCTTGCTTCAGACATGGTCAAAAGAGCTGAACTCAAGAGGTGAGGTGAGAGTGACTGCCCTTGACAACAAAGCAGCATTTGACCAAGTATGGCATCAAGGAGTCCTAACAAAACTGGAGTCAATGAGAATAAGGGGGAAAACTCTCCACTGTTTGGAGTGGTACTAGCACAAAGGAAGATGGTTGTGGTTGTTGGAGGTCAATAATCTCAGCTCCAGGACATCACTGCAGGAGTTCGTCCAGGTAGTGTCCTAGGCCCAACCATCCTCAGCTGTTTCATCAATGACCTTCCTTCAATCATAAGGTCAGAAATGGGGATGTTCGCTGATGATTGCACAATGTTTAGCACTATTCACGACTCCTCAGAAATGCAGCAAGACAATGTCCAGACTTGGGCTGATAAGTGGCAAGTAACATTCGTACCACACAAGTGCCAGGCAATGACCATCTCCAACAAGAGAGAATCTAACCATCTACCCTTGACATTAAATGTCATTATGTTCGCTGAATCCCCCACTGTCAACATTTTGCGGGGCTTCCATTGACCAGAAACTGAATTGGAGTAGCCATATAAATACTGTGGCTACCAGAGCAGATCAGAGGTTCGGTATCCTGTGGCGAGTTACTCACCTTCTGACTCCCCAAAGCCTGTCCACCATCTACAAAGCACAAGTCAGGAGTATGATGGAATACTCTCCATTTGCCAGGATGGGTGCAGATCCAACAACACTCAAGAAGCTTGACACCATTCAGGACAAAGTAGCCTGCTTGATTGACACCCCATTCACCAATATTCACTCCCTTCACCACCGACGCACAGTGGCAGCAGTGTGTACCATCTACAAGATGTACTGCAACAACGCACCAAGGCTCCTTAGACAGCACCTTTCAAACCCCCAATCTCTACCATCTTGAAGGACAAGGGCAGCAGATGCGTGGAACACCACCACCTGCAAGTTACCCCTCCAAGCCACACACCATCCTGACTTGGAACTATATTGCTGTTCCTTCACTGTCGCCGGGTCAAAATCCTGGAACTCCCTTCCTAACAGCACTGTGGGTATACCTACACCCCAAGGACTGCAGCAGTTCAAGAAGGCAGCTCAACACCACCTTATCAATGGCAATTAGGGATGGGCAATAAATGCTGGCCTACTCAGCGATGCCCACATCCCACGAATGAGTGAAATAAAAGGATATAGAGGAACAAATTTGCAAGGAAATTACAGAGAGGTGCAAAAGAATATACGGTGGTTACAATGGGGGACTTTAATTATCCAAACATAGACTGGGATAGTAGGAGTGTAAAGGGCAGTGAGGAGCAAGAGTTCCTAGAGTGTGTTCAGGAAAATTTTCTACAACAGTATGTTTCTAGTCCAAAGAGAAAGGAGGCACTGCTAGACCTGGTTCTTGGGAATGAGGTCCCAGATGTGGATCAAGTGTCAGTAGGAGAACATTTAGGGGACACTGATCATTGTATCATAAGGTTTAGGCTGACTATGGCAAAGGACAAAGAACAATCCAGAGTAAGAATAATTAACTGATTAATAGCGATTGTAATGACATTTAATGGGCCAAATTCAATGGGCTAAGAACAGATCTGAGACAAATAAATTGGAGTCAAAGGTTGGCAGGAAAAACAGTAGCTGACCAATGGGCTACCTTCAAAGAAGAGATAGTTCTGGCACAGACAAGGTATATTCCCTCGAAGGGGAAAGGGAGGGTAAACAAATCCAGAGCTCCCTGGATGACAAGAGATAGAGATTAAGATAAAGAAGGAAAAGTGTGCTTACGACAGATGCCAGGTAGAAAATACTATTGAGAACCAGGCTGAATATAGAAGGCCCAGAGGGAAAGTGAAAAAGCAAATAAGAGAAGCAAAGAGAGAGCATGAAAAGAGACTGGTAGTTAATATAAAAGAGAATCCCAAAGTTTTCTATGGACATATAAATAGTAAAAGAGTGGTAAAAGGAGGAGTGGGGCTGATTAGGGACCAAAAAGGGATTTACACATGGAGGCAGACGGCATTGTTGAGGTATTAAATGAATACGTTGCATCTGTATTTACTAAGGAAGATAATGCAACCCAGGCAATGGTGAAAAAGGAGGTAATTCAAACACTAGAAAGGTTTAAAAATTTTGATAAAGGAGGAGATGTTGGATAGGCTGTCTGTACTTAAATTGGATAAGCCACCAGGACCGGAAGTGATGCATCCAAGGATACTGAGGGAAGTGAAAGTGAAAATTGCAGAGGCACTGGCCATAATTTTTCAGTCTTCCTTAGACTCAAGGGTGGTGCCAGAGGATTGGAGAATTGCAAATGTTGCACCCTTGTTCAAAAAAGGATGTAAAGATAAGCCCAGCAACTACAAGCCAGTCATTTTAATTTCAGTCGTGGGGTAAATTCTAGAAAGAATAATTCAGGACAAAATTAATAGTCACATGGACAAATGTGGGTTAATTAAAGAAAGCCAGCATGGATTTCTTCAGAGAAAATCATGTTTAACTAACTTGGTGGAGTTTTTTGAAGAGGTAACAGAGAGGGTTGGTGACGGCACTGCTGTTGATGTGGTGTACATGGACTTCCAAAACGCGTTTGATACAGGGCCACACAATAGACTTGTGAGCAAAGTTATAGCTCATGGAATAAACAGGACAGTAGCAATATGGATACAGAATTGGCTGAGTGACAGGAAACAAAGAGTAGTGGTTTTTCAGGCTGGAGGAAGGTTTGTTGTGGAGTTCCCCAGGGGTCAGTTTTCCTGAAATATATTAATGACCTAGACCTTGGTGTACTGGGCACAATTTCAAAGTTTGTGGATGATACAAAACTTGGAAGCATTGTGAACTGTGAGAAGGATAGTGTAGAATTTTAAAAGGACATAGACAAGTTGGTGGAATGGGCGGACAAGTGGCGGATGATGTTCAATGCGGAAAACTGTAAAGTTTCATTTTGGTAGGAAGAACATGGAGAGACAATATAAAAAAAGGGTATAATTCTAAAGGGGGTGCAGGAGCAGAGGGACCTGGGTATATGTGGGCATAAGTCATTGAAGATGGCAGGACAGGTTGAGAGAGTGACTAATAAAGCATAAAGTATCCTGGGCTTTATTAAGAGGGACATAGAGTACAAGAGCAAGGAGGTTATGTTGAACATGTATAAGATACGAGTTCGGCCTCAGCTGGAGTATTGCATCCAGTTCTGGGCACTGCACTTTAGGAAGGATGTGAAGGCGTTAGAGAGGGTGCAGAAAAGATTTGCGAGAATGGTTCCAGGGATGAGAAACTTAAGTTATGACGATCGCTTTGAAAAGTTGGGACTGTTTTCCTTGGAGAAGAGAAGACTGAGAGGAGATTGGTCATCACAACATGATTGAATTTCGCTTTCAGTTTGAGGGTGGGAAGAGTGGATCTAAGACTAGTGTTTTGAACTTAAATAAGAATCATTATAAGGGTTTGAAGACAGAGCTGGCTAACATAAACTGGGAAATTAGGTTAAGGGATATGTCAGTAGAGATGCAGTGGCAGACATTTAAGAAGATATTTCGTAACACACAGCAAAGTTACATTCCAGTGAGAAAGACTCTAAGGGAAGGATGCACCATCCATGGCTAACTAAGGAAGTTAAAGATAGTATCAAATTGAAAGAAAAAGCATTCAATTCAGTGAAGACTCGTGGCAGGTGTCATGCTAGGCCCCCACCTGCCAAGAATGAGGCACATTAATTTAGTCATGAACATTGATTTTTAAACTGTCACTGGATGAGAAAATGACTTGTTAAACAGATCAGCCGTAGCTAGAAAAGACATTTGGATATTGACAGATGGTGATTGGAAGTACAAAGGACCATTCCCTGACACATTCAACCCACAATGGACCTTGATCAACAGGTATTGTGTGTAAGAGGAGTATTCCTGAGACTGCTAAGGTGATACAATCCAGGACTGGTTAGACCAGCTGGTCACCTGACTAACTGGTTCTTCCAGGGTTTTGAACAAGCCACAGAAAAATTGAACTCAGAAAGACTGTTTGCTCCTGGACCGAGAAGATCTCTCCTGTCTGCTCCACTCTCTTTCTCACAGGCCTCTGAATCCACTGAAGACACATGAACCCCAAGAGAGAAAAGTTTCCTACAGTGAACAAGCTTTACGAAGAATACTGGGCCCCAACGAAAAGCAAGATCTACCGACAATCAAGGACTTTACAGTGAGCTCAAAGAACCGTAACAAAAACTCTTTAGATATTGCCTCAACCTTTCCCACTTTATTTCTTATGTTCTTTTCTGTCTCTATTTGCATGTGTATATCGCGTATGCATGCTAGCGTGAGCGCGTCAAGTATCCATAGGCGTCAACCAAATTGGAGTTTAAATTCAAGTTTAATAAATTTCAACTTTTCTTCTTTAAGCCTAAGAAAACCTGTTTGTGCTGGTTTCTTTGCCTTATAATTGAAAAGCAGTGAACAGGGATTCACCAAAGTCGAGCTAAAAAGTGTTAAAACTAAAACCCTGTTACAGTAAGACCAGGTGAAGGCTGAGAGGGACCCCTAGACACATTTGTTACCTTGTCGTAACAGCAGATCAGAAGACTGGACAGAAGAGAAAAACAGCAAAGAATGACGAAAAGAATAATGAGAGAGAAATTAGAGTTTGAGAGAAAGCTAGCTAGAAATATGAAAATGGATAGTAAGAGTTCCTACAGGTATTTAAAAAGGAAAAGAGTAACTAAAGTGAGTGTTGTCCTTTGAAGAGTGAGTCTGGGGAGTTAATAATGGAAAATAAATGACAGAGGAATTGAACAGATTTTTTGCATCTGTCTTCAGTGTAGAAGATACAAATAACATCCCAGAAATAATTGTGAATCAAGAGTTGAAAGGGAGGGAGGAACTTAAAACAATTACCATCACCAGGGAAAGGGTTTTGAGAAAATTGTTAGAACTAAAAGCTGTTAAGTCCCCAGGTCCTGATGTATTTCATCCTAGGGTCTTAAAAGAAGTGGCTGCTGAGATAGTGGATGCATTGGTTTTAATTTTCCAAAATTCCCTAGTTTCTGGAAAGGTCCCATCATATTGGAAATTAACAAATGTAACTCTGCTATTGAAAAAAAGAGGAAGACAGAAAGCAGGAAACTACAGGCAAGTTAGCTTAACTCTGTCATACGGAAATGCTGGAATCTATTATTATGGAGATTATAGCAGGTCATTTAGAAAATCTCAGTGCAATCAGGCAAAGTCAAGATGGATTTGTGAAAGGGAAATCGTGTTTGACTAATTTATTAGAGTTCTTTGAGGAAGTAATAAAGAACGTGGATAAAGGAGAACCTGTGGATATGGTGTACTTGGATTTCCAGAAGGCATTTGACAAGGTACCACATCAAAGGTTACAAAACAAAATAAGAGCCCATGGTATAGGGGGTAGCATATTAACATGGATAGAGGATTGGTTGGCGAACAGGAAACAGAGTGTAGGCATAAAGGGATCGTTTTCAGGTTGGCAAGCTGTAACTAGTGGAGTGCCACAGGGATCAGTGCTGGGGCCTAATTATTTACAATCTATAACAATGACTTGGCTGAAGGGACAGAATGTATGTTTGCTAAATTTGCTGATGACACAAAGAAAGGTAGGAGAGTAAGTTGTGAAGAGGACATAAGGAGTCTGCAAAGGGATATTGATAGGTTAAGTGAGTGGGCAAAGATTTGGCAGATGGTGTTTAATGTGGGATAGTGTGAACTTGTCCAGAAGAATAGAAAAGCAACATATTATTTAAATGGAGAGAGATTACAGAGCTCTGAGATACAGAGGGATCTGGGTGTCCTTGTACACGAAATGCAGAAAGCTAATATGCAGGTACAGCAAGTGATTAAGAAGGCAAATGCATTGTTGTTGCTTATAGCAAGGGGAATGGAATATAAAAGTAAAGATGTTTTGCTACAAATGTACAGGCCATTGGTGAGACCACATCTAGAGTATTGTGTATAGTTTAGGTCTCCTTACTTAAGAAAGGATATCATTGCATTGGAAACAGTTCAGAGAAGGTTCACTCGACTGATTCCTGGGATGAGAGGGTTATCTTATGAGAAAAGGTTGGACAGGTTGGGTCTGTATCCATTGGAGTTTAGAAGGATGAGAGGGGATCTGATTGAAACATATAAGATCCTGAGGGGACTTGACAGGGTGGTTGTTGAAAGGATGTTTCCCCTTGTGGGAGAGACTAAAACTAGGGAGCACAGTTTAGAAATAAGGGGTCTCCCATTTAAGACAGAGATGAGGAGAAATTTATTTCTCTCAGAGGGTCGTGAGTTTGTCGAACTCTCTTCCCCGGAGAGCGGTGGAGGCAGGTTCATTGAATGTTTTTAAGGCAGAGGTCGACAGATTCTTGAGAAACAAGGGAATCAAAGGGTATTGGGGGGTAGGCAGGAAAGTGGAATTGAGTCCACAAACTGATCAGCCATGATCTTATAGAATGGCAGAGCAGGCTCAAGAGGCTGAATAGCCTACTCCTGCTCCTAGTACGCATTTTCATATGTTCGCATTTGATAGAGATATTCAAAATCATGAGGGGTCTGGACAGAGTAGATAGGGAGAAACTGTTCCCACTTGTGAAAGGATTGAGAACGAGATTGCCCAGATTTAAAGTAATTGATAAAAGAAGCAAAAGTGACATGAGGAATAACTTTTTCACGCAGCGAGCGGTTGGGAACTGGAATGCACTGCCTGAGAGTATGGTGGAGGCAGGTTCAATTGAAGCATTCAAAAGGGAATTAGACAGATATATGAAAATGAAGAATGTGCAGGGTTACAGGGAGAAGGCAGGTGGGTGGCACTAGGTGAAGTGCTCATTAGGAGAGCCGGTGCAGACATGATGGGCTAAATGGCCTCCATCTGCGCTGTAATGATTCTGTGGTTCAGGCAGGCTCCCTGGATGGCAAATAGTCACCCAAGCCAAAAATGGCTTGGGTGCACTTATGGCCCAGACTGGGCAGAGTAGATCACGAAGCAAACTTCTAGACCCAACATGGACAGCCATAAATTGTATTTCTGCCCCATATGCTCCATACAACAGTAGAATGTTGAAGTCACACATTAGATTAAATAATTTGTCCTCAGGGAACTTTTAAAGTCTTCTTAAGCCACAAGCCTGCCACCCCTCCCCTACAGCCCTGCTTTTCTGTCCAGTTTTGATTCCGTGTTTAAGAATATCGTGGGAGTTTTGATTGGAGGTCAGGATTTAGTATATGGATTTTGACTGGAGGTCAAGATTGGGTATATGGATTTTGATTGGAGGTAAGTATTATGTGTACAGTTTTTGGTTCGAGGTCAGGATTGAATATATATTTTTTGATTAGAGGTAAGGATTAGGAATATGGTTTTCGATTAGCAGCAAAGATTAGGTGGATGGTTTTGGAGACTCTTGCATGGTATTTTCTGCCAGAAAAGGAAAATGCAATTGCTTGTTGAAAAATAAATCACTCAGGAAGTTAACAACACCCCTAAGGAGAGAGTGCTCTTGTCTTTTCACTTAATACTGTCACTAAGAGTGAGATCATTGATTGTCCTACATAGATTCAGAGACATGCACTTCAAATTCGTTTCAAACTATTCAAAGCTCTCAGATCAATTGAATTAGTTAAACTTGGAATCCCACAAAGCCAGCTCAGGACCCATCGATACACTTATCTAAAGGAGATATTCCTGCAAAGCGCATTTTAGCCAAGAGTGGCTCAATTATCACACGCCACTCAACTTAAGCTTAAGCATTTCTTTGGGGGGGTGGGGGGGTGGGGGGGGAGGGTTGTCAACTGGATGCAGGAAGAAAATGCTACTTCAAAGATCTCTGGTACTTTCAACAGGTCAGCCATAGAGGTCAAGAAGAGTATCTTAGATCAAACACATGCAGGCCTCAGAGTGAACCAGCTACCTGATACTCTGAGCTGAGATGTAAACGTTGACTAATAATGGACCAACAAAACAGCTACCAGCAACTAGAATATCCATAATCGTGCCGTTCACAAACTCATGAAGTCCCAAATACTCTATAGCCAATGAAGTACTTTAGATTTGTAGTCAGTACTGTCATGTAAGAATTGCAGCAGGCAATTTTCACACAGCGAGATCCCAAAAACAGCAATGTAATAATGCTCACATGATATACTTCAGTGGTGTTGGTTGAGGGAATGGATGTTGGTCAGGACAATAGAGAGAACTCTTCTGCTCTTCTTCGAAATGAGTGCGTGGTATCTTTTATGTCCACCTGAAAGGGCAGACGGGGCCTCAGTTTAACATCTCATCCAAAAGATGGCACCTTCTACAATGCAGCACTCCCTCAGTACTGCACCAGACTGCAGGTCCACTCGACTATGCACACAACATTCTAACAGCTACTGACACAGCTAACACCTAAATATGCTTAGTAAAGGCCAGTGCAGTACCACTGTTAGGATGATGACCCCAAACAACACATCACAGTAGTGATGAACTTGCAATAGGTCCAGTTAGATCACCAACACAAAAAACAGGAGCTGGAGTAGGCCATTCAGCCCATCGAATCTACTATGTAATCCAATAAGATCATAGCTGAACATCTACATCAATTCCACTTTCCTGCCCTATCCCCTTATCCCTTGATTTCCTTAGTGCGCAAGAATCTATCAATCTCAGTCTTGAATATACTCAACCACTGAGCCACCACAATCCTCTGGGGTAGAGAATTCCAAAGGTTCACAGCCCTCTGAGTACGATATGGCTGATCCTTTATCTTGAGACAACGACCCTTAGTTCTAGACTCTCCAGCCAGGGGAAACAACCCCTTAGTATCTACCCTGAAAAGCCCTCTAAGAACTTTATATGTTTCAAAGAGACCATCTCTCTTACTTCATGCTGAGTATTTCCCGAGAATATAGGCCCATTCTACTCAATCTCTCCTCATAGGACAGCCCTCTCATCTCAGAAATCAATCTAGTGAACCTTTGATACACCTCCTCTAAGGAAAGTATATTCTTCATTAGTACAGAGTCTGTACACTGTACTCCGTGTTTGGTCGTACCAAAGCTCTATATAATTGCAGCAAGACTCCAACCCCGTTGTAATAAAAACTAACATACTATTTGCTTTCCTAATTGCTTGCTGTTCCTGAATGTTAACTTTCTGTAATTCTGCGAGCACTGACCCATGTGGGGATGTGTTCATTTATTAGACCAAAATCAATCTGGGTTTGCCCGGCAGCTGGAATGGCACTAAGTGAATTGCTCACTTGGAGAAAGCCGGTGCAGACACAATGAGCCAAATAGCCTCCTTCTGTGCTGTAACAATTCGGTGATTCTTTGATTCATGTACTAGGGCACACAAATCCCTTTGAAAACCAAAAACACGTTTCCCTTTTGTTCTTTTCCTTCTGTCCTGATGTCACTAACTCATCCTGAAATATAATTCCACTGGTGCCAACTATCATCGAAATTGGCGACAATTCACAGTTGATTGGATCCTGGGATGTCACAGCCAAGCCTAGTCCTGCCCTCACCTGAAATCTGCACATTACAACAGAGCTGACTGGGTAGTAATGAGGAACAAGAACCCTGATTCTCTCCAGCCAAATGGTAATGAAGCCAAAGCAAGCACTACACTGACTGAAATCAACTAATTCAGCAAAGATTGGGGAGTGGCCTCTTTGTTATCTGAATGCCTCAGCACTATACTTACCAAGTGATTCTCAGGGAGAGCAAGACCACCAGCTTCCAACTTTACACACCAACTCTCAACAAGAAAACTATATCATAGAAGAGACGAGAAATTTATTCAGGATTCCTCTCTCATAAATTTCTGCTTTTAATGCATTTCCCGTAGACATACCGAATTCCGTTGTGGTTTAATTTTGGAAGTGCAAAACAACTTGTGAGCACTAAAACTTCGTGACACAACATCTGAAAACTCATCGGGGGAGATTTTAAGCCTGTCTGCCCAGTGGAAAGAGGGAGCTGAGGAGCTAAAATTAAGGTGTTGAACTTACCAATCATTCCCACTCTGCTGCCATTTTTCCCCGGGGCCTTCCACTGGTCAGATGATATGCCTGCCTAAATCAGGCGAAAGCTTCATTAACCTGTGCAAATCGAGGGCCTTTGACCTACATCAGACCTTGATGTTACTTTAACTGTCTACTGGGTGGATCACGCATCGTGAACAGTCCGGTCAGTTAGGCGGTACAGAAAGAAAGAATATGTATTGATATGTGCCTTTCATGGTCTCTGGACATCCCAGAGTGCTTTACACCAATTAATTACTTTTGAAGAGTAGTCACGGTTGTAATGTAGGAAATGTGGCAGCCAAAATTGCACACTGCAAGGTCTCACAGATAGCAATGTGATAATGACCAGATAATCTGTTTTAATAATGTTGGTTGAGGGATAAATATTGGCCAGGACATTGAGGGGAAGGCCTATGCTCTTCTTCAAATTAGTGCCATGCAATCTTTCACATCCATTTGAGAGGGCAGACAGGGCCTTGTTTTAACATCTCATCTGAAAGACGGCATCTCCAACAGTTCAGCACTACCTCAGTACTGCACTGGAGTGTCAGCCTTAATTTTGTGTTCAAGTCTCTGGAGTGGGACTTGAACCAATAGACAAAACTGTTTCTCAGGGAGAAGATTCGAAGAGCTGGGTCCTTATTAAAGAGGCTATTGTTTAAAGATACTATCTACTCATTATACAAGATGTTGATTGTGATTGACTGAGATCGAGATTGAAAATCTCAATGAAAAACAAAAAAATTATACCTGCAGGGATAATGGCCACAAGTGCAGCTGAAAGTCTTACCTTGCCATTGTTAAACCAGGGTCCTTTTAAGCAGTTAGTGTTAAGTTAAAAACTCACGAGGAACCCTTATATAGAGCAGTACAGCACAGACGGAGGTCATTCAGTCCAATGAGTCTGCACTGCACTGGCTCTTTCGAAGAGCAATCCAGTTAGTCCCACATCCCAGCTCTTTTCCCATACCCTTGCAATTTTTTATATATTCAATTCCCTTTTGAAGGCTACTATTTGAATCTATATCCACCACCCCAACAGGCAGTGCATTCCAAATCCTAACCACTCATTGCATAAAAATTAAGTCAATTGCTGCCAATTAATCAAATACAAACATCAGACAGGAAAAGGTCAATCTAGCCTCTCCCATACCATTGTGATGCCTCATGAATCACATCAAGAGTCAGCTAACCTCCTCAGTGCCATGTAGTCTCCTGGGAGAGGTGATAAACCAGACCAAAAACCCAAGATCAATTAGGAAAAAAAATCTGAAAAATTCCTCTTCAATCTCTCTAAATGATTAAACCTAGTCCAAGAGACCACACTGACCCTGACTTATATTATTTGGTACCTACTTCTGGTGTGATGTGAGTTTTGCCTAGACAGGAATTGGTTCAGCTCTCTTTTGAATGCAGGCAGTGAGTCAGTACTCACGACACAAGCTGACAACTTGTTCCATAGGTCTTGCTATTCCCTGGGAAAAGGAGAACTGCCTAACATCCAATTGTACAGAGACCAATAGGGATATTTCTTCCCTTCCATACTTTATACGTGTAAGCCATGGTCTTCCTGAATCTAATTGGAATAATTTAGCAGTGTGCACTCAAGGCAGTCCTTTCTTTATCTTATTGACCTCAATCAACCTGCCCATCTACTTTTCTACAGCAAATTGATCTAATCTTTAAGCTATACAGGCATCTAAGGTGCTTTGAACTGGGAATGAATTCTGTGGCTCTCCATTGAACCTTTTCCAAAGCCTTAATATCATCTACCATGTGAGGGGAATAAAACTGAGAATAACCTAAATGAGACTTAAGTCAAGGTTTTGTACAAGGACAAAACGGTATGATATGTGTTGTAATGGATAGTCCTGTGAATGTTGCTCAAAGCACAATTTGCTTTAGCCAAAGCTTTACGGCATTGGTTGCGACTGTTGCAGAGTTATAAATTATGATACTATGATATTTTGCTTTCATCACAGGCTTCAATTCTCTTCCTTGTAAGGTGTAAGTATGCTTAGCGTTGATCCTGTCCACATGGATAACACTACACTCCTCTAAGTTAAATACCATCTGTCAAATGCGGGCCCATTCTCCCGACACATTGAGATCTGCTGGTAGTCGTTTAGTTTAGTCTCCTCTACAATCCTAACACCTGCAAAAATCCACGTATCATCTGCAAAACCTGTGGACCTGTCCCCTGTCATCTTTGTCTGAGCATTATGTATGGTCCTGTAGAGAGAGAGGTGATCTTCATCCCTTCATTCCATGGCTGCATGCAAATTTGATTATCAGAAGAAACAGGACTGTACTCCAACCCACTCTGTCACCCATTCCCTTATGTGTGGTTGGCAGCTGACTAGGGAAAGGTGATTGATTCTGTTGCTAATTTGGAAGCCATACAGATTCACAGTTCTGGTATAAACAAGTTATTAGTCCACAAGGATCCTGGTTCTCCTGTTGTGTGACTCATAAACTCCTGTCGAATAATTACCACCTCTTTTGTTGGACTTTTTGGCTGCAGTTTCAATTAACTCTGACAAAACACATTTGCACTGCAGTGTCTGCGCACAAACACTCAGAGACTTAAACAAAAGGCTACGAATCATTTTCTTTGTCACTCATTTTTCAATGAAGCTCAAGTCCCTTTGGAGTAATTTGTCCCATTTCCAGAGTTGCTGGCTGCCAGTCATAAACATCCATTAATGCTCTCAAGTGATATAATAGGACATCTGTGACTCTTTTTCAATGCATTTTTCACGTGAGAATTTTTGTGTGTGTGTGTGTATCTGTGTGTCAACAAAGTCAGGAATTTAAGGCATTTAAGATTTTGGCTTTCAAATCCCATGGTGGGAATTCCATGATCCTGTGCTTCCAGCAAGGAGACACATTCACAGAGATGGAGATGGGGCTATAACATTGCTGCCCCGATTCCAGGATCACATGATCAAATTCTATGAGTGTGACAAGATGTTGCGTGTTCCTTGAACCTCTGTGTTGGTAGAGACTTCACACAAAGACTGACCACTCCAGATGGGATCAGTAACACAATATTGTGCGTTCTTTATTGAGTACTGAAAAAGCAGCTTGTACATCAGGATGTTTGCTGTACAGATGTTTCTTCAAGATTGCCTAACACTCAGAATCATGTGATGTGCTACATCATAGCTCTTACATGACTAACATGATCTTGTAGCCACACCTCTTGAAGTTGTACACAACAGCCTGCTCGTAAAATGGGATAACAAATTGCTCCCTTTTTTTAAGATATATTTTTTTGTTTCATTGTCAGTTGGTATCATTTCAGTTTCTGGGTCAGAAGGTTAACAGTAGTAGGTCAAAACCAGGACTTTGGTGCAGGTACTGGTGAAATGCAGTTCAGTGCATTACTGAAGAGAGGGAATCAATGTTGGAGGTACCATTGTTTCCTGTTCTTGTAGCAGTTATAGTCACAAACTGAGTTTCAGTCTGCTGGATCGCGCCTGGGCAACGTTTTCCCCTCAACAAATACCACAAAAAATAGGTCGATAGGCCCATTCATCACTTTACTAATCATGGACAATGTGGCACAGAATCAGTGTTGTGTTAGCCAACATAACACCAGTAAGGTGATTGGTAGAAGGATTAGAGGGGACACGAGGAAAATCTTTTTCACCCAGAGGGTGGTGGGTGTCTGGAATTCACTGCCTGGATCGGTGGTGGAGGTAGAAACCCTTAACTCTTTTAAAAGGTACCTGGACATGCACCTGAAGTGCTGTAACCTGCAAGGCTACGACCGGGTGCTGGAAAGTGGGATTAGTTTTTTCAGCTGAAGCAATGGGCTCAATGGCCTCCTTCTGTGCTGTAACTTTTCTATGTTTCTATTGTTCTAAACTGATAGAGAAGGAAAAAATAGAATATGAAAGTATTACCAGCGAGAAACATAAAAACACACTGGAAAAGTTTCTACAGGTATGTAAAAAGGAAAAAATTAGCAAAGACAAATGTGGGCCCATTACAGGCAGAGTTTGGGAATAAGGAAATGGCAGAGAAACTAAACAAATACTTTGTGTCTGTTTTCACAGAGGAAGGTACAAAAAAATCCCAGGAATACTAGAGAACCAAAGGACTAGCGAAAATGAAGAACTGAAAGAAATTAGTATTAGTAAAAAAAGGAATACTGGAGAAATTAATGGGACTGAAAGTTGATAAATCCCTTGGACCTGATGATCTACATCCCAGAGTGTTGAAAGAGATGGCTGTAGATGCATTGGTGATCATCTTCCAAAATTCTATAGATTGGAACGTAGCGAATGTAACCCACTATTTAAGAAAGGAGGGAGAGAGAAAACTGGGGAACTACGGACCTGTTAACCTGACATTAATAGTTGGAAAAATGCTGGAATCTGTTATAAAGGATGTGATCACTGGACACTTAATGGTAGGATTGGGCAGAATCAACATAGATTCATGAAAGGGAAATCATGTTTGACAAACCTGTTGGAGTTTTTTGAGAATGTAACTCGCAGAATAAATAAGGGGGAACCAGTGGATGTGGTGTATCTGGACTTTCAGAAGGCTTTCAATAAAGTTCCACACAAGAGGTTAGTAAGCAAAATTAGAACACATGGGATTGGGGGTAATATACTGGCATGGATTGAGAACTGGTTAACTGACAGAAAACAGTAGGAATAAACGGGTCATTCTCAGGTTGGCACGCTGTGACTAGTGGAGTATCCCAAGGATCAGTGCTTGGGCCCCAGCTATTCAGAATCTATATCAATGATTTGGATGTGGGGACCAAATGTAATATTTCCAAGTTTGCTGATGACACAAAACTAAGTCAGAATGTGAGTTGTGATGAGGATGCAAAGAGGCTTCAAGGGGATTTAGGCAGGCTAAGTGAGTGGGCAAGAACATGGCAGATGGAATATAATGTGGGAAAATGTGAAGTTATCCACTTTCGTGGGAAAAACAGAAATGCAGAGTATTTCTTAAATGGGGAGAAATTGGTAAGTGTTGATGTCCAAAGGAACCTGGGTGTCCTTGTTCATAAGTCATTGAAAGCTAACATGCTTAATTAGGAAGGCAAATGGTATGTTGGCCTTTATTGCAAGAAGATTTGAGTACAGAAATAAAGAAGTCTTGCTGCAATTGTACAGAGCCTTGGTGAGAACACACCTGGAGTATTGTTTTGGTCTCCTCACCTAAGAAAGGATATACTTGCCATAGAGGGAGTGCAACAAAGGTTCACCAGACTGATTCCTGGGATGGTGGGATTGTCCAATGAGGAGAGATTGAGGAGACTGGGCCTGTATTCTCTAGAGTTTAGAAGAATGAGAGGTGATCTCATTGAAGCAAACAAAATTCTTACAGGGCTCAACAGGGTTGATGCAAGAATATGTTTCCCATGGCTGGGGTGTTCTAGAACCAGGGGACACAGTCTCAGAATAAGAGGTAGGCCTTTTAGGACTGAGATGAGGGGGAATTTCTTCATTCAGAGGGTGGTGAGTTTTTGAAATTCTCTACCCCAGAGGGTTTTGGAGGCTCAGTCATTGAGTATGTTCTAGACCAAGATTGATGGATTTCCAGATATTAAAGATATCAAGGGATATGTGGTTGGTGTGGGAAAATGCCGTTGAGGTAGATGATCAGCCATGATCTAGTTGAATGGTGGAGTAGGCTCAAGGGGCTGAATGGCCTGCTCCTGTTTCTGTTACCTATGTTTCTATGGTTCTGCTACACTCCATGCATGTCACTGCCTGAAGCGTTTTCCTGACATTTGAGAAAATGCTGTATAATTACAAGCACTTTTTAAAACGTTAAACTAATGGCAATGCCCAATTATCTGGAGCTTTTCATTATTCACAAATTTTCTTCAATTGGAAGTAAGTCAAATACAAACCAATCATTCAGGATTTACGTAAATATACCTATATTTAGTCGGGCAGAATCTGATTTATAACTAGAGGCACATAGAGATCACTGACATTTTCTACAAGGAATCTCTTCGTTAAGGCCGTCTGAAATATCAAGATTAAAATACCTTTGAAGGCTTATGTTCCAACAATATGTGCTGGTGCCATCAGCTAAGGGAAGTTCCGTGTTGGAGTTACTGAGCCTGACAGTTACATGGAAGCTGCAGGCCTCCTGAGATCTGGGGTAACAGGGAAATGCAGTTTGTAAATAACTTCCCTATAGAACCTCCGATGCTTACAGCACAAAACAAGGCCCTTCGGCCCATCATGCCAGCATCTTGCTGGAGCAATTCAAAACTAGTCACTGTTGCAACGTGGGAAATGTGGCAGCCAATTTGCAAGGTCCCACAAACAGCTTTGTTAGAACCTACCTCGAGCAAAGGCTGGTGGAGGTACTCTTGAAATCATAGGGAGTTGGGGCTTATATATGAGAGCAGTCTAAAATTCGACAGCTGGAATAATCTAAAATAAGACTTGAAAAGAGACAAAAATGTAACAATTACACTGAGGGTTGTGCGACAGTTCAGCAGAATATTCTTCCCCTTTTATTGTCACAGGTCAGCTGTATCTTTTGTTAATTTATTTTAGCTTTCCCTGACTTAATTCTACTCCCAGAGTCCCTACCGTCATGGAATGAAAAAAATTGTTGTTCCTGGACTATCTGTTAAATTCACATAATTATTTCTACATGACTGTGAGAATTTTTTTGCATCTCTTTCTCTTGGGTTAAAAATATGAATGGCATGTCAAATGGAGTTCCAGGATGTGCTTGTTAGAAGTGGGGACCTGCTGAGGTCTGGCATTCATCAAAGCTGACTTGTTCTTTTCCAAAGAGAGAGAAAACAATTTGGATAAAAGTCACATCAAATCCTATCTCGCTGTTTCCACCGAACACTTCAAAAAGCACTCGCGTGTTACAAAAGAATCCTGGCTGCAGATAAGAAATCCGAGGCAGTTTTAAAAGGACCTTGCTCTCGCAGAGTTATCCATTTCAATGAGTGGCCGCTGTGTCTTGTGTGGCAGAACAGAACTGATATTCACTGCCAGCGTTTCATCCGGCTGTCAGTGTGCGGAGCAATCGGAACGCCCGCCTGATGTCGCCAGTCGACCCAGTTTGAGGAATGCCTCACTCGTGTTCTGTTGACTCACCATACTGGAAGGTAGCTTCCTGTTTTGGCAGGATGGAAGAGCTACGGGGAAGCCACACAGCAGAGGCCTGGAGTTAAAGAGGAAGGCTGGGCGGTGGGTGTGGGTATGGGTATGGGGTGGGGGGAGGATGGCGGGAAGGTGACATGGAGCATTTATAAAGGAGCGGAGGACTTTGGACAAGAAGCAGGTAGAGCACATGGACGAAAGCTGAAGCCACAATTTGCTAAACACCATTGATATTTAACGTTGCAAGACCTGCTTGCAGCCATTCTTTGAAATGACGCTGGTCATGGCTGTTCCCCAGCAGAATAAAGCAAACCAAGCACTGGAGTTTATTTCTAGAGGAATGGAATTGAAAGGCCGAGAAGTTGTGTTAAGCTTGAGGGAAATAAATGTGCAGGGCTACAGGGCGAGAGTGGGGGAATGGGACTGATGGAATTGCTCGACAGAGAGCCGTCATGGACTTGATGGGCTGAAGATGCCTCCATCAGTGCAATAATGACTCTATGACTTAGATAGAATCTTGGTTAGACAACACTTGGAGTACTGCGCATAGTTCTGATCTCCAGATAACAGAAAGTGTATAGAGTGTTGGTGAAGGTGCAAAAAAGATTTACATGGATGGTACCTGAATTGAGATGTTAGAACTCTCAGAAAAGGCTGAACAAGCTGGGGCTCTTTCCCTGAGAAAAGAGAAGGTTGAGTGGGTGACCTAACAGAGTTTCTTTAGATTATGATAGGTATGACAGAGTAGACACAAAGAAAATACTTCCACTTGTGGAGGGGGTGGGGAGGGGGGGGGGGGGAGCAGCCCAAAAGAAGAGGCCTTAAATATAAGATAGTCACAAAAAAAAAATCCAAAAGGGAAATCAGGAGAAACACTTTTACCCGCAGACTGTCAGATTGTGGAACTTGCTACCGCAAGGATTAGTGGAGTGAAATAGTATAGATGCATTTAAGGGGAAACTAGATAAACATAAGAGTTAAACAAGCAATAGAAGGATATGCAGAGAGGGTTAGAAAAATAGGGTAGGAGGGAGTTGGTCTGCAACACAAACAGCTGCATGGACTAAATGGCATGCTTTGGTGCTATACATTCTGTGTAATTCTATCAAACAATAAGTTATCATTTCACTCGAAGTGTACAGGTTTTTTTGCTGAGGAAGGTACAGCTGTGTTATTGAGGAAGGGTACAGCTGTGTTATTGAGGAAGGGTACAGGTATGTTGTTGAGGAAGGGTACAGGTTAGTTGTTGAGGAAGGGTAGAGGTGGGTTATTGAGGAAGGATGCAGGTGTGTAGTTGAGGAAGGATACAGGTGTGTAGTTGAGGAAGGATACAGGTGTGTAGTTGAGGAAGGGTACAGGCTTGCAGTTGAGGAATGATACAGGTGTGTAGTTGATGAACGATACAGGTATGTAGTTGAGGAAGGATACAGGTTTGTAGTTGAGGAAGGATACAGGTGTGTAGTTGAGGAAGGATACAGGTTTGTAGTTGAGGAAGGATACAGGTGTGTAGTTGAGGAAGGATATAGGTGTGTTGTTGAGGAAGGGTACAGGTGTGTAGTTGAGGAAGGATACAGGTGTGTTGTTGAGGAAGGATACAGGTTTGTAGTTGAGGAAGGATACAGGTGTGTAGTTGAGGAAGGGTACAGGCTTGCAGTTGAGGAAGGATACAGGTGTGTAGTTGAGGAAGGATGCAGGTGTGTAGTTGAGGAAGGATACAGGTGTGTTGTTGAGGAAGGATACAGGTGTGTTGTTGATGAACGATACAGGTATGTTGTTGATGAACGATACAGGTATGTAGTTGAGGAAGGATACAGGTTTGTAGTTGAGGAAGGATACAGGTGTGTTGTTGATGAACGATACAGGTATGTTGTTGATGAACGATACAGGTTTGTAGTTGAGGAAGGATACAGGCGTGCAGTTGAGGAAGGATACAGGTTTGTAGTTGAGGAAGGCTACAGGTGTGCAGTTGAGGAAGGATACAGGTTTGTAGTTGAGGAAGGCTACAGGTATGTAGTTGAGGAAGGATACAGGTTTGTAGTTGAGGAAGGATACAGGCGTGCAGTTGAGGAAGGATACAGGTGTGTAGTTGAGGAAGGATACAGGTTTGTAGTTGAGGAAGGATACAGGCGTGCAGTTGAGGAAGGATACAGGTATGTAGTTGAGGAAGGATACAGGTTTGTAGTTGAGGAAGGATACAGGTTTGTAGTTGAGGAAGGCTACAGGTGTGTTGTTGAGGAAGGGTACAGGTTTGTAGTTGAGGAAGGATACAGGTGTGTTGTTGAGGAAGGATACAGGTTTGTAGTTGAGGAAGGATACAGGTGTGTAGTTGAGGAAGGATACAGGTGTGTTGTTGAGGAAGGATACAGGTTTGTAGTTGCAGAAGGATACAGGTTTGTAGTTGAGGAAGGATACAGGTGTGTCGTTGAGGAAGGATACAGGTTTGAAGTTGAGGAAGGATACGGGTGTCTAGTTGAGGAAGGATACAGGTTTGTAGTTGAAGGATACGGGTGTGTAGTTGAGGAAGGATACAGGTGTGTAGTTGAGGAAGGATACAGGCGGGTTGTTGAGGAAGGATACAGGTGTGTAGTTGAGGAAGGATACAGGTGTGTTGTTGAGGAAGGATACAGGTGTGTAGTTGAGGAAGGATACAGGTGTGTTGTTGAGGAAGGTTACAGGTGTGTAGTTGAGGAAGGATACAGGCGTGTTGTTGAGGAAGGATACAGGTGTGTATTTGTGGAAGGATCCAGGTGTGTTGTTGAGGAAGGATACAGGTTTGTAGTTGAGGAAGGATACGGGTGTGTAGTTGAGGAAGGATACAGGTGTGTAGTTGAGGAAGGTTACAGGTGTGTAGTTGAGGTAGGAAACAGGCGTGTTGTTGAGGAAGGATACAGGTGTGTAGTTGAGGAAGGATACAGGTGTGTTGTTGAGGAAGGATACAGGTGTGTTGTTGAGGAAGGATACAGGTGTGTAGTTGTGGAAGGATGTAGGTGTGTAGTTGAGGTAGGATACAGGTGTGTTGTTGAGGAAGGATACAGGTGTGTAGTTGAGGAAGGGTACAGGCTTGCAGTTGAGGAATGATACAGGTTTGTAGTTGAGGAAGGGTACAGGCTTGCAGTTGAGGAATGATACAGGTTTGTAGTTGAGGATGGATACGGGTGTGTAGTTGAGGAAGGATACAGGTTTTTAGTTGAGGAAGGATACAGGTGTGTAGTTGAGGAAGGATACAGGTTTGTAGTTGAGGAAGGGTACAGGCTTGCAGTTGAGGAATGATACAGGTTTGTAGTTGAGGAAGGGTGCAGGTGTGCAGTTGAGGAAGGATACAGGTTTGTAGTTGAGGAAGGATACGGGTGTGTAGTTGAGGAAGGATACAGGTGTGTAGTTGAGGTAGGAAACAGGCGTGTTGTTGAGGAAGGATACAGGTGTGTAGTTGAGGAAGGATACAGGTGTGTTGTTGAGGAAGGATACAGGTGTGTTGTTGAGGAAGGATACAGGTGTGTAGTTGTGGAAGGATGTAGGTGTGTAGTTGAGGAAGGATACAGGTGTGTTGTTGAGGAAGGATGCAGGTGTGTAGTTGAGGAAGGGTACAGGCTTGCAGTTGAGGAATGATACAGGTTTGTAGTTGAGGAAGGGTACAGGCTTGCAGTTGAGGAATGATACAGGTTTGTAGTTGAGGATGGATACGGGTGTGTAGTTGAGGAAGGATACAGGTTTTTAGTTGAGGAAGGATACAGGTGTGTAGTTGAGGAAGGATACAGGTTTGTAGTTGAGGAAGGGTACAGGCTTGCAGTTGAGGAATGATACAGGTTTGTAGTTGAGGAAGGGTACAGGTGTGCAGTTGAGGAAGGATACAGGTTTTTAGTTGAGGAAGGATACAGGTGTGTAGTTGAGGAAGGATACAGGTTTGTAGTTGAGGAAGGATACAGGTGTGTAGTTGAGGAAGGATACAGGCGTGTAGTTGAGGAAGGATACAGGTGTGTTGTAGAGGAAGGGTACAGGCGTGTAGTTGAGGAAGGATACAGGTGTGTTGTTGAGGAAGGATACAGGTGTGTAGTTGAGGAAGGATACAGGCGTGTAGTTGAGGAAGGATATAGGTGTGTTGTTGTGGAAAGGTACAGGTGTGTAGTTGAGGAAGGATACAGGTGCGTTGTTGAGGAAGGATGCAGGTGTGTAGTTGAGGAAGGATACGTGTGTGTCGTTGAGGAAGAATACAGGTGTGTTGTTGAGGAAGGATGCAGGTGTGTAGTTGAGGAAGGATACAGGTGTGTAGTTGAGGAAGGATACAGGTGTGTAGTTGAGGAAGAATACAGGTGTGTTGTTGAGGAAGGATACAGGTGTGTAGTTCAAGAAGGGTACAGACTTGCAGTTGAGGAGGGATACAGGTTTGTAGTTGAAGGATAAAGGTGTGTAATTGAGGAAGGATACAGGTGTGTAGTTGAGGAAGGGTACAGCTGTGTAGTCGACAAGGATACAGGTGTGTTGCTGAGGAAGGATACAGGTGTGTAGTTGAGGAAGGATACAGGTGTGTAGTTGAGGAAGGATACAGGTGTGTAGTTGAGGAAGGGTACAGGTGTTTTGTTGAGTAAGGATGTAGGTGTGCTGTTGAGGAAAGTTACACGTGTGTAGTTGAGGAAGGATATAGGTGTGTTGTTGAGGAAGGGTACAGGTGTGTAGTTGCGGAAGGATACAGGTGTGTTGTTGAGGAAGGATGCAGGTGTGTAGTTGAGGAAGGATACAGGTGTGTAGTTGAGCAAGAATACAGGTGTGTTGTTGAGGAAGGATACAGGTGTGTAGTTGAAGAAGGGTACAGGCTTGCAGTTGAGGAAGGATACAGGTTTGTAGTTGAAGGATAAAGGTGTGTAATTGAGGAAGGATACAGGTGTGTAGTTGAGGAAGGGTACAGCTGTGTAGTCGACAAGGATACAGGTGTGTTGCTGAGGAAGGATACAGGTGTGTAGTTGAGGAAGGATACAGGTGTGTAGTTGAGGAAGGGTACAGGTGTTTCGTTGAGTAAGGTTGTAGGTGTGCTGTTGAGGAAAGTTACACGTGTGTAGTTGAGGAAGGAAAAGGTGTGTAGTTGAGGAAGGATACAAGTATGTAGTTGAAGGATAAAGGTGTGTAGTTGAGGAATGGTACAGGTGTGTAGTTGAGGAATGGCACAGGTGTTGTTGAGGAATGGTACAGGTGTGTAGTTGAGGAATGGCACAGGTGTTGTTGAGGAATGGTACAGGTGTGTAGTTGAGGAAGGATATAGGTGTGTAACTGAGAAAGGTTACAGGAGTGTTGTTGAGTAAGTCTACAGGTGTGTAGTTGAGGAAGTTTACACTTGTGTTGAACATGACTGACTTGGATGAAAACAAATACAATGAAGCCAGAAATGAGAAATAAACGAGGGCCTTATGGACAGGTATCTTTGACACGGTGTCACTCTTTAATTTGCAGCATAGGCACTCATGGTGCTCAACAACAGACCTTACATTGATTGGGCATCACACTTATATAATGAACACCATTTTCTGATGAAGCTGATCTATCGGTTTAGGTCCATTCTAATTCGAGTACATCATTCGGAGCAGCTGAAGAGATTTATTTGTCATCTCTGGCCTTATCTTAGGGACTGTTAATAGCTTGGCTGCAACCTCTTCACATTTCACTTTCCCTTTCTGATACAATGGCTAAATTTACACAGTGACACACACTACAAAGGCCTCTATTAAAATGTCACAGTCATCAGTTTGCAGTCTGGGGCAGCTACTGACATTGACGCTGTTCAGTGATTTGTGCACCAAAGAAGATGCTTGGATTCTCTTGTGTGACTTTAACAGGCCGAACACCAAAGTGAGCATGATGTGGCCCTGAAGCTTATCTTGCCCCTTTAATCACCTACCTCACCTGAGCTGAGGCACGACACTGCCTGATCAGTAGTTAATTCTGGGAGGTAAGGAAACACGTTAGTCAGTCTCTGCAGCATATAAAAGCTTCATTTGAAGGGTTTATACATATATTGAGAGTAAATGCACCTCTTGTAAAATGACAGGCAAAATGCCCAGCGCATTTCCTACAATACAAGAACTACTCTTCAAAAGTAAACCCATTGCCTTCCCACAGATATTAACCTTGGCTCAGTGGTCGCAATCTTGCCTCTGAGTCAGAAGATCATGTGTTTGTGAGCACAAAATAGGTTGATCCTCCAAGTCTGCTGCCGGAGTACCTGCATTACAACACCTTCAATTGAGCAAGAGTACAGGTGTGTTGTTCCTCATTACAATTCCTTCAATCATAAGGTCAGAAGTGGAGATGTTCGCTGATGATTGCACAATGTTCAGCCCCATTCGCGACTCCTCAGATACTGAAGCAGTCCGTGTAGAAATGCAGCAAGACCTGGACAATATCCAGGCTTGGGCTGATAAGTGGCAAGTAACATTCACACACACAAGTGCCAGGCAATGACCATCTCCAACAAGAGAAAATCTAACCATCTCCCCTTGACATTTAATCGCATTACGATCGCTGAATCCCCCACTATCAACATCCTGGGGGTTACCATTGACCAGAAACTGAACTGGAGTAGCCATATAAATACCATGGCTACAAGAGCAGGTCAGAGGCTCAGAATCCTGCTGTGAGTAACTCACCTCCTGACTCCCCAAAGCCTGTTCACCATCTACAAGGCACAGGTGAGGAATGTGATGAAACTCTCCACTTGCCTGGATGGGTGCAGCTCCAACAATACTCAAGAAGCTCAATACCATCCAGGACAAAGCAGCCCACTTGATTGGCATTCCATCCACAAACATTCACTCCCTCCACCACCGATGCACAGTGGCAGCAGTGTGTACCATCTACAAGATGCACCCCGGCTCCTTAGACAGCACCTTTCAAACCCACGACTTCTACCAACTCGAAGCACAAGGGTAGCAGATGCATGGGAACACCACCACCTGCAAGTTCCTGTCCAAGTCACACACCATCCTGACTTGGAACTATATCGCCATTCCTTCACTGTCGCTGGGTCAAAATCCTGGAACTCCCTTCCTAACAACACTATGGGTGTACCTATCCCACACGGACTGCAGCAGTTCAAGAAGGCATTTCTTCACCACCTTCTCAAGGTCAATTAGGGATGGGCAATAAATGCTGGCCAAGCCAGTGACACCCACATTCCTGGAATGAATAAAAAAAAACACAAACTACACTTCAATATTACTTCATTGGCTGTAAAGTGCTTTGGGACATACTGAGGTTGTGCAAAGCGCTATAGAAATACAAGTTCTTCCTTTCTTTTCTTTTTAGGAGCACTTCCTATCCAAACCCCATTACTAATTTCAACTTGACTTTTTGAGTAGGATTGCCAACCTTCCAGATTTGCCCTGAAGCCTCCAAGGATTAAAGGTTGATCTCCTGAACACTGCTGCGAAAAACCCCGGGGAAAAGTTATTGGATCATTAGAAAAATTATGGAGTAGAATTTCAACCTGTTTTCAACAACAGCTCGCATTTATATAGTGCCTTGAACATGGTAAAATGCCCCAAGGTGCTTCACAGGAATATTATCAAGCAAAATTAACACAGAGTCACAAAAAGAGATTTTGGAACCGATGACCAAAAGCTTGGTAGGTTTTAACAAGTATCTTAAAGGAGGAGAAAGTGGAGAAGTAGAGAGGTTTAGAGAGGGAATTGCTGAGTTTAGGGTCTAGGTAACTGAGAACACAGTCACCAATGGCAGGATGATTTAAATAGGTCAGAATTGGAGAAGTACAGAGATCTTGGAGGGTTATAGGGCTGGAGGAGGGTACGGAGATAGTGGGAGTCGGGACCATAGAGGGATTTGAAAACAATTATGAGAATTTTAAAGTTGAGGAGTTGCCGATCAGGAGCTGATGTAGGTCAGTGAACACAGGGGTGATGGGTAAATGGGACTTGGTGCGAGTTAGGATACAGGCAACCGAGTTTTGGATGAGCGTGTGTTTATGGAGGGTGAAAGATAGGAGGCTGGCCAGGACTGCATTGGAATAAACAAGTCTAGAGGCAATAAGGGCATGGATGAGGATGTCAACAGCAGATGAGCTGAGGCAGGGGTGGAGTTGGGCAATGTTATGGAAATAGGCAGTCTTAGTGATAGTGCGAATATATGGTCAGAACCTCATCTTGCTAGTAATAGCACAATCTGGAATTGGTATATAGGATCGGGGAATTCTGAACGCTCAAAGCCACCTATGGTTATGTTTTTGCGATCTTTTATGCTGTTTTGAAATGCAATTTTCCTGAATCAGGCTCTGCCTACAAAACGGGCCATGTTGGCAGGTCAAAATTGTGAGATTCTGCTAATTGCGCTGGTTTCATATTGAGCTAATTTTTGGTGTTGACAGGCACTAGTAGACGCGGTTTGAAAGTTTTTCATATGGAAAGGTATTTAATTTACAAAGAAACTGACCAGTGTACACCAGTGAAACTACTGAATGGTTCAGTAGAATATTTTAAAGACATTTTCTGTGATGTTGAATCAGGGTACTCACAGGTGGAGGCCTGGGCACCCAGATTAAAAATGTTTATTTTTCTGCTAAACCCATTTTCAGTGGTATTAATAAAACTGCATCAGGTTACCACTCTTAAATACATCAAGGAACATGTTTTAATGGAAAGAGAAATCCAGTCCATTACGTTTATTTGACCCCTTTCCCCCCCGCACTGAAAAACTTACCTCCTCCTCCCTTCCCACCAGTGTGATGCCGTGTTTCCTTGGACGGGGATCTAAAGGCTTGGGAGTGCCGGCCGCCGCACCAAGGATCGTGGCAGGCACTCAAGATCGCAGGTAAGTCTTTGTAAATTTATTAATTTCATTCATTTGAATATTTAAATTGAGGTCCCGTTACCCAGTGGCAGGGGGGCTGCCACAGAGCCTCGCTGTGGCCGGGAGGATCGGGCTGGGCCCTCCCACCGTCGAGGTCTGTGACGAGCCTCATCCGGAGCCATCTTCAAGCCACCCCCCCGCCACAGAAACTGATGCCTGGCGGGGAACAACATCTAGCCCAATATGATCAGGATAATGATTCACATTGTTAAAATTACAGAGCTGACCTCTAGGCTACTGTACTGCTTTATGAAAGCAGGATTGGAAAACTGGGGCCAGGATTAGAAATTAGAAGCCAAGTAGGCACAAAGCCGACTGCATCATTTGTATTCATGTGTGGACTGCATTCACACGTCCCCCGATTCACAAACAAAAGATAAAGCAAATCCACTCATCAATTTTCCAACAACTGCTTGAATTTATATAGCGTCTTTAATGTAATAAAAGATCCTGAGATGCTTCACAGTTGAGCAATTCGACAAAACACTGAGACCGAGCTAAAGAAGGAGACATTAGGACAATTGACCAAGCAGAGTCTTAAATTAGGAGAGAGAGATGGAGGTGCAGAGGTTTAAGTCATAGGTTTTTAATTCCTCAAAGACAGTGTCAGCGACACATTATTGTAGTTGGAAGTATTCACACTAAGAGCTGCTAATTTCCCACAGTTGACTGTCCTCGAATGCAGTGATTTCTGACTCAGTTCGAGTGCTCAAAGAGGAATCAGTGAGAGATGACCCCAAGGAAGTTGAGTGGTTTGTGTCTGCCTGGCACCAAGGTCAGCCTGACCACCTGATTGGTCCTCTATCAAACACACACTCCTCCTCCATTCTTGTGTTCCTTTACACAATTCCTAAATTGCCAACACCAAAAGCACAGCATTCTTTGCTTTTATGAGATGAAATTGTGAAAAATGGTTACTATAATCTTAAAACATTAAGAGGGTGAAATTGGGCATGGACAGGGATGTAAAACAGGCGGTACCATATTAGATGCTGATCATATTCAGTCCCACTGACTTCAGTAGAACTAAACAACAGTTGTGTCCTAGATAGGGTGGCAAAATGATTCCACCTGGCTTGATACTACAACCAGGTCTGACTAAGTCTCCTCTTAAAAGTGGAGATCTACTAAGTTACATCAAAAAGAGAATCTGGGTTTAAATTTTTAACAGTAGCTTGTCTCTTGCTGCATATACTGCTGCTCTGAGTCTTTTCTCTAAAGATGAAAATCAGTACGTGGGCACAAATGATGTTACTTGATGAAACACATTGTAACATTGTGCTCAATCTATCACAGGCAATGAATTTCCAGGGCTTAGCACTAACATAGAATGGCAAATTTACTCTTGCTTACTTTAAATACATTGGAAAGATAAATGCATTACAAGGTTATAGAAACAACATATTCTGCCTCACCTGTTCGTGGTATTCAATCCCCATGCTAAGCGTGTTGATGAGAATAGCAATCATAATTCCGCGACCAAAATACTTGCTGTCGACAATTTTGCGGCAGGTGTCACAGACTGGATTCCAAAGCGCCCAGCATTTGTTTGCTGTCTTTACTCTTGGTTGGCTGCGCTGAGGGTCTCTCTGGTCATTGTAGTGGGCGTCCTGGGTGAACTCGTACACTCCCTCACTGTCTGAATCCAACGTCTCGTTATCTGTCACCTCGGACTCATTGCTCCTGATGCAGATGGGGCAGCTTTGCGGATCACAGTTCAGAATGTCAGCTGTTCCACTGGGAGAGCCGTAGGGCAAGCAGTGACCAGACAGCTTGCAGGAACCTTTACAAGGGCCTGCCAGGGGGCAATCACATTTGGATGTTTATTGTTTTTAAAAAAAGTTGTATAAAACAAAAATACTGAAGATGCTGGAAATAAAATAAAAACAGATAATGTTGGAAATACTCAGCAATTCAGGCAGCATTTGTAGAGAGAAAGTGAGTTAACATTACAGGTCGATGAGCTTTCATCAGAGCCAGAAGATGTTGAATTTACCTGACCTGCTGATTGTTTCCAATATTTTCTGTTTTTAATTGGGGTCGTATAAATCTGGATAAACAGACACCAAGTTATATTCTTTTCCATTTATTAGCACTGACAGTATTTCTGATCAAAGTACCATATCTGAAGTGCTAACTGAGGGATGTAACAGTTTCCTATTATGCAAGACTTCCCTTTATACTGAATAACAGCTCTGCTTTGCCTAGTCTCATTGAATAAAGCAGCACAGTTTACTGGGTTAATCATTTTTATGTAAAAGACATGTTTTTCTAAACAGTTTGCTCTTTCTATCGAGATAAATTTGATGATTGAATGATGGGTTGTGATATTTTGCTTTTGAATCCAGATAACCCATAACTGCTTTGCTAAAAATTATCCTTGAATTTGGATAGCCTTAACCTGCAGCAAATCTTAGTTCAAAGATAATTTGTAGCAAAGCAGTTATGGGACTAACTGGATTCAACAACAGAATATTGGTCTAAAGGCAGGGAATATTAAAGGCCTGTAATAACTCTTGGGCCCAATTTCAGCTTCACCACCAGCTGAACAATTGTCTCATGGTTTCAAGTCAATCTTTTTGAACTAAACTCTTGTCCATGTTGCGATCAAAAGTAAATCCATGAGTCTTGGTGCTCTTCTCTTTCTTTGTAAAATACAGGTTGCGATAGACCACAATGCTAATTCAGAACACCTCAGAATCAAGAGGGGAAGGACCTTCATGAAGATAGTCTGTGTGTCTATCACCTGTGGGACTATAGTTTATATCACTATGCTCTATGTGACTATGGCCTGTGGGACTATGTCCTGTGGTATTATAGTTTGTATCACTATGGTCTGTGGGACTGTACTCTCTGTGGGACTATAGTTTATACCACAATGGTCTGTGAGACTATGGCCTGCGGGATGATGCTCTTTGGGACTATGGCTGTAGGTCTATGGTCTGTGGGTTTGTACTCTGTGGGACTAAAGTTTATACCACTATGGTCTGTGGGACTCCAGTTGGTGGGACTATGGGGTCTGTGGGACTATGGCCTGTGTTAAATGTGACTCCTTTCCAGAAGCGATGATTTTTCCTTCTTTGACAAATCTAGTCCCTGCATTTTGCAGGAAACTGAAAGGCCCTCTCTATCATTTATATTGCTGGTCACTGAACATCCCAACTGGTACGAGGTGTTAGAGATGAAAATCTACCCCACCCAGTTAGGCATACCTCTACCCGTAAAGGCTGGTGTGAGGGTACCATCAGGTGAGCAAAGTCTGCATCCCTCTGTGCACCTCCCCTTTTTCCTCCCATAAAACTTAAATTAAGGGGAATTCTCATGAGGAAACCCGCTGTGATATACTGTAAACATTTTGAAAAATGGGAGTGAAAAGAATTGGCATAAAACCACCAGAGCAACTAAGGATTGACAAGGAAAAAAGGAACAAAAATGATCAAATATCTTGGTAAAACTGCCTCCTAGGACACCAAATTAGTCTGCTTATAGGCCTCTTTAAATACATTTTTGTATGTAACTTAGCCCGAACACCATCATAACATGGAGGCCATTATGGCTGAATGTTGTTATTTCAGCAACTTAATTATAGGGGTTTTAAACAAAAAGATTGTATGTTTCCCATTGTTGGAAGGATATGCTGATAGAGTTAGATGAATTAAAGTGGGAGGAAACTCGTGTGGCGCATAAACACCGGCATAGATCAGTAGGGCCCAATGGCCTATTTCTGTGAAGTAAGTACTCTGTAATTCCATGTAAGTATTCTGCACATGGTTTATGTGGGTGTATTTTTGATTAAGTGCTTTACTTTGCTCCAAGAAACTGCATGGGTGTTTTAGTGACATCGTTTGGTGCCTCACTTAACAACTGCAACTGGAGAACTGACAAGGCATTTCCAGAGCTTCTTGAAGACCTAACTGAAAATTTAGTTGAAAAAGCCCACACATTTTTGTGCTTTGTTTCTGGTTCCACAAATAATGTCATTACTAAGAAATGAAAAGAATAACAGAGTATATACATCTTAGCTACACCATTTTCAGTACCACAGCGACATAGATGTTCCTGCATCACTGTCCTTCATGTTACATGTCCAACACGTCTACCTCTTCACTCACTCTGATATATGACACACTTGCCAATGTCTTTAGAAGGCCATCATGATGGAAGTATGTGGAAAGCCACACTCTACACAAGCACATAAATAATATGACCCAAGTGTACCCTACCCAGTCTCTGGTCCAACCCAGTAGGAACTTTTCTTTTTAATTCATGCATAGGTTGTGGGCACCATTGGCAAGGCCAGCATTCATTGCCCTGCCCTAACTCTGCCAGACTGAGTTATGGACTGTACAATCTTAGAGTGCAAAAAATATTCATTTGTGCAATCTATGACTTCATCCGAGCCCTTTGGTTGCTCTTCAGTTGCCATTCAATACATAATTAAACTATTAATTCAGGTCAATTTTAGTTATTACGAAATACTTAATTGTGGACTCAAAATTACAATGTACTGTTGATTCATCTTAGTATTAATTCCAATGTGAATAGAACTAATTACTAACAGATGAACGGCTGTGCTAAGCAATTGAGGACAACCAGGCTACCATGAAGGATGAACTCTACAGGTCAAGTACTTTAATTGCAATTGCAGAGCTCATTGTTATTATTTGTACTGAGGAGGTTCATTGTTACTGTTTAACTGGAAATGAATAGCAGTTCAGAAATCAACAATATGTTCACTGAATTCTGTATCAGCTTTAGATCTCTTCATGCAACTTAGAACTTGCATTGTCAAAACGTATGAATCCGGACGGCCTGATTCCTTAGTCAGGAGTGGTGTTCACAGGCATCACTGGTTGGGAAAATGAGGGCTTGCATAGTTAGATATTTTTGCTCTTTTCAAGTTAATGAACAATAAATCAAGCTTTGCGGGTCCAGAATTTCTTCATCAGTGCTGCCTTTGAGCACCACTCCACCTATTATCTTGGGAGCTACTGAACTGACTCCAGCTGGGGAAGGGCTCCCAAGTACAGCACAGTTCTAATGATTAAGCTGTATATTTGCTAACACATACCATTACACTAAATTGCCATAGCGTGCAAACTAACCCCATCTGAATGAGTGTATAAGACATTATTATTCATGGGCCTCGCCATCAGGTCACCATCAAAACATCAAACAAGAAGGGGTGAGGACTAGCTTCAATATTCCCTCCCCACCCTCCCCATTTCAGCAGCTGTTTCTGTTCAAACAGTGAGGGCTGCTGACGTCACCTGTGGGACAGGCACAGAGGTGCTACTGAGCCTAATGGGACAAAGAAGCTTGATGAAAGCACAAAGAGCTGAAAATGAGCAGCTCACCGTGGTACCCTGAAGCTAACGGAGAAAAAAACTGCACCTTGTCTGAATCAGTTTGAAGGATGTAATGAACACTCATGACCAGAAATTTATGGGGCGGGGTGGAGGGGTGGGGGTGGGAGGCGCTGTGGTGGGGGGTGTGGGGAAGAGGGGAGAAATGGGGTACAATCTGGAAAGGGATGGAGGGCTGTGTAATTTGGCAAAACCGATTTTCAATCCACATGAGAAGTGCCACAAGCACTAACACTGACCCCCACCCCCATTCCAAACATTAACGCTGTGACCGCCCCCACCATTCCAAACAACAACACTGAGTGACCCCCCCATTCCAAACATTAACACTGAGTGACCCCCCATTTCAAACAATAACACTGAGTGACCCCCCCATTCCAAACATTAACACTGAGTGACCCCCCCATTCCAAACAATAACACAGAGTGACCCCCCCATTCCAAACAATAAATTGAGTGACCCCCACCATTCCAAACAATAACAAAGTCCCCCCCATTCCAAACAAAAACAGAGTGACCCACCCATTCCAAACATTAACACTGAGTGACCCCCCCATTCCAAACAATAAATTGAGTGACCCCCACCATTCCAAACAATAACAGAGTGACCCCCCCATTCCAAACAATAACAGAGTGACCAACCCATTCCAAACATTAATACTGAGTGACCCCCCCATTCCAAACATTAACACTGAGTGACCCCCCATTCCAAACAATAACAGAGTGACCCCCCCATTCCAAACAATAAATTGAGTGACCCCCACCATTCCAAACAATAACAGAGTGACCCCCCCATTCCAAACAATAACAGAGTGACCCACCCATTCCAAACATTAATACTGAGTGACTCCTCCATTTCAAACATTAACACTGAGTGACTCCCCCATTCCAAACATTAACACTGAGTGACTCCTCCATTCCAAACATTAACACTGAGTGACTCCTCCATTCCAAACATGAACACTGAGTGACTCCTCCATTCCAAACATTAACACTGAGTGACTCCTCCATTCCAAACATTAACACTGAGTGACTCCTCCATTTCAAACATTAACACTGAGTGACTCCTCCATTTCAAACATTAACACAGAATGACTCCCCCATTCCAAACATTAATACTGAGTGACTCCTCCATTCCAAACATTAACACTGAGTGACGTCTCCATTCCAAACATTAATACTGAGTGACTCCTCCATTCCAAACATTAACACTGAGTGACTCCTCCATTCCAAACATTAACACTGAGTGACTCCTCCATTTCAAACATTAACACTGAGTGACTCCTCCATTCCAAACATTAATACTGAGTGACTTCTCCATTCCAAACATTAATACTGAGTGACTCCTCCATTCCAAACATTAACACTGAGTGACTCCTCCATTCCAAACATTAACACTGAGTGACTCCTCCATTCCAAACATTAACACTGAGTGACTCCTCCATTTCAAACATTAACACTGAGTGACTCCTCCATTCCAAACATTAACACTGAGTGACTCCTCCATTCCAAACATTAACACTGAGTGACTCCTCCATTCCAAACATTAACACTGAGTGACTCCTCCATTTCAAACATTAACACTGATTGACTCCTCCATTCCAAACATTAACACTGAGTGACTCCTCCATTCCAAACATTAACACTGAGTGACTCCTCCATTTCAAACATTAACACTGAGTGACTTCTCCATTCCAAATATTAATACTGAGTGACTCCTCCATTTCAAACATTAATACTGAGTGACTTCTCCATTCCAAATATTAACACTGAGTGACTCCTCCATTCCAAACATTAATACTGAGTGACTTCTCCATTCCAAATATTAATACTGAGTGACTCCTCCATTTCAAACATTAACACTGAGTGACTCCTCCATTCCAAACATTAACACTGAGTGACTCCTCCATTCCAAACATTAACACTGAGTGACTCCTCCATTCCAAACATTAATACTGAGTGACTCCTCCATTCCAAACATTAACACTGAGTGACACTCCATTTCAAACATTAATACTGAGTGACTCCTCCATTTCAAACATTAACACTGAGTGACTCCTCCATTCCAAACATTAACACTGAGTGACTCCTCCATTCCTAACATTAATACTGAGTGACTCCTCCATTCCAAACATTAACACTGAGTGACACTCCATTTCAAACATTAATACTGAGTGACTCCTCCATTCCAAACATGAACACTGAGTGACTCCTCCATTTCAAACATTAACACTGAGTGACTTCTCCATTCCAAATATTAATACTGAGTGACTCCTCCATTTCAAACATTAATACTGAGTGACTTCTCCATTCCAAATATTAACACTGAGTGACTCCTCCATTCCAAACATTAATACTGAGTGACTTCTCCATTCCAAATATTAATACTGAGTGACTCCTCCATTTCAAACATTAACACTGAGTGACTCCTCCATTCCAAACATTAACACTGAGTGACTCCTCCATTCCAAACATTAACACTGAGTGACTCCTCCATTCCAAACATTAATACTGAGTGACTCCTCCATTCCAAACATTAACACTGAGTGACACTCCATTTCAAACATTAATACTGAGTGACTCCTCCATTTCAAACATTAATACTGAGTGACTCCTCCATTTCAAACATTAATACTGAGTGACTCCTCCATTCCAAACATTAATACTGAGTGACTCCTCCATTTCAAACATTAATACCGAGTGACTCCTCCATTCCAAACATTAATACTGAGTGACTCCTCCATTTCAAACATTAATACTGAGTGACTCCTCCATTCCAAACATTAACGCTGAGTGACTCCTCCATTTCAAACAATAACACAGAGTGACCCCCCATTCCAAACATTAATACTGAGTGACTCCTCCATTTCAACCATTAACACTGAGTGACTCCTCCATTTCAAACATTAATACTGAGTGACTCCTCCATTCCAAACATTAACACTGAGTGACTCCTCCATTCCAAACATTAATACTGAGTGACTCCTCCATTCCAAACATTAACACAGAGTGACTCCTCCATTCCAAACATTAATACTGAGTGACTCCTCCATTTCAAACATTAATACTGAGTGACTCCTCCATTCCAAACATTAACACTGAGTGACTCCTCCATTTCAAACAATAACACAGAGGGACCCCCCATTCCAAACATTAACACTGAGTGACTCCTCCATTCCAAAAATTAACACTGAGTGACTCCTCCATTCCAAACATTAATACTGAGTGACTTCTCCATTCCAAACATTAATACTGAGTGACTCCTCCATTTCAAACATTAACACTGAGTGACTCCTCCATTCCAAACAATAACACTGAGTGACACTCCATTTCAAACATTAATACTGAGTGACTCCTCCATTTCAAACATGAATACTGAGTGACTCCTCCATTCCAAACATTAATACTGAGTGACTCCTCCATTCCAAACATTAATACTGAGTGACTCCTCCATTCCAAACATTAACACTGAGTGACTCCTCCATTCCAAACAATAACACAGAGTGACCCCCCATTCCAAACATTAATACTGAGTGACTCCTCCATTCCAAACATTAACACTGAGTGACTCCTCCATTCCAAACAATAACACAGAGTGACCCCCCATTCCAAACATTAACACTGAGTGACTCCTCCATTCCAAACATTAATACTGAGTGACTCCTCCATTCCAAACATGAACACAGAGTGACTCCTCCATTCCAAACATTAATACTGAGTGACTCCTCCATTTCAAACATTAACACTGAGTGACTCCTCCATTCCAAACATTAATACTGAGTGACTCCTCCATTTCAAACATTAATACTGAGTGACTCCTCCATTCCAAACATTAATACTGAGTGACTCCTCCATTTCAAACAATAATACTGAGTGACTCCTCCATTCCAAACATTAATACTGAGTGACTCCTCCATTCCAAACATTAATACTGAGTGACTCCTCCATTTCAAACATGAATACTGAGTGACTCCTCCATTCCAAACATTAATACTGAGTGACTCCTCCATTCCAAACATTAATACTGAGTGACTCCTCCATTTCAAACATTAATACTGACTGACTCCTCCATTCCAAACATTAACACTGAGTGACTCCTCCATTTCAAACAATAATACTGAGTGACTCCTCCATTCCAAACATTAATACTGAGTGACTCCTCCATTCCAAACATTAATACTGAGTGACTCCTCCATTTCAAACATGAATACTGAGTGACTCCTCCATTCCAAACATTAATACTGAGTGACTCCTCCATTCCAAACATTAATACTGAGTGACTCCTCCATTCCAAACAATAACACAGAGTGACCACCCATTCCAAACATTAATACTGAGTGACTCCTCCATTCCAAACATTAACACTGAGTGACTCCTCCATTCCAAACATTAATACTGAGTGACTCCTCCATTCCAAACATTAATACTGAGTGACTCCTCCATTCCAAACATTAATACTGAGTGACTCCTCCATTCCAAACATTCATACTGAGTGACTCCTCCATTTCAACCATTAATACTGAGTGACTCCTCCATTCCAAACATTAATACTGAGTGACTCCTCCATTCCAAACATTAATACTGAGTGACTCCTCCATTTCAACCATTAACACTGAGTGACCCCTCCATTTCAAACATTAATACTGAGTGACTCCTCCATTCCAAACATTAACACTGAGTGACTCCTCCATTCCAAACATTAATACTGAGTGACTCCTCCATTCCAAACATTAATACTGAGTGACTCCTCCATTTCAAACATTAATACTGAGTGACTCCTCCATTCCAAACATTAACACTGAGTGACTCCTCCATTTCAAACAATAACACAGAGTGACCCCCCATTCCAAACATTAACACTGAGTGACTCCTCCATTTCAAACATTAACACTGGGTGACTCCTCCATTCCAAAAATTAACACTGAGTGACTCCTCCATTCCAAACATTAATACTGAGTGACTTCTCCATTCCAAACATTAATACTGAGTGACTCCTCCATTTCAAACATTAACACTGAGTGACTCCTCAATTCCAAACATTAACACTGAGTGACTCCTCCATTCCAAACATTAACACTGAGTGACTCCTCCATTCCAAACATTAATACTGAGTGACTCCTCCATTCCAAACATTAACACTGAGTGACACTCCATTTCAAACATTAATACTGAGTGACTCCTCCATTCCAAACATTAATACTGAGTGACTCCTCCATTCCAAACATTAACACTGAGTGACTCCTCCATTCCAAACATTAATACTGAGTGACTCCTCCATTCCAAACATTAATACTGAGTGACTCCTCCATTCCAAACATTAATACTGAGTGACTCCTCCATTCCAAACATTAACACTGAGTGACTCCTCCATTCCAAACATTAACACTGAGTGACTCCTCCATTCCAAACATTAACACTGAGTGTTTCCTCCTTTTCAAACATTAACACTGAGTGACTCCTCCATTTCAAACATTAACACTGAGTGTTTCCTCCATTTCAAACATTAACACTGAGTGACTCCTCCATTCCAAACATTAACACTGAGTGACTCCTCCATTCCAAACATTACTACTGAGTGACTCCTCCATTCCAAACATTAACACTGAGTGACTCCTCCATTCCAAACATTAACACTGAGTGTTTCCTCCATTTCAAACATTAACACTGAGTGACTCCTCCATTCCAAACATTAACACTGAGTGACTCCTCCATTTCAAACATTAACACTGAGTGTTTCCTCCATTTCAAACATTAACACTGAGTGACTCCTCCATTCCAAACATTAACACTGAGTGACTCCTCCATTTCAAACATTAACACTGAGTGTTTCCTCCATTCCAAACATTAACACTGAGTGTTTCCTCCATTTCAAACATTAACACTGAGTGACTCCTCCATTCCAAACATTAATACTGAGTGACTTCTCCATTTCAAACATTAATACTGAGTGACTCCTCCATTCCAAACATTAATACTGAGTGACTCCTCCATTCCAAACATTAATACTGAGTGACTCCTCCATTTCAAACATTAATACTGAGTGACTCCTCCATTCCAAACATTAATACTGAGTGACTCCTCCATTTCAAACATTAATACTGAGTGACTCCTCCATTCCAAACATTAATACTGAGTGACTCCACCATTCCAAACATTAATACTGAGTGACTCCTCCATTTCAAACATTAATACTGAGTGACTCCTCCATTCCAAACATTAATACTGAGTGACTCCTCCATTCCAAACATTAATACTGAGTGACTCCTCCATTTCAAACATTAACACTGAGTGACTCCTCCATTCCAAACATTAACACAGAGTGACTCCTCCATTCCAAACATTAATACTGAGTGACTCCTCCATTTCAAACATTAACACTGAGTGACTCCTCCATTCCAAACAATGACACAGAGTGACTCCTCCATTCCAAACATGAATACTGAGTGACTCCTCCATTCCAAACATTAACACTGAGTGACTCCTCCATTCCAAACATTAATTCTGAGTGACTCCTCCATTCCAAACATTAATACTGAGTGACTCCTCCATTTCAAACATTAACACTGAGTGACTCCTCCATTCCAAACATTAACACTGAGTGACTCCTCCATTCCAAACATTAACACAGAGTGACTCCTCCATTCCAAACATTAACACAGAATGACCCTCCATTCCAAACATTAACACTGAGTGACTCCTCCATTCCAAACATTAACACAGAGTGACTCCTCCATTTCAAACATTAATACTGAGTGACTCCTCCATTCCAAACATTAACACTGAGTGACTCCTCCATTTCAAACATTAACACAGAGTGACTCCTCCATTCCAAACATTAACACAGAATGACCCTCCATTCCAAACATTAACACTGAGTGACTCCTCCATTCCAAACATTAACACAGAGTGACTCCTCCATTTCAAACATTAATACTGAGTGACTCCTCCATTCCAAACATTAACACTGAGTGACTCCTCCATTCCAAACATTACAGTGGTGCAGTGGTTAGCACCGCAGCCTCACAGCTCCAGGGACCCTGGTTCGATTCCGGGTACTGCCTGTGTGGAGTTTGCAAGTTCTCCCTGTGTCTGCGTGGGTTTTCTCCGGGTGCTCCGGTTTCCTCCCACAAGCCAAAAGACTTGCAGGTTGATAGGTAAATTGGCCATTATAAATTGTCACTAGTGTAGGTAGGTGGTAGGGAAATATAGGGACAGGTGGGGATGTTTGGTAGGAATATGGGATTAGTGTAGGATTAGTATAAATGGGTGGTTGATGTTCGGCACAGACTCGGTGGGCCGAAGGGCCTGTTTCAGTGCTGTATCTCTAATCTAATCTAATCTAATCTAATCATTAACACAGAGTGACTCCTCCATTTCAAACATTAATACTGAGTGACTCCTCCATTTCAAACATTAATACTGAGTGACTCCTCCATTCCAAACATTAACACTGAGTGACTCCTCCATTTCAAACATTAACACAGAGTGACTCCTCCATTTCAAACATGAACACAGAATGACCCTCCATTCCAAACATTAACACAGAGTGACCCCCCATTCCAAACATTAACACAGAGTGACTCCTCCATTTCAAACATGAACACAGAATGACCCTCCATTCCAAACATTAACACAGAGTGACCCCCCATTCCAAACATTAACACAGAGTGACTCCTCCATTCCAAACATTAACACAGAGTGACCCTCCATTCCAAACATTAACACTGAGTGACTCCTCCATTCCAAACATTAACACAGAGTGACTCCTCCATTCCAAACATTAACACTGAGTGACTCCTCCATTCCAAACATTAACACAGAGTGACTCCTCCATTCCAAACATTAACACTGAGTGACTCCTCCATTCCAAACATTAACACTGAGTGACTCCTCCATTTCAAACATTAACACTGAGTGACTCCTCCATTTCAAACATTAACACTGAGTGACTTCTCCATTTCAAACATTAATACTGAGTGACTCCTCCATTCCAAACGTTAACACTGAGTGACTCCTCCATTTCAAACATTAACACTGAGTGACTCCTCCATTCCAAACATTAATACTGAGTGACTCCTCCATTCCAAACATTAATACTGAGTGACTCCTCCATTTCAAACATTAACACTGAGTGACTCCTCCATTCCAAACATTAACACAGAGTGACTCCTCCATTCCAAACATTAATACTGAGTGACTCCTCCATTCCAAACATTAATACTGAGTGACTCCTCCATTCCAATCATTAACACAGAGTGACTCCTCCATTTCAAACATTAATACTGAGTGACTCCTCCATTCCAAACATTAATACTGAGTGACTCCTCCATTTCAAACATTAACACTGAGTGACTCCTCCATTCCAAACATTAACACAGAGTGACTCCTCCATTCCAAACATTAATACTGAGTGACTCCTCCATTCCAAACATTAATACTGAGTGACTCCTCCATTCCAAACATTAATACTGAGTGACTCCTCCATTCCAAACATTAATACTGAGTGACTCCTCCATTTCAAACATTAACACTGAGTGACTCCTCCATTCCAAACATTAACACAGAGTGACTCCTCCATTCCAAACATTAATACTGAGTGACTCCTCCATTCCAAACATTAATACTGAGTGACTCCTCCATTCCAAACATTAACACTGAGTGACTCCTCCATTCCAAACATTAATACTGAGTGACTCCTCCATTCCAAACATTAACACTGAGTGACTCCTCCATTTCAAACATTAACACTGAGTGACTCCTCCATTCCAAACATTAACACAGAGTGACTCCTCCATTCCAAACATTAACACTGAGTGACTCCTCCATTCCAAACATTAACACAGAGTGACTCCTCCATTTCAAACATTAACACAGAGTGACTCCTCCATTCCAAACATTAACACAGAATGACCCTCCATTCCAAACATTAACACTGAGTGACTCCTCCATTTCAAACATTAACACAGAGTGACTCCTCCATTTCAAACATTAACACTGAGTGACTCCTCCATTCCAAACATTAACACAGAGTGACTCCTCCATTCCAAACATTAATACTGAGTGACTCCTCCATTCCAAACATTAATACTGAGTGACTCCTCCATTCCAAACATTAACACTGAGTGACTCCTCCATTTCAACCATTAATACTGAGTGACTCCTCCATTCCAAACATTAATACTGAGTGACTCCTCCATTCCAAACATTAATACTGAGTGACTCCTCCATTCCAAACATTAACACTGAGTGACTCCTCCATTCCAAACATTAATACTGAGTGACTCCTCCATTCCAAACATTAATACTGAGTGACTCCTCCATTTCAAACATTAATACTGAGTGACTCCTCCATTCCAAACATTAACACTGAGTGACTCCTCCATTTCAAACAATAACACAGAGTGACCCCCCATTCCAAACATTAACACTGAGTGACTCCTCCATTTCAAACATTAACTCTGGGTGACTCCTCCATTCCAAAAATTAACACTGAGTGACTCCTCCATTCCAAACATTAATACTGAGTGACTTCTCCATTCCAAACATTAATACTGAGTGACTCCTCCATTTCAAACATTAACACTGAGTGACTCCTCAATTCCAAACATTAACACTGAGTGACTCCTCCATTCCAAACATTAACACTGAGTGACTCCTCCATTCCAAACATTAATACTGAGTGACTCCTCCATTCCAAACATTAACACTGAGTGACACTCCATTTCAAACATTAATACTGAGTGACTCCTCCATTCCAAACATTAATACTGAGTGACTCCTCCATTCCAAACATTAACACTGAGTGACTCCTCCATTCCAAACATTAATACTGAGTGACTCCTCCATTCCAAACATTAATACTGAGTGACTCCTCCATTCCAAACATTAATACTGAGTGACTCCTCCATTCCAAACATTAACACTGAGTGACTCCTCCATTCCAAACATTAACACTGAGTGACTCCTCCATTCCAAACATTAACACTGAGTGTTTCCTCCATTTCAAACATTAACACTGAGTGACTCCTCCATTTCAAACATTAACACTGAGTGTTTCCTCCATTTCAAACATTAACACTGAGTGACTCCTCCATTCCAAACATTAACACTGAGTGACTCCTCCATTCCAAATTTTAATACTGAGTGACTCCTCCATTCCAAACATTAACACTGAGTGACTCCTCCATTCCAAACATTAACACTGAGTGTTTCCTCCATTTCAAACATTAACACTGAGTGACTCCTCCATTCCAAACATTAACACTGAGTGACTCCTCCATTTCAAACATTAACACTGAGTGTTTCCTCCATTTCAAACATTAACACTGAGTGACTCCTCCATTCCAAACATTAACACTGAGTGACTCCTCCATTTCAAACATTAACACTGAGTGTTTCCTCCATTCCAAACATTAACACTGAGTGTTTCCTCCATTTCAAACATTAACACTGAGTGACTCCTCCATTCCAAACATTAATACTGAGTGACTTCTCCATTTCAAACATTAATACTGAGTGACTCCTCCATTCCAAACATTAATACTGAGTGACTCCTACATTCCAAACATTAATACTGAGTGACTCCTCCATTTCAAACATTAATACTGAGTGACTCCTCCATTCCAAACATTAATACTGAGTGACTCCTCCATTTCAAACATTAATACTGAGTGACTCCTCCATTCCAAACATTAATACTGAGTGACTCCACCATTCCAAACATTAATACTGAGTGACTCCTCCATTTCAAACATTAATACTGAGTGACTCCTCCATTCCAAACATTAATACTGAGTGACTCCTCCATTCCAAACATTAATACTGAGTGACTCCTCCATTTCAAACATTAACACTGAGTGACTCCTCCATTCCAAACAATGACACAGAGTGACTCCTCCATTCCAAACATGAATACTGAGTGACTCCTCCATTCCAAACATTAACACTGAGTGACTCCTCCATTCCAAACATTAATACTGAGTGACTCCTCCATTCCAAACATTAATACTGAGTGACTCCTCCATTTCAAACATTAACACTGAGTGACTCCTCCATTCCAAACATTAACACTGAGTGACTCCTCCATTCCAAACATTAACACAGAGTGACTCCTCCATTCCAAACATTAACACAGAATGACCCTCCATTCCAAACATTAACACTGAGTGACTCCTCCATTCCAAACATTAACACAGAGTGACTCCTCCATTTCAAACATTAATACTGAGTGACTCCTCCATTCCAAACATTAACACTGAGTGACTCCTCCATTTCAAACATTAACACAGAGTGACTCCTCCATTCCAAACATTAACACAGAATGACCCTCCATTCCAAACATTAACACTGAGTGACTCCTCCATTCCAAACATTAACACAGAGTGACTCCTCCATTTCAAACATTAATACTGAGTGACTCCTCCATTCCAAACATTAACACTGAGTGACTCCTCCATTCCAAACATTACAGTGGTGCAGTGGTTAGCACCGCAGCCTCACAGCTCCAGGGACCCTGGTTCGATTCCGGGTACTGCCTGTGTGGAGTTTGCAAGTTCTCCCTGTGTCTGCGTGGGTTTTCTCCGGGTGCTCCGGTTTCCTCCCACAAGCCAAAAGACTTGCAGGTTGATAGGTAAATTGGCCATTATAAATTGTCACTAGTGTAGGTAGGTGGTAGGGAAATATAGGGACAGGTGGGGATGTTTGGTAGGAATATGGGATTAGTGTAGGATTAGTATAAATGGGTGGTTGATGTTCGGCACAGACTCGGTGGGCCGAAGGGCCTGTTTCAGTGCTGTATCTCTAATCTAATCTAATCTAATCTAATCATTAACACAGAGTGACTCCTCCATTTCAAACATTAATACTGAGTGACTCCTCCATTTCAAACATTAATACTGAGTGACTCCTCCATTCCAAACATTAACACTGAGTGACTCCTCCATTCCAAACATTAACACAGAGTGACCCCCCATTCCAAACATTAACACAGAGTGACTCCTCCATTTCAAACATGAACACAGAATGACCCTCCATTCCAAACATTAACACAGAGTGACCCCCCATTCCAAACATTAACACAGAGTGACTCCTCCATTCCAAACATTAACACAGAGTGACCCTCCATTCCAAACATTAACACTGAGTGACTCCTCCATTCCAAACATTAACACAGAGTGACTCCTCCATTCCAAACATTAACACTGAGTGACTCCTCCATTCCAAACATTAACACAGAGTGACTCCTCCATTCCAAACATTAACACTGAGTGACTCCTCCATTCCAAACATTAACACTGAGTGACTCCTCCATTTCAAACATTAACACTGAGTGACTCCTCCATTTCAAACATTAACACTGAGTGACTTCTCCATTTCAAACATTAATACTGAGTGACTCCTCCATTCCAAACGTTAACACTGAGTGACTCCTCCATTTCAAACATTAACACTGAGTGACTCCTCCATTCCAAACATTAATACTGAGTGACTCCTCCATTCCAAACATTAATACTGAGTGACTCCTCCATTTCAAACATTAACACTGAGTGACTCCTCCATTCCAAACATTAACACAGAGTGACTCCTCCATTCCAAACATTAATACTGAGTGACTCCTCCATTCCAAACATTAATACTGAGTGACTCCTCCATTCCAATCATTAACACAGAGTGACTCCTCCATTTCAAACATTAATACTGAGTGACTCCTCCATTCCAAACATTAATACTGAGTGACTCCTCCATTTCAAACATTAACACTGAGTGACTCCTCCATTCCAAACATTAACACAGAGTGACTCCTCCATTCCAAACATTAATACTGAGTGACTCCTCCATTCCAAACATTAATACTGAGTGACTCCTCCATTCCAAACATTAATACTGAGTGACTCCTCCATTCCAAACATTAATACTGAGTGACTCCTCCATTTCAAACATTAACACTGAGTGACTCCTCCATTCCAAACATTAACACAGAGTGACTCCTCCATTCCAAACATTAATACTGAGTGACTCCTCCATTCCAAACATTAATACTGAGTGACTCCTCCATTCCAAACATTAACACTGAGTGACTCCTCCATTCCAAACATTAATACTGAGTGACTCCTCCATTCCAAACATTAACACTGAGTGACTCCTCCATTTCAAACATTAACACTGAGTGACTCCTCCATTCCAAACATTAACACAGAGTGACTCCTCCATTCCAAACATTAACACTGAGTGACTCCTCCATTCCAAACATTAACACAGAGTGACTCCTCCATTTCAAACATTAACACAGAGTGACTCCTCCATTCCAAACATTAACACAGAATGACCCTCCATTCCAAACATTAACACTGAGTGACTCCTCCATTTCAAACATTAACACAGAGTGACTCCTCCATTTCAAACATTAACACTGAGTGACTCCTCCATTCCAAACATTAACACAGAGTGACTCCTCCATTCCAAACATTAATACTGAGTGACTCCTCCATTCCAAACATTAATACTGAGTGACTCCTCCATTCCAAACATTAACACTGAGTGACTCCTCCATTCCAAACATTAACACAGAGTGACTCCTCCATTCCAAACATTAACACTGAGTGACTCCTCCATTCCAAACATTAACACAGAGTGACTCCTCCATTTCAAACATTAACACAGAATGACCCTCCATTCCAAACATTAACACTGAGTGACTCCTCCATTCCAAACATTAACACAGAGTGACTCCTCCATTTCAGACATTAATACTGAGTGACTCCTCCATTCCAAACATTAACACTGAGTGACTCCTCCATTCCAAACATTAACACAGAGTGACTCCTCCATTTCAAACATTAATACTGAGTGACTCCTCCATTTCAAATATTAATACTGAGTGACTCCTCCATTCCAAACATTAACACTGAGTGACTCCTCCATTCCAAACATTAACACTGAGTGACTCCTCCATTTCAAACATTAACACTGAGTGACTCCTCCATTCCAAACATTAACACAGAGTGACTCCTCCATTTCAAACATTAATACTGAGTGACTCCTCCATTTCAAACATTAATACTGAGTGACTCCTCCATTCCAAACATTAACACTGAGTGACTCCTCCATTTCAAACATTAACACAGAGTGACTCCTCCATTCCAAACATTAACACAGAATGACCCTCCATTCCAAACATTAACACTGAGTGACTCCTCCATTCCAAACATTAGCACAGAGTGACTCCTCCATTTCAGACATTAATACTGAGTGACTCCTCCATTCCAAACATTAACACTGAGTGACTCCTCCATTCCAAACATTAACACAGAGTGACTCCTCCATTTCAAACATTAATACTGAGTGACTCCTCCATTTCAAACATTAATACTGAGTGACTCCTCCATTCCAAACATTAACACTGAGTGACTCCTCCATTCCAAACATTAACACTGAGTGACTCCTCCATTTCAAACATTAACACAGAGTGACTCCTCCATTTCAAACATGAAAACAGAATGACCCTCCATTCCAAACATTAACACAGAGTGACCCCCCATTCCAAACATTAACACAGAGTGACTCCTCCATTTCAAACATGAACACAGAATGACCCTCCATTCCAAACATTAACACAGAGTGACCCCCCATTCCAAACATTAACACAGAGTGACTCCTCCATTCCAAACATTAACACAGAGTGACCCTCCATTCCAAACATTAACACTGAGTGACTTCTCCATTCCAAACATTGACACTGAGTGACTTCTCCATTCCAAACATTAACACTGAGTGACCCTCCATTCCAAACATTAACACTGAGTGACTCCTCCATTCCAAACATTAACACTGAGTGACCCTCCATTCCAAACATTAACACTGAGTGACCCTCCATTCCAAACATTAACACTGAGTGACTTCTCCATTCCAAACATTAACACTGAGTGACCCTCCATTCCAAACATTAACACTGAGTGACTCCTCCATTCCAAACATTAACACTGAGTGACTCCTCCATTCCAAACATTAATACTGAGTGACTCCTCCATTCCAAACATTAACACTGAGTGACCCTCCATTCCATACATTAATACTGAGTGACTCCTCCATTCCAAACATTAATACTGAGTGACTCCTCCATTCCAAACATTAATACTGAGTGACTCCTCCATTCCAAACATTAACACTGAGTGACTCCTCCATTCCAAACATTAACACAGAGTGACCCCCCCATTTCAAACATTAACACTGAGTGACTCCTCCATTCCAAACATTAACACAGAGTGACCCCCCATTTCATACATCAACACAGAGTGACCCCCCATTTCAAACATTATCACTGAGTGACTCCTCCATTCCAAACATTAACACAGAGTGACTCCTCCATTCCAAACATTAACACTGAGTGACTCCTCCATTTCAAACATTAACACTGAGTGACTCCTCCATTCCAAACATTAACACAGAGTGACTCCTCCATTCCAAACATTAACACTGAGTGACTCCTCCATTCCAAACATTAACACAGAGTGACCCTCCATTCCAAACATTAATACTGAGTGACTCCTCCATTCCAAACATTAACACAGAGTGACTCCTCCATTTCAAACATTAACACAGAGTGACCCCCCATTTCAAACATTAACACTGAGTGACCCCCCCATTCCAAACATTAATACTGAGTGACGCCTCCATTCCAAACATTTACACTGAGTGACTCCTCCATTTCAAACATTAACACTGAGTGACTCCTCCATTCCAAACATTAACACTGAGTGACTCCTCCATTTCAAACATTAACACTGAGTGACTCCTCCATTCCATACATTAACACAGAGTGACCCTCCATTCCAAACATTAACACAGAGTGACCCACCATTCCAAACTTGAACACAGAATGACCCTCCATTCCAAACATTAACACAGAGTGACCCCCCATTCCAAACATTAACACAGAGTGACCCCCCATTTCAAACATTAACACAGAGTGACTCCTCCATTCCAAACATTAACACTGAGTGACTCCTCCATTTCAAACATTAACACTGAGTGACTCCTCCATTCCAAACATTAACACTGAGTGACTCCTCCATTTCAAACATTAACACTGAGTGACTCCTCCATTTCAAACATTAACACTGAGTGACTCCTCCATTCCAAACATTAACACAGAGTGACCCTCCATTCCAAACATTAACACAGAGTGACCCACCTTTCCAAACATTAACACAGAGTGACTCCTCCATTCCAAACATTAACACTGAGTGACTCCTCCATTCCAAACATTAACACAGAGTGACCCACCTTTCCAAACATTAACACAGAGTGACTCCTCCATTTCAAACATGAACACAGAATGACCCTCCATTCCAAACATTAACACAGTGACCCCCCATTTCAAACATGAACACAGAGTGACTCCTCCATTCCAAACATTAATACTGAGTGACTCCTCCATTCCAAACATTAACACTGAGTGACTCCTCCATTCCAAACATTAACACTGAGTGACTCCTCCATTCCAAACATTAACACTGAGTGACTCCTCCATTCCAAACATTAACACAGAGTGACCCACCTTTCCAAACATTAACACAGAGTGACTCCTCCATTTCAAACATGAACACAGAATGACCCTCCATTCCAAACATTAACACAGTGACCCCCCATTTCAAACATGAACACAGAGTGACTCCTCCATTCCAAACATTAATACTGAGTGACTCCTCAATTCCAAACATTAACACAGAGTGACACCCCATTTCAAACATTAACACTGAGTGACTCCTCCATTCCAAACATTAACACTGAGTGACTCCTCCATTTCAAACATTAACACTGAGTGACTCCTCCATTTCAAACATTAACACTGAGTGACTCCTCCATTCCAAACATTAACACAGAGTGACCCTCCATTCCAAACATTAACACAGAGTGACCCACCTTTCCAAACATTAACACAGAGTGACTCCTCCATTTCAAACATGAACACAGAATGACCCTCCATTCCAAACATTAACACAGTGACCCCCCATTTCAAACATGAACACAGAGTGACTCCTCCATTCCAAACATTAATACTGAGTGACTCCTCCATTCCAAACATTAACACAGAGTGACACCCCATTTCAAACATTAACACTGAGTGACTCCTCCATTCCAAACATTAACACTGAGTGACTTCTCCATTCCAAACATTAATACTGAGTGACTCCTCCATTCCAAACATTAATACAGAGTGACCCCCCCATTTCAAACATTAACACAGAGTGACTCCTCCACTCCAAACATTAACACAGAGTGACTCCTCCATTCCAAACATTAACACTGAGTGACTCCTCCATTTCAAACATTAACACTGAGTGACTCCTCCATTCCAAACATTAACACAGAGTGACCCCCCATTTCAAACATTAACACTGAGTGACTCCTCCATTTCAAACATTAACACAGAGTGACCCCCCATTTCAAACATTAACACTGAGTGACTCCTCCATTCCAAACATTAACACAGAGTGACTCCTCCATTCCAAACATTAACACTGAGTGACTCCTCCATTTCAAACATTAACACTGAGTGTTTCCTCCATTCCAAACATTAACACTGAGTGACTCCTCCATTTCAAACATTAACACTGAGTGACTCCTCCATTCCAAACATTAACACAGAGTGACCCTCCATTCCAAACATTAACACAGAGTGACCCACCATTCCAAACATTAACACAGAGTGACTCCTCCATTTCAAACATGAACACAGAATGACCCTCCATTCCAAACATTAACACAGAGTGACCCCCCATTTCAAACATGAACACAGAGTGACCCACCATTCCAAACATTAACACAGCGTGACCCCCCAATTCAAACATTAACACAGAGTGACTCCTCCATTCCAAACATGAACACAGAATGACCCTCCGTTCCAAACATTAACACAGAGTGACCCCCCAATTCAAACATTAACACAGAGTGACTCCTCCATTCCAAACATTGACACTGAGTGACTCCTCCATTTCAAACATTAACACTGAGTGACTCCTCCATTCCAAACATTAACACAGAGTGACCCCCCATTCCAAAAAATAACACAGAGTGACCCCCCATTCCAAACATTAACACAGAGTGACTCCTCCATTCCAAACATGAACACAGAATGACCCTCCGTTCCAAACATTAACACAGAGTGACTCCTCCATTCCAAACATTAACACAGAGTGACTCATCCATTCCAAACATTAACACTGAGTGACGCCCCCATTCCAAATATTAACACAGAGTGACCCCCCATTCCAAACATTAACACAGAGTGACCCTCCATTCCAAACAATAACACTGAGTGACCCCCCATTCCAAACATTAACACTGAGTGACTCCCCCATTCCAAACAATAACACAGAGTGACACCCCCATTCCAAAAAATAACACAGAGTGACCCTCCATTCCAAACAATAACACTGAGTGACCCCCCATTCCAAAAAATAACACAGAGTGACCCCCCATTCCAAACATTAACACTGAGTAACCCCCCCCCAATTCCAAACAATAACACTGAGTGACTCCCCCATTCCAAACATTAACAGAGTGACCCCCCCATTCCAAAGATCTACACTGAGTGTCACCCCCATTCCAAACAGTTACTCTGACTACCCCACCCCAGCCCACGCAGTAACACTGAGAAGGGGGGATTGGCAGTTCATCGAAACTGCTCTAATACTGTCTGCAGCCAGCATTGGGAATGGGCCTGCTGAGAAGTTCTACCCAGGTTGCCACCTGATAGGCTAGAAGGCACAATGTCTGCTTAGAACAGGCCTGGGTTTCATCCCAGACCTGAAGAAGGCTCCAAGAATGCTGGAAAGACCGCTAATAAATTCTAGATAGACCCATTGCCTTGAAAAGTTTGCTCCTTGAGGAGCCTTCTAAACAAAACTTGTGCAGTCAATTCTCTTTGGGTCTTTGCAGGCCTCAAGTGTCCCCTTATCAGAGTGACATGGCGCAACGCAGCCTTATGTCAGCTCATTGTGCGAACTTCTCTGTTGCACTTCCGCCGCTCACAAGAATGTAAAAGATCCCATCCCTGTGATCCGGGGTCAACAACTGGTCAGAGTGGCAAGTAGGAAGTGACGTTCCCCATCTTTAAAAGGGTCCGTGGATATTTATTTTGTTGGCGTTTTAATAGAAGCTTCTGTTTTAATCTACAGAAATGAACAAAAAAAAAGTTACGGTTTTGTGTTGCTGTTTCTCCAAGTACTTTCCAAGACAAAAAATCATCTTGGGGCAGTAGCACTAAACGGGAGGTATTTCATTGGCTGCCTGTTATATTCCCCAATGGAGATGAAGTTTTATTTAAGTCAATGGAATTGAATATCTGGCGGGGGTTTAATGGCTGGTCACTCTGATACCACTCATTTTGCACTCATGGCCAAGATGAGGTTATCAGTTAGTTTTGTGTTCCCCAATTCATCAGATGATACTGTCTTACATGTGGGAGTGATAAGGGAGGTCAAAACAGATGACAGTTCTTCATAAAACATCTGATTGGGTGCTGATGGCAAGGCTCTGCTCTAAAATGCCATCACATACACATACTTGGTATTTTAGTAATGGCAATGGAAGTTCTCCTTTGGACAGGGTCACTCACCAGCACTCTGTGTTTCCAGGAGTCGATGCATTTTGCGGTACGGTCCAGCCGGGATGTTGAGGTTTGCCATCGTGCTGTCAGGATTCATGGTTGCATCTTTAAGAGTCTTCTCCCTCGTGGTGTTCAGGTTGATAACCTCATGTGGGGAGCTGGGATGCACAGTTGGGTAACTCTTTGCATCTGCATTCTTCTGGAGCCCATCCGGTGGAATCAGACCTGCACCTTGCCTGAGGGAAGACTTACACTGGATCGGTTCAATGTGGCAGTTGGCATGATAGATGCTGTGCACAGACTCAGTGTTGCCAGGAGCGGTGGGGGCAGGAGGAGGGTGCAGGTTGGGCAGAGGCGAGGGCAGCATGATTAGCCTGTTGCCTCCGTTGTGTGCAGAGTTGGTTTCCACGTCACTGATCTCGGGGCTGGCTCGCGGCGCACGCAGGCTTCCGTTGCTGACGTGGTAGTGATGATGGTGGTGATGGTGGTGAATCAGGTGGTGGACAGAGGCTGCCCGCTTGCGTTTCCGCCGCTTGCGGGGCTGCACACTTGGCCTGCTTCTGCTGGTGGGTTGGGCTCCCCTCCTGCTCACGACCACGTAGCAAACACGCACGACCTCCCGCCTGGCCTTTCGCAGCATGTGACTAATGTACTTCAAGAGTTCATCGTAGCAGCTCCCTGGTTCAGAGAAACTGGCCAGTGTGCTTGCATTGGACATAAATCGAATCCTCTGCTCCTTCATCAGTTGGCTTTCACGCTGTTTGGTTTCAGAAAACTGTGTTGCTATGACAACTAGACATAAATTGATCATAAAAAATGATCCAACCTAAAAAGAAAAAAATACAGGGAAGAAACAGTTAAGAGACAAACATTGTATTCATCCAGATCACTGCAGTTGATGTAATTTATTCATTGTAAGCAGTAGGCGGGAAACTTGGAAAGCATAGGACTGGAAACGAGTGGAAAGGTGGGATGGGGGTAAGCGATAAATGCTTGGAGTTGATCAGGGTGGTAACATGGGAGGCAAGGTGAAGAACAATGAATCGCTTTAACTCTCAAACAGTGTAGCAAAGCTTTTCCCTAACCATTACTATTTAAAATAGGTACCGCTCAGTAAGCATTTTAAACAAATCAGAGACACCAGTAGCAGTGGCAGTGGATAAAAGAGAGAGAGAGAGAGAGAGCGAGCAGGGGAATAGCATGGACCTGATTGACGTATTTCCAAAAAAGCAAGGAGTGGTGTTAGAGGACAGCAGGTAGGTGATTGGTTGGTGAATATTAGTTTTATTTTAAAACTAGGGCAGTGGTTTAAACCAGGACTGGAAACTATAAAGTACAGTATTAAATTTATAAAATGTTAAAACTAATTAATAAAATTTTAATTGGGGATAATTGTAATAATAAAGGAATTAGTATTAAGAGTATTAGCACAGAGCAGGTCCAGAGGCATTAATTAAAATTAATAGTTTATACAACGTATCAACTGGATTCCAAAAGAGGGAATAGAGATTTTTTCTTAGACAATGGATAGGCAACTGGGACCTGTTGCTTGAAATTCCTGGGCTATGTGGGAATTTCAAGACACTTTATGTGTCTTGGTGGATCAGGTATGTAGGACTTGTCTCCAGATGCTTAAGCTCGAGCTCAAGAATTTCGAGTCTGAGGGACAGCTGGAGTCACTGCGGAGCATCTGGGAGATGAGTTTCCTGGATCGTAAGTTCCAGGAGGTGGTTACCCCATAGGCAGCAAGAGTTCAGGATAATAGATAGGTGGCCATGTGGAAAAGTAGGAAGAGGCAGGAAGTGCAGGAGTCTTTGGGGTGTGTGCCATTCTCAAACTGGTACTCAGCATTGGAGACTGTTGGGAGTGACGATACCTTGAAGGAGTGCAGTCCAGACCATGGCACCGATGGGCAAAGGACTGTACAGGAGGGAACAGTAAAGAGTAGTAGAAATGCAGGAGTTATTGGATATTTCATAGTCAGGGGACAGACAGGCATTTCTGTAACCATCAATGTGACTCCTGCATGGCATGTTGCCTTTTCGGTGCCAGGGTAAAGCACATCATGGAAAGGGTGCAGGATATTCTGCAGCGGGAAGGGAGTGAGCCAGAAGTTGTGACACATGTTGGTACCGACAACATAGAGAGAGCAGGTATTGAGGTCTTATGGTCAGATTTTCAGGAGCTAGGGAGGAAGTTAAAAAGTAGGCCCACAAAGGTAGTAATCTCTGGATTACTCCCAGTGCCATGTGCTAGCAAGAGTAGAAATAGGAAGATAGGGAAGATCAATGCATGGCTTGAAGCATGGTGCAGGAGGGAGGGTTTCAGATTCTTGGGACATTGTGACCAATTCTGGGACAGGAGGCACCTATTCAAAAGGGACAGGTTGTGCCTCAGTAGGACTGGAACCAATGTTCTCATGGGGAGGTTCACTAGTATTGGAGGGTTTAAACTAATATGGCAAAGGGATGGGCACAAGCATATATAAGTAGAAAAGATGAATAAGGTGCATAAAGGAGTGAGAGTTTTGGATAGTATAAGAGAAGGAAGTAGTACCATATTAGATAGGAGCAGACTAAAGAGGACTGTGAGAAATACAAAGACAGATTTACAATGCATGTACGTAAATGCACAAAGTATGATTAATAAGGTTAGTGAGCTAGAAATATGAATAACCTTGTGGGAATATGATGTAGTGTCAGTAATGGAAACGTGACTTAAAAATGGTGAGGACTGGGCGCTTAATATTCATGGATACAAAGTATTCAGAAAAGATAGGGAAGGGAAAAAGGGAGGTGGAGTGGCAGTACTGATTAGGGAAGATATTGTAGTGTTGGAAAGAGAGGATATTCTTCAGGGGGCAAAGGACAGAATCCATTTGGTTAGAGTTGAAAAGCAAAAAGGGTACGATCACACTACTTGAGGTATTCTATGGGCCTCCAAATAGTGAAAGAGAGATAGAGGAGCAAATCTGCAGGGACATCACAGAGATGTGCAAAAATTATAGAGAGGTGATATTGGGGAACTTCAATTACCCAAATATCAATAGGATAATGTTAGAGTAAAGGGTAGGAGTCGACGGATGTTTTTGCGAACGGAAAGCTGTTTCCAGTTGCGTTCCACAGTGCTCAGTGTTGAGTCCCTTGCTGTCTGTGGTATATATTAATGATTTGGACCTAAATGTGGGAGGCATGATTGGAAAATTTGCTGATGACACAAAAATTGGCCATGTAGTTGATAGTGAAGAGGATAGCTGTAGACTCCAGAAAGATATCAATGGTTTGGTTGAGTAGGTGGAAAAGTGGCAAATGGAATTTAATCCAGAAAAGTGTGAGGTAATGCATTTGGGGAGGGCAAATAAAGCGAGGGAATACACAATAAATGGGAGGATATTGAGAGGGGTAGAATAAGTGAGAGACCTTGGAGTGCATGTCCACAGGTCCCTGAAGGTGACAGGACAGATAGATAGAGTGGTGAAGAAAGCATATGGAATGCTTTTATTTATTGGCCAAGGTATAGAATACAAAAGCAAGGATGTAATGCTGGAACTGTATAAAATGCTGGTTAGGCCACAGTTGGACTATTGTGTACAGTTCTGGTCACCACGTTACAGGAAGAGTACAGAGGGGATTTATAAGAATGTTGCCAGGGCTTGAAAGTTGCAACTATGAGAAAAGATTGGATAGGCTAGGGTTGTTTTTCTTAGAACAGAGGAGGTTGAGGGGTGACTTAATTGAGGTGTACAAAATTATGAGGGACCTAGATAGAAGAGACAGGAAGGGCCTGTTTCCCCAAAGGAGAGGTCAATTACCAGGGGGCACAGATTTAAAGTGATTGGTAGAAGGATTAGAGGGGACATGAGGAAAAACTTTTTCACCCAGAGGGTGGTTGGTGTCTGAAATTCACTGCCACCCAATGTCTGACTGCTGCAGTTGAAGCACTGACTGAGGTCATGTGATTACTACTTGTTGCCCTACAAGCCCAGCTTGGTGCCATGCATGGCTGTGGATACCAGTGTTCAAAGGGGCATGCAGAGTCTCAGAGCAAGTCTGGCAATCTATATGCCAGCAGATTTCCAGGATTGCTGAGGTTCATGCTCCAGGGGAGTGGCAGTGGCTCCATGGAGCATGAACCAGCTGTCCTCTCTCAGGATGAAAGCATTCATGCTCCCACCACTGCCACTCCACCATTGCCCCTTCGGTTGCCAGTCAGCCCAGACTGCTGTCGCCTATGCCGAGGTGGTCTGAAGTTGGGCCCTCAAGGTCATCCTTAAAGGTGATCTGCAGTCTTCCCCAGTGAAAGTCAGCAGCCTTCCACTAGCCATGCTGCAGCCACTGGGGTAGCACTGTGTAGGAGCATTAGGACAAGCAAAGGAACCCACATGACAGACACTAAGGAAAATTAAAGGTGAATAGTTCAATTTTGCATGTATTATTCAAGTATTGTTGGATAAAGTAGTTATGCATTTTCTTTTGTGGTGTCTTTTATTTCAGGATTTTGGCCAAGAGGATGCTGTGATGGTCCATGGCAGAGGGATGGAAAGGGGGGAATTGCAGAGCTGTGGTGATCTAGGGATGTTTTCAGAGTCTGATGAGCCACTCATGCACAGCCCGCCTGCAGTAATGATGCCCCAGATGTTTCCTCCCTACCGCCTCCTCCACCTCCTCCTGAGGTGCTCGCCGAAGGCCTGGTGTCATGGGCCGTGCCCTCATGATTGCCATGTTGTGTAGGATGCAGCAGACCACCATGAATTTTGAGACACGCTTGGGCTTCCCCCAAGCAATCCATGTAGAAGAACTGTTGTTTGAGAACATCAATGGCTTGCTCCATGACTATCCTGGTCGCAGCACAGTTCTTATTTTTTATTTAGAGATACAGCACTGACACAGGCCCTTCGGCCCACCGAGTCTGTGCCGACCAACAACCACCCATTTATACTAACCCTACAGTAATCCCATATTCCCTATCACCTCCCTACACTAGGGGCAATTTACAACGGCCAATTTACCTATCACCTGCAAGTCTTTGGATGTGGGAGGAAACCGGAGCACCCGGCGAAAACCCACGCAGACACAGGGAGAACTTGCAAACTCCGCACAGGCAGTACCCAGAATCGCACCCGGGTCCCTGGAGCTGTGAGGCTGCGGTGCTAACCACTACGCCATTGTGCCGCCCATATTGTACGAGCGCTGTCCATGTGTGGTTAGGTAACAGAGGGAAGTGATGAGCTACATGTCGAGTGGATAGCCCCCATCACCAAGCAGCCACCCTCTAGTTCAACGTGGTGGCTGGAAGATGGCGGAAATGGCTGACTGGGACATTGTGGCTGCTGCCAGGATAGCAGGAATTCACCAACATGGTGCTCCGTGCATGGTCGCGTGCCAATGGCACCTTAAGGGAATGGAAACCTTTGCGGTTCCGGTGCATCTCACGATTAATATATGGGCCCTGAAGAGTCATGTGCGAGAAGTAATTACTCTCTGCATCACTGGGAGTCCCGCTACCCAGGAAAAGCCACATGCCTGCTCTTCCTGCTTCTCGCTGCTTAGCGTGAAGACAGTGAAGCCTCCTCTCCTTGCATACAGTGTCTCGGTGACCTCCCTGATGCAGCGATGAACTGCAAACTGTGAGATGTTGTTGACGTCGCTGCCTGGAAGGATCCTGAGGCAGAGGAACTGAGGGCCATGGTGACCTTGACAACCAGTGGAAGTGCTGTTCTCACCTTGCTCTGCGGCTGCAGGTCCAGTTGGTAGAGGTGGCACAGTTCAGCGACCACTTCCTTGGTGAAGCATAGCTGCCTTAGAGACTGCATCTGGTTGAGGTGGAGGTAGAGGAAGTGCTATCTGAAGACCCTAGGTGAGTATGGTCTTCTACTGAGAGCCACCTCCTCCTCCCTCTGCGCACAGCTTTCCCTCTCTTCTGCCAGGGCTCCATTTACCGGTCATGCTGCAGCTCAAGAGGGACTGAAACTATGGTCCCCATGAGTGATAGCAGGCTTTCAGCACAGAGATCTTCAAACTCGACTCCACTCCTTGTAAAAGTCCAGCGCTATTTCATTCTGACTCCAACAACTTTGACAGCTCCTCCAACAACACAATACACAGTCCTTCCACTAACACTGCAACTGCAAAAGAAGTTAAAAGCACCTCACCTGAAAGTCCAAAGCTGATGCCCTTAAATAGTGATAGTGGTGAGGGTCCTGTGTGCAGCTAAACACGTGTCCAGCTGAGAGTTTTTAAGAAAGAGCATAAACAGGACCTGCTAGGTCCAAAATGGCAGGTCGAGCGTCAAATCAGTGTTGGACATTGACTGACATCACGATCTGCCCAATCTTCATGCTTCCGGCACACGCACAACAAGCCCGCTCTATCGCCTTCCCAAGCATGGCGATCCATGTCTTCTGCACCAGAAGTGGTAGGAAGCAGATCTGCCACCAATTCTTGATCCTCTGGGCTCCCATAGTGTTGAAATCAGCAGAGCTATGGAGCCCAATTTTGCAGCCTGGATGTTTCCAAGCTTAGTGCTGGGGAAAACCTGTGGAAACCTCATTCAGCCCCTCCAGAATTAGAACAAACTACTTAGCAGGTATGGTGATGTAGTGGTTATATTACTAAAGTAGCAATTTAAAGGATTTTTAAAAAATTTAATGGGATGTGTGCGTCACTGGCAAAGCCAGAATTTGTTGCCCAACCCTAATTCCCTTGGTGGTGAGCTGCCTTCTTGAACTGCTGTAGTCCATCTGGTGTAGGTACACCCACAGTGCTGTTAGGGAGGGAGTTCCAGGATTTTGACCCAGCAACAGTGAAGAAATGGCGATATAGTTCCAAGTCAGGATGGTGTGTGACTTGGAGGGGATCTTGCAGGTGGTGGTATTCCCATGCATCTGCTGCCCTTGTCCTTCTAGATGGTAGAGGTTGCGGGTTTCAAAGGTGCTGTCGAAGGAGCCTTGGTGAGTTGTTGCAGTGCATCTTGTAGATGGCGCACACTGCTGCCACTATGGGTCAGGGGTGGAGGGAATGAATGTTTAAGGTTGTGGATGGGGTGCCGACCATCCGGGCTGCTTTGTCCTGGATGGTGTCAAGCTTCTTGAGTGCTGTTGAAGCTGCAACCATCCAGGCAAGTGGAGAGTGTTCCATCACACTCCTGACTTGTGCCTTGTAGATGGTGGACAGGCTTTGAGGAGTCAGGAGGCGATTTAATCGCCACAGAATTCCCAGCCTCTGACCTGCTCTTGTAGCCACAGTATTTATATGGCTGGTCCAGTTAAGTATCTGGTCAATGGTAAACCCCCAGGATGTTGATGGTGCGGGATTCAGTGATGATAATGCTGTTGAATGTCAAGAGGAGATGGTTAGATTCTCTCTTGTTGGAGATGGTCATTGCCTGGCACATGTGTGGTGCGAACGTTACTTGCCACTTATCAGCCCAAACCTGAATGTTTTCCAGGTCTTGCTGTTTGCGGGGCATGGACTGCTTCAGTATCTGAGGAGTCGTGAATGGTACTGAACACTGTGCAATCATCAGCAAATCCCACTTCAGACCCTATGATGGAGGGAAGGTCATTGATGAAGTAGCTGAAGATGGTTGGGCCTAGGACACTACCCTGAGGAACTCCTGCAGGCTTTGACTAATAATCCAGTGAATGTGAGTTCAAATCCCACTGTAGAAATTGAGTATTTTGAAGTTGGTCTAAAAAGAAAGTCTGGAAATAAAAAGCCTGGATCAGTAAAAGTTACTGTGAAACTATCAAGCTACAACAAAAACCCAATCGGTTCACTCATGTCTTATAGGGAAGGAAACCTGTTATTCTTACCTGGTTTAGGTTCATATGCGACTCCAGTTCCACACCAATGTTAACTCTTACCTGCCCTCAGAAATGGCTTAGCAAGCCACTCAGCTGTATCACCACCTTCTCAGGGCAATTAGGTAAATGCCAGCTTGCCAGTGGTGCCCACATCCCCAGAAAGAATTAGAAAATATTTTTACTTGAATACTTACTATGATCAGAAGGATGAAGTAGATGAAATTGTAAAAGGAGTGAGCGTCCATGACAAAATACATGATATCGACCCATCCCTCCAGGGTTATAACCTGAGAGAAAATCAGATATTTCAGACAGTCAAAGAGTTTGAAATAAAATCAACTCAACTTGGTTCTACTTCAACAAGTCATTCCGCTCTTCAATTTCAATAAAATCAAGGTCTGATGATCACTGTTGCTCATATCTAGATGGTTCTAAACAACCTTTGGCCATTAGATTTTAGGCAATTGATGTGCTAGGCACAAGCTGTAAATCCACAAGGGCCAAGACTGGTGCGAGCACTTCCATTCCATAATTTATGCAAGAACATTAGTTACACAATTTATGTAGGCATATTACTTACACGACTTAATAACTGATGTGGCTACAGGACGGCAACAAATATTCCTGACATAAGGAAAATGGAGAATTTTTATATCCACAAATGTTAATATTTATAATAACACAGTAGTAAAGTTTTATACATTGAAATGAGTACAGCCACTTTCCCTATAAAAGGCTCTGGCAGCTTGGTCCCACTGTTTAGGAGTTCTTGGCCCATTCTAGGGGTGGGTGTCATTGCTGGTGGTAGTCAGTGACATCTGTCAGGTTTTGATGCCTCTAAGTAAGAAGGTAAAACAGGAGTAGGTCATTCAGCCCTTCGAGCCTGTTCAATTAGATCATGGAATCCACCTGCCTTGATCATGTAACCGGACCTAACAAAAACCTAACAATCTCAGTTTTGAAATTTACAATTGGCCCTCAGCCTCAATAGCTTTTTTGGGGGAAGGAGTTCTGAACTTCCACTACCCTTTGTGTGAAGTGCTTTCTGACATCACCTCTGAAAGGCCTCGCTCTAATTTTAATGTTATGCCCCCTGGTTCTGCACTCACCCCAGAAAGGAAAGTGAAAGGATCCTGACAATCACATCACAGGGCATAATGATAAGATTGGCTGATCGTTCCACTTGGATTTGCAATTGAATGTAATTACTGGGCACCTTGTCTTCAGGTAGTACATATAGGTGCTCATTACAAAAGCATTAGAACAGAAATAGAAGACACCTACAAACTTTAAACTGACTCTGTAATGTGACCACAGCTCGACACTGCTCTGATGTATGAGTCTTTGGAAGGTGTCTTTGAAGAGAGTCATAGTATCGTACACCTTAATCTGAGAGTGGAGACTTTAGCATTTTAAAAAGAAAAACAAGCAACCAGAAATCTGGGCTTAGGATTTAATTTGATAACCAATTTTTCCAACATTTCCTATCAAGGCTCATTGCTACAAAGCTCAGGACCCCACCGTGGTGCTCAATGATTTCAACACGATAATAGGCGGTAGGAAAAGCCCCAATAGCACCCCTTGGCCATTTTAAGACTCTAAGGGGGAGATCTGCAGTGGCAGAAGCAAGCTGGTGGCAACCAAAAAATGGTGGGGTATAGCTTACTGCCCATTACTGCTTCTGATAAGACCAACATCATCCTCAGAAGGACCCACCATTGGGTAACCCCAGTGCTATGCAAATTGGACGAAGCACCATCTTGGGACACAAGTGGATGGTCAACTTCACTCATTTTCACCTGGTGGCACATAACAACATAGGAAATAAGAGCAGAAGTAGGCTACATAGCTATATAGATCCAGAACTATGTGCCCTGGCCTGTCGGAAGACCTTACGCAAATCAACGATTCTCGGAAGACCGCCATCATCAACAACGAGCTAAGTAGACTCAATGTGGACATTGCAGCACTTCAGGAGACACACCTCCCTGCGAGCGGATCTCTAACAGAGCAAGACTACAGCTTCTTCTGGCAGGGTAGTGATCCTGAAGAACCAAGACAGCATGGAGTGGGCTTCACCATCAGAAACTCTTTGCTCAGCATGATAGAGCCACCTTCAAATGGCTCAGAACACATACTGTTCATCCGACTGCTCACCGCCTCTGGTCCAGTACACCAACTCAGTATCTATGCTCCAACACTCTGCTCCTCACTTGAAGATAAAGACCAGTTCTACAAGGAACTCCATAATATCATGAGTAGCATCCCCAATACCAAACATCTGTTCCTGCTGGGGGATTTTAATGCCAGGGTTGGGGCCCACCATGACTCATGGCCCTCCTGCCTTGGGCGCTACAGCATTGGAAGGATGAATGAGATTGGGCAGAGACTGCTGGAGTTGTGTACCTATCATAACCTCTGCATCACCAACTCGTTCTTTCACACTAGACCCTGTCACCAGCTTTCTTGGAGGCACCCAAGATCACGTCGTTGGCACCAGCTGGACCTTATCATCACAAGGCGAGCCTCCTTAAACAGTGTTCAAATCACACGCAGCTTCCACAGTGCAGACTGCGACACTGACCACTCCCTGGTGTGCAGCAAGGTTAGACTCAAACCAAAGAAGCTGCATCACTCCAAGCAGAAGCGCATCAATACGAGCAGAATTTCTTATCCACAGCTGTTACAAAAATTTCTGAATTCACTTGAAAAAGCCCTTCAAAACACTCCCACAGGGGATGCAGAGACCATGTGGGCCCACATCAGAGACGCCATCTATAAGTCAGCTATGACCACCTATGGCAAACACGTGAAGCGGAATGCAGACTGGTTTCAATCTCATTTTGAAGAGCTGGAACCCGTCATAGCCGCTAAGTGCATCGCACTACTGAACTACAAGAAAGCCCCCAGCGAGTTAACATCCGTAGCACTAAAAACAGCCAGAAGCGCTGCACAAAGAACAGCCAGGCGCTGCGCAATTGACTACTGGCAACACCGATGCAGTCATATTCAGCTGGCCTCAGACACCGGAAACATCAGAGGAATGTATGATGGCATGAAGAGAGCTTTTGGGCCAACCATCAAGAAGATCGCCCCCCTCAAATCTAAATCAGGGGACACAATCACTGACCAATGCAAGCAAATGGACCGCTGGGTTGAGCACTACCTAGAACTATACTCCAGGGAGAATGCTGTCACTGTGACCGCCCTCAATGCAGCCCAGCCTCTACCAGTCATGGATGAGCTGGAAGTACAGCCAACAAAATTGGAACTCAGTGATACCATTGATTCTCTAGCCAGCGGAAAAGCCCCTGGGAAGGACGGCATTACCCCTGAAATAATCAAGAATGCTAAGCCTGCTATATTCTCAGCACTCTACGAACTGCTTTGCCTGTGCTGGGACGAGGGAGCAGTACTACAGGACATGTGCGATGCCAATATCATCACCCTCTATAAAAACAAAGGTGACCGCGGTGACTGCAACAACTACCGTGGAATCTCCCTGCTCAGCATAGTGGGGAAAGTCTTTGCTCGAGTCGCTTTAAACAGGCTCCAGAAGCTGGCCGAGCGTGTCTACCCTGAGGCACAGTGTGGCTTTTGAGCAGAGAGATCGACCATTGATATGCTGTTCACACTTCGTCAACTACAGGAGAAATGCCGCGAACAACAGATGCCCCTCTACGTTGCTTTCATTGATCTCACCAAAGCCTTTGACCTCGTCAACAGACGTGGTCTCTTCAGACTACTAGAAAAGATCGGATGTCCACCAAAGCTACTAAGTATCATCACCTCATTCCATGACAATATGAAAGGCACAATTCAGCATAGCGGCGCCTCATCAGACCCCTTTCCTATCCTGAGTGGCATGAAACAGGGCTGTGTTCTCGCACCTACACTGTTTGGGAATTTCTTCTCCCTGCTGCTCTCACATGCGTTCACGTCTTTAGAAGACTTGGGCGGCACAGTGGCGCAGTGGTTAGCACTGCAGCCTCACAGCTCCAGGGACCCGGGTTCGATTCTGGGTACTGCCTGTGCGGAGTTTGCAGGTTCTCCCTGTGACTGTGTGGATTTTTGCCGGGTGCTCCGGTTTCCTCCCACAGCCAAAGACTTGCAGGTTGATAGGTAAATTGGCTGTTGTAAATTGCCCCCAGTGTAGGTAGATGGTAGGGAATATGGGATTATTACAGGGTTAGTATAAAATGGGTGGTTGTTGGTCGGTACAGACTCGGTGGGCCGAAGGGCCTGTTTCAGTGCTGTACTCTAAATAATAATAAAAATAAAGAAGGAATTTTCCTCCACTCAAGATCGGATGGCAGGTTGTTCAACCTTGCCCGTCTAAGAGCGAAGACCAAAGTACGGAAAGTCCTCATCAGGGAACTCCTCTTTGCTGACGATGCTGCATTAACATCTCACACTGAAGAGTGTCTGCAGAGTCTCATCGACAGGTTTGCGGCTGCCTGCAACGAATTTGGCCTAACCATCAGCTTCAAGAAAACGAGCATCATGGGACAGGACGTCAGAAATGCTCCATCCATCAATATCGGCGACCACGCTCTGGAAGTGGTTCAAGAGTTCACCTACCTAGGCTCAACTATCACCAGTAATCTGTCTCTCGATGCAGAAATCAACAAGCACATGGGAAAGGCTTCCACTGCTATGTCCAGACTGGCCAAGAGGGCGTGGGAAAATGGCGCACTGACACGGAACACAAAAGTCCGAGTGTATCAAGCCTGTGTCCTCAGTACCTTGCTCTACGGCAGCGAGGCCTGGACAACATATGTCAGTCAAGAGCGACGTCTCAATTCATTCCATCTTCGCTGCCTCCGGGGAATCCTTGGCATCAGATGGCAGGACCGTATCTCCAACACAGAAGTCCTCGAGGCGGCCAACATCCCCAGCTTATGCACCCTACTGAGTCAGCGGTGCTTGAGATGGCTTGGCCCATGTAAGCCCCATGGAAGATGGCAGGATCCCCAAGGACACATTATACAGCGAGCTCGTCACTGCTATCAGACCCACCGGCCGTCCATGTCTCCGCTTTAAAGACGTCTGCAAACGCGACATGAAGTCCTGTGACATTGATCACAAGTCGTGGGAGTCAGTTGCCAGCGATCGCCAGAGCTGGCGGGCAGTCATAAAGGCGGGGCTAAGGTGTGGCGAGTCGAAGAGACTTCGAAGTTGGCAGGAAAAAAGACAGAAGCGCAAGGGGAGAGCCAACTGCGAAACAGCCCTGGCAACCAATTTTTCCTGCAGCACCTGTGGAAGAGTCTGTCACTCTAGTATTGGCCTTTATAGCCACTCCAGGCATTGCTCCACAAACCATTGACCACCTCCAGGCGCTGACCCATTGTCTCCCGAAAGAAGGAGGCCAAAGAAGAAGAAGAAGAGTCTACTCCACCTTTCAACAGGACCATGACTGACGTTCTATGTCAAGTGGCTGGAGTCATACCTAGCACAAAGGAAGATGGTTGTGGTTGTTGGACGCCAGTCATCTCAGCCCCAGAGCATCACTGCAGGAGTTCCTCAGGGTAGTGTCCTAGGCCCAATCATCTTCAGTTGCTTATTAATGTTCTTCCCTCCAACGTAAGCTCATAAATGGGGATGTTCGCTGATAATTGCGCAATGTTCAGTACCATTCATAATTCATCAGATAATGTAGCAGTCCATGTCTGCATGCAGCAAGAGCTGGACAATATTCAGGCTTGGGCTTATACATGGCAAGTAGCACTGATGCCACACAAGTGCTAGGCAATGACCATCTCCAACAAGAGAGAATAAAATCATGTCTCCGCTACATTCAATGGCATTACCATCGCTGAATCCCCTACCATCAACACCCTGGGGGGTTACCATTGACCAGAAACTTAACTCGACCAGCCATATAAATACTGTGGCTACTGGAGCTGGTCAGAGGCTGGGAATTCTGCAGTGAGTAACTCACCTCAAAGAACAAAGAACAAAGCAAATTACAGCATAGGAACAGGCCCTTCGGCCCTCCAAGCCTACGCCGATCCAAATCCTCTATCTAAACCTGTCGCCTATTTTCTAAGGGTCTGTATCTCTTTACTTCCTGCCCATTCATGTATCTGTCTAGGTACATCTTGAAAGACGCTATCGTGCCCGCGTCTACCACCTCCGCTGGCAATGCGTTCCATGCACCCACCACCCTCTGCGTAAAGAACTTTCCACGCATATCCCCCCTAAACTTTTCCCCTTTCACTTTGAACTCGTGTCCCCTTGTAATTGAATCCCCCACTCTGGGAAAAAGCTTCTTGCTATCCACCCTGTCTATACCTCTCATGATTTTGTACACCTCAATCAGGTCCCCCCTCAACCTCCGTCTTTCTAATGAAAATAATCCTAATCTACTCAACCTCTCTTCATAGCTAGCGCCCTCCATACCAGGCAACATCCTGGTGAACCTCCTCTGCACCCTCTCCAAAGCATCCACATCCTTTTGGTAATGTGGCAACCAGAACTGCACGCAGTGTTCCAAATGTGGCCGAACCAAAGTCCTATACAACTGTAACATGACCTGCCAACTCTTGTACTCAATACCCCGTCCGATGAAGGAAAGCATGCCGTATGCCTTCTTGACCACTCTATTGACCTGCGTTGCCACCTTCAGGGAACAATGGACCTGAACACCCAAATCTCTCTGTACATCAATTTTCCCCAGGACTTTTCCATTTACTGTATAGTTCACTCTTGAATTGGATCTTCCAAAATGCATCACCTCGCATTTTCCCTGATTGAACTCCATCTGCCATTTCTCTGCCCAACTCTCCAGTCTATCTATATTCTGCTGTATTCTCTGACAGTCCCCTTCACTATCTGCTACTCCACCAATCTTAGTGTCGTCTGCAAACTTGCTAATCAGACCACCTATACTTTCCTCCAAATCATTTATGTATATCACAAACAACAGTGGTCCCAGCACGGATCCCTGTGGAACACCACTGGTCACACGTCTCCATTTTGAGAAACTCCCTTCCACTGCTACTCTCTGTCTCCTGTTGCCCAGCCAGTTCTTTATCCATCTAGCTAGTACACCTTGGACCCCATGCGCCTTCACTTTCTCCATCAGCCTACCATGGGGAACCTTATCAAACGCCTTACTGAAGTCCATGTATACGACATCTACAGCCCTTCCCTCATCAATCAACTTTGTCACTTCCTCAAAGAATTCTATTAAGTTGGTAAGACATGACCTTCCCTGCACAAAACCATGTTGCCCATCACTGATAAGCCCATTTTCTTCCAGATGGGAATAGATCCTATCCCTCAGTATCTTCTCCAGCTGCTTCCCTACCACTGACGTCAGGCTCACCGGTCTATAATTACCTGGATTATCCCTGCTACCCTTCTTAAACAAGGGGACAATATTAGCAATTCTCCAGTCCTCCGGGACCTCACCCGTGTTTAAGGATGTTGCAAAGATATCTGTTAAGGCCCCAACTTTTTCCTCTCTTGCTTCCCTCAGTAACCTGGGATAGATCCCATCTGGACCTGGGGACTTGTCCACCTTAATGCCTTTTAGAATACCCAACACTTCCTCCCTCCTTATGCCGACTTGACCTAGAGTAATCAAACATCTGTTCCTAACCTCAACATCCGTCATGTCCCTCTCCTCGGTGAATACCGATGCAAAGTACTCGTTTAGAATCTCACCCATTTTCTCTGACTCCACTCATAACTTTCCTCCTTTGTCCTTGAGTGGGCCAATCCTTTCTCTAGTTACCCTCTTGCTCCTTATATATGAATAAAAGGCTTTGGGATTTTCCTTAACCCTGTTTGCTAAAGATATTTCATGACCCCTTTTAGCCCTCTTAATTCCTCGTTTCAGATTGCGCCTACAATCCCGATATTCTTTCAAAGCTTCATCTTTCTTCAGCCGCCTAGACCTTATGTATGCTTCCTTTTTCCTCTTAGCTAGTCTCACAATTTCACCTGTCATCCATGGTTCCCTAATCTTGCCATTTCTATCCCTCATTTTCACAGGAACATGTCTCTCCTGCACGCTAATCAACCTCTCTTTAAAAGACTCCCACATATCAAATGTGGATTTACCTTCAAACAGCTGCTCCCAATCTACATTTCCCAGCTCCTGCCGAATTTTGGCTCCTGACTCCCTAAAACATGTCCACCATCTACAAGGCACAAGTCAAGAGTGTGATGAAATACTTGCTTGGATGAGTGCAGTTCCAACACAATCAAGAAGCTCTACACCATCCAGAACAAAGCAGCCCGCTTGATTGGTACCCCAACCACCACCTCACCATTCACTCCTCCACCACTGGCACACAGTGGCTGCAGTGTGTACCATCTAAAGATGCACTGCAGGTCTCCTTTGACAGCACCTTCCAAACTCACTATCTCTACCACCTAGAATAACAAGTGTAGCAGATATATGGGAACAGCACCAGCTGTAAGAACCCCTCGAAGTCACAGATCATCCTGACTTGGAACTATATCGCCGTTCCTTCACTGTTGCTAGGTCAAAATTCTGGAACTCCCTCCTCAACAGCACTGTGAGTACGCTGACAGCACATGGATTGCAGCAGTTCAAGATGGGGGTTCACCACCACCTTCTCAAGGTCAATTAGGGATAGGCAATAAATTCTTGCCTGGCCAGCGATGCTCACATCCCATGAACTAATTATAAAAAAACTCCACTTTCCTTCCCTACCATATCCCTTGACTCCTGTAGTGTCTAAGAATCTATCGATCTCAGTCTTGAATGTACTCAGCAACTAAGCATGCACGGTCCTCTGGAATAAAGAAAACCAACGATTCACAACCCCTTCAATGAAAAAGATTCTCATCTCAGTCCTAAATGGCTGCCGACTTATCCTGAGACTATAACCCTAGTACAAGACTCCCCAGCCAGGGGAAACAGCCTCTCAGCATCTACCCTGACAGGCCGTCTTAAGAATGTTATACGTTTCGATAAGATTGCCTCTCATTCTTCTAAACTCCAGAGAATATAGGGTCATTCAATTCATTCGAGCCGAAAGGGACCAAAAAGATAAGTTTTTAAATACTTTCATGGGCTGGGGCTAGGAGGTGTAAGGGTACTCCTCAGGGCTTGACAAATACACCTTCCTTGATCAGCCATGATCTACCTGAATATCAGAATAGTCTCTCGAGTTTGGATGGCCAACTCCTGTTCCTAATGTTCATGAACCAGCGTGGCTGGCAGCACCACAATGACGGGCCTCTCTTTTATTGGCGTGCAAAGCCTTCTTTAAAAAATTGGAGCAGGGAGAAGGAATGGATGAAATGACTGAAAAGATCTGAGAGCGAGAGAGAAGTGAAGCTCTTGAACAGGGACAGATGTGTGCAGGAGTCAGGCCAGCTGCAGTAGGGAGAGAGTCTGCACAGCTGAAGAAGAGAGGCAACAACTGTCAGTTGGCAGGCGTGCAAGAGGTGGGTGGGTGGGGAGGGGGGGGGGAGGCGGTGCAGGGAAAGGGGAGAGGAAGGGGGATGGATTGTCTAACAGAGCTGCAAAAACAGTTGCAGCAGTGGCACGCGAGATCCACAGCACACAGTGCCCAGACCACCGCAGCACACCCCACATGTCTGATACAAAATACTTCTGTTGCACGAATCAAGGATTATCTATCAGTCCTGAAATAACATATGGCGTTGTTGGGGAAGGGGTGAGGGGGTGGGGAGAGAAAATGAGTCTCACTAGCATCTGGAACTATTTATTAGTATACTGCAGTGTGTCAGTAATCATTACAAATGATTTTCAGGTCCTCTGTATTTCAGCGTTAATACAAGGAAGAATATAGATAAGAGAACTTTTTATTGTTTTGATTTATTTTGACTGGAAGGGTGCACCTAGGCTGCTTCTTGTACTGCACACTGTCGCTGAGGAGCCTGGCCCTGTGCCTCCGCACTGTTTAACAGGTGGAAGGTCAAGACGGGAAGGGCGGCCGTGCTTTGTAGACAGGTCCTCCCGCACCACAATCCGAAAACCAGCCCTGCCAGACCCGCAAATGAGATGATGCAGCATTGCCGCTTTAATTATCAGCACTAAATGCCCTTGTGAGCTGTCTCGACAGACCCGTTAACCTGTTTAAACTAAGCTTTTAACACAATAGTTAAAATGTGGTGTTTCCTTTCGGACCGGCAGCCCAAGGAAAAGGTGTGAAAACTGGGTTGTAGCCAACTGCAAATTGACGGGTTGTTAAGAATATCAGGTGGGGTTGACAACGGGCCACCAATTCTCTAACTGCCCATTTTGCGCTGCCCCAAGAGAAAGTGCACCCCCCAGTGTCTGTAGGAGAGGAGCAACGAAAACCTGAAGGGAAAAGAAAAGTGTTAAAAAGTTGCTGACTCCGCATGGAGACATCAGTAAAGATCCGAACATCCATATGTACTGGGAAACTCCCCAGCAAAATGAGCATCACAGGCTGTAAACAGTAGTGTACCTAAACAGACGATGTGTTTCGGTAACTTCCATTTCATTCCCTGTGCCCCCGTGAGCAGGATGTATCTGGAGGTTGGTAGGGGGGCGGTGGCGGGGGTTGTGGGTGTTTGGCTATAGAAGCAACATTACACAATCCCCCCATCACCACCCATTAAAAGTCTCCGGTTGATTAAGGTCAAACAAGCATTCAGATCGCCAACTTCTGTAACGCTAAGTGTGCTTTGAGAGATTATCTGCGCATGAACATTCCTACATGCATGGATTAACTTCCAGTCCAAGCACGCCAGCTTGGGAATTTGTTTAAGGTTCGAGTGTTTGTTTTAATTTATCGGTTTAAAAGGAGAGAAAAAAACGAGGATTAGTTCAGAACCGAGTCAAGGATCGTGATCAAGCCTGAAATGGAACTATAACAGAAAGTTTGGCAGGTTTCCCCCCCTCCCAAGACATACAATAACACAAAATAATATTGTTCAACACTACCCGCCTTTCACCAGACGTATTACCTCCCTCAGGCAGTGATAAACAATACTTCAGCGCACCATGCCCTGAGGTAAAACCAAGTGCATAACACATGTTTTTCACACTTGTTTCCATTGGGTTATTATTATGTAAAATAAAAAGATAAGCCTTTTATCATTTAATCCTCTTCAAAATAGTTTGTTTACAGACTTTCTTTTGCTGCTAATGTATTCCAGGAAGGTGTTTTTAAGAGGGCCGATGCAGAGGGACTTGGGTAATTTTTTTGCAGCATCTTTAAAATGATGTTGAAGGCCCAGTGGCTCATGGAGTTACATCGAGCAAGATTTTATTCTGTCCTTGGAGATGGGCAAGGAGGTGGGGGTGGCAAACAAAATGGTAAGGGTCACCATTCCTGACATTTCCTCAGGCCAATTGAGGCTCCTAAGTGGCCAATTAATGGCCACTTAGGGTCCTCTTCCCACCTCCGCTTCAATTTTATTGAAGACGGAAAGGCCTGCCGCCGCGTGCAGATGCCACCGTGTAAGGCCTGGTGGCCTTCTAGCTGGGTTGGGGCGGGGGGGGGGGGGGGTCCCTCCTTTGAGGGCAATCCAGCACTCCCAGAGGGCAGCCCCTCCCTCCTGGCAGCGATGGCCACACCACCTCCCCCTGAGCCGATCTCCCCCCTCACCAACCCCCGAACCCCCACCCCGTCGCCAGGGCCTGCCTGAATGGCCCCGGCGACCCCAAGCCCCCTTATCTGTCCCGGAGTCTCCTCCATTCTTCGGTACCGCTCCCGGTACGGCACAGCTGCAGGCATTCCGATTGGTCAGCAAGTCTGGAAGTGGAAGCTCGTCCCGTAAAGGGATGCTGTCCCTGGTGCTGTGAGATGGCAAAGAGGGTCCAACGGAGGGTTGAGGTGGGGTCTCCCCCACCATCCGACCCGCTGCCGGGACCCTGTCACCAGAATAAAATCTGTCCCATTGAGTCTACAGCACAGAAACAAGCAAGTTGGCTCAACTGGTCAATGGCGGCATTTATGCTTCACATGAACCTTCTCTCACCCCTCTTTAGCTAAACTTGACAGAATACAATTCCTTTCTCCCTCATGTGCTTATCCAGCTCCCCCTTAAATGCATCAATTCTATTCACCTCAACTACTCTTTCTGGTAGCAAGTTCCACGTTCTCACCACTGTCTGGCTAAAGAAGTTTCTGCTGAATTCCCTATTGGATTTATTAGTGACTATATTATATTTATAACTCTAGTTTTGGACTCTCTCACAAGTGGAAACATTTTCTCTACATTTACTCTATCAAGCCCTTTCATTATCTTAAAGAACTCAGGTCTTCAGTCAGCTTTCTCTTTTTTTGATAAAAGTGCCCCAGCTTGTTCAGCCTTTCCTGATAAATATATCTTCTCAGCTCTGGTGAATCTTTTTTGCACTTTCCCTATAGTATGGAGACCAGACGTATCTACGGTATTGCAAGTGTGGTCTAACAAGTGTGTTCTATACAAGTGTAACATAACTTCTCTGCTTTTCAATTCCATTCCTGTAGAAATGAGCCCCAGTGCTTGCTTTACTGTTGTTATTGCTCAACACCAACATTCAGGTTTGATGAGAAGCGATAAAGCTGGACGGCCAGAAATGTTTTCCCTTCTGTCATTTTTGAGTGACATGAAATAACCTCCCACACATTATACAATGGACCCAGGGTCATTCTGTACTCAGCCAGCACTAAATTCAACACATTCTCCATAGCAACCAGCACCAAAAATGTACTGTACAAAGATTTTTTTTGTTGTCACAGTTGAACCCTGTGACGGTGGGACAAGTTGGCATAAATTAAACTGTTCCTCTTATCTGATTGTTCTTATTGACACTGCCAGAAACATCAGGACTGATTTCAATGCTGAGAAGTTTTAGCTGGGGGGGGTGCTGCTTTCTGATTTGCATCCATTTATTATACAAAACTCTCAGCCACTATTCACTCACCACTCCTTTTGGTTTATGCAATTTAAATGGTCACACGCAGATAAGAATGATATAAAAATAGCTCATTAGACCTTAATATTCCACTTGTATCTTTTAGAAATTGAACAGACCAGGAATGAACTGACATCAAAGAAAGGCCCTTTGTTATTTAGAGAATGACTGCAGTTTTTACTGAGAAACTACTCAACTCAGGATCAAAGAGTGACTGAGAGTGAGTTGCAACTAAACAAGTTGGATGCATTTTTATACATTCCAGGCCATTTCCATTACTCGAGGCAAAATAGTTTTAGCTTGCACCTTGAGAATTTGCAGATTATATTTGACATTCATATTAATAAATCAAGCTGCACTGCGTAACTGGGGTGTCAAAGGGCAAAGTTTCGATTATCTTGCTCCAAAACTACTCACTGAAAAAATGAATGCTCACTGATGCTATTCACTGAAGCCTATTTCTTATTACCATTTCCAGAACCAACTCATAATCAATGAAGTCTGTTATGAATATATAGCTTGCACTGAAGATTATTTCCTGCTGACGTCACTCATTAAAGACTATTGTCCTCAATTACTGAAGACTATTGTCCAATGATACCAAATTATGGGTAACCAAGGGGCTAATAAGAATGCGGAACCTAAAATAATTAATATCAGCAGAGAAAAAGTCTTACAGAAACATAAGGGACTAAAAGACGACAAATTCTCAGGACTTGATGGCCGATATCCTCGGGCTCTAAAAGAGGTAGCTGCAGAGATAGCGGATGCACTGGTTATAATTTTTCAAAATTCTAGATTGTAGAATGGTCCCAGCAGATTGGAAGTTAGCAAATGTAACACCATTATTCAAGGAGGGAGAGAGAAAACAGGGAACTACAGACCAGTTAGCCTGACATCAATCATCGGGAAAATGCTGGAATCTATTATTAAGGAAGTCTTAACAATGCACTTAGAAAATCATAGTGAGATCAGACAGAGTCAACATGGTTTTACAAAAGGGAAATTGTATTTGACAGATTTATTAGTGTTTTTTGAGGATATAACTAGTAGAGTAGATAAAGGGAAGCCAGTAGATGTAGTATACTTGGATTTTCAAAAGGCATTTCATAAGGTGTCACATAAAAGGTTAATATGCAAGGTGAGGACTCATGGAGTAGGGCGTAATATATTAGCATGGATAGAGGATTGATTAATGGACAGAAAACAGAGAGTAGGGATAACGGGGCATTTTCAAGTTGGTAGGCTGTAACTAGTGGAGTGCCGCAAGGATCAGTGCTGGGGTCTCAGCTATTTACAATCTATATCAATGACTTAGATGAAGAGACAGAGAGTAATGTATCCAAGTTTGTTAACGATGCAAAGTTAGGTAGGAATGTAACTGTGAGGAGGACACATAGAGGCTGCAAAGAGATATAAACAAGTAATGCGAGTGTGCAACAAGGTGGCAGATGGAGTATAATGTACAGAAGTGAGAGATTATTCATCTTGGCAGTAAGAATAGAAAAGAACATGTTTTAAAAGGCATGAAATTTTTAAATGTTGATGTTCAGAGAGACTTGGATGTACTATTACATGGGACACAGAAAGTTAGCATGCAGGTACAGCAAGACATTACTAAGGCAAATGGCATGTTGGTCTTTATTGCAAGGGGATTGGAGTATAAGAATAAGTAGGTCTTGCTACAATTGTACAGGGCTTCGGTGAGACAACATCTGGAGTACTGTGTGCAGTTTTGGTCTCCATATCTAAGGAAGGATATACCTGCCTTGGAGGCGTACAGTGAAGGTTCACTAGATTGCTTCCTGGGATGAGAGAGTTGTCCTATGATGAGAGGCTGAGTAAATTGGGCATATACTCTCTGGAGTTTAGAAGAATGAGAAGTGATCTCATTGAAACATACAAGATTCTGAAGAGGTTTGACTGGATAGACACTGTGAGGTTGTTTCCCCTGGCTGGGGAATCTAGAACATGGGGGCACAGCCTTAAGCTAAGGGGCCGATCATTTAGGACTGTGAGTGGCAAACAGTGAGGATGATGCCAATCGACTGCAACAGGACATAAATAGGCTAGCAGAATGGGCAGACAAGTGGCAGATGGAATTTCATACAGAGAAATGTGAGGTGATGCATTTTGGCAGAAGGAATAGGGAAAGGCAATATAGACTTAATGGCACAGTTCTAAAGAGTGAGCAGGAACAGAAGAATCTGGGGGTTCATGTGCATCGATCTTTGAAGGTGGTAGGATATATTGAGACAGTGATTAGTAAAGCATATGGGATCTTGGGTTTCATAAATAGAGGCATTGAGTACAAAAGCAGGTAAGTTTTATTGAACCTTTATAAAGCTCTGGTTAGTCCCCAACTAGATTATTGCATCCAATTCTGGTCACCACACTTTAGGAAGGATGTGCGGGTCCTTGAGAGGGTGCAGAGACGATTTACCAGAATGGTTCCAGGGATGAAGGAGTTTAGCTACAAGGTTAGGTTGGAAAAGCTGGTGTTGTTCTCTTTGGAGTAAAGGAGATTGAGGGGAGATTTGATAGAGGTGTACAAGATTATGACAGGTTTAGATAAGGTAGACAAAGAAAAGCTGTTCCCATTAGCTGATGGTATAAGGACAAGGGGCTTGGGTAAGAGATGCAGGGGGGATGTGAGGAAGAACTTTTTTATGCAGCGTGTGGGAATGACCTGGAACTCACTGCCCACGAGGGTGGTGAAAGTGGAGAAGATGAATAATTTCAAAAAGAAATTGGATGGGCACTTGAGGAAAATAAACTTGCAGGACTACAGGGATCGAGCAGGGGAGTGGGACTGATGGGTTTGCTCTATAGAGCATGGACTTGATGGGCCGACGGTCTCCTTTTGTACCGTAGATGACCTTATGACATGAGAAACGTCTTAACTCAAAGGATTGTGAATCTTTGGAATTTTCTACCCCAGATGGTTGTGGATGCTCCATCATTGAATATATTCGAGGCTGAGATAGTCATAGTTTTGTCCTCTCAGGGAATAAAGGATATGTGGAGTGGGCGGGAAACTGGAGTTGAGGCAGAAGATCAACCATTATCGTATTGAATGGCAGAACAGGCTCGATGGGCTGTATGGTCTACTTGTCTCCTATTCCTTAAGTTCTTATGCTGTCTCTTCATGACTCTTGCCTCTGGAAGGCATTTATTGAAGACTCTAGTATCAATGAATGAATAGTAGCACTATCGTGCAAATGCAAGTGACAGCTTCATATTTAGTATTTGTGTTCATCAGCATACTAAAATTACCAAGTATTGTGCATAACTTGAGTTTATATATAATTTGGAAAAAAATCTAGTACAACAATAAAACAAATTATTATTTCAACCTTGGCTGAGTGGTAGCACTCTTGCCTTTGAGTCAGTAGGCGGTTGGTTCAAGTTACACTCCAGAGACTTAAGCACAAAAGTCTTGGCTTACACTCCAGTACAGTACTGAGGACATACTGAACTGTTGGAGGTGCCATCTTTCAGAGGAGATAATAAACTGACCTTTAAGGTAGACTTAAAAGACCCCATGGCATTATTCTGAAGAAGAGCAGGGGCCAATATTTATCCCCAAGCCAACGTTGGGACTATAGCATACAGGTTACTGGACTAGTAATCCAGAGGTCTGGCCTAATGCTTTGAAGACAGGGTAGATGCAGGAAGGATGTTCCCGATGGTGGGGGAGTCCAGAACCAGGGGTCATAATCTAAGGATACGGGGTAAACCATTCAGGAATGAGATGAGGAGAAATTTCTCACCCAGTCAGTGGTGAACCTGTGGAATTTGCTACCACAGAAAGCAGTTGAGACCAAAACATTGTATGTTTTCAAGAAGGAGTTAGATATAGCTCTTGGATTTAAAGGGATCAAAGGATATGGGGCGAAAACGGGAACAGGTTACTGAGTTGGATAATCAGCCATGATCATAATGAATGGCGGAGCAAGCTCGAAGGGCCGAATGGCCTACTCCTGCTCCTATTTTCTATGTTTCTAAGACATGAGTTCAAATCCAACCAGGGAAGCTTGCGGGAATTTAAATTCAATTAATTCATAAATCTGGAATAAAATGCTAGTCTCATCAGCAATAATAATGAAACTACCAGATAGTTGTAAAAACCCATCAGGTTCACTAAGATCCTTCAGGGAGGAAATCTGCCGTCCTTACCCAGTCTGGCCGACAAGTGACTCCAGACCCACAACAATATGGTTGACTCTTAACTGCCCTCTGAAATGGCCTAGGAAACCAATCAGTCAAGTGCAATTAGGGATGGACAATAAATGTTGGCTTTCCCAGTGATGCCCACAAAACATGAATGAATTTTTAAAAAATGGATCATCTGGTCATTTCTCTCATTGCTGGTTGCGGGAACTTGCTGTATGCAAATTGGCTGCTGTGTTTCCTATATCACAAGAGTGACTACTCTTTAAAATGTACTTCATTGGCTGTAAAGTGCTTTGGAATGTCTTGAGATCATGAAAGGTGCCATATAAATGCAAGTCTTTCTTTTCTTTTTTAAATGGAAACTCTCAGTAACCAGTCTTGGTGAATTTTATGATGGCTGCTGATGGCCTTTATTAGAAGTAGAGAAATGGAGCCTCCCAGTCTGCCTCACTGTAAAAGTCAGAGCCCAATGAAGGGAGAAAAACTTAACATACCTGAAATATTGCTATCCATGCGTATCCAATATTGTCGAAGTTGATGGCTCCTTTGAATGGGTTGTGATCAGCAGGCTGGCACTGCGTGTAGTACTGATTCCAGTTTACACAGCTGACATTGTCTGTGGTGTTACTCAGTAACAGGTAGTAATTTGTCTCGTCCAAGGTACATTCTATGTTGTTCACTCGTCTTTGGGGCACACTGCGGCAGTAGCGCATTCCATTATCCTTCAGGAGGGAGCATATGAAGGGGTTCTCGTCATCATTTTCTGTGTGATAATATCGATCCAACTCTTGAGAGGCAGGTCTTTGAAAAAAGGGAAAAGCAACAGAATTAGAGAGAAACAGATTTGACACTAGGGTAGGAAAAGTGGTCATGGGAGGTCTCAGGATGGGGAAATAAGCCAGGTAGCTGGATGATTAGGCTTTGCTGGTTTCTATTATCTTGTGTGCTTCTCGCCTATGACTTATCATTGAGGTTTGCAAAGTGGACATGCAAACAAACATCCATTTTCCATTCATTTCCCTCAAGTTAACAAAAACTGCATCAGGAGTAAGCAGCCAGTTTTTTTTTTAAAAAAGGGAATGCTATCCCAACAAAAACCTAGTTGATTTCCCGCACTATTTAATCTAACCCTATCAGCCATCCTTCTGCTCCTTTCACCCTCATGTACTTATTTAACTTCCCCTTAAAGGTGTTTGTCTCAGCTGCTCCTTGTGGTAGCAAGTTCCACATTCTCACCATTCTCTGGGCACTGGAGAATTGATTGTTAAGCCTAGGCTTCTCACCAGTGGATTTCTCACCAGTACAATGCATAGAGTTATTGCAGTGCTTCACCACAAAGGCATGACAGGCCTACTTCTTCCTGTAATGTTTCGGACTCAATGGGGAGATGTCCCATTGCAAATTCAAAGGCCTGGGCAAAATTATTGAACAGAACACTTCAAAGGAACCTTATTCTGAATTTGTGATAAGGGAGCACTTCTAATGACACCATGACCTAATGGTCTGTCACTCAGTAGGGACTTGCTGCACCTCTATAACACAGGGCTTTGGTTCTGAACAAGTTTAAGGCCTAGGCTTAACAATCAATTCTCCAGTGCCCAGAGAGTGGTGAGAATATGGAACTTGCTACCACAAGGAGCAGCTGAGACAAATACCTTTAAGGGGAAGTTAAATAAGTTCATGAGGGAGAAAGGAGTAGAAGGATGGCTGATAGGGTTAGACGAAATAGTGCAGGAGGTGGCTTGTGTGGAGCATAAACACAGGCAATGACCAGCTTGGCCGAATGGCCTGTTTGTGTGCTGTAAAAATCTATGTGCATCACTCTGCACAGGAAATGACTTCCGGCCTGTTCTTGTTTAAAAGCACCACTTCACTTCTGACTATACTCCTGGTCTAATTCAGGTCCGCACATGTTTTGTCAAGCGGTGAATCACCAACAGTTCCAGAGGGTCTTTTGCTTTCTCACCAACAGCTCATAAATATAGCTTTAGGTGGTCGGTACAATTGTGGCTTAGCACTGAGTCATTCCCATTGCATTGAGAGATGTCCTGGTTCTAGCGCTCACAAAGATTGGAGTCAACTAGCAGTCATTTACATGATTAGATTTTAAAGCTATGAAAGGGCCTATCCAGTGATTAGATACCTAGTGTTACTGAAAAGTAACTATGCCAGGACAACAGTAATGTGCTCCCGGATACACCACTTGGCGTTTAATCTGCACTGCATGATTTGGTTGCAAATGGGTGTATTGTGCCTCAGGTTTACAGCGTTTTTCCCCTTCACCTTACAAAGGTATTTTTTTTTGCCAAACCTGCCTTGCACACCTGGTTGTCAAGCAACCATCCACCAGGCCTCTCCTCTAAAGTTGCTCTGAAGACAATGCCTGCGAATGGTCTGGGAATGCCCTTCCCTGTAACTTACACTTCCTTCTTTTGGTGCATGGCCTCACCTCTGCCTCTTACTTCACCAAGATTCAAGCAGATATTGGGAACTCACTATATTGTGGTCTGTGTGTGTGAACCTTTGCCTATTGGTTGGTGAATTCACTGCCCAGTTTGGAACACATCAGTACAGGGCAAGTTCCAGAGCTCTCTGATGTATCCTTAATTACTTGATCTCAGCTGGGTTGATGATCTGGGCACTAGAAGTACCTTCAAACTAGGTCAGAAGGGAAAAAACCATTGAGCGTATGCACTCCAGATTACTATCTCATGACTGCCGCAGCAAAATGAACATATGGGCATTATGTAAGGCCAGGATCAAGCTCAGCTGTGATGCTCCTTCTTGTTAATAGATGCCAACATTCACTGTAAAGCTCAGCCATGAAGAATGTCCTTGGGTGAGGTACTGGGAGGTTATCAGCAAGCGGCAACACCTTCGGGAGAGGAGAGGAGAAAACTGAGAAAAAAGTAAAAATGATCACTATAAATAGAAAGAACTTGTGTTTATATAGCGCCTTTCTCATCATCAGGATGTCCCAAAACACTTTGTAGTCAATTAAGTAATTTTCAAGTGTAGTCACTGTTGTAATGTAGGGAAACATGGCAGTTAATTTGTGCACAGTAAAGTCCAACAGACAGCAATGAGATAACTGACCAGATCTGTTTTAGTGATATTGGTTGAGGAATAAATGTTGGCCAGGACACTGGTGATAACTCCCCTGTTCCTCTCAGTACTGTGGGATCTTTTACATTCATCTGAGAGAGCAGACGGAGCCATTGATAATTGGCTCATCGCTAAAACAGCACCTCCGGCAGTGCAGCACTTCCTCAGTACTGCAACAGAGTGCCAGCCTGGATTATGTGTTCAAGTGTTGGGTGTGGGACTTGGACCCAAAACCTTCTGACTCAGAGGTAACAGTGCTAACCACTGAGTCATAGCTGACCAAATACTGAACCTGTCGATCTTTAAAACTTTCCCTATTCAAGAGTAATCCTCTGCTCCACAAAGTAGCTTCACAGGAGAAACTCCTCCAGTCCATTAGGTGGCAGTAGGAAAAGAATCAGCTGGTACTTCAGGAATTCTTTGCTCCAACAGATGATCCCATGAACAGTCCTGTACCCCATCATCGGAATCTGATTCACTAGATATTTGGGGGCTGGGGGAAAGGAGGACAGTGATCTTCTGCTCCAATAGATAGCAATAAGTGGGGGCATTTTGCTACACAATCGCATTATAAATAATGGTGTGAAACTTCTTATTAATTCCTAAAGCAGCGTTTTCTTTTAATAAAAGACACTTCTAAACTTCATTAGAAGAGTCCAGTTGCCTGCAGATAAACCCATATGTGTTGGAATGTATCTCTGAGCCATGCACAGAATTCTATTACCTCAAGTTACTTCTTATTTCTCCCATCGTTGGTAAAGTGTATAATCTTGATCCAAGCAGGAAATGTTCATTAATTATTTAAGTTTTACACGGCACATGTGTTTCACAGCGGCGCTTCTGATTGGTGGTGTGCCTGTGCTGGAGGTGGGGTGATCATAAAGAATGCTTTACAAAGTAAAAAGATCAAAAAACACAGGTTTTCTCGATGTGTTACTGAGCCACACTGGCAAAGAAGGCCCCAGGTCCGAGCCTCAGCCTGAGCTGAGTCAGCTGACTACAGCAGGGATGCAGGGAAGGGCATTACAATCAACTCCAGAGCTCCAGGACTAAGGAGTCAAAACCATCCAGGCCGAAGGGTTTTCCTTATTTATCACTCTCTCCTGTTGGAAAATATGTCTGCGTGAACTGCTGAGTGAGAACAGGATTGAATACGGCCCTCCACAGTGAAACAATCTGTCAAATTCTCAGTCCAGGCTTACTTGGCAGGCTTTCGGAACTGACAGACCTGTAACATAGCACTAGCCAACATCTTTAGGAGAGAAGGGAAGAGATTTGGAAGAAGGAAAACAATACTTGGGTAAAATTGGTCCATACCAGCAATGCAAAATGGAATGATAGCTAATTGGCAGCCCGATTTACACCTGGAGCTGAGTTTTGTGCCCAAAGTGGAGCTTCTGGCGCCCGGCCGAAAAAGCGGGGGGATTCCTGCCTTGGCCAGTTTTGCCCCCTGCGCGATTCTACAGCGCCGGGCCAATTAACAACCCAGCGCCGGGATCTCCATCCCTTTAAAAATGGGGATCCCACCTCCAAGAGCTGCTGGCCAATCATAGGGCCAACAGGAGCAGTGGCCACTGTCGATACTACAGAGGCCTTGGACCCAGGCCCAATGCTGGAGACCCGGACCTCAGGTAAGTGAGGTGGGGTTGCTGGGTCCAGTCCGGAGGGCCCTGGCGGTGGAGGAGGGAGGGTAGGCGTTGAGTACAAGGGGAGGGGATATAGGGGGGGTGTTTTGTTTGCTGGCGGGGGTTCTCCGTGGGCTGCAGATTGCCCACAAAGGATGGCCCCACGCCCCCCAAGCCCGCAGGGAGGTTGCCTCATTTTAGTGGGCGACCTTCCTGCGTGGTGGAGGGCCACCCCCTCCTCCCCCACTGCCACTGGCTTAATGACAGTGGCAGAGGGACGAGGCCCTTAAGTGGATATTAATAGGCCTCCTAAGGGCCTCAACTGGCCTCTGGGCGGGAAGGCCATCATCGGCCTAACCCACCTCCGACAAAACTGCGTTGCGACAGGGAGGCGACGGGCTATCTGCACCACCCCCTCCTTCCCCTCCCCCTCGTCACAATTTTATGGGCCCCCCCCCACCTCCAATTCCATCTCAGGGTGCCCATAAAATACAACCCCTAGTGTGTCATCCTTAACTCAATGGTAACTATCTCACCTCTGAGATAGAAGGTCATGGCCTCATAGTCCCTCTCTGGAGAATTGAGAACAAAATCTAGGCTGATGCTACAGAGGGAGTACTGCACTATCAGACGTGCGACTTTCAGATAAGATATTAAACTAAGACCTTCTCAGGTGGATGTAAAAGATTCCATGGAACTATTTCAAAGAAGAGCAGGGGAGTGCACCCAGTGTCCTGGCCAATATTTGTCCTTCAAAATTCCCAAAACAGATTACCTGGTCATTATCACATTGCTATTTGTGGGAAATTGTCTGTCGCATTTCCTACATTACAATAGTGAATACACTTCAAAAGTACTTCATTGACTATAAAGCGCTTTTAGAGGTATAAAGGTTGCCATGTAAATGCAAGTTTTTCTTTCTTTGATTTTAACTCAGTGCTGCTGACAGTGAGAAAAGGGAATTGAGAGTTAGCAAAACAATTGAACTAATGATGTGGGCTGGGGGAAGCTCCACAAAACCTGCAAATGGATTTCATTCTATTGGCCATTACTGGACTGAAACGCTGGTCACAGAGGTGAAAACCCAGCATTCTGACTCAATATGCTAAACATAGAAAATTTTCGCTTCATCTGCAGCCTTCCTTCCGCTATAGAGTTAATATAAATATTCAAACAATTGTGATTTTTAATTGCTTTTTAATTAAGTTGAATTGCTTATGAATGCACTTTTGAATCTTGCATATTTAAAAAGAAGCTGGGGGACAGTAGAGCTGTCTAAAGGAATTTAAATCTCTGCAATCCTTGAGGGAAATTGGAACTACTTCAGAGAGAAGAGGGAAGCAAAGTCTTTATTGTTGTCACCCGGTCCCCTGAAGTGTTCAGATGTTTGCTGTGCCTCAGTGGGTAGCAGTCTCCCCCTCTGAACCAGAAAGTCATGGGTTCAAGTCTCACTCCAGAGATTTGAGCACATAGTCTGGTCTGGCACTCCAATGCAATACTGAGGAAGTGCCACACAGTTGGAGGTGCCCTCTTTTGGAGGAGATGTTAAACCAAGGCCCCATCAACCATCTTGGCTAGATGCGAAAGATCCTAGAATTTTAAAATTCTCCACAGTGTCCTGGGCAATATGTATCCCTCAATCAGCATCCCTAAAATAGATTATCTGGCCGTCATCTGTGGGATCTTGCTGTCTGCAAATTGCTTCAGTGCCCACTGGGCAAATGTGTGGCTGGCATGAGCAAACTCAGAGAGCAAGGAAATGAGCATTGGCGCTGATGGAGTTGGTACCAGATCAGATCTACCAGGTTTTTAGAAGAGACATACTCACATTGTAAAGTTTTCTTCAAGAAAGCACCTGTTTCGCAGTAGTCCTGCCCACAGCTGGACCCCGACAATGCCGAAAATAAAGAAGACAAAGAAACAGAGGAGAAGTACATTGCCTAACATAGGCAAAGTGTCCAGCAGCAGTGTCACCAGTATCCGCATACCTGTGGGACAAGAGCAGAAAAAAAACATCCATTTCTTACCATTCCTGCTCCAGGGTCGAGTGAGTTCAAACCTGATAGCAGCAGTCAACCCTTTGTCAGCCTAGTAAAGCTCAGCAAGGCAAATTGTTCAGTATATCGACAGATTAATCATCTGTCAGGTTCATCAATCATCTATTAATATGTTTCCAAATGGATTAATATACTGCTCTGTTGCTGTATTGTCTAATCAGCTAAGATACCCTTTGCAAATCATACATTAGTTATTCATTAATATCTATCACATCTATCTAAATACATTAATCTGTCATCTGTCAATTAAGCATTGTCCTGCCTTCTTTTTATAATATATATCAATAAATATTGATTGATATTTGTATTACTATCAATCAATACTTCTTAAACTATCAACTTATTGATGTATTTTAATTAGTATTTCCACCTTTGTTGCTTTCTATCACACCATCTATTTTTCAGATAGCAAAGCACACGTCCCTTTTTTGTTAGAGCTGCTGATTTGGAGCTCCTATAAATCTTTATGATCAAACATTAGAATGAAGGATTATAGAAATGCCCAGACTAATCCAACATGCCTTAAGCCAGGAAATGAGGACTGTGAAGAGGACAGAAGCAGAACACATTTAATTCCACTGAGAAATTCCTTGTGACAGATACAGGTTGTTGCTTTTTAACTGTATTTATGTCTTAGTCAAAATGTATACCTCAGTTGTGTGCTTCAGGTAAAAATCCCGCAATGCACCATGTACACAAATGCTCTGGGTTTTCAGCTTTCATTCCATTGTTCAGATATGCACCAGAATGCTTCACAATTAAGGCACTGGATTCTTTTGCCCCTCACTTTCCTCCCTTTTTAAGGCCTTGGAGAGGCTGTAGAATAGACTTACTAGAGTGACACTGGGGATAAGGGACCTCAGTCACATGGAGGGACTAAAGAAGGCAAGATTGTTCTCCTTAGAGCAGTGAAGGCAAAGGGGAAATTTAATAGAGCTGTTCAGAATTATGAGGGGTATTGATAGAGAAAATAGGGAGAAACTGTTTCCATTGGCAAAAGTGTCAGTAACTGGAGGACACAGATTTAAGGTAATTGGCAAAAGAACCAGAGGGGAAATGAGTGAGTTGTTATGATCTGAATGCACTACTTGAAAGGATGGTGGAAGCAGATTCAATAGTAACTTTTAAGAGAGAATTGAACATATATTTGGAAGGAGACAATGCAAGTGACTGGAACTAATTGGATTGTTCTTTCAAAAGGCTAGCACTGACACAATGGGCCAAATGGCCTTCTTTTGTCCTGTACAATTCTGAGTCTATTATCCTTGACCTGTTACCTCTAAAAAGTGGGGCTTTGAGCTGAAGTATGGTTCTGTCACGACCAGGAGTTCTCAGGCCTCCCCTCATGTTGAATTGTCAAGAGAAGTAGTTTGGTGGAGGCACCTGAAGGTGGCCTGTGAAGCCCACCCAAAAGAGTCAGCACCTTTCAGAGGGGAGGACAGAAAACTGGAAGGTTAAGAGAAAGGAACGCTGTTCCAAGGCTGTACCTAGTGTTCTCTGATTGATTTCTAACATTTCTCTCATTAGCTTCCAAAGAAAACTTTATTCATGATCACGACTCTAGCTTTTGCCAGAAGCGGCTGAGTATAAATCTTTATTCAATGTCCATGCAGCGTCAATGTGCTTTTGATATTGGTGGGCTATACAATATCAGGTCAAAAAATAAAAATAGATAGAAAAGGTGTCACAGAATGAATGATCTATAAATATTTAACATCTGAAAAATTTGCATGAAATCATTGCTGATAGGAAATCTCCATACTCCAAAGACTCGAAAGAGCACTCAATACCCAAAGGGTCCTTTCTGAAACAGTGCATGAATAATAAAATTCAGAGTGTGGGGGGCACTTTACAGTGTAATGCTGAAACCTTGAATTCGGTGCTTCACACAAATATTGCCCCTCTCCCCAAAAAAATAATTAAGCCACAACAAAGCAGCCTTTCCCTCAACAGTAAGAAGTTTTCGGTTCCCCAATGGGTCAATGGGCCAAATCTTCCTGTAAAAATAACTGTGTATTAATGACCCATGCTGTTATTAATGTGCAAATCAGCCAGCAAATTCTGGGGATGAAGAGATAAGCCATGAGTTGCGAATCTCCAGTACTTGCTGACCAATTTATGTTGTTCTGTCACTTGCTTCACATAAATGACATCTCACTCTTAGCCTCCCGGTTATATTTAAGAATCTGCTGAATTTGCACAATAATTACCTGCTCCAGCAAGAACTGTCGCATTGCGTTGATCCAGTGATGGGCCAAGGCACACAAAGCAGAGATTCAATTCCAATCTATGCTCAGTTGGCTGATAACAGTGAAGGGTGTTACAATTAGCATCAGCGCCTCTAGGCAATGGGAGGTGAAAGATCAGGCAGCATTACTGCTCCTGAGCACTATCCAGTAGCTCCTGCTGGCAAGGACTCATGTGTGGGCATTGTATGAAGGCGGGATGAGGATTGGCTGTGATGACCCTGCTGACCCTTGGTGTCTTGGCTCACAAGTAAAGAATGGCTGTTTGACAGAGTTTTAGAGACCAGCCAGGGACCATGTATCTGAATCCCATCAAGAATCAGCATCCTCAGGAGAGGTAGGGAAAAAAGGAAAACACAAGGGGCCCAAAATTCTGATGGGCGCCACTGCACAGTTGGAAGGCAGGATGAACTCGACGTTAGGCAGTGGCGCTGACCTTGCCCACAATTGTGAGGTTGTTAATTTAAATAGGCAGAGGTTTGCAACCAGTGCCCCCCAGCTGCCTGCTCGTGTTGGTGTGAAGATGCAAGACCAGGTGGCCCATGGAGTTGCAGCTTACTGGTGTCCTCGTGGGACTCAGAAGCACTGAGACGACAGGTTCATGTTACCAATGCAATCAGGTAGCATCCCTGGCTCTAAGTGTCACCTCAACACACCAGCAGGATAGATTTAGAAACAGCACAGGGTTATGCACAATGGGAATAAGAAGCACTTGACAGCAGAGTAAGGCCACGTTGTGATAGTAGGTCCAGTGATCTGAAATGAGGCTGTTCTTTGTTTTTTGTGTGTTGAGAGGATGTTTAGAGGTCAATTTGCAATAGGATTCACAGTTCCTTCAATGCTTTCTTACTGAACCACTGCCTCCTTAAGGAGACCTCCTCTGATACCTCATTGAGGGAGCAGAATGATCTGTAAACTCTGGTGGAAGGGATCTCCCAGTTAGCCTTCGCTCCTTGGGTATGGCTTTTTTTTCCAAAAAAATATACTTTATTCATAAAAATCTTTGAAAAATACATTACAAAATAGTTCCAAGTTGACAATCCAGAAAGTGCAAAAGAAATCAGTTTTCTTCAATACAGAACGTGAGTTTCCTCACAACCCTTCCATTCCATTTTACATGCAACGTACATTTGCATTACACAGCAAAACCGTATTTTGGTGCATACAGCCCGAGGGGTTTTTCACGGGTTGCAGACCATCGGGGTGTACTATGGCAGGAGGACTTCACACCATGGCCTTTCCCCCCATTGGGACTCTTCTGCTTGCTCCTGGTGTGCCTCCATTATAAGAACAGACATGGGAATGGCCACAGTGAACCCCATGATGAGGGCAAGAAGCAAAAGATTTCCCTGCCTGAAACTGCTGAAAGGCAGATTGCGGAATCTGCTCTTAGTTGTGCAGCATGGAAAAGATTTTTCTAATTATGGGCAGCGCAGTGGTTAGCACCGCAGCCTCACAGCTCCAGGGACCCGGGTTCGATTCTGGGTACTGCCTGTGCGGAGTTTGCAAGTTCTCCCTGTGACTGCGTGGATTTTCGCCGGGTGCTCCGGTTTCCTCCCACAGCCAAAGACTTGCAGGTTGATAGGTAAATTGGCTGTTGTAAATTGCCCCTTGTGTAGGTAGGTGGTAGGGAATATGGGATTATTACAGGGTTAGTATAAAATGGGTGGTTGTTGGTCGGCACAGACTCGGTGGGCCGAAGGGCCTGTTTCAGTGCTGTATCTCTAAATAAATAAAATAAATAAATAATCACTTCAGCTGATGCTTTGGACACAGTTTTCAGGCAGTTTACAGCCTGTGAACTCAAACACTTCCTGGTTTGACAAGTTCTGCGGGTCACTTACCTCTCTTTTCTATGGGGTTAAATTAGGTCATGTGCAGGTGGCAGAGTTTCTGGGACAGCAGCTTGTTGCCCTCATTTATGCCCAATGACCACTTTGGGGCAGGTTCACCTTAAACCAACAGCCAGCTCCACCAAAATCGACGGTGTACTTTAGAACGGGCAGACCTCTGCCGTATCTGACCTGCTCTGGATTCCACTTTCCCCTAAACTGGAACTACACAATATTTGCACCAAAGAAACGTCAAAATTTCAGCTCCAATCTGTTCCAACAATGTTGAAGAAAGCACTTCAGTACTTGTGACTGAAAATATCTGGATCCAACTGGCATTTGTGTCTGCCTTCTGCTTTCAAAATTATTCATTTAATCCAATCCAAAAATACTTCATAGAAAGAGGAGAATTAACAGCCACTGATAAAAATCACTCCTGACAACTGTTAATATTAATGAAAATGATGGATGCAATTATTAGTTGTCCTATCACATCCCCTTATGTCTCGATTCAACCAAAATTATATTTCACAGATATGAGCTATGGCTCGCTGATTTGAAAATTAATTTAGCTAATTATAGCAACAATTAAACAGCGTAGGCTTGGTTTTCATCATCGATCAGATTGTCATTAAACTGGAAAAGATGATAATTTCTGGCCTTGGAAAAGCTGGTACAACAGCACTTTCACCGATAAAATAATTGTTATTAATGACATCGCCCAAATGACTGTTTTTTAATCTGACACTCTGAATTATAGCTAATGTTCAGCCATTCATCGCCAAGAGACGCCTGATTAGGAGTGAAGTTGTGGAGTAGCCACTGTTTACTGAAAGTAATTGGAGAGAATGATCATTGAGGATGGGGCAAAATGGTCAAATGCGTTGGGCCTTGTGTGAGGGCCACTCTACAGGAGAGAGTAAGGGAGAGAAAGAAAAAAGAATGGAAGAGAAAACAATAGCAACTTGCATTTATAAAGCACCTTTAACTTAGTAAAATGTTCCACGGCACTTCACAGGAGTGTTATCAAACAGAAAATGACATCGAGCCACATAAGGCGATACCAGGACAGGCGACCAAAAGCTTGGTCAAAGAGCTAGGCTTTAAGCAGGGTCTCAAATGAGGAGACAGAGAGATAGAGAGGCAGAGAGGTTTAGACGGAGAATTGCGGAGCTTAGGGCCTTGGCAGCTGAAAGCACGGCCAACAACTGTGCAGTGAAGGAAAGGATAGCAGATCATTTCCACGAGTCAATGGGTTAGTAGCTGAAGCAGGGTCGGGAGGTGAGTGAGGGTGGGGGGACTCTAGATAGTATTAGAAACATGGGGGTAAAATCCAACTTTGATGTGGGTCCAAATCAGATGGTAATGGATCAGTCAGCCATCTGTTATACATTTTACCTGACTTTCCATTCCATCAAGGGGGTGCCTAATGGGCAGCCAATCTGCTACCATAGAGTCAGAGAGTCATAGAGAGATACAGCACTAAAACAGGCCCATCGGCCCACGAAGTCATTGCCGACCAACAGCCACCCATTTATACTAATCCTACATTAATCACATATTCCCTACCACACCCCCACCATTCTCCTACCACCTACCTACACTTGTAGCAAAGGTTGGATGGATGTTATCTCATGGAAGGAAAGAAAAAACTTGCACCTACGTAGTGCCTTTCACTTTGTCAGGACGTCCCAAAGCGCTTTGCAGCCAATGTAATACTTTCACTGTGTAGTCACTGTTTTAACACAGCAGCCAATTTGCAAACAGTAAGATCCTACAAACAGCAATGACACCAGTTGATCTGTTTTCTTGGAGTTGTTGGTTGAGGGATGAATGTTAGCCAGGACACCAAGGGAATGTACTTCTTCTTCGAACTATGCCATGGGATCTTTTACATCCACCTGAGCGGGCAGGCAGGTTTCACTTCTCGGGTTAAGAACTGGCACTGTGGAAGTAAGAGGCTCGACAATCAATCGAAATGTCTCCTTGGGCCTGGTCTGCATTTGCCATGAGCTGCCGGTGCCTGCTGCGCACTCCACAGGCAGTTAACGCTAGGCTGCCTGCCTCGCCAGAAGCGGCCCTCATTTAATTTGCAGTGGGGGAGGGTGTGCGATCGCAACACGTCTGTTCCCTGGTTCCACAGAAAGATATTTTGTAAAAAAAATTAAAATACGTACTTATTGTTGCTGGCTGCAAAGAATCTTGAGTGGTGCAGGCCTGTCGCCATTGGAAACTAAGATCTCAATTGGTTCTTTAACAGGCGTTAGGCTCCTAACTAACATATAGAAGGGGCCTACTGCCTGCTTTAGGTATCTACCAAGAGCACCTGCAAAAAGGGGCCCATGAGTTTAGCAACAGGAGCAATGCCTGCACAGACTGGACGCAGGGCATCCCACAGCTAAATTGGTGTTCTTTATGCCTGTTTTACACCTGAGAGTTGGGAGCAATGCATTTAATTTCTACCCCCTCATCTGAAAGTCAGCACCTCTGACAGTGCAGCACTTCCACAGTACCAGACTGTGGTGTCAGCCTGGATTTTCAGCACGTCTCTCTGAGCTGGAGCTTGAACACAAAGCTCGCTGCATCAGAGCCACTGAACCAAAGTTGACACTAATGGTGACGTTAGGAGAAATGTGTTCACACAAATGGCTGGTAAAATATGGAATCCATTACAATTAGTGGCTATTGAAGCTAAGCCAATCAAGACATTTGGGAAAGAATTAGATAAACAGTTGGGGATGAAAAATATTCAAGAATGTCAAGAAATAAGATTAAAGTGAGTAGTTCTGCCATAGAACTGGTGGTGCTGGACATGAAGGGCCGAATGGCTTCCTTTTGTACCACAATTTCTATGAAAAAAATCTACGTATGTTATGGATGAGAGACATGATAAGTCAGAGGAAAATTCATTCACTTTGGATAAAATTGTTCTTTATTTGAAAGCATCTCCCTCTGAAAAGTAAGCACAGGCCCGTATGTTTAAACAGCTGTCAGCACTGGAATGATTTGAGGTGACAGAGTATTGGTTGTGAGCTGTGTACCTAAGGCATCAACCCAGTGCAATGCCAACGCAGTTATAAGTAGTAAGCTCTGTCTGTTGCAGCCAGAAACAGCCTACTGGCATTCATTTGTTGTTCTCCTAAAGTTCTAACCTTCCTATCCTGTTTTTCTCTTTTCTCTTTTTCTCCGTCACCCGAATCTCTTTACAGCCTGCATGCTGTGGGCGTTGCAATTATTTCCTTATCTTCTTGGCATAGAATTTAACAGCACAGAAGGATGCCATTTGGCCAATTGTGCCTGTGCCAGCTCTTTGGAAGCACTATCCAATTAGTTCCACACCCCTGCTCTTTCCCCATAGCTCTGCAATTTTTTTCCTTTCCAATTATATATCCAATTCCCTTTTCAAAGTTACCCTTGTATCTGATTCCACCTTTCTGGCAGTGCATTTCCGGTCACAACAATTCAGTGAGTAAAAAATATTCTCCTCATTCCCCCTCTGGCTCTTTTGCCAATACCTGAAATCTGTGTCCTCTGGTTATCAGCCCTCCCAACAATGGAAACAGTTTCTCCTTATTTACCGTGTCAAATCCCCTCATAATTTTGAACACCTCTATTAAATCTCCCCTTATCATTCACTGCTCGAAGGAGAACAATCCCAACTTCTCCAGTCTCTCCACATAACTGAAATCGCTCATCAATGAGAGAAAGTTATAGGGACAGGGCTATCCCGTCACTGAGAGCCCTCTGTTAAAGCTCAAGGCCCAAGTGAGAGGAAAACAGGGGTCATTATCTGTACAATCTGATATCTTAGAAGTTCCTCAAATGAGGCCATATGGGTAGAACTTAAAAACAAAAAGGGGGCAATCACTTGTCTGGGAGTGTACTACAGGCATCCAAACAGTCAGGGAGGGATAGAGGAGCAGATATGTAGGCAAACCTCAGACAGGTGTAAAAATAATAGGGTAATAATAGTAGGGGATTTTAACTTCCCCAATATTAACTGGGATAGTCTTAGTGCAAAAGGCTTAAAGGGGGCGGAGTTCTTAAAGTGCATACAGGAGAGCTTTTTGAACCAGCACGTAGAAAGTCCTACAAGAGAAGGGGCAGTACTGGACCTAATCCTAGGGAATGAAGCCAGATAAGTGGTGGAAGTGTCAGTGGGGGAGCATTTCGGGGATAGTGACCATAACTCTGTAAGATTTAAGGTAGTTATGGAAAAGGACAAAGATGGACCAGAAATAAAGGTACTGAATTGGGGGAAGGCCGATTTCAATATGATAAAACAGGATTTGGCCAAAGTGGACTGGGAGCAGCTACTTGTAGGAAAGTCTACATCAGACCTGTGGGAGTCATTCAAAAAGAAAATAGTGAGAGTTCAGGGCCAACATGTTCCCGTAAAGGTGAAGGGTAGGACCAACAAGTCCAGGGAACCCTGGATGTCAAGGGATAGAGAGGACTGGATGAGAAAAAAAAGGAGGCTTGTGGCAGATTCAGAGGGCTGAAATCAGCAGAGGCCCTAGAAGAGTATAGAAAGTGTAGGGGGGTACTTAAAAAGGTAATTAGGAGAGCAAAGAGGGAGCATGAAAAACCATTGGTGGGCGAGATAAAGGAAAATCCCAAGGTGTTTTATAAATATATTAAGGGCAAGAGGATAACCAGGGAAAGAGTAGGGCCCATTACAGACCAAAGTGGCAATCTGTGTGTGGAGCCGGAAGACATTGGTGAGGTTTTAAATGATTACTTTTCATTTGTGCTCACTATGGAGAAGGTGTAGAGATCAGGGAGAGGGATTGTGATATACTTGAACAAATTAGCATTGAAAGGGAGGAGGTGTTAGTGGTTTTAATGGGCTAAAAAGTGGATAAATCCCCAGGCCCAAATGAGATGTATCCCAGGCTGCTATATGAGGCAAGGGAGGAGATTGCAGGGGCTCTGACACAAATTTTCAAATCTTCTCTGGCCACAGGAGAGGTGCCAGAGGACTGGAGGACAGTGAATGTGGTACCATTGTTCAAGAAGGGTAGCAGGGATAAACCAGGTAATTACAGACCAGTGAGTCTACTAACAGTGGTAGGGAAACGATTGGAAAAAATTCTGAGGGACAGGATTAATCTCCACTTGGAGAGGCAGGGATTAATTAAGAATAGTCAGCATGACTTTGTCAGGGGAAGATCATGTCTAACAAATTTGATTGAATTTTTCAAGGAAGTGACTCGGTGTGTAGATGAGGATAAAGCAGTTGATGTAGTCTGCATGGACTTCAGTAAGGCTTTTGATAAGAGAGATTATTCAAGAAGGTAAGTGCCCATGGGATCCAGGGCAATTTGGAAAGTTGGATCCAAAATTGGCTTAGTGGCAGGAGACAGAGGGTGATGGTCGAGGGTTGTTTTTGCGATTGGAAGCCTGTGATCAGTGGTGTACCGTAGGGATCTGTGCTGGGACCCTTGCTGTTTGTAGTGTACATTAATGATTTAGATGTGAATATAGGAGGTATGATCAGTAAGTTCGCAGATGACACGAAAATTGGTGGTGTCATAAATAGTGAGGAGGAAAGCTTTAGATTGCAGGACGATATAGATGGGCTGGTAAGATGGGCGGAGCACTGGCAAATGGAATTTAATCCTGAGGAGTGTGAGGTACTGCATTTTGGGAGGACTAACAAGGCAAGGGATGATTGGACCCTAGGAAGTACAGAGGGTCAGAGGGACCTTGGCGTACTTGTCCATAGATCACTGAAGGCAGTAGCACAGGTAGGCAAGGTGGTTACAAAGGCATATGGGATACTTGCCTTTATTAGTCGAGGCACAGAATGTAATAGCAGGGAGGTTATGATGGAGCTGTATAAAACGTTAGTTAGGCCACAGCTGGAGTACTGTGTACAGTTCTGGTCACCACTCTATAGGAAGGATGTGATAGCACTGGACAGTGTACAGAGGAGATTCACCAGGATGTTGCCTGGGCTGGAGCATTTCAGCTATGAAGAGAGATTGGATAGGCTAAGGTTGTTTTCCTTAGAGCAGAGAAGGCTGAGGGGGGACATGATTGAGGCATACAAAATTATTAGGGGCATAGATAGGGTAGCTAGGAAAATACTTTTTCCCTTAGCGGAGGTGTCAATAACCTCGGGGCATAGATTTAAGGTAAGGGGCAGGAGGATTAGAGGGATTTGAGGAACTGTAACACCCAGACGAAGGTTCTGTAAATAGTTTGCTCTGTACTGTATATACTAGTTTAGCTATTAATAAATCTGTTAGAGTTCTTCAACAATATGGACTCCACGCATTTCATTTATGTTGCATCAGACAACATAAAGAATGCCTTACATGGTGGCAGCTGTGGTGAAAATACAAGATCTGAGATTGAAGACCACAGGTAAAACTTTGACAACGACGCTTCCTACAGCAAAATGTTAGGAAGTTCAAAAGAAATACTGGGCCAAGAAGTGGAAAGAAGAAAGAACCTACCTCCAGCTGTAGAAGACAGAGCACAGAACGACAGACTGCAAATAAATTCCTGCGATCAGGTGAGTCATTGTGCTGATGGTGGAGGAATCTCCATTTAAAAAAAGTGTTTAAAAAGTTGATTTTTTTTCAAAGGCTCCGTTAAAAAAAGAAGGAAAGACCAGATTCCTCTCCCAGGCTGATCGAGGTTACCGCCATTACAGGAGGCATCCAATAGTAAAAAGCATGGGAAAACCCCGAACACTGCAAAATCTCCCTTTGCATAGCCAAAGTTAAAAAAAATTAAACCACTCAAGCATCAAGAGTCTCCATTCATGCAGCCACAGCTATAAAATACCATTAAACCACTCAAGCGTGAAGAGCATAAACAAACTCTAGCAAAAAAAGCAATTGAAGCCTATTGAACGGCTCTGTAAATAGACAAGCTTAAGTTTGGAAGCAAACTAACCACAGAACACTATCAAACACCTCTTCCTCTCCATCCAAGTAGCTAGTCTAAATACCAGTGAGTTTCTTAAAGGCGAAACAGTGCAGAGGCATAGAACAAGTCTTAAACAAAATTTTAAGCAAAAGAACAGCAGAGAGATGGATACAAAAACTCCCAGCATGAACTGGAAGGCCATTGATATCCTATCCAAGTTCCAACTTTTTAAACAAAGACTGCAGTTATGCTTCACAGACCAAGTGATTGTAGAACCAGAGAAGTAGGCTATAAAAATACTAATAGCAGTTGGAAATGATGGATTTTACTGAATCAATACCACTGGCTTGTCTGAAGAGGACCAGAAAGATCCTGCAAAGATATGGAAAGTGCTGGAAGATCAGCTCCGATTAAGAATGAATTTTAGAGTTCACTGCCTGGAATTGATGTCCTACAGGAACAGCCACAGGAATCAATTGACCAGTTTGTCAGTAGATGCCGTAGTAAGGACAATGAGCGTGATTTCTCAGAAACTGAGCTGTCAGAATAACTAGTGGGGCTGGTGATTGTCTCAACACCCATTGAAGTGTTTCAGAAAGACCTCTTGGGGACAAAGAAAGGTCACAGCACTGAAGGACTGCTAGAAGATGGCAGGAAGTACGAAGCCATTGTAGCTGGACAACAACATCTGCAGGCATAGGTGCAGCCAACAGTATAGGCACCATAACCAGGTCAAAAAGAGCAAGCAAGCTATGTGGTAAGTGTGGTTTGTCCCACTCACCATGAAGTTGTCCTGCAGTGCAAGACCTGTGCAAGGTGTGCAGTGCAAAAGGTCACTGGGCCCGCCTATGCAAGAAATCTGGCTCAAAAAAACACAGCCAGAAGTCACAGTAGGACAGAAGCAAACAGAAGACAGGCACAGCAGCAGGGCAACAGCAGCAAGAAGAGCACCAGAGACCTACACAAACGCAAGCCAATACACAAAGTCACAGCAAAATAGACCTGAGACAAGAGTCAGAGAGGTGTGATACTCAGCCAGAAGATGAGCAGGCATTTCATATTTTAAACCGGATATATCATATTGATGAAGTCACTACTATTAACAAACACACACTCAGGGTTAAGATTGACACCGAGCTAGTGCAAATATCCTACCAGTCTGAATCCTGAAGGAAATCAATGATACAACCGACAACTGCAAAGTTATCTGCATATAACAGGTCACCCATCCCTTGCAGTGGCACATTAACAATGCAATACAGCTATGGAAAGTCGGCATGGAAATAGCAAATATTTAACCTGTGTTACAAAAAGTTTTAATTTTTGTACTAAAATCCTAGACTTCTGCGCATTTCAAAAAACTGAAAAAAAGGATTTTCAGTAGATTTGGACACCTGTAAATAGCTGGAAATTTTGGATGTTGACTTTGTACGCAAAAATAGGGGAAGCAAGCAGTTTCAAGGAAACAGCTAGGGGTTTTGACCTCCATTTGAATGACAAAGGTGATCGGCTTAGGAAGGATTTTTTCACTTTGGACACTTCTAATAATGAGTGAATTGAAAAAAGAGCAAGCATTTTTGAAATCTCGCTTTGACCTGCCTGGAGCAAGAGAGGAAGACCAGGAAAAGTGTTACCTCTGTCTCTGTGAAGGAATCCTACATCACTTGAGGGGAAATCCTGCATTTGAAGTATGGCACATAGCTATTGCCTCCATTAGCTGAAGAATTCCTGGATCCAGAGTGGTTCCTGCTGCCTCCTGTGTTTTGGGAGATCCTGAAATCTCAAGAAAGCTTCTACTGCTAGACTGTTGTTTTTAAAAACCCAAGCAGACTGGTTGCTGCACCCCTACTGAAAGACCTGTGTGACACCTGCAGCAGACAAATTGCCTTGAACGCCTATCCATCAAACATTTTGTTCATCAACCTCGCCTGGAAAGACTTCAAGTGGCATCTGACTATTCGACTCCAGGACACCTCACCGTACCGAAAACATCCTACCAGAATGTGATAAACTCAATCATTTCGCTTTTTCCTTCTTATTCTTAAGAAACAGTTGTAAACCAAAAATTCCTTTTCCCCGGTTAGTCGTTTTTTTAAATGTATGTGTGTGTGCATGAGGGCTGAGGAAATAAGGAGTTTTTCATACATATAGATTTATCTTGTTAGCAGTTAAGACTTACTATTATTATATAGTTAATGTTTATTTATTTACTTAGAGATACAGCACTGAAACAGGCCCTTCGGGCCACCAAGTCTGTGCCGATCAACAACCACCCATTTATACTAACCCTACAGTAATCCCATATTCCCTACCACCTACCTCCACTAGGGGCAATTTACAATGGCCAATTTACCTATCACCTGCAAGTCTTTGGCAGTGGGAGGAAACCGTAGCACCCGACGAAAACCTACGCAGTCACAGGGAGAATTTGCAAACCCCGCACAGGCAGTACCCAGAATTGAACCCAGGTCCCCGGAGCTGTGAGGCTGCGGTGCTAACCACTGCGCCACTGAAGAAACCTGGTTTGGTGTGCTTTATTTTGGGGAACAAATAAAGTGTTTAATTTGGCTACTCTTCGGTAGTTGGGAAACTTTATTTTGATATGCTATGACCTGTGGAGTAGTGGGACTGAATTAACAGTGCATTACTCCCATCTTGGTCATAACACCTGGTAGACACAAGTGGACCAGTGGCAGGACTACCAGCGTGTAAGGACCTCAACATCATAACAAGGTCACCAAGGTACCCATTGCAGCAGAAGAGACCAAGGGTATCTGCATTGAGTCACAGTCCTTCCAGGATCTCAGTGGTTCTGGTTTCGAAAGTATCAGCCCCTTCTCAGAGATGCCACACCAAGAGAATGAAGATCCAAATCCAGATGGTAAAAGTTCTTTGTCAACAGGCAGTGCTTCTTCGAGCTCCAGTGACTCAGAAGAACAGATTGACGTTGTAACCACTGAAAAGCAAAGGCTGGCAGTGGGGAGCATTGCCAAGGGGAAATCTCCAAGGACTGGAACCCGCTCGCAGACTCTGGCCAGCATCAAACGGTGCAGTCTGGAAATCCAGCAATAGCACAACTATGCTGTGCCTCTTTACAGAACTGCCAGCACCACAACGAGCCAGAACAGACAGATACCTCCACAAAACCAAGTACTCCTTCCCCAACAAGTCCTCGACCTTGAGCCCCAGGCCTTTAGACGTGGAGGATGAGGAGAGGCGAAGGACATGCAATGTCCTGAACAGGCAGAGGAGGAATGAATTGAAGCATTGTCTTTTGGCTCATAAGTTATAAAAATCTTGGAGATGAGGAAACAAAGGCTGTTTGACTGACAGTCTAGATCAATCCAATCAGCTAACAGAGTCCGTTCGCTTTCCAATTGATGTTGGAAGGCAGTACGCCCGGAGGATGGACCAATGGCGGTAGTGTGGGGGAGATGAGTTGCAGGAGAGTTCCAAGAATGACAAGGTCTCAAAAGTGGTCATCTTGAGAAAAGCAACAGAGTATGTTAGCAGGCTGAAGGCAGAGCAACAGAAACTGAATGCAGAGAGGGAGAAACTTCAGAAAGAACAGTAACAAATCAAACTCCCCGAGAAAGAGTTGTCAAACCACTGAAATGATATATGGACTTTTAAGCCTTTGCACTTGTAAATTTCACAATTCCTATCCTTGTACCTGTAAATTTTATAATCTCTATTAGTATAACTAATTTTGATGTTATCCAATTTTATGTGTTTTTTTACTTGTAGCATATGAGACTTATCTTTGGAAAGAAAAGGGATGTTGTATGATTGCCTTAAGACAGAAATCCCTTTATGATTTCAGTATGCTAATGAGCCAAGTACCAGGATGTAGTCATGTGACTACAAGTCAGATTCACTCTGCAACTGTAACACCTATAGGAAGGTTCTGTAAACATTTTGATCTGTACTGTACATACTAGTTTAGTTGTTAATAAACTGTTAGAGATCGTCAACGAACTGGACTCCAAAAATCTCACTTATGTTGCATCAGACAACATAAAGAAAGCATTACAGGGGGTTGGGAAGCTGTTTAAATATTACTGAGGAACAACCATACTTACTAGGAACTCTGTTAATGGCTCGAAGTGGTCTCAGTACCCTCACAGTACGGACAGCTGATAGACTGACATTCTGTAGGTCCAGTGAATACTCTAACATGCTGGAAAAAAACAGAAAGCAACGATTATCCATTGTGGCTCATTCATGACAATAGACAAGATGATTGATGTAGGACACCATTCACTTTTTTCATCCCACTATTCTCAACAGTTGTACAACTGGAGCATGATTTAGTCTTGTGCTGTCATCATCTCTTATCCGATTCTGTAATATCATGCAGAGATTAAAAGGAAGGAAAGAAATATAAACCCCTCGAGTCCTGTAAATCTGAACTACATCCAGAAAATTCACAAGAGGCCCATCAGTCCCTCAAAGAAAAAGACAGGTAATATTCCAGGTGGGATTCTTCATTACAACTGACACGGTCAGGCTCAAGGGGCCTCCTCTGTAGCTTGAATTGCCAACTCTGGTTAGGTGCATTCCTGGAAGTCTTATCAAATGGACTCTGATCCCAAACCACTCCTCCCCCACACTACCGCCATTGGTCCATCCTCCAGGTGCACTGCCTTTCCACATCAATTGGAAAGTGAGCAGACTCTGTTAGCTGATTGGATTGATCTAGAGCGTCAGTCAAACAGCCTTTGTTTCCTCATCTCCAATATTTTTATATCTTATGAATGAAAGTGTTGAAGGAAATCGAAAAAAAAGCCACAATTTTGTATAATGCCTCCATGATTTTTCTCCTGGGATGTTTGCAGCAGTATTCAAGGAGCTTGATCTTCAATTCCTAGCGTCTCCAGGCCAATCCTGGAGTTTTGGCAACCCTATCTATTGTAGCAAAAAGGGGAGGACAATAGCTCGGGGCCCAAAGTACTTCTACAAAGAAGTAGCTGATGGGTTTTAGAAGTTTAAAGTGATTTTAAGCAGGAGTTAACATATTTGTAGCACTCATCACGTGAAAGAATGTTGCATAGCACTTTCTCAGTGCAGAAAGCAAAAGAAGGGAATTGCATTTCGGTAGTGCCTTCCACAAGCTCAGGATGTCCCAAAGTGCTTTATAGCCAACAAAGTACTTTTGTTTTAGTGATGTTGGCTGAGGGATAAATATTGGCCAGGACAACAGGGAGTACTCCCCTGCTCTTCTTTGAAATAGTGCCATAGGTTCTTTTCACCTGCGAGGGTAGACAGGGTCACGGTTTAACATCTCATCCAAAAGACAGCACCTCAGATGGTGCAGCACTCCCTCAAAGTGTCAGTCTAGATTTGTCTCCTCGAGTCTCAGGAGTGGGACTTGAACCTAAAACGTTTGGATTTAGAAGTGAAAGTACTATCTATTGAGCTGCACTGGAGGACAACTAAAGGCCCAGTCAAACAGATGGGCTTTTAGCAGGGTTTTTACAGGCAGGGGACAGGGAGAAAGACAAAGTGGTTTTGGTAGAGAAATTCTACATGGCATAGCTCAGTGGATGAAAGATTAGCCTCTGATGGTGCAGAAAGAGTGAAGAACAAGCAGTAAGCCACAGTGAGGGGAACAGTAGGTGGAATCTGAGAGATATGGCTGGAGAAGGGTGCAGTCATTTAAGTATTTAGTAGAAGAGGCCATGAAGGGACATAAATGAACACAAGGATCTTCTAGGGGTACAGGGAGCCAGTGGACCTTGTCATGGGTGGAGCTGTTCTGTATGTGGGACTTGGTGAACAAGGGGATCTGACCTTCGCAAAGTGAGTGGTCCATTGTGTTGTAGAGGACTCAGACATAGAGTTATGGATTAGCTGGGGTTTGCGAAAGGCAGAACTAGGGTAGCTGGCAAGGAGAGCATTTGAAAGTTCATCATTGTGATGCTGAAGGTGTGAATGAGAATATCAGAAGCAGAGACAATGAGGTAATGTGTCTGTGGGCAGATGTTCCAGAGGAGGAATGAGGCGGTCTTGACAACAGACTGGTGGAAGAGCTCAACTCAGTGATGAACAGGGTGCAGAGGGTGACAATCAGTGGGTTTAGTCTGAGCAAGCAGCCAATTAGGCTGGTGGAGTCTGCAGTTAACTGAGTTGAATAGGACAGCATTAGTTTTGCTGATGTTGAACTGCAGGAAGTTAATCTCATGCAGGACTTGATGCTGGAGAAAGGTGTGAAGTGTTGCATATTGGTTGTGGTAAAACACCATTGCCATCTGTAAGTCTATATAATAATATAGTTGGGAGCAGTGCATTGAGACCTCACTGGGTTGTCTTCAGGCTCAGTAGAGAATGCAAATTGGGCTCATGTCATGTTTGATATTGTTCCGAAAACTCAAAATCAGAAATGCTTAACGACATCTGGCTCAACAGCTACAAAAGTAGTGCCCAAGGTATTTGCATTTCCATGTTTGACCATGTGTGATGGAAGGCAAAAGAATTTCTCTGATATTCTGGTGGTTGTATCACTACTGTTCTGTTTGTCTGTAGTTGTTGACACAGGAATGCAGGAGGAGATGTCTCATATACACAGCCCCTTGGCAGTTTCTGCCTGTGGTGAGTGGATGATTTTTTTTAGATGGTTGCACAGACCAATGTAAATCATCAATATGCTTCTGGCCAATCGTGATCAGGAGGAGACCTCGGCTGTCTATGATGTGCTTTCAACCACGGAATATTCCGCTTCCATGGTAACCCTCAGCACTGGTTTGAATGCTTACATGTTCTTTTTTCATTTTTATTCTGTTGTTAGGTGTCTTTATTCCATTGAAAACACTTGTTACTTTCACTGTAAATACTGATTGTTATCTGTTTACTTCTCTTCGGCAGCTTTCTATGTCTAAAATGTCTAAAATGCATAATTATTGCAAATATAAGTAGCACCTTCCCAAATTGTTGAGTTCCTGTATTATTATACACTTTGCTGGCAGCTTGGTAACACTGTTACCTTGAAGTCAGAAAGTTATGGGTTTAGGTCCCACTCCAAAGACTTAAACACAAAATCTAGACTGACACTGTAGTGCAGTACTGAGGGAGTGCTGCACTGCCAGAGATGTCGTTTTTCAAATCAGATGTTAATCTGAGGCCCTCTCAGGTGCATATAAAATAACTCGACACTATTTCAAAGAAGAGCAGGTGAGTTCTCTCTGAAGTACAGGCTAATATTTATCTTGCTATCAATACCATTTAAGACAGATTATCTGGTTATTATCTGGACCTTGCTGTGTGTAAAATGACTGCTGCATTTCCTACATTACAACAGTGACAACACAGCAAAAAGTACAGCATTGGCCATAAAGTGCTTTGGCACATTTTGAGGTCACGCAAGGCGCTGTATACCTGCAATAAAAACAGAAAATGCTGGAAACATTCAACAGGTCTAACAGCATCTGTGGAGAGAGAAACAAAGTTAATGGGCTGGATTTTATCTGCCCCCCGACGTCGGGGGTCGTGGTGGGGGGGCCTGGAAAGTGCCTCCAGGAGAGGCCTGCCATGGGCCTCGACACTGGGAAGGCCCCGCCCCATATTACTGGCGGCGGCGAGGCCTCGGCACCATCATTATAATATGTTTATGTATTAAAATTAATGAAGAATCACTTACCTCGTCATGCCAGCCGTCCCGCTCCCATATTACTGTCGGTGGCCGATACTCCCGCGCCGTCCGATCTCCAACCGGAGATCTGATGCGGGACACTGGTGGGGAGGGGGGAGGAGGTAAGTATTTCAGTTTGTGGGGGTGGGGGGGAAGAGGGAAGAAACTTCCCTGATTGGTCGAGGGGGTGATGGGAAGGGGTAAAGGTTTCTGAACTTTGGGGGTGGGGGTGGAGGTGAGGTCACATACTCAAGGTAAGTATTTTGGGAGAGAAGAGGGCAGGAATGATATGGAAGGCTACTGGGGGAGTGGGAGAGGGACTGCAAAGAATTCTCCTATTATTTTTAATAGTTTCAAATGAGCTGTCTCTTTGAAAATTGAAGCTGTCAGTAAGGGCTCTAAGCCAGTGGCACTGGACACAGTTGCCGGGGTTGGAGGGCTCGTCCCCTCCGCGTCATCATTTCAAATCAATGACCTTTTCTCAGAACTGGTCCAGCAGCAGTTCTGGCTTGTCAGGAACCCGGAGGTGGCCGTGGCAGGACCCTGGAGGAAATTTTCAAGGAGGCAGCCAGTTAAGAGGCCGCCTCCAGGAGCCCCATCCAATTACGGAGGCCAAGTGGACTCTGTAGCTGTGAGGGCCAATGGGAGGGCCCAAGGCCCTGGGTGGCCGGCAATTCCACCGGGAGAGGTGGATGCTGCAAGTGTAGGTGGGTGACTGAGAGAGCACCTCAAGATGGCAACACCCTCTGAAGACTTTTAAATGTTTCAAAATATACAGTGGCCAAAGCTGCCAGGCCATCATTGCGGAGTGGGAACCCCGCCAAAGGATGGCCTGTGGCCATGTCTGTGGCCCTTGCAGCCCTGCGGATCCATACTGGGCAGCTTTGGGATGTGTCTCTGGCCCCCGCCACCACTCCATCTACGGGCTCTAGCCACATCGGGGGCCTGTCCACCGCCATCTGTAAAATCCAGACATGTACGACGGACGCCCTCAACTGACACTTTATTTGGCCTAATTGGCTAGCCGCCACTCGTGAGCGGGTAGTCATCACCCCCCGCCCCCCCGGACGCGGCCTCCCTGGAAATCGGCTGGAGGTGGGAACATGCTGGCAGACCAGCACGCCAGCAGATAGTGAGAAATTGCCGGCACGCCCGCTTCCAAACCTGTCTCCACCTCCAGTTGAAAATTCAGCCAATTGTATCTCAAATACATTTTAGCTATCATCTGTAAATGCATTTAACTTGTAGCCTCGAAATCTGTCTTTTTAAAATCATTTTTATTGTTTGTCTTGGTGTTTTTGGGTTTAATCTCTGTGCCAGTGTATGATGGAGGTCACAGCATAGAACTATACACTGAAACCTTGTTGGGAAATAATTTGTAATTGATGAATAAAAGTGTGAGGTGATGTGTTTTGGTAGGAAGAATGAGGAAAGACAATATGGGGGCTATATTTTGATAGCTGCTGAAAACGGATGCAGAGATCTCTATGCATGATTTAGCTGGGCATGATGACTGTAACTCTAACTTTGTGTTGCCTGATTTCCACATCCAGCCAGCACTAACTGCGTTGTTGACTGGCTGGATTCCTCAGCAGGGTGGGGGAGAGAGGGTGCAGTACTATCGTGAATGGCTAGTGTGATATTGCTTTAACTGCTCGAGTATTAGTTAACATACTGTTGAATATGTAAATAGTTTACTATACATCATGACAGGAAGTGATGTAAGCCAACACATGATATAGTTAGAGCAGTATTGGTCAACAGTAAGCATGCGTATCTTAGAGCTCTCCTGTAAGTCTGTTATTTTGTAATAAAGAACGTTTCATTCAACTTACCATTCAGCCTCAGATTGTTTGGTGTGATTATGTTGAGAAATCAATAATACAACAACTAGCACCGGTTAAAGAGGGGGTGCAATGTGACTGGAGCAGGTGCTGGCTATCGTGTAGAATGTGAATCTGATCTGCGAAACATTGAAGAATGGCAATTCAAGGCAGAAAGTGGTCTCTGAGGATTTCAGACGCTGCACTGCAGGCCATGGTGGAGGAGGGGAAATAGAGGAGAAATGTCCTATATCCACAGGGCAGGGTGGTGGAGGGGAGCAGGAGGTCCTTCAGACACACAGTCAAAAACAGTAGGAGCAGATAGCTGTGGATGTCAATGCCAGGAGTCAAGCCCCGAGGATCTGAATACAGTTCAATGACCTTACAGGAGTGGTCAAGGTCAGTGAATGCATCTTCAAATGCCATATGTTACCAACTGCACCACTCACCTCAGCCACTGCTCAATTCACCACACCAGCATCACTCACCTACCAACAATCTCTATCAATCAGGACTCATGACTAACATTCATATTCTCCATCACACCCTCACATACTTAGCACTGCTGCAAGCCTCACACTCCCATCTCACAGATTTCACAAACTGCCAGCTATTCAACCATGACAGCCACATCAACCAAACGTCCCTCACTGGCACACTTCCCTCTCTCTTGCAGAGCAATCAGATCCACAGACAGCAGGAGCTAACCAGAGAGGAAGAGGCGCACCTGCAAATCCTGATCCCCCGGAAGAGACCATTACTGAAATGCCAATTGCTGAGGCTGTGAACAGGAGAGGGGCTGAAACACTCAAAGATGACAGTATTCTCATACCAAATCCTCCTTCCCACATCCCACTTCACCCTCTATCCCACAACCTCTTCTGATTTACAAACCGCAGATGGTGTAAGCAAGCACCTCTTACTTTCCTTTCTCCACAGCACAACCTTATCCTTGTGCCTTTCTCCTTTCAGATACCTAGGAAGTGCAAGCTGGCCAGGCAATGGTGGAGCACCAAGAAAACAGTGATGACAAAGATGCACTGTCACTCGATTTCACATTCACAGCCACCAGCTCCGATACCGACACTGTGTGTAATTTAGAGGGTAACTTAGGTGTGGTATCTGCACATGGTGAGACACTGGACAAGAGTGTCCTACGGCTAGGGCAGGGCACAAGGATAGCGCAGTTGCCAGCTCACTGGAGGACAACTTTGCACATGAGTTCTGATGCAGAGGACTCAGATGAGCACTTTGATCATGCAACCTGCAGAGGAAGCTTGATGGGTATGCACAAGAAAATGCTTGGTACATTGGGAAGTCAGCCAGAAAGACTGCGCTAAGTAGCAAGGAACGTGGCAGAGTCCGGCACCAACATGCCACAGGACTTTTCAGAGTTTGGAGCCCATCCTTTCCAGCATGGAGATGATAGTCAAATCCATCAACATGCTTGTTTACCCAACTATGATGCAATGTCTTATTGCTGATCTCACAGCTTTCATTGCAGCACAAGCAGCTTCCACCAGAGGTCTGAGTTCTGCAGTGGAAGCTCAGTCTGCTGCATCATAGTAGAGTATGTTTTTTTTAATTCATTCATGGGATTTGAGCATCACTGGCAAGATCAGCATTTACTGCCCATCCCTAATTGCGCTTGAGAAAGTGGTGATGAGCGCCTTCTTTATACCCAACTGCTGTTGAGGAGGGAGTTCCAGGATTTTGATCCAGTGACAATGAAGAAATGACAATATAGTTCCACATCAGGATGTTGTCTGACTTGGAGGGGAACTTGCAGGTGGTGATATTCCCATGCCTTGTCATTTCGGATGGAGAGGTTGTGGTTTTTGAAGGTGCCATTGAAGGAGCCTTGGTGAGTTGCTACAGTGTATCTTGTAGATGGTACACACTGCTGCCACTGTGTGCCTGTGGTGGAGGGAGTGAATGTTTAATGTGGTGGATGGGGTGCCGATCAAGCAGCCTGCTTTGTCCTGGATGGTGTTGTGCTTTTTGAATGTTGTTTGGAGCTGCACTCATCCAGGCTCCTGACTTGTGCCTTGTAGATGGTGGACAGGCTTTGGGAAGTCAGGAAGTGAGTTACTTACCACAGAATTTCCAGCCTCCAACCGTCTCTTGTAGCCACAGTATTTATATGGCTGGTCCAATAAAGTTTCTGGCCAATAGTAACCCCCCAGGATATTGATGGTGGGGGACTGAACAATGGCAATTGCATTGAAAGTCGTGGGGAGATGATTAGATTCTGTCTTGTTGGAGATGGTCATTGCCCAGCACTTATGTGGTATAAATGTTACTTGCTACTTATCATCCCAACCTGAATGTTGTCCAGGTCTTGCTGCATGTGGGCACAGACTTCATTATTATCTAAGGCATTGTGAATGGTACTGAACATTGTGCAATCAGCAGCAAACATCCTCACTTCTGACCTATTGATGGAGGGAAGGTCATTGATGAAGCAGCTGAAGATGGTTGGGCCTAGGACACTGCCCTGAGGAACTCCTGCAGTAATGTCCTGGAGCTCAGATGATTGACCTCCAACAACCACAATCATCTTCCTTTGTGCTAGGTATGACTCCAACCAGTGGAGAGTTTTCCCCCAATTCCCATTGACTCCAGTTTGCTAGGGTTCCTTTCTGCTGCTCTCGGTCAAATGCTACCTTGATGTCAAGGGCAGTCACCCTCACCTCACTTCTGGAATTCAGCTCTTTTAGCCCTGTTTGGACCAAGGCTGTAAGGAGGTCTGGAGCCGAGTAACCCTGACGGACCCCAAACTGAGCATTGATGAGCAAGTTATTGCTGAGTTAGAGCCGCTTGATAACTCTGTCAATGTCACCTTCCATCACTGTGCAAGAGGATTGCAGGGTGCCACAGCAGTCCAGCAATTTGTTCTTCAACAGTTTACTAGGATTGCTGATGCAACACTCTGAGGGAATGGCAGTGGCTCCATCGAGCATGAACCTACTGTCTTATCTCAGAGAGATTGTATTCATCCTCCCACCACTGCCAGGCTGTCAGTGCCCTTGCTGTTGCCTTTCAGCCAGCCAGTCCAGACTGCTGACACCCATGATGAGATGGTGCAGTCCACAACCAGGTCTTAAGTCCCAGAGCTGCTTGAGATTGTCCTCCAAGACCATTTGCAGTCTCCTCCACTGAAAGTGGAGCATGCTGCAGCCACTGGGGTAGCACAGTATAGGAACACCAGGGCAGGCAAAGGCACATAGAAGACAGGTACTAAGGGAATGAACAAGAGTGAATAGTTGACTTATATATGCAATATGAAATGATTTGATTCATAAATTTGGTTTGGAATATTATTTTGTGGTGGCTTTTATTTTTGCATTGTGGCAGTCAACGCTGTGAAGGTCAGTGACAGAGGGAAGGCAAGGTGTGGGACTTGATAAATGGGGAATTGGGGTTGCAATTACTGGACGTCACATTCGGATGCGTTCTTTACGGATGGCCTCGCCTCTTCCTCCTCCTCCTTATGCTCCTGCTCCTCAGCTGCTTGTTATATTGCTGGTGGCAAGGATTGTCTCCTCATGATGGCCAGACTGTATTGCATACAGCAGACCAGGATGAATCCTAACACCCACACTGCTGAATACTCAGCCCTCCTCCAGAGTGGTCCAGGCATCGGAAGCACTGGGTGGAATTTCATCCTCTTCCCCGCGGGGGGGTTTGGAGGTGGGAAAAGCATAAAATCAGGTGGGATGGTGGTTTGGGGTGGGGGGGTTGGGGGGGCGGAGGAACCCCACCATTATTCCGCCTCCACCAAAATTTAGTCCAGGGCAGGAAGGCCTGTGAATGGCCTGTAAATGGCCTTCCTGCCCTGCTGCCCATTGAGGTCCTTAACTGGGTAATTAATCCCCAATTAAGAGCCTCTTTCCACCGCAGCCTAAATTACCCGTGCGGCAGGCAGCCCTGTTGCAGCATGGGAAGCATGGCATGAAAACCCATGTGGGCTGCTTCCGGCTCCGGGGAGGGTCCCTCATTCAAAGGCAGTTAGTGCCTGAATGAAGGACCCAGCATCAGGAAGGGGGGGTGGGGTGCCCGCTGAGGGCTACCCTCCTGCCCATGCTGCCAAAACCCCTCCCCCCTCCCCGGTGACCCCCACTCTGCTAAACCCCTCCCACCCTGACCTACCTTAAACCTGGTTCCAGCACCGCTCCTTGGTGTCTGGTCGCTGCAGTTACAGCAGCAGCCACCACCCCCATGGTGGTGCTGCAGCTGCCAGCCTCTGATTGGCCAGCAGCTCTGCAAGACCGGAACTTCTGGCGACAGGGTCCTAAATCCTACGGAAGGCCCAACGCTGTTAAGTGCTTGATTGGCATTAAATTCAGCGGGCCCTCTGTAGAAGAGGCAGCGCGGGGATCTCCGCATCGGTTTCCCCAATGCCGAGACCCCCGCCGCCAGCATAAAATTCCACCATTGCTTCAGCACACCCATGGTTTGCTCCATTTCATTTTGTGTGACAGCATGATTTTCAGAATATGCATGCTGCGCACTGGAGCCATCAGCCACGTAGTCAGCGGATAGCCCTTGTCGTTCAGTAGCCACCCTCTGATTTGCGCTGGTGGCTGAAATACAGCTGGCACAGCGGACTGCCGCTGAATGAACACATCATGACTGCTGCCAGGATACCGGACATTCATGTGCACGATTCACTGCCTACAGTCAGACATCAGCTGGATGTTGAGAGAGTGGAATCCCTGTCAGCTGAGAGATAGGGCAGAGTTGGCATGCTGTTCCTTCAAGGTGATGCACAAGGAGTCAATGGCACCCTGCACCATGGGGAAGCCTGCAATCCTAGTGAAGCCATGTGCTTGCTACGCCTGCTTCTTTAATGCAGGAGAAAATGAAAGGTGGTTAACTCTCAGTGACTAGAGAGTGTTAGTGACTTCCCTTACGCAACAGTGAACAGAAACTGCGAATATCTCCAACTCCTGCCAGACACACAAAAGTTCATCTCCATGGTACCGTCATAGCCACTGATAATGTGGTGCTTGCCCTCCTCTGAAGTTGCAGCAGTTGGCAGATTTTAGTGAGGAACACTACTTAAGCGCAGACATCATACACATTGTTCTTCGCTAAGGTTCAGGTAGGAGAATTGTTCCCCGAACACCCTGGACAGATATACCTCCTCTTGAGAGCCTTTCTTCCTCCTCCTCCTCCCTCTTCTAGCAGCTTGTCGTGCTCTGCATGACCTCTGTTCATTCTCCAAGTTAAGCTCTATTCCAAGAGAAATGCCTACTCGTGCGCCCATGTTGGGAGCAACTGGTTTGTGCAGGAGCCTTGAAGTCAGTAAAAGCTCTTTCAGCACCTGCCACACCCCTTCCTGTAGACTTTTGCAACTTAAAACAAAAAAAGACTTCCATTTATATAGCACCTTTCACGACCACAGAATGTCCCAAAGCACTCTACAGCAAAATATTTTTGAAGTGTAGTCACTGTTGCAGTGTGGGAAAGGTGGCTGCCAATTTGCACACAACAAAGTCCCACAAACAGCAACTAGCTAATGATCAGATAATCTGTTTTAGTGATGATGGCTGAGGGATAAATATTGGTCAGGACACTGGACAGAACTCCTTTGCTCTTCTTTGAAATAGTACCATGGGGTCTTTTAGATTCATCTGTGAGAGCAGACAGGGTCTCAACACCTCTGGCAATGTGCACCTTGGCTGGGATTTTAATAGTTCAGGACATCTGGGATAATCTGAGAAATATGCAGCAAGAAATGTGATGTTGATTCAGATTGAAAGGTAATAAGTTAGAATCAGGGCCATCATTTTCTAATTATGCTAATTCTCATGTGACCTCATAAAACCATGCCCAGCTGAAGCACATTGAAATGGTGATTGACTGGAAGCAGATTGGTAACTTGGGCATCAGGGCTTGGGTCCGATCTTACCCTGCACTGCCCAGAGTAAGAAATGCCTATTGAGATAATCATCACGAATTGATGTAGATTGCAAGTTATTTGCTGACTGCTATAAACAGTTTCCATAGCAACAAAGAAAAACAGACTGAGTGTTCCATGAGTGGTGCGCAGCCACTAAGTGGAGATGGGTAAGAGTTCCCGGAATCGCACGGCTGCATACAGCCCACACTCCATGCCTCACACATGGCAAATGTTAGTGCCCGTCTCATAGACACCAATCAGGCCATCAGAGGAACTTAGGAACAAGAGTGGACCATTCAGCCCGTCGAGCCTGCTCTACCATTCAATTAGATCATGGGCTGATCTGTATCTTAACTCCATCTTCCTGCCTTGGTTCTATAACCCTTGCCTAACAAAGAAACTCAATCTCAATTTTGAAATTTTCAATTGACCCACAGCTTCAATAGGATTTTTGGGGGAGAGAGTTCCAGATTTCCACAACCCTTTGTGCAAAGAACTGCTTCCTGACCTCCCCCCTGAATGGCGTAGCTCTAATTTCAAGGTTATGCCCCCTTGTTGTAGACTCCGCTACCAGAGGAAATAGTTTCTCTCTGTCTTCCCTATCAAATTCGTAGACCATCTTAATCACTTCAATTAGATCACGCTTGATCTTCCATTTTTGAGGGTATACAAACCACTCTATGCAACCTGTCCTCATAATTTAACCCTTTAGCCCCAGTACCATTCTGGTGTATCTGTACTGCACCTCTTCCAAAGCTCATATATCCTTCCTGCGATGCAGTGCCTAAAACTGAATGCAATACTACAGATGTGGTTTAAGCAGAGCTTAGCATAAGTACAAACGCTTCCTATTCCAGTCCCCTTGAGTTGAAGGTCAACATTCCATTAGCCTTTTTAATTATTATTTTGCAGCTGTCCACTGGGCCGCTGGACACAGTCCGATTGTTTCTGCTCTGTAGCTCCAGGGTCTTGTAGCCACCCCAGCTGCGATCCGGTAATGCAGCACTGACCAAAGTTCAAGCGTAGTGCCTATCTGGCCTGTGTGGCGCCATATTGAGCATTTACCCATCGTGCCATCAGGGAGCCAGGCTGGGACTTTGTTTCATTTGCTACTTGATCACTTCACCATTTTCTCGAAGAGCTGCAGCTTCTCAGCTGAGCATAGAGACTGTCAGGAAATGCTTAGTGGGACCTGCACAAACAAATGTGGCTTGAGGTCGAAGACCACAACCCAAAAACATGCCAAATTCCTCGATAGAACAGCTGAATTGCTTGAAAGGAAAGACAAATTCTGTTTCTTTTTTGAAAAGAGCTCGAGTACTGGCTCAAGTGATCATTCCTTACCTGCGAGTACAGACAGTGAGTTTCACAAACGGGCTCAACCATAGATAGCATCACAGCCAAGCTGCATTATCGTCACATGGAAGCAAAACTCTCCCCATCAATGTAAAGAACTATGTGAGGCCTCCGTTTGTGGTTCACCTGGTATAAGGAATGTCCAGTGAAGAACTGAACCATATTCCAGGTTTGATTCCTGAATTCACTGAGCAGAGAGACCCAACTTACACTTTCTAGTGGGGGATGGAAGGAGGGATGGACACTGGATAGCAATCTGTATCAAATTTTGTTTGATAATGTGCCTTAAAGGCACCATATAAATGAAAGTTGTTGTTGTTTCATTAGAAACTTTGGCTAATCTGTCTGCTAATCCTAAGCCAGAGTGGTCAACTGTCCTAACGAAATCATTGTCTCTTGCTGAAATCAATAAATTCATAGACCAAACCGGGAATATGGTTCCGTTCTACACTGGACAGTTCATATACCAGCGAAGCCACTAGAGAAGTCCTCACATAGTTCTTTGGGTTGATGGGTCAGATATGTTTCTTCTATTTTTATATCTTCTTAGGTTTTTAATGTTTTTTCTTCTCATCTAGTTAAAGCAATTCCAGCTTGAATTACTGGCAGCAAATGTTTTTATAGACAGAGTAGCAATGGATTCCTTACTAACGATGTAATCACATTTGTGATACCCAAACAGTTAAGCTGTCCATGTTCTCAATGGGCTGTTTGATGGATGAAGTCACGAGTTGACACTCAGCCATGTTTCTTCAGCCATGACATCACTCCCTGGAACAGTTTGTACAATTTTTTTTTAAGACGAGGCAAACTGCAGTATTCAGGCAATCAAGTTCCAAGTGTCAATTCAGGATTTAGAATTTTCATATCGTGAATTTTTAGGGGAGAGTTTGTTTCCCTGACGATAATGTATCAAACAGCATCGGCAATATAACAGAAATGATCTCTTCTCTCTCGTTCAAGCTCACCAAACAAGAAAGACGTGCATTTCTATAGCGCCTTTCATGTTTAGTTTAGTGATACAGCACTGAAACAGGCCCTTCGGCCCACCGAGTCTGTGCCGACCATCAACCACCCATTTTTATACGAATCCTACACTATTCCCATATTCCTATCACATCCCCACCTGTCCCTATATATTTCCCTACCACCTACCTATACTAGGGGCAATTTATAATGGCCAATTAACCTATCAACCTGCAAGTCTTTGGCATGTGGGAGGAAACCGGAGCACCCGGAGGAAACCCACGCAGACACAGGGAGAACTTGCGAACACAGGCAGTACCCAGAATCAAACCCGGGTCCCTGGAGCTGTGAGGCTGCAGTGCTAACCACTGCGCCACTGTGCCGCCCATGATCTCAGGACATCCCAAAGTGCTATGCATCCACTGAAGTACTCACAAAGTATAGTCACTGTTGGAACACAGGGAGTGGAGTAGCCAATTTGTGCACAGCAAGATCCCATGAACAGCAATATAACAACCAGTTAATCTGTTTTAGTGATGTTGATTGAGAGATAAATATCAGCCAGGATATCAACTCCATTGCTTTCCTTTTCAATAGTGCCATGGGATCTTTTACATCCACCTAAGAGGGCAGGCAGGGCCTCCGTTTAACATCTCAACTGAAAGACAGCATCGCTGACAGTACAGCACTCCCACATTACTATAGTGGATCATCTTGTGTTAAACGATCTCGGGAATAAGACTTGATCTCACAACCTTTTGACTCAGAGGTGAGAGTGTTACCCACTCAGCCACAGCTAACACAACACTTCTGCTACATCTCAAAATGATTGCTGTTGAGTTGCTGACTGATCTGGGAAGTGCAGAGCTCCTAAAGTTTTGGACCAAGGAGAATCTGAACAAATATGTACTCTCAGTCCAAGCAATACTCATTTCTGTGAAGCCTTGTTTCAAGAAAAACTTTGAATCAAGCATATCTGCTTTCAACCTGGTTAATAAATTGGTCCGTATTTCACTGTATATTCTTTAAAATCTCTTTCAACATTCAAATGTAATTTGTTGAAGAGCACAAATCAATGACAAGTAGCCTTTTATTAGTAACAATAACCCTTCAATATTCTTCAGCATCCTTTCAGACCAACAGGCATCACTAAAAACATCTAATCTTTGGGAAAAGCTGAATAAAGTAGAAATGCCCAAGTCCTTAGGTTCAAAAAAGGCCATTCATAAACAGGCAACATGCAATTGCTTAGTGCCTTTAATGTAACATTCATCCCAAGCTGTCTCACACACAGGAGGAGCAGTCAGCAAGCATCGGAGGAAATGCTAGGGTGATGATTAAAGTTGAAGAGGTGAGTTTTGAGGTGTTTCTTGAAGCTGAACAGAGATATAACAAGGCGGATGGGAGTGCAAGGGCATGGTGTTAAAAGTACTGTCCAAAATGGATCAGTGGAAAGTGAGAGAAAGGATTGTAAATGTGAATCAGAGGAGTGGAGGGTGCTTGCTGGGAAGTAGGACTGGAAGAGATGTTAAGGTAGAGTGGTGTGAAGTGGAAAATAAACTTGTAGACAGAGATGAAGATTTTTGAACTCTGCATCAAGCATCCAATCAGGTTTTTAAAATAGAAATCTTCACAGATCAGCTTTCGCCAGATTCGGAGGTTAGATAGGAGTTATTTTGTACAATTCAAGTTGATGTGGGGAAGCATGGGTATTTATTTTGTATTTTCATTGTGTTAGGACAAGTTTATAAATTGAACTGAGTGAATCTGGCCATAATATTTCTCATAATAAAACAGCTGTGAAACAAAACAGCTTCATGACTGATATCTGATCTTGTCAATGTGAAAACAACTCTGATTCAGATCACAAAAGGATACTAATGTTATACCCCATGGTTTTGCTATGGTACTGTTAGATATTTAGCAGTATGGGCACATTCCTAAACTTAAGACACTCAGGCTACTGTTGGGACTGACCAGCACTGCAGAAACACCTGCCAAAATTCCTAAATTCATCACCATGGCCATTTGGGTGAGCTATTGAGGGCAGTCAGTGCCGATGGAATATTATTCCAACAAAAGTTAGCATGTTCAGGAGATGACAAGACTTGAGGAAGACATTTTAACAATGAAACCTTTTGGCCAATCCCACTGGTTGATAGTTTGTTTATTGGATGCAGCAAACCCAGAGGCTCACTATTATATTCATATTCTAGACAGATACGCTAACAAAGTCAACTAAGCCAATTCGAGCTGATTTTCATGCTCCACAGCGTTTGCCAAAACAGTTCATACCAACGTTAAACTCAGGAAGTAAATTAGGTGAATGGAACAGGAGGAGGACATTCAGCCACCCCCAAGTCTGTTCCGTCATTCAAACAGATTATGGCCGATCTGTATCTTAACTCCATTTACCCATATTGGTTCCATATCCAGTAATACCCTAGCCAAACAAAAATTAATCAATCTCAGTTTGTAAATTTTCAACTGACACCCTAGCCTCAACAACTTTTTGAGGGAGAGCATTCCAGATTCCCACTACTCTTTATGTGAAGAAGGCTTCTGGATACCAGCCCTGAACAGCCTTGCTCTAATTTTGCAAAGACCTAAACTGACTCCAAAGTGAAGTGAAGTGAGATTGCCTCCTCTAGGGAAGCTTGTTCTCCTTGGTTTCAATGCCAGGTTGAACCCTCATTCACTGGACTGAGGCCTCATTTACTCTACAGTTGCAGCATTGGTGCAAATTGTCTCTCGGACCTTTCATTAGTCGTGCAAATATAACTAATGGCTTACAAAGCGAAACAAAGCTTTGAAGTCCTGTTTGAATGAGGCTGACATTGTCAAAAATGTAACAAATTACTTAAGATTTTGAAAGTACTCCACGCTTAAAGCTGTAAGGTTTTCCTTTCAAAATCTACTGACCAATTGCCCTTCTGAAGATCTCAGGCCTTAAACAGCATTAGCCAGGGAGTTTTTAAAAAACTCTCATCTAGTTTCCTTCTGTTATCCTTTTCCTGAAGACAGTAACTCATTCTGAGATCCAGATCCCGAGGTGGCAGTATCTGCTAACTCACAGAAATGCCTGTTCTTCACACATGAGCCTCATCGCGAGTGGCAGCAGGCCTATTCAAGCCCCACTCCAGAGGATTGAGCACATAATCTAGGCTGACACTTCAATGCATTTCTAAGGGCGTGCTGCATTGTGCAGGTGTCATCTTTTGAATGGAATATTAACTGAGGCTCCATCTGCCCTTTCAGGTGGATGTAAAAGATCCCACGAACAATTCCAAAAAGAGGAAGGTATGCTCTCAGTGTCCTGGCCAATATTCATCTTAGCCAACATCACTAAAAAACAGGTTATCTGGTCATTATCACATTGCTGCTAGTGCGAGTTTGCTGCATTTCCTACATTACAAAAGTGATTACATTTCAAAAAGTATTTAATTGGCTAAAAAAGCTTCTCAGAGTATCCTGAGGTTGCGAAAGGTGTTACATAAACACTTCTTTTTTTTCTCTGTCCCAATAGAGACCAGTGACAGAACATTCTGCTACATACACCTCCAGATGTGTACCACACAGTACATATACCCACTGAGTACCTGGTAAAGATTGCTGGTGCTATCAAATACTAAGAAGTCCATGGTGTTGTCAGAAATGATTTTGCTTGGATCCCTGAACCAATCGTCATGTCTGATCAAATGTTGAAGAAAGCATTAGAAATGTAAATGGCCCATTCAATGTTAATGGCTACCCCTCTTCAACAAGTTGCGTTAACAATGACTTTGCAGACATGGAGACTACAGACTCGAACTCAGGATAAAGGATGTGAAAAACACCACTTTATCTACATGGCATAGAGATGAGCAACATCCAAACCCATTATCTAACAATGGCCACAATAGCAAACACCATTTATGAAAACACAATGGGAGAGAATCTTGGGTCAGCTGACAGAAACTAAGGGCTGGATTTTGTGTTAGAGCCGGGACTCCCAGCAACAGCCGAAAATGTGAGGGAAAGCCCGCGTCGACCTTTTTGTGCGCCCCCACCCACCGGAGTGATCCTCCGGTCTTTTAACTGCTAAGTTTCACAATCCAGGATCCCAGTCCCTGTAAAGATGGGGATCACACCTCCAAGAGCTGCTGACCAATCAGAGGGCTGGCAGCTCAGCAGTATCGGCAGCAGCACTGGGAGCGGTGGCCACTGCCAGTACTGCAGAAGTCTCGGACCCAGGCCCAGTGATGGAAGCACGGACCAGATGTAGGTGAGGCAAAGTCGCCGGGGCCAGTCCGGAAGGCCCTGGCGAGGGGGTTGCTGGGGGGTGGTTGTGTAGTCCAGGGGGAGGAGTTCCTGGGGGTTAAAGTGGTTCCCAGTGGGGGTCCTCCGTGGACCACAAATTGCCCACGAAGGAGGGACCCCTCCCCCGCGGGGAGGGTGCCTCGTGTTACAAGGCGTCCTCCCTATGTGGCGGAGGCACCCCCTGCCATTGGGAAGATCCCAGCGGCAGCGGGAAGAGGCCCTTAATTGGCTGCTAATAGGCCACTCAATTAGCCCCAGGGTAGGAAGGCCATCGTTGGCCTTTCCTACCCCCGGGAAGATCGCTTGATGATGGGGAGGTGAGGGGCCTTCCACCCCTCTGCCTCCTGCCTCCAACCCCGCCTCAGGGGCCACACAAAATCCCGGCCCAAGTTTTTGATAAGGAATTTTTAATAAGAGATCTTTTCTATGCAGAAAGCCAGAAGCCAGAAGGAAGAGAGATCCATCCCAGCAAGAAGAAGGACCCTGCCAGAATACTATCTTTAAACTACCTAGAGGCAGAGGCGAAAGGTGACCTTGAAAGTGCCTACCTGAGCAATTGTAACAGGAATTTTGCCATTGAACTGTGACTGAGAATTAAGGAAAGAAGTCTGCAGTAAAATATCTGTCCACCTGAAATTTTGATGCGAGTGAACCAAGAAAAAGGAAAAACAGGCCTGCACCATTTTTAAATCTCTCTCACCACACTGCACCACTCCCCCGCCATTCCCCCAGGGAAACAAACAAGGTTTCACTCTTTTTTTAAAAACCATCAGACCTAAATGCATGCTATCTTTTAATCTCTATCTTTTCTTGCGCGTATGCATATGTGTGTGTGAGAGTGAGTGAAATTGTGAAATTTCAGGTATTGATTAATAAACATTTATCTTTCTTTAAACCTTCGAGAAAACCTGTCATCTGCCTGTTTATTGACTATTAAAATGATCAAGGGTTAAAACACAATTCTAATAAAACATTGTTGAGGTGAAAAGTCGAAATCATCCCTATCATTTCTCACCTGTCCATAACAGATTGGGGGCTCGTTTGGGATCAGGAACATTAGATTGAATGAGTGATTTCTATATGGGAGGAAAATTGATCCCTAAAATTGTAAAAAAAACCCAGCAGGATTACTTGTATTCTTTCTTTATGGTGCTAAAACACTTTAGATATAGTTGCATTTGACACCAAAGCATTTGTACAACAGGAAGAGTTATCATGGGGTACAGTAAACCTATTAAATATTGCAGACTTAAAAGTTGTAGCTATCCAGGTGGGAGTCACTTTACAACTGAAAGCAAGAAAACCTGAGATCCTTAAAACGCTAGCTAGCCATTTTAATATTGTTTCAGAAACAGGCATGAAACCTGAGAGTGCCTAAGTAATACTAGCTAGAATTCAACTGGAAATAGACCTTCCCACACAAAAAATGCAATTGGAGTTTCAAAAGGAAAGAGAAAGCAGAATGAGAAATGCAAAGGAAGGCAGCGGAGATATGCAAAGGGAGAGAGAGGCGAAGCACTTTGAGTTACAAAGGCTGAAAGTGCAAGGTAGGGATGCCACCATTCCAATATTAACTCTTATTCGGAGCTAAGCTTTGATCTCCTGAGAAACTCACGATTAGTGCCAAAATTTAATGAGAATGAGGTCAAGTCGTATTTTGTCTCTTTTGAGAAAATTGCCCACAGGTTAAAGTGGCCAAAAGAGCCTTAGACTCTCCTTATACAAGGTAAATTATTGGGAAGAGCCCAGGAAGCTTATTCCATGTTGTTAGAGGACAGCTGTTTAGATTATGAGCAAACCAAAACTGTTATTTTAAACGCCTACAAGTTTGTCCCTGAAGCATATCGGCAAAAATTTAGGAATACTAGAAAAAGACCTGCTCAAATCTTTTTTGAATTTGGGCGAGTTGAACACATGACTTTCGATCACTGGAAGTTAGAACCATCATATGAGAAGTTACGAGAGATGATCCCATTAGAGGAAATTAAAAATAGCATTCCAATTAATATAAAGACCCATATTGAGGAACAAAGGGTCACAAGGAAGCTGCTGCAATGGCAGACAATTATGAACTCACCCATAAACCCTTTTATCAAGGAAAACCCTTCTCTAATAATCCATAGAGGTCCGTGAAGGACAGAAAGTGGGATAGTGACAGGAGATGGGGCGGTAGTGAAAGGGAGAATAAGAGTGAGAACATGGGAGGCCCTATACAGGTCAGGAAAAAGACCAGTGAAGTAAATTTCCTGATTAACACGCTGGTCTGGAGAAAGAAACAAAGACTGTGCCACATCAATATGTTGAAGAAATATCACAATCAGAGCAGGACAAACCAGTGAATGTATGCCAACAATGGAGAATGGAAACAATAGTGAAGAGGAACTTGAGGAAAAAAGGGACCCAGAAAATTCTCAGAATGAACCCCCTACTGTGAAATTGGCCAACACAGAAATCTTAGGGAGACTAGAGACAGTATTTAACTAGTTAACTGACAAGCAGAGAAAGGACCTAGCAACACTGCTAAGTGAGCTTGGGGAAGTGTGTAGGGACAAACCGGGTCATATTTCTTTGACCATTCATGATGTAGGGGAGATCCCACCTATAAGACAAAAGCCATATCAACTGAGCCTCGATAAATTGGCTCAAGTTCGAGAAGAAATCCAGTGCATGCTAAACAATGATCTAATCAAACCCTGTGAAAGCAGCTCCAGTTCACCTATTGTGTTATTTCCCAAACCCGACAGATCAAAGAGACTCTGTATCGACTACTGCAAAGTTAATGCAGTGACTCGAACAGATTCATGTCTGATTCCTCACATTGACAGAGTATTGACAGAGTAGGCAACTCTGCCTACATTGGATTTAATTCATGCTTGCTATCATTTAATCTCATCTTTTCTTGCATGTCTGCATGTGTGTGTGTGTGGGTGAAGTTGTGAAAATTTTCAGATTTTTTCAATAAACATTTATCTTTCTTTAAGCCTACAATAAAACCTGTCATGTGTCTATTTATTCACCATTAAAATGTTCAAGAGTTAAAACACAATTCTAATACAACACTATCTTCGGTCAGTTGAGGTGAAAAGTGAAAATCACCTCTATTATTTCCCACCTGTCTGTAACAAATGTAGGAAACTCGGCAGCTAATTTCCAAACATCAAGGTCTCACAAACAGTAACATGACCACAATATCTGTTCAGTGATGTTAGTTGAAGGATAAATATTGGCCAGGACACTGGGGATAATTCCCAAGGTCTTCTTCAAAATAGTGCCATGGGATCCTTTATGTCCAAAAGTGATGGCAGACCAGGCTTTGGTTTCCAACAATGTAAGCCTAGATTATTGTGCTCAAATCTCTACAGCAGGACTTAAACTCACAACCTTTGACTCATTGATGAGAGTGTTACCAATAAGCCACAGCTAACACCAGTCTAAAGGCAATGGGTGCACTGCCACTGGACACTGAAGCTAACTGTAGTGGCCTTCCTATCATCCCAGCTATCATCTAATTCAGCTCTGACAGAAAATCGAACCAGAGTCCTTTCTGAACTACATGGCTCAATGTAGGGCCAGGCAGGCAGGGCAGGGCATTCGTTCACTGAGCTTTCCAGGGCATGTCAAGTTCCCCACTGAAGCTGAGCTGGGACGCAGAAAAAATACCTCAAAGGGGTTAACATCACCTTTGTCTGTGACTGCTATGGGTACTTTTCTTCATGTTACTTCAGAGTTTGTTTTCAAATCTGGTTGTGTTCTGTCAAAATCGATTGTTTCTGATGAAGTCCAGATGCGAAAAGCAAAATCTCATACACGAAACAGTAGTGAGACCAGGGAAAAAGTGAGCAGACATAATCTGGCAAGAGTCATGGGAAGGCAGTCAAGTTCGCTGAACCCAAGGGCTTCTCAGGCAGGCGTGCATGTTAAATAGCACGGCACCTGTGAGGAGGTCCAGGCATTGGGGTACCACGTTCTCAATCCTGAGCCTGATAGACAGGTCCAAACAGAAGGCTCTGCCATTGTTCAAGGTGCTGAGTTATATTTGCGAACAGATTGCGTTTCACAAGAGAGGAGAGCACAGCTGCATTAAATCAGCCATTTGCATCATGCTGTATTTAGTTAAAAAGCTATTTTATTCCTGGAGGGATCTTGCAGCTCTAGGCTGTTCTCATTCATGCTGAGTTCCTTGATGTTGAAAAGGAACAGTGGAACATAGGAACAGAAGGAGACCATTCAGTCCATCCAGCCTGATCCACCATTCACGTAGATCATGGCTGATCTGCACCTTAACTCCATTTACCCGCCTTGGTTCTGTAACCCTTAATACTCTTTCCTAATAAAAGTCTATAAATTACAGGTTTGACATTTTCAACTAACCCCCAGCCTCAACAGCTTTTTAGGGGGAGAGAGTTCCAGATTTCTACTCGTTGTCTGAAGAAGTGCATCCTGACATCAGTCCTGAGCAGCCTAACTCTAATTTTAAGGTTATGCCCATTTTTTTCTGGACTCCCCCACCACAAGAAAATAGTTTCTCTCCATCTATGCTGTCAAAGCCTTTAGTCAGCTTAAACACCTCAATGAGATCACCCCTTAATGTTCCACACTTGTGCAAATGCAAGTCTAGTCTATGCAACCTGTCCTCGTAATTTAGCCCTTTAAATTGCCTGTTGCAATGGAATGCATATCTTTTCAATTTATCATGAGCTGACATCCAGTGGCATTGCTCACAAACAATGAGTCAGAAAATATTCCTTTTTTTTGGTCCCATGTAATATGTTATCAGGGCCACTAAATCATGGTGATTAAATAGGTGGGCTTGTTAAGAATAATTCTGGCTTCAAGTTGTGTGATTATGTCCATATTTGCATGGAAATTTTAAAGCTGTGACTTTGATTATAATGTATTTGTTTGTTTTGAACTAATTTTACGTGGTGTCTTCTTTTAAAGCAAGTGTTTGATACACTAGGAGATGATCCAGAAGATATAAATGTGAGTAACAATTGTGTACTAGGGGTGAAAGACTACCATTGTCAGGGTCTCGGGTGGGGGAGACAATAATGCTCCAAAATGGAGGTGGGGGTTGCTGAGATGTGATAGTGTTGGGTAGGTGGTTTTATGCATGGGAGCACTGGGAGGGAGTATTGGAGAGGGAGTTGCTGGGTATGAGAATAACCGGGTGAGATTGTGCAGAAGTAGGAAGAGTGGGAGAGAGAGTTTTGGGTTATGGGAGCACTGGGAGTGGAGTGTGTCAGAAATATGAAGACAATAGGAGATGGACTCTGAAAATAGGGAAGGAGGCAAGACGTACATGGGCTATGGGAGTATTGGGAAAGGGGGACTGGCGTCCTAGACGATTGGGATTGGAGGTGGTTAAAGGATATGGGAGTTGGATGGTGCAGATATACGGAGGATGAGGGCCTGGGATAATTGAAGTGAGGAATCCTGGAAAATTGAGGGAGTAGACATTTTTTGATGACATGCTCAATATAATTTATATAGAGTATTTTGTATGTCAATAAGATACATTTATTTATGAACATTTATACTTGTGTGAATATTGGCTTGAGCTGTATTTGGAATATATGTAACTTGATGAGTGTCTAACAGTGGGTGTATCATGAGGCAGAAAGTTGGACCATGGAACAGATTTCATAAGACAACACTCCTGGCTTCAACTAATGGAAACTTCGGGTTCAAAGGTTAGTGTGCTTGCTCCAAGCATGCCTCATTATCTGCCTATCAACAGAAACTGGCTTCAGATTGCTTTAACTATTTTACTTTCAATTATTTTTAAAAGCGCTAATAAATTTACACCCAATTCCCACTAACAGTGGGATCCCAGCTTGCGTAAGTAAGTCAACACCACAGACCTTAGAAACAGAAGTTCAAGGGCTCAAGCAAAGATAAGCAGAGTTGTTATGTGAGTTCAAATGTGACAGAAAATCATGGGGGCAACAATGTGACAGAAATAGTGTGACAGCAAATCGTGAAAGGAATGGTTTACAAGGAGTGCACACTACTCATAAAACTTTTCATGTATAATGGATAACAAATGAAATATTTGCATTTACATACCACCTTTTACGATCAGAGGACATCACAAAGAGCTTTAAAGCCAATGAAGTACTTTTGAAGTGTGGTCACTGTTGTAATGTAGGAAATGCAGCAGCCAATTTGCACACAGCAAGTTCCCACAAACAACAATGTGATAGTGACCAGATAATCGGGTTTCGTGATGTTGGTTCAGGGATAAATATTGGCAAGGACACTAGGGATAACCCCCCTGCACTTCTTTGAAATAGTGCCATGGGATCTTTTATTTCCAGCTGAGAGGGCAGAAAAGGTCTTGGTTTAATGCCTCATCCAAAATTCACCCCTCCCATTAGTGCAGCCCTCCCTCCGAATGGTACATAAAAACATAAGAAATAGGAGCAGGAGTAGGCCATTCAGCCCCTCAAGCCTTCTCCACCATTCAATAAGATCATGGCTGATCTATCCCAGGCCTCAACCCTTCTTTTAGGCCTGCTCTGCATAACCCTCAACTCACCGAGATTTCAAAAATCTATCTACCTCCTCCTTAAATACATTTAGTGACCCAGCCTCCACAACTCTCTGAGGTAGAGAATTCCAGAGATTCACCACCCCTGACAGAAGAAATTCCTTCGCATCTCAGTTTTAAATGTGTGACCCCTTATTCTGTAACTATGTCCCCTAGTTCGAGATTCCCCCACTAGTGGAAACATCTTCTCAACATCTACCCTGTCAAGCCCCCTTAGAATTTTATATGTTTCAATAGGATCACCTCTCATTCATCTAAACTCCAATGAATAAAGGCCTACTGTTTAGCCGTTCTTGATAAGACTACCCCTTCATCCCAGGAATCAGCCTAGTGAATCTTTTCTGAACTGCCTCCCATGTTAATATATCCTTCCTTAAATATGGGGACCAAAACTGTACGCAGTACTCCAGGTGTGGCCTCAGCAACACTCTGTATAGTTGTAACAAGACTTCCTATTTTTAAACTCTAATCCCCTAGCAATAAAGGCCAAAATTCCAATTGCCTTCCTAATTACTTGCTGCACCTGCAGGCTAACGTTTTGTGTTTCATGTACAAGAACACCCAGATCCCTCTGTACTGCAGTATTTTGTAGTCTTTCTCCATGTAAACAATAACCTGCCTCACACTTCCCCACATTGAACTCCATCTGCCAAGTATTTGCCCACTCATTTAACCTATCTATATCCCTTTGCAAATTCTTTGCGTCCTCATCACAACATGCCTTCCCATCTTTTATGTATCGTCAGCAAATTTGGATACACTACACTCTGTCCCTCCAAGTCATTGATACAGATAGTAAATACTTGAGGCCCTAGGACCGATCCTTGTGACACCCCACTAGTTACGGCTTTCCAATATGAAAAAGACCCATCAATCCCGATTCTCTGCCTTCTGTGTGTTAGCCAATCCTCAATCCATGCCAACACATTAGCCCCAATACCCTGAGCTCTTATTTTGTGCAACAACCTTTTATGTGGCACCTTATCGAAAGCCTTCTGAAAATCCAAACACACCAGTTTCCCTTTATCCACTCTGTTTATTATATCCTCAAAGAACTCTAACAAATTTGTCAAACATGATTTTCCTTTCATAAAACCATGTTGACTCTGTTTGATTGCTTTATGTTTTTCTAAATGTCCTGCTATTTCTTCCTTAATAATGGACCCTAGCATTTTCCCAATGACTGATGTTAAGCTAACTGGTCTATATTTTCCTGCTTTCTGTCTCCCACCTTTTTTGAATAGGGGTGTCACATTAGCTATTTTCCAATCCGCTGGTACCCTACCGGAATCCAGTGAGTTTTGGTATATTATGACCAATGCCTCTACTATATCTGCAGCCACTTCTTTTAAAACCCTTGGATGCAGGCCATCAGGTCCTGGTGACTTGTCTGCCTTTAGTCCCATCAGTTTGTCCAGCACCTTTTTCCTCGTGATAGAGATTGTTACAAGTTCCTCCCTCCCATTTACACCTTACTCATCTATTATTGTTGGGATGTTTATAGTATTCTCCACTGTGAAGACTGATGTAAAATATTGGTATAAATTATCTGCCATTTCCCTGTTCCCTGTTATTAATTCCCCAGTCTCATCCTCCAAGGGTCCCACACTTACTATTCTCTTCCTTTTTATATACCCGTAGAAGCTCTTACTGTTTGTTTTTATATTTCTTGCCAATTTACTTTCATAATCAATTTTCTCCCTTTTTATTAGTTTTTTTAGCCATCTGCTGCTGGTTTCTAAAAAATTCCCAATCCTCTGGCCTACCACTAGTTTTCTCTGCTTTGTATGCCTTTGTTTTTGATTTGATACTCTCCTTAACTTACTTTGTTATCGTTCATCGTTCTCTTTGAGTCTTTCCTTCTGACCAGAATAAATACTTCCTGAGTGTTATGAAATACCTGCTTAAAAGTCTGCCACTGCTTATCTACTGACTTTCCCTTAAGTCTATTTTCCCAGTACGAGTGTGAGCCTTGATTTTTGTGCTCAAGTCTCTGGAATGGGACTCAAATCCACAACCTTCTAACTCAGACGCAGATGTGCTACCAACTGAGCTACAGCCGAAACTAAAAGAGAAAGAAACTTCAGGAATAACCTCTGTGACTGTTAAATACTTAAACTAACATTTGACCCAGTTAGTTCATTTTTCTTTGTCTGTGTTATGAAAAGTCTATAAAAGTGTTCACAGTGCTCATGCAGGCTCTGTTTCGTCAGCCAAACATCAGATCTATGGCAGAAATGTCAGCCAAGGCATCCTCTTGGAGTGTGGCCACCTCATATTCTTTGTGTCAGTGCGTTCTGTCTGATTTTCTTTAGCTAGGATATTGCAAAAGCTTGGTCAGAGGTTGCTGAAAATGGATAGTAATTTTTCTTTCAGTTATTCTTTCATGGGATTTGGATGTTGCTGGCAAGACCAGTAATTGTTGCCCATGACAAGTGAATGGCTTGCTCGGCCATTTCAGAAGGCAGTTAACAGTCAACCACATTGCTGTGGATCTGGAGTCACATGTAGGCCAGACCAGGTAAGGATGGCAGATTTCCTTCCTTAAAGGTGAACCAGATGGGCATTTTTTATGACAATTGATTATAGTTTCATGGCACTGTTACTAAGACGAGCTTTCAATTCTGGATTCTTATTAATTATTGAATTTAAATTCCACCAGCCCAGCTGCTCTGGTGGAATTCGAACCCATGTTCCCAGGGCATTAGCCTGGACCTCTAAATTACTAGCACAGTGACATTACCACGACACCACCATCTCCCCCAACTATATCAATACTGATGAAGGCCATCTCTGTTCTTTGTGGCGCTAGTAATGGGAAGCAGATCTGAACCAAAACAACATCTATGAAGCTCCCGAGCTCCAAGTAAATACCAACCTGGAAAGTAGATGAGGTTAAACCGGCACTAGATGGAATGATGTGTAGAAGCTCTGAGTAATCACTGATGCTAGAAGGTAGACATGCTGCAACCAGGTAGTATTAGTATTGGTGTTGTTAAAAATGCGACTTACTACAAGGCTACAGCAGTGGTGGGAATCGGCCAGTCTGCAAGCAGGCACTGAACTGCAGGAACAAGTGCTAAAAGTGCAATGATGCTTGAATGGTTACAGGCTCCAAGAATACAGTGGCAGCATGGAGTGAGCAGGCTTTAACAGAAAGAACTGACATTGATATCGTGCCTTTCAAGACCTCAGGACAACCCAAAGTGCTTTACAATGAATTAATTACTTTTGAAGTATAGTCACACTTGCAAAGTAGGAGACATGCAGTCACAGCAAGATTCCACTAACAGCAATGTGATAATAACCAGATTATCTGCTTTAACAAATGTTGGTTGAGGGAGGCATGTTGGTCAGGACACCAGGGAGAATTTCTTAACTGTTCTTCAAATAGTGCAGTGGAAGCTTTTACATCCATCTGAGAGGTTTAATGTCTTATCTGAACAATGGCACCTCTGACACTGCAGCACTCCCTCAGTACCGCACTGGACTGTCGGGCTAGGATTTGTGCTCACGTCCCTGGAATGGGAAACCCACAACCTCCTGACTCAGAGCTGAGGATGTCACTCACGGAGCCAAGGCTGGTGACACTACAAGTAGGAAGCAAGGTGAAACCAGTGTTGAGAAGTGGGGAAGCCCCACAATCATTGGAAAAGGACAAGCTATAACCAAGGCAGTGACGTTAAGTGAACATGCTAAAGAGGATGCTAGTGATAAGAAATGGATGCATCACCACTGCACATTTTCTGAGCACAGCAACACTGTAAAACTGCAACTAGTGGCCCTTTAATCACGAGCTGAACTAGGCCACTTGGAGTTGTTATGATGCACTATAATTGTCACCTCCTGTTCAGTTGGCAAGAAGTGACAAGATCAAGGCTTTGATGTGATGTGTTTTCCCTCAGGAAGACATTCAAGGCAAATTATTTTGCAACAAAAAGCTCAATGACATAAATTAGTCATTTTTTTGTGATGGGCACTGTGTCCATTTTTAAAGGATTTATGTGGAACTATGTATGTTTGAGTTTGACAAATCTGACAGGGAATTGATTTTAAAAATGACACAAGGCAAATCATTACAGGTAACCTGTTTTAAACTTCTACAGGCAGCATGTTTATACTTCAGTGGGCTCATTGACTCACTGGGCACATGTCTCAAGCATAATAAAAACAAGAAATGCTTGAACCACTCAGCAGGTCTGGCAGCATCTGTGGAAAAGGGAGCAGAGTTAACGTTTCGGGTCAGTGACCCTTTTTCGGAACTAGCAAATATTAGAAATGTCAAAGATTATAAGCAAGTGAGCCGGGGGTGGGGCAAGAGATAACAAAGGAGAAGGTGTAGATTGCACAAGGCCACATTGCTGACCAAGAGGTCATCGAGCTTTACAATGAATTAATTACTTTTGAAGTATAGTCACAATATGTTAACGGTGTGTTGAAAGACAAAGCATTAGTACAGATAGGGTGTTAACGAACTGAAGATTGAACAGCAGCAAGTACAAACATGAAAAAAAACAGTGGGTAAGCAAACTGAACAAACTACAATGAAATGAAATGAACAAAAGAAAAAAAAATAGTAAAAAATGTAAAAAAAAAAGAAAAAATAACTAAAAATAAAAATAAAATGGGGGGCCGGTCATGCTCTGAAATTATTGAACTCAATGTTCAGTCCGGCAGGCTGTAGTGTGCCTAATCGGAAAATGAGATGCTGTTCCTCGAGCTTGTGTTGATGTTCAGTGGAACACTGCAGCAATCCCAGGATAGAGATGTGAGCATGAGAGCAGGGGGGAGTGTTGAAATGGCAAGCAACTGGAAGCACAGGGTCCTGCTTGCGGACTGAGCGGAGGTGTTCCGCAAAGCGGTCACCCAGTCTGCGTTTGGTCTCCCCAATGTAGAGGAGACCACATTGTGAGCAGCGAATACAGTATACTACAATGAAAGAAGCACAAGTAAATCGCTGCTTCACCTGAAAGGAGTGTTTGGGGCCTGGGGTAGTGAGGAGAGAGGAGGTAAATGGGCAGGTATTACACCTCCTGCGATTGCAGGGGAAGATGTGTTTGGTAGTGGCATCACGCTGGAGGTGGCGGAAATGGCGGAGAATGCCATGGCACCTTCCCCTGCAATCACAGGAGGTGTAATACCTGCCCATTTACCTCCTCTCTCCTCACTATCCCAGGCACCAAACACTCCTTTCAGGTGAAGCAGCGATTTACTTGTACTTCGGTCATGGCATTCTCCGCCATTTCCGCCACCTCCAGCGTGATGCCACTACCAAACGCATCTTCCCCTCCCTTCCACTGTCAGCTTTCCGAAGGGATCGTTCCCTCCGCGATACCCTGGCCCACTCCTCCATTACCCCCACCACCTCGTCCCCGTCCCAGGGCACCTTCCCCTGCAATCGCAGGAGGTGTAATACCTGCCCATTTACCTCCTCTCTCCTCACTATCCCAGGCCCCAAACACTCCTTTCAGGTGAAGTAGCGATTGGAGAAACCAAACGCAGACTGGGTGACCGCTTTGCGGAACACCTCCGCTCAGTCCGCAAGCAGGACGCTGAGCTTCCGGTTACTTGCCATTTCAACACTCCCCCCTGCTCTCATGCTCACATCTCTATCCTGGGCTTGCTGCAGTGTTCCACTGAACATCAACGTAAGCTTGAGGAACAGCATCTCATTTACCGATTAGGCACACTACAGCCTGCCGGACTGAACATCGAGTTCAATAATTTCAGAGCATGACAGGCCCCCCATTTTACTTTTATTTTTAGTTATTTTTTCTTTTTTTACATTTTTTACAATTTTTTTTTCTTTTGTTCATTTCATTTCATTGTAGTTTGTTCAGTTTGCTTACCCACTGTTTTTTTTCATGTTTGTACTTGCTGCTGTTCAATCTTCAGTTCATTAACACCCTATCTGTACCAATACTTTGTCTTTGAACACACCATTAACATATTGTTTGCCTTTGCTCCATGACCTCTTGGTCAGCTATGTGGCCTTGTCCAATCCACACCTTCGGCTCACTTGCTTATAACCTTTGACATTTCTAACATTTGCTCGTTCCGCAGAAGGGTCACTGACCCGAAACGTTATTTCTGCTTCTCTTTCCACAGATGCTTCCAGACCTGCTGAGTGGTTCCAGCATTTCTTGTTTTTATTTCAGATTTCCAGCATCCGCAGTATTTTGCTTTTATTTACATGTCTCAAGCATACTGAAATTCTATGAGGCACAAAGCATTTTGCACTTTACGTCATTTGGGAATTGCCCAATGATTACTTCTGAAGGGAACCTCATAAATGGATCATCCTCATAAATGGATCACTCTCAGGGTGGCACTGTGGCGCAGTGGTTAGCACCGCAGCCTCACAGCTCCAGCGGCACAGGTTTGGTTCTGGGTACTGCCTGTGCAGAGTTTGCAAGTTCCCCCTGTGACTGCGTGGGTTTCCTCCGGGTGCTCTGGTTTCCCCCCACATGCCAAAGACTTGTGGGTTGATAGGTAAATTGGCCATTGTAAAAATTGCCCCAGTGGTGGTTGGAGAATTGAGGGAAGGTGGGGATGTGAGAAAGAAAATGGGATTAATGTAGGATTAGTATAAATGGATGGTTGATGGTCAGCATGGACTTGGTGGGCCGAAGGGCCTGTTTCTCTCTATGACTCTTGCCTAAGGCAGGTCTCTATTAGATTAAACAGCACAGGGAGATCATTAATGATGAATTTATTCACCCTCTGCCACTCCAGCACCACTAACCCCCACACCTCAGCCACATACTGCAAAGCTCCTATAAAATAAGTTATTGTCTCAATCTTTCTGTTTCAGGAACCATTTACAGAGGATGTCTTATATAACGGGTAGACTAGAATGAGGCTTCCTGTTTTGTCGTATTAAAGATACATATTAGTAAAGGCGCAAATAAACATGGAACATGCAAAAAAGTCAGAAATTAAAGAAACCAGCAACAGGAATAGATAGTATTAATGCAAATTTCAAAGTGTTGCACTGCTTTCAAACTGATGAAAAGGTGGATTTAAACTCTTTTTTCAATCAATCATGGGTTGAATGGCATAATATTGTACTTAACCCACACACATAATGAGTTATTTAACACACTCACACAATGTGTTCCTTAACCCACTCACACAATGACTTCCTTAACCCTTTCACACAATGAGTTCCTTAACCCAGTCATACAATGAGTTCCTTAACCCTTTCACACAATGAGTTCCTTAACTCTTTCACACAATGAATTCCTTAACCCTTTCACACAATGAATTCCTTAACCCAGTCACACAATGAGTTCCTTAACCCTTTCACACAATAAGTTCCTTAACCCAGTCATACAATGAGTTCCTTAACCCTTTCACACAATGAGTTCCTTAACCCAGTCATACAATGAGTTCCTTAACCCACTCACACAATGAGTTCCTTAACCCTTTCACACAATGAATTCCTTAACCCTTTCACACAATGAATTCCTTAACCCTTTCACACGATGAGTTCCTTAACCCACCCACATAATGAGTTCCTTCACCCTTTCACACAATGAGTTCCTTAAACCACTCACACAATGGTTTGGATTTTATCTTGGTGATGGGGGTCTCGCTCACTGGCTAAAATGCTGGCGAGATCCCCACGTTGCCTCCTTTGGGGAAGGCCCACCTCATTATGTGCCAATTAGGCATTTAAGTGGACAGCAGCGGGCTTTCCCTGGGAATAAGTGCCCTGTGCCACCACGAAGGTGGTGGCTGTTCCCTGTACTGTACTCACCAGAGGCACTGGACCCAGGCCACAGGTAAGTCAGAGTGGGTGGTTTTGCAAGGTCAGGGTAATGGAGGAGGGGGTGTAGTGGGGGTCGGCAGCAAGGGCAGTGGGGTGGCCCTCAGTGGCTCGTTCAGGGACTGTGCCTTTTAACGAGGGACACCCCCCCACGCTGAGCCAGCAAGCAACCCACATGGGTTTGCATGGTGTGCTCCCGTGTGGCAACAGGTCTGCCTTCCACTGGGCTAATATCGGCAGCAGGGGGATGAAGCCCTTTATTGGGCATTAATTGCCCACTTAAGAACCTCAATTGCTGGAGGCTAGGACTGCCTACAGGATTCACAGGCCTTCCAGCTCCGGACTTAATTTGGGTGGAGGTGGGACGGTGGCAGAGATCCCTGCCCTCATCCTGTCCAATTATATGCTCGCCTCATCTCCAAACCTCTCCCACTATTACTCACCTGTGGCCGAGGTTCCTCAATGATCCTCAGCCTCAGGTGGTTGCATTGCCAGCAACAGCCACTGACTCCATGGTGTTGCTGCTGAATAAAAGAGCTGCTGGCCTCTGAGTGGTCAGCAGTGAGCAGGACTTCCGTTGTCGGGGTCCTTAAGGCCAGGGAAGGCCCGCTGCTGCCCAGTTAAGTGCCTGTTTGGCATGTAATGTAGCGGGCCTTCCTACAAAGAGGCAATGCAGGGCTCTCACTGGCTCTTCAGCCCATGGCTGAGACTCCTGCCGTCTACATAAAATTTCGCCCAATGTTTTCCTTAACCCACTCACAAAATGTGGTTCCTTAGCCCACTCACACAATGTGGTTCCCTAATCCAATGACACAGGTCCCGAAATTGACAGAGGCAGGTTTTTGATTGGCAGGAAGGAGTTTAGGTTCTATATGCTTTAACTCCAAAATGCGCAGCTTTATTTGACAGGAACCCTAAGCAAAAGTCACCCTGATTGACAGGCTTGACTTCCAGTCATGCAGGGAGTGCTCTGGAGCAGGCTGCAGCCACAGGTAGGGTGACACAGTTGCCAGTTGGAGTGTTGGGGTAAGGTGTCAGGTCCCGGTGGAGTCTGATCCCAGATGCCAAGGTGGAGGAGGGGGTGCATATCTGATCCAAGATTGGGTAGCAGATTCTTCAGATGTGAGAGGGGGAGGCATCCTGATTGATCAGGGGGAGGTCCTTTGAATGTGGGGTGTGTCCTATGGGGGGCCCATCCCAGGGAAGCGCTCCTGCTCCTCCTGACCCACAAGCAGTGCTTTAAATGCATTTACATTTCCCCTGAAGCTGTCCCTGTCTCCCTTGAGGTGCCAGGTTTCCTGGGAAACCTGGCCAGACAGGGTTAAACCTGTAAGACAGGTGAAATGTGAGGTTCCCAGCCTTATTATAATATTTAAATAACCAACCCGCCTCCTGGGAGCAGGGTGACTGCCCACCCTCTGCCGGCCTCCATTAAACCTGAAGATGGACATGTTAGAGATGGGGTGGGGTTAGATTTGAAATTTAAAAATTTTCCATATCTCATCTGACCTCAACCTACCCGTTTCCGGGGATTAAAATTACCTCCACAATGTGGATCACCAACCCAGTGACAGAATGTGGTTCCCTAATCTAACGATATAATCCACTTAACTAACCTGGTACAAGGACTGAACATGTACCCAGTTTTAGAGTTTGAAAATATATTTTCCACAACCCGATTGTCACATGCTCAGGATCAGGGTTGATATCATCTGTGAGAAGCTTTATAAAGGGATCCAGTATGAGGGGACTAGAGGTTGCATGAATTTTGAACTGTCACAGAAACTACATATGTGAAATAAACCTCCATCAAAAATTGTAAACTGAATATTAGCAAAGTTCAAAAAGTAGAATAATAAATCTATGTTTATCAAAGTAACTGATGGCTTCAGCGGTAAATATTTCATCGGGTGTACTCTTGGGGCCATGGGATTATTATGTATGGAATGGAACTCAGCAAGTTTAATTAAAGGGCCTACACTCCATCCCCTTCCCACAGCACCTTTCCATGCAAGCACAGGAGATGCAATACCTGCCCTTTTACCTCCTCTCTCCTCATCGTCCAAGGCCCCAAACACTCCTTCCAGGTGAAACAGCAATTTATGTGTACTGCTTTCCATTTAGTATACTGTATTCGTTGCTCACAATATGGTCTGCTCAACTTTGGGGAGACCAAACGCAGATTGGGTGACCGCTTTGCGGAATACCTCCGCTCAGTCCGCGAGCATGACCCCGAGCTTCTGGTGGCCTGCCATTTTAATTCACCACTTTACTCTCATGCTGACATCTCTGTCTTCAGCCTACTGCAGTGTCCCAATGGAACTCAATGCTCGCTTGAAGAACAGCACCTCATCTTTTGATTAGGCACTTTACAGCCTTCTGCACTCAACATTGAGTTCAACAATTTCAGACTGCAATCTCTGCCCTCCATTTTATTTTTTATTTTTTGCATGCTTCAGTCTTTATCTTGTTTTTCTCTTGTTTTTGCTTTCGGATGATAGCTGTTCATCGTTCTGCCATTCACATCTCCTCTGGACATATCTTTCATTTCTTTATTTATCTCATTACCACTCTCTTTGGCCCTACACAACTAACTCTTTTGTCATTTAATCTTTCCTGTCTTCTGCCCTATCACAGACCTTCCCTTTTGAACTTTTTCCACCCTCCCCCATTTGACCTACTTAAAACCTATTCCATTTCTAACTTTTCCCAGTTCTGATGAAAGGTCAATGACTTGAAACATTAACCCTATTTCTCTCTCCACAGATGCTGCAGGACCTCACTTACCTTGGATCCAGGGCTTGAGCGATGGGCCTGGTCCCAGGCTTGGTGGAGTACCGGCAGTGGCCACCGCTCCCAGTGGCGCTACCGATGCTACTGAGCTGCCAGCCCTCTGATTGGCTGTTGAATCGCACCAGGGGATGGGGGGCTCTGAAGGGCCGAGGCGCAGTTCCCCTCATCTTTTCGGCCTGTCCTTGGGACCCCTGCCAGCTCGACTAAATTGCACCCTGGATGTGGTGTCAAGCAGCCTGAGTAGAACTGGAGTCAATGGAAGTCAGAGGGAAAATTCTTCACTGGCTGGAGTTATACTCAGCAAAAGGAAGGTGGTTGTGGCTATTGGAGGCCAATCGTTTTAGCCTGATGACATCACTGCAGGAGTTCCTCAGTGTAGTGTCCTAGGTCCAACCATCTTCAGCTGCTTCATCAACAATCTTCCCTCCATCTCAAGGTCAGAAGTGGGGATGTTTGCTGATGATTGCACAATGTTCAATTCCATTTGCTACTCCTCAGATACTGAAGCAGTACATGCCCACATGCAGCAAGACCTGGACAGCATTCAGGCTTGAACTGACAAGTGCCAAGTAACATTTGTGTAACAAACCTGGCAGGCAATGACTATCTCCAACAAGAGAGAAACTAACTATCACCTTTTAACATTCAATGGCATGACTATCATTGAATCTCCCACTATCAAGATCCTGGGGGTTACCATTGACCAGAAACTTAACTGGACCAGCCATATAAATCCTGTGGCTACAAGAGCAGGTCAGAGGCTGGGAATTCTGCAGCGAGTGACTCACCTCCTGACTCCCCAAAGTCTGTCCTCAATCTTCAAGGCACAAGTCAGGAGTGTGATGGAATACTCTCTACTTGCTTGGATGGGTGTAGCTTCAGCAACCCTCCAGAAGCTCGACACATTCCAGGACAAAGCAGCCTGCTTGATTGACACCCCATCCACCACCTTCAACATTCACTCCCTCCACCACCGGCGCACAGTGGCAGCAGTGTGTAACATCTACAAAATGCACTGCAGCAGCTCGACAGACCTGCAACCTATACCACCTAGAAGGACAAGGACAGCAGGTGCCTGGGGACACCTCCTGATTTGGAAATATATCACTGTTCCTCCATCATCACTGGGTCAAAATCCTGCAGCTCTCTCCCTAACAGCATTGTGGATGTATCTGCACCACATGGACTGCAGCAGTTGGAGATGCTCACCACAAACTTCTCAAGGGCAATTAGGGATGGGGATTAAATGTTGGCCTTGCTAGTGATGCTCACATCTTGTGAATGAATGAAATATAAGTCCTGGATCTAATTTAAGGTGATGACCCCTTGTTCTGGCCTCCCATACAAGTTTCTCTCTATCTACCCTAACAGTTCCTTTAATCATCTTAAACACCACAATTAGATCACCTTTTAATCCCTTCTATACAATTCCATGCAGGGAAACCAATCCTTTGAGTACAAAGTCTGAGTCTCATTAGTTTAATAGAATCATAGAAGTTTACAGCACATAGGAGGCCATTTGGCCCATTATGTCTGTGCCAGCTTTGTACTAGAACAATCCAAAAATAATACCACTCTCTCCCTATAGCCTTCCTCTTGTTCAACTGTTTATCCTGTTTTCCTTTAAAAGATACAATAGTCAACTTTTTCCTCTGGTGTAGTATTCCGGGATCTACCAACTCCCAGCATCGAAACTATTCTCCCAACTTCTCTACTGTGTTTAGTCGTGAGAATTTTAAGTTGATAATCCCTTTTCACTTAATCCTGAAATCAGGGAAAGTAAACTTTCCTTCATCACTTTATGACAGACCTTCAAACCATGTTGCAACTTTGAAAGGTTAGGTTACATTGCCTGGTCAGACAGTAAATTTAGTCGTACCTTGCATTACCCATTTCTGCAATATTTACAGCAGTTCTATTGCATACCATAAAAAAAGGGCTAAGGGTTCATTCCATATGTTTCGACAGGATTTGTTTCATAAAGATTGAATTCTACAGGGTCTGATGAGATTGTTGCACTATGTAAAGATGGCAGTGGCTGAGACATGGAGAAAATTAAATTAAAAACGAATGTTGTTAGCTTGGCTCTGCCAAAGAAACACAATGGAATTTGATTAAGTTAGAAAGCCTTCCCTTGTCAAAATCCAAGCGCAAAGCTGTACATTCTGGATGGCAGGAGCTGTATTTAATATAAAGCAGGTGACTGGAAGACTTTGAAAAGGAGAAACATTCACGAAATACAAACATTCAGTCTCCCACTAAAATGATGTCAGAACTGGATATAGCCAGAACACATGATATCCTGGCTGCTCAAATAGACATCCTGGGCATTCAAGGTGCTGAACAATTATTTTTTGAAAGGAACAACAGGACTATTTTTCTTGTCCTACTATAGCAATATTTCAAAACCATTAAGGAGGCTAAGGGAAGAAATATTACTTTTTAGCACGCAGCTACTGACACATATGTTCAATTCAGTTTCTTTAACAATTAAGTCTTAATTGATACAATGTGCAGGTGTTTCAAGGAGCAGAATACAGCAATCCTTTTCCTGAATATCCACTAAAGAGTTCAGACAACCAACATCGTGCAGTTCAAACTCTTCAAATGTAAAGGCACAAGTGACATTCACTGCATTATATATGAACATATAAAATTGATGGCAGGAGAAGACTCCCTGGTCCAACAAGCCTGCCTCACACTCACGATGGCCGGAGTATCATGTTTCTTCAGCCCCGACCACCATTCCCTACCCAGCTCCTCTCCCTGCTCCCATCCCACCCCAACAGCTATGTAATCTCACAGGTGAGGCAAAGACAATGAGGTGAGTTGCCATTGGTGATTTCCCTACACAATTCTCTGGGCCTTTGGGGGTGTGCGAATGGGAGGCTAATGCTTCCCCACAGCCCGGGACAGAAAATAAAATAGTGAATATTTTCCCAGCTAGCAGTTAACCTCTGGAATGTTTTGCCGGCTTTTGGGCGAATGTGTATCTCTAGGAAGTGTCTAGTTCTGACGTCCAAGCTTCATGAGTGTGGGGCAGGCTTATTGTTCCAGTTGGTCTTTTCTTGTTCGGCTTTTTTGAGTGCTTGTATGCGTCAACCCAGGCCACTTTCTCTGTGATCTACTGCACAGGGGCATTGGCAGAGGCCAAGAGCAAGTAGAGTGTTGACCCTATGGGCAGACAGAATAAAGACCTAAAGAGTAGGAGAAAATAACTTCAAAAACAAACAACTACATGTACGACGACATCAGAGAAAATGTAAAATTTTAGCAGCAGGAAATGCTATGAGGGGCAACAAACGCACTCCTTTTTCATTGCACCAACTGCAAATGAGATTGAATACTTTCAGATAACAACATTTTGGGATGCAATAGATGAGTAATTTGAGGCATGACGTGGTAAGTGCTGCACGCTTGGGAGGAGCAGGTGACTTTGGATCCAAAGTGTTAATTGCATATTAGTTGTGTTTAATTGTGTGCAGGTGGTGGGCATTAACTGGGGATTCACTTGTGCCCCTTAGGGCACTGGGGAGATTGCAGTGCATCATCAACCCAGGAATGTCACTTTAATATGATTCGCTAAGTTTCCTTTCAAGTTTTATTTCCTGATACAGTATATTAGTGGAACCCCTTTTAGAAGGGGAACTTAGTTCCTCCTTATTGACAACCTCTGGTTGGTTCGAAAGAGGTATAAAAGTGTATAAAGATTGGCTCTAGTTCTATCCTTCAACAACTGGCTTTCTGGAATATAACATATGGTTCCCAAAGCTCTCCACCACTGGGGTTTTCCTTGAATCATGTCTAGGTCTGTTGTGCACTGATAGAGATTGATTTCAATGAATAGTCAACATATTCATTATCACTGTATCATGTGATTACCAGGATGGTAGAAGATGAATTAGATGGACCTTGGTCTTTTTTCATCTAGCAATTCTTATTTTCTGCACATCCATCGGTCTCCTCTTAATTACAAAAAACAATTGTTTGGGCTGAATTTTCTGGTAAGGCCTGAAGTCCCATGCTGGGACCAGAAGAGGAAGCTGTAGATGCGCAGGCCAAGGCGGGTGGGATGGGAGGAGAGGGGGGGGGGGGGGGGTGATGCTAAAGTCCACGATTGCGCAGCAGCCAGCCAATTAACTGCCGGGAGGCATCCACTCAGGCCATGGGGGTGGCATGGATTCACACCGTTGGAAGCGCTGGCACCATAGTTAAAGGACTGCCTGCCCTCTGTCAATTCGATCCATCCACAAAGGCAACACATTTTGAAGCCATGAAGAACCAAGCAACACGAGGAATGGCTGAAGGACGATCCAGGGTGGCCCTACAGTTTACTGATGCCTCCCTGCAGGTTCTCCTCCAGGCTGCTTGGGCAAGGAAGGAGGTCCTCTTCCCCCGGGAGTGGAGGAGGAGACCAGCCCAGCAGAGGAAGCAACCCTGGATGGAGATCACAGAGGAAGTCAGTAGCTGTGGGGTCATCCCTTGAGCCTTGCTTTAATGCCGCAAGAGGGTTGATGACCTCATGCGATCTGTCAAGGTGAATGCACCACACATTGCTTACCTTACAGCCTTACAAGTGGCGAGGCATGAATGTGAGATTGGTAGAAAGACCACGCCCACCCAGTCGCTGGCAATGCCCAGGCAGCAGCATTGCATGTCAGAGGCATGTCAGCCTCTCTGTGAAGGCCTGGTCCGTCAGTGTTGACTCCTGTACTGCCTCTTCTGATTGGCCGCTTACAGGAGGCATTCCTGTGACACCGTCATAGACAGTCAGACTGCCACCAGCATAGGTGTTGTTCGAGTCTTTGGTGGGCAACTGACAATAGACATTTATATGCTTTCAGGAAAAGACAGCGTATAGTGCAAAAGAAAGGGTCAAGACAGGTGGTAACATACCTTTTCTGGCCATCCTGATGCTGAAGGAGGAAGAAGCTCTGGAGTTCAGAGGGCTGCATGCCAACCAGCCCATAGCTGATGGTAAGATGGGAGTGGAGCCCCGAGAGAGTGAGTGGCCTAATGGATGGGCACAAGACAACCTCTGATGAACATGAGGCATAGTGTTCACGTGCCCCTCTCGAGTCACATGGAGCTCCACACTGGGAGTGCTGTCAATGATGTAATGGAATGTGCATTGCCCTCAAATCACTCTCATGCAGGTCAAAGACAAGAGCAGCCAGCTGCAGTGACCAGGGAACAGACATCCACCTCTGAGGATGCACTGTTACATCATTCATCCGCACCCTCCACCAACGCAAATACTCTCATGTTAGAGAGTAATCACACACATGAGGAACAGGGTCACAACCTGGTGAGTACACCACAGACGCTCCGGAGCAGCTGACAGAGGCTGTGACAGCCAAGGCTACTGAGAGTCGGAGGACTGTGGGAGGCCAGGGTGATGCTGAGCACAGGCTGATGACATGCCTCTGGAGTTGTTAATGAGGCGGCAGATGCCGGAGCTGCAGCATGAGGTGCGTGAACATCTGGCAGAGCTTCCAGAGCCTATTCACACCCAAACGCAGATGATCGAGGACTCCATCCAGGCCATGAGTGCCGACATGTCTCTGGCGTTTGCACACTTGGTTTCCTCCATGGAGAAAGTGATGACTCTCTTGGACAGCCATATCGAGCAGACCACTCAGCAGATGCCGGAGATGTGCATGGACCTGCATACCATCGCCACCTCCATGGGCTCTGTGGAGCAATAGCTGGGGCGAGAGGGGGAGCGAGGTGCCTGGACTCACCACCATGTTCTTGGACTCCTCAGGTGAACAGGGGGGAGCAATTGTTTCCTGAAAGAATGGAGGAGTGGCTGCCTGATGTATCTGGGGCTCCTCTCAGGGCGCTTCTGATGTGGACTAACTAACTAACTTGCTGGAGTTTTTTGAGGAGGTAACAGAGAGGGTTGATGAGGGCAATGCTGTTGATGTGGTGTACATGGACTTTCAAAAGGCATTTGATACAGTGCCACACAACAGAATTGTGAGCAAATTTGTAGCTCATGGAATAAAAGGGATGGTAGCAACATGGATACAAAATTGGCTGAGTAATAGGAAACAAAGAATAGTGCTTAATGGATGCTTTTAGGGCTGGAGGAAGGTTTGTAGTGGAGTTCCCCAGGGATCAGTGTTGAGACTCTTGCTTTTACTGATATATATTAATGACCTAGACCTTGGTGTACAGGGAACAATTTCAAAGTTTCAGATGATACAAAACTTGGAAGCGTTGTGAACTGTGAGGAGGACAGTGTAGAACTTCAAAAGGACGTAGACAAGTTGGTGGAATGGGCAGACAGGTGGCAGATGAAGTTCAATGCAGAGAAATGTGAAGTGATTCATTTTGGTAGGAAGAACATGGAGAGACAATATAGAATAAAGGGTACAATGCTAAAAGGGGGTGCAGGAGCAGAGGGTCTTAGGTGTATATGTGCATAAGTCATTGAAGGTGGCAGGACAGGTTGAGAGAGCAGTTAATAAAGCATACAGTGTCCTGGGCTTTATTAATAGGGGCATTGAGTACAAGAGCAAGGAAGTTATGTTGAACTTGTATAAGACACTAGTTCGGCCTCAGCTGGAGTATTGTATCCAGTTTTGGGCACCGCAGTTGAGGAAAGATGTGAGGGCATTGGAGAGAGTACAGAAAAGATTTAGTGGTGAGAATGGTGCCAGGGATGAGGAACTTCAGCTATGAAGATAGATTGGAGAAGTTAGGACTGTTTTCCTTGGAGAATAGAAGGAAGAGAGGTGAGTTGATAGAGGTATTCAAAATCATGAGAGTAGATAGAGAGAAACTGTTCCCACTCATGAAAGGATCGAGAACGAGAAGGCACAGATTTAAAATATTTGGTAAGAGAAGCAAAAGTGACATGAGGAAAATCTTTTTCACGCAGCGAGAGGTTAAGGTCTGGAATGTGCTGCCTGAGAACGTGGTGGAGGCAGGTTTAATTGAAGCATTCAAAAGGAATTAGACAGTTATATGAAAAAGAAGAATGTGCAGGATTATGGAGAGAAGGCAGGGGAATGGAACTGAGGGAATTGCTCTTTCGGAGAGCAAGTGCAGACACAATGGGCCAAATGGCCTCCTTCTGCACCGTAACGATTCTGTGATTCTGTGGACAGTGGCTCCTCAGCCTCTCTGTCAGTGATAACTGCGCCTCATGTAGCTACGATGACAGAGGTGGCTCCTGGACTTGTGCAGGAGGCCCTCAATATGCTGGGGCCCTCCAGGCCTCAGGCAGCCAGTGGACAAGCACCAAGGTCATCGAAAGCCACAGAGCACCAAGGTCAGCAGCTGCCTCTACCTCAGCTGACAGCTCAGTGAGAGCACCACATAGGAACACATGTAAGAGATTTAAGAAGACCACCTAGCTGCACTTGGGGTTCACTAGTTTATTTTCTGTTGCTGCATACCAGCTTGCAATCTTTGTGTTTCCCAGTAAATGTGGAATGCTGCAAGCCAAATGGGCCACTGGACCTTTAGCAGTACACTGGCCCCCTCAAAGGGTGTGATAGGAAGGACCACACTATGTGAGGTCAATGATTTCCCCATGTCGCTGTCTAATGTATTACTGGCTGAGGTAAATGGTAAGGACAATTAAGGAAATGGCAACAGGACTGCAGAAGGCTGTAACTTTATTGAAATTGCATGGATCTATCAGTCAGACTCATCTGAAACGTGCCTGTATTAGTGCATCGCGAGCCTCCCTTATGGATATCTCATTGAGCCTTGCCTGCAGTCCCTGGGGTTCTTCGTCATTCAGCACCTGATCAGCATCTTCCTCCATATCCTCATCCTCAGAGCCAGCATCAGACTTCAGCATGTCCTCATTGTTCAAATCCTCTCCTCTCTGTAGTGCCCGGTGTGCAGAGCACAGCAGACTACCACGATACGCGAGACCCTTGCAGAGGCATACTGAAGGGCTCCACCAGATCTATCCAGGCACCTGAACTGTATCTTCAGAAGCCCTATGGCCTGCTCAACGGTCGCTCGAGTTGTCCCGTGGCAGCTGTTGTACTCTCCTCTGCTTGGGTGCCGTACAGGTATCAGTAGCCATGTCTTCAGTGAGTAGCCCTTATCATCCAGTATCCATCATTGAAGGCGTGCGTCATAGCTGCTTCCCGGGAACCTTGGGCGCACCTGAAGGAACCATTTGCGGTGGTCGCAGACCATTTGTACATTGAGTGAGAGGAAGCCCTTCCTGTTGAAGAAGGCTTCTGCCTGGTCTGTGGGAGCTTTGATGGCCACATGCGTGCAGTTGATGACACCCTGCACCTGGAGGAATCCAGCGATGACTCCAAACCCTATGGCCCTCTCAGCTTGACTTTCTGGGTAGGTACAAAAGTGCACGTATTTGTTGATTCTCTTGAACATGGCATTGGTGACCATCTTGATGAAGCAATGAACCGCAGGGAAATACCACAAATATCATCAGAAGATCCCTGGAATGATCCTGAGGTGATGAAATTCAATGCCACGGTGAACTTCAGCACCACAGGTTTTGAGTGGCCACCACTTCCCAAAGGGGTCAGTTCATCCTCCATTGTGGCACACAGCTCTGTGACCGACCGCCTCCCTCGAGAGGCGCAGTCTCAGGCGACACTGCTGCTCTAACATTTGCAGGAAACTCAGCCTCCGATGGTAGACCCTCTCTGCTGGGTGACCTCTTCTGCTCATTGTGTGCCTCTCTGTGTCCTCCTCCTTTGTACCCACTCTGAGACTGAAGCTCCTGGTGGTCCTCAGGATGCTGCTGGGCCACTGCCGGTGGCTGCTGCTTTCTCCCTCTGCAACACTGCTCTTTACTGGAGGTCTCAAGGCCTGAGTGAACGAGGACCATGGCAGATAGCTTCATTCAATTTCTAGGTCCTCTCACCATCTGTTCATACAAATGCTACCCCCGAGGTGGCACTCAAGCGGTATGCCCCTGCTGTGCTGCTCCTGATTACCACTGCTCACACTGTTCCACCTTCCCTGCCAAGGCACGCTATCATTGCCAATAGCTGCCATCTGGAGCCAGCACTGACCTCCTGTTAATCCACTACCTCCTTATACCTGGTGAGGCTTTGAAGCCCTGTTGTTCCCACGCACGCTTCGTAAAATTCAAAGTCCCTGGTAAAATAGCAGTTAATTGCCTATTAAACAGGCTTAATTACCTTCCTGCCACATTTCAGCTTGAGATCCTCCCACGAGCCTAGCTGCCCTTCAGAGTATCTGGTTGTAACATGAAGACGTTGGGCTTCCCTCCCGATGCTTTTCATTGCAATATTATGACTCCCCCTGCCTTCCAGCCTGTTGCCATAAGGCTGGTAAAATCCAGAGCTTTGTCTCTTGAACTCATTTATACTAATGGATCAATTAATACCTCGAACATTCCCAAATAAGATGAGATGCCAGACCCTTTTAAATTAATTTATTCTCAGTCTTCCCTTTCTGCTTTACAGAGATGCTGTTTTCTGGTGGAGAGATTCACAGAATCACAGAATAATACAGTGCAGAAGAGGCCCTTCGGCCCATCGAGACTGCACCGATGCATTAAAACACCTGACCTGTCTACCTAATCCCATTTGCCAGCACTTGGCCCATAGCCTTGAATGTTACGACGTGCCAAGTGCTCATCCAGGTACTTTTTAAAGGATGTGAGGTAACCTGCCTCTACCACCCTCCCAGGCAGGGCATTCCAGACCGTCACCACCCTCTGGGTAAAAAAGTTCTTCCTAAAATCCCCCTTAAACCTCCCGCCCCTCACCTTAAACTTGTGACCCCTCGTAACTGACCCTTCAACGAGGGGAACAGCTGCTCCCGATCTACCCTGTCCATGCCCCTCATAATCTGTACACCTCGATCAGGTCACCCCTCAGTCTTCTCTGCTCCAGTGAAAACAACCCAAGCCTATCCAACCTCTCCATAGCTTAAATGTTCCATCCCAGGCAACATCCTGGTGAATCGCCTCTGCACCCCGTCCAATGCAATCACATCCTTCCTATAATGTGGCGACCAGAATTGCACACAGTACTCCAGCTGTGGCCTTACCAAAGTTCTGTACAACTCCAACATGACCTCCCTGCTTTTGTAATCTACGTCTCGATTGATAAAGGCAAGTGTCCCACATGCCTTTTTCACTACCCTATTAACCTGCTCTTCTGCCTTCAGAGATCTATGGACAAACACGCCAAGGTCACTTTGTTCCTCGGAACTTCCCAGTGTCGGGCCATTCATTGAATACTTCCGTGTCACATTACTCCTTCCAAAGTGTATCACCTCACACTTTTCAGCGTTAAATTCCATCTGCCACTTTTCTGCCCATTTGACCATCCCGTCTATATCTTCCTGTAACCTAAGACACTGCACCTCACTGTTAACCACTCGGCCAATCTTTGTGTCATCCGCGAACTTACTGATCCTACCCCCCACATAGTCATCTATGTCGTTTATATAAATGACAAACAATAGGGGACCCAGCACATATCCCTGTGGTATGCCACTGGACACTGACTTCCAGTCACTAAAACAGCCGTCTGTCATCACTCTCTGTCTCCTACAGCTAAGCCAATTTTGAATCCACCTTATCAACTTAACTTGTATCCCATGTGCATTTGCTTTCTTGACAAGTCTCCATGTGGGACCATGTGGCTTTGCTGAAATCCATGTAAACTACATCAACTGGACTACCCTCATCTACACACCTGTTCACATGCTCAAAAAATTCAATCAAATTTGTTCGGCATGACCTCCCTCTGACAAAGCCATGCTGACTATTCCTAATCAAATTTTGCCTCTCCGAATGGTGATAGATTCTCTCCTTCAGAATTTTCTCCAATAGTTTCTCTACCACTGACATGAGACTCACTGGTCTGTAGTTCCCTGGCTACAACCTTTCTTACATAGTGGGACCACATTAGCTGTTCTCCAGTCCTCTGGCACTTCCCCCGTGGCCAGAGAGGAATTAAAAATTAGGGTCAGAGTCCCTGCAATCTTCACCCTCACCTCCCACAGCATCCTGGGACACAAATCGTCCGGACCTTGAGATTTGTCAACTTTTAAGCCTTCCAAAACCTCCAATACCTTGTCACTCCCAATGACAATTTGCTCAAGAACCTCACAGTCTCTCTCTCTCAGTTCCATATCTACATCCTCTTTCTCTTGGGTGAAGGCAGATGTGAAGTACTCGTTCAACACCCTACCAATGTCCTCTGGCTCCACCCACAAATTTCCCCCTTGGTCCCTAATGGGTCCTACTCTTTCCCTGGTTATCCTCTTCCCATTGATATACTTATAGAATATCTTGGGATTTTCTCTACTTTTACCAGCCAGAGCTTTCTCATATCCCCTCTTTGCTCTCCTAATTGCTTTCTTAAGCTCCATCCTACACTTTCTGTACTCCACTAATGCTTCCATTGATTTGCTCTCCTTGTATTTGCTAAAAGCCTCTCTTTTCCTTCTGATTGCATGGGGAAAGACGATTCCTGGAACAACTATCACCAGACTACCGTGAAAACCCACAATTACTAACCACAAACAGGCAGATGAGAAGTATTTGCTTGTTTGAGGCCCTTGTGGATCGGATTATATTCTAGTACAGCATTCACTGACTCCGTTCATGTTCAGATGTTGTTTTCTCATTGCACGCATGCGGATGTTCTTAATCTGCTAATATCAAACCACACAGTCCTGTTTAACACAATCTGCTGCAAAAGCATTTTGTTTCTTTGAAAAATGAATTCCCTTCTGAAGAACTTACTATAAAAATTAAGGCAAGACAGCACAATTGATAATGAGATCAGGTCACTGCACAAAGTTTAATGGCAAACTTAATTGACTGTCTGGAGAAGGTGCAAAAATGATTTCCAAGGATGATACCAGAAGCGAGAGAAACTATCAGAAAAGTCTAAACAGTCTGAGACTCTTTTCTCTGGAAAAGAGAAGGCTTTATAGAGGTCTTCATAATTATGAAAGGGTTTGACAGGTAGACGCAGGGAAGATGTTTCCACTTGTGGGGAGTCCAAAACTATTGGCCACCGATATAAGATCATCATTAATAAATCCAACAGAGAATTCCCAGAGCAGTTAGAATGTGGAACTTGTTACCCCATGAAGTAGTTGCACTGAATCGCACAGATGCATTTAAGGGAAAGCTAGATAAGTCCATGAGGAAGAAAGGAACAGAAGGATGTGCTGATAGGGTTAGATGAAGTTGGGTGGGAGGAGGCTTGTGTGAAGTGTTACGAGTGTTTCCATTTTTTTGTCACATTTTTTTGAGGACTTGGGTTTTAAAACCAAAAAGGATTCCATAGATGCTGGATGTTGTGTTTTGTTTTTAAAAAGAGGTCATTGGAAGGTCTTCTGGATGTAGTTAATGAAAGAATCAAGGAGTGCTAAAAACAAGCCCTGGCTGGAAGGCACCTGTCTTCAGATAATTACCCAGCAGGGATTTTTTGACTTGGGGAAAGATGTTTACAAAGAAATGACAGATCAACATTCATAGAGGTCAGGAGGCTTGAGTCTTGTGACATTGCTTTTGGTTTCACTTTAGACAGTGAGTTAGGGGTGTGGACAGTGTTAAAAAGACAGTTGGAGAAAACTTGCCAAGGGAGCAAATCCCAACTCAGCTTGCTCCATCTCTTTAAAAAGCCTGCCAACTTTTCCATCTCTTTAAGAAGTCCTGAGAAGCAAATATAAGAAACAGACTGAAACTGTTGCTGCATTTCTCCTGAAAGGGCTGCAAAACTGATCCTCAACATTGATAGAAAAGAACAGTTCTAGGAAGATCCCAGAGACAGCTGTCTACGTGTATTTGGGACGCCAAACCAAACAAAGGACATCTGACATCTTTCCACATCTTCTCCTTTTTCTACAAGAATTAGCAAGGATTTAGCCAAAGCATTTTATTTTGGGTTTTTTGTAATAGAGCTCGAAAGAGAAAATCTCTATTTTTGCGGTTAACTGGTATGTGCGTGTGTGAGGGGCTAAAGTAAAAGGGAACTTTCACATTTCACTCTGTGTGTTAATGCTTTGCTTCATTACTGATTATGTCTTGTTTTATAATAAACTGATAATTTTGTTGTTTATTAAAGAAACCTGGTTGGTGTATTTTATTCTGGGATAGAAATAGAGTATATGATTGACTGTATTGGTAACTGGGAAAACATTTAAATATATGTTGTGACCTGTGGAGAAGTGAAACCAGAAAAACAGTGCACTCCTCCTGCCTCAGTCATAACAGAAGCCGAAACACTGGTGCAGACTAGTTGGGACAAATTACCCATTTCTTTTTAGACTGTTTCTTTCTATCTCCGCTTCTTTCAATGGGTACGGGAGGGAATGGGGAAATAGATCCCACACTTCACACATAACAAAGCTGCTATTATTGAGTACTGGGGGGAGTAGTGGTGTAGTGGTAATGCCACTGCACTAGTGATCCAGAAGCCCAAACTAATGCCCTGGGGGTATGGGTTCAAGTCTCACCATCACAGCATCTGGTGGAATTTAAATTTAATTAATAAATTCAATTTTAAAAAAAATCTGGAATTGAAAACTAGTTTCAGTAATAGTGCCATGAAACTATCATCGATTGTGGTAAAAAAGAAACAACTGGTTCCTAATGTCCTTTAGGGAAGGAAATTTGCTGTCCTTACCTGGTCTGGCCTACATGTGACTCCACACCCACAGCAATGTGGCTGACTCTTATCTGCCCTGCGAAATGGCCTAGCAAGCCACTCAGTTCAAGGGCAATTAGGGATGGGCAACAAATGCCAGCAACGCCCACATCCCATGAAAGAATAAATTAAAAAAAATAACAGGCACATGGAAACCTATGTTGTAAATCGCTTGTAAGGAAACCTTAGGAAAATGAACATTTTTTTTTGGTGTTTCAACATAATTAGGGAACAACATCTGTTTTCATTGCAAAGTAGAGAAGCCAAGACATGATCCAAGTTTTTAATATAATGAAAGGAATCAACAGGTGGATTAACAGAGGCACTCTCTGCCAGAGCAGGAAAGAGAAGGACAGGATAAGATTGTACAGTAAGGGAGCCACAAGCTCAATGCTATTTATGAAGTTTACTGCTTAATGTTCAGTTAGGCACTTATGGAACAGATTGTGTCCAAGTAGGGCACATGGTGACTCAGTTCGTGCATTAGCAAAGGACATTTGTAATTCAGTAGAAAGTAGAGGAAAACGAGCTTGGCATTGAGGTTGGAGGTTGATGATATGCGTGGGTGATGGTCATAGGCTAAACGCTCTTTTTTCACTCCGACTTTGCTTTGGTTCGCAATGCAGAAAGATAGGTTTCTATACATTGGGCTGCATTTTAAAGCCCCTCCGTTACCAGGAACGGTGGCGAAGGGGCAATTAAGATTGCAACGGAGGAGGCCCGCCACTGGCCTCAATGCCGGCAGGCCCTGTACCGATCTCGGCGGCAGTGTCGAGGCCTCCTGGCGGCCGCCCTGCCGCTTGGCGACGGGGCGCTCATTACAATATGTAAATGGCCACTTACCTCTAATGAATATGCAGGCTGCAGCAATTCTGCCAGCAGGTTGGTATATTCATTTGGGAGCCTGGCACTGCCATGCCTTTAAATTCCCATCCCGTGGGGAGGGGGGAGGAGGAACTTTTCTCGGTGTGGGAGGGGTGGAGCAGGGTCAAATTCCATGGATTGGTTGGGGGGTGATGGGAAGGGGTAAAGGACAAAAGGTCTGAACGTTGAGGTGGGGGGGAAAGGTCATTTAATGACGGCAGGTATTCCGGGGGGCGGAAAGGACTGAAATGAAGTTTAATGCCAATAGGTAGGAGAGGGCATGGGAAGACTTATCCATTAATTTTTTAAACTTTACAGTAACTGGCCCTTTAAAAATTTAAATGATCAGTTAGGGTTGTAAGCCCTTTAAAAATGGTGCTGACACCAGTGCTTTGGCGCTGGACGCTGTTGCTGGCGACGGCTCACCTGCCCTCTCCACGTTTTCGGAAGGGGGTAGGGGGGGCAGCCACCCTGGCCATGATAATAAGCTGCCGCGTTTGGAATCACGGCAGCTCCGTGAGGTGGGCCCCGTGCATGTGGGCCGCAATCTTTTGCGCTTGACGCCTATTTTGGCGTTGGGCTCTTAAAATGCAGCCCATTAAGTTACATAGTTCTTCTGTGGTGCATGGAAAGACAAGTGTGTGAATGTGAAGTGAGGGACCAGCCAGAAATGGTGTTGACATGTCTCTCACTATTTCTATTTCTTGGCTTTCCGCTGATATCTAACTTCCACAATTACCTGGGGTATGCTTCCTCCCATTCCGTATCTTGTAAAAAGTATGCTGTTCTCCCATGTTTTGCTGTCTCCATTGAATCTACTTTGATGACTCTACCTTCTGAAATGTCCTCCTTTTTCCTCAGCTGAGGATTTCCCCTCTGTTATAGCCAACAAGGCCCTTGTCAGGGTCTATCCCATTTTCCCAAGTTTCAACATTGACTCCCATCTCCTTGCTCTCAAAACTGTGACAGAATTCCACTGGTCATCTCCTTCAATCCCACCAGCCACTGGTCATCTTCTGACATTTGCCTCATCTACAGCAAGATTACACCACCAAACATACCTTCCACTCCCCTCTTCTCTCTGTTTTTCAGAGTGACCATTCCCTTTGTAACACCCTGAATTACTCACCCCTACCTAAATTTGCTTCTCCCTGGCACCTTCCTGTATAAACACAGAAGATGCAATGCCTGCCCATTCACCTTCTCCAACACAGTTGTCCGGGGTCCCAAACACTCCTTCCACGCAAGGCAGTAATTTAGGTGTCCTTCCTCTTATCTGGTCTACTATATTCACTGCTCATGGTACAGTCTTCTCTACAACAGAAAGGCCATAGGCATATTAGGTAGCTGCACTATCAAACATCTTCATTCTGTCCACAAGTGCAACACCAAACCACCTGTGGCTTACCTTCCCTCCCCTCCCCTCCCATTCCCTCTCAGCCATTGGCCTTGTACACTGTTCCGTTGAAACTCAACACAAGATTCAGGAACAACATCTTGTCTTTCTCCTAGGCACCCTGCAACTCTCTGATCTGAATAGCGATTTTAGTAACTTCCAACTTTAGCTATATCCTTATTTTCACAACTGACCCCTAGATCTTCCACTTTGTCCATCTCTCCTATTATTAAATACTATTCCATATCCCGAGACAAGGAAGCCAAAGAAGAAGAAGAAGAAGATTCCATATCTAGTAATGGAAGTAATTATATATACCTTGCTGATTTTCTCCTCTTTCCTCCAAATACAAGAATTTCGAAATGTAAGAACCTAAAGGAGTAACTATTAGAAGGTGCAAGAAACAAAAGTTTTTGAAAACATCTTTAAGATATTCTTCACTTAGAAATTGGTGTTCACAGGCCATTGGACCATTTGTAGTAGACAATCATTCAATGGTACAAGAATGAAGCCATATGAGGTATCACAGGTTTGGAGCAGGCAGGATTCTGGTGGGTAATGGCTTGAGAAACCCATCACCTGGTAGGCATTTCTCCCTCTTTATAGCTGAACAGCACTCTATACAGATTTGAGTAAAAAGAGTAAAGGGTTTCAGCCACGACCAGAATAGACTGGGATAAAAACAAGAAATGCTGGAAATACTCAGCAGGTCTGGCAGCATCTGTGGAGAGAGAAGCAGAGTTAACGTTTCAGTTCTGAAGAAGAGTCACTGACCTGAAACGTTAACTCTGCTTCTCTCTCCACAGATGCTGCCAGAACGGCTGAGTATTTCCAGCATTTCTTGTTTTTATTTCAGATTTCCGGCATTTGTAGCATTTTGCTTTTATCAGAATAGACGGGGCTTTGGGCTCAGACTCCATGACAATTACATCAGTAATTGCGGCACAGTGGCGCAGTGGTTAGCACCGCAGCCTCACAGCTCCAGGGACCCGGGTTCGATTCCGGGTACTGCCTGTGTGGAGTTTGCAAGTTCTCCCTGTGTCTGCGTGGGTTTTCTCCGGGTGCTCCGGTTTCCTCCCACAAGCCAAAAGACTTGCAGGTTGATAGGTAAATTGGCCATTATAAATTGTCACTAGTATAGGTAGGTGGTAGGGAAATATAGGGACAGGTGGGGATGTTTGGTAGGAATATGGGATTAGTGTAGGATTAGTATAAATGGGTGGTTGATGTTCGGCACAGACTCGGTGGGCCGAAGGGCCTGTTTCAGTGCTGTATCTCTAATCTAAATCTAATCTAAAATATAATGCTATCCCAAATGCCAAAAAAAAGCTGAAAAACAATGGATAGACACTATCCACTAAAGTTACACGTCAGCTAAAAATGTGCACTAGCATGAGCTGTGCACTTAATATAGGAACCTGCTTGAGCCTGATCTGCCAATTTATTAGATCATGGCTGATAGATACTTCAATCTAGCACTGAAATCAATGAAAGCTCTTCAGCGAGTGGAAGTTGACAGATGTAAATGATGTGACACCAGGTGCATGTTATTGTATCCAGGGATTAAGCCTTGTGTAAAGCAATGTTATCAATAGGTTTTACATCAAGAAAAGTCAGCTAGCGTTGCTTGGACGAGATAAAAAGCCAAGCAAGAGCTGGATTCCTGGCAGGTGAAGTGGGAGTGGGGACAGAGAGTAAGGGCAGCCAAGGATATTCCGTGAGAGGGGAACAGAATGGGAGTAGGAGTGCAGGTGACCAGAAAACTCCCTGGGAGAGGAGCGGGAGTGTCCAGAGGAGTGGAGTGTAAGTAAGGGTGGCCAAAAGCAGAGCAGGAGATCCAGTGGCCAGAGAGACTATTTCCTCATTTGCCTTGTGGCAAGTTGTCTAGGTAAAGCAGGTCAATTTAACTTAATGCAGAAGAACCCTTGGTTCACTATTGAGAATTTACCTGTAACCTTCTGACTGAAGCATTATATTGAAACAGAAAAAAGATAGAAAGACAGAAAGAAAGACAGAAAAAAAGGACTTGCATGTTTTGGCGCCTTTCATAAACTTAGAATGTTCCAAAGTGCTTTACAGCCAACAAAATACTTTTGAAGAGAAACAACAGATGAAACAAGGCACAGCAATGTTAGCCAAGTGGAATAAATCAACTGGCTTGAACAGAGTTGGCTCTTTAACATGAAAGAAAAAGCACACACTAGGAAGTGCATTTCAAATGTTAACTTAAAAGTGTTTGAAGAATAATTTGAGCTATTTGAGTTTAAAGAGGGGGTACGTTTATGTTAATCAGTATGCTCTTGAACTTAACATGGACTACATTTAAAATTGATAGTGTAGCAGTGACATCATGAGTGCCTTATACAATTATCGAGCAGTATGGCAATTGGTTGACTTTTTGGCCTTTGAAGTGGGAGCAGGAGCCGGGACTTGGGAGTGAATCTTAGTGTATACTGTCATGTGAGTTTATCATTATCTTGGGCAGTCACATCTTCAGCAACCAAACCTGATGAATGTGTGTTAAAATGTATGAAATAGTAAGGTTGCATGCAACAATAGGCTAATGAAGTGAAAATGTCACAATTAACCAGAGTATTTAACAGTGACAAAGGAATTTGGATTCTGAAGCAAGACTGAATTTCAGCATTGTGTACTTCAGTGCTCCTCCATTCTCTAATCCATTCTATAATACATTCATTGGACAAAGAGGCAGCAGACAACACACATAGAGCTCAGACAACTTACCCAGCAACAACTATGAAAAAGTCGAGACGGTTCCAAGTGTCACCTAGATAACATTTCGGGCCAAAGATGCCCAGCGCAATCATCTTGGCAATCATCTCCACAGCGAAGAATGCAAAGATGAAATCATCAAAACCCTGAAAGACAGAATTACCAGTCAGTATGTCATACATGAGTGGATCCTGAGCAGGAGCATTAGGCTGATGCTAGCAGCTGCTATAAAGAACTGACATTTATGGAACTGGATCTCAGAAAACCTGTCAGGGCGCAACCCAAAAAAAAAAAACCCACAGAAAACAAAGTTATTTATGCTGTTAGGTGATGGCGCCAGTGTCAGCTATTCAGCCTCGAATCAGACTCATCTCCACTTATGATTCCTCTCCTTCACTGTGAGCTCTGAATTAAACATTAAAGATGCAGGCAATTTTTGTCTAGTGAGCAGCTTGCTTGTAACAAAGTATAGCCACAGTGAAAAGAGATTTTGATACTACTATTGCACAAACTCCTGAATATCGACAGATAGTATGAAAAGTTGGAATATCTGAGTGCAGCACTGCAGGAGGATAGGAAAGGAGTAGGGCATTCAACCCTTGAGCCTGTTCCAGAAATCAATACGATCACGGCTGATCTGTATCGTAACACTTACAGCCCGCCTTGGCTCCATAATCCTTAATTCCCTTTCCAAACAATGATCTATAAATCTCAGTTTTGACAATTTCAGCTTGCCCCCAGGCTCAGCAGGATTTGGTGGGAGAGAATTTCAGGCGGGTGAAAATCAGCGGGGGGTAAATCAGGCAGGGGAGTAAATTATATGGGGAGTAAATTGGGACGTGGTGTATATTAGACAGGGTACAAATCAGGTAGGTGTAAATCAGGACGATGTAAATCAAGACAGGGTGTAAATTGGTCAAAAGCAAATCAGATTGGATGTTAATAGGGATGGGGCACAAATCAGACTGGGTGTAAATCGGACTGGGTGTAACTCGGACTGGCAGGAAATCGGACTAGGTGTAAATCGGACTGAGTGTAAATCGACTGGGTGTAAATCAGACGGAATGTAAATCGGACTGGGTGTAAATCGGTCTGAGTGTAAATCGACTGGGTGTAAATCAGACTGCGTGTAAATCAGACTGGGTGTAAATCGGACTGGGTGCAAATCGGACGGGGTGTAAATCGGACTGGGTGCAAATCGGACGGGGTGTAAATCGGACTGGGTGTAAATCGGTCTGAGTGTAAATCGACTGGGTGTAAATCAGACTGCGTGTAAATCGGACTGAGTGTAAATCGACTGGGTGTAAATCAGACGGAATGTAAATCGGACTGGGTGTAAATCGGTCTGAGTGTAAATCGACTGGGTGTAAATCAGACTGCGTGTAAATCAGACTGGGTGTAAATCGGACTGGGTGCAAATCGGACGGGGTGTAAATCGGACTGGGTGCAAATCGGACGGGGTGTAAATCGGACTGGGTGTAAATCGGACTGGGGGTAAATCGGACTGGGGGTAAATCGGACGGGGTGAAAATCGGACGGGGTGCAAATCGGACGGGGTGTAAATCGGACTGGGTGTAAATCGGACTGAGTGTAAATCGGACTGGGGGTAAATCGGACGGGGTGTAAATTGGACGGGGTGTAAATCGGACTGGGTGTAAATTGGACTGAGTGTAAATCGGACGGGTTGTAACTCGGACTGGGTGTAAATCTGACGGGGTGCAAAATGGACTGGGTGTAAATCGGACGGGTTGTAAATTGGACTGGATGTAAATCGGATGGGTGTAAATCGGACTGGGTGTAAATTGGACGGGTTGTAAATTGGACGGGTTGTAAATTGGACTGGATGTAAATCGGATGGGTGTAAATCGGACTGGATGTAAATCGGATGGGTGTAAATTGGACTGAGTGTAAATCGGACGGGTTGTAACTCGGACTGGGTGTAAATCTGACGGGGTGCAAAATGGACTGGGTGTAAATCGGACGGGTTGTAAATTGGACTGGATGTAAATCGGATGGGTGTAAATCGGACTGGGTGTAAATTGGACGGGTTGTAAATTGGACGGGTTGTAAATTGGACTGGATGTAAATCGGACTGGGTGTAAATTGGACGGGTTGTAACTCGGACTGGGTGTAAATCTGACGGGGTGCAAAATGGACTGGGTGTAAATCGGACGGGGTGTAAATCGGACGGGTTGTAAATTGGACTGGGCGTAAATCGGACTGGGTGTAAATTGGACGGGTTGTAACTCGGACTGGGTGTAAATCTGACGGGGTGCAAAATGGACTGGGTGTAAATCGGACGGGGTGTAAATCGGATGGGTTGTAAATCGGACGGGTTGTAAATCGGACTGGGTGTAAATCGGACTCGGTGCAAATCGGACGGGGTGTAAATCGGACTGGATGTAAATCGGAATGGGTGTAAATCGGACTGGGTGCAAATCCGACTGGGTGTAAATCGGACTGGGTGTAAATCCGAATGGGTGTAAATCGGACTGGGTGTAAATCGGACGGGGAGTAAATCGGACGGGGTGCAAATCGGACTGGGTGTAAATCGGACTGGGTGTAAATCGGAATGGGTGTAAATTGGACTGGGTGTAAATCGGACGGGGAGTAAATCGGACTGGGTGTAAATCGGAATGGGTGCAAATCGGACTGGGTGTAAATCGGAATGGGTGCAAATCGGACTGGGTGTAAATCGGACTGGGTGTAAATCGGACTGGGTGTAAATTGGACGGGTTGTAAATCGGACGGGGAGTAAATCGGACGGGGAGTAAATCGGACTGGGTGTAAATCTGACTGGGTGTAAATCGGACTGGGTGTAAATCGGAATGGGTGCAAATCGGACTGGGTGTAAATCGGACTGGGTGTAAATCGGACTGGGTGTAAATTGGACGGGTTGTAAATTGGACGGGTTGTAAATTGGACTGGGTGTAAATCGGACTGGGTGTAAATTGGACGGGTTGTAAATTGGACTGGGCGTAAATCGGACTGGGTGTAAATTGGACGGGGAGTAAATCGGACGGGGTGTAAATCGGACGGGTTGTAAATTGGACTGGGCGTAAATCGGACTGGGTGTAAATTGGACGGGGAGTAAATCGGACTGGATGTAAATCGGACTGGGTGTAAATCGGACGGGGAGTAAATCGGACTGGATGTAAATCGGACGGGGAGTAAATCGGACGGGGTGTAAATCGGACTGGGTGTAAATCGGACTGGGTGTAATTCGGACTCGGTGCAAATCGGACGGGGTGTAAATCGGACTGGATGTAAATCGGACTGGATGTAAATCGGACTGGGTGTAAATCGGACTGGGTGTAAATCCGAATGGGTGTAAATCGGACTGGGTGTAAATAGGACGGGGAGTAAATCGGAATGGGTGTAAATCGGAATGGGTGTAAATTGGACTGGATGTAAATCGGACGGGGAGTAAATCGGACGGGGTGCAAATCGGACTGGGTGTAAATCGGACTGGGTGTAAATCGGAATGGGTGTAAATTGGACTGGGTGTAAATCGGAATGGGTGTAAATTGGACTGGGTGTAAATCGGACTGGGTGTAAATTGGACTGGATGTAAATCGGACGGGGAGTAAATCGGACGGGGTGCAAATCGGACTGGGTGTAAATCGGACTGGGTGTAAATCGGAATGGGTGTAAATTGGACTGGGTGTAAATCGGAATGGGTGTAAATTGGACTGGGTGTAAATCGGAATGGGTGTAAATTGGACTGGGTGTAAATCGGACTGGGTGTAAATTGGACTGGATGTAAATCGGACGGGGAGTAAATCGGACGGGGTGCAAATCGGACTGGGTGTAAATCGGACTGGGTGTAAATCGGAATGGGTGTAAATTGGACTGGGTGTAAATCGGAATGGGTGTAAATTGGACTGGGTGTAAATCGGACTGGGTGTAAATTGGACTGGATGTAAATCGGACGGGGAGTAAATCGGACGGGGTGCAAATCGGACTGGGTGTAAATCGGACTGGGTGTAAATCGGAATGGGTGTAAATTGGACTGGGTGTAAATCGGAATGGGTGTAAATTGGACTGGATGTAAATCGGACTGGGTGCAAAATGGACTGGATGTAAATTGGACGGGTTGTAAATTGGACGGGTTGTAACTCGGACTGGGTGTAAATCGGACTGGGTGTAAATCTGACGGGGTGCAAAATGGACTGGGTGTAAATCGGACGGGGTGTAAATCGGATGGGTTGTAAATTGGACTGGATGTAAATCGGACTGGGTGTAAATCGGAATGGGTGTAAATCGGAATGGGTGTAAATCGGAATGGGTGTAAATCTGACGGGGTGCAAAATGGACTGGGTGTAAATCGGACGGGGTGTAAATCGGACGGGTTGTAAATTGGACTGGGCGTAAATCGGACTGGGTGTAAATTGGACGGGGAGTAAATCGGACTGGATGTAAATCGGACTGGGTGTAAATCGGACGGGGAGTAAATCGGACTGGATGTAAATCGGACGGGGAGTAAATCGGACGGGGTGTAAATCGGACTGGGTGTAAATCGGACTGGGTGTAATTCGGAATGGGTGTAAATCGGAATGGATGTAAATCGGAATGGGTGTAAATCGGAATGGGTGTAAATCTGACGGGGTGCAAAATGGACTGGGTGTAAATCGGACGGGGTGTAAATCGGACGGGTTGTAAATTGGACTGGGCGTAAATCGGACTGGGTGTAAATTGGACGGGGAGTAAATCGGACTGGATGTAAATCGGAATGGGTGTAAATCGGAATGGATGTAAATCGGAATGGGTGTAAATCGGAATGGGTGTAAATCTGACGGGGTGCAAAATGGACTGGGTGTAAATCGGACGGGGTGTAAATCGGACGGGTTGTAAATTGGACTGGGCGTAAATCGGACTGGGTGTAAATTGGACGGGGAGTAAATCGGACTGGATGTAAATCGGACTGGGTGTAAATCGGACGGGGAGTAAATCGGACTGGATGTAAATCGGACGGGGAGTAAATCGGACGGGGTGTAAATCGGACTGGGTGTAAATCGGACTGGGTGTAATTCGGACTCGGTGCAAATCGGACGGGGTGTAAATCGGAATGGGTGTAAATCGGAATGGGTGTAAATCGGAATGGGTGCAAATCGGAATGGATGTAAATCGGAATGGGTGTAAATCGGAATGGGTGTAAATCGGAATGGGTGTAAATCGGAATGGATGTAAATCGGAATGGGTGTAAATCGGAATGGATGTAAATCGGACTGGATGTAAATCGGACTGGGTGTAAATCGGAATGGGTGTAAATCGGAATGGGTGTAAATCGGAATGGATGTAAATCGGACTGGATGTAAATCGGACTGGGTGTAAATCGGAATGGGTGTAAATCGGAATGGGTGTAAATCGGAATGGGTGTAAATCGGAATGGATGTAAATCGGAATGGGTGTAAATCGGAATGGGTGTAAATCGGAATGGGTGTAAATCGGAATGGATGTAAATCGGAATGGGTGTAAATCGGAATGGATGTAAATCGGAATGGGTGTAAATCGGAATGGGTGTAAATCGGAATGGATGTAAATCGGAATGGGTGTAAATCGGAATGGGTGTAAATCGGAATGGATGTAAATCGGAATGGGTGTAAATCGGAATGGGTGTAAATCGGAATGGATGTAAATCGGAATGGGTGTAAATCGGAATGGGTGTAAATCGGAATGGATGTAAATCGGAATGGATGTAAATCGGAATGGGTGTAAATCGGAATGGATGTAAATCGGAATGGGTGTAAATCGGAATGGGTGTAAATCGGAATGGATGTAAATCGGAATGGGTGTAAATCGGAATGGGTGTAAATCGGAATGGGTGTAAATCGGAATGGATGTAAATCGGAATGGGTGTAAATCGGAATGGGTGTAAATCGGAATGGATGTAAATCGGAATGGGTGTAAATCGGAATGGGTGTAAATCGGAATGGATGTAAATCGGAATGGGTGTAAATCGGAATGGATGTAAATCGGAATGGGTGTAAATCGGAATGGATGTAAATCGGACTGGATGTAAATCGGACTGGATGTAAATCGGAATGGATGTAAATCGGAATGGGTGTAAATCGGAATGGGTGTAAATCGGAATGGATGTAAATCGGACTGGATGTAAATCGGAATGGATGTAAATCGGAATGGGTGTAAATCGGAATGGGTATAAATCGGAATGGGTGTAAATCGGAATGGATGTAAATCGGAATGGGTGTAAATCGGAATGGGTGTAAATCGGAATGGATGTAAATCGGAATGGATGTAAATCGGACTGGATGTAAATCGGACTGGATGTAAATCGGAATGGATGTAAATCGGAATGGGTGTAAATCGGAATGGATGTAAATCGGAATGGGTGTAAATCGGAATGGGTGTAAATCGGAATGGATGTAAATCGGAATGGGTGTAAATCGGAATGGGTGTAAATCGGAATGGATGTAAATCGGAATGGGTGTAAATCGGAATGGGTGTAAATCGGAATGGATGTAAATCGGAATGGGTGTAAATCGGAATGGGTGTAAATCGGAATGGATGTAAATCGGAATGGGTGTAAATCGGAATGGGTGTAAATCGGAATGGATGTAAATCGGAATGGGTGTAAATCGGAATGGGTGTAAATCGGAATGGATGTAAATCGGAATGGGTGTAAATCGGAATGGATGTAAATCGGAATGGATGTAAATCGGACTGGGTGTAAATTGGACTGGATGTAAATCGGACTGGGTGTAAATCGGAATGGGTGTAAATCGGAATGGGTGTAAATCGGAATGGGTGTAAATCGGAATGGATGTAAATCGGAATGGGTGTAAATCGGAATGGGTGTAAATCGGAATGGATGTAAATCGGAATGGGTGTAAATCGGAATGGGTGTAAATCGGAATGGATGTAAATCGGAATGGGTGTAAATCGGAATGGATGTAAATCGGAATGGATGTAAATCGGAATGGGTGTAAATCGGAATGGATGTAAATCGGAATGGGTGTAAATCGGACTGGGTGTAAATCGGACTGGGTGTAATTCGGACTCGGTGCAAATCGGACTGGTTGTAAATCGGAATGGGTGTAAATCGGACGGGGTGTAAATCGGACTGGGTGTAAATCGGAATGGGTGTAAATCGGACTGGATGTAAATCGGACTGGGTGTAATTCGGACTGGGTGTAAATCGGACTGGGTGTAATTCGGACTCGGTGCAAATCGGACTGGATGTAAATCGGAATGGGTGTAAATCGGACGGGGTGTAAATCGGACTGGGTGTAAATCGGAATGGGTGTAAATCGGACGGGGTGTAAATCGGACTGGATGTAAATCGGAATGGGTGTAAATCGGACTGGGTGTAAATCGGACGGGGTGCGAATCGGACTGGGTGTAAATCGGACTGGATGTAAATCGGACTGGATGTAAATCGGAATGGGTGTAAATCGGACTGGGTGTAAATCGGACTGGGTGTAATTCGGACTCGGTGCAAATCGGACTGGGTGTAAATCGGAATGGGTGTAAATCGGACTGGGTGTAAATCGGACGGGGTGCGAATCGGACTGGGTGTAAATCGGACTGGATGTAAATCGGACTGGATGTAAATCGGAATGGGTGTAAATCGGAATGGGTGTAAATCGGACGGGGTGTAAATCGGACTGGGTGTAAATCGGAATGGATGTAAATCGGAATGGGTGTAAATCGGACTGGGTGTAAATCGGAATGGGTGTAAATCGGACGGGGTGTAAATCGGACTGGGTGTAAATCGGACTGGGTGTAAATCGGACGGGGAGTAAATCGGACGGGGTGCAAATCGGACTGGGTGTAAATCGGACTGGATGTAAATCGGAATGGGTGTAAATCGGACTGGGTGTAAATCGGACTGGATGTAAATCGGAATGGGAGTAAATCGGACGGGGTGCAAATCGGACTGGGTGTAAATCGGACTGGATGTAAATCGGAATGGGAGTAAATCGGACGGGGTGCAAATCGGACTGGGTGTAAATTGGACTGGATGTAAATCGGAATGGGTGTAAATCGGACTGGGTGTAAATCGGACGGGGAGTAAATCGGACGGGGTGCAAATCGGAATGGGTGTAAATCGGACTGGGTGTAATTCGGACGGGGAGTAAATCGGACTGGGTGTAAATCGGACTGGGTGTAAATTGGACTGGATGTAAATCGGAATGGGTGTAAATCGGACTGGGTGTAAATCGGACGGGGAGTAAATCGGACTGGATGTAAATCGGACGGGGTGTAAATCGGACTGGATGTAAATCGGACGGGGTGTAAATCGGACGGGGAGTAAATCGGACTGGATGTAAATCGGAATGGATGTAAATCGGACTGGGTGTAATTCGGACTCGGTGCAAATCGGACTGGATGTAAATCGGAATGGGTGTAAATCGGACGGGGTGTAAATCGGACGGGGTGTAAATCGGACGGGGTGTAAATCGGACGGGGAGTAAATCGGACTGGATGTAAATCGGAATGGGTGTAAATCGGACTGGATGTAAATCGGACGGGGTGTAAATCGGACGGGGAGTAAATCGGACTGGATGTAAATCGGAATGGGTGTAAATCGGACTGGATGTAAATCGGACGGGGTGTAAATCGGACGGGGAGTAAATCGGACTGGATGTAAATCGGACTGGGTGTAAATCGGACTGGATGTAAATCGGACGGGGTGTAAATCGGACGGGGAGTAAATCGGACTGGATGTAAATCGGAATGGATGTAAATCGGACGGGGTGTAAATCGGACGGGGCGTAAATCGGACTGGATGTAAATCGGACTGGATGTAAATCGGACGGGGTGTAAATCGGACTGGATGTAAATCGGACTGGATGTAAATTGGACTGGGTGTAAATCGGACTGGATGTAAATCGGACGGGGTGTAAATCGGACTGGATGTAAATCGGACGGGGTGTAAATCGGACGGGGAGTAAATCGGACTGGATGTAAATCGGACTGGGTGTAAATCGGACTGGATGTAAATCGGAATGGGTGTAAATCGGACGGGGTGTAAATCGGACTGGGTGTAAATCGGACTGGGTGTAAATCGGACGGGGAGTAAATCGGACGGGGTGCAAATCGGACTGGGTGTAAATCGGACGGGGAGTAAATCGGACGGGGTGCAAATCGGAATGGGTGTAAATTGGACTGGGTGTAAATCGGAATGGGTGTAAATTGGACTGGGTGTAAATCGGACGGGGAGTAAATCGGACGGGGTGCAAATCGGACTGGGTGTAAATCGGACTGGGTGTAAATCGGAATGGATGTAAATTGGACTGGATGTAAATCGGAATGGGTGTAAATCGGACGGGGTGTAAATCGGACTGGATGTAAATCGGACGGGGTGTAAATCGGACGGGGAGTAAATCGGACGGGGTGCAAATCGGACTGGGTGTAAATCGGACTGGGTGTAAATCGGAATGGGTGTAAATTGGACTGGGTGTAAATCGGACGGGGAGTAAATCGGACGGGGTGCAAATCGGACTGGGTGTAAATCGGACGGGGAGTAAATCAGACTGGATGTAAATCGGACGGGGTGTAATTCGGACTGGGTGTAAATCGGAATGGGTGTAAATTGGACTGGGTGCAAATCGGAATGGGTGTAAATTGGACTGGGTGCAAATCGGAATGGGTGTAAATCGGAATGGGTGTAAATTGGACTGGGTGCAAATCGGAATGGGTGTAAATTGGACTGGGTGCAAATCGGAATGGGTGTAAATCGGAATGGGTGTAAATTGGACTGGGTGTAAATCGGAATGGATGTAAATCGGACTGGGTGTAATTCGGACTGGGTGTAAATCGGAATGGGTGTAAATTGGACTGGGTGTAAATCGGACGGGGTGTAAATCGGACTGGGTGTAAATCGGAATGGGTGTAAATTGGACTGGGTGTAAATCGGAATGGATGTAAATCGGACTGGGTGTAAATCGGACTCGGTGCAAATCGGACGGGGTGTAAATCGGAATGGGTGTAAATTGGACTGGGTGTAAATCGGAATGGATGTAAATCGGAATGGGTGTAAATCGGACTGGGTGCAAATCCGACTGGGTGTAAATCGGACTGGGTGTAAATCCGAATGGGTGTAAATCGGACTGGGTGTAAATCGGACGGGGAGTAAATCGGACGGGGTGCAAATCGGACTGGGTGTAAATCCGAATGGGTGTAAATCGGACTGGGTGTAAATCGGACTGGGTGTAAATCGGAATGGGTGTAAATTGGACTGGGTGTAAATCGGAATGGGTGTAAATCGGAATGGGAGTAAATCGGACGGGGTGCAAATCGGACTGGGTGTAAATCGGACTGGGTGTAAATCGGAATGGGTGTAAATTGGACTGGGTGTAAATCGGAATGGGTGTAAATTGGACTGGGTGTAAATCGGAATGGGTGTAAATTGGACTGGATGTAAATCGGAATGGGTGTAAATTGGACTGGGTGTAAATCGGAATGGGTGTAAATTGGACTGGGTGTAAATCGGACTGGGTGTAAATTGGACTGGATGTAAATCGGAATGGGTGTAAATTGGACTGGATGTAAATCGGAATGGGTGTAAATTGGACTGGGTGTAAATCGGAATGGGTGTAAATTGGACTGGATGTAAATCGGAATGGGTGTAAATTGGACTGGGTGTAAATCGGACTGGGTGTAAATTGGACTGGGTGTAAATTGGACGGGGTGTAAATCGGAATGGGTGTAAATTGGACTGGATGTAAATCGGAATGGGTGTAAATTGGACTGGGTGTAAATCGGAATGGGTGTAAATTGGACTGGATGTAAATCGGAATGGGTGTAAATTGGACTGGGTGTAAATCGGAATGGGTGTAAATTGGACTGGGTGTAAATCGGACTGGGTGTAAATTGGACTGGATGTAAATCGGAATGGGTGTAAATTGGACTGGATGTAAATCGGAATGGGTGTAAATTGGACTGGGTGTAAATCGGAATGGGTGTAAATTGGACTGGATGTAAATCGGAATGGGTGTAAATTGGACTGGGTGTAAATCGGACTGGGTGTAAATTGGACTGGGTGTAAATCGGACTGGGTGTAAATTGGACTGGGTGTAAATCGGAATGGGTGTAAATTGGACTGGATGTAAATCGGAATGGATGTAAATTGGACTGGGTGTAAATCGGACTGGGTGTAAATTGGACTGGGTGTAAATCGGACTGGGTGTAAATTGGACTGGGTGTAAATCGGACTGGGTGTAAATTGGACTGGGTGTAAATCGGACTGGATGTAAATCGGAATGGATGTAAATCGGACTGAGTGTAAATCGGACTGGGTGTAAATTGGACTGGGTGTAAATCGGACTGAGTGGAAATCGGACTGGGTGTAAATTGGACTGGGTGTAAATTGGACTGGGTGTAAATCGGACTGGGTGTAAATTGGACTGGGTGTAAATCGGAATGGATGTAAATCGGAATGGATGTAAATCGGACTGAGTGTAAATCGGACTGGGTGTAAATTGGACTGGGTGTAAATCGGACTGGGTGTAAATTGGACTGGGTGTAAATCGGACTGGGTGTAAATCGGAATGGGTGTAAATTGGACTGGATGTAAATCGGAATGGATGTAAATCGGACTGAGTGTAAATCGGACTGGGTGTAAATTGGACTGGGTGTAAATCGGACTGGGTGTAAATTGGACTGGGTGTAAATCGGACTGGGTGTAATTCGGAATGGGTGTAAATTGGACTGGATGTAAATCGGACGGGGAGTAAATCGGACGGGGTGCAAATCGGACTGGGTGTAAATCGGACTGGGTGTAAATCGGAATGGGTGTAAATTGGACTGGGTGTAAATCGGAATGGGTGTAAATTGGACTGGGTGTAAATCGGAATGGGTGTAAATCGGACTGGATGTAAATCGGAATGGGTGTAAATCGGACTGGGTGTAAATCCGAATGGGTGTAAATCGGACTGGGTGTAAATCGGACGGGGAGTAAATCGGACGGGGTGCAAATCGGACTGGGTGTAAATCCGAATGGGTGTAAATCGGACTGGGTGTAAATCCGAATGGGTGTAAATCGGACTGGATGTAAATCGGACGGGGTGTAAATCGGACGGGGCATAAATCAGTTGGGTGTAAATCGGACGCGGTGTAAATCAGACGGGTGTAAATCGGACGGGGTGTAAATCGGACGGGTGTAAATAGGACGGGGCATAAATCAGATGGGTGTAAATCGGACGGGGCGTAAATCGGACGGGGTGTAAAACGGACGGGGTGCGAATCGGACTGGATGTAAAACGGACTGGATGTAAATCGGACTGGGTGTAAATCGGACGTGTGTAAATAGGACGGGGCATAAATCAGATGGGTGTAAATCGGACGGGGTGTAAATCGGACGGGGTGCGAATCGGACGGGATGTAAAACGGACTGGATGTAAATCGGACTGGATGTAAATCGGAATGGGTGTAAATCGGACTGGGTGTAAATCCGAATGGGTGTAAATCCGAATGGGTGTAAATCGGACTGGGTGTAAATCCGAATGGGTGTAAATCGGACTGGGTGTAAATCGGACTGGGTGTAAATCGGACGGGGTGTAAATCGGACGTGTGTAAATAGGACGGGGCATAAATCAGATGGGTGTAAATCGGACGGGGTGTAAATCGGACGGGGTGCGAATCGGACGGGATGTAAAACGGACTGGATGTAAATCGGACTGGGTGTAAATCCGAATGGGTGTAAATCGGACTGGGTGTAAATCCGAATGGGTGTAAATCGGACTGGGTGTAAATCCGAATGGGTGTAAATCGGACTGGGTGTAAATCGGACGGGGAGTAAATCGGACGGGGTGCAAATCGGACTGGGTGTAAATCGGACGGGGTGTAAATCGGACGGGGCATAAATCAGTTGGGTGTAAATCGGACGCGGTGTAAATCAGACGGGTGTAAATCGGACGGGGTGTAAATCGGACGGGTGTAAATAGGACGGGGCATAAATCAGATGGGTGTAAATCGGACGGGGCGTAAATCGGACGGGGTGTAAAACGGACGGGGTGCGAATCGGACTGGATGTAAAACGGACTGGATGTAAATCGGACGGGGTGTAAATCCGACTGGGTGTAAATCGGACGGGGTGTAAATCGGACGTGTGTAAATAGGACGGGGCATAAATCAGATGGGTGTAAATCGGACGGGGTGTAAATCGGACGGGGTGCGAATCGGACGGGATGTAAAACGGACTGGATGTAAATCGGACGGGGTGTAAATCTGACTGGGTGTAAATCGGACTGGGTGTAAATCGGAAGGTGTGTAAATCGGACTGCGTGTAAATCGGACTGGTAGTAAATCAGACGTGGCGTAAATCGGACTGGGTGTAAATCAGACGGGGCGTAAATCGGTCTGGGTGTAAATCGGACGGGGTGTAAATCGGACGGGGTGTAAATCGGAATGGGTGTAAATCGGACTGGATGTAAATCGGACCGGGTGTAAATCAGACGGGGTGTAACTCGGACGGGGTGTAAATCGGACTGGGTGGAACTCGGACTGGATGTAAATCGGACGGGGTGTAAATCGGACGGGGTGTAAATCGGACTGGGTGTAAATCCGACTGGGTGTAAATCAGACTCGGTTTAAATCGGACGGGGCGTAAATCGGACTGGGTGTAAATCGGACGGGGTGTAAATCAGACGGGGCGCAAATCAGATGGGTGTAAATCCGACTGGGTGTTAATCGGACGGGGTGTAAAGCGGACTGGGTGTAAATCGGACTGGGTGTAAATCCGACTGGGTGTAAATCAGACTCGGTTTAAATCGGACGGGGCGTAAATCGGACTGGGTGTAAATCGGACGGGGTGTAAATCAGACGGGGCGCAAATCAGATGGGTGTAAATCCGACTGGGTGTAAATCGGACTGGATGTAAATCCGACTGGGTGTAAATCCGACTGGGTGTAAATCGGACTGGGTGTAAATCGGAAGGTGTGTAAATCCGACTGGGTGTAAATCGGACTGGATGTAAATCGGACTGCGTGTAAATCGGACTGGTAGTAAATCAGACGGGGCGTAAATCGGACTGGGTGTAAATCGGACTGGGTGTAAATCGGACTGGGTGCAAATCGGACGGGTTGTAAATCGGACTGGATGTAAATCGGACTGGATGTAAATCGGACTGCGTGTAAATCGGACTGGTAGTAAATCAGACGGGGCGTAAATCGGACTGGGTGTAAATCAGACGGGGCGTAAATCGGTCTGGGTGTAAATCGGACGGGGTGTAAATCGGACTGGGTGTAAATCGGAATGGGTATAAATCGGACTGGATGTAAATCGGACCGGATGTAAATCGGACCGGGTGTAAATCAGACGGGGTGTAACTCGCAAAAGGTGTAAATCGGACGGGGTGTAAATCGGACTGGGTGGAACTCGGACTGGATGTAAATCAGACTGGGTGTAATTCGGACTGGGTGTAAATCGGACGGGGTGTAAATCGGACTGGGTGTAATTCGGACTGGGTGTAATTCGGACTGGGTGTAAATCGGACGGGGTGTAAATCGGACTGGGTGTAAATCCGACTGGGTGTAAATCAGACTCGGTTTAAATCGGACGGGGCGTAAATTGGACTGGGTGTAAATCAGACGGGGCGCAAATCAGATGGGTGTAAATCCGACTGGGTGTTCATCGGACGGGGTGTAAAGCGGATAAGATATCAATCGGACTGGTGTAAATCGGACTGGGTGTAAATCGGACGGGGCGTGAATCAGACTGGGGGTAAATCGGACTGGGTGTAACTCGGACGGTGTGTAAATCGGACTGGGCGTAAATCGGACTGGGTGTATATCGGACTGGGTGTAACTCGGACGGGGTGTAAATCGGACGGGGCATGAATCAGACTGGGTGTAAATCGGACGGGGTGTAATCAGACTGGGTGTAAATCGGACGGGGCGTAAATCAGACTGGGTGTAAATCGGACGGGGCAGAAAATCAGAAGGGTGTAAATCGGACGGGGTGTAAATCGGACGGGGTGTAAAACGGACGGGGTGCGAATCGGACTGGATGTAAATCTGACGGGGTGTAAATCGGACTGGATGTAAATCTGACGGGGTGTAAATCGGACTGGGTGTAAATCAGACGGGGCGTAAATCGGTCTGGGTGTAAATCGGACGGGGTGTAAATCGGACTGGGTGTAAATCGGAATGGGTGTAAATCGGAATGGGTATAAATCGGACTGGATGTAAATCGGACCGGATGTAAATCGGACCGGGTGTAAATCAGACGGGGTGTAACTCGCACGGGGTGTAAATCGGACTGGGTGGAACTCGGACTGGATGTAAATCGGACTGGGTGTAATTCGGACTGGGTGTAAATCGGACGGGGTGTAAATCGGACGGGGTGTAAATCGGACTGGGTGTAAATCCGACTGGGTGTAAATCAGACTCGGTTTAAATCGGACGGGGCGTAAACCGGACTGGGTGTAAATCGGACGGGGTGTAAATCAGACGGGGCGCAAATCAGATGGGTGTAAATCCGACTGGGTGTTCATCGGACGGGGTGTAAAGCGGATAAGATATCAATCGGACTGGTGTAAATCGGACTGGGTGTAAATCGGACGGGGCGTGAATCAGACTGGGGGTAAATCGGACTGGGTGTAACTCGGACGGTGTGTAAATCGGACTGGGCGTAAATCGGACTGGGTGTATATCGGACTGGGTGTAACTCGGACGGGGTGTAAATCGGACGGGGCATGAATCAGACTGGGTGTAAATCGGACGGGGTGTAATCAGACTGGGTGTAAATCGGACGGGGCGTAAATCAGACTGGGTGTAAATCGGACGGGGCAGAAAATCAGAAGGGTGTAAATCGGATGGGGTGTAAATCGGACGGGTGTAAATCGGACGGGGCATAAATCAGATGGGTGTAAATCGGACTGGGTGTAAATCGGACTGGATGTAAATCGGACGGGTGTAAATCGGACGGGGCATAAATCAGATGGGTGTAAATCGGACTGGGTGTAAATCGGAATGGGTGCAAATCGGACGGGGTGTAAATCGGACTGGGTGCAAATCGGACGGGGTGTAAATCGGACTGCGTGTAAATCAGACGGGGCGTAAATCGGTCTGGGTGTAAATCGGACGGGTGTAAATCGGACGGGGCGTAAATCGGTCTGGGTGTAAATCGGACGGGTGTAAATCGGACGGGGCATAAATCAGATGGGTGTAAATCGGACTGGGTGTAAATTGGACGGGGCGTAAATCGGAATGGATGTAAATTGGACTGAGTGTAAATCGGACGGGGTGTAACGCGGACTGGATGTAAATCGGACTGGGTGAAAATCGGACTGGGTGTAAATTGGACTGGGTGTAAATTGGACGGGGCGTAAATCGGAATGGATGTAAATTGGACTGGATGTAAATCGGACTGGGTGAAAATTGGAATGGGTGTAAATCGGACTGGATGTAAATTGGACTGGATGTAAATTGGACTGAGTGTAAATCGGACGGGGCATAAATCAGACTCGGTTTAAATCGGACGGGGCGTAAATCGGACTGGGTGTAAATCGGACGGGACGTAAATCAGGCTCGGTTTAAATCGGACGGGGCGTAAATCGGACTGGGTGTAAATCAGACGTACGTAAATCGGTCTGGGTGTAAATCGGACGGGTGTAAATCGGACGGGGCATAAATCAGATGGGTGTAAATCGGACTGGGTGTAAATTGGACGGGGCGTAAATCGGAATGGATGTAAATTGGACTGAGTGTAAATCGGACGGGGTGTAACGCGGACTGGATGTAAATCGGACTGGGTGAAAATCGGACTGGGTGTAAATTGGACTGGGTGTAAATTGGACGGGGCGTAAATCGGAATGGATGTAAATTGGACTGGATGTAAATCGGACTGGGTGAAAATTGGAATGGGTGTAAATCGGACTGGATGTAAATTGGACTGGATGTAAATTGGACTGAGTGTAAATCGGACGGGGCATAAATCAGACTCGGTTTAAATCGGACGGGGCGTAAATCGGACTGGGTGTAAATCGGACGGGACGTAAATCAGGCTCGGTTTAAATCGGACGGGGCGTAAATCGGACTGGGTGTAAATCGGACTGGGTGTAAATCGGACGGGACGTAAATCAGGTGGGTGTAAATCCGACTGGGTGTTAATCGGACGGGGTGTAAAGCGGACTAGATATCAATCGGACTGGTGTAAATCGGCCTGGGTGTAAATGGGACTGGGCGTGAATCAGACTGGGTGTAAATCGGACTGGGTGTAACTCGGATGGGGTGTAAATTGGACTGGGCGTAAATCGGACTGGGTGTAAATCGGACTGGGATTAACTCGGACGGGGTGTAAATTGGACGGGGCGTAAATCAGACAGGGTGTAAATCGGACGGGGCGTAAATCAGACTGGGAGTAAATCGGACGGGGCATAAATCAGACTGGGTGTAAATCGGACGGGGTGTAAATCGGACGGGTGTAAATCGGACAGGGCGAAAATCAGACTGGGTGTAAATCGGACGGGGCATAAATCAGACGGGTGTAAATCGGACGGGGTGTAAATCGGACGGGTGTAAATCGGACAGGGCATAAATCAGATGGGTGTAAATCGGACGGTGTGAAAATCGGACGGGGTGTAAATCGGACGGGGTGTAAATCGGAATGGGTGTAAATCGGACGGGGTGTAAATCGGACGGGTGTAAATCGGACAGGGCATAAATCAGATGGGTGTAAATCGGACGGTGTGAAAATCGGACGGGGTGTAAATCGGACGGGGTGTAAATCGGACGGGGTGTAAATCGGAATGGGTGTAAATCGGAATGGGTGTAAATCCGACTGGGTGCAAATCGGACTTGGTGTAAAATGGACTGGGTGCAAATCGGAATGGGTGTAAATCGGACGGGGTGTAAATCGGACGGGGTGTAAATCGGAAAGGGTGTAAATCGGACGGGGTGTAAAGCGGAATGGGTGTAAATCGGAATGGGTGTAAATCGGACGGGGTGCAAATCGGACTGGGTGTAAATCGGAATGGGTGTAAATCGGACGGGGTGTAAATCGGAATGGGTGTAAATCGGACGGGGTGTAAATCGGACTGGGTGTAAATCGGACTGGTGTAAATCGGCCTGGGTGTAAATGGGACTGGGCGTGAATCAGACTGGGTGTAAATCGGACTGGGTGTAACTCGGACGGGGTGTAAATTGGACTGGGCGTAAATCGGACTGGGTGTAAATCGGACTGGGTGTAAATCGGACGTGTGTAAATAGGACGGGGCATAAATCAGATGGGTGTAAATCGGACGGGGTGTAAATCGGACGGGGTGCGAATCGGACGGGATGTAAAACGGACTGGATGTAAATCAGATGGGTGTAAATCGGACTGGGTGTAAATCGGACTGGGTGTAAATCGGACTGGATGTAAATCGGAATGGGTGTAAATCGGACTGGGTGTAAATCGGACTGGGTGTAAATCGGAATGGGTGTAAATCGGACTGGGTGTAAATCGGACTGGGTGTAAATCGGACTGGATGTAAATCAGATGGGTGTAAATCGGACTGGGTGTAAATCGGACTGGGTGTAAATCGGACTGGATGTAAATCGGAATGGGTGTAAATCGGACTGGGTGTAAATCGGACTGGGTGTAAATCGGACTGGATGTAAATCGGAATGGGTGTAAATCGGACTGGGTGTAAATCGGACTGGGTGCAAATCGGACGGGTTGTAAATCGGACTGGATGTAAATCTGACGGGGTGTAAATCGGACTGGATGTCAATCGGACTGGATGTAAATCGGACTGCGTGTAAATCGGACTGGTAGTAAATCAGACGTGGCGTAAATCGGACTGGGTGTAAATCAGACGGGGCGTAAATCGGTCTGGGTGTAAATCGGACGGGGTGTAAATCGGACTGGATGTAAATCGGAATGGGTGTAAATCGGACTGGGTGTAAATCGGACTGGGTGTAAATCGGACTGGATGTAAATCAGATGGGTGTAAATCGGACTGGGTGTAAATCGGACTGGGTGTAAATCGGACTGGATGTAAATCGGAATGGGTGTAAATCGGACTGGGTGTAAATCGGACTGGGTGTAAATCGGAATGGGTGTAAATCGGACTGGGTGTAAATCGGACTGGGTGTAAATCGGACTGGATGTAAATCAGATGGGTGTAAATCGGACTGGGTGTAAATCGGACTGGGTGTAAATCGGACTGGATGTAAATCGGAATGGGTGTAAATCGGACTGGGTGTAAATCGGACTGGGTGTAAATCGGACTGGATGTAAATCGGAATGGGTGTAAATCGGACTGGGTGTAAATCGGACTGGGTGCAAATCGGACGGGTTGTAAATCGGACTGGATGTAAATCTGACGGGGTGTAAATCGGACTGGATGTCAATCGGACTGGATGTAAATCGGACTGCGTGTAAATCGGACTGGTAGTAAATCAGACGTGGCGTAAATCGGACTGGGTGTAAATCAGACGGGGCGTAAATCGGTCTGGGTGTAAATCGGACGGGGTGTAAATCGGACTGGGTGTAAATCGGAATGGGTGTAAATCGGACTGGATGTAAATCGGACCGGATGTAAATCGGACCGGGTGTAAATCAGACGGGGTGTAACTCGGACGGGGTGTAAATCGGACTGGGTGGAACTCGGACTGGATGTAAATCGGACTGGGTGTAATTCGGACTGGGTGTAAATCGGACGGGGTGTAAATCGGACGGGGTGTAAATCGGACTGGGTGTAAATCCGACTGGGTGTAAATCAGACACGGTTTAAATCGGACGGGGCGTAAATCGGACGGGGCGCAAATCAGATGGGTGTAAATCGGACTGGGTGTAACTCGGACGGTGTGTAAATCGGACTGGGCGTAAATCGGACTGGGTGTAAATCGGACTGGGTGTAACTCGGACGGGGTGTAAATCGGACGGGGTGTAAATCGGACTGGGTGTTAATCGGACAGGGTGTAAAGCGGATAAGATATCAATCGGACTGGTGTAAATCGGACTGAGTGTAAATCGGACGGGGCATGAATCAGACTGGGGGTAAATCGGACTGGGTGTAACTCGGACGGTGTGTAAATCGGACTGGGCGTAAATCGGACTGGGTGTAAATCGGACTGGGTGTAACTCGGACGGGGTGTAAATCGGACGGGGCATGAATCAGACTGGGTGTAAATCGGATGGGGTGTAAATCAGACTTGGTGTAAATCGGACGGGGCGTAAATCAGACTGGGTGTAAATCGGACGGGGCAGAAAATCAGAAGGGTGTAAATTGGACGGGGTGTAAATCGGACGGGTGTAAATCGGACGGGGCATAAATCAGATGGGTGTAATTCGGACGGGATGTAAATCGGACTGGATGTAAATCGGACTGGGTGCAAATCGGACGGGGTGTAAATCGGACTGGGTGCAAATCGGACGGGGTGTAAATCGGAATGGGTGTAAATCGGACTGGGTGTAAATCGGAATGGGTGCAAATCGGACTGGGTGTAAATCGGAATGGGTGCAAATCGGACGGGGTGTAAATCGGACTGGGTGCAAATCGGACGGGGTGTAAATCGGACTGGATGTAAATCTGACGGGGTGCAAATCGGACGGGGTGTAAATCGGACTGCGTGTAAATCGGACTGGTAGAAAATCAGACGGGGCGTAAATCGGACTGGGTGTAAATCAGACGGGGCGTAAATCGGTCTGGGTGTAAATCGGACGGGGTGTAAATCGGACGGGGTGTAAATTGGACGGGGCGTAAATCGGAATGGATGTAAATCGGACGGGGCATAAATCAGACTCGGTTTAAATCGGACTGGATGTAAATCGGACTGGGTGAAAATCAGACTGGGTGTAAATTGGACGGGGCGTAAATCGGACTGGGTGTAAATCGGACGGGGCATAAATCAGACTCGGTTTAAATCGGACGGGGCGTAAATCGGACTGGGTGTAAATCGGACTGGGTGAAAATTGGAATGGGTGTAAATCGGACTGAGTGTAAATCGGACTGGGTGTAAATCGGACGGGGCATAAATCAGACTCGGTTTAAATCGGACGGGGCGTAAATCGGACTGGGTGTAAATCGGACGGGGTGTAAATCGGACTGGGTGTAAATCGGACGGGACGTAAATCAGGCTCGGTTTAAATCGGACGGGGCGTAAATCGGACTGGGTGTAAATCGGACGGGGTGTGAATCAGACGGGGCGCAAATCAGATGGGTGTAAATCCGACTGGGTGTTAATCGGACGGGGTGTAAAGCGGACTAGATATCAATCGGACTGGTGTAAATCGGCCTGGGTGTAAATGGGACTGGGCGTGAATCAGACTGGGTGTAAATCGGACTGGGTGTAACTCGGACGGGGTGTAAATTGGACTGGGCGTAAATCGGACTGGGTGTAAATCGGACTGGGATTAACTCGGACGGGGTGTAAATTGGACGGGGCGTAAATCAGACAGGGTGTAAATCGGACGGGGCGTAAATCAGACTGGGAGTAAATCGGACGGGGCATAAATCAGACTGGGTGTAAATCGGACGGGGTGTAAATCGGACGGGTGTAAATCGGACAGGGCGAAAATCAGACTGGGTGTAAATCGGACGGGGCATAAATCAGACGGGTGTAAATCGGACGGGGTGTAAATCGGACGGGTGTAAATCGGACAGGGCATAAATCAGATGGGTGTAAATCGGACGGTGTGAAAATCGGACGGGGTGTAAATCGGACGGGGTGTAAATCGGAATGGGTGTAAATCGGACGGGGTGTAAATCGGACGGGGCATAAATCAGTTGGGTGTAAATCGGACGCGGTGTAAATCAGACGGGTGTAAATCGGACGGGGTGTAAATCGGACGGGTGTAAATAGTACGGGGCATAAATCAGATGGGTGTAAATCGGACGGGGTGTAAATCGGACTTGGTGTAAAATGGACTGGGTGCAAATCGGAATGGGTGTAAATCGGACGGGGTGTAAATCGGACGGGGTGTAAATCGGAAAGGGTGTAAATCGGACGGGGTGTAAAGCGGAATGGGTGTAAATCGGAATGGGTGTAAATCCGACTGGGTGCAAATCGGACTTGGTGTAAAATGGACTGGGTGCAAATCGGAATGGGTGTAAATCGGACGGGGTGTAAATCGGACGGGGTGTAAATCGGAAAGGGTGTAAATCGGACGGGGTGTAAAGCGGAATGGGTGTAAATCGGAATGGGTGTAAATCGGACGGGGTGCAAATCGGACTGGGTGTAAATCGGAATGGGTGTAAATCGGACGGGGTGTAAATCGGAATGGGTGTAAATCGGACGGGGTGTAAATCGGACTGGGTGTAAATCGGACTGGTGTAAATCGGCCTGGGTGTAAATGGGACTGGGCGTGAATCAGACTGGGTGTAAATCGGACTGGGTGTAACTCGGACGGGGTGTAAATTGGACTGGGCGTAAATCGGACTGGGTGTAAATCGGACGGGGTGTAAATCAGACGGGGTGCGAATCGGACGGGATGTAAAACGGACTGGATGTAAATCAGATGGGTGTAAATCGGACTGGGTGTAAATCGGACTGGGTGTAAATCGGACTGGATGTAAATCGGAATGGGTGTAAATCGGACTGGGTGTAAATCGGACTGGGTGCAAATCGGACGGGTTGTAAATCGGACTGGATGTAAATCTGACGGGGTGTAAATCGGACTGGATGTCAATCGGACTGGATGTAAATCGGACTGCGTGTAGATCGGACTGGTAGTAAATCAGACGTGGCGTAAATCGGACTGGGTGTAAATCAGACGGGGCGTAAATCGGTCTGGGTGTAAATCGGACGGGGTGTAAATCGGACTGGGTGTAAATCGGAATGGGTGTAAATCGGACTGGATGTAAATCGGACCGGATGTAAATCGGACCGGGTGTAAATCAGACGGGGTGTAACTCGGACGGGGTGTAAATCGGACTGGGTGGAACTCGGACTGGATGTAAATCGGACTGGGTGTAATTCGGACTGGGTGTAAATCGGACGGGGTGTAAATCGGACGGGGTGTAAATCGGACTGGGTGTAAATCCGACTGGGTGTAAATCAGACACGGTTTAAATCGGACGGGGCGTAAATCGGACGGGGCGCAAATCAGATGGGTGTAAATCCGACTGGGTGTTAATCGGACAGGGTGTAAAGCGGATAAGATATCAATCGGACTGGTGTAAATCGGACTGAGTGTAAATCGGACGGGGCATGAATCAGACTGGGGGTAAATCGGACGGTGTGTAAATCGGACTGGGCGTAAATCGGACTGGGTGTAAATCGGACTGGGTGTAACTCGGACGGGGTGTAAATCGGACGGGGCATGAATCAGACTGGGTGTAAATCGGACGGGGTGTAAATCAGACTGGGTGTAAATCGGACGGGGCGTAAATCAGACTGGGTGTAAATCGGACGGGGCAGAAAATCAGAAGGGTGTAAATCGGACGGGGTGTAAATCGGACGGGTGTAAATCGGACGGGGCATAAATCAGATGGGTGTAATTCGGACGGGATGTAAATCGGACTGGATGTAAATCGGACTGGGTGTAATTCGGACTCGGTGCAAATCGGACGGGGTGTAAATCGGACTGGGTGCAAATCGGACGGGGTGTAAATCGGAATGGGTGTAAATCGGACTGGGTGCAAATCCGACTGGGTGTAAATCGGACTGGGTGTAAATCCGAATGGGTGTAAATCGGACTGGGTGTAAATCGGACGGGGAGTAAATCGGACGGGGTGCAAATCGGACTGGGTGTAAATCGGACGGGGTGTAAATCGGACGGGGCATAAATCAGTTGGGTGTAAATCGGACGCGGTGTAAATCAGACGGGTGTAAATCGGACGGGGTGTAAATCGGACGGGTGTAAATAGGACGGGGCATAAATCAGATGGGTGTAAATCGGACGGGGCGTAAATCAGATGGGTGTAAATCGGACGGGGTGTAAAACGGACGGGGTGCGAATCGGACTGGATGTAAAACGGACTGGATGTAAATCGGAAGGTGTGTAAATCCGACTGGGTGTAAATCGGAATGGGTGTAAATCGGACTGGATGTCAATCGGACTGGATGTCAATCGGACTGGATGTCAATCGGAATGGGTGTAAATCGGACTGGATGTCAATCGGACTGGATGTCAATCGGACTGGGTGCAAATGGGACGGGTTGTAAATCGGACTGGATGTAAATCTGACTGGATGTCAATCGGACTGGATGTCAATCGGTCTGGGTGCAAATCGGACGGGTTGTAAATCGGACTGGATGTAAATCTGACGGGGTGTAAATCGGACTGGATGTCAATCGGACTGGATGTCAATCGGACTGGGTGCAAATGGGACGGGGTGTAAATCGGACTGGATGTCAATCGGACTGGATGTCAATCGGACTGGATGTAAATCGGAATGGGTGTAAATCGGACTGGATGTCAATCGGACTGGATGTCAATCGGACTGGGTGCAAATGGGACGGGTTGTAAATCGGACTGGATGTAAATCGGAAGGTGTGTAAATCCGACTGGGTGTAAATCGGAATGGGTGTAAATCGGACTGGATGTCAATCGGACTGGATGTCAATCGGACTGGATGTAAATCGGAATGGGTGTAAATCGGACTGGATGTCAATCGGACTGGATGTCAATCGGACTGGGTGCAAATGGGACGGGTTGTAAATCGGACTGGATGTAAATCTGACTGGATGTCAATCGGACTGGATGTCAATCGGTCTGGGTGCAAATCGGACGGGTTGTAAATCGGACTGGATGTAAATCTGACGGGGTGTAAATCGGACTGGATGTCAATCGGACTGGATGTAAATCGGACTGCGTGTAAATCGGACTGGTAGTAAATCAGACGGGGCGTAAATCGGACTGGGTGTAAATCAGACGGGGCGTAAATCGGTCTGGGTGTAAATCGGACGGGGTGTAAATCGGACTGGGTGTAAATCGGAATGGGTATAAATCGGACTGGATGTAAATCGGACCGGATGTAAATCGGACCGGGTGTAAATCAGACGGGGTGTAACTCGCACGGGGTGTAAATCGGACTGGGTGGAACTCGGACCGGATGTAAATCGGACCGGGTGTAAATCAGACGGGGTGTAACTCGCACGGGGTGTAATTCGGACTGGGTGTAAATCGGACGGGGTGTAAATCGGACGGGGTGTAAATCGGACTGGGTGTAAATCCGACTGGGTGTAAATCAGACTCGGTTTAAATCGGACGGGGCGTAAATTGGACTGGGTGTAAATCGGACGGGGTGTAAATCAGACGGGGCGCAAATCAGATGGGTGTAAATCCGACTGGGTGTTCATCGGACGGGGTGTAAAGCGGATAAGATATCAATCGGTCTGGTGTAAATCGGACTGGGTGTAAATCGGACGGGGCGTGAATCAGACTGGGGGTAAATCGGACTGGGTGTAACTCGGACGGGGTGTAAATCGGACGGGGCATGAATCAGACTGGGTGTAAATCGGATGGGGTGTAATCAGACTGGGTGTAAATCGGACGGGGCGTAAATCAGACTGGGTGTAAATCGGACGGGGCAGAAAATCAGAAGGGTGTAAATCGGACGGGGTGTAAATCGGACGGGTGTAAATCGGACGGGGCATAAATCAGATGGGTGTAAATCGGACTGGGTGTAAATCGGACTGGATGTAAATCGGACTGGATGTAAATCGGACTGGGTGTAAATCGGACTGGGTGCAAATCGGACTGGGTGCAAATCGGACGGGGTGTAAATCGGACTGGATGTAAATCTGACGGGGTGCAAATCGGACGGGGTGTAAATCTGACTGGGTGTAAATCGGACTGGGTGTAAATCGGAATGGGTGTAAATCGGACTGGATGTCAATCGGACTGGATGTCAATCGGACTGGATGTAAATCGGAATGGGTGTAAATCGGACTGGATGTCAATCGGACTGGATGTCAATCGGACTGGGTGCAAATGGGACGGGTTGTAAATCGGACTGGATGTAAATCTGACTGGATGTCAATCGGACTGGATGTCAATCGGTCTGGGTGCAAATCGGACGGGTTGTAAATCGGACTGGATGTAAATCTGACGGGGTGTAAATCGGACTGGATGTCAATCGGACTGGATGTAAATCGGACTGCGTGTAAATCGGACTGGTAGTAAATCAGACGGGGCGTAAATCGGACTGGGTGTAAATCAGACGGGGCGTAAATCGGTCTGGGTGTAAATCGGACGGGGTGTAAATCGGACTGGGTGTAAATCGGAATGGGTATAAATCGGACTGGATGTAAATCGGACCGGATGTAAATCGGACCGGGTGTAAATCAGACGGGGTGTAACTCGCACGGGGTGTAAATCGGACTGGGTGGAACTCGGACCGGATGTAAATCGGACCGGGTGTAAATCAGACGGGGTGTAACTCGCACGGGGTGTAATTCGGACTGGGTGTAAATCGGACGGGGTGTAAATCGGACGGGGTGTAAATCGGACTGGGTGTAAATCCGACTGGGTGTAAATCAGACTCGGTTTAAATCGGACGGGGCGTAAATTGGACTGGGTGTAAATCGGACGGGGTGTAAATCAGACGGGGCGCAAATCAGATGGGTGTAAATCCGACTGGGTGTTCATCGGACGGGGTGTAAAGCGGATAAGATATCAATCGGACTGGTGTAAATCGGACTGGGTGTAAATCGGACGGGGCGTGAATCAGACTGGGGGTAAATCGGACTGGGTGTAACTCGGACGGGGTGTAAATCGGACTGGGCGTAAATCGGACTGGGTGTAAATCGGACGGGGCAGAAAATCAGAAGGGTGTAAATCGGACGGGGTGTAAATCGGACGGGTGTAAATCGGACGGGGCATAAATCAGATGGGTGTAAATCGGACTGGGTGTAAATCGGACGGGGCAGAAAATCAGAAGGGTGTAAATCGGACGGGGTGTAAATCGGACGGGTGTAAATCGGACGGGGCATAAATCAGATGGGTGTAAATCGGACTGGGTGTAAATCGGACTGGATGTAAATCGGACTGGATGTAAATCGGACTGGGTGTAAATCGGACTGGGTGCAAATCGGACTGGGTGCAAATCGGACGGGGTGTAAATCGGACTGGATGTAAATCTGACGGGGTGCAAATCGGACTGGGTGTAAATCGGACTGCGTGTAAATCGGACTGGTAGAAAATCAGACGGGGCGTAAATCGGACTGGGTGTAAATCAGACGGGGCGTAAATCGGTCTGGGTGTAAATCGGACGGGGTGTAAATCGGACGGGGTGTAAATTGGACGGGGCGTAAATCGGAATGGATGTAAATTGGACTGAGTGTAAATCGGACGGGGTGTAACTCGGACTGGATGTAAATCGGAATGGATGTAAATTGGACTGGATGCAAATCGGACTGGATGTAAATCGGAATGGATGTAAATTGGACTGAGTGTAAATCGGACTGGGTGTAAATCGGACGGGGCATAAATCAGACTCGGTTTAAATCGGACGGGGCGTAAATCGGACTGGGTGTAAATCGGACGGGGTGTAAATCGGACTGGGTGTAAATCGGACGGGGCGTAAATCGGACTGGGTGTAAATCGGACGGGGCATAAATCAGACTCGGTTTAAATCGGACGGGGCGTAAATCGGACTGGGTGTAAATCGGACGGGGCGTAAATCGGACTGGGTGTAAATCGGACGGGACGTAAATCAGACTCGGTTTAAATCGGACGGGGCGTAAATCGGACTGGGTGTAAATCGGACTGGATGCAAATCGGACTGGATGTAAATCGGAATGGATGTAAATTGGACTGAGTGTAAATCGGACTGGGTGTAAATCGGACGGGGCATAAATCAGACTCGGTTTAAATCGGACGGGGCGTAAATCGGACTGGGTGTAAATCGGACGGGGTGTAAATCGGACTGGGTGTAAATCGGACGGGGCGTAAATCGGACTGGGTGTAAATCGGACGGGGCATAAATCAGACTCGGTTTAAATCGGACGGGGCGTAAATCGGACTGGGTGTAAATCGGACGGGGCGTAAATCGGACTGGGTGTAAATCGGTCGGGACGTAAATCAGACTCGGTTTAAATCGGACGGGGCGTAAATCGGACTGGGTGTAAATCGGACGGGGTGTAAATCAGACGGGGCGCAAATCAGATGGGTGTAAATCCGACTGGGTGTTAATCGGACGGGGTGTAAAGCGGACTAGATATCAATCGGACTGGTGTAAATTGGCCTGGGTGTAAATGGGACTGGGCGTGAATCAGACTGGGTGTAAATCGGACTGGGTGTAACTCGGACGGGGTGTAAATTGGACTGGGCGTAAATCGGACTGGGTGTAAATCGGACTGGGATTAACTCGGACGGGGTGTAAATTGGACGGGGCGTAAATCAGACAGGGTGTAAATCAGACAGGGCGAAAATCAGACTGGGTGTAAATCGGACGGGGCATAAATCAGACGGGTGTAAATCGGACGGGGTGTAAATCGGACGGGTGTAAATCGGACAGGGCATAAATCAGATGGGTGTAAATCGGACGGGGTGTAAATCGGACGGGGTGCGAATCGGACGGGATGTAAAACGGACTGGGTGTAAATCGGACGGGGTGTAAATCGGACTGGGTGTAAATCGGACGGGGTGCAAATCGGACGGGGTGTAAATCGGAATGGGTGTAAATCGGAATGGGTGTAAATCGGAATGGGTGTAAATCGGAATGGGTGTAAATCGGACGGGGTGTAAATCGGACGGGGTGTAAATCGGAAAGGGTGTAAATCGGACGGGGTGTAAAGCGGAATGGGTGTAAATCGGAATGGGTGTAAATCGGACGGGGTGTAAATCGGACGGGGTGTAAATCGGAAAGGGTGTAAATCGGACGGGGTGTAAATCGGACGGGGTGTAAAGCGGAATGGGTGTAAATCGGAATGGGTGTAAATCGGACGGGGTGCAAATCGGACTGGGTGTAAAATGGACTGGATGTAAATCGGAATGGGTGTAAATCGGACGGGGTGTAAATCGGACGGGGTGTAAATCGGAAAGGGTGTAAATCGGACGGGGTGCAAAGCGGAATGGGTGTAAATCGGAATGGGTGTAAATCGGACGGGGTGCAAATCGGACTGGGTGTAAATCGGAATGGGTGTAAATCGGACGGGGTGTAAATCGGACTGGTGTAAATCGGCCTGGGTGTAAATGGGACTGGGCGTGAATCAGACTGGGTGTAAATCGGACTGGGTGTAACTCGGACGGGGTGTAAATCGGAATGGGTGTAAATCGGACGAGGTGCAAATCGGACTGGGTGTAAATCGGAATGGGTGTAAATCGGACGGGGTATAAATCGGACTGGGTGTAAATCGGACTGGTGTAAATCGGCCTGGGTGTAAATGGGACTGGGCGTGAATCAGACTGGGTGTAAATCGGACTGGGTGTAACTCGGACGGGGTGTAAATTGGACTGGGCGTAAATCGGACTGGGTGTAAATCGGACTGGGATTAACTCGGACGGGGTGTAAATTGGACTGGGCGTAAATCGGACTGGGTGTAAATCGGACTGGGATTAACTCGGACGGGGTGTAAATCGGACGGGGCGTAAATCAGACTGGGAGTAAATCGGACGGGGCATAAATCAGACAGGGTGTAAATCGGACGGGGTGTAAATCGGACGGGTGTAAATCGGACAGGGCGAAAATCAGACTGGGTGTAAATCGGACGGGGCATAAATCAGACGGGTGTAAATCGGACGGGGTGTAAATCGGACGGGTGTAAATCGGACAGGGCATAAATCAGATGGGTGTAAATCGGACGGTGTGTAAATCGGACGGGGTGTAAATCGGACGGGGTGCAAATCGGACGGGATGTAAAACGGACTGGGTGTAAATCGGACGGGGTGTAAATCGGACTGGGGGCAAATCGGACTTGGTGTAAATCGGAATGGGTGTAAATCGGAATGGGTGTAAATCGGACTGGGTGTAAATCAGACTGGGTGTAAATCGGACGGGGCATAAATCAGACGGGTGTAAATCGGACGGGGTGTAAATCGGACGGGTGTAAATCGGACAGGGCGAAAATCAGACTGGGTGTAAATCGGACGGGGCATAAATCAGACGGGTGTAAATCGGACGGGGTGTAAATCGGACGGGTGTAAATCGGACAGGGCATAAATCAGATGGGTGTAAATCGGACGGTGTGTAAATCGGACGGGGTGTAAATCGGACGGGGTGCAAATCGGACGGGATGTAAAACGGACTGGGTGTAAATCGGACGGGGTGTAAATCGGACTGGGGGCAAATCGGACTGGGTGTAAATCGGAATGGGTGTAAATCGGAATGGGTGTAAATCGGACTGGGTGTAAATCAGACTGGGTGCAAATCGGACTTGGTGTAAAATGGACTGGGTGCAAATCGGACGGGGTGCAAATCGGACGGGATGTAAAACGGACTGGGTGTAAATCGGACGGGGTGTAAATCGGACTGGGTGTAAATCAGACTGGGTGCAAATCGGACTTGGTGTAAAATGGACTGGGTGCAAATCGGACTGGGTGTAAATCGGACGGGGTGTAAATCGGACTGGGTGTAAATCCGACTGGGTGTAAATCGGACTGGGTGTAAATCCGACTGGGTGTAAATCCGACTGGGTGTAAATCGGAATGGGTGTAAATCGGACAGGGTGTAAATCGGAATGGGTGTAAATCGGACAGGGAGTAAATCGGAATGGGTGTAAATCGGACGGGGTGTAAATCGGACGGGGTGTAAATCGGAATGGGTGTAAATCGGACGGGGTGTAAATCGGACGGGGTGTAAATCGGATAGGGTGTAAATCGGACGGGGTGTAAAGCGGAATGGGTGTAAATCGGAATGGGTGTAAATCGGACGGGGTGCAAATTGGACTGGGTGTAAATCGGAATGGGTGTAAATCGGACGGGGTGTAAATCGGAATGGGTGTAAATCGGACGGGGTGTAAATCGGACTGGGTGTAAATCGGACTGGGTGTAAATCGGACGGGGTGTAAATCGGACTGGGTGTAAATCCGACTGGGTGTAAATCGGACTGGGTGTAAATCCGACTGGGTGTAAATCGGACGGGGTGTAAATCGGACGGGGTGTAAATCGGACTGGGTGTAAATCCGACTGGGTGTAAATCGGACTGGGTGTAAATCCGACTGGGTGTAAATCGGACGGGGTGTAAATCGGAACGGGGTGTAAATCGGACTGGGTGTAAATCGGACTGGGTGTAAATCGGACTGGATGTAAATCGGACGGGGTGTAAATCGGACGGGGTGTAAATCGGACTGGGTGTAAATCCGACTGGGTGTAAATCGGACTGGGTGTAAATCCGACTGGGTGTAAATCGGACGGGGTGTAAATCGGAACGGGGTGTAAATCGGACTGGGTGTAAATCGGACTGGGTGTAAATCGGAATGGGTGTAAATCGGACGGGGTGTAAATCGGACGGGGTGTGAATCGGACTGGGTGTAAATCGGACTGGGTGTAAATCGGAATGGGTGTAAATCGGACGGGGTGTAAATCGGACTGGGTGTAAATCGGAATGGGTGTAAATCAGACTGGGAGTAAATCCGACGGGGCATAAATCAGACGGGTGTGAATCGGACGGGGTGTAAATCGGACGGGTGTAAATCGGACAGGGCATAAATCAGATGGGTGTAAATCGGACGGGGTGTAAATCGGACGGGGTGCAAATCGGACGGGATGTAAAACGGACTGGGTGTAAATCGGACGGGGTGTAAATCGGAATGGGTGTAAATCGGACTGGGTGTAAATCGGACTGGGGGCAAATCGGACTTGGTGTAAATCGGACTGGGTGTAAATCGGACGGGGTGTAAATCGGAATGGGTGTAAATCGGACTGGGTGTAAATCGGACTGGGTGCAAATCGGACGAGGTGTAAATTGGAGTGGATGTAAATCGGAATGGGTGTAAATCGGAATGGGTGTAAATCGGACTTGGTGTAAAATGGACTGGGTGCAAATCGGACTGGGTGTAAATCCGACTGGGTGTAAATCGGACGGGGTGTAAATCGGACTGGGTGTAAATCCGACTGGGTGTAAATCGGACTGGATGTAAATCGGAATGGGTGTAAATCGGACGGGGTGTAAATCGGACTGGGCGTAAATCGGACGGGGTGTAAATCGGACTGGGTGTAAATCCGACTGGGTGTAAATCGGACTGGGTGTAAATCCGACTGGGTGTAAATCGGAATGGGTGTAAATCGGACGGGGTGTAAATCGGACGGGGTGTAAATCGGACTGGGTGTAAATCGGACAGGGTGTAAATCGGAATGGGTGTAAATCGGACGGGGTGTAAATCGGACGGGGTGTAAATCGGAATGGGTGTAAATCGGACGGGGTGTAAATCGGAAAGGGTGTAAATCGGACGGGGTGTAAATCGGAATGGGTGTAAATCGGACGGGGTGTAAATCGGACTGGGTGTAAATCGGACTGGGTGTAAATCGGACGGGGTGTAAATCGGACGGGGTGCAAATTGGACTGGGTGTAAATCGGAATGGGTGTAAATCGGACGGGGTGTAAATCGGAATGGGTGTAAATCGGACGGGGTGTAAATCGGACTGGGTGTAAATCGGACTGGGTGTAAATCGGACGGGGTGTAAATCGGACGGGGTGTAAATCGGACTGGGTGTAAATCCGACTGGGTGTAAATCGGACTGGGTGTAAATCCGACTGGGTGTAAATCGGAATGTGTGTAAATCGGACGGGGTGTAAATCGGACGGGGTGTAAATCGGACCGGGTGTAAATCGGACTGGGTGTAAATCGGAATGGGTGTAAATCGGACGGGGTGTAAATCGGACGGGGTGTGAATCGGACTGGGTGTAAATCGGACTTGGTGTAAATCGGAATGGGTGTAAATCGGACGGGGTGTAAATCGGACTGGGTGTAAATCGGAATGGGTGTAAATCATACTGGGAGTAAATCCGACTGGGTGTAAATCGGAATGGGTGTAAATCGGACTGGGTGTATATCGGACTGGGAGTAAATCCGACTGGGTGTAAATCGGAATGCGTGTAAATCGGACGGGGTGTAAATCGGACTGGGTGTAAATCGGAATGGGTGTAAATCGGACGGGGTGTAAATCGGACGGGGTGTAAATTGGACTGGATGTAAATCGGAATGGGTGTAAATCGGACGGGGTGTAAATCAGACTGGGAGTAAATCCGACTGGGTGTAAATCGGAATGGGTGTAAATCGGACGGGGTGCAAATCAGACTGGGAGTAAATCCGACTGGGTGTAAATCGGACTGGGTGTAAATCAGACTGGGAGTAAATCCGACTGGGTGTAAATCGGAATGGGTGTAAATCGGACGGGGTGTAAATCGGAAGGGGTGTAAATTGGACTGGATGTAAATCGGAATGGGTGTAAATCGGACGGGGTATAAATCAGACTGGGAGTAAATCCGACTGGGTGTAAATCGGAATGGGTGTAAATCGGACTGGGTGTAAATCGGATGGGGTGTAAATCGGACGGGGTGTAAATCGGACTGGGTGTAAATCCGACTGGGTGCAAATCGGAATGGGTGTAAATCGGACTGGGTGTAAATCGGTCTGGGTGCAAATCGGACTTGGTGTAAATCGGACTGGATGTAAATCGGACGAGGTGTAAATTGGACTGGATGTAAATCGGACTGGGTGCAAATCAGACGGGGTGTAAATCGGACTGCATGTAAATCGGACGGGGTGTAAAACGGACTGGGTGTAAATCGGAATGGATGTAAATCGGACTGGGTGTAAATCGGACGGGGTGTAAATCGGACAGGGTGTAAATCGGAATGGGTGTAAATCGGACGGGGTGTAAATCGGACGGGGTGTAAATCGGAAAGGGTGTAAATCGGACGGGGTGTAAAGCGGAATGGGTATAAATCGGAATGGGTGTAAATCGGACGGGGTGCAAATCGGACTGGGTGTAAATCGGAATGGGTGTAAATCGGACGGGGTGTAAATCGGAATGGGTGTAAATCGGACGGGGTGCAAATCGGACTGGGTGTAAATCGGACTGGTGTAAATCGGCCTGGGTGTAAATGGGACTGGGCGTGAATCAGACTGGGTGTAAATCGGACTGGGTGTAACTCGGACGGGGTGTAAATTGGACTGGGCGTAAATCGGACTGGGTGTAAATCGGACTGGGATTAACTCGGCCGGGGTGTAAATTGGACGGGGCGTAAATCAGACAGGGTGTAAATCGGACGGGGCGTAAATCAGACTGGGAGTAAATCGGACGGGGCATAAATCAGACTGGGTGTAAATCGGACGGGGTGTAAATCGGACGGGTGTAAATCGGACAGGGCGAAAATCAGACTGGGTGTAAATCGGACGGGGCATAAATCAGACGGGTGTAAATCGGACGGGGTGTAAATCGGACGGGTGTAAATCGGACAGGGCATAAATCAGATGGGTGTAAATCGGACGGTGTGTAAATCGGACAGGGCGAAAATCAGACTGGGTGTAAATCGGACGGGGCATAAATCAGATGGGTGTAAATCGGACGGGGTGTAAATCGGACGGGGTGCAAATCGGACGGGATGTAAAACGGACTGGGTGTAAATCGGACGGGGTGTAAATCGGAATGGGTGTAAATCGGACTGGGTGTAAATCGGAATGGGTGTAAATCGGAATGGGTGTAAATCGGACTGGGTGTAAATCGGACAGGGTGTAAATCGGAATGGGTGTAAATCGGACGGGGTGTAAATCGGAAAGGGTGTAAATCGGACGGGGTGTAAATCGGACGGGGTGTAAATCGGAAAGGGTGTAAATCGGACGGGGTGTAAAGCGGAATGGGTGTAAATCGGAATGGGTGTAAATCGGACGGGGTGTAAATCGGACGGGGTGTAAATCGGAATGGGTGTAAATCGGACGGGGTGTAAAGCGGAATGGGTGTAAATCGGAATGGGTGTAAATCGGACGCGGTGTAAATCAGACGGGTGTAAATCGGACGGGGTGTAAATCGGACGGGTGCAAATAGAACGGGGCATAAATCAGATGGGTGTAAATGGATGGGGTGTAAAACGGACGGGGTGCGAATCGGACGGGATGTAAAACGGACTGGATGTCAATCGGACGGGGTGTAAATCCGACGGGGTGTAAATCGGACTGGGTGTAAATCGGACTGGATGTAAATCGGACTGGGTGTAAATCGGACTGGGTGCAAATCGGACGGGTTGTAAATCGGACTGGATGTAAATCTGACAGGGTGTAAATCGGACTGGGTGTAAATCGGACGGGGAGTAAATCGGACGGGGTGCAAATCGGACTGGGTGTAAATCGGACGGGGTGTAAATCGGACTGGGTGTAAATCGGACGGGGAGTAAATCGGACGGGGTGCAAATCGGACTGGGTGTAAATCGGACGGGGTGTAAATCGGACTGGGTGTAAATCGGACGGGGTGTAAATCGGAATGGGTGTAAATCGGACCGGATGTAAATCTGACAGGGTGTAAATCGGACTGGGTGTAAATCGGACTGGGTGTAAATCGGACGGGGTGCAAATCGGACTGGGTGTAAATCGGACGGGGTGTAAATCGGAATGGGTGTAAATCGGACCGGATGTAAATCTGACAGGGTGTAAATCGGACTGGGTGTAAATCGGACTGGGTGTAAATCGGACGGGGAGTAAATCGGACGGGGTGCAAATCGGACTGGGTGTAAATCGGACGGGGCATAAATCAGTTGGGTGTAAATCGGACGGGGTGTAAATCGGACGGGGTGCGAATCGGACGGGATGTAAAACGGACTGGATGTAAATCTGACGGGGTGTAAATCGGACTGGGTGTAAATCTGACTGGGTGTAAATCGGACTGGGTGTAAATCGGACGGGTTGTAAATCGGACTGGATGTAAATCTGACTGGGTGTAAATCGGACTGGGTGTAAATCGGAAGGTGTGTAAATCGGACGGGGTGTAAATCAGACGGGTTGTAAATCGGAATGGGTGTAAATCGGACTGGGTGTAAATCGGAAGGTGTGTAAATCGGACGGGGTGTAAATCGGACGGGTTGTAAATCGGACTGGATGTAAATCTGACTGGGTGTAAATCGGACTGGGTGTAAATCGGACGGGTTGTAAATCGGACTGGGTGTAAATCGGACGGGTTGTAAATCGGACTGGGTGTAAATCGGACGGGTTGTAAATCGGACTGGATGTAAATCGGACGGGTTGTAAATCGGACTGGGTGTAAATCGGACGGGTTGTAAATCGGACTGGATGTAACTCGGACGGGTTGTAAATCGGACTGGGTGTAAATCGGACGGGTTGTAAATCGGACTGGGTGTAAATCGGACGGGTTGTAAATCGGACTGGGTGTAAATCGGACTGGATGTAAATCGGACGGGTTGTAAATCGGACTGGGTGTAAATCGGACGGGTTGTAAATCGGACTGGGTGTAAATCGGACTGGGTGTAAATCGGACTGGATGTAAATCGGACGGGTTGTAAATAGGACTGGGTGTAAATCGGACTGGGTGTAAATCGGACTGGGTGTAAATCGGACGGGTTGTAAATCGGACTGGGTGTAAATCGGACTGGATGTAAATCGGACGGGTTGTAAATCGGACTGGGTGTAAATCGGACGGGTTGTAAATCGGACTGGGTGTAAATCGGACGGGTTGTAAATCGGACTGGGTGTAAATCGGACTGGGTGTAAATCGGACTGGATGTAAATCGGACGGGTTGTAAATCGGAATGGGTGTAAATCGGACTGGGTGTAAATCGGACTGGATGTAAATCGGACGGGTTGTAAATCGGACTGGGTGTAAATCGGACGGGTTGTAAATCGGACTGGATGTAAATCGGACGGGTTGTAAATCGGACTGGGTGTAAATCGGACTGGGTGTAAATCGGAAGGTGTGTAAATCGGACGGGGTGTAAATCGGACGTGTGTAAATAGGACGGGGCATAAATCAGATGGGTGTAAATCGGACGGGGTGTAAATCGGACGGGGTGCGAATCGGACGGGATGTAAAACGGACTGGATGTAAATCTGACGGGGTGTAAATCGGACTGGGTGTAAATCTGACTGGGTGTAAATCGGACTGGGTGTAAATCGGACGGGTTGTAAATCGGACTGGATGTAAATCTGACTGGGTGTAAATCGGACTGGGTGTAAATCGGAAGGTGTGTAAATCGGACGGGGTGTAAATCGGACGGGTTGTAAATCGGACTGGGTGTAAATCGGACGGGTTGTAAATCGGACTGAGTGTAAATCGGACTGGGTGTAAATCGGACGGGTTGTAAATCGGAAGGTGTGTAAATCGGACTGGGTGTAAATCGGACTGGGTGTAAATCGGAAGGTGTGTAAATCGGACGGGGTGTAAATCGGACGTGTGTAAATAGGACGGGGCATAAATCAGATGGGTGTAAATCGGACGGGGTGTAAATCGGACTGGGTGTAAATCTGACTGGGTGTAAATCGGACTGGGTGTAAATCGGAAGGTGTGTAAATCGGACGGGGTGTAAATCGGACGTGTGTAAATAGGACGGGGCATAAATCAGATGGGTGTAAATCGGACGGGGTGTAAATCGGACTGGGTGTAAATCTGACTGGGTGTAAATCGGACTGGGTGTAAATCGGAAGGTGTGTAAATCGGACGGGGTGTAAATCGGACGTGTGTAAATAGGACGGGGCATAAATCAGATGGGTGTAAATCGGACGGGGTGTAAATCGGACTGGGTGTAAATCTGACTGGGTGTAAATCGGACTGGGTGTAAATCGGAAGGTGTGTAAATCGGACGGGTTGTAAATCGGACTGGGTGTAAATCGGACTGGGTGTAAATCGGAAGGTGTGTAAATCGGACGGGGTGTAAATCGGACGTGTGTAAATAGGACGGGGCATAAATCAGATGGGTGTAAATCGGACGGGGTGTAAATCGGACTGGGTGTAAATCTGACTGGGTGTAAATCGGACTGGGTGTAAATCGGACGGGTTGTAAATCGGACGGGTTGTAAATCGGACTGGATGTAAATCGGACGGGTTGTAAATCGGACTGGGTGTAAATCGGACTGGGTGTAAATCGGAAGGTGTGTAAATCGGACGGGGTGTAAATCGGACGTGTGTAAATAGGACGGGGCATAAATCAGATGGGTGTAAATCGGACGGGGTGTAAATCGGACGGGGTGCGAATCGGACGGGATGTAAAACGGACTGGATGTAAATCTGACGGGGTGTAAATCGGACTGGGTGTAAATCTGACTGGGTGTAAATCGGACTGGGTGTAAATCGGACGGGTTGTAAATCGGACTGGATGTAAATCTGACTGGGTGTAAATCGGACTGGGTGTAAATCGGAAGGTGTGTAAATCGGACGGGGTGTAAATCGGACGGGTTGTAAATCGGAATGGGTGTAAATCGGACTGAGTGTAAATCGGACGGGGTGTAAATCGGACGTGTGTAAATCGGACTGGGTGTAAATCGGACGGGTTGTAAATCGGACTGGATGTAAATCTGACTGGGTGTAAATCGGACTGGGTGTAAATCGGAAGGTGTGTAAATCGGACGGGGTGTAAATCGGACGGGTTGTAAATCGGAATGGGTGTAAATCGGACTGGGTGTAAATCGGACGGGGAGTAAATCTGACTGGGTGTAAATCGGACTGGGTGTAAATCGGACTGGGTGTAAATCTGACTGGGTGTAAATCGGACTGGGTGTAAATCGGACGGGTTGTAAATCGGACTGGATGTAAATCGGACTGGGTGTAAATCTGACTGGGTGTAAATCGGACGGGTTGTAAATCGGACTGGATGTAAATCTGACGGGGTGTAAATCGGACTGGGTGTAAATCGGACGGGTTGTAAATCGGACTGGATGTAAATCGGACTGGGTGTAAATCTGACTGGGTGTAAATCGGACGGGTTGTAAATCGGACTGGATGTAAATCTGACGGGGTGTAAATCGGACTGGGTGTAAATCTGACTGGGTGTAAATCGGACTGGGTGTAAATCGGACGGGTTGTAAATCGGACTGGATGTAAATCGGACTGGGTGTAAATCTGACTGGGTGTAAATCGGACGGGTTGTAAATCGGACTGGATGTAAATCTGACGGGGTGTAAATCTGACTGGGTGTAAATCTGACTGGGTGTAAATCGGACTGGGTGTAAATCGGACTGGATGTAAATCTGACTGGGTGTAAATCGGACTGGGTGTAAATCGGAAGGTGTGTAAATCGGACGGGTTGTAAATCGGACTGGATGTAAATCGGACTGGGTGTAAATCTGACTGGGTGTAAATCTGACTGGGTGTAAATCGGACTGGGTGTAAATCTGACTGGGTGTAAATCGGACTGGGTGTAAATCGGACGGGTTGTAAATCGGACTGGATGTAAATCGGACTGGGTGTAAATCTGACTGGGTGTAAATCGGACGGGTTGTAAATCGGACTGGATGTAAATCTGACTGGGTGTAAATCGGACTGGATGTAAATCTGACTGGGTGTAAATCGGACTGGATGTAAATCGGACTGGGTGTAAATCTGACTGGGTGTAAATCGGACGGGTTGTAAATCGGACTGGATGTAAATCTGACTGGATGTAAATCGGACTGGGTGTAAATCGGACTGGATGTAAATCTGACTGGGTGTAAATCGGACTGGATGTAAATCGGACTGGGTGTAAATCTGACTGGATGTAAATCGGACTGGGTGTAAATCGGAAGGTGTGTAAATCGGACGGGTTGTAAATCGGACTGGATGTAAATCTGACTGGGTGTAAATCGGACTGGATGTAAATCGGACTGGGTGTAAATCGGAAGGTGTGTAAATCGGACGGGTTGTAAATCGGACTGGATGTAAATCTGACTGGGTGTAAATCGGACTGGGTGTAAATCTGACTGGGTGTAAATCGGACGGGTTGTAAATCGGAAGGTGTGTAAATCGGACGGGTTGTAAATCGGACTGGATGTAAATCTGACTGGATGTAAATCTGACTGGGTGTAAATCGGACTGGGTGTAAATCGGACGGGTTGTAAATCGGACTGGATGTAAATCTGACTGGGTGTAAATCGGACTGGGTGTAAATCTGACTGGATGTAAATCGGACTGGGTGTAAATCGGACTGGGTGTAAATCTGACGGGTTGTAAATCGGACGGGGTGTAAATCGGAATGGGTGTAAATCGGACTGGATGTAAATCGGACTGGATGTAAATCGGACTGGGTGTAAATCGGACTGGGTGTAAATCGGAAGGTGTGTAAATCGGACGGGTTGTAAATCGGACTGGATGTAAATCTGACTGGGTGTAAATCGGACTGGATGTAAATCGGACTGGGTGTAAATCTGACTGGGTGTAAATCGGACTGGGTGTAAATCGGACGGGTTGTAAATCGGACTGGATGTAAATCTGACTGGGTGTAAATCGGACTGGGTGTAAATCTGACTGGATGTAAATCGGACTGGGTGTAAATCGGACTGGGTGTAAATCGGACTGGATGTAAATCTGACTGGGTGTAAATCGGACTGGGTGTAAATCTGACTGGATGTAAATCTGACTGGATGTAAATCGGACTGGGTGTAAATCGGACTGGGTGTAAATCGGACTGGATGTAAATCTGACTGGGTGTAAATCGGACTGGGTGTAAATCTGACTGGATGTAAATCGGACTGGATGTAAATCTGACTGGGTGTAAATCGGACTGGGTGTAAATCGGACTGGGTGTAAATCTGACTGGATGTAAATCTGACTGGATGTAAATCGGACTGGGTGTAAATCGGACTGGGTGTAAATCGGAAGGTGTGTAAATCGGACGGGGTGTAAATCGGACGGGTTGTAAATCGGACTGGGTGTAAATCGGACGGGTTGTAAATCGGACTGGATGTAAATCGGACTGGGTGTAAATCGGACGGGTTGTAAATCGGAAGGTGTGTAAATCGGACGGGTTGTAAATCGGACTGGATGTAAATCTGACTGGATGTAAATCTGACTGGGTGTAAATCGGACTGGGTGTAAATCGGACGGGTTGTAAATCGGACTGGATGTAAATCTGACTGGGTGTAAATCGGACTGGATGTAAATCGGACTGGATGTAAATCGGACTGGGTGTAAATCGGACTGGGTGTAAATCGGACTGGATGTAAATCGGACTGGATGTAAATCTGACTGGATGTAAATCGGACTGGATGTAAATCGGACTGGATGTAAATCGGACTGGATGTAAATCGGACTGGATGTAAATCGGACTGGATGTAAATCGGACTGGGTGTAAATCGGACTGGGTGTAAATCGGACTGGATGTAAATCGGACTGGATGTAAATCGGACTGGATGTAAATCGGACTGGATGTAAATCGGACTGGATGTAAATCGGACTGGATGTAAATCGGACTGGATGTAAATCGGACTGGATGTAAATCGGACTGGATGTAAATCGGACTGGGTGTAAATCGGACTGGGTGTAAATCGGACTGGATGTAAATCTGACTGGATGTAAATCGGACTGGGTGTAAATCTGACTGGATGTAAATCGGACTGGGTGTAAATCGGACTGGGTGTAAATCGGACTGGATGTAAATCTGACTGGGTGTAAATCGGACTGGGTGTAAATCGGACTGGATGTAAATCTGACTGGATGTAAATCGGACTGGGTGTAAATCTGACTGGATGTAAATCGGACTGGATGTAAATCTGACTGGGTGTAAATCGGACTGGATGTAAATCGGACTGGATGTAAATCGGACTGGATGTAAATCGGACTGGATGTAAATCGGACTGGATGTAAATCGGACTGGGTGTAAATCGGACTGGGTGTAAATCGGACTGGATGTAAATCTGACTGGATGTAAATCGGACTGGGTGTAAATCTGACTGGATGTAAATCGGACTGGGTGTAAATCGGACTGGGTGTAAATCGGACTGGATGTAAATCTGACTGGGTGTAAATCGGACTGGGTGTAAATCTGACTGGATGTAAATCTGACTGGATGTAAATCGGACTGGGTGTAAATCGGACTGGGTGTAAATCGGACTGGATGTAAATCGGACTGGATGTAAATCTGACTGGGTGTAAATCGGACTGGGTGTAAATCTGACTGGATGTAAATCTGACTGGATGTAAATCGGACTGGGTGTAAATCGGACTGGGTGTAAATCGGACTGGGTGTAAATCGGACTGGATGTAAATCTGACTGGGTGTAAATCGGACTGGGTGTAAATCTGACTGGATGTAAATCTGACTGGATGTAAATCGGACTGGGTGTAAATCGGACTGGGTGTAAATCGGACTGGATGTAAATCTGACTGGGTGTAAATCGGACTGGGTGTAAATCTGACTGGATGTAAATCGGACTGGATGTAAATCTGACTGGGTGTAAATCGGACTGGGTGTAAATCGGACTGGGTGTAAATCTGACTGGATGTAAATCTGACTGGATGTAAATCGGACTGGGTGTAAATCGGACTGGGTGTAAATCGGAAGGTGTGTAAATCGGACGGGGTGTAAATCGGACGGGTTGTAAATCGGACTGGGTGTAAATCGGACGGGTTGTAAATCGGACTGGGTGTAAATCGGACGGGTTGTAAATCGGACTGGGTGTAAATCGGACGGGTTGTAAATCGGACTGGATGTAAATCTGACGGGGTGTAAATCGGACTGGGTGTAAATCGGACGGGTTGTAAATCGGACTGGATGTAAATCTGACGGGGTGTAAATCGGACTGGGTGTAAATCGGACGGGGTGTAAATCGGACTGGGTGTAAATCGGACTGGGTGTAAATCGGAAGGTGTGTAAATCGGACTGGGTGTAAATCGGACGGGTTGTAAATCGGACTGGGTGTAAATCGGACGGGTTGTAAATCGGACTGGATGTAAATCTGACTGGGTGTAAATCGGACTGGGTGTAAATCGGAAGGTGTGTAAATCGGACTGGGTGTAAATCGGACGGGTTGTAAATCGGACTGGGTGTAAATCGGACGGGTTGTAAATCGGACTGGGTGTAAATCGGACGGGTTGTAAATCGGACTGGGTGTAAATCGGACGGGTTGTAAATCGGACTGGGTGTAAATCGGACGGGTTGTAAATCGGACTGGGTGTAAATCGGACTGGATGTAAATCAGACGGGGCGTAAATCGGACTGGGTGTAAATCTGACGGGGTGTAAATCGGACTGGATGTCAATCGGACTGGATGTAAATCTGACTGGGTGTAAATCGGACTGGGTGTAAATCGGAAGGTGTGTAAATCGGACGGGTTGTAAATCGGACTGGATGTAAATCTGACTGGGTGTAAATCGGACTGGGTGTAAATCGGAAGGTGTGTAAATCGGACGGGTTGTAAATCGGACTGGATGTAAATCAGACGTGGCGTAAATCGGACTGGGTGTAAATCAGACGGGGCGTAAATCGGACTGGGTGTAAATCGGACTGGATGTAAATCGGAAGGTGTGTAAATCGGACGGGTTGTAAATCGGACTGGATGTAAATCGGAAGGTGTGTAAATCGGACGGGGTGTAAATCGGACGGGTTGTAAATCGGAAGGTGTGTAAATCGGACGGGGTGTAAATCAGACGTGGCGTAAATCGGACTGGGTGTAAATCAGACGGGGCGTAAATCGGACTGGGTGTAAATCGGACTGGATGTAAATCGGACTGGGTGTAAATCTGACGGGGTGTAAATCGGACTGGATGTAAATCGGAAGGTGTGTAAATCGGACGGGTTGTAAATCGGACTGGATGTAAATCGGAAGGTGTGTAAATCGGACGGGTTGTAAATCGGACTGGATGTAAATCGGACTGGGTGTAAATCTGACGGGGTGTAAATCGGACTGGATGTAAATCGGACGGGGTGTAAATCGGAAGGTGTGTAAATCGGACGGGTTGTAAATCGGACTGGATGTAAATCGGAAGGTGTGTAAATCGGACGGGTTGTAAATCGGACTGGATGTAAATCGGACTGGGTGTAAATCGGAAGGTGTGTAAATCGGAAGGTGTGTAAATCGGACGGGTTGTAAATCGGACTGGATGTAAATCGGACTGGGTGTAAATCTGACGGGGTGTAAATCGGACTGGATGTAAATCGGACGGGGTGTAAATCGGAAGGTGTGTAAATCGGACGGGTTGTAAATCGGACTGGATGTAAATCGGAAGGTGTGTAAATCGGACGGGGTGTAAATCGGACGGGTTGTAAATCGGAAGGTGTGTAAATCGGACGGGGTGTAAATCGGACGGGTTGTAAATCGGACTGGATGTAAATCGGAAGGTGTGTAAATCGGACGGGGTGTAAATCGGACTGGATGTAAATCGGACTGGGTGTAAATCTGACGGGGTGTAAATCGGACTGGATGTAAATCGGACTGCGTGTAAATCGGACTGGTAGTAAATCGGACGGGGTGTAAATCGGACTGGGTGTAAATCGGACTGGGTGCAAATCGGACGGGTTGTAAATCGGACTGGATGTAAATCGGACGGGGTGTAAATCGGACTGCGTGTAAATCGGACTGGTAGTAAATCAGACGTGGCGTAAATCGGACTGGGTGTAAATCAGACGGGGCGTAAATCGGTCTGGGTGTAAATCGGACGGGGTGTAAATCGGACTGGGTGTAAATCGGAATGGGTGTAAATCGGACTGGATGTAAATCGGACCGGGTGTAAATCAGACGGGGTGGAACTCGGACGGGGTGTAAATCGGACTGGGTGTAATTCGGACTGGGTGTAAATCGGACGGGGTGTAAATCGGACGGGGTGTAAATCAGACGGGGCGCAAATCAGATGGGTGTAAATCCGACTGGGTGTTAATCGGACGGGTGTAAATAGGACGGGGCATAAATCAGATGGGTGTAAATCGGACGGGGTGTAAATCGGACGGGGTGTAAAACGGACGGGGTGTAAATCGGACTGGGTGTAAATCGGACTGGGTGTAAATCGGAAGGTGTGTAAATCGGACGGGGTGTAAATCGGACTGGATGTAAATCGGACTGGGTGTAAATCGGACTGGGTGTAAATCGGACTGGGTGTAAATCGGAAGGTGTGTAAATCGGACGGGGTGTAAATCGGACTGGATGTAAATCGGACGGGGTGTAAAACGGACGGGGTGCGAATCGGACTGGATGTAAAACGGACTGGATGTAAATCAGACTGGGTGTAAATCGGACGGGGTGTAAATGGGACTGGGTGCAAATCGGACGGGTTGTAAATCGGACTGGATGTAAATCTGACGGGGTGTAAATCGGACTGGTAGTAAATCAGACGGGGCGTAAATCGGACGGGGCGTAAATCAGTCTGGGTGTAAATCGGACTGGATGTAAATCGGACTGGTAGTAAATCAGACGGGGCGTAAATCGGACTGGGTGTAAATCAGACGGGGCGTAAATCGGTCTGGGTGTAAATCGGACGGGGTGTAAATCGGACTGGGTGTAAATCGGAATGGGTATAAATCGGACTGGATGTAAATCGGACCGGATGTAAATCGGACCGGGTGTAAATCAGACGGGGTGTAACTCGCACGGGGTGTAAATCAGACTGGGTGGAACTCGGACTGGAGGTAAATCGGACGGGGTGTAAATCGGACGGGGTGTAAATCAGACTGGGTGTAAATCCGACTGGGTGTAAATCAGACTCGGTTTAAATCGGACGGGGCGTAAATCGGACTGGGTGTAAATCGGACGGGGTGTAAATCAGACGGGGCGCAAATCAGATGGGTGTAAATCCGACTGGGTGTTCATCGGACGGGGTGTAAAGCGGATAAGATATCAATCGGACTGGTGTAAATCGGACTGGGTGTAAATCGGACGGGGCGTGAATCAGACTGGGGGTAAATCGGACTGGGTGTAACTCGGACGGTGTGTAAATCGGACTGGGCGTAAATCAGACTGGGGGTAAATCGGACTGGGTGTAACTCGGACGGTGTGTAAATCGGACTGGGTGTAACTCGGACGGTGTGTAAATCGGACTGGGCGTAAATCGGACTGGGTGTAACTCGGACGGGGTGTAAATCGGACGGGGCGTAAATCGGACTGGGTGTAACTCGGACTGGATGTAAATCGGACTGGGTGTAACTCGGACTGGGTGTAACTCGGACGGTGTGTAAATCGGACTGGGTGTAACTCGGACTGGGTGTAACTCGGACGGTGTGTAAATCGGACTGGGTGTAACTCGGACTGGATGTAAATCGGACTGGGTGTAATTCGGACTGGGTGTAAATCGGACGGGGTGCAAATTGGACGGGGTGCGAATCGGACGGGATGTAAATCGGACCGGATGTAAATCGGACCGGATGTAAATCAGACGGGGTGTAACTCGGACGGGGTGTAAATCGGACGGGGTGTAAATCGGACTGGATGTAAATCGGACCGGATGTAAATCGGACCGGATGTAAATCAGACGGGGTGTAACTCGGACGGGGTGTAAATCGGACTGGGTGTAACTCGGACTGGATGTAAATCGGACTGGGTGTAATTCGGACTGGGTGTAAATCGGACGGGGTGCAAATTGGACGGGGTGCGAATCGGACGGGATGTAAATCGGACTGGATGTCAATCGGACCGGGTGTAAATCAGACGGGGTGTAACTCGGACGGGGTGTAAAACGGACTGGGTGTAACTCGGACTGGATGTAAATCGGACTGGGTGTAAATCGGACTGGGTGCAAATCGGACGGGGTGTAAATCGGAATGGGTGTAAATCGGACGGTTTGTAAATCTGACTGGGTGTAAATCGGACTGGGTGCAAATCGGACGGGTTGTAAATCGGACTGGATGTCAATCGGACCGGGTGTAAATCAGACGGGGTGTAACTCGGACGGGGTGTAAAACGGACTGGGTGTAACTCGGACTGGATGTAAATCGGACTGGGTGTAAATCGGACTGGGTGTAAATCGGACTGGGTGTAAATCGGACTGGGTGTAAATCGGACCGGATGTAAATCGGACCGGATGTAAATCGGACTGGATGTAAATCCGACTGGGTGTAAATTGGAATGGGTGTAAATCGGACTGGGGGTAAGTCGGACTGGGTGCAAATCGGACGGGGTGTAAATCGGAATGGGTGTCAATAGGACTGGGTGTAAATCGGACTGGGTGCAAATCGGACGGGCTGTAAAGCGGACTGGGTGTAAATCGGACTGGGTGTAAATCCGACTGGGTGTAAATCGGACGGGTTGTAAATCGGACTGGATGTAAATCGGAATGGGTGTAAATCGGACTGGGTGTAAATCGGACTGGGTGTAAATCGGACTGGGTGTAAATCCGACTGGGTGTAAATCGGACTGGATGTAAATCGGAATGGGTGTAAATCGGACTGGGTGTAAATCGGACTGGGTGTAAATCGGACTGGGTGTAAATCCGACTGGGTGTAAATCGGACGGGGTGTAAATCGGACTGGGTGTAAATCGGACTGGGTTTAAATCGGACGGGGTGTAAATCGGACTGGGTGTAAATCGGACTGGGTGTAAATCGGACGGGGTGTAAATCGGACTGGTAGTAAATCAGACGGGGAGTAAATCGGACTGGGTGTAAATCGGACTGGGTGTAAATCTGACGGGGTGTAAATCGGACGGGGTGTAAATCGGACTGGATGTCAATCGGACTGGATGTAAATCGGACTGGGTGTAAATCGGACTGGTAGTAAATCAGACGGGGAGTAAATCGGACTGGGTGTAAATCGGACGGGGCGTAAATCGGTCTGGGTGTAAATCGGACGGGGTGTAAATCGGTCTGGGTGTAAATCGGACGGGGTGTAAATCAGACTGGGTGTAAATCGGACGGGGCATAAAACAGACGGGTGTAAATCGGACGGGGTGTTAATCGGACGGGTGTAAATCGGACGGGGCATAAATCAGATGGGTGTAAATCGGACGGGGTGTAAATCGGACTGGGCGTAAATCGGACTGGGTGCAAATCGGATTGGGTGTAACTCGGACGGGGTGTAAATCGGATGGGGTGTAAATCGGACGGGGCGTAAATCAGACTGGGTGTAAATCGGACGGGGTGTAAATTGGACGGGGCGCAAATCGGACTGGGTGTAACTCGGACGGGGTGCAAATCGGACTGGGCCTAAATCGGACTGGGTGTAAATCGGATTGGGTGTAACTCGGACGGGGTGTAAATTGGACGGGGTGTAAATCGGACGGGGCGTAAATCAGACTGGGAGTAAATCGGACGGGGCATAAATCGGACTGGGTGTAAATCGGACGGGGTGTAAATCAGACTGGGTGTAAATCGGACTGGGCGTGAATCAGACTGGGTGTAAATCGGACTGGGTGTAACTCGGACGTGGTGTAAATCGGACTGGGTGTAAATTGGACTGGGTGTAAATCGGATTGGGTGTAACTCAGACGGGGTGTAAATCGGACAGGGCGTAAATCAGACTGGGTGTAAATCGGACGGGGTGTAAATCCGACTGGGTGTAAATCGGACGGGGTGTAAATCGGACGGGGTGTAAATCCGACTGGGTGTAAATCGGACGGGGTGTAAATCGGACGGGGCATAAATCAGTTGGGTGTAAATCGGACGGGGTGTAAATCGGACGGGGTGTAAATCGGACGGGGTGTAAATCAGATGGGTGAAAATCGGACTGAGTATAAATCGGACGGGGTGTAAATCGGACGGGGCATAAATCAGTTGGGTGTAAATCGGACGGGGTGTAAATCGGACGGGGTGTAAATCGGACGGGGTGTAAATCAGATGGGTGAAAATCGGACTGAGTATAAATCGGACGGGGTGTAAATCGGACGGGGTGTAAATCGGACGGGGTGTAAATCGGACGGGGTGTAAATCAGATGGGTGAAAATCGGACTGAGTATAAATCGGACGGGGTGTAAATCAGATGGGTGAAAATCGGACTGAGTATAAATCCGACTGGGTGTAAATCGGACTGGGTGTAATTCGGACTGGGTGTAAATCGGACGGGGTGCAAATTGGACGGGGTGCGAATCGGACGGGATGTAAATCGGACTGGATGTAAATCGGAATGGGTGTAAATCGGAATGGGTGCAAATCGGACGGGGTGTAAATCGGAATGGGTGTAAATCGGACGGTTTGTAAATCTGACTGGGTGTAAATCGGACTGGGTGCAAATCGGACGGGTTGTAAATCGGACTGGATGTCAATCGGACCGGGTGTAAATCAGACGGGGTGTAACTCGGACGGGGTGTAAAACGGACTGGGTGTAACTCGGACTGGATGTAAATCGGACTGGGTGTAAATCGGACTGGGTGTAAATCGGACTGGGTGTAAATCGGACTGGGTGTAAATCGGACCGGATGTAAATCGGACCGGATGTAAATCGGACTGGATGTAAATCCGACTGGGTGTAAATTGGAATGGGTGTAAATCGGACTGGGGGTAAGTCGGACTGGGTGCAAATCGGACGGGGTGTAAATCGGAATGGGTGTCAATAGGACTGGGTGTAAATCGGACTGGGTGCAAATCGGACGGGCTGTAAAGCGGACTGGGTGTAAATCGGACTGGGTGTAAATCCGACTGGGTGTAAATCGGACGGGTTGTAAATCGGACTGGATGTAAATCGGAATGGGTGTAAATCGGACTGGGTGTAAATCGGACTGGGTGTAAATCGGACTGGGTGTAAATCCGACTGGGTGTAAATCGGACTGGATGTAAATCGGAATGGGTGTAAATCGGACTGGGTGTAAATCGGACTGGGTGTAAATCGGACTGGGTGTAAATCCGACTGGGTGTAAATCGGACGGGGTGTAAATCGGACTGGGTGTAAATCGGACTGGGTTTAAATCGGACGGGGTGTAAATCGGACTGGGTGTAAATCGGACTGGGTGTAAATCGGACGGGGTGTAAATCGGACTGGTAGTAAATCAGACGGGGAGTAAATCGGACTGGGTGTAAATCGGACTGGGTGTAAATCTGACGGGGTGTAAATCGGACGGGGTGTAAATCGGACTGGATGTCAATCGGACTGGATGTAAATCGGACTGGGTGTAAATCGGACTGGTAGTAAATCAGACGGGGAGTAAATCGGACTGGGTGTAAATCGGACGGGGCGTAAATCGGTCTGGGTGTAAATCGGACGGGGTGTAAATCGGTCTGGGTGTAAATCGGACGGGGTGTAAATCAGACTGGGTGTAAATCGGACGGGGCATAAAACAGACGGGTGTAAATCGGACGGGGTGTTAATCGGACGGGTGTAAATCGGACGGGGCATAAATCAGATGGGTGTAAATCGGACGGGGTGTAAATCGGACTGGGCGTAAATCGGACTGGGTGCAAATCGGATTGGGTGTAACTCGGACGGGGTGTAAATCGGATGGGGTGTAAATCGGACGGGGCGTAAATCAGACTGGGTGTAAATCGGACGGGGTGTAAATTGGACGGGGCGCAAATCGGACTGGGTGTAACTCGGACGGGGTGCAAATCGGACTGGGCCTAAATCGGACTGGGTGTAAATCGGATTGGGTGTAACTCGGACGGGGTGTAAATTGGACGGGGTGTAAATCGGACGGGGCGTAAATCAGACTGGGAGTAAATCGGACGGGGCATAAATCGGACTGGGTGTAAATCGGACGGGGTGTAAATCAGACTGGGTGTAAATCGGACTGGGCGTGAATCAGACTGGGTGTAAATCGGACTGGGTGTAACTCGGACGGGGTGTAAATCCGACTGGGTGTAAATCGGACGGGGTGTAAATCGGATTGGGTGTAACTAAGACGGGGTGTAAATCGGACAGGGCGTAAATCAGACTGGGTGTAAATCGGACGGGGTGTAAATCCGACTGGGTGTAAATCGGACGGGGTGTAAATCGGACGGGGTGTAAATCCGACTGGGTGTAAATCGGACGGGGTGTAAATCGGACGGGGCATAAATCAGTTGGGTGTAAATCGGACGGGGTGTAAATCGGACGGGGTGTAAATCGGACGGGGTGTAAATCAGATGGGTGAAAATCGGACTGAGTATAAATCGGACGGGGTGTAAATCGGACGGGGCATAAATCAGTTGGGTGTAAATCGGACGGGGTGTAAATCGGACGGGGTGTAAATCGGACGGGGTGTAAATCAGATGGGTGAAAATCGGACTGAGTATAAATCGGACGGGGTGTAAATCGGACGGGGTGTAAATCGGACGGGGTGTAAATCGGACGGGGTGTAAATCAGATGGGTGAAAATCGGACTGAGTATAAATCGGACGGGGTGTAAATCAGATGGGTGAAAATCGGACTGAGTATAAATCGGACTGGGTGTAAATCGGACTGGGTGTAAATTGGACTGAGTGGAAATCGGACTGGGTGTAAATCAGATGTGTGTAAATCAGATGGGTGTAAATCAGATGGGTGTAAATCGGATGGGTGTAAATCGGATGGGTGTAACTCGGACTGGGTGTAAATCAGATGTGTGTAAATCAGATGGGTGTAAATCAGATGGGTGTAAATCGGATGGGTGTAAATCGGATGGGTGTAACTCGGACTGGGTGTAAATTGGACTGAGTGTAAATCGGACTGGGTGTAAATTGGACTGAGTGGAAATCGGACTGGGTGTAAATCAGATGTGTGTAAATCAGATGGGTGTAACTCGGACTGGGTGTAAATCGGACTGAGTGTAAATCGGACTGGGTGTAAATTGGACTGAGTGGAAATCGGACTGGGTGTAAATCAGATGTGTGTAAATCAGATGTGTGTAAATCAGATGGGTGTAAATCAGACTGAGTGTAAATCGGACTGGGTGTAAATCAGATGGGTGTAAATCAGCTGGGTGTAAATCAGATGGGTGCAAAATCAGATGGGTGTAAATCGGACTGAGTGTAAATCGGACTGGGTGTAAATCAGATGTGTGTAAATCAGATGGGTGTAACTCGGACTGGGTGTAAATCGGACTGGGTGTAAATTGGACTGAGTGGAAATCGGACTGAGTGTAAATCAGATGTGTGTAAATCAGATGTGTGTAAATCAGACTGAGTGTAAATCGGACTGGGTGTAAATCAGATGTGTGTAAATCAGATGTGTGTAAATCAGACTGGGTGTAAATCGGACTGGGTGTAAATCGGACTGAGTGTAAATCAGATGTGTGTAAATCAGATGTGTGTAAATCAGACTGGGTGTAAATCGGACTGGGTGTAAATCAGATGTGTGTAAATCAGATGTGTGTAAATCAGATGTGTGTAAATCAGATGGGTGTAAATCAGATGGGTGTAAATCGGACTGAGTGTAAATCGGACTGGGTGTAAATCAGATGTGTGTAAATCAGATGTGTGTAAATCAGATGGGTGTAAATCAGATGGGTGTAAATCGGACTGAGTGTAAATCGGACTGGGTGTAAATCAGATGTGTGTAAATCAGATGTGTGTAAATCAGATGGGTGTAAATCAGATGGGTGTAAATCGGACTGAGTGTAAATCGGACTGGGTGTAAATCAGATGTGTGTAAATCAGATGTGTGCAAATCAGATGGGTGTAAATCGGACTGAGTGTAAATCGGACTGGGTGTAAATCGGACTGGGTGTAAATCAGATGTGTGTAAATCAGATGTGTGCAAATCAGATGGGTGTAAATCGGACTGAGTGTAAATCGGACTGGGTGTAAATCGGACTGGGTGTAAATCGGACTGGGTGTAAATCGGACTGAGTGTAAATCGGACTGGGTGTAAATCGGAATGGGTGTAAATCGGACTGAGTGTAAATCGGACTGGGTGTAAATCGGACTGGGTGTAAATCGGACTGGGTGTAAATCAGATGTGTGTAAATCAGATGTGTGTAAATCAGATGGGTGTAAATCAGATGGGTGTAAATCGGACTGAGTGTAAATCGGACTGGGTGTAAATCGGACTGAGTGTAAATCGGACTGGGTGTAAATCGGACTGAGTGTAAATCGGACTGAGTGTAAATCGGACTGAGTGTAAATCGGACTGGGTGTAAATCGGACTGGGTGTAAATCGGACAGAGTGTAAATCGGACTGGGTGTAAATCGGACTGAGTGTAAATCGGACTGGGTGTAAATCGGACTGAGTGTAAATCGGACTGAGTGTAAATCGGACTGAGTGTAAATCGGACTGGGTGTAAATCAGATGTGTGTAAATCAGATGTGTGCAAATCAGATGGGTGTAAATCGGACTGAGTGTAAATCGGACTGGGTGTAAATCGGACTGAGTGTAAATCGGACTGGGTGTAAATCGGACTGAGTGTAAATCGGACTGGGTGTAAATCGGACTGAGTGTAAATCGGACTGGGTGTAAATCGGACTGAGTGTAAATCGGACTGAGTGTAAATCGGACTGGGTGTAAATCGGACTGGGTGTAAATCGGACTGGGTGTAAATCGGACAGAGTGTAAATCGGACTGGGTGTAAATCGGACTGGGTGTAAATCGGACTGAGTGTAAATCGGACTGGGTGTAAATCGGACTGAGTGTAAATCGGACTGAGTGTAAATTGGACTGGGTGTAACTCGGACTGAGTGTAACTCGGACTGGGTGTAAATCGGACTGGGAGTTAATCGGACTGGGTGTAAATCAGACTGAGTGTAAATCGGACTGAGTGTAAATCGGACTGGGTGTAACTCGGACTGAGTGTAACTCGGACTGGGTGTAAATCGGACTGGGTGTAAATCGGACTGAGTGTAAATCGGACTGAGTGTAAATCGGACTGGGTGTAAATCAGATGTGTGTAAATCAGATGTGTGTAAATCAGATGGGTGTAAATCAGATGTGTGCAAATCAGATGTGTGCAAATCAGATGGGTGTAAATCGGACTGAGTGTAAATCGGACTGGGTGTAAATCGGACTGAGTGTAAATCGGACTGAGTGTAAATCGGACTGGGTGTAAATCGGACTGAGTGTAAATCGGACTGGGTGTAAATCGGACTGGGTGTAAATCGGACTGAGTGTAAATCGGACTGGGTGTAAATCGGACTGGGTGTAAATCGGACTGAGTGTAAATCGGACTGGGTGTAAATCGGACTGAGTGTAAATCGGACTGAGTGTAAATCGAACTGGGTGTAAATCGGACTGGGTGTAAATCGGACTGGGTGTAAATCGGACTGGGTGTAAATCGGACTGAGTGTAAATCGGACTGGGTGTAAATCGGACTGAGTGTAAATCGGACTGGGTGTAAATCGGACTGAGTGTAAATCGGACTGGATGTAAATCGGACTGAGTGTAAATCGGACTGGGTGTAAATCGGACTGGGTGTAAATCGGACTGGGTGTAAATCGGACTGAGTGTAAATCGGACTGGGTGTAAATCGGACTGAGTGTAAATCGGACTGGGTGTAAATCGGACGGGGTGTAAATCGGACTGAGTGTAAATCGGACTGAGTGTAAATCGGACTGGGTGTAAATCAGATGTGTGTAAATCAGATGTGTGCAAATCAGATGGGTGTAAATCGGACTGGGTGTAAATCGGACTGGGTGTAAATCGGACTGAGTGTAAATCGGACTGGGTGTAAATCGGACTGGGTGTAAATCGGACTGAGTGTAAATCGGACTGGGTGTAAATCGGACTGAGTGTAAATCGGACTGAGTGTAAATCGGACTGGGTGTAAATCAGATGTGTGTAAATCAGATGTGTGCAAATCAGATGGGTGTAAATCAGATGGGTGTAAATCGGACTGAGTGTAAATCGGACTGGGTGTAAATCAGATGTGTGTAAATCAGATGTGTGCAAATCAGATGGGTGTAAATCAGATGGGTGTAAATCGGACTGAGTGTAAATCGGACTGGGTGTAAATCAGATGTGTGTAAATCAGATGTGTGCAAATCAGATGGGTGTAAATCAGATGGGTGTAAATCGGACTGGGTGTAAATCGGACTGAGTGTAAATCGGACTGGGTGTAAATCAGATGTGTGTAAATCAGATGTGTGCAAATCAGATGGGTGTAAATCAGATGGGTGTAAATCGGACTGAGTGTAAATCGGACTGGGTGTAAATCAGATGTGTGTAAATCAGATGTGTGCAAATCAGATGGGTGTAAATCGGACTGAGTGTAAATCGGACTGGGTGTAAATCGGACTGAGTGTAAATCGGACTGAGTGTAAATCGGACTGGGTGTAAATCGGACTGGGTGTAAATCGGACTGGGTGTAAATCGGACTGAGTGTAAATCGGACTGGGTGTAAATCGGACTGAGTGTAAATCGGACTGGGTGTAAATCGGACTGAGTGTAAATCGGACTGAGTGTAAATCGGACTGGGTGTAAATCGGACTGGGTGTAAATCGGACTGAGTGTAAATCGGACTGGGTGTAAATCGGACTGAGTGTAAATCGGACTGAGTGTAAATCGGACTGGGTGTAAATCGGACTGAGTGTAAATCGGACTGGGTGTAAATCAGATGTGTGTAAATCAGATGTGTGCAAATCAGATGGGTGTAAATCAGATGGGTGTAAATCGGACTGAGTGTAAATCGGACTGGGTGTAAATCAGATGTGTGTAAATCAGATGTGTGCAAATCAGATGGGTGTAAATCAGATGGGTGTAAATCGGACTGGGTGTAAATCGGACTGAGTGTAAATCGGACTGGGTGTAAATCAGATGTGTGTAAATCAGATGTGTGCAAATCAGATGGGTGTAAATCAGATGGGTGTAAATCGGACTGAGTGTAAATCGGACTGGGTGTAAATCAGATGTGTGTAAATCAGATGTGTGCAAATCAGATGGGTGTAAATCGGACTGGGTGTAAATCGGACTGAGTGTAAATCGGACTGAGTGTAAATCGGACTGGGTGTAAATCGGACTGGGTGTAAATCGGACTGGGTGTAAATCGGACTGAGTGTAAATCGGACTGGGTGTAAATCGGACTGAGTGTAAATCGGACTGGGTGTAAATCGGACTGGGTGTAAATCGGACTGAGTGTAAATCGGACTGAGTGTAAATCGGACTGGGTGTAAATCGGACTGGGTGTAAATCGGACTGGGTGTAAATCGGACTGGGTGTAAATCGGACTGGGTGTAAATCGGACTGAGTGTAAATCGGACTGAGTGTAAATCGGACTGGGTGTAAATCGGACTGGGTGTAAATCGGACTGAGTGTAAATCGGACTGAGTGTAAATCGGACTGGGTGTAAATCGGACTGGATGTAACTCGGACTGGGTGTAACTCGGACTGGGTGTAAATCGGACTGGGTGTAAATCGGACTGAGTGTAAATCGGACTGGGTGTAAATCGGACTGGATGTAACTCGGACTGGGTGTAACTCGGACTGGGTGTAACTCGGACTGGGTGTAAATCGGACTGGGTGTAACTCGGACTGGGTGTAAATCGGACTGGGTGTAAATTGGACTGAGTGGAAATCGGACTGGGTGTAAATCAGATGTGTGTAAATCAGATGGGTGTAAATCGGACTGAGTGTAAATCGGACTGGGTGTAAATCAGATGTGTGTAAATCAGATGTGTGCAAATCAGATGGGTGTAAATCGGACTGAGTGTAAATCGGACTGGGTGTAAATCAGATGTGTGTAAATCAGATGTGTGCAAATCAGATGGGTGTAAATCAGATGGGTGTAAATCGGACTGGGAGTTAATCGGACTGGGTGTAAATCAGATGTGTGTAAATCAGATGTGTGTAAATCAGATGGGTGTAAATCAGATGGGTGTAAATCGGACTGAGTGTAAATCGGACTGGGTGTAAATCGGACTGGGAGTTAATCGGACTGGGTGTAAATCAGATGTGTGTAAATCAGATGTGTGTAAATCAGATGGGTGTAAATCAGATGGGTGTAAATCGGACTGAGTGTAAATCGGACTGGGTGTAAATCAGATGTGTGTAAATCAGATGTGTGCAAATCAGATGGGTGTAAATCGGACTGAGTGTAAATCGGACTGGGTGTAAATCGGACTGAGTGTAAATCGGACTGGGTGTAAATCGGACTGAGTGTAAATCGGACTGGGTGTAAATCGGACTGAGTGTAAATCGGACTGAGTGTAAATCGGACTGGGTGTAAATCAGATGTGTGTAAATCAGATGTGTGTAAATCAGATGGGTGTAAATCAGATGGGTGTAAATCGGACTGAGTGTAAATCGGACTGGGTGTAAATCAGATGTGTGTAAATCAGATGTGTGCAAATCAGATGGGTGTAAATCGGACTGAGTGTAAATCGGACTGAGTGTAACTCGGACTGGGTGTAACTCGGACTGGGTGTAAATCAGATGTGTGTAAATCAGATGTGTGCAAATCAGATGGGTGTAAATCGGACTGAGTGTAAATCGGACTGGGTGTAAATCAGATGTGTGCAAATCAGATGGGTGTAAATCGGACTGAGTGTAAATCGGACTGAGTGTAACTCGGACTGGGTGTAACTCGGACTGGGTGTAAATCGGACTGGGTGTAACTCGGACTGGGTGTAAATCAGATGTGTGTAAATCAGATGTGTGCAAATCAGATGGGTGTAAATCGGACTGAGTGTAAATCGGACTGGGTGTAAATCAGATGTGTGCAAATCAGATGGGTGTAAATCGGACTGAGTGTAAATCGGACTGGGTGTAAATCAGATGTGTGCAAATCAGATGGGTGTAAATCGGACTGAGTGTAAATCGGACTGAGTGTAACTCGGACTGGGTGTAACTCGGACTGGGTGTAAATCAGATGTGTGTAAATCAGATGTGTGCAAATCAGATGGGTGTAAATTGGACTGAGTGGAAATCGGACTGGGTGTAAATCAGATGTGTGTAAATCAGATGTGTGCAAATCAGATGGGTGTAAATCGGACTGAGTGTAAATCGGACTGGGAGTTAATCGGACTGGGTGTAAATCGGACTGGGTGTAAATCGGACTGGGTGTAAATCGGACTGGGTGTAAATCGGACTGAGTGGAAATCGGACTGGGTGTAAATCAGATGTGTGTAAATCAGATGGGTGTAAATTGGACTGAGTGGAAATCGGACTGGGTATAAATCAGATGTGTGTAAATCAGATGGGTGTAAATTGGACTGAGTGGAAATCGGACTGGGTGTAAATCAGATGTGTGTAAATCAGATGGGTGTAAATTGGACTGAGTGGAAATCGGACTGGGTGTAAATCAGATGTGTGTAAATCAGATGGGTGTAAATTGGACTGAGTGGAAATCGGACTGGGTGTAAATCAGATGTGTGTAAATCAGATGGGTGTAAATTGGACTGAGTGGAAATCGGACTGGGTGGAAATCAGATGTGTGTAAATCAGATGGGTGTAAATTGGACTGAGTGGAAATCGGACTGGGTGTAAATCAGATGTGTGTAAATCAGATGGGTGTAAATCGGACTGGGTGTAAATCAGATGGGTGTAAATTGGACTGGGTGTAAATCAGATGTGTGTAAATCAGATGGGTGTAAATTGGACTGAGTGGAAATCGGACTGGGTGTAAATCAGATGTGTGTAAATCAGATGGGTGTAAATCGGACTGGGTGTAAATCAGATGGGTGTAAATTGGACTGAGTGGAAATCGGACTGGGTGTAAATCAGATGTGTGTAAATCAGATGGGTGTAAATCGGACTGGGTGTAAATCAGATGTGTGTAAATCAGATGGGTGTAAATTGGACTGAGTGGAAATCGGACTGGGTGTAAATCAGATGTGTGTAAATCAGATGGGTGTAAATTGGACTGAGTGGAAATCGGACTGGGTGTAAATCAGATGTGTGTAAATCAGATGGGTGTAAATCGGACTGGGTGTAAATCAGATGTGTGTAAATCAGATGGGTGTAAATTGGACTGAGTGGAAATCGGACTGGGTGTAAATCAGATGTGTGTAAATCAGATGGGTGTAAATTGGACTGGGTGGAAATCGGACTGGGTGTAAATCAGATGTGTGTAAATCAGATGGGTGTAAATTGGACTGAGTGGAAATCGGACTGGGTGTAAATCAGATGTGTGTAAATCAGATGGGTGTAAATTGGACTGAGTGGAAATCGGACTGGGTGTAAATCAGATGTGTGTAAATCAGATGGGTGTAAATTGGACTGAGTGGAAATCGGACTGGGTGTAAATCAGATGTGTGTAAATCAGATGGGTGTAAATCAGATGTGTGTAAATCAGATGGGTGTAAATTGGACTGAGTGGAAATCGGACTGGGTGTAAATCAGATGTGTGTAAATCAGATGGGTGTAAATCGGACTGGGTGTAAATCAGATGTGTGTAAATCAGATGGGTGTAAATTGGACTGAGTGGAAATCGGACTGGGTGTAAATCAGATGTGTGTAAATCAGATGGGTGTAAATCAGATGGGTGTAAATTGGACTGAGTGGAAATCGGACTGGGTGTAAATCAGATGTGTGTAAATCAGATGGGTGTAAATTGGACTGAGTGGAAATCGGACTGGGTGTAAATCAGATGTGTGTAAATCAGATGGGTGTAAATCAGATGTGTGTAAATCAGATGGGTGTAAATTGGACTGAGTGGAAATCGGACTGGGTGTAAATCAGATGTGTGTAAATCAGATGGGTGTAAATCGGACTGGGTGTAAATCAGATGTGTGTAAATCAGATGGGTGTAAATTGGACTGAGTGGAAATCGGACTGGGTGTAAATCAGATGTGTGTAAATCAGATGGGTGTAAATTGGACTGAGTGGAAATCGGACTGGGTGTAAATCAGATGTGTGTAAATCAGATGGGTGTAAATCGGACTGGGTGTAAATCAGATGTGTGTAAATCAGATGGGTGTAAATCGGACTGGGTATAAATCAGATGGGTGTAAATCGGACTGAGTGGAAATCGGACTGGGTGTAAATCAGATGTGTGTAAATCAGATGGGTGTAAATCGGACTGAGTGTAAATCGGACTGGGTGTAAATCAGATGTGTGTAAATCAGATGGGTGTAAATCGGACTGAGTGTAAATCAGATGTGTGTAAATCAGATGTGTGTAAATCAGATGGGTGTAAATTGGACTGAGTGGAAATCGGACTGGGTGTAAATCAGATGTGTGTAAATCAGATGTGTGTAAATCAGATGGGTGTAAATTGGACTGAGTGGAAATCGGACTGGGTGTAAATCAGATGTGTGTAAATCAGATGTGTGTAAATCAGATGGGTGTAAATTGGACTGAGTGGAAATCGGACTGGGTGTAAATCAGATGTGTGTAAATCAGATGTGTGTAAATCAGATGGGTGTAAATTGGACTGAGTGGAAATCGGACTGAGTGTAAATCGGACTGAGTGTAAATTGGACTGGGTGTAAATTGGACTGGGTGTAAATCAGATGTGTGTAAATCAGATGGGTGTAAATCGGACTGAGTGTAAATCGGACTGGGTGTAAATTGGACTGGGTGTAAATTGGACTGAGTGGAAATCGGACTGGGTGTAAATCGGACTGGGTGTAAATTGGACTGGGTGTAAATCGGACTGGGTGTAAATTGGACTGAGTGGAAATCGGACTGGGTGTAAATCAGATGTGTGTAAATCAGATGGGTGTAAATCGGACTGGGTATAAATCAGATGGGTGTAAATCGGACTGAGTGGAAATCGGACTGGGTGTAAATTGGACTGGGTGTAAATTGGACTGGGTGTAAATCAGATGTGTGTAAATCAGATGGGTGTAAATCGGACTGAGTGTAAATCGGACTGGGTGTAAATTGGACTGGGTGTAAATTGGACTGAGTGGAAATCGGACTGGGTGTAAATTGGACTGGGTGTAAATCGGACTGGGTGTAAATTGGACTGAGTGGAAATCGGACTGGGTGTAAATCAGATGTGTGTAAATCAGATGGGTGTAAATCGGACTGGGTGGAAATCGGACTGAGTGTAAATCGGACTGGGTGTAAATCAGATGGGTGTAAATCGGACTGAGTGGAAATCGGACTGGGTGTAAATCAGATGTGTGTAAATCAGATGGGTGTAAATCGGACTGAGTGTAAATCGGACTGGGTGTAAATTGGACTGGGTGTAAATTGGACTGGGTGTAAATCAGATGTGTGTAAATCAGATGGGTGTAAATCGGACTGAGTGTAAATCGGACTGGGTGTAAATTGGACTGGGTGTAAATTGGACTGAGTGGAAATCGGACTGGGTGTAAATTGGACTGGGTGTAAATCGGACTGGGTGTAAATTGGACTGGGTGTAAATCAGATGTGTGTAAATCAGATGGGTGTAAATCAGATGGGTGTAAATCGGACTGAGTGGAAATCGGACTGGGTGTAAATTGGACTGGGTGTAAATTGGACTGGGTGTAAATCGGACTGGGTGTAAATTGGACTGGGTGTAAATCAGATGTGTGTAAATCAGATGTGTGTAAATCAGATGGGTGTAAATCGGACTGAGTGGAAATCGGACTGGGTGTAAATTGGACTGGGTGTAAATTGGACTGGGTGTAAATCAGATGTGTGTAAATCAGATGGGTGTAAATCGGACTGAGTGTAAATCGGACTGGGTGTAAATTGGACTGGGTGTAAATTGGACTGAGTGGAAATCGGACTGGGTGTAAATCAGATGTGTGTAAATCAGATGGGTGTAAATCGGACTGGGTGGAAATCGGACTGAGTGTAAATTGGACTGGGTGTAAATCGGACTGGGTGTAAATTGGACTGAGTGGAAATCGGACTGGGTGTAAATTGGACTGGGTGTAAATCGGACTGGGTGTAAATTGGACTGAGTGGAAATCGGACTGGGTGTAAATCAGATGTGTGTAAATCAGATGGGTGTAAATCGGACTGGGTGGAAATCGGACTGAGTGTAAATCGGACTGGGTGTAAATCAGATGGGTGTAAATCGGACTGAGTGGAAATCGGACTGGGTGTAAATCAGATGTGTGTAAATCAGATGGGTGTAAATCGGACTGAGTGTAAATCGGACTGGGTGTAAATCGGACTGGATGTAAATTGGACTGGGTGTAAATCGGACTGAGTGTAAATCGGACTGGGTGTAAATCGGACTGAGTGTAAATCGGACTGAGTGGAAATCGGACTGAGTGTAAATCGGACTGGGTGTAAATCAGATGTGTGTAAATCAGATGGGTGTAAATCGGACTGAGTGTAAATCGGACTGGGTGTAAATTGGACTGGGTGTAAATCGGACTGGGTGTAAATTGGACTGAGTGGAAATCGGACTGAGTGGAAATCGGACTGGGTGTAAATCAGATGTGTGTAAATCAGATGGGTGTAAATCGGACTGGGTGGAAATCGGACTGAGTGTAAATCGGACTGGGTGTAAATCAGATGGGTGTAAATCGGACTGAGTGGAAATCGGACTGGGTGTAAATCAGATGTGTGTAAATCAGATGGGTGTAAATCGGACTGAGTGTAAATCGGACTGGGTGTAAATCGGACTGGATGTAAATCGGACTGGGTGTAAATCGGACTGAGTGTAAATCGGACTGAGTGTAAATCGGACTGGGTGTAAATCGGACTGAGTGTAAATCGGACTGAGTGGAAATCGGACTGAGTGTAAATCGGACTGAGTGTAAATCGGACTGGGTGTAAATCAGATGTGTGTAAATCAGATGGGTGTAAATCGGACTGAGTGTAAATCGGACTGAGTGGAAATCGGACTGAGTGTAAATCGGACTGAGTGTAAATCGGACTGGGTGTAAATCAGATGTGTGTAAATCAGATGGGTGTAAATCGGACTGAGTGTAAATCGGACTGGGTGTAAATCGGACTGGATGTAAATCGGACTGAGTGTAAATCGGACTGGGTGTAAATCGGACTGAGTGTAAATCGGACTGAGTGTAAATCGGACTGGGTGTAAATCAGATGTGTGTAAATCAGATGGGTGTAAATCGGACTGAGTGTAAATCGGACTGAGTGTAAATCGGACTGAGTGTAAATCGGACTGGGTGTAAATCGGACTGAGTGTAAATCGGACTGGGTGTAAATCGGACTGAGTGGAAATCGGACTGAGTGTAAATCGGACTGGGTGTAAATCGGACTGAGTGTAAATCGGACTGAGTGTAAATCGGACTGGGTGTAAATCGGACTGAGTGTAAATCGGACTGAGTGTAAATCGGACTGGGTGTAAATCGGACTGAGTGTAAATCGGACTGGGTGTAAATCAGATGGGTGTAAATCGGACTGGGTGTAAATCAGATGGGTGTAAATCGGACTGAGTGTAAATCGGACTGAGTGTAAATCGGACTGGGTGTAAATCGGACTGAGTGTAAATCGGACTGAGTGTAAATCGGACTGGGTGTAAATCAGATGGGTGTAAATCGGACTGGATGTAAATCGGACTGAGTGGAAATCGGACTGGATGTAAATCGGACTGGGTGTAAATCGGACTGGGTGTAAATCGGACTGGATGTAAATCGGACTGGGTGTAAATCGGACTGGGTGTAAATCGGACTGGATGTAAATCGGACTGGGTGTAAATCGGACTGGGTGTAAATCGGACTGGATGTAAATCGGACTGGATGTAAATCGGACTGGGTGTAAATCAGATGGGTGTAAATCGGACTGGGTGTAAATCGGAATGGGTGTAAATCAGATGGGTGTAAATCGGACTGGGTGTAAATCAGATGGGTGTAAATCGGACTGGGTGTAAATCAGATGGGTGTAAATCGGACTGGATGTAAATCGGACTGAGTGTAAATCGGACTGGGTGTAAATCAGATGGGTGTAAATCGGACTGGGTGTAAATCAGATGGGTGTAAATCGGACTGGGTGTAAATCGGACGGGGTGTAAATCAGATGGGTGTAAATCGGACTGGATGTAAATCGGACTGAGTGTAAATCGGACGGGGTGTTAATCAGATGGGTGTAAATCGGACTGGATGTAAATCGGACTGAGTGTAAATCGGACTGGGTGTAAATCGGACTGGGTGTAAATCAGATGGGTGTAAATCGGACTGGGTGTAAATCAGATGGGTGTAAATCAGATGGGTGTAAATCGGACTGGGTGTAAATCGGACTGGATGTAAATCGGACTGGGTGTAAATCGGACTGGGTGTAAATCAGATGGGTGTAAATCGGACTGGGTGTAAATCGGAATGGGTGTAAATCAGATGGGTGTAAATTGGACTGGGTGTAAATCAGATGGGTGTAAATCGGACTGGATGTAAATCAGATGGGTGTAAATCGGACTGGATGTAAATCGGACTGGGTGTAAATCAGATGGGTGTAAATCGGACTGGGTGTAAATCAGATGGGTGTAAATCGGACTGGGTGTAAATCAGATGGGTGTAAATCGGACTGGGTGTAAATCAGATGGGTGTAAATCGGACTGGATGTAAATCGGACTGGGTGTAAATCAGATGGGTGTAAATCGGACTGGGTGTAAATCAGATGGGTGTAAATCGGACTGGATGTAAATCGGACTGGATGTAAATCGGACTGGGTGTAAATCAGATGGGTGTAAATCGGAGTGGATGTAAATCGGACTGGATGTAAATCGGACTGGATGTAAATCGGACTGGGTGCAAATCGGACTGGGTGTAAATCGGACTGGATGTAAATCGGACTGGATGTAAATCGGACTGGGTGCAAATCGGACTGGGTGTAAATCGGACTGGATGTAAATCGGACTGGATGTAAATCGGACTGGATGTAAATCGGACTGGGTGTAAATCGGACTGGATGTAAATCGGACTGGATGTAAATCAGACTGGATGTAAATCGGACTGAGTGTAAATCGGACTGGATGTAAATCGGACTGAGTGGAAATCAGACTGGATGTAAATCGGACTGGATGTAAATCGGACTGGATGTAAATCGGACTGGGTGTAAATCGGACTGGGTGTAAATCGGACTGGATGTAAATCGGACTGGATGTAAATCAGATGGGTGTAAATCGGACTGGATGTAAATCGGACGGGGTGTAAATCAGATGGGTGTAAATCGGACTGGGTGTAAATCGGACTGGGTGTAAATCAGATGGGTGTAAATCGGACTGGGTGTAAATCGGACTGGATGTAAATCGGACTGAGTGGAAATCGGACTGGGTGTAAATCAGATGGGTGTAAATCGGACTGGATGTAAATCGGACGGGGTGTAAATCGGACTGGATGTAAATCGGACTGAGTGGAAATCAGACTGGATGTAAATCGGACTGAGTGGAAATCAGACTGGATGTAAATCAGACTGGATGTAAATCGGACTGAGTGGAAATCAGACTGGATGTAAATCAGACTGGATGTAAATCGGACGGGGTGTAAATCGGACTGGATGTAAATCAGACTGGATGTAAATCGGACTGAGTGGAAATCAGACTGGATGTAAATCAGACTGGATGTAAATCGGACTGAGTGGAAATCAGACTGGATGTAAATCGGAATGGGTGTAAATCGGACTGGATGTAAATCGGACTGAGTGGAAATCAGACTGGATGTAAATCAGACTGGATGTAAATCGGACTGAGTGGAAATCAGACTGGATGTAAATCAGATGGGTGTAAATCGGACTGGGTGTAAATCGGACGGGGTGTAAATCAGACTGGATGTAAATCGGACTGAGTGGAAATCAGACTGGATGTAAATCAGACTGGATGTAAATCGGACTGAGTGGAAATCAGACTGGATGTAAATCAGACTGGATGTAAATCGGACTGAGTGGAAATCAGACTGGATGTAAATCAGATGGGTGTAAATCGGACTGGATGTAAATCGGACTGAGTGTAAATCGGACGGGGTGTAAATCAGATGGGTGTAAATCGGACTGGATGTAAATCGGACTGAGTGTAAATCGGACTGGGTGTAAATCGGACTGGGTGTAAATCAGATGGGTGTAAATCGGACTGGGTGTAAATCAGATGGGTGTAAATCAGATGGGTGTAAATCGGACTGGGTGTAAATCGGACTGGATGTAAATCGGACTGGGTGTAAATCGGACTGGGTGTAAATCAGATGGGTGTAAATCGGACTGGGTGTAAATCGGAATGGGTGTAAATCAGATGGGTGTAAATTGGACTGGGTGTAAATCAGATGGGTGTAAATCGGACTGGATGTAAATCAGATGGGTGTAAATCGGACTGGATGTAAATCGGACTGGATGTAAATCGGACTGGGTGTAAATCAGATGGGTGTAAATCGGAGTGGATGTAAATCGGACTGGATGTAAATCGGACTGGATGTAAATCGGACTGGGTGCAAATCGGACTGGGTGTAAATCGGACTGGATGTAAATCGGACTGGATGTAAATCGGACTGGGTGCAAATCGGACTGGGTGTAAATCGGACTGGATGTAAATCGGACTGGGTGCAAATCGGACTGGGTGTAAATCGGACTGGATGTAAATCGGACTGGATGTAAATCGGACTGGATGTAAATCGGACTGGGTGTAAATCGGACTGGATGTAAATCGGACTGGATGTAAATCGGACTGGATGTAAATCGGACTGAGTGTAAATCGGACTGGATGTAAATCGGACTGAGTGGAAATCAGACTGGATGTAAATCAGACTGGATGTAAATCGGACTGGGTGTAAATCGGACTGGGTGTAAATCGGACTGGATGTAAATCGGACTGGATGTAAATCAGATGGGTGTAAATCGGACTGGATGTAAATCGGACGGGGTGTAAATCAGATGGGTGTAAATCGGACTGGGTGTAAATCGGACTGGGTGTAAATCAGATGGGTGTAAATCGGACTGGGTGTAAATCGGACTGGATGTAAATCGGACGGGGTGTAAATCGGACTGGATGTAAATCGGACTGGATGTAAATCAGATGGGTGTAAATCGGACTGGATGTAAATCGGACTGAGTGGAAATCAGACTGGATGTAAATCGGACTGAGTGGAAATCAGACTGGATGTAAATCAGACTGGATGTAAATCGGACTGAGTGGAAATCAGACTGGATGTAAATCAGACTGGATGTAAATCGGACGGGGTGTAAATCGGACTGGATGTAAATCAGACTGGATGTAAATCGGACTGAGTGGAAATCAGACTGGATGTAAATCAGACTGGATGTAAATCGGACTGAGTGGAAATCAGACTGGATGTAAATCGGAATGGGTGTAAATCGGACTGGATGTAAATCGGACTGAGTGGAAATCGGACTGGATGTAAATCGGACTGGGTGTAAATCGGACTGGATGTAAATCGGACTGGATGTAAATCGGACTGGATGTAAATCGGACTGGATGTAAATCGGACTGGGTGTAAATCAGATGGGTGTAAATCGGACTGGATGTAAATCGGACTGGATGTAAATCGGACTGGATGTAAATCGGACTGAGTGGAAATCAGACTGGATGTAAATCGGACTGGATGTAAATCGGACTGGGTGTAAATCAGATGGGTGTAAATCGGACTGGATGTAAATCGGACTGGATGTAAATCGGACTGGATGTAAATCGGACTGGATGTAAATCGGACTGGATGTAAATCGGACTGGGTGTAAATCAGATGGGTGTAAATCGGACTGGATGTAAATCGGACTGGATGTAAATCGGACTGGATGTAAATCGGACTGGATGTAAATCGGACTGGATGTAAATCGGACTGGGTGTAAATCAGATGGGTGTAAATCGGACTGGATGTAAATCGGACTGGGTGTAAATCAGATGGGTGTAAATCGGACTGGATGTAAATCGGACTGGGTGTAAATCGGACTGGGTGTAAATCAGATGGGTGTAAATCGGACTGGATGTAAATCGGACTGGATGTAAATCGGACTGGGTGTAAATCAGATGGGTGTAAATCGGACTGGGTTTAAATCAGATGGGTGTAAATCGGACTGGATGTAAATCGGACTGGATGTAAATCGGACTGGATGTAAATCGGACTGGGTGTAAATCAGATGGGTGTAAATCGGACTGGATGTAAATCGGACTGGGTGTAAATCAGATGGGTGTAAATCGGACTGGATGTAAATCGGACTGGATGTAAATCGGACTGGGTGTAAATCAGATGGGTGTAAATCGGACTGGATGTAAATCGGACTGGGTGTAAATCAGATGGATGTAAATCGGACTGGATGTAAATCGGACTGGATGTAAATCGGACTGGATGTAAATCGGACTGGGTGTAAATCAGATGGGTGTAAATCGGACTGGATGTAAATCGGACTGGATGTAAATCGGACTGGATGTAAATCGGACTGGATGTAAATCGGACTGGGTGTAAATCAGATGGGTGTAAATCGGACTGGATGTAAATCGGACGGGGTGTAAATCGGACTGGATGTAAATCGGACGGGGTGTAAATCGGACTGGGTGCAAATCGGACTGGATGTAAATCGGACTGGGTGTAAATCGGACTGGATGTAAATCGGACGGGGTGTAAATCGGACTGGATGTAAATCGGACTGAGTGGAAATCAGATGGGTGTAAATCGGACTGGATGTAAATCGGACTGGATGTAAATCGGACTGGATGTAAATCGGACTGGATGTAAATCGGACTGGGTGTAAATCAGACTGGATGTAAATCGGACTGGATGTAAATCGGACTGGATGTAAATCGGACTGGATGTAAATCGGACTGGGTGTAAATCAGATGGGTGTAAATCGGACTGGATGTAAATCGGACTGGATGTAAATCGGACTGGATGTAAATCGGACTGGATGTAAATCGGACTGGATGTAAATCGGACTGGATGTAAATCGGACTGGGTGTAAATCAGATGGGTGTAAATCGGACTGGATGTAAATCGGACTGGATGTAAATCGGACTGGATGTAAATCGGACTGGATGTAAATCGGACTGGGTGTAAATCAGATGGGTGTAAATCGGACTGGATGTAAATCGGACTGGATGTAAATCGGACTGGGTGTAAATCAGATGGGTGTAAATCGGACTGGATGTAAATCGGACTGGATGTAAATCGGACTGGATGTAAATCGGACTGGATGTAAATCGGACTGGGTGTAAATCAGATGGGTGTAAATCGGACTGGATGTAAATCGGACTGGATGTAAATCGGACTGGATGTAAATCGGACTGGGTGTAAATCAGATGGGTGTAAATCGGACTGGATGTAAATCGGACTGGATGTAAATCGGACTGGATGTAAATCGGACTGAGTGGAAATCAGACTGGATGTAAATCGGACTGGATGTAAATCGGACTGGATGTAAATCGGACTGGATGTAAATCGGACTGGATGTAAATCGGACTGGATGTAAATCGGACTGGGTGTAAATCAGATGGGTGTAAATCGGACTGGATGTAAATCGGACTGGATGTAAATCGGACTGGATGTAAATCGGACTGGGTGTAAATCAGATGGGTGTAAATCGGACTGGATGTAAATCGGACTGGATGTAAATCGGACTGGATGTAAATCGGACTGGGTGTAAATCAGATGGGTGTAAATCGGACTGGATGTAAATCGGACTGGATGTAAATCGGACTGGATGTAAATCGGACTGAGTGGAAATCAGACTGGATGTAAATCGGACTGGATGTAAATCGGACTGGATGTAAATCGGACTGAGTGGAAATCAGACTGGATGTAAATCGGACTGGATGTAAATCGGACTGGGTGTAAATCAGATGGGTGTAAATCGGACTGGATGTAAATCGGACTGGATGTAAATCGGACTGGATGTAAATCGGACTGAGTGGAAATCAGACTGGATGTAAATCGGACTGGATGTAAATCGGACTGGATGTAAATCGGACTGGATGTAAATCGGACTGAGTGGAAATCAGACTGGATGTAAATCGGACTGGATGTAAATCGGACTGGGTGTAAATCAGACTGGATGTAAATCGGACATGGGTGTAAATCGGACTGGATGTAAATCGGACTGGATGTAAATCGGACTGAGTGGAAATCAGACTGGATGTAAATCAGACTGGATGTAAATCGGACATGGGTGTAAATCGGACTGGATGTAAATCGGACTGGATGTAAATCGGACTGAGTGGAAATCAGACTGGATGTAAATCAGACTGGATGTAAATCGGACTGGGTGTAAATCAGACTGGATGTAAATCGGACATGGGTGTAAATCGGACTGGATGTAAATCGGACTGGATGTAAATCGGACTGGATGTAAATCGGACATGGGTGTAAATCGGACTGGATGTAAATCGGACTGGATGTAAATCGGACTGGATGTAAATCGGACTGAGTGGAAATCAGACTGGATGTAAATCGGACATGGGTGTAAATCGGACTGGATGTAAATCGGACTGGATGTAAATCGGACTGGATGTAAATCGGACATGGGTGTAAATCGGACTGGATGTAAATCGGACTGGATGTAAATCGGACTGGGTGTAAATCAGATGGGTGTAAATCGGACTGGATGTAAATCGGACTGGGTGTAAATCGGACTGGATGTAAATCGGACTGGATGTAAATCGGACTGGGTGTAAATCAGATGGGTGTAAATCGGACTGGATGTAAATCGGACATGGGTGTAAATCGGACTGGATGTAAATCGGACTGGATGTAAATCGGACTGGATGTAAATCGGACTGGGTGTAAATCGGACTGGGTGTAAATCGGACTGGGTGTAAATCGGACTGGATGTAAATCGGACTGGATGTAAATCGGACTGGGTGTAAATCAGATGGGTGTAAATCGGACTGGATGTAAATCGGACTGGATGTAAATCGGACTGGATGTAAATCGGACTGGGTGTAAATCAGATGGGTGTAAATCGGACTGGATGTAAATCGGACGGGGTGTAAATCGGACTGGATGTAAATCGGACTGAGTGGAAATCAGACTGGATGTAAATTGGACTGGGTGTAAATCGGACTGGATGTAAATCGGACTGGATGTAAATCGGACTGAGTGGAAATCAGACTGGATGTAAATTGGACTGGGTGTAAATCGGACTGGATGTAAATCGGACTGGATGTAAATCGGACTGAGTGGAAATCAGACTGGATGTAAATTGGACTGGGTGTAAATCGGACTGGATGTAAATCGGACTGAGTGGAAATCAGACTGGATGTAAATTGGACTGGGTGTAAATCGGACTGGATGTAAATCGGACTGGATGTAAATCGGACTGGATGTAAATCGGACTGGGTGTAAATCGGACTGGATGTAAATCGGACTGGATGTAAATCGGACTGAGTGGAAATCAGACTGGATGTAAATTGGACTGGGTGTAAATCGGACTGGATGTAAATCGGACTGAGTGGAAATCAGACTGGATGTAAATCGGACTGGGTGTAAATCGGACTGGGTGTAAATCGGACTGGGTGTAAATCGGACTGGATGTAAATCGGACTGGATGTAAATCGGACTGGGTGTAAATCAGATGGGTGTAAATCGGACTGGATGTAAATCGGACTGGATGTAAATCGGACTGGATGTAAATCGGACTGAGTGGAAATCAGACTGGATGTAAATTGGACTGGGTGTAAATCGGACTGGATGTAAATCGGACTGGATGTAAATCGGACTGAGTGGAAATCAGACTGGATGTAAATTGGACTGGGTGTAAATCGGACTGGATGTAAATCGGACTGGATGTAAATCGGACTGAGTGGAAATCAGACTGGATGTAAATTGGACTGGGTGTAAATCGGACTGGATGTAAATCGGACTGAGTGGAAATCAGACTGGATGTAAATTGGACTGGGTGTAAATCGGACTGGATGTAAATCGGACTGAGTGGAAATCAGACTGGATGTAAATTGGACTGGGTGTAAATCGGACTGGATGTAAATCGGACTGGATGTAAATCGGACTGAGTGGAAATCAGACTGGATGTAAATTGGACTGGGTGTAAATCGGACTGGATGTAAATCGGACTGGATGTAAATCGGACTGAGTGGAAATCAGACTGGATGTAAATTGGACTGGGTGTAAATCGGACTGGATGTAAATCGGACTGAGTGGAAATCAGACTGGATGTAAATTGGACTGGGTGTAAATCGGACTGGATGTAAATCGGACTGGATGTAAATCGGACTGGATGTAAATCGGACTGGGTGTAAATCGGACTGGATGTAAATCGGACTGAGTGGAAATCAGACTGGATGTAAATTGGACTGGGTGTAAATCGGACTGGATGTAAATCGGACTGGATGTAAATCGGACTGGGTGTAAATCGGACTGGGTGTAAATCGGACTGGGTGTAAATCGGACTGGGTGTAAATCGGACTGGATGTAAATCGGACTGGATGTAAATCGGACTGAGTGGAAATCAGACTGGATGTAAATTGGACTGGGTGTAAATCGGACTGGATGTAAATTGGACTGGGTGTAAATCGGACTGGATGTAAATTGGACTGGGTGTAAATCGGACTGGATGTAAATTGGACTGGATGTAAATCGGACGGGGTGTAAATCGGACTGGATGTAAATCGGACTGGATGTAAATCGGACTGAGTGGAAATCAGACTGGATGTAAATTGGACTGGGTGTAAATCGGACTGGGTGTAAATCGGACTGGATGTAAATTGGACTGGGTGTAAATCAGATGGGTGTAAATCGGACTGGATGTAAATCGGACGGGGTGTAAATCGGACTGGATGTAAATCGGACTGAGTGGAAATCAGATGGGTGTAAATCGGACTGGATGTAAATCGGACTGGATGTAAATCGGACTGGGTGTAAATCAGATGGGTGTAAATCGGACTGGATGTAAATCGGACGGGGTGTAAATCGGACTGGATGTAAATCGGACTGGGTGTAAATCAGATGGGTGTAAATCGGACTGGATGTAAATCGGACGGGGTGTAAATCGGACTGGATGTAAATCGGACGGGGTGTAAATCGGACTGGATGTAAATCGGACTGGGTGTAAATCAGATGGGTGTAAATCGGACTGGATGTAAATCGGACGGGGTGTAAATCGGACTGGGTGTAAATCAGATGGGTGTAAATCGGACGGGGTGTAAATCGGACTGGATGTAAATCGGACTGGGTGTAAATCAGATGGGTGTAAATCGGACTGGATGTAAATCGGACGGGGTGTAAATCGGACTGGATGTAAATCGGACTGGATGTAAATCGGACTGGGTGTAAATCAGATGGGTGTAAATCGGACTGGATGTAAATCGGACTGGATGTAAATCGGACTGGATGTAAATCGGACTGGATGTAAATCGGACTGGGTGTAAATCAGATGGGTGTAAATCGGAATGGATGTAAATCGGACTGGATGTAAATCGGACTGGGTGTAAATCGGACTGGATGTAAATCGGACTGGATGTAAATCGGACTGGATGTAAATCAGATGGGTGTAAATCGGACTGGATGTAAATCGGACTGGATGTAAATCGGACTGGGTGTAAATCAGATGGGTGTAAATCGGACTGGATGTAAATCGGACTGGATGTAAATCGGACTGGATGTAAATCGGACTGGATGTAAATCGGACTGGATGTAAATCGGACTGGGTGTAAATCAGATGGGTGTAAATCGGACTGGATGTAAATCGGACTGGGTGTAAATCAGATGGGTGTAAATCGGACTGGATGTAAATCGGACGGGGTGTAAATCGGACTGGATGTAAATCGGACTGGGTGTAAATCAGATGGGTGTAAATCGGACTGGATGTAAATCGGACGGGGTGTAAATCGGACTGGATGTAAATCGGACTGAGTGGAAATCAGATGGGTGTAAATCGGACTGGATGTAAATCGGACTGGATGTAAATCGGACTGGGTGTAAATCAGATGGGTGTAAATCGGACTGGGTGTAAATCAGATGGGTGTAAATCGGACTGGATGTAAATCGGACTGGATGTAAATCGGACTGGATGTAAATCGGACTGGGTGTAAATCGGACTGGATGTAAATCGGACTGGGTGTAAATCAGATGGGTGTAAATCGGACTGGATGTAAATCGGACTGGATGTAAATCGGACTGGATGTAAATCGGACTGGATGTAAATCGGACTGGGTGTAAATCGGACTGGATGTAAATCGGACTGGATGTAAATCGGACTGGGTGTAAATCGGACTGAGTGGAAATCGGACTGGGTGTAAATCAGATGGGTGTAAATCGGACTGGGTGTAAATCGGACTGGATGTAAATCGGACTGAGTGTAAATCAGATGGGTGTAAATCGGACTGGATGTAAATCGGACTGGGTGTAAATCGGACTGGATGTAAATCGGACGGGGTGTAAATCGGACTGGATGTAAATCAGATGGGTGTAAATCGGACTGGATGTAAATCGGACTGGGTGTAAATCGGACTGGATGTAAATCGGACTGAGTGTAAATCAGATGGGTGTAAATCGGACTGGATGTAAATCGGACTGGGTGTAAATCGGACTGGATGTAAATCGGACTGAGTGTAAATCAGATGGGTGTAAATCGGACTGGATGTAAATCGGACTGGGTGTAAATCGGACTGGATGTAAATCGGACGGGGTGTAAATCGGACTGGATGTAAATCGGACTGAGTGGAAATCAGATGGGTGTAAATCGGACTGGATGTAAATCGGACTGGGTGTAAATCGGACTGGATGTAAATCGGACGGGGTGTAAATCGGACTGGATGTAAATCGGACTGGGTGTAAATCGGACTGGATGTAAATCGGACTGGGTGTAAATCGGACTGGATGTAAATCGGACGGGGTGTAAATCGGACTGGGTGTAAATCAGATGGGTGTAAATCGGACTGGATGTAAATCGGACTGGGTGTAAATCGGACGGGGTGTAAATCGGACTGGATGTAAATCGGACTGAGTGGAAATCGGACTGGGTGTAAATCAGACTGGGTGTAAATCGGACTGGATGTAAATCGGACTGGGTGTAAATCGGACGGGGCGTGAATCGGAATGGGTGTAAATCGGACTGGATGTAAATCGGACTGAGTGTAAATCAGATGGGTGTAAATCGGACTGGATGTAAATCGGACTGGATGTAAATCAGATGGGTGTAAATCGGACTGGATGTAAATCGGACTGGGTGTAAATCGGACTGGATGTAAATCGGACTGAGTGTAAATCAGATGGGTGTAAATCGGACTGGATGTAAATCGGACTGGGTGTAAATCGGACTGGATGTAAATCGGACGGGGTGTAAATCGGACTGGATGTAAATCGGACTGAGTGGAAATCGGACTGGGTGTAAATCAGATGGGTGTAAATCGGACTGGATGTAAATCGGACTGGGTGTAAATCGGACGGGGTGTAAATCGGACTGGATGTAAATCGGACTGAGTGGAAATCGGACTGGGTGTAAATCAGACTGGGTGTAAATCGGACTGGATGTAAATCGGACTGGGTGTAAATCGGACGGGGCGTGAATCGGAATGGGTGTAAATCGGACTGGATGTAAATCGGACTGGGTGTAAATCGGACTGGGTGTAAATCGGACTGGATGTAAATCGGACTGGATGTAAATCGGACTGGGTGTAAATCGGACTGGGTGTAAATCGGACTGGATGTAAATCGGACTGGGTGTAAATCGGACGGGGCGTGAATCGGAATGGGTGTAAATCGGACTGGATGTAAATCGGACTGGATGTAAATCGGACTGAGTGGAAATCGGACTGGGTGTAAATCAGATGGGTGTAAATCGGACTGGATGTAAATCGGACTGGATGTAAATCGGACGGGGTGTAAATCGGACTGGATGTAAATCGGACTGGGTGTAAATCGGACTGGGTGTAAATCGGACTGGATGTAAATCGGACTGGGTGTAAATCGGACTGGGTGTAAATCGGACTGGATGTAAATCGGACTGGGTGTAAATCGGACTGGATGTAAATCGGACTGGGTGTAAATCGGACTGGGTGTAAATCGGACTGGATGTAAATCGGACTGGATGTAAATCGGACTGGATGTAAATCGGACTGGGTGTAAATCGGACTGGATGTAAATCGGACTGGATGTAAATCGGACTGGGTGTAAATCGGACTGGGTGTAAATCGGACTGGATGTAAATCGGACTGGGTGTAAATCGGACTGGGTGTAAATCGGACTGGATGTAAATCGGACTGGGTGTAAATCGGACGGGGCGTGAATCGGAATGGGTGTAAATCGGACTGGATGTAAATCGGACTGGGTGTAAATCGGACTGGGTGTAAATCGGACTGGATGTAAATCGGACTGGGTGTAAATCGGACTGGGTGTAAATCGGACTGGATGTAAATCGGACTGGGTGTAAATCGGACTGGATGTAAATCGGACTGGGTGTAAATCGGACTGGGTGTAAATCGGACTGGATGTAAATCGGACTGGGTGTAAATCGGACTGGGTGTAAATCGGACTGGATGTAAATCGGACTGGGTGTAAATCGGACTGGATGTAAATCGGACTGGGTGTAAATCGGACTGGGTGTAAATCGGACTGGATGTAAATCGGACTGGGTGTAAATCGGACTGGGTGTAAATCGGACTGGATGTAAATCGGACTGGGTGTAAATCGGACTGGATGTAAATCGGACTGGATGTAAATCGGACTGGATGTAAATCGGACTGGATGTAAATCGGACTGGATGTAAATCGGACTGGGTGTAAATCGGACTGGGTGTAAATCGGACTGGATGTAAATCGGACTGGGTGTAAATCGGACTGGGTGTAAATCGGACTGGATGTAAATCGGACTGGGTGTAAATCGGACGGGGCGTGAATCGGAATGGGTGTAAATCGGACTGGATGTAAATCGGACTGGGTGTAAATCGGACTGGGTGTAAATCGGACTGGATGTAAATCGGACTGGGTGTAAATCGGACTGGGTGTAAATCGGACTGGATGTAAATCGGACTGGGTGTAAATCGGACTGGATGTAAATCGGACTGGGTGTAAATCGGACTGGGTGTAAATCGGACTGGATGTAAATCGGACTGGGTGTAAATCGGACGGGGCGTGAATCGGAATGGGTGTAAATCGGACTGGATGTAAATCGGACTGGATGTAAATCGGACTGAGTGGAAATCGGACTGGGTGTAAATCAGATGGGTGTAAATCGGACTGGATGTAAATCGGACTGGATGTAAATCGGACTGGGTGTAAATCGGACTGGATGTAAATCGGACTGGGTGTAAATCGGACTGGATGTAAATCGGACTGGGTGTAAATCGGACTGGATGTAAATCGGACTGGATGTAAATCGGACTGGATGTAAATCGGACTGGATGTAAATCGGACTGGGTGTAAATCGGACTGGATGTAAATCGGACTGGATGTAAATCGGACTGAGTGGAAATCGGACTGGGTGTAAATCGGACGGGGTGTAAATCGGACTGGATGTAAATCGGACTGAGTGGAAATCGGACTGGGTGTAAATCAGATGGGTGTAAATCGGACTGGGTGTAAATCAGATGGGTGTAAATCGGACTGGGTGCAAATCGGACTGGGTGTAAATCGGACTGGATGTAAATCGGACTGGGTGTAAATCGGACGGGGCGTGAATCGGAATGGGTGTAAATCGGACTGGGTGTAAATCGGACTGGGTGTAAATCGGACTGGATGTAAATCGGAATGGGTGTAAATCGGACTGGATGTAAATCGGAATGGGTGTAAATCGGAATGGGTGTAAATCGGACTGGGTGTAAATCGGACTGGGTGTAAATCGGACTGGATGTAAATCGGAATGGGTGTAAATCGGACTGGGTGTAAATCGGACTGGGTGTAAATCGGACTGGGTGTAAATCGGACTGGATGTAAATCGGAATGGGTGTAAATCGGACTGGGTGTAAATCGGACTGGGTGTAAATCGGACTGGATGTAAATCGGACTGGGTGTAAATCGGACTGGGTGTAAATCGGACTGGATGTAAATCGGACTGGGTGTAAATCGGACTGGGTGTAAATCGGACTGGGTGTAAATCGCACTGGATGTAAATCGGACTGGGTGTAAATCGGACTGGGTGTAAATCGGACTGGATGTAAATCGGACTGGGTGTAAATCGGACGGGGCGTGAATCGGAATGGGTGTAAATCGGACTGGGTGTAAATCGGACTGGGTGTAAATCGGACTGGATGTAAATCGGAATGGGTGTAAATCGGACTGGATGTAAATCGGAATGGGTGTAAATCGGAATGGGTGTAAATCGGACTGGGTGTAAATCGGACTGGGTGTAAATCGGACTGGGTGTAAATCGGACTGGATGTAAATCGGACTGGATGTAAATCGGACTGGATGTAAATCGGACTGAGTGGAAATCGGACTGGGTGTAAATCAGACTGAGTGTAAATCGGACTGGATGTAAATCGGACTGGGTGTAAATCGGACTGGGTGTAAATCGGACTGGATGTAAATCGGACTGAGTGGAAATCGGACTGGGTGTAAATCAGATGGGTGTAAATCGGACTGGGTGTAAATCAGATGGGTGTAAATCGGACTGGATGTAAATCGGACTGGGTGTAAATCGGACTGGGTGTAAATCGGACTGGATGTAAATCGGACTGGATGTAAATCGGAATGGGTGTAAATCGGACTGGGTGTAAATCGGAATGGGTGTAAATCGGACTGGGTGTAAATCGGAATGGGTGTAAATCGGAATGGGTGTAAATCGGACTGGATGTAAATCGGAATGGGTGTAAATCGGAATGGGTGTAAATCGGACTGGGTGTAAATCGGACTGGGTGTAAATCGGAATGGGTGTAAATCGGAATGGGTGTAAATCGGAATGGGTGTAAATCGGACTGGATTTAAATCGGACTGGGTGTAAATCGGAATGGGTGTAAATCGGACTGGGTGTAAATCGGACTGGGTGTAAATCGGAATGGGTGTAAATCGGACTGGGTGTAAATCGGACTGGGTGTAAATCGGAATGGGTGTAAATCGGACTGGGTGTAAATCGGACTGGGTGTAAATCGGAATGGGTGTAAATCGGAATGGGTGTAAATCGGACTGGGTGTAAATCGGACTGGGTGTAAATCGGAATGGGTGTAAATCGGACTGGGTGTAAATCGGACTGGGTGTAAATCGGAATGGGTGTAAATCGGAATGGGTGTAAATCGGACTGGGTGTAAATCGGAATGGGTGTAAATCGGAATGGGTGTAAATCGGACTGGATGTAAATCGGAATGGGTGTAAATCGGAATGGGTGTAAATCGGACTGGATGTAAATCGGACTGGATGTAAATCGGACTGGATGTAAATCGGAATGGGTGTAAATCGGACTGGGTGTAAATCGGACTGGATGTAAATCGGAATGGGTGTAAATCGGAATGGGTGTAAATCGGAATGGGTGTAAATCGGACTGGGTGTAAATCGGACTGGGTGTAAATCGGAATGGGTGTAAATCGGACTGGGTGTAAATCGGAATGGGTGTAAATCGGAATGGGTGTAAATCGGACTGGGTGTAAATCGGACTGGGTGTAAATCGGAATGGGTGTAAATCGGAATGGGTGTAAATCGGAATGGGTGTAAATCGGACTGGGTGTAAATCGGACTGGGTGTAAATCGGAATGGGTGTAAATCGGACTGGGTGTAAATCGGAATGGGTGTAAATCGGAATGGGTGTAAATCGGACTGGATGTAAATCGGAATGGGTGTAAATCGGAATGGGTGTAAATCGGACTGGATGTAAATCGGACTGGATGTAAATCGGAATGGGTGTAAATCGGACTGGGTGTAAATCGGACTGGATGTAAATCGGACTGGATGTAAATCGGACTGGATGTAAATCGGACTGGGTGTAAATCGGAATGGGTGTAAATCGGAATGGGTGTAAATCGGAATGGGTGTACATCGGACTGGATGTAAATCGGAATGGGTGTAAATCGGACTGGATGTAAATCGGACTGGATGTAAATCGGACTGGATGTAAATCGGACTGGGTGTAAATCGGAATGGGTGTAAATCGGAATGGGTGTAAATCGGACTGGATGTAAATCGGAATGGGTGTAAATCGGAATGGGTGTAAATCGGAATGGGTGTAAATCGGACTGGATGTAAATCGGAATGGGTGTAAATCGGACTGGATGTAAATCGGACTAGATGTAAATCGGACTGGGTGTAAATCGGACGGGGCGTGAATCAGACTGGGTGTAAATCGGACTGGGTGTAAATCGGACTGGATGTAAATCGGACTGGGTGTAAATCGGACGGGGCGTGAATCAGACTGGGTGTAAATCGGACTGGGTGTAAATCGGACTGGGTGTAAATCGGACTGGATGTAAATCGGAATGGGTGTAAATCGGACTGGATGTCAATCGGACTGGATGTAAATCGGACTGGATGTAAATCGGACTGGGTGTAAATCGGACGGGGCGTGAATCAGACTGGGTGTAAATCGGACTGGGTGTAAATCGGACTGGATGTAAATCGGACTGGATGTAAATCGGACTGGGTGTAAATCGGACGGGGCGTGAATCAGACTGGGTGTAAATCGGACTGGGTGTAAATCGGACTGGATGTAAATCGGACTGGGTGTAAATCGGACGGGGCGTGAATCAGACTGGGTGTAAATCGGACTGGGTGTAAATCGGACTGGGTGTAAATCGGAATGGGTGTAATTCGGACTGGGTGTAAATCGGAATGGGTGTAATTCGGACTGGATGTAAATCGGACTGGATGTAAATCGGACTGGATGTAAATCGGACTGGGTGTAAATCGGAATGGGTGTAAATCGGACTGGGTGTAAATCGGACGGGGTGTAAATCGGACGGGGTGTAAATCGGACGGGGTGTAAATCGGACGGGGTGTAAATCGGACTGGGTGTAATTCGGACTGGGTGTAAATCGGACTGGATGTAAATCGGACTGGGTGTAAATCAGATGGGTGTAAATCGGACTGGGTGTAAATCGGACTGGGTGTAAATCGGACTGGGTGTAAATCGGACTGAGTGTAAATCGGAATGGGTGTAATTCGGACTGGGTGTAAATCGGACTGGATGTAAATCGGACTGGGTGTAAATCAGATGGGTGTAAATCGGACTGGGTGTAAATCGGACTGGGTGTAAATCGGACTGGGTGTAAATCGGACTGGGTGTAAATCGGACTGAGTGTAAATCGGACTGGGTGTAAATCGGACTGAGTGTAAATCGGACTGGGTGTAAATCGGACTGAGTGTAAATCGGACTGGGTGTAAATCGGACTGAGTGTAAATCGGACTGGGTGTAAATCGGACTGGGTGTAAATCGGACTGAGTGTAAATCGGACTGGGTGTAAATCGGACTGGGTGTAAATCGGACTGGGTGTAAATCGGACTGAGTGTAAATCGGACTGGGTGTAAATCGGACTGAGTGTAAATCGGACTGGGTGTAAATCGGACTGAGTGTAAATCGGACTGAGTGTAAATCGGACTGGGTGTAAATCGGACTGAGTGTAAATCGGACTGGGTGTAAATCGGACTGGGTGTAAATCGGACTGGGTGTAAATCGGACTGGATGTAAATTGGACTGAGTGGAAATCGGACTGGGTGTAAATCAGATGTGTGTAAATCGGACTGGGTGTAAATCGGACTGGATGTAAATCGGACTGGATGTAAATCGGACTGGGTGTAAATCGGACGGGGCGTGAATCAGACTGGGTGTAAATCGGACTGGGTGTAAATCGGAATGGGTGTAAATCGGACTGGATGTAAATCGGAATGGGTGTAAATCGGACTGGATGTAAATCGGAATGGGTGTAAATCGGACTGGATGTAAATCGGACTGGATGTAAATCGGACTGGGTGTAAATCGGACGGGGCGTGAATCAGACTGGGTGTAAATCGGAATGGGTGTAATTCGGACTGGGTGTAAATCGGACTGGATGTAAATCGGACTGGGTGTAAATCGGACGGGGCGTGAATCAGACTGGGTGTAAATCGGACTGGGTGTAATTCGGACTGGGTGTAAATCGGACTGGGCGTAAATCGGACTGGATGTAAATCGGACTGGATGTAAATCGGACTGGGTGTAAATCGGAATGGGTGTAAATCGGACTGGATGTAAATCGGACTGGATGTAAATCGGACCGGATGTAAATCGGACTGGGTGTAATTCGGACTGGGTGTAAATCGGACGGGGTGTAAATCGGACGGGGTGTAAATCGGACTGGGTGTAACTCGGACTGGGTGTAAATCGGAATGGGTGTAATTCGGACTGGATGTAAATCGGACTGGATGTAAATCGGACCGGATGTAAATCGGACTGGGTGTAATTCGGACTGGGTGTAAATCGGACATGGCGTAAATCGGAATGGGTGTAAATCGGACTGGATGTAAATCGGACTGGGTGTAAATCGGACTGGGTGTAATTCGGACTGGGTGTAAATCGGACTGGGTGTAAATCGGAATGGGTGTAAATCGGACTGGATGTAAATCGGACTGGATGTAAATCGGACTGGATGTAAATCGGACTGGGTGTAAATCGGAATGGGTGTAAATCGGACTGGATGTAAATCGGACTGGGTGTAAATCGGACTGGGTGTAATTCGGACTGGGTGTAAATCGGACTGGGTGTAAATCGGACTGGGTGCAAATCGGATGGGTTGTAAATCGGACTGGATGTAAAACTGACGGGGTGCAAATCGGACCGGATGTAAATCGGACCGGATGTAAATTGGGCCGGGTGTAAATCAGACGGGGTGTAACTCGGACGGGGTGTAAATCGGACTGGGTGTAACTCGGACTGGATGTAAATCGGACTGGGTGTAATTCGGACTGGGTGTAAATCGGACGGGGTGTAAATCGGACCGGATGTAAATCGGACCGGATGTAAATCGGACCGGGTGTAAATCAGACGGGGTGTAACTCGGACGGGGTGTAAATCGGACTGGGTGTAATTCGGACTGGGTGTAAATCGGACGGGGTGTAAATCGGACTGGGTGTAAATCCGACGGGGTGTAAATCGGACTGGGTGTAAATCGGACGGGGTGTAAATTGGACGGGGCATAAATCAGTTGGGTGTAAATCGGACGGGGTGTAAATCGGACGGGGTGTAACTCGGACGGGGTGTAAATCAGACGGGGTGTAACTCGGACTGGATGTAAATCGGACTGGGTGTAATTCGGACTGGGTGTAAATCGGACGGGGTGTAAATCGGACTGGGTGTAAATCCGACGGGGTGTAAATCGGACTGGGTGTAAATCGGACGGGGTGTAAATTGGACGGGGCATAAATCAGTTGGGTGTAAATCGGACGGGGTGTAAATCGGACTGGGTGTAAATCGGACTGAGTATAAATCGGACTGGGTGTAAATTGGACTGAGTGTAAATCGGACTGGGTGTAAATCAGACTGGATGTAAATCGGACTGGGTGTAACTCGGACTGGATGTAAATCGGACTGGGTGTAAATCGGACTGGATATCAATCGGACTGGTGTAAATCGGACTGGGTGTAAATCGGACGGGGCGTGAATCAGACTGGGTGGAAATCGGACAGGGTGTAACTCGGACGGGGTGTCAATCGGACTGGGCGTAAATCGGACTGGCTGTAAATCGGACTGGGTGTAACTCAGACGGGGTGTAAATCGGACGGGGCATAAATCAGACTGGGTGTAAATCGGACGGGGCAAAAATCAGACTGGGAGTAAATCAGACGGGGCAAAAATCAGACTGGGTGTAAATCGGACGGGGTGTAAATCAGACTGGGTGTAAATCGGACGAGGCGTAAATCAGACTGGGTGTAAATCGGACAGGGCAGAAAATCAGACGGGTGTAAATCGGACAGGGTGTAAATCGGACGGGTGTAAATCGGACGGGGCATAAATCAGATGGGTGTAAATCGGACTGGATGTAAATCGGACTGGGTGTAAATCAGACGGGGTGTAAATCGGACTGGATGTAAATCGGACTGGGTGTAAATCAGATGGGTGGAAATCGGACTGGGTGTAAATCGGACGGGGTGTAAATTCGACTGGGTGCAAATCCGACTGGGTGTAAATCCGACTGGGTGTAAATCGGACGAGGCGTAAATCAGACTGGGTGTAAATCGGACAGGGCAGAAAATCAGACGGGTGTAAATCGGACAGGGTGTAAATCGGACGGGTGTAAATCGGACGGGGCATAAATCAGATGGGTGTAAATCGGACTGGATGTAAATCGGACTGGGTGTAAATCAGACGGGGTGTAAATCGGACTGGATGTAAATCGGACTGGGTGTAAATCAGATGGGTGGAAATCGGACTGGGTGTAAATCGGACGGGGTGTAAATCGGACTGGATGTAAATCGGACTGGGTGTAAATCAGATGGGTGGAAATCGGACTGGGTGTAAATCGGACGGGGTGTAAATTCGACTGGGTGCAAATCCGACTGGGTGTAAATCCGACTGGGTGTAAATCGGACGGGGTGTAAATCCGACTGGGTGTAAATCGGACGGGGTGTAAATCGGACGGGGTGTAAATCGGACGGGGCATAAATCAGACTGGGTGTAAATCGGACGGGGCAAAAATCAGACTGGGAGTAAATCGGACGGGGCATAAATCAGACTGGGTGTAAATCGGACGGGGTGTAAATCAGACTGGGTGTAAATCGGACGGGGCGTAAATCAGACGGGTGTAAATCGGACGGGGTGTAAATCGGACGGGTGTAAATCGGACGGGGCATAAATCAGATGGGTGTAAATCGGACTGGATGTAAATCGGACGGGGTGTAAATCAGACTGGGTCTAAATCGGACGGGGCAGAAAATCAGACGGGTGTAAATCGGACGGGGTGTAAATCGGACGGGTGTAAATCGGACGGGGCATAAATCAGATGGGTGTAAATCGGACGGGGTGTAAATCAGACTGGGTGTAAATCGGACGGGGTGTAAATCAGACTGGGTCTAAATCGGACGGGGCAGAAAATCAGACGGGTGTAAATCGGACGGGGTGTAAATCGGACGGGGTGTAAATCAGACTGGGTGTAAATCGGACGGGGTGTAAATCAGACTGGGTGTAAATCGGACGGGGTGTAAATCAGACTGGGTCTAAATCGGACGGGGCAGAAAATCAGACGGGTGTAAATCGGACGGGGTGTAAATCGGACGGGTGTAAATCGGACGGGGCATAAATCAGATGGGTGTAAATCGGACTGGATGTAAATCGGACGGGGTGTAAATCGGACGGGGTGTAAATCGGACAGGGTGTAAATCGGACTGGATGTAAATCGGACTGGGTGTAAATCAGATGGGTGTAAATCGGACTGGGTGTAAATCGGACGGGGTGCAAATTCGACTGGGTGTAAATCGGACTGGGTGTAAATCCGACTGGGTGTAAATCGGACGGGGTGTAAATCCGACTGGGTGTAAATCGGACGGGGTGTAAATCCGACTGGGTGTAAATCGGACGGGGTGTAAATCGGACGGGGCATAAATCAGTTGGGTGTAAATCGGACGGGGTGTAAATCGGACGGGGAAATCGGACGGGGTGTAAATCAGATGGGTGAAAATCGGACTGAGTATAAATCGGACTGGGTGTAAATCAGATGGGTGTAAATTGGACTGAGTGGAAATCGGACTGGGTGTAAATCAGATGTGTGTAAATCAGATGGGTGTAAATCGGACTGGATGTAAATCGGACTGGGTGTAACTCGGACTGGTTGTAAATCGGACTGGGTATAAATCGGACTGGGTGTAACTCGGACTGGATGTAAATCAGATGGGTGTGCATCGGACTGGGTGTAACTCGGACTGGATGTAAATCAGATGGGTGTAAATCGGACTGGGTGTAACTCGGACTGGATGTAAATCAGATGGGTGTAAATCGGACTGGGTGTAAATCGGACTGGGTGTAACTCGGACTGGATGTAAATCAGATGGGTGTAAATCGGACTGGGTGTAACTCGGACTGGATGTAAATCAGATGGGTGTAAATCGGACTGGGTGTAAATCGGACGGGGCGTAAATCAGACTCGGTTTAAACCGTACGGGGCGTAATTCGGACAGAGTGTACATCGGACGGGGTGTAAATCAGACGGGGCGTAAATCAGATGGGTGTAAATCCGACTGCGTGTTAATCGGACGGGGTGTAAATCGGACTAGATATCAATCGGACTGGTGCAAATCGAACTGGGTGTAAATCGGACTGGGCGTAAATCGGACTGGGTGTAAATTGGATTGGGTGTAACTCGGACGGGGTGTAAATCGGACGGGGTGTAAATCGGACGGGGCGTAAATCAGACTGGGTGTAAATCAGACGGGGTGTAAATCGGAAGGGCCGTAAATCGGACTGGGTGTAACTCGGACGGGGTGTAAATCGGACTGGACGTAAATCGGACTGGGTGTAAATCGGATTGGGTGTAACTCGGACGGGGTGTAAATCGGACGGGGTGTAAATCGGACGGGGCGTAAATCAGACTGGGAGTAAATCGGACGGGGCATAAATCAGACTGGGTGTAAATCGGACGGGGTGTAAATCAGACTGTGTGTAAATCGGACAGGGCGTAAATCAGACTGGGTGTAAATCGGACGGGGCATAAAACAGACGGGTGTAAATCGGACGGGGTGTAAATCGGACGGGTGTAAATCGGACGGGGCATAAATCAGATGGGTGTAAATCGGACGGGGTGTAAATCGGACTGGGCGTAAATCGGACTGGGTGTAAATCGGATTGGGTGTAAATTGGACGGAATGTAAATCGGACTGGGCGTAAATCGGACTGGGTGCAAATCGGATTGGGTGTAACTCGGACGGGGTGTAAATCGGATGGGGTGTAAATCGGACGGGGCGTAAATCAGACTGGGTGTAAATCGGACGGGGTGTAAATTGGACGGGGCGCAAATCGGACTGGGTGTAACTCGGACGGGGTGCAAATCGGACTGGGCCTAAATCGGACTGGGTGTAAATCGGATTGGGTGTAACTCGGACGGGGTGTAAATTGGACGGGGTGTAAATCGGACGGGGCGTAAATCAGACTGGGAGTAAATCGGACGGGGCATAAATCGGACTGGGTGTAAATCGGACGGGGTGTAAATCAGACTGGGTGTAAATCGGACTGGGCGTGAATCAGACTGGGTGTAAATCGGATTGGGTGTAACTCAGACGGGGCGTAAATCAGACTGGGTGTAAATCGGACGGGGTGTAAATCCGACTGGGTGTAAATCGGACGGGGTGTAAATCGGACGGGGCATAAATCAGTTGGGTGTAAATCGGACGGGGTGTAAATCGGACGGGGTGTAAATCGGACGGGGTGTAAATTGGACGGGGCGCAAATCGGACTGGGTGTAAATCGGATTGGGTGTAACTCGGACGGGGTGTAAATTGGACGGGGTGTAAATCGGACGGGGCGTAAATCAGACTGGGAGTAAATCGGACGGGGCATAAATCGGACTGGGTGTAAATCGGACGGGGTGTAAATCAGACTGGGTGTAAATCGGACTGGGCGTGAATCAGACTGGGTGTAAATCGGATTGGGTGTAACTCAGACGGGGTGTAAATCGGACGGGGTGTAAATCGGACGGGGCGTAAATCAGACTGGGTGTAAATCGGACGGGGTGTAAATCCGACTGGGTGTAAATCGGACGGGGTGTAAATCGGACGGGGTGTAAATCCGACTGGGTGTAAATCGGACGGGGTGTAAATCGGACGGGGCATAAATCAGTTGGGTGTAAATCGGACGGGGTGTAAATCGGACGGGGTGTAAATCCGACTGGGTGTAAATCGGACGGGGTGTAAATCGGACGGGGCATAAATCAGTTGGGTGTAAATCGGACGGGGTGTAAATTGGACGGGGTGTAAATCGGACGGGGTGTAAATCAGATGGGTGAAAATCGGACTGAGTATAAATCGGACTGGGTGTAAATTGGACTGAGTGGAAATCGGACTGGGTGTAAATCAGATGTGTGTAAATCAGATGGGTGTAAATCAGACTGGGTGTAAATCGGACGGGGTGTAAATTGGACGGGGCGCAAATCGGACTGGGTGTAAATCGGATTGGGTGTAACTCGGACGGGGTGTAAATTGGACGGGGTGTAAATCGGACGGGGCGTAAATCAGACTGGGAGTAAATCGGACGGGGCATAAATCGGACTGGGTGTAAATCGGACGGGGTGTAAATCAGACTGGGTGTAAATCGGACTGGGCGTGAATCAGACTGGGTGTAAATCGGATTGGGTGTAACTCAGACGGGGTGTAAATCGGACGGGGTGTAAATCGGACGGGGCGTAAATCAGACTGGGTGTAAATCGGACGGGGTGTAAATCCGACTGGGTGTAAATCGGACGGGGTGTAAATCGGACGGGGTGTAAATCCGACTGGGTGTAAATCGGACGGGGTGTAAATCGGACGGGGCATAAATCAGTTGGGTGTAAATCGGACGGGGTGTAAATCGGACGGGGTGTAAATCGGACGGGGTGTAAATCAGATGGGTGAAAATCGGACTGAGTATAAATCGGACTGGGTGTAAATTGGACTGAGTGGAAATCGGACTGGGTGTAAATCAGATGTGTGTAAATCAGATGGGTGTAACTCGGACTGGATGTAAATCAGATGGGTGTAAATCGGACTGGGAGTTAATCGGACGGGGTGTAAAGCGGACTAGATATCAATCGGACTGGTGTAAATCGGACTGGGTGTAAATCGGACGGGGCGTGAATCAGACTGGGTGTAAATCGGACTGGGCGTAAATCGGACTGGATGTAAATCGGACTGGATGTAAATCGGACTGGGTGTAAATCGGACGGGGCGTGAATCAGACTGGGTGTAAATCGGACTGGGCGTAAATCGGACTGGATGTAAATCGGACTGGATGTAAATCGGACTGGGTGCAAATCGGACGGGTTGTAAATCGGAATGGGTGTAACTCGGACGGGGTGTAAATCGGACCGGATGTAAATCGGACCGGATGTAAATCGGACCGGGTGTAAATCAGACGGGGTGTAACTCGGACGGGGTGTAAATCGGACTGGGTGTAACTCGGACTGGATGTAAATCGGACAGGGTGTAATTCGGACTGGGTGTAAATCGGACGGGGTGTAAATCGGACGGGGTGTAAATCGGACTGGGTGTAAATCGGACCGGATGTAAATCGGACCGGGTGTAAATCAGACGGGGTGTAACTCGGATGGGGTGTAAATCGGACTGGGTGTAACTCGGACTGGATGTAAATCGGACTGGGTGTAATTCGGACTGGGTGGAAATCCGACTGGGTGTAAATCCGACTGGGTGTAAATCCGACGGGGTGTAAATCGGACTGGGTGTAAATCGGACGGGGTGTAAATTGGACGGGGCATAAATCAGTTGGGTGTAAATCGGACGGGGTGTAAATCGGACTGGGTGTAAATCGGACTGAGTGTAAATCAGATGGGTGTAAATCAGATGGGTGTAAATCAGACTGGATGTAAATCGGACTGGGTGTAACTCGGACTGGATGTAAATCAGATGGGTGTGAATCGGACTGGGTGTAACTCGGACTGGATGTAAATTGGACTGAGTGTAAATCGGACTGGGTGTAAATCAGACTCGGTTTAAATTGGACGGGGCATAAATCGGACTGGGTGTAAATCGGACGGGGTGTAAATCAGACGGGGCGCAAATCAGATGGGTGTAAATCCGACTGGGTGTTATTCGGACGGGGTGTAAAGCGGACTAGATATCAATCGGACTGGTGTAAATCGGACTGGGTGTAAATCGGACGGGGCGTGAATCAGACTGGGTGGAAATCGGACGGGGCAGAAAATCAGACGGGTGTAAATCGGACGGGGTGTAAATCGGACGGGTGTAAATCGGACGGGGCATAAATCAGATGGGTGTAAATCGGACTGGATGTAAATCGGACGGGGTGTAAATCGGACGGGGTGTAAATCGGACAGGGTGTAAATCGGACTGGATGTAAATCGGACTGGGTGTAAATCAGATGGGTGTAAATCGGACGGGGTGCAAATTCGACTGGGTGTAAATCGGACTGGGTGTAAATCCGACTGGGTGTAAATCGGACGGGGTGTAAATCCGACTGGGTGTAAATCGGACGGGGTGTAAATCCGACTGGGTGTAAATCGGACGGGGTGTAAATCGGACGGGGCATAAATCAGTTGGGTGTAAATCGGACGGGGTGTAAATCGGACGGGGAAATCGGACGGGGTGTAAATCAGATGGGTGAAAATCGGACTGAGTATAAATCGGACTGGGTGTAAATTGGACTGAGTGGAAATCGGACTGGGTGTAAATCAGATGGGTGTAAATCGGACTGGATGTAAATCGGACTGGGTGTAACTCGGACTGGTTGTAAATCGGACTGGGTATAAATCGGACTGGGTGTAACTCGGACTGGATGTAAATCAGATGGGTGTGCATCGGACTGGGTGTAACTCGGACTGGATGTAAATCAGATGGGTGTAAATCGGACTGGGTGTAACTCGGACTGGATGTAAATCAGATGGGTGTAAATCGGACTGGGTGTAAATCGGACTGGGTGTAACTCGGACTGGATGTAAATCAGATGGGTGTAAATCGGACTGGGTGTAACTCGGACTGGATGTAAATCAGATGGGTGTAAATCGGACTGGGTGTAAATCGGACGGGGCGTAAATCAGACTCGGTTTAAACCGTACGGGGCGTAATTCGGACAGAGTGTACATCGGACGGGGTGTAAATCAGACGGGGCGTAAATCAGATGGGTGTAAATCCGACTGCGTGTTAATCGGACGGGGTGTAAATCGGACTAGATATCAATCGGACTGGTGCAAATCGAACTGGGTGTAAATCGGACTGGGCGTAAATCGGACTGGGTGTAAATTGGATTGGGTGTAACTCGGACGGGGTGTAAATCGGACGGGGTGTAAATCGGACGGGGCGTAAATCAGACTGGGTGTAAATCAGACGGGGTGTAAATCGGAAGGGCCGTAAATCGGACTGGGTGTAACTCGGACGGGGTGTAAATCGGACTGGACGTAAATCGGACTGGGTGTAAATCGGATTGGGTGTAACTCGGACGGGGTGTAAATCGGACGGGGTGTAAATCGGACGGGGCGTAAATCAGACTGGGAGTAAATCGGACGGGGCATAAATCAGACTGGGTGTAAATCGGACGGGGTGTAAATCAGACTGTGTGTAAATCGGACAGGGCGTAAATCAGACTGGGTGTAAATCGGACGGGGCATAAAACAGACGGGTGTAAATCGGACGGGGTGTAAATCGGACGGGTGTAAATCGGACGGGGCATAAATCAGATGGGTGTAAATCGGACGGGGTGTAAATCGGACTGGGCGTAAATCGGACTGGGAGTAAATCGGATTGGGTGTAACTCGGACGGGGTGTAAATTGGACGGAATGTAAATCGGACTGGGCGTAAATCGGACTGGGTGCAAATCGGATTGGGTGTAACTCGGACGGGGTGTAAATCGGATGGGGTGTAAATCGGACGGGGCGTAAATCAGACTGGGTGTAAATCGGACGGGGTGTAAATTGGACGGGGCGCAAATCGGACTGGGTGTAACTCGGACGGGGTGCAAATCGGACTGGGCCTAAATCGGACTGGGTGTAAATCGGATTGGGTGTAACTCGGACGGGGTGTAAATTGGACGGGGTGTAAATCGGACGGGGCGTAAATCAGACTGGGAGTAAATCGGACGGGGCATAAATCGGACTGGGTGTAAATCGGACGGGGTGTAAATCAGACTGGGTGTAAATCGGACTGGGCGTGAATCAGACTGGGTGTAAATCGGATTGGGTGTAACTCAGACGGGGTGTAAATCGGACGGGGTGTAAATCGGACGGGGCGTAAATCAGACTGGGTGTAAATCGGACGGGGTGTAAATCCGACTGGGTGTAAATCGGACGGGGTGTAAATCGGACGGGGCATAAATCAGTTGGGTGTAAATCGGACGGGGTGTAAATCGGACGGGGTGTAAATCGGACGGGGTGTAAATCAGATGGGTGAAAATCGGACTGAGTATAAATCGGACTGGGTGTAAATTGGACTGAGTGGAAATCGGACTGGGTGTAAATCAGATGTGTGTAAATCAGATGGGTGTAAATCAGACTGGGTGTAAATCGGACGGGGTGTAAATTGGACGGGGCGCAAATCGGACTGGGTGTAAATCGGATTGGGTGTAACTCGGACGGGGTGTAAATTGGACGGGGTGTAAATCGGACGGGGCGTAAATCAGACTGGGAGTAAATCGGACGGGGCATAAATCGGACTGGGTGTAAATCGGACGGGGTGTAAATCAGACTGGGTGTAAATCGGACTGGGCGTGAATCAGACTGGGTGTAAATCGGATTGGGTGTAACTCAGACGGGGTGTAAATCGGACGGGGTGTAAATCGGACGGGGCGTAAATCAGACTGGGTGTAAATCGGACGGGGTGTAAATCCGACTGGGTGTAAATCGGACGGGGTGTAAATCGGACGGGGTGTAAATCCGACTGGGTGTAAATCGGACGGGGTGTAAATCGGACGGGGCATAAATCAGTTGGGTGTAAATCGGACGGGGTGTAAATTGGACGGGGTGTAAATCGGACGGGGTGTAAATCAGATGGGTGAAAATCGGACTGAGTATAAATCGGACTGGGTGTAAATTGGACTGAGTGGAAATCGGACTGGGTGTAAATCAGATGTGTGTAAATCAGATGGGTGTAAATCAGACTGGGTGTAAATCGGACGGGGTGTAAATTGGACGGGGCGCAAATCGGACTGGGTGTAAATCGGATTGGGTGTAACTCGGACGGGGTGTAAATTGGACGGGGTGTAAATCGGACGGGGCGTAAATCAGACTGGGAGTAAATCGGACGGGGCACAAATCGGACTGGGTGTAAATCGGACGGGGTGTAAATCAGACTGGGTGTAAATCGGACTGGGCGTGAATCAGACTGGGTGTAAATCGGATTGGGTGTAACTCAGACGGGGTGTAAATCGGACGGGGTGTAAATCGGACGGGGCGTAAATCAGACTGGGTGTAAATCGGACGGGGTGTAAATCCGACTGGGTGTAAATCGGACGGGGTGTAAATCGGACGGGGTGTAAATCCGACTGGGTGTAAATCGGACGGGGTGTAAATCGGACGGGGCATAAATCAGTTGGGTGTAAATCGGACGGGGTGTAAATCGGACGGGGTGTAAATCGGACGGGGTGTAAATCAGATGGGTGAAAATCGGACTGAGTATAAATCGGACTGGGTGTAAATTGGACTGAGTGGTAATCGGACTGGGTGTAAATCAGATGTGTGTAAATCAGATGGGTGTAACTCGGACTGGATGTAAATCAGATGGGTGTAAATCGGACTGGGAGTTAATCGGACGGGGTGTAAAGCGGACTAGATATCAATCGGACTGGTGTAAATCGGACTGGGTGTAAATCGGACGGGGCGTGAATCAGACTGGGTGTAAATCGGACTGGGCGTAAATCGGACTGGATGTAAATCGGACTGGATGTAAATCGGACTGGGTGTAAATCGGACGGGGCGTGAATCAGACTGGGTGTAAATCGGACTGGGCGTAAATCGGACTGGATGTAAATCGGACTGGATGTAAATCGGACTGGGTGTAACTCGGACGGGGTGTAAATCGGACCGGATGTAAATCGGACCGGATGTAAATCGGACCGGGTGTAAATCAGACGGGGTGTAACTCGGACGGGGTGTAAATCGGACTGGGTGTAACTCGGACTGGATGTAAATCGGACAGGGTGTAATTCGGACTGGGTGTAAATCGGACGGGGTGTAAATCGGACGGGGTGTAAATCGGACTGGGTGTAAATCGGACCGGATGTAAATCGGACCGGGTGTAAATCAGACGGGGTGTAACTCGGACGGGGTGTAAATCGGACTGGGTGTAACTCGGACTGGATGTAAATCGGACTGGGTGTAATTCGGACTGGGTGGAAATCCGACTGGGTGTAAATCCGACTGGGTGTAAATCCGACGGGGTGTAAATCGGACTGGGTGTAAATCGGACGGGGTGTAAATTGGACGGGGCATAAATCAGTTGGGTGTAAATCGGACGGGGTGTAAATCGGACTGGGTGTAAATCGGACTGAGTGTAAATCAGATGGGTGTAAATCAGATGGGTGTAAATCAGACTGGATGTAAATCGGACTGGGTGTAACTCGGACTGGATGTAAATCAGATGGGTGTGAATCGGACTGGGTGTAACTCGGACTGGATGTAAATTGGACTGAGTGTAAATCGGACTGGGTGTAAATCAGATGGGTGTAAATCAGATGGGTGTAAATCAGACTGGATGTAAATCGGACTGGGTGTAACTCGGACTGGATGTAAATCAGATGGGTGTGAATCGGACTGGGTGTAACTCGGACGGGGCGTAAATCAGACTCGGTTTAAATTGGACGGGGCGTAAATCGGACTGGGTGTAAATCGGACGGGGTGTAAATCAGACGGGGCGCAAATCAGATGGGTGTAAATCCGACTGGGTGTTATTCGGACGGGGTGTAAAGCGGACTAGATATCAATCGGACTGGTGTAAATCGGACTGGGTGTAAATCGGACGGGGCGTGAATCAGACTGGGTGGAAATCGGACAGGGTGTAACTCGGACGGGGTGTCAATCGGACTGGGCGTAAATCGGACTGGCTGTAAATCGGACTGGGTGTAACTCAGACGGGGTGTAAATCGGACGGGGCATAAATCAGACTGGGTGTAAATCGGACGGGGCAAAAATCAGACTGGGAGTAAATCAGACGGGGCAAAAATCAGACTGGGTGTAAATCGGACGGGGTGTAAATCAGACTGGGTGTAAATCGGACGAGGCGTAAATCAGACTGGGTGTAAATCGGACGGGGCAGAAAATCAGACGGGTGTAAATCGGACAGGGTGTAAATCGGACGGGTGTAAATCGGACGGGCCATAAATCAGATGGGTGTAAATCGGACTGGATGTAAATCGGACTGGGTGTAAATCGGACGGGGTGTAAATCGGACGGGGTGTAAATCGGACGGGGTGTAAATCGGACGGGGTGTAAATCGGACGGGGTGTAAATCGGACGGGGCATAAATCAGATGGGTGTAAATCGGACTGGATGTAAATCGGACTGGGTGTAAATCGGACGGGGTGTAAATCCGACTGGGTGTAAATCGGACGGGGTGTAAATCGGACGGGGTGTAAATCGGACTGGGTGTAAATCGGACGGGGTGTAAATCCGACTGGGTGTAAATCGGACGGGGTGTAAATCGGACGGGGTGTAAATCGGACTGGGTGTAAATCGGACGGGGTGTAAATCCGACTGGGTGTAAATCGGACGGGGTGTAAATCGGACGGGGTGTAAATCGGACGGGGTGTAAATCGGACAGGGTGTAAATCGGACTGGATGTAAATCGGACTGGGTGTAAATCAGATGGGTGTAAATCGGACTGGGTGTAAATCGGACGGGGTGTAAATTCGACTGGGTGCAAATCGGACTGGGTGTAAATCCGACTGGGTGTAAATCGGACGGGGTGTAAATCCGACTGGGTGTAAATCGGACGGGGTGTAAATCGGACGGGGTGTAAATCGGACGGGGTGTAAATCGGACGGGGCATAAGTCAGTTGGGTGTAAATCGGACGGGGTGTAAATCGGATGTGGAAATCGGACGGGGTGTAAATCAGATGGGTGAAAATCGGACTGAGTATAAATCGGACTGGGTGTAAATTGGACTGAGTGGTAATCGGACTGGGTGTAAATCAGATGTGTGTAAATCAGATGGGTGTAACTCGGACTGGATGTAAATCGGACTGGGTATAAATCGGACTGGGTGTAAATCAGACTGGATGTAAATCAGATGGGTGTAAATCGGACTGGGTGTAAATCAGATGGGTGTAAATCGGACTGGGTGTAAATTGGACGGGGCGAAAATCAGACTCGGTTTAAATCATACGGGGCGTAATTCGGACTGAGTGTACATCGGACGGGGTGTAAATCAGACGGGGCGCAAATCAGATGGGTGTAAATCCGACTGCGTGTTAATCGGAAGGGGTGTAAATCGGACAAGATATCAATCGGACTGGTGTAAATCGAACTGGGTGTAAATCGGACTGGGTGAAAATCGGACTGGGCGTGAATCAGACTGGGTGTAAATCGGACTGGGTGTAACTCGGACGTGGTGTAAATCGGACTGGGCGTAAATCGGACTGGGTGTAAATCGGATTGGGTGTAACTCGGACGGGGTGTAAATCGGACGGGGTGTAAATCGGACGGGGCGTAAATCAGACTGGGTGTAAATCGGACGGGGTGTAAATCGGACGGGCCGTAAATCGGACTGGGTGTAACTCGGACGGGGTGTAAATCGGACGGGGTGTAAATCGGACGGGGTGTAAATCAGACTGGGAGTAAATCGGACGGGGCATAAATCAGACTGAGTGAAAATCGGACGGGGTGTAAATCAGACTGGGTGTAAATCGGACAGGGCGCAAATCAGACTGGGTGTAAATCGGACGGGGCATAAAACAGACGGGTGTAAATCGGACGGGGTGTAAATCGGACGGGTGTAAATCAGACGGGGCATAAATCAGATGGGTGTAAATCGGACAGGGTGTAAATCGGACTGGGCGTAAATCGGACTGGGTGTAAATCGGATTGGGTGTAACTCGGAAGGGGTGTAAATTGGACGGGGTGTAAATCGGACTGGGCGTAAATCGGACTGGGTGTAAATCAGATTGGGTGTAACTCGGACGGGGTGTCAATCAGACGGGGTGTAAATCGGACGGGGCGTAAATCAGACTGGGTGTAAATCAGACGGGGTGTAAATTGGACGGGGCGTAAATCGGACTGGGTGTAACTCGGACGGGGTGTAAATCGGACTGGGCCTAAATCGGACTGGGTGTAAATCGGATTGGGTGTAACTCGGACGGGGTGTAAATTGGACGGGGTGTAAATCGGACGGGGCTTAAATCAGACTGGGAGTAAATCGGACGGGGCATAAATCGGACTGGGTGTAAATCGGACGGGGTGTAAATCAGACTGGGTGTAAATCGGACTGGGCGTGAATCGGACTGGGTGTAAATCTGACTGGGTGCAACTCGGACGTGGTGTAAATCGGACTGGGCGTAAATCGGACTGGGTGAAAATCGGATTGGGTGTAACTCGGACGGGGTGTAAATCGGACGGGGTGTAAATCGGACGGGGCGTAAATCAGACTGGGTGTAAATCGGACGGGCTGTAAATCCGACTGGGTGTAAATCGGACGGGGTGTAAATCGGACAGGGTGTAAATCGGACGGGGTGTAAATCCGACGGTGTAAATCGGACGGGGTGTAAATCGGACGGGGCATAAATCAGTTGGGTGAAAATCGGACGGGGTGTAAATCGGACGGGGTGTAAATCAGATGGGTGAAAATCGGACTGAGTATAAATCGGACTGGGTGTAAATTGGACTGAGTGGAAATCGGACTGGGTGTAAATCAGATGTGTGTAAATCAGATGGGTGTAACTCGGACTGGTTGTAAATCGGACTGGGTATAAATCGGACTGGGTGTAACTCGGACTGGATGTAAATCAGATGGGTGTAAATCGGACTGGGTGTAACTCGGACTGGATGTAAATCAGATGGGTGTAAATCGGACTGGGTGTATATCGGACGGGGCGTAAATCAGACTCGGTTTAAATCGTACGGGGCGTAAATCGGACTGAGTGTACATCGGACGGGGTGTAAATCAGACGGGGCGCAAATCAGATGGGTGTAAATCCGACTGCGTGTTAATCGGACGGGGTGTAAATCGGACTAGATGTCAATCGGACTGGTGTAAATCGAACTGGGTGTAAATCGGACTGGGTGTAAATCGGACTGGGCGTGAATCAGACTGGGTGTAAATCGGACTGGGTGTAACTCGGACGTGGAGTAAATCGGACTGGGCGTAAATCGGACTGGGTGTAAATCGGATTGGGTGTAACTCGGACGGGGTGTAAATCGGACGGGGTGTAAATCGGACGGGGCGTAAATCAGACTGGGTGTAAATCGGACGGGGTGTAAATCGGACGGGCCGTAAATCGGACTGGGTGTAACTCGGACGGGGTGTAAATCGGACTGGGCGTAAATCGGACTGGGAGTAAATCGGATTGGGTGTAACTCGGACGGGGTGTAATTCGGACGGGGTGTAAATCGGACGGGGCGTAAATCAGACTGGGAGTAAATCGGACGGGGTGTAAATCAGACTGGGTGTAAATCGGACAGGGCGTCAATCAGACTGGGTGTAAATCGGACGGGGCATAAATCAGACTGGGTGTAAATCGGACGGGGTGTAAATCAGACTGGGTGTAAATCGGACAGGGCGTCAATCAGACTGGGTGTAAATCGGACGGGGCATAAAACAGACGGGTGTAAATCGGACGGGGTGTAAATCGGACGGGTGTAAATCGGACGGGGCATAAATCAGATGGGTGTAAATCGGACGGGGTGTAAATTGGACTGGGCGTAAATCGGATTGGGTGTAAATCGGATTGGGTGTAACTCTGACGGGGTGTAAATTGGACGGGGTGTAAATCGGACTGGGCGTAAATCGGACTGGGTGTAAATCGGATTGGGTGTAACTCGGACGGGGTGTAAATCGGACGGGGTGTAAATCGGACGGGGCGTAAATCAGACTGGGTGTAAATCGGACGGGGTGTAAATCGGACGGGGCGTAAATCAGACTGGGTGTAACTCGGACGGGTGTAAATCAGACTGGGCCTAAATCGGACTGGGTGTAAATCGGATTGGGTGTAACTCGGACGGGGTGTAAATTGGATGGGGTGTAAATCGGACGGGGCGTAAATCAGACTGGGAGTAAATCGGACGGGGCATAAATCAGACTGGGTGTAAATCGGACGGGGTGTAAATCAGACTGGGTGTAAATCGGACTGGGCGTGAATCAGACTGGGTGTAAATCGGACTGGGTGTAACTCGGATGTGGTGTAAATCGGACTGGGCGTAAATCGGACTGGGTGTAAATCGGATTGGGTGTAACTCAGACGGGGTGTAAATCAGACTGGGTGTAAATCGGACGGGGTGTAAATCGGACGGGCCGTAAATCGGACTGGGTGTAACTCGGACGGGGTGTAAATCGGACTGGGCGTAAATCGGACTGGGTGTAAATCGGATTGGGTGTAACTCGGACGGGGTGTAAATCGGACGTGGTGTAAATCGGACGGGGCGTAAATCAGACTGGGAGTAAATCGGACGGGGCATAAATCAGACTGGGTGTAAATCGGACTGGGTGTAAATCAGACTGGGTGTAAATCGGACAGGGCGTAAATCAGACTGGGTGTAAATCGGACGGGGCATAAAACAGACGGGTGTAAATCAGACGGGGTGTAAATCGGACGGGTGTAAATCGGACGGGGCATAAATCAGATGGGTGTAAATCAGACGGGGTGTAAATCGGACTGGGCGTAAATCGGACTGGGTGTAAATCGGATTGGGTGTAACTCGGACGGGGTGTAAATTGGACGGGGTGTAAATCGGACTGGGCGTAAATCGGACTGGGTGTAAATCGGATTGGGTGTAACTCGGACGGGGTGTAAATCGGACGGGGTGTCAATTGGACGGGGCGTAAATCAGACTGGGTGTAAATCGGACGGGGTGTAAATCGGACGGGGCGTAAATCGGACTGGGTTTAACTCGGACGGGGTGTAAATCGGACTGGGCCTAAATAGGACTGGGTGTAAATCGGATTGGGTGTAACTCGGACGGGGTGTAAATTGGACGGGGTGTAAATCGGACGGGGCGTAAATCAGACTGGGAGTAAATCGGACGGGGCACAAATCAGACTGGGTGTAAATCGGACGGGGTGTAAATCAGACTGGGTGTAAATCGGACAGGGCGTAAATCAGACTGGGTGTAAATCGGACGGGGCATAAATCAGACGGGTGTAAATCGGACGGGGTGTAAATCGGACGGGTGTAAATCGGACGGGGCATAAATCGGATGGGTGTAAATCGGACGGGGTGTAAATCGGACGGGGTGTAATTCGGACTGGGTGTAAATCCGACTGGGTGTAAATCCGACTGGGTGTAAATCGGACTGGGTGCAAATCGGACGGGGTGTAAATCGGAATGGGTGTAAATCGGACTGGGTGCAAATCGGACGAGGTGTAAATTGGACTGGATGTAAATCTGAATGGGTGTCAATCGGACTGGGTGTAAATCGGACTGGGTGCAAATCGGACGGGGTGTAAATCGGACTGGATGTAAATCTGACGGGGTGTAAATCGGACGGGGTGTAAATCGGACTGGATGTCAATCGGACTGGATGTAAATCGGACTGGGTGTAAATCGGACTGGTAGTAAATCAGACGGGGCGTAAATCGGACTGGGTGTAAATCGGACGGGGCGTAAATCGGTCTGGGTGTAAATCGGACGGGGCGTAAATCGGACTGAGTGTAAATCGGACTGGATGTAAATCGGACGGGATGTAAATCAGACCGAGTGTAAATCAGACGGGGTGTAACTCGGACGGGGTGTAAATCGGACTGGGTCTAACTCGGACTGGATGTAAATCGGACTGGGTGTAAATCGGACTGGGTGTAAATCGGACTGGGTGCAAATCAGACTGGGTGTAACTCGGACGGGGTGTAAATCGGACTGGGTGTAACTCGGACTGGATGTAAATCGGACTGGGTGTAAATCGGACTGGGTGTAAATCGGACTGGGTGCAAATCAGACTGGGTGTAACTCGGACGGGGTGTAAATCGGACTGGGTGTAACTCGGACTGGATGTAAATCGGACTGGGTGTAACTCGGACTGGATGTAAATCGGACTGGGTGTAAATCGGACTGGGTGTAAATCGGATTGGGTGTAACTCGGACGGGGTGTAAATCGGACGGGGTGTAAATCGGACGGGGCGTAAATCAGACTGGGTGTAAATCGGACGGGGTGTAAATCGGACGGGCCGTAAATCGGACTGGGTGTAACTCGGACGGGGTGTAAATCGGACTGGGCGTAAATCGGACTGGGTGTAAATCGGATTGGCTGTAACTCGGACGGGGTGTAAATCGGACGGGGTGTAAATCGGACGGGGCGTAAATCAGACTGGGAGTAAATCGGACGGGGCATAAATCAGACTGGGTGTAAATCGGACGGGGTGTAAATCAGACTGGGTGTAAATCGGACAGGGCGTAAATCAGACTGGGTGTAAATCATACGGGGCATAAAACAGACGGGTGTAAATCGGACGGGGAGTAAATCGGACGGGTGTAAATCGGACGGGGCATAAATCAGATGGGTGTAAATCGGACGGGGTGTAAATCAGACTGGGTGTAAATCGGACAGGGCGTAAATCAGACTGGGTGTAAATCGGACGGGGCATAAAACAGACGGGTGTAAATCGGACGGGGTGTAAATCGGACGGGTGTAAATCGGACGGGGCATAAATCAGATGGGTGTAAATCGGACGGAGTGTAAATCGGACTGGGCGTAAATCGGACTGGGTGTAAATCGGATTGGGTGTAACTCGGACGGGGTGTAAATTGGACGGGGTGTAAATCGGACGGGGCGTAAATCAGACTGGGTGTAACTCGGATGGGGTGAAAATCAGACTGGGCCTAAATCGGACTGGGTGTAAATCGGATTGGGTGTAACTCGGACGGGGTGTAAATTGGACGGGGTGTAAATCGGACGGGGCGTAAATCAGACTGGGAGTAAATCGGACGGGGCATAAATCAGACTGGGTGTAAATCGGACGGGGAGTAAATCAGACTGGGTGTAAATCGGACTGGGCGTGAATCAGACTGGGTGTAAATCGGACTGGGTGTAACTCGGACGTGGTGTAAATCGGACTGGGCGTAAATCGGACTGGGTGTAAATCGGATTGGGTGTAACTCAGACGGGGTGTAAATCAGACTGGGTGTAAATCGGACGGGGTGTAAATCGGACGGGCCGTAAATTGGACTGGGTGTAACTCGGACGGGTGTAAATCGGACTGGGCGTAAATCGGACGGGGTGTAAATCGGACGTGTTGTAAATCGGACGGGGCGTAAATCAGACTGGGAGTAAATCGGACGGGGCATAAATCAGACTGGGTGTAAATCGGACGGGGTGTAAATCAGACTGGGTGTAAATCGGACAGGGCGTAAATCAGACTGGGTGTAAATCGGATTGGGTGTAACTCGGACGGGGTGTAAATTGGACGGGGTGTAAATCGGACTGGGCGTAAATCGGACTGGGTGTAAATCGGATTGGGTGTAACTCGGACGGGGTGTAAATCGGACGGGGTGTCAATTGGACGGGGCGTAAATCAGACTGGGTGTAAATCGGACGGGGTGTAAATCGGACGGGGCGTAAATCGGACTGGGTTTAACTCGGACGGGGTGTAAATCGGACTGGGCCTAAATAGGACTGGGTGTAAATCGGATTGGGTGTAACTCGGACGGGGTGTAAATTGGACGGGGTGTAAATCGGACGGGGCGTAAATCAGACTGGGAGTAAATCGGACGGGGCATAAATCAGACTGGGTGTAGATCGGACGGGGTGTAAATCAGACTGGGTGTAAATCGGACAGGGCGTAAATCAGACTGGGTGTAAATCGGACGGGGCATAAATCAGACGGGTGTAAATCGGACGGGGTGTAAATCGGACGGGTGTAAATCGGACGGGGCATAAATCAGATGGGTGTAAATCGGACGGGGTGTAAATCGGACGGGGTGTAATTCGGACTGGGTGTAAATCAGATGGGTGTAAATCGGACGGGGTGTAATTCGGACTGGGTGTAAATCGGACAGGGCGTAAATCGGACTGGGTGTAAATCGGATTGGGTGTAACTCTGACGGGGTGTAAATTGGACGGGGTGTAAATCGGACTGGGCGTAAATTGGACTGGGTGTAAATCGGATTGGGTGTAACTCGGACGGGGTGTAAATCGGACGGGGTGTAAATCGGACGGGGCGTAAATCAGACTGGGTGTAAATCGGACGGGGTGTAAATCGGACGGGGCGTAAATCAGACTGGGTGTAACTCGGACGGGGTGAAAATCAGACTGGGCCTAAATCGGACTGGGTGCAAATCGGATTGGGTGTTACTCGGACGGGGTGTAAATTGGACGGGGTGTAAATCGGACGGGGCGTAAATCAGACTGGGAGTAAATCGGACGGGGCATAAATCAGACTGGGTGTAAATCGGACGGGGAGTAAATCAGACTGGGTGTAAATCGGACTGGGCGTGAATCAGACTGGGTGTAAATCGGACTGGGTGTAACTCGGACGTGGTGTAAATCGGACTGGGCGTAAATCGGACTGGGTGTAAATCGGATTGGGTGTAACTCAGACGGGGTGTAAATCAGACTGGGTGTAAATCGGACGGGCCGTAAATCGGAATGGGTGTAAATCGGACGTGGTGTAAATCGGACGGGGCGTAAATCAGACTGGGAGTAAATCGGACGGGGCATAAATCAGACTGGGTGCAAATCGGACGGGGTGTAAATCAGACTGGGTATAAATCGGACAGGGCGTAAATCAGACTGGGTGTAAATCGGACGGGGCATAAAACAGACGGGTGTAAATCGGACGGGGTGTAAATCGGACGGGTGTAAATCGGACGGGGCATAAATCAGATGGGTGTAAATCGGACGGGGTGTAAATCGGACTGGGCGTAAATCGGACTGGGTGTAAATCGGATTGGGTGTAACTCGGACGGGGTGTAAATTGGACGGGGTGTAAATCGGACTGGGCGTAAATCGGACTGGGTGTAAATCGGATTGGGTGTAACTCGGACGGGGTGTAAATCGGACGGGGTGTCAATTGGACGGGGCGTAAATCAGACTGGGTGTAAATCGGACGGGGTGTAAATCGGACGGGGCGTAAATCGGACTGGGTTTAACTCGGACGGGGTGTAAATCGGACGGGGTGTAAATCAGATGGGTGAAAATCGGACTGAGTATAAATCGGACTGGGTGTAAATTGGACTGAGTGGAAATCGGACTGGGTGTAAATCAGATGTGTGTAAATCAGATGGGTGTAAATCGGACTGGGTATAAATCGGACTGGGTATAAATCGGACTGGGTGTAACTCGGACTGGATGTAAATCAGATGGGTGTGCATCGGACTGGGTGTAACTCGGACTGGATGTAAATCAGATGGGTGTAAATCGGACTGGGTGTAACTCGGACTGGATGTAAATCAGATGGGTGTAAATCGGACTGGGTGTATATCGGACGGGGCGTAAATCAGACTCGGTTTAAATCGTACGGGGCGTAAATCGGACTGAGTGTACATCGGACGGGGTGTAAATCAGACGGGGCGCAAATCAGATGGGTGTAAATCCGACTGCGTGTTAATCGGACGGGGTGTAAATCGGACTAGATGTCAATCGGACTGGTGTAAATCGAACTGGGTGTAAATCGGACTGGGTGTAAATCGGACTGGGCGTGAATCAGACTGGGTGTAAATCGGACTGGGTGTAACTCGGACGTGGTGTAAATCGGACTGGGCGTAAATCGGACTGGGTGTAAATCGGATTGGGTATAACTCGGACGAGGTGTAAATCGGACGGGGTGTAAATCGGACGGGGCGTAAATCAGACTGGGTGTAAATCGGACGGGGTGTAAATCGGACGGGCCGTAAATCGGACTGGGTGTAACTCGGACGGGGTGTAAATCGGACTGGGCGTAAATCGGACTGGGTGTAAATCGGATTGGGTGTAACTCGGACGGGGTGTAAATCGGACGGGGTGTAAATCGGACGGGGCGTAAATCGGACTGGGTTTAACTCGGACGGGGTGTAAATCGGACGGGGTGTAAATCAGATGGGTGAAAATCGGACTGAGTATAAATCGGACTGGGTGTAAATTGGACTGAGTGGAAATCGGACTGGGTGTAAATCAGATGTGTGTAAATCAGATGGGTGTAAATCGGACTGGGTATAAATCGGACTGGGTATAAATCGGACTGGGTGTAACTCGGACTGGATGTAAATCAGATGGGTGTGCATCGGACTGGGTGTAACTCGGACTGGATGTAAATCAGATGGGTGTAAATCGGACTGGGTGTAACTCGGACTGGATGTAAATCAGATGGGTGTAAATCGGACTGGGTGTATATCGGACGGGGCGTAAATCAGACTCGGTTTAAATCGTACGGGGCGTAAATCGGACTGAGTGTACATCGGACGGGGTGTAAATCAGACGGGGCGCAAATCAGATGGGTGTAAATCCGACTGCGTGTTAATCGGACGGGGTGTAAATCGGACTAGATGTCAATCGGACTGGTGTAAATCGAACTGGGTGTAAATCGGACTGGGTGTAAATCGGACTGGGCGTGAATCAGACTGGGTGTAAATCGGACTGGGTGTAACTCGGACGTGGTGTAAATCGGACTGGGCGTAAATCGGACTGGGTGTAAATCGGATTGGGTATAACTCGGACGAGGTGTAAATCGGACGGGGTGTAAATCGGACGGGGCGTAAATCAGACTGGGTGTAAATCGGACGGGGTGTAAATCGGACGGGCCGTAAATCGGACTGGGTGTAACTCGGACGGGGTGTAAATCGGACTGGGCGTAAATCGGACTGGGTGTAAATCGGATTGGGTGTAACTCGGACGGGGTGTAAATCGGACGGGGTGTAAATCGGACGGGGCGTAAATCAGACTGGGAGTAAATCGGACGGGGCATAAATCAGACTGGGTGTAAATCGGACGGGGTGCAAATCAGACTGGGTGTAAATCGGACAGGGCGTCAATCAGACTGGGTGTAAATCGGACGGGGCATAAAACAGACGGGTGTAAATCGGACGGGTGTAAATCAGACTGGGTGTAAATCGGACGGGGAGTAAATCAGACTGGGTGTAAATCGGACTGGGCGTGAATCAGACTGGGTGTAAATCGGACTGGGTGTAACTCGGACGTGGTGTAAATCGGACTGGGCGTAAATCGGACTGGGTGTAAATCGGATTGGGTGTAACTCAGACGGGGTGTAAATCAGACTGGGTGTAAATCGGACGGGCCGTAAATCGGAATGGGTGTAAATCGGACGTGGTGTAAATCGGACGGGGCGTAAATCAGACTGGGAGTAAATCGGACGGGGCATAAATCAGACTGGGTGCAAATCGGACGGGGTGTAAATCAGACTGGGTATAAATCGGACAGGGCGTAAATCAGACTGGGCGTAAATCGGACGGGGCATAAAACAGACGGGTGTAAATCGGACGGGGTGTAAATCGGACGGGTGTAAATCGGACGGGGCATAAATCAGATGGGTGTAAATCGGACGGGGTGTAAATCGGACTGGGCGTAAATCGGACTGGGTGTAAATCGGATTGGGTGTAACTCGGACGGGGTGTAAATTGGACGGGGTGTAAATCGGACTGGGCGTAAATCGGACTGGGTGTAAATCGGATTGGGTGTAACTCGGACGGGGTGTAAATCGGACGGGGTGTCAATTGGACGGGGCGTAAATCAGACTGGGTGTAAATCGGACGGGGTGTAAATCGGACGGGGCGTAAATCGGACTGGGTTTAACTCGGACGGGGTGTAAATCGGACGGGGTGTAAATCAGATGGGTGAAAATCGGACTGAGTATAAATCGGACTGGGTGTAAATTGGACTGAGTGGAAATCGGACTGGGTGTAAATCAGATGTGTGTAAATCAGATGGGTGTAAATCGGACTGGATGTAAATCGGACTGGGTGTAACTCGGACTGGTTGTAAATCGGACTGGGTATAAATCGGACTGGGTGTAACTCGGACTGGATGTAAATCAGATGGGTGTGCATCGGACTGGGTGTAACTCGGACTGGATGTAAATCAGATGGGTGTAAATCGGACTGGGTGTATATCGGACGGGGCGTAAATCAGACTCGGTTTAAATCGTACGGGGCGTAAATCGGACTGAGTGTACATCGGACGGGGTGTAAATCAGACGGGGCGCAAATCAGATGGGTGTAAATCCGACTGCGTGTTAATCGGACGGGGTGTAAATCGGACTAGATGTCAATCGGACTGGTGTAAATCGAACTGGGTGTAAATCGGACTGGGTGTAAATCGGACTGGGCGTGAATCAGACTGGGTGTAAATCGGACTGGGTGTAACTCGGACGTGGTGTAAATCGGACTGGGCGTAAATCGGACTGGGTGTAAATCGGATTGGGTATAACTCGGACGGGGTGTAAATCGGACGGGGTGTAAATCGGACGGGGCGTAAATCAGACTGGGTGTAAATCGGACGGGGTGTAAATCGGACGGGCCGTAAATCGGACTGGGTGTAAATCGGACGGGGTGTAAATCGGAATGGGCGTAAATCGGACTGGGTGTAAATCGGATTGGGTGTAACTCGGACGGGGTGTAAATCGGACGGGGTGTAAATCGGACGGGGCGTAAATCAGACTGGGAGTAAATCGGACGGGGCATAAATCAGACTGGGTGTAAATCGGACGGGGTGCAAATCAGACTGGGTGTAAATCGGACAGGGCGTCAATCAGACTGGGTGTAAATCGGACGGGGCATAAAACAGACGGGTGTAAATCGGACGGGGTGTAAATCGGGCGGGTGTAAATCGGACGGGGCATAAATCAGATGGGTGTAAATCGGACGGGGTGTAAATCGGACTGGGCGTAAATCGGACTGGGTGTAAATCGGATTGGGTGTAACTCGGACGGGGTGTAAATCGGACGGGGTGTAAATCGGACGGGGCGTAAATCAGACTGGGTGTAAATCGGACGGGGTGTAAATCGGACGGGGCGTAAATCAGACTGGGTGTAACTCGGACGGGGTGTAAATCAGACTGGGCCTAAATCGGACTGGGTGTAAATCGGATTGGGTGTAACTCGGACGGGGTGTAAATCAGACTGGGTGTAAATCGGACGGGGTGTAAATCGGACGGGCCGTAAATCGGACTGGGTGTAACTCGGACGGGGTGTAAATCGGACGGGGTGTAAATCGGACGGGGCGTAAATCAGACTGGGTGTAAATCGGACGGGGTGTAAATCGGACGGGGCGTAAATCAGACTGGGAGTAAATCGGACGGGGCATAAATCAGACTGGGTGTAAATCGGACGGGGTGTAAATCAGACTGGGTGTAAATCGGACTGGGTGTAACTCGGACGTGGTGTAAATCGGACTGGGCGTAAATCGGACTGGATGTAAATCGGATTGGGTGTAACTCAGACGGGGTGTAAATCAGACTGGGTGTAAATCGGACGGGGTGTAAATCGGACGGGCCGTAAATCGGACTGGGTGTAACTCGGACGGGGTGTAAATCGGACTGGGCGTAAATCGGACTGGGTGTAAATCGGATTGGGTGTAACTCGGACGGGGTGTAAATCTGACGTGGTGTAAATCGGACGGGGCGTAAATCAGACTGGGAGTAAATCGGACGGGGCATAAATCAGACTGGGTGTAAATCGGACTGGGTGTAAATCAGACTGGGTGTAAATCGGACAGGGCGTAAATCAGACTGGGTGTAAATCGGACGGGGCATAAAACAGACGGGTGTAAATCAGACGGGGTGTAAATCGGACGGGTGTAAATCGGACGGGGCATAAATCAGATGGGTGTAAATCAGACGGGGTGTAAATCGGACTGGGCGTAAATCGGACTGGGTGTAAATCGGATTGGGTGTAACTCGGATGGGGTGTAAATTGGACGGGGTGTAAATCGGACTGGGCGTAAATCGGACTGGGTGTAAATTGGATTGGGTGTAACTCGGACGGGGTGTAAATCGGACGGGGTGTCAATTGGACGGGGCGTAAATCAGACTGGGTGTAAATCGGACGGGGTGTAAATCGGACGGGGCATAAATCGGACTGGGTTTAACTCGGACGGGGTGTAAATCGGACTGGGCCTAAATAGGACTGGGTGTAAATTGGACGGGGTGTAACTCGGACGGGGTGTAAATCAGACTGGGAGTAAATCGGACGGGGCATAAATCAGACTGGGTGTAAATCGGACGGGGTGTAAATCAGACTGGGTGTAAATCGGACAGGGCGTAAATCAGACTGGGTGTAAATCGGACGGGGCATAAATCAGACGGGTGTAAATCGGACGGGGTGTAAATCGGACGGGTGTAAATCGGACGGGGCATAAATCAGATGGGTGTAAATCGGACGGGGTGTAAATCGGACGGGGTGTAATTCGGACTGGGTGTAAATCCGACTGGGTGTAAATCCGACTGGGTGTAAATCGGACTGGGTGCAAATCGGACGGGGTGTAAATCGGAATGGGTGTAAATCGGACTGGGTGCAAATCGGACGAGGTGTAAATTGGACTGGATGTAAATCTGAATGGGTGTCAATCGGACTGGGTGTAAATCGGACGGGGTGTAAATCGGACGGGGTGTAAATCGGACGGGGCGTAAATCAGACTGGGAGTAAATCGGACGGGGCATAAATCAGACTGGGTGTAAATCGGACGGGGTGTAAATCAGACTGGGTGTAAATCGGACAGGGCGTAAATCAGACTGGATGTAAATCTGAATGGGTGTCAATCGGACTGGGTGTAAATCGGACTGGGTGCAAATCGGACGGGGTGTAAATCGGACTGGATGTAAATCGGACGGGGTGTAAATCGGACTGGGTTTAAATCGGACTGGATGTAAATCGGAATGGGTGTAAATCGGACTGGGTGTAAATCGGACTGGGTGCAAATCGGACGGGTTGTAAATCGGACTGGATGTCAATCGGACTGGATGGAATTCGGACTGGGTGTAAATCGGACTGGTAGTAAATCAGACGGGGCGTAAATCGGACTGGGTGTAAATCGGACGGGGCGTAAATCGGTCTGGGTGTAAATCGGACGGGGTGTAAATCGGACTGAGTGTAAATCGGACTGGATGTAAATCGGACCGGATGGAAATCAGACCGAGTGTAAATCAGACGGGGTGTAACTCGGACGGGGTGTAAATCGGACTGGGTGTAACTCGGACTGGATGTAAATCGGACTGGGTGTAAATCGGACTGGGTGTAAATCGGATGGGGTGTAAATCAGACTGGGTGTAACTCGGACGTGGTGTAAATCGGACTGGGCGTAAATCGGACTGGGTGTAAATCGGATTGGGTGTAACTCGGACGGGGTGTAAATCGGACGGGGTGTAAATCGGACGGGGCGTAAATCAGACTGGGTGTAAATCGGACGGGGTGTAAATCGGACGGGCCGTAAATCGGACTGGGTGTAACTCGGACGGGGTGTAAATCGGATTGGGTGTAACTCGGACGGGGAGTAAATCAGACTGGGTGTAAATCGGACTGGGCGTGAATCAGACTGGGTGTAAATCGGACTGGGTGTAACTCGGACGTGGTGTAAATCAGACTGGGTGTAAATCGGACGGGGTGTAACTCGGACGTGGTGTAAATCAGACTGGGTGAAAATCGGACGGGGTGTAACTCGGACGGGGTGTAAATTGGACTGGGTGTAACTCGGACGGGGTGTAAATCGGACTGGGCGTAAATCGGACGGGGTGAAAATCGGACGGGGTGTAAATCGGACTGGGTGTAACTCGGACGGGGTGTAAATCGGACTGGGCGTAAATCGGACGGGGTGTAAATCGGACGTGGTGTAAATCGGACGGGGCGTAAATCAGACTGGGAGTAAATCGGACGGGGCATAAATCAGACTGGGTGTAAATCGGACGGGGTGTAAATCAGACTGGGTGTAAATCGGACAGGGCGTAAATCAGACTGGGTGTAAATCGGACGGGGCATAAAACAGACGGGTGTAAATCGGACGGGGTGTAAATCGGACGGGTGTAAATCGGACGGAGCATAAATCAGATGGGTGTAAATCGGACGGGGTGTAAATCGGACTGGGCGTAAATCGGACTGGGTGTAAATCGGATTGGGTGTAACTCGGACGGGGTGTAAATTGGACGGGGTGTAAATCGGACTGGGCGTAAATCGGACTGGGTGTAAATCGGATTGGGTGTAACTCGGACGGGGTGTAAATCGGACGGGGTGTCAATTGGACGGGGCGTAAATCAGACTGGGTGTAAATCGGACGGGGTGTAAATCGGACGGGGCGTAAATCGGACTGGGTTTAACTCGGACGGGGTGTAAATCGGACTGGGCCTAAATAGGACTGGGTGTAAATCGGATTGGGTGTAACTCGGACGGGGTGTAAATTGGACGGGGTGTAAATCGGACGGGGCGTAAATCAGACTGGGAGTAAATCGGACGGGGCATAAATCAGACTGGGTGTAGATCGGACGGGGTGTAAATCAGACTGGGTGTAAATCGGACAGGGCGTAAATCAGACTGGGTGTAAATCGGACGGGGCATAAATCAGACGGGTGTAAATCGGACGGGGTGTAAATCGGACGGGTGTAAATCGGACGGGGCATAAATCAGATGGGTGTAAATCGGACGGGGTGTAAATCGGACGGGGTGTAATTCGGACTGGGTGTAAATCCGACTGGGTGTAAATCCGACTGGGTGCAAATCGGACGGGGTGTAAATCGGAATGGGTGTAAATCGGACTGGGTGTAAATCAGACTGGGTGCAAATCGGACGGGGCATAAATCAGATGGGTGTAAATCGGACGGGGTGTAAATCGGACGGGGTGTAATTCGGACTGGGTGTAAATCCGACTGGGTGTAAATCGGACGGGGTGTAAATCAGATGGGTGTAAATCGGACGGGGTGTAAATCGGACGGGGTGTAATTCGGACTGGGTGTAAATCCGACTGGGTGTAAATCGGACTGGGTGCAAATCGGACTGGGTGCAAATCGGACTGGGTGCAAATCGGACGGGGTGTAAATCGGAATGGGTGTAAATCGGACTGGGTGTAAATCGGACGAGGTGTAAATTGGACTGGATGTAAATCGGACTGGGTGTAAATCGGAATGGGTGTAAATCGGACTGGGTGTAAATCGGACTGGGTGTAAATCGGACTGGATGTAAATCGGAATGGGTGTAAATCGGACTGGGTGCAAATCGGAATGGGTGTAAATCGGACTGGGTGTAAATCGGACTGGGTGTAAATCGGACTGGATGTAAATCGGAATGGGTGTAAATCGGACTGGGTGCAAATCGGACTGGGTGCAAATCGGACGGGGTGTAAATCAGAATGGGTGTAAATCGGACTGGGTGTAAATCGGACGAGGTGTAAATTGGACTGGATGTAAATCGGACGGGGTGTAAATCGGACTGGGTGTAAATCGGACGAGGTGTAAATTGGACTGGGTGTAAATCGGACTGGGTGTAAATTGGACTGGGTGTAAATCGGACGGGTGTAAATCGCACTGGGTGTCAATCGGACTGGGTGTAAATTGGACTGGGTGCAAATCGGACTGGGTGTAAATTGGACTGGGTGTAAATCGGACGGGGTGTAAATCGGACTGGATGTAAATCGGACTGGGTGTAAATTGGACTGGATGTAAATCGGACGGGGTGTAAATCGGACTGGATGTAAATCGGACTGGGTGTAAATTGGACTGGGTGTAAATCGGACGGGTGTAAATCGCACTGGGTGTCAATCGGACTGGGTGTAAATTGGACTGGGTGCAAATCGGACGGGGTGTAAATCGGACTGGATGTAAATCGGACGGGGTGTAAATCGGACTGGGTGTAAATCGGACTGGATGTAAATCGGAATGGGTGTAAATCGGACTGGGTGTAAATCGGACTGGGTGTAAATCGGACTGGGTGCAAATCGGACGGGTTGTAAATCGGACTGGATGTAAATCTGACGGGGTGTAAATCGGACGGGGTGTAAATCGGACTGGATGTCAATCGGACTGGATGTAAATCGGACTGGGTGTAAATCGGACTGGTAGTAAATCAGACGGGGCGTAAATCGGACTGGGTGTAAATCGGACGGGGCGTAAATCGGTCTGGGTGTAAATCGGACGGGGTGTAAATCGGACTGAGTGTAAATCGGACTGGATGTAAATCGGACCGGATGTAAATCAGACCGAGTGTAAATCAGACGGGGTGTAACTCGGACGGGGTGTAAATCGGACTGGGTGTAACTCGGACTGGATGTAAATCGGACTGGGTGTAAATCGGACGGGGTGTAAATCAAACTGGGTGTAAATCGGACTGGGTGTAAATCGGATGGGGTGTAAATCAAACTGGGTGTAAATCGGACTGGGTGTAAATCGGACTGGGTGTAAATCGGACTGGGTGTAAATTGGACGGGGTGCAAATCGGACGGGGCATAAATCAGATGGGTGTAAATCGGACTGAGTGTAAATCGGACTGGGTGTAAATTGGACTGAGTGTAAATCGGACTGGGTGTAAATCAGATGGGTGTAAATCAGATGGGTGTAAATCGGACTGGATGTAAATCAGACTGGGTGTAACTCGGACTGGATGTAAATCGGACTGGGTGTAAATCGGACTGGGTGTAACTCAGACTGGATGTAAATCAGATGGGTGTAAATCGGACTGGGTGTAAATCAGACTGGGTGTAACTCGGACGGGGTGTAAATCGGACGGGTGTAAATCGGACTGGGTGTAAATCAGACTGGGTGTAAATCGGACGAGGTGTAAATTGGACGAGGTATAAATCGGACTGGCTGTAAATCGGACGGGGTGTAAATCGGACTGGATGTAACTCGGACGGGGTGTAAATCGGACGGGTGTAAGTCAGACAGGTATAAATTGGGCGGGTGTAAATTCGGTCAGCCATCTGATAGTCTCTGCCATCAGGTCATAGCTAGCAAAATTACACTTGAGGACATTTTGCTGTCACTACGGCTGCAGCAATTTTTAAATCTTGTTAGTGGGATCTATTGAAAGGGCAGTCACACTGCACAAGCAAACACAGACGTCCACAGGGCTCAGTGTGGCTGTCGGGAGTGCAACCTGTACTATATCTAATAAAAAAAATCTTTCTTTTAATTTGAATGCTAGTTCTCATCTCCTGACATTCCCTTCAATGTGATGACTGACAGGGTGAAGCGTGAACAGCATGGGGATTAAAAATAGCTGTCACTCTAAATTCAATTCGGAAAACGTTCTGTTTTAATGTTGTGTAAGATAAACATATCTAAAAAAAAGTGCAATTATTTGCTGCAGCTTAATGATGATTTCACCTTAACATAAAAAACGATCTCACATCTGTCTATTACACTGAGGAGACTGAGGGGTTATAGACCACTTGCATTAACGAATCTATGTGAAGGTTTGGATTCATGTACCAGATTCAGGGATACCAACCCTCCAGGATTGCCCTAGGAGTTGCCAGGAATTACAGGTTAATCTCCTAGACACACTTGTGAGCAATATATGGGAGAACAATCATAGGGGCATTCAAAGAAAATTATGTTTTTCATTCTTTGAACACTTGTGTTTGATTATCAGTTCTAAAAATATTGGATAAGAGGGTAGACAAGGCTGTTTGACTGGGTGGGACAGTTGTAGGTGGAAGATCATGTGACAAAACCTCCAGGAATGTGTCCAATCAGAATTGGTAACCCTAACCAGATGTCATAACACGAAATAAGCAGCTTTTGTCTGTTTTCTTAAAAAGCCACTTGGTCTTTGAAAGACATTCTTGCATTCCGGGGTCTAATTTCACAGGTGCTCTCTGATACCTCCCCGAAATGACCATTCTTCCGGTGTGAGCTTCAGAAAGACATTATAGACAAGCTTGATCCTATCCTCACTTAATATGCCTGTGGCTGTTCTTTAGAGTAATCAGGAGTTGGCATTTTCCCTTCCTGGCACATGGAGATTGAGACACCACTTGTAGCACCTCTACCATCGCACAAGCTGGGATTAGTGAAGCAGGCACTAAATCTGGTATCTTCCAGCAGTGCAAGACTTGGCTCCTTTCATCAAAGTGCACTTACCAGTTGGGACACCCATCGATCAGCTTATATACTTGGTCTTTGTATATCAACAGCCAGGGTTCCCATTTCTGGTGACTGTTCAGTGACTGCTGGAGAATGCCCGTGTATCAGAGGCTGAAGCTCAGCTTTGATGCCCCTTAGAGGTTAAATAGCCTAGCAATGCTCACTGCCTATGCTCATATATAAAGAATGGACACTTGGGTGCACTGCCTACATTTGTAAATCAGCCCTGTCTTGTGCTAAAGACTGTGGACTTGGAGGAGACAGCTCAGGTCAACAGCAAGAAGCTAGGGAGGAAATTAAAATGCAAGGGGCCCATATGGCATTCAAAATGAGGGTGAATAGGAGGCAGAAAACGTATTAAATAATTACTTCATGGAGATAGTTATCAATCAAGGCACTAACAATATACCATCCAACATCTAGCTTGTACCATGTCCGTTCCAGGGCTTTGGCCTTAGTGAAGCAGAGATTCTGGTCAGGCTAAAGAGATGGGGAACAAATGTAGCCTGAAGGATAAATGAACTAAATCCCAGGGTACTCAGAAAGATAAGGGAGATCTGTGAAGCACTGATGGCTGTTTTGAAGGAGTCAGCCACTAGGGAGGTTCTGATAAACTGAAAATAGGCAAATGTAGTTCCCATTGTCAAGAAGGTGACAAAATATTGCCTGGAAAATTGCAGATCCATTATCATGGCCTCAATAATTCAAAAATGAATAAACTAAGAATCCAAAGCAAAATGGTATAGAAACCTTGCCTGAGCAACCTCAAACCAGTTGAGATGGTCACATTCCAAGTTACTGGGAGAAAGTATTATCTGATTAGCGTTCTATGTGAAAAACTCATTTACAAACCAGGTTCAGTGAGGGTCAACAGTAATATTTGCGCTGATATGGTTTTATTGACTAGCCAAAGAGAAAGAAGTAGAAGGTAATAATAAAGGGAGCTCGGCTGAAATGAGGTGAGGTGCTGAGTGTGGTGCCCGAACGTCAATATAGCAACCTAAGCTGTTGCTGCTATATATAAATTACCTGGTACCATAGTTTCAGTGCCAGGTAGTCAAATGCAGAGATAAGCCCAGCCAAGTTCTTGAATTTTCACCTCAATTGAGTGGCAAATGCAGTCCAACATGGACAAATGCAGGACAGAATACACAGGCAGTGGAAACAGGGCCTCGTATACTGCTCACATGGGATAAAGTTGCCAAAGGAGAATATGAGAGATTTGGGGCTGTTAGTGGACTCAATATTGTTCTATTTACTACTTTGGTCAATGTTCCTCTGAACTTTTTCTCTTGTCATCTGCACTCGTTTCCTCCCAACATCCACACTTTTCATTTGAAATGAGAATTCAAGGCAGAGTCTCCTACCCTAAGTCATGCTTTTGCAGGAGCTCAAAACTGTAGAGTTCCTACTGGCTTTACCATCATCACCTCATGCTACAATCTGCAACCAGATGAGACTAAACTTAGTGTTGCCTAGTCTGTCCTTCCAGAATTACTGGTTAGTGGTGTTCTACACACAGTATAGGCCCTTCCCCTCGGGTTCACAATAAATAATGTGAGAAAATTGTTTGTGAGAACTGGGAATGCCGCAATAATCTGAACACTAGTGCAGCTGTATTCTTCTTTAAAGGCCTCTGTTACTTACTGGTTACCCATTAGTTTTAATATGTGTGAAAAGACATATCTGATGTATGCAGATCTGATCTTGTACTACTTATGTACAGACACTAACAGACAATCTGTATGCTAATATGTACAAAATGAAAACATAATGGCTTTCAAATACTTCATGGCTGCTTAACCTTTGAAGGGATGTACAAGGCTTTCAAAAGAGCTTTCCCAATTTATGTCAAAACTGCCTCTGATGAGAAAATTCTATTGACTGTTAATCTCGTGGTTTGCATTTCAAATGTACCTCTCTTAAAAATTCTAAAACTCTAGTGCGTATGTTTTGCTGTGATGAAAAGAAAAGTTTTCTTCAGTTTCGAACCCCCACCTTCTCCCCTCCCCATCATTTTAATGACTGTGAATTAAAATGGCAGGTGGTGGTCATTTTGCTTTTTTTGCCCAGATTCAGATATGAATTCATTCATCATAACTTTTGTCATTTTGCCTTGTGCCAAGATGTGATATTGGTGCGGATGGGGTAAACGAATAAAATACAGTTTCATTACCACTCTGGTTCCTTATTGTCTGCTCTCACTATGCAGGTTCCGATGTAACACTGTGTTTTACATGTAGCCAACACATGCTGATGCCATTAAAGGAGAACCACTGTCTTATTAAGCTTTTATGGTAGATGCAGTCTTGGAATAGTCGGCACTGAAACTCTGTCACTCTGCCCCCTTCAGGCCGGAGGCTGGATCTGCTGAGGTTTGAACTTTGAGCATGTTCTCTGATTTACTTATTTGGGAAGGAGGAGGAAATAGAGGAGTTGGGACTGCCCAAAATGCATCTCATAGATAGCAAGGGGTGACTTAGGTCCCATTAGCTGGGCTCAATTTGAACCTTGATCTCAGAGGTGTTGCGAACCCACTGCTCCCATCCATATTCAGCATTTGTACCTGAAAGAGAAATAGCGAGAGCTCACCTGTAGAATTTTGCAGCGTTCTGAGTTACAGGTGTTGTCTTCACAGGGCTGGAACATTCCAAGGGTGACGCAATTCAGCAAGATGACCAACATGCTCATCCGTTCAAACCACGTAAGAGGGAGAGGAGTTAAGGAAACTTCAAGAAATGGGCACAGTAACAAATTATCACAAAACGTAACTGCGACAGCAAGGAAGCTAAACACACAAAACAAAATTTTTTAAAAAGGGGTTCAGAAAATGATTCACTAATGGACCAAACCCATCCGGCAGGAAACAGACAGGATTGGATCAGCCGCCTGTTTAACACAACTGCCCTGACTACAGTCAATCGGACTGGGTGTGAAACTGATCTGATCCGGTCTGTTTCCTGCCACGTAAGTCAGGTCAAAAATGATCCCCATAGATCTGGGTTTTAGTCAAGCACTCTCATGCGTTCATAGAGGATACGTCACACTGAAGGATTTGGATAGTCCATTACTGTGAATTAATGCTTCAGAAGAATCATTAAAATTACATCAAAACACTTCAACATATTATATTCACACTTGGAGTGGAGAGCTTCTCTTTGAATTTTTTTTTTAAATTGCCATAGTTCCCTCAGCTTTCTCTCTTTGTCCTCTTAAGGTGCTGACTCTCGCTGGATCACAATTGCATGGCTCCTTCAGAGCCTCACTCAAGTCTCATCAGTTCATGTGTGAGTCTAGACAATGGGCGCATTGCAGAGTCTTTCAAGTTGGGAGTTCCAGGACTTTGACCCAAGAAGGAATGGTGATATATGTCCAAGTCAGAATGGTCTGTGACTTGGAAGGGAACTTGGAGTAGGTGGTGTTCCCTTGTTCTTCTAGGAAGTGGAGGTCGTGGGTTTGGGAGGCCCTGCCATAGCAGAGTCCAATCCTGCCTTCACCAGGTTCAAACTGGTAAGACGCATTTAGGACAGAAATCAGGAAGTTCTTCATATAATGACTGATCAGCATGTAGAAAGTAATCCGATACACTGTGGTGGAGGTGAAAATACTGGAAACATTTAAGAATCAAATTAGTACTGCAATGGGGGAGGGTTTGGGATCTTTCAGGATAGGTGGACTAAGATAGGCTGAAATTTAAATTGAGGCTCTTGGAGATCTTCCTCAACTGTATCACTGCCAAATAAATTTGATCCACTCTGGGGAGCAGTGAAGTAGCTAAACTGTATAATTCTGATCATCCAAAATGTGACCGAGTACCAAGAAGGCACTACAATAAAAACAGGAAGTGCTGGAAATACTCAGCAGGTCCGGCAGCAACGGTGGAGAGAGAAACAGAGTTAACGTTTCAGATCGATAACCTAGGTATTTCCAGCACTTTCTATTTTTATTTCAGATTTCCAGCATCCGCAGTATTTTGCTTTAAAGTTGGCACTAGTTAATGTTATGCAAGCTAGCTATCATGAGTTATCTTGATCGATGACAGCACCCTAATAAGTTTACAAATCTGCTCTGAGTCAAGATAAACGCTGTCCAATTACCCTCAGCCTTCAACTCTGACCTGGTTTTTACAATACACAGTAATACCACATTGCCCACCAGGGAAACTGAGAATGGCTTCCGTTCATCGCTGCTCACTCCACCAATATAAAGTGAGTGGCACAATATCCCAGGGCACTAATCTGGTAACCAGCAACTAAAGAATAATTAGAATCAATTAGAACGTTAGGCTAGTAGGGTGAGATGAAGAGGAATGGGAGAAGGCTCCTGTGGAGCATAAACACTGGCATAGACCAGTTGGGCCGAATGGCCGATTTCAGGGCCATACATGCTGTGTAATTTTTAAGAAGTTGGCCGAGAACAGCAGGGTGGAGTTGCGGAGGGTCTCGGGGTGGGCGGAGGGTGGATTAGCAGCCTTAAAATCAGAGTGCCATCCGAACCCCCTTCCCCTTTCCCTTTCCAATCCCACACATTGCCATTTTTCCTGGAGATTTTACAAGGGCAGCGCAGATACCAGGGGAAGCCTCATTAAACTATGTAAATTGGAGGTCCTATGATATACGTATCACCCCTGAGTACAATTGCAAGGTACATATCGGTGGAGCCTGCACCATGCACACTCAGCCTGGTTTTACCAGGCATTGCAGAGCCTTGCTAGTGGTTCTCGAGGGGAGGCCACTCAGAACACAGACCAGAAATGTTTCTGGGGTGTATTTTCAGTGAGCCAGGAGGAGCAGGAGTGCTCCTCGAGGGTCTGGGGAAACTGGCCTGGGATTACCTCCACTTCCCTCCCACCCAGGACTCACCTACAGGCCAGTGCTGCATTTGAGCTGCTCGATGTTGCACCTCGGCAACGGGATGGAAATAAGGCCCCAAGGCCTCTGAATGGCTTGAACCTCCCTCCGCTATTTAAAATCAACCTGAATACACACCAGGGTTGTGTTGCGAGTACATTTTTTTTCATTCTTCTACTCCTCTTGTCTGACTCTGCTAACCTGTTCCCACGGCAGCATGCAGCTATCATGTCCAAGTGGCTATTCCTTATGTCAGACCCTAAAGAGTGAGCTCGGGCAGGCTATTCCACCATGGGAGTGCCACAGGTGAGCTAATCCTGTTCTCAGCTTGATGTCCATATATACACCTTCTAGCAGGGCCTTGCATGGGTTTCCCCTCCTTGTCTTGTGACTGTTGGGTTACATTCCGAAAAAGGCACCCAGCGCACAGGCTGCGTTTCCGATACGCACTCACAGTGGGTGAGGCTCTCTGCTGGTAACACAGGCATGTAAAATAACCCCTATAGTCTGCCTCGGCGGAAAGATGGGCTTTTGCTGCAAGAGCTACACAGATCTGATTAAAGGCAAAATTGGAGCATTGGCCAAGCAGGTTATAAGATGCCTTGCTTTAAAGCAACAAGCTGCTCAAATACTAATCCTTCAGTGACTTTCAAAGTCTAATGAATGACAGCTTGTGTCTTTAAGCTGAGACATCTCCATCCTTAATAACAGGAAATAGATAAAGGAAATCCTTTTGACAGATTAGCTGATAAATAAATTCATAGCAGTTGCAATCAGATTGTTATAATTGCCAGCCAGCTGTCTGTTACTGTGATTTCTCCTGACAGAACCAGATAGATAACTGATTAGGATTCCTACTGATGATGCCCCAGCCTGCCACTGTGTGAAGGCTAGTTTCACTAAGCTGGTGGCCTGGTCTGCTATTGGTGTGAGTCTGGCAGTAAAGCTAGGCTAAGGGATTACTGCCACTTTAGTGTTGACATCCTCTCGCAGACAGTGAGATGTTATAAGATTAAGTAAAAGAAGAAAGCACTTTTCACGCCCTCAGGATGTCCCAAAGAGCTCGACAGATGACTAACTTCTTTTGAAATATGGTCACTGTTGTATTGTAGGAAATGTAGCAGCCAACTTGCACACAGCAAATTCCCACAAGCAGAAATAGGATAAATGACCAACTAAACTGTATTTTAGTGGTGTTGGTTTGAGGGAAAGTATTGGCCAGGACACAGGGGAGAATTCCCTGCTCTTTTTCGAAAAAGTGCCATGGGATGTTTTACACTCAGTTTAATGTTTCATCTGAAAGATAGTACTTCTGACAGTGCAGTACTCCCTCAATGTTGCACTACAGTGGCAGCCTGGATAACATGCTCAACTTCTGAAGTGGAACACAAACACACAACCTTCTTACTCAGAGTCAAGTGTGCTACCAACGGAGCCACAACTATTGTCTTCTGATATAAACTGCTTCCATTAATCAATGCCACATGACAGTACTTGATTTCAAACATCCTGTGCATTCTCTCAGGGCATAGGGATACTTCACTGCAAGGGTAATCAGCTCTGAGTTTAGCTACATGTGGCAGATAGCTGGTTCTCCAGAAGAGTAATATGTATGGTTCAGCTCTACGCTGAATAATTTGTAGTTTGCAAAGCAAGTGTCGTTTTAATTGCATAAGTTGCCGAATCATCTTGGAGTTTGCAGTCCTGGGCGGGATGGGGTTGGGGGCGGGTTTGGAAGCAGGCAGAGCATAAAATTGGGTGGGATTTTGGTGCTGGGATGGGCGCGGGGGGTTCCTGCCATCATCCCGTCACCAACCCGCCTCCGCCAAAATTTAATCAGGGTGGATGGGCTTGTGAACAGCCTTCCCGCCGCAGCCACAATTAGCTGTGTGACAGGCCACCCTGTTGCCACACTGGAAGCAGGGCATGGAAAGCCATGCGGGCTGCTTTCTGGCTCCAGGAGGCAGGTGGGGGGGTGTCCCTAGTTAGTGCCTGAACAGGGGAAAGGGGGCTGGGTCCCGCTCAGAGCCACCCCGCTGCCCTTGCTGCCGAACACCCTCCCCCGCAACCTGCGAGACCCCTCCCGCCCTGACCTACGCTTCTCGGTCTCAGTAGGTGCTCCTCCAGCAGCAGCCACTGCTTCCGCAGTGGTGCAGCAGGTACTGGCCAATCAGAGGCCACCAGCTCTCCAAGGGCGGGACTTCCGGCAACGGGGTCCATGGTCCAGTGGAAGGCCCACCACTGCCCACTTAAGTACCTGATTGCCACTAGATTTGGCTGGTCTTCCGGAGAAGTGGGAATCTCGGCGTCGCTTTGTCCAGACGTCGAGACCCCTGCCGCCAGAATAAAATTCCGGCTCTGGTTCCTGTGCCATTTTAATTCCAGTGTCGTCACTTTTTCTCGTGGCATTGCTGATTCATGCTGGGGCACAGTCACATGGGCATCACCTTCCCTCTGGCACCTCACTGATTCTTTCGGGGTAATTGTAACCTAATCCACCAGGTGGGAAAAAGACCATTTCCAATTGGATGACGGTTTTACACCACGCCTGGCTTTACTCTCCATTGAATGCAGAGAATATTCGAGTGGGATGTCAAATGGGCACGGACCTAAATTTACCTAGTCAGTCCACTTAAAATTACTCCTTACCATTTGCCAACCTGGATAGCAATGTGTCAGTAGGTCATTTACTGGCCTGGGCATCACTGACTTCCTCGCCCATTGTCCACACACATGCCCCTTCTATAGGGGTTCATTGGATAGCCAGCCAGCAATTTGGAGATTGAACCACCCGACTGGTTTGTCTCATCCCCAGTTTGGGGGCCAGCTGAGTCTAATTGTATGATCACCATTGCTGACAGGATAAAGCTGGCTAGCTCAGCCTGGGCCTTTCCTGGCCTGTATGTCTCAGTCTCAGTACCACACCAGGCAACACTCTCACCACTGAGCCACCAGTGAAGGGTTTGTCCTAATAGGCTAGATTTTCATCCTTCACCAGCTGGTACTGTGATGTAGTGAATTGCCCGCCCCTTATAGAAGCTGTTTGATTTTCAGTCCATTGATTTTTCCTTTGCCAGATTACCGCCCGGGCACTGAAAATGTTTATCTACCCCAATATTTCTAAATGTAAATAGGCTTGCTAAGTTATTAAATCGTAATGTGCACTCAGATATAAATGTTTCACACTCGAAAGGATTCATCTACTTATTTGCCCATTTTGTCGCAACTAAGCAGCAATAAATCTGAAAACAAGATTGCAGAGTGCACCATGCTGCGATTGATCAATGCTGTACAGCATGCTGTCAAATCAATTGATTTGATCCTGTTCCATGCAGCGCGTTGTGCCGTATTAGAGGTACAATAATGGAATAGCTATGGGCCCCTGACTGCAGCCCGTCAGTTCAAATCCTTCCATGGCAACTTGTGAACTGAACTCAATAAATCTGGGCAGGTACCAGAAAAAATGACAAAGAAAGCTGCCAGACTGTCATAGCAACCCAACTGGTTCGCTAATGCCCTTCACGGAAGGGAACCTGCCAGGCCTACTCATTCCAGTCTGAGTGTGGCTCCAGTCCCACATTACGTGGTTGATTAATTCCTTCTCAGGTTGCATAACAAGCCACTCAGTTGTAACACAATTGCTTTTAAGAGGGCTACCACTTTAATGCATCTCAGGATGGGCAATTGATGCAGCCTTTCCAACAGTGCCCACATCCCAAGAACAGATGAACAAAAAGCTGACCAAGAGCTTAGTGTGTAATTGAGTTCCCAGACAGTTTGATGGAGCCACATTACTGCAGAAAGCCCGCAGCGCTAGTGTTATGCCATTCAGAAATGGGAGTGTCGTCATTACCAGGAGCCGTTTGCTCATCTGTGCATCACATTGGGGAATGATGTGTGGAATGACGAGAGCTGGGGAAGAGATGAAATATAGCAAGAACAACTCCAACAAAGAAAAAATCTTGAAGATTCATAGAGTCATAGAGTTAAACAGCACAGACACAGGCCCTTCGGCCCATCGTGTCTGTTCAATTAAACATAAATGTCCCATTCTCTTCCATGGATATCAGTTTGTTTTGGGGAAAGTTGCTCTTCAGTATATTTGTGACTCTGGTTATCCTGACACAAGTAAATCTCTGTTCCAAATGGGTCAAAATCCTGGAACTCCCCAGCCAACAGCACTGCAGGAGGACCTATACCGCGCGAACTGCAGCAGTTCAAGAAGATCCACCAGCACCTTCTCATGGACAACTAGGGATAGGCAATAAATGCCAGCCTTACCAGCGACACCCACATCCCAACGAATAATAAAATAAAATCTTAACTGTCCTATAGTTAATATAATTCAGCACTTTCGCCACTTCTATTGTTTGTGTACTACAGTTTTCAGTCTATTTAAGCGCATAAAGGCGCTTTTTTGGGGGGAATGGAGCATTAATTACTGACTTAAAGGAGAATGTTGTATTTCAAAGAGGCAGTGTTTACACATGGCAAAGAGATGTGCTGTGGCTTTAAATCTCTATGTTGTCACTTTGCGGTAAACACTTGTCCGAGCACTTCTTTCCCCTTCCCCATTCCACTGTAACCACTGAACTCTGAGTCAACTCGAAATCACCCCCAGCTCAGCACAAATACAACAGACACCACCATTAGTCACTCTCAATGTTCTTTCAAACAAGGCTTTTGTCACAAAGGCTCAACGTGATTAACAATGGGAGAGCTCAATATTTTGGATCTAAAGATGGTCACAAATCACCTGGACCAGATGACATGCATCCTAGGACACTGAAGGAAGCTAGGGAAGGAATTTATAGAGTAATGGCTATTACTGTGAAGGAATTATTGGACATTAGCAGACTTCCAAAGGAAGGGTGACCACCTATCTCATGCAACTAAGAGCCATTGGCCAAATATTTTTAACAGGCAACACAATGAAAATCATTGCAGGGACTAGGCTGGAGGAGTACCTATGTAGTAACAGTTTAATAAGAAACAGTGGTGTGAACTTAAAAAGGAAAGTGTAATGGGGATCACAGTGAGGAATAATTGGAGGAGCTCAAGTTCTGCAGCCGAGGAAAGGTGGTTGACAGTTAACCCATTAAGTTATATAAAATAGTCAATAGAATAATTGAGGCAAACTCAGAGAACATCACTTCTAATTAAGGCAGGAATGTAGGTCCGGGACGTAAATCTCAAAGTGGTGAAAAGTAAATTTGAACCAGACATCAGGAAGACATTTCTCTCAAAGAGTGATAAATATTCAGAATAATCTGCCAAACAGCGGAGTGGAGACAGCACCATTATAGAGACATTTAAAATGTAGCCAGATGATGTAGTGGGAAGGTTGAGGAACTGGGGGGGGATAAGATTCAATAGGCCAAATGCGGCTCTCTCCTCATCTTTAAATTTTATGGTGTCCTTATGGTAAAGTCTGACCAAACACATTCCTCATCCAAGCATGGCAAACCCAGCGTACAATTAAGCCTTGAGCACATACTTGCCAAGGATGTACCTTAAAATGGATTGACCTTCTGCTTTTCATTGATTTCCCTGAAAACAACAAAAAAAATACTGTATATGCCAACAACAATAAAGTTCAGTGTGTTGAACTGATTTTAAAAAATAATTCTATGTGTTCCATCAATTTTCTCAATCTCCTGATGTCCTTCAGGCTAAAGAGAAGCGGATATGGACCCCTATTGAGGATGGTTGAATGTGAATTCCACTTGATAACATGGGAAGTTTCCTGCTCCCTGTTTCTGCTCCCCAGCATCCCCACCACCCCCCACCACCCCCCTCCACCACCATCCCCTCAAACCTTGCATCTCCTCCAAAGCAGTGCAGGTATCAGATGAAAGCTTTTATGCCAGCCAGCTGTCTATGAAGTCCAGGTTATGGCTAATGGGTATTGATATTCTTGCATGAATTCGCATATGTCCATTTTGTGAGTCAGCTGCATCCATTGTCTGAGTAGGAAATCCTAAACCATGATACCAATATCCCTGAGCCACATTAGGAGATATTTATGTCTGGATGGACTATCAGAGCCTCAGAGAGATTTGTTCTCAGAATGTGAATGATGCCGTATTTATTGGCAAATCGATTTTCTGGGCATCAGGACACTTTCCATATTTTAGGTGGGCTCCCTGGATCCCACCAGGAAATCAGTCTGGGGTGGAGGGATGGGGGATTGGAGATTGGGGGCAGGATGATGAAGTGAGGTCCTGGGGAAGGGCTATGGCAAGCCTTGGAGCATTGACATAGTGTAGCAAGGCAGCAAGGCCAGAGTCCTAACAGGGTGTAAGAAGGCCAGAGACCAGACACAGTGTAGCAAGGCCAGAGACCTGGCAGCTTAGTTAGGCCAGAGGCCTGACACAGCATAGCTAGGCCAAAGGCCTGACAGCCTAGGGGAGCCTAGTGGAATCTAATTGAGGGGCTTGGGTGATTTATGTACGGAACAATGCATGCTCAGGAGTGAGTTACAGGCTGAATCAGTTGGTTCAGAAGGTTTATATAACAATGACTGACTTACAAACTATAATCCAGTTAAGGGATTCCAATGCTTCATAGATAGAATAATGTTGGATATCCATGAGTGAGTTGAGATGCTTGACACCTCCCAGGCTAGCATTGCTGAGTAGAGAACTCAGCATGTGGGAGAGGATGACTGTCATAGAACTGCATCACGCCATGTTATACAGACATTGGTGATCTGACACGCTAACCATCCACTGCCCTGACTAACATCCTGTCTTTATAAGAAAACTGTATGTTGTGCACTTTATAGTAAAGCTCTGTAATAAACAAAAGTTGGGGTACATTATTGCTGTATTTCAGATCAGAGGGTTATGGTCTCGTAAATAGACTCAAACACAAGCAGAGAAGAATTAGTTGATAGATGCAATAAATGTTATTATACATTGAAAGCTTTATAATGGATGGATTAAGCTGAGTCGCGTCAGGTATCATATCTATGTATTATTTTAATAACAAAGTGCCAGACAGGAATCTCAGCTGTGACCTCATCATTTTCTGTACAAAATCTCACTTCAGTAAATGGCTCGATGTCTTTACATAATGCATTTTATGTCCGATCTTGAAAAACGTTCATCTAAATTTTTTTTGTGACAGGAACAGCTGGTACTCAAAGGCAAATGCACAACCGTTCTTCATGTAGTAATCGAAGTTAGAATATAATTAGGGAAGGCGGAGCGGGAAGAAACAGGCACGAAAGGGAACATTGGTGCTGCAGGCTTCTCATTACAGTCCTGACCAAAAACAGATTCCCTGTTAAAGTCTGCAGCCATGAGCAAAAGCTGACCAAGCTTCCACTTGTTTCTGTAATGTTTGGCTGCTTGTAGTTGGCAGCAGGACAAAGAGAATTAAACTCCGTGCTGATCAAAATCATCGCGCCTTGGAGGGCGGGAAACCACCACCACCATTTAAACGGCCTTCCACGGCATCGCCAGGCTAAATTTACAGAATGTAGAGAGAAAAGAAAGGGGGCAAATTTCCTCCTAGTGCTGCTGACTCTTATTGTGCATCCCAGATTGGGACAAAGTGGTTGTTCCCAGCCAGGCAGGGAATTCTAGACCCTGCCCCTCACCACATCCTGCACACATAACCATACCAGTTGGCAATCAGAATTTGATTAAAGCCCGAAAGATTCACTTCCCAGTAACAATAAGGAGCCAGCAGATATTGCAGTTGGTCATAGAATACATCTTCCTCAACTCTGCCCAACAACGTGCAACAATCGAATTTTACAATAAGTCCCTGTTGCCCGAAATAGGATAATGTCTTTATTTCTCACACCACCCAATGTTGTGGTCATTCTGAGCAAAGTAATAATTTACTGCCAGAATTATGCTTAGTTATGGCTAGTTCTGCCACTGACCTATATTCACGAAGAACGGGTAGGGATTCTTCTTTGCGGAAGAACGGTTGTGCATTTGCCTTTGAGTACCAGCTGTTCCTGTCACAAAAAAAATTTAGATGAACGTTTTTCAAGATCGGACATAAAATGCATTATGTAAAGACATCGAGCCATTTACTGAAGTGAGATTTTGTACAGAAAATGATGAGGTCGCAACTGAGATTCCTGTCTGGCACTTTGTTATTAAAATAATACATAGACATGATACCTGACGCGACTCCGCTTAATCCATCCATTATAAAGCTTTCAATGTATAATAACATTGAATTGGCCACCAGTAATATGCCCCGCCTGATATTCAATCCCGCTGACTTCATCTGAATATCAAGCGAGGCCTACAGCAGGTAGCCAATCCAATTCCAACCCAGACAAATCTCTTCCCTAGGACCCTCATGGGCTTGAGAGGGCAGAATTCTCGCCCCCATATGGTCTCAGTCTCAGAATGAGGGACAGGTTGAGATGAGGGGGAATTTCTTCAGAGGGTGGTGAATCTTTGGGATTCTGTCCCTCAGAGGGCTGTGGAGGCTCAGTCATTGAGTATGAGATTTCTACATATTGAAAACAACAAGGGATACGGAGGTAGTGCAGGAAAATTGTGTTGAAGTAGATCTCATTGATGGCAGAGCAGGGTGAAAGGGCTGAATGGCCTACTCCTGCTCTTATTTCTTATGTTATTGAGGTGAGAATGGAGGCGGGTGGCTGCAAAAATTCACGCATTCGGTGGCTGGTTTGCTGGCACCATTCCGACCCGGGCCATTTTCCCAGAGGCAGAATCGGGGTAGGAAGGGTTACCTGCCAACAAGCTGCGGCCTGAGGCATCGGCAATTAGGTCAGCTGCTTGGAAGTGCCCTCCCAGCCGCAGACCGGGTGCCAGCACTCCAGGCAGGCTTTGAAGCCCTTCCTGCCTGCCTGGTTACAGCTGCGATCACAGGCCGCCCTGCAGAGGGGATTCCTCTCCACAGTGGTGGCCCAGCTGCTGTGGCCATTTTTTAGTTTAAAAGTTTAAAATGTTGCTGAGAGGGTGCCTCAAGATGGAGGCGGCCTTTCTCTTTCTTACCTGAAATGGCAGGTTGCTGCTCCTTCCTAATGGCCTTCCAGCTTTGAAAGCCCACCTACCATCCTAAATTGGATGATGAGTGTGCTTTCTGGCCACTAATTGGCCAATTCTGGGAAAATCACAGCAGGTGGCTCATGTTTCCCACAGTGCGGGGTCGGGACCCCCATTTGATCCTAATGTCGGAGTCCTGACCCTGCCCAAACCCTGCCCACAGAGAGAGTAAAAGAGAAACAGATAAAGTATAAAAGAGAAACAGAGAGAGCTGGCTAGATAGATCAGTAGATAGATAGAAAAGAGATCAGTATGTAGGTAGATAGATCGATAGTTCATTAGATAAAGTATTTCTTCCAATCAGATTCAGCAGAACTGGAACTCTGTTCTAGAGTTGGAAAGACAGCATTCTAATACACTGCATCATCTAGTCCCACAGACAGCTTCCTCCAACCAATCTTAAAAAAGCTTTACTCACACCACTTTTCAGTTTGGTTGAAGGAAGTCTCTCTAGTCTGAGACTGGCTGATGCAACAGGTTAGAATGTGGTCTTCTGCACTATCACACTGTACCTCCAAAATGAAGGACACGACCATTATGGATGCAGCTAACAATCCTCCAAGGTCAGACAACAAGACAGCTAGCCAAAATTAAATATTCAGCTGCAAGGACAAGAAATGCCATTTCATGGCATGGTATCCTAATGCATTACAAATTAAATAGATGTAAATCCTTCATGAGATTAAAGTGGTGTTGTCGTGATCATGCCAAGTGCCCACAGGTTTGACGGGCCACATGGGCTTTTTTCATTTCGTTCCTTTTATTCTTTTGTCTCCTGGTTTGTGTCGAAAAATCAATGTGAGGAACAATTGATTTGTAGGTCTGGAAACTCGAGCAAGTTTTATCTCTTGCTGGGGCTGCTAAGTAACTTGCCTGATATCAAGAAAATCTGTTTGTGTGCATGTGTGTTTGCATGGATTTGTGTGATTGTGTGTGTGTGTTTATATGTACATGTGTGTTTGTGTACAAATGAGTTTGTGTACACATTTGTGTATATTTGTGTGCATGTGTGTCTGAATGAAGAGATTTAATACAATACATTTAATGAAAAGCTCATGACCAGAATAAAACATTTTAATTTTAGTTCATTTTAAGTGGCCATCCAATTTACTTACAATTAAAGAGACCTTTAAGTGGCACTTTTTTTTTGCATCCAGGTGCTGCAATAACAGCGAACAATGGGGACTATTCCCAATGGGATCATAAAAGTAACCTGGCATTTTAAATCCAATTTATAGAGTATTTAAAAATGCACACACCAGCTCAACATGACATGCAGACAGCCCCGCTGTTACAGAAACACTATAAAGTCTAATTTTAATCCCAATTTTCCCTCAACTCTGTGCAGCTCTTACAATAGAAGTATTTCAAAGCTTATTTCTGTGTCATTTCCAAATTGTCACTTTTACTGAACATCCCACACTGCAGTTTACATATCACAAGACTTGATGTAATTTTTGCTTAGTCTTTTCAAGTTATACAAATGCAAAATAACCTTATTTTTAGCAGTTGTGGAGAGAGGAATATTACTGGACAATTCTCTTTTTATCTTCTTTTCCCTGTATCTCTATTGGGATTGGGTGAGAAGGCTAATGAGACACAGGATGAAAACTTCCTTAGCCTTTCTTCGTCTTTTGACATTCCTGATCTCACTACAACAACAAGAACTTATATTTATATAGTGTCTTTAACATATAATGTCCCAAGGTGCTTCACAGGAGCATTATAGAGCAAAATTTGACATTGAATCACCAGGGCTGGATGGTTTGTATCCCAGGCTGTTAAAGGAAGTAGGGAGGAAATAGCGGGTTCTCTGAGGATCATCTTCAAATCCTCACTAGATACAGGCGAGGATTGGACGTCTGCAAATGTTATACCATTGTTTAAAAAGGGTGCGAGGGATGGACTATATAATTATAGGCCGGTCAGTCTGACCTCAGTGCTGGGCAAATTATTAGAATCAATTCTGAGAGATAGGATAAACTGTCACTTAGAAAGGCACAGATTAAATTGGCCATGTAGTTGATAGTGAAGAGGATAGCTGTAAACTCCTGAATGATATCAATGGTTTGGCTGAATGGGCGGAAAAGTGGCAAATGGAATTCAATCCAGAGTAGTGTGAGGTAATGTACTTGGGGAGGGCAAACAAAGCAAGAAAATACACAATAAATGGTAAGATATTGAGAGGGGTAGAGGAAGTGAGAGGCTTTGGAGTGCATGTCCACAGGTCCCTGAAGGTGCCAGGGCAGGTAGATAAAGTGATGAAGAAGGCATATAGAATGTTTTTCTTTAGTGACGGATATATAGAATACAAAAGCAGGGATGTAATGCTGGAACTGCATAAAATGCTGGTTAGGCCATAGCGGGAGTATTGCGTACAGTTCTGGTCACCACATTACAGGAAGGACATAAAGGCAAAATATTGCAGATGCTGGAAATCTGAAATAAAAACAGAAAGTGCTGGAAATACTCAGCAGGTCAGGCAGCATCTGTGGAGAGAGAAGTAGAGTTAATGTTTCAGGTCTGTGACATTTTATCAGAACTCAGAACATTCATCCGAACTGCTGCCTGATCTGCTGAGTATCTCCAGCACTTTCTGTTTTTATTACAGGAAGGACCTAATTGCTCTGGAGAGAGTACAGAGCAGATTTACAAGAATGTTACCAGGGCTTGAAAACTGCAGCTATGAGGAAAGATTGAATAGGCTAGGGTTGTTTTCCTTAGAACAGAGGAGACTGAGGGGTGACTTAATTGTGATGTACAAAATTATAAGGGGCTTAGATAGAGTAGACAGGAAGGACCTGGTTCCCCTAGCGGAGAGGTCAATTACCAGGGGGCACAGATTTAAGGTGATTGGCAGAAGGATTAGAGGGGACATGAGGAAAAACATTTTCACCCAGAGGGTGGTGGGTGTCTGGAATTTACTGCCCTAATCGGTGGTGGAGGCAGAAACCCAGAACTCATTTAAAAGGTAACTGGATCTGCACCGGAAGTGCTGTAACCTGCAAGGCTATGGACTAGGTGCTGGAAGGTGGGATTAGAATAGGTGGCTAGTTTTTTCAGCCAGCGCAGACACGATGGGCTGAATGGCCTCTTTCTGTGCCTTTAATTTTTCTATGGTTCTGGCCACATAAGGAAATATTAGGGAACATGACGAAAAGCATGGTCAAAGTGGTTGGTTATAAGGAACATCTTAAAGGAGGAAAGAAAAGTAAAAAAGAGACAGAGAGGTTTAGGGAGGGAATTCCAGAGTGTAGGGCCTTATCAGCTAAAGACATGGCCGCCAATGGTGAAGTGATTAAAGTTGATGATGTTCAAGAGTTCAGTATTAGAGGAGTGCAGATATCTCGGAGGGTTGTAGGGCTGAAGGAGATTACAGAGATAGTGAAGGGTGAGGCCATGGAGCTATTTGAGAATTAGGATGAGAATTTTATAATTGAGGTGTTGCTTAACTGGGAGACAATGTACATCAGTGGGCACGAAGGCGATGGGTGAACAGGACTTGATGCAAATTAGGACACAGGCAACAATGTTTTGGATGACCTCAAAGGGGGTAGAATGTGGGAGGCTGGCCAGGAGTGCATTGGAATAGTCATGTCTGGAGGCAACTAAGGCATGGATGAGGGTTTCAGCAGCAGATGAGCTGAGGCAGGGATGGAATCAGGTGATGTTACAGAGGTGGAAATTGGCGGTCATAGTAATGGCACGGATATGTGGTCAGAAGCTCATCCCGGGATCAAATGTCGCAACAAGGTTGTTAACAGTCTGGTTCAGCCTCAGACAGTTGCCAGGGAGAAAGATGGAGTCAATGGCTAAGTAACAGAGTTTGTTGCGGGGACCGAAGACAATGGCTTTGTTTTTGCCAACATTTAACTGGAGGAAATTTATGCTCATCCAGTACTGGATGTTGGACTAGCAGTCTGATAATTTAGAGTCAGTGGAGGGTTCAAGAGAGGTGGTGGTGAGGTTGAGCTGGGTGTCATTAGCATACATGTGGGAATTGACAGTGTTTTCAGATGAGAGGCAGCAGGTAGATGAGAAATAGGAGGGAGCCAAGGATAAATCCTTGGGGGACACCAGAGGTAACAGGGCGGGTGTGGGAACAGAAGCCATTGCAAGTGATTCTCTGGCTACAATGAGATAGACAAAAATGGATCCAGGTAAGTGCAATCCCACCCAGCTGGATGACAGTGGAGAGGCGTAGGAAGAAGTGTGGTCAACCATGTCAAAGGCAGTAAACTGTTGGACAAAGATGAGGAAGGATAGTTTATCACAGGTACTGTCACACAGGATGTCATTTGCGACTTTGACAAGAGCCCATTTCGGTACTGTGGCAGGAGTGGATACCTGATGGTGCTTTTGTAGATTGTGTCCATTCCCAGTCTGTTGCATTTTGTGTTCATTGCAAAAAGGTACTTTCCATAGGCAGACTGAATCTCCCTTGATTCACATCCGTTGCTGAGATTGCATTCCCAGGATTAACAAAGATAGTATCAAACTTAAAGAAAAAGCCTATAATTGCGCAAAGATAGGTGGCAAGTCAGAAGATTGGACAGAATATAAAAAACAGCAAAGAATGACTAAAAGATTGATAAGAAAGGTAAAATTAGAGTACTAGAGAAAGCTAACTAGAAATATAAGGACAGATAGTAAGACTTTCTACAGATATTTAAAAAGAAAAGAGTTAACAAAGTGAACGTTGGTCCTATAAAAAGTGAGTCTGGGAAATTAATGATGGATAATAAGGAGATGGCAGATGAATTGAACAGATATTTTGCATCGGTCTTCACTATTGAGGATACAAGTAACATCCCAGTATTAGCTGTAAGTCAGGAAATGGAAGGGAGGGAGGAACTCACGAAAATTACAATCATCAGGGAAGTGGTACTGAACAAATTGTTGGAGCTTCAGGCTGATAAGTCCCCGGGGCCTGATGGACTTCATCCTAGGATGTTAAAAGAAGTGGCTAGTGAGATAGTTTTGAAGCGTTAGTTTTAATTTTCCAAAATTCCCTAGATTCGGAAAATGGCGAATGTAATTCCTTTATTCAAAAAGGGAGGAGACAAAAAACAGGAAACTACAGGCCAGTTAGCTTAACATCTGTCTCAGGGAAAATGTTAGAAGCTATTATTAAAGACATTATAGCAGGGCACTTAGAAAAAATGAAGGTAATCAGGCAGAGTCAACATGGTTTTGTGAAAGGGAAATCATGTTTAATCAATTTATTGGAATTCTTTGAGGGAGTTACATGTACTGTGAATAAAGAGGAACCGGTGGATGTATTGTACTTAGATTTCCAGAAGGCATTTGATAAGGTGCCACATCAAAGGTTATTGCAGAAAATAAAAGCTCATGGTGTAGGGGGTAACATCTTGGCGTGGATAGGAGATTGGTTAGCTAACACGAAACAGAGAGTAGGCATAAATGGGTCATTTTCTAGTTGGCAAGATGTAACGAGTGGGGTGACACAGGATCTGTGCTGGCACCTCAACCTTTTACAATTTATATGAATGACTTGGATGAAGGTATGATTGCTAAATTTGCTGATGACACAAAGATAGGTAGGAAAGTAACTTGTGAAGAGGACATAAGGAGGCTATAAAGGGATGTAGATAGGTTAAGTGAGTGTGAAAAGACCTGGCAAATGGAGTATAATGTGGGAAAGTGTGAAATTGTCCACTTTGGCAGGAAGAATAAAAAAGAAGCATATTATCTAAACGGTGAGAGATTGCAGAGCTCTGAGATGCAGAGGGATCTGGGAATCCTAGTGCATGAATTGCAAAAAGTTGATATGGACGTACAGCACGTAATTCGGAAAGCTAATAGAACGTTATCGTTTATCGCGAGGGGAATTGAATACAAAAGTAGGGAGGTTATGCTTCAGCTATACAGGGCATTGGTGTGATCACATCTGGAGTACTGTGTACAGTACTGGTCTCCTTATTTAAGGAAGGATGTAAATGCGTTGGAAGCAGTACGGAGAACATTTACTAGACTAATACCTGGAATGGGCAGGCTGTCCTATGAGGAAAGATTGGACAGGCTGGGCTTGTATCTGCTGGAATTTAGAAGAGTAAGAGGCGACTTGATCGAAATATATAAGATCCTGAAGGGTCTTGACAGGGTGGATGTGGAAAGGATGCTTCCCTTTGTGGGAGAATCTAGAACTAGGGATCACTATTTAAAAATAAAGGGTCACCCATTTTAGACAGATGAAGAGAAATTTTTTCTCTCAGAGGGTCGTGAGTCTTTGGAACTCTCTTCCTCAAAAGGCAGTGGAAGCAGAGTCTTTGAATATTTTTAAGGCAGAGGTAGATAGATTCTTGATAAGCAAGGGGGTGAAAGGTTATCGGTGGAGTAATCAGTTCAGCCATGATCTTATTAAATGGTGGAGCAGGCTCATTCGAGCATACGGAAATGATGGACAAGAAAAGCTCTACTGTCTATCTAGCCTGACCCACAAGGTTGTGAAGCCTTGTGTATTATGATACATACACTCCCCATCTGACCCGGAGACTTGTAATCTCCTGGGAGAGGTGAAAGAAAGATGAGAACCCATAAATCAGATAAAAACACAAAACCATTTTGCTGAATCTTCTGAAAGGAGGAAAATACCATTTCAGTCCTGTGTATGCTGGCTTAAACTAACAGTCAGATTTATTTCCAGGTAGTATAATACACAGAAGCAGTAGGCAGCAGAAAAATACTGACCGATGCTGCCAGCAATGGCTGATTAAAGGGGCTGGATAAGCAGGGGCTGCACATCCCACTGCTCCAAATACCAGAACCATTTGAAATTTGAATGAGATGTAGGTTATAAGAATAAATGAAAAGTAGACCAAAGAAAAGTCATTCAAACCCACATCCAAACCCATTTACAATCTGTCCTGTCAAGGACTCTATACATTTAATCTCCTCTGGAAGAGTGCATTATTACTCCCTGATCCATTAGGTAATCGGGAAATTCTCGATGTTCATCCAATCTTCTCATCTACATTGCATAACCTTGTATTGCTGACCTCTGCATACAACATTCACCCCTGGTCCCAGTTAATACTTACAACCTTCAAAGCAGTTCCTACCCAGACATTTAATCATCTGCTAAATAAAAGCAAAATACTGCAGTTCTGGGAGGGAGGGGAAGGGGACACATCTTTTCTGATGATGCAACCTTCTACGACAGTACTTCTGATATGACTTCCTTTTTCCTCAACCGAGGACTCCCCCCCCCCCCCCCCCCCCGCCTCCCCTCCCCCATTGTGGTTGACAGGGCCCTCTTTCTGGCCCATTTTCCACTTCTGCCCTCACCCCTTCCCCTCCCTCCCAGAACCGCAACAGGGTTCCCCTTGTCATCATTTTCCACCCAACCAGCCTCCACATCCAAAGGATCATCCTCCGCCATTTCTGCCACCTCCAGCATTATGTCACCACCAAACATACCTACCCCTCCGGGTCTGGCAGCATCTGTGGAAAGAGAAGCAGAGTTAACGTTTCGGGTCAGTGACCCTTGTTCCGAAGAAGGGTCACTGACCCGAAACGTTAACTCTGCTTCTCTTTCCACAGATGCTGCCAGACCTGCTGAGTGAATCCAGCATTTCTTGTTTTTGTTTCAGATTTCCAGCATCCGCAGTATTTTGCTTTTATTATACCTACCCCTCCCCTCCCCTCCCCTGTCAGCATTCTGAAGGGATCATTCCCTCCGTGACACCCTGGTACACTCCTCCATTACACCCGCCACCTCATCCCCTTCCCACGCCACCTTACCATGCAATCACAGGAGATTAATACCTGCCCTTTTACCTCCTCTCTCCTCACCATCCAAGGCCCCAAACACTCCTTCCAGGTGAAGCAGCAATTAATTTGTACTTCTTTCGATTTAGTATGCTGTATTCGCTGCTCACAATGCGGTCGCCTCTACATTGGGGAGACCAAACGCAAATTGAGTGACCACTTTGCAGAACACCTCCACTCAGTCTGCAAGCATAGCCCCGAGCTTCCAGTCGCTTGCCATTTCAACTCACTACCCTGCTCTCATGCCCGCATTTCTGTCCTTGGCTTGCTGCAGTGTTCCAGTGAACATCAATGCAAGCTCGAGGAACAGCAGCTCACCTTTCGATTAGGCACTCTACAGCCTTGCGGACTCAACATTGAGTTCAACAATTTCAGAGCATGACTGGCCTTTTTTTATTTTTTTAAATTATTTTATTCTATTTTTTAACCATGTGCCTGCCTTAAACATGGTTTTTCATGTTGTGCTTTTGGACAGAGCTGTTCATTATTCTGCCATTAACACTCTCTCTGGACTAATGCTTTGTCTTTCACAACTACTATTAGCACTCCCTTTGCCTTTGTCCCCTGACAGTTTTGTCATTTAATCTCTCCTGTCCTTTGCCCTATCACACACCTTCCGCTTCACTTGCTTAAAACCTCTTACATTTCTAACCTTTGCCAGTTCTGATGAAAGGTCACAGACCTGAAACGTTGACTCTGTTTCTCTCTCCACAGATGCTGCCTGACCTGCTGAGTATTTCCAGCACTCTCTGTTTTTAATTAATCATCTGCCTTTCAGAAACAGTTATAGAGACTCAACAACAACAACAACAACTTGTATTTATATAGCACCTTTAATGTAGTAAATCATTGCAAGGCACATCACAGGAGCAATATCAGACAAAAAGTGACCCCGAGCCAAACCCTGGTTCCACAATCTCAAACACAGTTATGGTGAGATGGGAGATTTGGCCTGTTTAAGGAAACTGCCTTTTTACAATGAACACAAGATGAGGTTTTGGGAGAAGACATAAACTGCAACTGCAGTGGGACCAAGGATGTCAAACGATGAAGAAACACAAAGGGGATGTTATGAAAGGTATTTATTAAGGAGCATCTTATAGGAGGAGCGAGAGGTGGAGAGCTTTTGGGAGGGAATTTCAGAGCTTAGCACTTAAACAGCTGAAGGCATAGCTGGCAATGGTGGGGCAAAGGAAGTGGGGGCACAACAGAGGCTAGACACAAATGTTGCTTTGTGTGCTGAATGTGAGGATACCACTGCTAGCAAATGGAACTCTTTCCATTTCAGGCACCCAGTGTTAACACATCCAGGTCGGATATTCCACAGTTAGATACAGAGTAAAGTTCCCTGTACTTTGCCCCAACAATGCATCTTGGCTCCAATTTGCAAGGCGTTCTCTCTACTGCACCAATTTTGTCCCATTTTCCCACACCAACACTTAGCCCTGTCTCAATGTTTCTGCTAATTGGTGCAAAACTGCTTGGAACAGCAGTGAGCCTGTCTAAATCCATTTCACATGCCCACTTACAGCCAGCAGAGAGTTTCACCCCAATGAATCCAAGACCAGAGATGAAAGGCCAGTCTCTAACTCAATGCACCACCCAGTTTCCCAGGCCCTTTTGTTCACGGTTCTGACCTGCTGCTCTGTGGCATGAAGTTCCTTCTCGCCTCTACCCTCTTTGGGGATTTGCTCACTTTTAATAACCGTGATATAAAGTCCAGCACTCCCATCAAACATGAAATGCTCTGCTCATATCAATTGTCCACACCCTACTAATGGCAACATAGGAATGGGAGGAGACCATCCAGCCCCTTGAACCTACTCCACCATTCAATTAGATCAGGGTTGATCCGTCTCTTAATTCAATTTACCCACCTTTGCTCCATTTCCCTTTATCTAACAAAAATGTACTGATCTCATCCTTGACTGCTCCAAATGGCCCCCAGCATCCACAGCCTTTTGGGTTTGGGGAAGAGGATGTGGGGCAATTCCAGATTTCTACTACCCGTTGTGTGAAGAAGTGCTTCCTTATTACCCTCCCAAATGGCCTGACTCAAATTTTAAATGATGTTGCTTCATTCTTGATTCCTGCACCAGAGGAAATTGTTCCTCTGTATCTAGCTCATTGAATAATTTTAAAGTTTTGAACTCCTCGACCAGATCACCCATTGATCTTCTACACTCAAGGGAATACAAGCCAGGTTTATGCAACTAACACCATCATAAAAACAAATTTAATTACATGTGTTGGGAATGATTGCATTGATTCCTGGTTGGTTTAGGTGGTCACATTGCTTAGCCTGCAATACCTGGAAACAGTGGGATTCGGGAATCTCCTGGTTAATGTTGTGACACCCTGATAAAAGCAGGATACCTGAAAAGTGTGCTGATTCTGTCTACAGCAACATTGTACTGGCTGAGTGCACATAAATTGTACCACAGGCTTTGATATATCTAGCCCTGGTATCTCATGCCTTTGAAGATATGTGACAACTGCTTTAAATAACTTGCTTCAGGCTGGGGTGCTCCCTGTTAACGTTTCAGCTCCTGTAAAACTAAACAATTCTTGAAGCCGTGGTGACAGAATGTTCTGACACCACCTGTTTCTACTTAAACTTGAGCTACGTTCCCCTATTTCTGTTCAATATCACCAATTGATGCTGTAAAACAGAAAAGACTAAATTATACTTAAAGTGCCATTTCAAATTTAGTGTGTGTATAGTTAATGTTGTCGAATTTTGATGTGTGAATTCACCAGTGTTGTCAGTGGAGAATCTGAGGCCAGAACTCGTGATGATGGAAGTTCAGGAGGGTGCAAGGAACATGTACGCTCTCTATGGTGAGAAGGTTGCAATAATCCTATAAACATTCTCATTTCTGCCCTGATAATTGTTCTTTTCTTACCAGATTTATACTTCCCTGAGCCGAACATCTGACCCTCATATCCTTTATATCACCAAAAGCACCTACTTCCACCTCCATAACATCGCTGGCCTCTGCCCATACCTCAGCTCATTTGTTGCTACAACCCTCATCCATGCTTTTATTACCTCTAGACATGACCATACCAATGCTCTCTTGGCCAGCCTCACACCTTGCACTCTCCATAAACTTGAGCTCATCCAAAATTCTGCTGCTGCTATCCTAACTCACACCAAATCCTGTTCACCCATCATCCCTGTGCTCACTGACCTACACTGGCTCCCGATCCGGCAATACATTACAATACAATTCTCATCCTGTTTTCAAATCTCACCATGGCCTCAACCCTCCTCCAACCCCACAACACTCCAAGATCTCTGCGCTCCTCCAATTATAGCCTCTTGCACATCCTTGATTTTCATCGCTCCACCATTGGTGGCCATGCCTTCAGCTGCCTGGGCTTTAAACTCTGGAATAACCTGCCTAAATCTCTCCGCCTCTCACTCCTCCTTTATGATGCTCCTTAAAACATAGCTCTCTGACCAAGTTTTTGGTCACCTGCCCTGATATATCATTATGTGGTTCAGCGTCAAATTTGGTTCGATGATCGCTCGTGTGAAGCACCTTGGGACATCTTAGTATGTTAAAGGTGCTATAGAAATTGAAGTTGTTGTTGTTAAAAGCCAACAATTCCACTTATTAATCTTAAATTGCCAATAAATCGGTGGAAACTATCTTTTCCTTGGTTGACTGGTTTTGTTTGATCTCACACACTGAATAAAGTGCTATTACAGTAATAGAACCATGATGACATCAGGAGCAGCTTTAGTGCTGAAATATTGACCCTAAACTAGAAAATGAAAAACTACCCACACAATTTGTTTCCTCCTATTCTCCATCTTAATTCTAACTTTTAGTCCAATTCCTTTGCTTTATTCTACCATCTTTGTTAAGTTTAAGACTTTTAACTTTTATTCTTTTACTTCCTAAGCACCTTGGGATGTTTTATTATGTTAAAGGCGCTATATAAACATAAGTTGTTGTTGTTGTTCCTGCTATTAATTTTGGCACTGGGGACGCGACTTCTTTCCAAAATCGATTTTCACTGACCAAAAAGCAGCTTCATAAAGGCCAATGTTACATTTGTTGGTGTTTCTTTACTCCTTTTACTCCAGAATGTTTTTTCTTGGTGGTGCTGTCCTTCGGGTGAGGCATTAAACCGAACCTGCCCTCTCAGCTGAATGTAAGAGACCCCACTATTTCAAAGAAGAGCAGGGAAGTTATCCCCAGTGCCCTGGTCAATATTTATCTCTCCCCCAATATCACTAATACAGATTATCTCGCCATTATCATGTTGCCGTTTATGGGATCTTGCTGTGCGCAAATTACCTGCCATGTTTCCTACATTACAACACATCAAAAGTACTCCATTGGCTGCAAAGCACTTAGTGACACCCTAGGTTGTGGAAGGCACTCTACAAAGACAAATTCATTCTTCCTTTTTCTTTCTTGATGTAGGGTGCCATGCATTGCAGATCTGAAGAACCCTGGAACACCTTTGCTGTCTCTGGATATTGGTGATCCTCACCGCCACCCCCCTCCAACCTCCTCTCCACCTGCCCCTCCCCCTCCCCACCTACCCACTGACTACTCTACTCCAAGCTGGGTTAAAGAACAACACACTGGAGAGTTTTGCCTGTAACACCAGGTGATCCTCAGGGAATGAGCAGGAAACACATTTCAATACAATGAAAACTGATGGCACAAACGCTAAAATAGTCGGCCCACATGTTTCATTGACTGTATCTGAGCGGTGCATTGGGTGTTGAGCAACTCTAGTGGATACATGGCTGTTTCTGTGTTCATGCCAGTCCAGGCTTGAGATCCCATGAGGAACGGCACGTACTTTCACAACTGCACACGGTCTCGTTGAAGCATTTCCTAACTGGTGATGTGAAAAACCATCCAGCATTGTCACAGGAAGATTCAAGCTGCAGTCCTATTTTAAACAACCAAAAATCTCTCCTCCCCCTTCAAAACCCCAAACTAACAGCTGCAAAAAGTCCAATTGCAATCTAGACCATGAATCGGTTAAGGTCCATGATTCATTAATCACAAACACTCCAAATCAATCCACATCGCAAATCAATAGTGTACACACACTAATTAATTCAGGCTGATGCTGGGGTGAGGAGAAGACAATAAAAACTTTAATACAAAGGTCTGACAAATGTCTCCCAATTACACTAATTAATCCATTTTACTTCAACCTTCCTTATTGTCTGTTCCAGTCCTGGCTCTAATAACAGACATAAACATTACTGCTAATGACCAGGCTAGATCTCCCCCTCCCCACCCCCCATATTGTGCTTCATGCTGATGCCCAGTGCTTAGCTCTCAGTTCCGCCACTTGTTTCTAGCTGCACTCTCTGCCTCTCGTACTACAACACAGAAAGAAATTCAGAATGATGTAATACTACCTCCACTGTTTAAAAGGACAAATCTTACCAATACTCTGTTAATCTGCATCTCTCCAGATGCATGTGTGGTGTGTGAGTATAGGGGTGTATGTGTGTCTGTCTGTGTGTAGAGTGCATCTGGTGTATGCGTTTATTTGCATGTGGTGTGCATGGTGTTTGTTTGGGTGTGTGTCTAGTTTATGTGGTGTACGTGGGTGTTTGTGTGGGTGTGTGCTGGGGGTCTGTGCATGTTTGGGTGTGTGGATATGCGTAAGTGTGTAATGTGTGCATTGTGTGTGTTTGTGGGCGTAGTGTGTGTGAATATGGGTGTTTGTAAGTGCATGTGGGAGTGTATGTAATGTGTGCGTGTGAGTTGTGTGAGTGTGTGCGTGTTGAGGTGTGTTTATGTGTGTGTTGATGTGTGTGGTGTATGTGTATAGGGGTGTTTGTCTGTGTATGTACAGAGGTATGTGGGTGAGTGTGTTGTGTGGATGGGTGTGTGTGGTGTATTTGTGTGTGGTGTGTATGAGTGTGCTGTGCGTGTGGGAGTGGAGTGTGTGTGTGTGTTGGGGTGTAGGTGTGATTGTGAGTGTGTATGGTTTGCATGTTCTTGGGTGTATGTGTGTTGGGGTATGTTTGTGTGTGTGTGTGTTTGGGTGGTTGTGGTGTGGTGTTTGTGTGTGTATATGTGGGTGTGGTATATTTGGATGTGTTTGTGCATGTATCTGCTGGTTGGACTCATACCTAGCGCAAAGGAAGATGGCTGTGGTTGTTGGAGGTCCATCATCTGAGCTCCAGGACATCACTGCAGGAGTTCCTCAGGGTAGTATCCTCGGCCCAACCATCTTCAGCTGCTTCATCAATGACCTTCCTTCAATCATAAGGTCAGAAGTGGGGATGTTCGCTGATGATTGCACAATGTTCAGCACCATTCGCAACTCCTCAAATACTGAAGAGGTCCATGTAGAAATGCAGCAAGACCTGGACAATATCCAGGCTTGGGCTGATAAGTGGCAAGTAACATTTGGTGCCACACAAGTGCCAGGCAATGACCATCTCCAACAAGAGAAAATCTAACCATTTCCCCTTGGCATTCAATAGCATTACTATCGCTGAATCCCCCACTATCTACATTCTAAGGGCTACCATTGACCAGAAACTGAACTGGAGTAGCCATATAAATACCGTGGCTACAAGAGCAGGTCAGAGGCTAGGAATCCTGCGGCGAGTAACTCACCTCATAACTCCCCAAAGCCTGTCCACCATCTACAAGGCACAAGTCAGGAGTGTGATGGAATACTCTCCACTTGCCTGGATGGGTGCAGCTCCAACAACACTCAAGAAGCTCGACACCATCCAGAACAAAGCAGCCCACTTGATTGGCACCCCATCTACAAACATTCACTCCCTCCACCACCGACGCACAGTAGCAGCAGTGTGCACCATCTACAAGATGCACTGCAGCAATGCACCAAGGCTCCTTAGACAGCACCTTCCAAACCTGCGACCTCTACCACCTCGAAGGACAAGAGCAGCAGATGCATGGGAACATCACCACCTGCAAGTTCCCATCCAAGTCACACACCATCCTGACTTGGAACTATATCGCCGTTCCTTCACTGTCGCTGGGTCAAAATCCTGGAACTCCCTCTCTAACAGCACTATGGGTGTACCTACCCCACATGGACTGCAGCAGTTCAAGAAGGCAGCTCACCACCACTTTCTCAAGGGCAATTAGGGATGGGCAATAAATGCAAGCCTCCAGGCATCAGTTCCTAGCACAGCCTTCAACTCCTTTTCCAAGGTTGCGTCTTGCGCTAAACATGTACTAAACTGGCGTTTCAGCTCAAAACCCCATCTTAGCCACGTCGGAGGATTGTTAGCGCCTGAACAAGCTGCCAAAAATTCCCCCCGTTGAGTCCAATGGAACTCCCGACTTCACTCTCAAAACTACTGCCCTGGCTGTGATCAGTTAAGTCAGCACAGACAGGATAACAAACCTGGGACCTTCTGATCTGTGTGGCTTGGTGCCAAACCCAAATGGTGTCTGCAGAGCCTGGAGTGCTGTGCAGTTTCAAGCCCATAGGTTATGTGAGCCTGTCATTCCTGATTTACCGTAAATGTTAATCAAAACTCGCCAGAGACTTGCAGTTAAACATTAAGAGCTTCGATGCAGAGTTTCACCGCTCTGTTCATTATGCATTAAGCAGCAATTTTGAAATGGACATACTTTATGGCTAAATTAATTTTCACAAGGAAGCTGCTAGACACCCCAATTACGATTCCATCACGCACTATTTATTGATCCTGTTTTATATTGTTAAGGGCTCCCCAAAGGCTCTCAAATATAAAGGCTGGAGATCATAATCACTATTTATAAGCCCATCCTAGCAAGTTAAATTCTGTGAAAGAAATGTGTGTTTGAAAACTAAAATTACGAAAAGAAAAATTGAAATATATTATTTGTTCATCATTTGATATTTTTAATCAGTTACAAATTCAATTATTATTTCAGGTCTCCCTCATGTTATTCTGATGCCTGTCTGGCGAAGCTGAGAAGATGGCACCCTGAGCCCAGGGTTCTGCAAATACTTCTTCACCTGGCTATGCTCAGTGCCTCAGATATCCATTGGGATATCTACTTCTATCCTAATGCTTTCTCTCGGTGTGTGCACCGGGTAACTATTCATCAGTTTATAACCTGTCAGGCAAACCCCACCTGCCAAGACTAATGCACACATTATTCTGCCACATGAACATTAAAACTGAAATATGCAAGCCCTGACTGGAAAAACATGGCAACAGACAATGTTGAAACAATGGGGATCCAGCAGTGGCTTCACCAATACACAGAAGTGGTCAAACCAGTTCTAGTCACGTGTCCAGCTGGCTGGAGCTTTTGGATTTGAATCTCCAATAAAGGGTGCTGAAAAGCCTGTTCCATATAAGGAACTAGTCACATGACTAACCTTCAGGGCAACCTGGGAGTCTTTTTTGAATTTGAACTCAGCCAAAGTCGTGTGCTCCTGGAACTAAAGCAAGAACATCTCCTTGCCTGCCTGCCTGCTCATTTCTCAGGGAACTGAAACCATTGAAGACACATGAAACTCAAATAAGAAAGGTTTGCCACGTGAACAAAGTTTTACGAAGATTACTGGGCCCCAACAAAATGCAAGAATATAGCTTCAACCAAGGACTACAGCGAGCTCGAGAAACAGTAACAAGATATTGCCTCAAACTGTTTTACTTATCTCTTCTTCTGCTCTTTTCTGTCCCTATTTTGCATGTTTATATCGCGTGTGCATGCTAGCATGAGCACGTCATATATCTGCAGGCGTGAACCATAATAGAGTTAAGTTTAAGGTTTAATAATCTTTCTGTTTTAAATGAAAGAAAGTCTATTTGCGCTCATTTCTTTGCCTTATAATTGGAAAGTTGTGAACAAGGATTCACAAAGGAGGAGCTCAAAACACAGTATGTTTAAAATTAAACCCTGTTACAATAAGACCAGGTGAACACAGCAAGAGACCCCTAGACACATTGCTCACCTGGACGTAACAAACCTCATACCAAAACAATCAAACTCCGCATTTAAACATTTAATTCCAAACCCTGGGAAATCATCTACTAATTTAATTTGTTTTATAGATCTATAACTGCAGGCTATTTCTTTTTAATGTGAAAGAGACATGTAGGGTGCTTCTCTTCTCTGCCCCCTCTTTTTCCCCACCTCATTCGGTAAGCTCGGCATGTAACTGAGCTATACCCTACAGAAGGTCACAAGTTTAATCTCCAGTCTCAACTGAGATCACAACAGAATCATTACAACTGGCCTTTCTGCTATGGACTAGGGAGAAAGTTTAAAAATTACAGAGCTTTTAGAGTAAAGAAATAGGCCATTCAGCCCAACATGTCTATACCAGATTATATGCTGCACATGAGCCTCCTCCTGCCTTACACATTCACCTCACCCTGTTTAAGAAAGGAGGACAAATGGAAAGCTGTGAAAATGGGGAGAAATAGAAATTGTAAGAGGATAAAATTGCCTGTATGAAGCAGGAATAACAGCTGTGAATGAGTTCAGAGTCTCAAAAAAGTTTTTTTTGGCACAAAGAAACCAATAAATGTCAGAGTATGCAACCATTATGGTTCAGAAGGGGTGGCTGAAAGCTTAGTCAAAGAGCTGGGTTTTAAGGAGGGTAGTTAAAGGTAACCTTCACTTCTTTCTGCCAGGATCCATTTCTCACAACATGCAATGCAGAGTATGCAGATTGAAGCTGTGACGGAAGGAATGCTTGTGGGTATTTGTCCACGGGGTGTCGGTTACATTGGCAGAGCCGCACTGGCTACCCTCCTCCAATCACCCCTGAGAAGGTGGTGAAGGTGAGCCTTCTCCTTGAGCCACTGCAGTCCATGTGGTAATGGTGCTGGGTAGGGAAGGGGTAGAAAGACCTATTTTACTGATGAGACTCCTTGGATCATGGTATGCAGAGTGAAGGAATGAATGAATATCCTTTACTGGCCAGAAGGACAACTTACTGCTAAACAGAGGACCAAGCAGCAGGAGAGGGCAAACACATTGAAAATCACCACGATCGCCATTCCACTTTGAAGAATGTGAGGAAAAATGTATCCAGCTTGAAGAAAATTGCCAAAGTAAGGAATGAGGATTACTGCTAATGTCACATGACCATATTTGGCATTACAGTCAATGGCACTGCTATATATGGGTATGACTGTCAATTATTTCTATAAATACCCATTATTCCATGTTGGTTGACATACTGTTCATGGATCATAAAACCTCTATTCTGCACTGTTGGACTTTTTTTTCCATTGGGTTCCTGTGATTTGACCACAGGGATAAGAAAACATTTCCTCACAAACCCCATACACTTCATGAAAAATTACAAATTCTTATAAAATAGTGAATGTTTTACCTGGTAAAACAGGAAGAAATCAGTATAATCCTTTTGGTTCGGAAAGCACAAAATCTGTGCCAAAGAAACAATGGAAAATGTTATTGAGAGATGTTTTGAAGATAAACAAGTGCATGTTTTTATCCCAGTGGAGCTTTTAGATTTTCAGGAAGGTTTAACTAGCCTCAGCAGATGGGGAGAACAACAGCAGCTAGAGTGCTGGTTCAACTCACCATTCAATGATTCTTATTGGGAGTGAGTGTTTGTGAATTGATCGTATTTGAGGATAGGATCAGGCTTTTGGTTTGATGTGAAAGAAAAGCTAATGGAATGTTGAGAGATACAGCACTGAAACAGGCCCTTCGGCCCACCGAGTCTGTGTCGACCATCAACCACCCATTTATACTAATCCTACACTAATTCCATATTCCTACCACATCCCCACCTGTCCCTATATTTTCCCTACCACCTATCTATACTAGGGGCAATTTCTAATGGCCAATTTACCTATCAACCTGCAAGTCTTTGGCATGTGGGAGGAAACCAGAGCACCCGGAGGAAACCCACGCAGACACAGGGAGAACTTGCAAACTCCACACAGGCAGTACCCGGAATTGAACCCGGGTCGCTGGAGCTGTGAGGCTGCAGTGCTAACCACTGCGCCTTTATCTCAAGGGACCTGGAATACAAAGGGGAGGAAGTTATGCTTCAGTTGTACATAACTTTGCTCAAACCCCATCTGGAGTACTGCATTCAGATTTGGCCAGTGCACCTCCGTAAGGATATGTTGGCTTTGGAGCAGGTTCAGCACAGATTCATCAGAATGACACCGGGGCTAAAGGGGTTAAATTATGAGGATAAATTCCATAAACTTGTCTTGTATTCCCTTCGGTATAGGAGATTGATGGATGAGGTGCTTAAGATATGATAAGGATTCGATAGGGTAGATGCAGAGAAACAATAGCGGGGGGGGGAAACAAGAATGCGGGGACATAATCTTAAAATTAAAAGCCAAGCCATTTGGAGGAAAATCAGGAAGCACACAGAGGATAGTAGAAATCATAGAATGTCACAGTGCAGAAGGAAGCCATTCGGCCCATCGTGCCTGTGATGCCTCTTTGAAAGAGCAGTCCAAATTAGTCCCACATCCAAACATTTCACTAAATTCCTGCATGATCACAGAGGCATTAAAATATTCATTTATTTCATTTTCATAGGTTTATGTAACTTGTCTTTATAATTTAACCTTCTAACCAATGGTATAGTTCTGGTGGATCTGCACTGCACCCCTCTAAGGCCAATATATCTTCCCTAAGGTATGGTGCTCAAATCTGAATCCAGATGGGGTTTGACCAAGGCCCTGTTCAGCTGAAACATACGCAAATCAAATACATATCCAATTGCCTTTTGAAACTTCCTACAGAATCTGATTGCACAACATTTTCAGGCAGTGCATTCCAGATCTCAACAATCCTCTCTGTGAAAAAAAAATCTCCTCATTTCCCCTCTAGTCCTTTTGCCAATTATTTTAAATCTATGACCTCTGGTTACTGACCCACTTGGCAGAGGGAACAGTTTCTCTCTACTTGTTCTATCAAAACCCCGCAAAATTTTGAATACTTCAATTAGGTTGCCCTTTAACCTTCTCTGCTTTAAGGAGAACAATCCTATCTTCTCCAATCTCTCTACAATATTGAACTCCCTCATTCATGGTATCATCCTGACAAGCCTCCTCTGTACCATCTTCGGAGCCTTGGCATCATTCCGAAAGTGTGATACCCAGAATTGCACACAGTACTCCAGCTGAGGCCTCACCAGTGATTTCTAAAGATTTACCATAACTTCATGCCCCTACCTATAAAGCCAAGTATCCACAAACTTTCTTAACTGCCTATCAATTTGCCCTGCCAGCTTCAAAGATTAATGAATATCCTCCCTCAGGTCCCTCTGCTCTTGTACTCCCCCTCAAAATAATTCCATTTAGATTACACTGCTTCTCCATGTTGTTTTTCCCAAACTGCATAATTTTGCATTTAACCACATTAAATTGTAGCTGCTATGTGTCTGCCCATTTCACAAGCCTGTCTACGTCCTTCTGAAGTCTGCTACTAATGCTGATGATGATGGCAGATTCTTCACAGGTGACGATTATGGTAAGGCTTAGCTCTGTGGTAGTTGGCGTGATTGTTGGTGACTGAAGAGGTCAATTCTTGATCTGCAAGCTCTTGAGCATTTGGGGCACAAGAACTCCTGTTTGGAGGGACTGTGGTATAAGCAAACTCCTTCCGTTGTCTGTGCTTTTCTTCAACAGACTGTTTATTTCGAACTTGTAGATTGCTTTCCTTATTGCTGTGCACCAGCTGTCTCTGTCGGCAGCCTCCTGCTCCCACACCCTTTGGTTAATGTTAGCCAGAGAGAACTATCTTTTCAGCTGGTCTTTGAAGCGTTTGCAAGGTGCATCTCGATCTTACCTGCCGGAGCATAAATCACCATGAAGCACTGCTTTTGGCATTCTGGAATCCTCCATACATGACATATGTCCTGCCCAGTGTAACTGGCATTGTAAAAGAATGCATTCAATGCTGGGCAGATTGGCTGCTTTGAGGACTTCATTGTTTGTGGTGTAGTCCTGCCATCTGATGTTCATGATGGATCGAAGACAGCATTGATGGAAGTGTTCCAGCAGTCGTATTTGTTTTCTGTACAAAACCCATGCAAGAGGATGGTGATGACAATCGCTCTGTATACTTGAATATTGGTAGTGAATATAGTGAATTGGTAGTTTCATCAGACACGCTTCAGGAGATGGCAAAGGAACTGCTGGCCTTGGACAGTCAATTGTCTGTGTCCTTATTGACACTGGCATCGTTTGAGATAATGCTACCTAGATAGGTAAACTGTTCCACTGCATTGAGGTTGCTGCTGTCAATGCTGATCTGCTACTATCCTTCTCACTATTTACCATGTTGCCAAGTTTTGTATCCTCTGCAAATTTCAAAATTCTACTCCTTGTACCCAAGTCCAGGTCATTTATATATAACATGAAAATCTGGAACTCTCTTACCCAAAAGGTTGCATATGCTGGGACAATTGGAGCTTTCAAGATTGAGATTGATAGATTTTTATTTGGTAAGGGTACCAAGGGAGCTAAGGTGAAATGGAGTTGAGGTGCAGATCGGTCATGATCTAACTGAATGGCAAGGCAGGCTCGAGACGCTGAATGACCTCCTCTTTTCCTATTGCTTCTTTAATGTTCTCCAGGGTGAAATAGTCTTTGTACACTCACTACCTAAATTTACACATGAAGAACTTGGAGGAAGGGGTATTGTAATAGATGGAAATAGGAGCCCGTAACACCAGGAGAGGAGGCACATTTTATAACAGGAATATCATCCCTGCTAGTTTTGGCTGAAGTGTGTAACAGCAGCTGTGTATCTATTGCAGGCCCACAACTGTAAGAATGTTCAACATCTGCATCTTAATTGAATCCAATCTACTGGGATTAAGAGGTGATTGTACAACTTCTGAAGGGAACCCCTGATGAAACTCATTCCATCTGGGCTCCTTCCTGCTGAGAACTTTATGATGACCCACCAATAAAACCTCCTGTTGTCATGCCAGATCAGTGCAGTATTTCCCAAAAGTGCTGACAGTTAAGTGGTGCTTAAGTCTCTTGTTAAAGAAAGAACTTGCACTTGTATAGAGCCTTTCTTAACCTTCGGACGTCCCAAAGTGCCTAATGGCCAATCAAGTGCTTTTGAAACGTAGTCGCTGTTGTAATGTAGGACACAGGGCACCCAATTTATGCACACCATGGTCACACAAAAGGCAATGAGGTAGAATCATAGAACCTTACAGCATAGATGTAGGCCATTCGGCCTGTCATGTCTGTGCTACCTCTTTGAAAGGGCTGTCCAATTTAGTCCCACACCCCAGCTTCCTCACCATAATCTTGTACAGGTACATTTCCAATTGCCTTTTAAAATTTCCTATTGAATCAGCTTCCACCACTCTTTCTTTTAGTGCATTCTAGATCTTAACAACCCTACTTTGTGAAGAAATTTCTCCCCATTTCCTGCCTCTCTTTTATTGTCAATTATTTTAAATCTATGACCTCTGATTACTGGCCCATTTGCCAAAGGAAACAGTTTCTTCCCTCATAATTTTGAATACCTCTATTAAATCCATCCTTAACCTTCTCTGCTCTAAGGAGAACAATAGCAGTTTCTCCAATCTCTCTACATAACTGAATGCCCTCATCCCTAATGGTATCCTGGTTAACTTCCTTTGTACTCTCATCAATGTCTTGACATCCTTGCTAAAATGTGGCGCCCAGAATTGTACACAATACTCCAGGTTTACCATGAATTCCTTGTTTTCGTATTCAGTGCCCATATTTACAAAGCCAAGTATCCTATATGCTTTCTTAACCGCCTTTTCAACTTGCCCTGCCATCGTCAAACATTTGTGAATATGCTCCATCAGGTCCCTCTGCTCTTGCACCCCCTCCCTCAAAATAATACCATTTAGATTATACTGCCTCTCCTGTTTCTGTCAAAGTGCATCACTTCACACTGATCAACATTAAATTGTATCTGCCACGTGCCTGCCCATTTCACCAGTCTAAGTCCTCCTGAAATCTACTACTGTCATCCTCACTGTTTACTATGTTGCCAAGCTTTGTACCATCCTCAAACTTCAAAACCGTACTCCCTGTACCCAGGTCCAGATCATTTCCATACAACAAGAAAAGCAATAGTCCTGATACTGATTCCTGATATTCCATGCTATACTTCTCTCTAGCCTGAAAACACCCCTCTCAGCTTCCTATCCATTAGCCAAATACATACCCAAGTTACCACCGTCTCTTTAATCCCATGTACTTCTTTTTCTGAATAAGTCTGTTATTTATTAAATGACATTTTAAAGCCCGTGTATACAACATCTGCTGTACTACCGTCATCGACCCTTCTGTTATTTCATCAAAGAACTCAATCAGGTTAGACAGACATGATTTGCCTTTAACAAATCCATACTGGCTGTCACTTATTAACCCATGATCCTCCAAGTGAGAATCAATTTTATCCTTGACAATGCTATCTAGTAGCTTTTCCAACACTGACGTTAGACTGACTGCTCTGAGTTTTTCCCTCTCCCCTTTTTTTGAACAGGAGTGTAACATTTGCAATCCTCCAGCTCTCTGGTACTATATCCATAGCCAAGGAGGATTGAAAGATTGTGGTCAGAGCTTTTGCAATCACCATTCTTGTTTTCCTCAGCAAAGTAGGATGCAACCCATCTGGATCAGGTGGCTTATTAACTTTGAGTGATGCTAACCTATTTAGCATCTCCTTTCTATCCATTTTTAGCCTAATGGTCTTGAGCAGATAATCTGTTTCAGTGATGTAGGTTGATGGATAAATCCCAGGACTTTGAGGAGCAGAATAAAGGAAACTCTGTTTCTCTCTCCACAGATGCTGCCTGACCTGTTGAGTAATTCCAGCACTATCTGTTTTTATTTCAGATTTCTAACATCTGCAGTATTTTGTTTTTATTATAAAGGAAACTGGTGTTTTAAAAAAAAAATTACAGTAACTATTCTGTTGACCAGTCCATGAAAGGTCATCGGCCCGAAATGTTGGGCTGAATTTTCCTGGCCCCAGGGTGGTGGGGCTTGGAGGAGGGGCAGGGCTGGGAAAATAGGGGAGAGCTGTAGCAGAACAGCTCCCCAATGTATTCTCACCACACGGCGAGTCTCCGAAAGCCAGGCAGGAATGCAGATTGGCTGCCCACACCACCACAACACATTTACATAATGAAGGTCCCAATAATTGGTAATTTTCCAACCTTGCTGGCATTTTCCTGGTGGCAGAGCGGCCTCTCACCGAGTGGGGAGGATGCCAGCTTATTGGAGGTGGTGTGCCTGCAGCAGTCCAGGAAGGCCATCTGAGCCATTTCACAAAGAAGGGGCCGCAGGCATCAAAGACTGCCCCCATGGCCCCAATGATTCAGGCAGAGGGGATTCCCCTCCAATCCAAGGGGCCTACCATCTTCCACCTTCTAAAATCATTTATTTTTTCACTTCCAAGGGTGCCTTCATTTTGAGATGGCCTCGAGGTCTCTGTTCTGCCTCAGCATCTCCCGATGGGGTTGCTGAGGCTCTAATGCTGTCGGCCCTCTGATTGGGCCTGCAGCATCGGGTGCCGACCTGCGGTCCTTAATAGGACGCCAAATTCGATGGCGCAAATTAGGAGGCGGCCTCCAGGAATATCATTGTGCCAGTCTTGCTGCTGGCCAGTGCTGGCTCAGGACCCCCATTTGGCCCCGACGTCGGGGTCCCGAAGGCTGTGGGAAAATCCTGCTTGTTAACTCGGTTTCTCTCTTCACAGATGCTGCCTCAGCTGCTAAGTATTTCCAGCATTCATTTCAGATTTCCAGCATCTGCAGTATTTTGCTTTTGTGTTGAGACTAGCTATTGCTGTGTTCAATTATCACATTGACCTAAAGCCAAACCCTACACACCAGGCAAGTGCCAGATCCTATCTGTTCAGTCCACATGGTCAGGAGGGACGTGGCACTGACTGGGTTCGTGCTGTAATAGTCATTATTTCAAAGTAAAATATTGCTGCTCGGGCAGCAACCACTGAGGTTAAAACCAGGCAGGTTCTACAACGAGCCAGCAAACTGCTTTGCCACCTTATCACCCAAGGGAACCATAGAAAGATTACAGCACAGAAGGAGGCCATTCAGCACGTCGTGTCTGTGCCGGCCGAACAAACTAGCTGCCCAATCTAATCTCACCTTCCAGCACCTGGTCCATAGCCTTGCAGGTTACAGCACTTCAGGTGCATGTCCAGGTACCTTTTAAATGAATTGAGGGCTTCTGCCTCCACCACCGTTCCTGGCAGTGAATAGCAGACACCCACCACCCTCTGGGTGAAAATGTTTTTCCTCATATCCCCTCTAATCCTTCTATCAATCACCTTAAATCTGTGCCCGCTGGTAATTGACCTCTCCGCTAGGGGAAACAGGTCCTTCCTGTCTACTCTATCTAGGCCCCTCATAATTTTGTACACCTCAATTAAGTCACCCCTCAGCCTCCCCTGTTCTAAGGAAAACAACCCTAGCCTATCCAATCTTTCCTCATAGTTGCAACTTTCAAGCCCTGGTAACATTCTTGTAAATCTCCTCTGCACTCCCTCCAGAGCAATTATGTCCTTCTTGTAATGTGGTGACCAGAACTGTATGCAATACTCCAACTGTGGCCTAACCAGCGTTTTATACAGTTCCAGCATTACATCCCTGCTTTTGTATTCTATACCTTGGCCAATAAAGGAAAGCATTCCATATGCCTTCTTCACCAATCTATCTACCTGTCCTGCCACCTTCAGGGACCTGTGGACATGCACTCCAAGGTCTCTCATTTCTTCCACCCCACTCACTATCCTCCCGTTTATTGTGTATTCCTTCGCTTTATTTGACCTCCCCAAATGCATTACCTCACACTTCTCTGGATTGAATTGGAACAATATTGTATTTCCATAAAAATTAAAATAAACAAGCCCATATCTTCTGATTAGTATTATTTTAATACTGGCAGTCCCCCATTCAAAAGAAATGAGGCTAGTGATTGACTCGAAAGCAATGTTGATCGAAAAATCCAGGAGTCTTAAGAGAGGCATTCAGATTACGAAGGGTTTCCATAGAGTCGATAGGAAGAAACTGTTTCCACTGGCAGGAGGGCCATTAACCAGCGGACACAGATTTAACATAACTGGCAAAAGAACCAGGGTTTAGGGGAAAAAGTGGAGACCTTTTTTATGCAGTGAGTTGTTGCTGGAATGCACTGCCTTAAAGGGTGGTGGAAGCAGATTCAATAGTGACTTCAAAAAGGAATTGGATAAATATATGAAAAGGAAACATTTGCAGGTTGATGGAGAAAGAGCTGGGATCGCTCCGTCAAAGAGCCAGCACAGGGATGATGTACCGAATGGCCGCCTTCTGTGCTGTAAGATTCTATGTTTCTGTTGCTTTCATAAATGTCTTCAGTGATATGTCATTACTCCTCATGGTTCTTTCATTCTAAAATGCTTTTGTACAAGATTCAGATTACTGGTACACTTTCTGCAAATCCATCGCAAATTTCTTGTGATTCTTTTTACATATCAAGTTTCAATGACAAAAATGCACAGAGGTTACCTGCATGCTATTTAAACTAAACGGGTCAACATCTCTGCCAGGAGAGCTGAGAAATCAATTTGACACAAGTGTATTAAGGAATTGTAAGTTTCTAGGCCAGGGATTCCAAGAACTTTTGTTTGTGAGCTGCACAGAAAACATATTGTGCAGCCTGGAGGCACTTATTAAGTTTATTTTACATGTTTCCATTAATTAACCTGTATCTCAAGTTGCTGACATGAACAGATAGTTTTGTTCTACTTCAGGAGTGATCCACTAATGAGACAACAGTACTAAAAACAATCATTTCCAAACCGCTAAGCTCACAAAATTCAAGGCAAAGCTACGAATGAGAAATCCTAATGCAAGCAGGGCTGTGAGGGCCAGATTATGAGACACCATGAGTTACAGGTTTGAATGGCTTTGTGACAAGAATTGTCATTGGTTGGGCGGGTGGTGCCAGGGTATAGTTTCAGGAAGGCGTTATTGCGAATAAATGTACCATTTTCAGTCTGTACCTTTTTAGAAACAACTTGAATACAAAATGAATGATCAACTTAATTTGGTTTTGGATTAAACTTTTAGGTAAGAATTATTCATTTTATCACAGAAAATGTATTAAGATGAGAGATTTTAATTTGAGTATTTTTCCACAATAAACAAATGAGATAAATTTTGAAAGTTTCTCAAACAGAGAGGTAGTGATTGTGTTTTGTTTAGTTAGAAAATGCAAATATTCTATTTAACGATATCTTTGAGGTGATAGAGAGAAAACAAAGTCACATGACTGAGTGAGAAAGAAAGGGATAGATATAGAGAAAAAGGTACATGTTTAGGAACTAATCATCGAATCAATTATTTGTGAAGAGATCCTAGAAACTTGCAAGCTGCCAGACACCATTGCTGTCAGATACTAGAAACTTACCAGTTCACCACATCCGCTTCCCACTCCAAGGGCCGAATTTTGTTCTCATCCCAACAACGGGTTTCGTGGCAGGGGAGGCCAGAAAATCGGGGTAGAATCACCCACCATAGAACCCAATGCCAGGAATCCTGGTTCCGATTCTCTGGGGGGGGGGAGGGGGAGGGGGTTGCGGGATAGGACAACGATGACCTTCTCGCCCAGAGGCCAAATAAGGGCCTGTTCCCGCCATCATTGGGATCTTACCAGCAGTGCGGGAGGCCTCCGCCGTGCAGGGAGGATGCTTTGGAAAACAAGGTGCTCTCCCTGTGGGCTTGGGGTGGGTCCCGCCTTTGCGGCCAATTTGTGGCCCACAGAGGAACAACTGTACCCCCCGAGATCCCCTCTCCCCCGGACCAAATGTCCACCTACCCTTGCCAGGGGCCTGGCCCCAACGACTCCGCCTCACCTACCTGTGTTCTGGGGTTCCAGCACTGGGCCTGGGTTCCAGGCTTCAGCAGTACAGGCAGTGGCTACTGCTCCCGGTAGCATTGTTGATACTGCTGGTCTGCCAGCCCTGTGATTGACCGGAAGCTCTTGGAGACGGGATCCCAATCCAGATAAAGTCTTTAAAGGGATGCGCCTTCTTAAACATTGACCCCAAAAGACCGGAGGATTGCTCCGGGGGGTGAAAAATTTCAAGAGGCAGGGTTCCGCCAGCCTTTTTGGCCTGGTGCCAGGAACTCCGCCTCCTGCACAAAATCCAGCCCCAGGTTTTACCAAATCCTCAGTTCTCTCAACCCAATGCTGCCAAACTCTAGACTGCTTTCCCAAACCACCTCTCCCCCAGCCCCCAACCCCTACACCATGCAGCAAAACCCCATTCCCTACACTACAGGGCACCAGGCATTTACCTGTAGCTGGCTATGTATCCTCAGTTTTAAAAAGGGGAAAGGGATAAAAATTAATTCCATATCGGAATTACATGTAAAAGAAAAGCCAACTATTTAAGGTTCTCACAGAATGATGGACAGTGTTGTGAGACTCAATGCTCAAAACACGCCATTCAACAAGAAATGGAATTTAATTTTGTCACTGTAAACCAGTGGCCCTCCACGTTATGCTCCACATGACACAAACACTCCTTTTATTATAATGTGGCAATTTCTCTGAATCACCTGCAAAGCCAAGAAGACCTGCTACTTATTTATGTAACTTTTCCATACTTACTGCTGCAAGCGTCTGGTAAAAGGCCGGACAGGTCAGGTAGGGACACACGACAGAACAAAGTGAATGGTGAAACGTTTGAGGAGCAATCAGCTTGGGGCACAATGCTAGGCTCTGTACATTAGAGAAGAAGGAAAAAAAGGACTCTTGTTTGACAGGTAGCATTAGTGAAACAAATTATTCTCGATTTTTATTCTTCCCCTCCTCAACCCCATATGACCTGACAGGATTGACTTACTGAAGTAGTTCTGAATTCAGTCTGTGCATCATTCTGTCTCCGTACTTTGAGACAGATAACAGTACTAATAGCACACCTACAGGATGCAATTCAACAGACAGCTCATAACACAACACCCTCCAACTCAACAAGTTTTCACTGCAGGGAGAGTGAGAAAGGACAACGTTAAAATTGAAATATAGAATCATAGAATGGTTATAGCACAGGAGGCCATTCAGCCCATTGTGTCCAAGCTAGCTCTCTGCAAAAACAACTCAGCTCGTCCCACACCCCCATCCTTTCTCTGTAGCCCTCCAAATTATTTCTCTTCAGCTACTTATCCAATTCCCTTTTGAAAGCCATGATTTAATCTGCTTCCATTACACTCTCAGGCAGTGCATTCCAGATCCTAACCACTTGCTGCATAAAAAGGCTTTTCCTCATGTCGCCATTGGCTCTTATGCTAATCACCTTCAATCCGTGTCCTCTGGTTCTCAACCAGTAGGACCAGTTTTTCTCTATTTACTCTGTCTAGACCTCTACCAAATCTCCTCTCAACCTTCTCTCCTCAAAGGAGAACAGCCCAGTTTCTCCGATCTATCCACGTAACTGAAGTCACTCATTCCTGGAACCATTCTCGTAAATCTTTTCTCCACCCTTTCTAAAGCCTTCACATCCTTCCTAAAGTGCGGTGCCTAGAATTGGACACAATGCTCCAGTTGAGGCCAAACCAGTGTTTTATAAAGGTTCATCATAACTTCCCTGCTTTTGTACTCTATGCCTCAATTTATAAAGCCTGTATGCCTTTTTAATCACTTTCTCAACCTGTCCTACCACCTTCAACAATTTGGGCACTTATACCCCAGGTCCCTCTGTTCCTGCACCCAAGATTGCAAAACGCTTTCATCAGCTTTCCTGTATCATCAAACGTAACCATCAGAATGACTTTGAAACTGAGCCTTTTGTGGATTACTGGTCAACACAGCAGGGGAGCGCAAGGTCTTTTCATTTCCGGGAACTGAAATTGAATTTATCCAAGTGTCATGCAGGCCCCCACCTGCCAAGAATGAGGCACACATTATTTTGCCACAGGAAGATTAAAACTTAAAATTGGTGCTAGGAAGAAAAGAGGGCCTATCACAAGGAATTGCCAGGCCCCTCGCCAGAAAGACCTTTTATGCATGCTAACAGACAGTGTTGGAACGAAGGATCCAGTCCTTGTTTCTCCAAGACACAGAAGAAGTGGTCAGACCAGTTTAGTCACATGACTAACTGGCTGTGGGTTTTTGAATTTGAATTTGCCACAAAGAATTGGAACTGAGAAAGCTGTTTGCTCCTGGACAGCGAACATATCTCTCCTGTCTGCTCCCATCTCTTTCTCACAGAACTGAAGACCCATTGAAGACACATGAACCCCAAGAGAGAAAAGTCTCCTACAGTGAACAAGGTTTAAGAAGAATACTGGGCCCCAACAAAAAGCAAGAATACCTACAATTAAGGACTACAGTGAGCTCGAAGCACAGTAAAAACCCCTTTTTAGAGATTGCCTCTCACTTTATTTTTCTTCTGCTCTTTTCTGTCTCCATTTGCATGTGCATATCGCGTATGCATGCTAGCGCGGGGCGTGTCGAATATCTGTGGGCTTTAACCGTATTAGAGTTTAAGTTTAAGTTTGAATAAATTTCACTTTTCTACTTTAAACCTAAGAAAGCCTGTTTATGCTAATTTCTTTGCCTTATAATTGGAAAGTGGAGAACAAGGATTCACCAAGGGGAAGCTCAAAACACAGTGTGTTTACAAATTAAACCCTGTTACAATAAGACCAGATGAAGGCTGAAAAGACCCCTAGACACCTTTCTCACCTGGTTGTAACACAAGGCTGACAGGTGAGAAAGTCTCCTTTTGTGGCTGTAACAGTCCTGTGTGAAATAGGTTGGACAGTCTCAGCTCAGTTCCCTGCTGGACCGATTGTATTCTCTATTTGGCAATTTCATTCAGGCAGGCCACAAGGATAGGTGGCAGCCAATTTGTGCACAGCAAGCTCCCACAAACAGCACTGTGATAATGACCAGATCATCTGTTTGACTGATTTTGATTGAGGGATAAATATTAGCTAGGACACCGGGGTGAACTCCCCTGCTCTTTTTCAAAATAGTGTAGTGGAATCTTTTACTTATACCTGAGTAGATGCAGTGTCAGTTTAACGTCTCATCCAAAAGATGGTACCTCAGACAGTGCAGCACTAGATTTTTGTGCTAAAGTCATTGGAGTGAGACTTGAACCCATGACCTTTTGACTCAGTGGAACTATATAAATGCAAGAGTTCCTTTCCTTCTACAACATTGCTCTTGTGAGGCGTTTTGCACTTTTTATTTCACTCTCCACAGCCCAATAAAAGGTTGCTGCAGTTCAAAGTTGAAACTAACTCCTGAAGATCATTGCACAGTATTCATAGAGTGACTGAGCATACAATTATGGAGTCAGTGCCACTTAACTAAATAAAGCCACAAACCAGAAAACTGAAAATCAAATCATTTTAGAACCTCATCATTAAGTCAAAATATGAAAGTTTCAAGGCTGGCACAGCATTTAATCTAGGCCAGGATTTGGGATGTAAATTGAGAATTTGTACACAACACAGAAGTGAATAGCTGTGTAATTAGCCCACTGCCTCGATCTAATGAGAGCCTTGCATTAATCGTTGAATAATTTAAAAAATACAGTCTATCTTTGCACTGTGTTATCGTCACGCCATCAGTATCATTAAGCCATTATCTTCGCAGGGGTCAAAATTATAAGAAAACAATGCTGAGGCACTGCCGGCCATCTTGGGGCCTAGTTAACAAACTCATTTCTTCCTTCACAAAAAGAAATCAATTAAAAAGCCACTGTAGCTCATTGGGGGAACAGACACAAAGATGTCATTGCCAATTATATTGTGGTCTACTTTGATTCAACCGAACAAAAACAAATTGTTCGGCTGATTGTGATTTGCTAATAAATGGGAGAGGCTTGTTGGGCTAAACAGCTAAACAATTAAATGTTTGTGATCTGGCTGCCCGAGTTTCCTCTCATGCGATTTGCCCAGGCAATCCTTTGCATCCAAGAGCAATAAGAGGAAAATCTCTCCCCTCATTCTCAGGACACTTCAGTCAGAATTTTCCTCTGCAGTTTGACGTGGGTGTAAAGTGTGGTGAAGCTGGCTTTTCACCCATCTGAGCACAGTTGGCAGTGACCCTGGCAAATTTTCCAGGGGCAGGGTGCATTTACACATTTTCAGTCAGCTCTTGGCGGTATTTCCTGCTGCTCCTGGGATCTTGCCATGGATTAGATGCCTGGCACCAAAGGGTCTGGTACATGTTGCAACTTAAAGGGTCAGCAGCCTCCAAGAAGAATTCAATGCTGCTGTCACTGATGGTAATTCAACTAAAACAGAAGGTTTGATTCGCAGTCCATCGTCTCTCCATTAATTTAACTTCCTATTGGAGAGATTTAATGTAGTGGTTTATACATACTCGTTTTGTGTCAACTTGCAACACTGGATGTCTGTAGTATACCCGTGGAAATAACTTCCAACATTACTGAGGCAGCAATAACTGAAAATGTGACACACAAGATCACACCAGTAACATCACCTCAATTGACTGTGTCCATCTGTATTGAGAAGGCCACTTTCACAGTCCCATAGGAGCAATGCTGGAAAACATAGGAACATAGGAGTAAGAGTAGGCCATTCAGCCCCTCAGGCCCAAAAGCAGAAAAGATGTAAAATTGAGAAACATCCCATCTTCAATAACAGCAACTTATATTTATATAGCACTTTTATTGTAGTAAACTGCCCGAAGGCACTTTACAGGAGGGTTTTCAAACAAAATTGACACTGAACCACTTAAGGGGATATCAGGACAGGTCACCAAAAGCTTACATACGAATATACGAATTAGGAGCAAAAGTCGGCCACTTAGCCTCTCGAGCCTCCTCCGTCATTTCATAAGACCATGGCTGATCTGATTGTAACCGTGACTCCACATTCCCACCTTCCCCCAATAACCTTTCACCCTCTTGCTTATCAAGAATCTATCTATCTCTGCCTTAAAAATATTCAAAGACTCTGCTTCCACTGCCTTTTGAAGAAGAGTTCCAGATACTCACGACTCTTTGAGATAAAAAATTTCTCATTCCTGTCTTAAATGGATGACCCGTTATTTTTAAACAGTGACCCCTAGTCCTGGATTCTCCTACAAGAGGAAACATCCTTTCCACATCCACCCTGTCAAGACCCCTCAGAACCTTATATGTTTCGATCTAGTCGCCTCTTACTCTTCTAAACTCCCGTGGATACAAGCCTAGTCTGTCCAACATTTCCTCATAAGACAACCCGTCCATTTCAGGTATTAGTCTAGTAAACCTTCTCTGAACTGCTTCCAATGCATTTACATCCTTCCTTAAATAGGGAGACCAATACTGTAGAATGTACTCCAGATGTGGTCTCACCAATGCCCTGTATAACTGAAGCATAACCTTCCTCCTTTGATATTCAATTCCCCTCGCAATACATGATAACATTCTTTTCACTTTCCTAATTACGTGCTGTACCTGCATACTAATCTTTTGCGATTCATGCACGAGGACACCCAGATCCCTTAGCATCTCAGAACTCTGCAATCTCTCTTCATTTAGATAATATGCTTCTTCTTTATTCTTCCTGTCAAAATGGACAATTTTGCAACTTCCCACATTATACTCCATTTGCCAGATCTTTACCCACTCACTTAACCTATCTATATCCCTTTAGCCTCCTTATGTCCACCTTTACTTTCCTACCTATTTTTGTGTCATCAGTAAATTTAGCAACCATACCTTCGGTACCTTCATCCAAGTTATTTATATAGACTGTAAAAAGTTGAGGCCCCAGCACTTATCCCTGTGGCACACCACTCATTACATTTTGCCAACCAGAAAATTACCCATTTATGCCTACTCTCTGTTTCGGGTTAGCTAGCCAAACTTCTATCCATGCCAAAATGTTACCCCCTATACCATGAGATTTTATTTTCTGCAATAACCTTTGATGTGGCACCTTATCAAATGCTTCTGGAAATCTAAGTACAGTACATCCACCAGTTCCCCTTTATCCAGAGCACGTTACTTCTTCAAAGAACTCCAATAAATTGGTTAATCATGATTTCCCTTTCAGAAAACCATGTTGACTCTGCCTGCTTACCTCAAATTTTTCGAAGTGCCCTGCTATAATGTCTTTAATAATAGCTTCTAACATTTTCCCTATGACAGATGTTAAGCTAACTGGCCTGTAGTTTTCTGCTTTCTGTCTCCCTCCCTTTTTGAATAAAGGAGTTACACAGGCTATTTTCCAATCAAATGGAACCTTCCCCAAATCTAGGGATTTAAAAATTTTTAAAAAACTTTTATTTAGAGATACAGCACTGAAACAGGCCCTTCGGCCCAACAAGTGTGTGCCGACCATCAACCACCCATTTATACTAATCCTACATTAATCCCATTACCCTCTCACATCCCCACCTTCCCTCAATTCCCCTACCACCTACCTATACTAGGGGCAATTTATAATGGCAAATTTACCTATCAACCTGCAAGTCTTTGGCTGTGGGAGGAAACCGGAGCAGCCAACGAAAACCCACGCGGTCACAGGGAGAACTTGCAAACTCCGCACAGGCAGTACCCAGAATCGAACCCGGGTCGCTGGAGCTGCGAGGCTGCGGTGCTAACCACTGTGCCACTGTGCCGCCCAAAATCAAAACCAATGCATCACCTATCTCGCTAGCCACTTTTTTTAACACCCTAGGATGAAGTCCGTCAGGACCCGGGGACTTGTCAACCCACAGCTCCAACAATTTGTTCAGTACCACTTCCCTGGTGATTGTAATTTTCGAGTTCCTCCCTCCCTTCCATTTCCTGATTTACGGCTATTTCTGGGACGTTACTTGTATCCTCTATGGTGAAGATCGATGCAAAATACCTGTTCAGTTCATCTGCCATCTCCTTATTTTCCCTTATTAATTCCCCAGAATCACTTTCTATAGGACCAACGCTCACTTTGTTAACTCTTTTCTTTTTTAAATATCTATAGAATCTCTTACTATCTGTCTTTATATTTTTCGCCAGCTTTCTCTAGTACTCTAATTTTCCCTCCTTATTAATCTTTTAGTCGTTCTTTGCTGCTTTTTATATTCTGTCCAATCTTCTGGCCTGCCTCCCATCTTTGCACAATTATAAGCTTTTTCTTTTAAGTTTGATACTACCTTTAACTTTTTCAGTGAACCATAGATGGTGGGTCCTTCCCTTGGTCAAAGAGGTAGGTTTTAAGGAGCATTTTAAAGGAGGAAAGAGGAGTGGAGAGATGACTAAGTTTAGGGAGAGAATTCCAGAGCTTAGGGCCTAGACAGCTAAAGACACAGCCAATTGCAGAGCGATTAAAATGCACAAGAGGCCAGAATTAGAGGAGCACAGATATCTCAGGCAGTTGCAGGGCTAGAGGAGGTTACAGAGATAGGGATAGGCGGGGCTATGGAAGCAATTAAAAACAAGAATGAGAATTTTAAAATAAGGCATTGCCAGACTGGGAGCCAAAGTAGCTGAGCAAGCACAGGAGTGATGGATGAATGGGGACTTGGTACAAGTTAAGATATGGGCAGTAGAGGTTCGGATGAGTTCAAGTTTATTGAGGTGGAAGATGGAAGCCTAGGCAGAAGAACATTGAATCGTCAAGTCCAGAGGTAAAAAAGGCATAAATGAGGGTTTCAGCAGCAAATGAGCTAAGGCAGGGACGAAGATGGGCAATGTCAAGCATGTGGAAATAGGTGGCCTGGGGGATGGATTGGATATGTGTATTTGATCAGAAGCTCATCTCAGAGTCAAATAGGTCTGGTTTAGCCTCAGACAATTGCCAGGGGAAAGGATGCAGGTAAAACACTGTATTCAGTCATTTAACTGTACTGTGCTCAGCAAACAGGATCTCCAAATAGATCAGTTAGCTCAACAAATGCAGCAATTGCATTTTACTCAGCAATATTCCTCCCCCACCTAACATGAGCCAACAGGCAGGTGAAATATTAGAAATAAAACTATTTCAACAGATTGGTATCAGCAGCAGAGGTCAAAGGTCATGTAGAGTTCAGAAAAAGTCACTTAAGCACCCCTGATGATTTGTGACTCTTGACTGCTCCTGGTCCAAGTCAATTACGGGGATGGGCTCTTCAATATCTTTAACTGACAATACACCATTTACAGGATATTATTAATACATGGCAAGGTTAATAAGTGAACTGCAATCCTCTAGGTTATCTTACAAATCGAAATCCTGTGCAATAAAGAACAAGATCCATCATAGTCTGAAATGTAATTGTGTATGAAGTCCCATCATCTGTACTTCAGTAGTTGATCCCAAACTCAGGAGCCCCCAGTATGGCACCAGTGTGATATTCTTATTTTCTGTGTCACGCATCCTTGATACCTTTTCACTCCTGTCTCCCTGTGTCACCAGCAGTTGTTCCTTTAGCACAGTGTTTCTATAGTACAGTGGTTATAAGTTGTTTTTCTCCCTTGTCGAAGCTGTTTCTTATTCCCTTCCATCCTTCTATTAGCTTGATGGTTCAACCACTCCCTCTACCAAAGCTTCTCGTATTTGCTTCTCCAACTCTAATCTTGATGATTTGGCAAAGAACTTTGGTCTTCTACTCCATTCTGTTCTACCAAATTAACCAATATTGCTTTTTAGATTAGATTAGAGATACAGCACTGAAACAGGCCCTTCGGCCCACCGAGTCTGTGCCGACCATCAACCACCCATTTATACTAATCCTACACTAATCCCATATTCCTACCAAACATCCCCACCTGTCCCTATATTTCCCTACCACCTACCTATACTAGTGACAATTTATAATGGCCAATTTACCTACCAACCTGCAAGTCTTTTGGCTTGTGGGAGGAAACCGGAGCACCCGGAGAAAACCCACGCAGACACAGGGAGAACTTGCAAACTCCACACAGGCAGTACCCAGAATCGAACCCGGGTCCCTGGAGCTGTGAGGCTGCGGTGCTAACCACTGCGCCACTGTGCCGCCCAAAGGTCCTACATCACAACAGCGACTACAATTTTAAAAGTACTTCACCGGCTGTGAGCGCATTGGAACATGTTGAGGTCTTGAAAGGTGTTATATAAATGCCAGTCTTGCATTTTACCTTTGTTTTACCATGACTCTAAAAAAAACCCTCTTCTCCTTCTCGTAGCCTCAAACTTCTCAATAAAAGAGACTCCAAAGATAAACCTTATCAAGTGGAGGCGGTGGCATAGTGATATTGTCACTGGACTAGTGACCCAGGGTATTGCTCTGGGGACATGGGTTCAAATCCCACCACAGCAGAAAGTAGAATTTGAATTCAATTAATAAATCTGGAATTAAAAAAAAAGCTAGTCATTAGATTCATCTAATGATGGCCATGAAACCATTGTCAATTGTTGTAAAAACCCATCTGGTTCACTAATGTCCTTTAGGGAAGGAAATCTGCTGTCCTCACCTGATCTGGCCTACATGTGACTCCAGACCCACAGCAATGTGGTTGACTCTTAAATGGCCTAGCAAGCCACTCAGTTGTATCGAACCGCTATGAAGTCAATAAAAAGAAATGAAACTGGTCGGACCACCCGGCATCGACCTAGGCACCAGAAACGACGACAGCAAACCCAACCCTGTCGACTCTGCAAAGTCCTCCTTACTAACATCTGGGGGCTTGTGCCAAAGTTGGGAGAGCTGTCCCACAGACTAGTCAGGCAACAGCCTGACATAGTCATACTCACGGAATCATACCTGACAGACAATGTCCCAGACACTGCCATCACCATCCGTGGATATGTCCTGTCCCACGGGCAGGACAGACCCAGCTGAGGTGGTGGCACAGTGGTATACAGTAGGGAGGGAGTTGCCCTAGGAGTCCTCAACATTGACTCTGGACCCCATGAAGTCTCATGGCATCAGATCAAACATGGGCAAGGAAACCTCCTACTGATTACCACCTACCGCCCTCCCTCAGCTGATGAGTCAGTACTCCTCCATGTTGAACAGCACTTGGAGGAAGCACTGAAGGTGGCAAGGGCATAGAATGTACTCTGGGTGGGGGACTTCAATGTCCATCACCAAGAGTGGCTCGGTAGCACCACTACTGACTGAGCTGGCCGAGTCCGAAAGGATGTATCTGCTAGACAGGGTATGTGGCAGGTGGTGAGGGAACCAACAAGAGGGGAAAACAAACTTGACCTCGTCCTCACCAATCTGCCTGCTGCAGATGCATCTGTCCATGACAGTATTGGTAGGAGTGACCACCTCACAGTCCTTGTGGAGACAAAGTCCCGCCTTCACATTGAGGATACCCTCCTTCGTGTTGTGTGGCACTACCACCGTGCTAAATGGGACAGATTTCGAACAGATCTAGCAATGCAAAACTGTGCATCCATGAGACGCTGTGGGCCATCAGCAGCAGCAGAATTATACTCAACCACAATCTGTAACCTCATGGCCCGGCATATCCCCCACTCTACCATTACCATCAAGCCAGGAGACCAACCCTGGTTCAATGAAGAGTGCAGGAGGGCATTCCAGGAGTATAACCAGGCATACCTCAAAATGAGGTGTCAACCTGGTGAAGCTAGAACACAGGACTATCTGCATGCCAAACTGCGTAAGCAGCATGCGAAGGATAGAGCTAAGTGATCCCATAACAAACGGATCAGATCTAAGCTCTGCAGTCCTGCCACATCCAGCTGTGAATGGTGGTGGACAATGAAACAACTAACTGGAGGAGGTGGCTCCACAAATATCTCCATCCTCAATGATGGGGGAGTCCAGCATATCAGTGCAAAAGATAAAGCTGAAGCATTTGCAACAATCTTCAGCCAGAAGTGCCGAGATGATGATCCATCTCTGCCTCCTCCTGATGTCCCCAGCATCACAGATGTCAGACTTCAGCCAATTCGATTCACTCCGCATGATATCAAGGAATGACTGAAGGCACTGGATACTGTAAAGGCTATGGGCCCTGACAACATTCCAGCAATAGTACTGACGACCTGTGCTCCAGAACTTGCCGCGCCCCTAGCCAAGCTGTTCCAGTACAGCTACAACACTGGCATTTACCCTGCAATATGGAAAATTGCACAGGTATGTCCTGTACACAAAAAGCAGGACAAGTCCAACCCAGCCAATTACCACCCCATTAGCCTACTCTCAATAATCAGTAAATTGATGGAAGGTGTCATCAACAGTGCCAGCAAGCGGCACTTGCTTCACAATAACCTGCTCAGTGAAGCTCAGTTTGGGTTCCGCCAGGGCCACTCAGCTCCTGACCTCATTACAACCTCGGTTCAAACATGGACAAAAGAGCTGAACTCAAGAGGTGAGGTGAGAGTGACTGCCCTTGACATCAAGGCAGCATTTGACCGAGTATGGCATCAAGGAGCCCTAGAAAAACTGAGGTCAGTGGGAATCAGGGGGAAAACCCTCCGCTGGTTGGAGTCATACTTAGAGCAAAGGAAGATGGTTGTGGTTGTTGGAGGTCAATCATCTGAGCTCCAGGGCATCACTGCAGGAGTTCCTCAGGATAGTGTCCTAGGCCCAACCATCTTCAGCTGCTTCATCAATGACCTTCCTTCAATCATAAGGTCAGAAGTGGGGATGTTCGCTGATGATTGCACAATGTTCAGCACCATTTGTGACTCCTCAGATACTGAAGAAGTCTGTGTAGAAATGCAGCAAGACCTGGACAATATCCAGGCTTGGGCTGATAAGTGGCAAGTAACATTTGCACCACACAAGTGCCAGGCAATAACCATCTCCAACAAGTGAAAATCTAACCAACTCCCCTTGACATTCAATGGCATTACCATCGCTGAAACCCCCACTATCAACATCCTAGGGGCTACCATTGACGAGAAACTGAACTGGAATAGCCATATAAATACTGTGGCTACAAGTGCAGGTCAGAGACTAGGAATCCTGCAGCGAGTAACTCACCTCCTGACTCCCCAAAGCCTGTCCACCATCTACAAGGCACAAGTCAGGAGTGTGATGGAATACTCTCCACTTGCCTGGATGGGTGCAGCTGTAACAACACTCAAGAAGCTCAACACCATTCAGGACAAAGCAGCCCACTTGATTGGCACCCCATCCACCAACATTCACTCCCTCCACTACCGATGCACAGTGGCAGCAGTGTGTACCATCCACAAGATGCACTGCAGCAACGCACCAAACCTCCTTAAACAGCACCTTCCAAACCCGCGACCTCTACAACCAGAAGGACAACGGCAGCAAATGCATGGGAACACCACCACCTGCAAGTTCCCCTCTAAGCCACGCACGATCCTGACTTGGAACTATATCGCCATTCCTTCACTGTCGCTGGGTCAAAATCCTGGAACTCCCTTCCTAACAACACTGTGGGTGTACCTACTCCACATGGACTGCAGCGGTTCAAGAAGGCAGCTCATCACCAACTTCTCAAGGGCAATTAGGAATGGGCAATAAATGCTGGCCTGGCCAGTGACGCCCACATCCCATGAATGAATAAAAAAAAATGTCTTAACTGTATTTTCAGTCTCGCTTAATGCAAAGCCAGCTTTCCTTCCTCTCAGAGGTTTCTTGTCTACATTCTACCCCAAAGGAATGATTCCTCATAACCATCCAACTTCTTCGTTAATGCCCCTTTCTAATGTTTGGAAGCTGGAAACTGTCAAGTTGCTCACCCAGGGTGTCAGCTATGGCTCAGTGGGTAGCATGCTCATCTCTGAATCGGAAAGCTGTGGGTTCAAGTTCCACCTCAGACACTTGAGCACAAAATCTAGGCTTGCACTCCAGTGTAGTACTAAGGGAATGCCGCAGTGTATGAAGGTGCTGTTTTTTATTGGATGAAATGTTAAACTGAGGCCTCCGTCTGCCCTCTCAGACATAAAAGATCCCATAGTATTGTTTCAAAAAAGAACAGGGAAATTCTCTCTGGTGTCCTAAGCAAATATTTATCCCTCAACCAACATCACTAAAAACAGATTATCTGGCCATTTCTTCTCTCTTATTTTTACCATGGAAATTAACTGACTCCAGTTCATCTGCTTCAAGGAATACCATTCCAAGTTTTATCATTTAATGTTTCTGAAGAAAATTAGAGCGGTAGCCACATAATTTTCCATTCAGCTGTGTTCAAAAGTCACATGACAGTTAAAATTTTCTTGCCCACCCATGCACCTCTAGCTGCTCAATCATCCACTTACTCACACTAATGAAGTAACGTAATGGAGGGTTGACCAGGCAGAAGAGAAATAAGTCCAAGAGGTAGGTGAAACATTGATTAACTGTTTGTCCACACTCTCAGTATTTTAGGCCTCAAATTTCCTGTGTAACTCACAAATCTTTCTAGCTCTGCAAACAGACTTAGCTCATCACTTAAGGGCCTCAGATGTACAATATTTAAAACAAAAGACAGACAGTAAAAAGCCATCGACCTGAATGGTTAGCCCTACATTTTTCTCTCCACAGATGCTGCCTGACCTGCTGAATGTTTCCAGAATCTTCTGTTTTTAAGACAAGTCAAGGGGGACTCAAGGGTTACCATCATGGAGAGGCTCAGAAATGTCTTACAACCAACATGTGTGATGTCATCAGACCTGGAGCCTGGCTCTCCTCAGAGCCGAAGACCTAAGAGGGATGGGCAGCCAGGCAATGGAGGCCTACAAAGACAGGTGCCACTTTTATCCACAGGTGTCCAGTGGATCCTGTTTTTGGTCAACAGACAGAGTCCCCCACAGCCAGCGGCCATACAGCATGCAAAAGCCTCTTGGGGCCCCAGCAGAGGGTAAAGTGTGGCCTCAGTTCAGGTGCTAGGCCCTCAAACAGGGTTTGCCTGTGCTTGGACTGGGGGAATGATCTGAAACTGGAAATATGGACAGATTCACTTCACGCTATGCTGCTTCTGGCTTTTGTCCAGATTGGGGGCAGTGTGAGGTGGGTGGGCGGTGGAACGAAAATCCATAGGATGTTCATCTGGTAAGTGAGTGGACAGTTCTCCCAATAGTGTGGCCTTTTCTATTAAGTCATCATACAGGCTTGGAAGACTGAAATATCCTAGTTTTGAGCTGTGATAGCTGAATGTGCAGTTTGATTCATTGCCTCTGGGATAGGGACCCCTTCTGCCATGTACTTCAGAGTGGAGTAATAAAGATCCAAATTAAAATGTGATCTAATGCCCCACCCTGCCTGTTGATAATAAGTGACCAGGATTACACATGGATATTTGTCCAGTGAGTGTGTGCAGAATAGGAAGAAATATAGCAATACAAAATATTAAACTTAATAAGAAACAATAAGCTACATTTTTGTTAATATTGATGAAAAATGAGATGGGTGTAAAGTGGGGTTCTTGGCTGCTATTTCACTAGAATTAACAAGCAGTCTGGATGGGGTGGAGACGTGAGCTAATGAGCTGCATCAATCCCCCAGTTGCACCTATCCAATCTATCACTCGGGCAAGTATCAGAATAATGCCATTTTCCCTGCATTTTTAGGAACATTTGAACAGGAGTAGGCCAATTAGCCCTTGCTTCTGTTCTGCCACTCAGTGAGATCATGGGCTGAATTTTTAAAGCTTGCCGCCAACTTCAAAAATGGTGTGGAGGGGGCAGAACGCCCGCCTGTGGTGACGTAGAGGGCGCGGGAACTTCATTCCTGGCAATGGCGTCCGACGCCACTGCGTAGGCGCCAGCGCCATTTTTAAAGGGCTTCAGGCCCTTCAGTTTAATTTTAATGTTTAAAGTGATAGGTGGGAAAAAATTAAAGTTAAAATTTTATCAGTTTAAATCCCCTCTCCCTCCGCCCCGCCCCCCCAATGAGTAATCAATATCTAAATAGCCCTTTCCAGCCGAAAAAATTAAAAATTCGATTCCGACCTTACCCCCCCAAACCTTCTCCACTTTACCCTTCAACCCCCCCCAGCATCCCCTCCACCAATCACATAAGTTTTTGCCATTTCCACCCCCCCCCCACCCCACCTCCCAACCTGAAAATTTCATTCCTCCCCCCTCCCCACCAGTGTCACGTCTCGGCTCTCCGAAAAGAGATCCGAAGGCACGGGACTTCCGGCAACTGGGCGGAATATCAGCGTGGGACGACCGTCGCAATGATGTAAGTAATTATTCTTTAATTATCATTTATTAAAATATGTTAATTTAGCATTTTTCGTTGAGTGGTGGGGGACCACCGTGAGGCCTCGCTGCTGCTGGTAAAATGGGGCAGGGCTTTCCCTGCTTTGAGGCCCGTAGCGGGCCTCTCCGGAAAGATTTTCCGGGTCCCCCCGCCATGACCCCCGACGTCGGGGGACTAGTAAAATTCAGCCCCATGTGTGATCTGTGACCCAACTCCATATACACTCTTTTGCCCCATATCGCTTAATACCTTTGGTTAACAAAAACCTTTCAATCTCAAATTTAAAATTAACAATTGACCCAGCTTCAATTCCTGTTTGCAGAAGAGAATTTCAAACTTTTACCAGCCTTTGTGTTTAGAAGTGTTTCCTAATTTCACTCATGAAAGGTCTGGCTCTAATTTTTAGGCTATGCCCCCTAGTCCTAGACATTCTACATTCCCATGATTGGGAGAGATTAAGTAGACTTAATTGCATCTTGTTATGATCCCCGTGGAGACCATCAACAAACCAAAATAATTTAATCCACCGATTGACCTCAATTTAGGAAACCAAACCAAATGGACAAGATTTCACTTTTATAAACTTTACTTTCACACTCAAACCAAAACGAACATAAATTAAACATGAAACAACACACAGATCACGATCATTATATATATTACAAATTATACCTTAACTATCGGATACAACAGAGATGGGCTCATGGTTTCACTGAGCAGTCCACCCAGCATATATGGCAACAGTTACAATCACACAGTTCTTCACAACTCTGAGGTTCCTCAGGCAGATGTTCAGCTCCTTTCTTCTAGGATTTAGCCACTGTTCTTCCGACAGCAGTTCCCTCTCAATCTGAACTTCACGGGTGCAGTCTTCACCACAAGGCTCACTGCTCCAGAATCTCCTCAGCTCTATTCACAACAGTCTTGATGACGTGAATGCTTCCCTTTATTTGAGCCCTTCAGTGACAATCTGTGCACTGTATGGTCAGATCTGGTTAGTTGGCTACTTTAAGTAACAGAAACAGCTCCTGGATTCAGTCTTCACTTTCTTCTGCTTGCTGGTGCCCCATTCTTGCCTGATCTGCCTGCTTTGGGGAGGGCTCTGTCTCCTTTTATCTGGTTCTAACCAGTGTCAGTTTCCCCAGAAACCTGAAATTTTTCCAGCTTCTGTTTCACTTTTGGTTTTCGTTTCTGTTTCAGTTTTTAGGTTCCATTCCTATTTTGACTCTAGTTTCCCTCTCAGTTAGGGTCCAACAGAACAAGATTTGCAACCACAGATTCCATCACAATCTTGCTGACTCCATGTTGTTATTAAGTTTTTTTTTCACATCTATGGGCATATACGAGAAAATCAGCAAATAAATGGAGCAGGAACAGGGAGGAGAAGTCTGTGTGGTCTACAGGGAAAGCTCATTTGTGATGTTTTAGAGAGTTGTGCACCATGCACAGACATGGAGCACATCATATATGCACATACATGGATGTCTATATATGCAATGTACTCAGTGTGCACCCATGTAACATTTTTTGTTTGGTAAGTGCATCAAGGGATTCGGATCAAAGATGAAAAACTAGAGTTGAGTTGCAATTCAGTCATGATCTAATGACAGGGCAGGTCCAAGAGACTGAATGGCCGACCCCTATTCCGAATGTTACCATGTTACTAGGACATCATACACACACCTGTAGCATCTTAACACACACACAAATACATGTAATGGAATGGGGTTTCACACAACCTGTGTATCTCATTGTCCTATTGTCCTGTGTTGTTTGTGGGATGAGTTAAAATAGCTTTCTGCTGAACATGGGTGAAAGTCATTCATCTTTGTCTTGATGGGTCTGGGAGATGTTGGTCTGTTCACTGTGTTTATAGTAATAAAGTGATTGAAAGAGACTAAGTGGGCTGTATAACCATGGTAACAAGATGATTGGGAGAGCTTGAGAGGACTGAAGTGCATCTTGCTGTCTTCATGCTGTTATTTTGATGTCACTTTTATATACCTTTGATGTACTGTGAATTAGCGGTTGTATACGTGGAATGTAGAGATCAAAGGTAGAATTAGTATAAGATTTGTGAATGTACCACAGTATGTTGTACTCATGCTGGATTCTGTAGCATGATGTATCTGAGTATTCATGTTAGATTGTGTAACATGTGGCATATCCGAGAACACAAACTGGATTGTGTAGTGTGATCTGCTTCTTTTGTTGTTACAACTGATGCTTTTGTACTCTGGTGATTAAAGTAGCAAAATGAATTAGAACAAGAAAGTAGACCCAACACAACACAACATACACAAACATACAATATACGTGTGACACATTGTACAACCACATACATTCGTACCTTATCATACGGACACTATCATTCTAATATATAAAAAACACCAAATTGGAATAACATAATATGGGAAGTATCAAGGCAACTTTCAAATATTACATGGCTGACCTAGTCAGGTCAGACCTGGTCTTCACCGATGTTAAGCCTGAAGCCACTGACAGTTAGTGGCCTGCACACAGCAATCTGAAGTTATATTTGATGCATAACCCACACAATTTCTTTAGGCCAAACAAGCTTTGATTCAGTGTTATCCACTCACAGCACCCTTCCATTAACTGTTCCTGCCACTCTTAACCTTTAACTAAATATGCTTTAAAGCAATTTCCCTGGAGGCAGTGTGTCACAGTGAGTTTGTGCTCATTGCCTTTCACCTCGGTTGACCTGAGTTTAAGTTCAGCTGGCAATGATGGGGTGAGGATGTCTTCTTTGTGCCAGCTGTGTAAGAGTCCTAATGTGAAATTACTTTAGGCAGTCTCAACCCAGTTTCTTGCGGGTGCAATCTTCTTGTGCAAAAACACTCATTTATAAAGCGGCTTTAATGTAGAAAAACCATCTTAAAGAGCTTGACGGAGGTATGACAAAAAAACTGGAAAGCTGAACCAAAGCGATATTAAGAGGGGTGGCCAAAACCTTGAAGAAAGAGGTGGGTTTAACAAGTGTCTTAAAGGAGAGGTGGTGGAAGGGTTTAGGGAGGTTAGTCTGGGGTAGCTGAGTTATTTGACAATTATATGAATAATGAGGGTGCCGGTACTGAGATACCATCAAATAACTAAAAATAAAAGTAAAATGGGGGGGCCCGTCATGCTATGAAATTATTGAACTCAATGTTCAGTCTGGCAGGCTGTAGTGTGCCTAATCGGTAAATGAGATGCTGTTCCTTGAGCTTGCCTTGATGTTCACTGGAATACTGCAGCAATCCCAGGACAGAGATGTGAGCATGAGAGCAGGGTTGAAATGGCAAGCAACCGGAAACTCGGGGTCCTGCATGCGGACTGAGCGGAGGTGTTCCACAAAGCAGTCGCCCAGTCTGCGTTTGGTCTCCCCAATGTAGAGGAGAACACGTAATGACTACGCATGAACAATACAGCTCTGTTTTTGGAAGCCCTGGTGGTAGAAATCATTCAGTAAAAACTTTACTGGCATTATTTCACAAGTTTGTATGGCTCAAGTTCAATACGAAAGTCTTTAACTTCACTCCCTGTGTACAGTCTGTGTCCACATGCATAGCCAATGTGCAGTGGCCTGGGGAGGTAACAGCCTGTTCTGTAGTTCAACGGGAGGAGCATTTTATACACATGTGGGCAATCTGGGCTTCTGTAAACAAAAACAACCTCTTTGAGAATGATAAAAGGAGGCTACTCTGTGATGTAGTAAGGCAGTTGGTAGACCTCTGCAAATTAGACTCAGCATAGCTCAGCATATGGAAGCTTTTCACTGATAGATATATTGTTACAAAGGTTTTATTTTTTGTACTCAGAACTTAGAATTTTGTGTGTTTTAAAAAATTGAGAAAAGGATTTTGCTCAGTGAAAGACACCTGCAAATAATTGGAATTCCTACAATGTTTTGAAAGGAAGTTCATAACAAGAGTTGAATTTGATGGGTGCTTTGAAAGGAAGTTGAACTTGTACAAGGACAGGAAAGCCAGCAATTTCAAGGAAACCACAGGGGTTTGACCTTTCTTCAGAGCAGCTTTTGAGTGACGGGGGAGACACTGGGCTGGATTTTACGTTGGGGGGACTGGAGCTGACCACCGAAGTAAAAGTTGGTGGCGAACACGCTTCCACCTAGCCTGGGGATTCTTTCTGCATTTTATGGGTCCCCAGGCTTTAATTGTTCTGAGGCGGGACTTCCACTCGCTTGAGGGAGCGGTGGCCACTGCTGGGACTGCAGCTTCAGCCAAGGACATGGAGCCAGGAGTCCAGGTAAGTTTGGGTTGCCTCGCTGGGAGTAATCGGTCGGGCCCCAGCGAGGCAAGGGTGGTCATTTGGGGGGAAGTGGGGGGCATCTTGGATCCTGGGGGTAGTTAGGGAAGTGGGGGCAGTCATCAATCGGGCACCCTTTGCCCGATTGTCAGGACCCACCCCTGGGGCGCGGAGAGGCCGCCATCCTTTCCCGGGTGGCCTTTCCCGGCTCCAGGACGCCCGCTTGCCACGCATAAAATCCGCATGGAGGCAGGCGAAGGCCCTTAAGTGGCCATTAATTGGCCAGAAGGGCCTTGATTGGCCTGGGGAGGGCAGCCCATTTTTCGCCCTCCTCTTGCCCTATGTAAAGTGGACCGGGGGAGGAAGCGGGTCCCCTGCCACCACCCGGCTCATTGGGGTGGCGTAAAATTCCAGCTACTGTGTCTCGACATGTTCAGGAGGGTTCTTTTTTCACCTTGGACCCTTTAAAAAGTCTGTGAATTGGACAAAGGGCAGGCATTTGAAATCTTTGCTTTGTCCTGCCTGGAGCAAGAGAGAAAAGACCCAGTAAAGTGTTACCTCTCTCTTGAAAAGGAATTCTGCATTTGAAAGATGACTACCTGCTGAGTTCTAAGAAATCCTGAAATCTGAAGAATTCTTCTACCGCTATACTGCTGCTTCAAAATCCAAGCAGACCTCTTGCTGCACCCCTGATGGAAGACCTATGTAATGCCTGCTGCAGTTAAATTTCTGTGAACGTCTACCCATCACTGACTATTCATCAATCTTGCCTGGAGAGACTTTGAGTGGCATTCAACTATTCGACTCTGGGACACCTCACAGTACTGAAAACATCCTATCAGAACATGATAAACTCCGTTTTTATTATTCCTTCTATTCCTAAGAAACAGATGTAAACCGAAAATCCTTTTCTCCCATTAACCAGTTTCTTTTTTAATGTATGTGTGTGTGCATGAAGGTTAAGGAAATAAGGGTTTTTTTTCATGTATAGATTTATCTCATTTGTAGTTAAGACCTATCATTTATTTTTCTAATAAATAGTTAATGTTGTTGTTCAAAGAAACCTGATTTGGTGTGCTTTATTCTGGGGGAAAATTACAGTGTTTAATTTGGCTATTCTTCGGTAGGTGGGAAACTTTATTTGATATGCCATGACCTGTGGAGTAGTGGGACTGAATTTACAGTGCATTTCTCCCGCCTTGGTTGTAATGTGAACCAGCTCATCAAGCTTAATCCTCAGTGTACTGCTCACTTGTGCCCAGCTGCATTGGGTAAGGTGGCAATGCCAATACTCTGACAATGCTTCAGATGCAGTGATGTTTAGTGTTGGCGTGCTCGAGCAAAGTGTTGACACAGACATGATAGGCTGAATGGCCTTCCTTTTGTACTATAAACCTCTATGGTTCTATGTCAGGGCCCAAGCTTAACATCCTGGGATAGGGATTTGTCTCAGGCAGTGGTGCAAATGGGTGGCATCACATCGGCTGCCCATTCCATGCAGCACTTGATATTTAATCCCATTGACTGACAATGGAACTGAATATCAGACGCTGCATATAACAGGCAGCTGATCTGATACCACCCATTCTGCGCCACAGTCTCAGACAAATTTCTCTCCCCTTGTCTCCTCTTCTACTCTTCTCAGCCTCTGGTGGCCTCTGTCAGTCTGGGCCTTTGCCCTTCACCCCAGCTTCCCAATGACAAAACAATACTTGGTCAAAATTTTATAAAATGGATAAAAGTAGCTTGACAGGAGTTGCCTCCATGAAGGGATGAATCATTTGGATGGGACTAAAACCCATTAACCTTCAATGGCCTTCCCTGGTAACTTATTTCACAGGTCTGTTACCCTTTAGGTGAAAAAAGCTGGGGACAATATTATATATAATAAAAACAAGAAATGCTGGAACCACTCAGCAGGTCTGGCAGCATCTGTGGAAAGAGAAGCAGAGTTAACGTTTCGGGTCAGTGACCAAACTTCGGAACTCTGGGACAATATTATGCTCTCCCCCGTGGCAGGTTTGGAGGTGGGAGAGCATAAAATCAGGTGGGATGATGGCAGATGGGATTTTGGCCTCTGCCAAAATTTAGTCCGGCGCGGGAAGGCCTGTGAACAGACTTCCTGCCCCGCCGCCACTTGAGGCCCTAGACTGGGCAATTAACCCCCAATTAAGGGCCTCTTCCCACCACAGCCCCAATTATCCATGCAGTGGGCGGCCCGGTCGTCGCATGGGAAGTCTGGGTTGGAAAACCGTGTGGGCTGCTTCCCGGCTTTGGAGGGTGGTGGGGGGAGGGGGATGATCCCTCGTTGAAAGGCAGTTAGTGCCTGAATGAGGGTCCTGGCATTGGGAAGGGAGGGGTGCCCACTGAGGGCGATCCCCTTGCCCTTCCTACCTCCCCCTCTTCCCCATGACCCCCACCTCACGAGACCCCTCCCGCCCTGACCTACCTGAGGCCTGCTTCCAGTGATGCTCCTCAGCCTCCAGTAGGTGCAGCTGCAGCAGCAGCCACTATCTCCACAGTGGCACTGCAGCTGCCAGCCTCTGATTGACCAGCAGCTCTGCAAGGGCAGGACTTCAGTCAATGGGGTTCTTGATCCTGTGCTGTCCACTTAAGTGCCTGGTTGGCACTAAATTCAGCAGGCCTTCCATAGAAGAAGCAACACGGGGATCTCGGCATTGGTTTCTCCAGACATCGAGACCCCCCCGCTGCCAGGATAAAATTCCCCCCGTTCTGTCTGATTCCCCTTTTTACTCCTAACTATTTATATTTTTAATTCGTTCTTACAGTCTTCATCAGTGCAAGAACTTGCATTTATATAGCACCCTGTCACATCCTCAGGATGTCCTAAAGGACTTTACAACCAATGATTACCCTTAAAATGCAGTCACAGTTATCAGTCTTGCCACTTCATTTCATTATCTTGAAGAGATCAATTAATCTACCTTGGCATCTTCTGTTTTCTCAAGGGGAAAATAAAACAAGACAAGCCATGTGAAACTGGGTATTGCAAAAGTCAGGGTTCCTCATTGTTAAGGAGCATTTTATACAGTTTACAAGATTATAAAATGAACACATGTAAAGTTAACCCAGGAAGAGATGCAGCACTGCACTCGGGAAATGGGAGAAAAAGGCATAACGTTAGTCTCAGCCAATGACTCTGCTCAGACTTTCATTTCTACAGTAACCTGCCAATGTCAGTGAGGTTGTCAAGTGGAAGTGAAATGGTCGGTCAATGGGAGAAAGAGAGGAAAAAAAGCGTTCAAAGAAACCGGTGAGAGAGTCTTCCTCTCCAGTCACATCGTCACACTCCTTATGGGTAGCATTGGAGAGTGTTATGAATATATTAACTGCCTTCTCATTCTGCCAACCAAGATCCAAGGTATGTGAACAAGACAAAGGGAAGAAAATGGAGTTAACATAAATTATATTTTTATTTAAAAAAGTAAAACTTCTCCGAAGTTTGGAGCAACTGAGATATGTTTATCTGAATTTGCCATTGATGACTATCCAAAACTGATCGTTGTTTATGCAGCAGCTGGGAGTCAGTCTCAATTCAATGTTACATACTAGCCCAGGAGTTTGCTCTTATTCTAGTGTTTATACCCTGACAGGAAATCAACCTCCTTTCAGTGCTATACACCAAGCAGTAATTGGCTGCCGTTCAATGTTTATATACTGACTGGGAATCAGTCTTCCGTGTGATGTTTGTGCACTGACCAAGAACTGATCTGCCAGTCACTGCTCAAACATTGACCAGGAATTGGCTGCTTTACAAAGTTAATAAGAAGCTTAAATATTGCTATGTGTTGAGGACACCGATACATCTGCACAGTCAAGTATAGACCTTCAAGTTGTCGGGTGAAACCTCTTCAGTCGATTTAAATTCCCCCTCTGCCAAAGGGCAGAACTGACTTGGCTGATAAATTCAGATTACAATATTTGGTAAATACATTAAACATGCTTCATTTAGCCACGATTACATGTTTATGGAAAGTCCAGGTTATCATCATTGAGGTGGTTGAAAGTTCCTTAGTAGATCCTGAAATTGCCTCTCTCTATAAGACTCTAAGGCTGCAATGCTTACTACCCACAGGAGGCACTGCAGCAACTTGCCAAAGTTTCTTCAGCAGCACCCCTGACCTTCATCACCTTGTTACGGTCAAGTGAAGAGGAGTCAAAGGGCTTGCCTCTTTTCTCTTTCCTTGTTTGACCACAACAGGTTTAATTATTTCTTAAAGAGGATGTACTGGCCTATTCAGTAGTTGTTTGATTACTTACTTTCTATGATCATAACAAGAACCTATCGGCCAGGTTTTCTTTAGTTAACAAAGAAAGAGGTTAAGTTTATTGTACCTAAACCGAACTAAGAAAATAATAAACAATGCATCAACTTTCACTCTCACACACACACTAGAGGTTTATACACACACAAATATGTTACAGAGTGGGGAAAGGTAGATTGGTTGACTTAGAGTCCATAAAAAAGGTATACAGTCTGTGAAGTTTGGTGATTTGGCTGGCTTCTAGCTGAATTCAGTGGTCTTGAGGCTTTTAGTTCTGTGAGTCTTGTGGAAATAGTGAAGTGGATGATTTCCTCCAATGCAGTTTCTGATTGTAGCCGGAGTATGCAAAGGTGGTCAGTCAACAGGCAGGATCTGAAAGCTTTCAAGCTGGAATAGAGAAAGAGAGAGAAGGACCCCCATTTAGGGTCTGCTCATGTCAGAGTCCAGTTGCTTCTCCTCTGCTGCAGAGAAAACACCAGTTTAAAACCAAAGATGGGGAGGGGCTTATCACATGACAGTCACTCAGTCATTCAAACACAGCAGTTAGCAGTATTTCTCTGCTTTACTTTAAACTTCCTGGGTCTTGCTGGGATATTAGCAGACATTTTGTCTCTATCCTCACAGTCCTTTGTAATGTAGGATACAGTGTAACAAACTAGGTGATCATCGTAAGCCGAAAGCATGACTTTGCTGGCAGCTTGTCTTTTTAAAAATGTTCTTTTTAAATTTCTTCAAAAAAATATAAAGTCAGATCTCCAGTCAGTGAACCAAAGAAAACAAAACACATTGGTGTAACAACTTAAAAGGACAAGAGAAGTAGGTGAATGGGAACATCATCACTTCCAAGTTCCCCTCCAAGTCACACAACATTCTGACTTATTCGATCATCGTCACTGGGTTAAAATCCTGGAACTGCCTCCCTAACAACATTGTGGAAGTACCTTCACCCCATAGACTGCAGCGGTTCAACAAGAAGGCTTACCACCACCATCACCTTCTTAGGAATGGGCAATGCTCATGATGCCCATAACCCAAGAATATATTTTAGAAAAGCACTCCAAGAGCTGACATGAGACCTAATATTGATAATTCGTTTCATGTCCACAGAATTTAGGATAATTCCTATGTTCCAAGAAGATATGAAAACTACAAGACAGTAACCACAGAACCAGGAGGACATAGTGGCACAATCCTCTCCTGACTGCCATAAGCTTGTGCAAGGCTTTGACTTCCAATATTGAAGATCTTTCAGCAACACCAGCCAGTAAAGTGTGAGTGTTAATATGTAGATGATGTTTAACAGGACCCAGTGCTGCTTGAATCAATGCAGTGAGATGTGCAGAAGGAGGATGTGCCCTGAGCTTACTCTGCTGTCAATCCCAACAGATCCTTGAGAAGAAACCTCAGCAGACAGTAGATGACTCAAGAAGAGTCAGCAGTGGTATTGACTTTCAGTTGTCCCATAATTCTTGTAGAATTTAAAATTGGCTGGCTGTCTTCTTCTGATTTTGCTGTTTTGATGAACAGAGTGTGATGGGACTTAAGGATTCGTTAACGATCCGTGTTTCGTAGTGTTTAATTAATTAAAGTAATTAATCATCAGGAACTAAGGAAGACCTACATTTATATAATCACCTCATCAGATTTCTCAGTAACATCTCCAAGTAATTCATGTCCATTGCATTACTTTAAAGTACAGCAACGCTATGTCAAGCTAAAAATTCCAAAAGCAGCAGTGAGACAAATTATCAGTTCATTTGTTTATGGTGGTGTTGGTTGTAGAAGGAATGTTGGTCAAGACAAAATCTTGTTCTTCTTTATTATGCGATCTTTAACGTTCACCTGAGTCACCAGAACAGGCAGAAAGGGGCTCACTTTAATATTTCTTTCAGAGGACTGCACCTCCAATAATTCAGCACTCCACTCGAGAACACTCAGCCTAGATAATGCAGAATTGGAACCCCATCCCTTCTGATCAGAGGTAAGGGAGAAAAATGGGGGAGATTTCTTGAGGAGTGCCCTTGGACAGGAAGTGGGAAGGAGAAGGTAAGGATCGCTAATATACATGAAATATCTTATAGGGACATGATTGCTGTAGTAAACATAAGAAATGGGAGCAGGAGTAGACCCTTTGGCCCTGTGTTTCTGCTCGGCCATCCAATAAGATCAAGGCTGATCTGATTGTGGCCTGAACTCCACTTTCCTGCCCATCTCCCATAACCATTTATTCCCTTATAGATCAAAAATCTGTCTAGTTCAGCCTTGAATATATTCAATGACCCAGCCTTCACTGCTGTCTGGGTTGGAGAATTCCAAAGATTCAGTAATGAAATTCCTCCTTATCTCCATCTTAACAGGGAGACCCTTTATTCTGAAACTGTGCTCCCTAGTTCTAGATTCCCCTTTGAGGAGAAACGTACTCACAGCAACTACCCTGTCAAGGCCCCCTCAGAATCTTAAATGTTTCAATAAGATCACCTCTCATTCTTCTAAACTCCATTGAGTATAGACCGAACCTACTCAACCTTTCCTCATAAGGCAACCCCTTCATCGCAGGAATCAACCTAGTTGAACCTTCTCTGAACTGCCTCACTAGGCTTTCTGGAACTCACTGTTGAGAAAGTAAGAAGGATTCCTTTTGGGAACAGGACTCTCCAAGTGCATATCCTCATAGATAAAACTTGGGATGACAATAGTTACTTCCAAATTATCACTGAATCTAAAAGCCAAACCGAGTGTCTGAAAGCAAGACAGCAGATAACTTTTGTAAAAGAGCCCATGGCACTATTTGGAAAAAGACCAGGTGAGTTCTTCCCAGTTTCCTGGCCAATATTTATGCTTCAATGCCTATAAAAACTGATTATCTGATCATTATTACATTGCTTTTGGTGGGACCTTTTTGCTTGCAAATTGGCTGCCGCATTTCCTACATTATTACAGTGACTACACTTTAGGGGCTGTAAGGAGCTTTGAGTTCTCCTGTGGTTGCGAAAGACATTATATAAATGCAAGTCTTTCTATTCTTCCTTTAACTTGCTTGGAAATGAACAATCTGCAGAGAAGCAGAAGTTGTGCATGAATGCACTGCTATTTCCACCCAATTGGCCACCTTATACGTTAGCAGCTCAATAAAAGGAAATTTCCAAACCTCTGAACAAATTATCATTGACACATTAAGTAAAATACAATTGATTTCAAAATAAGAATCCAGATCATTTGGTTTCTATTTCAAAGATATCATTTCCCAATTGTACCATTGCCCATGACCTGATTGTTACTGTTTTCTATTTGTGCCTTCTAGTGCAAATCAACCAGAAAGTAAGCAAGTGGTAAAATGGAAAAGGAACAAAGTAACACAACACGTGAGGCAATTGAAGTCAGGGCCTCATCCAATTCCTCAATAGCTAAAATACACATCCTTTTTGCAAAATTGTTAGCAAACTGCTATCATTTTTCTGGAAAAATCTTTGGAGAAAAAATTACATTTTAGCAGATCAGCAACACCCAACCAGCAAACAATGGGGAACCAATGAATTTCATATCTTTCTGTTGTGAAGTAGAACTCCTTCATTGACAACTATTTTATACAACAAGGTCTGAGCATCCAACTGGTTCTTATGAAAGAGGGAAAGCATGAATGCTTTTCACAATCTATTGAAAGGCACATTGGAGAGAAACACAAGGATAGCTTTTGACATAAGGATTTTAAAAACAGTGGGCATATTCCAACTGTGCGGAAAGAAGGACAGAACAAAAGAACTTGCATTTATATAGTGCTTCAGGTCCCAAAATGCTTCACGCCCAATGAATTTTCCACATTAAGGACATTCATTTCCTGCAGGGAGCTTTAGCAGTCAGCTACATTTGTTGAGATCTAAACTCAAATGGATTTAGGCAACACCACAAGAACCTAAACTCACATTTAACTCAATGATATTTCTTGATCATTGTAAGGATGATGGGATTGATTTTGCGTGGCCCTCACCCGATGTTAACAGAGCGCTAATGCCTTCAGAATGGGGTCGATGGTCTTACTGCCTCGTTAACACTGATGATGTAGTCAACTGCATTTTGAAAGGGGCCTACCACCGGGTATCCAAAGTATTTGCCAGTTTCAGGTGATCAGCCCCTTTTAATATGGAAGCTGAGGTTCTATGACATAGATAGAATCCCGATTACCATTTTAGGTAGAAACTGGTAGGAAATTGCACAGGCTCCAACCAGTTTCATGGGCGATGAAAGAGAAGAAAACCTCTGAAGGCAAGTGTTCAATTATTTTTGTGTACCCCAGAGGGGCAGGAGTGAACCTCTAGTACGTTGCCACCCTGGGACCCCACCCTCTGCGATTGTGACTGCACCCCGCCCAATTCTGGTGGCAGTTCCAACCCGATTTTCAGGACTCAATTTGGCGAGCTGTTTGATGCCCTGCAACTCACCTGCCAAATGTAAATGGAGCCAGAGCCTCAGAATAATACGGGCCCTCTTTGCCGACTATTTTTAAAATTAAGATCAATTGTAGACCACAGACATCAACCGGTTCATGTCACCAGGAGAAAGCTGCCAGATTTCTTCATAGATGTGTTGCTGAGGTAAATCCTATGAGATTAATCTGAGCGATAACGATTGTGATAACAGGGTGTGATGGACACATGATGTCAGTGACTTCTCTCAGTCTCACATCTGTCACAGAGCTGCTACATTCATCTCCTATGGCAGTGCTGCTGTAACTTGTACCTGTTGCATGGAATTGCTCCACACGAGCCTCCTCCCACCCTACTTCCTCTAACCCTATCAAAATAACTTTCTATTCCTTTCTCCCTCATTTGTTTATCTAGTTTTCACTTAAATGCATCTATACTATTCACCTCAAACCACTCCATGTGGTAGCAAGTTCCACATTCTCACCAGTCTCTAAGTAAAGAATACTGAATTATTAAAGGCTATTTTATATTTATGGCCCCTGTTTTTGGTCACCCCCACAAGTGGAAATATTTTCTCTATGTCTACATCTATCAAACCTCTTCATAAGTTTAAAGACTCACAGCATTTCTAGAGAAAAGAACACAGTCTTTTCAGTCTTTCCTGATAGTTACAACAGTTCTGATATCATCCTTGTAAATCTTTTTATGCACTTTATCTCATCCTTCTATATCCCTTTGGTAATGTGGAGACCAGAACTGTTCTCAGTCCACTTAAGTGTAGTCTAACCAATGTAAGGTAATGGGCATGGTGGACATGGCAGAAAGATTTCACTAGTAAAATTGCAATTAAATATGAGGGATGTTAGCACTGACAAATCAAATGCTTTTGGAATTCAGCCTCTTAGTGGCAGACAAATAGTTGCAAAAACTGGAAGTGTTGGAGCTGCAATAGCCCATGCTAATGCATGTGTTATCTTTCCCTACTGCTAGACATCTTTATGAGTTTTGTAAATAACTCTCGTAGGGGATCAGGTGGAAGCAGATTGGTGATGGATAAATACAACTAATTACTAACTTCTAAATTCCTGCCCAGTCAGCTAAGCAGCAGCAATGGGGGCCAAATGAATTCACTTCGCTGCTGTTGGTTCTGAACTAGCCCAGCCAACTCAGTTACCTGATCGTTGCTATTATGATCTGGAATGCACTGCCTGAAAGGGTGTGAAAGGGTATTCAATAATAACTTTCAAAAGGGTATTAGATATGTACTTTAAGATAAAAAAAATTGCAAGCCTATGGGGAAAGATCTTTCAAAGAGTCAGCACTGGCATGAATGGTCTCCTATGCTGTACGATTCTATGATTCTATCTGCTTCCCTTTCCGTGACATTGTCTATCCAGTGCTTCCTTGATTGTCCTGACATCTTGTTTCATGTACCTCTGTGTGCAGAGCCGTTTCCATTCTTGAAATGTCCCAAAACCATCACAAAGGTCTTTGATGGATTAAGAACCCTCTCTTTATTAAAAAAAAGTTGATATTTGCTCATAAATACAAGTGATCTGAATATTCTCATCCCCGCTTCTATGATTCTGCTAAATATAGTGAGCAGGGGAAATCTTCGCCCCTCCTATGGAGCAGAACATTCACAGCAGTTCCATGAGCTACCAGAGGCAAAAATGAAGGCTGGAGCCCCGAATTTCATGGCCACAAATGGAATTCCCAACTAGGTGGGGGGGTAATGTTGACTTTGGGAGATAATGGCCAGAATTTTACTGCCCCCAACGAGTGGGCTGGTGGCGGGCGGGGGGCATAAAATTGAGTGGGAGGCGGGAAGGCAGCTCCCGACGCCTTCCCACCCCCGCTCCAATTTTATGCGGGGTGGTGGTGGGGAGAAATGGCCCACCTGCCCCTGGCCAATCAAGGCCCTTAAGTGGCCAATTAACTGGCACTGAAGGACCTTCTCCTGCCGCCGCTGGTATTTTACTCGTGGCAGCCAGATGGCAAAGGCCCCAAGAACCTGCCTGGTAAAACTTGGCACCCTTCTTGCATGCTAGGGGGGCCCTCCTGATTGGGCACCCTGTGCCCCACAGAGGACCGCCTCGAAGCCCCAACTGCCCCCACTGCACAACACTCCTCCTCCCTCCCCAACAATCCCCCTTGCCTCGCCGGGGCCTGCCTGATTGTCCCCAGCGAGGCCCCAAAAACGTACCTTGATTCATGGCCGTCCTTCCTCTTGCTTCCGTTGGCTGGGTGTAGTCCCAGCAGTGGTCACCGCTTCTGGTGGCACTGCTGGGACTAAGAGCTGCCGGCCCACTGATTGGCCGGCAGCTCCATTAGGCAGGACTTCCTGCCTCAAGGAGGTGGAAGACCCGCCCAAAGCCAATTAAGGGCCTGGGGAACCAAAAATCCTGGTGTGGCTGCCCAGGCATGGTGGAGGCGGGCTCGCCACCGACTTTGCAGCCACCCAATGTAAAACTGGCGACCTTGAATCAGCCTCTCGCTGTACATCTTTGACAATGACTTCAATGGGAATGAAAATGGTGAGAGGCATCTAACAGGTGCCTGAGCTGATATTGCCCATTTTACACTACGGCCTCAGTGGGTTTCTAAAAGAAGTCAGCAAAAGTTGAGAGGCAGACTCAAATTACATCGTAGAGAGTACTGAAGAACCCTCTAGAATATCTATTTAAACTAAAGAAATATTAAATAAAAGAAAATTTTACATTAAACAATATCATCCCCAAACTCACTGCATAAATAGAAGTCAAGAGTGGGCAGCAAAGAAGTATTGGACCGGGACACCAGTCTACTGTGCCACTGAGAGCTGACATTTGAAGTCCAGGATTTCCCACTCTTCACAGATACAAATTAATTGTGTTGAACCGCGCCATGTAGAAATGCCAATTGGAGTCTGGTGCTTCCCCATATGGACCGAGGTGTATCAGACAGAGAGTCATCCCGGGTCCTTCACAGACTAGCAGCTGAACTGCGAGCTGAGCTCTCAGATTCCTGAGAACAGGCTGTCCATCTGTTCTCCTGGCTGAGAGGATGCATTATACAGAGAAACAGGCATGGGGAATTGGTGAACTAAAAGCCCTTACAAGAGGGAATCTTTGCCCTCCCTTGGGACTTTCTCCTTAAACGTTCCTGCCTCTCCATTTCTCTCTCTTCTCCTTTAAGATGTTCCTTAAAACCCACCTCTTTAACCCAGCTTTTGGCCACTTCTCCTAATATCTCCTCATATGGCTGGGAGCCCAATTATGTCTGATAATGTTCCTGCAAAGCACTTTGGGGCATTTTACTACGTTAAAGGCACAATATTTTGCAAGTTGTTGTTCTCTTTTTTAGGTATTGAATTTTATTAGTTATATGCATTTATTTTATTATACAGGATAAAGATAGCTTGAGGCAAGTGAATTTGCAATCCAAATATCGGCAACTCCCGGTGAACTCAGAAATTGTGGGAATGTACTCAATAATTAATGAGAATTGTCGACTTTAAATGGCTGGCATGTCGTATCCAGCATTTGTGCCTTTTGATAAGCATATCAGAAATTAGTTTAGAGGGTCAAGAGGGAGCAGAAGATAGACAACAGTCCACTTCAGGCAGAACTAATATATATAATTAGGGCCTAGAGCCGCACTCTCTTTTCAAAAGGCTCTATCTAGCTTACAAGGGATTTTCTAAATTATTATCCTCTTGTTTCCCTGTATTATACTTAAGGGTAGTTTATAATTCATCATTTTCAGTGATTTTAATGAGCGCTAGAGTACATTTGACCTCTTGGTCTCCCGGCCTCTTCGCAAAGTGCACATAAAGTGCTGATGGCTATTGTCATGCAGACGTCCCCCTCCACCTGCCAAGAATGAAGCACATTAATTTTGTCATATGAACATTGCTTTGAAAACTATTGCTGAAGTGAAGAAAGGACTTGTTTAAAAAAAACACCAGGCCCTTGGCTGGAAAGATATTTGCATATTAACCGACAGTGCTTGTGGAGACAAAGGGGTTACCTCCCTTATCCAATTTAACCCACAATGAACTTTGAACACCAGACATTGAAGGTGAGGGAGCTCAACTTTCAGGATGATGGCTGGGATGGCCGAATCCATGAACAGATGTGGTCAGACCAGCTGGTCATGTGACTAGCCTGTTTGACAACCTGTTTTTTTCTGAATTGTACACAGAGTTTTGAACAGAGAGACTGCAGCGTGCTCCTGGACTGAAGAAGACCTCTCGGGTCTGGTTCTCCCTCTCTTTCTCACGGAACTCCAAATCCACTGAAGATACATGAACCCCAAGAGAGAAAGGTCTCCTACAGTGAACAAGGTTTAAGAAGAATACTGGGCCCCAACGAAGAGCAAGATCTACCTACAATCTAGGACTCTACAGTGAGCTCGAAGAACTATAACAAAAATCCTCTTCAGAGATTGCCTCAAACTTTTCCACTTTTTTCTTCTGCTCTTTTCTGTCTCTATCTGCATGTGTGTATCACATATGCATGCTAACGTGGGTGCATTGTGTATCTGTAGGCATTAACCGAATTAGAGTTTAAGTTTATGTTTAATAAATTTCAACCTTTCTCTTTAAACCTAAGAAAACCAGTTTGTGTTGCTTTCTTTGCATTATAATGGGAAAGCAGTGAACAAGGGGGAGCTAAAAACATAGTGTGTTTAAAATTAAACCCTGCTACAGTAAGACCAGGTGAAGGCTGAGAGGGAACCCTAGACCCCTTTCTCACCTGGTCGTAACACTATAGACCAGACTAGACTTCATTGTGAATTAAAGGCAAAGTGACAGAGTCAATTTAGGCCCTATATTCTTTTTTTAACACTCACTCAGGGGTCAAGTAAATCAAATTCAGCACCTGTTCTGATGAAAGGTCACCGACCGAAAACGTTGTCTCTGTTTATCTGTCTCCTGCTGAATATTTCCAGCATTCTCTTGTTATCATAAATCTACTAGTGCTGTCAATTTATGTCTCCAAAGACCACTCCTACCACTGGCCCCACCGCCCCCTGATATCTCTCCTCTCAAGAGTTGCCAATTCTGGTTGGAGGTTGCATTATTGACCTCCCACCATTGGTCGCCATAATACAGATCCATCCTCACAGGCCATCATAATTCCGATTGGAAAGCAAACAGACTTCATTACTTGATTGTCTAATTCTTGAGCAGTCACGTGGCCTTTTTTAAACCCATGCAAGCAAAGTTATACATTTTGAAGTACAAACACACTAAAGGAAAAAACTTTCCATTGACAACCTTGTAAAAGCGCACAATTTCACCGCCCCCCCCCCTTTTACTGATAAGCTGATATCATAAATCCTCCTCAGCTGCTGCATGCCATTTCACCAAGTCACAAATGCTGTGATTTTGCTACTGTCGTGAGGCGAGATTTGCACTTAAATCAAATTCTAATAAACAAACCCGACCCAGATTTATTGCTTATGCCCTATGAATGAAACAGACAAATGATCTGATCGCAGCACAGTCGGGGACACTAACACTGAGACTTGGGAAAATAAAATTGCCACCAGGCCCAAGGACAACAAATGTCAGCCTGGTAGGGAGTATGTTACCTGCGATCAATAACCTCCTGAAGGAAGATACAGTTACACAAATAACAAACTCCTGCTGTTAGTCTTGCAGCAAAGATACAGACTGCTAATGGTCCAAGTGTTAAATAGTTGGTGTCTTAAGTCTTGGGCACATCTGGCCGTGTTAACTCCTCCCTGTGAAATAACAGGACAATTCAAAAAGACTTTATGTACTTCTTACAGGCCTACCAAATGAAATCAAGTGGACATTTCAGAAGGTCATTGGCTGGAGGAGATGCTGACCAAGAATCACATTAGGACCTCTTTCACATGGAGTCTCACCATTGACAGCCCTGTTAATGAAATAGTCCTTTTTAAAGAGGGAGATTTTGCCATCGGAACCCCTATGCCATAAGGGAGTCTAATACAGCAAGGATTATGGGTCTTGTCAACATCCCAGCTGTAGTACTGAAGACTTGTGCTCCAGAACTAGCCGCACCCCCAGCCAAGTTGTTCCAGTACAGCGGCAACACTGGCATCTACCTCAAAGCCTGGCTAACCGATCCGAACCCAACCAAACCTGACCACATATGTCGGGCTTAGGTCGGGTCAGGTCTGTATTCTGTGTCGAGAATTCAGGCTCAGGCCCAGTCGGGCTGGACTGTACTGTTTTGTTTCGTATTGTTTTTGTTTTAATCTACATTTAATCTAGTTTGTTATTTTCAGGTTGGGTCGGGCATTTAAAGAAATTAAAGGACTCGGGCCCGGGTCGGGTTCGGGTTTGGGTTGGCTATTGTTGGGTCAGGCCCGGGTCCGGTTTAATTTTATACCCAAGCCAGGCTTTAATCTACCTGACAATGTGAAAAATTACCCAGCTGTGTCCTGTCCACAAAAAGCAGATCAAATCCAATTCAACCAATTACTGCCCCATCAGTCTGCTCTCAATCATCTGCAAAGTGATGAAAGATGTCATTGGCAGTGCTATCAAGCGGCACTTACTCAGCAATAACCTGTTCACTGATGCTCAGTTGGGGTTCTGCTAGGGCCACTCATCTCTGAAATTCATTACAGCCTTGGTCCAAACATGGAACAAAGAGCTGAATTCACGAGGTGAAATGAGAGTGACTGCCCTTGACATCAAGGCAGCATTTGACTGAGTATGGCATCAAGGAGCCCTAGTAAAATTGAAGTCAATGGGAATCGGGGGAAAACTCTCCGCAGCTTGGAGTCACACGTAGCACAAAGGAAGATAGTTGTGGTTGTTGGAGGTCAATCATCTCAGTTCCAGGACATCACTGCAAGAGTTCCTCATGATAGTGCCCTAGGCCCAACCATCTTCAGCTGTTTCATCTATGAATTGGGGATGTTTGCTGATGATTGCACAATGCTCAGTACTATTCATAACTCCTCGGATACAGAAGCAGACCAAGCCTGTATGCAACAAGACCTGGACAACATTCAGGTTTGGGCTGGTAAGTAGCAAGTAACATTCGCGCCACACAAGTGCTAGGCAATCACCATCTCCAACAAGAGGGAATCTAACCATTTCCCCTTGATGTTCAATGGTATTACCATCGCTGAATCCCTCACCATCAACATCCTGGGAGTTATCAGTGACCAGAAACTTAATTGGACCAGCCATATAAATACTGTGGCTACAAAAGCAGGTCAGAGGCTGTGAATTCTGTGGTGAGTAGCTCACTTCCTGACTCCTCAAAACCAGTCCACCATCTACAAGGCACAAGTCAAGAATGTGATGGAATACTCTTCACTGAATGAGTGCAGCTCCAACAAACACTCAAAGCTCAACACCATCCAGGACAAAGCAGCCCGCTTGATCGGCACCCCATCCACCACATTAAATATTTACTCCCTCCACCACCAGCGCACAGTGGCAACAATGTGTACCACCTACAAGATGCACTGCAACAACTCACCAAGCCTCCTTCAACTGCACCTTCCAAACACACGACATCTACTACCTAGAGGGACATGGGCAGTAGATGCATAGGAACACAACCACATGCAATTTCCCCTCCAAGTCAGAGAGCATTCTGCCTTGGAACGATATCGCCATTCCTTCTCCGTCACTGGATCAAAACCCTGGAATTCCCTCCCTAACAGCACTGTGGGTGTACTATACCACATAGACTGCAGTGGTTCATGAAGGCAGCTCACCACCACCTTCTCAAGGTCAATTAGGAATGGGAAACAAATGCTGGCCTTGCCAGCGATGCTCACATCCCATGAACGAAGAAAAAAAGGTATGTAGGTTACTAGATGGAATATTAATCAAGAGCGCTATTTCAAGGTAAACTATGACATAACAAGACAAGGATTACATACAAATTAGTCCAAAGGTAAATTCCAGGTGAACATCAAGATGCACAACTTCACAAAAACAGTGCTTCATGCATCTGCTGTGGCTCAGCTGGTGGCACTCTCACTCTGAGTTAGAAGTTTGTGGGTTCAAGCCCCCATCCAGAGAGTTGAGCACAAATTCCAGGCTGACAGTACAATACAGTACTGACAGCGTGCTGCTCTGCTAGAGGTGCCATCTTTCAGTTGAGATGTTAAACTTAGGCCCATCTGTTCTCTGAGGTGGATGTTGAAGATCCCATTGAGCTATTTTGAAGGACAGCTAGTGTGTTTTCCTCAGTGTCCTGCACAATTTGTATCTATTAACCAACATCTGTTGTAGTATTGGTCAGGTATTTTTGGCAGTAACAACGGTCAACTAATAAATAAAGGAATGGCAGAGGTGCTTCAACCTCGAGAGTGCACCTCCTGTGCTATGTGGGAACTCCAGGATACTTCCCGTATCCTGGAGAACCATTTGTGCAGGAAGTGTTGTCAATTGCGGCAGCTTGAGCTCCGGGATTTGGAACTTGAGCGGCAGCTGGTGACACTGCGGTTCATTTGTGAGGATGAGCTACATGGTTAGCATGTTTATAGACGTGGTCACTCCACAGCTTAAGAGTATGCAGGGAGAGAGGGAATGGGTGACCACCAGGCAGTCAAAAAGAATCAGGCAGGTAGTGCAGGAGACCCCTGAGTGCATCTCACTCTCCAACAGGTATTCAGTTCTGAATACTGAGGACAGTGATGCTTCACCTGGGGAGTGCAGCCAGAGCCAAGTCCACGGCAACACGAGTGGCTCAGCTGCACAGGGGGTTACAAGGAAGACTGGAAGAGCCATAATGATAAGTGATTCAATAGTGAGAGGAACAGACAGGCATTTCTGTGTCCGCAGATGTGAATCCAGGATGATGTGTTGCCACCCTGGTGCCAGGGTCAAGGATGTCACTGAGTGGCTGCAGAGCATCCTGAAGGGGGAGGGTGAACAGCCAGCAGTCGTGGTCCACATCGGAACCAACAACATAGGTAGAAAGAGGGATGTGGTCCTGCCATCAGAATTTAGGGAACTAGGTAAGAAATTGGCAAGCAGGAGCTCAAAAGTAGTAATCTCAGGATTACTCCCAGTGCCACGTGCGTGAGTATAGAAATAGAAGGATAAGACAGATGAATGCGTGGCTTGAATGATGGTGCAGGAGGGAGGGCTTTAGATTCCTGTGACATTGGGACTGGCTCTGGGGGAGACGGGACCTATACAGGCTGGAAGGGTTGTACCTGAACAGAGCCGGGACTGAGTTCATTGTGGGACGTTTTGTTAGTGCTGTTGGGGAGAGTTTAAGCTAGTTTGGCAGAAAGACGGGTCATGAGGGTAGACTCAGTTGGGACAAAATCAGAAATTAAAATGGAAGGCAGAATATTAATGGATGAGTCTGGAAGACAGAGGAAACAAAGGTTAGAAAATAAAAAAAAGAGTTTGGCAGTGCTCAAGGGTATCTATCTCAATGCAAAGAGTATCACAAATAAAGCAGATGAGCTGAGGGCACAGATCGACATGTGGCAGTATGATATCATAGCTTTTACAGAAACATGGCTTAAGGAGGGACAGGAATGGCAGCTCAACGTTCCTGGTTACAGGGTTTTCAGACACAATAGGGAGGGGGATAAGAAGGGAGGGGGATAAGAAAGGAGGGGGAGTGGAAATTCTGGTCAAGGAAACTATTACAGCTTTGAGGAGGGATTATATGTTGGAAGGTTCATCAAATGAGGCCATATAGATTAAGCTAAGGAACAAAAAAGGGGCAATCACACTGCTGGGAGTGTACTATAGACCTCCAAACAGTCAGAGGGAGATAGAAGAGCGGATATGTTGGCAAATCTCTGAGAAGTGCAAGAACAATAGGGCAGTAATAGCAGAGGATTTTAACTACCCCAATATCAACTGGGATAGTTTTAGTGTGAAAGGAACTGAGGGAGCAGAATTCTTGAGGTATATTCAGGAGAACTATTTTGCCCAGTATGTAGCAAATCCAACAAGAGAGGGCACAGTTTTAGGCATAGTTTTAGGAAATGAAGATGGGACAGGTGGAAGGGGTGGCAGTGGGAGAGCATTTTGATGGTAGTGATCATAATTCAGTCAGTTTTAACATAATTATGGAAAAGGACAGAGATAGAACAGGAGTTAGAGTTCTCAATTGGGGCAAGGCCAATTTTACTAAACTGAGGAGTAATTTACTGAAAGTGGACTGGAAACAGATACTTGAAGGTGAATCAATGTCAGAGCAGTGGGAGGCATTCAAATGGAGATTTATGGGGTTCAGAGTAAACATGTTCCCACAAAGAAAAAGGGTGACACGGCCAATTCTAGAGCCCCATGAATGTCAAGGAGCCAACAGGGTAAGATAAGGCAGAAAAGGAAAGCTTATGTCCGACACTGAGAACTCAATACTACAGAAATCTGCGAGGAGTTAAAAAGTGGAGGGGTGAAATCAAAAAGGAAATTAGGAAAGCAAAGCGAGGGCATGAAAGAATATTGACAAGCAAAATCAAGGTGAACCCAAAGATGTTTTATCAATACATTAAGAATAAGAGGATAACTAAGGAGAGAGTAGGGCCCATAAAAGACCAAAAAGGTAACCTATGTGTGGAGGCAGAAAATATGGGTATGGTTCTTAATGAATACTTTGCATCTGTCGTCACAAAAGAGGGAGATGATGCAGATATTGTAGTTAAGGAGGAGGAGTGTGAAGTATGGATGTGATAAACATAGGGACAGAGGGAGTATTAATGGGATTGGCATCCTTGAAAGTTGATAAATCACTAGGGCCAGATGAAATGTAACGTAGGCTGTTAAAAGAAGCAAGAGAGGAAATAGCAGAAGGTCTGAACATCATTTTCCAGTCCTCACTGGATACAGGTGTGGTGCCGGAGGATTGGAAAACTGCTAAAGTTGTATTTCTGTTTAAAAAGGGAGCGAAGGATAGACCGAATAATAACAGGCCAGTCAGTCTAACCTCAGTAGTGGGCAAATTATTGGAATCTATTCTGAGAGACAGGGTAAACTGTCACTTAGAAAGGCACAGGTTAATCAAGGATAGTCAGCATGGATTTGTTAAGGGAAGATCTTGTTTGACCAATTTGATCGAATTTTTTGAAGAAGTAACAAGGAAGATAGATGAGGGTAGTGCAGTTGATGTGGTCTACATGGATTTTAGCAAGGCTTTTGACAAGATCCCACATGACAGACTGTTTAAAAAAATAAAATCCCATGGAATCCAGGGAAATGCAGCAAGGTGGATACAAAATTGGCTCAGTGGCAAGAAACAAAGGGTAATTGTTGATGGTTGTTTTAGCGACTGGAGGGTTGTTTCTAGTGGCGTTCTGCAGGGCTCAGTACTGGTCCCCTGCTTTCTGTGGTATATATTAACGATTTGGATGTAAATGTCGGGGGCATGATCAAGACGTTTGCAGATGACACAAAGATTGGCCGCGTGGTAGATAGCGAGGAGGATAGCTGTGGGCTGCAGGAAGATATTGATGGTTTGGTCAAATGGGCAGAAAAGTGGCAAATGGAATTCAACCTGGAGAAGTGTGAGGTGATGCATTTGGGGAGGTCAAACAAGGCAAAGGAATACACGATTAATGGGAAAATACTGAGAAGTGAAGTGAAGGACCTTGGAGTGAATGTCCACAGATCCCTGAAGGTAGCAGGATAGGTCTATAAAGTGGTTAAGAAGGCATATGGAATCCTTTCCTTTATTAGCCGAGGTATAAAATATAAGAGCAGGGAGGTTTTGCTGGAACTGTATAACTTATTGGTTAGGCCACAACTTTGAGTACTGTGTGCAGTTCTGGTCACCTCATTACAGAAAGGATGTAATTACACTAGAGAGGGTACAGAGGAGATTTACGAGGATGTTGCCGGAACTGGAAAGATTGGATAGGCTGGGGTTGCTCTCCTTGGAACAGAGAAGGCTGAGGGGAGATCTGACTGAAATGTACAAAATTTTGAGGGGCCTGGATAGAGTAGACGTGAAGGGTCTATTCACCTTAGCAGAGAGGTCAGTGACAAGGCGGCATAGATTTAAAGTGATTGTTAGAAAAATTAGAGGGGAAATGAGGAAAAACCTTTTCACCCAGAGGGTGGTGGGGGTCTGGAACTCACTGCCTGAAAGGGCAGTTAAGGCAGAGACCCTCAACTCATTCAAAAGGGGTCTGCATATGCACCTCAAGTGCCATAATCTGCAGGGCTACGGATCAAATGCTGGAAGGTGGGATTATAATTGGTGGATCGTTTTTCGGCTGGCACAGACACAATGGGCCAAGTGGCCTCTTTCTGTGCCTTAAACTTTCTATGATTCTATGATTTCTATCTTGTCATTATTACATTGCTGTTTGTGGGATCTTGCTGTGCACCAATTTCCTGCTGAGTTTATGACATTAGAACTGAGATGAAACCCTAAAAGTCCCAAATCAAGAGACATATATGCTATGATGGCCGAGACAGGAAACCTTAGGTTTTAGTAAAAGATGAGATAGATGGGCTGAATGGCCCTCTTCATGTGGACATAGTTTTGTGAACAGCAGTCCCTGTATGATTATTTTGTGATCTGCAAGTGATTGTGCGATCCTGCTTGTATTTCTCTTCTTGGCAGCGTCCCTGGGCATTCGGCAGACTGACATAGTAACTCAATTTTAACAGTCTATGAACCGGAACAAAAAGAAAAGAAACTTTTCTTGTTTATGATGCCTCTGCTCCAGATGAACTGTTCATCCAGCCAGTTTTGAATCAGGGTACAGTGACAGTGGCACCATGGTATATGGTATGACTGGTTCCTGTTACGTGAAGGAAAGAGCATACAGTATAGTAAAAATCTGACAGTACAATTTAAAGGCCGAGTTAATTAATAGAAATATTTAGTGGAGAGTATGGCCAGTCAACTGGCTGGAATATTGGATCACTCAAGAAAAATAAAATTAGGCACAGTGGTTAGCACCACAGCCTCACAGCTCCAGCAACCTGGGTTCAGTTCTAGGTACTGCCTGTGTGGAGTTGCAAGTTCTCCCTGTGACTGTGTGGGTTTCCTCTGGGTGCTCTGGTTTCCTCCCACATGGCAAAGACTTGAGGGTTGATAGGTAAATTGGCCATTGTAAACTGCCCCTAGTGTAGGTAGGTAGTAGGGGAAATGGGATTAATGTAGAATTAGTATAAATGGGTGGTTGATGGTCAGCATGGACTCAAAGGGCCTGTTTTTGTGCTGTATCTCTCTATGTAAGGAAAATACATTTATCCCACAGAAAATGCATAACTCTAGAGAAGCACTCCCAATATTTTCAGAAGTGTGAGCAGGAGTTTGAGAGAATTTCCACCTTTTGTTACTATCCAAAGTGTCAGTCATGATATAATATATAGTGAATGGTTGGCATCTTGTCAACAGCACTACTTAGTCTCAAACATTTTTCCTATTAAGATAGGATGGAGACATGTGCCTCTGACTCTGCGCATCTGTGTCAATTAATCCCCCTTTGACTGATCCAATAAATTTGAAACAGTTTTCAAGTATAGTGACGAGGGCCAGGAGCCAATCATTGAATCATACAGCACAGAAGGAAATTCGGCCCATTGGGCCTGTGCTGTCTCTTTGAAAGAGCCATTCAATTCATCCCACTCTCCTACTCTTTCCCCATAGCACTGAAAATGCTTTCTTTTCAGGTATATATCCAATTTCCTTTTGAAAGTTGCAATGGAATCTGCTTCCACCAGCCTTTCAGGCAGCGCATTGCAGATCATAACACCTCTTAACTGCCCTCTGAAGTGGTCTAGCAAGTCACTTGGTTGTATCAACGCCCAACACTGTCTTCTCAAGGGCAACTAAGGATGGGCAATAAACGCTGGCCTAGCCACTGACGCCCACATCCCGAGAATGAGTTAAAAAATGAAAGCAGGTGATTCCTTTGTCTGTTTTGTCAATATGAGGTGGGCAGTGAGGGTGGCAGTGCACAGAGTTATATAATAGAACCTTGTTCAATGCCATTTATGGTATTAAATGAGGGTGTCACTATGGGGGGGTGTTATAATTAGGGAGTGGTGGATTAAGTTCTGGTTTTCTTGAAGGTGCTGTTGAATGTTACTCCTTGCATTCTAATTACTAATAATTATCCTGTAATTCCATTGATAGTCCTATTCAACTGTGTCAAACTCCACCTGCTGAGTGAAACGCGGGCGTGAAATGCTATTAACTGAACGTAAACACAGGTGGCAATCCAAACGGCAGCACAGGGCACTGCCAGCTAGGAGACATGTTGTTCAAACCTAATTACAGGTTCAACACATTCTGCTCTCAAAGTCTCTCGGTTGTCAGGCAAAACGACCTGTTGAGTTGTCAGGACATCGAGCTGCAGATTTCCAGTGACTGCAGTTAAAGGAACAGTGTACTTGTGGGCACTGTTTTCTTCCCTGTGAGAGCAGTCATGTCAGTACAATTCTGTCTGACCCCTGAAAAGGCAGAGATGTTTAACTTGGGGGCTGTGAATGCCTGCTGGTGAATCACGCAGAGACTCAAATAATGGTTGGGAGACATGACTGGTAGAATCTGGGTATCTCTACTGCTCTTCTAGCTTAGATCAGCTCAGCACAGAGAAGGAACTGAACCTGGGAGCACTGCTCTGTGTGTGTCAGTCCAACATCACAGGGCTATGGACTCACTGGCCCACTAGAAGCCAGAGGGTGGTCACTCTGGTGGTCGGGATTCCCTGGATGCAACTGGACATGGAATTCCACAGCAGTGCATCATTATCTGGTAAAGTGGGTCATTTTGACTTTCAATGCTAGTGCAAAATGGGCAATATCAGCTTGGCCACCTATTGTACACCCCTCCTGATTTTTATTTTCATTGACTTCAGACAGATAGAAAGGAAGGGACTTCCATATGAAGTGTATATCCAGCCTCAGTGGTACAGGGAGTGAGTATGTATCATGGATTGGCAGTGCATCCAGTTCCTGTGGTACGGGAGTGAGTGTGCATCAGGGAGCAAGTGTGGATCCAGTTCCCAGTGGTTTGTTGCCTGACTGGGCCTCAACTTGCTGCCTTGGTGGTCCGTGTGTAAGTAAGTCATCGTATTCTCGTAATAGAGACTTGATTATCTAAGGTTGATCTACCCATGTTTCTGGATATTCTATTAATTGTGTCTGCAATGCACAGACATCTTGTACACCCATAATACCTAAACCCCTGGCCCTTCTACATGCTGCTGGATTGTGGGACACAATCCTAACCCCAGAGTAGCTGCTTCCCTTTTAGAAAGTGCACACTGATGTGAATTTGAGCTTCTAATTCTGGCTCCCATCAATTAATGAAGTGCAAGTTGAAACATTGATTAATAATGATGGGTTCTGTACCATTCAGAAGTTTTCTCAGCTATTTTTAGCCTCTTGTGCTCATTAAGGTGAGGGATTACTTACTGGGAAATGGAACATTACCTTCCTTCTAATGATAAGTACTCTCAGGTATGATCTAACCAAGCAATAGCGCAATCTTTGACAAACATAAGGTTTTCTAGACTTTAAACAAAGAAACCTGAAACAGATGGACTTCACTTAGCATTGTTGGCTTAGTATGGCAAAAGGCACCAATTAATGATAATGCTTAAAAGCGAAATGTGCTCTTGCACCAATTGATTCCCAATGTACGTAATGCAGTGTTGATGCACATTGCTTGGTTGGGTTGATAGCGATCAACATATCCAAAATAGCACACCTCTACATTAACCATCACCGTTAATAGATGTCTGTTGTCATCTGAAAAATAACCACTCGTGTAAATAGCACCAACAGCTTCAAAGATACATTCTGTTCAAGACATGCAGCTGTAGCAATTGAGAAAACTGCACTGTTGCCCCCATTCTGAATATCCAGTCCTACAGTTCACTTCATATTTGCATTTAGCTTCTTTTCATTTAATAGAATGTTCTGTAGCCTCTGTTAAAGTTGGTCGGTCCATATTGTTTGACACCACATGACACAAACACAAAAGAGATGCATAATATTGAGTGTTTGGACATTGATTCTCATTGAAGATTCATCACCTCAACTGGGATCCACAGGGAGGGAGGTGAGAAGCAACAGCACGGTTCTTCCCATAGAAGACAAAAGGGGTTGTAAAAATGACACTCCTCTAACAGGAGTTGAAAGGGGCACAATCCCTTTGTCAAAGGGGACCCTGAAGGTGAGTTGCCTTTCCAAAAAGAGTCACAAAGGAAGATGCTCTCTTTAAATGGATCCTAAAAACAAGATACCATCAATAAAAACTATCAGTCTAAAGGAGGCCCTTATGGTGAGGAACAGTATCTCGGACTGCATGAATGAAACTGCACCTCAGGACATCTCAAAGCCAAGGAAGTACTTTTTTGAAATGTTGTTACTGCTGTAATGTAGAAAATGCAGCAGCCAATTTGTGCGCAGCCAGCTCCTACAATCAGCAATGCGATAATGACCACATTATCTGCTGTAATGCCATTGGTTGAGGGATAAATGTTGGCCAGTGGGGAGAACACTGGGGAGAACTTCCCTGCTCTTCTTCAGAATAATGCCATGGGATCTTGTACACCCTGCTGAGAGGGCAGACAGGGTTTTGATTTAACATCTCATCTGAAAAACCTCTGACAGTGTAGCACTCCCTCAGTACTGCACTGAAGTGTCAGATTTGATTATGTGTTAAAGTCCCTGGAATGGGAGTTGAACCCATGACCTTCTGACTCAGTCAAGGTTGCCACCTTACAGAGACACCAAGGGCAAGACTCTTCTCCTGATATACAATATCCAGTTTAAATGGAGTTGTCAAGGTTTGACTTCCTGTCAGTTGGTGAACTTCCATCTAGTGTTTAGATAGGAATAAAATAAACAAAAGACTATTTATGCTCTGCTCACATTCATCTTACTGAAAGAGGTGAGATACTATAACTTACTCATCTGGTGTGTAAATAATGGACCATAAAACCTCTTAAACTGTCTTCTCCCAGTCTCACAAGTCCCATCAATCTCCTTAGGATAGCATATTGTTAAAAAGCTGAGAAAAAGCAAGATCAGAACATTGACATGTATGGAATAATGCAAGGTGTTCAACACCTGGGCAGCATTCCACAACAGCCTACAGCATTTTTAAATGATAATTAAAGGAATAATATAATTTACAATTAAAATAATTAATTCACTGATTTGAAGCATGGAGCTTTTAAATTGAATAAAAACATAGTTAGGCAGTAGGAAGGATGTGAGGGTCCTTGAGAGGGTGCAGAGGAGATTTACTGGAATGGTTCTAGGGATGAGCGATTTTAGCTACAAGGTTAGGTTGGAGAAGCTGGGGTTGTTCTCTTTGGAGCAAAGGAGATTGAGGGGAGGTTTGATCAAGGTGTACAAGATTATGACAGGTTTAGATAAGGTAGACAAAGAAAAGCTGTTTCATTAACATATGATACAAAGACTAGGGGACACAAATTAATGGCATTAGGCAAGAGATGCAGGGGGATGTGAGGAAGAACTTTGTTACGCAGCAAGTGGTAAAGACCTGGAACTCGCTGCCTAAGAGGGTGGTGGAAGCGGAGACTATTAGTGATTTTGAAAGGAAATTGGATGGGCACTTGAGGGAAATAAACTTGCAGGGCTAAGGGGATAGAGCAAGGAAATGGGACTGACTGGATTGCTCTACAGAGAGCAGCATGGACTCAATGGGCCGACTGGCCTCATTCTGTGCCGTAATCATTCTATGACTGTAAGTTGAATCAAGCAAAAATGGAATAATTGGAAATTGTGGTGTAGTATGTTTAAATAACATATTAAAATTTTGTGAGCCCATTGTGTTTCTCAGCCAATAATGTGAAATTGCAATCAGGCTGTGAGAGGTAAGCAGTCAAAAAGTATTATTGAAATAAAACTTACTAATACACAGCAAACTACTACATCTAGGTAACACACTGACTAGAAATAAAGGAATTAAGGGATACGGTGAGAGCGCGGGTAAGTGGATCTGAGTCCACAAAAAGATCAGCCATGATCTTATTGAATGGCGGAGCAGGCTCGAGGGGCCGGACGGCCTACTCCTGCTCCTAGTTCTTATGATCTTATGTTCTTCTTATAATGCATTACATCCAGGATGACATTCAGGCTGGAGTGTATCACATCTTGGTTCACAAACTTTCATTTGAACTCACATCTCTTAATTATTAGTCCAAGCCTCACGATTCTTAGGCAGTTCCTCAGGACTGAGGATGATTTGTTTCCACTCTGGTTCAGTGAGTTCTACATGGCTAACGAGTCAATGTGCAAACCGCAGACTCTACCCTGTGTGGGGCAGGTGGTGTTTGAAGAGTTGGATTGGCGAGTTCCTTGGGGGGCTGTGCACTCCTTCCGCTGCCTGGACTTGGCTTCCATGTGCTCCCGTCGAAATCTCACAAGATGCTCGGCACCTTCCCGAATGCACTTTGAGCAATCGAGAGACAGGGACTCCCATTAGTTGGTATGTTGGATTTCTTCAGGGATGCCTTGAGAATGTCTCTAAAGCATTTCCTTGTCATCCTGAGAGTCTTTTGCCATGGCAAAGCTCAGAGTAGAGCAGTTACTTCAGGAGCTTGATGTCAGGCATGTGAGTGATGTGGCCTGCCCAGCAAAACTGGTTTTGGGTGATTAGCACCTCAATGCTGGGAATGACGGCTTGGGAGAGGATGCTGGCATTAGACCATTTATCCTGCCAATGAATGTGAAGGATTTTGCGGAGACTGCATGGGTGGTATTTCTCCCGGTGCCTGCTGTAGATTGTCCAAGTCTCTGAAGCATATAGGAGCGCAGGGATCACTGCTCCCCGGTGCAGCATGACCTTAGTCCCGGGTTTGAGGTCCTGGTCCTCGAATACTCTCTTCCTCAGTTAGACAAAGGCAGAGCTGGCACTTTGAAGCCAGTGGTGGATTTTGTCATTTATGTCTGCCTTCATTGAGAGGAGATTCTCGAGATATGGAAAATGGTGCACGCTTTCCAGGGTCTCACCGTGGATCCTGATTGATGGAGGATGATGTTGTGCTGTATGAGTGGGTTGCAAGAGGACCTTAGTTTCCTGGATGTTTAAAGTAAGGCCCATCCTCTTGTATACTTTGGTGAAGGAGTCAATGATGACTTGGAGCTCAGTCTCTGAGTGAGCACATACACAAGCATTATGCACGTACTGAAGCTCAATGACTAAAGCTGCAGTGACCTTTGTTTTGCAGTGGAGGTGACAGGGATTGAATAATTTCCCATTCGTCCTGTGGATTATCTCCATTCCTTGCTGGAGGTGGGGGGCAAAATTGGAGCAAGGAAGATGGAAAAGAGATTGTTACAATAACCCAGCCTTGTTTGATGACCATCTTCACTGAGCTAGGGTCTGTGGCGGTCCCATTGGCAAGGATTACAGCTTGCATGTCGGTGAAGGATGGTGACAAATTTCTGAGGCAGCCAAACTTGAGGAAGACTCTCCATAAATCCTCATGATTGGCGGAGTCAAAGGCTGCTGTGAGGTCAAAAAAGGCCATGTACAGAGGCTGGTGCTGCTCCCTACATTTTTTTTGGATTTGTCGCTCAGCGAAGATCATATCTGTAGTGCCTTTCAGTGGGCGGATTCCACATGGTGGCTGGGATTTTACGCTTGCAACGGGGGTCTCCACATCCAGAAAAAGCAACACCGAGAACACCGCGTTGCCTCCTCTCTGGAATGCCTGCCGAATCTAGTGCCAATCAGGCATTTAAGTGGACAGCGGTAGGTCTTGCACAGGATCAAGGACCCCATAGCCGGAAGTCCTGCCCTTGAAGAGCTGCTGGCCAATCAGAAGCCGGCAGTTCTTCCATTCAGCGGCGTCACTGCGGAGGCAGTGGCTGCTGCCTGAGGAGCACCTACTGGAGGCCTAAGAGTGGTGCTGGACCCAGGTCACAGGTAGGTCAGGGCTGGTGGATCTCGTGGGATGGGGATCATGGAAGAGGGGGTTGTATGGGGGTTGCTAGTGAGAGAAGTGGGGTGGGTTTCAGCGGGCACCCCCTTCCTGATGCCAGGTCCCTTGTTCAAGCACTGTTGCTTTTAATGAGGGACACCACCCCCCACCCCCCCCCCCCACCCCCCCCGGAGCCAGGAAACAGCCTGTATGTTCTTCATGCCATGCTTCCCGTACAGCGACAGGACCGCCCGCCACACTGTTAATTACAGCAGTGGCGAGAGAAGGCCCTTAATTGGGGATTAATTGCCCAGTTAAGGGCCTCAATTGGCGGCGGGGCGGGAAGGCCGTTCATAGACCTTCCTGCCTTGGACTAAATTTTAATGGAGGCGAGATGATGGCAGGAACCACACCCCCCACCACCATCCCACTCGATTTTATGCTCTCTCCGCACCTAAACCCACTGCGGGGAAAGCAAAAACACTTCCTCCATAACTCTGGGAGGAGTTGTTTGACCACTGGAAGAAGGCAGTTGAGGAGAATCATTGCGATGATCTTCCTTGTGGCAGACAGCAGGGAGATTCTGCTGTAATTACTGCAATCTGATTTGTCTTCTTTCTTCAAAATGGTCACAATCAGAGAGGCCATGTGATCCCCTGGCATGTACTGCTCTTCCCAGATAAAGGATATGAGATGATGCAATCGCAATAGGAGTGTATCACTGCCACATTTCAGGATTTTGAATTTCTCAGGATTACTAGTCCAGTAACATAACTACCACACGACTGTACCCTCATAGTGGAATTGAGACTGATGAAGACTGTGGGCGTTGTGAGGGGGGAGGAAGCGGTAGGGTGAAGAGAGAAGCTGTACAGTGCAGAGAAGATGGGGCTAGGAACAGTGGCCATAGGGGAAAGCAGGAGGCAGGGGTGGTTGAGACATGGCTTCAATTATAAAAGCAAATGAGGTTCATCTGGAATCAGAGGCAAGTACGGATGCTTTGGGGAAGGAAGTTTGCTTTTACTGGTGGTATAAGAAGCTTGGAGTTATCATGAAATAAAAACAGATGAAACTGGAAACCTACATCAAGCCCATCAGCACCTGAAAGGAGCAAAGAGAAGGTTAGGTTTTAACCGTAGACCCTTGGCTGGAACTCTGCATTTGAAACATTTTCTATTTTCAGGTACTGACTGACATGCAGTTCCTGTTTTTATTCTGGATTTCCAGCATTTGCAGTTTTTTTCCTCTCTCTAGGTTATCCTTACCTATCTGAAGTACAGGATGAATGAACCAGATAACAATGCTCATTTACTTCAGTAAGGCAGTAATCTTTCACATTGCAAAATGACTTCTAAGCATTATGAAGATGGACTTTTTATTCGTTCATGGGATGTGGGTGTCGCTGGCTAGACCAGCATTTACCGCCCATCCCTAATTGCCCTTGAGAAAGCGGTGGTGCGACATCAAGAATAAGATGGTCCTGGTGATTTTCTGGGGTGGGGAGAATAATGTCATAAATTGTGAGATTGGTTTTCTTTTTAAATGTGTATATAAAAGTAGAGAGCTCTTTCCAAACATGGGTTTAAAAAAAGCTCCATGTTTATTCTTTACTTCAATCGAGATTGGGTAGCTTTTTTGAATTTGCTAATTATTATAAACAGCAGCAATTCCTGTCTTTCAAAAGAATCTATTCTGGTCCACTATGGATTGTACAAAGGATTGTGGTTATTGGAGGTCAATGATCTCAGCTCAGGACATCACTGGAGGAGTTCCTCAGGGGAATGTCCTAGGCCCAGTTATCTTCAGCTGCTTCATCAATGACCTTCCCTCCATCATGGGGAACGTTACTTAAAGGGTTGACAGTGGATAGGCAATGGTTAGCATTTAAAGAGCGCAAGGATGAATTACAATAATTCTTCATTCCTGTCTGGCGTAAAAATAAAACAGGAAGAGTGGCCCAACCGTGGCTTACAAAAGAAATTAGGGATAGTATTAAATCCAAGGAGGAGAAATATAAAATGGCCAGAACAAACAGCAAACCTGAGGATTGGGAACAGTTTAGAATTCAGCAAAGGAGGACAAAGGGATTGATTAAGAAGGGGAAAATAGAGTATGAGAATAAGCTTGCAGAGAACATAAAAACTGACTGTAAAAGCTTCTATAGATATGTGAAGAGAAAACGATTAGTGAGGACAAATGTGGGTCCCTTACAGTCAGAAACGAGGGAATTTATAATGGGGAGCAAGGAAATGGCAGACCAATTAAATACATACTTTGGTTCTGTCTTCACAAAGGAGGACACAAATTACCTCCCAAAAATGTTGGGGAACATAGGGTCTAGTGAGAAGGAGGAACTGTATGAAATCAGTATTAATAGGGAAATGGTGTTCGGGAAATTGATGGGATTGAAGGCCGATAAATCCCCAGGGCCTGATAATCTACATTCCGGAGCACTTAAGGAAGTGGCCCCAGAAATAGTAGATGCATTGCTGATCATTTTTCAAAATTCTATAGACTCTGGAACAGTTCCAATGGATTGGAGGGTAGCTAATGTAACCCCACTATTTAAAAAAGGAGATAGAGAGAAAACAGGGAATTATAGACAGGTTAGCCTGACATCAGTAGTGAGGAAAATGCTAGAGTCCATTATAAAAGATGTAATAGCAGAGCACTTGGAAAACAATGACAGGATCGGACAAAGCTAACATGGATTTAGGAAAGGGAAATCATGCTTGACAAATCTACTGGAATTTTTTGAGGACATAACTAGTAGAATAGGTAAGGGAGAACCAGTGGATGTGGTGTATTTGGACTTTCAGAAGGCTTTCAAGAAGGTCCCACATAAGAGATTAGCATGCAAAATTAAAGCACATGGGACTGGGGTAAGGTACTGACATGGATAGAGAACTGGTTGGCAGACAGGAAACAAAGAGTAGGAATAAATGGGTCTTTTTCCAAGTGGCAGGCAGTGACTAGTGGGGTACCACAGGGATCAGTGCTAGGACCCCAGCTATTCACAATATATATTAATGATATAGATAAGGGAATTAAATGTAATATATCCAAGTTTTCAGGTGACACAAAACTGGGTGGGAGTGTGATCTGTGAGGAGGATGCAGAGAAGCTCCAGTGTGATTTGGACAGGTTGAGTGGGCATATACATGGCAGATTCAGTATAATGTGGATAAATGTGAAGTTATCCACTTTGGTGGCAAAAACAGAAAGGCAGATTATTATCTGAATGGCGATAGATTGGGAAAAGGGGAGGTGCAGCGAGACCTGGGTGTCCTTGTGCACCAGTCGCTGAAAGTAAGCATGCAGGTGCAGCAGGCAGTTAAGAAGGCAAATGGCATGTTGGTCTTCATAGCGAGAGGATTTCAGTACAGGAGAAAGGATGTCTTGCTGCAATTATACAAGGCCTTGGTGAGACCACATCTGGAGTATTGTGCACAGTTTTGGTCTCCTTATCTGAGGAACGATGTTCTTGCTATGGAGGGAGTGCAGCGAAGGTTCACCAGACTGATCCCTGGGATGGCAGACTGACGTATGAAGAGAGATTGGGTTGATTAGGCTTGTATTCACGAGAGTTTAGAAGAATGAGATGGGATCTCACAGAAACCTACAAAATTCTAACAGGACTGGACAGACTAGATGCAGGAAGGATGTTCCTGATGGCGGCGGAGTCCAGGACCAGGGGTCACAGTCTAAGGATAAGGGGTAAGTCATTTAGGACTGAGATGAGGAGAGATTTCTTCACCCAGAGAGTAGTGAACCTGTGGAATTCTCTACCACGGAAAGCAGTTGAGGCCAAATCATTAAATATATTTAAGAGAGAGTTAGATCTTGTTCTTAGGGCTAAGGGGATCAAGGGATGAGGGGAGAAAGCGGGAACAGGGTACTGAGTTTGGATGATCAGCCATGATCGTATTGAATGGCGGAGCAGGCTTGAAGGGCCGAATGGCCTACTCCTGCTCCTATTTTTCTATATTTCTACAAGGTCAAAAGGGCAGATGTTTGCCAATGATTGCATGGTGTTTAGTTCCATTCGCAACTCCTCAATGAAGCAGTCCATGTCCGCATTCAACGAGACCTGGACAACATTCAGGCTTGGGCCGATAAGTGGCAAGTAACATTAAAGCTGTACAAGTACCAGGTAATGGCCATTTCTAACATGAGAGAATCTAACCATCTCCCCTTGACATTCAATGGCATTACCATCGCCGAGACTCCCGCTATCCTGGGGGAGCAAAGTGACTCCCCAAAACTTCTCCATCACCTACGATGCACCAGTTGGGAGTGCGATGGAATGTGCTCCACCTGCCTGTGTGGGTGAACCAGCAAGAACACTCAAGAAGCTCAATCCATCTGGGAGAAAACAGTCTAGTTGATCTCCCCCCTCCCTCCCCACCATCCACTACCCTAAACATCCAATCCCTCCACCATCAGTGTGCACTATCTACATGATGCACTGCAGCAATTTCCCAAGCTTCTTTGGTGGAACCTCCCAATCACGCAGCCTCCACATCCTACAAGGACAAGGGCAAAGGGTGCAAGGGAACACCATCACTTCCAACAACCACCCCAAGTCACACACTATCCTAATTTGGACATATATCGCTGTACCTTTATCATCGCTGGGTCAAAAACCTGGAGCACCCTACCTAACAGCACTGTGGGAGCACCATCAGCACACAGACTTCACTGTGTCATGTCCAGTAAAGACATATTCTGCTTTTAAGACACAAATTTTATTCAAGGTGGCCTCTTTAAAATTGACTTTACCTTTTAAAAAAAGGTAGACAATGCTGCAAAAGATGGCCACCGAAGGTCAGACGACCTGGCCTGTGTATTCGAACACTGCCTCACTGTCTGTTAAGGACAAAAGGATGCATTCCAGGCTTAGAGGTGTCAATTACACCCATCCTGATGCCATGAAGAGACATTCTTGAATTGAATGGGTTTTTCTGAAACAAAGAATGTGTGAAGTAGCCACATCGTAACTGGATTATGCTCATCCAGACATTAATGGTGGCCATGGATTCCACATCCACGTCCATTGTGTGTCACACCAGGGGAGAAAAATCATGTAATAAAAGCAAAATACTGCTGATGCTGGAAATCTGAAATAAAAACAGAAAGTGCTGGAAATACTTAGCAGGTCTGGCAGCATCTGTAGAGAGAGAAACAGAGTTAACATTTCAGGTCAGTGACCTTTCATCAGAACATCAGAAAAACCATGTCTCAGGTACCAGAAATGCTAATGATGAATTGTGACCTTAAAAGGTAACTCTCTGGAGAGAGAGATCACAGCCACATTCCAGAAGGCTGTCGAACCAGGGGCTGTGAAGAGATACAGCCAAAACAAGGAAGGAGTCCTGCTGTCAATTCTACACTTCAACTTGGTGCAGCAGAGAACTGAAAGTAACCCACCATCTCCAATCTGAAATTTTAACTACCAGAAATCTACAATACCTCAACAAGTCAAGACTACAAACTACCCAGGCCTGCATCTTTAAAAAGAGACTGTTCTACTTAGAAGATTCAACAGGTTTACTGTAAACCATGAACACCTACCACACCTTGAAACCATACCTTTGCCGTCTATCTATCTTCTTTGAGAGTGCACGTGAGAGTGAATGCATGCGTGAGTAGTGTTGCAAACATTTTAGGGAATGAATATTGTTCAATAAATAGTTAATCTTATGTTTTAAACCTACAAGAAAACCTGTCACTGTATGTTTATTCGGCAAGTAAAACACTTAGGGGCTAATTCATCACTTTAAACAAAACAGGATTGTGGTCAGTTGGGAGGAGAACAGTGGGTACCACCCACACCCGTCACCACATGGCTGTAATAAATGGGTCAAGGCGGTGGCTCACCACCACCTTCTCAAGGGCAACTGGGATGGCGGTCTGGCCTGTGCCCCCACAACCCACAAATTAATTTTTAAAATTGCCCTAAAGTGCATTGTCACATCTCACAGAATCATCTCAAAGTAAGTCAGTTACAATACATGACTTTAATGCACAATGACTGTTGTTATGGAGGCAAGCTGCAGCTTTATTGCACAAATAAGATCCTATAAATACATAGAGCCACAAGATCTTTAACATCAACCTGAACTGCTTGTAACAGGCAGACAGGGCCACAGATGTAATTGAAGGCAGTCTGCCTTCAATAGTACATCGGATTGTCAGTTCCAGTTGCGAAATATTCCGACCTTCTGCCAGTCAGACCACACCTTCCCTGCTGACTTTAAGGTCTTTTTCCCCCCAATTTCAGAAGGTGCTGACCATATGTGTCGGGAGTTCGAACTTCAGGCGAAGAAAAGTCAAAGAGCACCCCAAATGTCAGATCTTATAAATGGAAAGGAAACTGCACATTACAATGATGTACAACTCAAATTACAAACTAATGGTTTCCAGTGAGTGTTGAAGACAGATCAATGGGATTGTCGGATGCAGTGGAAAGGTGTTTTTGGGGAATTGGGCAGTAGTTTCCTTCCTGATTTATGGCAGTGTGCTGGACTTCTCCAGGAGTCTGAACGTGGCTGTAGTGCACCCAGTGGACTTAATAATAATGTCAACTCCAATCATTATCCAGATCAAACTATATACTGTGCAACTGTTGCACAGGAAGTCAGGCATTTGGCAGCACAGAAGCAAGCTTGTGCCTGTGTAAGGGGAGGGATAGTAGATTCTGTTGGTCTCACTGTGTCTTCACTCTGGAACAGAATTGAAGAACAGCCTGCAAAAGGTCACAATTTGCATATGTGTAGGATCTCTCGCTAGCAAGCTAACAAATTTGATTTGAATAAATTGCACATATTTAGATATTAATGCTTACTGGCCTTTGTTGCATGAAGGGAGGGGCCAAAAGGTGCAATATTATTTAGATCAGGAACTGTGTAACATTCAAAACCTGTGATAATATGCAGCTCTTTTTAACCCATTTCTTTCACATTTTACCACATTTAACAGGCTATGGGAAATAAAACGTGGTCTCTTTCCATTACCTTCACAAAGGGCATTAAATGATCACATTATGAAACTTCTAGAAACTGGAAACGCACTATGGGTTCCCTATGGAACTTGCACCTTGTGCTTCTGACCAAGTTTTTGTTTTATTTTAATGTTTAATTCAGCAAAACCAGTGATAGCAATGACTTTGTTCACAGTAGTGGTCTTCAAACAACAGTTTCCTGAGGGTAAGTAGAGGAAGTGGGCTTCTTGACTTTGTGTGATAGTTTCAAACCTCGTGTGAAGGCCCATACTATGGTTTAGGCAAAAGATCAAGTGGTCAGTGGTCAGACCCCTTCTGCATTCTCCCTTTGCAAGATTATCACTCTCAAAAAAGCCATCAATAATACATAATTAACATGTTAACTAAGCTTGGCGTTTGGGGGGAGATGGAGTATGGGCGGTGGTGAGGCTGAGGCAGATGTCAAATTCATCTGGCCTACCCCAGGGTAGCAACAGTTCTTGGCAATCATATAAGCGGTTGGGATGGGGGAGGGGGAAGGACCGCATGACCGGGAGAAGGGGAGAGATTCCAGCTCCTCCTGGCCCACAAAGAAACAGAACAAAAAATGAACTTGCCCTTCTGGGTCTCTTCTGATCCCAGGTTCTCTTGTCCCTGTATTGAAATTGTAATCGGGCCCCAATGATGTTATCGGAACTCAATCAATAAAATTATAGGAGGTGATAGAGGCCTTTCTACTGGTGGCCCTCTCACTTGCTCAAAAGGATAGGTTAAAATTCCACCCCACAGGAAGGCAGTGGGAATGGTGGGGGTAGGTTGGTGTGGCCATTTTAATTGTCCACCTGTCCAGTGTTCACCAAGCGAGCCAGCTTAAATTTCACCCATATTTATACAAATGTATAAAGAGAATATATATTTCTGTTCATTTGTTTTGCAGACATATAAGAGGTGAGTCAGCGCAGGTCTCCTTCTCCTCCTCTATGACTCTGGCAGAAGAACTGTGCAAACCCTGAGATGGGAATAACTCCCTGTAGAAACTCAGCCCACACAGTGTCTTGGCTTGTACATGCTGCAAAACTTTTCTCGACCTTCATTATATAATGAAAGCTTCTGACAAGAGCAGTGCAACATTGGGTTACCGTGACATGTAGATGACCCTGCTTTTCAGTGCCATTCCAAAGAGGATGGGGGAAGAGGGTTTGCAGGATTGTTGTAAGAGTTGGCAAAGGAAAAACATAGGAAGCAATGCAATGAGTTCCCTCTTATCTCCTGCAGAGAGGTTGTCCCATCTCATCAACATAAAGGATTTGGGACAAGAATGTTGAAAAGAAGTTAGGATACTACAGTTCCAAGTAACAAGAGTATTCCTATCACTGGCCTTTAGGCAATCATCATTGCCCACTTTGAGGGATGCTAAAGGAAATGATATGGGGTAAATGATCTGCTTTCTAAAATCCACCAATTGTTTTTCCCTATTTATTATACTGTTCGAGGATTATTTCCATGCAACAATGCACACAGCCTTGCTGGACTTAATTTATCAACTCATGGCCCCCAGGGAATTGTCCAATACTGCACATTTAGCTTTCACTGTCTTTTCTTTCTCATGTGAGTGGGGGAATAAAGGAGTGCTCACTGTGACTGGGGGGCTGTGAGTTACAACAGCTGTTTATGATCAGGTTCTGGCCCCGTGAAAGAATATTCTCAACATCTGTTTATTCACTGAAGCAAGGAAGGCACACAGTCTGAAACACTGACTTGCGGGACGGGCTCACCATGGGAATCTCATTGATTTCTGGAGCTGCAACTGAGCGTTATTATCAGTTGCGTGCAGTTGAGGGGAGTGCCCTCGCTTGTGAGCATAACTGAAAAGTTGGACGTGGTGAGTTGTGAGCTACAGATGGCTGAAAAGTGCAATTCCACAACAGTGAGGTCCACCCTTGGTGTATTACTTCATCAAAATCAGAATCATCTTGTGGATTGACTCATTCAATTATGCTACCCTTTATCTTCCCAGCCTCAGATAATGTGATGTAAAACCAAAATGTAAAACCAAAAGAAAACCTGCAGTTTAAAAAAGTTATTTCTTGAAATTAACCACGAGAACACAGCGATTGCTACATTTTCAGTGGCTATGGGTACTGGACTAGTTACTCGCTTAATTTATCAATGTCCTCCAGCCATACTAGGCTGTTGAGGACACCTTTCAGATTTCAAAATTCAATTGTAATAGGACCGAGGGTGTACAGGTTTTGGTGGGAACTCAACATTCATAATCTTACATTTTAGCTAAGTTTCCAACTCCCAACACATAAGGGAATTGTGCATGCTGTGGCGCAGGGGCTTAGTACTCTCGCTTTTGTGTTCAATGCTTATAGGTTCAAACCCTACTCTAGATACTTAATCACAGCTAGTACTCCAATACAGTAGTAGCAATGGAACACTGTACTGCCATCTTCCAGATAAGATATTAAATCAAGTCTCTGTTTGCCCTCTTAGGTGCATTTCATAGCACTTTTCATAGAAGAGCAGTGGAGTTATCCAGGCCAACAAATTACAGCTTGCAATTCCTTGATAATACTGCATATTGGCTCTAACAGAATGGTGTCTTTATTTACTTATTCTTCCCATTTTCCTCAAACCAATTCTTACTTTGTGCTCTGGGATCTACTCACCAGTGAGCGGGCAACCAACCCCCACCTTCTGCTCTGTTAATTTACAGACGGCTCTTGTGTGTAGAGGTGCAACATGAGTTAACACGGCGCAGTGGCTAGCACCACAGCCTCACAGCTCCAGCAACCCGGGCTCGGGTCTGGGTACTGCCTGTGTGGAGTTTGCAAGCTCTCCCTGTGAGTGTGTGGGTTTCCTCTGGGTGCTCCTCCCACATGCCAAAGACTTGTGGGTTGATAGGTAAATTGGCCATTGTAAAATAAAATTGCCCCGAGTGTAGGTAGGTGGTAGGAGAATTGAGGGAAGGTGGGGATGTGAGAGGGAAAAATGGGATTAATACAGGATTAGTATAAATGGGTGGTTGATGGTTGGCACAGACTCAGTGGGCCGAAGGGCCTGTTTCAGTGTTGTATCACTCTATAACTCAGTCTTTGCTTTTCTTTCCACAAAAGGAAAAAGCTGGCTGTTGACAGTTGCTTGGTGAAGGAGAAGAAGGGGGAAGGGAGAAAAGAGACTTCAATCAGAATATTCCAGCTGGATTTTCTTGGAGCCTCTGTTTCAAAATGCCTTATTTGTCCGTGCATTTGTTGGTTTTAAAATGCTTATCCCTTCTCTGTCACCCTCTCACACATCACAAAGATGTTGAGTGTCTCTCTGAGCCTGTCATAGAGAGAGTCCTCTCTAACTATCTTTCTGCATTGTCACTCAGCAGTCTCCAAAGGGAACATCCCACGTTCTTGTGAAGAACCAGGCAGGCACATGGGACACCCCGTGGATTTTAACACTTCAACCACTTAGTAGCTTTCCCAACTCAGGAATATTTAACTTTGTGATCACAGCTAATCTGAATAGAACGAATAAAAGAGTTGATGCAGAACATCAGAAGAAACTGATTTTTAAAAAAATGAATAGAACCACAAAGCTTTACTTAAACACAGAATCTTCTGACTCACAGGTAAGATTGCTACCTGCTGAGCTAAAGCAGACAGCAACAACAACTGCATTTATATAGAATTGTGAACTTACTAAAACATCTTAAGGTGCTTCATAGGAATATAATCAGACAAAGTTTGACACTGAGCCACATAAAGGGATATAGGTGACCAAAAACTTGGTAAAAGAGGTAGGATTAAAGGAGCATCTTAAAGGAGGAGAGGGGTGTAGAGAGCTGGAGAGGTTTAATCAGAGGCAATTCCAGAGCTTAAGGCTTAAGCAGTTGAAGGCACAGTCACAGATGATGGAAAATGAAAACTGGGGATGCGCAAGAGGCCAGAACTGGCCGAGCACAGACATCTCAGAGGGTTTTAGGGCTGCAAGAGGTTAGAGAGATAGGGAGGGGAGAAGACAAGGAGAGATTTGAAAACAAGGATGAGAATTTTAAAATGACCACGTCCACATCAGCCTAGACAATTAGTTTCTCAGGATATTGGGCCATGGCGTCACCACCAGAACCTGTTCTCAACCACATCCAAATATGTGCTGCAGTCTCTGGATTGTATAGAGTAGCAAGAACTCTAACTTCCCTCCCTCACCAACCCAGAGTTGTAAAGGCAATTGCAGCCATCCCAGCTAAGATCAGTTTTTTTTTAAATTCTTTCATGGGATGTGGCTGTCACTGGCAAGAACAGCATTTGTTGCCCATCCCTAATTTCACTTGACAACTGAGTGGCTTGCTCAGCCATTTCAGAGGGCAGTTAAGAGTCAACCACATTGCTGTGCGTCTGGAGTCACATGTCGGCCAGACCAGGTAAGGACAGCAGATTTCCTTCCCTAAAGGACATTAGTGAACCAGATAGGTTTTTATGACAATCAATGATAGTTTCATGACACTAATATTAAGGCTAGCTTTCAAGTCCAGATTTTTTAAAATTAATTTTAAATTCCACCAGCTGCCGTAGTGGAATTTAAACCTGTGCCCCTAAGACCTTGGGCTGAACCTGTGGATTACCAATCCAGTGACATTACCACAATGCCACTGTCTTCCCCTAGCTTGCTATAGAGCCATTTTTTAATTTGGTCGTGGGATGTGGGTATCACTTGCGAGGCCAGTATTTGTTGCCCATCCCAAATTTCCCTTGAGAAGACTGTGGTGAGCCACCTTCTTGAACTGCTGCAGTCTGTTTCGTAGCAGCTTGGTACAACTAAGTGGCTTGCGAGGCCATTTCAGAGGGCAGTTAAAAGTCAACCACATTGCTAAGGATATGGAGTTACATGTAGACCAGACCAGATGAGGATGGTAAATTTCCTTCCCTAAAGGGCATTAGTGAACCAGATGGGTTTTTACAAAAAAAAAATGAAACTAGCTTTTAATTTTACATTTTTTTTAATTAACCAGATTGATTAACTAATTGAATCTAAATGCCTCCAGGTGCTATGGTGAAATGTGAACCCCTGTCCCCAGGGCATTAATCTGGGCTTCTAGTTCCATGACATTACCACTATGCCACCATCTCCTGTACAGGGAAGCACCTCCTGGTCTGTAGAGCACTATGCCACAATGAGCAGACATGGATATTTGACTTGGGTAAACTGCAAACCAACTAAAACATTTTGTCATATAAAGGGCCACCAAGGCTTGATCCTCAAGGGTAAGGAAAGATGTTGATCGCTTTCAAAAACAGAAGCACCACCGATTATTAACTATTCTCCCATCAATATGCTCTTCAGTCAAACTATTTCAAAACCCACTTCCTTCCTAATTCACATGTTTGTATCCCAGTGCATAATTTTCAATAAATCTACTTAGTGGACTGCATCTTCCGACTCTCAGTTAGTCTATTTCACTCACTGAGTTTTATTGAATTACTAATCAATTAACACATATGACTTTTGCATTTGTTAAAGTTTGAGTATTAATTAATAGTTGAAGATATTACTAATGTTGTGATTGTACTTCTTGTTCAAGACTTTTTTAAGAGTTACTGTTGAATCTGATTCCACCATCCTTTCCGGCAATGATTCCAGATCATAACAACTCACTACGTAAAAAATGTGTCCCTCATTCCCATCCTGGATGTTTCGCCAATTATCTTAAATCTGTGTCCTCTGGTTCCCGACCATCCCAACAGTGGAAACAGTTTCTCCCTAGTTATGCTATCAAAACCCCTCAGAATTTTGAATACCTCTATTAAAACTCCCCTTAACCTTCTCTGCTCTAAGGAGAACGCTCCGAGTTTCTCCAGTCTCTCTACATAACTGAAGTGCCTCAACCACCATTCTAGTAAATCTCCTCGATACTCTCTCAGACTCTTTTACCTTAGTGATATCCGGCAGTTTTATCCTTTGACCTTCACCAACGTTTTGCAATAAAAAGTAGGAGGGGCAATAATATCCTGTCCATTCAACACATTGCCACCCTGGTTCTGTCCTGAGTTAAAGCATTTCATTAAGAATTTTATGTAAATCTCATCCTCACTCAGGGGTCAGAAGCCCTGGTCAACCCATATCTCCAAAATTTGTAAAGGGTGGCAGAGCCTGGGGACAACAGAGAGTAACTGGCAGTCCCAGAACTAAGGAGTTCACAGAGGTGGCTGCAGTTTTTATGGATTCCTGTCCAGCAAGGGGCTCAGTGTTAAATGAATGAAGGTTTATTCCACCCCTGTCAGCATCTAGCATGGAAGAAAGAAAGAACATGCATTTATACAGACCCTATCATAACCTCAGGGCATCCCAAAGGACTTCACAAGAATACAGTACTTACTCACTGTTGTAATGTCGGAAACACAGCAGCCAATTTGCATGCAGCAAGGCCCCACAAACAGCAATGAGATAAATGACTAGATCATCTGTTTCAGTGAAGTTGGTTGAGGGATAAATATTAGCTAGGACACCAGGGAGAATTTCCATACTCTTCTTCAAATTTGTGTTTGGGAGCTTTTACAATTATCTGAGAGGCAGACAGAGCCCTCAGTTCAATGAGCATAGAGAGATACAGCACTGAAACAGGCCCTTCGGCCCACCGAGTCTGTGCCGACCATCAGCTGCCCATTTATACTAAACCTACATTAATCCCATATTTCCTACCACATCCCCAACTTCCCTCAATTCTCTTACCTACACTAGGGGCAACTTACCTATCAACCTGCAAGTCTTTGGCTGTGGGAGGAAACCAGAGCACCCAGTGGAAACCCATGCAGTCACAGGGAGAACTTGCAAACTCCGCACAGGCAGGACCCAGAACTGCACCCAGGTCACTGGAGCTGTGAGGCTGCGGTGCTAACCACTGCACCACTGTGCAGCTCTCCCTCAGTACTGGAGTATCAGCCTAGATCTTGTGCTCAAATCTTTGGAGTGGGCCTGAATCTGTGATTTTCTGACTCAGAGTTAGTAGTGCTGCCACTGACTCATGGCTGACACAGGTTAGATATGGAATTTCTAGGTAAGGAGTAAAGTTCTCTGAAACCTGTCCCACAATATGCTAAGGATCACCTTCCTACTGCACCAGCACATTTAGCTACAGTTAGAAGCTCTGAGTTAAACTGACGACTTAGTTGCAATTAATGCCAGATTGTAGGCTGTATTCATAGAATGGTTATAGCACAGAAGGAGGCTATTCGGCCCATCATGTCCATGCCAGCTCTCTGCAAGAACAAATCAGCTAGTCCCACTCCCCCACTCGTTCCCCATAGGCCTGCAATGTTTTTCTCTGCAGCTGCTTATCCAATTCCCTTTTGAAAGCCCCGATCAAATCTATCTCTGTCACCCTCTCAGGGAGTGCATTCCAGATCCTAACCACTCGCTACAAAAAACGTTTTTCCTCATGTCACTATTGGTTCTTTTGCCAATCACCTTAAATTGGTGTCCTCTGATTCTTGACTGTTCCATCAACGGGAACAGTTTCTCTCTATCTACTCTGTCTGGACCCCTCTGATTTTGACCACCTCTATCAAATCTTCTCGCAACCTTCTCTTCTCTAAGGTGAACAACCCCAGCTTCTACAATCAATCCACATAACTGAAGTCTCTCATCTCTGGATTCATTCTGGTAAATCTTTTCTGCGCCCTTAATAAAGCTTTCACATCCTTCCGAAAGTGCGGTGCCCAGAATTGGACGCAATACTGCAGTTAAGGTCAAACCAGTTTTTTTTATAAAGCTTCATGATAACTTCCTTGTTTTTTCTATGCCTCTATTTAAAAGTCCAGGATCCCTGATGCCTTTTTAACCAATTTGTTAACCTGCCCTGCCACCTTCAACGATTTATCCACATATACCTACAGGTCTCTGTAGAACGGTGCCCTTTATTTTATATTTGTCCAGGACTCATGTCTACTGTTGACAGAGAAAAAGAGAGATAGAGAGTGTGAAAGAGAGAAAGAGAAAGTGAGAAAGTGAAAGGTAAGGAGAGAGATATAACTATTAGTAAATCAGTCCGGAGCTGGACTTGTGGACAGGTCTCAGAGGCTCAAACCCATTCCACCCAGTTCATAACAGTGTGCCAAAAGGCTTAATGTGCCAAACTGCTTTCTACAGGTGTAATTCTATAGATAGCCCTCAGGTTAAGCATTCTGGAGCCCTGAAGTATCCTTTTCCTTGCCAGGCTAAAACATGTGAAGCACCATTAAAAAAGCTAACACAATTCAGACAAATGGATATTACAGACACTTAAGATCTGCAAAGACATCACTCCCACCTCTCTCCTTGATGTCTTTATCTGTGTGGGTGTCTTTCTTTTTAAAATACTGCTCTGTATTTTGCTAGCAAAACAATGCAGAGCCTAATGGCATTTCAAGCAGAAATTGTAGGTTGTCATTTGTTCCCCCAACACTGCTGTACCCCTCCTTCAGGCTCTTTCACAAGGCTCTCTGCATTTAGGGATGAGGTAGGTGGTTTTAATATCAAATAACAACAATAAATAGGTGGTGGTGGGGGGGGGTGGGGGGTGCTAAATCAGTGGATTTCTGAGCTGCCGTCTCGGCAATATTCAGTTGGATTCATGTAATCTTTGATTATTAGTTATGTGGGTGTGAGAGGAATGTGCCAGGCTTGCAGAGAAAGATAAATAGTCTTCCCTGAACAGAAGGTTGCATGAAGTAATCATTTCAACAGCTCATATGAGACCTTCTTTATAAATATTATGGTTCAGCCTCAAGAAAGAGGGAACAGTGTGGCACGTGCGGGAAGACTGGGGAGTGACGCCCTGCTCATGGTATCTTAAATATTGATCAAACCCTGTGCCTTTCCAAAACAAGATACAATTGAACCCCAAAGCCCCTGTGCAAACAGCTGCTCAGGCTGCCATTAACAAAATAAGATTGCTCCACCCAAAGGATTCAACACTGTGCAATCATTTCAATGACCTCAATGTACCAGGGCGTGCTCTTACATAACAACAACTTGCATTTATATAACATTTTTAACATAGTAAAATGTCCTAAGGTGTTAATTGTATATTAATTGTGTTTAATTGTATGCAGGTGGTGGGTATTAATTGAGCATTCACTTGAACCCTTACAAATAGATACAGAGATACAGACTAAAACTGTGGTGGTTCGGGTGAGGAGGTGTATGCTGGTAATGTGAAATTCTGTAAATATATCTAAAAGTGTGTAAAGATTGGCTCCAGTTCTATCCTTCGCCAACTGGCTTTCTAAAATAAAAAACAAGGTGCTTCATAGGAGAGTTAATTAGACAAAAATTGATACCGAGTCACTTTAGGACAAGTGACCAAAAGTTTGTATGTTTAAACAACATATTAAAGAGTCTGAGAGGCGGAGAGGTTTAGAGAGGAAATTCCAGAGCCTAGGGCCTAAATGGCTGAAGGCATAGTCGCCGATGTTGGGGCAAAGGAAGAGGGGGATGCACAAGAGCCCTGACTTGGAGAAACGTAGGTATCGCGGAGGGTTGTAGGGCTGGAGGAGGTTACGGAGATAGGGAGGGGAAAGACCATGGAGGAATTAGAACACAATTATGGGAATTTTAAAATTGAAGTGTTGATGGACCAGGAGGCAAGGTGGGTCAGCGAGCGCATGGACGATAGGTGAACTCACCTTGGTGCGAGTTAGGAAACAGGAAGCTGAATGTTATACATAACCTCATGAGCTAACCCAATGTACAAACTAATATAAAATGTTGAGGGGAAAATATGTGGCATTTTGTAGCAAACTGCCAGATAAACACACAAAATTGTGTTTGTCTGTGTTGTTAAATACTGTTGCCACTGGGCAGTACAAAACAGCAAAATCAATCATTGCTCTGTGCTGCATCAGGCAATCTCACCTGAGACAACAGCAAGGCCCTACCACTGAGCACCATGTTCCTGTGCCAGCGAGAGGGAATCTCAGCCACAGGCTCCCATTGCTGGTCAATGTCTAGTGACTGTGGTTTGTTTGTGATGCTCCTCTCTGCCAATATGGAACCATCTGGCCTCTGACCTAAGTGAGGGCAGCCAGCACCCATAGAACTGTATCCCAGCAAGGGATGGTGTCTTCAGAGCATCTGGGGACAAAAGCTTGGTGATGGAGACAGAAAAAGAATCACTGTGCCTCGGTGTGGCATGGCATACATTACCTTGAGTTTGATCTGCTAATTTCTGCAAATCTTAGAAGCCAAAAATTGGGGAAACATTGTTCAGATCTAGATTTAGCAGTAACAGGATGTACAAAGACTTGGTCTGAATGATTGATCTGATATGCTGTCTCTGGATCAGAGCCTGCAATGAGAAAAGGCCAGTATGGTCATTTTACTGACTGTTTCCATAGGCCATGTACAACTTATCTTCTCATGAATTCTCCCTCATCCATTTAACCTCTGCAGTGAGACTTCTGTATAAATACTCTCTGATCCCCAAAGGTCATCTCCAGGATATTCATCTATCCTCATATCTCCACTATTCAACCCTGCCCCTGCTGTCCTATGCTGATGGTCTGTCCCCTTGTCCTCCTATAGCTCCACAATACAGAACCCTATGCATGTCAATCAATACCATCCCAGATACTTACCCAACTTCTTAAGCTGTCTCGGCCCCAGCTTTCTTTCCTGGCGGGGATGAAGGGGGTGGGGGGTAGGGGTGGAAGAGAAGGTTTCTGCCTTGTTACTGTTAAGCATGTGTCCTCTTGTTCTTTGCCTGCTTACATCTACAGCAGATGTGAGCACAGGGACATTTGTCTGAACTCAGATATATATCAATAAGTTAAATCTGAAACCACGGGCTGAATTTTGTTGGAGGTTGAAAAGTCTCACTGCCAGGACCAAAAGTGGGAGCCGACCCCGCGCCAGTGGGCAGCGGGTCCTGTGGACGGCATTTTGCTGGCAGTGGGCAATTAACAGGAGACTGCCGGGAGCACACTTCAATTGAGGATGGCGGCCTGCCTCCCAGAGTTGCTGGCTCAATCAGAGGGCCAGCAGCTCGGCAACGCTATCGTTACAGGGGTACGGTCATATTACAGCGGTGCTGCTCTAACCGCGAGGGCTGCCATTGCCGCCAAGGGCCCCTCCGTGGGCTATTGAATGGCCAGTAAGGAAGGCCCACCCTGGGAACCCACTGGGAGGCTGACAGGGTTTACCCGGTGGTCTCCCCATGTGGAGGCAGGCCCTCCCGACACAGGCAAAATGTTGGCAGGGGCAGGAAGTGGCTCTGAAATTGGGCACTTAATTGGCTCCACCACTAATGTCCCCACTGCTGGTGTTATGCTATGCCTGTGGGAAGACGTTGCACACCCCTCCTGATGTCTTCCCCCACCATATTACCAGCTCTCCCGCCTCCCAGCCTATCACCATATGGCTGGCAAGATTCAGCCCCACAATTAAAAAAAATGGACCAAATCCAATCTCTCCATGTACTTTTGAGAGGGAAACAAAATCCCCACAGACTATCCTACACTTGTAGAGAGGTGATACCAGCCTCTGTTGCACCACACATGGCACACTGGCACGGTTACTAGGATACAGGTTTTCGCTATGTCTCGCAGGTTACTACCTTGTATCCTGACTCACAACAAGTGTCACTGACCCATCACTCGTGTGGTCACTGACCTACATTGGCTCCTGGTCCAACAATGCCTCGATTTTGAAACTCTCATGCTAGTTTTAAATCCCTCAATGGCCTCACCAACCACCACCCATCTCTGTAAACTCCCTCAGACCTCCAACCCTCCAAGATCTCTGTGTTCCTCCAATTCTGGCCTCTTGTGTATGTCCGAATTTCATCACTTCACCACTGACGGCTGTACCTTCAACTGCTGAGGACCTGACCTCTGGAATTCCCTCCCTGAACCTCTTCACCTCTCTACCACTCTTTCTCCCTTTAAGACACTCCTTAAAACCTCACTCTTTGACCAAGCTTTTGGTCATCTGCTCCATTATCTCCTTATGTAGCTCAGTGTCAAATTTTGTTTGATAATGCTCCTGCGATGTGCTTTAGTATGTTTTACACATACAGGCACCATATAAATGCACAGTTGTTGTTATTGTTGTTCACAATGTAGTGTTATTTGCCTGCTGGTTCCGGAGAGTTTCAGCTCACTTTAGACAGCTCTGGATCTTGCCGGCGATAAAATTAATGGGGCCGAGCCAACGTTTAGTGCAGAACATTCTCCATGTTCTCTGCAATTATTCCTGACAGTATCTTTTCAGCCAGTTCAGACCTGGTTTGACTCAACACTGTGGGTCCACTTGAAGTTCACTTGAAGAGCGTGTATCACTGGAGTATGGCATCTGTCTGGCACCAGCGTCTCAGTTAAATGTCAGTGCAGCTCAAGCAGTCAAAATGACATAATATGATTTATACAAATGACAATGTGAACTATTTTCTTGATAGCAGCCTTTCTTTAAATTAATGTTATGGTAAAGTGGTGGGTGGGAGGGGTGGGGGTGGTTTTTTTGGCCCCGTTTCAGTTCCTTTCTTTCCTGTAGATGGGATGAGGTCCACTATCTTGTCAAAACAAACGTTCTTCCCAGGCAACTATGGATGTCAGCAGTGCTGAGCTGTTCAGCCACAGAAGGCATCACAGCCGCAATGAATTCAGGAACATAGGAAGAGGAGGAGGCCATTCAACTCCTCTAGACTGTTCTGCCATTCAAATAGATCATGACTCATCTGTATCTTAATTCCATTCACCCAGCTTAATTCCATATCCCTTAATACCCTTGCCTAACAAAAAATGATTAATCTCAGTTTTGACATTTTCAATTGAACCCCAGCCTCAACAGCATTTTAGGGGGAGAGGATTCCAGATTTCCAATCCCCTTCACGTGAAGAAATGCATTCTGCCATTACTCCTTAACGTCTTAGCTCTAATGTTAAGGCAATGTCCCCTTGTTCCAGCCTCCCCACCAGCCGAAATAGTTCCTATCTACCCTATCAACTCCTTTAGTTATCTTAAACATGTCAATTAGATCACCCGCCAATCTTCTATACTCACAGGAATACAAGCAACTTGACTTCATAATTTAACCCTCGAAGGTATGATTCTGGTGAATCTGTGCTGCACCTCTTCCAAGGTGCAATGCCGAGAACTGAATGCAGTCCTCAAGGTATGGTGACCCAAGTCTAAAATGGTATACCCTCCAGCAAGAGTCACGGAGCGTGAATCAACAGGGACAGAATCCTGCCTGTCTCCTCTCTCCCTTGCCCAAGAACACTGCAGCTGACTGTGCATACTGGCTGTGATCAGCTACTCAGCGCACACCACACTGATCAATCGATGAATCTGCCTGCTCTACATAGTTCAGTTCAGTACCAGACAATGTGCATGCTCAGTGACCCTCTTCACATCTCTCTATAGATGCTGCAGTAGTTTCCTTCCTTCTCTTGGTATGCAAAGAACAGTCAAGTTTATTTCTTTTATTCATTCATGGGATGTGTGCATCACTGGTTAGGCCAACATTTATTGCCCATCCCTAGTTTCCCTTGAGAAGGTGGTGGTGAGCTGCCTTCTTGAACCATTGCAGTCCATGAATTGTAAACCACAGTTAGGAAGGGAGTTCCAGGATTTTGACCCAGCAACAGTGAAGGAACAGTAATATAGTTCCAAGTCAGGATAGTGTGTGATTTGGAGGGGAACTTGCAGGTGGTGGTGTTTCCATTTGTCTGCTGCCATTGTTTCTCTAGGTGGTAGTGGTCGCCGGTTTGGAAGGTGCTGCTGAAGGAGCCTTGGTGAATATTTCTGCAGTGCATCATGTAGATGGTACACACTGCTGCCGTTGTGGGAAGGAGTGAATTGTTGAAAGTGGTGAATGGGCTGGTATTCAAGCGGGCTGCTTTGTCCAGGATGATGTCGAGCTTCTTGAGTGTTGTTGTAGCTACACTCAGCCAAGCAAGTGGGGAGCATTCTATCATAATTCTGACTTGTTCCTTTTAGATGGTGGAAAGGCTTTGGGGAGTCAGGAGGTGAGTTACTCACCGCATAATTACCAGCCTCTGACCTGCTCTTTTAGTCACAGTATTTATATAGCTGCTTTGCTTAAGTTTCTGGTCAATGTTAAGCCCCAGGATGATGATGATGATGGGGGATTCAGCGATGGTAATACCGTTGAGTGTCAAGGAGATGGTTACATTCTCTCTTGTTTGAGATGGTCATTGCCTGGCACTTGTGTGCTGTGAATGTTACTTGCCACTAATTAGCTCAAGCCTGAATGTTGTCCAGGTCTTGCTGTATGTGGACATGGACTGCTTCAGTATCTGGGTAGTTGTGAATGGAACTGAACACTGTGCAATCATCAGCGAACATTCCCTTCTGATCTTATGATGGAGCAAAGGTCATTGATGAAGCAGCTGAAGATGGTTGGACCTGGGACATATGATGTATGGGTACAGCAAAAGTTCACATACATTTTTCTTTATGTTGTGAACATTTGACATGATCCCTAAGCGATATAGGAATGTTTACAACTCATAGAACGTCTGTGGAACTTTCTACCAATCTCCATTCGAAAAATCCAAATAAAGAGAAAAAACCAGGGCAGTTTTTACCTCAAAGTGCAATATATCTCATGGTACTAGTGTAAATTCCAGTCTCTTCTCATTTTGTTCATTGCTCAAAAATGCTAACAGACAGACTGTAAAGGAATGATCTGCAACATGTCACTCGACAGATATTATGAACTGTTTATTCCGACAAAAAGAGTTTCTTTTTTTGAACGTTCACTTCACAGAGTTGAGGGAGATTATATTTGCCTTATTGTTTGCACAAAAGACTATCATTTCTCAGTGACTTCTAACCACAACAAAGACACACACTGTGCTACAGATATCAACTGGAGAGAGGTACCTGTTCATAATAACACAGAGCTGACAGGCCCACGTTATACAGCTAGCTCTGCACTATTGTCTGTCCACGGAAAACTGAACTTTGTACATGCTTCACATGTGTGCAGAACTATGGCCAAGGCTAGTTAGATTTTAAGGTTGACAGTACAATTCACAATCATTGTTAGCATTAAAAAGGTTAAATGAAGTTTAAAATGTTTCTAGATGATTCCAGGGCACTTTTTAAACTGTGCCCTGCACTGGTTTCTCTGCAGCAAATGGTGAACCTGAAAATTGGTGAGACTCATTCTTGAGTGCCGCCTTACACTGCTCGTCTAATAAATGTAAAGGCAATTTTCTTGATGGAAAAGGGTGCTGGTCTGGTACTAAATCTTATAGGAAGGATACGTCCAGGTTCAACCTGTCTTGGGAATGGGAGTGAGCTCTTGCCAAAACAGCCATTCTTCAGGGGCAAGCTTAGATGACCGGTGACATGGTCAAAGACTATTTTACCACAGAGGACATTTTATCTGCCTTTGGCCAAAGTCCACCCTGGTCTGTCCTGAGATGACAGCTGGGGTGTCAAAACCAGATCGACGGATGTTCCTGCTGCACCTGTATTCATATTGTAGTTATTACATAATGGACATAATGAGGAGAGGTTGGATAAACTCGGATTGTTTTCACTGGAACGACGGAGGTGGAGGGGCGACATGATAAAGGTTTACAAAGTTATGAGTGGCATCGACAGAGTGGATAGTCAGAAGCTTTTTCCCAGGGTGGAAGAGTCAGTTACGAGGGGACATAGTTTTAAGGTGCGAGGGGCAAAGTTTAGAGGGGATGTGCAAGGCAGGTTCTTTACACAGAGGGTGGTGAGTGCCTGGAACTTGCTGCCGGGGGAGGTGGTGGAAACAGGTACGATAGCGACGTTTAAGAGGCATCTTGAATAGGATGGGAATAGAGGGATACGGTCTCCGGAAGTGCAGAAGTTTTTAGTTTAGACAGGCATCAAGATTGGCGCAGGCTTGGAGGGCCGAATGGCCTGTTCCTGTGCTGTACTGTTCTTTGTTCTTTGACATTTCTCCTGTCAATGGGAAACCCTTAATTCTACAGCTCAATAAGTTGTTTTTTTAAAAATAATCTTTCTGACCTAAGCACTCCCACAACCTTGTACATGCAAAATATACAGAAAATTTTGGAATTGCTCAGCTCTTGACTGGAGATTGGTAGAATGTTCCACCGACATTCTTTGAGTTGTAAAAATGAGATGCTGTCTGACCTGCTGAGCATTTCCAGCATTTTCTGTTTTTGTTTCAGATTTCCAGCATCCGCGGTATTTTGGCTTACATGCAAAATATATATGAGCCTCTCCCAGCTAAATAAAAAGCATCCTGTGTGCTGTAACCCAGTTTCTGCAGATTGTGTTTGCAGATGCAGCAGAATTAAAGTCAAAACTAATTTTAGAATGAACCCGAAGGATTTAGAAGCCGAGTAGCCACGCAAGAACGACTTGGAGGATTTTGGAGGAAAGAAATTGCAAGACTTGTATTGAACTAACCTCTAGTAATACCTCTCCAGAACACCTCACAGTCAATATGGGCTGGCACAGTGGCGCAGTGGTTAGCACTGCAGCCTCACAGCTCCAGTGACCCAGGTTCAGTTCTGGGTACTGCCTGTGCAAAGTTTGCAAGCTCTCCCTGTGACTGCTGGGTGCTCCAGTTTCCTCCCACAGCCAAAGACTTGCAGGTTGATAGGTAAATTGGCCATTGTAAATTGCCCCTAGTGTAGGTAGGTGGTAGGGGAATGTGGGATTAATATAGGATTAGTATAAATGGGTGGTTGTTGGTCAGCACAGACTTGGTGGGCTGAAGGGCCTGCTTCAGTGCTGTATCTTTAAAAAAATATAAAATTAAGAAGTGATCTAACTGAGGTGTTTAATATGATCAAAGGAGTCGATTGAGCAGATAGAGAAAAACTAATACAAGCAGAGAGTATAGACTGAATTAGAATTAGAACATTACAGCGCAGTACAGGCCCTTCGGCCCTCGATGTTGCGCCGACCTGTGAAACCATCTGACCTACACTATTTCATTTTCATCCATGTGTCTATCCAATGACCACTTAAATGCCCTTAAAGTTGGCGAATCTACTACTGCTGCAGGCAGGGCGTTCCACGCCCTTACTACTCTCTGAGTAAAGAAACTACCTCTCACATCTGTCCTATATCTATCACCCCTCAACTTAAAGCTATGTCCCCTCGTGTTTGCCATCACCATCCGAGGAAAAAGACTCTCACTATCCACCCTATCTAACCCTCTGATTATCTTATATGTCTCTATTAAGTCACCTCTCCTCCTCCTTCTCTCCAACGAAAACAACCTCAAGTCCCTCAGCCTTTCCTCGTAAGACCTTCCCTCCATACCAGGCAACATCCTAGTAAATCTCCTCTGCACCCTTTCCATAGCTTCCACATCCTTCCTATAATGCGGTGACCAGAACTGCACGCAATACTCCAGGTGCGGTCTCACCAGAGTTTTGTACAGCTGCAGCATGACCTCGTGGCTCCGAAACTCGACCCCCCTACTAATAAAAGCTAACACACCATATGCCTTCTTAACAGCCCTATTAACCTGGTTAGCAACCTTCAGGGATTTATGCACCTGGACACCAAGATCTCTCTGTTCATCTACACTACCAAGAATCTTCCCATTAGCCCAGTACTCTGCATTCCTGTTACTCCTTCCAAAGTGAATCACCTCACACTTTTCCGCATTAAACTCCATTTGCCATCTCTCAGCCCAGCTCTGCAGCCTATCTATGTCTCTCTGTACCCTACAACATCCTTCGGCACTATCCACAACTCCACCAACCTTAGTGTCATCTGCAAATTTACTAACCCACCCTTCTACACCCTCTTCCAGGTCATTTATAAAAATGACAAACAGCAGTGGCCCCAAAACAGATCCTTGCGGTACACCACTAGTAACTAAACTCCAGGATGAACATTTGCCATCAACCACTAGCTAGCCAATTTCTGATCCAAAGCTCTAAATCACCTTCAACCCCATACTTCCGTATTTTCTGCAATAGCCTACCGTGGGGAACCTTATCGAAAGATGCTCAGTCAATGCAGAAAAGCTAGGAGTATAAAAAAAAATACAGCTTCCACAAGGTTATATAACAGACACAGATTCACACTGATGTTACAATTGCCAACAGTGAGTTATGCAGTTTGAGTTTTGCACTTTGATCTGCCACAAGATTGGGAGTTTTGTTTTATTCATTCATGGGATGTGAGCATCGCTGGCAAGGCCAGCATTCATTGCCCATCCCTAATTGCCCATGAGAAGGTTAAATATCACACATCAAGAGAAGTAGAGTAAACCTTCACCCACCTCCCAGTACTACCAACACATGACATGGAGGGAACACTACAAATTCCATGGATACTACTTGTTAGATGGCCATTATCCATGATTTAATTGAACGGCAGAACAAGCTCGAGGGGCTGAATGGCCGACTCCAGTTCCTCATGTTCCTATATTCCTATGGACGCTCATTGGATAGTGTAGACTGTCCAATCAATCCTGCATACCTTGAATCAGAGACAACCTCAAGGATATCAGCCAACTGTTGTGTTCTGGTAAACTGCTCAATTGGTTACTGCTATAACCTGATCCATGGTTACCGACATATTGTTTACAGTGATCCCGCAGGTCAACCTTTACATATTTATAAGATGATCTGCTTTAAATTGGAATAAAAAGAGGCTGTCTTATCCTAATGTGATGATCTCCATCAGGAGCTTGGAAGAGCTTAACATTGAAGCACTGGTAGCTGTTTTGCTTATGTATGCGATGTTTGGATACTTCAATGAATCATTACCAAACATGAATACAGCTGAAATCTAATTAACTTGCCTATTATTTTCACTTGAAATTACTTTGTTCATTAATTAGCATGAAGACACTGTAAAGACATCAGTATGGTTCCAGCCGCATTGTCAAGTGGTGCAGCAGAATGAACTTAGTTCTTTTGCTGCGACTGCTATGTACACGTGTTTAATCCAATAAACATTATCACATTGTATTGTTTTGAACATATTAAGATTTGTTTTCTGAACCATTTGTCCTTCAGTTTGTCCCTTTCTTCTCCATTACAACACTGACTACACTTCAAAAGAAAGTCCTAATATTGTGAAACACTATAAAAATGCAAGTTAATTCTTTCCTTTCCTTGCTATTTTACTTAAAGACCTCTGTAATCCTGAATGGAAGTCAATTTCATATTTAGATAGTGTCTTATCGGCTGTCTCATTAATATCTCAAATAGCTTCATCCACAGCGAATCATTTTGAATGTAGTGACTATGTAGGCAAAAGTGGTAGCCATTTTGTACACAGCAAGATCCCACAAACAGTAACGCTGTCTGTTTTTGGTGGTGTTAGTTGAGGGTTTGGACAACTGTAGAAGTCCCTATTCTTCTTCTATGATACCTTAGCATTTTTGACATTCACCAGAATTGCTGGAACAGGCAGACACAGTCTCAGTATGTCTCCTCCAAAAGACAGCACCTCAGACAGCACAGGACTCCCTCAATACTGAAGTGGCAGCTTAAATAATGTTTTTTATTTATTCGTCCTTGGGATGTGAGCGTCACTGACAAAGTTAGTTGTTGCCCATCCCTAATTGCCTTTGAGAAGGTGGAAATGAGTTGTCTTCTTGAACCGCTGCAGTCCATGTGAGGTAGGTACACCCACAGTGCTGTTAGAAAGGGAGTTCCAGGATTTTGACCCAGCGACAGTGAAGGAACAGCGATATAGTTCCAAAGCAGGATGGTGTGTGGCTTGGAGGGGAACTTGCAGGTGGTGGTGTTTCCATGCATCTGCTGCTCTTGTCCTTCTAGGTGGTAGAGGTCGTGGGTTTGGAAGGTGCTGCTGAAGGAGCCTTGGTAAGTTACTGCAGTGCATCTTGTGGAGAGGGTGAATGTTTAAAGTGTTTAATGTTTAATGTGCTAAGGTCCTGGTGTGGTGCTTGAATCGTTGACTGAATTCAGATTTTTGCTTTTCAATAGACTTGAAGCCATCAAATAGAATTTCCCGTCTGTCTCCATCTGCCATTTGATGAACGTTACTATGGAGACAGACAGGTGAGCTGCTTCCAGGCCTACAAAAATGCTGCTGTGAGCCAGCTTTTCGCAGGCAAGTGAAAGAAAACCTTCATTTTTCACCTCCCAAAGCAGCAATTCTCCTACAAAGGATCTCTCACCTCCCTCAGCCTTTGGAGAGACACCTGACAGTTCTTTAATAGCAATTTGGCTATGTTGCATGCCCTTTTGCAGTCTCCTAGGCATTACACGGTGAAAAAATAAATATTGTCATGTAAACAATTCCCTGTAATGCTGCAGATGAGGCCCCTAGTCAGTAGGTGGCACTGGAGAGGTGGTGTTGTGGAGCGAGTGTCTGAAGTCTCACCATTTAGTATATAAAAAACATTGCATTCAGCAATTAACTGCAGGCAACAGAATTTACCAACAAAATATAGAGTTATGATTCAAATTGTGACTGATCCCTTACTTGTTTATTCAGCCCACCCAACTACACCTCCCCAACCCAGTGCCTCGCCGATAAACAAGGCTGCCTAATGTGTCTCCATTATCTCCTGCAACACCTCGAACCCTAATGACTGAACTGTGAACCAGCAGAATTTAGCTCTCTGTGTATTATTTTTCACTGACAAACAGGATGCTCGACTTGTTAACCTAAGAATGCTAAACCTGGCTCCATGCAGGGTCTAATCACCATCCTGTCAAAGGAATCAGCTTCACCGAGACAAGGTCTATTTGCGATTGCGAGTTCTACAATAGACACGTATAAAGTATAAAAATATGGGGAGGGGGGGGGGGTGAGTTTAACCTAACTTGCTGGGCGGGAATCCCATGGGATTAAGTGAAAGGCTGGTTTTACACCAATATTACTTTCTTGTGATTTCAATGGATGGTAAAATCAGATGGGGTGCTCCCAATCCTATCACATTCCCGATGGATGAATTAGGTTTAATATGCCAATCCCTTTCAGTGATTAGATGCTACCAAACCGGAAACTATTTGCAAAGAAAGAGTAGTGGGGGAGTGGGCCTAATTGGATAGCTCTTTCAAAGAGCCAGTATAAGCATGATGGGCCGATTGGCCTCTCCATTGCTATCTGATTCTATGCTTTTAACAGTGGAGATGTTCTCTGCAGATGGTCTGAACCTGGGATTGAAGTACCTTTGCACCCTGATTAGAAGCAGTTAACATTTATGAATGTAAAACAAATCAAAGGCAAAGCCAAAAGTGAAAGCAGCCACAGGCATTTCGTGAGCAAGCAACATCCCCGCGGAGCTATCACTCTCATCAAGGGAATGATATCATGAAAATGTCATGATATTCTGGTGGATCAGTGTTGTCAAAGGGAGGACTGCTCTTTAAATCCAATGCTTCTCTTTTTTTTAACAAAAGCGACACAATAAACAGAAAACTATTTAGACTGTTCAGAGAGAGAGACCCTGCACTAGTTTTGAACCAATGGTCACAGCCAATATATAAGGGGTAATTCTGCAATTCCATGCATCCATCAGAGAGGCTGTGCTTGTAGGGAGCTCAGGTCAGCCAGTGGCGGGGTTGGGGGAATGCCTGTCCTCCAGGGCGGTGGCCCTGCTGGGAGCACAGATACACATCTGTCGGAGAAGACGTTATAAACTGAGGCAAAATACTGTGGATGCTGGAAATCTGAAATAAAAACAGAAAATGCTGGAAACACTCAGCAGGTCTGGCAGCATCTGTGAAGAGCGAAACAGACTTAATTGCCGGAGTTTTACACCCCTCCCCCCCGCAGGGGCAGGCTGGTGGCGGGGGGCGTTGTAAAATTGAATGGGAGGCGGGGTGGGGCTGTTCCCGAAGCCTTCCCGACCCCGCTGCAGTTTTATGCGGGGTGGTGGCGGCGAGAAACAGTATGCCTGCCCCAGGCCAATCAAGGCCCTTAAGTGGCCAATTAACTGGCACATAAGGGCCTCCTCCCATCGCCACAGGTATTTTACCAGTGACCAGTGAGACATCAGGCACCCCCAGGAGGCTGCCCAGTAAAATCTTGTGGGATGAGGGTGGGGACTCTCCTGTTTAGGCATCTTGTACCCCATGTAGTGCCCCCCCATGGCCCAACTGCCCCTACTACCCAACACTCCCCCGCCCTTCTAACCGATCCCCCTTGCCTTGCCAGGGCCCGGCCAATTGTCCCTGCAAGGCCCCACAAACTTACCGTGTTTCCGGGCCAGCATCCCTCTTGCTGCTGAAGCTGGGTGCAGTCCCAGCAGTAGCCATCGCTCCTGGTGGCGCTGCTGGGATTGAGAGCTGCTGGCCTGTTGATTGGCCGGCAGCTCTTGGAGGCGGGACCTCCTGCCTCAGAGGGGTTGAAGTCCTGCTCAAGGCCAATTAAGGGCATAGGCCACGCAAAATCCTGACGTGGCTCCCAGGCCTGGTGAAGGTGGGCTCGCCTCGACTTTTTGGCCAGTGCTCGGGGCCAAGGTAAAATTCTGTCCCATGTTTCAGATCACATTAACTCTGTCTCTCTCTTCACACATGCTGCCAGACTTGCTGAGTGTTTCCAGCATTTTGTTTTTATTATGCTATAATTTGAGGCCTCATCTGCCTTTCTCAGGTGGGCATTAAAGGTCCCATGACACTACTTCGAAGGGTAGGGGAGTTCTTCCCTGGCCAATATTTATCCCTCAACCAACATCAATAAAATAGATGATCTGGTCATTATCACAGAGTTGTTTGTAGGCGCTTGCTGTGTGTTGACTGCCATGTTTCCTGCATTACAGCAGTGACTATTCCTCAAAAGTACTTCATTGGTTTAAAGTGCTTTGGGACATCCAAATGTCATGGAAGGTACTATATAAATGCAAGTCTTTTTTCATTGGTCCAATGCAGTATGATGTTAAGCCATAACACAGGACCTAGGATAGGAAAGCTGCAATTCCCCATAGTAATTAGTATGAGTTGACTCAATCTGAATTAATTCAGATAGGGCATATTCGGAAATGTTACGAATTTGATCACTCTCGGATCCAGATCAAATGATGGCGATAATCCCTGCCACCATCCATGCCTGGTTTTCTGATGGCAATGACAGCAGTTGGGAAAGAATTGGACTGACTTAGCATCTGAAAGATCACTGGTATACTTGAATATCACTGATTGATTGAGCAGCCAAATAAAAGACAACTTCAATCAGTAGACAATTAAACGGGTGTTGAAAGGATAGTACTTAAAGAGAGAGGAGGAAAAGTGGAGTAACATTCACAGTGTAACTTCTGAGAGAAACTAATTAACTCATGCTAAAAATAACCACTCACCTTTTGTTCTTTCCATTACAGTGAAAAACTACTAGAATTTGCATTAACATAGTACCTTTCACAACCTCAGGACTTATCAAAGTGTTTCGTAGCCAATTAAGTACTTTTGAAACATAGGGAAGTACTTTGCCCTTTGGGTCAGGACCCCAATGTCGAGGTCAAATGGGGGTCACAACCCCGCACTGTAGGGGAACAGTCATCCCCAAATTGGCCAATTAGGGGCCAGAGGATGGGCTGACTGTCCAATTAAGGATGGTGGATGGGCTCTTGAAGCTGGAGGGCCAATAGGAGGCTCTCCAGCATGGAAGAAGCTGCAGTCTGCAGTTCAAGTAAGAGAGAGGGCGCCTCCATTTAAACTTTTAAACTTAAAAATGCCCTCAGCAGGTGGGCCACGATTGTGGAGGGGCAGCCTGCAGCCGCAGCTGTGGCCAGGCAGGGAGGGATCAGGCCTCAAAGCCTGCCTGAAGCACTAACTCCCTGTCTACCCTTGGGAGGCCGCTTCCAGGCAGATGGCCTGGTTCCTGATGACTCAGACTGCCTGCAGGCTGACTGGAAAGTTGCAGGTGGCCTCTGCTAATTGGCCTTAAAAGACCATTTATGTAATGAGAAGCTTTTTATGTTGTCTGATGCAACATTAATGAGATGCGTGGAGTTCAGTTGTTGAAGATCTCAAACAGGTTTATTAAACAGCTCACTTATTATATAGTGCAGAGATAACCATTTACAGGTCCCGCCTCTTGGTGTTACAGTTATAGAGTGAATTTTGCAAGTAGTCACATGACTACGTCCTGGTGCTTAGCTCATTAGCATACTAAGTTCAAGGTAATCACACAACATCCCCCTTCTTTCCAAGGATAAGTCTCATATGCTAAAAGTAAAATTACACCAAATTAGATAACAAGATTATTTGCACATGGATAGAGATTATGAGCTTTACAAATATAGAGGCTCAAAAGTCCATAGGTCATCTCAGTGGTTTGACAACTCGTGCTCGGGGAATTTGTGTCTCATCTGTTACTGTTCTTTCTGAAGTTTCTCTCTCTCTGCATTCAGTTTCTGTTGCTCTGCCTTCAGCCTGCTAACATACTCTGTTGCTTTTCTCAAGATGACAGCTTTTGAGGTCTTGCCATTCTTGGAAAGTCTGTCACCTCATCGGCAATCACACAACAATTTACTTACCCTTGTGGTTGAGTAGCCCTTCCGCCTCCGATTCTGCCTCTGAGAAAATGGCCTGCGGGTGGGGTGGGGTGCGGGGGGGGGGAGGCGGTGGGATGGTGCCAGCAAACTGGCATGCTGGCTGGCAGTATGAATTTTCATGCCCCGCCTCTGTACTTGCCCCCATCTGGGAGAAAAAATCCTGCCCATATAGTCACTGTTGCAATATAGTGGTAGCTAAAGTCACAAAGTATAATTCTTAAAGACAAATTGCCATCATAAAGGGAAGTTTTGGGCAGGCCAAGTTGGCACAAACTCTGAATATTACTGCTATTCCACAGTCTTGTTGGCAATCCCAGCAAGTTCATACAACAGCAGATGGTGGAGGTGGGATGATCTGATGCTAACTGATGGGAGACTCTACTTTTTGTTTAGAATCGCTTCACAGGAAGTGGGTGATGATGGCAAGGCCACATTCATTGCCCATCCTTAGTTACTCTGTGGTGATGGTGGTGGTGTGCCTTTTGGTACTTCCTCCGTCCTTGAGATGATGGTGTTGTGGTGCCTTATTGAACCACTGCCTTTCTTGAGGTGTGCCCAAGATGTCATTTGATAGCGAATTCCAGGATTTTGACCGAGTCACCAGTAAGGAATAACTTGGCAAGGTAATGGGTCACCATGTTGTGACTCTTGTTCTACTCTGTAGTAGGGGCTGCGGAATGTGGAGGTGCTGTTGAAGTAAGCTTTGTCAGTTTCTGCTGTCCCACTTGTAACTAATTCTGCAGCCAAAGAGCACTGATGTTCCCCTGGCCAACCTCCCGTCTTCCACCTTCTATCCTTCGTAAACTTGAGTTCATCCAAAACTCTGCTGCCAGTATCCTAACTCACAGGCCATCGCTCCTGTGCTCACTAACCTACATTAGTTCCTAGTCCGGCAATGCCACAATTATAAAATTCTCATCCTTGTTTCCAAATCTCTCCATGGCCTCTCATCTCCCTATCTCTGTAACCTCCTCCAACCCTACAAATCTCTGAGATCTCTGCGCTCCTCCAATTCTGGCCTTTTTTTCATTCATTCATGGGATGTGGCACCGCTGGCTCGGCCAGCATTTATTGCCCAACCCTAATTGCCCTTGATAAGGTGGTGATGAGCTGTCTTCTTGAACCACTGCAGTACTTGAGGTGTAGGTACACAATGTTGTTAGGAAGGGAGTTTCAGGATTTTGACCCAGTGACTGTCGATATAGTTCCAAGTCTGCATGATGTGTGGCTTGGAGGGGAACTTGCAGGTGGTGATGTTCCCATGCAGCTGCTGCCCTTGTACTTCTAGGTGGTAGAGGTCATGAGTTTGGAAGGTGCTGTCGAAGGAGCCTTGGTGAGTTGCTGCAGTGCATCTTGTAGATGGTACACACTGCTACCATTGTGCGGTGGTGGTGAAGGGAGTGAATATTGAAGGTGGTGGATGGGGGTGCTAATCAAATGGGATTCTTTGTCCTGGATAGTGTCGAGCCTCTTGAGTGTTGTTGGAGCCGCACCCATCCAGAGAAGTGGCGTGTAGTCCATCACAGACCTGACTTGTGCCTTGTAGATGGTGGACAGGCATTGGGGAGACAGGAGGTGAGTTATTTGCTGCAGAATTCCCAGCCTCTGACCTGCTCTTTTGCCACAGTATTTATGTGGCTGATGCAGTTTAGTTTCTGGTCAATAATAACCCCCAGGATGTTGATAGTGCACATCCCAATTTTCATTGCTCTACTATTGGTGGCTGTGTCTTCAGCCAGCTAGGCCCGAAGGTGTGGAATATTCCCTCCCTAAATTTATCTGCCTCCTCCTTTAAATCACTTCTTAAAACCTACCTTTTTGACCAAGCCTTTATTCACCTGTCCGAATATCTCTTTATGCGATTTGGTGTCAGTTTTTTTCTGATAACATTCCCTTGAAGCATCATGGGATGTTTTTACGACATTAAAGGTGCTATATAAATGCAAGATGTTGTAGTTGAGGAGTGATCGTGGGAAACTACTTTTATAAACATTATATCTGCTGCAGCGGTAATGTATTCAAATATATGGTCCAGCCCCTGCTTCACTTTATATCTTTGCCAGCAGTTAGATAGCCTGCAGCATATTTACAGTATAGAGATGTAAAAGTTAACCTTAAGCTCTCATAATTCAATGCAGATGATTTCTGACGAGTATTCTTATTATGATTTTTTTCCCTTTCTCTCCCACTCCACTTGTCCCCGAAATTACCCGTCATATTCCCTGCCAAGCGAGTTGGCTAAATTGCTGCACCACCGTCTTCACAAGGCAGTCCTTTTAAACTGCTTCTTGATTTGGGAGAACGGGAGTTAGGTGCCTGGTTTACATGCTCTGGGGGCAGGGAAGCTAATGTCACAGTTTGACACCACTGTGATTTCAGTTTTCCCTGGCAGAAGTAAAAAAAAGCACGGCAGGGAATTGCGTGTCAAATACCAGAGAATCAGGGAAGTCTAAATATAGATTTTTTGGTAATTAACACGAGCACTTTCAAGAGAATAAAATTACCCACAGGGCACAACAGTAGTGTGAAGTAAATGGAGAGTATTTACTTCAGTTTGAATCACTCCTGTCATTCTAGCTCGGAACATGTGTAACCGATTTCCTCACTTTCTTTCGGCTGTTTTTCAACTCCTGGCTACGTGTGACTAACCAGCCTTCCAGCACAGCAATCCCATTAACCCCAGGAAAAAACAGAAATCCTATTAACCCTTGGGACACACTGCGATCCCATCAACCCTTAATTTAACGGGTTCATCCCCAACTAGGCCTAAGGCTCCCTCTTTAAATAGTGTCCTGATGGTCAGATTCCCTCTTTAAATCATAGAATCAGAGCGCAGAAGGAGGCCATTTGGCTCGTCAAGTCTGTTCTGGCCCTCTGCAAGAGAAACAGCTATTCCTACTGCCCTGCCTTTTCACCACCGCCCTGCAAATTTTTACTATTCAGGTGCTTCTGCAATTCCCTTTTGAAAGCTACAATTGAACCTGCCTCCACCACCCTCTCAGGCAGTGCATTCCAAATCCTAACCACTCACTGCAAAAATAAGTTTTTCCTCATGTTGCCTTTGGTTCTTTTGCCATTTTCAGCAAATAATGGCCTAATGGTGGTTCGATCCCCCTTTAAATTATCTCCTGATGGTCAGACTCCCTCTTTAAACAATCAATGAACTGAACTTGCTTTGAGGTTTTAAACTGATACAGGGCTCTGCTTTTGAATGTATCACATTCTTTGTACTTATGAAAGGTACACAGTTAATGAGGATCTGTGGGACAAAAACTAATTTGTTTAGAATAATGAGGTTTTACATTGAAAATAATAGGACACTTTAAGGCAGCTTAAAGAGCTTAGTGTGTGGCATTTACATTGGCTAGATTCTGGTTGCTGAATAATGATGCAGTGAAACTCATGCATTTAGATGTGCTGCTCTCAGGCTCGCTGTATAAGCTATCTACCGACCGAGTATTACCCCTGAATCTTTCGACATGCAAGCCACACGTGACTGCAGATAACTAGACTTTGTTGAACAGGGGCATTAATGTTATGTAAATATTCTCACTCATCGGGAGAGGGACAGTGAAGAGTATTTTAGCTTCATGAGATTCTCAAGCTGGAGCTTGACCAGCAACTCTGTTGAAAATGACATTTTTTCAGTATGGCAAACTGTTCTACAAGTGAAGTGTTCTTTAACCTCAGCCATACAGTATCTCACTCCCCACTAAGTCCATTTGCCTATATCTGAGTCTATGCCTCTCTTCTGCTGGCATAGCCCCATCTCCCAGACACACAGTGTGAGGGAGGCTGGCATAGCCCCATCTTCCAGTCACACAGTGTGAGGGAGGCTGGCATAGCCCCATCTTCCAGTCACACGCCAGGCTGGATTTTCCCACCGGGCAAGGGAAACGGAGGTTGGGTCCTGAACTTGCCCCCGGGCAGGGGGGGAAACAGTCATTCTTAGGGATTTTCAGTGGGGTGCCCCCCCTCCTTAATTGGCATGGAGACAGGTTCCCTGTCCAATTAAGGGTGGTGACCGGGCTCTCAAAGCTGGTGGGCCAATCAGAGGCCTTCCAGCTTGAGAGCAGCAGCAGGTTGTAATAGATGTTAAGTAACAGGGAGGGTGCCTCAACCCATCTCTCCCTCTCTCCAACTTTTTTGAAACTTGAATTAAAAAGTGGTTATTGCAACCAAGCCACCACTGTGATGAGGGAGCCTCTCTGCAAGGGAGCAGGTGGCTCCTCTTGCACCCAGACAGGCATGGAGGGCCTCTAGGCCTGCCAGGAGTGCTGCCGCCACCTTCCCCACCCATCCCCCGGCCTCCAAGCACTAAACTGATCCTGCTGCCTGCGGGAACTTGGACGCTGACTGGAATATTCCAGTCGGCGCGGTTAATTGGACTCAAGAAAACCCTTAATGAGCCTAATCAGCTACCCACCGCATGCGGGCAGCTAGCCCTGCTGGCCCTAATACCATCTCTGCAAAAATGGTCTGGAGGTGGGATGGAGCCGGGGAACTGGCACGCCGGCTGGTGGGGCTATTTTTCATCCTTGCCCGTCTCCAAACCCGGCCCCAGAGGGGACTGAAAATCCTGTTCAGTGTGAGAGAGTCTGATACCAGTAATGTACCAGCCACGCTGTGTGACAGAGTCTGACACAGCCCCATCTACCAGTCACACAATGTGGGAGAGTCTGACACAACCCCATCTCTGCAACATGGCATACACATGGCATGATATATACTGTGAAGGGTGTATAATGTACCCGATGTATAATGTACCTGATGCACAATGTGACCTGCTGCAACCAGGATATAGAAGCAGTTTGGGTAGAGATGAGAAATCATAAGGACAAGAAGTCACTTGTGAGAGTGGTGTACAGGCCACCTTACATTAACCACACTGTAGGACGGCGTATAATAGAAGAAATAATGGCAGCTTTTCAGGAAGTTACAATGATAATTATGGGGTCTTTTAACCTACATATAAACTGGAAAAATCAGATGGGCAGAGGTAGCCTGGATGAGGAGTACATAGAATGTTTTCGGGATAATTTCTTGGAACAGTATGTTATGGAGCCAACCAGACAGCAGGCTATACTAGACCTGGTATTGTGAAACTAGATAGGATTAATTAATGACCTCATAGCTAAGGTGCCCCTAGGAAGCAGCGTTCATAATATGATTGAATTTTACATTCAGTTTGAGGGACAGAAGAGTGGGTCCAAGACTAGTATTTTAAACTTAAATAAGGGTAATTATGAGGGCAAGAAAGCAGAACTAGCTAAAGTGGACTGGCAAATTAGGTTAAGGGATAGGTCAATAGAGATGCAGTGGCAGATATTTAAGGGGATATTTTAGAATACACAGAATAGATACATTTCAATGAGAAAGAAAAATTCCAAGGGTGAGACCTGCCATCTGTGTTTAACGAAAACAGTTAAAGATAGTATCAAACTTAAAGAAAAAGCATATAATTGCACAAAGATGGAAGGCAGGTCAGAAGATTGGACAAAATATAAAAAAACAGCAAAGAACGACTAAAAGATTGATAAGGAAGGTAAAATTAGAGTATGAGAGAAAGCTAGCGAGAAATAGAAAGACAGATAGTAAGAGTTTCTATAGATATTTAAAAAAGAAAAGTTACCAAAGTGAGCATTGGACCTATAGAAAGTGAGTCTGGGGAATTAATAATGGAGAATAGGGAGATGGCAGATGAATTGAACAGGTATTTTGCAGCGGTCTTCACTATTGAGGATACAAGTAACATCCCAATATTCGCTGTTAGTCAGGAAATGGAGGGAAAGAGGAATTCAAGAAAATTACAATCACCAGGGAAGTGGTACTGAACAAATTGTTGGAGTTGCGGGCTGACAAGTCCCCGTGTTAAAAGAAGTGGCTAGTGAAATAGGTGATGCGTTAGATTTAATTTTCCAAAATTCCCAAGGTTCGGGGAAGGTTCCGTTAGATTGGAAAATAGTGCATGTAACTCCTTTATTCAGAAAGGAAGGGAGACAGAAAGCAGGAAACTACAGGCCAGTTAGCTTAACATCTGTCTCAGGGAAAATGTTAGAAGCTATTATTAAAGATGTTATAGCAGGACATTTAGAAAAAATCAAGGTAATCAGGCAAAGTCAACATGGTTTTGTGAAAGGGAAATTATGTTTAACCAATTTATTGGAGTTCTTTGAGGGAGTTACATGTGCCATGGATAAAGGGGAACTGGTGGATGTATTGTACTTAGATTTCCAGAAGGCATTTGATAAGGTGCCATATCAAAGGTTATTGCAGAAAATAAAAGCTCATGATGTCGGGGGTGACATATTGGCATGAATAGAAGATTGGTTAGCTAACAGGAAATGGAGAGTAGGCATAAATTTTCTGGTTGGCAAGATGTAACGAGTGGTGTGCCACAGGGATCTGCTCTGGGGCCTCAGCTTTTTACAAATTATATAAATGACTTAGATGAAGGGACCGAAGGTATCGTTGCTAAATTTGCTGATGATACAAAGATAGGTAGGAAAGTCACTTGTGAAGAGGACATAAGGGGACTACAAAGGGATATAGATAGGTTAAGTGAATGGGCAAAGACCTGGCAAATGGAGTATAATGTGGGAAAGTGTGAAATTGTCCACTTTGGCAAGAAGAATAAAATTGAAGCATATTGTATAACTCATTGGTTAGGCCACAACTTGAATACTGTGTGCAGTTCTGGTCACCTCATACAGAAAGGATGTAATTGCACTAGAGAGGTTACAGAGGAGATTTACGAGGATGTTGCCAGGACTGGAAAAATGCAGCTATGATGAAAGATTGGATAGGCTGAGGTTGTTTTCCTTGGAACAGAGAAGGCTGAGGGGAGATCTGATTGAAATGTACAAAATTTTGAGGAGCCTGGATAGAGTGGAGGTGAAGGGACTATAGATTTAAAGTGATTGGTAGAAAAATTAGAGGGGAGATGAGGAAAATCTTTTTCACCCAGAAGGTGGTGTTGGTCGGGAACTCACTGCCTGAAAGGGTAGTTGAGGCAGAGACCCTCAACTCATTCAAAAGGAGTCTGGATATGCACCTCAAGTGCTGTAATCGGCAGGGTTATGGACCAAATGCTGGAAGGTGAGATTAGAATAGATGGATAATTTTTCGGCCGACACAGACACGTTGGACCAAGTCGCCTCTTTCTGTGCCTTAAACGTTCTATGATTCTATCTAAATGGTGAAAGATTGCGGAGCTCTAAGATGCAGAGGGATCTGCATGTCCTAGTGGATGAATCGCAGAAGGTTAGTATGCAGGTACAGCACCTAATTAGGAAAGATAATAGAATGTTATCATTTATCGCGAGGGGAATTGAATACAAAAGTAGGGAGGTTATGCTTCAGCTATACAGGGCATTGATGAGACCACATCTGGAGTACTGTGTACAGTGCTGGTCTCCTTATTTAAGGAAGGATGTAAATGTGTTGGAAGCAGTTCAGAGAAGGTTTACCAGAGTAATACCTGGAATGGGCGGGCTGTCTTATGAGGAAAGATTGGACAGGCTGGGCTTATATCTGTTGGAGTTTAGAAGAGTAAGAGGCGACTTGATTGAAACCTGAGGGGTCATGACAGAGTGAATGTGGAAAGGATATTTCCCATTGTAGGAGAATCTAGAACTAGGGGTCACTGTTTAAAAATAAGGGGTCGCCAATTTAAGACAGAGATGAGGAGAATTTTTTTCTTTCAGAGGGTCGTGAGTCTTTGGAACTCTCTTCCTCAAAAGGCGATGGAAGAGGAGTCTTTAAATATTGTTAAGGCAGAGGTAGATAGATTCTTGCTAAGCAAGAGGGTGAAAGGTTATCGGGGCTAGGTGGAAATGTGGAGTAATCAGTTCAGCCATGAACTTATTGAATGGCAGAGCAGGGTGAGGGGCCAAGTGGCCTACACCTGCTCCTATTTCGTATGTTCGTATATATGTTCGTATAAGGTACCTGATGTATACAATGACCTGATGCACAGTGCAACCTGCTGTATAACATGACCTGGAAAATATTGAGATCTGGCACACACTACAAAACGCTTACTGCTCTAATATGAGCAAAATGAACAAGTGAAACTGCCACTCTATCAGATATAAGTCAGCAGTTTAATGAGGGTTTACTATACTGCAGCGGTTTCAGGCTGATACCTAACCATTTGACAGCGACAAATTACCCTTGTCATTTGTCTTCTACAATCCAGATTGATGACTTAGGTTATTAATGACAACACACAAACTGCTCTGTATAACTAGATATTGACCCCTTCTCGCTCCATTGCCGGTTTAATTCTGTATATTGCAACAATTGAATGTCTCACCACTAAACCAAGCAACCACCTAATCAAATCTAAGTAAGTAAAATCCAGGGCCCCTGCCATTTTGTTACTGTCGACGAGGCAGTCTGTGCGTATATTTAATTATTTCTTTACCCACAGGTCATTGTCTGTCTGCTGTTTACAGCTCTAGATGACTGATTGGCTAAACCTGAAAGTAATCTCACCTCTGAGTGAGAAGATTGTGGATTGAAGCCCCATAGATTTGAGCACATGATCTAAGCTGACACTCCAGTCCAGTAAAAAGAGAGACTTGCATTTATATAGCACCTTTCACAACCTCAGGACATTCGGTTAATTCTCCCGACTGTGAGGCAAGGCTGCTCTGTGCAGCTGGAATGTTGGCAGATCTAAGCCTTTCTCTGGGGACTTACTCTTTTGTCTTAAAAAGTTATAACCTTGTTTGGAAAAAAGGGAAAAAGACCTTTCTCTCACTTAGTATCCTACATAAAAGAAAAATCAAAAACTTGATTGACTGGACAGATTATCAGGAGATGCATTCAAATGGCAGCTGACTGAATGATTAACATAACAGAAACAAGGGACAGCGGGGAAATAAGGAGAAGAAGGAGGAAACAAGGGATAGGAGGATAAAGAAAGAGGAGAGAGAGAGGGAAAGAGGGATAGGAGAGGAGAGGGAGAGGGAAAGAAGAGATATGAAAGGGGATAGGAAGCAGCAGCATGGGGAAGCAAGGACTGGGAGATAGAAGGGAACCAAGACTGAGAGAGGGAGTGGACAGCAGATGAAGGGAGAAACAAGGGATGGGAGGGAGAGAGTGAGGAGGTATTTGGGAAGGAAGGCTGGAAGGTGAGAGGAGGAGTGGGATCAAGAAGGACAGAAGAAATGGGAGAGGGAATGAAGATAAAGACAAAACAAGAGCTGGGAGGAGGCGAGGGAGAGGAGATGGGGGTTAGAAACAAGGCTGAGAGGGGAGGGGAGAGAAGACATAAGGGAAGTAAGGCTGCAAGGGGGAAAGGAGATGGAGGGGAAGGGGAAACAAGGTTAGAGGGAGAGTGGGAGAAGATGGAAGTGAAGCAAAGCTGGGAAGGTGGAGATGGGGAGTAGCAGAGGAGATGGAGGGAAAACAAGGCTGATAGGGAAAGCTGAGATTTGGCGATAAAGTGAGAAGGATAGGAAAGGATAGTGGAGGTGGGAAAGAGCTGAAAGTGAGACGCTTACAGAGCAGATGAATGAAAATAACCTCTCTGCCAGATTGTCCCTTGTGAGAGGAATACTGAGTTATTCTCAGCAATTTTTCTTCCTAAGATTAGCAGGTTTATGATAATAAGGCAATTAACACCCACAGTCAAATCTACATATATGCAAATCGAACAATGGCAACAAATTCTCACAATAATTGCTGTTTTTTTAAACCAAGCTAATTCCTCTTGTTAAGTGCAGTCAATGGATTGATAGAACCCACCAGAATGGTTTAAAAGCATTTTTTCTTGCTTTCTCTTTCTTAACCTATAAATGCCATTGCCTATAAACATCATGCTTTTAAGCAATGGGTTGTGAAAAAGAAATCCCAGAGATTTCAAAGCTCAATTTCTGAGAGTTGGGGTGATGTTGTACTGATGAAAATTCAATTGAAAATTTTAAGAATGTGATTGATAGATTTTTCTTGGGTACCAAGGGGTGTGGAACCAAGGCAGATAAATGGTGTTAAGATACAGATCAGCCATGATCTCATTGAATGGTGGCACAGGGTGTTCCTATGCTGTTCACCATTACTTATCATGGTGCATAATCACACATGACTTTCCTGGTACATAGTGTATGTGATGCATTGTGGAGGTGTTGCACATTTCAGGGCAAGGAAGCAAATTTGTTTAGTCAGGAGAGGTCCATGGCATCGACCATCTGTGGCCCTGTTGTATGGCTTCATCCCCAGTACCAGAGTGTTCCACTGGATTACTACTGGCCTGATACGGGCCAGGTTAACTGAGGATGATCACACGGCCTCCTCCAATCCTGTGCAGGTTCACGTCCCTTCCTGACTTCATTTCCAACCTTCAGCGCCAAGTTTACGGGAGCATTGGGGTAATTCTGGGATGGGTTTGGGTTTACACCTTGTCCAATTTTGAAGTCAATGGGAGTGAAATAGAGCAGCACACAAAACTAGTTTCCGATCTGAACACGCCCCATGTCCATTGGCCATTTAGATTAAAATTACCCTCACTGTCTCCGAGACAGGCGAAGTAACCATCAGATGCCGCAGCTGGCTTTCCTGGCACTGGCAGGAAGTGCTGGTCAGGGAATCGTACACCCGCAGCTGCTTAATATTCCATCCATTCAATAATTGGAGGAAGTGCCATGTTGAGATGAGGCTAATAAAAAGAATCTGTCCCAGTTATACTGCACGGTGCATTCCATAGCACTCTCTGCAATGTACAAGCCTTTCTTGACAGTTACAATGATGACTTGTTTTTTTACTGGCTGCGCCTTCTTTTATGGCGACAGAAAATATGGCTTTTTGCTAAGTCAATGTGAAGTGTCACATGGAGTGTGGTACTACTGAGCCATTAGTACTGTGCACACATTGGCTGCTGCACTTCCCTACTACAACAGTGACTATGCTTCAAAAGTACTTCATTGGTTGTAAGGTGTTTTGGACCATCCAGGGGTGTTGAAAGACGCTATCTAAATGCAAATTCTTTCTTTTTTTAAACCACGCAACGCAAACCAAACAATTCACAAATGATGCATAATTTGAGCAAGGAATACATTTTACTGAACAATGGCAAAAGAGAAAAATTATTCTCAGTTTATACACAAAAAGCTTGACACCACATACAAAGTGGGACCCCAGCTGAGAAACAACATGTTCTTCACTGAAGATCAGGCTGAATAGAATTTGCAATCTAGGAGACAAATAACAAGTTGCACTCTACAGCTGGTAAACTGAGATGACTGATGACTGCTGTCTGGGGCCTAGAACTGCAGCTGCTTTCTTTATTCCATGTGCTCTAGTTACGACTAGGTGAGAGGGGTCTGGGGGTTCCCTCTCAGCCTTTGCCTGGTTTAACCGGAACAGGATTTAATTTTTTAAAAACACCGTGTTTTAGCTCCCCCTTAGTGAATCCTTGTTCACCACTTTCCAATTGTAAGGCAAAGAAATCGATTCAGACAGGTTTTCTTAGATTTTAAACAAGAAAGATAGAAGTTTATTAACCTTAAACTCTAATCCGGTTACCGAAGACTGAATATGCGACACGACCACGCTAGCATGCATACGCGATAAACACACACACAGATAGAGACAGAAAAAGAAGAAGGAATAAAGGGGAAAGGTTTGAGGCAATAGATGGGTTTCTATTTTACTGTCCGAGTTTGCTGTGAAGTCTTTGGTTGCCGGTCAGACTTGGCCCAGTGCATGCTTCAACTTGTTTTGAGGTTGGAGTCTTTTCTCTCTTGAGGTTTATGTGTCTTCCGTGGGTCCGGTGGCTTGGGAGAAAGCGAGAGAGAGACAGAGAGAGAGAGAGAGGGGCTTCCTTGCTCCCGCTTCAGTTTCAACAGCCTTCTGAATTCACACTGTCCTGTGGCTAGTTCAAAAACCCCAGGTTGCCCAGTAGGCTAGTCATGTGACGAGCTAGTTTGACCACTTCTGTTTGTGGATTCCACCATCTTAGCAGTCATCCTGGAATGTGAGCTTCCTCACCTTCAATGTCTGCTGATCACAGTCCATTTTGGGTTAAGTAGAACAGGGAATAGTCCTTTGTCTCTCCAAGCACTGTCTGTTAGTATGCAAATGTTTTTCCAGCCAAGCATCTGGTGATTTTTTTTAACAAGTTCTTACATCATTCCAGCAACAGTTTAAAATCAATGTGTATATGACAAAATTAATAGGCCTAATTCTTCGCAGGTGGGGGTCTGCATGACACTCTATACACCTTAGGAGTATGGCCTAGCTTAATCAGTTCTGGGAATTTTTTTTATTATTCATTCCTGGGATGTGGGTGTCGCTGGCTAGGCCAGCATTTTCTGCCCATCCCTAATTGCCCTTGAGAAGGTGGTGGTGAGCTGCCTTCTTGAACCGCTGCAGTCCATGTGAGGTAGGTACACCCACAGTGCTGTTAGGAAGGGAGTTCCAGAATTTTGACCCAGCAACAGTGAAGGAATGGCAATATAGTTCAAAGTCAGGATGGTGTGTGGCTTGGAGGGGAACTTGCAGGTGGTGGTGTTCCCATGCATCTGCTGCCCTTCTCCTTCTAGGTGGTAGAGGTCACGGGTTTGGAAGGTGCTGTCAAAGGAGTCTTGGTGCATTGCTGCAGTGCATCTTGTAGGTGGTACACACTGCTGCCACTGTGCATCGGTAATGGAGGGAGTGAATGTTTGTGATAAAAACAAGAAATGCTGGAACCACTCAGCAGGTCTGGCAGCATCTGTGAAAAGAGAAGCAGAGTTAACGTTTCGGGTCAGTGACCCTTCTTCGGAAGGGTTCCAAAGAAGGGTCACTGACCCGAAACGTTAACTCTGCTTCTCTTTTCACAGATGCTGCCAGACCTGCTGAGTGGTTCCAGCATTTCTTGTTTTTATTTCAGATTTCCAGCATCCGCAGTATTTTGCTTTTATTTTAATGAATGTTTGTGGATGGGGTGCCAATCAAGCGGGCTGCTTTGTCCTGGATGGTGTTAAGCTTCTTGAGTGTTGTTGGAGCTGCACTGATCCAGGCAAGTGGAGAGTATTCCATCACACTCCTGACTTGTGCCTTGTAGATGGTGGACAGGCTTTGGGAAGTTATGAGGTGAGTTACTCACTGCAGAATTCCCAGCCTCTGACCTGCTCTTATATCCACGGTATTTATATGGCTACTCCAGTTCAGTTTCTGGTCAATGGTAACCCCCCAGGATGTTGATAGTGAGAGATTCAGCGATCACAATGTCATTGAATGGGGAGATGGCTAGATTCTCACTTGTTGGAGATGGTCATTGCCTGGCACTTGCCACTTATCAGCCCAAGTCTGGATATTGTCCAGGTCTTGCTGCATCTCTACACGGACTGCTTCAGTATCTGAGGAGTCGCAAATGGTGCTGAACATTGTGTAATCATCAGCGAACATCCCCACTTCTGACCTTATGATTGAAGGAAGGTCATTGATGAAGCAGCTGAAGATGGTTGGGACTAGGACACTACCCTGAGGAACTCCAGCAGTGATGTCCTGGAGCTCAGCTGATTGACCTCCAACAACCTCAACCATCTTCCTTTGTGCTAGGTAAGACTCCAACCAGTGGACAATGTTCTCCCGATTCCCATTGATGTCAAGGGCAGTCACTCTCACCTCAGTCTTGGGTTCAGTTCTTTTGTCCATGTTTGAACCAAGGCTGTAATGAGGTCTGGAGCTGAGTGGCCCTGACAGAACCCAAACTGAGCCTCACTGAACAGGTTATTGCTAAGCAAATGCCACTTGATAGCCGTGTCGACGACACCTTCCATCACTTTACTAATGATTGAGAGTAGACTGATGGGGCAGTAATTAGCCGGGTTGGATTTGTCCTTTTTGTGTATAGGACATACCTGGGCAATTTTTCACATTGCCGGGTAGATGCCAGTGTTATAGCTGTACTGGAACAGTTTGGCTAGGGGCGCGGCAAGTTCTAGAACGCAGGTCTTCCGTCCTATTGTCAGAATGCTGTCAGGGCCCTGAGCCTTTGCAGTATCCAGTGCTGTCAGTCATTTCTTGATATTAGGTGGAGTGAATTGAATTAGCTGAAGTCTGGCATTTGTGATGCTGGGGACTTCGGGAGGAGGCCAAGATGGATCATCCACTCGGCACTTCTGGCTGAAGATTGTTGCAAATGTTTCAGCCTTATCTTTTGCACTGATTTGCTGGGCTCCCCATCTTTGAGGATGGGGATACTTGTGGAGCCACCTCCTCCAGTTAGTTGTTTAATTGTCCACCACCATTCACAGCTGGATGTGACAGGACTGCAGAGCTTAGATCTTATCCGTTGGTAATGGGATCACTTAGCTCTATCGCATGCTGCTTACGCATCTATTGACTACGCAAATATGAACGTACGATCAATTGCAGGCAATAAAAGCCCCTCTGGTCCATCCAGCCTGTCCCACATACTGCGATACCTTGTGTATCACAATCTACAGACTCTCTAACCCACCTGAAACCATGTGAACTGCTCAGAGAGGTGAAAACCCAGGCTAACCGCAGAAAGAAAATTTGGCAAATTCCTCTCCAATCCATCTGGGTGATCAAAACTAGTCCAGGAGATTACTCTGGATTTGAAATCCCACAAGTACCTACCTTTTGTAATCGGTGATTTCTGCCCCAACCAGGAACAGGTCCAGCTTGTTATATTTCAGAAAGCCAGTTGGTGAAGGATAGTATAGGAGTCAATCTTTACTCAGTCCTGCATTTATTTACACAGTGAAACATGACAAGCATACACCTACTAACTCAAACACTCCTCAGTTTCAGTGTCTTTTTATATGTGCTCAAGAGAAAGCCCAATTAATGCCCTCCACCTGCATATAATGAAACACATTTGATATACAATTAACAGATTCCCTTCTCTTTAAATAAAACTTAGCATTAATATGCACAAACAAAATTTCAAAACAAATCAAAAAACTTCCATATTCTGTGCAAAGTATTACATTACGAGACGTCCCTACTCTAGGACCCTAACAATTTCTTTGTACAAGCATTTTTTTCTGTAAAACATCAGAAAGTTGATGACTTGCATTCACTCATTTAATTTTAGAGATTTCCTTTCTCTCCAACATTTGTTTCAAGCCAGCAAGATCAATTCATAACCTTTTCTCACACTTTTTACAGGGTGTACATTATCCCACAATGAACAATTATCCACGTAACATTCAGTGGGTATACTATCTTCAGTACGTCTCACTTGAAATATTTGACAAATAGAATCTCATATCCACTGCCTCCATGAGAGCCAATGTTTTGGTAGCTGCAGTACTTTTAACAATCCTTTTTATTCTTTTAGCTTCCCAAACTCAAGGACAACAGTTTCCATTTTCACCTATCATAAATATTGTGAAACCAGCTTCACTTGAATACTCATCAGGAAGATTAGCATGTGAAGCATCACAAAAAATGACTAGTTTCATGTTCTTTGGGTCACCTAAGGATAGGAACATTTCTCCAGATTTAATTTTTTTCAATGTTTTATTTGCCCTTAAAACATTCTCAGCTTTAGGGTGTTTCATCATAGTACTTAACTCCAACACATCAAAACTAGCATCTGATCTAGTCTGAGTGTACAACCAGTTCAATTGGCCAAACAAGCTTCGCAATTGCCCTGTCTCTTCTTTAGATATAGCATCATCTTTCTGTGATGACCTAACATGATTAACTGAGATAGGAGTAACACTCTGTAAATAGGATTGTTGATTTAAAGTTATTCCAGATGTACTCTGCTCAATACTGACACCACTATAATTAAAAGCCTCAGCAGTCAGATTTCCAATCTTAAATTTTAATCGCATCTTATTAATAATACATTTCTCAAATTTTACAGTACCACCCAAAAAATCGTCAACATACATCACGAAGATGCCTGTAAGTTTTCCTTTATGATATCAATAAAACATTGCAGGATATGTTTTTAGTTGAACAAAACCTATTTTCAGCAAAACAACTCTCATCAAAAACTGTCACACCCTGGAAGCATCATTCAGGCCATAGACACATTTGTTTAGCTTCCATAGTTTTCCTTTTGCATCTGCTGCCTCTTTGGGCAGTTTCAGAAACACTTCTCTAAAAGGTATCGCCCTGCAGAAATGCGGCTTTTATGCCAATTGATCTACACTCCCATGAATATGTGGCCAAAAGGGCTAAAAAGATTTTCAAAATTACTTTTCCAGCTGTCGGTGAGTCCACTCTAACATTTGTATCACCCAGTCGCTCTTCAAAACCCACAGCAACTAACCTCACTTTCGTCTTATAAGTCCCATCTGCAAGGACTTTTTCAGTACAAATCCACCTATATGACAAAGCTGGCTGCCCCTTATCTGGTACTTCAGAATAAACTCCAAACTCTCTCCAACTGTATAATTCCTTTTGTTTTGCCTCCCTTATTAGTTTATTCTCTTGGCAGCTACCAAGACTTCACGGTCTGCTTCTAGCTCTGTTCGGAGACTTCAGTAGCTCTCATTTTATTGTTTAATCTATTCAGGCTACGACCTCTACTTGCACTTTGATGTCTGGCAGGACTACGACAGTGAGATCTCCCTCTTGTGCTATCAGAGGCTCTTTCTCCAGAATGCAATTGTTTTCTGACATAAGAGTCACTTTTGGACCCTCTAATGTATTTGCACTGTGCTCTCTTCCTCTCCACTCTTCCACCCCATTCTGCCAGTCCATGGATCTTGCTTCTTGGCAATTCTCCTAAACATGAAACCGATATTTAAACTTGACAGTAGCTTTCCCTGCATGTCCCACAATTGTCACATCCATCCATTCAGTCAACCCCTTTGGAATATATGTCACACAAGTTGGAGTCATACCTAGCGCAAAGGAAGATAGTTGTGGTTATTGGAGGTCAATCATTTCAGCTCCAGGACATCATTGCAGGAGTTCCTTCATCTTCAGCTGCTTCATCAATGACCTTCCTTCAATCATAAGGTCAGAAGTGGGATGTTCTCTGATGATTGCACAATGTTCAGCACCATTCGCAACTCCTCAGATACTGAAGCAGTCCGTATAGAAATGCAGCAAGACCTGGACAATATCCAGGCTTGGGCTGATAAGTGGCAAGTAATATTCATGCCACACAAGTGCCAGGCAATGACCATCTCCAACAAGAGAAAATCTAACTACTTGACATTCAATGGCATTACAATCACTGAATCCCCCACTATCAACATCCTGGAGGTTACCATTGACCAGAAACTGAACTGGAGTAGCCAAAAAATACCAGGGCTGCAAAAGCAGGTCAGAGGCTGGGAATCCTGTGGCGAGTAACTCACCTCCTGACTCCCCAAAGCCTGTCCACCATCTACAAGGCACAAGTCAGGAGTGTGATGGAATACTCTCCACTTGCCTGGATAGGTGCAGCTCCAACAACACTCAAGAAGCTGGAAACCATCCAGGACAAAGCAGCCCACTTGATTGGCACCCCATCCATAAACGTTCACTCCCTCCACCACTGACGCACAGTGGTAGCAGTGTGTACCATCTACAAGATGCACTGCCGCAACGCACCAAGACTCCTTAGACAGCACCTTCCAAACTCATGACCTCTACCACCTAGAAGGACAACAGCGGCAGATCCATGGGAACACCACCACCTGCAAGTTCCCCTCCAAGTCTCACACTATCCTGCCTTGGAACTATATCGCTGTTCCTTCACCGTTGCTGGGTCAAAATCCTGGAACTCCCTTCCTAACAGCACTGTCGGTGTACCTACCCCACATGGACTGCAGCAATCCAAGAAGTCAGCTCACCCTGCCTTCTCAAGGGCAATTAGGGATGGGCAATAAATGCTGGCCTAGCCAGCGATGCCCAAACCCATGAACGAATAAATATACCCACTCAGGGCAATTGGCCTTTGGATGCAGTAGCTCTGTCATGTGGTCCTGATCACTCACATTACCACTATCCAGTCCTTGATCTACTATATTCTGTTCCTCAGGACCTTCAATACAAAACACATGAGCATTTGAGATACAAGGTGCTTCGTCTACTTCTATCAGCTACTCAGAGTTTGATTTTTTTAAATTAATCCTTTCTTACCATCACGACCTATTATCTTACCAGGGCCTTTCCATTCCCCATGATCCTCTCTTTTATAATAAACTAAATCTCCTGAATCAAATTATGTCTCAGATGGTCTTATTATGATGCCTCAGAGTTCTCCAAATTTTCTCTGAGACCTCTGCCTTGCTGAAAGCCCATCTCCTAGCATGTAAAGGATTCAAATGTGCAGGAAAATGGAACTAATTGTAGTACCCTGTAGACTAGGAGGACTGTCACACAACAGAGGCAATTTGGGATTTCACCTGTAAACTTATTGATGGGGACTATACCCTCCAACCATCTGAAACAAATTATTTACATGAACTGCCCATGTCAGGGCAGTTGTCACTTGCAGCTTGGTTGGTCAGCTGAGATTTTCTGCAGCATTTCATTGATCACAGCGTGATTCCATTGACAGAACGCATTGCTGAAAGGACTTTCAGCTGCAGTATTCATAACCATAATGTTTATGTTTTCACACATGTCTCTGCACTCGTCATTGGTGCACCAAGTCAGGTCCCTATCCATTTCTCTGTGACTTTGTCTATAATCATCCTTTTGTCCTTCCTATGTATTAGTGCAAACAGACTAAATCAGGTTGCCAGGACTTATAAAATATAGAGTGAAAATATTTCTGTCTTTAGATCCATGACAACTACCTTGTTAACATCATGTGCCAATGGAAGACTTACAATAGGATGTGGCGGAAGCCTCCGATACTTTTTACAGATTGCACACTTCTCACCAATCTCTTCTATTAGCCTCGTATACTCTTCATCAACCACACCTGCAGCCTTTAGCAAGGTTTTTAATCTTTGACACGTAGGGTGACCAAATTGGCTGTGGAACATTAAGACAATTTGCTTTTTTTCTCTCTCTGATTCTTATCATCTGATGCCATTAATACATGTATCACACTCTGATGAAAAATATCAGGTTTTGTTAAGGCAATACAATAATGTCCTGATTGAATAATCTCTAGATCCACTGACTTTCCAAAAATAATTACCTCACCAAGCTCCAAGTCAAGTTTCATTTGTGCCTTTTTCTCTTTTTCATAGAAGGTTTACTCAACAGTAAAGGCATCTCTCTAGAGCCTAAATCAGCACTGATAAAATGGCTTACTCCAGCTATTTTACATGGAATTGCAACTCTCTTTGGTGACCTCAATGTGTTGTCATCATCAAACCTAAAGCAAGTAATATTTTTATATTCCTTAACCTTGCCTCGATCCTCACGACTGAGGAAATCTAGATAGCATTTAACCAATCTGTTCCACATACTATAGAAGTGCAAGCACTATCTAGCACAGTACAGTTGAACGAGTCTGTTACTAACACATTCATCACATGACTAAAATGCCTTGTAGCTAGTACAGTTCATTTGGATTCATCATTATCTTCATCTTCTGCTTCAGAATTCTCTGTGTCATTTGTCATTTTGAGGATCCTGCCTCCCCGCTTTGGGCAGTTCATCGCATAATGATATTTTGAGTCAAACCTGAAACACCTATTAACTGGATCTTGGGCATTCCTGGGATTCAATCGCCTATTATTACTGTTCCAATTCTATTTTCTGCTGTAATAACCAGATCTGCTAAAGGTACTTTCATTCTCATTCCACCTGTCTATAACTCTTCCATTGTACTGATGCCTGCATCCAGTATCTGGACCAATTTGAAATCCGGGAATCATTGAGTGTGTCACCGCAGAATGTCCCATTTGTTCCACCATGGCTGCAGGAAATGAATGTTTCTCCAGGATTTTTTTCAAGGCAGCAAACATCTGATCTACCCAGAGGGTGGTTGGAATCTGGAACGCACGGCCTGGAGAGGTGATAGAGGCAGGAACCCTCACAACATTTAAGAAGTATTTAGACAAGCACTTGAAACGCCATAGCATACAAGGCTACGGGCCAAGTCCTGGAAAATGGGATTAGGATAGTTAGGTGCTTGATGGCTGGCACAGACACGATGGGACAATGGACCTGTTTCTGTGCTGTATAACTCTATGACTGTATGACTTTAACAGGGAATCTCTGAGAACCAAACACCAGTTTGAACCAGCAGCCTGTCCATATGTGACAACTGAGCACAAGGCAACAATTTAAATGCTAGCACTGAACCATGGATTTCTAAATTGAATTTCCTCAATTTTTGGTACAGTCTGTGAAAGCCCATGATATGTTCCTCCATTGAATAACCATCTGTTTTCCAAAAATTATCAAAGTCTGGCCATGCTTCATAGGCAGTTAATAGATCATTTTCTTGTAAATGTCATCCAAGAACTCTAATAGAAGATCCAAACCTTCATCAGTATCCAACTGATGGGCATTCAGCTCACTAAATACTTTATTTCTGATTTTACTTCTGATAGGAAGCGACAATGCCAAGGCCATACCTTGTTCCCTCTTTGGTAGGGACGTAACCCGTGTCCATATAGCTACTTCATTCTTCCACTGCTCTTATAGTTCAGATTGCGAGAACATTGGCGGGTAATCATACCCTCACAATTTACACTTGCTTTCTGGCATTTCTCACAATGGCCATAGGATTGTACTTTTCTGTCTGAATTTCTTTTCTCTTAGTTCCCTTCCTTCATCTTTAGGCAACCATCCTTTGCTACAATGTTATATTCAAGAAAGCCAGCTGTTGAAGGAGTCAATCTTTACTCAGTCTAACATTTATTTACAGAGTGAAACATTACAAGCGTACACCTCCTAACTCAACCACCACCACACACCCTCACCCAATTAAGATCCTCCACCTGCATATAGTTAAATACAATTAACACAGCTCTTGCTTGAAGGAATTCAGTGAATTGGCGCCCACCACAGGACTTGTTAGCCTGATCCAGAGGTCCACTATATTCTGGGAAAAGAACCACCTCCTGACATTCAACCTAGTTCCGGGTGACCGCTGGTCCTCCCTAATCTACTTTTTGGAAACAGACTATCAACTGGAACACAATTTATTCCCTTCATCGTCTTATAAACCCAGTCAGATCACCCTTAATTCTACCCTTCTTTAAAGTGTAGAATCCCAACTCTTTTAGCCTATCTTTATTACTAAGATGCTTTATTCTGGGGATTAGTCTAATGCCCCTCCTCTGCTCCAATTTCAAGTCTCAATACCGCCTGCCTTGAGGAGATCGCAACTGGAAACTATATTCTAAGTCCTGACATTTCATGGTGACAGTTATGGGTTTTAAGGGCATTTGGTGGAGTTGTAGTGTTAGTGCACACTGCTGAACTTGAGTGAATCTTAGTTTGTGGCCTTTCTTAACAATCGATGCCATATCTTTGCCACTAGTAACCTGAGTCAGCCATTTTGGAATTCAGGGAAATTACATGATTTTTTTTGCGTGCCTCTGGATGTGTTTTTTTAAATGATAAAGTCATCAGAAAGTGGCAAGATCTGGACTGAAACAGATGCAGAATATGGGAGCATTGATGAATTTCCATGTTTTAAATGAGAGGAATCCCTTGAAGGACTGGAAACATGCTTTGTGGGAAATTAAATCAAATATTTTTCAAAAACATTTGTCAATATCCTAACAGTGGGAACTTAGACTTATTGGGGCAGATTTTGATTTTGCGCTATAGTGTAAAAGAGGTGATAGCGAATCAGCAGCCTGCTTACATTGCCCTGATTTTTATTTGCATGTGAAATATTTGTTTATAGTTAGCTGGAAACATATCATTTGTCAGGATAGTTTTAAATGCTTATGAAAGCAATCAAGGAAAAAATGGTGGGCATCTGTACATTATTTTTGGTGTGTAATTGGAGAATTGGGTAATTGTAAATCTTACTGCACATCAACCTCTTCAGTCCAGACAAGGTGTATCAGATTCACTTCAAAGACAGCATGCAATTTTTTTATAGAAGCTTACTACTATGAGCCTCGGTCCAAACATGAACAAACAAGCTGAATTTGAGAGGTGAGATGAGAGTAACTGCCTTGACATCAAGGCAGCATTTGACCGAGTATGGCATCAAGGGAGCTCTAGCAAAATTTATGTCAATGGGAATCAGGGGGAAAATGCTCCACTGATTGGAGTCATATCTAGCACAAAGGAAGATGATTGTGGTTGTTGGAGGTCAATCATCTCAGCTGTAGGACATCACTGCAGGAGTTCCTCAGGGTAGTGTCTTAGGCTCAACCATCTTCAGCTGCTTCATCAATAACCTTTCCTTCATCATAGGCCAGCAATGGGAATGTTTGCTGAAGATTGTACAATGTTCAGCACCATTTGTGACTCCTCAGATACTGAAGCAGTCTGTGCCCACATGCAGCAAGACCTGGACAACATTGTTCAAGCCACACCACCTCCAACAAAAGAGAATGCAATCATCTCCCCTTGACATTCAACAGCATCACCATCATGGAATCCCCCAGCATCAACATTCTGGGGGTCAGCATTGACCAAAAACTTCACTGGACCAGCCATATAAACACTGTGGCTATAAGACAATGCACAGATCAAGAGTGTGATGGAATACTCTCCACTTGCCTGGATGGGTGCAGCTCCAACAAAACTCAAGAACCTTGACATATCCAGGACAACCCAACCCACTTGATCAGCACCCCACCCACCACCTTAAACATTCATTCTCTGCCCCACCACAGTGGCAGCAGTGTGTACCATTTACAAGATACACTGCAGCAACTCGCCAAGCCTCCTTAGACAGCACCTTCTAAACCCGCGACCTCTACCACCTAGAAGGACAAGGGCAGAAGATGCATGGGAACACCACCACCTGCAAGTTCCCTTTCAAGTCACACACTATCCTGACTTGGAACTATATCACCATTCCTTCACTGTAGCTGGGTCAAAATCCTGGAACTCCCTTCCGAACAGCACTGTGGGTGTAACTACCCCACATGGACTGCAGCAGTTCAAGAAGGCAGCTCACCACCACCTTCTCAAGGGCAATTAGGGATGGGCAACTAATGCTGGCCTTGCCAACAATGCTCACATCTCATGAAAGAATTCAAAAAAAATCTTAAGAAAGGACTGAGAATCCAGAGAGGGCATTTTTCTTCTCCACATATATCATAGGCCCCAAAAAGGACAGGGAGACTTGGCCATAGCAGTAGATCTCAAGACTCTAATAAAAGAGAAACGTAATTTGGTCACACTTATGCTGCAGAGTCAGTCAGTGCATTTGGGACACTGATTAACATCCATAAACATAAAGGGAATGCATACTTTCATACAGTCACAGGAATGGTCCAGATGTTTTGAAATGCAATTTATAATACAACAACAACTCGGATTTATCTAGCACTTTTAACATAGTGAAATGCTCCAGGGCCCTTCACAGGAGCATTATCAGAAAAATTTGACACCGAATCACAAAAGAAGATACTAGGGCAGATGACCAAAAGCTTGGTCAAAGGAGGGTCTCAAAACAATTTAGGGTGTCCCGGGGTTGTGAAAAGCATTACATAAAAGCATCTTTTTTGCTGACGTTAGACTGTATTTCTGTGAAGAGTGATGCATTTTAATCTTATAACAGATATAAGCATGTAGATATATTTATTGCAAAGTTACTTTAACTGGAATACATTTGAACTACTTGCCCAACAGAAACTAGCTATTAGATCTTCAGGACATCCCAAAATGCTTCACCTCTAATGAATTACTTTTGAAGTCCGATTTGCTGTTCTTATGTTGTCAAATACCATTTGGATGGTCTACACCTGAACCATGCTGGGGCTGGTGTTCTAGTGAGCCGCATAACTAGAGAAGTAGAGAGGGTTTTAAACTAAAAATTAGGGGCAAGGGATCAAATTTGGGAAGGTGTGGTAAATCAAAGAGTAAAGACAAGGCAAGAGAGAAGGGTATTAATATGGGAAATGATAAACAGACCCTGACAGGAAGGGGCAAAGAGTACAAATTTAAGAGTAAATCAGCAGTCAAGGCTAGATGTTACAAAAATAATAAAAGGACAGAACTAAAGGCTCTGTATCTGAATGCACGTAGAATTCGAAACAAAAGATGAACTGATAGTGCAAATAGAAATAAATAAATACGATCTGACAGCCATTACAGAGACATGGCTGCAGGATAACAAAGATTGGAAGCTGAATATTGACGAGTGCATAACATTTAGGAAGGATAGGAAGCGAGGAAAAGGTGGCGGGGTGGCTCTGTTAATTAATGATAGTATTAGCACATTACAGAGGGATGAGCTAAGTTCAGGAAACCAGGATGTAGAAGCGGTTTGGGTAGAGATGAGAAATGATAAAGGCAAGAAGTCACTCGTGGGAGTGGTGTACAGGCCCCCTAGCAGTAACCACACTGTTAGGACAGAGTATAAAGGAAGAAATGATGGGAGCTTGTCAGAAAGGTGCAGCAATAATCATGGGGGGTTTTAACCTACATATAGACTGGAAAAATCAGATGGGCAAAGGTAGCCTAAATGAGGAGTTCATAGAATATTTTCAGGATAGTTTCTTAGAACAGCACGTTCTGGAGCCAACCAGAAAGCAGGCCATACTAGACCTGGTATTGTGCAATGAGATAGGATTGATTGATGACCTCATAGAGAAGGCATCCCTAAGTAGCAGCCATCATAATATGATTGAATTTTACATTCAGTTTGAGGGAGAAAAAAATAGGTCCAAGACTAACATTTTAAACTTAAATAAGGATAATTATGAGGGCATAAAAGCAGAGCTAGCTAAAGTGAACTGGCAAATTAGGTTAAGGGATAGGTCAATAGAGATGCAGTGGCAGACATTTAAAGGAATATTTCAGAATACACAGAATACATACATTCGAACAAGAAAGAAAAATTCCAAAGAAAGGACCCACTATCTGTGGTTAACTAAAAAAGTTAAAGATAGTATCAAACTTAAAGAAAAAGCATATAATTGCGCAAAAATGGGTGGCAGGTCAGAAGATTAGACAGAGTGTAACAAGTGCAACAAAGAATGACTGAAGGATTGATAAGGAGGGAAAAATTTGAGTATGAGAGAAAGCTAGCTAGAAATATAAAAACAGATAGTAAGATTTTCTACAGATATTTAAAAAAGAAAAGTTAAAAGTGAGGATTGGCCCCAGAGAAAGTGAGTCTGGGGAATTAATAAGGGAAAATAAGGAGATGGCATTTGAATTGAACAGGTATTTTGCATCAGTCTTCACTATAGAGTGTAAAAGTAACATCCCAGAAATAGCTGTAAATCAGGAAATGGAAGAGAGGGAGGAACTCAAGAAAATTATAATCACCAGGGAAGTGGTATTGAGCAAATTGTTGGAACTGTGGGCTGACAAGTAAAGGCATGCTCAAGTCGGGAAAAAGAACACGAGCCGAACCCAGCCAAACCACAGCGGACCAAGCCCGACCCTGCCCAAGTCCCTCTGATTTTGCCCCGAGCCTGACCCAACCCGAGCCCGAGCCTGACTCGACCTGACTCAGGCCTTTACTGACAAGTCCCTGGGTCCTGATGGGACTTCATCCTAGGGTCCTAAAAGAAGTGGCTAGTGAGATAGTTGATGCGTTGGCTTTAATTTTCCAAAATTCCCTAGATTTGGGAAAGGTTCCATTAGATTGGAAAATTGCCACTCTAACTCCTTTATTCAAAAAGGGAGACAGAAAGCAGGAAACTACAGGCCAGTTAGCTTAACATCTGTCATAGGGGAAATGTAAGACGCTATTATTAAAGGCATTATAGCAGGCCACTTAGAAAAATTGAAGGTAATCATGTAGAGTCAACATGGTTTTGTGAAAGGGAAATCATGTTTAACCAATTTATTGGAGTTCTTTGAAGAAGTAACATGTGCTGTGGATAATGGGGAACCAGTGGATGTACTGTACTTAGATTTCCAGAAGGCATTTGATAAGGTGCCACATCAAAGGTTATTGCAAAAAATAAAAGCTCATGGTATAGGGGATAACATATTGGCATGGAACGAAGATTGGTTAGCTAACAGGAAACAGAGAAGGCTTAAATGGGTCATTTTCTGGTTGGCAAGATGTAACGAGTGGTGTGCCACAGGGATCTGTACTGGGGCCTCAACTTTTTATAATTTATGTCTTGGATGAAGGGACTGAAAGTATGGTTGCTAACTTTTCTGATGACACAAAGATAGGTAGTAAAGTAAATTGTGAAGAGGACATAAGGAGGCTACAAAGGGATATAGACAGGTTAAGTGAGTGGGCAAAGACCTGGCAAATGGAGTATAATGTGGGAAAGTGTGAAATTGTTCATTTTGGCAGGAAGAATAAAAAGAAGCATATTATCTAAATGGTGAGAGATTGAAAAGTTCTGAGATGCAGAGGGATCTGGGTATCCTAGTGCAGGAATCACAAAAAGGTTCAGCAAGTAATTAGGAAAGCTAATAGAATGTTATTGTTTATTGCGAAGGGAATTGAATACAAAAGTAGGGAGGTTATGCTTCAGCTATACAGGGCATTGGTGAGATCACATCTGGAGTACTGTATACAGTATTGGTCTCCTTATTTAAGGAAGGATGTAAATGCGGGGGAAGCAGTTCTGAGAAGGTTTACTCGACTAATACCTGGAATGGGTGGGCTGTCTTATGAGGAATGGTTGGACAGGCTAGGCTTGTATCTGCTGAAGTTTAGAAGAGTAAGAGGCGACTTGATTGAAACATATAAAATCCTGTGGAGCCTTGACAGGGTGGATGTGGAAAGGATGTTTCCCCTTGTGGGAGAATCTAGAACTAGGGGTCACTATTTAAAAATAAGGGGTCACCCATTTTAGACAGAGATGAAGAGAATTTTTTTCTTTCAGAGGGTCGTGAGTCTTTGGAACTCTCTTCCTGAAAAGGCAGTGGAAGCAGAGTCTGTGAATATTCTTAAGGCAGAGGTAGATAGATTCTTGATAAGCAAAGAATGAAACGTTATCGGGGTAGGCGGGAATGTGGAGTTGAGGTTACAATCAGATCAGCGATGCTGTTATTGAATGGCGGAACAGGCTTGAGGGGCCTGTGGCCTACCCCTGCTCCTAATTCGTATGTTTGTAAATCTGTGCACAGCAAGGACCCACAGACAGAAAATGAGATGAGTGACCAGAGCCTCTGCTTTTGGTGGTGGTGTTTTAGGGAGAAGAAATGGGCTGGACATGGGATCTTAAGCAACCACCTGAGCAAGTAGCTGAAGCTTCGCTCTTTTAACCTCGGAAACTGGAGAACCCCCCAGGTGTCAGCTGTGGCTCGATGGTCTGCCTTTCTTTCTGTTAAAGAAAGAATGAGAGGCAGAGAGGCATAGAGATTTAGGGAGGGAATTCTACAGCTCAAGGCCTAGGCAACTGAAAGCACAGTCGCCAATGGTAGAGCAAAAGAAATTGGGATGCGCAAGAGGCCGGAATTGGAGGAGTGAGGAGATCTTGGAAGGTTGTAGGATTGGAAGAAATTACAAAGATTATGAGGGGCGAGGCCATGGAGTGTTTTAATAAAAAATAGAATGAGAATTTTAAAATTGAGATATTGCTAGACTGGCAACCGCCCTCAGCCTCTCTTTATCATGCCAGGGTTTTCACAGAGTGTTTGCAGGAATGTAACAATGAACATTTTAAAGTTTTGACAAGGAACCAGTTGGTCCTGTGAAGATGTGTCTTTATCTGGTATTTGGACCAGTTACCCACCTGCCCCTGCTTCATGACTGGAGAGAGCTCAGCTGGTGTTAAATAGGTACCTGTAGCATAACTGCATGGCACTGACAGTCCCCATCCCCTCCCCTTTCCCCCAAGTGTTGGCTACCCACCGCCACCCCTTGCAAGACAGATAAAAGAAACATAGGATGTCAACTGATTTCCATGCAATATTAATTACAGATTCACATGCGACCTACTCACTAGGAAAAGTGATACAGGCTGCAATTAATTAAGTCGGCCACACTATGCCAGGGGCAATTTACATACATATAAATAAGCAGCATTAAATTTTAATATGCTTTGAAGGTAAATAAAATGTAAGTGAATGAGAAAGAGTTTTATCAATTAGAAGTCAGTTTTGCTATTGACATTTAAAATTTCACGTGTACATTATTCTGTTGACACCATCGTCGAAACCTGAAACCACCCTCCCCTCCTTTGCCTCGACTGTTCATTTGCTTTGCTCCATTGTAATGTCCTATTCTGCACAGTAGTCAATTCTATATGCCATGGGTCTTTGTAAACTCTTTACATACTCCCCTTCTCAGTGGCTGTGATCCCAGTATCACTGCTGTAAACTAGGTTTCTCTGCACATTTTTTGTTTTTAGATGTTCAACACTGTTCTACTCACTGACCCACTGCATTAACTGGTGACATTGTATGAGGTAAGTGAAGGGGAATTGGCTGCAATTTCATATCAGTGATTTTCATATATCGTCAGAAGCCCCAGTCCACAAACCTCTGAGTTCTGTACACCGTCAGAGCTTGCCTTATATTGCCAAGCCAATGCATGCAACATCAATCCTGGCATTTGCAACCATTTGAGTGCTTTGGCCCAGTCTTGGTACTTCACATGGTGAGTGAAATAGTGACCTTGGAAAATGTTCAGTCACACTTTTATGCCCTTGTCTAACAAAGATCTACCAATCTCAGATTTAAAATTATTGAATGAGCTCACATCTACTGCTTTTTGTAGGAGAGAGTTCCACACTTACACCACCCTTTGTGTGAAGAAGTGTTTCCTAACTTCTCTCCTGAATGGCCTGGCTCTGATTTTAAGATTATGTCCCCTTGTCCTAGATTCCCACACCAGCAGAAAAAGTTTCTATCTATTCCATCAATTCCTTTCAAAATTGTAAAAACCTCAATCAAATCACCCCTTAACCTTTTATATTCCAGGGAATACAAGTCTACTTTATGTAATGTCTCCTCATAACTTAATCCTCGGAGCCCTAATAACATTCTGGTGAATCTGCACTGCCCTCCTTCCAAGGCCACTATATCCTTTTTTAGATACAGTGCCCAGTACTCGAGATATAATCTGACCAGGGTTTTGTACAACTTACTCTTTTATATTCCCTATAAAGGCTAACAGAGCATTAACCTTTTTGATTATTTTCTGTACCTGACCACTACATTTTAGTACTTGTGGCTAGTCACCATTTCAGTAATGCACAGACCTAAACTTTTTTGGTCCAAAATGGATCACTTCACATTTTTACCTGTGTAAAATCCATCTGCCAGTTTTACCCACTCGCATAATCTATCAATGTCTTTCTATTGTCATGAAAACCAGCCAAAGGCTTGCAGGTTGATAGGTAAATTGGCCATTATAAATTGCCCCTAGTATAGGTAGGTGATGGGGAATGTGGGGATGTTGTAGGAATATGGGATTAGTGTAGGATTAGTATAAATGGGTGGTTGATGGTTGGCACAGACTCGGTGGGCCGAAGGGCCTGTTTCAGTGCTGTATCTCTAAATAAATAAATAAATAAAATGACACCTGCCAAAATGAGACATAGTAATTTCATCATGTGGAACATTAATTTTAAACTGTTACTGGACTGAAAAAATAGCTTGGTTTAAAAGGACATTGGCTGGAAACATGACTGCTCATTTTGCATTCTAAAAGACAGTTGCCTGGACAAGACCACGGGAGTGCTTCCCCTAATTCAATTAGCCAGATGCATTTTGGATCACGAGACACTGAATATGTAAAAGCCAGCATTCCATCCTCTCCCACTGAGGGTATCTGCTAATATTGAAAGTATCGACAAAACCTCGCAGGAGAAGTTGTCCCAAATAAGGAGCTAGTCATATGACTAACCGGCTGGCACAGGTTGGTTTGAATTGTGCTCACAGAACAATTTGAAAACAAACTGCGACTGAACTTGAAGCAAAGAGCACCTATCTCTCTCTCTCTCTCAAGAAAAGCACAGAAGCAACTCAAGTCTCAAGAGAGAAGACTCCTGCAGCTAAAAAATGAAAGTGTGCACTTGGCCCTAACGAGGACTGCAAGATTTAACTGCAATCAAAGACTCTACATCCAACTCAAAACGAGTAACTGAATTCCATATTACTTCAAACCTCTCCCCTTTAATTCTTTCTCCTTTACTGTCTCTATTTGCATTTGTATTTATCGCGTATGCATGCTAGCATGGTCGCGTTGCATATTTTTAGTAGTTTTAACCAAATTAGAGTTTTAAGGTAAATAAATGTATCCATTTCTTGTTTAAATCTAAGAACAAGGATTCACTGAGGGGAAGCTAAAAACACGTTGTTTTAAAAATTAAATCCTGTTACGGCCAAACCAGGAAAAGGCTGAGAGGGAACCCATAGACCTCTTTCTCACGTGGTCGTAACACTATAATTTTATGCCCCCGTCTACACTATTTACTAAATCACCTATCTTTGTGTTATTGGCAAACTTGTATATTTAGCTCTCTTATCATGATACCCCAGATTGATTAAACTGTTGGCTTACATTCATGACATTCTGGGGCCTCGATATTTAACCCCCACAACAAGTGAGAGTGCGTGCTGCCTATGCATGCGCTGCATGGCAACTGATATTGGGGCACAGTGCGACACCTAAATAACGTATTTAAATCAAGCTGCCACCGTGCAAACCAGTGGATGGAAACTCGGAAGTGAAACTGAGGCTCCCCAAGGTAAGTCCCTCTTTCAGCTCTCCTTGTGTGCCAGAAGGAGCAAGAGTGCAACCCCAAGACCTCTCAAGGAAGCCTACAGCCTTCCCTAGCCCTGATCTCCAGCCTCTCCCCACCACCAGACTCATGATCGCAGGCCTCCCCTCACCTCCCAATTGCTGGCCTAACCCTTCCTGAGCACTGTCCTCAAGGGTCTCCGATTGTGGCCTCCCATCGCTGATGTTGCCTTCTGCCTGCTGGCCGACTGTCCATTTGGCTGGCTGCCAGGCAGGAGGCAGAGCTACAAAATGCTAATGAGTTCCTGCCATTGAGGTCAGCAGGACTTCCACATCGCTGGCCTTGCCTAACTTTTCAGCTTCACCAGCACCCTTCCCACCTCACCGTAAAAATTGGCCTGGATTTCCGGAATAATTATATTTCTTTCTACTATGAACAAATGGCCAGCGATGTCTCACATGGCCATGTTTTCTGAATTCCAATCTTTCTGTAACTAATGTATGAGGAGTGTTGTCAAAATAATTTTGAAAATGCCGCTACGATTTTGACTTCTAGGTTTGCCCGTAGCAATTCCTGGAGCCTCCAGTATAATCCTGGAGTACTGGCAACTCCAAATTTGAAGCACCATTTTTCTTCTGAGACGGCATGAATGTCCGAGGAAGACCAGAAGCAGTTTAATGTTTCCATGTGGGGATATAGCAAAGCCAATGATCAGAAATCCTGCCCCATCTAACTTCAGCACTGAGGAAATCCCAGCTGGTTGTGCCCTGTTGGAGAAACCTGAATAACCTCGGCCTTCTCTGCTTCCTTTATAACATGCATGAGGATGGGTGGAGACAATCCTCCCTACTGTCCAGCAGGAATTACAGATGTGACTAAGAACCCAGAGATTTATTTTATTTGATCAAAATTGACTAATTTTCCAGTAGACAAAGAATTCATGCTGATCACAAGACACACATTCTCTTATCATGATACAGTGATTCATTAAAAATGCATTGGAATAGATATGGCCTTCTGCCAATAGGAAGCTTATTACAAAAGGTATAGAATCATATCTAGAAAAAGGTCTTGGATTAAATAAACTACATTACATTGTAAGTAGGCCAATTAAATAAACAGCAAAATATACATAATTCAAATGTGGATTATTAACCTGAGAAACTCACTGTTCACTAAATGGAGATGGCGTTGATATACTCAAACAAAAGAGATGGTTTTATCTCTGTACAGCCTTATCATTTTGAAATGTTTCTAGGTGATTCACACAATGCATTTCATTTGGCGTGCATGTTAGTTTGGGATTTCTCGCAACAGTTTTAAGTTTTGTTTGCAGCAAAACGCCAGTTTCCACAATACAGGGCTGGGTTTTACCATTGGTGGATGGGACTTTGCCACCGACATAAAAGTCAGTGGTGAACCCGCTTCCACCTAGCCCAGAAATCCGACCCGCATTTTACGAATCCCCGGGCTTTAATTGTCCCGAAGTGGCCACTTAAGGGCCTTGATTGGCCTGGGGAGGGCGGGCGGCCCGTTTCCCTCCCACCAACCGCCGTAAAGTTGGCCGGAAGCGGGAGCGGGGCGGGAAGGCCTCCCAGAGCCTCCTGCGCAATCTTACGCCACCCCCATGCCACCATCTGACCCATGGGGCGGTGTAAAATTCAGCCCTTTCAAGTCTTCTTTTAAACAAAATCCATACCCTTTGAATGAATGGGTTGATATGCTACACGACTAATGATTTCCCTTTAATTCCCACCGAACGGATCGCAAACTATATGGGATTTCCACCAAATTACAATATTTGCTCTGAAAGTCATATTGTCAGCTCGCTGCATTCTGGCTAAAACTAGCAGTCAGATTTATTTACAAGTAGGAGAATGTTACAGAAGCAGAAAGACAGAAGGAAATTAATTGTACGTTATTTCATTTACACAATACATAAACTGTTGTGAAGCAAAGACAGTATAGAATTCTTGCAAATTTTTTTCCAATCATTTGCATCTGAGTCACTCGTGGACATTGTGTGGTAAGCTGACCTTTTACAGTTTCTGCTAGCCCTCTCCAATTGTTTGAAGAATTGCAAAGCAGAGAACTCAAAACAACAAGCTGAAACATAAGATATTTTGGGTCCTCTTTAGGAACAAGAGTAGGCCATTCAGCCCCTCGAGCTTCTTCCACCGTTCAGTTTGATCATGGTTGATCTGTATCTTAACTCCATCTACCTGTCTTGATTCCATAACTCTTAAGACACTTGCATAACCAAAATTGATCAATCTCAGTTTCAACAGCTTCTTGGGAGAGAGAGTTCCAGATTTCTACCACCCTTTATATGAAGAGGTACTTCCTGATATCACCCCTGAGTGACCTTGTTTTAATTTTAAGGTTATGCCCACTTCTTTTAGACTCCAACACCAGAGGAAATGGCTTCTATCTATCTCATAGAATGATGCAGCACTGAAACAGGCCCTTTGGCCCACTGAGTCTGTGCTGACCAACAACCACCCATTTATACTAATCCTACATTAATCCCATTTTCCCTACCACATCCCCACCATTCTCCGACCACCTACCGACACTAGGGGCAATTTACTATGACCAATTTACCTATCAACCTGCAAGTCTTTGGCTGTGGGAGGAAACCAGAGCACCTGGCAGAAACCCAGGCAGTCACAGGGAGAACTTGCAAACTCCACACAGGCAGTACTCAGAACTGAACCTGGATCACTGGAGCTGTGAGGCTGCGGTACCAACCACTGTGCCACCCTATCCAATCAAATCATCTTAAGCACCTCAAAGAGATCACTCCATAATCTTCCATACTCAGCAACTCACCAAGGCTCCTTCGACAGCACCTTCCAAACCCATGACCTCTACCACCTAGAAGGACAAGGGCAGCAGATGCATGGGAACACCACCACCTGCAAGTTTCCCTCCAAGCCACATACCATCCTGACTTGGAACTATATTGTCATGCCTTCACTGTCGCTGGATCAAAAACCTGGAACCCCTACCTAACAGCAACAACAACCCTACACCAAATGTACTGCAGTGGTTCAAGAAAGTGGCTCGCCACCACCTTCTCAAGGGCAATTAGGATTGGGCAACAAATGCTGGCCTTGCCAGCGACGCCCACATCCCATGAAAGAATAAAAAAGGGAATACAAGCTAGTCTAGGCAATCTGCTTTCATAATATATGCTTTGTTTGATGTGAAAGTAACTTCAGAAATAGTCTATTTGCTGATGGTACCTGCTGAACATCTTGACCAGTTCTTGCAAACCTTTTAATGCTTTTAAACAATCTACCTACCTGAACTCCATATAGAACAAAGCCCTCAATGGACCAGACACCTAGGATGTAATGTATTTGTCTGTAAGCTTGCATACTTTAACATGGAGAGCACTGTCATGTCGGATTAGCATGGAGTCTACATCTCAAATATCCATCATCCATCACAAGACCATACCGTAGACCATATACTGAGCCTAGAACCTATTACAGATAGTTGGGCTCCTATCCCCATTGGCCAAGTGGAGGCTTAAATGTATTATGACACAAAATAGAGAAATATTTGATGTAGGATTAAAATGTTGCTTTTGTTACAGTACAGTTACTGTTATGAGGTAGGCAAACAAGATAAAATGGAAGGGTTTTTTTCCTGAGGGGAAAAGACAACAAAAAATGTTCAAAATATTTACCAACCTGGACCAAGTCTATGTAAGATAAACATTATTAAAAATATACCATTTGGCATTGAAAAAACGAATATCAAATATCCTGTCTCCGCAACAATCCAGGCTCTTTCCTTCTGGTCTGTTCCAGTGATGTCCCTGACAAGGACAGATGTTAAGGTGTGCATTCCTTACTTTGCTGGTGATGTGATTTCCTGGGATCAGGCTCCCTCTGTCCTGCCTAGGATTGCCAACCCTTCAGGACTGTATTGGAGTCTCCAGGAATTAAAGATTAATCTCCAGGACACTGCTGTTAGCAAAAGCAGGAAAAAAATCATAGGGGCATTTCAGTAATTGGTATGTTGCTTTCATTTTCATTAACACTTTCATTTGTTAGGCGTAGAAATATTGGAGATGGGTAAACTAGCTGTTCCACTGACAGTTAAGAATAATCCAATCGGTGAAGGGAAAGTCTGTTGGCTTTACACTTGGTATGGGAATGTGGGGGTGCCACTGAGTTGGAAGCATCAGGTGAGCAATGAATAGAATGTTGGAGGGCATGTGATAAAACCTCCAATAATACGTCCGACCAGAGTTGGCAACCCCACCCCACGCTGGTTTACGGTCGCAGCCCTCATTAAAGGTGAATGCACCTGCTTGGAGAAATGAGTAAAAGGCCTGCCCATTCGAGGCCCCCAGACTTCTTCAGAAGTGTCCTGTCTGCAATATTAACCTGTCCTTTTTTATCCAGTTGAGCTGCTCTGCGTTTTGGATGTTAATGCAGATTTTTAGTATTCGCAGTTTCCTATCCCAAGTTTTTTTTAAACTGCATTGCTTTCCATTATTGATTTATTTTGTGCTTTTATGGGTCAGGTGGGGTTAGATAGATAAAGTATCGGGTCCATTGCGTAAATCTCCTATACAAAGCCTAGCCAGAAAAATTAGGTCAACCTGCAGGGAGCTAGCAAAATATAGATCAAGCTGTCCGAAATGGAGCAACACTCACCTACCTGATTACAAGTAAAACATTTTTCATTTTAAAAAGAGGTCATCAAACGTTCCATGCATATGACAACAGAATTCTTACATTAGCCAATAATGTGACCCTGGAAGCAATTAATTCTCTGAATATAACATAGGAACCCTTTAGCACCTTTTAACTGCACAGTTCATCCACAGTGAGAAGAGTCAAATACGTCAGCAGCAAGATTTCCTGTGACATTTTTGTAATACAAAGAGAATCCATTATATGGAAATAGATATCCCATTTATGGTAATGTGATCTAATAACCTTATTGATTTTAAATTATGATTCTTCTTTTGAACAATGGACAACAGTAACTGGCTGGTGAGAGAGTAGAATAATATAGAATTCAGACGTAGCGAAGGGGCTTCTAAGAATGCAGAGCCGGCCAAAAGCCTTTCAGAAGCTAGACCAAGAAAGTGGAATTAGCAAGAGCCAGTTCTGGTGAAAGGTCATCGACCTGAAACATTAACTGTGTTTCTTTCTCCACAGATGCTGCCAGACCTGCTGAGTATTTCCAGTATCTCCTATTTTTATTAGCCAAGAGCTTAACTGAGTACACAACAAGCCAACGGCGTTGTTAGATAAGACACCCAGGCATCAGCTCGACAGAATACAGTGCTGGCAACAACCTCCCTGAATACTCGACCAGCCAAGAATGTACAGACCATCTGCTGACATAAATGTGATAGTTTGGCGTGTGTCAGTAGTAGCTACTTTTTCCTACCAATAGGATTTGCTGCTCTTTTTCAGTTTGTGCAGAGTGGCAGAGACGGGGGGGGGGGGGGGGGGGGAGTTGGGGAGGGGTTACCAATTTTAACCTAACCCACTTGTCCAGAAACTGGGATCACGTGTAATGTTAGTTTACACCCCATCCATCGAAATCAACTGAAAGTAATAAAGGGTGGGAAGTGAAACCCATGGATCTTTTGCCCATTGAGGTAGGTTAAAATTGCCCCCTTGGTCTTTCAAAAGTCAGGAAAGAGGATCTCCAAACAGGCCGACTTTATCCACGCTGATGGTGAGTTTTATCATCAGTGTGGCCATCGCAGTTTAACCTAATGGACATTATTAGTAGTGGAAGTGATTAATATTTGCTGGCCAGTCATGGCTCAGTTAACAGGCTGTACCTCATCCAAAGGACCAGGAGAGTGAATGGGAAACAGAGCGACAATTTACTGTCCCCATTCTGACCAAATAAGGACACATAACAGAAATCAGGCCCCCCTCGCTCCACCATTATCCAATCTAGGAAGGGCCTTTGACCTCAGAGGTTGACAAAGACCTTGGGGAACATGTCCCACAGCTCCACTGCCCCTTTAAAGATTTGCCATCGCTACCTACAAACCCAGGGATGGTGCCTGTGACCAACCTACAAACTTCCATCCCTCGCTGGTCCCCTTCATACCCTGGAAATGGTGTCCGGGACTGAAAAAGTAGGAAAACAACTTTTGAGGTAATTGGCAAAAAATCAGAGGCAAGTTGAGGAGGACTTTGTTTTATGTGGCAAGTTATTGTGATCTGAAATTCACTGCCTGAAAGGGAAGTGGAAGCAAATTCAGTAATAACTTTGAAAAGGGAATTGGACATGAAGAGGAAAAAATTGCAGGGTTTTGGGAAAAGGGCAGGGAGTGGGAATAATTGGATATCTCTTTCCAAAAGCAGGCATTGGCACGATCAGCCAAATAAGCTCCTTTCATGCTGGATCGTTTTATGGTTATATAATAGGGAAAAAATGGGGAGGTGGGGTGGGGGCGGTGGAAAGTATATTAATGAAAATGAAAAATAAATGGCAGCATGTTATATACAATACTGATATATTTGAATTTCTTTTTGAGCTTCCTTCTACTGAGAGCTTTGTTGCTTCCTGCCTGGGACAGATTGAATAGACCAGGTGGTCTTTTCCAATCCATCTTTTCCTATCTTTGTAGGTTCATAAGGACACATCTACACAGTTGTAAAAACTTATGACTTGGTTCCATGTGGAATTTTCAACTGAAGTGTAAGGCCCTTTCCTGAGGAAAGTATTCAAGTTTGGTTGCAGGGGTCGGATGTGATTTAAAAGAAAATCAATGTGAAACAAACAAAATTGACACTGAACAAAAAAAACAGTTTCTTACCTGCCAACTACTGAAGAGGAAATGAGAATTTCTCTAAAATTACTGGTTGAAAACACCTGACAAAACTGACAAGCTCATATCACAGAGATATTTCCTTTCCCACTACCAGCGTTATTAGATGCCAGACAAGAGCAAGACAATTTCCCCATCTGGCAAAATGCCCACCTGTCAACCTGATGCAGGAAAGCAAAGATTTCTCTTAAAACGACACACATTTCTGGTCGAGATGTGCATTAAGGTTACATTAGACTCAGCGCCTTCACAGATACTCACACTCACACCCTCACACCTCCCACAAGAACGTAGGGGTAAATCTTTGCCTTTGACTTTGTGTGATTGTACAGTATGGTGATAATGGGCCCAATTTTAACTCTGTGCAAGTGAATGGGTTTTGAATGAGTAAAAATGAGACCCGTTGATTCAGCAACCCATTTTTACATCTCCCCCAACACCACCCCCCCTCCATTGCAGTCAATGGAACTAGAAATGAGGAGAGATGTTAAATGGGCTGCTGACTCGCACAAAGTCAAAGATCTTCCCTGTAGACTTTTGGGGGAATTTTAATGCCTTGATATGTCAGGAGCAGGGCAGACTGATACCTCTGGGTTCCCCACATGCTATCCGCAGTACCTGTATCAGTGGCTTTTTAAATCATTTAAGCCATTGCACTTGGCTCTGACTTCTGGGTTTCACAATCATATAGTGCGAGTGGGTGTGATAGACCACTTAATGGAGAACTGGGAAAATGACAGGTGAAGGATTGAGCGGGTGGCAGAACAGAGGAAGCAACTGCATTAATGGATTCCCAATGTGGCAAGGCTGCACTTTGGTTCACAGATGCCTCTCTATACCTGATGCTGCGGTGTGTAAGGGCCTGCAGGGAGACAGTCTTTCCTGCCGATGGCAGGAAAATGCCTGCCTCACAGAGCAAGGTGTGGCTGGAGATCACTGAGCAGGTTAACAACAGGAGTATGGTGCCAAGTTCCTGGATACAGTGCTGGAAACAGTTTAGTGACCTAATTGGGGCAGGAAAGGCAACTATAATAGCACATTCAACTATGTCTTGATGTGCATATCACCCCAACCATCCTCATTCTGCCTTCCCAAGCCTACTCCTGCACAGCACTCCTCAAACAAACTTACCTTACACTTGCATCCATCCCTCTCTGTCCATGCACCTCCTCACAACTTCACCTGGCCATCCACCACTGACACTCACCTTAATGCAATACCATCGTAACAAATGTCCATCCATCCATCTGTTGGCCATATTCCATTTCTCTCATTCATGGATCTCTTCTTTCCTTTGTTGCAGGAGAACAGAACATAGGACAGCAGGGCAAGGCAGAGAACCAGAGGTGGCCTTCCAGCCATCTCCATACTGACAGTGCAGAGGAGGAGGCATTGGAGTCTAAGCATGCCTGCCCCTCAGAGATGGAGAGATGGTAGCCTCCCAGCTATGTGGTAGCAGTATTCAATATCATAGAGCCACATGGCATACACCATTCACTCATGTTGACTTGATGTCATCAGTCATGTTCACTTAACATCTGTCTAACCTTGACAGTTCCAATTCATGTCTTCAATCTCCCACAGGCCCATCAAGTGTCCCGCAGGAGGTGATGTAGGAGGAGGACGAAGACTCCTCAGAGGACGCCGCGCACTCTGAGGGTACACCGTCACAGGACTCATGCAGACCATGTACCAGCTCAGATACTCACACTTCCTGGGATGGGTAAAATAGATAATTGGGTTTTCACCTGATGACTCACAGATCACAAGTGTGCAGGTGGAGTCAGGGATAGCAGTGGAGTCCCAGTTGGAGAATGCAAGACACTCCAAGCTCTGCTCAGTTGGATGAAGATGCTGTACCTCGGGGACCATCAACAAAGAGGATAATTCTGGAGCAGCAGCAAAAAATGTGAGAGGTACTGCCAGGCTTTCCAGCAGCACTGTGCATGCTAGGAGAGATTGGAGGAATTCATCTCATGTGTCATAATGTTGCAGGCCTTTGCTTTGAGGTCTACCTCCACAGAAAGAGTGGTCACCAGCAAGGAGCATCAGACATGGAATTCCAACAAGTGCATGCTGGCCCTCACCAAAGGCCTGTACACTCTGAATGCCGCCTTAAAGAGGGCAGATCAAAACCTAGCCTTGGTCTTTATTGCTGTCCAGCTCATTGTTTGTAGGAATGTGTGAATGGGCCATGAGAGGGAAAATGGAGAAAGGAGACATGGAAGTGGGGAGTCTGCTTAAAGCGCTTCCACTTTGAACCCCTTGCCCCAGCACACACCCCAGTCAGTCAGTAGCCCACATGCTGTCTCCTCCCACAATGGCCGAGTCTGCCCCTGCACAGGTGCAGGTGGAACAGCAGGGCTCCCACAGGCTCCAAAGCCCAGAGGATGTTGGCCAAGGCACCTCAGCTGTCAGAGCAGGGATCTGAGCAGCCTGTCTCTACCTCTGCTGAAGCCATAGGGGTTGCACCATGTAGGAGCAGCAGAAAAGAAAGAGTAAAGATTTGTACAAAAGCAAAATACTGCAGGTGCTGGAAAACTGAAATTAAAAACAGAAAATGCTGGAAATACTCAGCTGTCTGGCAGCATCTGTGGAGAGAAACACAGTTAATGTTTCAGGTCGATGACCTTTCATCAGAACTGGAAAAGTTATAGATGTAACAGGTTTTAAGCAAGTACAGAGGTGAGCAAAAGGGACAGTGGGTGGAAGAACAAAAGGCAAGGTCTGTTATAGGGTGGAAGGCAAGAGAGGTTAAATGACAAAAGTTGAAGGTAAAGATTTGTGGTTGGCTGAGGGTATGCACATGGATGCACATGGATTGTTAAACTTCTGGGGTTTTTTGAGTCACATAAAAATTGTTTACACCACTTTCCCATCCTGCACATTTTTGACTGCTTCGTAGCAAATGGCGTTCTCACTTGTGATGAAGACTTGAAGCTGAGCAATGAGTGTCTGTGAAAGGGACACTTTGTTGATTACAGGACTTTGTGTGTTGGGGATTGGGGGGAAACCAAGTGAGTTTAGCATGTTGCTGCCAGATGGATGCACTGGTGTAACCTAACCAAACTGTGCCATTATGAGGTCACCTGGGCAGCAAGCTGTGCCACTGCTGGTGCCATGGCCACATCACGTTGTAATGTGAAGAGGCAATGTGCTTTCCGAACCTTGGTCTTCCTGCAGCCCCAAATCTTGCTGCTGCGCTACATTGTGCAGAGCACACACCACAATCACACTTGACACACTGGCTTACTCTATTACACATCTTGTCACCATGTGGCTTTGATTGTGGCGCTTCTTGGGTCTCATTGTTCATGCTCCTCAATAGTGTCATTGGCCACATTTTAAGTGGGTAGCCCTCATCCCCAAGGAGCCAAGCAGTAAGGTTATTGCTAGGTCCAAAGAGCCCAGAGAGGGAAGATTAACACAGGGCAAATGAACCATGACAGCTCCCTGAGAATCTTGCACAAACCTGTATGGTGATGTACATGAACTGCACATTGATGGAGTCGTTCAGGAAGACTGCTGGGTGGTCTGGGGGTGCCCTGATGCCCTGATTACCATGTGTCTGCAGTCGATGACACCCTGCACCAGTGGGAAGCTAGCCATAGCCACAAACCTAAGCGCCCGCTCATATTGACTGGCATCATCACTGAAAAAGTGGAGAACTGCCAGTCCTGATGAACATGGCACTGGACACCTGTGTGATGCATTTGTGGGCGTTCAATTGCAATATTCTGCAAATATCTTCTGCATATTCCTGAAATGAGCCTGAAGTAAAGAAGTTGAGGGCATTGGTCACTTTGACAGCCACTGGCAAAGCATGGTAACCAGGTCCAGCAGGCAGCAGGACTTTTTCCAACAGGCTGCAAATGTCTGTGATGACCTTACACAATAAACTGAGCCTCCTCAGGAACTGGTTTCACACATGTCGTGGAAGTTGATCCACTGCCAATATATGCGTATATGGTCTCCTGTGAGCTGCACCTCTGTGTCTCTCCCTTTTTTCCTGTGGAGTGGCAGGTCTCTAAGGAGAAGGCTGCTGTTCATCCTGTTACTGGTCCCCCTGCTGTTAGTGCTGTTGCTGCTCATCTTGGTCCTCATCTGAGATCCAAGGTAAAGCATCATAAGTGGCACCCATGCTGATCTGATGTATGAATACAAGAGTAAGGGGACTAGAGTACAAGAGTAAAGAAGTCTTGCTGCAATTGTATAGGACTTTGGTGAGACCACATCTGAAGTACTGTGTAAAGTTTTGATCTCCTTATCCAAGGAAGGATATACTTGCCTCAGAAGGAGTGCAACAAAGGTTCACTAGTTTGATGCCTGGGATGAGATGACTGTTCCATCAGGAGAGAATGAGTAGAATGGTCTCTGGAGTTTAGAAGAACGAGAAGTGATCTCATTGAAACATATAAGATTCTGAGAGGGCTTAACAAAGTAGGTTCTGCAAAGCCGTTTCCCCTGGCTAGAGAGTCTAGAACTAGGGCTTATAAGTTAATTGTATATTAATTGTGTTTAAGTGCATGCAGATGGTGGGCATTAACTGGGGATTCACGTGTGCCTCTATAAATACTCACAGACTGAAACAGTAGTTTTTGGCTTAGGGGATGCTTGCTTGTAATCTGTAATGGAGTTAATAAATGCTTACAAAAGTACGTAAAGAGTGGCTCCAGTTCTATCCTTCAGCAACTGGCTTTTTGGAAAATAACATCAAAGTCTCAGGAGACGGAGACAGCCATTTCTGACTGAGATGAGGAGAAATTTCTTCAAGAGGGTTGTGAATCTTGGGAATTCTCTACACAGAGTGTTGTGACTGCTCAGTTGTTGAATATATTTAAGGATGAGATAGACAGATTTTTAGACTTTAAGGGAATCAAGGAATATGGGGGTTGGGCAGGAAAGTGCAATTGAGGTCAAGGATTAGCCATGATCTTATTAAATGGTGGACAAGCCCAAGGGGTCATTTAACTTACTCCTGCTTCTATTTTGAATGTTCTTATGACAGATGGAAAATGGAGATCAGATGGACAAAGCTCCAACGTAGCTTCCCCCAAAGTGGTGGAAATCACATTCAAATTTAAAGCACACTCTCCAAAAAATATTGCAAGTTAAAACTTTTCACTTAGGCAAGGAAACAGGTGAGAGGTCTCAGTACTTATTGGGAATTCTTTTGCCTGTTATTTCTTCAGCTTCCTCATTTGCTGCTGTGCTCTCCTTTTGCTTTCACTACCGAGTTCCAGGAAGCCTGGGAAACTTGTGCATCCACATTTAAAGTTGAAAACCCCTTTGAAAATAGCTGTTAGTGGCCTCTGAACCTATTTAAATTGGCGACTCCCCCATCTCTCAAGGGGGTTTCTCGCATGCAGCCAAGCACTCTGCAGCTAAATGCGGGAGTTGGGATGTTAGAACTGGTTTCCGACACGCTGTCAATTTCAGCACTTATGAACACCCACCTGCTCTTTGAAGTTAAAATTCCTCCCTTTATGGTTTAATGGACTGAATCAACCAAGAGCTATCAGAGGGGTTAGCATGAAATATTGGTTTTAAAATGTAACTACGGCAACAGAACACTTGACTCCTATATATAAGACAGAATATACTCTCCAAATATCAAGGCGAGACCCAAAAACTGGCTTCAAAATGCCACTCATGATGTGTTGGCAGTTTCCTCTATCTGGTGACTGTCTGAGACCTAGATATTGGACAGAGCACAGCTTTGGCATAATTCCCATTGCAGCACATATATTTATGCTTATTTTATATAGAGAAACTAAATGTATAAACAGGGGGACAAGACCCAGTGGAAAACAATAACTGACTTCTGTTTGTACCACTACTCTGAGTGGTTCTCTCATCCGAAAGTGGGTTCATAGATTAATGCTCGTTAAGGCTTTGTTAAATCTCAAGACAATTCATGTGTTATTACTCAGTGGGTTGATAAAAACAAAAAGAAAATACCCAACAGCAGCTGCTGTGTTTAAACATTTATAAATGCCTCCTCAAAGAGCTCCTCCATATTCGCCACATTAGAAATACAGGGCTGCCGTTTACCAGCCCTTCAGGGACGGACTGGGAGGCACGAAGGCTGGTGGCAGGAAGACAATGGGTCCGCCATCTGTGACATTTTGCCAGCGGTGGTAAAGGTTGTAGATGGCCTGCCCATCTAGCGCCCAATTGAGCCACTTAAGTAGTCAATTAAGGGCCTCTTCCAACCTTCGCTGGTATTTTACCAGCATCTGGGAGTCCCACCGTCATGTGGAAAGACTTCCAGGTAAACCCTGGCAGCCTCCCAGCGGGCTGGGGGAGAGGCAGGGCTTCCTTTTTGGGCACTCACTGGACCATGGAGGGACAATGGCACCAGCCCTCGGTGACCCATCCCCCCTGACTGGCCCCAACACCTCCAGACCCCACCTACCTGACTTTGAGAGCGCTGGCCATCAGTGTGCCCTCATCCTCCAGGTGCAGCCCTGTAGTGGCCACCACTAGCAGTGGTGCTGCTGAGCTGCCGGCCCTCTGATTGGACCGCAGCTCTTGGGGGCGGGCTGCCATCCTTAAGAGGGAATGCACTTAACTGGCTGCCGCTGGCAAAATGCAGCCCCAGGTCCCGCTGCCCGCCGAAGCGAGGTCACCCCCACGCCCACCCCCCCACTTTCGGCTCCCGGCAGCGTGACCCCTGCCGCCTACGTAAAATCCAGCGGGCATTCTTTTACAGTAAGTTTACTACTAAAAGACATTTTCACAAGCCCATTTCCTGGAGTCACGACACACAATGACCGCGGAATTCCCACTTCCTGCAGTTAATGGAAAATTATCGCCATAGCTTTCAAAGAATAGGGTCACAAGAAAATTCAACCAACAAGGTGAAAGAAAGTTTTACCCAAGATGGAACTTGTAAAATTACAAATGGTTTAACTGGCATTAGCCAAAGTCAGTGTAGGAGATGTAGCTGTTCTGGTCACAAACACCACAGACAACTGATCATTTACAGAACATGGAATCAATAGCAGAACAAGTATTTCTCTTGTCCTATCATACTACTTTATGTAGAAATACACTTGTTACCAAAAGAAAATGTAGTTTATATTATGCATGACAAACAACCTTGCATTTATATAGCACCTTTCACAACCTCAGGATGTCCCAAAATGCTTCATAGCTAGTAAAGTACTTTTGAAGTGTAGTCACTGTTGCAATGTAAGTAAACAAATGATTTGTGCACAGCAAGATTCCACAAACAGTAATGAGATAAATAACTAGATAATCTGTTTCAGTGGCACTGGTTGAGGGATAAATGTTAGCTCGGATACTGGGAGAATTCCCCTGCTGTTCCAAAAGTGCCATGGAACTTTTTTTATAAATCCTGAGGGCAGATGGGGGCTGGGCTTAGCAACACATCTGAAAGACAGCACCATGAATAGTGTAGCACTGCCTCAGTCGTGCACTGAAGTGCCAGCTGTAGTGTTTTGAAAATTGCATTGTACGTTTTGTCCACTTGAGTCTACCATACACACAGACATCAGCAGAGGGAGTTGGGAAAAGAAAGCTTGACAATAAAAGAATCAATGTTGCACAACTGGGGGCACATTCAGGTCTACATGCAGCTTGCATGTAACGCCTTTCAGTTTTCCGATACCAGTGAAGTAAACAGCATACGGTTCAAGAATGTTGTTGTTATGCGTAGGAATTGCATATATGACTGCAATCATGTGCAGACCTGTTGCTGTGTGGAAATTGATCAGCGTGTCACATTCTCCAGATATGACAGAAAGTGCAACATTTGTTCTAGTTTCTTTGAATGAGAGTGACGTTTCAAAGGTCCCAAGAACCTTCAGCAGTTTGTCACTATGGTAAGGGAAAATTTTCCTATTCCCTGGTTTGCAGAGAATGGGGCAATCCTGACGTTTGTTGAACATTTTGTCTCCCATGACATTGACAGATGCTCCTGTATCTGTGAGAGCATCTACGTCTGAGCAGACAATGGTGGTCACAGTCACATGTAGCTGTTGGCTATGTCAGGGAGAGAGGACAAAAATAAATTCAGGGTCATCCGCCTCTACTTTGGCTACATTTTCTCTCCCTTTTGCTGTGGTACCCATACATGGCAGCCTTCTGTTGGTATTGGTCTCAGTAGTTGACAGCTTTCTGTCTTTCTCAAGTGCTTTTCGGTATAGTTGACTAGAGAGATAACCTTTGACTATTTGTGTTTTTATTTCCTGTTTGACATATTCAACATCACCAAAGTCACATTTGGTTGCTAGTTGCCTCAATTGCATGCAATTTTGATCAATTGTCTCATTTGCTTCTAGCTTAGAGCATTGGAAGACAGTTATAGCATATAATAATTTTCTTGGGTGTGAAGTAGGTTGTTAGTGCATTTGTTGCTGAGTCATATTCATTTTGCTCAGGCGTAAGTGTCTCAAAGATATTCTCCAATTCTTCAACTTCATAATGGAGAAGGAAGACCTTTTCTCTTTTGTCAGCTGTGATTGTAAAACCTGCCATCCCGTCTTCAAACCATCGCAGCCGCTATAGTCAACGTGGGGATACAGATGATGGCTCTGAATGTACATCAAAAGATGATAGATTGAGCATAGACAAAGCCATATTGATCAGCAATACAGTGACAGTGGATGATCAAGGATCTGGGATCAGGTTCCTTTCAGAGAAAAACTTTCTGTGATGTTCTGAGATTATATATTTTTTTCATTAGATAGTTATTTTGATGACATCAGTGTTTGTGTGTACACTGCTCTGAGCCTCCAACTTAAAATCCTGTCTGCAAAAAGTAGACAAATACTTTCCAAATGTTTCATACCTGAAAGCAATGTTTCCTGTTTGTCATCTGTTTCCTATTTTTGCACCAACCTTGTTGCCATTGTAATGTTCTTGGGACTAAGAATCAGCCAGAATTAGTAAGAGAAACTGAGCTGGGGCATGCAGTTAAAAACCTGAATTCCTTTATTGTTAAGCTTTCTCATTTTTAAAAATATATTCATTTCATGGGATGTGAGCATCGCTGGCTAGACCAGCATTTATTGCCTATCCCTAATTGTCCTTGAGAAGGTGGTGGTGAGCCGCCTTCTTGAACCGCTGCAGTCCATGTGGGGCAGGTACACCCACAGTGCTGTTAGGAAGGGAGTTCCAGGATTTTGACCCAGCGAGAGTGAAGGAACGGCGATATAGTTCCAAGTCAGGATGGTGTGTGGCTTGGAGGGGAACTTGCAGGTGGTGGAGTTCCCATGCATCTGCTGCCCTTGTTCTTCTAGGTGGTAGAGGTCACGAGTTTGGAAGGTGCTGTCTAAGGAGCCTTGGTGCATTGCTGTGGTGCATCTAGTAGATGATAAACACTGTTGCCACTGTGCGTCAGTGGTGGAGGGAGTGAATGTTTGTGAAAGGGGTGCCAATCAAGTGGGCTGCTTTGTCTTGGATGGTGTTAAGCTTCCAGAGTGTTGTTGGAGCTGCACCCATTCAGGCAAGTGGAGAGTATTCCATCACACTCCTGACTTTTGCCTTGTAGATTGTGGACAGGCTTTGGGCAGTCAGAGGATTCCGAGCCTCGGTAGCCACAGTATTTATATGGCTGGTCCAGTTCAGTTTCTGGTCAATGGTAAGCCCCAGGATGTTGATAGTGGGGGATTCAGCAATCTGAATGCCATTGAATGTCAAGGGGAGATGGTTAGATTCTCTCTTGTTGGAGATGGTCATTGCCTGGCACTTGTGTGGCATGAATGTTACTTGCCACTTATCAGCACAGGTCTGGATATTGTCCATGTCTTGCTGCATTTCTATACGGACTGCTTCAGTATCTGAGGAGTCCCAAATGGTGCTGAACATTGTGCAATCATCAGCGAACATCCCCACTTCTGACCTTATGATTGAAGGAAGGTCATTGATGAAGCAGGTGAAGATGGTTGGGCCTAGGACACTACCCTGAGGAACTCCTGCAGTGATGTCCTGGAGCTGAGATGATTGACCTCCAACCACCACAACTATCTTCCTTTGCGCTGGGTACAATTCCAACCAGCAGAGAGTTTTCCCCTGATTCCCATTGATGCCAGTTTTGCTAGGGCTCCTTGATTCCATACTCGGTCAAATGCTGCCTTGATGTCAAGGCAGTCACTCTCATCTCACCTCTTGAGTTCAGCTCTTTTGTCCATGTTTGAACCAAGGCTGTAATGAGGTCAGGAGCTGAGTGGCCCTGGCGGAACCCAAGTTGAGCTTCACTGAGCAGGTTATTGCTAAGCAAGTGCCATTTGATAGCACAGTCAATGACACCTTCCATCACGTTACCGATGATTGAGAGTGGACTGATGGGGCAGTAATTGGCCAGGTTGGATTTGTTCTGCTTTTTGTGTACAGGACATACCTGGTCAATTTTCCACATTGCCGGGTAGATGTCAGTGTTGTAGCTGTATTGAAACTGCTTGGCTAGGGGCGTGTCAAGTTCTGGAGCACAAGTCTTCAATACTATTGCCAGAATGTTGTCAGGGCCCGTAGCCTTTGTGGTATCCAGTACCTTCAGTCGTTTCTTGATATCACGCGAAGTGAATCGAATTGGCTGGAGACTGGCATCTGTGATGCTGGGGACTTCAGGAGGAGGCCGAGATGGATCATCCACTCGGCATTTCTGGCTGAAGATTGTTGCAAATGCTTCAGCCTTATCTTTTGCACTGATGTCCTGGGCTCCCCCATCATTGAGGATGGGGATATTTGTGGAGTCACCTCCTCCTGTTAGTTGTTTAATTGCCAATCACCATTCACGACTGGATGTGGCAGGACTGCAGAGCTTAGATCTGATCTGTTGGTTGTGGGATCGCTCAGCTCTGTCTATCACATGCTGCATACGCTGTTTGGCATGCAAATAGTTTTGGGTTGTAGCTTCACCAGGTTAACACCTCATTTTGAGGTATGCCTTGTGCTGTTCCTGGCATGCCCTCCTGCACTTTTCATTGAACCAGGGTTGATCCCCCAGCTTGATGGTAATGGTAGAGTGGGGGATATACTGGGCCTTGAGGTTACAGATTGTGGTTGAGTACAATTCTGCTGCTGCTGATGGTCCGCAGTGCCTCATGGATGCCCAGTTTAGCATTACTAGATCTGTTTGAAATCTATCCCATTGAGCACGGTGGTAGTGCCACGCAACACGATGGACGGTCTCCTCAATGTGAAGATGGTACTTCGTCTCCACAAGGACTGTGCGGTGGTCACTCCTACCAATACAGTCATGATCTACAGCAAGTTGAAGCCACTGGAAATGCTGCAGATCCTACAAAAGTGCAGGAAGTCCGGAGTTTGCTAGGACTCATCACGTACTGCAGTTGCTTCATTCCTTACCTCGCTGCATTACCTGCCCCTCTACGCAATCTGACAAAACAGACCACTAAGTGGGAGTGGACTAAATCACACAAATAGGAGGTACACCAGATCAAATGCCAGTTGTCAGAAACTTGCACAAATGCCTATTTCGACCCTGAGAAAACCACACAGCTAGTCGCGGATGCAAGCTCTGTTGGCTCAGGTGCAGTTCTTGTACAGAAAGACAAGACAGGTAACCCATCAATCGTTGCGATGGCAAGTAGATCGCTAATGCCTGCAGAGCAATGTTATTTTCAAACAGTGAGAGAAGCACTCTCAATTACTTGGGGTATCTTACTTTCAACTCTATAGTATGGAAGCAAGTTTGAAGTAATAACCAATCATAGATCACTCATAAGCTTGTTCAACAATCCACATAGCAAACCACCTACTTGAATAGAACATTGGATACTCAAACTACACGAGTACGAGTTCCACGTTGCGTATCAGCCAGGCAAGTTCAACCCAGAGGACTATTCTTTGCGACATCCATTGCCGACAGTCAGTCCTGTTAGTCGTGAGGAAAAGGTTGCTGAACAACATCTTAACTACGTAAGCCTAAATGCGGTGCCAAAGTCGCTAAAACGAACTGACATCAAAGCAGCAACAAAACAAGATGAAGCTTTGCAACTATGTATGACAGTTGGAATCACAAAATTGGAAAGATGTGATCAAGAGAGCATCTATAAACAAAATCGTTGTTTGAACACAATGTTCAAAATGAGCTCATCGTTACAACCACATCTGACCTCGTGTTATGCAGCAACCGTATTGCCATTCCATACTCATTGAGGGAACGTGTTGTCGATATAACACATAAAGGTCACCAGGGAATTGTCAAAATCAAACAACTCTTTAGGGAAAAGGTATGGTCCCCTAAAAACATGCGTTTATGTTTAAAACATATAAACATATATTTATGTTTAAGTTTATTGTTTACACTTTTGGAAACAAACCATTGAAACATGCTATGTCTCTCATTTATTAAGAAGGAGAGGAATGTAGTGTTTTGAAAATTGTATTGTGCATTTTGTCTACTTGAGGCTACCATACATACAGACACCAGCCGAGGGAGTTGGAAAAGGAAGCTTAACAATAAAGAAATCCATGTTTTTAACAGCATTCAGCAGTTCGGTGTCTCTTACTAACTCTGGCTGAATCTTAGTCCCAAGAACATCACATCAGCCTTCATTACCTGCCAAAATCTAGGGTGGTCAGCTTGAACCCATGACATTCTAGCTTAAAGGCGAGAGGAGAGGCTGATGCAGTCTAGATTTATAACTGCAGAGCTCATATATATGGTCTGTGCTCGTACATACGACCTGTTCTCATCGACAAAGAGAGCCCTCGTGCAGAAGGCCGGTGCTCGGATATAAGGCCTTTGCTCACATGCAGGGCTTGTGCTTGTATGGCCAGTGCTTGAGAGCACTGTATAAACTTACTTAAATTCATTGCTTGGCAAGTCCAATGTATTTCACATGCATTCAACCTCATCTGCAGTGAGTTTTTTTAAAAAACAGAATTTCAACAGAAGCATCTTCTCGATTATACCCAACCTCCTCACAAAACTAATTCTAGATCCTTTCTAAATGCTCCATTGGCATCATTAGACTTTTCTATAGCGCAAACTTCATGGTAAAAGTCAATAATAGGACTGATTTTATGGTAATTACCTGTTCTCAGAGGGAGAACAATCTGACATCTCTCACAGATTGCTGCAGGAAAGACTTTCCATTTAGAAATGCATCAAGGCACATAACAAATTCTTCTGAAATTCAATGACTTGTTACATAGGCTAATGTGGCAACCATTTTTGACAAAGCAATATCTACAAACAGCAGCAAGGTGAATGATCAGTTAATCTGCTTTTCTTTTGGTTGATGAAGAAATATTGTCAAGACACTGGGACAATTTCCTGTTCTTCTTTGAATAGAGCTATGGGATCTTTAATGTTCACCTAATCCACAGGAACAAGCAACAGGGCCTCAGCTTAATAACACGGTGAAAGAGAGACATCTCTGCTTCATTGCTCCATGGCAGTATTAGATTAGATCAGAGTGTCCAACCTTTCAGAGAAATGGACCAACGCCAGGTGACAGTGTTAAGTAGGGAAAATATTATGAATGGGACATATATTGTGAGAAGGGCAAGTATTGTGAGCAGGGCAGGTATTGTGAGCAGGGATAGGTATTGTGAGCAGGGCAGGTATTGTGAGCGGGGATAGTTATTATGAGCAGGGCAGGTATTGTGAGCAAGGCGGGTATTGTGAGTGGGGATAGATATTGTGAGCAGGGTGGGTATTGTGAGCAGGGCGGGTATTGTGAGCAGGGCAGGTATTTTGAGCGGGGACACGTATTGTGAGCGGGGATAGGTATTGTGAGCAGGGCGGGTATTGTGAGCAGGGCAGGTATTGTGAGCAGGGACACGTATTGTGAGCAGGGATAGGTATTGTGAGCAGGGTGGGTATTGTGAGCAGAGCAGGTATTGTGAGCAGGACAGGGATTGTGAACAGGGCGGGTATTGTGAGCAGGGACATGCATTGTGAGCGGGGATAGGTATTATGAGCAGGGCAGGTATTGTGAGCAAGGCGGGTATTGTGAGCAGGGCAGGTATTGTGAGCAGGGACACGTATTGTGAGCAGGGATAGGTATTGTGAGCCGAGCAGGTATTGTGAGCAGAGCAGGTATTGTGAGCAGGGACATGCTTCGTGAGAGGGGATAGGTATTGTGAGCAGGGTGGGTATTGTGAGCAGAGCAGGTATTGTGAGCAGGACAGGGATTGTGAGCAGGGCGGGTATTGTGAGCAGGGACATGCATTGTGAGCAGGGCGGATATTGTGAGAAGGGATAGGTATTGTGAGCGCTAAATGTGCATTGTGAGCAGGGATGTGTATAGTGAGCGGGACAAGCAAGAACAATATTGAGCTCATTGTGTATTTCCAAGCCCACGATAACTATTTTAGAAAATCATGAGGTGAAATAAAGCATTGTATGCACTCTAAAATCCAACTCATCCCAGGATGAAATTCACTCATTAGAAAAACATAATTTGAATTTGCCTGGAATAAGAATCACATCATTTGTATCATTACATTCTGGATTTGCCAAGATTTCTTTTAACAATGTTTTTGTGCTGATTTATACTATTCAGAAAAATTCATGCATTAATTGAACTAGTAACTGGTATCAATGTCCAACAGGCTGTCCGTGACTCAAATCAATTATTTCTTTACAGGTGATGTCAGTTATCATTCTGTCACATTCTGTTTAAACCCAGAACTTTCGAAAATGGCAGCAATCATTTGATTTGTCTTCACTGTTTTCTCTCACCCTCTCCTGAATGATTGGATTCATGTTGGGTTCTTGGCCCACAGCTGTTAACTGCCCTCTAGTACCCTACTCCAATGATCACTCATCATGTATGAGCCTAGGCAGGCTTTTAGACCACAGAGAACATCCCTTCAAGTCTGATCCTCTTGTCCACACACAACCACATACCTATTTACTGCTGAAGCCACTGAATGGCTATCAAGCATGGAATTCCTGGCTGATTTCCCTACTCCCTAAGTCAGGGTACCTGGGACAATTATGTTGAGTTCCGAAGAAGGGTCACTGACCTGAAACGTTAACTCTGCTTCTCTTTCCACAGATGCTGCCAGACCTGCTGAGTGATTCCAGCATTTCTTGTTTTTGTACCTGGGACAATTGCTGTCTTCAAAACAAACCAAAGTTCAAACTTGGAACTTTCTGGTCCATGTTGCTCACTACTGCACTTGGTAATGCAGTTACCCATTGATCATGGTTTCACTATGTGAGCGTGACACACTCAGAAACCCAGTACCATGTTTTAATATTCCCTACCTTGTACCTAATTCAAGTGAGAGTGACTGCAAGGCAGCATTTGACCGAGTATGGCATCAGGAGCCTTAGCAAAACTGGAGTCAATGAGAATCAGGTGGAAAACTCTCCGCTGGTTGGAGTCATACCTCACACAATGGAAGGTGGTTGTGGTTATTGGAGGTCAATTATCTCAGTCCCAGCACATCACTGCAGGTGTTCCACAGGATAGTGTCCTAGGTCCAACCATCTTCAGCTGTTTCATCAATGACCTTCCCTCTATCATAAGGTCAGAAGTGGGGATGTTCACTGATAATTGCACAATGTTCAGTACCATTCGCTACTCCTCAGATAATGAAGCAACCCGTGTCCAGATGCAACAAGACCTGGACAACATCCAGGCTTGGGCTGATAAGTGGCAAGTAACATTCGTACTATGCAAGTGCCAGGCAATGACCATCTCAAACAAGAGAGAATGTAACCATCATCCCTTGATGTTCAATGGCATTACCATCGCTGAATTCCCCACTATCAACATCCTGGAGTTACCATTGACCAGAAACTGAACTGGACAGGCCACATAAATGCTGTGGCTACAAGAGCAGTGAGTAACTCACCTCCTGACTCCCCAATGTAGATGTCCACCATTTACAAGGCACGAGTCAGGAGTGTGATGGAATGCTCTTCACTTGCTTGGATAGGTGTAGCTCCAACAACACTCAAGAAGCTCGACACCATCCAGGTCAAAGCATTTCACTTGACTGGCATCCCATTCACAAACATTCTCTCCCTCCACCACCGATGCACAGTGGCAGCAGTGTGTATCATCTCCAAGATGCACTGCAGCAACTCACCAAGTCTCCTTAGACAGCACCTTCCAAACCCGCGATCTCTACCTACTAGAAGGACAAGGGCAGCAGCTGCATGGAAACACCACCACCTGCAAGTTCCCCTCCAAGTCCCACACCATCCTGACTTGGAACTATATTGCCGTTCCTTCACTGTCGCTGGGTCAAAATTCTGAAACTCCCTTCCTAGCAGCACTGTGGGTGTACCTACACCCCAAGGACTGCAGCGGTTCAAGAAGGCAGCTTAGCAACACCTTCTCAAGGGCAATTAGGGATGGGCAATAAATGCTGGCCTGGCCAACGACGCCCACATCCCATGAATGAATAAATAACAATGTGTAACAGACTCCCCATTCATTCCCCTTGTACTAAATTCCTTTGTTGCACAGCCTTTCGCATTCGTTCCCCTCGTGCAGAATTCCAATGAAACAGACCCCATCCCAGTCCATCCCCTTGTCCAGAATTCCTATGTATGGACACGTTTCCATTAATTTAGCTTGTACAGAATTCCAGTGCAGGAGACTCTTTCCCATTCATTTCCCTTGCAAAGAAGTCCGCAGCATCTTAAAGCTTCTTATTGACTACCACGGTATGGAGTTTTAAAATTAGCAAAGCATTTATGGGCAGCGTTTTCCCCCAAGTGGTTTCACCATCTAACAGATGGGCTGAGAATGCACCGTCACTTAAAATGACTAGTAACGGAACAAGAGGCAAGATGAGGAGAATCTATTTTTACACGAGCTGTTAGGATTAGGAATGCAATGCCTTAAAGGGCGGTGGAAGCAGATTCAATGATAACTTTCAAAAGGGAATTGGATTATTACTTGAAGGGGGAAAAAGTTGCAGGGCTATGGGGTAAGGGCAGGGTTGCGGAACATAGGCACATAGGAGCAGGAGTAGGCCATTCAGCCCATCGAGCTTGCTCTGCCATTTAAATTAGATCATGGCTGATCATCTACCTCAATGCCACTTCCCCACGCTATCCCCATATCCCTTGATCTCATTAGTATCCAGATTAGTATCCTTAGATGAGGAGACCAAAACTGGACATAATACTCCAGGTGCGGTCTCACCAAGGCTCTATACAATTGCAGCAAGACTTTGTTACTCCTGTACTCAGAATCCCTTGCCATGAAGGCCAGCACAGGCACAATGGACTCCTTCTGTGTTCTATGATTCTATGATTAGGGTGTCGGGCACTAGAGTCACAGATTTACCACAGCCCCTTACATCTTCTGCCAACCCGAAATGACAGGTTGCAGTGCACTTAAGACTGTCCACATAAGGAAGATGTCCAGGAGATGACATTGTGCGGGAGACATAGTTCCAACACCATGAGAAGCTGTGCATGGCGCTTCACTACACTATATGTATAAGCAATATTGATATGTGGTAAAAATATGCTGAGAGTCAATCTTCAGGTTTGATTTTTAAAAGCTGACGGTAGCAAGGTGTTTCTTGCAACTTCACCTGCTCCACTCACGACGAGCGACCTTTACGTTGGGAAATCCTGTTGGATCATAGTTTTCATTAAACGTCACATTCAATACGAATATAAATATAAAAACTGTCATCTTCTTTCAATATTTCTTGAAAAAAAAATCGATAGCGCAGAGGTTGCAACTAATTTAAATTTTGCTGATGCATTTTACCAGTAAGAGTTTTAAATCATTCATTTAGTGAGAAAAGCTATGTTGAAATCACCAATATTCGTAAATATGCAAATCAATGTGTTTAAAATTCAGTATCATGAATTAATGAAGATGAAATATGAGCCCAGGAAGCTGTTTGGAGAAAATATACAAGCTGTAATGTCAATGATATTTGAAACTGTCTAGCTCATTAATAAATACATCATCAACTCACAAGAAGTGAACGATTACAGCCGTTATAACTAACAACACCGCTGTACCAAGTCACATAACCACAGCAGCCTTGTCATCTGCCTCTAACTATTCAGTGTCAGTGTATTCCTTAGAAGTTAAATTGCACTCAGAAAGCACATGGTTCAATAGGACAGTCTGACCTATTACACATGCTCCAATATCGACTGACAGAAGCCCTGGTTAAAGCGAGAACCTTTGGGAGCCCACACAGCCTCCGAAAGGGAACTCTATAAGAAGCTGATGGCTTTGCAAGTAAGTCTGCTGGCTGAGAGAGCTTCAACAGTTCCTTGTTGCCTGTGTGGCTAAAGCACATCAGAAAATGTTTTTTTTCTCCCCAGACCGATGCTGTGAGCCCCTAAAGGCAATGAATAATAGCAGGCAACAAACAGGAGCATGCAACGTGACTTCACTGTCACTTCTTTTTCTCCTGATGTAGATATCGAACAACAGCTATAATTTTACATTCAGGTGGTTCAGCCAGATAATTGAGCCAGGATGAGCAGAGTGTATCACTGTATTTGTATTTGTGAATGGGGCACTGCATTGATATCTGTTCCATAGGCTGTTCGGGGTCATTGAATATTTTTAAGGCTGACTTAGATAGATTCTTGATTAACAAAGGAGTCAAAGGTGATAGCAGGTCGACAGGAAAGTGGAGTTGAGGCCACAATCATTTTAGCCATTCTCATCAAGAGCAGGCCTGGGGGCCGAATGGTCTGCTCCGGCTCCTAATTCATATGTTCATATGAGTCAACTCAGACATGGATTTGAACACGTAATCCAGACCGACACTCGGAATGCAGTACTGAGAGAGTGCTGCATTGCTGGAGGTGCTGTCTACTGGATGAGACGTTAGACCAAGCCTCGTCTGCCCGCTCAGGTGAAGGTAAAAGATTCCATGGCGCTATTCTCAAAGAAGCGCAGGAGAGTTCTCCACATTGTCCTGACCAATATTTATCTCTTAACCAACAACTAAAAACAGGTTATCTGTCATTATCCGATGGCTGTGGGAGCTTGCTGTGAGCAAATTGGGTACCACATTTCCTACATTACAGCTGTGAGTACATTTTAAAGTACTTCATTTGCTGTAAATGCTTTGGAACATCCTGAGGTTGTAAAAAGTTCTATAAAAATGTAAGTCTTTCGTTTCTGTGCTCGGTGTTGATTGGCTCACAGAGGAAGAAGAAACATGCCCAACACTTTCAATTTTTCGACACGATGCCGCAGATCTGGGGTGCTTGTTGTTTTTTTTATTCATTCATGGGATGTGGGTGTCGCTGGCTAGGCCAGCATTTACTGTCCATCCTTACAGGAAACAGGGTGTGAGGAAGTGCAGTCGAGGTAGCTGTGGGAGTCTGTGGGCTTATAATGAACGTTAGTGGACAGCCTATCCCCAGAGATGGCGACAGAGAAGTCAAGGCAGGGAAGGGAACTGTCGGAGATAGACCATGTAAAAGTGAGAGAATTTTCCTATTTTGTTATTTTATTTTATTTTACTTTTTAATCATGTGCCTGTTTTTCATGTGGTGCTTTTGGACAGAGCTTCTATTACTCTGTCATTAACACTCTCTCTGGACTAATGTTTTGCCTTTGTCCCATGACATCTTTGTTAGTTAATCTCTCCTGCCCTCTCACACACCTTCCCTTTTGTTCTCTTCCCCAATACCCCACCCAACTTCACTTGCTTAAAATCTAATTCTTTTCTAACCTTTGCCAGTTCTGATGAAAGGTCACAGACCTGAAACATTAACTCTGCTTCTCTCTCCACAGATACTGCCTGAGCTGCTGAGTATTTCCAGCACTTTCTGTTTTTATTTCTGACTTCCAGCATCTATAAATATTATAGTGACAAGGTGCCAGATTCATGGGAGAGACTGAATGCAGTGTGAGAAGTTACACTGGCACGCCAACCAGCCAAGCAGCTGACTAGCATGACGGGGCAGAAGCAATGGCAAATAATTGGGCCTAGACTGATGGGAATAGGGAGCCCACTGCAGTTTAAGACTGCTGGGGAGGGCAGTGAAAAAGAGAGAGGTCAGCCAGTGCAGGGTTGGTGACAGGCAGGGTGGGCAAAGTAGCAGCTGCCTCACCCCGACAGGAGGGCTACAGATAGAGCAGGCCAGTGATAGAGAAAGAGGCAGGTCACACCACACGTGTAGGGGAAAGGTTGAGTGGCAATGACCAGGAGCCTCACTACTCCAGCCATATAGAGAGGAGGGGGTTAGAGGAATCTAAAAGAAAAAAAATCAATGAATAACAAAGGCTGTATTAAATAAAGCTTAAAAAATGGCTTTCCCTGAAAAAAAAACATGGTCTTGGAACTGGCACAAAAACATTTCAGAAATGTACTCAGGGGCACTACCTAGTGGCCAGAGCCCAAAACTGCACACAGATTGAAAGCAGCTGTTTTAAAGATTTCAGCACCAAACATTAACGGAAAAGTCCTATTAAAGACATTACAGTATCACCAGAAGAGGATACCAGATTGGTGTGGGCATATTTAAAATGGGAAATGCCATGGAGGTGTTTACATAGGAGTTTTCAATTACCTGTATGACACAGATTTAAGATAATTGGCAAATGCACCAGAGGGGAGCTGAAGAGATTTTTTTTTAACACGGTGAACTGTTATGATCTCGAATGCACTGCCTGAAAGGGTGATGGAAGCAGATTCAATATGAACATTCACAAGGGAATTGGATATATATTTGTAAAGGAAAAATGGGGAAAGAGCAGGGGAGTGGGTTTCAAAGAGGCACAATGGGCTGAATGACCTCTTTCTGTGCAGTGAGATTCTATGGTTCTACATACCGAATTTAATATATAGATTATATGTAATATAGAGGCATCTGAATTGCAGCAGCTCTCTGTAATTTTAACCTTCGCCCTGATGTGCATTCATGAATAAAAAGGTTTGTAAAAAAGAATGACTTAATACAGCAATAAAGCTTGGGAGGTAGGGACCTGGACCCAGGCTTCCAACTCGGACACAAGGTTAATGTAAGTGCGGCTGGGCAGGAGTTCCACGCATCTTTGGCTACACAATTTTTCAAGGGTCAGAGTCAAGGTCACTTAAATCATTTTGATGTGACGCTTGGCATCCCTTTGCGGCCCAACTAGGAGCAGTTGGAGAATGGTCATGCCTGATCTTACGTGCCTGCAGCAGTGCAGTGTGCCAAGTGCATGCCAAAATGCCATAACATATATAATCGATCGCAAGCGATCAATTGTTCAGGCTTTTGGTATTTTCTTTTTTAACTCCCCTGTGCTGCCAGGAACACAATGGGTATTCCTCTGCACGACATGCTGAATGACTTAAACATGACTAACAGCAAGCACCATTAAGCATGCTGGGAGGCAGTGGTGTCGTGGTAATGTCACTTGACTGAAGGCCCAAGCTAATGCCCTGGGAACGTGGGTTCAAATCCCACCATGGCAGATGGTGAAATTTGAATTCAATTAATAAATCTGGAATTAAAAAGCTAGTCTAATATGACCATTGTCGATTGTTGTAAAAACCCATCTGCTTCACTAATGCTCTTTAGGGAAGGAAATCTGCTGTCCTTACCTGGTCTGGCCTACATGTGACTTCAGACCCACAGCAATGTGTTTGACTCTTAAAATGTCCTCTGAAATTGCCACAAGGACAATTAGGGATGGGCTATAAATGCTGGCCTAGCCAGCGATGCCCACATCCCATGTACGAATAACATAAAAAAAGGTTGCCAGCAAGTTCTGGACCATTATAATTAGATGGGGTGCAGAGGGTGTTACATATCTCAGAACCTACATGTGCCTTCATAGATGAAGGCAACTCAGTGGGTAAATATCATCAAAAATAGTATCTCATCCGAGCCAAGTGCTTCCTCATTTATTCCATCCACAACTGGCACTTAACAGAGTTCCTTCATTTTAAAATAAAGGACTCCGCTGCTTGAGAAACCAAAGCCACAGAGCAGGACACCATTATAGCCGAAAAGAGTGAAAAAAGAGTGGGAGGGATATCAGGAGCTAGTGGTTAGTTGGCATCACGCTTGAAAAATGTAAGGGGCAATGAAACAGTGAGGAACATAATGCAGTTAATTACACAGTGTTGAGGTCCTCAGAAAGAATGAGTAAGAGAGACAATTCAGCAAGTTTGGATGAAGGGTCACTGGCCTGAAACGTTAACTCTGCTTCTCTCTCCACAGATGCTGCCAGACCTGCTGAGTATTTCCAACATTTCTTGTTTTTATTTCAGCAAGATTCTGTTTCAGTACAGAGGGTTTGCAGGGAGGAAGAGTGTGTTCAGTGACAGATTTGGAGCTTTCAGAGGAATACGAAACATTGGTGATAGCTACATTGATAGAACAGAAAAAGCCAAGAAAGATTGCAACAGAAGGAATGAGAGGTCAGAGGGCCAAGGTGACAGAGGGCTCCTAGCATTTTCTTGTCTGCTATCCAGGAGTGCAATGAATGTGGCAGGAAAACCTCTAAAGATATGGTTATAATATTCAAATCATGGCCACATCTAGTCTTTACGGAGAGCTAAAAGTTGTTGGATAAAATTAAGTGATTGGCACAAGATAGGAATTTCTTAAAGGTAAGTAGCAGTGGAGAAGATCCAGGAATTCAATGCAAGGTTAAAGATGATGGGGAAGTCAAATGAGATCAAGAGATGAGGAAGGCGTAAGAGTGGAGGGATCTTTGAAGAATTGAGAAAAAACCGAGATTGTCACTGCTCCATTGGAGGGCATGGAGAAAATCAAGATGTGGTGATTCAGTCACTGCAGTGAGAGAGGCCCTGGGGTTTGCAAGCACTCCGAAGGAAGTTGATTGAAGTTGAGTGGAATCAGCACAAGTGGAGAAGGGATGTTGAGTACCTGCCTACCTGTGATGATTCATCAGCTCAAACTGTAAAGATGACGTACTTGGTGCATGTACAATGCCCTGATTAACAGCAAGTAACCTTTCAGTGTATCTTCAATTCCAGTGGGGTTGGACTGCCCTTTAATATTGATGAATAGTCTACTGTGTTCACCAAGGTAGGGTTGGGGTGGTGAGCTGGGTGGGGAGGGGGTGGCAGGTTATATTACAGCCCAGCAAACAACCCATAATCTCAGTCATTGTGGCATCACATATTGTTTTATGAAAATGAATAGATACATACAACAACAAATAAAATTGTTATTACTCACTGATTTGACATTTGGTGAGTATATCACATTTCCAGCTTTGCCTGTTGACCTTCCCTGTGCCTCATGATGAGGTTAGCCTCTCAACCCACAGATAATCCCAGTCTGCGTGAATCACAGAGGATTAGCTTGTGTTTGGCATGTCTGTGTTAAGTGTTGCTTTGCTCGCACACTGTCCCACATTGCTAGACTTTGAACCAAGCTATGCAAGTCAGCACTTCCTTATTTGATAGATCATGAAGATTCCCTTGTAGAAGAATGTAAGCTTGGCAAACGGCTTCCATCTGCACGTCAACAAAGTAACTTTTTTTTTTAAAAGTTAACTTCAATAGCAGAAAGGGTTTCAGCATAATCCAACTACTTAAATCTGTTCTGGTTACAGGATGTAAACAAGTGGAAAGTTCGCTGAATGTAGCTTAACATGGCTCAGTTTGCTCTGTGTTGCAGCCACATTGTGACATTGCAGTGCAGGGTAAAGCTGCCTCTAATTTCCCCAACAATTTTCTAGTCACCCTGATTTGGAAGAAATCCCTAAGAATCATCTCACCAGCCACTCTTGTAGCTTTTCTGAGTTAGCTTTGTTGTCAATGAGCACTTAATTAGGGGCTTATGCCAACTATGAACTGGGTTGAGGCTGCCCAAATTAATTAAGACCCGAGCACCCAACAAAGACAAGGCTTTCAACCTAACTTCCATCCAGTGACTTTAGCATATAATCAAGGCTGCTACTCCAGTGCAGTACTGAGGGAGTGCTGCACTGTAGGAGGTGCTGTCTTTTGAATGAGATGCTAAACTGAGACCCTATCTGCCCTCTCAGGTGGACATAAAAGATCCGATACCACTATTTGAAGAAGAGCAGGGGAGTTTTCCTGGGTGTCTTGGCCAATATTTATCTCTCAACCAACATCATTAAAAAAAGAATATCTATCTCATGGCTATTTGAGGGGCTTTGTTGTCTGCAAATTGACTACCATGTTTCCTGTATTAGTTTTGAATGATCAAACGTCCACAGTACAAAAGTATCCACAATATCCTGTCTTGTGCACAGTAAATTTTCAATCTCACTTAGAAAGGATAACAATAGCTAGTATGGGAAATGGTGTCTTGCACTGTGCTGTAGGGGAAGGGGCTCATGCAAGTGGGTGAGGAGGATTTTTCTGAAGGTGGTTTTACTTCTTTCAGAACAAAAAGCAAATCTAAAAGAGAAATTGAAAATGCTGGAAATTCTCAGCAGATCACACAGCATCTATGGAGATAGAAGACAAATTGTTCCAGATATGGACCATACCTCAGAACTGGGAAGGGTCCATACCCAAAACACTTGCCAGGTTTCTTTATTCTTCTCAGCCATAGTTGTTTCCTGTAGCACGGGACGTGGCCGTTTACCATGGGCTCCCATAAAAATATGACCTCCATCACCTAGAAGAGCAAGGCAAGCTGCTGCATGGGAACATCAACTCCAAGTCACACACCGTCTCAACTTTGAAATATATTGCTGTTCCTTCATCGTCGCTGATTCAAAATCCTGGAATCCCTCCCTAACAGCACTGTGGGTGTACCTACACCACATGGACTGCAGTGGTTCAAAGCAGCAGCTCACCAACACCTTCTCAAGGGCAATTAGGGATGGACAATAAATGCCACCCTTGCCAGCAATGCCTACATTCCAAGAATGAATTTTTTAAAAAGTGCATTGTGTTTGTGGCACTGTCAACATTTGAGGAAATTAAGAACAGAATTCAAGCAATCTGGCAATGATTGGGATTTGGGATGATTTACTCAGTCAAGCGCCTGAGACCCAGGGCATCTATGATTGAGTGTCACTTTTAATTCACTCCTGTAATGGCCATGTATTATTTACTGGCTAGGGAGTACCCTGGACCCAAAATGTGCTTTATTTCACGATAAGCTTTCAGTAATTATATTATTACTGTAAAAACTTCACTGCAAACTATATGCCATGACGCTGTCATGAAATCAGAGCTAAGATTGAATGAAACTCTGCATGAAAGGTTAACATTGTAAATAAGAAAACATACTTATCTTTGAGTGACTTTGAGAATGTAATATAATGAAATGAATCATAAGAAGTTTACTCTCACAGTTTGACATCATGTAGAATTAGATTGTTAGTTTGTAACTTCATATATTGGTGCATTTATGTAATTGTGATGAACGCTGAAAGCACATTGCTGTATAATTCTGGCACTTGGGGAAATTACTAATATCTTCTACAGCACAGAAACAGGCCAATCAGCCCAACTGGTCTGTGTCAGTGTTCTTGCTCTATATGACCCTCCTCCCACCTTACTTCATTAAACCTCAACATGTCCTTTTATCCCTTTCTCCCACAAGTACTTACCTAGCTTCTGCTTAAATGCATTTACACTATTTGCCTCAACTACTCCCTGGTAGCAAGTTCCAAATTTCAACATGCATGGGGTACATGTCAACCAGGGTGGCATGCTGCTAATCTATACCAATGGCTGTTGAAGTAAACACCAATGTGACCAGCAAGCACTGTACATCCATCTAACTTCGTGTTATTTTCCAGCAATATTGAAAGTGTTTGATCATTGACGTACCTGCCATTCCTTGTTTGTGATAGGTTGCAGAGAATGTAAAAGCATCAATTGATATATATTTGCAAATTTTTGTGCACATAAATTGTAGGGACGCAAGGATGGAAATCATGAATTGAGTGATCTCACAAGCAGCAAGGTTATGTTAATGGGTTGAATGTGTAACTTCTGACACCTTGCAAATAGCAACTTCTCACTTGAAATATTACATTATTGGTAGGAATTAGTTATCCTTTTCAATATGCTTGATCCTTGTCACCACTATTGAAACATGTTTTGAATCATCTGAGTTTAACTTCATGTGTCACTTTGGAAGGTCACTGTGGCTAATGAATCTTTGGAAAAGTCAGGGAGCTTTGTTTCTTACCCCCACCCCTTTCTTTTGTGTTATTTTCTCCGCCTCCTAATTTTCTGTATTTCCTATATCCCCCCATGCCTCTTGACGATGTTGCTCCTGTAGCTGGAGGGGCTAGCGAGAAATCGGGGACCATCAGTCCCATCAACTGCCCAACACTGCTCTCAAAGGAATGGCTTCACCTTCCTGGTGGATAAAGGTCACTTTCTGTACATTACAGTAATGCCTTACTCGAAACCTTAACTTGCTTCATTGAGAAACTGCTGAGATCACTTTGTTGAGGTAAGAAAAATGACCTTACATTTATATAGTGCCTTTCACAACCTCAAGACAATTGAACACTTTTGAAGTGTAGCCACTGTTGTAACGTAGGACACAGCAGCAAATTTGCACACAGCCAGGCCCCATAAACAGCAATGAGATAATGACCAGGTAATCTATTTTTGCAATGTTGGTTGAGGAAGAAATATTGGCCAGGATACTGGGGAGAACTCTCCACTCTTCTCCAAAATAGTGGATCTTTTACATCCACCTTCCACCTGAGAGGACAGACAGGTTTAATGTCTTATCTGAAAGGCAGTATTGCTGGGAGTGCAACACTCACCTGGAACATCAGCCTAGATTTTGTGCTGAAGTCTCTGGAGAGGAACTTGGACCCACAACCTTCTGGTAAAAGCCACAGCTGACACCTTTAGGGAGAGAATCAGGAATGCAAACCAGCGTCCCACGGGTTATCAAATCAACAACTCGCAGACTGTAACAGCTATTGGCACATTTCAAATGGGAAAGATTTTACAGACAACAGCAACAGCTGCCAATCTTTCCACAAGTGCCCCTATCATTCTCATCCCATTTTTTAGCACGGGTACATAGCTTTTTCCTTTTATTAAGTGATTTCCTTCCTGCACCAGAGCCATTGTGTGCTCGGAAGGGTAACCTGTGCCATTCTCAACCACATACTAGGCATTGTCTGATCAGCAGTCCAAGGATGAGAATTCCATGGATTTTCCATCCCATCTCTTTGGGAAGCTCCTGACGCTTCCTCACATTGAGGATGGGTCATCTTTTCACATTCATATCCCACGACCGCAAGCCAGAATGCAACTGCACATCAGGACTTGACCTAAAGGGAGTGCCACAGGTCTATTGATGGAAAGAGGCCACTTTCTGAATATTGCAGTCGTGCCCTGCTCAACACTTCAGCACGCTTCACTGAGAAACTGGATTTAAGTCATTACTACAGATACCTCCTCTCCTGCCTGCAACTCATTTGCAGCATCTCCATGCCATCAGGTGGTGTAGCTTCAGGGGATTGCAGAGGAATGCAGGATTCCAAATTGATTGTATTTCAAATTGGAAGAGAATTATTTATTATAATAAAAGACAGTTCTTCTCATCTGATAAAAACTGACAATTTCAAAATGCCGCTGGATGAAGCACATACGCACTCCTCATTCAGAGTATGGCAGAAATCGCTTCATTTGAAAAAAAAATGCAGCTCCATCTATCATTCTGTGGAAAGAAATGTCATTTGATATGTCACACTCTCAGCAAAGGCTTAACCTCTGCATGGGTGGCAACGTGAGGTGTCATAGGCAATATTTTGAAGGAGGAAGGAATGGCTTGGGGTGGGGTGTGGGATGGCAGAGTATGTTTTGCTCAGTGGATGCATTTAATTACTTCTATGGGCTACAAATCCATCACCTTGCAGTGTCTGCCATGGCTCAGTTGGGAACACTCTCACCTCACAGACAGACGATTCTACGTTTCAAGTCCCACTCCAGCGATTTAAGCACAAAATCAAGGCTGGTATAGAAAGTGCTACACTGTCAGAGGAGCTGTCATTCAGATAAAATGCTAAACTCTTGGGTGGACTATTTTGAAGAAGAGTAGGAGAGTGCTGGACAATATTTATCCCTCAACCAATATCACACCAAAAAAAATTGAGAATGCTGGAAATACTCGGCAGTTCAGGCAGCACCAGTTTGAATGAAAGGTAACTGACCTGAAACATTAACTCTGTTTCTCTCGCCATAGGTGCTGCCAGACCTGCTGAGTATTTTCAGAAATCTCAGTTTTTATTTCAGATTTCCAGCATCTGCAGTATTTCACTTCCATGTTACTAAAAAAAACAATCTGGTCATTGTCACATTGCCGCTCCTGGGATCTTGTAGTGTGATGATTAGCTACTGCATCTCCTACATTACAACAGTGACTACACTTCAAAATTAATTCATTGGCTGTGAAGCACTTTGAGGTGTCCTAAGGTTGTGAAAGGCACTGTATAAATGCAAGTTTTGCCTTTCTTTCCCACACTAGAGTCATAGAGTTATACAGCACAGAAACAGGCCCTTCGGCCCATCGTGTCTGTGCTGGCCATCAAGCACCTACCTATCCTAATCCCATTTTCCAGCACTTGGCCCGTAGCCTTGTATGCTATGGAATTTCAAGTGCTCATCTAAATACTTCTTAAATGTTGTGAGGATTCCTGCCTCTACCACCTCTTCAGGTAGCGTGTTCCAGATTCCAACCACCCTCTGGCTGAAATTTCTTTTCCTCAAATCCCCTCTAAACCACCTGCCCCTTACCTTAAATCTTAAATCTTATCTTAAATCTATGCCCCCGATTAGTAATCCCTCCGTTAAGGGAAAAAGTTTCTTCCTATCTATCCTATCAATGCCCCTCATAATTTTGTATACCTCATCAGGTCTCCCCTCAGCCTTCCCTGCTCTAAGGAAAACAATCCTAGCATCACAAAATGGTGCACTTCCAATCCACCACTTCCAACCCATGAAGTCACAGGCTGAGAATGCACCATTTTGTGACATGCGGTGCGGTTCTGCAATTTGTCCACCATGTGTAACATCTTTTAAAACATGTATTTCATTGCCAAAGTGCAGGGATGTTAGGTTTCCTTCACCTTCAAGCTGTGCTGGTGGTGTTGTTACTTGTAGGGAGGAGCCCTATGCATCCGTACTGGCTTCATTTTGTCCACAGCCTCTAAAAACAACTAGGTGGGCCTCCTACGACAGCAAGGATTTCTTACAGAAACATCTCTTCCAGTGCCATTTCTGACGCTGGTAGAGTAAGCTCCATTGGTCTAGAAAATGAAAATAAAGTTATGTAGTTCCTTTGACAAGCACAGGACCTCCCAAAGCGTTTTACAGCCAAATGAAAAACTTTTGAAGTATAGTCACTGTTGTAATGTAGGAAATGTAGAATGTAGAAGAGGCAAACTATCCAGTTTAACAAGTGATAAAGGAAGGTGTACAGATATTTTATCTGCATTGGTGAGGCGGAGGGCAATAATATTGAATCCTAAGACCCCATAAGCCATTTATACCCTGCAGTTCCCAATCGTACATACAGCAAGTTAATTCATTCACACCATTTCAAACACAGGGCACAAACAACAATGCCAATACTTTTATTTCTCATATAAGGCCTCTGCATTTCCAGAGAGGCCCCCTGCTTTTTTTTATAGACAGACCCTACTTTCCTTAGAAATATGAATTTATATTAACAGCCAAGTGGAGTTGATACTATTCTTGCCTTTGAGCCAGAAAATTGTGGGTTCAAGTCCCACTCCAGGACTTCAGCACCAAAATCAAGGCTGACACTCCAGTGCAGTATTGAGGTAGGGCTGCACCTGTCAGAGGTGCTGTCTTTTGGATGAAATGTTAAACTGAGGACCCGTCTGCCCTCTCAGGTGGATGTAAAAGATGCCTTGGCGTTATTTCAAAGAAGAGCAGGGGAGGTGTCCTGGCCAATATTTATTCCTCAATGAACATCACAAAGACAGATGATCTGGTCATTATCACATGGCTGGTTGTGGGAGCTTGCTGTGTGTAAATTGGCTGCTGCGTTTCCGACATTACAACAGTAACTTCAAAGGTGCTTCATTGGCTGTAAAGCCTATGGAATGGCCTGAGGACATGAAAAAGGTTATATAAATGCAAGCCTTTTTTTCTCTTTTTACTCCTCTGTTGGGGAAAAGGAAGGCTGAGTCTTCATTGCCTGCAGTCCGTTTGCACATTAATTTTGACATTCTCATCATATTTGCATTATGTCTGAATAGCAGTCGAACATCCTGCAAGGTGCAGTGTGGCGCCCCCTTGCGGTGACATGCATTTTGCCCTAGGAGAGCTCACAGTCCAGATCCATCCTTTGAAACTTTTCTTCTTATTCATGCTTTTGTGCAACTTGTTGAACTTCTTCCTGACCTTATCCACATTCTGATGCAGGTCAGACCCACAGCGCTCATCCTACCCCTCATATAAGACATTAATCAAGGCACATCTGCTTGCTCCAGTCCCACCCACAGAAATGTTCAAAGGAGAGCAAGGAAGTTCTCTCGTTGTCCAGGCCCACATTCTTCCCTCAACTAATATCAGCAAAAACAGATCAACAGGCCAAACATCTCACTTTGCGTGCAAAAAGGTGTCAGCTGTGGCTCAGTTAGTAGCACGCTCATCGGCTATGCCAGGTGGTTGTGGGTTCAAGTCTAGGCTGACACTTCAGTGCAGTACTAAGGGAGTGCTGCATTGTTGGAGGTGCTGCCCTTGGATGAGATGTTAAAACTAGGCCCCATCTGCCATCCCAGGTGGACATAAAAGACCCCACGGGACTATCTGTAGAGGAGTGGGAGAATTCTCCTGGGTGTCCTGACCAATAGTGATATTTCAAACAGCATCACTAAAACAGATTACCATGTTGTTGTGTGTGGCACCCTGCTGTGTGCTATGTTTCCTACATTATAACAAGGACTACACTTGAATGTAATTAATTAGCTGTAAAGTTCATGAAAGGCACTATATAAATGCGAGACCTTTCTTTTTATCTTTTAAATTGGATGCTAAGTTTGCCAGCACAACATACGCTGCACTTCAAAAGTAATTAGTTGGACATGACGAGCTCGAGAATGTTTCTGTGAAAAGACGATGTGAATGTGGGTCTTTCAATAACACTCTACACGTGCCTTCTACCGCAATGCTCTGCACTGCTTTCAAGCATATAATTTTGCCCAGATTCATCCATTTATTTTGTCAGAAGTATATGCTTAACGGGAACACATACAAAAAGTTAATTTATTTGGAAGAATGCTATTTTATTATACAGTAATAAGACAGCCCCTGATTGTCTGAAGAGCTTCGAGTGTGATGTTTACACTAACTAGTCTAGTGGATCGATGAATAGTTAAGAGATTAGTATTTGGAGTGTGGAATTGACGGTATAGATTGCCATCAAATAAAAACAACATCTCCTCAGTAGGACAGGGCATCGCAGTGAAAGCATGATTGCTCCACTATTGAAGAACAAAGGGGCTTCTTCAGAAAGAAGATGTAAATTTTCACCAGACTCTCTCATACTCAGCAGGTAAACAGACTCCACGCATTGAACCTTGCGAGAGAAATTCAATGCCTCATGGGTTAATCCTTCTTCTAGCCATGGCCTCTAGCATTCCGCAGAACACTTTCCTGTGTCACTGTACTTTAAACAGTGCTCTGCAATTACTCAGCCAGGCAGTCACCAAGTTTATATTACCATTGCTTGAAAAATAAAGCCTGACAGACTGAAAGGTTAGAGACTTGGCATCGGCTCAGGGGTGGCGCTGTGTATGCCATCGACCCACTCTGTTTGTGCAATCCAGGGTTTTCTTCCGCGTGGGCGAAGGGGCATCCAATCTGCAGTCCACAAAGCTTGGCCTCATTCCACGGACAATAACAAGGATACCATACATCCCGTGAATCCCCCATCAGGATAAACATTCTTTCCTAATTATACATTACAATGAGGAGGAGGAGGACAGGGCATCCCAGTGAATGCATGACTGCACCACTAATGAAGAACAGCAACAGCAGTTCAAATCATCTTCAGAAAGCTAAGCCAGCTAATGAATGTTGTGCTAGCAGTGTCTGTAGCACTCCCGTATCCATGGCGACTTGGGCAATCCAGCATTCTGCCATGTTTCCCAGTTGCCTATTGCCTCCGAGTCTGCCAAACCTCCATGTTCCTCATCCTTTCTTCGCTCTTCGGCCTCATTGAGGGACGTCAATGTTGGGAATGGAACATTTTTTTCCCACTCCATGCTAGCATTCCTAGGTCAGGTACAGCAAGACCATAAGTACATAGGAACATAAGAAATAGGAGCAGGAGTAGGCTGTATGGTCCCTTGAGCCTGTTCCACCATTTAATAAAATCACGGCTGAACCTCTACATCAACTCCACTTTCCTGCCTTATCCCCATATTCTTTGATTCCCTTAGTGCCAATAGAAGTCCATGATGTCAGTCTTCAATATACTCAACGATCCACAACCTCTGAGGTACAGAATTCCAAAGATTCACAACTCAAGGACTGGCAGTTCTAAATGGCTGACCCCTCTACGACCGCTCATTCTGGACTGTCCAGCCAGGACAAAAACCCTCAAAACATCTCTTCTTCTTAGTCAGTCCCTCGGGATTGAGGGTGACTTGCTTTCACTCTGGTTCAATGGTTTAGTTTAGTTTAGATTTAGTTTAGTTTAGAAATACAGCACTGAAACAGGCCCTTCGGCCCACCGAGTCTGTGCCGACCATCAGCCACCCATTTATACTAATCCTACACTAATCCCATATTCCTACCACATCGCCACCTGTCCCTATATTTCCCTACCACCTACCTATACTAGGGGCAATTTATAATGGCCAATTTACCTATCAACCTGCAAGTCTTTGGCATGTGGGAGGAAACCGGAGCACCCGGAGGAAACCCACGCAGACACAGGGAGAACTTGCAAACTCCACACAGGCAGTACCCAGTATTGAACCCGGGTCGCTGGAGCTGTGAGGCTGCAGTGCTAACCACTGCGCCACTGTGCCGCCCCGGTTCGGAAATGGTTGAAAAGTCCAATTTGTGATCTGCAGGCTCTGCCACATGAGGGGCAGGTGGTGTTTGAAGGGTCAGGTGGATGCCTCGACTTCGCCTCCACATGTTCCTGACAAAGTCCCTGGGGATGTACGATGCCTTCCTGAATGAGCATTCTCTATCGAGGACCGTCACAAGACAGGGACTCCTATGAGTTGACAAGGATGTTTGATCTCTTTAGGGATGTGTTGAGGACATCTCTAAAGTGTTTGTACTATCCTCCTGGGAGCCTTCTGATGCGACCAAGCTCTGAGTACAACAGCTGCTGCAGGAGTCTGATGTGAGGCTTGTGGACACCATGTCCCACCCAGCAGAGCTGGCTTTGGGTGATTCGTGCTCCGATGCTGGGAAGGTTGGATTGGGGAGGACACTGCTGTTGGACCGCCTTTCATCACCGTATTTGGTGGATCTTGCGGAGGCACCTCTGGTGGTACTTCCCCGGTGTTTTGAGGTGCCAGCTGTAGGTCGTCCAAGACTCCGAGGCATATAGGAGCACAGGGATCACTGCTGCTCGGTAATCCATGATATTAGTCTCAGGTTTGAGATCCTGATTATCAAATACTTTCTTCCTCAGTCGGCCAAAGGCTGAGCTGGCATATTGGAGGCGATGTTGAATCTTGTCTATGTCTGCCTTCGCCAAGAGGAGGCTCCCAAGATATGGAAAATGGTCCACATTTTCCAGGATCTTGCCATTGATCTTGATTGACAAGGGGAGGTGTTGTGCTGTGGGAGCTGGTTGGAAGAGGATCTTCATTTTCCAAATGTTTAGTGAAAGATGCATTTTCTCATATACTTCAGAGAAGGAGTCGACAATGATCTGGAGCTCAGTTTCAGAGTGAGCGCATATGCAAGCATCATCTGCATACTGAAACTCAACGACTGAAGTTGGAATGATTTTGGTTTTGGATTGAAGGCTGCATAGGTTCAACAGTTTTCTGTCTGTTCTGTAGATTATCTCCACGCCTGTGGGTAGTTTGCTGGAGATGAGGTGTAGCATTGCAGCGAGGGAAATGGAGAAGAGGGTTGGTGCAATGACACAGCCTTGATTGAACCCGAAAATGACTGAGATGGGGTCATGGTGGCTGTTGGTGAGGATCACGGCTTGCATGTCATGGTGGAGTAGACAGAGAATGGTGACAAACTTCTGAGGGCAGCCAAATTTGAGCAGGAAGCTCCATAAGCCTTCATAGTCAAAGGCTTTTGTGAGGTTGAAAAAGGCCATGTACAGCGGTTGCCATTGTTCCCTGCATTTTTCTTGGATTTACCATGCAGTGAAGATCATGTCTGTGGTGCTTCGCAATGGGCGAAAACTGCACTGCGACTCTGGAAGGAGCTCTTCAGCCACCAGGAGGAGGAGATTGAGGAGGATCCTTGCAATGATCTTGCCTGTGGCAGACAGCAGGGAGATTCCTCTGTAGTTGCCACAATGGGTCTTGTCTCCCTTGTTGAATCCAGTTACAATCACAGCGTCTTGTGCCAGAAGTGTAACTCCACCATGTTTCAAGATTTCGGTAGGGATTCCGTCTGCTCCATGATCAATTGGCAGATATCCATTCACCAAAATCAGGAAGCAGGAGACAGTTTGTGATCCACAACTGTTTTATTCTCAATCCACAGTTCAGTGCAAATATCCGTTTCCACTCTTCCCTTATTGACAAACTCTCTGTCCGGAAGTAACTTCCAAGATTGCGGAAAAACCCAGCCCTTAAATACAAGCTGCAATGAGCATCACCTGCTCTCTATTAAATCCGAAGTTAGTCCTGGTTAATTAAAGGGACCAGCATTTTCAACATTGTCACTCCAGAGGCCTTGTTGTTCTTCAGCTGTTGAATATCTTTTTCAACCTCAGTCCAGACTGGGGTAACACTGAGACTAAACCGGATGGGGTGTTGAGGGTTGAGGTTGAGGACATTCAAGTTGAAGACAGGGTCTTGGTTGAGGTGTTCTTCAAAATGTTCCCTCCAGTGAGCACTGACTGCCTCCCTGTCCTTGAGTTCTCCTCCATGCTTGACTCTCAGCAGGGTGGGCCCTTGAGTGCTTGGTTCATAGACCGCCTTGATAACACTGAAGAAACCATGCATGTCGTTGGTATCTGCAAGTTGTTGGATCTCTTGCGCTCCTTCCATTGACCATTTCTTTTTGATGTCCCACATTTTATGCTGCACCATTGCCTTCAGGAGCCTGTAAGATTGCTGCTTTACCTTGGATGCGTGGTGAAATTTCCAGTCGGCAAAGGCTTTGTGCTTACCTTCAATTAGGTCCTGTATTTCTTGCTCATTTTCATCAAACCAGTCACAATGCTTCCTGGTGGAGAAGCCAAGGACCTCTTTGCACTGCTTATTATGGTGGCCTTTAGGGTCGACCAGGCACTAATGGCACACAGCGGCTCCTGGTGGTTGAAGGTTAAGAGGTTGGCGGTAAGGTGTCGACTGAGAAGGGCCACTTTAGTGGGATCTTTGAGGCCGTCAATGTTAATTTTTTTGTAGCATTGCTTTAGTTGCTTCTGCTGCTTGAGGGCTAGGCTGACAGAGATGGTAATCTGATTAGGCGGTGGTCAGTCCAGCAGTCGATGCGACCTGTCACAGCACGGGTGTTGTGGACATTTCTATGCTCCCTTTATCGAACAGTGACGTAATCAAGTAGGTGTTGGTGGCTGGACCGTGGGTGTTGTATGAGGTCTGTGTTTGTCTCGCTGGTGGAACAGGGTGTTAGTTATGATGTTAGTTATGACCTTGTCAAGCCCTCTCAGAATCTTATATGTTTCAAGGAGAGCATAAGTGGGGTGATGCTCCCCCAACAATGGCACAGCCCCAATCAGAGAGGAACAGCCCTTACTCCATCAGTCTAATACTTCCTGTTGTGCACTGTATAACTCAGGGTAGCTTGTTACTGAATTGGAGGAATGTTTGTCTTGTGGATTTTGCTGGGCAGAGACTGCTCATACTCATTTCCCTTAGTTATCCTTACAATTAGTAGAAGGAACAATAAGCAGTTATCTACAAAACATTCCAAGGCACTTTACAAAATGCTAGCAAGAGGAATGAACCAGAGCTATAGCTTGGGCAAAAGCAGTGTTTGTTTTTTTGGGCAGGTTTTTGCAAGGAAGAATGAAAAGCAAAGACTTTCCAGCTGTTAGTCTGGACTCGGCTGTGATGCCATGCATATTGAATAACAAGCTGATGCTCATGGCATGGCTTTTCCGATCCGTGTAACCCTGTGGAAACACTAGGCTTCATGGTGTGAGTTCACACATGAGGAATGGCAGGCTTGATAGAAGATTGCCACCAAAGACCTGTCCCCCAGCAAGATGCAGTGCTTTCAAGAGGGAGAGGGAATAAACTGCTAATTCTTTATTGAATGATATAGAGAATGAAGACCTCCCATTTGTGTAAAGTGGCTGAATATGAAATTGGTCAACACCAGCAGCAGGAAATGGGCTCATCGCAAATCGATAGCTATTCCACTGAATTAATGGAAAAGAAAATCGTGCATGGTGTAAAGCGGGCTGCCCATTCGCTACGAGTATAGTTTGCACTGCTGGTGTAGACCAACCTCACCTCACGGGCTCTTACCCTTGCCTTAACTTCAACTGCAGTCTACGAGGGCGGGGACCATCCCACCTACCATTTGTAATAAAGAACTTGCATTTCTATAGCGCTTTTCATGGCTTAAGGATGTCCTGATGGATTTACAACCAATGAAGTACGTTTGAAGTGTAGTTACTGTGGTAACTAGGGACAGGTGGGGATGTTTGGTAGGAATATGGGATTAGTGTAGGATTAGTATAAATGGGTGGTTGATGGTCGGCACAGACTCGGTGGGCCGAAGGGCCTGTTTCAGTGCTGTATCTCTAAACTAATGTAAGAAACGTGGAAGACAATTATCACTCAGCAAGCTCCCACAAACAGCAATGTGATACCAACCAGATAATCTGTTTTAGTGATATTGGTTAATGGTTAGATATTGGCTAGAACACCAGGGAGAATCCCCCCACCCCCCTGCTCTTCTTACAAAAATATTGCTGTGGGATCTTTTGTATCCACCTGCAAGTGCAGATGGGGCCTCAGTTTCGCGTCTCATCCAAAAGATGACCGCTCTGACAATGCAGCACTCCCTCAGTACTGCACTGGAAATTTTGCGCTGGAGTGGGAAGATTATAATTTCTAGTTTTATTTTGCTTCGAGTCTTTCTTATATCTGAAGCAGGACTCATCAAAATCTCAGAGCTTCCAGTTACTGCTGACAACTGACATGGTACAAACACGAGCGATCAAAACCCTGTTCTGACAGCAGGATTTGACTGAATCACAGCTATCCGGCGGGATAATTAAATGGGCTACTCCGCCCTAAGTCAGAAACATTGACCTTCCCGTGGTTTGTGCAGAATTAAAGCGTCTTCCCAGCATATATAGCCGAACAGGAGAGCACTGGGTTGTCCCACTGATGAAAGAACACTAATGCTATAGCTGTGTTTTCAGAGCTGGGACAGGTGCAGGGGCACAACCTGAAGTCAGGAGGATGAGGCAGGTTTCCTGTTCCAGGTCACTATCCAGTAATGGTTAGTGCAACGTTTGTATGTTCAGGGGTTGGGATTGGGATGAGTGGTGGTGGGCCACCCCTCCCCCACTCCCCCGTAAAGTGAATAACTTATCCACACCCTCTATTTAGAATCATCAATGAGGAATAGCCATCAAATGTGGAACTGCACCTCAGGAAGAGTCAGCACCTTAAGAAAAGGAAGGAAGGATAAGGGAGTAGGTTAGAATAAAGATCTACGTGAGACTTGATCTTAAGAGTCCATCATTTGTCTGTGAAGGGAATCACAAAAACAGGATGTTGAAGATAAATGGAATGCTCCCCTGCATCCAAACAGCCATGACAATCTGAACAATATGTTCAATATAGACTTTGGGTTTATCTATAATTTAAATCTAGCTTGGAGTTTGGAAAGGGAGAGAGAGTTAATCTGGACATCTCTCTGTGCCACTACTGTTCAAGCTGATTGGGGATTAAGAGGAAGAGTGAGCTCATGATGTCCATCCCACTCTTCATTCCAGGCCCAAGACACAGTCTCTTCATTCCGCAGCTGTCAGCACTGGTCTGGGGGCTAGAAACCTTAATCAAAGAGAACAGCGGAGAGAGATACATAATTCTGCGGAAATAACACAGAAACCAGGCAAATCTCTGTCTATACTCTGAGAGACAGCATTTGAGCCATTTATATACATTAACCACATTTCATTCCCGTGTTTCTTTCCACCGCTCCTGAAGGTGTTGAACTTTACTGGGATACTCCACTAGCACTCCTAGCCCTCTGATACTTCAATCAGGTAGTGATTCACCAGTGACCCTAATCAAGAGACATCACATGGTTTACTCTTAACTGCCCTTGGAAGGGGTCTCTCAGTTGACGAAGGCCCACTGTCATCTTCTCAGGGCAAGCAGGGATGGAAATAAATGCCAGTCCACAGCCTGAGAATGGAAAAAAGCCATCCAATTTTCTCCTGTACTCTATTACATTTTTACAATGAGTACATTGTTTATCGATGATAGATTTGACTGGGGGAGGAGTTAAGTACACACTTGGATCTTTAATGCAACAGAATTGTCGCTGCAGTTTGTTTTATCGAGAAACATTGGTGATAGGCTAAGCACACGACAAGACGAAAGTTGAAAGAATTCGGAGGAATGGTGAGGTAAATTGGAAAGTAGTTGTCAGGTAAAACCAAGCTTGTGTACTAAAAGCCTGCAGGTTATAGGAGACAGGGACGAGGTAAAGAGCTCCATATTTTTGAGATCCAAGGAAGAATAAGTTAGTCCAAGACATGGTGCGCTGAGTTTCAATTTGAATATACGGATAGCTGTAGGAAGCAGCAGGTTTGTGGGACAGTGTAAGCAGCAAACTGGCCTTAAGGTCATTACTGATGACACTATTCAACTCATCATCAAATATTACCAGTTTATCATCTCTCCAGGCAAATGTTTGGACAATGTTATCACCACTGGAAACATGCCAGTGTGTGCTAGTAATGTGGGCAATGTTCACTGCATTGCATGGGTTGTGATCTTACAAAGCGGTCCCAATTCAGAGACTTGAGCACATAATCTAGGCTGGCACTTCCAATGCAGTACTTAGGGAGTGCTGCACTGTCAGAGGTCCTGTCTATTGGATGACGTTAAACCAAGGCCCTGGCTGCTCTGTCAGGTGGACATAAATGATCTCATGCAAACATCTATCCCTCAGACAATATTATTAAATAATCTGGTCGTCATCACATTGCTATTCGTGGGAGTTTGCTATGTACAAATTGGCTGCTGCGTTTCCTACATTACAACAGTGACTACAATTCTAAAGTACTTCATTGGCTGTGAAGCACTTTGGAATGCACTGAGGGGCTATAGAAATCCAAGTTCTTTCTTTCTTTCTAAAACAAGTTTGATAAATTACACCCGCAAAAGTACAACTTCTTTCAGTCCTGGGTAACCTGAGCATGAAGCTGTATCTCTGCACTTAACACATGACTAAAAACAGTGTAATAAAACAAGATAAGACAGACCAGAGAATACCATAAGATACAGTTTCACTGTAAAAGGTATATGTTTTTAAACCAAATGTTGGCTTCTGAGACACAAACATAAATCGTCCATTTGCTTAAGAGGCTGCAGCGCGGAGCAGGAAACATTACACACCAGATGAGGAGACTCACAGCCAGCAGGGCCTGCATGGCAGCTAGATCTGAATGAAGAGTGCTCAGACAGCAGTCTGCTCTCTTCCATCATTAATAATATTTTCTCTTTTAAAAAAAATCTATTTATCCCCTACCATCATTATGGTTTTTGTGCATTTCTTTTTATTACCAGCTACTACCCTGTTTTCTGTTAAAAAAAAGCTCAGAGTCAAATGGATTTTCAATTTATATCAGCTACTAACTATCAGACAGCTACATTGCATCAGAAACTCTGAACAAGACTAATGGAATCTCAGAACAATGAATTAAAGTACAGTCTTTATGTTCGCTTTTGAGCTCCCTGGTTTGCTACATATTTGCAGAACTCTAGGTCTTGCCTAGGGAATCACAGAGACTCAATAACTTTCAATAAATTCAGACTTCAGTAGCACAGCCAAGGTTCCTCCACCACAACAGAATCAGGTTGTCAAGGAACCAAGGAGGTGGGTGAAAGGGAGTGAGCTTGCTACAATTCCTTGTGGACCCAGGAATGAAGCCTGTTTTATAGACCCTGCTGTCCCATTCCCAAACTGAGTAGAATTGCCCTGGAGCCTCCAGGAATGAAAGACTAATCTTCAGGGAACTGCAGCGAGCAAAGCCCAAGAGAAAAACCGTAGGGGCCATCAAAAAAAATTATGTTTTTTTTGGAGAAAATTCTCCATGAACACTTTACTAGTTCTAAAAACATTGGACACGGGAAAAATACGGTTCGACCGACAATCTATAATCATCCAACCGGGTAAAGAAGAATCTGGTCATTTCCTTGGTGTGGGAAGGCGGTGCACCATGAGGATGGACATGCCAGGTGGCCAATTGCAGGCGTTTAGTGTGTGTTTGTGTGTGTGGGGTGGGGGAGGTGGGGTTGTGGTGGCAGCAAAACAGGAAGTCATGTTGCTGACACCTCCAGGAATATGTCCAACTAGAGTTGTCAACCTCACACCAAGGAATTCACCGACACTCACAGCAGGTTGGATCCATCTGAGCCTTACCTCATCCAAGCACCAATATTCTTGAGTGAGCCTGGACAGTCAAACAGCAATGGGGCATTCAACCATGGAGGGCATCGCAATGCTGTCCTAAACTGATATCTGCGCAAAGTGGTCTTCCTCAGAGTCACTGGATATGATCAAGAGCGGGTGCTCCGTTATCTTTCCTGCTCACTAGCCCAGAGGAGCTGAAGTCAACTGTAACTTCTGAACTGCCACCCCGAATTAGATCATTGAACACTGCACAAGCTGGGAATCAAGCCTGGGACTGTAACAGGGTGTTTATCCACTGAAGCCTCCCTGACCCCTATAATAATTGCACATTCAGTTGGACACTGTAACTATTGCAGCTCAAGTCTTATCAATGTTTTAGAAAATAAACATATAAACTTGGTTTATGCCGGAAGTACCATTGGCAGAAAAAAATGATCAGAATGCAATGGTGCCTGTGTTTTTAAAAAACTTGTTCTGAGGGCGTGGGCATTACATACAAGGTCAGCATTTGTTGTCCATCCCTCAGCAGGTGGTGCATTTATATAGTGCCTTTCAAATCCTCAGGATGTCCCAAAGGACTTTACAACCAATCTGTACACAGCAAGATCCCACAAACAGCAATGTGATAATGACCAGAATTAATTTTTTAAATTATGGTGGAGGGATAAATATTCTGGACACTGAGGAGAACACCCCTGCTCTTCTTTGAAATATTGACATGGATCTTCCACATCCATCTGAAAGGACAGATGGGGCCTCGGTTTAACATCTCACCCAAAAGACGGCACCTCAGACAGTGCAGCATTCCCTCAGTACTGCACTGTGAGTGTCAGCCTTCGTTATGTGCTCACGACACTGGAGTGGGACTTGCACCCAAAACTTCTCGACTCAGAAGTGTAAGTGTTACTCGTTGAGCTATGACTGATAGTAAGGCTGGCTACGCAGACTGATACAATTTATGTTGATCCTTTTACTCGGGCCTCTGGGACCAGTCAAGCACACTCTGTTTTCTTTCAGTCCTGCTATTCTTGGCCTCTTGCACATCAAACAATACGTTTGTTTCTTATATTAAGCCAGCTTCTTGAACACCTGGGTCAAAGCAGGTGGAGGGGGAAGGAGTGGGGATAGGGACAGGACTGTTTACACCTTATTCTCAGGGGAATGGGTATGTGTACATCACCACAGAAAAACAGCTCCCACTTCAACTCAACTGCAAACAGCTTCAGCCCTGATGTGGTGCATTCAAATCTGCTTCCAGGGTAACATTAAATACGTGGTTTCACTTTTTAAGCTCCAGTCAGTGAGTTGCGCCTTTCACATTGGATCCGCCAGCTGCCAAGTCTGTGGGGAAACGACGTGTGTCTTCAATTGGAGTGAGAGAAAATAAAGAACATGACATACAGGGCTGGGGCCAAAAAAATCACAGGATGGAGGCCTGGAGGAGTTATACAATAGCTTGTCGTTAAAGCCAAACATGTTCCCAAAACACAGAAGAAGGATGCTGCGAGGCACCTCAAGCCACATGTTGCTAGCGTCCAGTTGCACACCACACATGCACACAGAGACAACACGCACAGAGACAACACGCACAGAGACAACATGCACAGAGACAACACATGGACAGGCACACAGACACATGCAGAAACAGCACACAGACAGACACACGGACACACAAACACACGGACACACACACACACAAACAACACATGGACAGACACACACAGGCAACACATGGACAGAAAGACAGACACACACAGAAACAGTACACAGACAGACAGATACACATACACACACACCGACAAGACACATACCCATACAAAGACACAACACATGGACGGAAAGACAGACAGACACACACACACACACAGGGACAACGCAAGACAGGCGCATACACACACACTGCAGACACACCGAAACAGACAGTCACACAGACATGGTCAGACACACACACACGGACAGACTCACAACCCTACTGGAAACACTGCTGCAATTCCACCATGTTGGGACGGATTGCAATGTTTGCCTTGCGTTGATAAATATTGTTCTCTGCCAGTTTCCTCATGAATTATTATTCTATTTAATATTGTTCGCTGATTAGAGGCATCGTAAATACACCCATAAAATATTTCATAAAATATTCAAAAAATGAGCCACTGCCAACAAACCTGTAATTGAGCACAGATGGACACTTAGGGGGTAATGGAGCTGTAACTGTCCTTCAGAGGCTACCTTGATGTGTTTAGCATCAGGATCAGCAAGGCAGGAACTGCAGAGCAGAGAGGTAGGGAGAAGTGGCTGTGGGTTGGGGAATTGGGGAGTCAGGGGGAACAGGAGCTGGTTAGGAGGAGGCAATGATTACAGTCAGATGAACGCTTTAAAATGTTCTTTTTCCAAGTTCAAGAACTCTGCTGATGATTCAGTGTGTAACTACGCATGCAGTGACCCCTTGCTACAGAGTAACTGTGTGCATGGACACGGGATGTCAAGTGAAGACAAGAGTACACTTAGCTCCGGGGCCTTGTGTGGTCAAAGAGCCTGCTGATGCTTGTCCAGTCTCATACATGAGTTTAGGATAGGGTTGCCAACTCAGGTTGGACATATTTCTGGAGGTTTGTCATATGACCTCCTGCCTTCAATCACCTCACCTGGTTAAACAGCCTTTTTTTTAATCTGCAGTACTTTTTTAACTAATAAGCTAGAGTAGCCAAAGAAGACAACAGAAGCACATTTTTGTTTTAATGTTTTTTTTTTCCGGGTTTGTACGCAGTAGTTTCCAGAGATTACTCTTAAATTCCTGGAGACTCCAGGACAATCCTGGAGGGTTGGCAACCTGTGGTATGGACATTTGGGTCCCCAGCTGAAGGCATTTTTCTCCTCACAGTGACTGGGGAATCTGCATTCCATAAGTACAGTGAAGGGGTGGAGATAGCTCACAACAGGCCCCCACATAATCACCTTGCGCTGTCCTGGGACTTTACTCACAGGCTATGCCTGTAGTAGGTGAGAGGGGATGCCACGGCCTCCCTTCAAGTTTGGCTTTGAATATGGCCATTGGACCTCTGGGTGGAAGCCTGTCCTGGACCCCGGTAGCAGGAAGTTCTGCTAAGGTGCTGGGGAAAGACTGAAGCCATTTTTGGCTGGCAGGAACTCTTCATTGAAACTTCCCCTTTCAACACAATCAGAGATCAAAACACTCAGGACCATCAGCCTACTGCTCCCCAGCAGACTGGCCAGAAGACCACGACATCAGCAGCCGTGCCCCTCACTTTCCTCCCCACTGCTCAGCTCGAAGCCCTACTTTGGCGGGCAGGTGGGGGGTGGGATGGGACATGGGTGCAAATGACCCAGGTCAAAAAATATTGCAGCATCCTCGTCAATAAGAAGTGAGCAGTGCCTGTTGGTTACACTTGGGGGGGATCATTGGGCCCAGTTTCTTCAAGAGGGGTGAGGTGGAAAGTGGGAGGAAAAATACATCAAGTTTATCATGGATGGTCAAGGAAAGGCATGTAAACCTGTGAGGGTAAACCTTGGATCAGGGAAGGTAATGGAGGCCTACTAAAGGTTTTTTAAATTATGAAAGATGTTGCGAGGGTAAGCCTGAATGATCATTCAGTTCATCGGCAGATCAGTAGCAAGGGGCATTGACAGAAAATTAGAACGGGAAGGACAAAGGTGGGATTTAGAAATATTGTCCAACAGAAGGGCTGTTCACATATGGGAATATTTTACCAGAAATGGCTACTGAGACAGCAACTATTAAATCATTTAAAGGGGAATTGGAGAAGTAGGAAGAATATAAAAGGACACATGGAAGGGGTTTCGAGTAGACAGCTCTCTGGGATGCTCAACGGGAACGGCAGCAGCTCCAAGTATCATCAGACTGAGGCGCTTGAGCAGGTTGAGTCAGTCTCAGTAAGTGGAAAGTAGACGTTGCACTGGACAGGTTTAATGCCTCATCAGAAGGAAAAGGGACTTTGTTGATGTGTGCACCTTAGTACACTGGAGTGCAGCCAAGTGATGGAGTGAGGGATTTAACCTTCAACCTTCCACCTTAGAGGTACAAGAGCTTACGGATGAGCCAAGCTGACACTTAGTGAAGGAGAACATAATGGAACACTTGCTATACAGTGATTCCAGCAATGTCTTGGAAGTCAGACCAATCAGCGTCATGATTATTCAATAAAACAAAGCTAGAAATCAAATTAATACATGTACTCCAATTGATGTTACATCAGGAATAACATCTGCTGGTGTGCAAATACACCCATAGGAGCAAGATGGCAGTGAAAAGTAGGCATTCTAGAGTCTGCATGTGTCAGACACCTCCCCAGACATGCTAATCAAACCTTTAAATAAAAAATTGTTCATGGGATGTGAGCGTCACTGGCAAGGCCAACATTTGTTGCCCATCCCTAATTGCCCTTGGTGGTGAGCTGCCTTCTTGAACTGCTGCAGTCCTTGTGGTGTAAGTTCACCCACAGTTAGCAAGGGAGTTCCAGGATTTTGACCCACCGATGATGTAAGAACAGTGATATAGGTCCAATTCAGGATGGTGTGTGGCTTGGAGGGGAACCCGCAGCTGGTGGCGATCCTATGCTCCTGCTGCCCTTGCCCTTCTAAGGTGGTAGGTGGCCTAAGTTTGGGAGGTGCGATGAAGAAGCCTTAGGGAGTTGTTGCAGAGCATCTTGTAGATATTATATACTGCAGCCACATCTACGTGCATCACTTCTACGTACTAACAATATCAAAAACATCACTGTCTATCAGTTTTGAATTAAGATAAACAGATTGTTAACTTCATTTCATATATTATGTTATCTTATGTCAGTTTTCAGCTCCCCTCCTCTCTCGTTCACAGGGGAAATTCTGCATACGGCCAAACCTGTCCTTGAACAATATCCACACAGATCTGTGTTCAGACAGTAATCAATGGACAGGGGCAAGACGTAAGGCTGATTTGCCTCCTTCCTAGCTTAGAGTCACTAAGGCTAATGGTAATCCCCCAACCCAGAACCTGACTGAAACCAGCTAACTCAATGCAGACTGGAGATGGAAACTGGGGCCTTCTGCTCTGTTGATTGTCCTTTTTTTTAAGAAGTTATCAAAATACACATTTTTTTCAGTGCAAGCTAAACATTTCTAACATGGAATTGTTACAACGCCCCATTCTATAGATGCACAAGAATGTAGAACAATTTTGAAGTCATAATCTGTGCTGTGATGAAAAATTCATGATGCAATCTCCAAATCCACCTCAGCCGTTCCCAGGACCTCAACTGTACAGTAATAGCCAGGAGATAACATGGCTGGCTCAGACCACACAGTGAGGGCTGCATTCAGTCTCGGTTACATAGACAGAGATGAATCCATTGAAGTCAGGAAGATAGTGAAAGAAGATCTACAAGGGCCACCCTCTAACATCGAAACACTGAGCTGCTGAGGCTGGGAAAAGGCTTTTCAGCCTTGAAAGCATTTGCCTGCAGGAAGAATTTTGCTTCGTGCAAAAAACAAGGGATTGACATTTGGGATGTGCAACGGAGCTGAAAACCTTGAATTGATGGGTGACATGATAAGGGCAATTCAAATCTTTTTTAAATTCTGGATGGACAAATTAAGATGGGCTGAATGGCCTCCCTCTTCTCTATCTATCTTGCACAAACTGTAGAACTCTGCCTCACTCAGTCTTTTCTTTCGACAATCTGTGGACTTTTAAAACCCAATTTTGGCATCAACTGATCGCCATTTTCTAATTTACCTCACCTTTTCTCTTACTGTTTTCACCTTTGCTGATGGCCTGAGCTACAAAGCTTGGTCCTTCAGCCCAGGTTCTCAATATCCTCTGAGATGGTGATGTGAGCACACCCACGGACGGATATAACCTGCTGGATTCCAAGCCTCAATTAATTTGGGCGGTTTCTGCGGCTGGCAGCGTAATGTTTACTGTAAGAGAGTATGAATGAGCGTTTGCCAGCCACGTGACTATAATGTAGCCATCCATTAACCACTCAGCTGTCCCATTTTCTCCCTGCACTTTTCATTCATTTCTCGGCACGTGATTCAAAACTGTGCATTCACACTATTTAGGACTTGCTTTATATTTTGTCCTCAGCACTTGGGGGATAAATACAGAGCCAGATGGGAAAAGGGTCGGTTCCTGGTCTGTGCTGAGTCAGCTGATCTCCATTGGGTCCGTGAGAGGGGCTCTATGATTTGTCTCATTGTCCCTAGGCTCTGTGCGGAGGGTGGCGGGAGGTTGGTGGTGAAAATATAATTAAGGTTCCTCTTCCTGACCCAATTTCCTTTTATTATTATTTGGTCTCAGGATGTGAGAATCATATCAAGACTGCCATTTATTGATGTCCTACATTCTCCAGTGAAACAAACTGTAGCAGTCACTGCCTCAGGTCACACATTAAGAATGGTCACCTGGGTAACAGATGGTGGCTGAAGCATGGCCATAGTCCAGCATGAGAAGAAAGGAGAACATTGGGGAGGGGATAAAAATGGGGGACCCTTTACCCCAAGGTACGAAATCACTAATTCCTTCAGGACTCGACAACTTCGCTCATTCTGGGGAAGAACTCAGGCATTGAGAGAATGGATGGACTGGAATTTGGGAGGTGGAGGAGGGGTGGGGGAACCTTACCTCAGCCCCTCAAAAGCTGCACCAGTAAATGCCCTTGCTGTGCCCTCCATCCAAATGGCAATTTGGGAAAGTGGGTGTGGGTATCTGGGAAGGCGTGTGTACCACTCTTTGACATATGTGGACCTTATAAGAGGATTTAAAATGTCATTTGATCTTGCAGGGATGAATTGCCATTTGATTGGCAAGAATCTAACAGAAGACCAAACAAGTGATCCAAATCTTTGCCCACACAGCCTGTGACCCTTGCCTTCTGTCTCTCCCCCTCTTTGTTGGGTGGGTGCTACTAGCAAATGCACCCACCCCATTACATATATGACCCCCATTTTCAGGTTTTGAGAGAAAATCATGGTGGGACCAAAATGGTTGAGGGAATGTCCGCCACACACTTCTAGTGACACAAAGGGGAATTCCAGGACAAGGTTTTTAATGCATTCCTTGAAGCTGGTTCAGCATACCTTTTCATTAAATTGTGAGGACTTTGCAGCTTCAGCTTGAACAGAAGGTAAGGTATAGATACATTGAAAACTGTGTAAATCCTGTGCACTAATTGCTGCTCACTAGAGAGGATGTTGACCCATAAACTTCCTCGGGATACATAGAAACCTAGAAACATAGAGAATAGGAGCAGGAGTTGGCCATTTGGCCCTTCGAGCCTGCTCCGCCATTCGTTATGGTCATGGCTGATCATCCAACTCGGTAGCCTGTTCCGGCTTTAACCCCATACCCTTTGATCCTTTCAGACCCAAGAGCTATATCTAACTCCTTTTTGAAAACATTCAATATTTTGGCCTCAACTGCTTTCTGTGGTAGTGAATTCCACAGGCTCACCACTCTCTGGGTGAAGAAATTTCTCCTCATCTCAGTCCTGAAAGGTTTACCCTGTATCCTTAGACTATGACCCCTGGTTCTGGACTCCCCCATCATTGGGAACATCCTTCCTGCATCTACCCTGTCAATTTTATAGAATTTTATAGGTTTCTATGAGATCCCCCCTCACTCCTCTGAACTCCAGCGAATATAATCCTAACCGACTCAATCTCTCCTCATATGTCAGTCCCGCCATCCCAGGAATCAGTCTGGTAAACCTTCGCTGTACTCCCTCTATAGCAAGAACATCCTTCCTCAGATAAGGAGACCAAAACTGAACACAACTTCCTCTGGGGGCTTCCTCAAAGTGCAATGGTGTATGAGTTTTCTCTTTCTTTTTAAGGATGCATCAATGGAAGCAAGATATTAGGATAGGTGAACAAACACTAGGTCAGAGAATAGGTTTTAAGCAGTGTCTTAAAATTCTGGCATCTAATTGTACTTTGAATAACTCCAAAGGCCAACAGTCAAAATAATCCACAATAACATCTCAAAGAATTCTCAACCAAGCATAGAGTGGGCACAGCTCTTCAACACAATTTCACTACATTACCAATCTTCCTTAAAAAGGTCACAGAAATGCCACTTCAGGGCAGAATCAGGGGCGACTTAACACTTAAAATTAAAATAATTTGTAACATGCTTCAGTTTTGCTGGAATTTAATTCCTGACATGGGCATAAGATACTTTTTACTTTCTGGCACTGCTCTGTGGCTTGTTCCCTGAATCACTCACTCAGACAGCCAACAGAAAAAGTTCCTGTCCTCATACATGGCTACCTCCAAAACTTGCAAAAGCTGCCCAGAAACTGCATAAATAGATGATGCAAACCTAAAAATAGCTGGCAATTCAATATACTTCGGAATGTCGGCCCACGACATGTAGTTACACCGAAAGCGCAGTGGGACGTGGACTTGTCATGACTTAAGATGCAATACCCCCAGCAACCCATCACTGTTACTGCAGAAAAGTATACTAAATTATGCTGGGGTTTTCCTTAATATCTTGCAATAGCAGAGTGCTGGATTTATGTGCCGATACTCTTATCCGAAATCCAATGGTTCAATTGTTTTACAAATATTTGATACAGTGATATGAAGGCTCTTCTTTTCCACATGACCCCGGTACATGCAGGATTTTTAGTTTTCTACCCCACTGTCCAAGCTCGCCCCTCCCACTTAATTAACACTGGCTAGAGTTTCCGCTGGGTTGCATATTTCCTGTGCAAATCGGCCACAAAATTGGCCACACTGTCAGACTGAATTAATCACCGTCGTGACTTTCCACTAATTGTGCCAGGTTGCGGGCCTTTGAAGCCTTCTTAATATTCAGCTTTTAGTTTTTAGGCGTAAAGACACTAATAGGCACCTTTTAAAAGCCTTTACGTATTAAAAATACATAATTTACTAAGAAACTGACGACTGTACATCTATGAAACTAGTAAATGGTCTTATGGTTAAACACAGGTGGTGGACCAGCCACTCGTATTAAAATACTTATATTTTGTGATAAACCCATTTCTAGCTGTATTGATAAAACTGCACCAGGTTACCACATTTAAATATATCAAGGAATAATTTTTAATGGAAGAAAAATAATCCAATTATGTCCTAAAAAGCTGCCCAATTGTGCTAGTTCATGAAAGGTTTTAAGTTTGGTGATTATGCAAATGAGTTTGGGCGGAAACTTAATTCATAAATCGATTCAGAAAACTAATGCATTGTTGAATGCAGTTTGTGCCCTGATCATGTACAAAGTGGAGACTCTACCCCAGGCAGTGATCTACCCCCTTTCCCCCATTAAAGCTGACATTCTTCTCTCCATTGCAGTCAATGTTGGCATTCTTTTTCCCCTGAATTCATCTCCTTCTCTGCTCTTCTCCCACTTCACAGGTATTCCTCTCTCACTATCCCTTTGACATAAGTCCACACTTTTCTCTTACCCGCTCCACTCAACCCCTCGTCAGCAACATCCTGGCTTCTCCACAACCGCACACACCACCTCAACCCAACACCCACTCTCCACCTTCTCCGCTACACTCAGCACCATTCTCAGACCCCACCTGGTACTACTCCAAGGGACATCGCTGCAGGAGTTCCTCAGGGTAGTGTCCTAGGCCCAACCATCTTCAGCTGCTTCATCAATGACCTTCCCTCAACATGAAGTCAGAAATGGGGATGTTCGCTGATGTTTGAATAATGTTAAGCACCATTCACAACTCCTCAGATACTGAAGCAGTCCATGCCCGCATGCAGCAAGACTTGGGTTGATAAGTGGCAAATAATATTCGTGCCACACAAGTGCCAGGCAAATGACCATCTCTAACAAGTGAGAATCTAACCATCTCCCGTTGACATTCAACAGCATTACCATCGCTGAATCCCCCACCATCAACATCCTGGGAGTACCACTGACCAGAAAATTAACTGGAACAGCCATATAAATACTGTGGCTACAAGAGCAGGTCAGAGGCTGGGAATTCTGCGGCAAGTAACTCACCTCCTGACTCCCCAAAGCATGTCCATCATCTGCAAGGCACAAGTCAGGAGTGTGATGGAATACTCTCCACTTGCCTGGATGAGTGCAGCTCCAACAATACTCAAGAAGCTCGACATCATCCAGGACAAAGCAGCCCACTGCCATCCACCACCTTAAACATTTACTCCCTTTATCACTGTCACACAGTGGCAGCAGTGTGTACCATCTACAAGATGCACTGTAGCAACTCACCAAGCCTCCTTAGTCAGCACCTTCCTAACCCATGACCTCTACAACCTAGGACATGGGCAGCACACGCATGAGAACATCACCACCTGCAAGTTCCCCTCCAAGCCACACACTATCCTGACTTGGATATATACCACCATTCCTTCACTGTCGCCAGGTCAAAATCCTGGAACTCCCTCCCAAACAGCACTGTGGGTGTACATACACCAGGTGGACTGCAGCGGTTCAAGAAGGCCACTCACCACTACCTTCTCGAGGGCAATTAGGGTTGGGCTGAAATGAGTTCTTTATGTTGTCTGATGCAACATAAATGACATGCGTGGAGTCCAGTTTGATGAAGATCTCAAACATGTTTATTAACAGCTAAACTAGCATATATAATACAGAGCAAACTATTTACAGAACATTCATCTGGGCGCTACAGTTGCAGAGTGACTCTGACTTCAAGTCACATGACTACATCCTGGTACTTAGCTTATTATCATACTGAGATCTTAAAGGGACATCACTCTTAAGGCAATCATACAACATGGGCAACAAATGCTGGCCTTTCTAGCGATGTTCACATCCCATGAACAAATAAAAAAAAAATTCCAAGCTATGGTTTAATGTTTCAGATCTGTTCAAATGTAAGTTCAGAAATACCATGGCTGCAGCATTCACTTTGCCCATCTACACTATAATTTTGCAAAAGAATGCAATGGCTCAAACATGACCTGTTTGATTTAAAAAAAAACTCTCTGCATCACTCTGGACTAGGAGCATAGCATTCCACAGACCCATAACCTGGAACCTGATCATCCTGAGGCAGAATGAGCTGCAATTCGTGCGGAATATTAAGACAAACTCCGTTAGCTCCATGAATGCTGCAGTGCCCACTTTCTGTCACTGGATGGACCTCTGCTATTTACAAACCTTGCTGAGGTCCCTCTGGTGGCAGGAATCTAGCCGTGCAAAATTGTGTTCAGCAGAACGTAGAGGACCTCAATCTCAATGGGATGTAAGCTTGCCTTAGACAAAAGCCAATCAGCAGCCTGTTTTACACCTGCCCAAATTTCTTTACCAGACTTTAATGGACGAGAAAAATCAGGCGGGGTGTAAAATGACTGCTGATTGATTTGCTATCACCCACTTTGTGGGACAGGGCCCAGTCTAATTTCTAACCCAATGTTTCCATTCAGTATATGATCGGAAATGGATGTCTACGTTAGCACATTAGACATTGCCCCCAGTAATCTGCACCCATGCATGATGCTTTACCGGTTCAGCTTTTCCAGCTTTTCATTCTGGAGTCTAGAAGTTGTGAGAAAATATCATTGTTCAAAAGCCTAATGCATTGCTGTCTCGTTCTTCTGCCCAGTACCTCGGGAAGGCATTAGGCTAGTTCCGAAGAAGGGTCACTGACCCGAAACGTTAACTCTGCTTCTCTTTCCACAGATGCTGCGAGACCTGCTGAGTGAATCCAGCATTTCTTGTTTTTGTTTCAGATTTCCAGCATCCGCAGTATTTTGCTTTTATATTAGGCTGATAATTTAAATTGGGTTTTCACCTCTGTTCAAATCGCTGACAAAACAGCCTGAAAGATTCATAGCAGAATATTGCACAACGCTATTGTCAGGCATACATCTCTACTGCAAAAATTCCCATTAAATACAAGGCTAGTGCACAGCTATTAATTGTGTGACTGTCTTTCAGCAATATTATGATCCAATATCGTCACAGTTTATTGCTGTTCAAAGAGCATAAGAGTATAATATTTACACAGGTCAGGCCTATGAAGATGGATAGATAAGCTGACACATGCTTGTAACAAGGAAAATGAAGGCAGAGGGGCACTACAGCTACTTAAGGGTAAATTAATCTTACAATGATGTAAGAAACAGCCCAGGTCCCCATATCATTCAACTGGAACCTTTTTAAAGTAGAGTGCAGTCAGTGGCTCTAAGTGATACTAAAGTGGAGGAGGCCGTGTGTCAGGGAGACAGCGTGAGTGAAAGGAGCATGTGAAGGGGAGGCAGGGCATGAGGGGGAAACAGTGTGAGGAGTGAGGGGAGAGAGACAGTGTGTGACGGGGTCAAAGGAGAAGACGGTGTGTGGGGGGTGGGGGAGACGATGTGCTGGGGGGGAGACAGCGTGTGGTGCTGGTGGCGGGGTAGGAAGATGACATTTGGGAGGGGGAGACGGCCTGAAGGGGGCGGGGTGGGGGGGGAGATGTCATGAGGGGAGGGGAGACCGCACGAGATGGTGGAGGGGAAGAGACAGCGTGGGGGTGTAAGGGAAGATGGTGCAAGGAGGGTTTTTTAATGCCGGTTGATCGTTGTCGTCAGCTCTCTCTGCCTCCGTGTGTGGTCACAATGTAGTTGCAGAGAACACAAAGACAGCAGATACTGGAGAGTAGTGGGTGGAGAATGTGGATTGCTGAAACCAGCTACTGGAATAACTGTCATTAAATGGTGTGCAGCATCAGCACAGCTTGATTAATGGCTTTTTTATTAATTCCTTATTGCTGAGAAAAAGTATAAACAGTCAAGAACAACAGCTGTCACATTGAAATGATAGCAGGAAAAGCCACCCTAATTGACACGGTATTCGGGTCCATTATTACTCCAAGAAAAATAAGCACATTACAGGGACCTGGATTATTAAAAAGAAATCACAGAATATTGCAGTCATTTATCTGGATGCGGACAAAAGAAAGTTAATTTAAAACTATCATATGTCGGAGGTGACTCACATCTCGATTGGTACTGCAGGAATACACTTTACTGGAGCAGTTAGTCAGGCTCTGCTAATGACCTCTGTATTTCAGGGAGGTTCCCTAGCTCTCCCAGTGATCCAGAAGGTGAATGCAGCAAAGCCTGACCCAACCACACAGACCAGAAGCTCCTGTGGATCGAGCCACGGTTTGTGGGTGTTGTGTGATCTCAGCCAGGATAGTGATTGACTGACTAAATTGGTCTCACAGCCACGAAACTAAGGAAAGACAAAACCTTCCACAGTTCCTGATCCAGATTGCAGTCTAGCACCTCCTGTTGGGCAGCATGTGTATACAGCTCTCAAGGTCAATGGGGAGGCCCCTGCAGTTGAATAGTCTAACTTTAATAGAATACTTTTTTGCCAGAGTGTCTGGAGTGGCTCAGTTGGTAGCACTCTCACCACTAAATCAGAAGCTTGTGGGTTTAAACAGCACTCCAGGGACTCAAGCACATAATACAGTCTGACACTCCAGTACAGCTCTATCAGAGATGCCATCTACTGTGTGAGGTGTTAAACGGAGGCCTTGTCTGCCCTTTCAGTTGGATGTAAAGGATCCTGTGCTACTATTTGAAGGGCAGCAGGGGCAATTTTCCCTTGTGGCCTGGCCAATATTTATCTGTAAAACAGATGATATGATCATTATCACAATGATGTGTGTGGAACCTTGCTGTGCTGAATTTCCTACAGAACAACAGTGACTACACTTAATTGGCTGTAAAGTGCTTTGGAACATCTCGAGATTGTCAAAGGCATTATATAAATACAAGTCTTTCTTTAAGATGCACAGCTGAAGAATAGCTCCTTGAGCAAGTAGGCCTCAGGGTAGGAAGGGAGAAAACTGCGGGTGGTGAATTCAAAGAACAGCATATAAAGTGCTGGGTGAGAAGAAGGGAAGTGTGTGTGGCAGTGTGGGGAAAGGAGAGATGAATAAGTGAGGTATTTTCAATCTCTCGTTATAACTGGGCTGATTGTGGCTTTTATTTGGTTATCTAAACTAATCTGACTTGACATGCTGCTTTCTTTTCCACATAAATTGGGGATCAATGAGAGCTAAATGTTTTAGTGCTTTTACATCAGTACTTAAACACCCCTATATAAACACAGAAACAGGCCATTCAGCCTCTCCAGCCTGTTTTGCCATTCAATTAAACCATGGCTGATCTGTATCTGAACTTCATTAACTCATCTTTGCTCCATATCTCTTGGTACCCTTACTGAATAAAATCCTATCAATCTCAGTCTTAGATATTTCAATTGTCCCCCAACATCCACAGCCTAAGAGAGACAGAGTTCCAGATTTCCACTGCTCTTTGTGTGAAAATGTACTTCCTGATTTCACTCCAAAATGTTGTAACTTTTAAGATTATAGCTGCTTGTTCTGCATTCTCATTTAGGTTAATTGATTAGATCACTCCACAACCTTCTAAACTCAAGGGAATGCTCACCAAGTTTATGAAAACTCATTAACATACAATTCTAGTGAATCTGCACTGTACCCCCTCCAAGCCACCATATCTTCCCTCAGGTATGGTGCCCAAAACTAAATGCAATACTTCAGATGGTGTCTGACTAAGGCTTTGTACAACTGGAGTACCACTTCCTCACTTTTGAATTCCAACCCCCTTGAGATAAAAACCAACATTCCATTAGCTTTTTTGATAATGTTCTATACCTGTGCTCTAGGTTTTAGTGATTTATGTACATGGACATCTAAATTCCCTTTGCTTCTCCACAGCTCTTAGTCTCTCACCATTAAGAAATATTCCGATTTGATGTTCTCACATCCAAAATGAATGACTTCACACTTCCACACATTGAACTCCATCTGCCATACATTTCTCCATTCATCAGTCTGTTTCTGTTCCTTTGTAAGTTCCTCCTCCCACCCATGAAACCTACTGTGTCTTCTAACTTAGTGCCATCAGTAGCTTGGATATATAACTCCCTTTCCTGTTATCCAAGTCATTAATAATTGTGGTGAAATTCTGAAGCCCCCCCAGCCCCTGAGGAACATCACTTGGCACATCCGACCAGAGATGAATCACCTATCCCTACGGTCTGTCAGCTACCTGCCAACCAGGTACCAACCCATATCAGGAGGTTAACTCCAGTTCCATGTGAGTTCATTGCTAAGAATCACTTGTGCAGAACCTTATCAAATGCCATCTAGCAGTCCATATAGAAAACATCCATAGACATTTCCCAATACATCACATTAGTGTCCTCTTTAAAAAAAAATCCAACTACATTAGTTATACATAACCTAACTTTCACAAACCCATTCTGACTCTCTTTGACCAAATGATAGCTGTCCAAGTGCTCAGTCACTCTGTCTCTAATGATAGATTCTGGTAATGTCACCACAATTGATGTGAAACTGACAGGTCTGTAGTTGCCTGGTTTCTCTCTCATTCTCTTCCTAAGTAATGGAGAGATATTTGCAATTTTCCAATCCAAAGGCACAATTACTGAATCTAGAGCACTTTGGAAAACTATGACTTACACATCTTCAATTTTATCACCTATTACGGCTCATGTCCGGGGGTGGAGACCATCAGGTCCTGGAAATTAGTCTATCTTAAGTCCCATTATTCTCTCAATTTTCCTATTTAGATTAAATCCACTAATTTCTAGCCCCAGACTTATTCTTTGCTTCACTTGTACTGTTGGTATTTTGTACTTTTCCTCCACAGCAAAAACAGTACTCATTTAAAAAGACTGCTATTCCTTTATGATCTATCTGCCTTTAATGTGTCTGCAATGTCCTTTCCCACTCTCTCAAAATATTTATAAAAAAAACTTCTGCTGTTAGCTTTGATATCCTTTGCAAGTTTTTTTTCGCATTCCCTTTGCAAATCTCTTACTACTTTTTTTGTAATGCTTTCTTTCTTTTTATAGCTCTCCTAGTCTGCTGGAAATCCACTGTTCCTTGCATCTGAGTCATCCTTTTAACTTGATGCTGTCTCACCACTCACCTGAACACTGAAACAAACGGAACCTGTTGAGTGCTTTTTAATGTGCCAAGGTTTGGCTCAACGGAGGCATTAAATACTGTCTGACACTCCAGCCATTGTTCTGACCAGGTTCCCTCTCAGCCTTCACCTGGTCTTACTGTAACAGGGTTTAATTTTGAACACATCGTATTTTTAGCTCCCCCTTGGTGAATCCTTGTTCACTGCTTTCCAATTGTAAGGCAAAGAAACCAGCACAAACAGGCTTTCTTAGGTTTAAAGAAGAAAGGTTGAACTTTATTATCTTAAACTCTAATTCAGTTAATGCCTACGGATACGCGATGTACCCATGCTAGCATACAAACATGATACACACATGCAGATAGAGACAGACAAGAGCAGAAGAAAAATAAAGTAGAAAAGTTTGAGGCAATATCTGAAGATGGTTTTGGTTACTGTTCTTAGTGCTCACTATAGAGTCCTTGATTGTCGGTCGGTCTTGCTTTTCGTTGGGGCCCAGTATTCTTCTTAAACCTTGTTCGATGTAGGAGACTTTTCCCTCGTGAGGTTCACGTGGCTTCAGTGGGTCCAGAGGCGTTTGAGAAAGAGATGGGAGCAGACAGGAGAGGTCTTCTCAGTCCAGGAGTAAACAGTCTTTCTGAATTCAATTTCTCTATAGCTAGTTCAAAAAACCCTGGACCAGCCAGTTAATCATGTGACCAGCTGGTTTAACCAGTCCTGGCTTTTGTGGATTGTATCACCTTAGCAGTCTCTGGAATGCTCTTCCTTACCCCTTCAATGTCTGGTGATCAAAATCCATCTGGGTTAATTGGAGCAGGGAGTAGTTCTTTGACTCCACAAACACTGTCTGTTAGTATGCAAATGCTTTTCCAGCCAAGTGTCTGGGAATTATTTTTTTAACAAGTCCTTTCTTCACTCCAGCAACAGTTTAAAATCAATGTTCATAAGACAAAATTAATATGCCTCATTCTTGGCAGTTGGGGGCCTGCATGACATCATGAATCACCCTGCTCTCAGATGTAGCTTTGGTTTAAAGTTGCACTGATGGCCCAATTGTCATAGCTTTGGTGTTTGCAATGAAAAAGTGCTCAACTTGAACCAACTTGATGATTTGAGTAGGTCTTTAAGTGTGAGAAGGCTGATGGCTGCCAAACTACGCAGTGAGGTTTAGTTTCCTGCCTGGGCAGCAGAGTGAAAGTTTACCCTGCATCCGCCCCCCCCCCAGTGCGTCAGAAAGTGCAGGTTTCGTAGGCCCCGCAGCCAGTTCTGTTCCACGCTTCATGTTTCTAAACTAACCCGTCAGTTATTCACCAAGCTGTGTCTCCGGATACTTTGAAGCAGCCATTTTATATTTCAAAAGCTGTACCTTCTACAACTGAGTTACGAAAATGTGTGAATGAGGTGGGGAAAGGAGAAATGAAAAAATGTGTCGATATTTTTCACCCTAATATTCAATTTTCTTTTAAATTCCAAGTCCACCCCACCCTGCCCAAACCCCATATCACTCACAACCAAGGAGGTGAGCAGGCAGCCTGGTTCCATACGTCTGGAAATGATGCTTGAGGGACTATGAGAACTTCACAGCAATAACTCTCTCTGCTATTACAACAATGAGTACACTAGCTTCGAGAGTAATGTGGTTCAGCGGGATGCCTTTGAGGCACATGGTCAGTTATGGAATGGATTCAAGACTCACCCCACAAAGTTAAGCACAAAAATCTAGGCTGACATGCCAGTGCCATGGTGAGGGAGTGCTGCACCGTTGGAGGTGCTGTCTTTTGGATGAGATGGTAAATTGAGCCCTCCTCTGTCCTCTCGCGTAGACATCAAAGATTCCATGGCACTATTCAAAGCAAAGTAAGGGAGTTATTCCTGGTGTGCTGGCCAATATTTATTCCTCAATCAACATCACTACAAAAAATTATCATCACATTGCTGTTAGTGGGAGCTTGCTGTGCGCAAAATACTGCCACATTTCCAAATTACAATTGTGACTACACTAGCTGCAAAGCACTTTGGGACATCCTGAGGATGCGAAAGGTGTTACAGAAATCCAAGTCTTTCTTTCTTTACACGTACATACAAGTCTACATGTCTTGCTTGCACTCACCTGGAGTCACACCAAGAACTCACCAAGTCTGTGTCGCCAATCAGCACTCTGTGGTGCAGTCTGGGATAGCACTGTGACATTTTGTGCTCAAGTCGCTGAAGTTCGACTTGAATCCATAACTTTCTGAGACAGTATGATCTCAAAACGCACTGATACCTAGCAAGACTGGCGGAGGCCTACGAGTGCCAGCACTAGGCACTGCCTTTGTAAATGAAAGAGAAGGGGGAGTGGGACTAAATTGGACAGCACTTTCAAAGAGCTGACACAGGTCCGATGGGCCAAATGGCTTATACTTCTAAAGGATGGAATGAGTGTGGCGGATGCTGCTCTTTTCCTCTTGACTTCTGTTCATCCGTCCATAAAATATTAAATTAAAGGAAAGGCAAGATAAGGACAAGCCTTACAGAGAATGACAAATGCCTACCTGTCCATGGTCCTGTCTGAGGTTCAGAGCACAAAAGCTATACCACCCAGCCTAGATGCATTCTGGTGAACTAAGGTATAAATGGAAAAACCCACCTGGATCAAAATTTCATTATAAAATAAACCAGTAAGTAATCCAGGTACAAATTACTTCAAACTTGCATTCAAAACAAAAGCTGCACTCCAATAATCCTCATCAAGTGGGGTTAAAAATGCGAAAGGAACAGTAAGTGAGAACTGCAGACTGAGAGAGAATACAATCCAGACTCTGATTCACATTAAAAATCAAACAATATTAGCAGCTACTTGACATCAAGTAGGCCTCTGCCAGTCAAGCGTGCCCACTTCTTCTTCTCTGATTATCACTGCCCTGTTATGATGCTTGCTTTTGAGTCTTGACAGGAATTCAAATTGAATCATGAAAGTTGTCCATTGCAGCACTGATAACAATATCTCCATGATACTCTACATGCCGACTCCACAGTGCCACTTGAGGGAATGAATGTGTGCGTGGGAGTGAGAGAGACAGAGAGATTAAGAGAAAGAAAATACGAGAAAGGAAACAATAAGCCAGCTTGGGAGCGGAAATGTGTGAGAGAAAAAAAATAGAATTATAAAAAAGATATAATGACGATGGCAGACGAAAGTCAACCTGCAGATCAAAGTGTTCATTGAGAATCTACACAGATTTTAGGCATTTAGTTGAGGAGAAATGTGACAGATTGAAAATCCAAGCAGTCCCTTTGCCATGGAACAATCGGGAAAAGTTAGAACTTTGTGCAGAAATCAGCAACTACCACTGGAAATAAATTGGACTTGACGGATCTGTGATATGTATAATGAGTGTGGCACTGTCAGCTCCTATACATCGGCACTGCATCCCATGGAAAAGAGACAACTCATTAATATCACTGTGTGTCGCAATCTCAGCACAGGTACATGAATGCAGCAGACCGGAAACACTATAGAGTATGTATGCTGTGGAGTGATAATTGAAAGATAGAAACAGACAGATTTATCTATCCCCTGCTTTTAATTTGTGAAATGCGGTTTCAACTACCCAGCAGTCATTCAAAGTTACAGCCCTTTGACATGTGCGCCTATGGTTTCCTACATTCACTATAAAGACTTGCATTTATATAGTATCTTTCACAACCTCAGGACATCGTGAGTACTTTACAGCCATTGATGTACTTTTTGTAGACAGTGTTGTAACGTAGGTTTTAACCTGAGTGCCTCCACTGCCTGGGATTGTCACCCCTCTTATGCTCGCATCCTTCCTAATAGACTCAGCAAAGGGTTCAATACAGCAAACAAACAAGACCGGGGAGAGAGGACAGTCCTGTCTGACTCCAGATTGGATCGGGAAACTTTCCGATTCCCACCCATTGATTGAGACTGCGCGACTGATGTTTGTGTAGAGCAGTTTGATCCAATTGCAGATTCCCTCCCCAAACCCCATTTTGGAAAGCACGTCCATCATGTACCTGTGCGATATCCGGTCAAAGGCCTTCTCCTAGTTCAGGCTGATGAGGCAAGTGTCCACCCTCCTGTCCCATACATAGGCGATCGTATCCCTGAGTAGTGCGAGACTATTGGAGATCTTCCTGCCGGGTACAGTACAGGTCTGATCAGGGTGAATCACCAACTCCAGAGAAGACTTGACTCGACTGGCTATGACTTTGGACAGAATCTTGTAGTCAACATTAAGCAGTGAGATGGGCCGCCAACTTCTGATTTCTGCCCTCTCCCCCTTCCGCTTGTAGATGAGGCTGATGATGCCTTTCCTCCTGGATTCTGACATGCTGCCGGCCAGGAGCATACTCTCGTATACTTCCAGCAGGTCCGGGCCGACCCAGTCCCACAGGGCCGAATACAACTTAACCGGTAAGCCATCGCTTCCGGGTGTTTTACACATCTCAAAGGACTTGACGGCCTTTGTCAGCTCGTCCAGAGTTAGCGGCTTGTCCAGTCTCTCCCTCCTGCTGTCATCTAAGACCTCTGTGATAGATGACAGGAAGGACTGGGAGGCTCTGCTGTCTGTGGGCTTCGCATCATACAGCCCAGCATAAAAGGATTTGCTGATCCTTAGTATGTGCGGACTGCGAAGACGTTACCAAGCCATCCTCTTCCTTCAGGCTGCTGATAACAGAACTCTCTCTGTGTACCTTTTGGAAGAAGTACCGCGAGCACGTCTCATCCTGCTCGATGGAGCGGACTCTGGACCGGAAGATGATCTTGGAGGCCTCCGTGGCAAAGAGAGAGGCCTGCTGGCTTTTCACCTTTTGGAGATCCTCCTTGACCTCGACCCCCATCGTCTGCAGCTGAAGCAGATTTTGCATTCTTTTCTGGAGTCGGAAAATTTATCTCTGTCTCTCTCTCGCTCTCTGAACACCTTTGAAGATAAAGAACCTCGTGATGTTCTCCTTAATCGCCTCCCACCAGTGAACTGGAGACTCAAAGAGGAGTTTCACGGTCCTCCAACCTTTGTAATCCCTTTTGAGTTCCTCAACGTTCTCTGGAGTTAGCAGTGTAGTATTGAGCTTCCATGTCCCCCTGCCAACCCGCTGGTCATCATGTAAGTGACAGTCAGCCAGTTAGAGGCAGTGGTCGGACAAGAACACCGGCTTGACGTCGGTGGATTTGACCATGACAGCACGGGACACAAACAGGAAGTCAATCCTGGAACGGGCAGACCCGTCCGTTCTTGACCATGGGTGGCGCAGTGGTTAGCACCGCAGCCTCACAGCTCCAGCGACCCGGGTTCAATTCTGGGTACTGCCTGTGCGGAGTTTGCAAGTTCTCCCTGTGACCGCGTGGGTTTCCGCCGGGTGCTCCGGTTTCCTCCCACCGCCAAAGACTTGCAGGTTGATAGGTAAATTGGCCATTGTAAATTGCCCCTAGTGTAGGTAGGTGGTAGGAGAATGGTGAGGATGTGGTAGGGAATATGGGGTTAATGTAGGATTAGTATAAATGGGTGGTTGCTGGTTGGCACAGACTCGGTGGGCCGAAGGGCCTGTTTCAGTGCTGTATCTCTAAATAAAAATAAAATGTGTATCTATGCTGCACTCCATCTGCAGGTTTGCTGAAGACGTCGTGCAGTTGGGCATCTTTTACTGTTTCTATTAAGAATCTGGACGTAGCGTCCAGTTTGCTGTCGTCTCTGCCGGATCATCCAGCTGCATCGATGATGCAGTTGAAGTCACTGCCTAGGATGACCGGCCTGGACATTGCCAGCAGCAGTGGGAGCTGCTAAAAGACGGTCAGCCGCTCGCTGCATTGAACTGGGGCGTACACGTTGATCAACCGGAGCGAAGTATTGTTGTACATTACATCTGCTACGAGGAGGGGACCGCTCACCACCTCCTTAACTTCTGAGATGGTGAAGTTACCTCCCCGCAGCAGAATACCCAGGCCGGAGGAACGGGAATCATTACCCCTTGACCAGATCGATGGCCTGTGGGACCACCATCGCAACCATTGCCTGTAGGTGTTGAGGTGTGATATTCCACACTCCTGCAGATATAGTAGGTCGGCTTTGACCTTGGCGAGGTTGTCCAAGGTTGAAACACATCGCGTAGTGGATTTAATGCTACGCACATAAATTGAAGCAATCCTTATACCCATTTTTCAAGTTAGTTGTTGCTTCCCATACCATTTGTCCTTGCTAGTCCCAGTCCTTCGGGATGTTCCTGCATACCCATAGTGTACACAAGCTGTTTCACGATCGGAAACCCCTCCTGGTTTTTCACGCAGGGTTTGTTCCGCTGGGGTGACATCGGGGGCGGGGGGTCTTGTAGGCAGCAAGGATTGGGCTGTCCTCTGCTGTTACCCTCTGTTCCTCCTCGAAAACATCACTGCTCCCGGCTTCCCGGAGCTGGAGTGCGCCCGACGCTTCTTTGCTCTCGGTGTCCCAGAGCTGGGATGCGCTGGTCATGTCGCTAGGTGTGGCGCTTTGGGGTTGGGGTGCGCCGGGCCCATCACAGCTTCCAGTGCCCGGGGGCTGGGGGGCTTTATCTTCCAGCTCCTTTGAGTTCTGCCGCCTCTTTTGAAGGGGCCGTCGTTCCGGCTCTTCCTCGTCCAGTGAAGAGGAGTTGTTGCAGTCTGATTCAGAAGGTAGCCTCCTCTTGCCACTGGTTTGGGTGGTGGCCTGTTCCGCTTTTGGATGTTTTTTCTTTGTGGTTTTCCTTTGTACCAATTGGCACTGACCTGTTTGTCCATCTGCTGCCTCCTCCTCCATTGATTCTGTCTGTGGAGGAGGGGTTTCCGGGCGCAGGGTAGGTGCTGGGTCGCTGGTTTCAGCTGCCTCCCCTTTCTTCTCCTTCTCAGGTAGACTTTCCTCACTGTGGAGAAGGTTGCTTGCCTCCTTTCCAGCACCGGAAGCCTTTGTCGTTCCTTCTCCCGGCCTTTCCTTGGACCTTGCCGCCTGAGCATAACTGAGGCAGTGTCTGGGACAGGTTTTGTAGAGGTGGCCTGCTGCACCGCACAAGTTGCAACATTTACTCTGATTACAGTCCTTGGTCTGATGGCCTTCCTTCTTGCAGTTCTTGCAGACACCCGTGCTGCAGTTAGCTGCCACGTGATCAGATTTGCCACAGGTGCGACAAACTCTGGGCTGCCCAGCGTAGACCAAGAAGCCTCGACTTCCCCCGATAGAGAAGCTGGAGGGAGGATGGATGATGGATGATGGCTCCACTGGCATCGACCTTCAAGGTCACCTTGACCTGCCGCTTACCGGTCCAAATCCCAAAGGGGTCCTTGACATCAGTGCTGCTGCCAGCCACCTCGACGTACCTGGCGAGGAAGGTGAGTACATCCACCACAGGAACATGGGGGTTGTAGAGGTGAATTGTCAACACCCAGTCACGTTGTGACGGAAGCGTGAAGAGTGGCTCCCTGTACATGGATGACGTCGCCGTCTTCTGCTCGGACCTGCTGTCTGTGCGCAGACTGATGAGCACCTGCGACCAGTTCGAACTGGCCTCGGGAGCCAAAGTTAACCACAGCAAGAGCGACGCCATGTTCTTTGGGAACTGGGCTGACCAATCCTTTGTCCCCTTCACCATCAGGTCAGACTACCTGAAGGGCAGTGGGGATATGGTTCGGAAGGGCCGGGGCGTGCACCAAAACCTGGGAGGAGCGAGTATCCAGGGTACAACACAAGCTGAGCATGTGGGAGCAGCGATCTCTCTCCATTGTGGGTTAGAACCTGGTCATCAGGTGCAAGGCGCTCACGTTGTTGCTGTATGTGGCGCAGGTCTGGCCCATACCCCACTCCTGCGCTGTGGTGGTCACCCGAGCCATTTTCCGCTTCATCTGGGGATCCAAAATGGACCGGGTCCGGATGGACACGATGTTCAAACCTCTGGATAAGGGCGGGAAACATGTACCCAACATCGCCCTCATCCTGATGACTACCTTCGTGTGCGGCTGCATCAAGCTGTGTGTAGATCTCCAGTACGCAAACTCCAAGTGTCACTACATGCTGAGGTTCTATCTGTCCCCGGTGTTGCGAAGGATGGGCCTGGGCACTTTGCCGCGGAACGCCCCATCCAGTTGGACTGTGCCGGAGCACCTATCCTTCGTGGAAAAGTTTTTGCAGAAAAACACCACCAATCCATCAGGCAGTGGTCTGCACGGAATGTCGTCAAGGCCCTACGGGAAAAGGATATGGTGGATCCTGTCGAATAGTTCCCCGAGCAGACTGCCAAAGTCATTTGGCGGAATGCCTCATCATCAGAACTTTCAAACAAGCACCAAGATGTAGCTTGGCTGGTGGTGAGAAGAGCCCTCCCCGTCAGATCCTTCCTGCACGCCCGAAGTCTCACCCCCTCCGCACAATGCCCTCGAGGTGGCTGTGGTGGGGAACAGACAGTTGCACACCTCGTTCTGGAATGTGTCTTTGCAAAGCAGGTGTGGAAAGAGATGCAGTGGTTTTTGTCGAGGTTCATCCCAAGCAGCTCTGTAACACAGGAGTCTGTGCTCTACAGGTTGTACCCAGGGACGCACACCGAGACAAACATCAACTGCTGCTGGAGGACTATCAATTTGGTGAAAGACGCCCTTTGGTCTGCCCGAAACTTGCTGGTTTTCCAGCGCAAAGAGTTGTCCACGACCAAATGTTGCAGACTGGCACATTCCAAGGTCCAGAACTACGTGCTGAGGGTGCACCAAAGTTTGGAGCAGCCACAGCAAAGGCTCAATGGGGAAAGACCACTGTGTAAGGTCTCCCCACCAAGCTGAACTGAGGGGCTGGATCCATGGAAAACCCCTCTAACTGTATCAGGAAAATCTTTGTTTGCTGTAAAATGTATATGGCTGGAAAAATGAAATGGAAGGGTTGTGAGGCAACTCACTCCTGTATTGAAGGAAACTGACCTCCTTTGCACTGTTTGTATTTTTTGACTTGGTGCTGTTTGGAACTGTTTTGTAATGTATTTTTTACAGATTTTTATGAATAAAGTATATTTTGGAAATAAAAAAATGAGTTGTAATGTAGGAAACACGGCAGCCAATTTGCACGCAACAAACTCTCACACACAGCAATGTGATAATCCCCGGATAATCTGTTTCAATGATGTTGGTTGAAGCATAAATATTGACCAGGACCCCAGCTCTTCTTCAAAATAGTGCCATGGGATCTTTACACCCAGTTGAGAGGACAGACAGGGCCTTGGTTTAACATCTCAGTACTGCGCCAAAGTGTCAATCTGGATTTTGTGCTCTTGCCTCCGGAGTGGGTTTGGGGTCGTCAGTCTTCTGACTCCGAGGTGAGAATGCTACCCATTGAGCCATGGACGACAGCTTTTCGGTCAATCCACCGAGCAATCAAAACCTTTCATACTTGAAGCCAAGGTTCACAAATATCTAACTCAAATGCAAACTATGCGGATGCTGGAAATACTCAGCAGGTCTAGCAGCATGTGGGGGTAGAAAGAAACAGAATTAATAGGCAGAACTTTACCTGCGCCTGGGTGGATGCAGGAGTCCGGTAAAGTGCCAGGGAACGCATCGGGATGGCTCCCCGACACGGTCCCGCCACCAGGCCATATTATCAGCAGTGGGATCAAAAACATAGCGGCTGCCTGCCAACCAGATGTAGGCAGCTAATTAAAATAATGAAAGGCCACTTAAGAGGCTATTTTGAGGGCCGCCAGCATTTTGTGGGAGGCATTCCGGCACCCCGCTGTGTGGGGAGGCTGCCAGGTGCAAGGAGATGGCCTCCCTGCAGCTTCCCCAGGGCCGGAGGTGGGGGGCGGTGGTGGAGCCATTGGAGCTGGAGACCAAGTTACCCCTTTGATTGCTGGGGCCCTCCTGCCTGGTCACGGCAGGGAAAAAATATTTGACTGCTCTTTCGTTCTCCTTGCAGCCTCAGCAGCAGCCACCTCTCTCAGTGATTGGACCGACAGCGTGGAGAGCCAGCCCTCTGATTGGGCCGGCAGCGTGGAGAGCCAGCCCCTCTGTCTTTAATTAGACAGCGGGCCTGGTGGCGGCCAATTACGAGGCCGCCTCCGGTAAGATTGCCGCTGTGGTCCTGCTACCCACCTGTGTGGGCTCGGGACCCACATATGGTTCCAACATCGGGACCTACCCCCTTCCGAGAAAGTCCTGGCCATTGTTTCAGGTTCCTCCACAGATGCTGCCTGACCTGCTGAGTACTTCCAGCATTTTAGAATGAGTGAATGGAATGTAACACCTGCTCCCTTAGGTGATGTAATGAGTGTTCTACTCACAATATCCTGAAATGTTTCAGAGTCAACACAATGATCTCCCTTTTGAATAATTAATACTTTCAAATTGCCATAATAATCAGTGAAATAAAAGCAAAATACTGCGGATGCTGGAAATCTGATATAAAAACAAGAAATGCTGGAAATGCTCAGCAGGTCTGGCAGCATCTGTGGAGAGAGAAGCAGAGTTAACATTTCAGGTCAGTGATCCTTCTTTGGAACTGGCAAATATTAGAAATGTGAAAGGTTATAAGCAAGTAAAGCGGGGGTGGGGCAAGAGATAACAAAGGAGAAGGTGCAGATAGGACAAGGTCACAGAATAGCTGACCAGATAATAATCAGCCTAGATTTGGGTGCGGCCTTATTGTTCAGCAAAAGCACTGAAATTTACCAACACAGAAATATTATAATTCAAAGAAATTTGTTCAGGCAAAACCCAGTTTGTTACAGTGGTATAGGCAGCACCAAGAGGTGGCTTTAACCTGATGGCAGTTGCATGGGCCTGAGCTGGCCTGGATTTCCATTGTGGGTTTGCAATGTTACTATTCCTGGAGCCTGTGCTGTTTATATTACAGGATGCAGTGAATGGAGGGAAATCCACACATTGGGCTGGATTTTATTTTCCTGTTGCCGCTTGAAAAAAATGTCCTGCACACCACCATGCTGCCGCGATCTAGCGCACGGCGGCTCATTATAATATGCAAGATGGCCGCCCCCGAGCCCCCCCCTCAATCACATGGCGGGGGTGGCCTCGGCGGTGCCATCATAGCATCGCCCATTTCTGTGCAGGCGCTGGCATCATTTTGAAAGGCTGCCAGACCTGCGTTGACAGATGAAAGTTGTCCCCATTCCCACCCACCCCAACTGCAACAAAAATAAAGTTTGATCCATCCCCCTCCTCAACTACACCAGAAAAGCTCTGATTACCCCTTTTCCATCCCAACTGCACTATGTGCAGAGTTGACCCCTTCCCCCCTCCCCATTTCATTACAAATGCAGAGTTCCCCCTTCCCAACCTCAGTGGCGCCAGCTTTCCTGGATGGGAAGGTGTGAAGGCGCGGGGGTGCCGCATGTCACCGGCAGTGCCTGATCTTCCGAGCAAGATCGCTCCGGCTTCCATCTAAATGTCTTTAAATAGCTGATTTGAATATTGAATTCCAGGTCTCGCCGCAGAGTGGCGGATATGTTGCCACAGAGCTTCCCCACTGCCGGGAAGATCGGCTCCAGCATCGGGATCCGTGGCAGGCCGCTGCGATCTTCCGGCATCCTTGCCACAGAGCCCGCGTCGGGAGCTCACCAAAATGCAGCCCATTCTGACACCCGCTGCAGCTCTGTAATGTAAAAGCATCCTGCCATTTGTAAGTACGTACGTAAGTAAGTTACACTTGCATTTAAATAGCGCCTTTCATGATCTCGGGATGTCCCAAAGCACTTTACAGCCAATTAAGTACTTTTCTTTTGAAGTGCAGTCACTGCTGTAATGTAGGAAACACAGCAGCTAATTTGTGCACAGCAAGCTCACACAAGCGGCAACATGTGATGATGCTGGTTGAGGGATAAATATTGGTCAGGACCCTGGGGAGAACTCCCCTACTCTTCTTCAAAATAGCGTCATGGGATTTATTTTCTGCTCACCTGCCAGGGCCACAGTTTATTGTCTCATCCGAATGACGGCACCGCCAACTGTGCGGCTCTCCCTCAGTACTGCACTGGAGTGTCAGCCTGGATTTTGTGCTCGAGTCTCTGGAGTGAGACTTTAACCCACAACTTTCTGACTGAAGAGGCAAGAGTGCTTACCACTGAACCACAGCTGACAAATAAGAAATGCAGCATATTCAGACTAATGAAAGAACAACTAACACCATGCCTACAAGTTGCTGTTAAGCCCAGACTTTACCACCAACAGGCTGATGTCAATACATATTAGCAACACCTGACACACTTTGCAACAGAAATCATGGTTTATTAAAAAGTGAGACACTTGGCCACAAATCTAATGAGTTTTTCCAATGCTGCCACCTGGTATAATATGTCGAAACAACCTATTTGTATCAATGCACTCTTCTGACTGGACACTGTGGGACTGGTTTATATCATGTGGGGCAAGGAATTCATATGTTGTGACCAGCACAATCTAAGCCACCCTCTAAATGAATATGTGATAACAGGACCCATATGGTTAAAAGCGCCACGTATGACTGAACATTTTAGAAACTGGCAGCATAAAATCAGCAACATTGTGCATATCGCTGTATGAAATGAGCACAAAGACTCAGGATCTGGAGAACACAACATAATTTTAAATAATTAACAAACATCACAGGTAAACATATATACATATATAGATGAGTTAAATCAATCTTAATAAATGTCTTTAAAAATACAAGTGTATCAAACAAAGAACATTCTTTTCCAATTGTTCATTTGAAATATGTGCAAAATCAACAAAGACTTTGGATAAATATTGGAACAGGGCCAACTTTACTGAACTTTTTGGCACGATTGCTTAATAAGACCATTTATATATCTTCCATTTGCAGATGGGTCCATCACTCAAAAGGAGTCATTCATGGCTTGCCTTGATTGGATTCATTTCTGCAGTCTGATTTTCAGAGGGATTGAGAGAAATGGGAGGCAAAAGAACCTGCAATGGGAGGAAGCAGGGTAGCTCTTCACCAATGAGGTGAGCAGATTGGCAAGAGGGCAAAAGAACCAGACGGGAGATGAGGAACTTTTTTTCAAATGCTAATATTGAGTTACTGCCTCCTTGTTACTTGTGGAATGAAGCACTGGACTGAACACCTAAGGTGAGGGACACCCCAGGGTAATAATGTAGTTCTGCCCCATTGTGCCTGCATTAGCTCTAGTTTAATCCCATTTTTTGGCCTTTTTCGCAAATCTGTTCAATATTTTTCTTCAATTCCCTTTAAATGTCAGCTTCAATTACCACATGTGATAAAGCATTCCATATCCTAATAAACCTTGGAATGAAAAAAATCCATGCAACCTCCCCTTCTATTCTTTAGTGTTTCTGAGATTCTGCCTCCTGGCTACCAATTCACTGGCAGTGGAAATCTTCTGTTATTTACTCTCTTAACCTTTCCTAATTTTGAACACTTTCATTGGATCTTCTTCGCATTTTCTGCTCCAATGAATACAACACTAGGGGTTTTTTTTTCTGCTCTCATCATAACTATATCCTGTTGTTCTGATATCATCCCAGCGAATCCATATTCCACATTTTCATGGCTCTGACAGGCCCTTCTACAATGAGGTACCAATAACTACACAAAATATTCTACCCATAGCATCACTGAGACTATATCTGACAACTGTATTTAGACAAAAAAGGGGAGAGAGCAGAGAAGGAGAGGATGGAGAGAGATACAAAAGCAAGGGGAGATAGATTGCAGAAAAAAAATAGGCAGAGAGATAGAGGCAGGAAGAACAGAGAGCAAAAAGAGCTGGGCAAAGAGTTGATGTGAAGGTGAAGGTGACAATAAGAGTGGAAATGGGGTAGGGGAAAGAGTGTGGCAATAGAGGCAGAAAAGAGAGCAGAAATACGGGAACAGAGAGCAATGGAGGAGCAGAGAGAGAGCAAAAAGCGTGAGCAAATTGGAGAAAAAGGAAGAAGTGTTAAATCCTCCACGGTCAGATGACCTCCGACTAACTTGATCTGCTTTCCAAATTACTGAACTCACTGCAAAACATGTGATTCATTAAGGACGTGTTACCTACTGATTTTTTGCTTGTTGTTAGCATCACCCAAACCAGCGTGATCTCTTGTTCTCACACCCATCTAGTCCTGCTTCCTGCATCATTGTACCTCCTGCTCTATTAGAGTTCACACAAGAACTACTAAATATATTGTTTTTCTGCCACTTTTAGTTAATGACCAGACGTCAACTCTATATATAGTCCCACTGAGATGGATAGCTGAAGGAAGTGAAATATGGGTTTGATTCAGGTACAGCAGGGGGTCAAACAGTCTGACAGCACAGAGGCATTGGAGGTGCTGAGAGGCAGTGTAGAGGTAGTGCTAGGTGTCATCAGCATGCATGTGAGTGCTGGCTATTTGTCTGTGGATGCTGCTTCCAAGGGGCATCATGCAGATGAGGAAGAGAAGGGTCCAAGGATCCTTGGTGGGAAGGTGGGGGGGGGGGTGCTCCTGAGGTGGTGGTACTGGGGTGGGTGAGATGCTCTGTTTACAATTGTAAACATGAATAGGACCAAGTGAGGCGGTCCCACTGATCTTGGCAAAGGAGGAGCGAATTCAGAGAGATTGAGGAGGATGAGGGGATATTGCACCACGGTCACAGTTGTTCATGTCTTCACTTACGACTATTCCAGTACTGTGGAAGGTGTGAAAATTTGATCTAAAGGGTTCAGATCTGTTTGACAGAGAGATGGCACAGATGTGCAAGGTGGCAGCAAGCAGAGCACTGCTGGAAAGAAGAGGAAGGAGGTGGGTCTCAGATATGACGAGCTCAGAAATGGCATTAGGAAAGATAAGAGAGACTATAGAGAGATGGGGGTGGAGGAGAGGGTCAGCGTTCAGTCAGGGTGAGCCTGGGGGAAGGTTTGGTTTGGTGGGCAAGAGGAAGAGGGTGAGCAGCAAAACAGACGCAGGACCATGTGGGTAGGTGGGGGGGAGGGATCTTTAGAGGAAATTTGGCACGGTGGACTAGTGGAAAGGAGGGAGATGGCAGAGGCAGCTGATCAGATGGTCTCAATCTTGGTGACAAAGGAGACCATCAGCTTCTCACACCTCTTGTTGGAGGTGAGGGTGGAGGAGAGAGGGGTTTAAGGAGGCAGTTGATAGTGGAGAAAAGAAGCGTGTGTTATGTTTATTCTCCAGGACGATTTGAAAGTAGTGGGTGACAACGAGAATTAAAGTAGCAACAACATTCTTTAGTGTTTCTCTAACTAAATGGAATTGGAGTGCAAGTCCAAATCTTCATCTAAATGTGTACTTTGATTGAACTGTTCCCTCTTCAACCATTCGGTAACCAGTTTAATATCAATAGCACGTCTTCTTGCTTTCACCATATGACAGACAAGAGATACTCTCCATTTAAAAGGAATGTGATGTACCAGTTTTATGGCCTACTAAGGCAGCATTTCAAATGCATTTATCAAGCATTTATCTTGAGGATGCTTCAAATACATTTCAAACTACAACCAACTGGTAATCGCTCCAGAATAAGCTGTAAAGGAGCTACAACTCTGACTTTTTTCACTTCATCTCTTACATGAACTCCCAAAGACTCCATCTCAAGCTTCAAACATGGGGAGGAGGAGGTTGGTTTAGGAAGACTACCTTTCAGTTTATTCCTTTATTTAAACCTCCTCCTCAATATTTAGACATCAACTTCTGCACGGCGGCATTGCAATGAAAATGGCCTGGATCCAACCTGGCTCTTCTCCAGTCCTCAAACAAAAAGTTGTTCAAACATTTTTTCATTCCTTTTTAAGGACATCGCACACCAAGCCGTACCAAGAGAGTTTAGAAGGCAAATTGGGATCTTTACCAGAAGTGCTCTTGCCTCTAGCCGACAGAAGATATGACCCGAGATCACTCCCGGCAATTTGCCTTTCTTTCTCGAGTTGGGAGGTGGGGGCAAGGATGCCCATGGTCTCTGTTCACCATCTCTCTTGGGTGGCACAGCCAAGATTAGAAATTCACTTGACCTAACCAGTATCCCACAATGATTAACTCTGCTGCTTCTATGTTCTGGCTATCAGTATTTCACTTTTTGTTTATTGCTTATTTTCCTTCCCTTCTGGTTCCTCAAACGGAGCCAGTATTGGGATCACCAGCGATCCCTACTTTTCTTGACAGCAGCATGGTGCACCTTCCAGCAGGAATCAGAATAACAATCAGAAGCAGGGACCCTGGCTGATATTCCCTCTCAACTATTATGCACCCGAATGATATTCCCTAATGCAATTTCCTACAGTTGCACATTGGGAAGCCTAAACTCCTCGCCACAAACATTGTCCCCTTGCCGCCAGTTCTGTATCCTTGCTTGGATACTGTCTCAGTTTGAAGTGGACTATTCAAAATCTCAGTCCTATTCAATCCTGAGCTCAGCTTCTGACTCCAAATCCTCTCCATCACAAATACCACTTACTTTTACCTTCGTAATCGTATCTGTCTCCGCTCCTCTCTCAGCCCATCTGTTGTTAAACACTCATGATTTTGGTACCTTGCGACACGACTATTTCAATGCTCTCCTGGCCAGCCTCCCAACTTCCACCTTCCATAAACTTTAGTTCATCCAAGACTTTGCTGCCCATATCCCTTCTGGCCCCAAGTCCTGCTCGCCCATCACTCCAGTCCTTGCTGCTCTATACTTGCACCTGCTCCCCCAATGCCTCCTGTCTAAAAATCTAATTCTGGTATTTATATCCCTTCATGTCCTTGCCCCTTCCAATCTCTTAATCTCCTCTTATCCTACAACACCTCCAGATCTTTCCACTTCCCTGACTCTCTCTTCTGGCTCATCCCTCATTCCCTTCCCCCCTCCACATCCCCCTTTCCTTCTTTAACCTCCCCCCACCCCCATTAAAACCCACTGCGTAATAATCTTTTGGTCACCCCTTCTAATAGCTCCTTCTTTGGCCAATATTTGTCTGATTACACCTCTGTGAAGTGCCTTGAGCTGTCCTTCTATATATTAAAGGTGCTATATAAATGCAAGTTGCTTCTATTGTCCCAGCTAAAGAAAGAAAAGTCCTGCATTTATATAGCACTTTTTAGAACCTCAGAATATCCCAAAGTGTTTTACAAGCAGTAAAGTGCTTTCGAAGTGTAACCACTGTTATAGCACAGGAAACACAGCAGCCAATTTATGCACAGCAAGTTCCCATAAACAGCAATGTAAAAATGACCAGATAATCTGTTCTTCAGAATTAAATTGAGGGATAAATATTGGTCACAACAGCAGGGATAACTTCCCTGTTATTCATTGAAAAGTATCAAGAGATCTTGTATATCCATCTGAAGAAAGCAGACAGGGTCTTGGTTTAATGTCTCAGCTGAAAGACAGTACCTCCAACAGTGCAGCACTCCCTCAGCACTGCACTGGGATTGTCAGCCTAGATTTTTGCGTTCAAGTTTCTGGGGTGGGTCTTGAACCTACAACCTTCTGACTCAGAGGTGGGAATGCTACCACGGAGCCACAGCTCACAAAAAAACCCAACAACTCAGGACAGACTATAGATCCAACATGGCACCTTCTGGCTTGCATGGCCCAGTACCACAATATGAAGAGCATGTACCCACTGAGCTGTCAAGTGAGAGAGATTTCAGGATTCAGTGAGTCACTGATGTTTCCTCTCCTGCCTCCAGTGTGTTGTTGGCCTCCTCCTTGTTACTTGGCAATGCTGGGCATCCCAAACACTGTTTATCTGCCTTTGACTCCAAGTGTATTTATATAAAAAAAACAGGCTGTTAAAGGCATTGCTGTGATACGAGAGGTATGCCAGATGGAGTTGTACCTTTGACGTGCTTGTGAAATACATTCCAGAATCTGACCACAACATTTAAGGGACATGCACAAAAAAAATGTAAACGATGAAAAACTTTGCAGAAACACATCCTCGCAAACAAATCAGAATATGGACATATTTAGCTGCTGGACCCAGGCTTCATTCCATTGACTGATTTAAGATGGGTTTATTAGGGGACGGAGTCAATTATTAAATGTCTGCTTTCATTTTTGATCAATGGCCCAGGGATGCGATGATATCATTAACTGCCTTGAAATATATTGACATGGCAAGACAGACAGTGCAGACATTTTTTCCTCTCAGTCCAGACGGTTCCAAAGAAATGGCTAATATGACATCCCAACCCTCTCCCACATCTCCAATCTTGTCCTCTCCTTTTTGGAAGGAACTGACTGTAGTTCAGGAGCTGCCCTCTGGTACCCAACCCAAATGGTCAATCTTCATGAGCAGACCTGAACAAACAGGCCTTTGGACCATAGGGAGAAATCATAGTCAAACCTGTCCTCACCCAATGCCTGCACTTACGCACTTTCCAGTAAAGTGGAGGGCTGAGGGTGGGCGGGGATGTGGGTGGGGGGAGAGGGTGGGGACGGTCACTGGATAGTATTTAGGTGTAAGAACTCTGGCTGATTTTACCTCCACGCGGCTATGGGAGCACTGAGGCAATATGTAGTGTCCTTACTACTGCCCTGATCCACTAACATAGCACAGAGTGTGACTTTTCCCATAGCACGGAGTGTGACTTTTCCCTGGGACCTTCCTGGTCTATTATTGGTCTGTTGCATATAGGAAAATGTATTCACCAAGGGAGATACAGATTTGGTAGAATACAGCCTTACATGAAATGCACAGCTGGACATATAACCTACTGAATTCATCAAACAAGCAATAACCCTTCACCCCCTTATCAAATCCTCAGTTCTTCCACACCCCTTATGATCTGGGAGTGTATGACTTAGATACTGTGGATGCTGGAAACCGGAAATAAGAGAGGAAAGTGCTGGAAATACTGCAGAACTGGCAGCTTCAGTGAAGAGAGAAGCAGAGTTAACGTTTCAGGTCAATGACCTTTCGCCAGAACAATAATGATGAAAGGTTATTGAGCTGAAACATTAACTCTGTTTCTCTCTCCACAGATGCTGCCAGGCTTGCTGAGTATTTCCAGCATCTTGTTTTTATCAACAAATTTACCCTAATTGTAGTAGAACTGCGCACTAAATTTTTCTCTCCAAATCAGTGGATGCATTACATGCCAGGCCAAATTTGTACAGCTAACATCATCAGCGTTTTTATTTACACATTAAAAAGTTGGCAGCAGTATAAGAACTAGAGAATCCTACAAACAATCTTCCTTCATGTTCTCAGAGCTGTCTTTTCACTCCCCGGTGCAGGTAATGCCAGCTAGCAATATGGTCGATCATCCTCTTGAGTGCACAGAATCAAGATGAATAACAATTCAACAAAGTTTATTCTTCCCCGTGAAGTTAGCTTCTAAGAAAATCTTTGCTACATTATCATAAAAGCAAAATACTGCGGATGCTGGAAATCTGAAATAAAAACAGAAAGTGCTGGAAATACTCAGCCCGTCAGGTAGCATCTGTGGAGAGAGAAACAGAGTTAAGGTCTGTGACCTTTCATCAGAATCTGATGATCAGATCAGTTCTGATGGAAGGTCACAGACCTGAAACGTTAACTCTCCACAGATGCAGCCAGACCTGAGTATTTCCAGCACTGTTTTTGAAAATTAGCACTTAAAACCATTCAAGTATCTAACCTTTTTTAAATAGAAAGCCCAGAATGAAATCTTTAAGTATGTTTACACCACTCTTTTATCAGTATCATACAAAGGCCCACCACACCACTGAGGCAATCCATATGCTTATTAATTAGGAAAAAAACAAAATTCTCCAAATCATTGATCACAGCAATCAATCCTGATACCTCAAGTAAAAGGCTCTTAACTTAATTAACTTTCAATCAGGGAATTTCTTAACATCCCGACCTGTCTGAGGAGTGTCATCATTTTGGGTTTCCCATCAAGAGAACAATTCATTTTATCTTCAGTTAATTCACAACTTACATTAGCCTAGCGGACAAGATGGCTATATTTTTACCCAATTCCCAGTTGCAGATGTAGAACCAGATGGTATCACTCAGCTCTGGTATTTCTTCACCTACTCATGAACTCGTATTAAGCCAGTGCCCTCTTTCAGATATTTTTACTGTTCTTCCATTTCTTTCCACACATTGTATAAACTCCGAGAAATCGTTCATGTGCCAAATTTGATAGTTCCAATGTAGCCCTCCCGCCAACTCCAGCACAGTCTCTTGATAATTCTGACATAGGCTATCCAAGATGCCCCTTGCATGAACAAACCAGTTATTACCAGTTTTAGGTCTGCCTTATATATACTCTCAGGTGCTGCTGTGCCCTTCTGTAACTAGCCTAAGCATCTTACATACAGGAGTGTAACGGCCTGTTCGGGTCTGGAAAAAAAATACCCGACACGAACCCAACAGAACCACATCGGACACTAGCCCGATGCCCAAGTCCTTCCATTTTTTCCCGCGCCCGACCCAACCACCGGAATGTTCACTTTCTCCTGTTGACAGCATTTGTTTTACATCCATGGTGCACTCACTGTACTTACCACTTTTGGATGGATGGAATGGAAGGAAACTGCAGCATGAGCGCGATGACTTCATAGAGACGCTCACTGCAAAGACTCAGAGGCTGTGGAGTCCGGATGCACGTTTCCCTCCTTGACGTCCCGGACTCCCAGCTCAGGCAGGCTTTTCAAATTTTGACGCTTACTTACTCAACTTCCCTTTTCCTCCCAGCAGAACAAAAGGTAGTACTTACTGTGTATGTCCGACCCGGCCTGACCTGAACCCAAAAGCCGGACCCAGAAGAGCGACCCGACCTGAACCCGACACATGTCGTCGGGTCGGGTTCGGGTCGGGTAGCAGGCCTTTACAGGAGTGGGTCCATACTACCACATAACTAATCATACAATAGCATAACTGACATGCTAGGACCCCATCTGCCTAGAATGAGGCACATTAATTTTGTCATAAACATTGATTTTAAACTGTTACTGGAGTGAAGAAAGGACTTGTTAAACAGATCAGCCGTGGCTGGAAAAGACATTTGCATATTAACAGACAGTGTTTGGAAGGACAAAGCAGCCATTCCCTGACACATTCAACCCACAATGGACTTTTGATCACCAGAAGTCAAAGGTGGGGGAGCTCGCATTCCAGGCTGACTGCTAAGATGGCCGAATACACAAACAGACATGGTCAAACCAGCTAGTCACGTGACTAACCTGCTGGACAACCTGAGTTTATTGAATTTGTACAAACAGTTTGGGCAGAAAGTCTGTTTGCTCCTGGACTGAGAAGATCTCTCTCCTGTCTGCTCCCATCTCTTTCTCACAAGCCTCTGAATCCACTGAAGACACATGAACCCCAAGAGAGTAAAGTCTCCTACAGTGAACAAGGTTTAAGAAGAATACTGGGCCACAATGAAATGCAAGATCTACCTATAATCAAGGACTTTACAGTGAGCTCGAAGAACCATAACAACAACTCTTCAGATATTGCCTCAAAATTTTCCACTTTATTTCTTCTGTTCTCTTTCTTTCTCTATTTGCATGTGTGTATCGCATATGCATGCTAGCATGGGCACGTCGTGTATCCGTAGGTGTTAACGGAATTAGAGTTTGAGTTTAAGTTTGAATAAATTTCAACTTTTCTTCTTTAAACCTAAGAAAACCTGTCTGTGCTGGTTTCTTTGCCTTCTAATTGAAAAGCAGTGAACGAGGATTCGTTGTGTTTAAAATTAAACCCTGTTGCAGTAAGACCAGGTGAAGGCTGAGAGCAACCCCTAGACACCTTTCTCACCTGGTCGTAACAATAACTAATGGGTGTAACAATAGGATACCTTGGCGATCTGAACTAGATGTTCTGTGTTTTGCACATTCCATCACATGCACTTCTCCAGTTTTTCTCAGGCAGACTGAAAATAGGGAAATAAGACCACAGATGATTTGATAAGCTGCTTGATTTTATGGATAGGAAGCAAACATGCAGGGCAACAATCAAAGAAAGACCGATATTCTTCACTGAATCTGAGTTCTCTTCTCAAAAAAAATGGTTAAATAAAACGTAATCATCCAAGCACCATGTCCCTTTCCTGGGCTGACTTACTTGTTTTTGGCATTGGAACCCTTCCTAGACAACTTCTAGTTGAAAAAAAATTACCTCCTGAATCTTAGTTTCCAGCCCCAGGCCTCAGGCCTGGGATTAGTTCCAGCTTCGCTGCCTGGATAACACTTCTAGTATTTTGATGCACCCTAACAGGCACTTGTATAAAAAGGAACGGTTAAGACGGCATTAACAGATATGACAAATAAATTAAGGCCTAGGAAATCTTAAAATATGTCCCTCATTGCAATATGTAACATATAACTGTCTTTTAAAAAAAACTGTAATCCAGTGTAGTGCATCCCAACAACTATCACAGGCAGCTACCTCCAAGTGCTCTTTAAAAAGATTAACAAAGCAAGAACAAATCTAACTCTTGTCAAGAAAGAAGGGACAAGAGAATTCCCATTGCAGAGTTATAAATACTTGAAATTATACAGCATCTTTTACTTTGACATACCTCATCACACAATTAACTACTTTTGCGGTTGGGTGACACAAACGCAACAGCCATTATGCACAAATGCCCAACAAATTAAAGTGAATGATAGGTTAATCTGGTTTAGGTTAACAATTGAGTTGGTTGGGCAAATCCACTGGATGTACTGGAACAGGCAAACAAAGCAGCAGTTTAAACAGCTCATCTGAAGGCACATCTCACAACACTGCCCTCACTTTGTACTGCCTAGATGATCAGCTGCACTTTCATGAGTCCCTCAACTCGTCCCTTCTGAACCAAAGGCGAGTGTGACCAACTGAGCTAAACTAGCAATTCTCCAAAGTGGATGTAAGTGTGTCGAGCTGATTATGTAGCCTGGGCACCATCAGGAAAGAAAGACTTGTGACCTCAGGACATCTCAAAGCTAATTTACAGCCAACTAAGTACTTTTGAAGTGTAGTCACTGTTGAAATATTGGAAATACTGCTGCCAATTTGCACAAAGCAAGGCCCCACAAACAGCAATGTGATAAGGAGCAGATACTCGACTTTAATTATGGTAATAATCAATATTGACCAGAACACAGGGAGAGCTCCCCTGCTCTTCTTCGAAATAGTGTCCTGGGATCTTCAATATCCACCTGAGAGGGCAGAAGGAGCTTCAGTTTAATACCTTATCCAAAAGACAGCACCTCTCAACAATGCAACACTCCCTCAATACTGCACCAGAATGTCAGCCTAGATTACATGTTCAAATCTTCTGCAGTGGAACTTGAATCCACAACCTCCTGACTTCGAGGTGAAAGTGCTACTAACTGATCCACGGCTGACACTAAGATGAGTACACATGAAGGACCAGAGCTGGAGTCCAAAGCCATGAATGGTTGAGAGTTTCTTTTTTAAGTTTCTCCTGTCTCCTACTGGCTGAATCAACTTTCATAGAATTACATAGTATTCACAGCACAGAGCAGAGCAGCAATTCTGAGACACAGTTAGGTCTTACGTTATAACCAGTGTGGTCCAGAGGAAAAGTGTCTTTTTGATGTTGAGATAAGTCCAGAAATTTGAAGCCAAGTTCGAAAGAAGATCTTTTCCACAGCTCACAGATCAGAAAAAAAGGCAGCAGATTATAGATAGAAGCAGAGTCTTACATTTTTCCCCATGTAGTCCAGTGCAGAAGCATGATCTTGATGTCCAATGAAGCCAGGAATTTGAAGCCAGATTTGAGAGGAAAAAAAACACATCCAGGTCTTATCCATATCTTTACCAGAGCTCACAAGGTAAGGTGGGGGAATGGGGTTTGTACCATCAGACAGAGGCTGTTTAAACTAACAGTAAACTTGAAGTTTGGGCTAAAAATGCACCCACTGTTAGAATCAGGGAAACTTAACAGCAGAAGAGAGGATTTAGTGGGGACAAAGAGCAACGGATGGCAGCAGAGGCCACAGATAGACGTAAACAGTGAGGAACTCCCTAGAGAGCTGACTGCCCAGAAGCCATCTTGAAGTCCATGCCTGTAACTTGTTCTCCTTGACTATAAGCGTCAAGAAAACTGTGGTGATGGGACAAGGTGTTGCGTCTCCGCCCCTGATCATGCTAAACAACACCCCACTGGAAGTGGTTAGTAAATTCTTCTACTTTGGGTCTACGGTGACAGACAATCTGTCCCTTGATGCTGAACTCGATACATGCATAGGGAAAGCAGCTATTGGTCGACTTGAAAAACCACACATGGGATAACACCAAGCTGACCCTTAGGACCAAGCTGATGGGTTTATAAAGCCTGTGTTCTCAGCACCTGCTGTATGGCTGTGAAACATGGATGACTTACAGCTACCAGGAAAAGAGGCTCAATAATTTCCATCTTCGCTGTCTGTGGCACTTTATGGGTATATCCTGGCAGGACAAAAATCACCAATGCGGCAGTCCTCTCAAAGGCAGAGCTCCCAAATATGTTGGCACTAATCAGAGGTGGCTTCAGTGGATCGGACACAACCACAGGATGGAAAACGGTCACATACCCAAGGACTTTCTGTATGGTGAGGTAGCCGGGGCCAGATGACCAATGGGGTGCCCAAAGCTCCACTTCAAGGATGCTTGCAAGCGTGACATGAAGGCCCTAAATGTCAAGGCTCCAAGGCTTTATCGCACCTAGGAGTCATTAGCTGGCAAAAGAGGGAAATGGCGACACATCCGTTAGACTGGTGTGCACGACCACGATGACCAATGGCTACAGCAGCTTGCAACAGGTGCCAACATCAAAAACTCCAACTCACAGCGTCACTTGGCAGCTTCACTTGCAACACTTGTGTCAGAACCTGCCACTCAAGGACTGGCCTTCACAGCCATCAGCAAAGGTGCACCAAGAGAAGACACCCCACCCAAAATGGATTGTTTGCTGCGTGTCCATCATCTTTCATAGATGGAAGGATGCCATCCCTATTACAGCACAGAAGCAGGCCATTTGGCCCAACTGGTCTATCTCGGCTTTTATTTCACATGAGCCTCCTTCCATTCCCCTTCATCTAACCCTATTAGCATAACCTTATATTCCTTTCTCCTTCATGTGCTTATCTAGCTTCCCCTTAAACGCATCTACACTATTTGCCTCACCTATTCCTTATGGAGGTGAGTTCCACATTTTACCACTCTCCGGGTAAAGAGGTTTCTCCTGAATATCCTATTGGATTTATGAGTGACTAGTTTATTTTGATGGACTCTGGTTTTGCTCTCACACACAAGTGGAATGATCTCTACATTTAACTTACAAAAATACGCTTTAGTTTGCTGTTCTCAATGCCGACAAAAGACACACAAAAAGAAATTGAAAACAGATGGAACTCATCATGTTCCTTGGGCTCTTTGTTAATCTATGTCCACAGTTACGTTCAAGACCTTCAACCCATTCTTAACCAAATATGAACCCATCCCTTCTGCTTTAAAAGGAGCTAAAGACTGTACTAACTGATTATTCTGGAAATCCATTCTCTGCATGTACTTGCAATCTGAGACTTGGAGAGGTTGATCTGTCTGGTCTCGCTATTTAATAACAAGAGCTGCTTCCTCATCCTGCTATGTGCTCTGGGCAAGATGAAACCTTCATGTACATAGTGTGCAGATGTGCTTACAAGAGTAAAATAAACGATTTCAGTCTCACCCAATGGATTAGTGGATAATCCACTCTCCCTCAGTTCGTGTAAGACTGAGTTATGAAGATCAGAGCAGTCCCAGGTTCAATGAGAGACTTCAGTTATGTGGAGGGAGCAGAGAAGCTGGAATTGGTCTCCTTAGAGTAGAGAAGGTAATGGGGCGATTTAATAATAACATTTTGAAGCGTAGATAAGAAGAAACTGTTTACATTGCCAGTGGGGTCAGTAACCAGAGGACATAGATTTAAGGTAAGACATAGATTTAAGGTAAGTGTCCAGAGAATCAGAGGGAAGATGAGCAGAATAGTTTTTCATGCAGTGAGTCCTGATGATCTGGAATGCACTGCCTTAAAGGGTGATGGCAGCAGATTCAATAATAACTTGCAAAAGGCAATTGGATAAATACTTGAAAAGGAGAAATGGACAGGCCTACAAAGCAAAAGCAGGGCAGTGAGACTAATTGGATAGCTCTTTCAAAGATTCTGCACAGGAACAATGGGTTGAATAGCCTCCTTTTGTGTTGTATCATTCTGTGAACCTCTCACTTGTATTGAGTTACCCAGTTCCAGCAGGGCCAACAAGCAATGTAGGTGTTGAGGGCATTATATTTGTGTTTTGGCTAGGGAGGGGGAAAGGGGAAATGAGAAATCAGGCAGGATACCCCCTTCTAATGACTATCCAAATGAGTCCTGATGAAAAGTGCATCATCCATGAAGAATTACCACTTGGACAAGGTGCCAGTAGATTGCTGGCAGTCTGCAAGGAAGAAGCACCCGAGTGAGAGTTGGGGAGAAATGAGAACAGGAAGAAAGATAAAATCAGGCTGTGTTCTCCTGCGGCTGCTCTGAGATTAAGTTCTGCTCAGTTGACGGGGTGGAGGGAGGATCAAGGAGTCTACCATACAATGCCCTATCAGTTGAGCTAGACCCATACGATACGCGCTGAGTTTAAATAGCAGCCATTAGGATCTTTATATCTTCATTTACACCAGAGATGTTTAAGTAATATAATGATATCCACTGATGTCGATCCACGTGAAGAGGAAAATATTTACTCTTTCAAATTAGAGCTACTGGACTTCATGAGGGAGTTATAGCATTTTTCAAAGCAACATTTGGATGTTGCAGTTGATCTTATTTTAATGCCAGTGATGACCTGTTAATTAAATGGTTTATCACTGGTGTTAAAATAAATCAACTGGAAAATTTAGAAAGGCTACAATCTGGATATATAGTATAGTAACAATAAAATAAAGGGAACTATGTTCCCGGGCATATCATGGAATATAGAATCATACAAGACAAAAGGAGGCCATTTGGCCCCTCATACCCATGCCAGCTCTTTGAAATGGGATAACCACCTGGACACATGCAAACCTGTCCCTCGGGACCAAAATGAAGGCCGGCAACAGACTTGGATTAAGTTTCACATTAGGTGCCCATTTTAATCTCATCACCCACTCACACTGCATTTTAAAATGTCAATATAATGAGTCGGGAGGAAAAAACCCGTAACAGATGGATTCTTGGTTGTGCAGTAAAATGCCAGCAAGCCGTGGTTTCTGGACTGTTAGTCAAATGGCTAGCAGTCTGATTCCACTTTTCACTCAACGGGCCTGCCTCACACCATTCCTTCAGCAGCAAATACACACTCTCGAGCATGGCTGAAGGTGGCAGGAAAACCAGCAACTCGATTTTTTTTTGGGGTGTGGTGGGGGGGGAGTGGGGGGGAGCGGGGGGAGCGCCAGAGCAGGAGGTAGGCAGGAGGAGCGAGAGGGCAAAGAAGCTTGAGTTCATCAGCGATTATTTGCCTTTTGGGGAGTGTAAATCTGATACCACACGAGCGACAGAATGCCCCCACCCTCCCTACTTTTTTTCAGCAGCGCTGTTCCAGACCAAGGGCTTGGAATGGCATCAAATCGGTCGCTCAATTAACTTGGAAGCGATCAGGATAAAGTCTGAAAGCTCTGCTCTTTAGAAGATGAATATTTTGGAGGCTGGGGAGCTGTGTGTGTGACGAAGCCAAGGCACTCAGGGGACAGGGGCCTAATCGTTCCTATGCAACTTCTATAATTACACCACAAAAAATGCGCTTCCAGTTTCAAATCTGCAAACAACAGGCAGGCTGAAAAGGAAGAAAATAAAAACTCCAATTTTATAGAAATCTCAGATTCTACAAGCTTGGAAATTGAATATTATAGTGGTATCTCATTACTGCAAGAGAGAGAAAAGTGTTCACATTACTCACACTAGATGAATGAGCCTCCTTTCTGAGCCACAATTTACTTATTTACAAAAACATATACTCTTTTATTTGTGTTAGTGAATGCAAGGCTCAGTCAAGCCTAACTACCAACCATTGTGAATACCTATCAATTCACATTAATGACTATTCATCCCACCACAGAATATCGTGATCCATACATCTCCAACTGACTTCCTGTAGAGAGGGTCTAGAACATGGGTAATTACATTGGCCAGAATATTTTAAAGGCTTTCACTAATACCAGTCATCTTTCCTAACTTGGTATCCTGCAGGGGTTTAAGCTCGAGATAATTTAACTCTTTTTAGCAGATGCCCTGTGGCATTGCTCACAGATCACACATCGTTTTGTCAGGACAGGAGCGATGCATCAAGCAAGATAAAATATATTCTTCTGCTACTAAAGTGCACCAATGCTCAACCTAGCCTGCCACAAAGCTTTCATTACTCAAATAAGCAGAATCTGAGGCTGGATTCATACCTAGCACAAAGGAAGATGGTAGTGGTTGTTGGAAGCCAATCATCTCAGCCCAAGGAAATCACTGCAGGAGATCCTCAGGGCAGTGTCTTGGCCCAACCAGCTACTTCATTAATGACCTTTCCTCCAACATCAGCTCAGAAGTGGGGATATTCGCTGATAATTGCACAGTGTTCAGTACCATTTACAACTCCTCAGATACTGAAGCAGTCCATTCCTGCATGCAGCAAGACCTGGATAACATTCAGGATTGGTCTGCTAAGTGGCAAGTAACATTTGTGCCACACATGTCAGGCAATGGCCATCTCCAACAAAAGACAGTCTAACCATCTCCCCTTGACCTTCAATGGCATTACCATTGCTGAATCTTCCACCATTAACATCCTGGAGATCACCATTGACCACAAATGTAACTGGACCAGCCACATAAATACTGTGGCTACAAGAGCAGGCCAGAGCCTGGGAATTCTGTGGCAAGCAACTCACCTCCTGACTCCCCAAAACCTGTGCACCACCTATAAAGGCACAAGTCAGGAGTGTGATGGAATACTCCCCACTTGCCTGGATGAGTGCAGCTCCAACAACACTCAAGAAGCTCGACACCATCCAGAACAAAACAGCCCGCTTGACTGACACCCCATCCACCACCTTAAACATTCAGTCCCTCCACTGCCAGCACACGGTGGCAGCTGTGTGTACCATCTACAAGATGCACTGCAGCAACATGTCAAGGCTCCTTTGACAGCACCTTCCAAATCTGCAACCTCTACCGCCTTGAAGAACAGGGCAGCAGGCAGATGGGATACCACCACCTGCAAGTTCCCCTCTAAGTCACACACCATCCTGATTTGGAAATATATCACTTTTCTTTCACTATCATTGGGTCAAAATGGTGGAACTCCCTCCCTAACAGCGCTGTGGTGTATCTAGATCACAGGGACTGTAGCAGTTTAAGTGGGTGAATTACCACCATCTTCTCAAGGGCAATTAGGGATGGGCAATAAATGCTGGTCTTGCCAGCAACTCCCACATCCCATGAACAAATAAAAAAAAAATGCTCCTGACAACATTGACCAAGGCTTGTAAACTCCCAGTTCCAGGTCAGAAAAAAACAGCAGGAAGTGACTGACCTTTGGCCATCCTTTGACATGCTGAATGTGGCATCTGAATTGTGGTGGACACATGCTACACCCAAAAAAAGGGCCCAGTTCCACTCATGCTTACATACACTACATGCTGCACTGGTATGGATCTGCAGTTTAATAGAGAAATGAACTTGACTAACTCATGTTACCTCAACTTCTGGCCGACAGCGTAAGACCAATTCAAGGAGGTGGACGTCCTGTTAGTTCTTTGCTAACATTAAACAAAACATGATGGCCGTTTTGAACAGAGCTTTGCCTCTACGTGCAAGTATCAAATGGAGAATTATGCTGGTCAGGGAGCAATATGGAACCCAAGGGCACAGTGCTGACACACATCACTCTGCAATATAACAGGGCCAGTATTCTGCTATGACAGTATGATATGGTATTTTATAGAAAACTAATGGGCCCAGATGTTGTCTTTCTGGTCCTGTGTATTCCTATGGACCTAGGTAATGTTTACACAGTACAATATTTCCAAGTATAGAGAACACGCAGCAGTGTTGTAGCTCTATAAAACATTATTACATAATATGTACAGGGTACCAGGATACATTGGTATTCTGTAAGGAGCTAGAGGATGCCAAGTTAATCTAGGACTTCTATTCCACTTCAACAATGGGTACACAAATTATACCTTGTTTGAGCAAGATAGTTTTAATTGGGTACCTCTGGTAGGCTCCACAAGTTTTTTTAAATGTTACATCACATTAGGACCAGCACTCCTCTGAATTTTCTTCTCCTGTTCCTCCTAAGCTGCAGATAGACCATATAGGTTGTGGGTGCAAGTCCCGCTACAGAGAGTTGTGCACAAAAGCAAGGCTGACTCTCCTGTGCAGTACTGAAGGAGTGCTGCACAGTCACAGGTGCTGTCTTTTGGATGAGACGTTAAACCAAGGCTCTGTCTGCCCTCTCAAGATGGGCGTAAAAGATCCCAAGTTTCTAATTTCAAAAAAGAGCAGGGGAGCTTTCCCTGGCGTTCTGTCAAATATTAATCCATCAAACAACATCACAAAAACAGATTAGCTGGACATCATCACATTGCTGTTTCTGGGAGCTTGCTGTGCACAAATTAGCTTCTACAGTTCCTACATTGCAACAATTACTAAACTTAAGAAAGTACTTCAGTGGCTGTAAAGAACATTGGAGTGTCCTGTGGTTACAAAAGGCTTTATAAAAACACAAGTTCTCACTCTCTTTTTCTTCGTCTAGAAATAAAACTATATCCAGTGTACAAAAGCAAATATTACAGCAGCACAAATCATGTGGTACATCAGCACCTCAGTTCAGATGCCTTTATTTAGCTGCAGAAAACTAGCAATCACTAAACCCAGTCCTTACACCCACTGTGTTAAGTTAGGTAATTGCGTCACAATAGGCCACAGTGTTACTGGGCAAGGGAGGGAAAATTTAGCCATGGTTTTAACAAATGAAAACTTTCCAGTGGTTCCTATTGGAAAGAACATGTTTAAAGGGCCAGGACTGAGCTCAGTTATGGAGCCCTCTGTGGTAAATTAGCTTACTGGCATTTATTGTGTGGGCTCGTGATGGAAAAAGGGCTACTAAGGGGTACTAGTGGGTGCTGTGGAACAGTATCCCAGCAGGAGCTGGCATTTTCAGGAGAGGTCTGAAGTAAACTGAGAGAAGAAATTTTTTTCAATAACATATACGTCAGTAACAACTGCAATTCCAAAAAAAACCCACAGAAAATCAAATTGAAACAAAAAAAATGTTGGAAATGCGCAGCAGGTCTGTAAAAAGAAATGATAGATTGACGTCTTGTGTGTAAGATATTTCTGCAAAACCTTTCTGCTGAAACCCAGCCACTGTGCAATCAGACCTCTGAGTGCCAACTCAACTGGCCCACCATCATCAGCTCCATGCTGGTCAATCAGCACACGCCAATTATGTTTGGACATCTCCCTGCAAGTTCATTTTAAAGATAAATAATGATATTCTCCCATGAAGCTGTCACTAAAAGATGCAGCAGGATCTAAAATGCCTAGAAGGCTCCGTGTGCTGAGACCAGGCGACGGATATGACACTGGTTGCCATGCAGTGTTTAAGTGGTTGCTATGGTACCTGAGCCCAGTGCTGTATACTTTTAACGGGCAAACATTTAAGGGGAAGAAAGATAAAACAACCTCAGCATAACAGCCTTAATCCTTCAATGCTTTCTGGTGCAGAGTACTTCAAATTGTTAACACAAGACATTAGCTGTAAAGAGTTGATGGTAACAGAAGTTCAAACGTTGATCACTTGAAGCAATCCTTCGTTCAGTAATCATGTGAAAATCATCAGGAGCCTTTAACATAAAAAGTTACAATGGATTATAATTTACATATACAGAAGTGTACTGGCTTTACAATCGGTAGAACAATGAATACCTAGGAGTGAGTTACAGGCTGGAATCAAATTATGACAGTGATCCCATGTTCCCATCAGGCAGCCACAAATAGAGAGCTCAGGTCAGAAAGCAAGGGTCACAATGTTACAGCCTTGACTCTGATCGATACTCCCTTCAAGTGTCTCTCTGCACTGGAAGCGTGGGGTTTGTAAATTTTCCCTACAGAGTGATGAATAGCTGGGCGTGAGTTACTGGCTGAAATCTAACCAGGAGCTAGCAGCCCAGGAGATTTTCGTACTATAAATATCCTGCCACATTAGTGCCCCGCCCCCACTGCGCCCACCCTAGGATTTCCACCCCCCCAGCCCTTGATAGTGACATCACTTGCATGTCATTACAGAGAAGCCTCCAGTTTGCCCCCATCCCCACCTGTTCTTACCTACTGCCATTGAGAGGTGGCAGGAACAATCAGGATTCGTTGGGACTGAGGCTCAGTGAGAGAGAGAGACAGGTAGACTTGGAAATGGGGGTGGGGGGGGGGGGGGAGAGGGAGACTGGGGAATGGGTGGTGTGGGGAATCGGAGGGGAGAAGAGAGAGACCAGTGAATGGGGGCCAGTGGGAGAGAGGGAGACTGGGGTTGGGGCGTGGGGGGAATGGGGAGGGGGCAGGGGTGGAAATCAGGGGGAGAGAGGTCGAAGGGGGAATGCGGATTTGGAGGGGGGGTGGTGCGGGAAGAAAGGGAGACCAGGGAATGGGGGCTTGGTGGGAGAGAGAAAACTGCTGGGGTGGAGACCAGCATTTCCTGCTGAGCCGGGAGCAGCAGCAGTGGAAGTGGAAGTGAAGCTGAGAGAGCAGCAGCTAATGAACAGATGAGTGAAACCTGGGGGATCTTACTCTGGGTACATAGTGAAACTTTGTTTTGGGAAACTAGGGAACAGAAATTAAGGATTCCTACTGAAGAACCAAGTGGGAATAGATAAAGAAGACTCTTGAACTGAGGGCGATTGGACCATTGAATGCTTCACCAAGAGTGGGTATTTAGGTAGAGACTTCAAAATCATTTAAAAGAGAATGGGGTAAACATTTGAAGAGAAGCAATACAAATGGATCTGGAAGGGAATGCAGTTACAAGAGAGAGCCAATACTAGCATAGGCAGAAGGGGCTGAATGGCCTCCTCCTGCGCTGCAATTTCTTTTACTCTATGAAACTTCCCTTTATCAAGTCCGAGCTCAGGTAGTGGTTTAGAACTGAGTCGAGAATGACGTGCCCTGTGAGCAGTTCCCCAAACGCTGAGCCCACTGCCTTTTATGCAGTCTCTGTTTGTTTTAGGTTGGTCTGAGCTGCCTGGTGTTGCTAGCATGAAACTGCAAGCAAAAATATTCAACATCAGGAGACCCAACCTATCCAAGGTAAATGAAGTAATATTTGCATATGTCATATGATCTGATGTCATGTGATCTGATATCACGTAGCCATAACATCATGTGATCAACCTTCCAGGAATGCTCCAATCAAGAGTTAGCAACCCTAAGGCCAGGCAAGCAAACCTTCTCTGTCAACTGTTCAGTGTAATGGCTCATTGTCAGGCACAGGAGAACGTACCAAAATCAGCCTCGTGTGTGAATTCACTAACTGGGAAAAATATATTCTGCCTGAATGTTCAATGAATGCTTGAACGTCACTGTAAAAACAAGTCATCGAATAGATAGCCACCCTACAGTTATTACCAGACCTGGTATGCATCGACAATGTAGTTTATTTTCCTGTTTGAAACTTAAACGAAAATAAAAAATTAATTTATGTTGTATGGCATAATTTTGATGCTATTTTTAGACATGCTGACAAGCCAGGATACACAGCAGTGTTCGAGACCTTCGATCTGTTAACAAGGAGTAGAAAATGCTAAGGTCAACTCATCTAATTATCCTCAGACAAAATGAAGGGAGAAGTTTAATTGCTCACTGACATAACAGGTTTGCATGACACTGCTGTGTTTTTTAATCTTTGCCTGAATTCCAAGAAAAGAACAAATTATGCATTTGTATAGCAACTTTCCTGTCCTTGGGCTGTTCCAAAATGCTTTACATCCAATTTAGAAGTGTAGTTGCTGTTGTAATGTAGGAAACGCAGCAGCCAATTTGCGCACAGCAAGGTCTAACAAACAACAATGTAATAATGCTCAGATAATTTGTTTCAGTGATGTTGGTTGAGGGATAAATATTGGTCTGGACAATGGGGAGAACTCCCCTGCTCTTCTTCAAAATAGTGCCATGAAATCTTTTACATGTACCCAAGAGGGCAGATAGGGCCTCAGTTTAACATCGCATGTGAAAGATAGCACCTGCAATAGTGCAGCACTCCCTCAATACCGCACTGGACTGTCATCCCAGATTATGGGCTCAAGTCTCCGGAGTTGTGCTTGAATCCACAACTTTCTGATTCAAGGGATGAGAACACTACCTACTGAGCCACAGCTGAGATTCTCCCCAGTATAGGGCTGTACATAACTATATATGTATTGAAACTATTAAGGCCTAGCCAATATCATACAAATTCAGCATGGCTTCACTTCCTTACTTTATACAAACCTAGAGATGTTATCTACCACCCCTGGTGCAGCCAGGCAACACTTGCATCACAAGAGACTTTGTGATCAAAAAATCCTGTCAATGAATGCCCTGAAGACTAGTTTAATAAGGACAACACCAGCACTTGAGTTTAGAATAAAACTGAGAATCGTCAAGAGGATCAAAGGAATAACTGATCAAATTCCTCCTGAAATTAGGTTAAATGGATGCTACACTTCAATATTTCATATCAATGCATGAAAAAAACGGCTGTGTTTTTCCTCCCAAAATGATGGCACCTTTTCTTAAAGGCATTTCCTGCACTTCGCCCCAGCTTTTCCTGGGAGATCTCTTTGTGCTATGCCCTCCTCCAATGTAGCATTTAAGTCACTTACTCGGAAATGTACAAGAGTGGCTTGGGGGGTCCGATTTTCCTTGTGGGGAGGTGTCTGTTCCCAGTTTATTTCCTCCCCTGCTCCTCATTGCTGAAATATCACAAACAGTTCTGCTTGCCACAATCATGAGTCTGATCTCTTAGAAGCAAGATATAGCCCACAGGGTATAGTGCTCTATACAATACTGGCAGGCGCAGCGTTTGTACACCAGGGCCTGCGATGCAATGGAAACAAACTGGTCCCCAGCTGAATCATTATAGAATCTTCCCGTTAGGTACCAGCTGAGATCAGAGCTGATAATTACATCCAGGGACAGACTGCCTGAGCCCAGCATGGAAAGGATAAAGGGCCAGAGCACAAAACATCACATTCAGAAATAAAAGCTTGCACTTCACCCTAAGAAACAAAATCAATGCTCAACTTCCAGGAAGCTCACTTTATGGCTGAACCACAATTCCTGGGTCAGGGTCATATCCATATAGTAAAACTCAAGCCCATGTCACTGAATGAACTTGTTCTCCCCTCAACTTTCATGGCTCCTTGGGCCACATTCTGCAAGGGTACATTTGATTTGCTCCCATGTTACACAATGCCAGGAGACTCTCTTTTGCCCAACCAGCCAAGATCCTTTTAGGATGGGTGTTCATGCAAGGCCTCAGCCTGCATGTTGCTTCATCTTGGCGAGGTTTAACGTGAAACTACAATCCCAAGCACCATTGCTGACTTTCAGTTCCCTCAACCATTATGCTGTCATCAATGTGTGGTACAGTCAGGTATTTGGGATGGGAAAGAGGGAGGCTATTATCAGTAAACCCTATCAAAATGTGGCAAGCCCAGGTCATTAAATCTAGTCACAGGACAACATACATGGGCTAAATCCCGAGGTACGTTTTTACTTGTCGCTGTGCAGTACATCCATAGAGTTTACCTTCGGCTCACTGCTTTGTAAAGGAATCAATGGATATGGGGAGAGGGAGAGAAAATGGAGCAGAGGTAGAAGATCAGCCATGATCTTATTGAACAGTGGAGCAGCGTCGAGGGGCCTTATGGCCTACTCCTGCTCCAAGTTCATCTGTTCTTATAGATTGTACTTAGAATCCAAATGCATCAGTGGCCTAAGATATGGGAGGTAATTTTAACCTAACTCTCCAAGTAGGAAACCCATGGGGTTCAGTGGAACGCTGGGTTTACATCTCACCCATTATTACTCTCCATGACTTCAATGGAGATCAAAACCAGGCAGGATGTAAAACAGCAGGCGGGTTAGGTTAAAATTGCTCCCACGACACTTACATAATGCCCTGTTGGCACATTGAGTCCCCACTATCAGTACCAACTTTCCATGCCCTTCAGTGGATAAGAAAAACAGGATAGTGGAGGGGCGGGGTGGGGATAAAAGAGAATAGATGTTTGGCCCAGCGAGGAAATCAAAATAAAATATGGAATTGATTTTATTGACCTGTTGTCTCCCTGATGTCGTCGAGTGTGCTATTTTGATAACAATCACAGTGACAGTTCTGTTCTGCATAGATACAACAGTACAATAACCTGGATGGTTTTCTGAAAATCGTGATTTATAAGGCTGCTGAAAAAGTGGATCCTTGCTGTGAAAAAATGCAAAGCATAAGCATTCCAGTAATTACTGGGATCGAATCCAGTTCATGTGGGTTCATTGAAATTCTTTCTTTCCTGATGGGTGAAAAACGTCCTGCACAAAGTAATGCCAGTGCAGCTTAATCAGAAACCAACCAGGTCAACAATATCAAACACACTGTACTTCAGCACTGTTTGGGCTGTCCTGCTCAGAGAGGCCACTCGGATGGTTGGTGTGGGAAATGGAAATACCACAAGAGGCACAGTGGAGGAATCCCTGTTTGTGATTGTGGTTAAGGGACGTGCTGCATGGCTTTTCCAAACTGCAGTCCAGGCTATGTTGCATCGCCAGTTCGAAAAGGATACATATGACCCAAGGAACTTAGACCAAATGCCATTCTTGAAAAAATCCAAATTTGGTTACTTTAGCTTTCGAATTCAGTTTGGTATCTAATCTTCCAGACTGTTCTTCAACTCGGTCGTTGCAACGATTCTAATTGCCTGTAAACTACAAAGCAGCAACTGAGATTGTAATCATTCTCCAGTATATTTTTTAAAAAAAGACATCGACAAGAGCAGAGGACTTAGGTTTTGTTTTCTTTATTCATTCTCAGGATGTGGCTCAGCATTCATTATACTTTCTGGTTACCCTGAGTTATGGTGCAATTGAGTAGCTTGCTAGGCCACTTCAGAGGGCAGTTGAGAGTCAATCATATTTGTGTGGGACTGGAGTCACATATGTCTCTGAAAGGACATTAGTGAACCACTTGGGTTTTTACAACATCCAATAGCTTCATGACCACTTTTACTGCTCCTGGCTTCTTATTTCCAGAAATTGTGAACTGAATTCAAATTCTCAAACTGCTATATTGGGATTGGAATTCCCATTCTCTCTATCAGTAGTCCAGACTTCTCGGTTACCAGTCCAGTAACATAACCATTACACTACCATACCTTAAGAAGCTAAACTGATCCAATTTTCTATCTAAACCTTATAGACCCTCATGTGTGTTGACAATGGAGCCACAGTCTGAGGTACAGTGCAAGCTGACCATAGAGATCATTTTCTTCACTGCCTGTGCAGTAACATGGCAGTTGAATTCAATCAAAGTAAACTTGGGTGTGCTCTACAACAATTGGACAAGTTGGTCTGCCTCGCTAGGTTACTGCCCAGCTGTTGAAGGTGAGAATTACCCACCTCTCCATCCCCATACTTCACCCAAGAATGCACCATTGAGCTGCCCCTTCTGGTTTACAGTACAATCATGTTGATGCCTCAGTTAAGCAGGGATCTGAGCACACAGTGCAGCTCAACATCCTGCTCATTCCCACACTTGCCACATATAGTGCAATTTGACTACCAAGTATTGCAATCTTTGCATAATTTTCAGGGAAAGACAGACTTTTAAGACCTCAGGATGTCTCAAAACAACTTCTGGTGTAGTCACTATTATAATGTAGGAAACATGGCAGCCAATGTACGCACAGCAAGATCCCACAAACAGCAATGTGATGAAAACCAGAGAATCAATTTTAATCATGTTGGTTGAGTGATAAATATTGGTCAAGGCACCAGGAAGAACCGCCCTGCACCTCTTCAAATACCATCAAGGGATCTTTTACTTCCACCTGAGAGGGCAAACAAAGTCTTGGTTTAATAACCCAATGGAAAGGCAGCATTGCTAGTAGTTCAGCACTCCCTCAGTACAGTCCTGGAGCATCAGCTCAGACTTTGTGGCTAAGTCCCCTGAGTGGGGTTGGAACCCACAAGCTTTTGACACAAACAACAAGAATGCTGACAACTGAGCCACAGCTGATAACCAGAGGCAACAAAACATCCAGTTGGCCTACATGGCAACAGTGACTAGACTTCAAAAGTAATCCACTTTGGATGTCCTGAGGCTATGATAAAGCACTGTATAAATGCAAGTTCCTGTGTTCTTTGAGCAGATCTGAACAATAACAAATGACATCCCTACACATGAAGATGCTCAGTACCTGCATCATAGAGGAGGTGACAGATCTGCAATGGACCACAAATAAAAGCGGGCCCTGCTGTGTGAGCAACACACCATCATCAACAACAACCTGTATTTATATAGCGCCTTTAACATAATAAAACCTTCCAAGGCATTTCTCACGAGAGTTAGAAAACAAACAGGAGCTGTGGCTCCTACACAGGTAATCCACATACTCCTGGTACAGGAAAGGTGTCATTAAATGTCTCCAGCTTGCAGTCAAAGTCTTGGCCGCTCTCCCATCACCTCTGTTCTGCTGTTAAATACCTGCTCCTCTGCTGTGTTGCATGCAAAAGTATCCCAGTTTGTAGTGCACATGTGCACAAGCTAAGACTGTGCTGTACTGTGTCAGTGGAGAAAAAACAGCCCCCAGCTGAATCATTACCCAGCCCTTCAGCCAACACCCGTTGGACAGCATGATAAAGGGAGCTGTCAGCCGTGGACAAAGGTAGGCCCACAGGCCCTAAGTAGCAGTCACCAGTCGTCGTGTAAGAAATACTAAACAGAGCAGAGAACGACATGAGGCACAGAGGAATCAGGATCACGGCACTAATGTACCAGGAATATAGGTTGCATATTAGAGATACCAGCTAACCTCCACCTGCTCAGGATTTAAGCTTTGAAAGCATTCTTCCCCCAAAATTAGCACTCAACATACTAATAAAACTGAGTAAATCCCTGTATCAGGTCTTCCATCACGGATGCAAGAGATTTTAGGAAGAGGAAAAGCCAAAAGACTCTGAAACCCTTTCCTTTTTGACAGGTCAACCGCACTTTCCCAACATTTCCCTCCCTTCAGAAACAGATCCAATTGTCTCTTGAATTCATTTGTGCCTCTCAAATGATTTCCCTCCCTGGCACAGTAACTTCTTCCACGATTCTCTCACCCTTTTGTGTAAACAAGTTCTGCTTTCCTTCCCTTCTAACTCCTAACATCCTGACTTTTAACCAGTGTTGCTGGTACTTGAACCCTTCATCTTACTGACCAATATGTTGAATTCAGTTTTATCAATCTCCTTCATGATCAATCACAAAGCTAAGCCAATGCTTGAAAACTACATAGCACCTGCTGAACACAACCAGTGGATCTACACATTTTACCACATCTGGATTACAATTTTGATCGAGCTCCAGATAAAAATAGCCAATTTATAAATCTTTCTGTCACAGTCATTTACTGATTCAATGATACAATCTGAAGCAAACTAGAAATAAAAAATACGCGATACATTTATTCTCTTCTGGCTATATGGGTCTCAAATAAAATGGGTTTGTGCAGACTTGACATAGCTTGTAATGAATGTAGCAAACGATTGTCCATTATTCAATAATAAATGGATTGCTCCACTAAACAGGCCAGAGGACGGCCGGTATGCAAAAAAGGGGGAAAAGCACTGTATTATTGCATAGATACATTTAAGAGTAAGATAGATAAGTACATGAGGGGGAAAGGAATAGAAGGATATACTGATAGAGTTAGATGAAGAGGAATGGGCATTGACCAGTTGGGCGAATGGCCAGTTTCTGTAAATTCTATGTAATTTGATGGAATGCTTAACACAGTCAAATGAATTTCCTTTGTAGGCTATTTTAATGGAGGCTTTAACCCATGTTAAATAAACAGATTAACATCGCTTTTCAATCAACGGACAAAAGATCTCGATATAAATGCGTCAACTCTCGCATGCCAGTATATGCACAGTTTAATTTAAAGGCTAAAGAAAGATTCTGCTTTACACAATATGTTGGATCCGTGAGCCCTCCAAAGAAAATGTACTGTCTAAAGATTATTGGAAGAGTGCCTTTAGTGGGACTTCTTCTACCTGGCTCCTCTAAACAGACACTTGCTTGCCACGGTAGTCTATATTTCCCTTGGCTTTAAGGTAATCCCTATGCAGTATTGTATTCATCTTTCATTAGAATGAAATTTAAGTAAGATTGCAGTCATCTATTCAGTGGAAACCCTGCTGTCTGAATCCACCTTCGAACTGACAGCACAGAGGATGGTCGATTTTATTATAGAAAATTAGGCCCAATTACTAGCAATGGGCTACTGCAGCTGTGGTCCAGATTGAGTTATATTACAGTCAGCACCGACTCACACATTGCCTGCTGAGGGTGCCTAGAGGCAGAGGGCTGCACATTTAGTGGTAAAATTCATTTTGCACTTGAAAATATTAACAGAGGGAAAGGAGTAAGTGGGACTTCTCCCAGTAGAAGAGGTCAAGGGTCAGGGTTAGAAAATCCTCATCCCCTCAGACTCCAGCTTCACATAAAGCCGAGCCTGTAAGATATATATTTCCCATAGGATGATGCTCCTGTTGAACTTAAGTGAGCAGTACTTTTTTTATGATCAATGGCATTTTCATAAAAGCTATCATTTCTGCAGGGCTTTCAATATTGTATTTCCTGACTATTGTCAATAGAGGGATAAGAAGTTAATCCCACCACGCCTGTCGTAAACAAATGCATCATCTGCAGCATGGGGGCGAGGAAAGGCCTAGGATGGGTTTTCTACTCCACACTGTGCTGAGTTAGATGATCTCAGCTTAGCTTGTAGTAGAGCCTCTGCAATTGGCTTCAGCACTTCCTGGCCTACGGAAGAGAAAGATCAAACAGGATTTCCTGCTCTAGATCAGAATTCAGGGACCCCCGCCACTGCCACCAGGGCAAAGTGCATGTATATGGACCTCGCACTGAGTTCTTATGCTCCCTTGTGGTTTAAGTAACCTGCCAACACTCAATGTCTCGTCGCACAAGTGAAGAATGGTCATTTGGGTGTCGGATGTAGGTCAGTGGGTAGGACTCTTATCTCAGAGTCAGAAGACCATAAGCACAAATCAAGGCTGGCACTCACTGTATAGTACTGAGGGATTGCTGCACTGCCAGAGGTACAGTCTTTTGGATGAGACGTTAAATTGAGGTTTTGCCTGCCCTCTTAGGTTGATGCAAAAGATCCCACAGCACTATCTGAAGAAGTGCAGGGGAGATCTCCTGGTGTCCTGGTTAAACTTTATCCCTCATCTAACATCGCTAAAAAACAGATGATCTGGTCATTTATCTCATTACTTTTTGTGGGACTTTGCTGCGCACAAATTGGCTGCCACGTTTCCTACATTACAACAGTGGCTACACTTCATTAGCTGTAAAGTGCTTTGGGACATTCTAAAGTCATGAAAGGTGCTGTATTAATGATGGGAAATTGATGAGGGTGGGGTTTCTGGAAGAAGGACCTTTTGTTACAGCTATATTTAGCTCATCAATAACCCACTCACATTCCTCTAACACTTGGCAAGGATCAACAATTTCCATAGTTGCCAACCATTTGCATTTGGAATTTTTTCTAAGCCTCTGGTCATATGGCAACTCCTACATACCAGCTTTTCCGGCTCCTACGGCCCGCCCGCGGGTACCTTCTCTGGATGCGTCTCTTAATTTTCTTCAACGGTTCTCCACACTGCACGCTTGGGACAAACAATCTGCAGTGATGACCGCCAGCTCTATCTGAGTACTGGGCTCCCACAATTGGGATAGGGTATATTCCCCTGTGCAGTGCATTCTGGGTAGCATTTGATGCCATTGCATACCTGAATTATTAAATGGAAAATTAGTTTTCTGTGCTGCAATTAACACAATGTCACATCACTATCATTGCAAGTATAACCTATATTCCTAAACACGGCATTTCCATAAACAGCACTTAGTGAAAGCCTTTGATGAACAGTGCTGAGTAGGTTGAAATGTAGTCAGATTAAATGCAAGTGGACTCTTACAAACCAATAATTTTTGAGCCATTTATACCGCCTTTCTCATCAATACAAGATAGTTGTGAACAGTGAGGTATAACGATAGAGTCCATTAGGCAATCAGACCGCAAACTATCCGGATAGACAGGTTCAAAGTCAAGTTTAAAAGGTTCTTGGGCAATCCATTGAACCATCCGTGAGCTTAATTTTTAATGCAATCAGAGAACTGAGTCCTTCCACCAACTGTCAACAGCACATAACTGGCTTGTGTGGGTCAGCTGGAACCTACACTGACAGGAGCAAATAGGAAGATTCAGGTCTCCTAGTTTTCCATCAGACTCCCCAGGTTCTGGCCTGAGCACAGCACCTATAACACAGCTGATTCCTCAATCTGGGATTGCACATTGTCCAGATACCTCTTAGAAGTTTATTTGCACAGGGAGGCTTGAAGTAGATTTTCAACTTGCCATCCAGATCAGCAGCCTGTTATTGAAACCATCACATCTTGAAAATGAGGGAGGATTATTCCCACAATGAAGCTCACTCTCCCTTTCAAAATTTGTAATTCCTCAAATGCAAAAATTTCACTTTTGTTATTTAACCCCCTATAATGCAACAGATAGAGTATTGGGTAGAAGTGCATCTTAAGTTGTCTAGTTCATGTCCCACTGCACTCCCATTGTAACTACTACTTTTATAGGTCATACATGAGGCAATTGGGATCAGTTTTCACACAAAAAAAACAAACTTAATTTTGGATTGCGATCCTCAAACACTAATAAAAGTCCTGAAATCCATGTAATAACAACAAATTTAACTTATTCCGTTTCTCTGAAGCAATGGCCTTGGGCCCAATTTTAACTCTGTCCAAGTGGGTGGGTTTTGAATGGGTTAAACCCTTTATTCAAGGCTGTTCAGTTGCACATTGTGTTTTGAGTTATCAGACTTTTTTGAAGCCACTGGTTAGCTTTTACAAATCACAAGCACACTTTTGTAAAAATTAGTCCAGTACTCCAAGATTCAACCACTTCCAGAAAGGAGGTGATAATACTGGAGAAGGAAATAAACTTCTACAGCCCACAGGAACAAGGAATATCATATAATAGAACAGCACTGCACTTCAGGAGACAACGTCAGGAGTGACTATTGCCAAGGAGGGAAATAAAAGCAACAAACAACAATCTGGGATGATTATGTTTCCATCATGATTTCCACACACGCTGTGCTGGCAAACACATCTTGGTGAGAAAGCTGTCCTTCCTGATAACCAAGACCACTTCAGCAAGATAGATATCTGTCCCAAAGAGCTAATAATGGACTAATAATGGAGATTGGAACATCTTCAGTGGAGGAAGCCTGGCCACCACTGAGCCACAAGTGTGACAGGAGGAGGAAGAAATCTTTGTTCTCCTCTATCTAAATTTCTTTCCTGAAAGCAATGAAGCTCGTTCAGCATGATTCCATAGGCACTGGGTGGTCTTCAGTAGCCTATCTGGCAAGGAAGACAGTTGGCTGTGTACGTACATGGACACACAAACACACTAAAGGATGGTTAGAAAAGATGAACCCAAGGACAATGAGGCCAATTGCAGAGACTTCCACCACTATCCAAGTGGAGATTGACTACTTCAGTATAGACAGGGATTGAAGCTTTGAATTTCCTGATCACCCCATGAACTACACCTCACTCAAAATGTAACCCCCATTATAGGCCAACCCCTATGCAAAAGGCTTGAGCAGTGAGAGCCTTTAGAAAGAGCAATTTAAACTAGGGTTGCCAAATCTGCTTGGATGTATTCCCGGAGATTTTCGCCAAACAGCTCTTTGCTCCCATCGCCAATATTTTTATAACTAATAAACAAAAATGTTCAAAGAAAATTTTAAAAAAACACACAATTTGTTTTTAGTTCCCTCATGATTTTTCTCCCAGATTGCTCACCCGAACATTACGTTTTAATTTCTGGACAATCCTAAACGGTTGGCAACCTTACTACGAACAGCAACCGAGGAAAAAATGATGATTGCCTCCCTTGTGGTGAACAAGGGTAACATCTCCAAAGCTTTAACATCTCCAGAACAGAGTAACACATTCTGGGAGGATTAGGATGGGGTCTGAACGCTCTTGAATAAAAGACAAAGACCTCTCAGTTATTTATAGACTTTAGCATTAAAAAATCTGCTGATTCAAAGAGTTCAGCTATCACCTCGTTCTTTGAGTAAGTTCAAGGCATCTCTCCCCTCCCCCATTTCAGCATGGAACATGGGCATTGATCCATTCACAACACTGTAAAAGGGAAGTGGTATAGTCTTGGTCGGGTCAATGGAAAGTAAAATAGGAAATCATTTGTCTATTAACATCGTCTTCAATATTCTTTTACTTCTGACCCCGAGAGGCAATTGTGTGTGTCATAATTCATACAGCAATCCTTTATTAATTCAAATCATCACAAGATGGCTCCTCTGTGGCCAGATACAGCTTGCAATGTTGTGCAAGGCACACACACCAAAAAAGATCTCAGGTTTAATTCAGGGCCTGTGCTGGGTCACACTATCTCAGCAGAGCCACTGGCAGAGGTACTGCAGTTGACTTTCGTGTCGCTGAGCTAGGAGAATACCCCTGCACTTCTTCAAGTAGTGCTGTGTGAACTTTAAAGTCTACCTAAGACGTCAAACAGGTTTAACATCTCATGCAAAATGTAGCACCTCTGACAATGCTGCACTCCCTGGAGTGGAAAGTGAACCCATAATGTTCTGACTCAGAAGGGAGAGTGCTACCAACTGAGCCACAGCTGATAGATACATTTAACCACTGCATTATCAGGGGGAAATTTGCGAGTGTGGCAGGGGGTGGAGGTTCCAAATGGAGTAGCAGTTAAATCACAAAAAGGGCCATAAAGTGCATTCCTCTAATGTTGCACAAGCAGCAGTTTGTATTTCCACTCAGAACAAGCCCACAGGGACTCAACCTCGGAATATTAGATCTGCCTGGATTTTAAACACATCACAGTGATGGTTCAGGGCTTTCCACTGATTCCAGTCTGTGTGAAATGACCTCTCGAGCTTCCATAACTTTGTGCGCTCCCTCAGTGGAGCATTCAGGCCTGCTCAATACCTGCTCCATGACCACTCTACTTGAAAACTCACTCAAGCCATTTTAGTTGAAGTAAGCAACAGGCAGCTCGCAATGAAAGGCAGCAACTTGAATGAAGCTCCTGGGATTCAGAGACTCAGTTGCCCAGCTCGCTGGGAAGTTACTTGTTCAAAAGGGAAGCTGAAACACATGTCCAGATAACACAAACCACATTCTCCCCAATATGGAACTCCTGCATTTAGTATCAGAAGTATAATGAATACTGCTAACATCATAATCTGCTTCACATTACTGAATTCCAAACACCAAATCATTTCCAGTATATTTGATGTTAATTTCTCGCCCCTTTTTCCACTTAAAATAACCACAGGTAGCTTGGATGGCATAGGTAAATGCATCAAGCCCTTTGTTAATGCAAGGTATGCTTTCAATTGCTGGGGAATTACTTCAGTGTATGACTATTCCTTGCCATTTTAGTAAAGATACTGCAACCTTTTGAGTCTCCCTCATTCCATTTCTGTAGTTGCTCTCACTTTACTTCAATCAACAATAGCACCATCTTGCATTTATATCGTGCCTTTCAAAGAGTAAAACATCCCAAGGGGCTTTGCAAGAGTGTAATCAGACAGAAAATTGACATTAAATCAAAAAAGAAAACATTAGGACAGGTGACCAAAAGATTGGTCAAAGAGAGAGGTTTTAAGTGAGGTGAGGTAGGGAAGGGAGAGATTTAGGGAAAGCTTCGAGCCCAGGCAGTTGAAGCCATAGCCACCAATGTTGGTGTGAATGAAGTGGGGGGGATGGAAAAGAGGCCAGAATTGGAGGAGTACAGAGTTCTCAGAGGGTGGTAGAGCTAGAGGAGGTTACAGAGATAGGGAGGTGGTGAAGCCAGAGAGGGATTTGAACACTAGGTTGATAATTTTGAAATGGAGGCATTTGGGGGCCGAGAGCCAATGTAAGTCAGTGAGCACAGGGGCAATGGGTGAATGGGGCATGGTGTAAATTAGCATACTGAGGGCAGAGTTTTGGATGAGCTGATGTTTGTAGAGCTGGAAGGTGGGAAGCCGGCAAGGAGGGCATTGGAGTCATTGAGCCTAGGGGGTAACAAAAGCATGTTTGAGGCTTTCAGCTGCAGATGGGCTGAGGCAGAAGTGAAGCGGTCAGACTTTCACACTCTGCTACACAACTACAACTCTTAAATACAGAATTGAAGTCTACACTATAGGGGTCATAAAGGTGTACGCCATACATGCTCCTGGCGAGCGAGGCTGTAGAAAGTCACTCCTTCATGGGAGCTTGCTGTGCGCAAAATTGGCTGCCACATTTCCTACATTACAACAGTGGCAACACTTAAAAAATGTACACATTAGCTGTGAAGTGCTTCTGGGATCTCCCGAGTCATGAAAGGCACTATGCGAATGCAAGTCTTTTTGGCTTCGTAATATAAAGAAAAGATACTCTGTAGTTATAGCACTGCTTGGTTAGCTGGCCCTGTCTTTCAGGTACCAGCACTGTTGATCTTGCAGAAGATAGTTTTAAAAACCAGCAGCCTGTTCAGAGGCAATGGTGAAGGCCAAGAGACGAGAACACTCCCTGGGAAGAGTTTCAGTTGTACTTACTTCCACAGCACAGCCAACTGTAATGATGTTTCAATCTTTTATTAAAGCATCCATAAGTAGAAACTGTCATAACTGCTGATGGAGGGGTTTCTTGATGTATCCAGTAGAGTTGCCTTCTTGTTCACAAGAAGGTTGCTCACCTTCAATGAGAAGAAGGCTTCAGACTCTCCAAAGAACAACAAGGAATAACTTGCTTTTATGATCCTGAGATGAGGAGAAATTACTTCACTCAAAGGGTTGTGAATCTTTGGAATTCTCTACCCCAGAGAGTTGTGGATGCTCCATCATTGAATACATTTAAGGCTGGCATAGATACATTTTTGGTTTCGCAGGGAACCAAGGGATATGGGGAGCGGGCAGGAAAGTGGAATTGAAGCCCAAGATCAGCCATGATCGTATTGAATGATGGAGCAGGCTCGATGGGCCATATGGTCTACTTCTGCTCCTATTTCTTGTGCTCTTGTATGATGGCAAACATCCATCTCAGGAGACGATGGACTACGCCTGGGGCGCATGTCACTTCTGGATTGAACATCATCTGTTGTGGCTGTAGAGGGTGACTTGTGAGTGGCAATCCCTGCCGTAGCTGGCAGAGATGAATAATGTTGGCCTGAGGTCGACTGATGTTTCTTCCTTCCGCCGGGTTCTCTTTTCTGCCACCTAGTCATTTCTTTTGTCTTCTGCTTTTTCCACCCCCTTCCTGACTGCTTGTCTCCAGGCACTCCGGTCAGCAGCAAGGACTTCCCATGCACCAACTCCAATCCCAGTCAACTTGAGGTTTTGTTTGCAGACATCCTTGTATTGCAGATGTGGGTGACCTGTTGGTCTCGTGCCGATAGCAAGCTCACCATAGAGCATGTCTTTGGGGATGCGGCTGTCATCCATTCAGTCCCAGCCAATGGAGTCGCTGCTGACTCAAGGGGGCAAACATGTTAGGTCCTGAATCCTGGTTTACGTCCATTTTCGGCACTCTGTCCTGCCAGGAGATGCCAATATCCATCTGAGGCAACGGAGGTAGAAGCTGTTCAGCCGCTTTACTTAGCTTGCATAAGTTGTCCATGCTTCACTACTATAAAGGAGGGTGCTGAGGACACAAACTTGGTACACAAGGAGCTTTGTATTTTCGATTAGTTTGCTGCTGGCCCACACTCGTCTTCTCAACTTTGACATGACAACTGCGGCCTTGGCAATCCTGGTGCTGATTTTGGCATCAAATGACAGATTACTGGTGATTGTTGATCCAAGGTATGTGAAGCTGTTGATGACCTCCAGAGTGAGGTTGTCGATGTTGATGGAAGGTGGAGTCTCTACATCTTGGCCCATAACTTTGGTCTTCCTGACACTGATTGTCAGTCCAAACTCTTCGCAGGCCCAGGATAACTGATCTACAAGCTTTCACAAGTGAACTTCATTATGGGATGTCAGCATAGCATAATCAGTAGACAGCAACCCACGGACTAGGGCTTTAGGCACTTTGATCTTGGCACGCAGCCTTGCCAAGTTGAACAGCTTTCCGTCAGCTCTAGCATGCAAGCATCTATAGAGCGCCTTTACTGTCTCCCAAGGTGTTTCTCAGGAGCGTAATCAGACAAAAAAATATCCCTGCTTTGGGAAAAGCAGCATCACTGAGAGTTAAAAAAAACTGAAAACATTGAACATATTGCTTCTAGTCCCATCCCAAGGTGCCGTTCCTTCTCCCTTGCATGAAGTTATTTAGAATTCCTTGCTCTCTGCACACACAGGTTGGATGCCTCTTGAACCTTAGAGGTGGCTGAGACTGTCACACATCAGCACTGCCATCAACGCACGTCCTGTGGAGGCAGCAGAGACCTTGTGATGCTGGGTGACAGAGTCAACGGCTCAGAAAAAAAAATCATCAAGACAATGAGACATTGAAAGATGCCAATCAAACGTCAATTGGTTTAACTGCAGAGATGCCCCCACCTAATTTGTTTAAAGGACTTTGCGTATTGTCAGAACTTTTTATGTGTGAACAACAAGAATGAAGCAAGGCATGCAGAGACAGGTGTAAGGGACAGGCACAGAGAACGGGGTGGGGAGGATAAAGATGGGGGGGGAGGACAGAGGAGGGGAAAGGGCAGAGAGATGGGGAAGGACAGAGAGTGGGGGAGTGTCAGAGAGAGGGGGCTGAGGTCAGGGAGAGGACAGAGAGAGAAGGGGAACAGACAGAGAGGGGGGCCATAGAGAGAGAAGGGGGCAGGGAGAGAGAGGGGGCGTGAAGACAGAGAGCGGGGTGAGGACGGAGAGAGCGGGGTGAGGACGGAGAGAGCAGAAGAGGACAGAGAAAGAGGGAGGACAGAGAAAGAGGGGAGAACAGAGAGAGAGAGGGGGGTCAGAGAGAGAGGGGGACAGAGAGAGAGGGGAACAGAGAGAGAGGGGGACAGAGATAGAGAGGTGTGGTGAGGACAGAGAGAGGGAGGGTGGGGAGGACAGCGGGGGCAGGACAGGGGGAGGGAGAGGACAGAGGGGGTGGCAGGACAGGGGTGGGAAGACGGGGTTGGGGGGAGGACGGGATGGGAGAATGCGGGGTAGAGAGGGGAGGAAAGGGGAGGATGGGGGAGAGGATAGAGAATGGAGGGGGGAGGACAGAGTGTGGAGAGGGTACAGAGAGTGGAGGGGGAAGGAGGACAGAGAGTGGAGCAGAGGGAAGACAGAGAGAGGAACATAGACGGGGGGGATAGCGAGAGAAGGGGACAGCGAGGTGGGGCAGTGAAGGGGGGGACAGTGAGGGGGGGCACAATCAGAGGGGGGGACAGAGCGAGAGATGGGGTCAGTGGGAAAGGAGGTCAGCAAGAGAGATGGTCAGCAAGAGAGGAGGCAGTGAGAGAGGAGGCAGTGACAGAGGAGGCAGTGAGAAAGGGGGCAGTGAGAAAGGGGGCAGTGAGAGAGGGGAAAGTGAGAAAGGGGGCAGTGAGAAAGGGGGCAGTGAGAAAGAGGGCAGTGAGAAAGGGGGCAGTGAGAGAGGGGGAAGTGAGAGAGGGGGAAGTGAGAGAGGGGGAAGTGAGGGGGGAGCAGCAAGAGAGGAGGGAGCAGTGAGAGAGGAGGCTGTGAGAGGGGTGGGGGGACAGTGAGGGGGCTGGGGGACAGCGAGGGGGCTGGGGGACAGAGAGGGGGGAGGTACAGAGTGGGGGAGGTACAGAGTGGGGGAGGGACAGGGAGAGCGAGGAAACAGAGAGATGGGGAACCGAGAGAGCAGGGAGGGAGGGAATGGTGGTGGGGAAGAGGGGGGATGGGGTACAGGGGGTAGCAGAGTGGGAATCAGGGAGTAACAAAGGGTATCAGAGGGGGTGAGACGGGATGGTGAAACGAGGATGAGTGATACAGGCGGCGGGTGAGACAGGATGCGGGGGACGAGGATAGATGAGACGGGTTTGGAATGGGGGTGGGGACAGAGAGAGGGAGATGGACACATAGAGGGAGAGAAGCACACACACACACACACACACACACACACACACACACACACACACACACACACACACACACACACACACACACACACACACACACACACACACACACACACACACAAATACAGAGAGGCAGCCATAAGGAAAAGGAGAGGAAGACATAGAGGGAAAAGAAGTATAAAAATAATGAAAGCAGGTTCAGATCTACAAGAAAGACACAAAAAACAGGCTCGCGCGTGAGGGAGACTGACGTGAAGTGGAACAGACACACAGAGAGAAACAGAAGGACACATTTTGAGAGAGAGTCAGAGACAGGTGCACGGAGTGGCAGTGAGAGAGAGAGAAAATGGTAACAAAATCAACAATAACAGCTTGTATTTAAACGTACTAAAACGGTCCAATGTACTTCACAGGAGCGTTGTCAAACAAAACTTGACACCGAGTTACATTAGGAAACATTAGGGCAGATGGGTAAAAGCTTGGTCAAAGAAGTAGGTCTCAAGGAGCATCTTAAAGGAGGAAAGAGAGGAAGAAGCGTGTAGAGGTTTAGGAAGGGAATTCCAGAGCTTAGGACCTGAAGGCAGCTCAAGGCACGGCCACCAATGGTGGGGCGATTAAAATTGGGAATACTCAAGAGGACAGAGTTGGAGGTGTGCAGATATTTCAGAGGGTTGTAGGGCAGGAGGAGATTACAGAGATAGGGAGGGGTGAGGCCATGGAGGGATTTGAAAACAAGGTTGAGAATTTTAAAATTGAGGCGTTGCTTAACCAGGAGTCAATAGCGTCAGAGAGCACAGGGGTGATGGGTGAACAGGACCAGAGATAACAAAGACATGGATAAGCATTTCAGAAGCAGATGAGCAGATGCGGGGCGGAGTGGGGCAATGTTGCGGAGGTGGAAATGGGTGGTCTTAGTGATGGTACAAATATGTGGTCAGAGGCTCATGTCAGGGTCAAATATGCCACCAAGGTTGATTCAGGTTCAGACAGTTGCCCGGGAGAAGGATGGAGTCGGTGGCTAGGGAACGGAGTTTGTGGCAGGGACCAAAGGCAATGGCTTTGTTCTTCCCAATATTTAATTGCAGCCAATTTCTGCTCATCCAGTACTGGATACCATTCTGACAATTTAGACACAGTGGAGGGGTTGAGAGAGGTGATGGTGAGGTAAAACTCTGTGTCATCTGCATACATCTGGACAGCGATGTTTTGTTTTTAGATGATGTCGCCAAGGGGCAACAGGTAGATGAGAAATAGGGCGGGGTGGGGGTCAAGGATAGGTCCTTCGTGGACACTAGAGGGAATAGTGCAGGTGGGAAGAGAAACCATTGCAGGTGATTCTCTGGCTATGACTGGATAGATCAGATTGGAACTAGGAGAGTGCAGTCCCACCCAGCTGGAGAGGTGTCGGAGGAGGAGGATGGTGTGGTCAACCATGCCAAAGGTTGCAGACAAGTCGCAAAGAATGAGGATGAATAATTTACAGTTTGTCACAGTCACATTTGTGACTTCAATAAGACAGAGAGACTAGGGGAGAGAGAGTGAGGGAGCCAGGAAAGTCAGGCTGATTCAGAAAACAGATGAGACAAATATATGAGCATATGTAAACGAATGTAAACGAAACAGAAGGACAGCAATTCTAATCTACTTTAAAGTGCTATGTGGGAAATGCTGGAAAGATAAAACAAAAGCCTCATGGCAAAGAGTGTTGCCATAGCAACATTTAATAATGTTACATAGAGCTTCCAAAATGAGATATCTAAACATTGTATTAAATGTGGAAAATGTGTTAAAAACACATGGAATGATTTCACAGCAAATAAAGAAAAATGATGAAACCATTCAACTCCCCAGTGTCCCAACTAAATCTGAAAACTAACAGAAAATTGAAATATCTTGAGATAGTTTTAATTACAAGAATGTGCAATGAAGGACTGGCTGTGGCCCAGCAACTGATGACAAGTTATAGGAAATGATTGCTAAATATCATTCTACAAACTAGCTTTGAAACACGCAATCACTGGGCACTAAAGCAGCATTTCCAATCACAGGCTAGTACTGGAGATGCAGAGAGCGCTTTCCGAAAACTACTTCTTGATTAAATGGAAGTAACTGGCTTCCCGCTCTGCTAATACTGAATTCCCCACCCCCCACTCCCGCTCTGCTAATACTGAATTCCCCACCCCCCACTCCCGCTCTGCTAATACTGAATTCCCCACCCCCCACTCCCGCTCTGCTAATACTGAATTCCCCACCCCCCACTCCCGCTCTGCTAATACTGAATTCCCCACCCCCCCACTCCCGCTCTGCTAATACTGAATTCCCCACCCCCCACCCCCGCTCTGCTTACACTGACTCTCCTGCTCTCACCCACTATTAGACTGAATCCCCCGCCGTTCTCTCTCACTCTTACACTGAATCCCCCGCCGTTCTCTCTCACTCTTAGTGAATCCCCCCCCAACTCTCTCTCACTCTTAGTGAATCCCCCCCAACTCTCTCACAGTGAATCCCCCCCCAGTCTCCCTCACTCTTACACTAAATCTCTTTCCCACTCTTACACTGAATCTTCACCCCCCCACTCTCCCTCACTCTTACAGTGAATCCCCCCCAGTCTCTCTCACTCTTACAGTGAATCCTCCCCACTCTCCCTCACTCTTATACTAAATCTCCCTCCCACTCTTACACTGAATCTCCCCCCCCCCACTCTCTCTCACTCTTACACTGAATCTCCCCCTGCTCTCTCTCACTCTTACAGTGAATCCTCCCCACTCTCCCTCACTCTTACACTAAATCTCCCTCCCACTCTTGCACTGAATCTCCCTCCCACTCTTACACTGAATGCCCCCCAACTCTCTCACTCTTAGTGAATCCCCCCCAGTCTCCCTCACTCTTACAGTGAATCCCCCCCCCCCCCCACTCTCCCTCACTCTTACACTAAATCTCTTTCCCACTCTTACACTGAATCTTCACCCCCCCCACTCTCTCTCACTCTTACACTGAATATCCCCCTGCTCTCCCTCACTCTTACAGTGAATCCCCCCCCCCCAGTCTCTCTCACTCTTACACTAAATCTCCCTCCCACTCTTACACTAAATCTCCCTCCCACTCTTACACTGAATCTCCCCCCCCCCACTCTTTCTTACACTGAATCTCCCCCACTCTCCCTCAATCTTACAGTGAATCCCCCCACTCTCTCACTCTTACAGTGAATCCTCCCCTCTCCCTCCCTCACACACTGAATCCCCCACTGCTCTCCCTCACTCTTACACTGAAACACCCGCTGTTCTCTCACTCTTACAATGAATCCTCCCCACTCTCTCTCACTCTTACATTGAATCCCCCCTCCCCCTCACAGCCCCCCAATCCCCACTCTCCCTCACTGTCCTTACTCTGAATGGATAGCCAGACCCAAAAAAGGCGAAGATGGAGGAAGCAGAAAAGGACGAAAGAATATTACTGGTACCAAAGTCTTAAACATAAGTGCTGTTCTTTCTGATTGTGCACATTCTAGACAACATTCAATTACAGAGAATGGAACAAAGATTTCTTGATGCGAATGTGCAACAGCTCATCAATGTTTGCCTGAATCACACTGGAGACAGGTGAAGCCGGTCGAGCTGACATTACTCATGATCTACACACTGTGGTGTAGCTCATCTGGCCACTAGGTCAGAAAGGCCCAGAAATTAATTCGCCCCAGATTTGAATACAACAGGAATGGTCGGAGCTTCAGGCTGCAGCCAGAAAGTTATAGCAGATTGACTGAAATGTGGTTCTCTGTTTTTTTTTAATGCAGATCTGCAAAAGCTTTATGGGTCAGGGCCAACGTCTTGAACCAATTGTGCTGAGTAGAAATGTGCTTACCCATAAAACTCTTTGCCTGAACCACACCCGAGTACAACTCACACGCCCAGCCTTAAGCTCATTATTTAAATTACGCTGCTATATAACAACAGTAGGGCATAAAGTATTGACCTATTTACAGTACTATAAAAAGAGTCATTAATATGTGAAAAACAAGATGCCTGATTTCCACAGAAGTAGAATTTTTTTTTTTTAAATGTTCAGCTGAGACCATATTTATTTCTATCTCTGAGCATCTGCTCCACCACTCATTGTCTGGTCTTTGTTCCATCACCACTCCTACATCTGTGAGTTAGCGGCTCAGCAATATTCACCTGGTGTGCGCCGGCTTCAGACTCACTGTAGCTCATGATGCTTGATTGGTGCACAATGTCGCAGGGTAGCTAGAGTCTTGATGCACACTGCCTGGTGTTATCTGAATAATGCACACTGCTTCCTGGTAGCTGGTCGTGCTCACCCAGTGCCTTGCACTACATGTTACCTCCTGCTTGCATAAAATTCAATGGAACCTTTTATATTATAAATACATTGCTAAAAATCGCATCATCGCCAACCCTTCGTCTACAGCCTCCATCAATGGCCTCCCGTTCAGTGGAGGAGCTCAGATCATTTTGAACTTACCCTTGGGACAGCTAGCCCTGTATAATAGCATCTCAGTGGGCATTAGCAAGGGTGGTACATAGTTGCTTCAACAAGAGATACAAGTGTATTCCGACTCCACCTCCGTCCCAATAAACACATGGAAGAATTTCCCCTTCAAAATGCCCCCTCAATGGGAAGATTAAACAACCTCTTACATTCTCTCTCACACGCACACACACACACTCTCTCTCTGCCACACTCGCTCTCACACACACACTCTCCCTCTCTGACACACCATCACACACAAGCACTCACTCTCTCACACACACATCCATGCTCACTCAATAACACACTCTCTCTCACACACAAACACACCCACGGGTTGAATTTAGTCGAGCTGGCAGGGCCCCTGTGCTGGGCTGAAAAGGCAAAGGGAACCTGACCTCAGCCCTTCGGAGCTCCCACTGCTGTAATTCAGCAGCGCTCAGACAACTAACTGCCCAGAGCCAGGGTCCCCGTCCCTTTAGGGACAGAGATCCCGTCTCCAAGAACTGACGGCCAATCACAGGGCCAGCAGCTCAGTAGTAACGGCAGTGCCACCAGGAGCAGTGGCCACTGTCGCTACTACAGAAGGCCGGGGACCAGGCCCAGCACCGGATCCCGGACCCAAAGTAAGTGATGCAGGGTTGCTGGCGCCAGTCTGCCAGGTGAGGGATGGGGGGGGGGGGTGGGGGGGGTGGGTGGTCATTCGGGTAGGGGGGGATGTTCATGGAGGGGTGGCTATGCCACTGGGGCCCTCCCACCATCCCCCCAGCCCACAGGGAGCCTGCCTTGTTTTACTGGGCGACCTCCCAACGTGGTGGAAGCCCACCCCCTCCCCGCCCACCCGCCGCTGGTATAATTCCAGCGGTGGCAGGAAGAAGCCCTTAGGTGGCTAATTATTGGCCACTTGAGGGCCTCAATTGGCCTCTGGGCAGGAAGGCCGTCTTTGGCCTTTCCCACTGCCAGCTTAATTGCCGTGCGATGGGAAGGCAATGGATCCTCTGCACCTCGACCCTCCCCCCCGCCCCCCCCCCTCCCCACCATCTTCCATCACAGTTCTATAGGCTGCCTTCCTCCCAGCTTGTCTCCCAGGGGTCCATTAAATTCCACCTGAGGACACACTCTCACTCAATGACACTCTCACACACACACATATACTCAATGTCATACTCTCTTACACACACATTCAATGAAACACACACATACACACTCAGTGACATACACACACTCTCAGGGACACATACTCAATGTCACACTCTTACACACACACATTCAATGACACACACACACTCATGATGCACACACCCAAGCTCAATGACACACACACACACACACACACAATAGCACACTCACAAATGTTCAATGACACACACACAAACACACTTTCAACAAGACACACACGCTCACTCAATGACACACACTCACACACACTCTCACTCAATGACACTCTCTCACACACACACAGGCCCAGGATTTTATCCAGGCGACGGGGGTCTCGACCACCGGCAAATGCGCCGGCGAGTGCCCCGCGTCGCCTCCTCTGTGTGGGGCCAGCCACATTACCTGCTAATTAGGCACTAAAGTGGATAGCAGCAGCAGGCCTTGCCCAGGATCAAGGACCCCAGCGACAGAAGTCCCACCTGCTGAGCGATGTCGACCAATCGGAGGCCAGCAGCTCTTTTACTGAGCCATGCCACTGCGGAGGCAGTGGCTGCTGCCAGTACTGGACTCACCTGTAGCCGTGGATCATCAAGGGACCCAGGCCACAGGGCGGGAGGGGTTTCGCAAGATGGGAGTTGCGGGGTAGGGTGGTGGAGGGTGTTCGGCAGCACGGGCAGGGGTTGGCTCTCAGAGGGCACCCTCTTCCTGATGCCGGGTGCCTCGATCAGGCACTAGGGGCCTTTTATCAAGGGACCCCCCCAGCAACCTGCCCGGTTATGCTTGGCATGCTCCCCGTGCGGCACAGGCCCACCCGTCTCTGGGCTAATACCGGCGGCGGCGAAGTGAGGCCCTTAATTGAGCATTAATTAGCCAAAGGGCCTCTGTTGGCAACAGGGCAGGAAGGCCATTCACAGGCCTTCTCGCTCCGGACATAACTGGGGTGGCAGAGTTCCCCCTCCACCACCATCCCCACCGATTAAATGCTCATCACCATCTTAAATGCGGGGGAGAGCATAAAATTCCCCCCACAGACACACACTCCCTCTCTGACATATTAACTGGGATTTTCCATTGGTGGCAGGGCTCCCACTGCCCCGGGCTGAAAGCAGAAGTGGCAACCCCACTTTTGTGGGACACAGGGTTGCATTTTACGGGTGACTGTTAATTAAGTGGCTGCCGCCAGGCCTCCAATCCAATCAAAGATGGCGGCCCACCCCCAGGAACTGCAGGCCCAACCAGAGGGGCAGCAGCTCAACAGCACCCACTGCTAATGGTGGCCACTACTCGGACTGCACCTGGAGGAAGAGAACGCAGTGATGGCTTTACTCCCTGACAACCAGGTAAGTGGGGTCTGGGTGCGCTAGGGCTGGTCAGGCTGCCACAGCAAGGTGGGAGAGGCTGCTGGCGGGAGTGGAGTGGGGAGAGTTGCTGAGGGCAACTCCCGCCTCTGAGCCCATACCTAAAGGCCCCATAAAATTCAGTCAAATCTCACACACATGCACTCTCTGACACACTGGACGGAATCTGCCCTGTCCCCAGTCCCACCAACGCGATTTTGACGGCGGCACCGGGAAGAAAATAGAACGGGAGAGCGTCGGATCAGCGAGCCGACATGTCCCTACCTCCAGCAACCTGCCCGGCAGCAACGGGGAGCCACTTGGCATATTTAAGTGCCCAATTAAATGCCGCAGGGAAGGCCCCCCACTGAACCCAAAGCCCCGCAGGTGCCTGGAGGTGGCTAACTGGCAGCTGGCTGGTGGGGGGTGAGGGTGGCAGTGAGTCCTTACCCACCTCCCCCCCCCCCCCCCCGCAATCAGAGCTGTCGGGTTCAGTGGGCTACAGCTGCAGCCCATCCTGTGGAGGGATTTCCCCTCTACAGGAGTGGCCTGGCAGCTGTGGCCGCAGTTAATTTTCACAGAATTGAGGTCCCCCTCCGCCTGCAGCAGCGCCCACCTCTGAAGGTGGGGCAGCCGTCTTTCCAAGGCTACAGGCCCTCTGATTTGGCCTGCAGACATAGGAACCTGCCTACCCTGGAGTATCCCACCGGCGACGGCGGCGGGCGGGGAGGGAGGCGAGCTGCCGGATTGTGGGCTCGGGACCTGGAAATGGTCCTAACCCGGGATTATTTTTCAAGAGTTTAAGATTCCACTCACTCTCACTCTCTGACACTCTTTCACACACACACGTTACAATTACAGGACCAAAATATTAATCAGGAAATTTAAACCATGTACTTTATTTTTTACTTCTGGAGAGATGGGAATGTGGTGTATGTAATAAAAGCCAAGAAAAATAAAATCTGACGAGTTTAATCTAAGGGTTCGTGTGGTTCGCTCGCTCCTTATTACTGAGATTCCTAAGTGAGTCCTATTGTGTGCTCGCTGGGAGAGCTGTCAGACAGCCAGACAGAGGGGAAAGCCAAGGCTTCTACACCCTGTCAGAGAGGGAGGTCCCTGTACTGTCTGCAAATGAGGCCCAGACACTGCAACTTGGATCCAGTTCATATCAACATGCTAAAGGAAATCCTCAAATGAAACGCACATCAAGCCATTGCCACCATGCTGCCACATGGGCTTTACTGTTACAGCTTTGGCTTATTAGCATCTTATGGGTGGATTATGAACCAATGACTGCAACACGTGTTTTCATTCTCCCTCTCCCAACCCACCAGCTGATAGGGATCCAGCTCCTCATACAAGTAACTTCTCCATGGCTACTCTGGACAATGAATGTTGAAGGCCTATTCGACCACTGGGGCATCGTAAACAAATCCAATTCTGCCCTCGCCCACCTTTCACACATATGCATTTTCTCGCACAGGTCGGGGATAGCATTCAAGGAGATCTATGATGTTAAGTAATCAGGACTTCATTACATAATCTCAGCTGACACTTCAGTGCAGTACTGAGGGAATGCTGCAATACTGGAGGTGCCATTATACAAAGTAGCCATCTATCTGTTCATATGGGCGTAAAGAATCCCATGGCACTGTTTCCAGAGGAGCAGGGAAGCTTTCCCAGTTTCTTGTCCAACATTTATCCCATAAACCATCCCCACCAAATGCAACCCATCTAGTCAGTCACCTTATTTATGATTTGTGGGATTTTCTGAGTACAAACTGGCCACTGTATTTGCCTACATAGCAATGGCCACAGTTCACTTTGGGATGTCCTGGGTTTATGAAAAGTGCTATATAAATGTAAGTTCTTTCTTACAAACATTTCAATTTAACCCTTTTCCCATTAATAAGCGTTTAAACCCTTTTCCACCTTTGTTGTTTTTTTAAAGAAACGTGAACTCTTCTCTCCTTTGTGCTTCACTGATTTCATTAACCAAAGGAAAAATGGGAAAGTAAGTAATTTGTATTTATATGGAACCTTTCACAGCCTGAGGACATCCCAAAGTGTTTACAGCCAATTAAATACTTTTTGACGTTTAGTCACTGTTTTGAGGTAGGAAATGCAGCAGCCAATTTGCACACAGCAAGCTCCCACAAACAGCAAAGAGATAATAACCAAAAAATATGTTTTTGGTCACATTGGTTGAGTGATAAATATTGGTTGGGACACTGTAGAGAGCTTCTTTGCTCTTCGTCAAAATAGTGCCATGGGATCTTTTGCATCCTGAGAGGGCAGATAGGTCAGCAGTTTAACTACTCACCTGATAGATGTCACCTCCAATAATACAGTACTCCATCAATACTGCTGTGAATTAACAGCCTGGATTAAGAGCTCGTCTCTGGAGTAGGACCTGAACCTATAACCTTCTGACTCAGCGATAGGAGTACTATCACTGAGCCAAAGCTAACACTTTGGAAGCAATTATATGCGTTATGTATAAATCCAGCTCAAAGTTATGACCTTTGCTGAAGGCTGATAAGAAGGTTCTTGGCAATGCATTCCAAACAGTTTTGCTCCAAGTCCTGGTGGACAACGAGTTCAGAGGGCAAAAGCTGCCTTGAGTTTGGCTGCAATTGGGACTCATTTCATAACTGTGGCTGAGGCATATTGCATTGGTAGGGAAGAGGTGGATTTATCTGTGCTCTAATAACCCCCAGAGTGTTGGATGCATAGACTAGTTTCATATCTAGCAAAATTCAATATTCTGAACAAGAGCAAACTGATTTTTGGATCGCTGGGCTATGTATTGATCAAGCTACACACGAACGTAGACTCACAAGTGAATATTCAAGGACATTTGTAGAAACAAAGTTTAAAAAATTCCTGTCAATTTCATGGGTTAGGAGTCAAAGTCAGCTTCTTGGCAGCGCGCAAAATGCAAGTATTAAAAGGAGATAATGGCAGCTTGCAGGATTTTAAACAATGAAGAAAGCTTAAGAAAATTGACCTTGTTTACTTTGGAAAAGAGGAGACTTTGAGGTGACTTAAGTAAAGTCTTCAAGATTATGAAGAAATCTCAGAGTTGATACAAGCAAATTTTCCCTTGTGGCAACAGTTCAAACACTGGGGGACACAAGGTACAAATTGATCAGTCGGAGGTAAGACAGGAAACCAGATGAAAGTTCTTCACTCAAAAGGTTTGAGTTGTGATGCTGACAGAGAAGGCCAAGTTATATAACCTCACCATGTCTCAGAAATAGACAATTAAGTATAGTTGTAATGTAGGAAATCACACAGCCACTTTTCACACAGTAAGATTCCACAAACCACCAGTTAATCTGCTCTTAGCAGTGTCGGTTGAGGGAGGAATGTTGCCGAGGGTGCCAGGAGAATTCACTCAATAGTGCCGTGGGATTTTTAATATTGCCTTGAATGGCACAGATGGAACGTCAGTTTAATGTCACGCCTGAAAGAAGGCACTTCAGACAGTGCAGCACTGCCTCAGTACTGCACTGGACTGTCAACCTAGCTTTCTGACACTGGCATGAATACCAGTAACTGACTTCAATTTCTATACCCTGTGTGTTCACATTACAACTTTTAGGATTCAAACCATTTGAAACAATAACAGGGACTAGAGAAGAAACAAAAATTAGTCAAGAGAATGGGAAACCTAAAAGAAAATGGTAATCTAACAAAAAAAACTTCAAAGAGCGATGTGATTGGAATTTTATTGGCAGAAATCCTCGACTGAAATTCCTGTCTCTGGTATTCCAGTCTCATAATACACTAAATGAGAAAAAGCTGCTGTAAAGCTGGACTTGGGCCTACACAAACCTTCAGGCATTGCACGAAATAGCATGTGTTTTTCAAGCCGAGGGACCACCAAATGAAGAAAGGAAAAAGAACAAACAGAACACTTTAAGTATGAGGTAAGTAACTCTTAGCTTCTACAGGATAACATTTCACTGGCAATATTCTCCAATTTTAGAAATATTCATTTAGTTTTTGGCTCTTTCTTTCTTTCTATCAATATCAGCATTGGTTCAGGGGCCAGGAAGCTGCCATACCCCTGGACACTACCTGTGTGAGCTGCTGACTCTTTACCCACCCCAACTGCCCCCATTCCCCTTCAAGAAGGTGTCTCCCTCCCATCAACAAGACACCATGTAGTGCATCCCTTGGTGGTGTGGTTGTATTTCAAAATATACTTCATAGGGAACTGTAGACACAGTTGTCCAAACATCCTGAAGCAAGGCACCCCAGGGCACCAGAAACTCTACCACAGAAGCCACTTTTACCCAATGACCACCCTCCCCCTCCCCTCTCCCCACCCCCCCACCCCCCCCACACCCACACCACCCGCCCCCCAGAAGAATCTATATAGGATAAATGACAGTGATTACGGAAGTTCACCATTAGGAGGTTCTAAGGGGGTCAACCATAGTCACTGTATTAAGATGATTTTGGGCAGGCTAACTTCACTAAGGTGCCAAGTTCACAGCAGGTTCACACTATAGCAGCCACATTTTCAAATGTATTCCACATAGTTGCTGCTGGTGATGGGAATCGAACAGTACCAAACTGCTCCAGGCACAAGTACCAGAAAATGCTTAATGGGAAAGCTTGAGGCACTGATGCCCAATATGGCTGGGCAATGAAATGGTTTAAAGCACACATGCATCAACAGTGCCCCTGCAAAAAAAGAGGTCCTACATTAACACACAGTGCAACAGTCACTGTGTTTCACTGTGATCAGCAACTGGTGTGTACGTGCAGCAGCAGTTCAGGAATAAAGAGTGTATCAACACTGCCTGCAGCTAATCTAAATAATGAGAATGGAGGAATAAATGGCAATTATTCCAGGCCAGTTTGATTCTTTATTCAGGATTTTATAAAAAGTCTCCGAACTGAATCTGTACATTTCTGCTCTTTAATAAATCAGGAATGATCCAAATTACATTTGAATGTTTGGATGGAGTCACTATACACTGCACTAGGTGGCAGCAGTCTAATCCATAAGCCAATGGCTCGAAGTATGAAGGAGTTATTCTCTATGTTAGCTTTAGCTCTTGCTTCCCTCAGGTTACAAGCAAGTCCCTTACATTCTCCTGGCCTCCTTTTGCATGTTATCGCACTACACCCACCTGATCATTCTGATACTTTTGAGACCAATGACCTGGAAGAACACATGCTCACCATTAAGGCCTGCAGACAACAGCACTGGAGGGGAAAAGGTTAACAGAAGGCTGGGAAAGGCAAGAAGTGTAATAAAGGCTGAGGAGTGTTGAACTGATTTGGTTTGAGTTAGGATAGCAATGCAAGAAAGAAAGACTTGCATTTATATCGCACCTTTCACAACTGCAGGATGTTCCAGAGTGCTTTACGTTTCAAAGTGAAGCCACTGTTATAATTTAGGAAAGGGGGTAGATCACCCTGAATTTCATCACCTACTCTGGTCAAGTGGTTGGGCCTTAATTGAGGGCACTTGTATTAGCAACATCTTTAACCGGATCTCATCTGTTGCAGCGTGTCTTCCACTGATTGTCTACCATGAAGTTGTGGCTGAGAAATTCTGCTGCAACATAAAATGATCTGCAGGTGTTGTTCTAGGGCATTAGACTCAAGAATACTGGAGAATTCGATGATGGGTGTCAGGATATGGTATGGTGCAAAACAAGGCTTAATGAACCAAAGGGCAGCATGAGCTAAATCTAGCATGTAGCTAAACTTCTTACTTCAAGGCATTAAAGGCTCACTACCAAGTTCTCAGGGGCAACTAGGGATGGGCAGTAAACACCAGTGTTGCTAATGATGCCCACGTCATGAAGAATAATAAAAATAATATTGCATTCATTTCATAACAAAAGAAAAACAGCCTTTCATCATCATCACAACGACACCTTACACAAACTACTGACCACACAGTTGAACTTCATAAGTAGTGTCACACGAGCTGTACCCAGATTGTACACAAGCCATACTGGAATTGTCATACTGCATTTACACAGCTGCTGTACATATTCGAGATGCTGAGCAAATTACTACCTAGAAGTTAGACTTTTCAATTGGTAGCTACCGCTCATGTGAAATGGGTAAATTGTTCTGTTAAAATATCACAGAAAGGGATTGCACACAAATCCACTGAGCAGCCATACATGACTAACTGAAGAACCTTGTCTGAATGCAAAAGTCTATGACCTCCCGTATGCAAACTGATTTCTTAGCAGAAAAGGAAGGTGGAAAATTTAAGATAATTTCTTGCTGCTTGTTCTCTGGTATCTTGTTGTCATGGTTATACCAGTCACATGATGCTGTTGACTTCCCTGATGTCCTTCAGGAAAAGGAACCTGCCGCTCCCACCCGGTCTAGCCTACATGTCATTCTAGTGCCACACTATGTGGTCAACGCCTAATGTCACCTGAAGCAACGAGCCACAGTTGTAGAGATAGAAACGCAATTGCTAAGGTCCTACACCTTCTCAGACAACTGGCAATGGACCATAAATATAGTCTTACCAGTGTTGTCCATATCTTGAGAACAAATTAATGATCTGAACAAGACTATAATTCCTGCCTAAGTAAGGATCAAAACTGCGCATTCAGAATATCTTTCTAGGCCTGTTCTTGAATCAGATTTGCAAGTACATGGATTCAACTCCATTGAGAAAACAGATCTCAGCAACTAGGCCTCAAACTCGAACACTCTTTTTGGTTGCTAACTGGACTTGTTCAGTCAGTAGAAAGATCCTCTCTCAGTTACCAAGTGCAATGGTGTTAGGGGTTAATATTGCACAGCCACTGGGGGCTCAGCCCTTTATTGCTAGATGACCATCTGTACAACCATCTGATGATTGGCTGCTTTCAACAGGAGACACCCAGCAGCCACATCACTGAGCAAAATGCATTGCCACCAGGGTGATGTTGAACACTAACCTCAAAGGGCAGCTCAAAGATGTCAATGCAGCCACCTGCGACATGTTTCCTCTCCACTGGGAGGCAACTTTAAATGCAGCAACAGCACCTAGAAATGGGACATTCAACGGTGACATAGAACCACCGCTAACTGCTTCATAATTGGGAATGCCATCTTTCAGTCACTTAAAAAGCTTGAACTAATGGGGTCAATGTTAACCTCACCTGCCTATTGGAAAACTGACAGAATTAGGTGCAATGTTGACTTTACACCCCATCCAATTTTACTCACCATTGAATTCAGGAGAAACTGCATTCCACCTGATCCCACGGGTTTCCTGCCCAGAAAGTTAGGTTAAAATTGCACCCACATATTATTTTGTTGTTTGTGTGTGTGTGTGCTACTTCTGGAACATTTTTGCTGTCTTCTAACATCTTTTAATGCAAGCAGAATATCAAAGCAAGGAACAATATATGCCCCATTTCCTTTAAACTACAGGTGGTAATTGTCTGACAAAAACCGTGATGGTGGTGTTGAGATTAGGGGCGAACCACCTAGGCACAAACAAGCGATGGAGGCCCAGAATATTTATAGACCATTTTGTAAATTAACCAGAACTTAATTTGGACTTAGTTCCTCGTATTAAAAGCCCCACTGCGCTGACAACAACCTTCACGGTGGTGTATAATTAGGTCTGATATAAATACAAGGGCAGTGGAAATAGACATTTAAGGCTGAATTTTTTCAGCTTCCGACGTCGGGCTCCGCAGCAGGGGCAGGGGACATGGTGGGGGGGGGGGGGGGGGGGGCGGAAGATCGGAGTGGCAGCGGCCTGCCATGGAGCCCGATGCCAGGATTGCTGGGGTGGAAAGGGCCAACTCTGCAATTTCAGTGTATTGGGGAGGGGGGGGGGTGGGGGAACGGGCCAAATATTTATTTTTAGTGTAGTGGGTGGGGCGGATGGGGGGAAATGGGGGCAATGCTAGGAGAGGCGGTGGTGTAGTGTTAATGTCACTGGACCAATAATCCCAATACCTAGGCTAATGCTCTGGGGTCTTGGATTCGAATCCCACCAAAGCAGATGGTGAAATTTCAATTTATAAATCTGGAATTAAAAGCTAGTCTAATGGTGACCATGAAACCATTGCCAATTGTTGAAAAATCCATCTGGTTCATTAATATCCTTTAAGGAAGGAAACCTGCTGTCCTTACCTGGTCTGGTCTACATGTGAGTCCAGACCCACAGCAATATAGTTGTCCTTTAAATGCCTTCAGTGGGCAATTAGGGATGGACAATAAATGCTGGCCTAGCCAGAAATGCCTACATCCCATGATCGAATAAAAACAAAATTCCCTGAGCAGGGCCAGCAGCTCTTTAAAAATGGCGGCAGGCCAGCGCAGAGACAGTTGATGGCGTTCACAGCGTCACCGAGGCCGCCCCCGCCACATGATTGGGAGGGGGGCGGTTGCCCTGCATATAACAATGAGCCGCTGGGCTCAAGGTCGTGGCGGCTTGCATGTGCCAGTTGCTATTTTGTTTATGCCCCTCACTGTCCTCAGCAGCAGGAAAACAAAATTCAGCCCTTAATGTGGTTTTGCAAATAAGGACGAGGAACCAGTAATGGGCATACACTGTTTAGGGGAGAGCACAGAGACTGATACGAAAGCTGTGCATTTCTGTTGCTAGATGGATCTATAATGATTTCAGGCTCTTGTCGACCAAGCCTTGTGATATTATTGGCAATCTATCCACTCACCACAGAAAGGGTTAAAATGATGTCCAATGGTCGCACAGTAACACATTATAGTAACAATTTGCTGACTCATAGAGTAAGGGGATGTGGGTTTACAGATGAGACTATGATGCTGAAACAGGGAGACTATCTAGTGTAGTCCTGAAACGTAAAATAGCAACAAATGAAGAATGGTCATTTGCCAGAAGACTGGTGAGTATACCAGCGAGTGTCATCACCTTCACATACAGGGGAAGAAGTTTGGAAAACAAATTTTGCCTCGTCCTGCTTACTGCATGACTGCTTCTGGTATCTCTGCAATAATGCAAAGCATATGCTTCAATTTTTATTTAAAATATATTAACTATTCAGTATCAGACACGACAAGGGTAAGGCAGCAATTCAGCTGGAGAGTTCCACTTTACTCTGATAGAGCACAATCTCAACATAACAGGCTGATTAAGCAGTTCTGTAATCCAGTGCCAACGTTGTTATCCGACACATGCATCCAGTACTGAATGGCTCAGTGAGCTATTATTCTGGGGGCCAGTGTTCACCAATTATTTTCAGATATATTGAAGGGGAAAGAGAAGGTGGGAGGAGGGGGCTGGTAGTCACTGAAGCCTTTTTTCGGTTAAATAACTGAATTGAAGGAGCATCTAACCACTTTTGAACTCTGCAATTGCGCTAAGCAAGGTTGCAGATACATTTTGAGTGACACTCCTTTTTCTTGCTCTTTTATTGTCAGCTACGTCCTTCAGCACCATTGTGTACTACAGCCTCTAGCAACCCCCAAGCCTTGGGTTCAACAGAAAATCTTTTACAAATGGGAATTATTTTTGTGGATTTTGCACAGTATTACATATTATTACATAGTATTTACAGCACAGAAACAGGCCATTCGGCTCAACAGGTTTATACTGATGTTTTTGCTGCATACAAACCTCCTCCTACCCCTCTTCATCTTCAGCATATCCATCTTTTCCTTTCTCCCTCCTGTACTTATCTCGCTTCACCTTAAATGCATCCTTGCTATTCGCCTCAAACACTTCGAGTGGTAGCAAGTTCCACATTCTAACTTCTCTCTGGGTAAAGAAGTTTCTCTTGAACTTTCTATTGGGTTTATTAGTGACTATCTTATATTTATGGTCCTCTAGTTTCAGACTCCCCAATGAGTGGAAAGTTTTTTGTCTCTTCCCTACATTGCAAAAAAATGGCACAAATTGAGTCGCATAAATGTTTGCACTAAGCTCGCTCCGACAGAAGGCTGTGCACCAGACCTGTTTACAGTGATCATCAGCATGCAGTGATGAGCCACTGGCTGCTCTGAGGTACACCCACAAATTGAAGGTTCACAGTCAGCTGTAGAGGGCTTACAATTCCAGCTCAAATCCTGCAACTAAAATTCTGTCACAGAAAAAACCCCTCTCCTGTCCAAACGTCGAACCTGCCTCACTCACATGTGCCAGAGGGGGCTGCACATCAAGAGGTATCGCCCTGTGTTCCATACAGATGTTGGTGTCGGTCAGTGTGTGGGGTGGTGGGGGTGGGGGGGGGGGGTGGAGGAGGAGGAGGTAAAAACACTTTACCTGCATAAATATTAGTACTTCTTTTGGTATGGAAGTGTAAGGTTCAATATAGAGAGTTCACTGGTCAATTTTTAAATCATCTCTATTACTACACATGATTTACTAATGTCTGAAAATAAAGCATACAAATACCAGACAGGGTTAAAAGAAATGGAATCTAAAGGTTGTAAAAATAGGAACAGGAAAAGGCCATTCAGCCCCTTGAGCCAGTTCCACCATTCAATTAGACCATGCCCAATCTGTATCTCATTTAGCCACCTTTGATCCCTCACCTAACAAAATCTATCAATCTCAGTCTTGAAAGCTTGAGATGTCATCCAGCATCTCCAGCCTTGTGGGGAAGACAGCTCCAGATTTCCATTATCCTTTGTGTGAAAAAGTATTTCCTGATGCAGTCTCACCCAGGGAGACTCTAAACTGTCAGCAGAGACATCGCCAGTTCACTGCAGTTCTGCGGAAATTAAATGAGTACTTTAAGGACAGCTGCTTCATAGGAAGTCTGACATTCAAATTTTAGAAGAAGGTACATCGAAGACATTCATCAAGGAGATTGCACTTTTGAGAAAAGGATATGTTACTGTCAGGGAGGAGTGAGGTAACCCCTTCCAATAGACAAGAGTGTAATATCAAACAGCTTTGATGACTCAGATCAATTTAAACAGTTAAAAAAAAGTTTGCATGGAAATCACATTTTACTATTTCTCAGAGAATTCACACCCAGTGATTTAGTTTGAAGCAAAGTAAATGAGGCACATGTGGGCTCCATTTTATGCACAGCAAGATTCCACAAACAGCACTGAAGTGAATGACTAAGTCAATCAATTTTGTTTTGGGGGCAATGACGAAGAAAGGAATAATGGCCAGGCCACCAGGAGAGCTCCCTGCTCTTCTTCAAGTTAGTGCCTGCCGGTGCCAGATTTATTTTCCATTGTTGTTTCCCTCGAGATAAGAAACATCAGGTTAATTTCATTGCATTAATGTGGCTGTGACCCTCTTCAAACAAGATTTTAATTTCAGCATCATGCTTGTAATGAAAGGTAGTTGTGCAGTTTCAAGTTTCAGTGGCTCTCAATCCAGTAGTGACTGTTGAGGCTGTTCATCATACACTGCTCCTGAAGGAATACAGGGTTCTTAAAAGGGGTGTTTACTCATCACCCAGAAGCATACAGGGACAGTGCATGTCTTTGCACACATGTGGCCATTTTGAATAGGTTTATGTCGAAGGAAGACGTAACTGGTTTTCATGACAACTCACTTCTCCCGATGTTTTCAGGCTTTAAAGACCAGATACCTTTTTTTTTAAACATTTAAGTATAACTTAAGGTTAATTTCAGTGAGTGAACATCTCAAATTGCAAAATTGTAAAATTAAAATTATACTTGACTGTGTGTTTTCATAATTTATTTACTTTTATTTAAATCTAAATTTTGGGATCCCTTTCTACAGAGATGAAGTAAGAAAACAAATCTGAGGTAATGGAATGAGAGAGTCTCCATCAAAAAAACTCGCACTGGTTTCAGGGCAACAGATTGAACCCCAAGGGCCGAAAAGTACTCTTAAAATTCCTTGAAACCAGTGGCTCCAATTTTGAGAACCAAGTGTGTTTCCTACATTGGAAATGGTGATCATCCTCTGATCAAGTAAACTCCAGGCAAGGCTAAAGTATGTACTGGTGCAGTCCACTAGTTGTCCAGCAGCCCCTATATATTACAGCACCACAAAAGTTCTGAAGAATGGATTTCAAACACAGAAGAGGTGATTCTTGGCCCAGCATTATATAGAAACAGTTTGAGGTTTTCAACCTCCCTCAGCAGCTTAGGGTAAAGGAATCAGGGAATCTGATCAGGCACTTCCCACGAAGATTCACACGGGTCAGACTTTACTGAAACCTCTTAGGTCCCAAAGTAACAGGAAAGCTCTGGAACTTGGGATTTGAAATTGGAATATGTATTCCGCTGATGCAGACGTTTCAGATACAAAGTTGTAGCTTCCACAAGAGTGGACTCGATCTAATTGTGAATGGTGGAACACAAATTATAGCCAGGGTTCAGAACATAGAGAGGATTTTTTAAAAAATCCTCCTAAATACACTTTTACTTTATATACAATGATGCACACTTTCTGTTTAAATAAACAGACAGACTTTCAACTCAAGACAATAACACTAAGTTTTGCTCCAATATGTGGGAGAGAAGCATTTCATCTGAAACCTTTTTACATAAATAGCAGCACAGATTAAATAATAGGTGTCTCTAAATGTACTTAAATGTAACACCAACTCAGGAACTAAAGCCATCGAACCATCATTTCAGGAGAGTACCTATCTTCTCCATTAGCAAATTGAACATCAAAATACTAGGTGGGTGCAATGAAGTGGCAGAGACCATAGTCAACATGTGCAAGGTAATGTGAGAAGACAATTTAACAATGGGCCTGATTTTAACTCTGTGTAAGAGGGTGGGTTATGAATGAGTTAAAATCTCACCTAGTGTGTCCACACCCGTGGTTCAGGACCAGTCAGTCCACAATCTCTGTTTGGGACCACCTTGATCCTTGATTATTGGTTATATAGACAATAGCATTAATGTACATATATAAACAAGACATGAATGTACATATAGAATGTATATAAGATGCTGGTTTCTTGTAGCTAGTTGGAGAGGTTCCACTGGAGAGTTCTTTATGCTGATGGCGTTCAGCATTTTACTGCTCCCACTTTTGTCATGAGACATCAACCTCTCCTCTATATATTGCATACACAAACCTGTACACAAGTATACAAATACTCCTGGATATAATTACAACCTCTCTCTCTCACACACACACATAAACAAACTGTCCTGTACATAAATAACACACATACACAAATATTGGTGTACATGCCGACATAGAAATACTCCTGTACATTTCGATACACCAGCTGCGCTCAGATCTATCAACTAAGCACACGAACCTCTCTGTACACGCACTGACATTTAGGAAAGTATACACCTTTATAGAAGTACAGTATGCACATAATGAATGGAGAATGTCTCTACTACTGCCCAACTGTTATCTGATCTGTTTAGATCCTTTTGAAGAGGTTCTGAGTCTTGGATACAACTAGCCCAACAGCCTGCCATCGGCGCTGAGCAAAAGTCCAATGATTCAAATCAGAAAACCTGTAAGATTTTCCGGATATGATCCACTGGGGATCATTTTCTTGCCCCCATAATGGGCAATAACACCGTTACACAGGTGGCAATACCGGTTGATTATAAGCAAGTCCTAGAACGACACAGATTTTGAGGGGAAAAATTGGCAATCCTTAAGCACTTTTGCCTTGCGTGCAGCGGTACGCAGACTGGTGATGTAACTTGGTCTGTTCTACATACCATTTCTTTCCTCCACCACCCTAAAGCATATGGAAACTCAACAATTTCCATGCCCACACCATCCAGTGAGAGCAAGTAAACTCGAGTCTCATCAATTGAAGAGCGGACAGCAGCGCACAGTAACTCATTTTTGTCCCCAATATTCTTACTAATATTTCAATCTCCAATTTAGCAACAGTGCATTAGATGCAAAATAGCACCAGAGTAACTGGACAGACTCTTTGCCAATATATGTGTAACTTTTTCTGAATAAAGCAATGGACTAATTCAGCACCAACATGTCACAAGAGGGGGGAAAGCATCAGGAGCAATAAGAACCCAAAGACACTCATTGGAAATTGACCAGGAAAAAAAAACCCCTACCGTCAGTGTGCAAGCTAGGGAAAGGATATGGGTTACAGACCAACTGAAGGCACCAACTCCTGGGGCGGGTCGTCTGTTTCAGGTGGAAGAAAACGACGGGGGCGAGTGCGGGGTAGGGCAGGTGCTCCTGGCTGTGGTCCTGGTCCTGTTGGGTTCCGCAGCTCTCCGCACCCTCCGGGAGCTCTCTGTACTCCGAGCCGGGCTCCCTGCACTCGGTGCCGGGCTCCTCGCCTTCCCTCCGCCTGCCCTCTCGATCCAGGTCGTTCAGCTTGATGAAAGTGCTCGGCAGCGATGATCTCCCTTCTTTCGCACCCGTGTCCCTCTCATCTTCAGCCATGTCCCCGCTTCCAGTATTTAAGTGAGAGTTTTTTTTTCCCCCGTTGAACAATAATTTAAAGGGATTTTGACCAGTTTCTCCTCTCCCTCGCTCTTGTCTTAAAGAGCAGTTAAAGCATCAAATTGTTCCTTTGGAGTCAATTCCAATTCAGGCATGATTATATCAACAATTAGGTCAATTTCTTTTTTACATCTGAATTGCTTTACATTAACTGATGAAGTCTTCAGTTCTTTCATTCACCTAAGGTCTTCTTTGGAAACCATCTTTCACAATCAAAAACAACGTGAATCCCATTAGGGACAGTCTCTCTTTTGATTTTAGTTCTTTAAAAAATAAGACAAACAAAATGTTGCTTATACTTGGGATATGTTTCAAGGGTGCTGTGCAAAATCCCTTTGTCTCGGCTCCTCTACACAGATGAAGAAGTACTTCTGTGTAATATCTGAGAAATCATTGATTATTGTGAAGAAACCCTCGCGGAAACAATGCATTCATTTTTCCGCCCTCTCTGCAAACAAAAAAAAAAACATTTAAAGAAAAGGAGGACACTGATGATAAAATCTTTAAAACAAAATCCTCTTTTTACCCCCCGGAGAATCTGCACAGTCTTCAGAGAATGATGAAATTAATCAAAAGCTGTATCTTTGCAACACAAATCCCTGCAGAAGGATATCTCTTTCTTTCGTTTTACTCTGAAGCAGCAATTATTGATGCAAATTCTTGTGATGCATTTAATTCCCACTCATATTTCTGAAGTCCTGGTAAAACCAACAGCTGATCAGAATAAAAGAGATTTAAAAAACAAGAGAGATGTGTGCGTCTTACAAGCGATGATGTCTCTTTTTATTACATTCTGAGGCAAGAATAACTGATGGCAAATTCATTTTTTGGTTGCATAGAGGAAAAAGAATCTTCTGCTGCGAGATTTCTTTTAAATGATAGCTGGTGTAGAGTGTTGATTGAAGTCTGTTGCTTTCCTCTTGCTGTTACTGCCCTGTATTCACTGAGCTGGAACTGACAATGCCCACACTGGAACCTGCACACCTCGCAGCTGGAATCCCAGGCAAACTTCAGACAGTGGCTCTCTCCCCTCCCAATACCCCCGACGCCTCATCTCACCCGTCATTGGCTGTCCAGCCCCGCCAGGAACCCAATCGAAACGCCCCGTGGGCCAGTTCCCTCCTGCTACTGGTTGAGCAAACTGTCAGTCAGCAGGCCGACCCGGCCCACACGTCTCAACAGCTGGAATCCCACTGAAACTTGGGGCCCCGCCCCTTATTGTCGCCGATTGGCCCTTCCTTCGCGCCGCTGAGCCAATCAACTTATGGTCTTGTACGCTCGGCAACCCCATTGGCTAATCGCCTTGCCCATCAATGTGAGGCGTCCCCAGCCACTGACAGCTCGATTTAAACACCGAGACTCATCCCCGCTTCTCGTCTGATTGGTGCAGAGCCGCCAATCATAGTCCGAGTGGCCTTTCCGAAATAAAACACTGACCAATCAGCTACAGCATCCCAGAAATGTGCGCCTCCCGAGCGGCGATTGGTTAGTCCTGCTTTTTCTGTGAAGCCAAGTCCAATGAAGACAAGGCAGCGTATAACTGGCTCCATATAATTGGCTCTCACAATCCAATGAGGAGCAGTACCAGCCGTATCCAGGAGAAGCTCCAGCAATCTCGGGGCAGGGGTGAGTGAGGAGCCAGGTGGAGAAACAGGACACGTGGTGGGTCCAATTGTGATTGGCTGGAGAAAAATAACAGTGGGGCTGAGGAAGGAATGGAGAAGGAATAGAGAGGCTGGAGAATGTGGGGGAAAGAGAATAGGGGGAAAAAGAAAATGGGGTAAGAGGAGAGATTGGGGAAAAGAGAGAATGGGGCAAGAGAAGAGCATATGGGGGCAAAAGAAAACAGAAGCCAGAGAGAGAAATGATGGGGTAGGTGAAGTACAAGGGAGCTGAGATAGAGAGAAGACAACAGCTGGACTGAGTCTGAGGGTTGGGGAGGTTTGCAGGACGTTATTAAAACTACATGCCTTATATTTTCTGAGTGTTTCAAAGATCTTCACACAGCGAATGACTTTGGGTGCAGTGACTGTTATGTATGTAGGAGGCTAGGGTGCAGCGGACACAGCCGGGCAGTGACAGGGAGACCAAGCACCTTAATAAAAGCACACAAGTAAAAAAACTGCTGGGAATGCACAGCAGGTTAGTCTGCCTGCTGTTGCTGGTTGAGCTGTGTTGTAATTTGTAATATATCCAACATCTTAAACTCAGTGGCTCCAGCATCTTTAACAGATTCTTTCTCAAGCCAATAACAGGATCTGAACAGTAGTGAATCGCACAGTACAGGAGGCCATTTGACCCATTATGCCCGTGCTGGCTCTTTGAAAGAGCAAACCAATTAGTCCCATTCCCCTGCCCTTTCCCCAAAGCCCTGCCTTCGACTAGATATTCAATTCTCTTTTGAAGGTTACTATTGAATCTGCTTTAAGGCAGTGCAATCCAGATCATAACAACTTGTATTCAAAAATCTCCTTATCGCCGCTGTGGTTTTTTTGCCATTTATCTTAAATCTGTGTCCTGGTTTACTGACCTTCCAGCTAGTAGAAACAGTTTCTCCCTATTTACTCCCTTGAAATCCTTCATCATTTGAACAGATCTGTTAAATCTCCCCCTTAACCTTTGCTTTAAGGAGAACAATCCCAGCGTCTTTAGTCTCTTCACGTAACTGAAATTCTACATCCCTGGTCCCATTCTGATAAATCTCCTCTGCACCTCCTCTTGACCTACTTCTTGAAGTGTGATGCCCAGAACTGGATGCAATACTCTAACGAAGGCCTAACCACTGATTTATAAAGGTTTTACTTTTGTACTCTATGCCTCTATATGGAAAGTCAAGGATCCTGTATGCTTTTATAACAGCCTTAAAGTTGTAATTTGTGACAGTTGTACAAATGTGACATTTAAGTCACCCAAAGTTATAATTATAACAATTTAGTAAGGATTTAATAAGTATTTATTTATTTTAAATTAATTTATTAATTAGTGTTAAGAATGTCAGTTAGAGGGGTGAAGTGCTTCACCTGTGAGATGTGGGAGGTCCGTGACGCTTCCAGCGTTCCGGACGACTACATCTGCAGGAAATGTACCCAGTTGCAGCTCCTCACAGACCGCATGGATCGGTTGGAGCGGCAACTGGATGCATTAGGAGTATGCAGGTGGCGGAAAGCGTCATAGACAGGAGTTTTAGAGAAATGGTTACACTCAAGGTGCAGGCAGATAGATGGGTGACCGCTAGAAGGGGCAGACAGTCAGTGCAGGAATCCCCTATGGTTATCCCCCTCTCTAACAAGTATACCGTTTTGGATACTGTTGGGGGGGATGGCCTATCAGGGGAAAACAGCAGCAGCCAGAGCAGTGGCACCACGGCTGGCACTGTTGTTCAGCAGGGAGGGACAAAGCGCAGAAGAGCAATAGTTATAGGGGACTCTATAGTCAGGGGCATAGATAGGCGCTTCTGTGGACATGAAAGAGACTCCAGGATGGTATGTTGCCTCCCTGGTGCCAGGGTCAAGGATGTCTCTGAATGGACAGGGGACATTCTGAAGGGGGAGGGTGAACAGCCAGAGGTTGTGGTACACATTGGTACCAATGACATAGGCAGGAACCTTGGACCCTCCTCTTTCTGTCCCTTGGTGGCATCATTTGCAGATATTTTAATATTTTCCTTTACGAATAATTGGACAAAAAGGGGAGCAGGAATGGGGGCTGCAATTTCTTTGTATCCTGTGCTGTCATAAGAGAGACAAAATATTGATTAATATTCCATATCTTCAGAGGAAGGGAAAATGAGGTGTGGTTTAGCTCCATGATTTGGAATGCAATTCTTCATCCAGGTGCTCAAATCCCTTTAGAATCTCCTCCAGCCCTGTAACCCTCCAAGATCTCTGTGTTCCCCCAATTCTGGCCTCTTGTGCAACCCCAATGTATTACGCCCCTCTGTTGGCGGCTGTGCCTTCAGCTGTCTAGGCCCCAAACTCTGAAATTCCCTCCCTGAGCCTCTCTCCATTTCTCCTTCTCTGTCCTCCTTTAAGACACTCTTTAAACATATCTTTTTTGTCCTAATATCTCCTTACGTGGATTTGTGTCAAAGTTTGCCTGATACTTGTCCTGTGAAGCATCTTGGGGCATTTTACTTTGTCTCAAAGGCGCTATATAAATGCAACCTGTTGTTGTTTTCATCAAAAATTGTAGTCATACTGGAAAGGATGCACTTAGTTCAAACTGACTTCAATTTGTTGTTTTGATGTTCTGTGAAAGAATGAACTAGGATTTTATAAAAAAGTGCGACAATGGAATGAAAGTCTCCTCTCACTGTAAGGCTTCTACATAAACCGGATTTGAGCAGCGTAAACTTCTCATTTTGTAGATGCGGTAAGCAGAGCAGAGTGTGACAGCAGAATCATTACACATCCTTCTTTATAAATATTAATTTACGTTGAAGCTGAGATGTCTTTTTAAAGGAAAAAGGCTTTCAAAATATTTGCACTGCAGCACCCGAGTTTCCTGCTGTGTAGGCTTGTTCTTGCAGCCAAGCTGTCGATATAGCATAGCTTTTTTTCTAAGCAGGCTGTTGCAAGAACTTGACCTCTCCAGTCCCTAATAGGCAATAAACCCCCTTTATGTCTGAATGGTTGGCAAGATTGCATGGCTCCACTTTGCATTCTAACACGTGCCATTGGGTACTACATGTGCCAGTTTTCCTCTCAAACTTTGAGTTAAAAATAAGGATGTGTGTGTATTTAAAAAAAAATCACCTTGTCATCAGTTCACACTTGTATTCCCCAGAGACTGCTTTACTAGAAGTTGTGTTTGGCTCTGAGCTACTCTTTAAGCTTCCAGAACCCTCCGTTACTGCCTATTTTCATTGAAAAATGGCTGGCTCTTCTAACTTGGAACTCAATCTCTTTGTGGTATATGAATCATTTGTTACAGAATGGCAGTCAATAATGCAACTCTGTTTATGGATAGACACTTGCAAAGAAAATAATTGCAGGGCACTTGGACAAGAACAGGGGAGTGGGACTAATTTAAAAGCTCCTTCAAAGAGCTGGCACAAGCATGATGGGCCGAATTGCCTCCTTTTGTGCTGCATAATTTAATAATTAATCTATATAGTTCTAGTGGGCAAGGGAATTCTAATTACTTGCCATGCAGGAACCAATAAATATATTCTTGCATTACAGTCTCTGGGTAGAACTCCGACAACTTTCTTTCCACATTCTTCAACTAAGATGTGTACTCCTTCACTATTTGCAAATCTCAGCACCTCTCTGACATGGTCTTTGACTCACCTTGTGCAATCCCATGGTGAGTTCATTAGCAACAAAGACAGAATAATGGTGTGCAGCTCCATTTCAAAAAAAATATAAATTAGTGCACTATGAGCTTTTAGGGAAACCTGCCAAGAAACTGAACCAATTAATGTTTTATAGAATCATGGAATGGTGACAGCACAGAAGGAGGGCATATGGCCCATCATGTCTGTGTCAGGTCTCTGTGAGAGCAACTCAGCTAGTTCCATTCCCCCACCTTTTCCCCGTAGCCCTGCAAACCTTTTCTCTTCAGATAATAATCCAGTTCTCTTTTGAAAGCCACAATTGAATCTGCCTCCACCACACTCTTAAGCAGTGCATTCTAGATGCTAATCACTCGCTGCTTAAATAGATCACCATTTTTTTCTTTCAGCCAGCAGACTATACAACAGGTTCAAAAATGTTGAATATAAGGTTGGTGACATGATATAGAAAATTTACATGTTTCAGAATGTAATTAAACTTACCTGTAACATTGGATAGGAATTTGTTGAAAATATAACCGGTCTAAACAACACTCATCGTTATTAATGGGCAAATCGGCCGGCAACTTGTGGCGCAGAAGAGATAACCCGTGAGTTGCAAATCACCACAAGCTGCATCTTTGTCATTAGCTTCGCGAAAAAGGCAGCTCACACTTAACCTCCCTGTGGGCTTCATAAAATTGCTGCATTTGCATATTAATGACTCATTAAACTCGCCACAGACCATTAGGTCTGATTATTAATAGCGTAAGTACCCTTTTAACAATGTGATAATTGTTAATGACTGCTAATCAACCCCTCTAGCTTAGAAAGTAGACAATTAAAAGTGTGCAATCTCATTCCTTTAGGTAGTGAATTTTTGTTGGAGATTTTAAAATGCCAAATTAAATTTTTTTTTCTTGCTTTACCTTTATGCCTCTTTTTTTTTCTCTCTCTCTTAATCCAATCTTTCTTTTTCTCTCCATTTCTCTTTCTGTAGCTGATTTGACATTGAATTTACCCTCTCAAATTCACCCTCCTTCTTAGTCCTTCCTCTCTTTCTTAATCCTTCAATCTCATTGGATAAGGAGATACACTGTTGATCCCACCATTCACTAAGGTCCCAGATGCCCTCGCTGTGTTGTTATCAGCTTGCACTTCCAGCAACTTACAGGGCAAAATATTTTTGAGCTGATGGATGCAGCATAAAGTCTCACTCACTGAATGTGCTCCAGTACATCCCAGCCTATTGTCTTTCATATCTTTGAGTCATTTCATCGCATTTTTAGTCATCCTCTATGAGAAAGAAAACGCGATTGATATTCTTCGTAAAACTTTCACTTAGACAAAGAGAGATAACAACTATGCCTATGTCTGTCCTACCCTAAATGTCACAGATTGAGCATGTACAATGTGGTAAATCTTCAAGCAAACTTTGGTATCACCGATTTGTTCAATAGTTGCAAACAGGTTGGAATAGTAATTATGAGGTTGTTTTCCAAAACGAATTCAGTGTGAGCTGGAGCAGGAACTTTGGGACCTTTTTTGAACTAAGTTTTAACAGGAAAGCAACAAAGAATGCTGTTTCAAAGAGCTAGCAGAAGCATGGCAGATCAAAATCCTGGATCTCCCTACTTAACAACACAATGGGTGTACCTTTACCACACAGACTGTAGTGATTCAAGAAGGCAGCTCACCATCACCTTCATTCTTTGGCCTCCTTGTCTCAAGAGACAATGGGTAGGTGCCTAGAGGTGGTCAGTGGTTTGTGGAGCAGTGCCTGGAGTGGCTATAAAGGCCAATTCTAGAGTGACAGACTCTTCCACAGATGCTGCAGATAAAATTGGTTGTCGGGGCTGTTACACAGTTGGCTCTCTCCTTGCACTTCTGTCTTTTTTCCTGCCAACTGCTAAGTCTCTTCAACTCGCCACTCTATAGATCCGCCTTTATGGCTGTCCGCCAGCTCTGGCGATCACTGGCAACTGACTCCCACGACTTGTGGTCAATGTCACAGGACTTCATGTCTTTAAAGCGGAGACATGGACGGCCAGTGGGTCTGATTTCAGTGACAAGCTTGCTGTACAATGCGTCCTTGGGTATCCTGCCATCTTCCATGTGGCTCCATATGGCTCCAGCATGTCACCACCACCATCTCAGGGATAATTAGGGATCAACAATAAATGCTAGCCTTGCCAGTGACACCTACATCCTATGAGTGGATAAAATGAAGAACAGCAGAGAAAAGCACCACATAATTGAACAGTCAGAAAGGTGAGAATCCAGTTAAAAGAGTGACTTTATGACTAGTGTTTTCTTGAAATCACAGTAGAGATTCTTATGTATCAGGTTAAAAGCTAATAACCTGCATATAATGGGCTGAATTTTACTGGCCCCTCAATGCTGCGGATCATGGCGTGGAGGCCGGTAAAATGCTACGGGGAGAGGCCTGCCCTGACCTGCGATGTAGAGATGGGCCCATTGCATTTTACCGGTGGTGGTGGGACCTTAGTGCGGTCCTCCCCGCCGCAAAGCGGCGGCACCGCAATTAGCATATGGTAATGATTACTTACCTATGTTGATTATGCAGCTTGCTGCCCCTCCACCAACACTGCCGGATTTTTCGTTGAACGGGCGGCTGTCATGTACTGTCCCGTTCACAATCTGAAAAGCCGGCGGGTCCTCACTCTGCATTACGGAAGGGAGGAGGAGGGGGGATACATGGGGGCCTAACTCTGCATTCCTAAAGGGAGCAGGGAGGGGGGGATACACAGGGGTCTAACTCTGCATTCTTAAAGGGAGGAAGGAGGGGGGATATGCAGGGGCCTAACTGCATTCTTAAAGGGAGGAGGGAGGGGGGAAATACACAGGGGTCTAACTCTGCGTTCTTAAAGGGAGGAGGGAAGGGGGTATACACAGGGGTCTAACTCTGCATTCTTAAAGGGAGGGGGGATATGCAGGGGTCTAACTCTGCATTTCTAAAGGGAGGAGGGAGGGGGGGAATACACAGGGGTTGCACGCTGCATTCTGAAAGGGAGGGGGTCTGAGATTTCTGGAGGGAAAGCTGTGCTGGCATGAAGGGAGCTATAGTGTTCCATCCCTCCGTTAACAGTGTACGCCCTGTTTGTGAGGGGGCAATGGCACACTAGGCACTCTGTGTGTAGGGAGGGTGCCAGAAAGGGCAGGAGCATTAAGGTGTTATAGATGGTGGGGGCAATCGATTCAGCTGGTAGGATCTTGATGTGGTCATGTTGTGCCACTCTGAGTGTTGGCCAAGATGGGCAATGCCATGGCACGCCACATAGTTGATCCATGAAAGCAGCTGATGTACCCATCAACACCAGTCCCTGCCCTGTTAGGAACCTTCGAATACATGAAGGGGTCAACTTTATTAATCACATGGAAATAGGTATGGTCATCCTACATTGTGTGATCCTCTGCATGTGAGGATCTGTTCGTGCCAGAGGCAATATCAACAGGCAGGTGCGATTCACGTTACGGCCCCGGTCGTGAGCAGCAGCACACAAGGGGAGCCCGCCATTACTGTTGCCGTGCATCGACAGGCCCCACATGACATGCCATCGAATGTCAGAGCACCAGTGTCAGAGGAGATTGCACATATAGAGAGGGTGGTGACACGTCTCTGTGCCCTGCTCAAGGATGACCTGCAGCTGATGGGCTCCAGTGGACTTCCCATGCCTTTGTTCCTCACAGTGGCAGTGGTTCTCAAGCCTGATGCCTCTGCAGTCTTTCAGGGGCTCAACAGAGACCTTTTTGGGGTCACACAGCAGTACACTGCTGCATCAGGGAGGTCACCAATGCCCTGCACTGGAGGGCCAGTGAGGATGTCCGCTTCAGGACGGACTCTCACAGCCAGGCCCAGAGGGCCATTGGTTCTGGCACCATTGCCGGAGAACCATAGGTTGTAATGTTCATAGACTGCACTCATGTAGCCATCAGGTCTACTGTCAGGCTACCACCTGCAGACGTCACCATTAAAGGAGCCCTCTCAATCTAGCTGAAGCTGGTATGTGAACACCACAGATGCTTGCAGAGAATTTGTGCCCGCTTCTCAGGCAGCTGCCATGACACCTGGGTCTTGCACCAGTCCCGGCTGCCACCGCTGTTCACTGAACTGGCTCAGATGGAAGGGTGGCTTCTTGGAGATAAGGGCTATCCTTTGCAGACATGGCTCCCGACACTGGTGGGAGACTCCACCACTGCTGCAGAGGAGAGATACAATACCAGCCACTGAGCTACATGAGCCACCATTGAGCAGGAGATCGGCATGCTGAAAGAGCACCTCCAATGCCTGTATGGATAGGGTGATGCCCTGTACTATGGTCCAAAAAGGCCAGCTCCTTTCTTTGCTGCTCTGCACAACTACACACCCAATAGGCCTGACATGATAAGGAGAAACATCAATAGAATTCCTCCTCGGGCTATGAGGACGCTGAGCACCAACAACATGAAAGACGCATGGGAGGACAGATGACACCCAGGCTCTGCACGCAGGGCTAGCAGTGAGCTAGGGATGTACGGCAGTGGCTTATCAGACAAAGGCTGTCTGCTCCATAGGAACTGACATGAGCTCTGCAAGCCACACATCACCCTCACTCACCTGCTGTGCACCAGTCCATATCTGCAGCATCCCTGTGTAAACCATGATAGGTAGAAACTGACTGAGCCAATGTCAATGTCACTGCATCCGTGGAGACGCTCATGAGTAATGGTGGCATGGCAATGATGTTATTGCACACGTTGGCTCTCCTGAAGGGCCAACGGTGCAAAGAGATGTGACATTGGCACTACATACTGGCACACATCATTCACACAGAGAAAAGGACATACATGTTGGTGAGGAACATTTAGTGAAAGACGTATTTACATTGCTGTGACACCTGTGCATTCCCATTTGTGTCAGTGTGTTCTCTGTAAACCTCTGTAATACCTTTTATGGTCTATTTAAGTCTCATGTCCTGGAATGTGCAAATTTAAGATTATTCACTCAGGTGTGGCACGCCTACAAGAAGGAACGTTACACTTGAGTGGAAGAAGAGGATCGCAACCTCACAGGACACTGGGACACAGCAGGGAAAGTATGTGGCAGCAAAGCGGAAAGTGCTGGGGTAACTCAGCAAGTCAGGCAGCATCTGTGGAGAGAGGCAGAGTTATCTTTCAGGCCTGTGAACTTGGCCAAGTTAACTCTGCTTCTCCCTCTTCACAGATGCTGCCTGACCTGCTGAGTTTCTCCAGCACTTTCTGCTTTGCTGCCAGATTGACAGCAGCCCCACTCTTCAGTAGTCAGGTAAGTATTCTTTGACAGCTATCAGGAAGCAGATGCTGGGACGCTTAAAATAGGGCCCGGTGCCTGCTGCACAGCTGTCAAAAACTCTCTTACTGCACCGAATGTACTGCCTCTCCCCACGTAATATCGTGGGGGCTCTGAGGTGGCCGCTAAATGCTGGCGCCGCACTGAGTTCAAATTCAACCCAATGTTTCTGCCAGGTTAGATCAGCTAACATAATGAATGTTTTAACTATAGAAAATGAAGAGCTTTTTCGATTGGGTCTTACAGTCCAAATCTTTTTCAGGCTGGGCCAAGAAATAGTTCTCATTGTCTCTCATGCCCTAATAGGTAATGTGATTTGTTTTTCTCATCTCTTAGTATTTTCAAATCCTTTGCCACATTCTCTAAATAAACTTTCGCAAACTAAGGTCCCAGGAATATAGTTGTGGCCAGGACACAGCTAACTTGTTGCTGCATGATGGAAAGACAATAGCTTTTGCCCAACAATAACAAATTGTCCAACATGTTCTCTTTATCCAAAAGTATTCTGAGATATGCTGGGGGAAGAGGGAATTTTTCCCGAATTCATTCACAGGATGTGGGTGTCACTGCCCATCCATGATTGCTCTTGAGGAGGCAGTGGTGAGCTGCTTTCTTGAATACAACTGAGTGGCTTGCTAGGCCATTTCAAAGGGCAGTTAAGAGTCAACCACATTGCTGTGAGCCTGGAATCACAAATGGTTCAGAGCAGATAAGGACGGCAGATTTCCTTTCCTAAAGGAGATTAGTGAACCAAATGGGCTTTTACAACAATCCAGTATCTTTATGGTCACCATTATTGATATTAGATTTTTATTCCAATCTTTTCATTTAATTAATTGAATTTAAAGTCCCCAGATGGTAGTCATAGTGCGATTTGAACTCATGTCTCAGGATGATTAGTTCAGGCCACTGCAATGCTATTTACCAGTAACATAATCACTATGTTACCGTACCCTTAATGGGTTTACTTGTTATCAAATTGTTCCACCTTCTCTTATCAGTGGTGGTCAATTTCTATACCAATTAAATTGCTTATTGTGGAGGTGGCATCCTTCACCATTCAAATTAAATCCCAAAATTTGATGCACTCAATTGAAAGTTTGCCTTATACCTGGACTGTGAGACAATCCAATGTGCTAATGGACGAGAATGATGTAGACATTCTACAAATGGCCTTCTTCTGTGCTCTCTTATTCTATGAGGCGTTTGGGGACATTGGGTAAGTCTTGGGTTTTCTTTGCAAGGGAGAAATAAAAGAGGAAAGAAAAGAAAAAGAAAATGCATTTACATAGGGCTTTTCACATCCTTGGGACATCTCTCAGTATTTCACGACGATTGAATTACTTTTGAAGTGTAGTCACTGTTATATAGCAGCCAATTTTTATATAAATTTTATAATCAGGGCAACTGTAATCATTTGCTTTCTGTGAATTATTGGGCTGAATTTTACAGATACCCTGACATCAGGGGTTGTGGCGTGGGGTGGCAGAAAATGCCTCTGGGAGAGGGAGAGACCTGCCACGGCCCTTGAAGCCGGGAAGGCCCAGCCCCACATTGCCCCAATTTCAATATGTAAATTAATGTAAATACCTGAATTAATGACGGTCGCACTCCCGCCGTCTGTCCCGGAGTGATATTAGTGTGGGCAACCGGCACTCCCGCGCCATTGGGTCCCTGTCTGGGGATCCGAGGCGGAACACTGGTGGGGGGACATGGAAGCAGCTAAGGTTTCCAGTGCGGGGTGTTGGGGGGGGAATGGGGTCAAACTCATCCGATTGGTGTAGGGGATGGGAGGAAGGGTTACAGTGCACAGTTTATGAATTTTGGAGGGTGGTGGGGGGAGAAGGTCAGGTGGGCAGAGAAAGTGTTATTTGAGGGGGGAGAGGGCAAGTAATGGAGAGGGGAAAATTAAATGTTTTAAAAATTTTTTGTAACCTCCTTCTTTAAATATTTAAATTAAATGGAGGTTTGAAGCCCTTTAAAAATGGCGACGGCACCTGCGCAAAGGCTGCCAATGCCATTGCTGTGTTGGACCGCCCACCCCCTCCATGTCATTGGGGTAGGTGGTCCTCCCCAGCCATTTAAATGAGCCGTTGCGCTGAATATCGCGGCGGCTCCGTGACTCGTGGTCCACGCAGGCAGACTGCCATTGTTTACGTTATGTCTCACCTCTCGGACTTGCTCCAAAACCCGTTTAACCGTCTTATCCTTGTCCCGTTCCTCATATTTCAGTTTAAGCATCCAATTCACCTCCAGAACCAGTAGCCCAGTTTCTGCCATGTGGATCTGCTTCTGGGTTGTACCCCTCTGTTCCTGACTCAAACTCACTGTGAAGGATCTCATTGTCATCCACTCTTAAGCACTCTTCCTCCATGGCATTTTGCTTCCTTTACCGAGACATTGCAGTCAGAACCTCACAGCCAACAACAATCTAACCCTTCCCCCAGTGAAGCTCAAGGTCTTTTTAACAAAAGAATATGGTACATGCTTGAACAGTAGGGTTACCAAGCCTCCAGGATTGTCCTGGAGTCTCCAGGAACTGAAGCATTACAAAAAATTGTGTGTTCTTTGAACACTTTTACATATTAGTTCTAAAAATATTGGAGATTGGGGGTGGGGAGGAGGCTGCTTGACTGAAGCAGACTGAAGCACACTTTGAATGTTAACCGAAGCTCCTTCGAGCCACTTCCCAAACTTCTCCCTGCTTTGTACGTGTAAACAAGAGGAATAGAATACCAACAAAAATAAATAATGCAATTTCAACTCCATCTCCTGTATTCATCCTTTCGAGGGCAACAGTATCCTTCCCATTCTATGGTGATCACTTTATAACAAAAACAACTTGCATTTCAATGGCGCCTTTAACACAGTAAATGTCCCAAAGCACTTCACAGGAGTGTAATTAGACAAAAAAAACAATGACACCTAGCCAAAGAACATAACAACATAAGAAATATGAAAAGGAGCAGATCATATAACCCCTTGAGTCTGCTCCAACATATCCCTTGATTCACCTCGAGTCCATAGATCTATCGATCTCAGATTTGAATATACTCAGGGACTGAACATCCACAGCTCTCTGGGGTTGAGAATTTCAAAGACTCTCCACCATCTGAGTGAAGAAATTTCTGCTCATCTAAATCCAAAATGGTCATTCCCTTAGCCTGACACTATGTCCATAGTTTGAGACTTTCCAGCCATGGCAAACAGCCTCTCAGCATCTATCCTGACAAGCAGTCAAAGAATCTTATTTTTTCAATGAGATCACCTCTCATTCTTCTTCCAGAGAGTATTGGCACATTCTTCTCTATCTCTCCTCATAGAACAATTCTCACATCCAAGGAATCAATCTAGTGAACCTTTGTTGCACCCTGTCTAAAGCAAGTATATCCTTCCTTAGGGAAGGAGACCAAAACTGTATGCAATACTCCAGGTGTGGTCTCACCAAAGTCCCGAATAATTGCAGCAAGACTTCCTTACTATTTTTTTCCAATCCCCTTCCAATAGAGGCTAACATACAATTTGCCTCGCTAATTAATTTCTGTACCTGTATCTTAACTTAGTGTGTTTCTTGTACAAAGACACCAAGTCCCTCTGAACACCAACAGCTAATAGTTTCATACCTTTTAAAAAAAGATTCAGTTTCTTCTATTCTTCCTACTAGTGAATCATCTGAATCATTAATATAAATTGTAAATAGCTGAGGCCCCAGTACTGATCCTTGTGGATACTAGTGACAGCCTGCTAACCTGAAAATGACCTGTTTATTCCTACTCTTTGTTTTCTGTCCTTTAACCTTTAACCTGAGCCCTTACCTTGTGCGACAACCTTTTACATGGCACGTTATTGAATCCCTTTAGAAATCCAAGTATTTCTTTTTTCTTTTTTTCTTTTGGGCCTCCTTATCTCGAGAGACAATGGATACGCGCCTGGAGGTGGTCAGTGGTTTGTGAAGCAGCGCCTGGAGTGGCTATAAAGGCCAATTCTGGAGTGACAGGCTCTTCCACAGGTGCTGCAGAGAAATTTGTTTGTCGGGGCTGTTGCACAGTTGGCTCTCCCCTTGCGCCTCTGTCTTTTTTCCTGCCAACTACTAAGTCTCTTCGACTCGCCACAATTTAGCCCTGTCTTTATGGCTGCCCGCCAGCTCTGGCGAATGCTGGCAACTGACTCCCACGACTTGTGATCAATGTCACACGATTTCATGTCGCGTTTGCAGACGTCTTTATAGGGGAGACATGGACGGCCGGTGGGTCTGATACCAGTGGCGAGCTCGCTGTACAATGTGTCTTTGGGGATCCTGCCATCTTCCATGCGCTCACATGGCCAAGCCATCTCAAGCGCCGCTGACTCAGTAGTGTGTATAAGCTGGGGGTGTTGGCCACTTCAAGGACTTCTGTGTTGGAGATATAGTCCTGCCACCTGATGCCAAGTATTCTCCGAAGGCAGCGAAGATGGAATGAATTGAGACGTCGCTCTTGGCTGGCATACGTTGTCCAGGCCTCGCTGCCGTAGAGCAAGGTACTGAGGACACAGGCCTGATACACTCGGACTTTTGTGTTCCGTGTCAGTGCGCCATTTTCCCACACTCTCTTGGCCAGTCTGGACATAGCAGTGGAAGCCTTACCCATGCGCTTGTTGATTTCTGCATCTAGAGATAGGTTACTGGTGATAGTTGAGCCTAGGTAGGTGAACTCTTGAACCACTTCCAGAGCGTGGTCGCCAATATTGATGGATGGAGCATTTCTGACATCCTGCCCCATGATGTTCGTTTTCTTGAGGCTGATGGTTAGGCCAAATTCATTGCAGGCAGACGCAAACCTGTCGATGAGACTCTGCAGGCACTCTTCAGTGTGAGATGTTAAAGCAGCATCGTCAGCAAAGAGGAGTTCTCTGATGAGGACTTTCCGTACTTTGGACTTCGCTCTTAGACGGGCAAGGTTGAACAACCTGCCCCCTGATCTTGTGTGGAGGAAAATTCCTTCTTCAGAGGATTTGAACGCATGTGAAAGCAGCAGGGAGAAGAAAATCCCAAAAAGTGTGGGTGCGAGAACACAGCCCTGTTTCACACCACTCAGGATAGGAAAGGGCTCTGATGAGGAGCCACCATGTTGAATTGTGCCTTTCATATTGTCATGGAATGAGGTGATGATACTTAGTAGCTTTGGTGGACATCCGATCTTTTCTAGTAGTCTGAAGAGACCACGTCTGCTGACGAGGTCAAAGGCTTTGGTGAGATCAATGAAAGCAATGTAGAGGGGCATCTGTTGTTCACGGCATTTCTCCTGTATCTGACGAAGGGAGAACAGCATGTCAATGGTCGATCTCTCTGCACGAAAGCCACACTGTGCCTCAGGGTAGACGCGCTCGGCCAGCTTCTGGAGCCTGTTCAGAGCGACTCGAGCAAAGACTTTCCCCACTATGCTGAGCAGGGAGATTCCACGGTAGTTGTTGCAGTCACCGCGGTCACCTTTGTTTTTATAGAGGGTGATGATGTTGGCATCGCGCATGTCCTGGGGTACTGCTCCCTCGTCCCAGCACAGGCATAGCAGTTCATGTAGTGCTGAGAGTATAGCAGGCTTGGCACTCTTGATTATTTCAGGGGTAATGCTGTCCTTCCCAGGGGCTTTTCCGCTGGCTAGGGAATCAATGGCATCACTGAGTTCCGATTTGGTTGGCTGTATGTCCAGCTCATCCATGACTGGTAGAGGCTGGGCTGCATTGAGGGCAATCTCAGTGACAGCATTCTCCCTGGAGTACAGTTCTAGGTAGTGCTCAACCCAGCGGTCCATCTGTTTGCGTTGGTCAGTGATTATGTCCCCCGATTTAGATTTGAGGGGGGCGATCTTCTTGATGGTTGGCCCAAGAGCTCTCTTCATGCCATCATACATTCCTCTGATGTTTCCGGTGTCTGAGGCCAGCTGAATATGACTGCATAGGTGTTGCCAGTAGTCGTTTGCGCAACGCCTAGCTGTTCTTTGTGCAGTACTTCTGGCTGCTTTAAGTGCTGCGGATGTTAAATTGCTGGGGGCTTTCTTGTAGTTCAACAGTGCAATGCGCTTAGCGGCTATGACAGGTTCCAGCTCCAAGTATATTGTCCAAGTATCCACTGGTTCCCTTTTATCTACCCTAGTTCGATACTACCCCAACTAGTTACATCTCAAAAAACACTAAGAAATTTGTCAAACATGATTTCCTTTTCATAAAACCATGTTGATTCTGCCCAGTCATATTATGATTTTCTAAGTGCTTTGTTACAACTTCCTTAATAGTGGAATCCAGAATTTTCCTGGTGATTGAAATCAGACTAACTGGCCTATACTTCCATGTTTCTCTCTCCTGACTTTCTTGAATAGTTGTGTTACATTTTCTAACTGGAACTTTTTGGAAGATCACAACCAGTGCATCCATTATCGTTGCAGCCATTTCTGTTGGAACTCAAGGATGTAGGCCATCAGCTACAGAGGATTTGTCAGCTTTCAGTCCCATTAATTTCTCCAGTATTTTTTCTTTATGAATATTATTTACTTTAAGTTCCTCATTCTCATTAGACTCTTCGTTCCCCACTATTTCTGGGTTTTTTTTGTGTCTTCTACTGTGAAGACAGACACAAAATATTTGTTTAATGTGTCTGCCATTTCCTTATTCAATGTCTAAGCCTCTAAGGGACCCATGTTTACTTTTGCTACTCTCTTCCTTTTAACATATTTGTAGAAGTTCTTACAATATTTCTGATCAGTTTCCCTCTTTATCAACTTTTTTGTTATCCTTTGCTGGTATATAAAATCTTCCAATCTTCAGACTTACTACTGTTCTTGTTATAAGCCTCTTTTAATTTAATACTATCCTTAACCTCTTTCATTACCCATGGATGGATCTCTTTGCCCATGTAGTTTTTATTTCTCAATGGAATGTAGATTCATTGAGAATTATGAAATATTCCTTTAAAAGTTTTCCATTACTCATTTACCATCATAGATTTTAATCTATTTTCCCAATCTACCTTAGCCAATGTGCCCCTTCATACCTATGCAATTAGCTTTATTTAAGTTCAACACTCAGTTTTGGAGTTATGTACGTCACTCTCAAACTCAATCTGAAATTCTATCATATTATGATCACTCCTCTCCAGAGGATCCCTTACTATGAGATTTATAATTAACCCTGTCTCATTACATTTAAAAAAGATAGCCTCTTCCCTGGTTGGTTCCATAATGTATTGTTCTAGGAAACAGTCTTGAATGCATTCCATGAACTCGTGCTCCAAATTACCTTTGCCAATGTGATCTGTTCAGCCTACATGAAGATTAACACCCCCATGATTATTTCATTGTCTTTGTTACAAGCTCCTCTTAATTGTTGATTAACATTCTGTCCAACAGTATAACTACTGGTAGGGGGCCGATAAACTACTCCCACCAACATTTTCTTACCCTTGTTATTTCTCCACCCATACTGATTCTACTTTCTGCTCTTCCAAGCGAAGATTCTCCTTACATCATCCTTCATTATCAGGGCTACCCTGCACCATCCTCCCATCTTTTTCATTGTGTCTGTCTTTTTGAAAGGTCAAATACTCTGCAATATTCAGTTCCCAACCTTTGCCACCTGCAATCACTTCTTTGTAATGGTTATTAGATCAAATTTATCTGAACTTGTGCTATTAATTCTTCTATATTGTTACAAATGTTTTGCGCATTCAGATAAAACATCTTTAATTTTAACTTCCTACCATTTTTCCTGATTTGACCTTATTCACTGATGCTCTTTTACCATCAAGCTTTTTGTTCCTTCCATTTAAACTCTGCTTATCTTTACTCAAGTCACTAGACTACTCTGTGGCCTTGACTTTTCTCTTTAGAGTTATAAATTTCCCCTCACTTGAACCCTTCCCTCACCTCCCTTTTTTTTTAGTTTAAAGCCCTATCTACAGCCCTAGTTATATAATTCATCAGGAAACTAGTCCCAGCCTGATTTAGGTGAAGCCTGTCCCAATAGAACAGCTCCCTCCCCAGTGCCAGTGCCCCATGAATTGAAACCCCTGTCTCCCACACCACTTTTTCAGCCACATATTCAACTCTCTGATCTGTTCGACCCTGTGCCAATTTGCATGTGGCTCAGGCAGTAATCCAGAAATTATTACATTTGAAGTTCTGCTTTTTAATTTGGACTCTAGCTCCTCAAACTCCCTCAATAGAACCTCATTCCTCATTATAACTATGTCAGTGGTTCCTGTGTGGACCACAACAAGTGGATCCTCCCCCTCCAACTCCAATTCCTTTTCCAATTGCAAGGAGATGTCTTTAAACCTAGCACCAGACAAGCAAAACAACCATCAGAACTCCTGTTCACGGTTACAGAGAGTAGTATCTATCCCCCTGACTATACTCTCCCATATCACTACCACATTCCTTTTCAATCCTCCCCACCTTAAATGGCCTGCTGCACCATGGAGACATTAGGACAGGTGACCAAACATTTGGTCAAAGAGGGAGATTTTAAGGAATGTCTTGAAGGTGAAGAAAGAGGTGGAGAGGTTGAGGGAGGAAATTCCAGAGCGTTGGGCCTAGACACTTGAAGATCCAGCTGCCAATGGTGGAGCAAAGGAAGGCAGGAATGCGCAGGAGGCTAGAATACAATGGGGTCTGACTTACACACTTTTATCTCATTTTGTTTGTGTTCTATACCTCATCTAATTCTATGGAGTAGCTTATTTGAAGACAGAACAGGTGAAATACTAAAACATGAACCAATTTTGCACAGAACTTTACATTTTTTATTCTTTCATGGGATGTGGGCATCCCTGGTAAGGTCAGTATTTGTTGCCCATCCCTAATTGCCTTTGAACTAAGTGGCTTGCGAGGCCATTTCAGAAGGCAGGTAAGAGTCAACCACTTTGGTGTTGGTCTGGAGTCACATGTAGGCCAGACCAGGTAAGGATGGCAGATTTCATTCCCCAAAGGACATTAGTGAACCAGATGGGTTTTTACGATAATCGATGATAGTTTCATGGCACCATTACTGAGGCTAGGTTTCAATTCCAGATTTTATGGGATGGGCAATATGTTCACACAGCTCTTGGAACTCAGTTGCTGCATCAGCCTCATTCGGTAGAATAATTCTAATAGGTCCTTACCTAGATCTGGTTATAAGAGTGATCTATGCAATGGCTAACATCAGCTGACGTACTGGAACCGTTGTCGGGTTTTCAGTGAAGCACTTCAAAAATCATAGACGGAAAAGAATAAAGAAATAACTTGAATTAATGTAGCACCTTTCACAAGCTCAGGGTATCCCAAAGCACTTTACAGTCACTGAAATACTTTTGAAGTGTAGTTACTGTTGTTATATCGGAAACACCGCAGTCAGTTTTGAGCAGTAATGTTGGTTGAGGAATAAATATTGACCAGGACACTTGGGAGAATTCCACTGCTCTTCTTTGAAATAGCACCATGGGATCTTTTCTTGCCACGGGGACTCAGTTTACAAAATATCTACAGCACAGAAGTATGCTATTTGGTCCAATAGATCCATTCTGGCATCTATGCTCGACATGAGTCATCATATCCTTCTATCCTTTTCTCCCTCATTGTTTAGCTAACTTTCCCTTGAATGCATATATGCTATTCACCTCAACTACTCCATGTGGCTCCACATTCTATCCACTCTCTGGGTGAAGAAGTTTCAACTGAATTTTCTGTTAGATTTATAATGAACTATATTATATTTATATCCCCTAGTTCTGAACTTGCCTTCAAGTGGAAACATCTCTATTTTACCATGTCAAACTCTTTCATAATCTTAAAGAATTCTATCAGGTCATCCTAAGTTTTCTCCTTCCTAGAGCAAAGAGCCTGTTCAATCCTTCCCGATAGGTATAATTGTTCAGTTCTAGTGTCTCATTCATGAGACGGCACCTCCAACAGCGTGATACACCCTCAATACTACACTTGAGTGTCAGCCTAGATTAGGTGCTCATGTCTCTGGAATGAGATTTAAACCCACAACCTTCTGACTCAGAGACGAGAGTGCTAACCATTGAGCCACAGCTGTCACCTTATCTGCAAAACTAACCAGTTAACCTGGTTTAGGTGCTATTGATTAAGGGAGGAACATTGGCCGGGAAGCAGAAAGAATCTATTCAGATTGTGCCATGGGATCTTTAACATCCACTTCAATCAGCAGAAAAAAGCATTCAGAGCTTTTAATACCACATCCAAAGGACAATGCCTCCCTCAATACTCAGAATTATCAGATTTGATTATGCTGTAGTGAGGCTTGAATCTGTACCTTCTGACTCAAAGGCAAAAATATGACGAATTAAGTCAACTGGGCAATAATCAGGGGTTAGAAATCCTGACTATTTTTTTCCTTCCCCTGACCAAGTTACTGAGGCCAATTGTTGCCAGAGATCAGTTAATTCTGTGCTGAAACCTAGAACTGCCAGTGGTCTGAATGGCATAGCATCATGCTAGGTGATACAAATTTCCCTGGGCATTTGGGGGTGCTTAATTGAGATTACAGACATTGCGAAATTTAAAAAAAAACGCGAGGGTATTAAGCAAGCATATTAAAAGGTACAGAACGAATGTGGGTAATTGGAGTTAAGATAAAGATCAGCCATGATCTAATTACATTGAATAACGAGCACAGAAACAGGTCATTCAGCCCAACCAGTCTGCGCTAATGTTTATATCCACACGAGGCTGCTCCTATTTTATCTGGAATGGGATTTAAACCCACAACCTTCTGACTCAGTTATATTTTATCTACCTCATCTCAGCCTTTCAGCAAATCGTTCTATTGCCTTTTTTCTCATATACTCAACTAGTTCCCTTTTGAAAGCATCTAAACGAATTGCCTCAACCACTTCCTGTGGTAGTGACTTCCACATTCTAACTATTCTTTGGGTAAAGAAATTTCTCCCTATTTCCCTATTGGATTTACTGGTAACTACTGAATAATAGAACAGGCTTGAGTAGTTGAATGGCCTTCTCCTGTTCCTATTACTGCATCTATTTTGTTTACTTGTGCAAGGACCTTGTTGCAGCATTCTCATGGATGCCAGTGTTGTCATGACATAACCACCTGCAGATGAAAGCACAGTTGAATTCTTGGCTTCTTGGGACCTCATTGATGTGATGCATTCCTAAGTTTTGAACAGTCTTGGCAGGTCTAACATGTACAAGTTGGCACATGGGCCACTTTTGCAATGTAAAGCATGAGGCAGCAGATATTCTGCCAGGAAGGGCCACCCAGAGATAGAAGTAAATAACTGCCAACATTAACACTTGGTTTTGTATCTGAAAGGAACCCAAAAAGGTCAGGTAAAAAGATGCTATTTTTATTCATTCTTGAGATGTGAGTGTCACTGGTAAGGCTAGCATTTATTACCCATTACTAATTGCCCTTGAGCAGGTGGTGGTGAGCCACCTACAACTGGGTGGCTTGCTAGGCAATATCAGAGGGCAGTTAAGAGTCAATCATATTGGCCAGACAAGGTAAAGACTGCAGATTTCCACCTCTTAAGGACATTAGTGAAGCAGATGGGTTTTTAAACAACAACCACCAAGTGGGTTCATGGTCATTCTTAACAAGACTAGCATTTTATTCCAGATTTGTTAATTAATTGAATTTAAATTCCCCCAGCTGCTGTGGTGGGATTTGGACTCATGTCACTGGAGCATTGATCCAGCCCTCTGGATTTCTAGTCCAGTAACATTATCACTACACTACCACTATGCTTTGTGACATGGTATAATTCTCCCTAATGACCGCCAAAGAGGACCGCAGGACAGACTGGTTACGCATCACCTGCCAGCTTAACACATAGAGCTAACTTCCTGTTGTTATATATAGTGGGGTTGATTTTAACTTAACCTGACTAATCAGGAAACTGAAGGGGCTGGATACAGATGGCTCTATGGATGCAACACTGATTTTGCACCCTGCCCGATTTTATTTTCCATTGAAATCAGTTTAACTGGTTATTTTGTTTATTACTATTTTGTGGAATTTTGTGTGCATGCGATGGATGCCACTTCTTCAAAAGTTATTACATTTCTGTAGGTTAAGGTGTCAGCCATGGCTCACTTGGTAGCACTCTTGTCTCTGAGGCAGAAGATGGTGGGTTCATATTCCCACTCTAGAGATGTGAGCACAATACTCTAGGCTGGTGGCTCTCATCTGAAACACAGCACTTCCAAAGGCTGCAGCACTCCTTTGTGTTGTGTTATTGCCTTCAGCAATAACATACCAAACAATTTTGAGTTGAAAGGTAATCAAACAGCGGGTTCTTTATTGTTAAGTAACAGGTTTACAAGAGAGCTCTACAATACACGTGTGACTAGATAACTAACACAACACTAACTGGGCTATCACGTGTTAGTGATGTCACTTCCTGTGATGATGTATGAAGTACTCAGACTGTTAAAGTGGTATCACAAAATCCCCCTTTCCTAAAATGGAAATACACAAAAGATAAATTATGTACATAATGACAGAAGACAGTTTTGAACAATATTTACATATGCACTGACTTTCAAGTCCTTCGGTCAAGTGTCTCTATAATATATAGATGGTCTACTGACTCGAAATGATCTTGTCACTGTGTAGCTTGGTTGAGAATGAGACTTGTGAACATTTTTCTCTTAACATGCCTGTGTGTTCTGTCAGTCATCCTGTGCTTGAGCATGACATTTGTCACTTTTCTTCATTACATTCTGTGGGTTGGAATGTGAACGTGTTCTCAAAGCAATAGGGTTATCAGGCACAATGTTGTTAGCTAGTTCCCTAAGCTGACATCGGTTTCTCCTTAGTACTGCTCCATTAGGGGTGGTAACTTCATACGATCTTGGTTCAGTGCAGATTTTGGACACGTCTGCGGGAAACCACATTCCCTCCTGTGGCTGGATCAGTCGACTTTTCTGTCTAATCTTTAATGGTGGAAGTTCCACGTCTGTGTGTTTGCCATGCACAGCTTTCATCTTCTCTTGACTCGCTATCAGTGTCCTGTATCAATGAAGATTTCATGAAGTGATGACTTGGTAGAATCGTCTTAATTTGTCTTCCAAATATAATTTCCTCAGGTGATAAGCCTGTGCCAATTGGTGTTGCCCTTAAGCAAAACATGGCTACATGTAAGTCTTGTTTTGTTTCTAGACACTTCACAATCAGTGATTTGACTGTGCGTGCCATTCTCTCAGCTAGGCAATTCGACCTGGGGTAATGTGGTGAAGTTGTGACATGGTTTATGGTTCACTGCCCATTTCTTACACATGTCTTCAAACGGTTTGGTGGTATATTGTGGTCCATTGTTTGATATTATGTCCTCCAGAGGGCCAAATAAGCTGAATATTACACTGATACTGTTAGCAACTGATTGGCTAGACGTGTCCCTCAGTTGCTGGATTATGGGGCACTTGGAGAAATAATTGGTTAGCAAAAGATAATCATTACCTTTGATAGAGAAGAGATCAGTGGCGACCCATGTCCAAAGTCTGATGGAACTTTGTGCGGGAGAAGTGGCTCTTTATGCTGGCTTGATCGATGCTTTTGGCATGCATCACATGACTGTACTATTCTCTTGATGTCATTGTTAATTCCTGGCCAGTAGACAGTTTCACGTGCAAGTCTTCTGGATTTCTCTACACCCATATGACCTTGTCACAGTGAAGCGATTGTGGAATTAACAGCTGCCTTCCCTTGAAGATCACACCATTGGAAACACCCAACTCATCTCAGTATGGCCAAAAGATTCTAAGTTAAATTCTGCAGGAACTTCTTGTATTGTATCAGGCCATCCTTTGACAATGAGTTGCCATAGCTCCATTAAGACTGGGTCTCCAGCCGTTTCTTCCTGTAGTTCCTCACGCTTCCTTTGTCTGATTCGCATCAAACCTATCTGGTATACATCTCCCAGTTCTATGCCAACTTCATCAACCTGGACGCCCAATGGAATGTCTTCACACTTTCTGAGATTAGGTAGTCTGCTATGGGTGTCTGAGGTCACCATATGATTCCCAGGCTTATATCTGACCTCGCAGTCCTATCCTTGCATTTTTATCAATAGTCATTGTGGACGGGCTGGCGCATTGTTTCTGCCATATCATAGCCAGTGGTTTATGATTTGTCTCAACTATGAAATGCTTCCCAAAAAGACAAGTGTGAAACTTGGTGATTCCGAACACCAGAGCTAGTGTTTCTCTTTCTATGTTGGAATAACCTGCCAGTGTGGGCAACAAGCTCTTTGATCCAAAAGCAATTGGATGACTCTCTTGGAGTAAGCACGCTCCCAAACCTTTCAACAAAGCAACTACTTCAAGAACGGTATCTTTATTCGGTTCATAATAAACATGCTTCTGTCAACAGTGATTGCTTCAGCAAATCATATTCACGCTGGTGGTCCTCATGCCACAGATAAGGTGTATCTTTTTTAAGGAGTTCCCATAGAGATGAAGACTTCTCAGCAAAATTTGAAATGTATGCAGCAAGGAAATTAAATAGACCGAGGCATCTCCGTAAGTCTTCCTTGTCCTGTGAACATGGCAAGGACTGGATATCCTCTGCTTTTCCGGGATCTGGTTTTATGCCTGCATCTGTGTAAATGGAACCGAAAAAATTAATGTGATTCATGTTCATGGCACACTTCTTGAATACAAGGTCTTCCTTTCTGTCAATTCACATGAGGATGAGCAGATGCCTGTCGTGCTCCTCTTTTGTGCTGCCCGTCACTGCTACATAATCAGCAATACAGACACAGCCTGGAACATTCTCCATGATACGATCCATACGTTGCTGAAATAAATCCTGGCTCACTGATAAATCAAATTTGTTAACTTTTGCAAACTTTGAGAGAGATGGATCGACAAGTATCTGTCCTTTTCATCAAGCTTGGAAAAGAATCTAGCCTTTGCAAACTTTGGATTACGTTCCTCCAAGGTGGAGATTTTATGAGGACATTGTTTTAGTGCTTCATTCAGCCTTTTAGGATCTATGTATGCCTTGATGTAGCTGTCCTTTTTTAAATCACTGCTGATATAGAACTGCACCGATCTGTACGCCGCTGAATGCACCTGATAATTCCTCGCTTCTCCATCGTATCCAGCTCGGCTTTGAGTTTGTCTTTAATAAGGCGCTACATTTTCTTGGTGGATCTATAGAAGGAATGGCGTCAACTTTCAGATGTAAAGTGGCTACTCCTTTGAAACTTCCCACTGCATCATAAACGATCCAGGTACATTAGGAATGGGCAATAAATGCTGGCCTGGCCAGCAACGCCCAAATCCCATGAATGATTTAAAAAGAAATTGTTGTAAGTCTTGGATGGATTCAATGGGATCACACCTGTTTTGGACATCTGTCCTCAGCACACTGCTGATCATAGATTGTCACAATTTGAAGATCGCTACATGCCTGTAGCCATGCAACTGCTGGACAATCTGTGTCAGCAATGTAGAATATTTTCTGTGACCACAAAGAGTTTCCATACCTACATTCCAGCCTTCGTGTTCCCATACATTTGATTGGGGTACCGTTGTACACAGTGAGTCTTGCTTTCGTAGGTTGCATCACGGCTTCCCATCTTGCCAGATGCGCGTTCTTCAGTATTCTCAGTGGCAAAATATTTGCACTTGCCCCTGTATTGATCTTGAGTCAGTTTATGCTGTTCAGCTTTCTCTGGGTAAATGATGGTGAATACTTCCTGCTGAGTAACTGAGACCATCTGGTGGGGAATTGTTACTGTGTGAAAAGGTTGCTCACCATCAGTGGTTTCTCTGTTACACACATCCGTGTCAATCTCATGGACATGTCTGCATCTGGATTGGCCTCTTCTGAATGTATCCCTGTTCCTCTCATAAGGTGGTGTTTGTTTGTTGTCAGGTCATGATCTGCTGTAACTTCTGACGACTTTTCCAGTACCAGACTTCTTGCACAGCATTGCCCAGTGCCCTTTCTAGCCGCACACCTTGCAGTTGTCTATGTAAGCGGGACAGTTTCTAGGTTGGTGTACCCGTCTGCACTTGCAACATTTCTTGCCTTGCTGAGGAGATCTGGTTACCTCGCCTATGATCATTGTTCCAGGTGCTCGTATACACTGCCTGCACGCGGCAATGGCCTCAAATTTCCTGCCTTCTCTCAGGAGACTTTTATTCCCTTTTTCTTTGTCTAGTAGCGCTTTCTGAAAAGCTTCTATCGGAGTAGATAAATGACCAATTCCATGATCCTTTTGGATAACTCCACTTCTGAAAAATCACAGACCTTTTCTTTTTCGCAGCATCTGCTTACGAACTGATCGATGGTCACCTTCGATTGCCGCCTGCACACCATTAGTTCAAGGCGATGAATTTGTAAATTAATCTTGACCTTCAGCTGGTCCTCCATTGTAGTCCAGCATCTCGCTGGATCCCTCTGATCTGCTTCAGATAATCCTGAGGTGTTGATACGATGCAGCCCCTCGTTGCCAATCGTGATTTTCATTTCAATTGCTTGCTTGTCCATCTCAGTGAAAGCAAGATCCAAGAAATACAATTCCATGTGTTACCTGAAAAGTTGGAATTCATGGATCCAATTCGCAGGTTTACCTGTGTGCACAGCGTGGGACTTCAGCCACACCCTATGTTCAGAGCCTGCCGCGCCAGCTTTCAGCCTGCAATCAGGAGACTCTGCCCACAAAGCAGCTATGGCGGGAAAACACATGGCACGCAATGGTGGTGCCACTCCACTGCTCTGATGTGAACCGACTCTGTTCGCCTTTCCCAAGCCTGATTCCGCCCGATTCTTGCTTTTCTCACCAACAACCATCGAAATAACAACCGCCTTTCATGTACTCCCTCACTCTTGAGCACCGAGTTCAGCGGCTGGTCAAATCTGACAGTGTTGTCCTGTTGCCACTGCCTCCGATGGACTTCAATGGGAGAATTACTGTTCCTGATGACTGCCACTACTGAGCCTCTCTGCTGTACTGCTACTTCGATACATTCTGCTACCTCCACACTGTGGTCTTCAACTACCAGATGTGGATGGTCAGCACAGAAGTTGAAAGGCTTCGGAAATCATAAGCTGCCACGATATTGTGTAATAGAAACAGAAAGTGCTAGAAATACTCAGCAGGTCTGGCAGCATCTGTGGACAGAGAAACAGTTAACATTTCAGGTCGCTGACCTTTCACCAGAACTGGATGTTTACGTAGGGCATCAGAAGAGTCATGAATGTAGGTGGGAAGAGACTGGACTAAGGGAGAAACCGATAGAGTCAAGATAGGAAGAATTAAGTTCAGTTCTGATGAAAGGTCACAGACCTGAAACGTTAACTCTGCTTCTCTCTCCACAGATGCTGCCAGACCTGCAGTGTATTCCCAGCACTTTCTGTTTTATTTCAGATTTCCAGCATCTGCAGTATTTTGCTTTTATTTTAGACGATATTATGTTATTGCCTTCTTCAGCAATAAGGTGCCAAACAACCTTGAGCTGAAAGGTAATCAAAGTATGGGTTCTTTATTATTTAGTAACAGGTTTACAAGAGAGCTCTAAAATACACTTGTGACTAACAGAACTCCAACTGAGCTATCATGTGTTGGTTGATGTCACTTCTGTGATGATGTGTGAAGTACTCAGACTGTTAAAGTGATATCACAACACTTTGGTGCTGCGCTGGGAATGCCAGCCCTGATTGTGGGCTCAAATCTCTGGAGTGAGGCTTGAACCCACAACTTTCTGACTCAGAGGCGAGAGTTCCACCATTTCCCATGGGATTCCCGCAGAGCAGGAGGAATTTTATGCTCTCCTCTGCAGTGAATTTGGAGGCAGGGAGAGCATATAATTGAGTGGGATAGTGGCGGGGTGGTGGGGGGTAGGGGGGTAGCCCACCATCTTCCTGCCTTCACCAAAATTAAGTCCGGGGCCACCGCCAATTGAGGCCCTTAAGTGGGCAATTAAGGACCTCATCCCGCCACCTCTGGTATTAGACTGGCAGCTGGTGGGCCTGTTGCCACACGGGGAGCACACCAAGCAACCCTGTGCGGGTTGCTTGCCAGTTCCAGGGTTGGGGTGGGGGGGGGGTTCCCTCATTAAAAGGCACTGTGCCTGAACGAGGGACCCAGAAGGGGATGGGCCAGCTGAGAGCTACCCCCTGCCTTTCCCTCCAACCCCTCCTACATCCCCCCCCTCCCCTGTAACCGCTACCACGTGAAACTCCTCCCGCCTGACTCACCTGTGGCCTGGGTCCCCCGCCTCTGGTGAGTCCAGTACCAGCATGAGCCACCAAACTCGGAAATGCTGATAGCGCTCAGAGGGTGGGACTTCTGCTGCCGGGGTCCTATATCCCAGGAAGGCCCACTGCTGTCCACTTAAGTGCCTAATTGGCATATAATGTGGCCGTCCTTCCTCAGAGGAGGCAGCGTGGGGCTCTCGCCAGAGCTTTAGTCGTGGCCCTGACCCCCGTCGCTCAGATAAAATCCCGGCCAGCAAGTTAGGTTAAAATTACTCCCTATATAGTAACTTGAAAGTCAGCTTCTAAAGATTCCATTCATTTGGATGTGTGATTCCAAAATTGAAACACCTGGAAAAGCAGATAATTCTACTTTAATGATGACAGTAATGAGAAAGTAAATGTGTTTTGGCAGCTCTTCCCTGCCACTTTAAAAAGATACCCGGAGAAAAGTTGTAATGTTACAGTGCCAAACCTGCAGTATCCATTGATTTTTGTCTGAGCGTGTTATTTTACTTCCTTTTTAAAACACTAGGAGAGTCCCTATAGCACTGCAATCAATTCTGTGCTTTCAGCTCTGCAGATAATAAGGACGCACTGAAATATCAATGTCCAGGTGGGAAGCACATCAAAGTCTGTAAAATTTGCAACTCTGCACTGGTTAGCAACCACATCTGTCTGGTGCCATTGAATCTTTACATTCTCCCAATCATAGCTCACTTGTGCAGTACAATTCACTTGGGAAAGGTTTCATAGAATCATACAGGACAGCAAGAGGCCATTTGGTCCATCATGTCTGTGCCAGCTTCTTGAAAGAGCTTTCCAATTAGTCTCACTCCCTGGTCTGCCCCCATGGCCCGAAAAATCTTTCCTCTTCAAGTATTTTTCCAGTTCATTTTTCAAAATTATCATTGAATGTGCTGCCACCAGCCTTTCAGGCAGCGCACTCTAGATTGTAACAGCTTGCTGCATATTAAAAAAAAATCTCCTTAGCTTACCCTCTGGCTCTTTTGCCAATTACCTTAAATTTCCTCTAGCTAAGCTTTTTAGTTCTCGGTCAGGACACTAAATGAAATGCTGCACAGAAGCAATGCAATCCATTTTTGGGAGGGGCGGTGGCGGGAGCTGATGTTGGGTGAAACACATTTGGAGCAGCTCACTTCGCATCTCACAGTCCTGCTGAGCACTGATACAGTGGCACCGATCACAGCCATTGTGGACGTGTAGGAGCCGAGAGCAACCCTTTTTCAGAGTGGTGAATAAGCACATCATCACTAAAAGCTTGAGAGGGTGTGACATAGCTCTGTAATTTCACTGAAAGAAAAAACATAGGCTGAGCTCTCCAAATCCTATCAAATACACAATAGCTCCAGCCACCTTAGTGACCGAAAGCTTTCACTTCAATAAATACGTCCAGTGGTAGAGTGATTTTCTGTTTTTACATGGCAGGCCATAAGGAAGCATAGAACAAGATAAGTTATATTGGTTCATTCATGTACAAGATTGCAGATCATGGACTCTACACTCTCTGTTCAACTTACCTGAGGACTAATCTGATGGGCTGAATGGCCTCCTTCTTTGCCGTATGATACTAGAGTTGATAGAAGAGGACAGTGACAGCATCAAAATTATTACTCAGCTGGCAGGTGGCCACCAATACAGCCAGCATTTTGTGCCTCTGTTGTGGAGGGTGGAAAGGCTACTTTGATAGTGTGTAGAGATACTGGATATCCTTCACAATTGCAATTGAGCTTTTCTGCATGAGTATTCATTGTTAATGAATGATTGAAATGTTGAGTAAAATGTTGTGAAGCAGCAGCTATGACATATGCCAATCTATTCTATTTTAGCTAAACTGCTTCTCAATTTGTAGTCTTATCAGAATCAATAAAATATGAATACATTTTAAAACCATTTTGAGATGCAGCAAATGAAAACTATTGGAACCTTCTGGAATATCCACACTTTCAAATAAATCCAGGGAGACATCATTTATAGTCAGGAAGTGTATGTTCTTCTTGCCAGTGACTAAAAGCTTTCCTAACTGACTCCAGGGCTTTAAACCCTGATCGAGCTTTTTTCCACTTAACTTAAGAAAAGCTACAACAGGAAAAGTCCACCGGCTCATCTTAATTATTCTTATTATTCAGCTATGTTTTGGGAGATCTCAAGTCTGCATTTCCATTGCCTGTCTAGAAGATTTTTACAAACATTTATCATTTGTTCTGTGGAGAAGTCCCTCCTGGTATCAGACCTAAATTTTATTTTTCAGCAGTTGTGCTACTTTAAGTGCCTTATTTCAAACTGATGTCTAAGTCCTAAACTCTGGAATTTACTTCTTAAACCTCACTCTCTTCCTTTAACTCACTCCTTAAAACCTACCTGTTTGACCAATCTTTGTTCACCTGTCCTAGTGTCATCTTCTTTGGCAGGGTGTCAGTTTTTGAATGATTACACTCCTGTGAAGTGCCTTGGGAGGTTTTGCTATGTTAAAAGGTGCTTTATAAATGCAAGTTGTTGTTATCAAAGCCATTTGATATTTGATGTCCTTCAACAAGATCCTCCCTTATTGGCTTCTCTCTAGTCTGTAAAGATTGACCTTATTTTAGCCAAGTCTTCAAAATTTCACTTTGTTTGTCCCTGAACCTCCCGCAATGTTTACTGACCCCTTTTGTAGTCACCTACTGACACTCAAGTAAAAATGCCTCAGTAGCAATTTTGGTGATTGTTACTAAATTCCTTTTCGAAGATATTCTGTAATAATTGGAATTACATGCTGATTCCTTACAGTTGTCTTATGTACCCACAAATGAACTCTTCCCCTTTCCACTTGCCTATTTTTAATCTTTTACTTCCAATCAGCGGGTGTAGTTTATTGGATTGTGTTATAGTCTTCCACCATGTATGTTTAGTTTCCTTCAGCATCTAGCCACATGTTTATGATGAAAGTTGAATTGGATTTTTGGTGAGGTCAAATACAGTGCTTACTAAGCGGTGAAGATAATCAATGCAGGGACCCGAATACGTTTCCAGAAACATTCCCACTTCACTTTTCCCTCACGATATGTATTGAGCCCCCCACCCCCCAAGATCAGTAAACTGCTCCAGTTTGAGATTTTCCACTTCTCACATCAGCCCCCCTCTGAATGAAGTTGCCATTTTATGGGCCAATTTCTATTGGATAATGTGGTGTTTTCTCCTGTGAGCCGATGCCAATCAGAAATTTAGTCATGGCTTCGCAGACTCGTTTCAGATAAATGGCTGAAGGGCAAAGAGAAGTTTCTTTAAATCCAGCCCCCTGGGCTCAACTGGATCCTAAATTCCAGAGAAGAAGAGAAGGTAGGCTAAAGCCCATAGTGCCAGCCAGTTCCTTTGAGGCACTAGCTGGAACAGTCTGCTCCTTCACTGTCTCATAGAGTCGTACAGCATAGAAACAGGCCCTTCGGCCCACTGCGTCCATGACGACCATAATGTCTATCTATACTAATCCCACCTGCCTGCATTAATTCCATATCCCTCTATGCCTTGCTCATTCAAGGCATCATGTCCAGATGCCTCTTAAATGTTGCTACTGTTTCTGCCTCCACCACCTCCTCTGGCAGCTCATTCCAGATACCCACTATTCTTTGTGAAAAAGTTACCCCTTTGATCTTCTTTAAACCTCTCCCTCTCATCTTAAATCTATGCCCTCTAGTTTTAGTCACCCCTACCATGGGAAACAGACTCTGACTATCTACCCTATCTATGCCTCTCATAATTTTATATACCTCTATCATGTCCTTTGGGATTAATACATTCTGTGAACAATCTTTTTTCCCCTTCCCCTCTACTAATCAAACTTCAATCATGCAGTGCATGGCAAAAGATACTAAATCCTGATTTAGCATCTGAAGCAAAGGACTGCACCATTATTAAACATTTACTCCCTCCACCACTGGTGCACAGTAGCAGCAGAGTGTATCATTTACAAGATGCACTGCAGCAACTCGCCAAAGCTTCTTTGACAGCACCTTCCTAACTTGCGACCTCTTCCACCTAGAAAAACAAGGGTAGCAGATGCATGGGAATACCACCATCTGCAAGTTCCCCTCCAAGTCACACACCATCCTGACTTGGAGCTATATCGCCGTTCCTTCACTGTCACTGGGTCAAAAGCCTGGAAATCCCTCTGTCATAGTGCGGTAAGTTGAGAAAGTAGTTAATAAGGGATACAGGATCCTGGGCTTTATAAGTAGAGGCATCGAGTACAAAAGCAAGGAAGTTAGGTGAACCTTTATAACACACTGGTTCGGTCTCACCTGTAGTATTGTGTCCAATTCTGGGCATTACACTTTAGGAAGGATGTGAAGGCATTAGAAAGGGTGTAGAAAATATTTATGTGAATGGTTCCAAGGATGAGGGATACAGTTACATGGATAGGCTGGGGCTGTTCTCCTTAGAGAAGATTGAGAGGAGATTTGATAGAAATGTTCAAAATCACGAGGGTTATGGACAGAGTAGATAGAGAGAAACTGTTCCAATTGGCAGAAGTATTGCGAACCAGAGAACACCAATTTATGGTAACTGGAAAAAGAACCAAAGGCAACATGAGGAAAAACGTTTTTACGCAGTGAGTGGTTAGGATCTAGAAAACACTGCCTGAGAGTGTGCTGGAGGCAGATTCAGTCATTGCTTTAAAAAAAAATTGGATTATTATCTGAAGAAAGATTTGCAGGGCTATGGGGAAAAGGCGGGGGAGTGGGACTAGCTGAGTTGCTCTTACAGAAAGCTGACAGGGACACAATTGGCCAAATAATCTCCTTATGTGCTGTAACCATTCTATAATACTATGGTTCTATAAATGCGACACTCTGAGTACTGGAGAGTAAGCCAATTTGCACACAAGTTCCCTGCTATTCGAATAGTGTCATGAAATCTGTTATAACCACCTGAGACAACAGACAGGGCCTCAGTTTATTGTCTCATCCAAAAGATTGTACCTCAAAAATGCCGAATTGGAGTGTAAGAGTGTAACTGTTCATGGTGTGACGTGGGTGGTTCCCACTGTTCAACTCCCCACCTGACAGCAGCAAGTGTATTTATTATAAGAGTTTAGACCCTTTGTGTTTTATTTTTTCCAATAAATAGACAGCGACAGGTTTTTTGTAGGTCTTTCAAACAGAAAGTCAATTGTTTATTGATCAATACGACTTATCCTGAAATTGTCGCAGCCTCATTCACTCACGCATTCGCTCGCACACACATAAGAAGAAATGGATAGAGGACGGAAAGTTGTGAGTGGGTTTTTTTTATGGGGGAGAAGGGTTACAATAAACCTGTTGAATTCTCTTGAGACTCAAAGTCCAGATAGTTGCATGCATGTGGTGATTGTAGATTTCTCTCTTGATTGAAGGTTCTGTTGAAGTTGGTGGGTCACTCCTAGCTCTCCCTCTCTGCTGGATGATGTAGATGTCAGATATTTTCCAGCAGGGCATGTGATTTCTGGCTTCCTGGAATGTCAGTAGTTAGAAGTAGCTTCACCTTCTGGGTCAGTCTGTCTCTCTCTTTTTCTGGCTGTCTTTTTTTCAAGGTAAAACTGTCACTTCTCACCTCCTGTTCAGAAAAATTCAGGTTTCCTCCCCATGGTGATGGCACAATGGCCCAGGATGTGGCTACTTCACACCTCTTTTGTTTCAGAAGAAGACATTCAATTCTGGAATGTTTCTATGATAGGTGTGAGGTGAGTTTCATTATGACCTTTTGGCTTTGAAGGTTTGTCCTTTGTCTTTGTCGGACTATTTGAATATATAATAGGTTAATCTGCTTTGCTTCAGTGGCCATTTTGGACCATTATTTACTTTTTAAAAAAGTAATAGTAATTTTTTAAAGACAAAGTCCATTTTTTAAATAATTCTTTAGAGTTAATCCGTGTCATTGCACTTCCGATGTGCATGACAGTAAGGCTGGATGCATCTGGAATGAGAGTTGAACCCACAACATTCTGACTCAGAGGTGAGCCACAGCTAACACATGTTATGTGATGTCCCTTTAAGATTTTATTTTGTTAATGAGCCAAGTACCAGAATGCAGTCATGCGACTACAAGTCTGAATCACTCTGCTACTGTAACACCCAGAGTAAGGTTCTGTAAATAGTTAGCTCTGTACTCTATATAATCATTTAGCTGTTAATAAAACTATTTGAGATCTTCAACAACCTGAACTCCACGCATCTCATTTATGTTGCATCAGACAACATAAAATAACTCATTACAACACATGTTCACATTGCAATGTGAATTTCTGTTAAATGAACATATCAGAAAATGAATTACATTTTGACCCAAACAGTTTTACCAGATGATTAAGAATTGACTGTACCACTGCAAGGGTACAGCACCATAATTCATTGGTTAGCTCTGCATTCGTTTGAATGTGTTGTCAGGGGTATAGACAGCTTCAGATCAATATTGCTCCTTCAGTGCATTGAAACACATAGAAATTATGGTCTTCACTTCATAGATAGCAACATAGGGAATATGTCTATATTTTTTGTCTTTGAAATATATTCAGAATGGTATCAAAATAAGAAAGAGTAGTTAGGCCCAGTTTGCACAAAGTCAAGCTTATTTAAAAAATAGATCATTTCAACTGGTTGAAACAAGTTTGCCACCAATCTCAAATGCCATGTACTCAATGGAGATATGATAACTTTTGTCCCGATAATTTGGTGGATATTTGATGCTAAACCATGTAGACCAGGAGGGTCCTAGGTCTTATCCCGGGCCACATCTACTTAGGTGATGGAGATCTGTCAACCGGCCTCAATTTCTCAGCCTTTATGAGAATTAAAAAATCAAGCAGTTTCCCATTTCTGACTTTCTTTTGCACATTCACAGCTTGTGGGTGTTGCTAGCAAGCATTTATTGTCCATCACTATTTGCCCTTGAGAAGATTGTGGTGAGCCTTCGTCTTGAAGTGCTGGAGTCTGTGTTGTGATAGTACTCCTAGAGTTCTGTTAGGTCGTGAGTTCAAAGATTTAGACTCAGCCATGATGAAGGAGCAGTGATGTATTTCCAAGTCAGAAATGTGTGTGACTTGGAGGGAACTTGAAGGGAGTGCTGTTCCCATGTGTCTGCTTTCCAGTGACGTCTGTTGCAACACGTGAACATCAGGTGAGTGTGCAATCAGGTTCAGCTGTGATACCACACAGTCCAACAGTGCATTGCCATTCACACATGAATATTCACATATGAATACTGACTATTTGGGTAAGGGACAGAACACGTCTGAAAACTGTACCTTCAGCGTGGGTCATTACTTTCAGAGAAGCTGGCACAAAAATTGGACTATTTGTTTGTTGTAGAGCAGGACGGTGGTCATTTGCTATTTTACATTCATCATTGGCTCCCTTGCCATTGTACTTCCATTGTCAGAAACCAATTGACTACACCTGCTCCAGATGCTATTCCCCTTAATCCAAATGGCCAAGAACATTATACTAAATTGTGGGTCACTGTTCAATTCTACATTTGACAAATTGAAGTCTCTAGTCACTCTCAATAATGGCACTCCAGCCATCTGCTATTTCATCACATATTGGGCGCTGAACAGGTTTCCATAACAATTGTTTGGAATTTCAGAGCAATTCAGTAAAATAGCTCAGCCATGCAGCCTATTCTTTCACAACCTGCATTGATAACTATTTTTATTACAACATCAGAATTTTATTAGAAAGTAATTTCATTTTTAACATGGTTATTTATGGATTTTTAACACTTTTAGATCAGTCACAATTCTGCACTACTTGAGATCTTTTAGGTGGATGGATGGCTTGTGGGTGACAAGACTACAGTTTACAGCCATGCTTATTGATCACTGTAAGGGTTGCAAGAACAGCAGCTGAAGAGCTCTGTGATGAGGCACATGCCTCTGCTACTGAAAGGACCATCAGGATCTTAGAAGAGTGCTTTCATTGCCTTGATGGGTCAAAGGGGCTCTGGGGTATGCTCCAGAGCATGTGGCTTGCTGCACCTGGTTCAAATTTTCCATCCAAGCAGAGTGGACATGGAGATTCCTGGGGAGATAGCTCTAGCTACTTTAATGACAGAGCATGGGGGAGAACATCAGGATGCTCACTGTGATGACTGCAAGGTGCATTATAACACAAATGATCAATGAAATGTTCTCAGTGTAGCATGGACTACATTCGTCACAACTCTGCTACCTCCATCTCCCTACCTTAATTTCAATCTAGTATCCATTCTGGTGCCATGGTGGTGGTCTGCCTACAGGCAGGTCCTCTGCTCTTTTTCTCCACCCAGGAGAGATGAGCATGACTAGGGATTCTACAACATCACACTAATCAAACTTATTAGGTCCTTAAATAATCATTGAAGTCTTAAACATCTCGATTGAAGAAGTCAGCTTGAACTAAGTACACACTTTCCTTTATGACTACAATCACCTTCAAAACTGGCAACTTGCATTTATATAGCGCCTTTACTGTAGTAAAATATCCCAAGGCGTTTCAAAGGAGCATCAGACAAAATTTGATGCAGAGCCCATAAGGTGTTATTCGGACAGGTCAAAGAGGTCAGTTTTAAAGAGAGCCTTAAAGGAGGAGGAAGAGGTGGAGAGGTTCGAAGGAGGAAATTCCAGAGTTTAGGGTTTAAACATTTGAAGGCAAGGCCACCAATGATGGGGCGAAGGAACCAGCGGATGCTCAAGGGACCAGAATTGGGAATGCAGAGAACTCGGAGAGTTCTAGGGCCAGGAAAACAGCATAGTACGATATAGTGGGAATTCTCCTGTAATACAACGAACTGCAGTGACCATAAACTAACCTAATCTTTCCTCACACCATGCTACCTCTGGCTGTCTCAATGTTCCATTACTTTTCTATTCCAGTGTTTCTCCTCAGTGCAACAGAACCTGATGAAACATTAACTCTTTTTCTCTCCATAGATGCTGCCTGACATGCTCAGTATTTCCAGCATTTTCTGTTTTTGTTTCACCGTACCAATGGGCCCAGGACTTGGATTCCGCTGATCTGTAGACTGGCTGATGGAAGCCATCTGAAAGCTCTGAGAGACTGCAGCCTGTGTCCAGTGTGCCAGTGCATAGGGTCGTGTCGAATCTGTCCCCACCTCCAGTAGAGCTGCATTCGGTGGAGAAAGAGGCAGTACCTGGTCCCAGACTGCTACTGAGGTGGGCGTTTACTCACAGTTTCCCACTTGTTCCCTTGACAGGAATGTCAACTTTCCCTGATGCTCCCATGAAGGTGAGTGACCAGTGTGTTGCTTTGCCTGTCTTCATCAGGTCATTGAACTTCTTCTGGCACTGGGTGTGTGGTTTGAGAGGTGAGGGAGTTGGTGCTCAGTGCCAATGTCACCTTCCTCCAGATGGCATGTGAGAAAATTTTCTGAGAGCTTGCTCCCATGGCCATCCAGTAGTCTTTCTTCTTTGCTGCAACACATCCAGGAGCATGTGAAGGTCAGCCTCATTAAAATTGCTGCATTCTTCTCTCCTGGCTCTTTATAATGCTCTGTGCCCCTCTCTAGGTGTCCTTGCCAAGTCCTCCACACAAAGATATGCTTTAAGAGTGCCAAGATATGCCACACGAGACATCCATTTCATCTGGCTGGTAGTCAGCCCACTGTGCCAAGCAGTTTACGACTGACCTGCAACTGCAGTCTTTCTCCATTCTTGGCTTTTTAAAAGGCAGTCCTCCTAACTTCCTGCTGCCCTCCCCCTAGCACAGTACACCTGCTTTACATAAGATTTGTGCTAATGAGCAATTAATGGATATTTAAATGAGCTGGCCCTACAATAATGATGGGTCAATGCTACACAGAATCAGCAGTGAGAGACACAGCTCACAGAAGCAAAACCAGAGCAAATGGCCGTGTAGAGAGTCAGGGGCCCACGTCCTAAAATCCCATGAATAGAGCTGCACTCGGGATAGCTGTGCGCTCGTGAACAAAGCCATGACCTCATCGGGAATGGTTTTTTTTTGCATCTTGGCTTTGACTGAAACTTTGCTCATGGGAAATGACACCTTTTGGTGAGGAAATTACATACAAACCAGAGCCACTAGGAATGAGGAAGATGTGTACTGATGCATGTGACAGGGATCCCCTATCGATATATGGCTGGTGGCGTGGTCCGCATCCCTGGGGTCCACATGCCTTTCTTCTGCCACATTCCCAGTTTTGTCAGACTTTCCATGCTTCCTGTGCTATTTTGCTGCAATTAACAAATCCACTGTCCCATAGTTTGTTTTTCTAATTTCCCTCATTATCATTAAAGTATAAGGGTCTAAAAGGGTTAATGCTTGAGACAGTAAGAGTAACCCCTCACACTATAGTGATGATGTCAGCAGGAGGCTTGGAAGGAGCTAGAAGCACCAAGAGAAGTGCAAGCTAGAGATCCTAATGGAGAGTGTAAATAGAATGTAAATATAAATAAAGAGTTGATGTACAGACATCCAGAGGCTCCGAGACCTTTATGAAGAGCACCATAATTACGCTACCAATAACATAATGTTGTGACAGCAATATAGGACAATCACCTCCTTTTTCTTTGCCCCTTCTGCCATCTTACTTCCAGCTTTCCTCTACCCAAATGCGGACATCTGTTCTTCCTTCTTTTCCTGTCCCCTTTTCACTGTTGCAGTACCTGCTTAAAAGCTGTTCATCTGTAGCATATTTCAGTTCTACTGAAAGGCCATCGACCTATGCTTCTCTCTCTCTCTCGTTGCTACCTGACCTGCGAGGTGTTCCCAGCATTTTCTGTCTTGATTCTATGATTTCTAGCTTCATTCAATTTGGATTCCTTAACTGGGACATGGCAGTATATCTATCCCAACACCCTGCTTACCCAATTCCAATGGAAGAAGTTTTACAATATGATCCAATTCCCATTGTGCTGAACCCACCCGATTTATAACTTTGTGCTAGATTGAAACCACAAAATTTGCATATGTTCAGTTGCTCAGTGGTGAACGTGACCTTAAAGTAACTCCAATAAATGCAATCTTGTTACTTAGAAGTGGCTTTTGTCAGTTTTGGCTGAGACCTTCCCTAAAGGCTGAGGCCCATAGACCAGCACTGACAAATTACATTGCTAGCTTGAATGGATAGTCTGAGAGTTTCCAGCTGTGGGCCAAGCAAAATGATGACCCCCATAATTGCCCCTCCTGAGCCCCCTTCCAGTGGCGCCGACAGCAACAAGATGTCTCCTTGTCTCCAGAATTTCAACATAGCTAACTATTCTACCCAGAGCAGTAAGAATGTGTTGTGGGATTAATTTTTAAAATAGTTACAATGGTGCGATGAAGGGAACTACCACTTGACTATAGCTTGACACCTCGAGTTCTGAATAATCTGGAATCTTCTACATGAATGCGACATTTTAATTAAAAAATCTCCACCTTATCAGAATTTTGAACTGCATTCAAGACCAATAATCAACTTTACTTTTCATTGCACTGGATTTATTAGTTGATCCCCTGTGGCATTGCTCATTTTAAGATGGAGTGTGAACTGTTTCATAATGCCAGGAGTACTGTACCCTGTAAAGCATAATACATTATTCTGCAGCTTTGTGAATCTTGGACTGTTCCTTTAAAACATGCTTCAATTGCAGATCTTGGGGCCAATTCCTTCTTTCCACCTCCGGAGCTCAATTAAACTGTGGCTGTAGGTTGACGGTGGGATATAACTGGCTTTCTTCATATATTTTTTACAGTTTATTTTGTGTCAGTGATCAAGCACGATGGATGCAAACATTTTAGTGAATTTGCTGCTCAATGTGAGTCCGAGCCTTCTCTGCTCTGGTGAATAGATCCCGTGTTTTTCCAGTCTCTCCTTGTAACTATATTCTTTCTCTTGATATCATCCCAGTAAGTACCTTTGCCATGGTTCCAACATGCTTTCTATAATAGGGTGCTCAAAACTGCACAAAATACTCTTAACTGTAGCCCATCCAAATCCTCTAAGCCCCCTCTTCTCCCCAATGACTGTCTTGCGCATGGGTCAGGAAGACAGCAGAGGTGCACCCACTGGCCCCAGGTAAATTAGGTGCCCTCTTAAAACTCCAGTGTAGTCAGCACTAATGGGGGCCAGCAGGTGTGATTCCATCACACAGATTTTCAGGGGCATAATCTAGAGTGACACTTCCATGCAATACTGAGAGAGCACTGCACTGTTCAGATGAGATGTTAAACCAAGGCCCCGTCTGCCTGGTTAGATGAATTATAAAAATCTCCTTGAAGGGTGTGAAAAAAGGTAGGACATTCCTTCCTTCAACTAACACCAGCACAAAAAGATTATCTGGTCATTCCTTTGCTCCTTGTGGGACCTTCCTATGGTTATGTCTGGGAAGGGAAGTTGTCCTAGTCAACTATTTTTTACTGGTCAGCATCTGCTCCCCTACTGCCTGCTGTCTGATTGTTCATACACCTGGATATTCACTGAGTGGGGTTTCAGAGCAGGTTGGAGGAGTCATGATCAGGATATATCCATGCATACCCGGAGTAGAGTGGAGTTTTAACTCCATGACATTCATGGTTTTTCTGAATAGATTCCCCACCCAGAAGCCAGCCTGATTGACAGGTTAAATTGCCTGTTGGGCTGAGAATGTTCCAAACAAAGGCCACTGCCCAGTAACAGATAGGTTTAGTGGTTGTTGGAGGCAGCAATCGCAAGATTGGGAGGAATGGGGTGGATACAACATGTTTTGGGGTGGGAGGGGGTGACCCAAAGGTGATTATGGTGGCCTGGAATACTGTGGGTAGTGGGGAGAGGTTGAAGGTGAGACTGGAGGTCAGGTCAGAGTTGTGGAGGGTGAGGGGTGTTTTTGGAGAGCTGGAGGCAGAGATGGGGAAGTTAGTGATGGGGTGGGTAGTCTGTGATAGACAGGTGTGTAGGGTGAGAGATTGTGGAGATGTTTACAGCTTTGCTAGTTGAGTTGGAGAAAATCACTCCGGCTGCTCCTGCTTAGCTGGCGGATGCAGACCCTCTCATCTCCTTTTACCTGCCAGGTTTCCCAAGGCTTGGGAAACCCAGCCAACATGGGTAAAAATAGATATCCTGTTAAAACAAGGGCCTGCACCCTGCTTGAAAAGGTTTCAAAGGCCAACTCATCTCCTGAGAGTGGACTGGTCGCCTGTCCCTCATTCCCCCTCCATTAAAACTGTAAGTGGGCATGTTGAGGAGAGCTACATCTAAACGCATCTCACTGTGTTGGACTCCACCCACAACTGCCTGGTCATGTGAGACACGACATCACTGCCTCTGGTGATCTTCAGTAACAACTCCTTAAGCTGGTCCACTCTCAAGGTCATCCCACAACATCCCCCTTTTTTCCCCAAAGATAAAAACATATGCACAATAGACAATGATGTTGCAGTTCAAACTAACTATACATTATTAAAACAAAATGTTATTTTCAGGTAAGCAAATTTAACACTACCTAAATCATAGAGGAGGTTTGCTTATTCTTCCTGATGTGATTATTGTAAACCTCTTCCTTTGTTTGGAAAGTTTAGAAAGATGCTGGCTGGCAACATCACTGGCAATCCCTCTGGCCTCCAGATACTCTCTACAATGACCTGAAGCTGGAGGAGAGACTCCTGGTCACATCACCTCTTTGTTTCAAGACTCCCAGCCTTTTTGTCATATTTTCATGGTCTGACCCAATACACTCGAACCTAGGTATTTTGTGCGATCTTAGGTGTGTTACTGAATCCATGTATTGTGACAATTTGTAGATCTTGGCATACAGGATGTTCTGAGACAGTTGGTCTAGTTGTGTCTACATATAAAACATTTGTGATAGCCATTCAGAGAGCTCCCATAGCTGCACTGTATGGTTATACTTCCAATGCACTTTATTGCCTACAGTGGTTCTCCAGTTATCCTAGCTGTGATGGGTTGCACCATGGATTCCCATTTATTTAAGTACATGTCCTTCAGTATATGGATGGGCAGAACTTGCACCAGTATTGACTTTTACTCTGAGTTTATGCTTGCTACTCTTTTGCGGACATATAATCCCGATCATGGCAAATGCCTCAGAATGCATGATAGTTAAATTGGATCAACATGTCAATTCTAAGTGGAATGTTTGCTCGCTGTTCACATGAGTGCACTCTTCATCAGTGTCCTCCTGGCAATCTGTCTCTCTGCTGACCTGATGTACCTGCTTGGGCTTTTGTTGTGTGTTGGCATACCTTTTGTTGTGTTTGCCATCCTGTCTTGTAGGCACTCTCTCTGCATGTGATCTGCCACCATTCCTGTGTGTAGTATCTGAGCCTTCTTCACTGCCTTGCCCAATGTCCTCGCATGCCACAAGCTTTGCACAGGTCCTGGTACACCAGACAGTTGTGGATTGGATGATTCAGGCCACATTTTCCACAAGGCTTAGCAGACTTCTGACCTTGGTTACCATACCAATTGTCATTGCTACTCCCAACGCTTGTAAGTGTTGGTGCCCAGCCACGATGGCTTCAAATTTCCTTTCATCATTGAATAGTGCATCTATTGTGTGCCCTTTCTTATCTAGCAGATCTTTTTGAAAAGCCTCCAGTGGGGTAGCTGTGATTACTAGCTCAAGAACTCATTCCGACAATTCAATATCTGTAAAGTCACAATATCGAGCTTTGTCTCAGCACCTTGCAACATACTGGTCAATGAACTCATCTTGCTTTTGTCAGTAGATCATAAGGTCAAGCCTATGCACTCGAGATTTACCATCACTGAGTTGCTGCTCCAGGAATGTGCATATCTTGCTAAGGGTCCTTCTGATCCTCAGCTGACAATCCTGATGTATTGATCCATTGCAAGCCCCTATTGCCCAGTGCAATCTTAATCGTGCTAGCTTGTTTCTCTGCTTCTCTCACTCCTTGATTCAGGAAACACAGTTCCATTTGCTGTCAGAACAGTTTAAATTCAGATGCCTTCCATTCCATAACTGGATATTTGAAAGCCATTTTCTTGATTATCCTGATTTTTTATAAATACAGGCTTTTTTACAGGTATTGTTTTTCACAGACACACTTCTTTTTGTTACCATATTCAGACAGATTTGCTTTTGCAGACTTGACCCTTTTAAGAGTGGGAGACTACAGCTTTAAGTGTTTACACAGCTTGTCAGTTTTTAAACTGTGAGCTGACTTTTCTTTAAACTGAGCAGCTTTTGAGGGCTGGAGCTTGCAGTACTAGCAGCTGCCACAACCAGCCTTTTGTTTTGTGCTGGACCTCCAGTGTCACTGTCGAGTTCTTCTCACTGCTTTTGACTTAGGCCCTGCCTATGAAGCAAATGAAAGGAAAGCTAAAACAGTAATGGCTTCAGCTACTGCTTTTCAAATTTTTGACCCACTGCCAGATAGGTGAAAGCTTCAGTCTCCTGGCAAATTTTCTGCTGCATTCAGAGTTTCAACACCTCCTGGGGTCCTGTCCATAGTGCAGCTTGCTGCAGTGTTGTGTGGTTACCTGCTGACTGCTGTCCAGTCTCTTCAGCCACTCCAGGTAGGCAGCCTGCTATTTTTTTGTTTGCTCTTTGTTGGTGTGTTCAGAAAAATTCCAACATTGCTTTTTGATCAGTGGTAGCAGTGAGAGTGCGAGCCAGGGGGCAGCTGGGAAGGTAAGTTTCAGTATAAAGTACTTACCTAGCGATTCGGCAGCTTCTTTTTGATCAGCGGTAGCAGTGAGAATGCGAGCCGGGGGCAGCTGGGAAGGTAAGTTTCACTATAAAGTACTTACCTCGCAATTCGGCGGACACGGGGACTGCTGGGTAAGTGAACTTATATATTTGGGCAGTGGCTAAACCCGAAACACTACACGTGTAGTGTCTCGCACCCATCCTCCTCCTCTAACCAAAAAAAAAGGACTCTTGTGTGGAGGGTTTGGTAAGGTAAGATTTTCCTTTATTTGTTTTTATTCTCTGTTATCAATTTAGAGCAGAGGGGATGGAAGCTAGGGCAGCTGCATGCTCCTCTTGCAGGATGTGGGAGGTAAGGGTCACCACTTGTGTACCTGCTGACTTCACCTGTGAGAAGTGCACCCAACTCCAGCTCCTCACAGACCGCGTTAGGGAACTGGAGCTGGAGCTGGATGAACTTCGGATCATTCGGGATGCTGAGGGGGTGATCGAGAGCAGTTATAGAGAAGTAATGACACCTAAGTCAGGATAAAGGTAGCTGGGTGACCGTCAGGGGAGGGAAAGGGAATAGGCGCACAGTGCAGGGATCCCCTGTGGCCGTTCCCCTCAATAATAAGTATACCGTTTTGGATACGGTTGGGGGGGACGACCTACCAGGGGAAAGCCACAGCAGCCAGGTCTCTGGCACTGAGCCTGGCTCTGCGGCTCAGAAGGGAAGGGGGGAGAATAGGAGAGCGATAGTGATAGGAGATTCAATGGTTAGAGGAACAGACAGGAGATTCTGTGGTCGCGAACGAGACTCCCGGATGGTATGTTGCCTCCCGGGTGCCAGGGTCAGGGATGTCTCGGATCGAGTCTACAGGATTCTTAAGGGGGAGGGGAAGCAGCCAGAAGTCGTGGTACACATCGGTACCAATGACATAGCAAGGAAAAGGGATGAGGACCTGAAAAGCGAATATAGAGAGTTAGGTTGGAAGCTAAAAGGCAGGACGAGCAGAGTAGTAATCTCAGGATTGATACCGGTGCCACGTGCTAGTGAGGCTAGAAACAGAGAGCGAGTGCAGCTAAACACGTGGCTACAGAGCTGGTGTAGGAGGGAGGGCTTCAGATATGTGGATCATTGGGATACCTTCTGGGGAAGGTGGGACCTGTACAAGAAGGACGGGTTGCATCTGAACTGGAGGGGCACCAATATCCTGGGCGGGAGGTTTGCTAGAGCTCTTCGGGAGGGTTCAAACTAGTTTGGCAGGGGGATGGGAACCGGAGCTATGGATCAGTGGATGGGGTAGCTGTTGAACAGGCAGATACAGAATGCAGAGAGTCTGTGAGGAAGGTTAGACAGTTGACAGGGCAAAGTTGCAGCCAGTATGATGGGTTAAGGTGTGTCTATTTTAACGCAAGAAGTGTCAGGAATAAGGGTGATGAACTTAGAGCATGGATCAGTACTTGGAGCTACGATGTTGTGGCCATTACGGAGACTTGGATATCACAGGGGCAGGAATGGATGTTGGTTATTCCGGGTTTTAGATGTTTCAAAAGGAATAGGAAGGGAGGTAAAAGAGGTGGGGGAGTGGCATTGCTAATTAGGGATAGTATCACAGCTGCAGAAAGGGAGGTCGTCGAGGAGGGTTTGTCTACTGAGTCATTATGGGTGGAAGTCAGAAACAGGAAAGGAGCAGTCATTTTATTGGGAGTTTTCTATAGACCCCCCAATAGCAACAGAGACACGGCGGAACAGATTGGGAGGCAGATTTTGGAAAGGTGCAGAAGTAACAGGGTTGTTGTCATGGGTGACTTCAACTTCCCTAATATTGATTGGAACCTCCTTAGTGCAAATAGTTTGGATGGAGCAGTTTTTGTCAGGTGTGTCCAGGAAGGTTTCCTGACTCAATATGTAGATAGGCCGACAAGAGGGGAGACTATGTTGGACTTGGTGCTTGGCAACGAACCAGGCCAGGTGGCAGATCTCTCGGTGGGAGAGCATTTCGGTGATAATGATCACAACTCCCTGACCTTTACAATAGTCATGGAGAGGGATAGGAGCAGACGGGATGGGAAAATAATTAATTGGGGGAGGGGGAATTACAATGCTATTAGGCAGGAACTGGGGAGCTTAAATTGGGAACAGATGTTCTCAGGGAAAGGCACGACAGAAATGTGGAGGTTGTTTAGGGAGCAGTTGCTGCGACTGCTGGATAGGTTTGTCCCGATGAGGCAAGGAAGGGATGGTAGGGTGAAGGAACCTTGGATGACAAGAGATGTGGAACAGCTAGTCAAGAGGCAGAAGGAAGCTTACTTAAGGTTGAGGAAGCAAAGATCAGACAGGGCTCTATAGGGTTACAAGGTAGCCAGGAAGGAACTGAAGAATGGACTTAGGAGAGCTAGAAGGGGACAAAGCAGCCCGCTTGATTGGCATCCCATCTACAAAGATTCACTCCCTCCATCACCGACGTACAGTGGCAGCAGTGTGTACCATCTACAATATGCACTGCAGCAATGCACCAAGGCTCCTTAGGCAGCACCTTCCAAACCCGCGACCTCTACCAACTAGAAGGACAAGGGCAGCAGATACATGGGAACACCACCACCTGCAAGTTCCCCTCCAAGTCACACACCATCCTGACTTGGAACTATATCGCCGTTCCTTCACTGTCGCTGGGTCAAATTCCTGGAACTCCCTTCCTAACAGCACTGTGGGTGTACCTACCCCACATGGACTGCAGCGGTTCAAGAAGGCAGCTCACCACCACCTTCTCAAGGGCAATTAGGGATGGGCAATAAATGCTGTCCTGGCCAGCGACGCCCACATCCCGTGAATGAATAAAAAAAAAATGAAAAAGTCTTGGTGGGTAGGATTAAGGAAAATCCCAAGGCATTCTACACTTATGTGAGGAACAAGAGGATGGCCAGAGTGAGGGTAGGGCCGATCAGGGATAGTGGAGGGAACTTGTGCCTGGAGTCGGAGGAGGTAGGGGAGGTCCTAAATGAATACTTTGCTTCAGTATTCACTAATGAGAGGGACCTGGTCGTTTGTGAGGACAGCGTGAAACAGGCTGATATGCTCGAACAGGTTGATGTTAAGAGGGAGGATGTGCTGGAAATTTTGAAAGACATGAGGACAGATAAGTCCCTGGGGCCAGACGGGATATACCCAAGGATATTACGGGAAACGAGGGAAGAGATTGCCGCGCCTTTGGCGATGATCTTTGCTTCCTCACTGTCCACTGGAGTAGTACCAGATGATTGCAGGGTGGCAAATGTTATTCCCTTGTTCAAGAAAGGGGATAGGGATAACCCTGGGAATTATAGACCAGTCAGTCTTACGTCGGTAGTGGGCAAATTATTGGAGAGGATTCTGAGAGACAGGATTTATGATTATTTGGAAAGGCATAGTTTGATTAGAGACAGTCAGCATGGCTTTGTGAGGGGCAGGTCATGCCTCACAAGCCTTATTGAATTCTTTGAAGATGTGACAAAACACATTGATGAAGGAAGGGCGGTGGATGTGGTGTATATGGATTTTAGCAAGGCGTTTGATAAGGTTCCCCATGGTAGGCTCATTCAGAAAGTAAGGAGGCATGGGATACAGGGAAAGTTGGCTGTCTGGATACAGAATTGGCTGGCCCATAGAAGACAGAGGGTGGTAGTCGTTGGAAAGTATTCAGCCTGGAGCTCGGTGACCAGTGGTGTTCCAGAGAGATCTGTTCTGGGACCTCTGCTCTTTGTGATTTTTATAAATGACTTGGATGAGGAAGTGGAAGGCTGGGTTAGCAAGTTTGCCGATGACACGAAGGTTGCTGGAGTTGTGGATAGTGTGGAAGGCTGTTGTAGGTTGCAACAGGACATTGACAGGATGCAGAGCTGGGCTGAGAAGTGGCAGATGGAGTTCAATCTGGAAAAGTGTGAAGTGATTCATTTTGGAAGGTCAAATTTGAATGCAGAATACAGGCTTAAAGACAGGATTCTTGGTAGTGTGGAGGAACAGAGGGATCTTGGGGTCCATGTCCATAGAACGCTCAAAGTTCCCACCCAAGTTGATAGGGTTGTTAAGAAGGCGTATGGTGTGTTGGCTTTCATTAACAGGGGGATTGAGTTTATGAGCAGCGAGGTTATGCTGCAGCTCTATAAAGCCCTGGTTAGACCACACTTGGAATATTGTGTTCAGTTCTAGTCGCCTCATTATAGGAAGGATGTGGAAGCTTTAGAGAGGGTGCAGAGGAGATTTATCAGGATGCTGCCTGGACTGGAGGGCATGTTTTACGAAGAAAGGTTGAGGGAGCTAGGGCTTTTCTCATTGGAGCGAAGAAGGATGACAGGTGACTTGATAGAGGGGTACAAGATGATGAGAGGCATAGATAGAGTGGATAGCCAGAGACTTTTTCCCAGGGCGGAAAGGGCTATCACCAGGGGGCATAGTTTTAAGGCGATTGGAGGAAGGTTTCGGGGAGATGTCAGAGGTAGGTTCTTTACACAGAGAGTGGTGGGTGTGTGGAATGCACTGTCAGCGGTGGTACTAGAAGCAGATACATTAAGGACATTTAAGCGAGTCTTGGATAGGTACATGGATGATAGTAGAATGCAGGGTATGTAGGTAGTTTGATCTTAGAGTAGGTTAAAGGTTTGGCACAACATCGTGGGCCGAAGGGCCTGTACTGTGCTGTACTGTTCTATGTTCTATTGCCATGATGTAATTTTTGGTGGTCTTCAGAAAAAAAAATCCCAAACATTACCACCGTATAATATTACTTGTTCCTTTGGTGTCTGATCTATTGTAATACTCATGGGACTACATATATATACACACGCACACATAAACAGTTACTGTGTGAGCTACATCTAAACACATCTTACACTGTCGGGCTCCACCCACAACTGCCTGGTCAATGACATGACATTACTTCCTCTGGTGATCTTCACTTACAGCTCCTTAAGTTAGTCCGCTCTTAAGGTTGTCCCTCAATCTGTTTCAGATTTTTAACTTTTTTTCCCACCTCATCCCAACCCACCCATTTTTTGGAGTTAAAATTGTCACTTAACATTCCTTCTCTCTTATATTATTGTCTCAGAGTAAAATTGGGGTCTAACTGTTATCAATTAGGCTGCCTTGTCTCAATTATAAATCACCTTGTCATTCAGGATACCATCACCATGGATTTCAGCCAGACATTACTGAAGCTTTGGGCATAATTGTAACCCTGAAAAACTGGTGTGTTTTGGTTGGGAGGACGTTGAAAGTATTTAAATTTGAAACCCAACAATCCTTACCTACCTGGAGCAAAGCAGAGGCAGTCGGGAGCTGGGTGCGCCATAAATACAGCCTGGGGATCGGAGCATGGCCTTTCCTACCAGGAACGGAGCAGAGGCAGTGGGGAGCGCCGGAGCCATTTCAGCTGCTGGGAAGGTGTTAGAATTAAGGAGGTTGGAGCTGGGCACTTAGAAAATAATGGTTATCGCGCAAAGTAGGAGCTCATGGTGTAATGGGTAACACATTAGCATGGATAGAGGATTGGCTGGCTGGCAGAAAACAAAGAGTATGCATAAATGAGTCCTTTTCTGATTGGCAGGATGTCATGAGTGGAGTCCTGCAGGGGTCTGTGCTGGGGTCTCAACTTTTCACAATTTATATCAATGACTTAGATGAGGGGAGCGATGACATGGTAGCTAAATTTGCAGATGACACAAAGATAGGTAGGAAAGCATGCTGTGAAGAGGACATAAGGAGGTTGCAGACCGAGATAGATAGGTTGAGTGAGTGGGCAAAAATCTGGCAGATGGAGTATAATGTGGGAAAATGTGCCGTTTTTCACTTTGGCAGGAAGAATACAAAAGCAGAGTATTAGTTAAATGGAGAATGACTGCAGAATTCCAAGTTGCAGAGGGATCTAGGTGTTCTGGTGCATGAGTCACAAAAAGTTACTATGCAGGTACAGCAAGTAATAAAGAAGGCGAATGGAATGCGATCCTTTATTATGAGAGGAATTGAAAATAAAAGTAAGGATGTTATGCTTCAGTTATACAGGGCATTGGTGAGACCACATCTTGAATACTGTGTGCAGTTTTGGTCTCTTTATTTAAGGAAGGATGCAAATGCATTGGAGGCGGTTCAGAGGAGGTTTACTAGATTTATACCTGGAATGAGCAGGTTGTCTTGTGAGAAAAGTTGGACAGACTGGGCTTATTTTCACTGGAGTTTAGAAGAATGAGGGGAGACTTGATTGAAGTTTATGAGATCCTGAATGGTCTTGACAAGGTGGATGGGGAGAGGATGTTTCCTCTTGTGGGTGAGTCCAGGACTAGGGGGCACTGTTTTAAAATTAGGCGTTGCCCTTTTAGGACGGAGATGAGAAGAAATATTTTCTCAGAGAGTTGTGCAACTTTGGAACTCTGCCTCAGAAGGCGGTGGAGATGGGCGTCATTGAATAATTTTAAGGTGGAGGTAGATGGATTCTTGTTAGGCAAGGGAATCAAAAGTTATCAGGGTAGATGGGAGTGTGGAATTCAAAACACAGACAGATCAGCCATGATCTTATTGAATAGCGGAGCAGGCTCGAGGGGCTGAATGGCCTACTTCTGCTCCTAATTTGTATGTTGGTATGTTAAAAATCTAAGCTAAAAATCGGTTCTGACCTGTTTTCCAGGGCCCTTTGGCATTGAGGCAGGCAGCATGAAAACTTGGTGCTGCTTCATCATTTACCTGTTTGTAGCATTGTTCTAAGTGGGGTCCATGCTACTGGCTGCCTGAGAGCATTGTATACTGATTGCAAGCGGTGCAGCCAGACTGCTTCTCTTAAAGACAGAAAGGGGAGCTGCACTCAGTGAAAGGGAGATGCTGCAGACTGCCTGTACTGACAATGACTACAAGTAGGAGTTGCACAAACGGAGCTTCAGGGAAGAGAGAGGGATCCTAGGTTCATAGATAAGGTGCTAAAGGCCTTCGACATGGAGGTAGAGTGGAGAAGAGAAGTCATGTTTCTGCAGGGGCCAGGAGGCCCTCAAGGACCACCCTTCGAAGTGAAGGGAAGCAGGTGGCCTGGCTGATCAATGCAAGATTTTTCGTCCTGAGGACCTGGTAGCAGTGCCACAAGAAGCTTAATGATCTCACGTGGCTGGTTAAGGCATCTTCAAAGGATGTCATATCAACTGCACGACCAACCTTTCAAGTTGCTCAATGCACAACACCCCATCACTCACCCATCAGCAGTCCTTAGTGCTCGAGACCCGAGTTTAACCATCACATACCCTGCCTTACCCTCACATCCAGCAGTTGCTACCTACATATACCACCAGCTGTTTAGTTGTGGCAGGCACATCATCGAAACACAGTGCAACAGAATCACTGACATTCTGCCCTCTCTCTTGCAGGACAAGGTTGCCCATAACCACTAGAGAACCAGTGGAAGACAAAGACGTGTGCATCTCCTGAGCCTGACGGAGGAGATGTTTCTATCATGGGACCAGCTGCGACAGAGCCCCTGGCAACCAGAATTGCTGAGGACACTGAGGATGACCATACGTTCCTGCCTTATGCCCCTTCTCAATTTCCAGTTCGTCCTCATCCTATTTATGGCATGACACGCAAGTTGCAGATGGTGTGATTCTGGATCTCCCTCTTTCTGCTACACCCAGCTTCCCTCACCCACCTTCCCTTTTCTGATTTTCTGCTTTCAGACACCCAAGAACTGCCTGCCCAGCCATAGCACACCCAGGAGGAAGAGAGAGAGAGCAACAGCACAAGACAATGAAGTGGCCCCACCATTAGCTCGATAACCGCAGCCATCAGCTCAGATATTGGCACTGTACATACCTTAAAGGCTAGTATGGAGCTGGGATCTGTAAATAGTTAGTCATTGGGAACAAGTGGGCTGCAGGCAGGCCGAGGGGAAAGGATTGTTTGTGCGTCAGCTCACGGGAGGGTGAGGTCACAGATGAGTACTGCTGCTGGGGATCAGATGAGGACTTCGATGGGGCAGCATACAAGAGAACGCTGATGAGGATGCACACCGAGATGCTTGCTGCATTGTCTGGCCTGCCAAAACAGCCTCTGTCAGGGAGAATGAAGGAGTCTGGCTCCAAACTGGCAGAGGGCATTGCTTAGAGCTTCCCCTCTCTGCAGCCTCTGCTTCATCTCCCTGTCGTGTTGCTGAGCCAGTGGCCCTGCAACTGCTGCCTGCTACCTGTTGTAGCCTTGGTGTGGACAGGTCACCAGGTACCCTCCCTGTGAGGCTGCCGCAACACTCTGCCAAATTAAGTGACTCAGAACACCTCCAAATGCTCCACAGTACCTCCGGAAACTTTGCACCAGTTTAAATCAACTTACCAGCAAGTTGGGTGCCTGGCCCTTTAAGTAATGCTAGTAGGGTTGGGGTTTTGCAGGGGAGGGGTCCCTCTTAAAGCTGAATGAATGTTCTTTTGTGAGTGACAAGCAAATACGTTGAGTGGACCTGCATGATCCAAGTTTGTAAATTGTACGTCAAAGCAGCCAGAACGGCTGTTTGACGTCATGATCTGGCCAATTGAGAATCTTCCAGCACACACACAGCATGCCCGCGGGAGCACCATTCCCAATATAGAATGTTGAGTGGGCTGAGCTGAACATGGCTGGAGATGTGTGCGCCCCACTTGGAGGGTCTCCAGCTTCCGTAGCACCAATTCCAGCGCTGCTACAGAACCCAATTTCACACTCCTAATATCTCCAGCCTGCTCTTCATTGAACAGATCAGTGGATTAATCTGATTCAGTTCATCTCCCTTACCCAAGCCTAAAGCAATTCAGAAAGATTCATACAGCTTTATCTATCTTGTCGTTCTGCTGGCTTACTAAAATGAGATTTATCTGGTGAACAAGTGTGGGAAGAAGCCACTTATCTGTGTTTCCAACTGTGTTTCCATTCTAATTGATTTATAGCTTTAGTTTTCACATTATTCTTACCAATAATGAAATGAAATGAAACTTTTTTAAAGCAATCTGGCTTATACCATCCTCCTCCAATGGCTCTCCTCTGTTGTCCAGCTGAATGGGACTACCCTCACCTGCTTCCATTCTGATCTATCCAGTCACAGCGAGAGTATCACCTGCGATGGCTTCACTTCCCACTCTTGCACCGTTACCTCTGGTGTCCCACACAGATCTATCCTGGAGCTTCTCCTATTTCTCAGGGCCATCATTTGAAAACACAGGGCTGGATTCTTTTCTCCTCACGACGTCGGGCTCTGTGGCGGGGGGCGCAGGGCAGAAGATCGGAGTGGCAGCGGGCAACCAGGGAACCTGACGCCGGGATTGCAGGGCCCGATCTTCACCACAGGGAAGCTCTGTGGTGACCCCAACTCTGCGACGGGACCCGACGTTACATATTTAAAGTATCTGTTTGCATGAATTAAAATGAAAACTGGAGCGATCTTACCTGCAGTTCCAGATCTTCAGCACAACGTGCAGCACTCATGGGCCTTCACCTTCCCATCCAGGGAAAGGTGGTGCCACCGAGGTGGGGAAAGGGGGAGCTCTACATTTGTAGTGTAGCGAGGGGGAGGAATGCGGTGAACTCTGCACTTAATGCAGTTGGGGGAGAAAAGGCCAACTCTACATTGGTGGTGTAGTTGAGGGGGGGTGGGGCAAGTATGCATTTTTGGTGTAGTTGGGGAGGGGGACGGGGGCAACTTTGCATTCTCTGAGCAGGGCTGGCAGCCCTTTAAAAATGGCGACAGTACCTGCGCAGAAACAGTTGACGCCTTTCACAGAGTTGCCATGGCTGCCCTAGTCACGTGATTGTGGGGTTGAGGGGGGGGGGCGGGCCCACTGTATATGATAATGAGCCGCCAGGCTCAAGATCACGGTGGTCTGGCGGCATGGCGGCGCGCGGCATGTGTATGCTGGCTGCTATTCTTCATGCCCGCCACCACTCCTAGAGGCAGGTCCACAAGATTCAACCCATAATATCAGTTTAACATGTCAGCTGGCGACAGCCAGCTCTACTTCATTACCGCCCTTCTCTCAGCTCCTCCACTGCCTTTGATTTGTCACGCTGCTTGAACGCCATCTAGAATTAGATGAGCAGAAATTCCTTTGAATTAAATTTTGGGCAGCCTAAAGCCATGGGGCTAAAAATTCATTTTCAGGTGCAGGGTCACAGTTCGCAATCTGCCCTTGCCCCTTCCCGTGACGCATGCTGACTACTTGCTGCTTTCTCATTTCCATGATCGCACTGGGCTGCACGTTGCAAGCATGACCGAGCTTCCGGTTGCTTGCCCTTTCAATTCACCACCCTGCTCCCATGCCAACATTTCTGCCCTTGGCCTGCTGCAGTGTTCCAGTGAAGCTCAATGCAAGCTTGAGGAACAGCTCCTCATCTTCCGATTAGGTACTCTACAGCATTGTGGACTCAACATTGAGTTCAATAATTTCCCAGCATGACTGCCTTTCTTTTAATTTTATTTTATAACCACGGGCCTATCTTAAACCTGTTTTTCAGCTTTTGCTTTTGGACAGAGCTGTTCATTATTCTGCCATTAACACACTCTCTGGATTAATCCTTTGTCTTTTACTACAACTATTAGCACTCCCTTTGTCTTTGTTCCATGACATCTTTGTCATTTAATCTCTCCTGCCCTCTGCTCTATCACACACCTTCCCTTTTGTTCTTCTTCCCCCCTCCCTCTTTTCACTTGCTCAATGCCGATTACATTTCTAACCTTTGCCAGTTCTGATGAAAGGTCACAGACCTGAAAACTAACTCTGTTTCTCTATTCACACGTGCTGCCAGACCAGCTGAGTATTTCCAGCACTTTCTGTTTTTACTGCACATTGCAACCTGCTTTGCTGGCTGGCTGCAGGCTCAACAGGAGACCTAAAAATTTGCGACACTAGCACATGTTCCAGCTCGCCTGCAGCTTTCAAAGGCAGCCTATGCCTCTTAAAGGGAATCTGCACTGCATCAAAGGAGGCGACTGCTGACCATCACTGCAGAATGGGGAAATGAAGCACCAGGGCAGAGAGAAGGCTTCCAGATTCTGTGGTGGTGAAGGCCTTAATTATGGAGGTGAACCGGAGGAGAGGGATGGCATGTTTCCACAGGAGGCCAGAAGACCCTCAAAGCAAACCCTCCAAAGGGAATGGAAGCATGTGACCAGGGAGGTCCACTCCCAGAGTCTGGCTCCAAAGATCAGGCAGCAGGGCCAGAAGTAGTTCAATGACCTCACGTGGGTGGTGAAGGTCAGTGAATATATCTTCACAGGATATCTCTGGCCCACCACACGACCAAACTCTCCCGCTGCTCAATGCATCACAGCCCACTCACCCAGCAGCATTCCCTGGCACTCAAGACTCAAGCCTAACACTCACATTCTCCTCACCCTCACCCCAATGCCGCCAGCCTCACCCACCTCTCGCTGCCTCCATATAACTCCAGCTATTTGACGATGATGAGCACATCACCCAGAGTGCTACACAATCATCGACGTCCTACGTCTATCTTGCAGGACAATGTGGCTCACAATAGAAGGCAGTGAAGCTGAAATGGCATGAGTCAAGCACGCCTTCATCTCCTGAGCCGACAGAGGAGATGGTGCTGTGCATCATGGGACTGGCTGTGACAGAGCCCGTGCTCTCAGCGTCACGGCATGCCATTGAGGATGATGGCAAGTTCCTGTCTCATGCTCCTTCCCAACTGCCAGCTCACCCTCATCCTGCTACCTGACATGAAGTGCAAGCTGCTGATGTGACCATGGACCTCTTGCATTAGACCCTACCCACTGTCCCTCACTTAGCCTTCCCCTGCTGATTTTATGCTTTCAGATACCCAAGAGCTGCCGCCTGCCTAGCTACAGCAGGCCGAAGAAGAATAGCGAGAGTAATCCCACAATAGTGATGAGGAAACACCGTCACTTGGTCTGACACACGCAGCCACCAGCTCAGATATTGGCACAGCACGTACCTTAAAGGGTAGTATAGAGGTGGCATCTGCATGAGTCATCATTGGCCACGAGTGGACTGCAGCCAGGCCAGGGGAAAGGATAGTTCATTTTCCAGTCCTCACTGGATACAGGTGTGGTGCTGGAGGATTGGAGAACTGCTAACTTTGTACCTCTGTCTAAAAAGGGAGCGAAGAATAGACCGAATAATTACAGGCCAGTCAGTTGAACCTCAGTAGTGGGCAAATTATTGGAATCAATTTGGAGAAACAGGATAAACTGTTACTTAGAAAGGCACAGATTAATCAAGGACAGTCAGTATGGATTTGTTAAGGGAAGTTCTTGCCTGACCAACTTGATCGAATGTTTTGAAGAAATAACAAGGAAGATAGATGAGGGTAGTGCAGTTGATGTGGTCTACATGGATTTTAGCAAGGCTTTTGACAAGGTCCCACATGACAGACTGGTTAAAAAATAAAATCCCATGGGTAGCAGGGAAATGCAGCAAGGTGGATACAAAATTGGCTCAGTGACAGGAAACAAAGGGTAATTGTTGATGGGTGTTTTAGTGACTGGAGGGCTGTTTCCAGTGGTGTTCTGCAGGGCTCAGTACTGGTCCCCTGCTTTTTGTGGTATATATTAACGATTTGGACGTAAATGTCGGGGGCACGATCAAGAAGTTTGCAGACGCCTCAAAGATTGGCCATGTGGTAGATAGCGAGGAGGATAGCTGTAGACTGCAGGAAGATATTGATGATCTGGTCAGATGGGCAGAAAAGTGGCAAATGGAATTCAACCTGGAGAAGTGTGAGTTGATGCATTTGGGAAGGTCAAACAAGGCAAAGGAATACACGATTAATAGGAAAATACTGAGAAGTGTAGAGGAAGTGAGGGACCTTGGAGTGAATGTCCACAGATCCCTGAAGGTAGCAGGAAAGATCGATAAGGTGGTTAAGAAGGCATATGGAATCCTTTCCGTTATTAGCCGAGATATAGAATATAAGAGCAGGGAGGTTATGCTGGAACTGTATAAATCATTGATTAGGTCACAACTTGAGTACTGTGTGCAGTTCTGGTCACCTCATTAAAGGAAGGATGTAATTGCCCTAGAGAGGGTACAGAGGAGATTTACAAGGATGTTGCTGGGACTGGAAAAATGCAACTATGAGGAAAGATTGGATAAGCTGGGGTTGTTCTCCTTGGAACAGAGAAGGCCGAGGGGAGATCTGATTGAAATGTACAAAAGTTTGAGGGGCCTGGATAGAGTGGAGGTGAAGGGCCTATTCACCTTAGCAGAGAGGTCAGTGACGAGGGGGCATAGATTTAAAGTGATTGGTAGAAAGATTAGAGGGGAGATGAGGAAAAGGTTTTTCACCCAGAGGGTGGTGGGGGTCTGGAACTCACTGCCTGAAAGGGTAGTCGAGGCAGAAACCCTCAACTCATTCAAAAGGAATCTGGATATGCACCTCAAGCGCTGTAATCTGCAGGGCTACGGACCAAATGCTGGAAGGTGGGATTAGACTGGGCGGATCGTTTTTCAGCCGGCGCAGACATGATGGGCCAAGTGGCCTCTTTCTGTGCTGTAAACTTTCTATGATTCGATGATTTTATGTGCCAGCTCACCAGAGGGAGAGGTTGCAGACAAGTTCTGCTGCAGGGGACTCAGATGAGGTCTTTGATGGTGGGGTGGGGTGGGGTGGGGGTGCAAACAGGAGAACACTGATGAACATACACATCATAATGCTTAGTGCATAGGTTGGCCTGCCAGACAGCCCCCTGTCACTGTCAAGGGGCATGGGGAAGTCCAGCTCCAACCTGGCACTGGGCATCGTGCAGAGCTATGAGCCCATCCTTTCCAGCATTGAATTGATAGCTAACTCCATGGCAGCACATTCCAGACCTACCAGTGATGCAGCGGCTGATGGCCGATGTCTCAGCTTTCATCGCAGCACAGGCAGAAGTCACCCAACGTCTGAGTGCTGCAGTGGAAAATCAGACTGAGAACATGAGATCTATGCTTGGTACCATCCAAGCTCAGACTGTTGCCATCATGGCTGCAGATCTCAGGGTTCAACGTCCTCCAGCAGATTACTAGGATTGCTGAAGCACCATACTGAGGTAGTGGCAGTGGCACATGGTGGACAAACTTGCTGTCCTCCCTCAGGATGACAGCATTCATGTTCCCACCACTGCCACTCCGCCAGTGACCCTGCTGTTGTCTGTTAGCCAGCCCAGACTGTTGCTGCACATGCAGAAGTGGTGCAATCTGGCCCTCAAGGCCCAGAGCTGTTCAGGATCATCCTCCAAGACCATCTGCAGTCTGCCTTAGTGGAAGTCAGCAGTCTTCCACTGGCCATGCTGCAGCCATTGGGGTAAAACTGCATAGGAGCATTAGAACAGGCAAAGGCACCCACAACACAGGCACTAAGAAATGCACAAGGGTGAATATTTCAGTTTTGTTTGTATAATTACATCACAAATCAGCCATGATCTCATTGATTGGCGGAACAGGCTCGAGGAGCTAAAATGGCCTACTCCTGTTCCGATATTCCCAGAATTTCATGTATTGTTGGATAAGGATGTTAATGAAAAGGTTTTTATTGGTGGCTTTTACTGTAGGATGTTGGCCAAGATGATGCTGTGATGGAGCATCTCAGATGAATGTAATGGTGGGGAATGGTGGTAAAGGAAAGTTGTCCTATGGATAACAACGTCTGAGGAGGCACTCTCGACTGTCAGTCCAGAATGAAGGAGTCCAGGATGCATCCTCCCTGCCTCCTCCTCTCAACATGGTTTCTGGATTCCTGGCACAGCCATTGCCATCCTCATGATACTTATGTCATTGATGATGCAACAGACCACTGCTAACTTGGACACCCATTCGTAATTACTTCAGGGCTCTTCCCCCTCTCCCCACCCCCCCCCCCCCCCCCCCACCTCGAATGATCCTGGCAGCAGAAGCTTTGCTTCAGCTCACCGATGGTCTACTTTACCACACTGCTAGTGGCTCCATGGTTCTCATGATACACGTGTTGTCCTTATATGTTTGTGTGGTGAGGGCGAGGGGACATCAGTCACATGTATAGGGGTTAGGCTTTGTCCCTGAGCAGCCACGCTTTGGTTATTGCTGGAGACACAAAGACAGTGGGAATGACAGACAGCCTCAGAATGAAGGCATTGTGACTGCTGCCAGGATGGTGGGCATTCACCGACATGATGTACTACGCATGGTCGTCCATTAATTGAGTGGTAGCCCTTGCGGTTCCTATACATCTCCCCGTTGACATGGGGGGTCCATTGAGCCACGCGTATGCTGTCGATGGGCCCTGCCCCTTCAGGAATCCTGCTATCTGCACAAAGCCACATGCCTTCTCATCCTGCTTCTTCCTGCTGAGAGAGAAAATGATGTGTTCGCTGCTACTGACATAGATGGCCTTAGTCTCCTCCCAGATACATCGAAGGATGGCATACTAGGAGGTTTGGGATGTGTCCCTTGCTCCTGCCTGGAAAGAAATTTAATGCCACTGTGACCTTTATGGCCTCAGGCAGCACTGTCCTTGCCCTGGAATATAATGTGGGAAAATGTGAACTTGTCTACTTTGATAGGAAGAATAGAAAAGCAGTGTATTATTTAAATATAGAGAGATTGCAGAACTCTGCGGTACAGAGAGATCTGGGTGTCCTGGTACATGAATCAAAAATAGTATGCAGGTACAGCAAGTGACTAGGAAGGCAAATGGAATGTTGCCATTTATTGCAAGGGGAATTGAGTATAAAAGTAGGAAAGTCTGACTACAGTTGTACAGGACTTTGGTGAAATCACATCTGCAATACTGTGTACAGTTTTGGTCTTCTTACTAAGAATGGATATAATTGCATTAGAAGCAGTTCAGAAAAGATTCACTCGATTGACTCCTGGGATGAGGGGTTATCTTATGAAGGAAAGGTTGGGCTTGTATCCATTAGAGTTTAGAAGAATGAGAGGTGATCTTATTGAAACATGTAAGATCTTGAGGGGACTTGACAGGGTGGATGATGAGAGGATGTTTCCCCTTATGAGAGACTAGAACCAGGGAACACAGTTTAAAAATAAGGAGTCTCCTATTTAAGATGGAGATGAGAATTTCTTTCTCTTAGAGGGTCGTTAGGCTGTGGAATTCTCTTATCCAGAGAGCAGGGAAGGCAGGGTCATTGAATATTTTGAAGGCTGAGTTAGATAGATTTTTGATTGATGGGGGAGTCAAAGGATATAGGGGATGGACAAGGAAAGTAAAGTTGAGGACACAATCAGATCAGCCATGATCTTATCAAATGGCGGAGCAAGCTCGAGGGGCTGAATGGTCTACTTCTGTTCCTAAATTCGTATGTTTGTATATATGCTGAAGGAGGTGGCACAGTTATGCTTCTGGGTGTTCTATTCCAGAAAGCTAGCTGAAGGGTTATGCTGGAGCCAATTTTTACTCATCTTGCATTTATTTTACAAATTAAAAAATAATCACAAACATGCAGATTCTCACTCAAACCTTCCCCAGTTTCAGTAAGTATCTCCTTATATATACTCAAGACCCTAATTAACACACGCCACCTGCATATGATTAAACACAATTAACAGATTCCTTTCTTCAAATAAAACTTAGAGTTTAACATGCACAGATATTTCAAAACAAATCAAAATAAATTCCACATTCTGTGCAAAGTATTAAATTGCAAGGTGCCCCTTTTCTAGGACCCCTAACAATTTCTTTATACAAGCATTTCTTTTAATAAAAGAGATAGTTGTCGAGTTACATATACCCATTTAATTTTGGAGATTTCCTTTCCCTCCAGCATTTGTTCCAACCAGCAAAGTCAATCTGTAATCTTTTTCCACTCACACATTTTGGAGAATGTAGATTATCCCACAGGGAACAATTATCTACATAACATTCAGTGGGTAAACTATCTACAGTACGACCCTTGTACAGAATCTCACCTAAGATATTTGACAAATAGAATCCTATATCCCCTGCATCCACAAGAGCCAAAGTTTCCGCAACTAAAGTACTTTTAACGACCCTTTTTATTTTCTTAACTTCCAAAGCTAAAGGACAATATTTCCCATCTTCACCCATTAAAAATATTGTGAAACCAGCAGCACCTGAGTACCCAACAGGAAGATTAGCATGTGAAGCATTACTAAAAATTCATATTCTTTGGGATACCTAAGGATGGGAACTTAAGCATGCATTTCTCCAGATTTAATTTTTTTACTGTTTTATTTGCCCTTAAAACACTCAACCTTTGGGAGTTTCTTCATAGTACTTAACTTTAACACATTAAAACTAGCATCAGGCCTAGCCTGGTCATTTAAACTGGTTGCGCCCTCAATCAAGCTTTGCAATTGCTGTCTCTTTAGGTATATTATCTTTGTAGTGACCTAGCATGATTAACTGGGATGGGAGTAACACTCTCTAAATAGGATTATTGATTTAAAGTTATTCCAGACTTAGTCTGCTTAATATCTAAACCAATATATTTGAAAATTCCACTAGCCTAACTCCCAGTCTTAATAAGATTTCTCAAATTCAGTCGTACCACCCCATAAGAAATCATCAACATGCATCATGAATACATCTGAAAGTTTCCCTTTATCCCAATAAAGCATCACAGGATCTGCTTTTAGTTGAACACAACTTATTTTCAACAAAACAGATCTCACGGAGAAATACCACACCCTGCAAGCATCATTAAGGCCATAGATACATTTGTTTAGTTTCCATAGTTTTCCTTCTGCACCTACTGCCTCTTTAGGTAGTTTCAGAAACATTTTCTCTGAAAAGTATCACCCTGCAGAAAAGCGGCTTTTGTGTTAGTTGATCTACACTCCCATGAATATGTGGCCAAAAGAGATAAAAAAGATTTTCAAGATTATTTTTACAGCTGTGGGAGAGTCCACTCTAACATCTGTATCACCCAGTCACTCTTCAAAAAACCAAGCGACTAGCCCTGCTTTAGCCTTATAAGGCCTATCTGCAGGGACTCTTTCAGTACAAACCCATCTATGTGACAAGGCTGGCTGCCCCTTATCTGACACCTCAGAATAAATTCCAAACTCTCTCCAACTCTTTAACTCCTTTTGTTTTGCCTCTGAGTTTAACTTGAGTTTATCCTCAAGCTTATTGGCAGCCACCAAAGCTTCATGGTCTGAGGACTTCTACTCCTAGTTCCATTGCGAGACTATTCTTTAGCCTTTGTTTCACTGCGTAATCTATTCAAACTATGGCCTGTACTAGCACTCTGATGTCTTTCAGGACTACTACTGTAAGATCTCCCTCTCACACTATCTGAGAGTCTTTCTCAGGTATGTGACCATTTTCTAAACCAAGAGTCACTTCCAGACTCATTATTGGCACTTGTACTGTGCTTTCTTACTCTCCACTCTTTCACCCCATTCTGCCAGTCCATGGACCTCGGCTTTGGCCATCATCCTGATTATTCAACTAATATCTAAACTTGCCAGTAGATTTTCCTGTATGTCTCACAATTGTTGCATCCCTACACTCACTACACCCCTCTGGAATATACGTCAACTGAGTACCTATTCAGGGCAATTGGCCTTTGGATGCGATAGCTCTGTCCTGTGTGTTGTGATTTCTCACATTACCACTATCTATCCAACCCTTGATTTACCGTATTCTGTTCCTCAGGACCTTCATCATAAAATACATAAGTAATTGAGGTACAACATGCCTCATTTACTTCTATCAGATGCTAAGATTCTGAGATTTTATAATTAATCCTGATGAATCATGAGGCATGACCTTTAACCAGTTGATTGCCATGTTTGGTAAGTACTGTCTCAGATGGCCTTATACAATGCCTCAGAGCTCTCCGAACTTTCTCTGAAAACTCAGCCTTGATGAAAGCCTGCCTCCCTGTACGTAAAGCATTCAAATGTGCATGGAAAATATGGAACTAATTGTAGTACCTTTTAGGGCAGGAAGACTGTTGCACAGAACAGAAGACAATATGAGATTTAGCCCATAGATCAATTGATAGGGACTATGCCATCTAACCATCTGAAGCAAATTTTTTTGCATGAACCAACCATGCCAGGACAGTTGTTGACTTGCAGTTGGGTTGGTCAGCTAACATTTTATGCTGCACTTCATCAATTACCACATGATTCCTTTCACAGAGCACATTGCTGAAAGGACTTTCAGCTGCAGTATTCATGGGCATAATGTTTATGCTTTCACACACATCACTGCACTTGTCATTGTCAAATTCCCTTCCATTATCAGTCAGAAACTTAGCTGGTGCCCCAAGTTTGGACCCTATCCATTTCTCCCTGATTTTATCTATAATCACCCTTTTGTCCTTGCTACGTATTATTGTAGAAAGAATAAATCTGCTTGCCATGTCTATAAAATGTAGAATAAAAATATTTGTCTTTGTCACATACATTTAAATCCATGGCAACTACCTTGTTAAATTCGCGTGTCAACGGAAGGCTTACAATAGTACGTGACAGCGTCCTCCAATACTTTTTAGATTTCACACTTTTTACTAATCTCTATTATCCTCGTCTACTCTTCATCAATCACACCTGCATCATTTAGCAGGGTTTTTAATCTTTGGCAGGAAAGGTAGGTAAATTGCCTGTGGAACTTTAAGACAATTTGCTTTTTCCCCTCTCTGATTCTTATCACCTGATTCCATCAATACTTCTCTAACACTCTGACTAGAAACATCAGCTTTTGTTAAGGGTATACAATAATGCCCTGACTGGGAAAACTGCAAATTCACTGATATTCCAAAAATAATTGCCTTATCATGCTCCATTTCAAGTTTTATTTGTGTCTTTTTCATAGAAATTTACTCAACAGCAAAGGTATCTCACTAGAGACTACATCAGTACTGATAAAGTGGCTTACTCCAGCTATTTTACAAGGAATTACAACTTTCTGTAGTGGCTTCAGTGTGTTGTCACCATCAAATCTAAAGCAAGTAGTACTTCTATATTCTTTAACCTTGCATCGATCCTCACTACTGAGTGAATCCAGATAATATTTTAACCAATCTATTCCATATACAGTCGACGAGCAAGCACTATCCAACGCAGCACTGTTGAATGAATCTGCAACTAACCCATTATCACAGGACTAAAACTCCTTGTGACTAGTATAATTCAGAATCATCATTATCTTCCTCTTCTTCCTCAGAATTCTATCATGTGCCAATTTGAGGTCCCTGTCTCTCCACTTTGGGCAGTTCATTGCATAATGATACTTTGAGTCATACCTGAAGCACCTATTAACTGTTCCTTGGGCATTCCTAGGATTCGTTTGCCTATTATTGCTGTTCCAATTCTGTCTTCTGCTGTAATAGTCAGACCTGCTAAAGGTGCTTTCATTCTCATTCCTCCTGTCTAACCTTTCCATTGTACTGATGCCCATGTCCAGTATCTGGACCATTTTGAAATCTGGCAATCATTGAGTCCTCCATTCTTTGTGTCACTACAGAATGTCCCATTTGTTCTACCAAGGTTGCAGGAAATTAATGTTTTCCCAGAAATGTTTAAGGCAGTAATCATCTGATCCAACAGGGAGTCTTTTTCCAAGAGCCAAACCCCAGTTAGAACCAGGAGCCTGTCCGTATGCGACAACCGAGCACAATCTAGCAATTTAAATTCTAGAACTGAACTAAAGATCTCCAAATTGAATTTCCTCAATCTTCTTTTGGGTCTGTTAAAGTCCATATATTCCTCCATTGAATAATCATCTGTTTTCCAAAATCTACCAAAGTCTGACCATGCCTCATAGGCATTTAATAGATCTTGTAAATCTCATTCAAGAATTCTAACTGCAGATCCAAACATTCATCAGTATCCAACGAACAAGCATCAAGTTCACAAAATCCTTTACTTCTGATAAGAAGTGACAATGCCAAGGACATACCTTGTTTCCTCTTTGGTAGGGATGTAACCCATGTCCATATATCTACTTCATTTGTCCACTGCTCTTATGGTTCAGACTCAGAACATCAGAAGGTAATCATACTCTGACAATTTACACTTGCTTTCTGTCCATAATAGCCACTGGGATTTTAGTTTTCTATGTGAAAAAAAAAATTATTTTCCAACCTTCACCTTTAGGCAACCAGGTTATACTCCAGAAAGATTGTTGTTGAAGGATTATGCTGAAGCCAATCTTTACTCAGTCTTGCATTTATTTTACAAAGTAAAAAGATTACAAACATGCAACTCCTTACTCAAACCTTCATCCCAGTCACAATACATTTCTCCTTATATAGACTCAAGTAAGACCCTAATTAACACTCTCCACCTGCATATGATTAAACACAATTAATACTGGGTTAGATGGAGGTAAGAGAAATGCTCTTGAAAAGCCCATGTTGGGTAGGGTCTCCTGTGCAGAGCCCTCCTCCTCCTCCTTCTATGCAATGCTTCACCTGTCTGCAGCTTCTGCTCCAATTGCTGGTCATGTTGCTGAGCAAGAAGCACTGCAACCACAGCCTCCATACCTCATGCAGTGACTCATCATATCCTTTGGCCTTCGTGAATGTATGCAGCAGCACACTACAAAATCTTTGAAAACAAGCCACAGCGCTTCCACTCACTAACGTTGCCACAGCAGAAGCAACTGAAAAGCACTTCACCTACAAGTTGATGCCTGGCACTTTAAGTAATGCTAGTTGGGGGTGGTGGCGGTCCGTCATGCTGCTGACTGTATGTTCAGCCATGAGAGATTAGCACAGGCATTCAGTGCACATTAGCCAGACCAAATTTGTGAAACATCTGTCAAATCATCTGGAATAGCTGATTGACATCATGATCAAATCTCTCCTCATGCTGCTGCGCTAGTGCCCTGCCCAGTATGGGGTGTATGGGGAACATGACGGAGGTGGCCGGTAGCACTGCCCATGCCATTTTATTGCTTCGGGGCTTCCGTAGCAACGGCATTAAGGAGCCCAAAATTGTCGCCATTGTCTTCGGTCCTCACCACAAATTCCTTCCCTAGTCACTGACTCCGTCCCTCTCCCTGGTAATTGTCTGAGGCTAACAAACTGTTCACAACCTTGTCGTCCTATTTTATCCAACACTGAGCTACCGATCCCATATGTTTTCCATCACCAAGATTGTCTGCTTTCACCTCTATAACGTCGCCCATCTCTGCCCTGTTGCAGCTCACCTACTGTTGGAACCTTCATCTATGCCTTTCCTATCTCTAGACTTGACTGCTGCAATGCTCTCCTGACTGGCCTTCCACCTTTCACCCTCTGTAAGCTTGAGCTTATTCAAAACTCTGCTGTCCATATCCTAACTCGCACCAATTCTATTCATCCATTACCCTGTGCTCGTTGTACTACATTGGATCCTAGTCCAACAACACCTTGGTTTTAAAATTCTTCTATTTTTTTTTCAAATTTCTCATGGCCTCGCCCCTCCCTATCTCAGGAATCTCCTCCAACCCTATAAACCTCCAAGAACTCTGCACTCTCAAATGCTGGCACATTCCTGATATTAATTGTTCCATTGTTGACCTCAAAGCCAAGGCCTTAAGCTCTGGAATTACCTTCATGTGCGTCTCCATCTTGCTTCCTATCTTTCTTCATTTAAAATGCTACTTAAAATCAACTTTCCCAAGCTTTTGGCCACCTGTCCTAATGTCTCCTTTTGTGGCTTGGTGCCAAATTTTGATAGTGCTCCTGTGAAGCACCTTGAGACATTATACCACTTTTAAGGTGCAATAGAAATGCAAGTAATTGTTGTTGTTTTGAATACTGTTATCACATTTTCAAACTTTACCTCAGGTATTTTTCTTGGGTTTATCACAAAGACATTTCCTATATGTGTGGAATGTTCATCGACCTATCCAATATCTAAATAATTACAAGTCTCGGGATCAAAGAGAAATTCCCTAAGCTAATCATCCTTTCAATGCTGGATCATCACCATGTCCATTATGCTAAAGGATCTATTTGAATAAATTCAAACATTTGATACAAACTAGTTCCTTCTGACAAACGGCGTCGACCTAAACATTAGCTCTGTTTCTCAATCCGCAGACGCCGCCTGACCTGCTGAGTAATTCCAGCATTTTTGAACATTTTATAACAGTACTTTGTTCTCTGCTGCTTCTCTACCTGTCTCCCAGCCTGGAGTGTTCCCTCCTTATCCAATCCCTTGTCCTCTGCCTGACTCTTCCTCTATCTACAAAAACTCAGCACTCCCCATCCTGGCTTCATTTTCATGCTCAGATGACAAATTTATGCAAAATACTAACCCCCTGTGCCTTTCTAAAATGGGTGGAACTGGAAGTTAAAATTCAACTGGTGGACTATTGCTCCTGCCCAACCAAGCAGACATTGCAATGCTGCTGTTTTTCTCAGTGCTTGAGGCACTTGCCTGACCAGCACACTTTTAAAGGCTTACTGAGAGCAAGTCTGCCAGGACTACACCTCCAGGCCCCACATTGAAAGTTTGGGTTGCTGCCCCCCTATGGCCCACACTCTCATGCTCTTGAACTCTGCCAAACCCCCGATTGGTGATCTGTTGGATCAAGGCCTTCCATTTCGGGTGGGCTTCTGTACAGCAGAACGTTAATGAGGCTCAGTCATTAAAATGGCCAGAGCTGCCCGCTGTAGCTCCTGCTGGCTTCCGCGCGGGAGTTAAAATTCCTCCTGATATGTTTGCCGGGTTCGGTCATCACAAAAGGGAAACTAAACCAGAATATTCAACCAAAAGAAAGGGGAAGTGAGAAGAAGTTGGTTCCTGAAAAAGATTGAAGAAAAATGCTAAAGAAATTAAAAAGGAGGGAAGCTTTTCCGATTGGTTCAAGAGGGTTTTGGCTGTGAGCTAAGCCATATAAAGCAAGAAGGAAAGAAAAAAAGTGCATTTCTATAGCGCCTTTTACTATAATAAGATGTCCCAAAGCACTTCACAGCCAATGAAATACTTTTTGAAGTGTAGTCACTTTGGTAATATACTAAACGCAGTAACCAATTTGCGCAAAGCAAGGTCCCACAAACTGCAGTGGAATGAAGATTAGATCATCTATTTCAGGCTGTTAATTAAGAGATAAATATTGGCCAGGACATCATGAAGAATTCCCCTGTTCTTCTTTGAATCGTGCTGCGACATCTATTCCATTTATCTGGGAAGACAGGTGCAACCTCAGTTTAACATCTCATCTGAAAAATGGCACCTCAGCAATGGAGCACTACCTCAGTCCTGGCATTGGGAGTTTCAGCCTGGATTATGTGCTCCAGATTAGGACTAAATCCAACTTCTAATTCAGAGGCCAGAGTGCTGCTAGCATACAAGGGCTGACAGGCCACAGATCTAAGCCACAGGCTATCCCGAGCCAGTTCTGGTGTTACCAATAGTCTCAGTGGTAGCAGGTTACAGAAGGAGTCAATCAGCCAAGATTCCTGCTTTTAATTGGCCTCCACTTTTCACCTTCCATAAATTTGAGCTCATCCAAGACTCTGCTGCCCATATCCTAAGTCCCACCGAGTCCTGTGCACCCATCACCCTGGTGCTCACTGACCCACATTGAATCCCAGCCTGGCAACATTTCGATTTAAAAATTCTCATCCTTGTGTTCAAATCCGTCCATGGTCCCGCCCCTCCCTACATCTGTTACCTCCTCCAGCCCCACAACCCCCCGGCATCTCTGCACTTCTCCAATTCTGGCCTTTCTTGCATCCCTGATTTTCATTGCTCTACCTTTGGTGGCTTGACTTCAGCTGCCTGGACCCTAAGCTCTGAAATTTCTTTCCTAAATATCTCCACCTCTATACCTCTCTCTCCTCCTTTAAGATGCTCCTTAAAGCCTACCTCTTTGACCAAGGCTTTGGTCACCTGTCCCAATATCACCTGCTGTGGCTCGGTGTCAGATTTTGTCTCATAGAGCTCCAGTGAACATACGAACATACGAATTAGGAGCAGGAGTAGGCCACTCAGCCCCTCGAGCCTGCTCCGCCATTCAACAAGATCGTGGCTGATCTGATTGTAACTTCAACTCCACATTCCCGCCTACCCCCATAACCTTTCACCCCCTTGCTTATCAAGAATCTACCTCTGCCTTAAAAATATTCAAAGACACTGCTTCCACCACCTTTTGAGGAAGAGAATTCCGAAGACTCATGACCCTCTGAGAGAAAAAATTCCTCCTCATCTCTGTCTTAATTGGGTGACTCCTTATTTTTAAACATTGACCCCTAGTTCTAGATTCGCCCACAAGTGGAAACAACTTTTCCACATCCACCCCTTCAAGACCCCTCAGAATCTGATAAGTTTCAATCAAGTCACCTCTTACTCTTCTAAACTCCAGCGGATACAAGCCTAGCCTGTCCAACCCTTACTCATAAGACAACCCACCCATTCCAGGTATTAGTCTAGTAAACCTTCTCTGTACTGCTTCCAATGCATTTACATCCTTCCTGAAATAAGGAGACCAGTACTGTACACAGTACTCCAGATGTAATTGAATTTAAATTCCACCAGCTGCTGTGGTGGGTTTTGAACCCATGTCCCCAGGGCATTAGCCTGGGCCACTGAATTACTGGGTCAGTGACACTACCACTACTCCACTGTCTTTTACTGCATTAAAGTGGCTGTATAAATGTAAGTTCTTGTTGTTTTGCAGTGATCCTGGCTAGTTTGTATCCATGGAATTTGAGAGTGAGAACGGCATTGGAATTGATTGTGATGATTCTGCCATCAACCCCCACGCTCCCCAAACCCAGTCTAACAGTCCATTGACACTTATTGGCTTATTAAAGAATGGCCAGTTGTGTGTAATTACTGTAGTACCTCCAACATGAATCAATGCCTTCATGCAGGAGGGGGCCGAATTAACCTGCCAAGCAGTAAGAAAGATAATTAGAACAAGGCCATGCATCGCCACTGTTGAAAAATGCTTTCACCTGTGAACTGTGTCGTAGTAAGTGGCTGCTAGTAATTTTGTATAATTACTTCAGTAAGCAGATAAAAAGGAATCGTATCTCTATGCTCTCACTGAGCCACTAAATTCTTGCTGTTCAACAACCGTGTCTGCTCATCTGTAATAAAATCAGAAATAACATTAGTTTTCCAACAGATGAAGAATAGATTATTGAATGAAGTATCGGATACAATAGCATTAAAATTCCCAACTTCAATTACTGTGTTGAGGCATACAGAAGACGAGCAATTTAAGAATGAATTCTATTCTAAATCAACACACCTAGGAGACATTTATCTTGCAATAACAGTAATGATTTAGCTGTCAAATGTTCCTTCACCTGCAATTAAGCCACTATTTTCCAAAGCAGGCTTTTGTCTGACATTTAAGAAAGGATTGACTGAGTAAATGGCCAGTCTAGTAACCTTACATTATAGAATTTGTATCAATGACCCTAATACTCAAAATAAAAAGCTTCAAGGATAGCCTCGAGGGTTTGAAAGCTGAAAGAAAATTCAGTGACAATTTCCATGTCTTTGCTTAAGGAACTCTTGTGCAGACGGTTTCCATGTGCTAGAACAGATGCCAACTCCATTTTCGTCCACAACCTACATACATGTGCCGAGTTATTCAGATGATTTACTCAACTTCAGAAAGTGGTAGGATAAACAATTTGGAGTAGAACTTCCACAAGGGCTGCCCAGGCTTTTGCTGTAACTTCAGTGGGACATTGGTGAAAACCCTGGAGAAATGGTTATCTGAGCAGCTCTCCCACTTGAGCTCAGGAGAAGCGCCATATAAATTACTGGGGGAAATTTTGACTTGCTGGGATAGCGTAAAATGAGAGGTAGTGAATCAGTAGCCCATTAGACATATCTCCCTATTATTATTTGCCTTGATTTCAAATAGAAATAAATAGCGGGAGAGATGTAAAACATGCTGTCAACTCTCTGTCACCCATTACATGCTTTCATACAAAGTCCAAATTGCTCCACTGGTGTTTTCTTTTTTTTGATTTGCTTGGGGAACATGGGCTATGACAGCATTTATTGGCCTTAAGAAGGTGGTGGGGAGCTGCCTTCTTGAACCACTGCAGTCCTTGGGGCGTAGGTACACCAACGGTGCTTTTAAGAAGTGAGTTCCAGGATTTTGACCCAACAACAGTGAAGGGACGGCGATATAGTTCCAAGTCAGGATGGTGTGTGGCTTGGAGGGGAACTTACAATGGTGGTCACAGAGAGATACAGCACTGAAACAGGCCATTCAGCCCACTGAGTCGGTGCTGACCAACAACCACCTATTTATACTAATTGCACATTAATCCCATATTCCCTCCCACATCCCCACCATTCTCCTACCACCTACCTACACTAGGGGCAATTTACAATGGCCAATTTACCTAGCGACCTGCATGTCTTTGGTTGTGGGAGGAAACCAGAGCACCCGGCGGAAACCCACGCTATCACAGGGAGACCTTGCAAACTCCGCACAGGCAGTACCCAGATCTGAACCTGGGTCGCTGGAGCTATGATGCTGCAGTGCTAACCACTGCGCCACCCATGGTGTTCCCATGCATCTGCTGCCCTTGTCCTTTTAGATGGTAGAGGTCGCCGGCCAGGAAGGTGCTGTCGAAGGAGCCATAGTGAGTTGCTGCAAAGCAACTTGTAGATGGTACACACTGCTGTCACTACGTGTCGGTGGTGGAGGGAGTGAATGTTGAAGGTGGTGGATGGGGTGCTAATCAAGCGGGCTGCTTTGTCCTGGATGGTGTTGAGCTTCTTGAGTACTGTTGGAGTTGCACCCATCCAGGCAAATGGAGAGTATTCCATTACACTCCTGACTTGTGCCTTGTAGATGGTGAACAGGCTTTGGGGAGTCAGGAGGTGGGCTACTCTCCACAGGATTCTGACCTGCTGTTGTAGCCACAGTATTTATGTGGCTGTTCCAGTTCCGTTTCTGGTCAATGTTGACCCCCAGGATATTGATAGTGGGGGATTCAGCAATGGCAATGCCATGGAACGTAAACTGTAGATGGTTAGATTATCTCTTGTTTGAGAAGGTCATTGTCTGACACTTGTGTGACGCGAATGTTACTTGCCACTTCTCAGCCCAAGCTTGGATGTTGTCCAGGTCTTGCTGCATCTGGACACAGGCTGCTTCAGTATCTGAGGAGTCGCGAATGGTGCTGAACATTGTACAATCATCAGTGAACATCCCCACTTCTGACCTTATGATTGAAGGAAGGTCATTGATGAAGCAGCTGAAGATGATTGGACCTAGGACACTACCCTGAGAAACTCCTGCAGTGATGTCCTGGGACTTAGATGATTGACCTCCAAAAAACAATGTCGAGGAGACAGCATTGTGAGCAGCGAATACAGTATACTAAATTGAAAGAAGTACAAGTAAATCGCTGCTTCACCCGAAAGGAGTGTTTGGGGCCTTGGATAGTGAGGAGAGAGAAGGTAAAAGTGCAGGTATTACACTTCCTGCGATTGCATGGGAAGGTGTCACGGGAAGGGACAAGGCGTTGGGAATAATGAAGGAGTGGACCAGGGTGTCGCAGAGAGAATGATCCCTTCAGAATGCTGACAGGGGAGGGGAGAGGAAGATGCGTTTGGTAGTGGCATCACGCTGGGCGGGATGTGGAGGCTGGTGAGGTGGAAAGTGACGACAAGAGCTGCCCTGTTGCAGGTCTGGGAGGGAGGGGAATGCAGTCTCCTCTACACTGGGGAGACCAAATGCAGATTGGGTGATCGCTTTGCGGAACAGCTCTGCTCAGTCCGAAAACATGACCCCGAGCTTCCTGTTGCTTGCCATTTCAACACACACCCCTGCTCTCATGCCCACATCTCCGTCCTGGGCTTGCTGCAGTGTTCCAGTGAACATCAACGCAAGCTCGAGCAACAGCACCTCATTTACTGATTAGGCACTCTGCAGCCTACCAGACTGAACATTGAGTACAATAATTTCAGAGCATGACTTCCCCCCTCCCCCGCCCCACCTTTTTATTTTTATTTTTTATTTTTATTTCATTTTATTTTAGTTTGTTTCATCTTTTAATTATTATGTGCCTGCCCACTGTTTTTTTCATGTTTGTGCTTTTGGCTCGGGCTTTCATTATTCTGTCATTTAACACCCTCTCTGCACTAATGCTTTGTATTTCACCACACCATTAACACACGCTTTGCCTTTGCCTTTGCCCCATGACCTCCTTGTCAGTTATTCTCTGTGACCCTGTGTCCTATCAACACCTTTCCTTTTGTTCTATTTTTCCCCACCCTCACTTTATTTGCTTAAAACCTATTACATTTCTAACCTTTGCCAGTTCTGATGAAAGATCACTGACCTGAAAGTTTAACTTTGCTTCTCTCTCCACAGATGCTGCCAGACCTGCTGAGTATTTTCCACGACTTTTTGTTTTTATTTCAAGGGAATACAAGTCTAGTTTATGCAAGCTGTCCTGATCATTGAACCTTTTTAACCCCAGCATCATTCTGCCGTATCTGCGCTGCACTCCCTCCAAGTCCAATATATCCTTCCTGAGGTGTGTTGCCTAGAACTGAATGCAATAGATGGGGTCTCACCAGAACTCTGTACAGCTGTAACATAACGTCTAAACTCTTGAAATAAAGGCCAACATTCCATTAGCCTTCTATGTTATTTTCGGACCTGTACCTACTAAGTAGATAAATGAGCAGTAGCACAAACTAACCAGTAATATAAAGACTTAATTTTCTTCTCAAAATATGGAAAATAACAAACAGTCCTTTCTGTGGTGGTAAAAATCAATGTAAAACTGGAACTGAAGTTCCTTGACCAATAACCTTATGTCAAAGTTTCCTCCTATCCACCATGGAACCTATTTATTTCTTATGCTGTTCCCAATGGCTTCAGCAGGAAACTGACTTCGGATGCTTAACTAATGCTGTCAATTAAACAAATACTTCAAAAGGTCAAAAAAGTGTTAAAATTTCAATTGAATGACTCGCCTCCCTTTCTGGAAACAGATTAACCTGTTTTAATCATTTTGAATGAACAGTAAGTTGTTCTCTGATTTGGAATGATAACAGTAAACATTCACAATTCATCACCTTTGAAATAACCTCTTGCAGTTCACACTGGAACATGTATTGAGTTCAAAACCTGAGGATGCAACAGGCAGCAACTCATTTACAGTGACTGCCAGTCTAATATATAGAGATATTTAAATTATCTTATTTTTTATTGTTGACTCTCTAACCAAAGCATCCCATTTGCCACAACCTTTTTCCTCCTAAGGTTCTGCCAGCTTGGCAATGCACTAAGCTTCCGACAACACCTCCACCAACTCTATCACCAAGAACAACAAAAGCAGCAGTGTCATGGAAACACCATCACCTCCAAGTTTCCCTCCGAGTCAAACGCCAACCTGATTTGGCTGTCTACGGTCATGCCTTCATTGTTGCTGCGCCAAGATCCTAGGCCTCCCCACCTAACACCATTGTGCACACACCATTATCAAAAGGGACGCAGTAGCCTTAAAAGGTCATCCGTCACCGTCTCACAGGAACTACAGATGGGCAGTAAGTGCGGCCTTCTCAGCATTGCCCACATCCTGAGAGCAAAATTTAAATAAAACTCTCTCTCCTCTGAATCAGCAGCTTCGCTCCAGAAGGTTGAAAGTGCAGCCAAGTCAACACTTTGGAGATCCCATCTGCCTGTTTCAGTGGTTCAGGATGTTAAAGACCTCAGATTTGAGAAAGCACTTCAGTGTCCTGGCCAACATTATTGCAGCACCATGAGAAACAGATTAATTGGTCAGGTTACTCATTGCTGCTTGGGGGGATTTTAGTATGTCCAAAATGGCTGCTTGGTTTGCCTACATATAACAACAGTTTGTACACTCACAAATAATTAATTTCTGACATTATAACAGTGACTGGGCTTCAAAATTGGCTATAAAGCACTGTGGTCATGAAAGACACTATATAAATGCAAGTTTTTCTTTTTCGTTATTGTATGTGAAATACTTAAGACATTTCTGAGGCATTTTATAAAACACTATATAAATGGAAGCCTTTTTCTGCTTTGAGACATCTTTCGCTTTGTGGACCAATCATATTAGTTGCTGTGCTTATGGTCATGAAATTTAAATTGAACCTTTGAGCAGCACAGGCTAATTCACTCACCTGCTGCTGTTAGACTGAGGGAGCTATAATGAGTAATTCTGCCAGCAGCACTTCCTGGGTTGGATGCACTTCTGAAAGATCTTCATAATGTTGGCTTTTGTTTGGCTGCTGAATGAATGCTTCAAAGCCAGTTTTGAGGGAATCAAATCCCTTAAAAAAAATTATTCCTAAGTCCAAAAATGATGGCAGGAGCAGGGAGAAAAAACAGAAAAGAAAGAGTTCAATGTCTAGGTAATGATTGAACTAAAGCTGAAATTGAAAGTAGGGCAGAGAGAATGATGAAGAAAGAATCAGAGGAAAAGGACTGACAGAGTAGAAACAGGGGCAGTGGTGAAAATACTAATGCGCAGAATATTGGTATTTATTTTAGTGCTTAAGGGCAATATTGCAGTAACAGAGTCACTCTGCCCATGTCTGATCTGAAAAACAAGCAAGCAGTCGGCCCAGAGAGACTGGAATTGTCCTGAACCTGCAAGCCGTTCAAGAGTTAAATATTTTCATCACCTCATCAACCAGATGTGCTGTGCCCTGGCTCACAACTTTATTTCTCCAATGGGTATCTGTGAAAATTGAGAGATTTTGCATACCATGTGTATCCAATTGACCAAATATGAATCAATAATCTATTTCTATGGTAGCCGGGAGAAGATAAAAATAGTGGGGGTAGGGGAGTTGGGGGGAATCGCTCCCAACAACATCAGTGTGGTCCCCGTTGATCGCCATCTTTTGAAGGATGATAGCATGGGCATCCTGTGTGTGAGCTGGAAGCAGGCAGAGTGGGCTGATTGTGATGACAGTCAGTATCCAGCACTAATTTGGTGCCCAACCTGCCAATTTGGACCTCACAGGTCCTGTTAACACCCTCTCTTAAACACACACAGCTGAAGTGTAGTAATGAATCGAATAACTGGGGCAGTAGACAGGTATTTAAACTAATAAACGGGGTGTGGGAGGATTCAGGAAAGGGTGAATTAAAAAGCAGCAAGGGAAATTTCAAGGCTCTAAAGCAGAGTGGGTCAGGAAAGGGACAGTGAGAGTAACAAAGGTAATATAGCATTAGTGACTGAGGTGATGTTAGGGAAAATGAGAAAAATATCAAATCTAAAGGCAGTATATCTGAATGTCTGAAGGATTTGCAACAATTAGATGAATTAGTAGCACAGATAGAAATTAATAGTTTTGATTTAATAGCCATTCTAGCGACATGGTTGCAAAGTGACCAAGGTTGGGAACTAAATATTCCCCATAATTGACTTTCAGAAGAGATTGGCAAAATTGTAAAGGAAGGTAGCCCTTTTAATAAAGGATGGGATAAAGAGTCATAGAGTTGTAGAGAGAAAGGATCTTAGCTTAGAAAATCAAGAGGTAGTATCAATTTGGGTGGTGTGAAGAGACAGCAAGGGCAGAATACGCTGGTGGGAGTTATTTCTAGGCCTCCTAACTGTAGTAGAGTATTAATCAGAAAACTCAGTGATTGGTCATTTGTCTCATTGCTGTTTCTGGAACCTTACTGTACGTAACTTGCCTACAGTGTTGCTTGCATAAGTGACTTAATTGTCTATGCAGCACTCTGGGGCATCTTGAACATGTGAAATGTGCTAGATAAATGCAAAAGCAAAATACTGTGAATACTGGAGATCTGAAATTAAAACAGAAAATGCTGAAAATGCTCAGCAGGTCAGGCAGAATCCATGGAGAGAGTAACTGAGTTGACTTTTCTGGCTGATAACTTTTCATCAGAACTGAATAAATGCAAGCTTTTTCTTTTAATGTGAGACCAACTCATTTAAATATTTTGCGTCTCTCCCAGCGCTTGGCTCATGACTAGTTTGCAGGGGTCAGGGGACCGGGATGTTGGGTGCCAGCAACTATTAAAGGGCTGCCGGATACCCTTGAAACACAGCTATGTTTCTTCAGAAGGAAATTGGTTTGGGGCACCAAGATCCCCTTGATTGAATGATTGACCTTTGAAAGCCAAAGAAACAAGGTGAAGGAAGGAAGGACAGGTGACCCTGTTGGAAGGAGAAGGAGATTCAGGAGAAAATAGTTCTTTTTTTTGACAGGTTTCCTGTCTGAAACACCTGTTCTAAACAGGCACAGAGTGTCAGGTAGATGTATTTATGGGGAGGCCCATCAATGAACATCAAAGTTGGGGTCTTGATAAGTTTTGTGCACAGTCTCCCAGCATCCTACACGATGCCCTTGTGAACAGACACACACAATGCACAATGGGTATGAGGTAGGCCTCAGGTCTTTGTGCATGACCTACAGGACTTCCATGCATGAAGCACTGTGACAATAGAGGGACATTTTAACCCTACCCACCTGTCAAGAAACTGAAGGGACTGCGTGCTAGTTTTACACTCTGTCAGATTTTACTCTTCACTGAAGTCAATCCCGTTGAATTCCCACCCAGCAAGTTAGGTTAGAGTTACTCCCCTGACATCAGATTATCAGCTATTCTGTTTAGCAATTTTGCAAGTGTATTTAAAAGGAATACATTGATATGTTTTACTACACATAGCAACCAGGAAATGTCTTCCCTCTGCCATTTCTGGCTTTGGCAATTAAGATAAATTACTAACTACAGCCATGCAAACTGGGAAACAGATTAAGATTGGTAAAGTTCACCAAAGGAAACTTTTGATCCTACGAGCCTGAACTGGGTATGTATATAGGTCCCAGAGATGCAATGTAGAGAGTTGTAACTCGTGGCACGGACCAATCTCCAATAGAAAGTCTTAAATACCATCCGTCAGTCTGCTCTAGGTTTAGGTCCTAGGAGTGAGAGGACAGCATATAATGAGAATTTAAAGCAAGCTGATAGCTCAAACAATTGAGTGCTAGACACTTAGCGAGAAGATTATGGCATTGGGACCCAGACCTGCCTTTTTTTATTATTCATTCATGGGATTTGAGCATCACTGGCAAGGCCAGCATTTATTGCCAATCCCTAATTGCCCTTGAGAAGGTGGTGGTGAGCTGCCTTCCTGAACCGCTGCAGTCTATGTGGTGTAGGTACACCCACAGTGTTGTTAGTGAGGGATTTTGACCCAGTGACAGTGAAAGAACAGTGATATAGTTCCAAGTCAGGATATTGTGTGACTTGGAGGGAACTTGCAGACAGTGGCATTCCCAACCATCTACTGCCCTTGTTCTTCTAGGAGGTGGAGGTCATGGGTTTGGAGATTATTAAAAATTCTTTTATGAGATGTGAGCATCAGTGGCTAGGTCAGAATTTATTGTCCATCCATAAATGCCCTTGAGAAGGTGATGGTGAGCTACATTCTTTACTGCTGCAGTCCATCTGGTGTAGGTACACCCACAGTGCTGTTAGGGAATTCCAAGTTTTTGACCCAACGATAGTGGAGGAACAGCGATATAATTTCTAGTTAGGATTTTGTGGCTTGGAGGGGAACTTGCAGGTGGTGGTGTTCCCATGCATCTGTTTCCCTTGTCCTTCTAGGTGGTAGAGGTCGCGGGTTTGGAAGGTGCTATTGAAGGAGGCGTGGCGAGTTGCCGCAGTGCATCATGTGTATGGTACACACTGCTGACACTGTATGCTGGTGGTGAAGGCAGTGAATGTTTAAGGTAGTGGGTGGGTTGTCAATTAAGTGGGTTGCTTTGTCCTGGACGATGCCAAGCTTCTTGATTGTTGTTGGAGTTGCACTCATCTAGTGGAGAGTATTCTACCACACTCCTGACTTGTGCCTTGTAGATGGTAGATAGGCTTTGGGGAGTCAGGAGGTGAATTACTCTCTGCAGAATTTCCAGCCTCTGACCTGCACTTGTTGCCACAGTATTTATATAGCTGGTCCAACTAAGTTTCTCATCCATGGCAACCCCCAGGATGTTGATGGTTTGGGGAATCAGCGAAGGCAATGCCATTGAATGTAAAGGGGAGATGGTTAGATTCGCTTTTGTTTGAGATGGTCATTGCCCAGGATTTGTGTGGTGCGAATGTTACTTGCCACTTATCAGCCCAAGCCTGGATGTTGTCCAGGTCTTGCTGCATATGGACATGGGCTACTTTAGTATCTGAGGAGTTGCGAATGCATCCCCACTTCTGACCTTATGAAGGGAAGATCATTAATGAAGTGGCTGATGATGGTTGGGCTAGGACACTACCCTGAGGAACTCCTGCACCGATGTCCTGGGACTGAGACGATTGACCTCCACCAATCTCAACCATCTTCATTTGTACCAGGTATGACTCCATTCAGTGGAATGTCTTCCACCTGATTCCCATTGACTTTAATTTTGCTAGGGCTCCTTGATGTCACACTTGGTCAAATGCTGCCTTGATGTCAAGGGCAATCACTCCCACCAAGCTTTTGGAATTCAGCTCTTTTGTCTATGTTTAGACCAAGGCTCTAATGAAGGCTGGTGGATCCCAAACTGAGCACCAGTGAGCAAGTTATTGCTGAGTAAATGCCGCTTCATAACACTGTCAACCACACCTTCCTGCTGATGATTGAGAGTAGAATGATGGGATGGGTTGGAATTTTCCAGCTTTTTGTCAACAGGGCATATCTGCCAATTTTCCGCATTATAGAGTCATAGTCATAGAGATTTACAGCACAGAAACAGGCCCTTTGGCCCAACGAACCTATGCCGACCATCAAGCACCTGACCTAACTAATCCCATTTCCCCGCACTTGGCCCGTAGCCTTGTATGTTATGGCGTTTCAAGTGCTCATCTAAATATTTCTTGAATGTCGTAAGTGTTCCTGCCTCTACCACTCCTTCAGGCAGTGTGTTCCAGATTCCAACCACCCTCTGGGTGAAACAAATCCTCCTCAACTCCCCTCTAAACCTCCTGCCCCTTACCTTAAATCTATGCCCCCTAGTTATTGACCTCTCCGCTAAGGGAAAAAGTTTCTTCCTATCTATCCTATCAATGCCCCTCATAATTTTGTACACTTCAATCAATTCCCCCCAGCCTTCTCCGCTCCAAGGAAAACAACCCTAGTCTATCTAGTCGGTTTTCATAACTGAAATGCTCCAGCCCAGACAACATCCTGGTGAATCTCCTCTGCACCCTCTCCATTGCAATCACATCCTTCCTGTAGTGTGGCGACCAGAACTGTACACAGTATTCCAACTGTGGCCTAACTAGCATTTTATACCGCTCCAACATAACCCCACTACTCTTATATTCTATGCCTCGGCTAATAAAGGCAAGTCTCCTGTAAGCTTTCCTAACCACCTTATCTACCTGTGCTTCTGCCTTCAGTGATCTATGGACAAGCACCCAAGACCCCTCTGAACTTCTGTACTCCCTTGGGTACTACCATCCATTGTATAATCCATTGCTTTGTTAGACCTCCCAAAGTGCATCATCTCACACTTCTCAGGATTAAACTCCATCTGCCACTGCTCCGCCCATCTTACCAGCCCATCTATATCGTCCTGCAGACTAAGGCTATCCTCCTCACTATTTACGACACCACCAATTTTCATGTCATCTGCGAACTTACTGACCATACCTCTTAGATTCACATTTAAATCATTAATGTACACTACAAACAGCAAGGGCCCCAGCACCGATCCCTGCTACCCTTCTTAAATAATGGTACCACATTCGCTGTCCTCCAATCCTCTGGTACCTCTCCTGTGGCCAGAGAAGATCTGAAAATTTGTGTCAGAGCCCCCGCTATCTCCTCCCTTGCCTCACATAGCAGCCTGGGATACATCCCATCTGGGCCTGGGGGTTTATCCACCTTCAAGCCCGCTAAAACAGCTAATACTTCCTCCTTTTCAATGCTAATTTGATCAAGTACATCACAATCCCTTTCCCTGACCTCTACACGTACATCGTTCCTCTCCATAGTGAACACAGATGAAAAGTAATTCATTCAAAACCTCCCCTATGTCCTCCGGCTCCAACACAGATTGCCTCTATGATCCCTAATGGGCTCCACTTTTTCCCTGGTTATCCTCTCGCCCCTAACATACTTAGAAAACGCCTTGGGATTTTCCTTTATCTTATCTGCCTGTGATTTTTCATGCCCCCTCGTCGCTTTCCTAAATACTTTTTTAAGTACTCCCCTACACTTTCTATACTCCTCTAGCATTGTCGGGCAGATGCTAGTGTTGTAGCTGTCCTGGAACAGCTTGGCTAGGGGCGGGGCTAGTTCTGGAACACAAGTTTTCAGTACTACAGCTGTGATGTTGTCAGGGCCCATAGACTTTGCTGTATCCAATGTCTTCAGTTATTTCTTGATATCACATGGAGTGAATCGGATTGGCTGAAGATTGGCATCTGCAGTTCTGGGGACCTCAGGAGGAGGCTGAAATGGATCATCCACTCGGCTCTTCTGGCTGAAGATAGTTGTAAATACTTCAGCCTTGTCTTTTGCACTGATGTGCTGGGCTTCCCCGTGACTGAGGATGGTAATGTTTGTGGAAACTCCTCCTCCGGTTTGTTGCTTAATTGTCCACCATGACTGGTTGTGGCAGGACTGAGGAGCTTTGATGTGATCTGTTGGTTGTGGGATCGCTTAGTTCTATCGTATGCTGCTTCAGCTGTTTGGCATGCAAGTAATCCTGTGTTGTAGCTTCACCAGCTTGGTAGCTCACTTTTAGGAATGCCTGGTTCTCTCCTGGCATGCTTCCCTGCACTGCTCATTGAACCAGGGTTGATCACCTGGCTTGATGGTAATGGTAGAGTGAGGATATGCTGGGCCATGAGGTTACAGATTGGGAATCAATATAGTTCTGCTGCTGCTGATGGCCCACAGTGCCTCACGGATGCCCAGTTTTGAGCTGCTAGATCTATTCTGAATCTATCCCAGGCGCTGTCGAAGGAGCCTTTTGGAGAGTTTTTGCAGTGCATCGTGTTTATGCTACACACTGCTGACACTGTGTGCTGGTGATAGAGGGAGTGAATGTTGAAGGGGGTGGATGGGGTCCCAATCAAGTGGGCTGCTTTGGCCTGGATGGTGTCAAGCTTCTTGAGTGTTGTTGGAGTTGCACTCATCCAGGCAAGTGGAGAGTATTCCATCACACCCCTGACTTGTGCCTTGTAGATGGTGAACAGGCTTTGGGGAATCAAGATGTGAGCTACACGTCACAGAATTCCCAGCCTCCGACCTGATCCTGTAGCCACAGTATTTATATGGCTGGTCCAGTTAAACTTCTGGTAAATGGCAACCCTCATTATGTTGACGGTGGGGGATTTAGCGATGGTTATGTTGTTGAATGTCAATGGTAGATGGTTAGATTCTCTCTTGTTGGAGAGGGTCATTGCCCAACACTTGTGTGGCGCAAATGTTACTTGGCACTTTTCAACCCGAGCCTGAATGTTGTCCAGTTCTTGTTGCATGCAGACATTGAGTGCTTCAGTATCTGCAGAGATGCGAACACAGAACACCAGTGAACCTCTCCACTTCTGACCTTATGATGAAGCAGCTGAAGATGGGTGGGCCTAGGACACTACCCTGAGGAATTCCTGCAGTGATGTCCTAGGGCTGAGATAATTGTCCTACAACAACCACAACCATCTTCCTTTGTTCTTGGTATGACTTCAACCAGTGGAGAGTTTTCCCCTTGATTCCCATTGATTTCAATTTTGCTAGGGCTCCTTAATGCCACGCTTAATCAGATGCTGCCTTGCTTATTATCCAGATTTACATGTCACAGTTGGTGGATTTTCATCAGTTTCCAGATAAGGAATAGGACAGAACAGACAAGAGAAGCCTTTGATTTAAAGGCTGGGAAGGAGTGTGCAAAAATATTGACATGATCTGACTTGCACTATTTAACCTATACCTATTACCAGCTGACTGGTCACTGATCCAGGAATAGGGCCAACAACTCTTGGACACATGTCATTGGAAGACAATGTGCAGTATAACAGGGAATCTGCCTGGAAGGAAGAAATTTATGAATGTAATATGTTATACACCTTTATAAATACTGTAAGTTATTGATTTTATTACACAATTTCTAAGCTCTGAAGCATTCTTAATGTTTGTCTTTGCCACTATTACATATTTTACTTGTCAATTGTTGATGCTTATTGATCAAGAATCTCAATTCTACTTTGACCATAAGTTTTGAAGTTCTTAAGACCTGGGATGGTACAAATGGGATTGGAGTCACTGGTTTTCTCTGAGTCGGAACGCTATCCTTTAAGGAGAGGAACCCCTTTTTTCCCTTCTATCTCCATCTATCTGGGCTGGATTCGAATCCTGACCTCAAAAGTGAAAAGGTTTTGGGGCCAAATATCTGCAGGTTGCTTTCTGGCACTGACCATAGCAAAGTTCTCAGGGTCAATGGGAGGGCACTTCATTGCCAAGTGATGATTGGGCACAAATGCTACTTTGAGTGTGTCTCCAACACTCAGTTACCCATAGCAACTGGGATTATGGCGGTTTCCTAGCCCCCAGTGGGGTGTGGGATGAGAAGGTTGCACAGGACACCACTCACTTGGCTGCCTCAGCCCTCTTATTAAGGAGGTGACCTGATAAATAAATTTAAAAACTGCTCTTATCATTAGAGGCCAAGGCCTGCTTGTTTGGTCTAGACCCCATCTTTGGAATCCACATCCATCCATGTGTAGATTGGTTTAACTCATCTCTCTGAATTTACTGTCTTCACAGGTATGCTGCACCCCAACAAGGCCTAAGGAGTGGGAGCTTCCAATGGAGGGGCACCCTGCCTCATGTCCTCACTCACCTCATAAAGAAAGACTTGCACTTGTACAGTGCCTTAAACGGCCTCAGGATGTCACAAAGCGCTTTCCAGCCAATGATGTACTTTTTAAAGTGTAGTCACTGTTTAATGTGGATAATGCGGCAGCCAATTTGTGCTCTGCAAACTCACACTGCCTGCAATCGCCAACTTTTTTTGCTGCTCACTCCTGCTATCTCTCGCTTTCTCTTTTTGTGCCAAGATGTGACCATATCGTGACACAGAATTGTAACTTCTAATTTTATTTTTAAAGGTTTTTTGTGCCAGGAGGTGCAGGAGTCCTCTTCTTGGACCCACAAGGATTCTTTCAGCCTCTCTCCCTGAGGCTCCCCTTCCCCCACATCACAGATCTTCACAATTCCCCCTCCCCAACAACCATGAATTATTACTCCTGCTTTCAGTGGTGATGTAGTTCCCATTGGCTTGGGAAATGTTAATGAGGCCCAGGAGTTAAAATATCCCAGGCCTCACACTTGGTGAGTGAGACATTAGAGACTGACGTTTCATCACCTGCTTCACCCCACTGCATCTCCAATTCCTGCCGCCAGTTAAAATTGGGTCTCAAGAGTCCAGGGCAGCCTGAAATAATAAGTGTTGGAATGGTTCAGCTGTGAGCTACATGATATTTTGTTAGCCCTGTGAAGGAAGAATATGCTTTTCTTCTCCATTTGATTGACAACTGTTATCTTGTTGTAAAGATAAACGAAACATCAGAAAAAATACCAACAGCCTGGGGCAACTTGTCACCCTTGTCCTGAGGAGCTTGTAAATCAATACCCAATTTGAACAACAGATTTACCAGTTGAGTTGGTAGAAGCAGAATAATATTTCCCTGAGGTAAGGGCTATCATCAAAATGCTGATCATTTAACCAGCAGGAAATCTCAACTCACAAATCCAGTAGGAAACAACACTAGGGGCACCATTACACCAACCCCATTTTAGGGTATGAAAAGAAGGACATCGGAACAGTGCTGAACCAGTCCATCACAATCCATCTGGGCCAGTCCCAGTGTCCAAGAATCTTCGCATCCATCTTTCCTCCCATATCTCTCGATCACATTTTATCCAGGTACTCATTCAACCCTTGAATTTCCGAATGCAAGTGGGCCCATACTGTCACACTTGTCAGTCTCCTCCATTCATTTGTCATCCTCTGCATAAAGTAGCTAAATTTAAGGTGCCTTTTCACCCTCTTCCCAGTGCAAGCTATACCCATTTGAACGAAAGAATTTGCTTTATTATAGCACCTTTCACCAGTTCGGGATGTCTCAGAGTGCTTCTCAGCCAATTTTAAACCGTGAACTCACTATAATGTAGGAAATGCACAGCCAATTTATGCATACCAAGATCCCACAAACAGCAGTTAAGTAAGTGACCAGATCATCAGTTTTTAGGTATTGGCCAGGATACCACAGAACTCTCCTGCTCTTCTATGAAATAGTGCCAGGGGATTAGTTATGATCACCTGAGATAGCAGACAGGACCTTACTTTTATGCCTCATCTAAAAGACGTTATCTCTAACAGTGCCAGACTCCCTCAGTACTGCACTGGAGTGTCAACCTAGATCTTGTGCTCACATCTTGGAGTTGGGCTTGAGCCCATGACCTTCTGACTCAGAGATGAGAGCACTGCCACCAAGCAAAGGTGTGGCTGCATTAAGCAGAGTGACATTCATCTTGTCTACACCCTTTAGAATCTTGAATATAAGGTATAAGATCATCCCTGAGCTTTCTCTTCTCCAGAATAAGCATACCTAGCTTCTACAGCCTCTCTTCATAACTCAGGTGCCAAATTTCAACTATCAAATAGTAGACTTTTATTGTACTTTCTCCAATGCCTGATATCTTCCTCATAATACAGTGGCCAAAATTGTATCAATAGGACTAGACCAGCAATTTATACAAACCCAGAATCACTTCTGCTGCCACTCTTTTCTGCTCCTTGCTCACAATAGAAAACGCTTATTCACCAGGATTGAACAGGTGCCCTGGTCCTTATGGATCTCAATTGGGTTAATTTAGATATTATTAAACTCACTCATTTCGGATCAGCTTGATCTTGGCTGCCATTTCTACAAGTGAGTGGAACACCAGGTGGGGTGACACCTGAAGTGACCAATAAATCCAACTAAACCAATTCAGAAACCCTACCCAAGTTACTGGAATTGGAGACCTGAAAACCTAACTTTAAAAATGTGAAACCAATGTTCAGGTTCCAATTCTATGAAGTGCATAATGTCTGAAGGTAAAAATGTTGGTCATTTTTACACAAATAGAGCTTTTTTCCCCCTCCATGCTGTGTGAAGAGGCTGGTTTTCTAAAATCGTTAAAGTTTATTGAGCTTTTACCAGTGTTTTGTTAAGTGTATGAGCCTTCAGTGATTGCCTTTGATTCTTCATGTTCTCCTATTACAACCTCCATGAAGATCTACATTCTTGAACTAGGCTTCAGGAGTGCTGCATTGTCTGAAGGGCTATCCTTCAGGTGAGACATTAAACCAATAAACTTTAACGATCACTGTTCAAAGAAGAAGAGCAGAACATTCTCCTGGCAGCCTGGTCTAAAATGTCTCCCCTAACCAGCACCACTAAAAACGGAACAAATAAACTAGTCATTCATCTCATGATGTTTGAAGGAGATTGTTGGGCCAAAATGGTTGCCATGCCTGCCTACATTATAACAGTCAATGCACTTGTCAAGAATTGTTGGAAGCTCTTTGAGATGCTTTGATAAGGTGCTATATTACTACAGGTATTTACCTTTTGTTTATCAAATTATATTGGGCATTTGCAGTAATATACAGTCTGATCCAGTTTTCGAATAAGCCCTTCCTATCTTGTGTTCTGCTCACCCCTGAGTGATGGTAGCACTGAGTGGCATCAAAGCATGATCTGGCGCTTTGAATGGAAGCAGAATTCCTTGAGTACAAATAATTCAACACTCAAGATAACATATTTCTACGCTGTGACATTCTATGATTGGAACATATTCCACTGCGTTGGGAGTGCATATGCCATTAATTTTAAGGTCTTGCAAAAGCATGGCATGGGGAACATTTAGCAAGGGTAATGTTTATTGTAGAATCATAGAATGGTTACAGCACAGAAGGAGGCCATTCAGCCTGATGTGTCTGTGCTGGCTGTCTACAAGAGCAACTCACCTAGTCTCACTCTCCTGCCTGTTCACCGTTGGCCTGTAAATATTTTCTCTGCTGATAATTATCCAGTTCACTTTTGAAGGCCTCGATTGAATCTGCCTACACCACACTCTCAGGCAGTGTATTCCAGATCATATCCACTCGCTGTGTAAAAAAACTTTTCCGTTGCTTTTGCTCCCAATCACCTCTGGTTCTTGATCGTTCTGTCAACAGGAACAGTTTCTCCCTCTCTACTCTGTCCAGACCCTTCATGATTTTGGACACCTCTATCAAATGTCCTCTTAATCTTCTCTGCTCCAAGGAGAACAGGCCCAGCTTCTCCAAACGGATCAGATCGAAGCTCTGCAGTCCTGCCACATCCAACCGTGAATGGTGGTGGACAATTAAACAAGTAACTGGAGGAGGTGGCTCTATAAATATCCCCATCCTCAATGATGGGGGAGCCCAGCCCATCAGTGCGAAAGATAAGGCTGAAGCATTTGCAACAATCTTCAGCCAGAAGTGCCGAGTCGATGATACATCTCGGCCTCCTCCTGAAGTCCCCAGTATCACAGATGCCAGACTTCAGCCAATTCGATTCACTCTGAGTGATATCAAGAAACGACTGAAGGCACTGGATACTGCAAAAGCTATGGGCCCTGACAATATTCCGGCAATAGTACTGAAGACCTGTGCTCCAGAATTTGCCACGCCCCGAGCCAAGCTGTTCCAGTACAGCTACAACACTGGCATCTACCCTGCAATGTGGAAAATTGCCCAGGTATGTCCTGTACACAAAAAGCAGGACAAGTCCAACCTGGCCAATTACCGCCCCATCAGTCTACTCGCAATCATCAGTAAAGTGATGGAAGGTGTCATCAACAGTGCCATCAAGCGGCACTTGCTTAGCAACAACCTGCTCAGTGACGCTCAGTTTGGGTTCCGCCACGGCCACTCAGCTCCTGACCTCATTACAGCCTTGGTTCAAACATGGACAAAAGAGCTGAACTCAAGAGGTGAGGTGAGAGTGACTGCCCTTGACATCAAGGCAGCATTTGACTGAGTATGGCATCAAGAAGCCCTAGCAAAACTGAGGTCAATGGGAATTAGGGGGAAAACCCTCCGCTGGCTGGAGTCATACCTAGCGCAAAGGAAGATGGTTGTGGTTGTTGGAGGTCAATCATCTGAGCTCCAGGACATCACTGCAGCAGTTCCTCAGGGTAGGGACCCAGGCCCAACTATCTTCAGCTGCTTCATCAATGACCTTCCTTCAATCATAAGGTCAGAAGTGGGGATGTTCGCTGATGATTGCACAATGTTCAGCAACATTCGTGACTCCTCAGATACTGAAGCAGTTCGTGTAGAAATGCAGCAAGAATTGTACAATATCCAGGCTTGGGCTGATAAGTGGCAAGTAACATTCGCGCCACACAAGTGCCAGGCAATGACCATCTCCAACAAGAGAGAATCTAACCATCTCCCCATGACATTCAACGGCATTATCATCACTGAATCTCCCACTATCAACATCCTAGGGGTTACCATTGACCAGAAACTGAACTGGAGTAGCCACTGGAGTAGGCTACAAGAGCAGGTCAGAGGCTAGGAATCCTGAGGCGAGTAACTCACCTCCTGACTCCCCAAAGCCTGTCCACCATCTACAAGGCACAAGTCAGGAGTGTGATGGAATACTCTCCACTTGCCTGGATGGGTGCAGCTACAACAACACTCAAGAAGCTCGACACCATCCAGGACAAAGCGGCTCGCTTGATTGGCACACAGTCTACAAACGTTCACTCGCTCCACCACCAACGCACAGTGGCAGCAGTGTGTACCATCCACAAGATGCACTGCAGCAATGCACCAAGCCTCCTTTGACAGCACCTTCCAAACCCGCGACCTCTACCAACAAGAAGGACAAGGGCAGCAAATACATGGGAACACCACCACCTGCAAGTTCACCTCCAAGTCACACACCATCCTGACTTGGAACTATATTGCCGTTCCTTCACTGTCGCTGGGTCAAAATCCTGGAACTCCCTTCCTAACAACACTGTGGGTGTACCTACCCCAAATGGACTGCAGCGGTTCAAGAAGGCAGCTCACCACCACCTTCTCAAGGGCAATTAGGGATGGGCAATAAATGCTGGCAGAGCCAGTGACGCCCACATCCCATGAATGAATAAAAAAAAAAGTCTATCCATATAACTGAAGTTCCTTATCACTGGAAACATTCTTGTGGGTTTTTTCTGCAATCTCTCTAATGCCTTCACATCCTTCCTAAAGTGTGATGCCCAGAACTGGACACAATTTTCCAGTTGAGTCTGAACCAGTGTTTTATACAAGTTTATCGGGCTGGATTTTACAGCCCCCCCAACATCGGCGGTCATAGGAGGGGGAGGGCTTGAAAATGCCTCTGGCAGAGGCCAACCATAGGCCGGGACGTCGGGATGGCCCAGCCCGATATTGCCGGTGGCGGCGAGGCCTCGTGCCGACCCCCCCCCCGCTGCCGCTTACTGACCGGAGCAGAATTTACATATCTTAAAAAATGCAAATAAATGAATTAATCATTTACCCGCTCCCGCTGTCCATCCCGCTCTGATATTGGTACCCGTGACCGGCACTCACGTACCTTCGGATCTCCGTCCGGAGATGCGATGCGGGACAATGGTGGGGGGGGAGGGGGTGGGGGGGAGGTAAGTATTTCAGTGCAGTGTTGTGGGGAGCGGGGTCAAGCTAATCTGATTGGTGTAGAGGATGGTGGGAAGGAGTGAAGTTAAAAGTTTATGAACTTTGTGGGGGGGGGTGGCGGAGAGAGGTCAGGTACACAAGGTAAGTATTTTTGGGGGTCAGGGGGCAAGGAGTAAATTGCATGGTTATGGGGTGGGGAGAGCGGTTAGAAACATTTATTTAATTTTTAAAAATAAATTTAAAATGCCTATCCATTTTAACATTTAAACTAAATGGAAGGACTCAAGGCCCTTTAAAAATGGCGTCAGTGCCTGCGCAGTGGTGCCAGATACCATTGCCAAGGACGGACCATCCACCCCCTCCACATCATCGGGGGTGGGGGTGGGGATGCTCACCGCTGAGATCAGCAGCGAGTTTATAAAATCCAGCCCATCATAACGTCCTTACTTTTGCATTCTATATCTCTATTTATAAAACCCAGGATCCTGTATGCTTCATTAATCGCTTTCTCACGCTGCCCTGTCACCTTCAATGATTTGTGCACATATACCCACAGGTCCCTTTGCTGCTGCACCCTTTAGAATTGTACCCTTTATTTTGCATTGCCTCACCTCGTTCTTCCTACCAAAATGAATCACCCCACACTTCTCTGCATTAAATGTCATCTGCCTCTTTTTTGCCCATTCCACCAGTCTATGTCCTCTTGAAGTTTATAACTATCCTCCTCATAGTTCACAATACCTCCAAGTTTTGTGTCATCAACAAATTTTGAAGTTCTGCCCTGTATTGCCAAGTCTAGGTCATTAATATATATCAAGAAAAACAGGGGTCCTAACATCGACTCCTGGAGAACTCCACTATATATCTTCCTCCAGTCCGAAAACAACCTTTCACTACGCCTCTCCATTTACTGTTACTCAGCTAATCTCGTATCCATGCTGCTACTGTCCCTTTTATTCCATGGGTTCTAGCTAACAAGCCTGTTATGTGGCACTTTATCAAATGCCTTTTGGAAGTCCATATACACCACATCGACAGCATTATACTCATCAACTCTCTCTGTTACCTCATCAAAAAACTCTAGCGAGTTAGTTAAACGTGAATTGCCCTTCACAAATTCGTGCTGGCTTTCCTTAATGAATTCACATTTGTTCAAGTGACTGTTAATTTTGTCTCAAATTATTATTTTTAAAAGCTTTCCCATCACCGAGGTTAAACTGACTGGCCTGTAGTTGCTGGGCTTATCCTTACACCCTTTTTTGAACAAGAGTGTAACATTTGCAATTCTCCAATCCTCTGGCACCACCCCTGTATCTAAGGAGGATTGGAAGATTATGGTCAATGCCTCTACAATTTCTATCCTTACTTCCCCCAGTATTCTTGGATGCATCTCATCTGGTCCTGGTGACATCTCAACTTTAAGTGCAGTCAGCCTATCTAATAACTCCTCTTTATCAATTTTTAGCCCATCCAGTGTATCAATTACCTCATCTTTCATGATGACTTGGGCAGCATCTTCCTCCTTGGTAAAGACAGATGCAAAGTACTCATTTAGTACCTCAGCCAAGCCCTCTACCTCCATGTGAAAATCCCCTTTTAGGTCCCTAATTGGCCACACTCCTCCTTTTTCACCCTTTTTTACTATTTAAATGCTGAAAGGAGACTTTAGGATTCCCTTTTATATAGCTGCCAGTCTCTCCTCATACTCTCGATTTGCTTCTCAGTTTTGTTTTTCTCACTTCCCCTCTGAACCTTCTATATTCAGCTGACTCTCAATTGTATTATCCACCTGACATCTATCATATGTACCCTTTTTCTGCTTCATCTTACTCTGCTTCTTTTGTCATCCAGCTCTGGATTTTTTTGCCCAACCTTTCCCGCATGGAACTGTACCTTGATTGTACCCTGACTATCTCCTGTTTAAAGGCAGCTCATTCCATTACAGTTCTACCTGCCAATCTTTAATTCCAGTTTACCTGGGCCAGATCTGTTTTCACCCCATTGAAGTTGTCCCACCCCCAATTAATTACTTTTACTCTGGATTGCTCCTTGTCCTTTTCGATAGCCAACCTAAACCTTATGATGCTATGATCACTGTCCCCTAAATGGTCCCCAACTGACACTTGATTCATTCACCTCTTCCCCAGAACCAGATCCAGCAATGCCTCCTTCCTCATTGGACTGGAAACATACTGATATAGAAAGTTTTCCTGAACATATTCAGGAAACTCTTGACCCTCTCTGCCCTTTAGACTATTACTATCCCTGTGTACGTTAGGATAATTAAAGTCCCCCATTATAACTACTCTATAAGTATTGCACCTCTCTGTAATTTCCCTGCAAATTTCTTCCTCTATGTCTTTCCCACTGGTTAGAGGTCTATAGAATACAGGGAGCAGTGCAATTGTACCTCTATTGTTTCTTCTAATGAAATAGAATCTGTCTTTGTTCCCTCTAGGATACCCTCTCTCTCTCCAGCACTGTAATGTTCTCCTTAATCGATACTGTTACCCCCTCCTCCTTGCTTTCCTTCCATATCTTTTCCAAACACCGTGTATCCAGGAATATTCAGTACCCAGTCCTGCTGTTTTTTGTGCCAGGTCTCTGTTATCGCCATGTTATCATATTTTCATGTGGCTATCTGTGCCTGCAGCTCACAAACATTATTTACCACACTCTGGGTATTCACATACATGCACAATAAACCTTATTTAGACATTATTACATTCCTTCTTACTCTGACCCCACCTCATACCTTTCTATTTCCTATTCTAATGCTATCTGTTTCTTTCAATTCTCTGTGTACCTTGGTTTTTCTCTCTAATATTTCCTCCTGGTTCCCACATTCCTGCAAAGTTAGTTTAAACCCTCCCAAATAGCATTAGCAAATCACACCAGAAGGACACTGGTCCTGGCTCTGATCAGGTGCAACCTGTCTGGCCTCTACAGGTCTCATCTCCCTCAGAACTGGTCCCAATGTCCATGGAATCTAAAGCCTTCCTTCATGCACCATCTCTCCAGCCATGCATTCATCTGCTTTATCCTCCTATTTCTATACTTACTTGCATGTGATACTGAGAGTAATCCAGAAATGACCTCTTTTGAGGTCCTGCTTGTTAGTTTCTTTCCTAGCTCCCTAAAATCTGGCTTCGGGACCTCATCCCTCTATCTATGTCGTTGGAACCGAAATGGACCACGACCATTAGCTGTTCACTCTCCCTGCTCAGAGTGCTCTGCAGCCATTTAGAGAGATCCTTGAGGCAACATACCATGTTAGATTCACATCTGTGGCTGCAGAATTGCCTATCTGTTCTCCTAACTATTGAATCCTCTATCATTATTGCAGTTCCAATTTTCCTCCTACCTCACCATACAGCTGAGTCAGCATGATTCCGTGGTTTGGACTCTAGCTGCACACCCCAGTGGAACCATCACTCTCACCAGTATTCAGAACAAAATACTGGTTGGTGAGTGAGATGCGCTCAGGGGACTCCTGCACTACCTGCCTGATCCTTCTTGACTGCCTGGCAGCCATCCATTCTCTCTTTGCCTGCATACCCTTAAGCTGTGGGGTGACCACATCTATAAATGTGTTATCCATGAAACTCTTAAACTCCTAGATGCAACGCAGTGACACCAGCTATTACTCAAGCTCTGAACCCGAAGCTCGAGCTGCAGCAGCTGACGACACCTCTTGCAAGTGTGGTTATCCAGGATACGAGAAACATCCTAGAGTTCCCACATGGAGCAGGATATGCACTCCATGGGTCCGAGCTGCCCTTCCATGCCTCTATTTATTCGATTAACTCACTTAATAGATATAACCTTAGTATTGATCTACTTAGGCCAGATTCTGTGCTCATCCCAACGGCGGGTTTCATGGCGGGGGAAGGGGGTTGGGGGTGGAGAATCGGGGCAGAATCACCTGCCATGGAACTGGATGCCGGAATTCCAGTTCTGATTCTCCCGGGGGTGGCATAGGCTGACGACGGCCTTCCCGCCCAGAAGCCAAATAAGAGCCTCTTCCTGCCGCTGAGATCTTACCAGCAGTGGTGGTGGTGGGGGGGGGGGTGGTGTGTGTGGGGGGGAGGCCTCTGCCACGCAGGGAGGAAGCCTTGGAAATCAAGGTGCCCTCCCTGCGGACTTGGGGAGTGTCCCTCCTTCGTGGGCAATTTGTGACCCATGGAGGACACCCACCAGGAACAAATGTACCCCCCGGGACCCCCCACCCTGTTGATCGAATGCCCATGCCCCACCCCCACCCCCCTTGCCAGGGCCCTCTGAATTAGCCCCAGCTCTGAATTTCCCCCCTCCCCTCACCTACCTCTTGTCCATGGTTCCATCGCTGGGCCTGGGTCTGAGGCCTCTGCAGTACCGGCAGTGGCCACCGCTCCCAGTGGTGCTGCCGATACCATTGAGCTGCCGGCCTCCTTAAACTTTGACCCCAAAAGACTGGAGGATCACTCTAGTGGTCAGAAAAAATGCAGAGTTCCCCCTTTACTTTATGGCCTGGCGCTGGGAGCCCTGCCCCTTACACAAAATCCAGCCCTGAGTGTTTTATTTACTAATCGACTACCCATGTTCCTCAGGTACAGTTGGGTTGCTCAGTTGTCTAACTATAGCCCATATTTTATTATTCATCCAATGTGAATACCATTTGTTATCAGAGTTTCTGCTCCTAATTATTATCTGGTCACTTCTTCTGGGTAACATGGGTGAGACCTCAATTGAGAATAGGATCGGGCTGGACTGTGATGGCCTTAATGTCACATAGCTTGCCAATGTTCACCATTCAGGCTCACAAGTGAAGGGTTTCTGGTTGAGTGAAGAGCCAAAGAGCAGCATCTTTAGAATAGGACACAGGAGGGTGTCAGCTGCGGCTCAGTTGGTAGCACTCTCACTTCAGGAAATCAGTTTGATAATCAAAATCACAACCTCCTGAAAGTAACACTCACTTCTGAGTCAGAAGGTCATGAACACAAGAGACTTGAATGCAAAATCTAGGCTACCATTTCAGTGCACAGCTGAGGGAGTGCTACATTGTCAGAGTGCTGTCTTTTGGATGAGGCATTAAACTGAGGCCACATCTTAACTCTCAGGTGGATGCAGGTGATTATAGCACAATTTTGAAAAAGAGTAGGGGAATTCTCCCTAGTATGCTGGGCAGTCTTTATAATTCAAGCCTCACTAAAACAACAGATTATCTGGTCAATATAACAATTGTTCATAGGACATTGCTGTTTGAAAATTGTCTGCCGTGTTTCCTACATTATAATTGTGACTACATTTCAAAAGTAATTAATTGGCTACAAAGAGCTTTGTGACATCCAGAGATCATGAAAGTCTTCTTTTTCTTTAGATTGGAGGGTGAAAAATAACATACTGCTTTGGGGTATCACAGGTTCAAACTCACCGTATTATCTCCCTGTGGCAGTGTATGTTGGTTATTGAGGGCAAAGCAACTTAATGCAGTCCATCCAGTATCCATTAAATTGCAATTTCCAAAGGAAAATCAAACCTGTCCAAAACACATTTTGACGTGAGCTCAAAGCTGTCTGTTCAGTCCCCAACCCATTAATATAGAGAAAGAAATGCATAGTACATGTGAAGGTGATACAGTGTGTTAAAGATCATTACAGAGTTTGTTTGAGAATATAATTAGTTATTGATCTAGCAGACCTAGCTGTCTCATGCAATGACCATTACATAGCAGACCTGGAGAAAAATGAGCTATACTTCACTGAAAGTCAGTTTGAAATGGAAATCACTACTTCCTGAAAAAAACTCAGAAGAAGTCAGCTGATGGTTGGTCACTTCCCACACTGGGATTCAAGGGACGTGGCTGCCACAGGCAAGTCATTAATTACCTCTGTCCAGTTGCCCTGAGAAGATGGTGGCGCCTTCTGTTATGAGCCCCGTGGAGATCAAGGAACCAAAAGAATTGAATTTACCAAACGACCCCCAAAAAAAACCATACAGACAAGATTTCACTTTTATCACTTTTACTTTAACAGTCAAACCAAAATCAACATTTTATCAAACATGAAATAACAGACAAATCACGGTCAATGTAAAGTTTACAGATTGCACGACAATTATCAGATACAACAAAGATAGATCTCACGGATTTACTGGCAGTCCACTCAACAAAAATGGCACCAATTACAGCCACAAAGTCCTTCATAGATCTAGACTTCTTCAGGTAAATCTCCAGATCCTGTCTTCCAAGATGAGTCACCAATTTTCATCCGATAGCAGTTTCCCTTCAATCCTGAACTCCACGGGCAGGGTTTCTACCAAAAACGGTGCACATACTCCATTACCTCATCTGTTCAAACAACAGCTTCCTCCACTGGTCTCGCAAACTACAAACTGTTTCACACTTCCCCCCCACTTGGGAAAAAGAAAGCTCTACCACTGAGTAAAGTTTTCTTTACACCAGTTTAGAACTACAGCAAGTCCTTAACATCATAAACCTTTTAACAAATACCTTATTGTACAGCTAACATTTTCATATTTCACAATTATATATATATTTACAAAATCATAAGGGTTTAACTAATAAAAAAACCAAGTAGGTGTGACACTTAGGAATAGCAGGATTCAAACATCATAAAATTCCTTCTCTCTTACACCCACTCTTCAAACTCCAGAGAGAGCATCAGCAGTTATGTTGCTTTCCTCTGCAAAATGCACAATTTCTAGTGTAAATAGTTGTAACATCAACTCCAGCGAAACAACCTGAGGTGCTTTGTTCTCAATTTTTCGAGGAACACAAGTGAGTTATGATCTGCATAGACTAGTATTTCCCCCGACTAGTGGTTACAATTGTCTCAAACTGTTGTCGAGCCAGTACAAGACTTAAAGCTTCTTTCTCGATGGTCGAGTATTTTCTTTGATGCATATTAGCAGCCAGAAGCGCTGCACAAAGAACAGCCAGGCGCTGCACTAATGACTACTGGCAACACCTATGCAGTCATATTCAGTTGGCCTCCGACACCGGAAACATCAGAGGAATGTATGATGGCATTAAGAGAGCTTTTGGGCCAACCATCAGGAAGATCGCACCCCTCCAATCTAAATCAGGGGACACAATCACTGACCAACGCAAGCAAATGGACCACTGGGTGGAGCACCACCTAGAACTGTACTCCAGAGAAAATGTTGTCACTGAGACCGCCCTCAATGCAGCCCAGTCTCTGCCAGTCATGGATGAGCTGGATGAACAGCCAACAAAATGGGAACTCAGTGATGCCATTGATTCTCTAGCCAGTGGAAAAGCCCCTGGGAAGGACGACATTACCTCTGAAATAATCAAGAGTGTCAAGCCTGCTACACTTCCAGCACTCTACGAACTGCTTTGCCTGTGCTGGGATGAGGGAGCAGTACCACAGGATATGCTCGATGTCAATATCATCACCCTCTATCAGAACAAGGGTGACCGTGGTGACTGCAACAACTACTGTGGAATCTCCCTGCTCAGCATAGTGGGGAAAGTCTTCACTTGAGTCACTTTAAACAGGCTCCAGAAGCTGGCTGAGCATGTCTACCCTGAGGCACAGTGTGGCTTTCGAGCAGAGAGATCCACCATTAACATGCTGTTCTCCCTTCGCCAGCTACAGAAGAAATGCCGCGAACAACAGATGCCCCTCTACGTTGCTTTCATTGATCTCACCAAAGCCTTTGACCTCGTCAGCAGACGTGGTCTCTTCAGACTACTAGCAAAGATCGAATGTCCACCAAAGCTACTAAGTAATATCAGCTCATTCCATGACAATATGAAAGGCACAATTCAGCATAGTGGCGCCTCATCAGACCCCTTTCCTATCCTGAGTGGCGTGAAACAGGGCTGTGTTCTCGCACCTACACTGTTTGGGATCTTCTTCTCCCTGTTGCTCTCACATGCATTCAAGTCTTCAGAAGAAGGAATTTTCCTCCACACAAGATCAGGTGGCAGATTGTTCAACCTTGCCGCCTGAGAGCGAAGACCAAAGTACAGAAAGTCCTCATCAGGGAACTCCTCTTTGCTGACGATGCTGCATTAACATCTCACTCTGAAGAGTGTCTGCAGAGACTCATTGACAGGATTGCGGCTACCTGCAATGAATTTGGCCTAACCATCAGCCTCAAGAAAACGAACATCATGGGACAGGACGTCAGAAATGCTCCATCCATCAATATCGGTGACCACGCTCTGGCAGTGGTTCAAGAGTTCACCTACCTAGGCTCAACTATCATGAGTAACCTGTCTCTCGATGCAGAAATCATCAAGCGCATGGGAAAGGCTTCCACTGCTATGTCCAGATTGATCAAGAGGGTGTGGGAAAATGGCGCAGACACGGAAGACAAAAGTCTGAGTGTATCAAAACTGTGTCCTCAGTACTTTGCTCTACGGCAGCGAGGCCTGGACAACGTATGTCAGCCAAGACCGATGTCTCAATTCATTCCATCTTCGCTGCCTCCGGAGTATCCTTGGTATCAGGTGGCAGGACCGTATCTCCAACACAGAAGTCCTCGAGGCGGCCAACATCCCCAGCATATACACCCTACTGAGCCAGCGATGCTTGAGATGGCTTGGGCATGTGAGCCGCATGGAAGGATGGCAGGATCCCCAAGGACACATTGTACAGCGAGCTCGTCACTGGTATCAGACCCACCGGCCGTCCATGTCTCCGTTTTAAAGACGTCTGCAAACACGACATGAAGTCCTGTGACATTGATCACAAGTCGTGGGAGTCAGTTGCCAGTGGTCGCCAGAGCTGGCGGGCAGCCATAAAGGCGGGGCTAAAGCGTGGCGAGTTGAAGAGACTTAGCAGTTGGCAGGAAAAAAGAGCCAACTGTGTAACAGCCTCGACAACCAATTTTATCTGCAGCACCTGTGGAAGAGTCTGTCACTCTAGAATTGGCCTTTATAGCAACCCCAGGCACTGCTTCACAAACCACTGACCACCTCTAGGCGCTTACCCACTGTCTCTCGAGACAAGGAGGCCAAAGAAGAAGAAGAAGAATATTAAGCTTCCCCGAGAAGTAGCTAATAGGCCATTCCATACTAGCATCATCATCTTGGAGCAGCACACTCCTACTCCTAAATCACTGACATTGGCAGCCACCTTGAATAGCTTCCTAAAATCTGGGGCTGCAAGAATGGGCTTCTTTGTCAGAATGGCCTTTAACTTCTCAAATGCCATTTGGCATGACTGACCATTCAATCTTCACATCTTTCTTTAACAAATTTGTCAATGGGGTGACTACTGTACCGAAATTAGGGACAAATTTCCTGTAGAACCCACACATACCCGAAATTGTAATACTTCTTTCTTTGTCTTGGGCACAGGAATGTCTATTATTGCTGAACTTTGGCCTCTCGTGTAAGCACTTGACCTTGACCCACAATATGTCCTAAATAAGTGACTTTGATCTTGGCAAACCCGCTCTTTTCCTGGTTTATGACAAGGTTAGCTTTAGCCAGCCTGTCAAATAGAGCTCTCAAATGTCAGACATGATCACTCCACATGCTGCTGTACACCAAAAGTTGTCAATGTACGTACCACAATTACTCAACCTGGCAATCACTTGACTAGTTAATCTTTGAAATGTAGCCAGTGCATATTTCATACCAAATGGCATGACTTTACATTGGAACAGCCTATCTGGAGTTACAAAAGCAGAAATTTCTTTGGCTTGGTCGGTCAAGGGGACTTGCTAATATCCCTTAAGCAAATCAATCTTGCTAACAAAGGGCAAGTTCCACACCCTATCAATACAATCCTCAAGCCTTGGGGATCGTATAGGAGTCCATCTTAGAAAACACATTAACCATTCAGTAATCAATGTAGAATCTTTGGGAACCATCTGGCTTGGTACGAAAACAACAGGAGAACTCCAACTACTTTGACTGGGTTTAACATATCATTATTTAACATGTATTGAACCACCTCCCTGACTTTGGCCAATTTTCTGGGATTGAGTCTGTAGGGGTTTTGTTTAATTGGTTTAGCTTCTCCTACATCAACCTTATCAATAGCTAAAGTACAACCTGGCTTATCTGCACACACAGGCTTATATTCCCTCAATAGGTCAGCTATGTCTTTCCTCTGTTGCTCAGGTACATGTTGTAGGACCTCATTTTGACCCTCCAACACCTCTCTCTGCATTTGCCAGCTTCACTGCAGGAGGTTCAAACTGAGAACTCTCAGTCACAGACTCATCATCTGGTTCATCACATGTACCAGTATCACCATCTACATTCTCTATCAACTGTGCTAGACTTACTGCCTGACTAAGCTCACGGTCATAGTATCTTTTCAGCATTTTCACATGACATACCCTTTGACTCTTTCATCTGTTTGGGGTACTAACTACATAGTTCACATCACTGAGTTTCCTTTTGATATGGTAGGGTCCACTAATGGTTCGCCAAGCAAAGGCCTTGTCCCTGGGTTGAAAACTACGTGCCTTAAAGGCGACCCGACCCGAACCCGATGGGACCCGACGACATGTGTTGGGGTCGGGTCGGGTCGCACTTCCGGGTCTGGTATTCGGGCTTGGTTCAGGTCGGGTCGGACACTGTGAATTTAATTTTTGAACTGGGAAGGTGGTTTTGTAACAGTTATTTTAAACTTGTGCTGATCAACAACAAAGTGAAAAACGGAAGGTAAGTTAACTGATGGTCTGGTCAGGTCGGGTTGGGTCGGGTTGGGCGCGGGAGAAATGGAAGGACTCGGGCCGCGTCGGGCTCGGGTCAGATATGGTTCTGTTGGGCTCGGCTCAGGTTTTTTTTGCAGGCCTTTAACATGCCTTAGCTGTTTATGCTTTCATCACCTGTTGAGAAGCCTTGAGATATTCTCTGGCCATCTCACAAGCATTGAGAGCCTTTCTCGGAACTTTGACACATAATCTTTGGAGGGTGGTTTCCTCCTCTTGTGCCAAAAATCTCGACTTAATGAGTTTAAGGGAGCCCATAACCTCAAGCCTATAGACCAATCCGAAGGGTCTGAAACCAGTAGACTAATTTGGTGTGTCCCGAGTTGCGAGTAACAAAAATGATATCCCTTTATTCCAGTCCTGGGGCTACTCAAAACAACAAGTCCTAATCATACTCTTTAGGGTTTAGTGATACCTCTCCAAAGCACCTTTGACCTGTGGATGATAAGCAGGTGACTTGAGCTGCTTCACTCCTAAATTACACAAGACCTCTTGAAATACACCAGACATGAAATTTGATCCCTGGTCAGACTGAATTTCTTTTGGCAAACCACACCTTGTGAAAAACTGGATCAACTCCCCAATTACAACTTTTGCTGCGATCTTCTTCAATGGCATTGCCTCTGGAAATCGGATGGACAATCCATGATGGTCAGGAGATACTTATGACCCGACTTAGTTATTGGTAAGGGTCCAACACAATCCACCAGAACCCTACTAAATGGTTCATCAAATGTAGGCATCGGTATTAATGGGGCTAATTTAATCGAAGGCTGTGTCTTCCCAAGAATCTGACATGTGTGACATGCCTTACAAAAGTCAAGAACATCTCTGTGCAGATTTGGCCAATAAAAATGCACCATTACCCTAGCCCATGTCTTTTGAATACCCGAATGACCTGCAACTGCAATCTCATGGGCAATTCTCAAAATTTTACGATGGTAGCAACGAGAGACAACAATTTGATGGATTACAGCCCAATAGGGCCTCAAGGGGAGGTCTCCACTTCCTCATCAAAATGTCATTCTTGACATAATATCACTCAGGGACCTTTTCATCCTCTGCCTCAGAACATGCCATCTGGGACAAGCTCCTCAAATCGGGGTCTCCCTGTTGTGCTTTAATCAAGGAAGTGCTGCTAAGACTTTAACACCAACATCCCAATTCAAATCCTTGAAAAAGCTTTCAGCCAACCAAACATCCAAATTGTCCTCCACAACAATTGAATCTGACTCACATTGTTTAACCCTATGAGCCTGGGAATAGTCTGGGAAATCCTTGCAGCAAAATCTCTGTTTCCGCAGCCTCAGATGGATTCACCAAAACCACTGGAGACAACAATACCTTAGCCCCAGCCAAGTCATTTCCTAGCAAAAAATCCACACCTTCAATGGGCAAACTTGGAACGACACCAGTGGTAACAGGACCAGTGAATATGTCACATTATAAATCAACCCTATATAAGGAACAGGTAAATAGGTTTCATCAATATCCTGAAGTAACACCTTTGCATTCAGCGAACTACTGGGGAAGAAATTCATGTCAACTGCCAACATCAGTTACTGTGCCGCCCACATAACCCTCAAACAGAAAACGATAGTTTTCCACAACCTGATTCACTCTATCAGTGAACATGGGAGAAATTTGCTGCTCGTCATGAATGTTACCTGTTAGGACAGGATTTCCTGGGGGTGGGGGGGTGGGGGTGCGGGGGGACCATTTGACTGTACACATGGAACAGACTTGTTTTTCTACTTCCAACACTCAGCCTTCACATGTCCTTTTTATGACAAAAATAACATATCAAACCCCTTGAACCAAACTTGTCCTCCGGACTTCCTCTTTTCCTAACCTGAGGAGTGTCTGTGTCTTTACCTTTGCCATCTTTCTCAATAGAACCAAATCTCTTTTCATTATCAAACATCTTTTCTCTCCCATTTCTCTAAAAGTTTCCAAATTGGGACCTATGATCACTGCTCTTGCGAATCAATTCATAATCATCTGCCACCTCTGCAGCTTCCTTTATTTTACAAAAGCTGATGTTCTTCCAGATGGGACCTTATTCCCGAAGGGACACTATTTTTGAATACTTCCATCAGAATCACTTCCCTAAGGCTCTCAAATTCTTGTGAAACCTTCATTGATCATTACTACCTATTAAATATAATTTCCTTCCCACTAGCAAATTCCATATATGTCTGGACCATTTCCTTTTCAAATTTCTGAATTTCTGTCTGTAGGCATCTGGTACCAACTCATAGGCATTGAGAACAGCAATCTTTAATTTGCCCTAGTCCTGTGAGTGCTCTTCTGAAACAGCTGAGTACATTTGAAAAGCTTTCCCTGTGAATACACTCTGTAGGAGCATTGTCCAAGATGATTTAGACCAATTCAAATTTGTGGCAATTTTCTCAAATAACACAAAATACATTTCTACTCCCTCCTCACTAAATTTAAGTACCAAGCAATTATTCTTTGCCAATCAAGACTATGAGGAGTTTGCTCTGGGTCCTCCTAAACTTTCATCTCCAATGCACCTACACGGACTTTGAGCTTTTCTCTCTCGAATTCCAATTTCTCCCTTTCTAAATTCTCCTTTTCCCTTTCTCTTTCAAATTCAAGTTTTTCCCTTTCTCGTTCTAATTTAAGTGTTTCCTTTTCCCTTTCTATTTCTAATTTCATTCTCTCCATTTTGAATTGCCTCATTTCCATTCTTTTGATAATTCAATTCTGGCTAGTTCCACCTGAGCACGAGCAGAAACATTCTTTTCTCTCTAAAGCTTCAAGTGATGAGCCAATTCTTGGATGATCACTGCTTTCTTAGTTCCTGGGCTTATACTGATATTGACTGCTACAGCAACCAAATCAACTTTTATCAACTGTTCCAGAGCAATACGAGACAAAGGCACTCTTCCCGCAAAGGCCCGAGCATCAACGGTACTCATGTTGATTTTACACTGAATACAGTGAAAGAAAATGTGAAATCTTGTTTGTTTAAATTCTGGAAAATTCCAGTAATCCCATTTCACAGCTTAATTTGGAACAATCCCGGACGAGCCCCCAATTTTGTGTTGATCCCGTGGAGATCAACAAACCAAAAGAACTGAATTTACTTAATGACCCAATGAGAAAAGTACAAGATTTCACTTTTATAACTTTTACTTCAACAATCAAACTAAAATCAATATAAATTAAACATGCAATAACAGTCAAATAATGGTCAATGTATATTTTACAAATTGCATGCTAATTATCAGATACAACTAAGATAGATCTCACGGATTTACCGGGCAGTCCACTCAGCTTATATGTCACCAAATACAGCCACAAAATCCTTCAAAAGTCTGAACTTCTTCAGGTAGATCTCCAGATCCTGTCTTCCAAGATGCAGCTACCAAGTCTCATCCAGCAGTAGTTCCCCTTCAATCCCGAACTCCACTGGTATGATTTCCACCAAAAAATGCACACTACTCTGCAAACTTTTTAGCTCTGCTCATGACAGCCTTGATGGCATAGTTCCAGCAATATTACCTTAAGTAACCGAAACAGCTACAACAACTTGTATTTGCCTATAGTCAACTTCCAGATTCATTTTCCACTCTCTGCAGCTTGTCTGCAAATTGCCTGCAGCCTGCTTGAACTTGCCAATCTTGTGATCTGGGGTGACTCTCATCAGATGACACTGTCTCTTATCTGGTCCCAACCAGTTCTGTCTCTCCTAGAACCCTGAGGTTTCTAGTTTCACTTTTAGTTCAGGACTGCCTCAAAAAACAAGCTTTGAAACCAGTGTCAGTGCACCTAACAGATGAGCTAGGAGGAAAGATTGGACAGGCTGGGGTTGTTCCCCTTGGAACAGAGAAGGCTGAGGAGAGCTCTGATTGAAATGTACAAAATTTTGAGGGGCCTGGACAGAGTGGAGGTGAAGAGTCTATTCACTTTAGCAGAGAGGTCAGTGATAAGGGGGCATAGATTTAAAATGATTGGTAGAAAAATTAGAGGGGAGACGAGGAAAAGCTATTTCACCCAGAGGGTGGTGATGGTCTGGAACTCACTGCCTGAAAGGATAGGTGAGGCAGAGACCCTCAACTCATTCAAAAGGAATCTGGATATGCACCTCAAGTGCCGTAAGCTTCAGGGCTACAGACCAAATGCTGGAAGGTGGGATTAGAATAGGTGGATCATTTTTCGGCTGGCACAGACAGGATGGGCCAAGTGGCCTTAAACTTTCTGTGCCTTAAACTTTCTATGATTCTATGATCATTCAACAATTCATCTGTTCAAACAGCAGCTTGCACATGCTCTTCCACTAGTCACGCAAACCATGGGCTCCATCACACTTCTCTCTTTGTGGCATTTTGATACAACTGTGTGGCTTGAGAGGGCACTTCAGAGTGAAATTTAGATTGAACCAGATTGGTATGGAGTGCAGTTACATAGGCACAGGAGTAGGCCACTTAGACCCTTAAGTCTGCTCAGCCATTCAAATACAGCATGGCTGATCTGTATCTTAACTCCATTTACCCACCTTAATACCTTTGCTTAAAAAAAATTAATCTCAGCTTTGAAATTTACAATTCACCCCCAGCCTCAACAGCTTTGCGGGAGACAGAGTTCCAAATTTCACCAACCCTTTGTGTGAAGAAATGCTTCCTGACGTCACCCCTGAATGGCTTGTCTCTAATTTTAAGATTGTGCCCCCTTATTCTGTACTCTGCCACCAGAGGAAGTCATTTTTCTCTATCTACCCTTTAATCATCTTAAACATCTCAATTAGATCACCTCTTAAACTTCTATAAGTAAGGGAATGATGTCAAGTCTATGCGACGTCCTCATAATTTCACCCTTTTTGTCCTGATCGGCTAACCATGTCTGATAAGGACAACAGGTTCCTTTCTCTGAAGGACATTCATATATCACTTGGGGGTTTATAACAATCTAGCAGATCCATGGTCACTTTTACTAATACCATCCTTTTATTTCCAAATTTTTAACAAAATGAATTTATATTATTAAAATACCATACTGGGATTTGAATTCCCATTATAAACCCAGTCATATAAGCACTACACATCAAACTGACCCATTGACTCATTGAACATTGGTCATATTCTGCAGCTTTGATGCTTGATGACAAAATGACAGAGAAATCACTTGTACCTCAGAGTCAGGGATTCAAATCTGCTTTGTGTTTCAATCAGCTGTTTCTCTTCATCTTTGCCTTGTGCAGTTTTAAACAGATCTCACTATTTTGTCTACGCACACATGGCAAATGTCTTCAGTGACTGCAAGTCTGGCACCTCCCCACACTTGGGTCATTCTGCAATTATTGTACAATTCACCCGTCTCTGGCAGTGAAAGGTGTTTTTTGCGCATTCGGCTTCTTTGTTAAATAGCCAGCGTCCAAAAAAAAAAGATAATCACAGTGAGACTCTAACAATTAAGTAGGAATTTCTCTTACACATTCTGACATGTGTGGAGTAAGTGGAAGGAATTTGACCTTTATTTTTATTAAATGCCACACCATTCCAGGCCAGAACACAGTGTCTGGGTTGGTCGGCCGATACCAATATTGTGATTTTCAAACAGACACTACCAATGGAGAAAGGTGGCTGCTATTGACTGATGGGAGCCAAGTTATAATTCAGTACTGAAGATACTGAAAAGGTTGCAGAGAGGAATGTATTTATGAAAACTAACAGCTTCCCAGAGTAATTAAAAAAAAATATTCATTCTTCGGAGGTAGATGGCCCTGGCAAGGCTGGCATTTATTGCCCATCCCTTGTTGCTTTGATTTCAGTACAGCTGAGTAACTTGTTAGGTCACATCAGAGGGAAGTTAAGAGTCAACCACATTGGTGAGGGCCTGGAGTCACAAGAAGGCCAGAACAGGTAAGGGCAGCATATTTCCTCCCCAAAAGGACATTATTGAACCAATTGGTTTTATACTACAATCTTAGTCATGTTTACTATTACCAGTTCTTTATTTCCAGAATCTTAAAAACGGAATTCAAACTCTCACAGTGGGAGTTAAACACATGAGCATGAATTTTACAAGCACACTGCAAATCATGGCGGCATGCTTTTAAGTTGGCGGTCCGTCTGCGCGGAGCAGCCCTCACTGAACCCCCACGATATTTTGTATGGGGGCTCATTAAATGGAGGGGATGGAGCGGCCGCCTCCAATGTTAAGGGGGCGGCCACTCCGTTCCCGGCAACGACATCTGGTGCCACCTGCCGGCGCTATTTTTAAATGGCTTCAGACCCTTAATTCTCATTTAAATTTTTAAAGGTCCTGCTTCTCTGCAACCTGCCGAACAATTTTATTCCAACTCAGATTCTCCCCTCCCACTCCCCTGCCCGCAATGAGTCCTCAGTTATTACAATGACATATCCCCCCAAAACAGCACCTTTTGATTTTCTGAACTATCCCCCTTAACGTCAGAACATTTAACCCTCAACCCCTTCCCATCATCCCCACAACCAATTACAATAGTTCTCCCCACTATGGCCCTGTTCCATATAAGGTAAAACCTGTTTTTAACTCCTTCAATTGGTCTGCAATTACCTCACTGTCCTTTTGGAAAAACAAGGTATGGAGCGACAAACTGAGCCTCATGTAGGAGTTTCAAGGCCCACTGTTTCAGATAACAAAGACAGTTTCTCTGCTTCGTTATCACTAGCACCGTTATCAATCTTCAGAGTGGTACAGAGACATTTTTTTTAAGCTCTTAAGAGCAAGGCCTGGATCTGCTCCCGAATGCCAGCAGTTTTGCAGTTTAAATAGTTTTGCTGACACTGCTAATTCTGACAAGGCAGTGTCATGACCAGAATTGACCAGCTTGCCTTGTGTTTTCAAGCCCACAATACAGTTCATTAAATGTCTTCAGTCTGATGCTCCATGTGTTGCCACCATGAGAGGGACTCCACACACTCAGGACTCCACCACAAATGGTCTACATTTATTAATACAAAAGAAATAAAAGAACAGTTACATGGTTAAAAAGTGATTGTACATTAAAAAGTAATGTAATACATTGGCTTACAACTGTCAGAAGTGCTGTCTTTTGGATGAAACATTAACCCTCTCAGATGGACATAAAAGATCCCATGGTACTATTCAAAGAAGAGCAAGGAAATTATCCTGTTTCCTAGCAAACATTTATCTATAAGAACATAACAGCAGAAGAAATAGAAGCAGGGGGTAAGCCATTCGGCCCCTCGGGCCTGCTCTACCATTCAGTAAGATCATGGCTGATCTGATCATCGACTCAACACTGTCCTGTCTACCCTCCAAAATCCTTGTCCTCCATTGCAGATTAAAAATCTGTCTAACTCAGGCTTGAATATATTCAATGACCCAGCCTCTACTGCTCTCTGAGGAAGGGAATTCCAAAGATTAACAACCCTCTGAGAGAAGACATTCCTCCTCATCTCCGTCTTAAATGGAAGACGCTTAATTCTGAAACTGTGCCTCCTAGTTCTTGATTCCCCTATAAGGGGAAACATTTTCTCAGCATCTACCCTGTCAAGCTCCCTCAGAATCTGATATGTTTCAATAAGATCTTCTCTCATTCTTCTAATCTCCAATGAGTATCAGTACGACCTGCTCAAGCTTTCCTCATAAGACAAACTCTTCATCCCAGGTATCAGCCTAGTGAATCTTCTCTGAACTGCCTCCAATGCAAGTATATCCCTCCTTAAATAAGGAGACCAGAACTGTACACCATACTCCAGGTGTGGTCTCACCAACACCCTGTACAGTAGCAGCAAGACTTCCTTACTTTTATACTCCATCCCCCTTACAATAAAGGCGAACATTCCATTTGCCTTCCCAATTACTTGTTGAAGACAGCATGCTAGCTTTTTGTGATTCATGTACGAGGACACCCAGATCCTTTTGTATCACAGCACTCTGTAGCCTCTCTTCGTTTAAATAATATCCTGCTTTTCTATTGTCACACACACTATGATACAAACTATGGACTAACTCTGAAGAGTTATATAAAACTGACTTTGTCTTAAAAAAATGAATCTTTATCTTTTTTTAAAGTGAAGAATGGCCCCAAACTGGCCACAGAAGGAAAGGGACTAGTATTTGAGTATTCAAACTGTTGGACAAAGACTAAGGCAAATTTTCAAAGCTAAGAGGTATCAATTGCACCCCATCCTAAAAACATTCCAGAATTGAATGTTGACTTCTGAAACAAAGAAGGTGTGAAGTAACCACACGCTGGGCCATTGTGCGATCATCATGGGGAAGCGATCAAAATATCTCCTACCTGGAGGTGAGAAGTAACATAGCTTTACCTTAAAAAAGGCAGCCTAAAGAGAGAGATAGAACCAGAGAGAGAGAGGGAATATTCTAGTAGCTTGTGATCCAGCAAGCCAGAAGGTGCATGCCCAGCTGCAGAATCCTACACCTACATTATATAGCAGTGAGAATTAGAAATGACCCACTGGAGTGCTGACTTGGGGCTGCATTAGAGTGCTAAAGTGGGAGTTTTGTGACTGAGGGTAATTAAGGGTTAGTTTTATCTAAAGTCCAGTCTTTCTTTTATTTAGCAAATTAAATCAGGGCGGCACAGTGGCGCAGTGGTTAGCACCGCAGCCTCACAGCTCCAGGGACCCGGGTTTGATTCTGCGTACTGCCTGTGCGGAGTTTGCAAGTTCTCCCTGTGACCGCGTGGGTTTTCACCGGGTGCTCTGGTTTCCTCCCACAGCCAAAGACCTGCAGGTTAATAGGTAAATTGGCCATTATAAATTGCCCCGAGTGTAGGTAGGTGGTAGGGAATATGGGATTGTTGCAGGGTTAGTATAAATGGGTGGTTGTTGGTCGGCACAGACTCGGTGGGCCGAAGGGCCTGTTTCAGTGCTGTATCTCTTAAAAAATAAAACTTAACAGTTACTGTTTGGGTTGGAGAAGGTGAGTTTTAGACCAGCTTTAAACAGAGTTCACTCAGGCTGTGCTTGCAGCTGCACCTTGTTAATTAGATAACTGGCTTAAACCAGTTTTCAGGTGCTAGAGTCAGACAGTATAAAAGTAGGTCATCTTACAGTGCTGACTTTGTTTACACTGGAGTGCTGACTTGGGGCTGCAATAGCGTGCTAAAGTGGGAGTTTTGTGACTGAGGGAGTTCAGTGAGGAGGGAGTGAGGAGCTACTTTCATTTCCTACCTGTCCTCAAAGAGCGTGAGGGGAGCCAAGAGTTTCCAAAAAGTACAGCTGACTGTACTGTGAGTAAGTCCTGGTGGATGTTTTTCAAACAGGATTGAATTGTAAGTCATTGTTTTAGCAAGACTTAGTTGATTTATTTTTTTATTATAATAGTCTTCTAAAGTTTTAAAATTAAAGGATTTAGTCATGGCAAGAGAGCTTAAAGCCTTGGTTTGCTCCTCTTGCTACATGTGGGAATCCGGAAACATTTCCAGTCCCTGGGACCAGCATGTGTGCAGGAGGTGTGTCCAGCTATAGCTCCTGGAAGCTTGGGTTTCAGATCTGGAACGGCGGCTGGAAACACTGTGGAGCATCCGCGTGTCTAAGAGCATCGTGGATAGCACGTTTCGAGAGGTGGTCACACCGCAGCTGAAGGGACTTGAGGAAGGATGGGAATGGGTGACCACCAGGCAGTCCAAGAGAAACAGGCAGGTAGTTCAGGAGTCCCCTGGGGTCCCGCTTGCAAATCGGTATTCCATTTTGGAGGCTGATGAGGCTGGTTTCTCCAGGGAGTGCAGACAGAGCCAGGCTTCTGGCACCACAAGCAGTCTGTCTGCACAGGAAGGGGGAAAGAGAGGAAGAGCAATAGTAATAGGGGATTCTATAGTCAGGGGAACAGATAGGCACTACTGTGGCCGTCAACGTGACTCCAGGATGGTGTGTTGCCTCCCTGGTGCCAGGGTCCGGGATGTCACTGAACAGCTGCAGGGCATCCTGAAGTGGGAAGGTGATAAGGCAGAGGTAATGGTACATGTTGGTACCAATGACATAGGTAGAAAGAGGGATGAGGTCTTGCATCAAGAATTCAGGGAGTTAGGCAGTAGACTAAAAATCAGGACCTCTCGGGTTGTAATCTCTTGATTACTCCCAGTGCTAGCGAGTATAGAAATAGGAGAATAGCACAGATGAATGCGTGGCTTAAGAGTTGGTGCAGGAGGGAGGGTTTTAGATTCCTGGACCACTGGGACCGTTTCTGGGGAAGGTGGAACCTGTACAAGCGGGACGGTCTACATCTGAACCAGAGGGGGACTAACATCCTTGCTGGTGGGTTTGCTAGTGCTGTTGGGAGAAGTTTAAACTAATTTGGCAAGGGGAGGGGACGCAGACTCCTAGCAGAATAGGGACACAGCTAAACACGGGAAAGCAAACAAGTCAGAGGGAATACAGCGGAAGTAAGTTTCAAGGGAGTCAGACCAGGATGGATGGCCTCTACTTTAATGCCAGGAGTATTACAGGTAAAACGGGTGAGTTAAGGGCAAGGATTGACACGTGGAATTGTGATATAGTAGCCATCACGGGGACATGGTTGAGGGAGGGGCAGGATTGGCAGCACAATATCCCGGTATATAGAATCTTCAGGCGAGACAGAGGAGGGGGTAAAAGAGGAAGGGGCATTGCAATATGTCAAGGAGTCAGTTACTGCAGTAAGGAGAGATGATATCTCGGAGGGGGCATCAAATGAAGCTTTATGAGTAGAGTTTAGGAATAAAAAAGGGACAGCCACATTGCCAGGTGTTTATTATAGACTCCAAGTTGGTGAGCGGAAAATTGAGGAGCAAATATATGCGCAATTCGCAGAGGTGTGTAAAAATAATAATAGGGTAATTATATTAGGTGATTTCAACTTTCTCAACATTAATTGGGATAATCATCGTGTTAAGGGCTTAGATGGAGTGGAATTCTTAAAATGTATACAGGAGAACTTTTTAGCTCAATATGTAGAGGATCCAACAAGGGAGGGTGCAGTGCTGGACCTAATTCTGGGGAATGAAGCCGGACAGGTGGTTGATGTGTCGGTGATAGCGACCACAACTTGGTACAATTTAAGCTTGTTATGGAGAAAGAAATAGACAAGTTGCAAAAAAAGGTTTTGGATTGGGGGAGAGCAAATTTTAGTTAAATAAGGCAGGATTTGGCCAAGGTAGACTGGAAAGAGTTACTTGTCGGGAAATCTACAGAACAGCAGTGGGGGGGGCATTCAAAAAGGAAATGGGGAGGCTACAGGCCCAACATGTTCCCTCTAGGGTAATAGGTAGGAGCAACAAGCCCAGAGAACTATGGATGACCAGAAACATTCAGGGTACGATGAGAAGGAAAAGAGAGGCTTTTAGCAAATACAAGGAGAGCAAATCAACGGAAGCATTAGTGGAGTACAGAAAGTGTAGGATGGAGCTTAAGAAAGCAATTAGGAGAGCAAAGAGGGGATATGAGAAAGCTCTGGCTGGTAAAAGAAGGGAAAATCCCAAGATATTCTATAAGTATATCAATGGGAAGAGGATAACCAGGGAAAGAGTAAGACCCATTAGGGACCCAGGGGGAAATCTGTGGGTGGAGCCAGAGGACATTGGTAGGGTGTTGAACGTATACTTCACATCTGTCTTCACCCAAGAGAATGAGTATGTAGATATGGAAATCAGAGAGAGAGACTGTGAGGTTCTTGAGCAAATTGTCATAGGGAGTGACAAGGTATTGGAGGTTTTGGCAGGCTTAAAAGTGGACAAATCTCCAGGTACGGACGATTTGTGTCCCAGGATGCTGTGGGAGGCGAGGGTGGAGATTGCAGCGGCTCTGACCCTAATTTTTAATTCCTCTCTGGCCACGGTGGTCCCACTATTTAAAAAAGGTTGTAGAGATAAACCAGGGAACTACAAACCAGTGAGTCTCATGTCAGTGATAGGGAAACTATTGGAGAAAATTCTATCTCCACTTGGAGAGGCAAAATTTGATTAGGAATAGTCAGCATGGCTCTGTCAGAGGGAGGTCATGCCTAACAAATTTGACTGAATTTTTTGAGCATGTGACCAGGTGTGTAGATGAGGGTAGTGCAGTGAATGTAGTTTACATGGATTTCAGCAAAGCCTTTGACAAGGTCCCACATGGGAGACTTATCAAGAAAGCAAATGCACATGGGATACAGGGTAACTTGATAAGTTGGATTCAAAATTGGCTTAGCTGTAGGAGACAGAGAGTGATGACAGACGGCTGTTTTAGTGACTGGAAGCCAGTGTCCAGTGGCGTACCACAGGGATCTGTGCTGGGTCCCCTATTGTTTGTCATTTATATAAGCGACATAGATGACTATGTGGGGGGTAGGTTCAGTGAGTTCGTGGATGACACAAAGATTGGCCGTGTGGTTAACAGTGAGGTTGAGTGTCTTGGGTTACAGGAAGATATAGACGGGATGGTCAAATGGGCAGAAAAGTGGCAGATGGAATTTAACCCTGATAAGTGTGAGGTGATACACTTTGGAAGGAGTAATGTGACACGGAAGTATTCAATGAATGGCCTGACACTGGGAAGTTCCGAGGAACAAAGGGACCTTGGCGTGTTTGTCCATCGATCTCTGAAGGCAGAAGGGCAGGTTAATAGGGTGGTGAAAAAGGCATATGGAACACTTGCCTTTATCAGTCGAGGCATAGATTACAAAAGCAGGGAGGTCATGTTGGAGTTGTATAGAACTTTGGTAAGGCCACAGCTGGAGTACTGTGTGCAATTCTGGTCGCCACATTATAGGAAGGATGTGATTGCATTGGAGAGGGTGCAGAGGCAATTCACCAGGATGTTGCCTGGGATGGAACATTTAAGCTATGAAGAGCGGTTGGATAGGCTTGGATTGTTTTCACTGGAGCAGAGAAGACTGAGGGGTGACCTGATCGAGATGTACAAGATTATGAGGGGCATGGACAGGGTGGATTGGGAGCAGCTGTTCCCCTTCGTTGAAGGGTCAGTTACAAGGGGACACAAGGTTAAGGTGAGGGGCAGGAGGTTTAAGGGGGATTTGAGGAAGAACTTTTTTACCCAGAGGGTGGTGACAGTCTGGAATGCACTGCCTGGGAGGGTGGTAGAGGCGGGTTGCCTCACATCCTTTAAAAAGTACCTGGATGAGCACTTGGCATGTCACAACATTCAAGGCTATGGGCCAAGTGCTGGCAAATGGGATTAGGTAGACAGGTCAGGTGTCTTTAATGCATCGGTGCAGACTCGATGGGCCGAAGGGCCTCTTCTGCACTGTATTACTCTGATTCTGATTCAATGGAACTTTCAATCAAGAGAGAAATCTGCAATCATCTCAGGCCTGCACCTATTGACAACTTTATTTCCAAGAGAATTCAACAGGTTTATCGTGACCTCTCCCCGACTAAATGTCATCTTGTTTTTTCTCTTCTTTATCTGTCTGTTCTTGTGTGTGCGAGCGAATGCATGAGTGGATGCAGTTGCAATAATTTTGGGATAAGACATTTTGATCAATAAACAATAGATTGTCTGATTTAAAAAAAAACCTGCAGGAGAACCTGCCGCTGTCTGTTTATTTGAAAAATAAAACACAAAGGGATTAAACGCTACTAACAAAACACTTGCTGCAGCCAAGTGGGGAGTTGAACAGTGGGAAGCACCCACATTGCACCACATGACTGCAACAAATTGGAGGCTGGAAGCCAGGATCTGAACCACCAGATAAATCAGAGATTTGGAAAACAGGAGGAAAATTGATACCTAAAATTGCGGAAAATAAACAAACAGGTTTTCTTGTATTCTTATGTCTTTCTCTACGGTGCTAGAAAAAAAAAGAGATGGCCACATTGAATGCTATGGAGTTTGTAGAGCAGGGAGAGGTATCCCATGATAAGTTAAACAAATTAAGTGTTGAAGAGTTAAAAAGCTTAGCTATAGAGGTGGGAATCACTTTCAGACAAAAAGCTAAGAAAACTGAACTGGTGAAAAGTATCGCCAGCCATTTGAAACTTACCCCTGGACTCGAAGAAGACAGCATGGAACCAGAGACTGAAAAAATAATTCTAGCTAGAATCCAGTTGCAGATGAAAAGGGAAGAAATAGAGTTACAGTTAAAAAGGGAGGAGATGAAGTTTCAGAAGGAAAAGGAAGAGAGAGATTTCAAAAGGAAAAAAGAAGAAAGAGATGCAAAGAGAGGAAGCAGCAAGAAAGTTTGAGTTACAGAGACTACGCCCAAAATGAAAAAGCTACTCAAACCTCATTCCCAATTCAGAGCAAAACTTTGATGTGCTGAGACACTCAGGATTAGTGCCAAAATTTAATGAGGAGGAGGTTGAGTCATTTTTATCTCACTTGAGAAAATAGCTACCAGGTTAAAATGGCTGAAAGAATTTCGGAATCTCCTCTTACAAGGCGACTGTGAAGCTTTTTCCTGTTATCAGAAGAAAGTTCCTCTGATTATGAACAAACTATAACTGCAATTCTAAATGCATATGAGCGGGTACCAGAAGCATATAGACACACCTGGAAAAGACCCACACAGGCGAACATTGAATTTGAAAGAATTAAACATGGCTTATGATCGCTGGATATGATCTCTCAAGCTAGAACCCTAATATTAAAATTTGAGAGAAGTGATGTTTCTGGAAGAGTTTAAAAATAACATCCCCAGTAATATAAGAACTCACATAGAAGAATAAAGAGTTACAAGAGTAAGGGAAGCAGCAAAAATGGCCGACAATTATAAATTAATACACAAATCCCTAATTCAGAATAAATGTATTTCTTACAGGCTAGGGAGAGACAGCAGAGATGCAGAGGAAGCAGAAATGGGCTGAAGAGAAAAGGAGGGTAGGGAAGGAAAACCAGACCAGTCTTCAACTTCTAAGAGAAGGAACTCAGTTGATAAACAAGTCGGGGTCTGCCTGGCATGTTTCTAGTGTGGCAAATTTGGGCTTGCCCAGGCAAATTGTTGGTATGCCAAAAAACCAACAGGAGGTGCTGCAGTCAAGCCCGTGTCTGTGGCTTTGAAAGTGGCAAGTCTGTGTTTTAATATAATTCAAGAGCAGAGCTCATACCATGAACAAAGGAAAATGACTTCTTTTGTGTCCCAGGCACTAGACAAGGAGATAACCATCATCAGGGATACTAGTTGTTTTCAAACCTACTGACAGCTGAAGTGCCAGAAATTAGGGTAGGCAGTGGCGTAGTGGTATTATCACTGGACTAGTAACCCAGAAACCCAGGGTATTTCTCTGGGGATATGGGTTCGAATCCCACCACAGCAGAAGGTGGAATTTGAATTGAATTAATAGATCTGGAATTAAAAGCGAGTCTAATGATGGCCATGAAACCATTGCCGATTGTTGTAAAAACCCACCTGGTTCACTAATGTCCTTTAGGGAAGGAAATCTGCTGTCCTTACCTAGTCTGGCCTACATGTGACTCCAAACCCACAGCAATGTGGTTAACTCTTACATGCCCTCTGAAATGGCCTAGCAAGCCACTCAGTTGTACCTAACAGCGATGAAGTCAATAAAAAGGAATGAAACCGGACGGACCACCCGGCATCAACCCAGGCACCGGAAACGACAACGGCTAACCCAGCCCTGTCGACCCTGCAAAGTCCTCCTTACTAACATCTGTGGGCTTGTGCCAAAGTTGGGAGAGCTGTCCCACAGACTAGTCAAGCAACAGCCTGAGATAGTCATACTCACGGAATCATACCTTACAGACAATGTCCCAGACACCACCATCACCATCCCTGGATATGTCCTGTCCCACAGCAGGACAGACTCAGCAGAGGTGGTGTCCCAGTGGTATACAGTAGGGAGGGAGTTGCCCTGGGAGTCCTCAACATCAACTCTCAACCCCATGAAGTCTCATGGCATCAGGTCAAACATGGGCAAGGAAACCTCCTGCTGATTACCACTTACCGCCCTCCCTCAGCTGATGACTCAGTACTCCTCCATGTTGAACAGCACTTGGAGGAAGCACTGAGGGTGGCAGGGGTGCAGAATGTACTCTGGGTGGGAGACTTCAATGTCCATCACCTAGAGTGGCTCGGTAGCACCACTACTGACTGAGCTGGCCGAGTCCTAAAGGACATCGCTGCTAGACTGGGTCTGCGGCAGGTGGTGAGGGAACCAACAAGAGGGAAAGATATACCGAACCTCGTCCTCACCAATCTGGCTGCCACAGATGCATCTGTCCATGACAGTATCGGTAGGAGTGACCACCACACAGTGTTTGTGGAAACAAAGTCCTGTCTTCACACTGAGGATACCCTCTATCGTGTTGTGTGGCACTACCACCGTGCTAAATGGGATAGATTTCGAACAGATCTAGCAATGCAAAACTGGGCATCCATGAGGCGCTGTGGGCCATCAGCAGCAGCAGAATTGTACTCGACCACAATCTGTAACCTCATGGCCATGCATATCCCCCACTCTACCATTACCATCAAGCTGGGGGACCAACCCTGGTTCAATGAAGAGTGCAGGAGGGCATGCCAGGAGCAGCACCAGGCATACCTCAAAATGAGGTGTCAACCTGGTGAAGCTATAACACAGGACTATCTGCATGCCAAACTGTGTAAGCAGCATGCGATTGACAGAGCTCAGCGATCCCATAACCAACGGATCAGATCTAAACTCTGCAGTCTTGCCACATCCAGCCGGGAATGGTGATGGACAATTAAACAACTAACTCGAGGAGGTGGCTCCACAAATATCCCCATCCTCAATGATGGGGGAGCCCAGCACATCAGTGCAAAAGATAAGGCTGAAGCATTTGAAACAAACTTCAGCCAGAAGTGCCGAGTGCATGACCAGCTCGGCCTCCTCCTGCAGTCTCCAGCATCACAGATGCCAGTCTTCAGCCAATTCAATTCACTCCGTGTGATATCAAGAAATGGCTGAAGGCACTGGATACTGCAAAGGCTATGGGCCCCGACAACATTCCCTCAATAGTACTGAAGACCTGTGCTCCAGAACTTGCCACACCCCTATCCAAGCTGTTTCAGTACAGCCAAAACACTGGCATCTACCCAGCAATGTGGACAATTGCCCAGGTCTGTCCTGTACACAAAAAGCAGGACAAGTCCAACCCGGAAAATCACCGCCCCATCAGTCTACTCTCAATCATCAGTAAACTGATGGAAGGTGTCATCAACAGTGCTATCATGTGGCACTTGCTTAGCAATAACCTGCTCAGGGATACTCAGTTTGGGTTCCACCAGGGCCACTCAGCTCCTGACCTCATTACAGCCTTGTTTCATACATGGACAAAAGAGCTGAACTCAAGAGGTGATGTGAGAGTGACTGCCCTTGACATCAAGGCAGCATTTGAACGAATATGGCATCAAGGAGTCCTAGCAAAACTGGAGTCAATGGGAATCAGGGGGAAAACTCTCCGCTGGTTGAAGTCTAATGCAAGTGGTTGTTGGAGGTCAATCATCTGAGCTCCAGGACATTACTGCAGGAGTTCCTCAGGGTAGTGTCCTAGGCCCAACCATCTTCAGCTGCTTCATCAATAGGTCAGAAGTTGGGATGTTCATTGATGATTGCTCAATGTTCAGCACCATTCGCAATGCTTCAGATACTGAAGCAGTCTGTGTAGAAATGCAGCAAGACCTGGACAATATCCAGACTTGGGTTGATAAGCGGCAAGTAACATTTGCATGACACAAGTGCCAGGCAATAACCAGCTCCAACAAGAGATAATCTAACCATCTGCCCTTGGCATTCAATGGCATTACGATCGCTGAATCCCCCACTATCAACATCCTGGGGGCTACCATCGACCATAAACTGAACTGAACTAGCTCTATAAATACTGTGGCTACAAGAGCAGGTCAGGGGCTGGGAATCCTGCGGCGAGCAACTCACCTCCTGTCTCCCCAAAGCCTGTCCACCATTTACAAGGCACAAGTCAGGAGTGTGATGGAATACTCTCCACTTGCCTGGATGGGTGCAGCTTCAACAACACTCAAGAAGCTCGACACCATCCAGGACAAAGCAGCCCACTTGATTGGCACCCCATCTACAAACATTCACTCCCTCCACCACAGACGCACAGTGGCAGCAGTCTGTACCATCTACAAAATGCACTGCAGCAATGCACCAAGGCTCCTTAGACAGCACCTTCCAAACCCACGACCTCTACCAACTAGAAGGATAAGGGCAGCAGATGCATGGGAATACCACGACCTGCAAGTTCCCCTCCAAGTCACACACCATCCTGATTTGGAACTATATCGCTGTTCCTTCACTGACGCTGGGTCAAAATCCTGGAACTCCCTTCCTAACAGCACTGTGGGTATACCTACCTCACATGGACTGCAGTGATTCAAGAAGGCAGCTCACCGCCACCTTCTCAAGGGCAATTAGGGATGGGCAATAAATGCTGGCCTAGCCAGTGATGCCCACATCCCATGAACAAATATAAAAAACGAGGCCATTCAATCGTTGTGCCTGTTCCAGCTCTTTGGAAACGCTATCTACTCTCACTTTCGTGCTCCATAGGCCTGCAATTGTTTTTCTTTTTATGTATATATCCTATTCCCTTTTGCATACTATTGAATCTGCTTCCACTATCACGTCAGGCAGTGCATTCCAGATCATAGCAACTCACTGCGTAAAAAAATTCTCCTCATCTCCCCACTGGTTACTGACCCTACGGCCATTGGAAACAATTTGTTCTTATTTACTCTGTCAAAACCATAATTGTGAACACCTCTATTAAATCTCCCCTTAACCTTTCCAACTCTAAGGATAATGATCCCAGTTTCTCTAGTCCCCCCATATCTTTGAAGTCCCTCAGCCCTAGCACCATTCTAGTAAATCTCCTCTGCTTCCTTGCCAAGGCCTTGACATCCTTCCTGAAGTGTGGTGCCCAGAATTGCATGCAATAATCCAGCTGGGGCTGTACCAGTTACTTATAAAGGCTTAGCTTCACCTCCTTGTTTTTGTACTCTCTGTCTCTGTTTATAAAGCCAAGGATCCTGTATGCCTTTTTTCCAGCTTTATCAACTAGTTCTGACACCTTCAAAGCATTGTGTAAGTGAACCCCCAGGTCTCTCTGTTCCTGCACCCGCTTTAAAATTATATCATTTTATTTATATCTATTTTCATTTGCTTTTTATTTTAGCCTACGTAATGCACAAAGGAATTTCTATTCGTGTACATCTGAATAACCACACAGGGGAATGTGTACTGGTGGACAATATGATAGAGCACTGCATGCAATACAGCACTCTGTCCATTGCTTTCAATTGTGATATATGAGGGACAGAGATACCTTCCCAGTGCTGCTCTTTTAACTTTTGAAGATTTTCTTCACATGGCCCTCTTCCATGCTCTGGATCCCGATTTCATTAATATATTCATGTATAAGGTGACTTGCATGGTGCCATACAATTAAATTCCGTGAAAAATTACAATTGCAAATTTCTTTCTTCAATAATCACTAACAAACATGCAATTATATATTGCAATGGTAATGAGTTTGTTACACATACCTTTCAATGCTAAAACGTAGGAACATTTAATTTCGATGGCATTATAAATATTCATAATCGTTCATTGAACTGAAACACACTGCAGGCTCCCATTGCTTGTGAGGTAAACAAAAACAATTTGCAGTCATGTCTTAACTGACTGTGGAAAATTTTAAAACACGGACTTACTGAACTGCAGCAGCAAAGTTTTTCAAAATGTCTGATTACGTCAAATGAGATGCACCCCTCAGAAATGGTCGAAATTGATGTCCTGCTGTTACAATAAGACTGGGAAAAAATTATCATTGCTGCAAAAATTAGCATTTTTCACTTAATGCTTAATGGGTTACACACAATGCCTCAAGTGGGTTACGATCAATAATAAAATCAAGGAAACGCGGACCACTCTATCTACAAGACATGCACAATCTGCCCTATCATGCAGTTTATTCTCTGAGGGAAAGTTCTGCATAAATATTCTTCAATCTTTAAAGATAATGCAGCAAAACTCCACAATGTTCTTTGCTCCTTGTTTGTGATTCAATCCCAACTTGCTGTCCTCTCGACAACAGCTCTCGTTCACTCTCTGACCCCTTCCACACTCTCTGATCCCATGTGTGCAGGAAACACTGGGGGAATTTTAAACCCCCACCCCTCAAAGAAGACAGGTGGACGTGCGTCAGGTGGGAAGTAAAAATGTGAAAAATTTCAAACTCAAATCCAACACGCTTTGAACCTGTCCATTCCCAGTTTTAATGGCTGCTACACGGGCGTGTGGCAACCAACTCATTCCTTGGAGGTGGGTCCCTCATTTAAATATTTGAGTGAGGCTCCGTGCCTCAGATTTTTCTCTGTTCCAACTTCAGCATTGTCCACCCAGATCTTAGGAAACCCAGCGGCTAAAGGGAAGTGAGGACTGCTACATAGAAGAGGTAAGTGCCTTTCCAGCACATCCATGTGGGCCAGGAGGAGCAGGAGTGCTTCTGCCAGGATCCCTAAGCAAATCTCCCCGGTAATTGGACACACCCGCCCTTTTTTTAATTCTTTCACAGATGTGGGTAACGTTGGCTAGGCCAGAATTTATTGCCATCTGTAATTACCCTGGAGAAGGTGGTGGTGAACTGCCTTCTTGAACCGCTGCCGTTCCTGCGATGTGATAGCTTCCCCATGTCCTCCATGGGCACTGTGTTACCTTCTCCCCTCCTCCCCCAGTCTGCTGCTCCATCGCTAACTCTCCCAACACCCAATCTCACCGGGAGCCTCCATCAATGTCTCCCCCCACCCTGAGCCCAGATTTCTCCCTCTCTCCTCCCAGCTCCCCTACTGTGGCCTGGAGCCAAACACCTACCATTCCCTGGCTAAAAAGCCAGCCTTTCAACCTGGCTGGCTACGGCCAGGAAACTGATTTCACAAATGGCTAATCAGGTCTCACCATTATATTCAGCAGGATCTGAAGGAAACCTGTCTCCACAAAACTGTCTCCGCGCTCCCTTCCCACCTCCCCGTAAATATTGCCACCATTGTGCCCAATGAGCATTTCAGTCATCTCAGTCAGTAATGATGCCAATAATCTCCAGTGCCATTCTTGTTGAAAGAATGAGTTTTCTCAGCCTCAACTGCTGTGACTGGGAGTCTGCTTCATTTATCCATATATCCAGTACTCTGTGGGGAAAAAAGATTCATTCTCCATCCAGACTCACTTCAGATCATGCCAGTTCAGACACAACACAGGTTATTTTGATGAAAAGGTGAAAACAGGTGCTAAATAGATGCTTTACTAATAAGACATGCCTCTTAACATGTTAATTTGAAAGTCTGGTGTTCGCACATAATCTTGGGCCTATTGCTGATTACCATAATTTGAATTTGCAATGAGGTGCTAAAACAGACACTGCAGGTTCAGCACTCAAACACTAATTAGATGCAGTTTTTGTGGATCAGTACATGTGGTCTCCACCCACGCACTTCCACTGAAGGTGTGGAGTGCACTGGCTGACACACAGCGGCAGGTTTCAGGGTGGCTTAGGGACTGAGTGAGAAGGCACACAGGTTCTTGAACACTAGACTGAGTGTCCTGGTGGAGGAGGTTCAGAAGAGGAGGGCTGTTCTATGCCTGCAGTGGAGGAAAAGTCCACCTTACCCTCGTGTCCTTCTCTCTCAGTGCTGCTCTGTCTGGCCTCATGTCCTGCTCCCATTCTTCCTGTAGACCAAGGTCGACCCCTAGCAAGATGCCAATGGCTGAGCACTTCCTTTCTCCTGTTTTCCAATTAGGTGAAGTAGCACAATACCTACTCTTTTTCGGTGAATTGCTCAGAGAATTTGCAGAATAAATGCTGATAGATTGTTAACGAAGTCTTGACAAAATGTCTCAGAAAATCTCCTGATGTGTTTCAAAAGTCCTCTTCAAATCTCCAGCAGGAAGTGAACAGTAAAAGTGAATATACCTTTAAGTAGTGCTCCACCTCCTCAATAACAACTTGTTTGCTCCCAATCACCTGGCCACTGTTAGGAGAAGACAATTAGTCAAGTGCTAGCCACCAAAATGCAGTGCAGCCTCAATGAATGCTGGCAAGCAATTTAAGTGGCAATGAGCGACATTACAATCCTCCAGAGAATGTTTGACACAAAATGTAAATGCATATTGTATATATAACCTGCAATGGCAAGTGTAGTGAGGCACCTCATCTACTGTATTGACAGAAACTGATCTATATTGCACTTTATATAATGTTAAATTTGATCTGTTATGTAATGTACTTTTACAAATTTTATAAATAAAGTATATTTTTGGATAAAAAAATAATCCTCCAGCTATCCGTTCCTACTTCAACTCTTTTTACCAAATTGGTGTCTTGCGCTAAATATGGACTAAAACACTGTCGCAGTTCAATACACCATCCTAGTCACATTGCAGGCTCTTAAGCACCTAAAGAAACTGATATCGCCTCCAAAGAATTAACAAACAATGGTTTATCTCCCTGTGTCGGTTTTAACAGGAGCAAGCACCCGCCCAATCAAAGTCAATCCTTCTAAATAGTCTACTTTGTGTTGTGTGATTGCCTTTAAGAGTGATGTCCCTTTAAGATCTTAGTATGCTAATGAGCTATGTGCCAAGATGCAGTCATGTGACTATAAGCCAGGGTCACTCTGCTACTGTAACACCAAGAGGCAAGTCCTGCAAATAGATAGCTCTGCACTGTATATACTTGTCAGCTGTTTAATAAACCTGTTCGAGATCTTCAACAACCTGAACTCCATGCATATCATTTATGTTGCATCAGACAACATAAAAAGCTTCTCATTACATGGTGGCAGCTGTGGTGAGAAGACAAAATCCAAAACTGAAGACCACACGAAAACAGCTTTAAAAACTACCTACAGCTAAAAGAGAGACAGTTAAAAGCAACACAAGCCCAAATAGTGTAAAGAAAAAAATACTCACCTACAACTGCAGAAGACAGAGCTGAACAACAGGCTACAAATCAATCACTACAACCGGGTGCTGTCAGTACAGAAATCCCAGTTGCAAAAAAAGGCTTTGAGGTGCTTGCAAAGTTGATTTTTTTTAAAGGCTCAGTAAAAGAAAAAACAGAGAAAACCCAATCCCTACCTCAGGCTGACCAATTGTTTTCAAAGGCTCCCCCACGCTGATCAGGTCCGCGCCATTGCAGGAGGCACCAGACAGCAAAAAGCATGGGAATCCTCCATTCACGTAGCTCACAGCTAAAGTTTAAAAGAAAACTCATAAAATCACTCATGTTTGAAGTGCTTTCATTCTCTCACTCAGCCAGAGTTTTATTAAAAAACTCATAAAACCACTCAAGAATGAGGAATTACTTATTAATTTGCTGTATAAACAAACTCTATCAAAAAGCACTTGAAAAGCTTATTGCACAACTGTGTAAACAAACAGACTGGAGGCTGGAAGCTAGATAAACAGACAAGCACTGCTAAACACCTGCTGCTGTCAATCAAAGCAGCCAGTCTACAGAATAGAGAATACTTTTTAAAAGGGAATACAGTACAGAGTCACCGAACCAGGTCTTAAAGCTAAAGAAGAGCAGAAAATGGATACCAATTTTCCCAGCATGAACTGGAAAGCCTTGGATATCCTTTCTGAGTTCAAACTGTTTAAACAAAGAATGCAGTTATGCTTTACAGACCAAGTAATTGTAGAACCAGAAAAACAGGCTGTAAAAATGCTAATCTCAATTGGAAACAAGGGATTGCACAGAATCAATACCTCAGGCATATCTGAAGAGGACCAGAAAGATCCCACAAAGATATGTAAAGTGCTGGTAGATCAACTCCGATTAAGAGTGAATTTTTGAATTCACCACCTGGAATCGATGTCCTACAGGCAACAGCCACAAGAATCAATAGACCAGTTCATCAGTATATGCCATAGCAAGGGCAACGAATGCAATTAATCAGAAAATGAACTGTCAGAGCAAAAAGTGGAGCTGGTGATTGTATCAATATCCATTGAAGCATTTCAGAAAGGCTTCTTGGGGAAAAAGAAAGGTCACAGCATTGACACACTGCTAGAAGATGACAGGAAATATGAAGCCATTGTAGCTGCACAGCAGCACCTACAAGCACTAGGTGCAGCCAACAGTGTTGGCACTATAACCAGGTCGAGAAGAGCAAGGAAGCTGTGTGGTAAATGCAGTCTGTCCCACACGGCACAATTATCCTGCATTTCAAGATCTGTGCAAGGCATGCAGTGCAAAAGGATATTGGGCCTGCCTATGCAGGAATTCTGGCTTGAAAGACGCAGCCAGAAGTCACAGTAGGCCTCATACAAACAGACGACAGGCGCCAAAACAGGGCAGCAGCAGCAATGAATGCACTAGAGACCTGCGTAAACGCAAGCTGATACACCAAGTCCACAGCCAAACAGACCTGAGACAAGACACAGGCAGGAGCAAGTCTCAGTCAGAAGACAAGCATTCCACATTCTGAATCTGACACATCACGTTGATGAAGTGAAGCAACTGGAAGCTTTCGCCACTATCAATATTACATGTCCAAAGAAAGCTGGCAAACATACACTCAAGGTCAAGATTGACACCGGCGCTAGTGCAAATATCCTACCAGTCCGTATCCGCAAAGCTATGTACCGGAGTCGTTGAAGATCAATGATGCAACAAACAGCTGCAAAGTTATCTGCATACAATGGGTCACTCATCCCTTTCAGTGGCACATTAACAATGCAATGAAGCTATGGCAAGTCAGCTTCAAAATCACAAATGTTCTACCTAGTAGACACGAGCAGACCAGCAGTGGCAGGACTATCAGCGTTTAAGGACCTCAACATCATAACTATCCATGAGAGCATTGTCAAAGGGAAATCTCCAAGGACCGGACCCTGCTCACAGACTCTGACCAACATCAACCTGTGCAGTCTGGAAACCGAGCAACAGCACAAATATGCCATGCCTTCACTTCTGCTCTATAGAGAACCGCTGGCAGCACAACGAGCCAGAACGGACAGGTCTTTCCATGAGACCAAATGCTCTTCCCCAACAAGTCCTCAACAATGAGCTCCAAGCCTTCAAGTGTGGAGGATGAGGAAAGGTGAAGGACATGCAATGCCGTGAAAAGGCATGAATTGAAGCACTGTCTATTGGCTCTTCATTTCCAAAAATGACAAGGCCCCAAAAGCAGTCAGCTTGAGAAAAGCAACAGAGTATGTTAGCAGGCTGAAGGCAGAGCAACAGAAACTGAATGGAGAGAGGAAGAAACTTCAGAAAGAACAGTAACAGATGAGATGCAAACTCTCTCAGCAAGAGTTGTCAAACCACCAAGACTTTTGAGCCTCTATATCTGTAAACTTCACAATTACTATCCATGTGCAGATAATTTGATGTTATCTAGTTTTGTATGTTTCTTTCTTTTGGCATACGAGACTTATCTTTGGAAAGAAGGTGGATGTTGTGTGATTGCCTTTAAAAGTGATGTCCCGTTAAGATCTTAGTATTGTCATGAAGAACCCCACGTGCCAAGAATGAGGCATATTAATTTCGTTATATGAACATTAATTTTTAAACGGTTGCTGGAGTGAAGAAATGACTTGTTCAGGAGATCAGCAGACCTTTGACTGGAGGATATTTGCATACTAAGAGACAGTGCTTGTGGAGACAAAGAACTACTTCTTGGTCCAATTAACCCAAATGGGTTTTGATCACCAGACATTGAAGGTGTAAGGAAGCTCACATTCCAGGGTCTGCTATGATTATACAATCCACAAAGACAGGACTGGTTGAGCCAGCTGGTCACATGACTGACTGGCTGATCCAGGCTTTTGAACGAGACACAGGACAGTTTGAATTCAGACTGCAAAGTTTGTAACTGAAGCTGGAACTAGGAAGCCTCTCTCCTGGCTGTCTCTCTCTCGCTTTCTCCCAAGCCACTGGACCCACGGAAGACAAGTAAATCTCAAGAAAGAAAAGACTCCTACATCGAAACAAGTTGAAGTGTGCACTGGGCCCCAGCGAACAGCAGGACTTACCGGCAACCAAAGATTCCACATTGAACTTAAAGGACTGTAACTATAATCCAGATATTGCCTCAAACTTTTGCTCTTTATTCTTTTCTACTTTTTCTGTCTCTATCTGTGTGTGTGTTTATCGGGTATCGGCTAGTGTGGTTGCGTCGCATATTTATAGTTGTTAACTGGATTCGAGTTTAAGATTAATAAACTTCCATCTTTCTTGTTTAAATCTAAGAAAACCTGTCTGATTTCTTTGCCTTACAATTGGAAAGTGGTGAACAAGGATTCACTAAGGGGAAGCAAAAACACGGTGTTTTTAAAATTAAACCCTGTTACAGTTAAACCAGGCAAAGGCTGAAAGGAAGCCCTTAGACCCCTTCTCACCTGGTCGTAACAGTATGCTAATGAGCTACGTGCCAGGATGCAGTCATGTGACTACAAGCCAGAGTCACTCTGTACTTAAACACCAAGAGGCAAGTCCTGCAAATAGATAGCTCTGCACTGTATATACTTGTTAGCTGTTTAATACACCTGTTTGAGATCTTCAACAACCTGAACTCCATGCATCTCATTTATGTTGCATCAGACAACATAAAAAGCTTCTCATTACACTTTGAAGTAGAACATGGAGTGGATTTTTACTCCTCGGTGGAAAACTGTATTACGACAGTGACCACAATTCAAAAGTACTTCATTGGTTGTAAAGTGCTTTGTGATGTCCTGAGATCCTGAAATGTGCTATAGAAATACAAGTCATTCTTAACTATGAGCAAAAATATAACCATTTTTAATTGGAATTAACTGACTTTATTTTCTAAAAAATACTCTCAAATATGAGGGGTTAATTTCAAATGAAGTATATTCATTGCAGTAATGTACATCAGCGTAAAACAGTCACAATTTACAAAGCAAAGGTGCCTCTATCCTTTGCCTGCAGCGTGCCTTAAATATTAAAGACTGGAAATTCAGCTCCACAGTGCTGCTGGAGTTGGTGGTACGGAGGCCAGAAATCCTCCAAATGGTACATGTGGGTGTTTCAGGCCATTTCCGGTGTGGCCCATGCGGAGCTGGGAAGGATGCTGCACGATAATGCTGTATGTGTACTGGATGCAGTACACATACTGGCCATATTATGATGTCAAACAGCTGCTATGACTGATTTGATGCATGGTTTTGAAACTTGCACCATGCCGGTCCAATGACTGCATGCCTTGTCCACGCACAGCTAAACCTGCATTCAGCTGCAAGAGGGCCCCCATACTAGCATTATTTAAAAAGCCAACCATCCAACTTGCAGTGAAGGTGATTTAGACTAACTTCTGCCATTGCATAGTTTGTGGAAGTACTGTGGAGTGTTTTTGGAGGTGTTATGGTGAGTTCTTGGAATTGGTGGGGAGTGTTGCTGCATCCCCATCCTCAATGATGGGGGAGCCCAGCACATCAGTGCAAAAGATAAGGCTGAAGCATTTGCAACAATCTTCAGTCAGAAGTGCTGAGTTGTTCATCTATCACGGCCTCCTTCTAAAGTTCCCAGCATCACAGATGCCAGACTTCAGCCAATTCGATTCACTCCACGTGATATCAAGAAACAACTGAAGGTACTGGATACTGCAAAGGCTATGGGCCCTGACAATATTCCGGCAATAGTACTGAAGACCTGTGCTCCAGAACTTGCCGCGCTCCGAGCCAAGCTGTTTCAGTACGGCTACAATACTGGCATCTACCCAGCATTGTGGAAAATTGCCCAGGTATGTCCTGTATACAAAAAGCAGGACAGGTCCAACCCGGCCAATTACCGCCCCATCAGTCTACTCTCAATCATCAGTAAAGTGATGGAAGGTGTCATCAACAGTGCCATCAAGCGGCACTTGCTTAGCAATAACCTGTTTAGTGACGCTCAGTTTGGGTTCCGCCAGGGCCACTCAGCTCCTGACCTTGATTCAAACATAGACAAAAGAGCTGAACTCAAGAGGTGAGGTGAGAGTGACTGCCCTTGACATCAAGGCAGCATTTGACCGAGTATGGCATCAAGGACCCCTAGCAAAACTGAAGTCAATGGGAATCGGGGCAAAACCATCCGCTGGCTGGAGTCATACCTAGCGCAAAGGAAGATGGTTGTGGTTGTTGGAGGTTAATCATGTCAACTCCAGGACATGACTTCAGGAGTTCCTCAAGGTAGTGTCCTAGGCCCAACCATCTTCAGCTGCTAATCAATGACCTTCCTTCAATCATAAGGTCAGAAGTGGGGATGTTGGCTGATGATTGCACAATGTTCAGCACCATTCGTGACTCCTCAGATACTGAAGCAGTTCGTGTAGGAATGCAGCAAGACCTGGACAATATCCAGGCTTGGGCTGATAAGTGGAAAGAAACATTCGTGCCACACAAGTACCAGGCAATGACCATCTCGAACAAGAGAGAATCTAACCATCTTAACATTCAACGGCATTACCATCACTGAATCCCCCACTATCAATATCCTAGGGGCTACCATTGACCATAAATTGAACTGGAGTAGCCATATAAATACCGTGGCTACAAGAGTAGGTCAGAGGCTAGGAATCCTGAGGCGAGTAACTCACCTCCTGACTCCCCTTGGCCTGTCCACCATCTACAAGGCACAAGTCAGGAGTGTGATGGAATACTCTCCACTTTCCTGGATAGATGCAGAGCCAACAACACTCAAGAGGTTCGAGACCATCCAGGACAAAGCAGCCCGCTTGATTGGCACCCCATCTACAAACATTCACTCCCTCCACCACGGATGCACAATGGCAGCAGTGTGTACCATCTACAAGATGCACTGCAGCAATGCACCAAGGATCCTTAGACAGCACCTTCCAAACCCACGACCTCTACCAACTAGAAGGACAAGGACAGCAAATGCATGGGAACACCACCAGCTGTAAGTTCCCCTCCAAGTCATACACCATCCTGACATGGAACTATATTGCCGTTCCTTCACTGTCGCTGGGTCAAAATCCTGGAACTCCCTTCCTAACAGCACTGTGGGTATACCTACCCCAAGTGGACTGCAGCGGTTCAAGAAGGCAGCTCACCACCACCTTCTCATGGGCAATTAGGGATGGGCAATAAATGCTGGCATAGCCAGCGATGCCCAAATCCCATGAATGAATATTAAAAAAAAATCCTCACAGGAGTTGGTGACCTGCCCACACAAAGGCTGCAACTGTTATGGGGACTGCAGCTGCAGTGTCTCCAGGCGTGCAATACTACAGACAAACACAGAAGAGGCTGCAGAAAGAGGAAGTTCTGCTTGGAGGGAGGAGGAGGAGGAGTAAGTGGCATCTGGGACACCTTTGCTTTAGACAGCCTGCCTGTGAGCACATACTCAGACTCGGGTTCCCTTAAGACAGCATCCCTTCACTGCCATTGCTCCACTATACTGCCTTCTCATTCATCCACGACATCCCATCACAGTGTCCTTTTAAGCAGAATCCTGCAATAAAAGCCACCAACAAAATCCTTGCCATGACATCGTTAATAAACAACAGCAAAACATTTGAAATATTCACCCTTGTGCATCCCCTTAGTCCCTGTTTTGCTGGTGCCTTTGCTTGTCCTAGGTTTCCTATGCAGTGTTCCCCCAATGGCTGTAGCATGGCTGGTGGAAGGCTGCTGACCTACACAGGTGGAGACTGCAAATGGCCTTTGAGGATGACATTGAGTAGCTCTGGGCCTTGAGGGCCCACCTTTGAACTGTACCACCTCAGCATGGGCAGTAGCAGTTTGGGCTGGCTGGCTGAGAGACATCAGCAAGGGCACTGGTAGACTGACAGTGATGGGAGGATAAGGGCTGTCATCCTGTGAGAGGACAGCAGTGTCATGCACCACGGAGCCACTGCCGCTCCCTTTGGGCAGTGCCTCAGCAATCCTAGTAATCTACTGGAGAAGATTGCTGGACTACTGTCAGAACTGCAAACCCCTCTGAGCATTGAGATCTGCATGGTAACAAGCAGAGATCTCATGACCTCAGTCTGAGCTTCCACAGCAGCACTCAGACATTGGGTGACTTCTGTCTGTGCTGCAATGGAAGCTGAGACATTGGTCAACAGATGCTGCATTATCTGCAAGTTCCCTCAAGGAGTTGGTCACCACTTCCACACTGGAAAGGATGGTCTCCAAGCACTGTGGGACACCCAGTGCCAAGTTGGAGCCAGACTTCTCCATGCTCCTTGACAGTGAAAATAGACCCAGCTCTTGGGTACCTGAAAGCATAAAATCAACAAGAGTTGGTGGGGTGAGGGAGGGAGGGTGGGGTGTAAAGGAAAATGTTCATGGTCACACTATCTGCAGCTTGCACATTATATCAGATAGTAGTATGAGGGTGAGATGAGAGCTGGGAAGGGGCAGAAGACAGTAACATACCATCAACCTGAATGCTTTTAGTGATACTGGATGCCACAATCTCTGTCACAGCAAGCCCCATGATACGCAGCACTATTTCCTCCGCTGGGCCACTTCAACATTGTTCTCTTCTATTGTGGGTGCTCTTGTCCTGCAAGAGAGAAGGCAGAATGTCAGTGATTGTGTAGTATTATGTATGGGTGATGTGCCTTCCACAGCACAGTAGGAGGAGGTATGTGGGAACATTGGGAGGTAGGTGTGAGGTGGCATCATTGGAAGGTGTGTGAGGGCAGGGTGGAGTATGTAGATGTTAGCCATAGGTCCTGAGTGCTAGGGAGTGCTGATGGGTGATTAATGGGGGCATGGTGCATTGAGCAGTGTGGGAAGTTGGTGGTGGGTAGAAGATGTGATGTGAAGATTCATTCACTGACCTTCACAATCCGTGTAAGATCATTGAACTTCTTTGGGCACTGTTGCCAGATCATTGTGACTGGATTCTGGGCATTGATCTCACTGGCCACTTGCACCCATTTCCTTCAGAGGGTGATCCTTGAGGGATCCCTGGCCCCCATGGAAACATGACCTCTCTCCTCCACCATTGAGGTCTCTAGCACCACATCCATGAACCTAGAAGATCTCTCTCTTCCCTGCTGCTTCATTTGTACAGCTCCTACTTGCAGCTGGTGTCAGTACTGTCAGTCAGCAGCAATTAGGGAAGTTCCCCTTTAAGAGGGTCAGGCTGCCTTTAAGAGGAACAGGCCAGCTGCATCACCTGCTATCAGCACATGTTACTGGGCCACCTGCTGAGCTCTCAGCCAGCCAGCAGCACAGGCTCTGCTCCACCCAACACTACAATCATTTAAATGAAGAATGTGCTACCTGCCTCAACAGGACTAGCTGCGGGCAGAATGCAAATCGCGATCTCCGCCACCCCCCCCCCCCCCCACCCCCACCCGCCTCACCCCACCACCTGAAAATGGCGAGGACCAATTTTTAGCGCATAGTTTCAACCTGAATAAATGTAGGAGATTTAGGACGGAGAACAGCAGAAATCCTTTTACACAGAGGGTTGTGAAATTGGGGAATGCATTTATGAGAGGTAGTGATTGAAGCAGTGATCATGTGAACACTTTAAAATAGATAGGTAGTTGAAGGAAAGGTCAATTACTTGGGTCGATTGAAATTTTCAAGACTGATAGAATTTTGCTTGGTAAGGATATCAAGGATATGGAACAAAGACAGATAAATAGGGATGAGGTACAGATCAGCCATGATCCAATTGACTGGTGGAAGATTCTGATGAAAGGGTAATAAAAGGATATGTGAACAGGACAGCTACATGGGATTAGGACTATTGCTCGTGTGAAGGAAGAGAACCAACATGCACTATGGGGCTAAATGGCCTGTTTCTATGCTGTAATTTATATATGATAGACTTCGAACAATGCTCCTACTGCCTCAGTGTGACTTTTATTTCACACTTCAATGATCCATTCTGAGAAAGACTGCTAATTTAGTGTCAATCAGTTCAAACTTATTAAATAACTCCGACTTAGTTTTCTTGCTGGTTCATGAAATCACACTTACGTATACTATTTGTGGTCAGAGACATATGGCCATGGCCCCTGAACAGTGGCTGTGCAGTTAGTTTTTTCTAACCTTTGGGCAATATGGTCGAACTCAGTCTGCACAAATTGCTGTTTGTTTTATTTTATAATGGATTTTCTGTCTCAAATGACCCATTAATGTCTGTGTATTCCTGATACATTCCTCGTTTTTAGGGAATAGGGGATAGGAGTGGTTGGTGTTTAGATCCCTTGCAGCTCATCCAACTGTAAACTCACATCAATTGGTACACAGTGAATCATACAGAAACCTCATTAATCATTCACTTCTAAACTGAAAGGCCAAGCAAGTTTAAAGTAAAAACGGACTGCAAAAACTTCTACAGGTACATAAAAAGGAAACATTTGGCTAAGACAAATGTGGGTCCATTACAAGCAGAGAAAGGAGAATTTATAATGGGGAATAGAGAAATGGCAGAGAAGCTAAATGATTACTTTGTGTCTGTCTTCACTGAGGAAAATACCAGAAATCTCCCAGAATTAGAGATCCAAGGGATTAGGGGGAATGAGGAATTGAAGGAAATTATTAGTAAGAAGGTTGTATTGGAGAAATTAATGGGGATGAAGGTTGATAAGTGCCCGGGACCTGATATTCTACATCCCAGAGTGTTGAAAGAGGTAGCTATGGAGATAGTGCATGCATTGGTGATCATCTTCCACAATTCTATAGATTCTGCAGCGGTTCCTGCAGATTGGAAGGTAGCAAATGTCACCCCACTATTTAACGAGGGAGAGAGAAAACAGGGAATTACAGAACTGTTAGCCTTACATCAGCCATTGGGAAAATGCTCGAATCTATTCTAAGGATGTGATAAATGGACACTTGGATAATAATGATCTGATTGGGCATCGTCAACATGAATTTATGAATGGGTAATCATGTTTGACGAACCTGTTGGAGTTTTTTGAGGATGTAACTAACAGAATTGATAAAGGGGAGTTGGTGGACGAGGTATACATGGATTTTCAGAAGGCTTTTGATAAAGTCTCCCACAGGAGATTGGTTTGCAAAATTAAAGCACATGGGATAGGAGGTAATATACTTGCATGGATTAAGGATTGGTTAATAGGCAGAAAACAGAGAGTAGGAATAAACGGGTCATTCTCGAGATGGCAGGCTGTGACTTGTGGGGTACTGCAGGGATCAGTACTTGGGCCCCAGCTGTTCACAATATATATCAATGATTTGGATGTGGGAACAAATGTAATATTTCCAAGTTCGCAGATGACACAAAACTGGGTGTGAATGTGTGTTATAGGAAGATGCAAAGTGGCTTCAAGGGCATTTGGACAGATTTAGTGAGTAAGAAAGAATGTGGCAAATGGAATATAATGTGGAAAACTGTGAGGTTACCCACTTTGGTAGGAGGAATAGATGTGCAGAGTATTTCTTAAATGGTTAGAGACGAGAAAGTGTAGATGTACAAAGAGACCTGGGTGTCCTTGTCAATAAGTCAATGAAAGCTAATATGCAGGTGCAGCAAATAATTAGGAAGGCTAATGGTATGTTCGCCTTCATCGCAAGAGGATTTGAGTACAGGAGTAGTGAAGTCTTGCTTCAATTGTATAGAACCTTGGTTAGACTGTACTTGGAGTACTGCGTGCAGTTTTGGTCCCCTTACCTTAGAAAGGATATTATTGCCATAGAGGGAGTGCAACCAAGGTTCACCAGACTTGTTCCCAGGCATGGCAAGACTGTCCTATGAAGAGAGATTTGGGAAACTCGGCCTGTATTCTCTAGAGTTTTGAAGAATGAGAGGTGATCTCATTGAAACCTACAAAATACATAAATGGATAGACAGGGTAGATGCAGCTGAGATGTTTCCCCTGGTTGGGGAGTCTAGAACCAGGGGACACAATTTCAAAATAAGGGGGAAGCCACTTAGAACAGAGATGAGGAGAAATTTATTTACTCAGAGTGTTGTAAATCTTTGGAATTCTCTATCCCAGAGGGCTGTGGAAGCTCAGTCATTGAGCATGTTTAAAACAGAGATTGACAGATTTCTAAATACAAATGACACAAGGGGATATGAGGATAGTGTGGGGAAAAAGCCATTGAAATGGAAGATCAGCCATGATCATATTGAATGGCAGGGATTGCTCAATGGGCTGAATGGCCTACTCCTGCTCCTATGTTCCTAACAAAGCTAAAGATTTGTGATAACCAATGTGTGCACATGTGTATTTGAGAAAGTATCAATATGTGTGACTTTTATTTTATTAAATAAAGGGAGCTTTGTAATACAAGATGGCCAGATTTAATGAAAATCTTTTTGCGTTAAGATGTATCTTGTAGGTTGGAATGAAATGTTTGAGCAGATTTGACTGTTGGATTCAATGAGACATACTCCTCTCATATCCAAACTCTCTCCATCACAATCTTTCTTACCTTTCTCTATTTCCTCTATACTGTTATGAATATTGCTCCTTGGAATATTCTCTCTAAGCTCCAAATACTCGACTTAGGATCTCAATTTGTTGACAATGATGTTCACTGCACCATCTTCCCTCAAGACTCTGCTTGCCACTGTGACCAAGCTTTTGGTCACCTGTCCTAATGTCCCCTCTGAATCGGTGTTGATTTCTATCTGATAATCCTCCTGTGAGGTGCGTTGGCATGTTTTACTACATTGAAGGCACTATACAAGTTATTGTTGTTTTTGTTCTCCTTTGTCAAAGCATTCTTGCCCAGAGCTTCTAAACTGTGGACTCCTCCTATACTGCAGAGCTTTAAGACCCAAGTGCCACCCAAGTTACTTATTGAGATACACAAATCACTAATTGCTGACACGAAAAGAGTATGATGCTCTAAATTAGGATTTAGCGACCAATGAGACAACAGCACTAATAACGCCTCTTTCAGAACCTCCAGGGCAACAAAATTCAAACAGAGAAAACCAGCAAATAAGAAATACAAAATATAAATTAGGCTGAGATATTGGGCTTGTGAGCTGAAGTGCCAGGGATTGGGAGCTAGATGTGGCACTGGGGGTACAGGTTAGATGTCGCAGCTTTACATTGACACTGCCCACCTTACAGAACCAGACGGTAGTTTTAACTGTCTGAGGCAGACAGCTACTCTTACTCATTTCTCGGTTTCCCGTCTTTATTTGCTGCATACTCTGCATTCTGTGTTTGCCTCGACTGGGTTACATCCTTGCAGTTAAATGACAGGCTGCGTCTCTCCCAGCTGAACAGAATGTTCGAACAAACAACAAAGCGTCACTCCTAATTAAAATGAGGCTTGTGAAATGTATCTGTACACCGCTTCTGATTGACAGTAAATTACTCTTAATTCATGTGTTTAAGTGGAGGGTGTTTAAAGTAAAATACACTTTAGTAATGTCTTCTTTTGAAATCACAGTAAACTTTTTATAACACAGCGTCAAAATTGCCCCACAGAGGCCACTTAAGGACAATGTTTTAAAATCCCCCTCTCTCAGTTTTCTCCTCTCCTCTGCGGATGGCACCTGCACCAATTTCAGGCGCGGGGATTGGGGGGCATTAGGTCAAAGTCATCAGTCGGAGACCCGCCCCATTTTGACAGTCAGGTCTCATTTAAGAGAAGCAGAGTTAACGATTCGGGTCAGCGACCCTTCATTTAAATTTGATTGGCGGGATTTCCGGGTATTTCCGATAGTGATAGGTAGCCGTCCAATTGCAGGGTGGGACTTCTGCCGAGTCCATCGCCCATTTAAAGAATGTCGGAACCTGTTCAGGTAAAGGTCACTTGCTCCTCGGATCGATTCATTGCCATTGGGAGGAATCTGCACATCAACAGGTCTCAGATTAGAGCTCCTCTCATCACTGCTGTAGCGAGGGAGGTGCGAGTGAAGCAGGTAAAGGCACGCAGGCAGCTCCTGTTCCCTTTGGTTGGCAGGAAGGTTTCCATACAGATGCTATAGCAGGCCTAGAGGGAGAAGAAAATGTTAACACTTTTATCATCACCCCCAGGATGTGGGTTCAGAGCTGGAAATGTTTCAGTGACCTGACTGGGATAACCAGAGTGAGCTTTCTTTTTATATTTATTTCTTTGTATTACACCTGACCAAAGTCCTTAACTCAGCTTCCCCCTCTCCCTCCCCCAGCACTGTGAACACTTGCCTCCCTCTGCACCACATGCATATCCTCACCAATCACAAGAGAGCACTGTGGCAACTCTCCTTCGCATTCCACTCACACACTCACCTGTTGCCGGTGCTCTCACAACAGGCAGTAACAATGTGCTCTTTTTGCCTGACAGCAAAGGCTGAGTATTTCACTCCTTTGCTGACTGCTTTATCATTTCATACTGCAGTCACTTTCTTGCAGCTGACCGCCTCCAGATCCTCTGTGCAACTTGCTGCTTCTCCCTCTCAACATGCACACTGCATAAGGCCAGCCCTTTTCAGCAACTGCTCATTTACTGGTGTCTTGGCTCAGTGGAGCACTGTCACCTGTGTGAGAAGGTTGTGGGTTCAAGCTGCATTCCAGAGACCTGAGCATGTAATTGAGACTGGCACTCCAGTGTCCCTCTAGGTGATGTAACAATTCTCATGCCTCAATTTGAAGAACAGCATTCTGGTTCATATTTGTCTCCCAGCCAGCACCATCAAAACTATTGTTGGTGTTAACAAACTTCAGATGAGATGTTAAACCAAGGCCGCATCTGTCATGATTGTATGTGTGGGTTTGAGTATTAGAAACTATTTGGTACTTGGAAGTGAAACTGAAAGTAGCTTTGTGCTTTGGGGAAAACACCTGACCTGGGAGTTGTTGTAAGGTCAGATAGGCTTTGTAGTTACAGTGAGCAGCAGTAAGCAAGAACACTGTAGCAGTTTTTTTTTTATTAAAGCTTGTTAAATCTTTGTTAAAATTAAATCTGTGACTTCAAGTGTGATTCTTCAACCTGAGATGTGACACCATCTGTTCTCTCAAGTGTCATAGAATCATAGTTATACAGCACAGAAACAGGCCCTTCAGCCCATCATGTCTGTGCTGGCCATCAAGCACCTATTCTAATGCCATTTTCCAGCACTTGGCCTGTAGCCTTGTTTGCTATGGTGTTTCAAGTGTTCATCTAAATACTACTAAAATGTTGAGGGTTCCTGCCTCTACCACCCCTTCAGGCAGTGTGTTCCAGATTCCAACCACCCTCTGGGTGAAAATTTTTTCCTCAAATTCCCTCTAAACCACCTGCCCCTTACCTTAAATCTATGCTCCCTATTTATTGACACCTCTGCTAAGGGAACAAGTTTTTTCCTATCTATCCTATCAATGCCCCTCATAATTTTTTATACCTCAATAAGGTCCCCCCCCCCCCACCCCCCCCAAAACCCCCAGCCCTCTCTGCTCAAAGGAAAACAACCCTAGCCTATCCAGTCTCTCTTCATAGCTGAAATGCTCCAGTCCAGGCAACATCCTGGTGAATCCCCTCTGCACCCTCTCTAGTGCAATCACATCCTTCCTATAGTGTGGTGCCCAGAACTGTACACAGTACTCCAGCTGTGGCCTAACTAGCATTTTATGCCTCTGCTAATAAAGGCAAGTATCCCATATGCCTTCCTAACCACCTTATCTACCTGTGCTGCTGCCTTCAGTGATCTATGGACAAGTACACCAAGGTCCCTCTGACCCTCTGTACTTCCTAGAGTCCTACCATCCATTGTATATTCCCTTGCCTTGTTAGTCCTCCCAAAATGCATCACCTCACACTTCTCAGAATTAAATTCCATTTGCCACTGCTTGCCCATCTTACCAGCCCATCTATATCATCCTGTAATCTAAGGCATTCCTCCTCACTATTTACGACACCAACAATTTTCGTGTCATCTGTGAACTTACTGATTATGCCTCCTATATTCACATCTAAATCATTAATGTACACTACAAACAGAAAGGGTCCCAGCACCGATTCCTGTGGTACACCAATGGTCACAGGTGGATGTTAAAGATTCCATGGCATTGTTAGAAAACGAGCAAGGGAGTTTTCCCCAGTGTCCTTCCCAACATTTGTCCCTCATTCAACACCTACAACAGATGATCCGGTCATTATCATGTTGCTGTTTGTGGGATCTTGCTCTTTGCAAATTGACTGTGATATTTTCTACATTACAACAGTGTTTTATTGGTTGTAAAGCATTTTGGGACATGAGGTTGTGAAAGGTGCTGCATAAATGCTGTTCTTTCTCTTTCTCTCTCTTTCTTCAGGAAAAGCTGGCTCATAATAAGTGGGAAAGAGCCAATCCGGGAGGTGATGCGATGAAGCCTCCCAGTAGCAGCACTGAATTAAACCGAATAAAGTGACACCTCACTCTAAGAGCTCTATTCACGTTCAAAACAGGCAGCAGTCCTGCCAGAAATCCCGCTCTCCAATTGGGCAGCAGCCTGTCACCATTGGAAACACAGGAGACCATCGTCGCTGGAAACCCACGGGCAGCCTGTTGTCACTGGGAACCCATTGTCACTGGAAGCTCACGGCAGCCTGTATAAAGGCCCCCCTTAACAATACTAAAAAGAGGCCTTGGGTATAAAGGCCACCTTTATTAAAAAAAAAGGGAAAAAAAACTGGGTTAGATACAGAGTAAAGCTCCCTGTACAAAAAAAAAGACAAACAGACAGCCTGTCGCCACTGGAAAGCTGGAGCAACCCGTTGTCACTGGAAACTGTTGGGCAGCCCATCAATGAAACCCAAATGATGCCTGACCACCAAAATGGGCCTCGGATTGATGACATCAGGCCAGATTTCCAAACCACCAGGACTGCCTTGGAGTTTCAAGGAATTAAAGATTCATCGCCAGGACATTGCCGGGAGCAACACTCAGTGGAATAGTCATAAGAGCATTTAAAAAAAAAAAAATAGTTTTTTTTTAAATTTTGCTTTGAACCTTATTGATCATTAGTTATAAAAATACTGGACTTGTTGAAGGGATGTTTAATTGACCTTCAAGAAACATCCAATCAGGTAACAGAGTCTGTTCGCTTTCCAACTGGTGTGAGAAGACTGGGCACTGTGAGGAAGGTGTGTTGGGCAACCAATGGCAGGAGTGTTGGGTGGGGGGGGGGGGGGTGGAAAGGTTGTAGGTAGGAAGTCATGTGATAATACCTCCAGGAATATTTCGGACCGAGAAAGCAACCCTACGTCCAGTCCCGCCCACCTGCTTACCTGAAAAGTGCCTGTAGTTAAAATCAGCCCTCCTGATTCTAAACTCTGAATACTCGCACCAACATTTGCCAGCTCCAATTGTTGAGGGCAGGAAATTCCCAATAAACTGCTCTGCAACTTATGAGATATTCATCCAAGAGCAACAGGTAGGGCTCATTCCAAGGGCAGGGCAATCAATTCAATTCCCCAGCCCTGTGAATATTGAAGTTGCAGTCCTCATTAGCCACCCCAAAGGCAATTCGCACTGTTCAGCATCAACAGGCAATTGAGGGTTGCCCCAGCGATCCTCTGGCCTCCCTGTTGGAGGTGGGAATCTTCCCTGCGAGCTCAACAACACAATTTAATTAATCTAATCCCATAAAATCAGGATAGAGTCCGGGCCAAGTACTTGAGGCAGCCAGAACTTCTGTCCTGCCAAAGCCGCACCAGCAAGCTGCCAAAGTGGAAAATCCAGGCCTCCATGTCCATGGTTACAACGGGGAATTTGGATGCAGCACATAAACCCAATTTACGACATTTAAATTTACTTACTCAATATTATGTCTTCTGGTTCCTGTATGTTAGAATTAATCATACTTAAGACTTGGAAAGGCTGGAGTTCTTTGTTTTAATCATTCAGCTTCCATGCTGCCTGGTATAGGACTGCCCCAGGCTGGTGTCCTGTTACACATCATATGATTCTGTCGTGTAGCTGTGAATGTGGCCCCCTGGAACACTTACACATAACAATTTGTTCCTAGAACTTTACAGATAGTATAGCAATATATGACACTCAGCCTAGTTACAAGCCAGACATGAATCTGAAAACTATGTGTGCCTCATAGCACATCGAGTGAAATCAGGAACAATCCAAATCTAGTGGACCTATTAAACTGTTGTTGAACCTTTCCACTTTCCTGGTTAACCCTTTGCCAAGGTTCACTGAACTTTCAGAAAAGCAGACTGTTAAATTGGAGAGATTTGCAAACTAAGGAGCAGAAAAATTGTAAAAAGAAACATCTGGGACAACAAGAGGGACAGAAAATGAGAAAGAAAATCAAAGGGAGACCAGAGGAAAAGAAAGAGACAGACAAGAGAAAAGGAGATTGAGGGGTTAGATAAGGAAAGATCTGAGTATCGATTAAAAGTACAGAAGTGTGGACATCTTGTTGTTCCCTATCAGTGCAACACTGTGAACAGGAAATGCTGATATACGCTCTACATTTTGTTGGCAATTAGTTAGGATGGTCAAGTTTCCTGTGAGAAAAAAAAATGATAAAGTAGTTATCAGAGAACCATTTGCAGGTTAGTTCAAGACTATGCGAAAACTAATCAGTTCTGCCTTAGCAGCTCTAAATCAGGCTGATGCTTTAAATCAACCTAACATCAGAAACCAGAATGAAGGCTGTAACCATTCTGTTACTGTGGTAACACCAGTCCTATAGTTACATGTAAAGCATTTGAATAGTGATGCGTGTGGCATTGGTGTACTTGCCAAATTGTGAGAGAGGTGCCTATGAACAGTTAAAATTCTGAGGTTAAATTCAATAAATTGTTAACTGATGAACTAATTAATTCACTGACTGGAAGCTCCAGTTTAAATGACTGGAGTTTTCAGGGACGGCTGCCACTTGGCTAGTCAAACACTTGCAACCACAGTCTTCGTACATTAAAAAAGGCAACACAAATCATTTTCATGTACTTTCTACCCAAATGTTTAGAATTAAAAATGTCTTATTAACTTAATGGCCCCTTTTTTTGTTCTTATTCTACTTCCATTGCAAGGGCGATGTTGGGGTTGAGGGGGTGAGGATCATAGGAACTGCCTGTCTTTCAGACCCAACCACATTGAAGCAGGAGTCAAAATAAATACTCAAGAAATTTGTTTAGCCATTCCACATAGTGAGAAATTAGCTCAGCTACAGGTTTCTGACCGAATAACTACAAATGACAGCCGTTAAAGGCATTTGCAATGTACATATGGACAAAACAAAATTGGTAAAGGTGGCCAACTAAAAACAAAAAGAGTAGAACTATGAATAAAGGGCACTTCAGTTCTCAGTGTGCTGAAGTGACAATGTTAGGTGCCATGGAGAGAATCATTACAGCTTCAACCCCTCCCCTCTCTTCCTCATCTCAACCATGTTCCCTTTGAGAGACATAGAATGGAACCCAACAGCTCCCTAATAAATGGGGTAAGCCGTGCGGAGTGAATGAAGAATTGCCCTGAGGCTGATTTTCAGTATCCTATCATGGCCAGTGCAGGGTAGCATTGGCAGAGCACTGGCAGCAACTGATTCACAAGTCCTCTTTGACACACTTTGAGCTGAATTTTACCAGCCCTCTGGGAACATGCTGGGAAGCGAGGTTCCCACTGGCGTGACATTTTACCAGCAGTGGATAGGCCCTCGACTGTGTGGGGAGACTGCCAGGTGAACCCTGGCTTGAGGGGGGCCTCCTTTTCAGACATTCATTGACCCACAGAGGGCCGTCCCCAGAGCAGTGGCTGCCCCTGCGGCAACAGTGTCACCAACACCACGCCTCCTCCTTGCTGGGGCCTGCTTCACTGGCCCTAGTGCCCCCAGACCCCACTTACCTTGTTGGTAGGGCAGTGACCTTCCATGGCGTCTTCTTCTTCCAGCTGCAGTCCAAACAAAGGCCACCACTCTCCGGTGGAGCTGCTGAGCTGCCAGCCCCTGGGTGGGGGGAGGTGGCCGTCCTTTAAAGGGACAGAAGCCCCAATGGCAGCCAATTAGTTGCCTGACTCCCATAAGATGTGGCCCCCAGGCCACGCAGATGGTCAAGGCGGGATCACCCCGGCTTTCCGGCCCATCATCAAGAGCTCCGCCACAAGAACAAAATTCCAGCCTTTGTGTGCAGCCTGAAAAATCTGCAAGTGGCTGCTGCATATATAATGATGCTGAATGGACTTTAAAAGTAATTTGTGTGAAGCACTTTGGAATTTTTTTTAATTCTTTCATGGGATGTGAGCATTGCTGGCCAGGCCAGCATTTCTTGCCCATTCCTAATTTCCTTTGAGAAGGTGGTGGTGAGCTGCCTTCTTGAACCACTGCAGTCCAACCAGTGTGGATACACCCACAGTGTGCTTAGGGAGTTCCAGGACTTTCACCACGCAGTGACAGTGAAGGAACAATGATAGATTTCCAAGTCAGGATGGTGTGTGACTTAGAGGGGAACTTGCAGGTGGTGGTGCTGCCATGCATCTGCTGTCCTTGTCCTTCTAGGTGGTAGAGGTCGCGGGTTTAGAAGGTGTTGTCGAAGGAGGCGTGGTGAGTTGCTGCAGTGCATCTTGTAGATGGTACACGCTTCTGCTACTGTGCATCGGTGGTGGAGGGAGTGAATGTTTAAGCTGGTGGATGGGGTGCCAATCAAGTGGGCTGCTTTGTCCTGGATGATGTCGAGCTTCCTGAGTGTTGGAGCCACACTCATCCAGGCAAAAGGAGAATACTCCATCACACTCCTGACTTGTGCCTTGTGGATGATGGTCAGGCATTGGGGAGTCAGGTGTTGGGTTACTCGCCACAGAATTCCCAGCCTCTGACCTGCTCTTGTAGCCACAGTATTTATATGGCTACTCCAGTTCAGTTTCTGGTCAATGGTAGCCCCCAGGGTGTTGATAGTGGGGGGATTCAGCGATGGTAATGCTGTTGAATGTCAAGGGGAGATGGTTGGATTCTCTCTTGTTGGAGATGGTCATTGCCTGGCACTTGTGTGGTGCGAATGTTATTTGCTACTTATCAGCCCAAGCCTGAATGTTGTCCAGGACTTGCTGAATCTGGACATGGGCTGCTCAGTATCTGAGGAGTCGTGGATGGTGCTGAACATTGTGCAATCATCAGTGAACATCCCCACATCTGACCTTATTGTTGAAGGAAGGTCATTGATGAATCAGCTGAAGATGGTTGGGCCTAGGACACTATCCTGAGGAACTCTTGCAGTGATGTCCTAAATGCCCTGAAGTGTCATGAAAGGAATTATTTTTCCAACCCATGGGCCTTGGCTAGATCCAATCTCAGGTCCCAGAAGATGAAGGGTCCAGTGCATGAACACAAGGTGCACCCAGCCCTCAGAATCGATATAAAGTAGCACTGTTTCAATTCCTTATTTGAGGAGGGACAAGGAACAGAAGAATATGTAACAAATGACATAGCATACTTGGCACAATGATAAGCTATGTCGTTGCATTGCGTGTTTTCAACAATAACAACAACAATTTATATCAAATAGCACCATTAATGTAATAAAATGTCCCAAGGCACTTCACAGGAGCATTATGAAACAAAATACGGCACTGAGCCACATAAGGAGATATTAGGTCAGATGACCAATAGTTTGGTCAAAGTGGCAGGTTTTAAGGAGTGTCCTAAAGGAGGAAAGTGAGGTCGAGAGGCGGAGAGATGTAGTGAGGGAATTCCAGAGCTTAGGGTCTAGACAACTGAAGGCGTAGCCACAAAAGGTGGAGTGATTAAAACTGGGAATGCTCAAGAGGGCAGAATTAGAGGAGCACAGATATCTCAGAGGGCTGTGGGGCTGGAGGAGATTACAGAGATAGGGAGGGATGAGGTCATGAAGGGATTTGAAAACAGGGATGAAAATTTTAAAATCAAGATATTCCACAACTGGAAGTCAATACAGGTCAGCGGGCACCGGGGTGACCAGGTGATTTGGATCACCTCAAGTTTACAGAGGTTATTTTCAAACAAATAAGGCAGGTCTTCCAAACTGTTATGACCAGGTGAGAAAGGTGGCTAGGGGTCTTTCTCAGCCTTCAACTGGTCTTATTGTACAGAGTTTAATTTTTAAACACACTGTTTTGAGCTCCCCCTTGGTGAATTATTGTTCACCATTTTCCAATTATAAGGCAAAGAAATGGGCATTAACAGGCTTTCTAAGGTTTAAAAAGAAAAGGGAAATTTATTAAAACTTGAACTTAAACTCTAATTTGGTTAACACTTACGGATACATGCTACCACCACATGCTAGTATGCATACGCGATACACAAATGCAAATAGTGACAGAAAAGAGCAGAAGAAAAATAGTGGAGAGGTTTGAGGCAATATCAGAAGAGTTTCTTGTTACTGTGCTTCGAGCTCACTGTACTCCTTTTGTAGCTAGTTCTTGCTTGTAGGTAATTCTTGCTTTTCGTTGGGGCCCAGTATTCTCCTCAAACCTTGTTCACTGTCGGTGACTTTTCTCTCTTCGGGGGTTCCTGTGTCCTCAATGGATTCCAAAGCTGGTGACACAGAGATTAGCAGACAGGAGAGAGGCGGTGGCAAGCCAGGCACAAGAGGTCTTTTCCAGTCCAGGAGCAAACAGCTTTCTGAGTTCAAATTCCCTGTGGCAAGTTCAAATTTAAAAAAAAACCCCAACAGCCAGTTAGTCATGTGACTAAACTGCTCTGACCATGTCTGTTTGTGTATTCGGCCATCTTAGTAGTTAACCTGGAATGCAAACCTCTCCACCTTCAACGTCTGGTAATCATAAATCCATTGTGGATTAAATTGGAGCAGGGAGTGGCCCCTTTGTCCTTTCCAAGTACTGTCTGTTACTATGCAAATGTCTTTCCAGTCAAAGGTCTGGTGTTTTTTTTTTAAAGTTCTTTCTTTACTCCAGGAACAGTTTAAAAATCAATGTTCATGTGGCAAAATATGTGTCTCATTCTTGGCAGGTGGGGGTCTGCATGATAAAACACACAAAGAGGTTGGCCCTTTAATATTCAGCAAGGGGAAAATATCGCAGCTTATGAATTTTGCCTTGCAAAACTGCCTAGATTTTCACTGCCTTCACAAAACAATAAACTATTGCCTCAAGATCAATTAGAAGAATTCAGGCTAAGGTAAAAAAAAAATGATTATGTGTTTGTGCATCTTCTGCAATACCAATGTATAAGACAATACTGTAATATTATCTACAAGATTATTATTTACAAATGGACAAAAGTTAGTACATTTTTCTTTCGCCTCTGTGAAGCACCTTGAGATATTTTTCTGCATTAAAGATCCTATATAAATGCAAATTATTGTTGTTTTATTATGATTCAATTTCTGCTGAAATGTTTTGTCTTCCATTAGTTTTCCATCCCGAAGGCACTGACTCTTTTCTCTAATTGGCCGCGGTTTTTAATCTGGCTTTTCACCTCTCCCAGGAGGGCACATGCTTTTGGGTGGTGGGATAGGGAGTGTGTGTATTGTGATGCACAATGTATATCTTGGTGCTGTGGAACAGGCTAGATGGACCAAAGAATCTTTTCCGGTCTGTCATTGTCATTATGCCTTGCTGGGGTAGCATTCTATAACCCACTGTTTCCACCCATTCCGGTTATTACTCCAGACGACAGGCAGAGTACGCTGCCCAAAACATCGTGGACTGCCAGTTCTTCGAAGAACTCCTTTTTCAAGGAAACAACTACTCTTTTCAGAGCAAATTCACATGGTGCAAATCCGTAAAAATTGCCTTGCTCAGTGTTATTCTAGCATGATTACATAGATGACATAAAATGACATAGAGTCCACAGCACAGAAACAGGCCATTTGGCCCAACCAGTCCATACTGGCGTTTATGCTCCACTTGCATCCCCTCTCATCTTTCCTCATCTAAGTCTATCAGTGTAACCCTCTATTCCCTTAGCCCTCATCTGCTTGTCTAGCTTCTCCTTAAATGCGTCTATTGTGTTCACCCCAACTGCTCCCTGTGGTAGTGAGTTTCACATTCTCATCACGCTCTGCGTAAAGAGGTTTCCTCTGGTCATCACACTCAAGTCCAATCCTGTCTTCATATGATGTCCATGCACACTCATCTTCCAGCAGGAGATTACTGGTTACTGACTAGGGATGGGAACCCTGGCTGAGTTCGATCCTTCCTAACCCAATGGCTGTAGCCAGCCCTGCATTGAAAGTAAACGGACATTAGAGGATCAAGCAGCTGTACTGCAAAGGCAGTTTGTAAATTGACAATTGTCAGAAATGGGCCAAGTTTCATATCCCAGGACTTTTAACTCAACTCTTAAAACAAATCGGAAGTTGAAATGAAATTATTCATAATGAAGTGGGCTCATGAATATGTTATGGAGCAATCAGACTATACTACGGTATGTGTTTACTCAAATTTAAGTGACTGTCCTGGCCATTGAACCCCTGTAGCTAAGCTGTTAACAGGACTTACAAAATAATGACCATGGCTCCAGTGCATCTGAAACAGCCCCCACATTCATTGGAAATATTAATCTCAAAACTGTTACACCATCTGATGATACTGATCAGCCCAGAATTTTCCCCATCAAATTACCTTTGTGTGTTAATGGGCTATTCAAGAACACAGGATGTGGAAGTGATCAAGTGAAGCATTCTATAGGTTGCAGAAACAGACAAAATTAAGATGTTAAGATCAAAATTAATCATTGTCACAGGTGTGATCTTTGAATGATAAGAAGTGTGCATTTAGGTGCACTGGGTGAATTGCAAGGATAACCATGGCCAGACTAGATCATTTGCACAGATGGAAACATATTCCTCTGAGTGATCGCCAGGGTGAGTAGTGTTTGAAATTAAGGAGAGTCAAAGGGAACTGCGTATGTGGGCATTGATTGAAATTGAAGAGAGTTAGAGAATAGTGCATGTAGAAATTGCGAGAAATTAAGGGGAACAGTGTACTGATGTTAATATGTTATCAAAGGTACAATAAATAGTTTAAAGAATACGGAGTTGTGAGTCTTGACCATTTACCCCACCCGGATGGGTTCAGGCCAGATCCTGGAATTGGAGCATTAGAGGGAAGGTGTGGGTTCAACTAACTACAGGCTCTGAGTTGATCAGAATGTCCACGCTGCAGTCCGCTAACTTAGTACACAGCAGGGATTGTCAAGGACCGCCAGTACTGCATAGGATGGATCTATTGAGCCACCTCCGGAGCTTTATTATCAGACATTACAAGCCTTACTTCTGAAAACACTTTTAATCTTGACTAAGCATCACTATAAGCAAGTAAACCACTGTGAGGTAGAATCATAAAAACACACGGCACAGAAGGAGGCAAGTACTTTTGCGTCATGTAAGCAACATAGCAGCTGATTTACATCCGGCAAAGTCCCACCAATAGCAATGAGACCATCACCAGATAATCTGTTTTACAGTGATGTTGGTTGAGGGATATATATTGGTGAGGACACCTGAAGAGAACTCCCCTAGTTTTCTTTGAAATAGTGGCACAGGATTTTTTGCATCCATCTGAGAGGCATTGAACATCTCATCTGAAAGATGGTGCCTCCAACCGTGCAGCACTGTCTCAGTATTCCATTGGATAAGTCAGCCGTGATTTTGTGCTCAAGTCGCTGGAGTGGGACTTGAACCCAGAACATTCTGACTCAGAGGTGAGAATGCTACCAGTGACACCTGCACAACTAACTAGTCCCTGTGTCATGCTTGAAGGCTGTAAAATGCAATGCTTTTGGATGTCTGCTACTTAGTACTAAGCTAACGCTCCACTTTCATCCGTACCTGTGACAGTTTAGTTGACAACAATAATGGATTCCTTCCATTGCTTTTGGTGGTTTCTTGCAATACCTTTCAAGTGATCAATTTTGCTGAGGGGGCTTTCAGCTTGAATTGCAATGCTTGAATTGATATTTTTCAGCAAACGTCTTAACCTCCGACCTTTCCATGGCTCATAATTCTTCAGCCATTTTTATGTGGGAAACGAATTGGGTATTATCATACAGGCCCCCAACCTGCCAAGAATGAGGCACATTAATTTTTCCACATGGACATTAATGTTCAAATTGTTGCTGGGAAAAAAATTACAAGGAATTGCTTAGCCCCTAGCCGGAAAGACATTTTTGCATACTAGCAGACAGTGTTGGAACAAAGGAACCAGTCCATGCTCCCAATACACAGAATGGACGTGGTCAGACCAGTTTAGTCACATGACTAACTGGCTGTTGCAGAGTTTTGAACTGAGAGTTTTAAAATTGGAGAAACAGTGTTTTGATACCAGAAAGCTCCTGGCTCCTGGTTTGAGAACATCTCTCTCCTGTCTGCTCTCATCTATTTCTCACCAGCTTTGGAATCTACTGAAGACACAGGAACCCCAAGAGAGAAAAATCTCCTACAAGGTTTAAGAAGAATTCTGGGCCCCAACAAAAAGCAAGATTTACCTACAAGCAACGACTACAGTGAAATCGAAGCACAGTAACAAAAAACCCTCTTCAGAGATTGCCTCAAACCTTTCCACTTTATTTTTCTTCTGCTCTTTTTGTCTCCATTTGCATGTGTGTATCACGAATGCATGCTAGCGTGAGCGCGTGGTGTATCCGTAGGTGTCAACCAAATTAGAGTTTAAGTTTTAATAAATTTCACTTTTCTTCTTTGAACCTAAGAAAGCCTGTTTGTGCTCATTTCTTTGCTTTATAATTGGAAAGTGGTGAACAAGAATTCACCAAGGGGGAGCTCAAAACACAGTGTGTTTAAAATTAAACTCTATTACAGTAAGACCAGGTGAAGGCTGAGAGGAAACTCGAGACACCTTCCTCACCTGGCCATAACAGAAATTTAGGTATTAGCGTCCAGGATTTGACCCACAGACAAACGAGAGAAATTGGAAGTGGGAAGCCAAATTGTTCCCAATCAAAAAAAAAAGAGCAAGATTTTAATACAGGTTTTCTTGTGGTTGTGTGTGATTGAATACTAACATCTCAGCAACTGAAGCTAGTACCTTTCCAAGCCAGGGTGAAGTAACTTGGAATAAGTTAAAAGCACTGTCAATGTTGGAGTTGAAGAAAATGGCTGAGCAGTGTGGAATCACTGTAGTGGCAAGGCTAGGAGGTCTGAACTCCTAAGGCCAACCATTTTTCCCTTGAATCTGAAGAAGCAGAAGCAGTGTTAGAAGTAGACCCAGACAGGGCACTGTTAGCAAAGATACAATTGGAACAAACTTGAATTAAAAGACAGGGAAAGAGAAAGGGAGAGACAAGAAAAAGAGAGACAGAGGCATGAGAGCAAGAGAGAGCCTTCCAGAAGGAACATGAAGAAATAGAGAGAGAGGAGAAAGAGAAAGAAAGACAGGAGAAGGAATGAGCGAGAGAGAGGAGAGAGGAGAGAGAAAGAATATTCCAGAAAGAATCCAAAGAAAGAGAGCTGAAGCGGCTTGAGTTAACTAAGGGGCGACAGATTATCCCCAGTGAAAGAATGGCTAATATGGAGGAGCATAATTCAGGGCTGGGTACAAAATTGCTAAAACACGCTTAACTAATTCCAAAATTCAACGAGGAAGATGTGGAAGTGTTTTTTGTGTCTTTTGGGAAAGTGGCAAGGCAGCTAAAATGGCCAGCTGAAACCTGGTCTCCTTTACTACAAAGCAAGCTAACTGGAAAAGCCTATGAGGTTTATTCTTTGTTGCCAGATGAGAGTTCATAAAATTATGAACTGACTAAAAATGCTCTCTAGGCATATGAAGTAGTACCCGTAGCCTATTGCCAAAAGTTTAGGAACCTCAAAAAGCAAGCTAATCAAACTTATCTGAGTTTGAAAGATATAAGCAGCTGGTTTTTGGCTGAGGGCTCTTAAAATATAGCTCAGCTATGAGAATCTCAGGGAAGTAGTTCTGTTAGAGGAATTTAAAACTCTCTTCCACTCTCAATAAAGACCTATGTAGAGGAGAAGTGGGTTCAGAGTGCCCTGCAAGCGGCTGTTCTAGATATTGAGTTTGCTTTAATTTACAAGTCGGTTTCCCAGGGGAGAACCTTTCCTAATCACCCCCACAAATCCGAAAAGGACAAAGATGGGAAGGTGATCTCTGCCCAGGCAGTCCTGGGAGAGAAAGAAAAGCAGGAGATGCAGGGGACCCTCCTCCAACCAAAAATGAAGGTGCCATGAGCAAGAGTGAGACCCGGAGACCTGTGTGCTTCCATTGTAATAAAGCAGGGCATTTAAAAGCTGACTGCTGGAAACTAAAGGGAAAACCTGTAGGGTTAATCAGGGCACACCCGCTCAGTGAAGACGGGGATCTGATGCAAAGCACAGCAGAACAAGCTGTAGCTTTAACTACAGTAAGAGTGCAACCCAGGAAGCTTACAATGGCCAATGCAGGAAAAGTTAATAGGATTCCTGAAGGTTATCAGGGTTTTGTATTTGAGGGGAAAGTAATCCCATATTCCTCGAGTGGGGCAAGCAAGCCCATAGTAATTCTCAAGGACATAGGGGCCACTAGATCACTTTTACTGGGAAAAGTCCTGATCTTTCCCCCAGAGAGTGTAGTCAACAACAAAATGGTGGTGAATGGTATTGGAGGGCAGTGCATGCCTGTACCTCTACACTGGGTGCACCTGGAGTGCGACCTAGTTTCGGGACCAGTGACCATAGGGATTGTCCCTGGTTTGCCTGTGGATGGGGTTGACCTGCTCCTTGGTAATGATCTAGCGCGGGTGAAGGTGGTAGCCACCACACCACCCCCCACCCACGTAGTGAAAGAAAGACCGCAGCAGGTCAGAGAGACAGGGCAGTGGCAAGAGACGGTCCCCTGCAGTTTCTCTGAATGTGTAGTGGATCAGGCCATGATCAAACCAACTCCCCCAGAGGAGATTGCATTGGCACTGCAGGGAGCTGACCATGAGGTCTGTCTGTCTGAAACTTTCTTTGAAAAGTTAGGACACCTGGGGAATTAATTAAATGGATTTTCCCGAGCTGAGGCTCAACGAGCCCACCCAGTATTGCAAGAGTTAGCACAGGCTGCCCGGTCTGAAAGTGAAGCAGAGGGAGTCCCTGACTGCTACTATTTAAAGAATGAGGTACTGATGAGGAAATGGAGTTCTCCTCACAGACCTGAGAGCAAGGAGTGGACAGTAGTTCACCAGTTAGTGGTGCTGCAGAGATACCGGGGAGAAATATTAAGAAGGGCACACGAGACTACAGTGGCTGTACATGCCGGTATGCGAAAGACCAAAGCCTGCATAAGATAGCAGTTTGAGTGGCTAAAACTCCACAAAGATGTGGTGGAGTACTGCAGGTGTTGCCACCTGAACCAGGTTGAGGGGAAACCCCAACCTACAGTGAAACCTGCACCCCTAAGTCCTGTTAGGAGGACCCTCCAGCAGAGGGCTGGTGAATTGTAAGGGACCCCCGCCAAGAACAAAAGGGGACAGGCAGGCACCAGGCTGGCAAAAGTTTAGGAAGAGAAGGGAAAAAATGACCAAGAGGGCAGGTTAAAGGAAGTCTGGGAGGAATCCCGGATGAAAACCCGTACTGTCCGGTCAACCAACCCCGAAAAATTTAAAAAGTTAGAACCCACATCCTCCAACATAAATGCAGACTCCAGAAGCATCCCACCAGAGTTGCTAACAGCATTTACAGTGACCTGCAGAGACACAGAGAGACCTCTAAGGGGCACAAAAACTGTGAGGGTGATGCTTCACCTCATCAAAGTGCCACAGGAGAGTGCAGTCAAGTCTGCACAAATATCTACAGGCAGGGGTGTCCCAGAGAACAAAGGGGAGATGAACAAAGAATCCTCCCCCACTGACAGAGAAAAAGGGAAGCACCCATCCCCTGAAGTCAAATGCCTTTGCATGACTCAGCAAAATACTGAAAGAGAGTTCAGGGTAGACCCGCCCACTACTAACTCCCCTGGGGAAAAAAAATGACCTCAACAGGAACCAAAACCCAAGGCAGTCATGGCAAACTGAAGAAAAACTTCCGCAAAGAACCACATGGTTACTGGGATGTCAAAAAGGGGAACTTAAAGCAGCACTGGCACCCAGAAAAGACAATTTTAATAAGCTTCAAGATTTATGAATGAATAGAAATGAATGAGATAAATGCATGGTTTTTCTTTCTGTATCATACATTTCTCTCAAACCTTTTAATGAAATGCGCCTTTTTTTCAAATCGCATTTCATTCCCCTGGATGTGGAGGTGTCATGCAGGCCCCCACCTGCCAAGAATGAGGCACATTAATTTTGCCACATGGACATTAAACTTCAAATTGTTGCTGGGAAGAAAAGGGGGCCTATTACAAGGAATTGCCAGGCCCCTAGCCGGAAAGACCTTTTCTGCATACTAGCAGACAATGTTGGAACAAATGAACCAGTCCCTGCTCCCAATACACAGAATGGACGTGGTCAGACAAGTTTAGTCACATGACCAACTAGCTGTTGCAGATTTTTGAACTGAGAGTTTTAAAATTAGAGAAACAGTGTTTTGAAGACAGATAGCTCCTGGCTCCTGGTTTGAGAACATCTCTCTCCTGTCTGCTCTCATCTTTTTCTCACCAGCTTTGGAATCCATTAAAGACACAGGAACGCCAAGAGAGAAAAATCTCCTACAGTGAAAAAGGTTTAAGAAGAATACTGGGCCCCAATGAAAATCAAGATTTACCTACAAGGAAGGACTACAGCAAGCTCGAAGCACAGTAATAAAAAACACTCTTCAGAAATTGTCTCATTCCTTTCCATTTGATTTTTCTTCTGCTCTTTTTGTCACTTTTTGCATGTGTGTATCGGGTATGCATGCTAGGGTGGGCACATCGTGTATCTGTAGACATCAACTGAATTACAGTTTAAGTTTTAATAAATTTCTCTTTTCTTCTTTAAACCTAAGAAAGTCTGTTTGTGCTCATTTCTTTGCCTTCTAATTGGAAAGAGGTGAACAAGGATTCACCAAGTGAGAACTCAAAACACAGTGTGTTTAAAATCAAACCCTTTTACAGTAAGACCAGATGAAGGCTGAGAGGAACCCTGAGACACCTTTCTGAACTGGTCATAACAGGTATAATCAATCTTTAATACATGCTTTGGATGGAATTTGCTTGAAAAGTGGACACTTTCCCACATAGGCCCATGCTGGTTTGGCCATCTACACACACAGGAGAGATAATTTAAATGTGGCAGGTGCAGAAGTGTTTGCTCAGATTTCAAACAATGGCCAATTTTTTCACAATATCTGCCCATTCAGTAAGACAGCTGGGGCTGGATTTAGTTCTCCCCCGGCATTGGGGTCCGTGGCCAGGGCTGTGGGGGGGGAGGGGGAAGGCCTGAAGATGCCACCGGGAGAGGGCTGCTACGTACCCCAACGCCGGGAGGGCCCGGCCCGATATTACTGGCGGTGGCGAGGCCTTGTGGTGGTGACCCCCCCCAACCCCTCGGCGATGGGACCCCATTCGAATAGTTAAATAAATTGAAATTTATGCATTATTGATAATTATGTCACCGCCTGAGTTCCCGCTCCGATCATCGGCCCAGCAGCAGGCACCCCCGCACTTTTCGATCCCCATCACTGGTGGCGAGGGTGGAGGAGGTAAGTTTCCCAGTGAGGGGGGAGGGGGGAAATGGGTCAAAGTGACATAATTGGTGCAGGGGGTGCTGGTAATTGATATACAAACATATGAATTAGGAGCAGGACTAGGCCACTCGGCCCTTCGAGCTTGCTCCTCCATTCAATAAGTTCATTGCTGAACTGATTACTCCACATTTCCACCTACCCCCGATAACCTTCCACCCCTTTGCTTATCAAGAATCTAGCTACTTCTGCCTTAAATTTATTCAAAGACTCTGCTTCAACTGCCTTTTGAGGCAGAGAGTTCCAAGTTCTCTGAGAGAAAAAAATTCTCCTCATCTCTGTCTTAAATGGGCGACCCCTTATTTCTAAACAGTGATCCCCTAGTTCTAGATTCTCCCACAAGGGGAAACATCCTTTCCACATCCACCCTGTCAAGACCCCTCAGGTTCTTATATGTTTCAATCAAGTCGCCTCTTACTCTTCTAAATTCCAGTGGATACAAGCCCAGCCTGTCCAATCTTTTCTCGTAAGACAGCCCCCCCATTTCAGGTATTAGTCTAGTAAACCTTCTCTGTACTGCCTCCAACGCATTTACATCCTTTCTTAAATAAGTAGACCAGCACTGTACACAGTACGCCAGATGTGGTCCCACCAATGCCCTGTGTAGCTGAAGCATAACATCCCTACTTTTGTATTCAATTCCCCTCACAATAAACGACAACATTCTATTAGCTTTCTTAATTACGTGCTGTACGTGCATACTAACCTTTTGCGATTCATGCACTAGGACACACAGATTCCTCTGCATCTCAGAGCTCTGCAATCTCGCACCATTTAGATAATATGCTTCTTTTTTATTCTTCCCGCCAAAGTGGACAATTTCCCACTTTCCCACATTATACTCCATTTGCCAGGTCTTTTCCCACTCACTTAACCTATATCCCTTTGTAACCCCTTATGTCCTCTTCTGAAGTTACTTTCCTACCTATCTTTGTGCCATCAGCAAATTTAGCAACCATACCTTCGGTCCCTTCATCTAAGTCATTTATATAAATTGTAAAAAGTTGAGGCCCCAGCACAGATCCCTGTGGCACACCACTCGTTACATCTTGTCAACCAGAAAATGACCCATTTATGCCTACTCTCTGTTTTCTGTTAGCTAGCCAATCTTCTATCCATGCCAATAAGTTATCCCCTACACCATGAGCTTTTATTTTCTGCAATAACCTTTGACATGGCACTTTATCAAATGCCTTCTGGAAATCTAAGTACAATACATCCACTGGTTCCCCTTTATCCATGGCACATGTAACTCCCTCAAAGAACTCCAATAAATTGGTTAAACATGATTTCCCTTTCACAAAACCATGTTGACTGTGCCTGATTACCTTGAATTTTTCTAAATGCCCTGCTATAATGTCTTTAATAATAGCTTCTAACATTTTCCCTAAGACAGATGTTAAGCTAACTGGCCTGTAGTTTCCTGCTTTCTGTCTCCCTCCCTTTTTGAATAAAGTAGTTACATTCACTATTTTCCAATCAAATGCAACCTTCCCCAAATCTAGGGAATTTTGGAAAATTAAAACTAACACCTCAACTATCTCACTAGCCATTTCTTTTAAGACCCTCCGCTGAAGTCCATCAGGACCCGGGGACTTGTCAGCCCGCAGCTCCAACAATTTGTGCAGTACCACTTCCCTGGTGATAGTAATTTTCTTGAATTCCTCCCTCCCTTCCATTTTCTGACTTATAGCTAATACTGGGATGTTACTTATATCCTCAGTGCTAAAGACTGATGCAAACTTTCTGTTCAATTCATTTGCCATCTCTTTATTATCCATTATTAATTCCCCAGACTCACTTTCTGCAGGACCAATGCTCACTTTGCTAACTTTTCTTTTTTAAATATCTATGGAAACTCTTACTATTTGTATTTATATTTCTAGCTAGCTTTCTCTCATACTCTACTTTGACCTTTCTTATCAATCTTCTAGTCATTCTTTGCTGTTTTTTTATATTCTGTCCAATCTTCTGACCTTCCTCCCATCTTTGCACAATTATATGCTTTTTCTTTACGTTTGATACTATTTTTAACTGTTTAGTTAACCAAGGATGTCTGGACTCTCACTCTTTGCTGCAGAGAACAGTGTCAATCCCCCTCGCTATACTGTCCCCTACCACCACTGCATTCCTTTATTCTCCCTCCACTGAATGGTTTCCTGTATCATGGTGCCATGATCAGGTTGCTCATCCACCCTGCAGCCCCCACTCCCATCCAAACAAGCTGAAAGAACCTCAAACCTGTTAGACAATCACAAAGGCTGAGGCTCCTGCACTCCTGCCCTCTGGGTCCCCTTACCTGCCTCAGCTGCAGCCACACTCTCCTGTCCCTGACCACAGACCAAATCAGATGACCCTATCCTAAGGGGTGTGACCTCCTCCTGGTACAAAATGTTCAGGTAACTTTCCCCCTCCCTGATGTGTCGCAGTGTCTGCAGCTCAGACTCCAGTTCAGTGAATCTGAGCTGAAGCTCTTCGAGCTGCAAACGTTTACTGCAGACGTGTTTGCCCTGGATCACACAGGCATCCAGGAGCTCCCACATCACCTGTCCTGCCATTCCTAACGTGTTTTAATTAACTACTTAATTATTTTATTCCATTATTTATTTTATTTTCCTTTTGTTATATATTTTATTAAGCTTACCACTAGTTCCTTTCCTATTTTAAATGTTAGGATTAGAATGGACCTTAATCACTTACCAGATACTCACCAAACAGGTAGCTTCTTCCCAAACCAATCACCTACCTGCTTACCTGTGATGTTTGATGCTATGTTTGATTTAAATTCAATTAAATTAAAAGCTTACCTGTATACTCACCCTGGCAGCTCTCTAGTTCCCTGTTCATCACTGTGATGTCACTTTTCAATTTTTCCCTGCTGCGCTCCTGCTGCGCTCCTCTCTCTCTCTCTCTCTTCGCTCCCACCGTGCTCCTCCCTCTCTCTCAGCTCCCGCCGTGCTCCTCTCTCTCTCTCTCTTTGTTCCTGCTGTGCTCCTCTCTCTCTCTCAGCGCCCGCTGTGCTCCTCTCTTTCTCTCTCTTTGCTCCTGCTGTGCTCCTCTCTCTCTCTCCGCTCCCGCCGTGCTCCTCTCTCTCTCTCAGCTCCTGCCTTGCTCCTCTCTCTCTCTCCGCTCCCGCCGTGCTCCTCTCTCTTTCTCTCTCCGTTCCGCAGTGCTCCTCTCTCTCTCTCAGCTCCTGCCGTGCTCCTCTCTCTCTCTCCACTCCTGCCATGCTCCATTCTCTCTCTCCACTCCCGCCGTGCTCCTCTCTCTTTCTCTCTCCGTTCCGCAGTGCTCCTCTCTCTCTCAGCTCCTGCCGTGCTCCTCTCTCTCTCCACTCCTGCCATGCTCCACTCTCTCTCTCTCTCAGCTCCCACCGTGCTCCTCTCTCTCTCTCTTTGCTCCTGCTGTGCTCCTCTCTCTCTCTCCGCTCCCGCCGTGCTCGTCTCTCTCTCTCTCTCCGCTCCCGCAGTGCTCCTCTCTCTCTCTCAGCTCCTGCCGTGCTCCTCTCTCTCTCTCCACTCCTGCCATGCTCCACTCTCTCTCTCTCTCCGCTCCCGCCGTGCTCCTCTCTCTCTCTCAGCTCCCGCCGTGCTCCTCTCTCTCTCTCTCTTTGCTCCTGCTGTGCTCCTCTCTCTCTCTCAGCTCCCGCCGTGCTCCTCTCTCTCTCTCTCTTTGCTCCTGCTGTGCTCCTCTCTCTCTCTCCGCTCCCACCGTGCTCGTTTCTCTCTCTCTCTCCGCTCCCGCAGTGCTCCTCTCTCTCTCTCAGCTTCTGCTGTGCTCCTCTCTCTCTCTCAGCTCCTGCCTTGCTCCTCTCTCGCTCTCCGCTCCCGCAGTGCTCCTCTCTCTCTCTCCACTCCTGCCATGCTCCTCTCTCTCTCTCAGCTCCTGCCGTGCTCCTCTCTCTCTCTCCGCTCCCGCCGTGCTCGTCTCTCTCTCTCTCTCCGCTCCCGCAGTGCTCCTCTCTCTCTCTCAGCTCCTGCCGTGCTCCTCTCTCTCTCTCTCTTTGCTCCTGCTGTGCTCCTCTCTCTCTCTCAGCTCCCGCCGTGCTCCTCTCTCTCTCTCTCTTTGCTCCTGCTGTGCTCCTCTCTCTCTCTCCGCTCCCGCCGTGCTCGTCTCTCTCTCTCTCTCCGCTCCCGCAGTGCTCCTCTCTCTCCCTCAGCTCCTGCTGTGCTCCTCACTCTCTCTCAGCTCCTGCCTTGCTCCTCTCTCTCTCTCTCTCTCCGCTCCCGCCGTGCTCCTCTCTCTCTCTCCGCTCCCGCCGTGCTCGTCTCTCTCTCTCTCTCCTCTCCCGCAGTGCTCCTCTCTCTCTCTCAGCTCCTGCCGTGCTCCTCTCTCTCTCTCAGCTCCTGCCTTGCTCGTCTCTCTCTCTCTCTCCACTCCCGCCGTGCTGCTCTCTCTCTCTCAGCTCCTGCCGTGCTCCTCTCTCTCTCTCAGCTCCTGCCTTGCTCCTCTCTCTCTCTCTCTCCGCTCCCGCCATGCTCCTCTCTCTCTCTCCGCTCCCGCAGTCCTCCTCTCTCTCTCTCCGCTCCCGCCATGCTCCTCTCTCTTTCTCTCTCCGTTCCGCAGTGCTCCTCTCTCTCTCTCAGCTCCTGCCTTGCTCCTCTCTCTCTCTCCGCTCCCGCCGTGCTCCTCTCTCTCTCTCCACTCCTGCCATGCTCCTCTCTCTCTCTCTCTCTCTCTCCACTCCTGCCATGCTCCTCTCTCTCTCTCCGCTGCCGCCATGCTCCTCTTTCTTGCTCTCTCTGGTCTCCGATGCTGGGCTTTTGGCGTGCTTTTTAAACCTGCTCCTGTCGCGCTCCTCTCTCTCACTCTGGGCTGAATTTTATGCCACCCAGTGGGTCGGATAATGGCGTGGGAGCGGTGTAAAATTGAGCGGGAGGCTCCGGGACGCCTACCTGCCCCACTCCCACCTCCAGTGAACTTTACGACGGTCAGGCGGAGGGAGGAAACAGCTCGCCCGCCCGAGGCCAATCAAGGCCCTTAAGTGGCCACATAACGGCCACTTAAGGGCCCTCACCTGCCTCCATGGGTATTTTACCCGTGGCAGGCGAGCGTGCTGGAGGCATGAAAGGCCACCCAGTGAAAGCTGCCGACCTTTCCACGCCTGGTGGGGTGGGGTGGGGGTGTGTGGGTGGGGGGAGGGCCATGGCAGTCGGGCACAGGGCCACCCCTGCCTCCCAACCCATCCCCAGGACAAAGATGCCCCTTTCCCCCAAACGACGACCCTAGCCTCACCAGGGCACGGCCAATCCCCCTGGTGAGGCATGCCCAACTTATCCACTCTCTAGGGTCGATGTCGTCGGCTGGGCTGCAGTCCCAGTAGTGGCCACCGCTCTCAGTGGCACTGCTGGGACTAAAAGCTGCCGGCCCGCTGATTGGCTGGCAGCTCACTGAGGCGGGACCTCCTCCCTCAAGTGGGTGGAAGACCCGCCTTGGGACAATTAAAGCCTGGGGATCCGTAAAATACGGGACAAATCCCCGGGCTAGACGGAAGCGGGTTCCGTCCGCCTCGGGTAAAATCCAGCCCTCTGTCTCTGGTCTCCGACTCTGTGCTTTTAGCTTGCTTTTTAAACCTCCGCTCCCACTGTGCTCCTCTCTCTCTCACTCTGTCTCCGGTTATAGTTTAAAGTTTATGCAGTTTTGGTGGGGGGGGGAGGGTGGGGAAGCTCAGGTGGACAAGTGAAGTGTTTTGGGGGGAGAGAGCAAATAATTAATCCAATTGTTATGGGGAGTTCGGTGGGAGAGGGGCAGAACAATTGTCTTTATTTTTATTTACTTGCGCTTTAAATGCTAAATTTACCAGTAGGGCTCAAAGCCCTTTAAAAATGGCATCAGCGCCTGCGGACAGGCAGCTGAGGCCATTGCTGGGGACAGACAGCCAGCCCTCTCCATGTGATCGGGGGGTGGGTGGGCTGGAGGGGGGGGTGGGCGGCCTGCCCCGGCTATTTAAAAGAGGTGCCGCACAGGGGTTGCGGTGGTTCCGCGACATGTGGCCTGCATGGGCGGCCGCCGTTCTCTTCACCCGCCGCTGACATCGGCAGCAGGAACAGAAGATTCAGCCCCTGCTACCTCAGGTTTTTGATTGCTTTGGTTTGGGGAGAAAGGTTTTTCAAAAAACTCGGACACAGGCACTGGGAGTCACATAGGGCAACAGCAAGGCTGTGACAAAGAAATAGGCCTAGAACTTTGACTAAGTCACCTATTGATTCCCCAGGAAGCATGTGTGCACTTCTGGCTGGATTTGCGCATAGGAGTCTTGCTGGTGTCAGGAGAGAACACTGACACCTTTCTAAGCTCTGCATAATGTACATAAATTAGAGTCCTATGCTTCTTGCAGGATCCGTTCTCCCTTTTGGATCACTCCAGCACTTCATTCGCCATGTGCTGACTTTGCATAGCACAATAGGGTGCTAACTGGTGAGAAAGACCTCTCACCAGCACTTTTTAAAAACAACATGCAATACTTACAGGTTAGTTGCTGGTTTAATGCTCCTGGCTACTGCTTGATGTCTAAGCATTGTTCACAATGTTGTATCTCTCTGGAGGAGTTCAGCAATGAGTGCCATATGACATCCACAGAGGTTTGGGTGGAGGATGTGTTGAACATGTAGGGTGGAAGGTATGACCACAGTGAGTGGGAATTAGTTACTATTTTCTCTGTGTGTTTAACCAAGATAAGTTCATGGGTGGAGAGAGCCTCCCATAAGGCCAAACAGTGCGTCAATACTCACGGAGCTTATACGAGTAATGGTCACTTAGATGAGGTGCCTTTGGACTGACAAGCATCCATAAAACCTGGTTCAAAACTTTCTGGAAATAACTGAAGGAGAGAAATTGGCAAAGGAAATTGGCAAGGACATAAAAAGTGTGGAGACAGATCATCCTTCTTAAAATAGGATGAGCACAAGCAAATATCCAGGCAGAAGGATTGCTGCCCACAGAATGGGATTGATGAAAACACGAAGGACAGATGCAGGTTCAGAGGTACATGTCTTGAGGATGATGAAAGGGGTTATGTTGGAGTACAGGGAACGAAGAATCTGACAGATGTGTCTACAGTATTCTCAAGTGTCAAGGCTCTTTAACAAAGAATCCTTTGCTGGTACTGCATCATCAAGTCTCTATGTAGAATGTGATCCCTTGAGAGACTATCTTTCAAAGCTTTAAAATCGTGACTTACATTTCAAAATTTTTGACAGAGTGATCAAAAGTCTTCTTATCTCCTTGACATCCTAGATGATCTTGCCAGTGAAACTACTGAACAAAGTTGCAGAGGGATGGAGTATTATGAGTTTAGGAACTTGGTGGCATCCTCCCTCTCCCACCCCTCACCACCATCTTCTCAAGGACAATTAGGTATGGACAATCAATGCTGGCCTTGCCAGTAATGCCCACATCCCATGAACGAATGAAAAAAAAACCCTGCTCTGTGGGCCCAATTTTAACTCAATGCAAATGGATGGTTTTGAGTGACTTAAATTCTTGATTCACCTACACCATGTGAGAACGTCATATAAAGTCTAATTCTAAGCAGGTTAGCAGATAATGGAGGCTGATGGAATAAAACTCCTATTTGTCTCTGTCACAAAAATGTGCGATGCTGAATGATGATTTTTAATTTATCAGCTGGAAACCTAAATTAAACTTTGAAAATGAAAGCCGAAATCCTAAATTCAACTTTTAAAAAGACAGCAGCTAAGATTGCCACTGTAATTTGCATTGAAATACCTCACATTCCTAGCTATCGAGGTGGAGACGCACACCTGAATAGCCCATATCCAGAACAATGGCTTGAGCAGTTTGAATGCTACGTGGTATTACTTTCATTAGCAAGACATTCAAAGCCATCTTGGACCATTAACACTACTGGAGGGGTAATCACTGAAACAATAAGACCAGAGAGAGACTGGAATTCTTAGACTTGGATATCATTAAAGTGCTAAAGAGAGAATCATGTGACAGTCTCCCCAGTCAGTGTGAAAACTTGGAGTTTCCTTTGAACACATCAGACAAGCTTCTGAGTTCTAATCAGTGCAGGACCCCAGTAGGACTCTCTCTCTCTCTCTTCCCAGGCAAAGTTGTAAGTTTTGAACCCTGTCTGCGGGCTGCAAAACATCCAAGTCTATCATTGCTGCAGACAGAGACTCCATGGAGAAAACCATCTACATCATTGTCTCCAAGAAAACCCTGAAGCAGGTGGCCACCTCTACCAGCCAGAAACCACAGGACCATGAATTCATCCCAAAGACAACTGAATTACCAGACTCCATAGACTGTATATTATTTTATTTGTTCTGGACTCTAATCCAACCAAACTATCCTTCCTCACTCTGTAATCTATTTATGTGTGTGTGATTCTCGTGTGTGTGTGTGTGTGTGTGTGTGTGTGTGTGTGTGTGTGTGTGTGTGTGTGTGTGTGTGTGTGTGTGTGTGTGTGTGTGAAAGGTGGAGCATAATTTACCTAGATCGGGTTTTTGATTTTTAGGTACAATAAAGTACAATAAACCTCTTTCTTGTTGAAACTCAAGAAAAGCTGTCCCATTGGTTCTTTTATGATCATAGCACCTAAAAGGATTAAACATTCACTGAATTGATAAGCATTCACTGTTTAAAAGAAATATACCCCATTGCGGTCAAACAAGGAAAGGGACCAGAGGGCAACATTTCGACCCCTCCTGACCTGATCGGAACAGAAATTTGGGGGTTCGCATCTGGGATCAAAACCAAAGATAAACCAGAAATTGAAAGTGGGAAACCAAATTGATCCCTAGTAAAAATATAAAATCTTCAATACAGGTTTTCTTGTGGTTTTCAGTACTAGAATACTAAAATATCCACATTTGAGGCCAATACCTTCCTAGACCAGAGTGAAGTAACTTGGCTCAGGCTAAAAGCTCTATCTATTGAAGAGTGGAGGAAGGTAGCTGGGCAGTTAGAGATTACTATCCATCCAAAAGCTAGGAAACCCAAAATCCTAAAACATGGGGCCAACCATTTTGCATATGAACCTGAAGACTCAGAGATAGGCTTAGAGTTAGAAACAGACAGAGTAACATTAGCTAATATACAGCTCGAACAGAGGAGGCTAGAATTAGAATTCTAGAGAGAGAAAGAGGAGAGAGTATCAGGAAAGGGGAAAAAAGAGCTTTCCAAATGGCGTTAAGGCAGCTCGAACTAACTAGGGGAAGTCTCAATGCACCCAGTGAAGGCACCATTAGTGAAAGAACTACCCCTAGCTCAAGACTGAGTGCTGAGCTCTTAAAGTTCTCCGAGTAGATTTGAAAGTTCAACAAAGGGGATGTGGAAGCAATTTTCATTTCTTTTGAAAAGATCGCAAAACAGTTGAAATGGCCTGCAGAGAGCTGGACCTTGCTATTGCAAAGCAAACCTCAGGGAACGCCTATGAGGTTTATTCACTGTTGCCTGATGAGAGTTTATCAGACGATGAGATGACCAAAAATACTATCCTGAGTCCGTACAAGCTGGTACCAGAGGCGTACCGCCAAAAATTTCGAACCCTCCAAAAGCAGCCTGAACAAACTTACCTCGAGTTTGAAAGGGATAAGCAACTCACTTTTAACAAATGGAAATGGGTACTCAAGATACAGCCCACGTATGAAAACCTCAGAGTGGTGATCCTTCTCGAGGAGTTCAAAAACTCATTTCCCCTTTTCATTAAAACCCACGCAGAGGAACAAAAGGTTCCAAAAGCCAGGCAGGCAGAAACCCTGGCTGATGAATTTATGCTTGTCCAAAAGCCCTTTCCCCGAGGGAAACCCTTCCCTAGTCTCCTCCAAAAACCTGAAAAGAATAAAAGGTGGGAGGGTGATAGGGGCTTGAACAGCCATGGGTGAGAAGGGAAAGCTGGACACACAAGGGACCCTCCTCAGGCCAGAAAGGATGGTGCTGAGAGCAGGAGTGATGCTCATAACCCTGTGTGTTTCCATTGTCACAAGGCAGATCACCTTCGAGCTGACTGCTGGAAGATACGGGGAAAACCAGTAGGATTAATCAGGGCACACCAGACCAGTGCAGGAGAAGGGGCCCTGATGGAAAGCACAGCAGACCAGGCTGTGGCTTTAACTGTGGCAGTAAAACCCAGTAAACAAACCACTGTGAGTGCAGAAAAACATGACAAAATCCCTGAGAGTTACCAGGATTTTGTGTCCCAACAAAAACTGACCCAAGCAACCCCATAGTCATTGTGATGGAAACCACACTTGCTAAATGGAAACATATTAATTTTGTCATATGGAACACTACTTGAACTTTTTACTGGACATTGAACATAACTTGTTTAAAAGGACCACAGAACTGAACAGCTAAAACATGGCAGCACATTTGAATTCCGAGAGACAGTTGCATAGAGAAGCAATTGGAGTGCTCCCTGATTCAATTAGCGAGATTGGTTCTGTCAATAGAGATGATCAAAGGACATCAAGAGCCATTGACCTTGTAAGAGACAGCACTCCACTCACCCGCAACAACCCCACCACCACCCCCCCCCCCCCCCACCACCACCGAGTGTGCCTAGTAAGCTTTGAAGAATCAACAATCCTCCCCAGAAGATGCTGATTCAAACAAAGAGCTGGTCACATGACTTACCCACTGACCAGACGGAACTGTTGAATTTTGCCTCACAGAAAGGTTTGGGGCAGACTGCAATTGGATTTCAAGAGGAAAGCACCTCTCTGTCTCTCTCTCTCTCTCAAGCAAAGTGCCAAGGACCCACGGAAGCAGCTTAAGTCTCAAGACAGAGGATCTCTTCAGACTTCTAGTATCAGTGAAACACTTTTGAAAGTGTGCACTGGGCCCCAGTAAGAACTGCAAGACTTCAACACCAATCAAGGACTTTACAGCAAAATTGAAGACAGTAACTGAATTACATTTACTACTCCAACCATCCCCTTTATTCTTTCTTCTCTGTATCTATTTGTGTGTGTGTTTATCTCATATGCATGCTAGTGTGGTTGCACCTTTCCCCCAGAGCGTGCATTGAATGCTACAGTGCTAGTAAATGGTATCGGAGGAAGGTATATGTCCATACCTTTATATTAGGTGCACCTGGAGTGCGACCTTATTTCAGGAATGGTAACCATAAGGATTGTCCCTAGTTTACCTGTGGACGGTGTTGACCTGCTCCTGGGTGATGATCTGGCAGGGGCAAAGGTGGTAACGTCCCCCAGTGGTTTTAGAGAGACTGAAAGAGGACAGGAGACAGAGCAGTTACAGGGGAAGGTCCCTGGCATTTTCCCTGACTTTGTGGTGACCCATTCCACGGCCAAGCAAGCTCCATCAGAAGAGGCTGAACTGGCACTGCAGACAGATAAACCTACCTTTTGGTTACCTGAAACCTTCTTTGGGAAGTTAGAGGACCCAAAGGATGTGTTAAACAGGTCGTTCTTGGTCAAGGCTCAGCAAGCCAACACAGGGTTAAAAAATTTAGCACAGACTGCCCAAACTGAAACTGAAGGCGAGGGAGTTGCAGAGTGCTATTATTTTAAAGAATGAGGTGTTGATGAGGAAGTGGAGACCTCCTCACAAACCTGCGGATGAAGAGTGGACAGTGGTTCACCAGATAGTAGTGCCACCGAGATACCGTATGGAAATATTAAGAATAGTCTATGAAATTCCAATGGATGGACATGTCGGTATCAAAAAAACCCAAGCCCACATCAGACAGCATTTTGACTGTCCACAACTCCACAAGGATATGGTGGAGTTCTGTAAAACCTGCCACATGTGCCAAGTTGTGGGGAAGCCCCAACCTGCAATAAAACTTGCACTCCTAATTCCAATACCGGCAGAGTGCGGGTGGATTGTGTGGGACCCTGCCGAAAACAAAAGGGAGCTACCAGTATCTTCTCAACATATGGAACTGGCCACCCGATTCCCAGAGGCCATTCTCCTAAGAACTATCTCTGCCAAGGTAGTGGTGGAAGGGCTAACCCAATTCTTTACCTGGTATCGGCTGCCTACCGAGATCCAGTCGGATCAAGGCACGAGTTTCATGTCTGGTATCTTTCAAATAGTCATGGGTAATCTGAGCATAAACCAGCCAAAGTCCTCAGCCTACTGCCCACAGTCACAAGGGGCTTTGGACCAATACCACCAGACCCTAAAGACAATGATCAGGGCATGTGTACCCCCATGACTGGGACAAAGGTCTGGAATTTCTCCTGTCTGCCACCAGGAACTCACCCAATGAGTCCACTGGCTTTAGTCCCTTTGAATTAGTTTATGGATATGAGGTGAGAGGTGCTCTTAAACTAATCACGGAGAGGTTTTTGGGACACAGGGATGAGCCTCCCATGTTGGAGAAGGGCCTGGAAGATTCCCAAGTTTAACCCCTTACTGCCCAGTTAGCCAATATGGAAATGTTAGGAAAATTAGACACTGCACTCTCCTATTTAAATGCAAAACAAAGAGGGACCCGAAGAAGGCTGCTCACAGCATTTAAAGAAATCTGCAGGGACAAACCTAACCCTGCACAATGTGGATGTAGGAGAGACCCCTCCCATAAAACAAAACCCCTATCGCCTAGGTCCCAGGAAACTGACTCAGGTTTTGGAGGAAATTTGGTATATACTGGAAAACAAGTTGATTGAGTCCAGCCAGAGCAGCCAGAGTTTTCCAGTAGTGATGTTGGCCAAACCTGATGGTTCAACAAGGCTCTGCATTGATTACGTGAAGGTTAATGCAGTGACCAGAGCTGACTCCTACCCAATTCCTTGCCTGGAAGACTGTACTGATAGAGTAGGAAATGCCACCGACATAACCGAGGTAGACTTGCTAAAACGATATTGGCAGGTTCCCTTCACACCCCGAGCCAAAGAGATCTCAGATTTTGTCACTCCAGATGGCCTATTCCAGTGCTGAGTGATGCCCTTTGGTTTAAGAAATGCCCCAGCCACCTTCCAAAGGCTGACGGACCAGGTAGTGGCTGGCCTGCCCAACTGTGTAGTGTGCCTGGATGATTTGTTAGTGTAGAGTGAGACCTGGGTGGGACCACCTAGGCCAATCAGAAGCTCTCTTCTGAAGGTTACAGTCAGCTGACCTCGTGGTAAACCTTGCAAAAAGTGAGTTTGCTAAAGCTCAAGTGACGTACATAGGGCATGTAGGAGGTCAGGGGTGAATGCTGCTCAGAGCAGCAAAAGTTCAGGCGCTCATGGAATTTCCCGTCCCCACAACCAAATGGGAAATAATGAGATTTTTGGGGATGTGTGGGTTTCACCGCAAGTCTGTCCCAAACTTCAGCACTATAGCTGCCCCACTGATAGACTTTCTGCAGAAAAGAGTAAAGGTAGTGTGGTCAGAGAGGTGCCAAACAGCTTTAGAGAGGCTAAAAGCTATTTAAACCAATGAACTGGTGCTCGCAGCTCTGAATTTTAGCAAACCATTTGAAGTGGCAGTTGATGCTCATGACCTAGCGGTAGGTGCCGTCCTGCTCCAAGATAATGAGTCAGGCGTTGAGAGACCAGTTGGGTACTTCTCCAAAAAATTAAGACAACACAAAAAGAGGTATTCCACTGTGAAAAGAAAATGCTGGGAATGTTGCTAGCTCTCCAGCACTTTGAGGTCTATGTCCAAAATGGATATAGGGAGACTATAGTCTATACTGACCATAATCCTTTAACCTTTGTGGAGAAATTCAAAAATCAAAATGCAAGGCTATTTTGATAGAGCCTGCTTTTGCAACCCTGCCATTTAAAAATTGTCCACATTTCAGGACATTCCTTGCCTGAAAGATTGTATTGATAGAGTAGGAAATACCACCTACATAACCAAGATAGACTTGCTAAAAGGATACTGGCAGTTTCCCTTAACACCCTGAGCCAAAGAGAGCTCAGCTGTTGACACTCCAGATGGCTTATTCCAGTGCCAAGTGGTGATCTTTAGATTAAGGAATGCCCCAGCCACTTTCCAAAGGCTGATGTGTTGTCCAGAATCAAACTCAACGCAGAATCATCTCCGATGAAAGTTAAACCAAACCATAACTATGATAACGTGAGATTGAGAAGTGAGTTTTTGAGAATGGATGTGTTTGTATAGTACTTTTTACCTACGACCTTATAATGAAATGCTCCTGTCGTCACATTTCATTCATTGTGGTGTCCAGGTGTCATGAAAATGTGCTATACTGAATGATGATTTTTATTTCATCAATTGGAAACCTAACTTAAACTTTTTAAAGGAAAGCTGGAATCCTAAATTCAACTTTAAAAAAAACAGCAGCCAAGAAGGCCACCCCAAATTGCATTGAAATCACATTCCAAGCTATCGAGGTAGAGATGCATGTCTGAATAGCCCTTATCCTGAACAATGACTTGAGCAGTTTGAATGCTACCTGGTATCACTTTCATTAGCAAGACAGTCAAAGCCATCTTGGAACATTAACACTAATGGAGACAAATCTCTAGGGAGATAATCATTGAAACAATGACAGCAGAGAGAGATTGGAATTCTTAGACTTGGATATCATTAAAGTGCAAAAGAGAATACACTGGGAGAATCATGTGACAGTCTCCCCAGTCAATGTGAAAACTTGGAGTATCTGTTGAACACATCAGACAAGCTTCTGAGTTCTAATCAGTGCAGGACCCAGTGGGGTTGTCTCTCTCTCTTTCTAACTCTCCAGGCAATGCTGTAAGTTTCAAACCCTGTCTGTGGGCTGCAGAACATCCAAGTCTATAATTGCTGCAGACTGGGACTCTGGGGAGAAAGCCATCTACATCATTGTCTCCAAGTAAAACTCTGAACCAAGGGGGCTACTTCTGCCAGCCAGGAACTTCAGAATCACAAACCCATCTGGAAGACAACTGAATTACCAGACTCCACAGATTGTACAGTATTGTATTTGTTCTGTACTCTACTCCAACCAAACTATCCTTCCTCACTCTGTAATCTATTTGTGTGTGTGTGATTCCCATGTGTGTGAGAGAAAGTTGGAGTGTAATCTATTATTTTTACTTAGATCGGGCACAAAGTTTAGGTTGCTTCAGTGCATTCCGAAAGGAGTGCTGCACTGTCAGAAGTGCTATCTTTTGGACAAGGCATTAAACTAAGACCATATCTGCCCTCTCAGGTTGATGTAAAAGATCCCAAAGCACTATCTGAAGAAGAGCAGGGGGGTTCTCCCCAGTGTCCAGGCCAATATTTATCCCTCATCCAAAGTCACTAAAAACTGATTAATTATTCTCACATTGCTGTTTGCGGGATCTTGCTGTGTGCTAATTGGCTGCCACGTTTCCTACATTACAACAGTGACTACACTTCAAAAGTACTTCATTGGCTGTAAAGCACTTTGGAATGTTGTGCCATTGGGAAAGGTGCTATATAAATGCAAGCTGTTTTTTTCTTTATGGTTCGCCTCTGTAAATGTTCAGTTGGTCAATAACCACCAACTCTGTATTATGCAATTCAATGCCTACCTCTCAGGCAGGAGTCCAGATAATTTTCTTTCTTTTCTAGACTTTTTTAAAGACATAGGTAAATTACAAGGAAGCCTTGGAGACAAGGCTATAGACCTGGCTAATGCCAATTTGCAACCTGGGTCAGATTCAGACACAGACACTGACCAAGAAGATGATTCTGCACAAACACTTGCACAGCCAGAAAGACTGAGGCATCCAAGAGGCATTTGAGCTTAGTGCTCCTTAAAGGAACCCTGAATTGACATTGCACCAGCCAAGTGGCTGCAAGCAACTTCTGCAAAATTGTCCTCAGAATTTCCGTAATTAGCGTCAGCCCATTGTTTGCTGTTCTGTTACCCTAATCCTCATTGTCGGAAAGCAATGCTCTGGACTACATTGTTGTGCCCTGTGTTAGTGATGTTAGTGCCTTACCCCACAGGGCACTTCCTCAACATGTCCACCAATGAAAGCAGACCTGAGGCCAACAATCAGCATAATGAATCTCTGGCTCCATGTTCTTTCAATCCATCCACCCAGTATATCGAATCTGGAAAATAGCCTGTTGTAGATTCCAGCAGCAACCTAAGAATTCATAAGAGATGCCTCCACTGTGCTTAGGGCCTGTGCCATTGGGACATCTGTTCCAGTTGCCCCTGGGGTACCCACATATATCAAGGGTAGACTGCAGTTCAGAAAATCCTTCCTGCACACTACAGAGATTGAGCTGGTGAGCTTCTCCATAATCCTGGCCATCCATTTGGGTTATTTTGGACAAATTGTACTGACTGTGTCAACTGTCCTACTGAAACAGCAATCTCCTTTTATAAGCAGGCCCAGCTATATCTGAATCCATAGGATTGGTAGCTGAGTTTAACAGAGCACCAGTCATACTCGGGCCACTTATAAGAGTACCTAACTGTACTGTACCTGAGAGAATATTTAAGGCAAGGCACTAAACTTGTAACGGTGCTGGCTTTGCCTGTGTCCTGGCCAATATTTATCCCTCAATCAAGATCATTGAATATATATTATCTGGTCATTTATTTAATTGCTGTTGTTGGGACATCGGTGTGTGCAAATTGGCTACTGTGTTTTCTACATTACAACAGTGACTACACTTTAAAAGTACCTCATTGGCTGTAAAGTGCTTAGGGATGTCCTGAGGTTGCAAAAGGCTCTAAATGCAAGCCTTTCTTTCTTCTTTCAATGTGCTATTCTAGTTGTTTTTCTTTGTCAGCCTCCAATTTCTGCTCCATGATTGCATCATTTCATATTCTCCTCTTTCCCCTTGCTCATTCTTGTCTTCTCAACACACCTCTTTCTTTTCTGCTCTCAGCCTGCTGTTGAATCCTTTCCAGTGCTGGGGTGCTGCCATAAGAGCAGCCAGCCTATGAAACATTGTACATTAAGTCTGAAGTCCATGCACCAGACTGATGTCATGTTTGTCCTGCTTTCAAGTCAAAGTCAATTATTTTTTTCACTAAACACTTCCTTTTCCTTTGCAATAAACCCTCTCTCTAAACATTATCATGCACCCACATGGCATTCTGTTTCAACAACACTTCCAATGGGAACCATCTCCAGGAACATAGGCTCATTGCCAATTTTTTTCAGCCTTCATTTCAATGCTTCTCAAGTTCAAAAGAATGGTTCAATAGTACATGACACAATGCAATAACTATAAAACATCCCTGGATTATATACTTCCAACAGGCATACTTAGTAAGAGCAGATGTTTAGCTGAAAAAATTGCAATTAGTAACAAGATCCTTTTCCCAGCAGTCTTAAAAATTTAAGTTGACATTTTTTGTTTTTCATTCAATTCAATCACTGTAAGACCCTGCAAAATTTTAAAGCACTATTTGATTTTTGAAGATTAGGACAGTATCACTGTGGTTTATTCTTCTTAGGAATATTTTAGTTAAGGTCTGAGAGAATTCAGTCCTAAATTGCTTGAAGCTAACTATCAATCATTGCCTGTAATAGACTCAAGTAAGTTTCACATTAGGCAATATACTGACATGAAAATTTCTTCCTATATGTGATGAAAATTAAATTGCGTTAAGTAACCCAAAGTAAATGAGCCCATTTAGGATGCACTTTTATCAGTAACTAGGCATGCATCATAGTCTGTTACTATTGACCTGCTTGTAATATTACTTGTCCCTTGGTTTGTGATCGGTTGTTAACAGTCACAGGACTACAGGTAATATCCAATATAAATTGGATTTTATTATAGCAGAATTGGAACACATATACATAAAGAGTTACTACACAAGCACATCTGAACATGTCTTACTATCTCAGGCTCTACCCGCAACTATCTGGTCATGTGTGACTCGACATCACTTCCTCTGAGGATCTGCACTTGCAGTCCTTAAGGTGGTCCATTCTTAAGGTCATCCCACAAAACTGCTAATGCACAATATCCAGACCCACCACTTCTCAACCTATCAGTAAATTAAGTTATGTAGTCATCACTATAATCAGTAATTAAAATACAAGAGGGAGGTACGAAAGTCATCACTGGAATGATGTAGTATAAGCATTTATAGATGAACCCTTATTTCAATAAGTGCCAATGCTTCATGCCAGCTGGAGATTTTTTTTTATTTGTTCATGGGATGTGGGTATCACTGGGATTTATTACCCATCCCTAATTGTCCTGAGAAGGTGATGGTGAGCTGCCTGCTTGAACTGCTGTAGTTTATTTGGTGTAGGTACATCTAGAATGTTGTTCTGGAGTTCCAGAATTTTGACACAGCGACAATGAAGGAATGGTGGCGATACATTTCTAAGTCAGGATGGTGTGTTACTTGGAAGGAAAATTACAGGCGGTGGTGTTCCCATGCACCTGCTGCCCTGTCCTTCTAGGTGGTAGGGGCCATGGGTTTGGAAGGTGCTGTTGAAGAAACCTTGGTGAGTTGCTGCAGTGCATCTAGTAGATGGTACACATTGCTGCCACTGTGCACCAGTGGTGGAGGGAGTGAATGTTTGAGGTTGTGGATGGGGTGCCAATCAAATGGGCTGCTTTGCCCCTGGATGATGTTAAGCTTCTTGAGTATTGTTGGCGCTGTACTCATCCAAGTTAATGGAGAGTATTCCATCACACTTAGAACATAGATCATAGAACAGTACAGCACAGTACAGGCCCTTCGGCCCACGATGTTGCGCCGAACCTTTAACCTACTCTAAGATCAAACTAACTACCTACCCTTCATTCTACCATCATCCATGTACCTATCCAAGAGTCGCTTAAATGCCCCTAATGTGACTTATTGATGGTGGAAAGGCTTTGGGGAGTCAGAAGGTGAGTTACTCGGCACAGAATGCCCAGCATCTGATATCTTCTTGTAGCCATGGTCTTTATATGGCTGGCCCAGTTAAGTTTCTGGTTAATGGTGACCACCAGGATGTTGATGGTGAGGGAGTCAGTGATGGTAATGCTTAGAATGTCACAGGGAAGTGGTTAAACTCTCTTATCGGAGATGGTCATTACCTGACAATTGTGTGGTGCAAACATTACTTGCCACTCATCAGCCGAAGCTTGAGTGTTGTCCAGGTCTTGCTGCATGCGGGCACGGACTACTTCAGTATCTGAGGAGTTGCGAATGGAAGCCACTTCTGACCTTAGAATGAAGGGAAGGTCACTGGTGAAGCAGCTGAAGATGGTTGGGGTTAGGTCACTACCCTGAGGAACTCCTGCAGTGATGTCTTAGGACTGAAATGACTTGCCTTCAACAATCACAACTATGTTCCTTTGTGCTAGGTATGACTCCAGCCAGTAGAGAGATCTCTTCCTGATTTCCATTGGCTTCAATTTTACTAGGACTCCCTGATGCCACACTTGGTCAAATGCTGCCTTGATGCCAAGGGCAATCACTCTCACCTCAACTCTGGAATTCAGCTCTTTTGTCCATGTTTGGCTGTCATGAAGTCTTTCTCTTAGAGACAACCCTTAACAATTAATTTCTGACAACTTATCAATTCAGCAATTATTTTTCAGATTGAGCCAGAGACTGAAGATGGAGTTTTGCTAGCTAGCACAGGCTTAACTGCTGAATGCTAGTATAGGTAATGTACTAATATAATTGCCTTTTCATCTAATCTTGCATTACACAGATGCCTCAACAAGTTCTGCAAATTCTCATAAGACAAGGGAGGCCTGGGAAGGGGGAAGGGCAGTGTGGCTGCTTGGCAACAAATGCGGCTGGCATAAGGTGCAGGAATGTTTTAACAATATTTGAAAGGCTGCCAAATAAAAGGCTGCATTTGCCCACCATATAATGAGAGCAACGGGAGGAAGACACTTGCAAAGAAACAGCTCCCAGGAACTGAAAACAGGATAGTCCAGCCATTAACCCTTAAAATTTTAAATTTTAGAATTATCTTCCTTGTTTTCAAGTCCCTCCATTGCCTCGCCCCTCCCTATCTCTGTAACCTCCTCTCGCCCTGCAACCCTCCAAGATCTTCACCAATTCCGGCCTCTTACCCATCCCTGATTTTCAACACTCCACCACTGGTGGCCACACCTTCAGCTGCTTAGGCTCTAAGCTCTGGAATTCACTCCGTAAACCTCTTTGTCTCCCTACCTCTCTCCTCCTCCTTTAAAATGATCCTTAAACCATCCTCCTTGACCACGCTTTTGATCCCCTGTCCTAATATTCCCATACACAGCTCAGTGTCAAATTTTGTTTGAAAATGTTCCTGTGAAGTGTCTTGGGACAGTTTTCTATGTCAATGTGCTATTGGATGCAACTTGCTGTTAAAGACCTGGAGTGTTATTGGACAAACTGAGGTGGGAGTCTGCCCAAGTGACATTTTCTGAAAGAAAATGCCTTTTTGTGAAACCTGCATCAAGGTGTGACTGCATGTGAAACAGTAAGACAGTATTAAGACAGCAAAGAACACATCATCTAACTCTGCAAACAAATATTATCTGTGGGTCTGATAAGAACATTATAATGGTGATTTTTAAAAATTTTCGTTCTTGTGATATGGGCATCTCTGGCAAAACTGGCAATTATTGCCCTTGAGTAAATGATGGTGGGCTTCCTTCTTGCATTGCTACAATTGTTGTGTGACTATTCCACTCCTGATGTGATATGTTTCCTCTGTACAGATGGATCAGGACCACCTGGAAATGAATAATAAAAAAACACATGCAGTACCAAAGAGTATGATTTCAAAACCCCTGCAGCCAACTGCACAGTGATTACTGGTGCCTGCACGAGTGTATTCTCCTGTGTTTGTGTTGTGGCTTAGTTGGTAGCTCTCTTGCTTCTGACTCAGAAGTTTATAGTTTTAAGTCCCACTACAAACACCCAAGCACATAATCTAGACCATAAATGCCCAACTTTTTCACATGGTAGTCCACATTGCAATTTTTGTCTTACATAGGGGGCCGATGAGGCAACTTCTGAAAGGTTAAGGAATTAAAAATGTATCTCAGTATTAATCAAAACAACAAATGTGCATTTTTGTGAAGAAGCTTTAAATGAGAAGACTAACTTATTGACTTACTTTCTCGTCACTATGTTCGAAACTGATTTAGTGAGATACCTGGCATTTTTTTCTTTGCACAAGTAGTCAATGTTTGTCCGCACACCTGTTGTAGTGATGTGCCATATTCCAGACAGATGTCCATCTGTCAGGAGTGATCTTGATCGTGCTCTCTCCCTCCTCTCTCTCTTTCTCTCTCTCCCTATGTCCCCCCTCTCTGTGTTCTCCCCTTGCTGTATTCCCCCCCTCTCTGTGTTGTTCCCCACCTCTCTCTGCTCTCCTCCCTCTCTGTCCCTCTCTCGCTCTCTCTGCTCCCCTTTGTCTCTCTCTGCCTGCTCTCTCGCTCTCTCTCTGATAGTTGCAGAGAGCGGGAACACTCAGCAGAGCAGCTTTGTGGTTGGTCAGTTTTTTTAAAAAATCACGTCATTTTCACAGCTGACAGGTGCTGGGCACAGGAACAGCAGTTTCCGAACTTTGGACACATTCAGAGTTTTCTGACAGGCTTTTAAAAAAATTTTGGAACCTGCCGGAAAACCCCAAATCTGCCTGAAATTCAGAAACTGCTGTTTCTGCTCCCAGCACCTGCCAGCTGTGAAATTGACATTGCAATTTTTTAAAAAGCTGGTTTGGAAGAAGAAGCCAATGAAAAGTTCTCATCTCTGAAATTACCAGTCATGGACCTCAAAATGTTTTTACCACTGATCCTGATGTCCGTGTATGGACACATTGCCAAGCCCTGGGATGAGGAACAGCTCGGTACAGTTTATATCCGCGGGCTGGATGAAAACCTTTAGCAGGCTGGATCCTGGCCCACGGGCCATTTGTTGGACAACCCTGATCTAGGCTAATACTCTCAGTGTAGTACTGAGGGGATGAAATGTTAAACATTAGTTCTGTCCACCATCCCAGGTGGATGTGAAATATCCCATAGCACTATTTACAAAGGAGTAAGGGAACTCTCCCAATGACTTGGGTAATAAAACCCATCATGACTGAGTAACTGGAATGCCAACTGATTCCAAACTGCCTGGGCTACTCAGAAAGCACCCAGGTTCATAGACTCATATTATTTCACACAGAGGATTGTTAAGATCTGGAACACACTATCTGAAAGGGTGGTGGAATCAGATTCCATAGTAACTTTCAAAAGGCAATTGGGCATGTCCTAGAAGCAGACTAATTTGTAGGGCTATGGGGAGAAAGCTAAGGTGGGACTAAAATTGGACAGCTCATTCAAAGAGCTGGCACAGACATGATAGATTGAATGGCTTCCTTCTGTGCTGTGAGATTCTATGATTTTATGATTGTTTTCACACTTCTCAGGCAGTTACTGAATCACTTAGAAGTGTTGGAGACTTGCTAATCCAGTTGTGGTGTGTGTAATGTTTGTGTAGCATAGCTCAATGCCAGGTTCAAAAAGCCAAACTTTCAGAGCAGGCTCTAAATGGCCTGGTGGCTAGATAAACAAGAGCGACTAATCGGTGGGGAAAGGATAAGCCCCAACTATTGCAAGTGAGAGTGTGAAGCGAAAGAACCAGTGCAGCATCAGAAGATCCAATGGAATCCATGATGTGAAAATGATTGACTGGAGGAAGAAATTTCCATGCACTAGATCACCTTGTCTCAAGCCACACTGCTCTTTTATGTTTAGAAAGGAACCTGGCCCATAACCGGAAGGGACAGCATGCAGCAGATGACGGAGCATATAACATGAATTTCTTTGTATACGTACTGAGTGACTGAATTATTTGAGAGGCGGAGCTTGCAACCTGCAGGACCTGTGGAAGTGCAAGTCTCATGTTATGACCGAGGTGGGAGGAGTGCTCTGTCTTTTCTAGTTCCACTTCTCCACAGGTCACAACGTATATTTAAATGTTGACCCAGTTACCAATACGGTCAATCAGAGATTCTACTCTTTATCCCAGAATAAAATACACCAACCAGGTTTCTTTAATAAACAGCAAAATTAATCAGTTTATTATAAAAACAAGACTTATCCAGTAAAGAAGCAAAGCATTAACACACAGACTGAAATATGAAAGGTCCCTTCTTAAATAGCCCACACACAAACTCACGCAAACACTAAAAAACATAAAGAAATTCTCTCTGCAGAGGCCTTTTACAAAAAAAAGACAAAAAAAGAATACTTTGGCCAAATACTTGCGAATTCTTGAAAAAAAAGATCTGTAAGGATGTCAATTGTCCCTTCTAGTCTGGCGTCCGGGTACACGTAGATGGGTTACTAGGATCTTTTCAGAAGCAGTTCATTCTGGAGATGTCAAGAATTAGTCTGGTAGGCTTTCCAGGAGAAATGTGGCATCAGGGGTTTCAGTTATCACACTCTGGATTCACAGGTTTTTTTTCAAAGAGATAGAGAAAGAGGAGCTGATACTCTGGATTTCTCAGGGTTCTTTAGAGAGATGCAGGAAAAATGAGCTGGGGGTTTCTTTTCAACAGGCTACAAAACCAACTGCTTTTCAACACTGTCCACACTCCAACTGAACCAAAACCATATCTCAGAAGTGAAACCAATTCCTGACCCTCATAAATCTTGACATGTCACTTCTCTATAAATATCTTCCCCAAGTCACCGAGGTTTCTGTTGTCTATTGAGCTTAAGGCATGTGATATCCAGTAAAAGTTTGTTTTCAAATAAGATCTCTCAGTGTCCTTTCAGTCAACTTTCAACAAAAAACAAAAAGCATCTATGAAATCTTCAGCTTCCAAAATGAATCCATTTCCACAATTTAAATATGAGTCCTCAAAAAAAATTTCACAAAAAAAGGAAGCACTTTCATAACAGAAGGAAACACAGAACTCATGGTACGCATTAATTCAGAACGACTGTGATTTGCATTACAGGTTACATGAACATGTCCACTCAGAATAATTATTTCGCGCGGGGCTCATTTAAATAGTGGGGGCTGAGCACCTGCCCCCAATGATGTGTGGGGGTGGCCGCCACAACCCCAGCAATGGCGTCCGGTGCCATTGCACAGGCACCGACACCATCTTTAAAGGGCTTTAAGCCCTTACAAATAATTATAATTTTTAAAGGAAAAATATAATCAATTTTTATTAAATATAAAAATAAGTGATGGAGGCCCTTCCCCAAACCCCACAATGGAAATGAAGGGCCCACCACCAGACGGTCGGGGGTGGGGTGGGGGGGGGCTGCACCGAGGTCCTCCCGTCGCCGGTAATATGCGGCAAGCCCTTCTTGACGTTGCGGGTCGAGGCAAGCCTCTCCCTGCTGAATTTTACCAGCTCCCGTGCTGCGACTCTTGAGGGTCCGGCAAAATTCAGCCCGGTGTGTTTAAAATTAAACCCTGTTACAGTAAAACCGGATGAAGGCTTAAAGGGAACCCTAGACCTCTTTCTCATCCGTCGCAACACCAGAGACGGACCGCCCACCCCCTCCACGTCATTGTGTGGGGGGGGGGGGCGTCCACCCCAGCCATTTAAATGAGCCTTTGCATTTAATATCACGGCGGCTCCACAAATTGCGGCCCGCATGTGCGAGCGCCATTGTTTACGGCAACATAAATTTCACTCCTTTGCTTCCACTGCCTTTTGAGGAAGAAAGTTCCAAAGACGACCCACTGAGAGAAAAAAAATTCTTCTCATCTCTATCTTAAATGGGCGACCCCTTATTTTTAAATAGTGATTCCTAGTTCTAGTTTCTCCAACAAGGGAAAACATCCTTCCCACATTCATCCTGTCAAGACCCCTCAGGATCTTATATCTTTCAATCAAGTTGCCTCTTACTCTTCTAAACTCCAGCAGATACAAGCCTAGCCTGTCCTACCTTTCCTCATAAGACAACATGTTCATTCCAGATATTAGTCTAGTAAACCTTCTCTGAACTGCTTCCAACACATTTACATCCTTCCTTAAATGAGGAGATCAATAGTGTACACAGTACTCCAGATGTGGTGTCACCAATGCTCTGTATAACTAAAGTACAACCTCCCTACTTTTGTATTCAATTCCCCTCACAATAAACAATAACATTCTATTAACTTTCCTAATTACTTGCTGAACCTGCATACTAACCTTTTGTAATTCATACACTCAGACACCCAAATCCCTCTGCATCTCAGAGCTCTGCAATCTCTCACCATTTCGATAATATGCTTCTTTTTTATTCTTCCTGCTAAAATGGACAATTTCACATTTTCCCACATTATACTCCATTTGACCACTCACTTAACCTATCTATATCCCTTTGTAACCTCCTTATATCCTCTTCACAACTTACTTTCCTACCTATCTTTGTGTCATCAGCAAACTTAGCAACCATACCTTCGGTCCCTTCATATAAGTCATTTATATTGTTATGACGGTGCTTCTATATTTTTGGTAAGTATTTTTTCTGAGGACTCATATATATTAGAATTATGGACATTGTTTTACTTGGGAAAACTGAAAAGGATTCCATAGATGTTTTTTCACTGGAGTCATTGAAAGGACACAACGAGGTCTTGTTTGAAAACAACACTTACTGGAAGTCATCTGTCTTCAGATAAATACCCAGCAGGAGCTTTTTGACTGGTAGTGGTCAGGACTAATAGTGGTCAGGAGGCTTGACTCCTGAGGCATTGTTTTTGGTTTTGCTTTGGACAGTGTGTTGGGGTGTGAACTGTTTTGAAGGCAGTTGGAGAAAACCAGCCAAGAGAGCAGTCACCATCAGCTCACCCTCTTCCATCTCTTTGAGAATTTGCTGAGAATCAAGTGTAAGAAATAGAGAAACTGATGCTGCATTTCTCCTGAAAAGTCTGCCTGAAACCCCTGTTGCATTTCTCTTGTCAAGCCTGCCAAAATGATTTTCAACATCACCTGAAAAGAATTGTTCTAGAATGATCCCAGTGACAGCCATCTAGGCTTATTTTTTTTTCATTCATGGGATGTGGGTATCGTTGGCAAGGCCAGCACTTATTGCCCATCCCTAATTGCCCTCGAGAAGGTGGTGATGAGCTGCCTTCTTGAACTGTTGCAGTCCATGTGAGGTAGGTACACCCACAGTGCTGTTAGGAAGGGAATTCCAGGGTTTTGACTCAGCGACAGTGAAGAAACGGTGATATAGTTCCAAGTCAGGATGGTGTGTGACTTGGAGGGGAACATGCAGTGGTGGTGTTCCCATGCATTTGCTGTCCTTGTCCTTCTAGTTAGTCGAGGGCGTAGGTTTGGAAGGTGCTGTCTAAGGAGCCTTGGTGCATTGGGACACCAAACTAAAAAGGGACAACTGACATCTTTCCATATCTTCTCCTTTTTTCTTCAAGAATTAGCAAGTATTTGGCCAAAGTATTCTTTTTTGTCTTTTTTTTGTAACAGGGCTCTAAAGAGAAAATCTCTTTATTTTTCAGTTAACTAGTGTATGTAGTGAGGGACTAAGGTTAAAATGGGAACTCTCATATTTCAATCTGTGTGTTAATGTTTTGTTTCATTACTGGTTAAGTCTCGTTTTATAGTAAACTGATAATTTTGTTGTTTATTAAAGAAACCTGGTTGGTGTATTTTATTCTGGGATAAAAATAGAGTCTATGATTGACTGTATTGGTAACTGGGGGAAAAATGTAAACATATGTTGTGACCTGTGGAGACAGTGCATTCCTCCCACTTCGGTCGTAACAATATAAATTGTAAAAAGTTGAAGTCCCAGCACTGTACCCTGCAGCACACCATTTGTTACATCTTGCTAACTAGAAACTGACCCATTTATGCCGACTCTTTGCTTCCTGTTAGCTAGCCAATCTTCTATTCATGCCAATATGCCACCCCCTACACCATGAGATTTTATTTTCCTCAATAACCTTTGATGTGACACCTTATCAAATGCCTTTTGGAAATCTAAATACAGTACATCCACCAGTTCCCCTTTATCCACAGTACGTTACTTCTTCAGAGAACTTTCAAAGACAGGATTTATATGCATCTGGAAAGGCATGGTCTGTTTAGGGATAGTCAGCATGGCTTTGTGCGTGGGAAATTATGTCTCACAAATTTGATTGAGTTTTTCGAGGAGGTGACCAAGAGGATTGACGAGGGCAGGGCGATGGACGTTGTCTACATGGACTTTAGCAAGGCCTTTGACAAGGTCCCGCATGGTAGGCTGGTCCAGAAGGTTCAAACACATGGGATCCAGGGTGAGCTAGCAAATTGGATACAAAATTGGCTTGGTGATAGGAGGCAGAGGGTGATAGTGGAGGGTTGCTTTTCAGATTGGAGGCCGGTGACCAGTGGTGTGCCGTAGGGATCGGTGCTGGGCCCTCTGCTGTTTGTCATATATGTTAATGACTTGGATGTGAATGTAAGGGGCATGATTAGTAAGTTTGCAGATGACACCAAAATTGGTGGTATAGTGGACAGTGAAGAAGGTTGTCTAAGGTTACAACAGGATATAGATCAACTGGGAAAGTGGGCAAGGGAGTGGCAAATGGAACTTAACGCAGACAAGTGTGAAGTGATGCATTTTGGGAAGTTAAACCAGGGCAGGACATATACAGTGAATGGCAGGGCCCTGGGGAGTGTTGTTGAGCAGAGAGACCTTGGGGTGCAAGTACATAGCTCCCTGAAAGTGGCAACACATGTAGACAGGGTGGTGAAGAAGGTGTATGGCATGCTTGCCTTCATCGGCCGAGGCATTGAGTACAAGAGTTGGGATGATATGTTACAGTTGTACATAACGTTGGTTAGGCCGCATTTGGAGTACTGTGTGCAGTTCTGGTTGCCGCACTACAGGAAAGATGTGATTAGGCTAGAGAGGGTGCAGAAAAGATTCACAAGGATGTTGCCTGGTTTGGAGGGCTTGAGTTATAAAGAGAGATTGGAAAGGCTGGGTCTGTTTTCCCTGGAGCGAAGGAGGCTGAGAGGGGACATGATAGAGGCATATAGAATTATGAGAGGCATAGATAGGATAGATAGCCAGAGTCTGTTTCTATGGTAGGGGTGACTAAAACTAGAGGGCATAAATTTAAGGTAAGAGGGAGGAGGTTTAAAGGGGATCAAAGGGGTAAATTTTTCACACAAAGAATAGTGGGTATCTGGAATGAGCTGCCTGAGGAGGTGGTGGTGGCAGGAACAGTAGCGACATTTAAGAGGCATCTGGACAGGTACTTGAATGAGCAAGGCATAGAGGGAAATGGGATTAATGCAGGCAGGTGGGATTAGTATAGATAGGCATTATGGTTGGCATGGACGCGGTGGGCCGAAGGGCCTGTTTCTATGTTGTATGACTCTATGACTCTATAACTCCAATAAATTGGTTAACCATGATCTCCCTGTCACAGAACCAAGTTGACTCTGCCTGATTACCTTGAATTTTGCTAAATGCCCTGCTGTAACATCTTTAATAATAGCTTCTAACATTTTCCCTAAGATAGACGCTAAGCTAACTGGCCTGTAGTTTCCTGCTTTCTGTCTCCCTCCCTTTTCGAATGAAGGAGGTACATTCACTATTTTCCAATCTAATGGCCCATTCCCCAAATCTAGGGAATTTTGGAAAATAAAAACCAACACGTCAACTACTTCATGAGCCACTTTTAGGACCCTAGGATGAAGTCCATCAGGACCCAGGGACTTGTCAGCCTGCAGCTCCAACAATTTTCTCAGTACCACTTCCCTGGTGATTGTGATTTTCTTGAGTTCCTCCCTTCCTTCCATTTCCTGATTTACAGCTATTTCTGGGATGTTACTTGTATCAGTTCAATTCATCTGCCATCTCCTTATTTCCCCTTATTAATTCCCCAGACTCACTTTCTATAGGACCAATGCTTACTCTTTAACTCTTTTCTTTTTAAAATATCTATAGAAACTCTTACTATCTGATTTTATATTTCTAGCTATCCTTCTTTCGTACTCTAATTTTTCCCTCCTTATTGATCTTTTCGTCATTCTTTGCTGTTCTTTATATTCTGTCCAGTCGTCTGACCTGCCACCCAACTTTATGCAATTATATGCTTTTTCTTTAAGTTGGATACTATCTTTAACTTTTTTAGTCAACCACAGATGGTGGGTCCTCCCCTTGGAATTTTTCTTTCTCATTGGAATGTATCTATTCTGTGTATTCTGAAATATCCCCTTAAATGTCTGCCACTGCATCTCCATTGACCTATCCCTTAACCTAATTTGCCAGTTCACTTTAGGTAGCTCTGCTTTCATGCCCTTATCCATACAGTAAATGTTATTTACATTTCTATCACCATCTACTCTCTTTATAGAGCAAGGAGAATCTAGTCAACGTCTCCTGTGAAGCATAAGAGCAGCAGTCAACACAACACAAACTATCATCATGTCCAACTGTATCAAACAAAAAATCCATGACACTCTATGACTTTAATGAATTACTTTTAAAGTGATGTCACTGTTATGTAGACAAACACAACTTTCAAGTTACATCCAGCAATACCTCACAAACAGTGAATAAATGAATGACCAAATCATCTGCTTTTGGTTGTGTTTAGCTAAGGGAAGGATGTTGGTCCAGGATGCCAAATGAACTCATGGCTTTTCTTCAAATGGCAGCATGAGATCCCCTGAGAAGGCAGGCAACAGATGCTTTACTTTTCCAACATAATGTCAAATTCCTTTAACTCTCTTAGAAAGATCAACTGACAAAATATTTCAAATTTACATTTTAACCATAAATTCTCCATATTTCGTTCCTTTCCTGCAAGAATTTAATTACTTTTCCTTTTGTGTCAGTCTTGGCTTTAGTGGGTAACATTCTCACCTCTGAGTCAGAAGGTCATCTGTTGGCCATCTGAGACACGATCACAAATTCCTTTATGTCCCCAGTATTCCTGGACGATGGGCTTTAGATGAGGCAACTGGTCTTTGTTGTATTTGTGTGAAATGGATTGTAAACTCTGATATGCCACAAACTGGCTGGTTTGCCATTTTCAATGGATATAGCTTTTTGTTTTCAACCTGTGTGAACACACTTTATTTTAAAACACAGCACTCAAACATAACTCAATCCCATGATCCTGCCTTTGAAGAAAGAAATTATCAAAAATGCCCAACATGACAGGGACTTTTATTTCAAAAATATCAATTTAGGTTGGCATGAAAACTCTTGAGTTGAGTCGCTGTCATTGCCAGATCAGTTACTGGGCACAACTTCAAACCAGCCTAAGGGTTGCTCCCAAGCCTCCTGACCTTGAGAAACTGCACTATCGGATGTTTTAATGTCATGTTTACAATGGAGCTTCTGCAAAAGACATGAATGGCTCTCTATAACTGATGTTACTGGAAGGGCTTTGTAAGGAAGTAGGCCCTACTCAAAAGCCCCTTAAGTACATTTTAATCAAAGTCTATAATTTTCTTATCTATCCAGGGGGGAGTATTTTGAATAAACAAAGTGGTTCCCAACAACGCAGAGCTTGTACAGAGCAATCACAGCCGTCATCAGTATGTGTGAACCTTTGCCAGCCTACCAGTATGAATGCGTGCATGTGCGCACATGACATCATCACACAATGACTTCCTCACCTCTCAATAGCCGTCTCCACTCACCCGAGCAATACCCGTTCCCTCCCACCATCCCTTCAATTTCTACTCACTTCCCCCACCCGCTTCCCCTCCCGCAGATACTCGCTCTCCCTGCCTGCTTTCCCTCCTCAGCTGCTTGCTCCAGACCTTGCCACTGCTCCCCACACCTCCCCTCGGCCAATTGTTCCCTGCTCGCCTCTCACAACCCCCCCACCCCTGCTCTCCGGCCGCTTGCTCTCTGCTTCCCCCCCACCCCCGCACCACTCCGATCTCCGGCTGCTTGCTTCCCGGTTCCCCTTACCTGCAGCCGCTAGCTCCAGGTCATGCTGCTTCCCTCCTCTCGGCCACTCGCTCCCACATTGCCCCGTCACCCCTTGCAGCCCGCCTTGCTTCTTCAGGCGGTGCTGTTCAGAATGATTGAATGTGGGAGGTGAGTGGCTGAAAGGAGGGAAGCAGCGTGGCCTGGAGCTAGTGGCTGAAGAGGGGGCTAGGGAAGTGGGGAGTGAGCAGCCGGAGAGCTGTGTGGGGGGGAAGCGAGGAGTGGGCTACGATCGGCCAAGGGGAGGGGAGCGGGGGTAGCAGTGGTGAGGTCTGGAGCCAGCGGCTGAGGTGGGGGGGTGGCGGCGACGCTGGAGCCAGTGCTTAAGGGAAGGCAATGGGGCACCAGCAGCAAGAAGACAGGCACAGGAGGGACTGGCAAAGAGAAGCGCAATGGCAGGAGGGAGCGGGGGACTGTTGGGAGTGGGATGGAAGTGGCAATGGAAGCCATCGAGGAGATTTTTGGGTTGAATTTGTTTTTTGTGATAAATTGAGCAGCGCCATCTTTAATCCTGGAAGCTGCCTTAAATATCGCAGACAGTGACATTTCAGTGGAAGAGGCTGCATTTGCGCATGTGCTCGTGCTGCACCACCTAGTGGTTGTGTTGTCAGCAAATGCAGACTTGAATAAAAATAGTTCCCTTTAGACTTTCCTTTCCCCTAATTACCAGCTTAAATAGTTTTTTTTTATGTTGGCTATTGGTAATTGTTTGGTGCTGAGTAAAACTCAGATCAGTCATGATATTAAGCTGCAATAATTAAATGAAGAGAGCAACATAGGGCCTGTTTTGAATGCCTACTCACAGCACAGAGTCTCACCCACCGGGAGCACATATTGCAAAATCACTGGTACGCTCCACAATGATTTTATTTCCATTTATGCTCCGACAATGAAGCATTTACTTAGTGCTGTACTGAAAGCCAGGGAAATGGGTGAATACTGAATTTTCATGTGGGCTAAATGTAATGGCTGGAGGAATTCCCAGATCTTAATGTACAAAATACTTGGTGAAATGACACCTTATGCCACCTACATTCTGTACTAATAATGTTTATAGCTCAGATTTCCAGTGTTCACACTTTCCTTTTAGCTGCTCCAATTATACTGGAACTTTTGCCAATTACCTTAAATCTATGTCCGCTGGTTACCGACACTCCACCCTGTTGAAAACCCTTCAAAATTTTGAACATGTCTATTAAATCTCCCCTTAACCTTCTCTGGTCTAAGGAGAAAAGTTCCAGTGTCTCCAGTTTCTCCCCATAACTGACGTCCCTCATCTCTGATAACCCACTGGTAAATCTCCTCTGCACCCTCTCCAAGGCTTTGACATACTTCCTAAAGTGTGCCTCCCAATTTGAATACAAACGTCAGCTGAAAGCTCACCATGAGAATTCTAAGAAATAACATGCAGTACATGTAACATTTATTTTCACTTGGTTTACATTAAACTTATAAGGCAATTGCTTGGACCCGACAGTCAATCCCTTTTGATGTATAAGGAGAAGCTGAACTTTCTTTTATCAGACTGACTTGGCTCAGTTGGTAGCACTCTTGACTTTGAGTCAAAAGGTTGTGGATTCAACTCTACTCTGGAGTTTTGCTAATGTAAAAATCTAGGCTGGCACACCCAGTGCGGTACTAAGGGAGTGCTGCATTGTTGAAGATACCATCTTTCAGATGAGCTATTAAACTGCAGGCCTTGTCTGCCCTCTCAGGTGGATGTAAAAGATTCTATAGCATTATTTTGAAGAAAAGCAGGCTTATATTTATTCCTCAATCAATATCATTAAAACAGATTATCTGATCATTACCACATTGCTGTTTTTGGGAGCTTGCTGTGCACACTTTAGCTGCCATGCTTCCTACATTGCAACAGTGACTACACTTCAAAAGTACTTCATTAGCTGTAAAACACTTTGGGACGTCCTAAGGTTGTGAATGACACTATGTAAATAAAGCATTCTTTATTTTTGGAAGCAAATAGATAATAGTCTTCATAAAACAGAAGAACAAAATGCCTGAAGATTTGCAGCCAACTCTTCCAGAAGCTTCGTTTCATGTTACTTGGTCCATGTGATCCTTTGGACTGGTTTTGGCGGAGTGGGGGGTGCAAGCGGTGAGGAACTTTCCACAGTAATTTTGCCCTTATTGATTCTGGGTTTTTCTGTGGTTTTACCTGTTCCAGAAGGTTACATGACTGTAGGGATGGAAGGGGATTGTGGGGCATATGGGGGCGAGGGCTCTGTGAAGAGGGGGTTTGTGAGTGGCAGGAGGGTAAAAGGAAATTTTTAGTAATGATATAAAAGCAAAATACTGCGGATGCTGGAAATCTGAAACAAAAACACGAAATGCTGGAAATACTCAGCAGGTCTGGCAGCATCTGTGGACAGAGAAGCAGAGTTAACGTATCAGGTCAGTGACCCTTCTTCAGAACTGGCTGATATAAGGAATGTAAAAGATTTTAAGCAAGTAAAGCAGGGGTGGGGCAAGAGATAACAAAAGAGGTGTGGATAGGACAAGGTCACAGAACAGCTGACCAGAAGGTCATGGAGCAAAGGCAAACAATATGTTAATGATGTGTTGAAGGACAAATCATTAGTACAGATAGGGTGTTAATGGACTGAAAACTGAACAGCCACAAGCACAAACATGAAAAAAAAACACAGTGGGTACGCACAGTGGAAACAAACTGAACAAACTAAAATAAAATAAACACAAAAAATAAAAAATAATATAAAATAATAATGATGTTCTGGTTTGATGATCCAGCCCTGTCCATCAATTCCATAAGATCATATATAGTGCTTGAAATGAATGCAGTGCATGTGATCATAAACCCAATGTGACCCATGTGCTGTCCTGAAAGGGATTACACTCAATGGCATCATAAACAGCACAGGCAGCTACACAGTCTGCCACTGACTGTTCCTTTTGGCTGTCTCCATTTAACTGGCACGCAGAATTGTTGCCGTTTGACAGTTCTATTGCAAACCAATTGTGACCCAGGATACAATGGAGTTACCATAAACCTCTGGCAGAGTTTGCAAGGGCTGCACCGTGATCTGCCCCAAATATGCATTCAACGACGAAATATGTGATCTGGTGCATGCTCAGAATTTGGGGTTTTGGCTTAGAAATCATGAGCCGAGTTTTCAAGACCACTGACTCGATCAGCTGTGGAGATTGAATCGAAACACACACATTTGATTCTAAAATGGGCTTAAAGAAAAGGCCAGACATTGTATGCAAAAGATTAAGAATGTTGACTTTGATCACTTTGGGAAAAATAAGACATCAGGAGTAGCCTAATTGAAGCTTTAAAGATTATATGAAGGGAAATGATAAAACTGATCTGGCAAATTGCTTGCAATAGCAAAGGTACATATGATAAAACTTATAAATCACAAATAACAACTTGCATTTATATAGAGCATTTCTTCTTTCTTTCTTCTTTTGGGCCTCCTTATCTCGAGAGACAATGGATATAATGTAGTAAAATGTCCTAATGTGCTTCATAGGAGCATTATCCAACAAAATTTGACACCGAGCCGCATCAGGAGATATTAGGGCAGATGGATAAAGAGCTTGTCAAAGAGATAGATTTAAAGGAGTGTATTAAAGGACGCGGAGAGGCTTCGGGAGGGAATTTCAGAGCTTAGGGCCTTGGTAGCTGAAGGCACAGCCACCAACAGTGAAGCGATTAAAATTGGGGATGCATAAAATGTCAAGGTTGGAGGAGTGCAGATATCCTGGAAGTTTGTGGGTCTGGAGGAGATTACAGAGATAGGGTGCGGTGAAGCCATGGAGGGCTTTGTAAACAAGAATCCGAATTTTAAAATCAAAGCATTGCTTAACCAGGAGCCAATGTAGGTCAGGGAGCACAGGGGTGATGGGTGAACAGGACTTGGTGTAATTAGGACACAGGCTGGAGAGTTTTGGATGACCTCAAGTTTACGGAGGGTAGAATTTGGGAGACCAGCCAGGAGTGCATTGGAATATTCAAGTCTGGAGGTAATGAAGGCATGAATGAGGGTTTCAACAGCAGATGAGCTGAGACAGTGGCAGAATCAGGTGATATTACGGAGGAGGAAACAGACGATCTTAGCAATAGCGTGGTTATGTGGTTTAAAGCTCATCTTGTAGTCAATCATCTTGAGATTGTTAACAATGTGGGTCAGCCACAAACAGTTGTCAGGGAGGGGGATGGAGTTGGAAGCAAGAAATTGAGTTTTTGATGGGGATTGAAGAAGGTGACTTTGGTCTTCCCAATACTTAATTGGAGGAAATTTCTGCTCATCCAACACAGGATGTCAGACAAGCAGTCTGACAATTTACAAAAAGTGGAAGGATTGAGAGAGGTGGTGGTGAGGTAGAGCTGGGTATGGTTAGCATACAAGTGGAAACTAATGTGTTTCAGATGATGTCGCCTTGGGGCAGCAAGGAGATGAAAAATAGGAGGGAGTCAAGGACAGATCGTTGGGAAACACCAGCGGTAATGGTGAGGGAGTGGGAAGAGAAGCCTTTTTTTTATTCGTTTGGGGGATGTGAACATTGCTGGCCAGGCCAGCATTTATTGCCCATCCCTAATTGCCCTTGAGAAGGTGGTGGTGAGCTGCCTTCTTGAACCGCTGCAGTCCATGTGGTGTAGGTACACCCACAGTGCTGTTAGGAAGGGAATTCCAGGATTTGACCCAGTGACAGTAAAGGAACAGTGACTTAGTTCCCAGTCAGGATGATGTGTGGCTCGGAGGGGAACTTCCAGGTGGTTCTCTGGCCACAATTACAAATGAATGGATCCTTAAACAAAGATTAGAGTATTTCTGGAATAAATAGTGAGGGAAGGCCAATGACAGAAGCATTAAAAATAGGTTCAAAAGAGAACTCTGTTCATTTCTGGAGACTGCTGGATCTGGTGAGTAAATGAAGAGGTAATTTTGAAATCAGTCAGAAAGGCATGTTGGTCTAAATGTTCTTTTCCTGTTTTCAAATGATTGAAGTTCTGTAATTTTAAACAATTTTCTTTTTTCAGAATGTATAAAAGTTTGGAATGTGTCTCAGCCTTGAAACTCGGAAGAAAGCCCCTAACCCCGGCCCCCATCTGCACCAGTGGGATTTTGCTCTATTTTTCATACCAACTATCCCATGACCTGAGAATAATGACCTATTTAGTGCCAAATAAAGGCTCATGTCAACTAGTAAATGGATAGAGAAGATTCAACCTAAAATTTTATCTATTAGATTGAGAGGATTTTGATCCCATTAGTCTGGGCTGGAATTGAACTCAGATCTCAAGCATAAAATTCAGCCCTCTGTTTCTCCCTCCACAGATGCTGCCTGACCTGCTGAGTATTTCCAGCATTTTTTGTTTTTATTTCAAATTTCCAGCATCTTCAGTATTTTGCTTTTTTATTTGTGCTCCTTCTATTGGTAGTTAAGAAGCTCTTGGATTTAGCATTCCAATTTAAATTCTGTCTCTGAGCATTCTGCTCTCAAACCTCAGCAAACCTGAAACAAATTAGCTGCAGGCCACGGAGATGGGCCAGGAGGCGGGGGGCCCATCGAATTATGATGGGAGGTGGAGGGCAAAAGGCCCTACCCATCAATGGCACCTACCCATCACAAGGTGATTAAGTCGGGGGGCGGGAAAGGACGAAGATGGCCTTCCCATCCAGAGGCCAATTGAGGCCCTTTAAGTGGCCTATTATTAGCCTGGGTGAGTGGGGGGGGGGGGGGGTGGAGGAAACACCCTCCTCCTTAGGCTATCTGTGGTCCATGGAGGGTGCCCGATGGCCAACAACCCACTTCCCTGAACACTACCCATGCTCTCATCGCCCACCCTTTCCCGCCTCCAGCGCCGGGACTGCCGGACTGCCTCATGTACCTCAAGTCTGGGTCTCAAGCACTGGGCCTGGTCCCAAGCCTGGTGCAGTACTGGCAGTGGCCACTGCACCCGGTGGCACTGCCGATACTACTGAGCTGCCAGTCCTCTGATTGGCCGGCAGCTCTTGGAGGCGGGATCCCTGTCCTTAAAGGAACTTAAGTGTCTGAGCCCCATAGACTAGCGCTGATGGGGGTTGGGGGGGTGGTGGGGGGGGTGCGCAAAGGGCCGAGATGGGGTTCCCACCGCCTTTTCAGCCCTGCGCTGGGAGCTCTGCCGGCACAACTAAATTCAGCCCCATGGATTGTCAAAGGTTATTGAAGATCAACTGGTCATCCATCTCCTTGCTGTTTGTGGGTTCTTGCTGATGAGGAATGGCAGCCATATCTACCTACATAAAAAGAGTCATTGCACTCCAAAAGTATGCATTATGTGAAGTGTTTTATGACATTCTACTGAGAATAAGGCACAATATAAATTCAATTATTTGGGTTGATAATCATATTTGCAAAGGGAAATTCATTGACGAGGAGGAATCCTGAAGCAGACTTGGCCCTAATTGCCACTGTTGGCAACTTCCATGTTCCACAAACCCCATATCCATCTAGCAATGGAGTTTTATTTTGCCTTATTTGGCAGACTACAGTGAAAACCCATATTTTACTCTTGGATTCAGTGCAGTCCAAGCCCATGAGACCAGTAGACTAATAAAACTGACTCATGCTTGTCAGGATTTAACCTCTTGATCAATCCTTAAATGTGGCAAATTGCCAAATCTCTTTAGGTTATTGCTGGATTCTCAAAAATTACTTAAGTCAGATATCTGCTGCTCAGCATCCTGTATCTCAATATCCGTACTGAATTATAGCAGTGAACCTTCACACAACACTTCTCCTTTCCCCAGACAGAGACTATCACTTATACAAAAATGATTCAAATGCACAGTTAACAATTACACATTGAACCAAGCTTCCACAAGCAGGTATTAAACTTGCTCACTGGTCCCCATTAGGAATTGTCCAAGTCATTCTTTTCTGCTGACAACTACCAGGGTCAAATGGTTAAAGCTGCTGTTATTCAACCTAGTGTATAAAAATACCCCCATCAAAAACTGCTTACACAACTTGAAACAGGAAGGGTTCCTAAAATGGAACAAAAAGCAACTTTTGAATCAACATAAAACTATATGGATTAGAGAGGATCTGACCTCATGAAAAAGGTTCAATAAACTATTTTATATAGATCACAAGAATCTGCAGAGTGTATTATGCTATCGCCACACAGAAGGTAACGGGCTCAATCCCTACTAGAGACTTGAGCACATCATCCAGGTCAAAGCTTCCATTGCACTATTTGGGGAGTGCTGCAGTGTCAGAGGTGCCGTCTGCCCTTTCAAAAGAACCTAAAAGATTCCATGGTACTATTTGAGAAGATTAGGGGAATTCTACCAGTGTCTTGCTTAATATTTAGTCCTCAACTAAAATTACTAAAAAAAAAATCTGGTTATTTACCTCATTGCTGTTTGTGGAACCTTGCTGTACACAAATATGCTGCTGCATTTCCATTCATTACAGCAGTGACTACACTTCAAATGTACTTCATTAGTTGTAAAGCATTTTGGGACATCCTGAGGTCATGAAAGATGCGATATAAATGCAAGCTGGCTGCAAAATGGTCAGGACTGGGAACTAACTATACCAGACAATGAGGTCTACAGGAATTATCGGAGAAATAGTAAAGGAGCAGAGTAGCCAGAGTGAGTCAGGATGAAATCCTGTCAATGATATGAGGGGATATAATAAAAAGTTAGCAGGCAGTGAAGACTTTATGGGTAGAATTAAGAAGTGGGAAGGTGTATAAGACTGTAGAGGGGATTGTGTACAGATCTCCTGGTAGCAGCTGTGAAATGGTAGAATGCATAAATGCAGAGATTAAACAAACATGTAGAAAAGGCAGAATAGTTTTAATGGGGGGATTTTAACTTTCATATATATTGGGAAAAGCAAAGTAGCTCATGCCAGAAAGGGCGCAAATCTTTTGAGTGTGTTCAGTATAGTTTTCTGCAATAATGTCCAAGAACCAACAAGAGAGCATGCCATATTAGATTTAATAATGAATAATGAGGCTGGGTAGTTAACAACCTAACATTTACCTAAAGCGAAAATAATACGATCAAGTGCAACGTTATGTTTGAAAGGGAGAAATGAGAAATATCAACTAAGATTTTAGATTTAGGTAAGGCTGACTTCAATGCGATGAGATAGAGACTGCCCAAGTAAATTAGGCAAGTCTGTTAATGGGTAATACGACGAAAGATCAGTGGAGGGTGTTCAAAATAATGTAATGGCTTGGATTTTGTGGTCAGCCGCAAAGCAAGTGCACTCGCCACTGACCTCGAAGAAAGCAGCTTTGAAAGATCTAACGATCTCTGTAGTGAGGTCTAATTCAGGTTTTAGTCATAGAGTTATAGAGTTATAGAGCACAGAAACAGACCCTTCGGCCCATCGTGTCTGTGCCGGCCATCAAGCACCCATCTATTCTAATCCCATTTTCCGGCACTTGGCACGTAGCCTTGTATGCTATGGCATACAATGTGCAAGTGATTGTAGAGTAATTTAATGGGGATTCCCAGCGTCGAGCTGCAGTGATGTTAGCAAGCTGCCCAAGCAGGCAATCTCATTAAAGATTCACGCAGACAGCCAACCAGGAAATTAAAAGAATTAATCATCAAATTATTTTATGTCAATTTTACAGAGAGCAAAATAAAGTTTGGGACATGCATATGGGGTTAAGATAGAAGCTGAAATATCACAGGGAAACTTTTTTTTTAAAACTACTTATTTAAAAATTCTGATTTTAAAAAAGTCTAGTAATTAATCATAATGAAAACATTTAACAACTTTCCAAAATATAAAATTATTTTTTCAGGGCCAGATCAAATTGTTCAGCTGTAGTTATTATTCAGACTGCCTGGAGAGGGTGCAGAGGAGATTCACCAGGATGTTGCCTGGGCTGGAGCATTTCAGCTATGAAGAAAGACAGGGGGCTGAATTTTATTGGGGCGCCGCTGCAGACAGCGCGGCGCCCACATTTAGCGGCCGTTGCAGAGCCCCCCGCGATATTACGCGCGGGAGCCTGTTAGCATCACTGCGCCGAGCCTCCCGCCCCGGATATTTCGTGGGGAGAAGCGGGACATTCGGCACGGTGAGGAACCCTTTGCCAGTTGTGCAGCAGGCGCCGGGGCCCCTATTTAAAGCGCCCCAGCACCTGCTTCCTGACAGCTGTCAAAGAAATACTTACTTGACTGCTGAAGAGTAGGGCTGCTGTCAATCTGGCAGCAAAGCAGAAAGTGCTGCAGAAATCCAGCAGGTCAGGCAGCATCTGTGGAGACAGAAGCAGAGTTAACTTGTCCAACTGTGGCACAGTGGTGCAGTGGTGAGCACCGCAGCCTCACAGCGCCAGCGACCCGGGTTCAGTACTGGGTATCGGGTGCTCCAGTTTCCTCCCACAGCCAAAGACTTGCAGGTTGATAGGTAAATTGGCCATTATAAATTGCCCCTAGTATAGGTAGGTGGTAGGAATATGGGATTAATGTAGGATTAGTATAAATGGTTGGTTGATGGTCGGCACAGACTTGGTGGGGCCTGTTTCAGTGCTGTATCTCTAAATAAATAAATAAGTTCACAGACCTGAAAGTTAACTCTGCTTCTCTCTCTACAGATGCTGCCGGACCCACTGAGTTACTCCAGCACTTTCCGCTTTGCTGCCACATACTTACCCTGCTGTACTCGTGTCCTGTGAAGTTGTGATCCTCTTCTTCAACTCAAGTGTAACATTTCTCCTTGTAGGCGTGCTGCACCTGGGTGAATAATCTTAAACAAAGTGATTCTTGACAACGCAGCTGGCGGGGATGTCATCCGACTATGACAACCTGCGTACGTGCGCAACCCAGCGTTCACGCGCAAATGGGCTCCTCTTCCCTGCGCGTGCGCTGCGTTCCGCATTGCCAGGACCAGTTGGCGCATGCGCTGATGACGTCATCATGTAAATTGCCAGGACAGTACACGCATGCCCAGGTGACGTCATCGCATAATGCAGGAGAGAGAGCAAGCTGGGGAGCAGCCTAAGACCTTGGTGGCGGCGTGTGCACTCTCCTCTTGCCTTCCCCCCCCGATCTCTCTGGCCATTCCCCCCACCTCCCCACCCGCCCACTCTCTCCGGCCATTCCCCAGCCAGCTGATCTCTCCGACCATTGTGTGCTGCCATGTGTTTACATTGCCTTTGTGTGCTTATTTGAGCAGCGCCATCTTTAGTCCTGGCAGCTGCCTGAACATCACTGACTGTGAAGTTTCAGTTGAACAGGCTGCATTTGTGCATGTGCCAGTGCAGCGCCACCTAGTGGCTGTGTTGTCAGTAAACGCAGCCAATCTTAAATTTGCACATTCCAGGACGTGAGATTTAAATACACCATAAAAGGTATTGCAGAGGTTTACAGAGAACACACTGACACAAATGGGAATGCACGGGTGTCACAGCAATGTAAATACGTCTTTCACTAAATGTTCCTCACCAACATGTGTGTCCTTTACCAACATGTGTGTCCTTTTCTCTGTGCGAATGATGTGTGCCAGCATGTAGCACCAATGTCACATCGCTTAGCGCTGTTGGCCCTTCAGGAGAGCCAATGTATGCAATTACATCATTGCCATGCCACCATTACACATGAGCGTCTCCATGGATGCAGTGATATGGACATTGGTTCAGTCAGCTGCTGCCTCTAATGGTTTACACAGGGATGCTGCAGATGTGGACTGGTGTGCAGCAGGTGAGTGAGGGTGATGTGTGGCATGCAGAGCTCATGTCGGTTCCTATGGTGCAGACAGCTTTTGTCTGATAAGCCACTTCCGTACATCCCTACATCACTGCTAGCCCTGCATGCAGAGCCAGGGTGCCACCTGCCCTCCCATGCGTCTTTCATGTTGTAGGTCCTCAGCGTCCTCATAGTCTGAGGAGGGATCCTGTTGATGTCTCTCCTCGTCATGCCAGGCCTGGCCCCTGTTGGGTGCGTAGTTGTGCAGAGGAGCAAAGAAAGAAGCCTTTTCAGCCCGGAGTACAGGGCATCACCCTATCCATACAGGCATTGGAGGTGCTCTTTCAGCATGCCGATCTCTTGCTCAATGTTGGCTCATGTAGCTCAGTAGCTGGCGTTGTATCTCTCCTCTGCAGCAGTGGTGGGGTCTCTCACCGGTGTCGGGAGCCATGTCTGCAAAAGATAGCCCTTATCTCCAAGAAGCCACCTCTCCATCTGAGCCAGTTCAGTGAACAGCAGTGGCAGCCGGGACTGGTGCAAGACCCAGGTGTCATGGCAGCTGCCTGAGAAGTGGTCACACATTCTCTGCAAGCCACTGTGGTGTTCACATACCAGCTTCACCTAGATTGAGAGGATTCCTTTAATGGTGACGTCTGCAGGTGGTAGCCTGGCAGTAGGTCTGATGGCCACATGAGTGCAGTCTATGAACATTACAACCTATGGTTCTCCGGCAATGGTGCCAGAACCAATGGCCCTCTGGGCCTGGCTGTGAGAGTCTGTCCTGAAGCGGACATCCTCACTGGCCCTCCAGTGCAGGGCATTGGTGACCTCCCTGATGCAGTGGTGCACTGCCGACTGTGTGACCCCACAAAGCTCTCTGTTGAGCCCCTAAAAGGCTGCAGAGGCATCAGGCTTGAGAACCGCTGCCACTATGAGGAACAAAGGCCATTGGCACTGGAGCCAATGGGCTGCAGGTCATCCTTGAGCAGGGCACAGACACGTGTCACCACCCTCTCTATATGCGCAATTGCCTCTGGCACTGGTGCTCTGACATCCAATGGCATGTCATGTGGGGTCTGTAGATGCACGGCAAACGTAATGGTGGGTTCCCCTTGGGGGCTGCTGCTCATCACCGGGGGCCTCTATGTCGAACACACCTGCCTGTTGATATTGCTTCTGACGCATACAGATCCTCACATGCAGAGGATCACACAATGTAGGATGACCATACCTATTTCCATGTGATTAATAAAGTTGAACCCTTAATGTATTCGAAAGTTCCTAACAGGGCAGGGACTGGTGTTGATGGGTACATCAGCTGTTTTCATGGATCAACTATGTGGCGTGCCATGGCATTGCCCATCTTGGCCAACACTCAGAATGGCACAACATGACCACATCAAGATCCTACCAGCTGAATCGATTGCCCCCACCAACTATAACTCCTTAATGGCACCCTTTCTGGCACCCTCCCTACACACAGGGTGCCTAGTGTGCCATTGCCCCCTCACAAACAAAGAGCATACGCTGTTAACAGAGGGATGGCACATGGTACCTCCCTTCATGCCAGCACAGGTTTCCCTTCAGTAATCCCAGACCCCCTCCCTTTCAGAATGCACAGTGCGACCCCTGCATATCCCCCCTCCCTCCTCCCTTTAAGAATGCAGAGTTAGACCCCTGCATATCTCGCCTCCCTTCCAGAATGCAGAGTTAGACCCCTGCATATCCCCCTTTCCCTCCTCTCTTTAAGAATGCAGAGTTAGACCCTGCATATCCCCCCTTCCCTCCTCTGTTTATGAATGCAGAGTTAGACCCTGCATATCCCCCCTTCCTCCTCCCTTTAAGAATGCAGAGTTAGACCCCTGCATATCTCGCCTCCCTTCCAGAATGCAGAGTTAGACCCCTGCATATCCCCCCTTCCCTCCTCTCTTTAAGAATGCAGAGTTAGACCCTGCATATCCCCCCTTCCCTCCTCTGTTTATGAATGCAGAGTTAGACTCCTACATATCCCCCCACTCTCCTCCCTTTAAGAATGCAGAGTTAGACCCCTGCATATCTCGCCTCCCTTCCAGAATGCAGAGTTAGACTCCTGCATATCCCCCCTTCCCTCCTCTCTTTAAGAATGCAGAGTTAGACCCTGCATATCCCCCCTTCCCTCCTCTCTTTAAGAATGCAGAGTTAGACCCTGCATATCCCCCCTTCCCTCCTCTGTTTATGAATGCAGAGTTAGACTCCTACATATCCCCCCACTCTCCTCCCTTTAAGAATGCAGAGTTAGACCCCTGCATATCCCCCCTCCCTTCTAGAATGCAGAGTTAGACCCCTGCATATCCCCTTTCCCTCCTCCCTTCCAGAACGCAGAGTTCGACCCCTGTGTATCCCCCCCTCCCTCCTCATTTCCATAATACAGAAAACCCGCCGGCTTTTCAGATTGTGAACAGGACGGCACGTGAAGGCCGCCCTCTCAAAGAAAAATCCAGCAGTGTTGGTGGAGATGCGTCGGGCTGCATAATCAGCTTAGGTAAGTAAGCATTACCATATGCTAATTATGGTGCCGGCACTCTGCGGCGGGGGGGCTGCACCGAGGTCCCGCCGCCACCAGTAAAATGCGGTAGGCCCGTCTTGACATCGCGGGTCAAGGCAAGCCTCTCCCCGCAGAATTTTACTGGCCCCTGCGCCACGACCCGCGGCGACGAGGGGCTCGTAAAATTCAGTCCTGGATAGGCTAGGGTTGTTTTCGTTTGAGCAGAGAAGGCTGAGGGGGGACCTGATTGAGGTATACAAAATTATGAGGGGCATCGATAGGGTTGAAAGGAAGAAACTTTTTCCCTTAGCAGAGGTGTCAATAACCAGGGGGCATAGATTAAAGGTAAGGGGGAGGAGGTTTAGAGGGGATTTGAGGAAAAGTTTTTTCACCCAGAGGGTGATTGGAATCTGGAACACACTGCTAGAACAGGTGGTAGAGGCAGGAATCCTCACCACATTTAATAAGTATTTAGATGAGAACTTGAAACGCCATAGCATACAAGGCTACGGGCCAAGTGCTGGAAAATGGGATTAGAATAGATAGATGCTTGATGGCCGGCACAGACACGATGGGCCGAAGTTGTACAACTCTATGACTAAAACCCGAATTAGACCTCACAGAACAATGCTTAACTTTTTATGGTGTTATTAACACACCAATATGAGAGCAGAAAAGGGGAAATTCTCATCAGATCAATTGATATCACTCATTGCTGGCACTGGGGGTTGGGGTTGGGGTGGGGTGAGGTGGGGCTGGAAGTGGGGGTGGGGGGGGTATTCCAAAGCACAACCTCTGGTGGAGCAATGAATGACAGAATGCAATTTCAGGATTTCTGCATTAATCTGCACTTGTGCTAAATCCTGAAATTGGGGCCAAATTCTGAGGAGTAATAACACCGAGCGCTGACAGTTTGACATCAAAAACCCCACAAATTTCAGGTCAATGTAATACGGAACCAGTTTATTCCTCTAGGGGCGAAGAGCTCGACTTGCCACAAAAAACCAGACAACTAAAGAGGTATGAGGTAAGATAAACTATAACAGTGGAAAAAGGAAAAAAAAACACAGATCCTGACAACTGGGAGAGATACAAAGAGCAGCAAAGGGCAACAAAACTAGTAAGCTACAAAAAGTTAGAAAAGAAACTTGAAAGGGTTATTAAAATCAACACAAAAATTTTACAATTGTAACAGGAAAAAGGTGGTCAAGAGCAATGCAGGTCCCTTTGAAAACTGATAACGGTGACATTGTCAATGGAAATAAGGATATGGCAGAGATCTTGAATAGTCACTTTGCATCAGTATTTATTGCTACGCAGTCTAAGAAGAGGAATGAAACTGGACAGACCCCCAGCATTGACCTAAGCACTGGAAGCGACAACAGTAAACCTACCCCTGTCGACCCTGCAAAGTCCTCCTTACTACCATCTGGGGACTTGTGCCAAAATTGGGAGAGCTGTCCAAAAGACTAGTCAAGCAACAGCAAATCCAACCCAACTGATTACCACCCTATCAGTTCAGACCCGATCATCAGCAAAGTGATGGGAGGAATCGTTGACAATGCTATAAAGTGGCTTTTGCTCAGCAATAACCTGCTCACTGATATTCAATTTGGGTTGCGCCAGAGCCATTCAGCCTTGGTCCAAACATGAACAAAAGAGCTGAACTCCAGAGGTGAGATGAGAGGGACTGCCCTTGACATCAAGGTAGCATTCGACTGAGTATGACATCAGGGAGCCCTAGCAAAACTGGAGTTAATGGAAATCAGGGGGAAAACTCTCCATTGGTTGGAGTCATACCTAGCACAAAAGAAGATAGTTGTAGTTGTTGGAGGTCAATCATCTCAGTCCCAGGACATCACTGCTGGAGTTCCTCAGGGTAGTGTCCTAGGCCCAACCATCTTCAGCTGCTTCATCAATGACCTTCCCTCCATCATAAGGTCAGAAATGGAGATGTTCTCTGATGATTGTACAATGTTCAGTACCATTCACAACTCATCAGATACTGAAGAAGCCCATGTCCATATGCAGCAATATCTGGACAACATCCAGACTTGGGCTGATAACTGGCAAGTAACATTTACACCACAATTGCCAGGCAATGACCATCTCCAACAAGAGAGAACCTAACCATCTCCACTGAATGTCCAATGGCATTACCATCGTTGAATCCCCCACCATCAACATCCTGGTGGTCACCATTGACAAGAAACTGAACTGGACCAGCCACATAAACGTTGTGGCTACAACAGCTGGTCAGATGCTGGGAATTCTGCCATGAGTAACTCACCTCCTGACTCCCCAAAGCCTGTTCACCGTCTACGAGGCACAAGGCAGGAATGTGATGGAATATTCTCTACTTGCCTGGATGGGTGCAGCTCCAACAACACTCAAGAAGCTCGACACCATCCAGGACAATGCAGCCCGCTTGATTGGCACCCCATCCACCTGCTTCAACATTCACTCCCTCCACCACCGATGCACAGTGATAGCAGTGTGTACCATACACAAGAAGCACTGCAGCAACTCACCAAGGCTCCTTTGACAGCACCTTCTAAACCTGTGCCTTCTACAACCTAGATGGACAAGGGCAATAGATGCATGGGAATACCACCACCTGCAAATTCCCCTCCAAGCCACACACCATCCTGACCTGGAAATATATCGCCGTTCCTGCACCGTCGCTGGGTCAAAATCCTGGAACTCCCTTCCTAACAGCACTGTGGGTATACCTACACCCCAAGGACTGAAGCGGTTCAAGAAGGCAGCTCACCATCACCTTCTCAAGGGCAATTAGGGATGGACAATGAATTCCAGCCTAGCCAGCGATGCCCACATCCCCTGAATGAATAAAACGCAAAGTAATTGTTTAGCTTCTCTGCCATTTCCCTATGCTCCATTATAAATGCTCCTGTCTCCGCCTATAATGGACCCACATTTGTCCTTGCTAATCTTTTCCTTTTCACATACTTAAAGAAGCTTTTCAGTCTGCCTTTATGTTTCTCGCTAGCTTGCATTCATCTTCTCTTTTCCCTTTCTTTATCAGTTTCTAGGTCATCCTTTGCTGGATTCTAAATTGCTCCAAATCCTCAGGCTTACCACTTTTTCTGGAAACCTTATAAGCCACTTCCTTTGATCTAATGCAATCTTTAACTTCTTTTGTCATCCACAATTGATTCATCTTTCCTGTTTGTTTTTTGTGTCTTAGAGGAATGTATATATGTTGCAGACCATGTAATATTTCTTTAAATACTAGCCATTACCTTTCTAACGTCAAATCTTTGTGTATTTTCCCATTCCACCATAGCCAACTTGCTCTTCATACCTTCATAGTTTCCTTTGTTCAGATTTAAAACCCTAATTTCAGAATGAACGATATCACTTTTTAACTTGATGTAAAATTCTATCATATTATGGTCACTATTTCCCAAAGGCTCCTTTACAGCAAGGTTATTAATTCGCCCTTTGTCATTGCATAATACTAAATCTAAAATAGCCTGATCCCTAGTTGGTTCTTCAATGTACTACTCCGGAAATCCATCTGGTACGCACTCCAGGAATTCAACCTCCACAGCATTAGTACTGATTAGGTTTACTCAGTTTATTTGTAAATTGAATTCACCCATTATTACTGGATTGCCCATGTTACATGTAACTCTAATTTCCTGATTTATACCATGCCCCATATCCAGGGGAACTTAAACAGTGGAACAGAGGACATCTGGGGAGAAAGGGCAAAGTATGGCAGTGGTTGGCCAAGGATAAGGGTGCACAATGAGAACCTCTCTACAGAGTCATCACCCACGAGAGACATAGAAAAAAATATTAATAATGGCACTAAAGAATTACAAATCTCCAGGACCAGATGGTTTCCATCCCAGGGTTTTAAACGAGTAGGTGAAAACATTGCAGATGTCCTAACTATAATCTTCCGAAGTTCTCTTGACTTGGCAACCATTCCTTTAGTTTGCAAAGTTGTGCACGTCACTCCACTATTTAAGAAAGGTGAGAGATGGAAACTGGGGAATTATAGACCAATTAGCCTAACATTTGTTGTTGGGAAATGACTAGAGTTTATAATTAAGGATAGAGTGACTGAACATCTTGAAATGTTTCAGCTGATCAGAGAGAGCCAGCATGGTTTTGTAAAGAGTAGGTCATGTCTGATGAACCTGATTGAATTTTCGAAGAGGTGACTAAAGTAATGGACAGGGGCATGTCTATGGATGTTATTTAAATGGACTTCCAAAAGCCATTTGATAAAGTCCCTCAAAAGAGACTGTTTACTTAAGTTGAAGCTCATGGAATTGAAGTTAGATTGATAATCAGGTTTGGAGATCGGCTAAGCAGCAGGACACAGAGCCTGGAGGTAATGGGCAGGTATTCGGATTGTCAGAATGTGGCTAGTGATGTCCCACAAGGATCTGTGTTGGGGCCTCAACTATTCATTGTGACTTAGATTATGGCATAGGAAGCTACATATCCGAATTTGCTGATGGACACAAAGCCAGCATTGTAAGCAGTGTAGATGGAAGCATAACATTACAGAGATATTGATAGATTAAGTGAATGGGTAAAACTGAGAGAGTTGATTTCAATGTAGGCAAATGTGCGGCCATCCACTTTGGACTTAAAAAGGATAGAACAGAGTACTTTTTAAATGGCGAAAGATTAGAACTAGTGGAGGTCCAAAGAGACTTTGGATTTCAGGTACATGGATGATTAAAATGTCATGAACAGGTACAGAAAGCAATCAAAAAGGCTAATGGATTGCTGACCTTTATATGTAGAGGACCAGAATACAAAGGGGTAGACGTTATGCTTCAGCTATACAAAGCTTTGCTTAGACCACGGCTGGAGTACTGTGAGCAGTTCTGGACACCACACCTTAGGAAGAATATATTGACCTTAGAGGGAGTGCAGCATAGATTTACCAGAATGATACCTGGACTCCAAGGATTAAATTATGAGGAGCGATTGTAAACCAGGTTGTATTTCCTGTAGTTTAGAAGGTTAAAGGTGGCGGGTGAAGAATTTGATCGAAGTTTTAAAGATATTAAGGGGAACAAGGTAGATGGAGCGAAACTGTTTCTGCTAATTGAGTCTATTACTGGGGACCATAGTCTAAAAATTAGAACCAGACTGTTCAGGAGTGAAATTAGGAAACACTTCTTCACACAAAGGGTGATGGATGTTTGGAACTCTCTTCTGCAAGCAGCAATTAATGCCAGGGCAATTGTTAATTTTAAATCAAGAGATTGATGTATTTTGGTAACCAAAGATATTAAGGGATCTGGGAAAAAGGCGGGGATATGGAGTTAGGTCACAGATCAGCCATGATCTCATTGAATGGCGGAACAGGCTTGAGGGGCTAAATGGCCCACTGCTGTTTCTATGTAGTTAATTGTCCAGTTTTGAAAAAAGCCCTGATGCTCAGGGAGCAGGTACATTGCCACTTTTGATAGCTCTGCTTTGCAGCAATGTGAGAGTGATGGAATGACTGTGGTCTGACTCTGGAGAAACACTGCAGTGAGATCTCCCTGGAAGAGGGATCCCTTTGGGCTTAACAGCTCCAAGGTGTTACCAGGAACATATGAAAAGGGGAAAGTCAGTCAGCCCTTGCGCTGTTGCGCATTGTATTAGATCCTGGTTGATCTGTGCTTTAACTCCATTTTCATGCCTTTGCTCCATAATCCATTGGTACCCTTAAAAATTTATCCATCTCAGTCTTAAAAATATCAATTGACTATCCTCCCACCCCCGCATCATCCTCAGCTTTTTGGAGAAGAGCTTTCTCGGTTTCTACTGCCCACTGTGTGAAGCGTTTCCTGATTTCGCACCTGAACGGCTCAGCTTTCACATTAAGATTGTGTCCCTTTTTGTAAATTCCTCACCAGAGGAAATATTTATTCTGCATCTGCCCTTGGAATCCTTTTGTCATTTTAAATACCTGTTTTTAAATCCCATTTTAAATTAGATCACCCCACAACCATCAAAACTCAAGAAAGTACAAAGCAAGTTTATGCAACCTGCTCTCATAATGTAGCCATTATAGGCTGTTACGACTGAACTGGGAGTAATGCACTGTCAATTCAGTCCCATTACTCCACAGGTCACAGCATATTAAAGTTTCCTACCTACTGGAAATTAGCCAAAATATATACTTTATTTACCCCCAGAATAAAACACACCAAACCAGGGATCTTTAAACAACAACAAATTAACTATTTATTAATAAACTAAATCTTAAATAATATTGAGATAAATCTATGTACAAAAAGACTTTATAAGTTGTTTGATAAGGTTCCCCACGGTAGGCTATTGCAGAAAATACGGAAGTATGGGGTTGAAGGTGATTTAGAGCTTTGGATCAGAAATTGGCTAGCTGAAAGAAGACAGAGGGTGGTGGTTGATGGCAAATGTTCATCCTGGAGTTTAGTTACTAGTGGTGTACCGCAAGGATCTGTTTTGGGGCCACTGCTGTTTGTCATTTTTATAAATGACCTGGAAGAGGGTGTAGAAGGGTGGGTTAGTAAATTTGCGGATGACACTAAGGTCGGTGGAGTTGTGGATAGTGCCGAAGGATGTTGTAGGGTACAGAGAGACATAGATAGGCTGCAGAGCTGGGCTGAGAGATGGCAAATGGAGTTTAATGCGGAAAAGTGTGAGGTGATTCGCTTTGGAAGGAGTAACAGGAATGCAGAGTACTGGGCTAATGGGAAGATTCTTGGTAGTGTAGATGAACAGAGAGATCTTGGTGTCCAGGTGCATAAATCCCTGAAGGTTGCTACCCAGGTTAATAGGGCTGTTAAGAAGGCATATGGTGTGTTAGCTTTTATTAGTAGGGGGATCGAGTTTCGGAGCCACGAGGTCATGCTGCAGCTGTACAAAACTCTGGTGAGACCGCACCTGGAGTATTGCGTGCAGTTCTGGTCACCGCATTATAGGAAGGATGTGGAAGCTATGGAAAGGGTGCAGAGGAGATTTACTAGGATGTTGCCTGGTATGGAGGGAAGGTCTTACGAGGAAAGGATGAGGGACTTGAGGTTGTTTTCGTTGGAGAGAAGGAGGAGGAGAGGTGACTTAATAGAGACATATAAGATAATCAGAGGGTTAGATAGGGTGGATAGTGAGCGTCTTTTTCCTCGGATGGTGATGGCAAACACGAGGGGACATAGCTTCAAGTTGAGGGGTGATAGATATAGGACAGATGTGAGAGGTAGTTTCTTTACTCAGAGAGTAGTAAGGGCGTGGAACGCCCTGCCTGCAGCAGTAGTAGATTCGCCAACTTTAAGGGCATTTAAGTGGTCATTGGATAGACATATGGATGAAAATGGAATAGTGTAGGTCAGATGGTTTCACAGGTCGGCGCAACATCGAGGGCCGAAGGGCCTGTACTGCGCTGTAATGTTCTAATTCTAATTCTAAAATAAAATTACAGTAGAAGAAGAGGTCAGTATGCTGGAAATTCCAAGGAAAATAATATTAAAATTCTTCGCTGATCAGAGAGAGCCAGCATGGATTTGTAAAGGGTGGGTCATGTCTGACAAAGCTGTTGAGTATTTTGAAGCGGTGCCTAAAGTAGTGGACAAGGTTAATTATATGGCCTTCCAGAAGGTATTTAATAAAGTCCCTCATTAGAGACTGTTAGCTAAAGTCAAAGCCCATGGAATTGAAGGCAAACTTGACCCAGTTAGGAAATCAGATTTTTTTTTTAATTCATTCATTCATGGGATGTTTGCCTCGCTGGCTAGGTCAGCATTTATTGCCCATCCCTAATTGCCCTTGAGAAGGCGGTAGTGAGCTGTGGAGGTGCTGGTGATGAGTGACAAGAGACAAAGTAGGGATTCTAATTGGCAGGATGTGACTGGTGGTGTCCTATAAGGATCTGTGTTGGGGCCTCAACTATTCACCGTATTTATTAACAACTTAGATGATCAGATAGAAAGCAACTTTTCCAAGTTTGCCAATGACACAAAGATAGGCAACGTTGTAATCTGTGTAGATGGAAGCATAAAATTGCAAAGAGATAATGGTATGCTAGAGGATAAGAATACAAGAATAGAAGTTCTGCTACAGCTATACAACATCCTTGGGAGACTAAATCTGGAGTATTGCCTGGGCACCACATCTTGGAGAGAGTGCAACTTATATTTAGAAGAATGACACCTGGATTTTAGGCGTTAAATGAGGAGCCGAGGATACACCAACTAGGGTTTTATTCCTTGGAATTTATAAGGTTAAGGGATAATTTGATCAAAGTTTTCAAGCGCTATAAGGTAGGTGAAGAGAAACTATTCCCACTAGTTGACGTGTCTAGAGCTAGGGGGCGCAGTCTAAAAATTAGATTGATAAATTTTTGTTAACCAAAGGTATTAAGGGATATGGAGCATAGGCCCATAAGGAGTTAGGTCACAGATCAGCTATGATCTCATTGAATGATGGAACAGTCTCGAGGGGCTAAATGGCTTACTCCTGTTCTTATGTTCCTTTCGAGCAAAATTTAAGAATTAATGATGATTCACAGCCCTCCTGCAAGGAATATTGTCTGTTCTGAGCTATATTAATTCTCACCTAAATCCAATTTTCTGGTGAACTGGAAAGGCAGTTATTCTAGCCATAGTCCCAAAGGACCATAGGCATCTCTCCCCATCAAAGAGAAAGTTGGTGATGTTTAGATTGAGGGTCACCACTCTGCAAGCATGGGACAAGGTGAGGAGGCAAGCCTTCATGAACTACCACAGTCATTACAGCTATTGAACCTCTGCTGTTGCTAGCTATCTGTATCACACACTAGCCAACAGCACTAACCAACCCTCCATTGGAAAGGTAAGCTCAGATCGAAAGAAAGAGTAATCAAGATCAAAAGTTTGCTCAAAGACAAAGGCAGAATCTTCAATATATACAAATCTGTTACTTGACTCAATTCAAGAATTCCAATCTGTTGGATCTTAATGTGACATTAAACTGAGAGTCCCACTTCTATTTCACTGGTGCGGGTGGATATTAAAGATCCCGTAGTGGCCAACATTCCTCCCTTGACTCATCACCTATCTGTGGAATCTTGCTGTGCACAAAATGGTTTAGCACATTTGCTTGCATAAGAATTGCTGCACTGCACGGTAATTCCTACTATGTGAAGCACTTTGTGACATGACTGAAACGTGACAAGGTGCTATGTAAATGCAAACATTTCTTATAAATAACTATTTTACAGACTGCGATTGCAGAACTGGAGAACACACATTTACAATGAACAGAAAGATGCCTGAGATTAGATACAGTAATAGCTACGAGGAAGAGAGTGTCATCAAAAGCAATGATGATGCCTTCATCAGTTTTATCTAAAAGGAGCTGGATAAATACCTGGTTGAGAACAAGACTGGCCCAGGAAAGAATCGTACATGTATGTGTTGCCACAAATGAAAATGCACACAGCAAGATGCAACAAACTGTCAACCAGATCATATATTTTAGTGATGTTGGTTGTACGATAATTATTGGCTAGGACACCTGGGAGAACTCCCCTGCTCTTCTTTGTAGTACTGTAAATCTTTTACGTCTACCTGAGAGGGCAGATGGGGCTTCGTTTAAACCTCCGTATTGCACCTCCGATAGTGCAACACTCCTTCAGTACTTCCTCTCCATCAGCATAACACTCCCTCTTTATTGTCCCTCTGACAGTGCAGCACCCCTCAGTACTGCCCCTCTGAAAGTGTAGCATCCCCTCAGTAATGGCCCTCCAATAGAGCAGCACTCCTTCATTACTGCCCCTCTGAAAGTGTAGCACTCCTTCAGTAATTCTCCTCTGAATGTATTGCATTCCCTCAGTACTGCTCTTCCTACAGTGCAACACTCCCTCAGCACTGCCACTTTGACAGTGCAACACTCCTGTAGTGCTGCCCCTTTGACAGTGCAGCACTCCCTCAGCACTAACCCACCAACTGATATGGATTTTTGCTGGATTACCTTTGAGAATCATGGAAATATCATGGCTGTACGTCCTTTCAAAAGGAAAAAACAGCTGGACCGATGCCACAACAGTGTAGGCAAGGTCAGGGAGAAGGAGCAGGTATAATGAGCTCTACTGCCTCCGTGATCTCTAATGTTTGTGAAGAGATGACCTAAAGGTTAACTCACAACACAAAGAGCCAAACTCACCGACACATCAAACCATCAGAGTAAAGGATTCAGCAGCAGGCCAGGCAGTACTCAGCTTGTCACTGACAATTCAAATGAAAATCCAAAACTGAATCCAATTTTTTTTTAAAAAAGCAAGGCAGCATGGCCAAACTGAGTTTTTATACAGCTTCTCAAAATAGCATTCAATGAAGCTCCTGAAATTAAAAGACTTGTAGCCTGTGGATTTGGAGAAGGTGCTCCCTGAGGACTGAGAATGAGGTTGGTCTTTTCCATTAAGTTCATGACCAATATAGAGAAACTGTAACTAAAGCTAACAGGATATTGGGTTGTATTGATATAACCATTCAGTATAAATCAATGGATGCCATTTTGACACTATAAGGGTCACTAATCTGGAGTACTGTGTCAACTGTTGTCATAGAATTGGAGAAACTTACTGTTGTGATATCACTTTAACAGTCTGAGTACTTCACACATCATCAAAGGAAGTGACGTCAGCCAACACATGATGGCTCAGTTGGAGTTGTGTGAGACGCATAGTCACAAGTGTATTATAGAGCTCTCTTGTAAACCTGTTACTAAATAATAAAGAATCTACTCTTTAATTAACTTTCAACTCAAGATTGTTTGGTATCATTGCTGAAGAAGGCAATTGCACAATATGGTGACAGTTTGTGATTTCTGAAGCTTTTCGAGTTCTGTGCTGACCATCCACATCTGGTAGTGTTGAGGTGTAGTTGAAGACCACAGCGTGGAGGTAGCAGGACAGCAGAGAGGCTCAGCAACAGCATTAATTGGGGACAGTGATTTCTCCCATTGGAGGTACTGGTGGCGGCACAACACTGTCAGGTTGACAACCATCTGCTGAACCTGATGCTCAGGAGTAAGTACATGCAAGAAGGTTGTTATTTTGACAGTGGTCGGCAAGAAAAAGCAAGAATCAGGTGGAATCGGACTTGGAAAAGGCGAGCAGAGTTAGTTCATGTCAGGACAATGGAGTGGCACAGCCATTGTGCGCTGTGTGTTTCCTCGCCATATCTGCTTCATGGATGGAGTCTCCCGATCGCAGGCTGAAAGCTGGCGCTGTAGGCACTGAATACAGGGCACGGCTGAAGTCAGACGCTGTGCAAACAGCAGACCTCCAAATTTTTTCTCTCTTCAGGGAAAGCCTAAGAAAAAAAAGGAGTCATTTAAAGAGGAAAGCTCCAGCTCAGGATTACCGACAGGTAATATGGCAAAATGACTACCAAATACCCGACAATGATTTGGAAAGCCCAAGACCTTCTCCATGAATTTCAACTGTTCAGCCAACCTTTTTGCGTGGGTAGGGGGCACCTTACAATTTTTGTTTTACGTAGGGGGCCGGTGAGACAATTTCGAAAAGATAAAGGCATTAAAAATTTATCTTGCTATTAATCTAAAAAACAACAAATGTGCACTTTTGTGAAGAATCTTTAAGGGAGAAGATTAATTTCATGACTTATTTTCTTGTCACTATGTTGGACACGGATTTAGTGAGATATTGAGCATTTTTTTGCTTTCATATGTAGTCAATGTCTGCCCGCACACTTCTTATAACGATGCAGATTATTCTGGATAGATGTCCATCTGTCAGGAGTGATCTTGATTGCTCTCCCTCTCTGCCTCTGTCCCTGTGTCTGTCTGTCTGTCTTTCCCTGTGTCTCACTCTCTGCCCTCCCTCCTGTCTGTGTCTCCCCCCTCTGTGTCTCTCCCCCCACTCTGTGTCATCCCCCTCTGTGTCTCCCCCCTCTGTCTCCCCCCCTCTGTCTGCCCCCTCTGTGTCTCCCCCCCTCTGTCTCCCCCCTCTGTGTCTCCCCCCTCTGTTGTCCCCCCTTCTGTGTTGTTCCCTCCACTCTGTGTTGTCCCCCCTCTGTGTCTCCCCCCTCTGTTGTCCCCCCTTCTGTGTTGTTCCACCCCCCTCTGTGCTGTCACCCCCATGTTGTCTCCCTCGCCCCCACTCTCTCCCTCTCTCCCCACTCTCTCTCTCTCCCCCCTTCTCTGCTTCCCCCTCTCCCTCCCGTCCCCTCGCTTCCTTCTGTCCCCCTTCTCTGCCTCTCTCTCTCCATTCCCCCCTCTCCCACTCTCTCTCTCCTACTCTCTCTCTCCCTCTCTCTCCCCCATTTCTCTCTGGCCGTTGCTGAGCGGGGGAGCCTAACTTCCGAACTTGGGACAGATTTGTGGTTTTCCGGCAGACTTTTAAAAAAATTGGAACCCCAGGAAAACCACAAATCTGTCCCAAGTTCAGAAAGTGCTGTTCTGCTTCAGCACCTATCAGCTGTGAAACTGACATGCGATATTTTTTTAAAAGCCACTCTGAAAAAGCCAATGGGAACTTTCTGGTCCCTGAAGTTACCAGTCACGGACCTCAAAATCTTTTACCACGGACAATGGTGTCCAGGTACGGACACATTACCGACCTCTGGTCATACTGAAAGAGGAGATGGTTGAGACACTGGATGGGCTAAAAATTGGTAAAGAGGAGGTATGAGAAAGCTGGCTGTACTTAAAATTGATAAGTCACCAGGACCGAATCAGTTGCATCCAAGGATACTTGAGCGAACTAAGGTTGGAAATTGTGGAGGCACTGGCTATAATCTTCCAATCTTCCTTCGATACAGGGGTGGTGCCAGAGGACTGGAGAATTGCAAATATTACACCCTTGTTGAAAAAAGGGTGTAAGGATAAATCCAGCAGCTGCAGGCTAGTCAGCTTAACCTCAGTATTGGGAAGGCTTTTAGAAACAATAATGCAGGACAAATTTAACAGTTACTTGGACATCAGTGACTGTCCCTCCAACATGAGGTCAGAAGTGGGGATGTTCGCTGATGATTGCACAATGTTCAGCACCATTCGCGACTCCTCAGATACTGAAGCAGTCCATGTAGAAATGCGGCAAGATCTGCACAATATCCAGGCTTGGGCTGATAATTGGCAAGTAACATTCGCTCCACACAAGTGCCAGGCAATAACCATCTCAAACAAGAGAGAATCTAACCATCTCCCCTTGAAGTTCAACGGCGTTACCATCACTGAATCCCTCACTATCGACATCATGGGGGTTACTGTTGACCAGAAACTTAACTAGACTAGCCACATAAATACTGTGGCTATAAGAGCAGGTTAGAGGCTAGGAATTCTGCAGCGAGTAACTCACCTCCTGACTCCCCAAAGCCTGTCCACCATCTACAAGGCACAAGTCAGGAGTGTGATGGAATACTCTCCATTTGCCTGGATGAGGCTATGATCATTATATACCAGTGTCTTTCTGTAGTTGTTGCGGACATAGACTTCAAAATGCTTAACAGCTAGTAGTAATAAGCCCAGGCTTTCTTTTTCCACTGTAGAGTATCTCTTTTGGTGTTGATTTAGCTTTTTGGAAAAGTATCCCACTGGCCTTTCTATCCCTGATTCATCTTCTTGGAACAGGACTGCACCTACCCCCAGGTCACTAGCATCAGTTGCTGCCCTAATCTTATCCGAGCGTTAGTGAAAGGGAAATCAATGGTCATTGATTTCAGCCCATTGTTTCAACATAAAGATGTGACACAGCCAATTCTTTTACTGGCAATCTGGGGTGTCAATCAAATAATTTGCTTTACCAATACTTTTGACTACTCTAGACACTGAACCGTGCTTTCAGCAGTTCACCCTGTAAAGGCAGTAAGAATACTAACGCCTCATCCCCTGGTTGAAATGTTTGGGTCTTGGCATGCTTGTCTGCCCATTTCTTCATAGTTGCATGGGAAGCTTTCAGGTGTTCTTGAGCCACTTTACAGGCTCTCGTGAGCCGCTCCCGGAACATGGATACATAATCAAACATGGAAGATTCGCCCCTCTGTTCTAAAAACTTTTCTTTGGTTACTTTTAGAGGACCTCTTATTTCATGTCCATGAACTAATTCAAAAGGAGTAAAATCGGTGGACTCATTAGGTGAATCCATAGTGGCAAACAAAATAAATTCCAGCCCTTTGTCCCAATCATGGGGATATTCATGACAATACACTCTGTTCGCATTTTGTGGGTCTGATGGTACTGTTCTAAAGCCCCTTGTGTCTGGAGTAGTATGATGAGGACTTTAACTGTGTTATACCCAAATTATCCATAACTTCCTGAAAAATTTTAGACATAAAATTGGAGCTTTGATCTCAAGCAGTAATCCATATTGAGGAAGAACTGGGTTATCTTCTCCACCACTAACTTAGCAGAAATTGTTCTCAAGGGAATGGCCTCTGGGAACTGAGTAGCCATATCCATAATAGTGAGTATATATTGGTGTCCCGCTTTTGATTTTGGTCAAGTTCCCATGCAGTTTACCAACACCCTACTAAATGGTTCCCCAAAATCTGGTATAGGAATTAGAGGTGCCGGTTTTATGGCAGGTTGCAGTTTTCCCACAATCTGACATGTATAGCACATCTTACAAAACTGCACCACATCCTTGTAAAGACCTGACCAGTAAAAATGTCGACATACGAGATTGGGTCGTCCGGATTCCCACATGTCCCGCCATAGGAATTTCATGGGTATCCGCTGGAAAGTGCAGTTGCTGTGGAAGCTCAGTTATGATCTTATTGGATGGTGGAGCAGATTTGAGGGGCAGTATGATATACTTCCACTCTTTTTTAATGTTCTTTTGTTCATGCAGGAGAATGTTTCACAGGACAATAGCAGAAGTGGGGATGTTCGCTGATGATTGCACAGGGTTCAATACCATTCACATCTCCTCAGATACTGAACAAGACCATGCCCGCAGGCAGCAAGGCCTGGACAACATTCAGGCTTGGGCTGATATGTGGCAAGTAACATTCATGCCAGACAAGTGCCAGGCAATGACCATCTCAAACAAGCAAGAATCTAACCATCTCCCTTTGATATTCAACAGCATTACCATTGCTAAATCTCCCATCATCAACATTCTGGGGGTCACCATTGACCAGAAATTATAATGGATCAGCCATGTTAATACTGTGGCTACAACAGCTGGTCAGAGGCTGGGAATTCTGCCGAGAGTAACTTACCTCCTGACTCCCCAGTGCCTGTTCACCATCTACAAGGCACAAGTCAGGAGTGTGATGGAATACTCTCCACTTGCCTGGATGAGTGCAGCTCCAACAACACTCAAAAAGCTCAACACCATCCAGGACAAAGCAGCCCACTTGATCCACCACCTTAAACATTCACTCCCTCCACCACCAGTACAGAGTGGCTGCAGTGTGTGGTATCTACAAGATGCACTCCAGCAACTAGCCAACCCTCCTTCAACAGCACCTTCCAAACCGCAACCTTTACCACCTCGAAGGAGAAGGGCAGCAGTCACATTGGAACACCAGCCCATGCTAGTTTTCCTCCAAGTCACACACCATTCTGACCTGGACTATATCGCCAATCCTTCACTGTCACTGGGTCAAAATCCTGGAACTCCCTACCTAACAGCACTGTGGGTGAACCTATACCACAAGGGCTGCAGTAGGTCAAGAAGGTGGCTCACCACCACTTCTCAGGGGCAACTTGGGCTGGGCAATAAATGCTGGCCTGGCCAGCGGTGCTCACATCCCAAGAACAAATATATTTTTAAAAATTCTGCAGCTATCTATTCTTTTCTCCAGTACCAACTGTCTCCTTAAACCCTTCTTCTCTGCCAACTTCAGCCTCACCAATAGCAAAAAATGCGAGGAGCGGCACAGTGGCGCAGTGGTTAGCACCGCAGCCTCACAGCTCCAGCGACCCGGGTTCAATTCTGGGTACTGCCTGTGTGGAGTTTGCAAGTTCTCCCTGTGTCTGCGTGGGTTTTCTCTGGGTGCTCCGGTTTCCTCCCACAAGCCAAAAGACTTGCAGGTTGGTAGGTAAATTGGCCATTATAAATTGCCACTAGTATAGGTAGGTGGTAGGGAAATATAGGGACAGGTGGGGATGTTTGGTAGGAATATGGGATTAGTGTAGGATTAGTATAAATGGGTGGTTGATGGTCGGCACAGACTCAGTACCACAGAAGGTACCAGCCCTTCGCTTTGCAAGCTGGAACGTCAGAACTATGTGTCCTGGCCTGTCGGAAGACCTTACACAAATCAACGATTCTCGGAAGACCGCCATCATTAACAACGAGCTCAGTAGACTCAATGTGGACATTGCAGCACTTCAGGAGACTCGCCTCCCCGCGAGTGGCTCTCTAGCAGAGCAAGACTACACCTTCTTCTGGCAGGGAAGGGATCCTGAAGAACCAAGACAGCATGGAGTGGGCTTCGCCATCAGAAACTCCTTGCTCAGCATGATAGAGCCTCCCTCAAATGGCTCGGAACGCATACTGTCCATCCGACTGCTCACCGCCTCTGGTCCAGTACACCGACTCAGCATCTATGCTCCAACACTCTGCTCCCCACCTGAAGCTAAAGACCAGTTCTATGAACAACTCCATAACATCATTAGCAGCATCCCCAACACCGAACACCTATTCCTGCTGGGGGACTTTAATGCCAGGGTTGGGACCGACCATGACTCATGGCCCTCCTGCCTTGGGCGCTATGGCGTTGGAAGGATGAATGAGAACAGGCAGAGACTGCTTGAGTTGTGCACCTATCATAACCTCTGCATCACCAACTCGTTCTTTCACACTAAACAGGTTTCATGGAGGCACCCAAGAACGCGTCGTTGGCACCAGCTAGACCTCATTGTCACAAGGCGAGCCGCCTTAAACAGTGTTCAAATCACACGCAGCTTCCACAGTGCGGACTGCGACACCGACCACTCCCTGGTGTGCAGCAAGGTTAGATTCAGACTAAAGAAGTTGCATCATTCCAAGCAGAAGGGCCACCCGCGCATCAACACGAGCAGAATTTCTCACCCACAGCTGTTACAAAAATTTCTAAATTCACTTGTAACAGCCCTTCAAAACACTCCCACAGGGGATGCTGAGACCAAGTGGGCCCACATCAGAGACGCCATCTATGAGTCAGCTTTAACCACCTACGGCAAAAGTGCGAAGAGCAATGCAGACTGGTTTCAATCTCATAATGAAGAGCTGGAACCTGTCATAGCCGCTAAGCGCATTGCACTGTTGAACTACAAGAAAGCCCCCAGCGATTGAACATCCGCAGCACTTAAAGCAGCCAGAAGTACTGCACAAAGAACAGCTAGGCGTTGCGCAAACGACTACTGGCAACACCTATGCAGTCATATTCAGCTGGCCTCAGACACCGGAAACATCAGAGGAATGTATGATGGCATGAAGCGAGCTCTTGGGCCAACCATCAAGAAGATCACCCCCCTCAAATCTAAATCGGGGGACATAATTACCAACGCAAACAAATGGACCGCTGGGTTGAGCACTACCTAGAACTGTACTCCAGGGAGAATGCTGTCACTGAGACTGCCCTCAATGCAGCCCAGCCTCTACCAGTCATGGATGAGCTGGACATACAGCCAACCAAATCGGAACTCAGTGATGCCATTGATTCTCTAGCCAGCGGAAAAGCCCCTGGGAAGGACAGCATTACCCCTGAAATAATCAAGAGTGCCAAGCCTGCTATACTCTCAGCACTACATGAACTGCTATGCCTGTGCTGGGATGAGGGAGCAGTACCCCAGGACATGCACGATGCCAATATCACCACCCTCTATAAAAACAAAGGTGACCGCGGTGACTGCAACAACTACCGTGGAATCTCCCTGCTCAGCATAGTGGGGAAAGTCTTTGCTCGAGTCGCTCTGAACAGGCTCCAGAAGCTGGCCGAGCGCGTCTACCCTGAGGCACAGTGTGGCTTTCGTGCAGAGCGATCGACCATTGACATGCTGTTCTCCCTTCGTCAGATACAGGAGAAATGCCACGAACAACAGATGCCCCTCTACATTGCTTTCATTGATCTCACCAAAGCCTTTGACCTCGTCAGCAGACGTGGTCTCTTCAGACTACTAGAAAAGATTGGATGTCCACCAAAGCTACTAAGTATCATCACCTCATTCCATGACAATATGAAAGGCACAATTCAACATGGTGGCTCCTCATCAGAGCCCTTTCCTATCCTGAGTGGTGTGAAACAGGGCTGTGTTCTCGCACCAACACTTTTTGGGATTTTCTTCTCCATGCTGCTTTCACATGCGTTCAAATCCTCTGAAGAAGGAATTTTCCTCCACACAAGATCAGGGGGCAGGTTGTTCAACCTTGCCCGTCTAAGAGCGAAGTCCAAAGTACGGAAAGTCCTCATCAAAGAACTCCTCTTTGCTGACGATGCTGCTTTAACATCTCACACTGAAGAGTGCCTGCAGAGTCTCATCGACAGGTTTGCGGCTGCCTGCAATGAATTTGGCCTAACCATCAGCCTCAAGAAAACGAACATCATGGGGCAGGACGTCAGAAATGCTCCATCCATCAATATTGGCGACCACGCTCTGGAAGTGGTTCAAGAGTTCACCTACCTAGGCTCAACTATCACCAGTAACCTATCTCTAGATGCAGAAATCAACAAGCGCATGGGTAAGGCTTCCACTGCTATGTCCAGACTGGCCAAGAGAGTGTGGGAAAATGGCGCACTGACACGGAACACAAAAGTCCGAGTGTATCAGGCCTGTGTCCTCAGTACCTTGCTCTACGGCAGCGAGGCCTGGACAACGTATGCCAGCCAAGAGCGACGTCTCAATTCATTCCATCTTCGCTGCCTCCGGAGAATACTTGGCATCAGGTGGCAGGACTATATCTCCAACACAGAAGTCCTTGAAGCGGCCAACACCCCCAGCTTATACACACTACTGAGTCAGCGGCGCTTGAGATGGCTTGGCCATGTGAGCCGCATGGAAGATGGCAGGATCCCCAAAGACACATTGTACAGCGAGCTCGCCACTGGTATCAGACCCACCGGCCGTCCATGTCTCCGCTCTAAAGACGTCTGCAAACGTGACATGAAATCGTGTGACATTGATAACAAGTCGTGGGAGTCAGTTGCCAGCATTCGCCAGAGCTGGCGGGCAGCCATAAAGACAGGGCTAAATTGTGGCGAGTCAAAGAGACTTAGTAGTTGGCAGGAAAAAAGACAGAGGCGCAAGGGGAGAGCCAACTGCGCAACAGCCCCGACAAACAAATTTCTCTGCAGCACCTGTGGAAGAGCCTGTCACTCCAGAATTGGCCTTTATAGCCACTCCAGGCGCTGCTTCACAAACCACTGACCACCTCCAGGTGCGTATCCATTGTCTCTCGAGATAAGGAGGCCCAAAAGAAAAAAAGAAGTATAAATGGGTGGTTGATGGTCAGCACAGACTCAGTGGGCCGAAGGGCCTGTTTCAGTGCTGTATCTCTAAAAACTAAAAAGCTCATGGACTTCTTTGTGACTAAAATTAAGACCATGTGTTCAACTACCCTTGTCGCATCCCTTCCTTTCCCTTGTCTACCAAGCAAAACATCCCTCCTGCGCTAGACCTAATCTTGCACCTTTCTCTACTTTCTCTCAGTTTTTATCTGATTGTGCACCTGCAAAGCACCTTGGGATGTTTTACTACATTAAAGGCGCTATATAAATGCAAGTTGTTGTTGATATGCAATGAAATTTAACATTGTCTTAACTGGAACTTGTTTCAGACTGGTGCTATGGAGCCTACATAGAGCCGCTATAATGTCAGCATGCAATATAATTACTTGTTTAATGCTACGACAGATCCAATGCATAACTATTCTTTGCTACCAGCTTAGGGCACGCTTAAATATTAATTCGAAGTATCGCCCATTGAACCCAAATGATAAGTCACTAATTTAAGGATGAACTTATCTGTATTTGCCCAGGTCACAATCCAGTCACAGGTAGTGAGGTCCTGACACTGTTTCAGCACATTAACTTACCCATTCACTATCTTCACTAAACATAGGAGTAAGATTAATCAAAGTATTTGTGAGTTACAAAGTATTACAAAGTATTTGCACCACAGAAACAGGCCATTCATCTCAACAGATACATGCCAGTGTTTATGGTCCACACAAGCCTCCTCCCATCCTGCTTCATTTAACCTCAACTTATTCTTCTATTCCTTTCTCCCTCATGTGCTTACCTAGCTTCCTCTTGAAGGCACCTGTGCTGTTTGCTTCAACTACTCCCTGTGGTAGCAGGTTTTACATTTTAATCACTCTCTAGGTGCAGAGATTTCTCTTGAATTCCCTATTGAATTTAGTAGTGACTATCTTAAAATTATGACCCTGGCCTTGCCTGCAAGTAGAATTATCTACTCTATGCTGACCCCTTCAAGCCCTTCATAATCTTCAAGACCTCTGTCACGTCAACTCTCAGTCTCTTTTCTAGAGAAAATAGCCACAGCCTGTTCAATCTTCCCAGATAGGTACAACCTCTTAGTTCTGTTATCATTCTAGTAATTTTTTTTGCACTTTTTCCAGTGTCTCTATATCTGTTTTATAATATGGAGACTAGAACTGTTCACAGCACTCCAAATGTGGTCTAACCAAAGCTCTATACAACTTGTTGGGGATATTGTCTCAGCTCTATAAAGAAGAGGAAGAGTTAGAACTAACAGATAGAATGTCCAAGAGGAATCTGGATCTGGTCTCAGTCTGGAATGAGCTCTGTCAACTCTGTGCAATGCGATCCTGCCTTTTTTATTTATTTAGAGATACAGCACTGAAACAGGCCCTTCGACCCACCGAATCTGTGCTGACCAACAACCACCCATTTAGGCTAATCCTGCATTAATCCCATATTCCCTACCACATCCCCACAATTCTCCTACCACCAACCTACACGAGGGGCAATTTACCATGGCCAATTTACCTATCAACCTGCAAGTCTTTGGCTGTGGGAGGAAACCAGAGCACCCAGCAGAAACCCACATGGTCACAGGGAGAACTTATAAACCTCCACACAGGCAGTACCCAGAACTGAACCCGGGTTGCTGGAGCTGTGAGGTTGCGGTGCTAACCACTGCACCACTGTGCCACCCTACTATGCTTTTGTTGCTATCAATCTAATGCTGTGTGTCTTTCTCGTGATGTGGTGATATTTGCTGCTGGCATCCTATGCTCAGAACATGGCATATGCATTTTGACATACATTACACTGGTGAGGTTGACTGCTCGGAAGGGGCTTGTGGCTGATAAACTCAATTAGACGTGTCTCCCAGGGCATGAGGGCTTCTCCCAGAACCTCCTCACCTCCAGTATCATTTCTGGAGTTAGGGCAAGTAAAATGTTCAATTTTAACAAATGGTACTGACAAAAGGGAGACACACAGATCTATCAGTTTCATCTGTGGTTTGAAAAGTATGTGTCTACCATAACCACTGCATATTAGTCTATCAGGAACTATCAACCTCATCAGTCCCTGACAAAAGATACACTGTTCTAGTTCCTAAATGTATCATTATTTTTCACATAATCGATTGTACTACACTATGTGAATTGACTTAAGCTAACAGAAGACTGTCTGACCAGCACCTGAAACTAGTTCTAACAGCTATGGTTTAAAAAGACGTGGGTCTATTTGGCAGCAAGGTATTCCTATATCTTACCACAAGCTCACAGTATATCAGATAGGTTCCATCCTCCAAGTGCCTATGATTCTATTGTCAAGTTCCTGATAAGATATTTTGATATTGGTTACCGCAGGTGTCCACTCTGATGATCAGTGACCTCAACCACTGCCATGTCAACTGACCAGGGTGCAAAAGCTGGATCAAAGTACCCCAACAAAGCTCTCCTTTAGTTGTTAATTGCCTCACCCTTTGGGCTTGCTTTCCCAATGCTTACTTACATTTACTGTTAATTGAGTCCTAAATTAAGCTCTGGAAACCTTTTTGCAAACTGCCAAGCTGACCATGACCTGTCCTACATCTAAGAGGCATCCCGTGGGATCGTGAGAAGAATACCAGGCACAAACCTTTGTTGATTTACTTGGTGAACAGATGGATTCAAACAGGGAACTGTTACCTCTGGATGCCTATCATTTATAAATTGGAACCACAGTGTCCATTGGTTTCTGATTGTATCCCACCTGCCCATGGGTCTGGGTACAGACCAAACAGTTCACGTTGAGTATTAAGGAGCATCATGTCCCATCTAAGTCCCCAAATAAAAACATCCTCAAAAATAACACATTTTATTTTTATTTAAATGACTGAATGCTTCATACATCATCATGTTTAGCTACCTGAATCCAATGGTCACCATGGATCCAATGTATAAGCATAACCAAGGTAGTGTGTTATCTGTTTTATTAATGCTTCCTTACAATTTCTTGGCACAAGATACAAAATAATGCATTACTTGTGCACATTTCAGGAAAAGTGATGTAAATACTGGGTTGTGGCAATGCTTTTTAGCAAAATTTAGTTTCAAAATGATTAAAGATAGGACCGGGACAAGAATGACAATGGTACTGGAGAAAGACTGTTTGGGTGACCATGACTACTGAGCAGTAGTGACATGTACCACTATAGTTTTGCAAATGTATCACTAAGCTCCCTCAGGAACGAACGGTAATCATACTGGAATAAGCCAGGATACTGGGTGAGAATGGGTGCTCAACAATAGATAGGTACGTCACTAATATCCAATGAATGTATTACTATCATTTGATGAATGTGTCACTGATTCAATGAATAGGTTATTCAATAAACGTGCATCTGATATAATGAATATGTCACTGATTCAATGACCGTGTCACTTTTCCAATGAATGTCTCACTAAGATTCAAAGAAAGTGTCACAATAAATCAATGAATGTGTTACTATGATTCAATGAATGTGTTACTATGATTCAACGAATGTATTACTATGATTCAATGAATGTGTCACGATGAGTCAAAGGATGTGTCACAATGATACACTGAATGTGTCGATTGATTCAATGAATGTATCAATGATTCAATGAATGTGTTACTATGGTTCAATTAATGTACCATGGATTCAATGAATGTGTCACTATGATTCAATGAGCGTGTCACGATGAATCAATGAATGTGTCAATCGATTCAATGAATGTATCATTGATTCAATGAATGTGTTACTATGGTTCAATTAATGTACCATGGATTCAATGAATGTGTCACGATGATTCAATGAATGTGCCACTATTATTCAATGAACGTGTCATGATGAATCAATGAATGTGTCAATCGATTCAATGAATGTATCAATGATTCAATGAACGTGTCACTATGATTCAATGAATGTGTCATGATGATTCAATGAATGTGTCACTATGATACAATGAATGTGTCACTATGATTCAATGAATGTGTTACTATGATTCAATGAATGTGTTACTATGATTCAAAGGATGTGTCACGATGATTCACTGAATGTGTTGATCGATTCAATGAATGTATCAATGATTCAATGAATGTGTCACTATGGTTCAATTAATGTACCATGGATTCAATGAATGTGTCACTATGATTCAATGAACGTGTTTCTATGATTCAATGAACGTGTCACTATGATTCAATGAATGTGTCAATCGATTCAATGAATGTGTCACTATGATTCAATGAATGTGTTACTATGATTCAATGAATGTGTCACGATGATTCAATGAATGTATCAATGATTCAATGAATGTGTTACTATGGTTCAATTAATGTACCATGGATTCAATGAATGTGTCACTATGATTCAATTAATGTGTGTCTGATAAAATGCATGTGCCACTGATACAGTCAATTTTTTACGGATTCAATGAATATGCCACTCTGCCTCAATTAATGTATTATTCAATGAAGGTGCCACTGATTCAATGTATGCATCACTATGATTCAATGAATGTGTCACTATGCTTCAAAGAATATGTCATTCATTCAAAGAACATGTCAATATTGTGAATTGTAAATCAATTGTAAATGATGTGCAGGTGGAGGGCATTAATTAAGGTTTCATTTGAGCAGATATAAAGAGACAATTAATGAAACTGTATTGTGGTTGAGTTAGGAGGTGTGCACTTGTAATGTTTCACTCTGTAAATAAATGTTAGACTAAGTAAAGATTGGCTCCAATACTATCCTTCACCAACTGGCTTTCTGGAATATAACACTGTAGCAGAGTATGATTGCCTAAAGAAGAAGGTAGGAAACTAAGGGAAAAAATCAGCTAGAAGATGATAATCCTAGTAGCCATTGTGAGAAATGACAGAAAGCAAGTGTAAATTGTTAGGGTGTGATTACCCTCCAATGTTCTCAGAGTCTGAACCATATGACCCGTGGAAGAATGAAATGGATATATGGGCACAGGTAACTTCCCTACCAAAGTTGTCACTTTCTACCAGAAGTAAAATCAGAAATAAAGTATTTAGTGAGCTGGATACCCGTCAGTTGAATACTGATGAAGGTTTGGATCTTCTATTAGAGTTCTTGGATGAAATTTACAAGCAAGATGATCTATTAAATGCCTCTGAGGCATGGTCAGACTTTGATAGATTTTGGAAAACAGATGGTTATTCAATGGAGGGATATATTATGGACTTTAAAAAACTGTACAAAAGATTGAGGAAATTCAATTTAGAGATCCCTGGTTCAGTGCTAGCATTTAAATTGTTGGGTTGTGCTAAATTGTTGCAGATGGACAGGTTCAGGATTCTAACTGGTGTTCGGTTAGCAGAGAGACACTCCCTGTTGGATCAGATGTCTGCTGCCTTAAAAAAATTCCAGGGGAAATAATCATTCCCTGCAGCCTTGGTGGAGCACATGGGACATTCTGTGGTGATGCAAAGAATAGAGGACTCAATGATTGTCGGATTTCAAATGATCCAGATACTGGACTTGGGAACAGTACAATGGAAGAGTTATAGATAGGCAGAATGGGGATGACAGCACCTTTACCAGATCTAGCTGTAATAGCAGAAGACTGAATTAGAACAGCATTAATAGGCAAATGAATCCCAGGAATGTGCAAGGAACAGTTAATTGGTTCTTCAGGAGTGATTCGAAATATTTTGTGATGACCTTCCCAAAGCAGAGAGGTGGGTTCCTCGAAATAGCACATAACACAGAAAATTCTGAGGAAGAAGGTGAAGATAATGATGAATCTAAATGAATTGTACTAGCCACAAGGAGTTTTAGTCATGTGGTGAATGTATTAGTCACAGACTCATTTAAATGAGTTGTGCTAGATAGTGCTTGCACTTCTACAATATGTGGAAAAGATTGGTTAAAATGTTATCTAGATCTACCCAGTAATGAGGACTGACACAAGATTAAGGAATATAAAAGTACTACCTGCTTTGGGTTTGGTGATGACAAAACATTGAGATCACTGAAGAGAATTGTAATTCCATGTAAAATAGCCAGAGTAAGCCACTTTATCAGTACTGATTTAGTCTCGAGAGAGATACCTTTGCTGTTGAGTAAGCCTGTTGTGAGAAAGGCACAAATGAAACTTGATATAGAACATGATAAGGCAATTGTTTTTGTAAAGTCAGTGGATCTACAGTTTACCCAATCAGGACATTATTGTGTCCCCTTAAGAAAACCTGATGTTCCTCATCAGACTGTGAGACAAGCATTAATGGCATCAGGTGATAAATATAAGAGAGGAAAAAGATCAATTTGTCTTAACGTTACATGGACAATTTGTTCACGCTACTTGTCAAAGATTAAAAACCCTGCTAAAGGATGCAGGTGTGGTTGATGACGTGTATTGAAGGCTAATAGAAGAGATTAATGAGAAGTGTGAAATCTGTAAAAGTATCGGAGGATACATCGTATTGTAAGACCGCCATTGGCACGTGATAGGTGCTGCTCCAAAAACCACTGACCACCTCTAGGCATTTACCCATTGTCTCTCGAGACAAGGAGGCCAAAAGTAGAAAAAAAAGTCAGTTGCCATGGATCTAAAGGTATGGGACAAAGACAGAAATATTTTTATTCTACATTTTATAGTCCTGGCAGGCCAATTTAGTCATTCTACAATAATACATTGTAAGGACAAAAGGCTGATTACAGAAAAAATCATGGTGAAATGGATAGGGACCAAATTGGGGCACCAGCTAAGTTTCTGACATAACAGAGGGGAATTTGCCAATGACTAGTTCAGAGACGTGTGAAAACATGAACAGTATGGTCATAAATACTGAAGCTGAAAGTCCTTTCAGCATTGGACTCTATGAAAGGAATCATGCCGTGATCGATGAAATGTTGCATAAAATATTAGCTGATCAATCAGACTGCAAGTTGATAACTGCCCTGGCATGAGAGGTTCATGGAAAGAATTTGCTTCAGATGGTTGAAGGTTATAGTCCTAATCAATTAGTCTATGGGTGAAATCCCAAAGTGCCTTCTGTGCTGCGTGATAGTCCTTCTGCTCTAGAACATACTACAAATCGTTTCATTTTTTCTGCATATTTGAATGCTTTATATGCAGAGAGACAGGGTTTCATCAAGGCTGAAGTCTCTGAGAAAATTCGGAGAGCTCTGAGGCATCGTATAAGACCATCTGGGAAGGAATTTAAATCAGGAGATTTGGTGTATTATAAAAGAGAGGGTCATAGGGAATGGAAAGGCCCTGGTAAGGTAATAGGTCATGACAGTAAAACAGTACTTATCAAACATGGCAATCAAACTACTAAGATTCATTCCTCATGATTAATTGGGATTAATTACAAAATCTCAGACTCTGAGCAGCTGATAGAAGTAAATGATGCCCCTTGTACCTCAAATGCTCATATGCTTTACGCTGAAGTTTTGAGGAACAGAATATGGTAGATAAGGGCTGAATAGTGGTAATATGAGTAATCATGACCACATGACACAGCTAGCACATCCAAAGGCCAATTTCCCAGAGTGCATACCCGGGTGACCTATATTCCAGAGCGGTTGAATGAATGGGGGGATGCAACAATTGAGGGACTTATAGGAAAAGCTACTGGCATGTCTAAACATTGGTTGAATGCTCAGGATGATGGCCAAAAAACAAGGTCCATGGACTGGCAGAATGGGATAAAAGGATGGAGAGTAAGAAAGTGCAGTGCAAGTTCTAATAGTGGGTCTGGAAGTGACTCTTGCATTAGAAAACGGTCACATACCTGAGAAAAAACCTTTATAGCGCAAGCGGGAGATCTCACAGTAGTAGTCCCGAAAGACATCAGGGTGTAAGTAGAGGTCATAACTTGAATAGATTACACAATGAAATGAAGGCTACAGAAAAGTGTCAGAACAGAACTAGAAGCAGAAGTCTTTATTACTGTCAAGTTTTAGTGGCTGCCAATAAACTTGAGGATAAATTAATAAAAGAGGCAAAACAATAGGAAATAGATAGTTGGAGAGAGTTTGGAGTTTATTCTGAGGTACCAGATAAGGGACAGCCAGCCTTGTCACGTTGATGGGTCTGTACTGAAAAGGTCCTTGCAAATAGGATTTACAAGGCTAAAGCGAGGCTAGTTGCTAGGGTTTTGAAGAGCGACTGAGTGATGCAGATGTTAGAGTGGACTCTCCCACAGCTGTAACAGTAATCCTGAAAACCTTTTTAGCTCTTTTGGCCACATATTCATGGGACTGTAGATCAATCAACATAAAAGCTGTGTTTCTGCAGTGATACATTTCAGAGAGAGGTGTTTCTGAAACCGCCCATAGGCAGTAGATGCAGAAGGAAACTATAGAAACCAAACAAATGCATCTATAGCCTTAATGATGCTTCCAGGATGGGGTATTTCTTGGTGACATCTGTTTTGCTGAAAAATGGTTGTTTTCAACTAATAGCAGAGCACACAATGTTTTATTGGTATTATAAAGGAAAACTTTCAGACCTCTTCAATATGCATGTTGATGATTTCTTATGGGGTGGTATTGCAGAACTTGATAAATGTGTTATTGATAAGGTTAGAGTAGAATTTAAGATTGTGAGTTAGGCTTCTGGGGCCTTGAAATATATTGGTTTAGGTATTAAGCAGAGTAGGTTTGGAATAACTTTAAATCAACAATCCGATTTGGAGTGCATTGCTCCCATCCTGGTTAATCATGCTAGGTCATCACAGAAAGATGATGTTACATCTAAAGTAGAGACAGCAACTGTGAAGCTTGATTGGTCAGTTGAATTGATTGTGCACTCAGACCAAATGCTAGTTTTGTTGTGTTGGAGTTGAGTACCAAAAGGAAACACCCAAAGTCAAGTATGGTTTAAGGGCAAATAACACATTGAAAAAATTAAATCTGGAGAAATGCGTACTTAAGTTCCTATCCTTAGGTGGCCCAAAGAACAAGAAACTGGTCATTTTTAGTGATGCTTCACATGCTAATCTTCCTGATGAGTATTCAAGTGCAGCTGGTTTCAGATATTTCCGACAGGTGAAAATGGGAAGTACAGTCCTTTAGTTTGAGAGCTAAGGAAATAAAGGGTTATGAAAAGTACTTCAGCTGCCAAAACATGAGCTGTTGTGGAGGCAGTGGACTTGGGATTCTATATGTCAAATATTTTAAGTGAGATTCTACACAAGAGGCAACTGAAGACAATATACCCATTGAATATTATGTAGATTGTTCATTGTGGGATAATGTACACTCCACAAAAAGTGTGTGAGAAAAGCTTACGGATTGACTTTGCTGGCTTGAAACAAATGCTAGAGAGAAAGAAACTCTCTAAAATTAAGTAGGTAGATGCAAGTCATCCACTGATTGTTTTACGAAAAGAAATGCTTGTACAAATAAAGAGGGCCTTCTCACAATGTAATGCTTTTTACAGAATATGGAAGTTTTTTGATTGTTTTGAATTTCTTTTGTGAATATTAACTAAGTTTTATTTAAAGAGAAAGAAGGGAATCTGTTAATTGTATATTAACTGTGTTTAATTATATGCAGGTGGAGGGCATTAATTAGGATTTCGCTTGAGCACATATAAAGAGACACTTACTGAAACTGTGGTGCGGTTGAGTTAGGAAGAGTATGTTTGTAATGTTTCACTCTGGAAATAAATGTTAGACTCAGTAAAGATTGGCTCCAGGACCATCCTTCACCAACTGGCTTTCTGGAATTTACCAACTATGATTCATTTATCTGCTGCTACGATTCAATAAATGTGCCACTGTGATTCAATAAATGTATTACTATGATTCAATGAAGTTGGCACTATGATTCAATGAATGTGTCATTGATTCGATCAATCTGTCAATAGTTCAATGAATGTGTCACTATGATTCAATAAAGGTGTCACCGATTCAATGAATAGGTCACTTTGAGTCAATGACTATGTCAGGATGGTTCAATGAATTTGTTACTGGTTCAATCAATTTGTCTCTGATTCAATGAATAGTGACAACATTCATTAAATCATAGTGACATATTCTTCGAACCATAGTGATACAGTCATTGAGTCATAGTGATACATGTATTGAATTAGAGATAAATTCATTGAACCAGTGACACATTCATTGAATGAGTGGAAAATTCGTTGAATCACAGTGGCACAATGAATGTGCCATTATGATTCAATAGATTTGTCACTATGATGCATTAAATGTGTTACTGATTCAATGAATGTGTCACTATTGTTTGATGAATAAGTCACTATGGTTTGATGTATCAGTAACACCTTCAATCAATTCCATAGAATCATAGCAATTTACAGCTTGGAATCGGGCTATTTATCCCTTTGTGTCCAAGCAGGCTGACGAGTAGCCACCCAGGCTAATCACAATTTCCAGCTCTTGGTCCGTAGCCTTGTAGGTTATGGCTCTTCAAGTGCATGTCCAAGTACTTTTTAAATGTTATGAGGGTTTTCGCCTCCATCATCCTTTCATGGAAATGAGTTCCAGATCCCCATCATCATCATCTGCATGAAAACATTTCCCCTCGAATCCCCTCTGAACCTCCTACCTCCTACCCTAAATCTATGCCCCCTGGTTATGGACCCCTCAGTCAAGGGGAATAGGGGCTTCCTATCCACACTATATAGACCCCACATCATTTTATGCACTCCAATTATGTCTCCCCTCAGCCTCCTCTGTTCCAAATACCCTAGCCTATCCAATCTTTCCTCAAAACTAAAATTCTCTAGTCCAGGCAACATCCTCGTAAATATCCTCTGTACCCTCATGGCTGGATTGGTGGCAGGGGTGAGGGTGGGGTGGGGAGGTCTAAAATTGAGTGGGACATGGTGGTGGGGGGAGGGGTGGGGAGGTGATGGCCATTCCCGAGCCCATCCCACCCCTGCTGTAATTTTATGCAGGGCAGCGGCGAGAAACAGCCCATCCGCCCCAGGCCAATCAAGGCCCTTAAGTGGCCAATTAACTGGCACTTATGGGCCTCCTCCTAAAGCAGGGGGTATTTTACCCTTGGCGGCCAGACGGCAAAGGCCTCAAGAACCCCGCCTGTTAAAACCAGGCGGCCGTCTTGCGGGTTGGGGGTGGGCCCTCCTGATCGGGCACCCTGTGCTCCACGGAGGGCTGCCCCCAAAGCCCCAACTGCCCCCAATGCACAACACTCCCTCCCCCTCCCCACCTCCCAACTGACACTCCCCTTGCCTCGCTGGAGCCCAGCCGATTGTCTCCGGTGAGGCCCTAAAAACTTACCATTTTTCCGGGGCTGTCCTTCCTGTTGCCTCCATTGGCCGGGTGTAGTCCCAGCAGTGGCCACCGCTCCCAGTACCACTGCTGGGACTAAGATCTGCCGGCCCGGATTGGCCGGCAGATCCATTAGGTGGGGCTCCCTGCCTCAAGGAGGTGGAAGTCCTGTTCAAGATCAATTAAGGGCCAGGGGAGCGTAAAATCCCGGCCTGGCTCCCCAGGTCGGTGGGTGGGGCCTCCCACCCAACATAAAATTCTGGCCCATTTCTTTCAATTGTGCGGTGACCAGACCTGCTCACAGTACTCCAGCTATGGCCTAACTAGTGCTTTATACAGGTCCAGCATAACCTCCCTGCTCTTACATTCTACGCCTCGGCTAATGAAGGCAAGTATCCTGTTTGCCTTCTTGACCACCTGATCTATCTACTAGCCAGCTTCAGGGATCTGTGGGCATGCACTCCAAGGTCCCTCTGTTCCTCTACACTTCTCAGTATCCTACCATTTATTGTGTATTCCTTTGCCTTGTTAACCTTGCCAAATGCATTATCTCACACTTCTCTGGATTGAACTCCATTTGCCACTGTTCCACCCACTTGACTAGTCCATTGATATCTTCCTGCAGTTATAGCTTTCTTCTTCATTATCAATCATATGGCCTATTTTTGCATTGAATGTAAACTTTTTAATCATACCCCTACATTCAAGTCCAAATTAATGATATATATCACAAAAAGTAAGGGACCTAGTACTGAGCCCTGCAGAAACCCCTTGGAAACAGTCTTCCAGTCATAAATACACCCATTGATCATTGCCCTCTGCTTCTTGCATCTGAACCAATTCTGGATTCAACTTGCCACTTTGCCTTGGATCCCATGGGCTTTTATTTCATGACCAGTCTGCCATGTGGGACCTTGTCAAAAGCCTTGCTAAATCCATATAGACTGCAAAAAATGTACGACCCTTATTGACCCTCCATGTTACCTCCTCAAAAAATTCAATCATGTTAGTCAGACATGATCTTCCCTGAACAAATCCATGCTGATTGTCTTTGATTAATGCATGTTTTCTAAATGAAGATACATCGTGTCCCTCAGACTTTTTTTCCAATAATTTTCCCACAACTGAGGTTACACTGAGGTTAGGCTGACTGGCCTGTAATTACTCAGTCTATCCCATTCTCCCTTTTTAAACAATGGCACAATGTTCACTGTCCTCCAGTCCTCTGGCACCACACCTGTAGCCAGAGAGGATTGGAAAATGATGTTCAGAGCCTCCACTATTTCTTCTCTAGCTTTCCTTAACAAACTAAGCTACATTTCATCTGGGCCTGGGGGTTTATCCACTTTCAAAGATGTTAAACCCCTTAATTCTTCCTCTCTCACTATGATAATTTCATCTAATATTTTACACTCCACCTGATTGCAGTGACTGCATCATCTTTTCTTTTATAAAAACAGAAGCAAAGTATTCATTAAGAACCATACCAACATCCTCCACCTCCACACACGTCACGTTTATGGTCCCTAATAGGCCCTACTCTTTCTTTAGTTATCCTCTTGCTGTTCATGTATTTATAAAAAAACTTACATTTTTTTATTTTACTGGCCAATATTTTTTCATGCCCTCTTTTTGGTTTCCTAACTTCACCCAAATACTTTTTATATTCTAGATTTTCTGCAGTATTGAGCCCTCGGTATCTGTCATAAGCTTCCCTTTTTTTCTTTGCCCTCTCCTTTATGCCATTGATACCCAGGGGGCTCTGGATTTGTTAGTCCTACCTTTTTCTATAAAGGAACATAAACTGAACCCTTACTATCTCTTCCTTGACTGCCTCCCATCAGCCTGGTACTGATTTACCTTCAAGTAGCTGTTTCCAATCCGCTTTAGCTAAATTACATCTCAGCTTAGTGAAATTAGCTTCCCCCCAGTTGAGAACTTGTATCCCTAGTCTATCTATGTCCTTTCCCACAAATACCCTAAGTCTAACAGAATTATGATCACTTCCACCAAAATGCTCCCCAACTGATACCCCTTCCACAAGCCCCGCTTCATTCTCTAAAACTAAGTCCAGAACTGACCCCTCCCTCATTGGGCTTGCTACATACTGGCTAAAAAAGTTCACCTGAATACATTTTAAGAATTTTTCTCCCTTTGTGCCTTTCACATTAACTCTATTCCAGTTAATATTAGGGTAGTTGAAATTCCCCACTATTATTTTTTGCACTTCTCAGAGATTTGCCTATATATTTGCTCTTCTATCTCCTTCTGACTGTTTGAGAGTCTATAGTACACATCCAGTAGTTTTGCCCCTTTTTTGTCCTTCGGTCAACCCATATGGCCTTATTTGATGATCCTTCTACCATATTGTCCCTCCTCACAGCTGTAATTGTTTCTTTCATCAATATTGCGACCTCCCCCCTCCTTTTATCCCTCTATCTCATCTGAAAATTCTGTAACCAGGAACGTTGAGCTGCCATTCCTGCCCTTCTTTCAGCCATCTGTCAGTAATAGTTATAATATCATATTCCCACATATCAATCTGTGTTCTCAGCTCATCCGTCATATTCCCTAAACTTCCTGCATTGAAGTATGTGCCATTTAGCACTGCCGAACCCCCTTCTTGTCTATTTTCTAGCCCTTGTTTCCTTTGCCTTCTAAGCACACTTGCTAATTTTACGCTTTCCATTTCCAACCTTTCTTCTCTCCCTTCTGAATCTGCTCTCAGGCTCCCTTCCCCCTGCCAAGCTCGTCTAACCCTTTCCCAAAAGCACTAGCAAAATCCCCTGTGAGGAGATTGGTCCCGGTCCCGTTGAGATGCAACCTGTCCGGTTTGTACAGGTCCCACCTCCTCCAGAATTGATCCCAATGCCTATGGAATCTAAAGTCCTTCCTCCTGCACCATCACTCCAGCCATGTATTCATCAGCTCTATCTTCCTATTTTTGTGTTCACTATCACATGGCACTGGGAGTAATCTGGAGATATCTACCTTTGAGGTCCTGCTTTTCAATCTCTCTCTCCTCGCTGTCTAAACTCAGCCTTCAGGACCTCACCCCTCTTTCTGCCTATGTCATTAGTGCTGATATGGACCACAACTTCTGGCTGTTCATCCTATCCCCTCAGATTGTCCTGCAGTTACTCAGTGACATCCTTTACCTTGGCACCAGGGAGGCAACATATCCTGGAGTTACATTTGTGGTTGCAGAAGCACTTATCTCTTCCCCTCACTATCAAATTCCCTACCACTAATACACTTACACTCTTCTTCCTCCCCACCGTGCAGCTGAGCCAACCATGGTGCCATGGACAGCTCTGTCTGCACTCTCCAGAGGAACCATCACTGTCACCAGTATTCGGAACTGAATAACTGTTGGAGAGGGAGGTGCCCTCATTGGGTCCCTGTCCAGACTGTCTAGTCCTCCTAGTGCTTCTGGCGGTCACTCATTCCCTCTCTGGCTGCACATTTTTAAGCTGCAGGGTGACCACCTCCAGAAACAAGCTATCAACAAATCTGTCAGCCTCACAGATGCACAGTAGTGACTCCAGCCACCACTCAAGCTCTGAAACCCAGAGCTCAAGCTGCTTTAGTTGGCAACACTTCCTGAATGTGTGTGGTCGGCCAGGCCACGAGAAACGTCCAGGACTTCCCACATGGCACATGATGTGCATTCCATGGGGATGAGGTGCCTTGCCATGCCTTTACTTTCAAGAATATTATCTGGAAATTTTACCAACTACTCATCAGTTGGCTCCGTCCCTGGTTGGGACATCACTGTTGCTGTTTTGCAGATGCTGATTTTTGTTGTCAAAGATTTCACTGCAGGCTCTCTTCCCTGCTTTCACTCCTCGATTGCTGCGTCCAGTCTCCACCCAGGTCTGCAGCCACTGCTGCTGCTGCTGGTGAGTCTCTCTGTAATATAGATAAATGTCCCCTTGCTCATCTAATAAATACCTCTCGACTTCAGCTCCCAGTTCGCTGTCTCCCGCTCCCTCAGTCGGACCACTCCTTGTTTTGCAAAAGACCAGAACAGCACCTCATCCCTAACTGTGTTAAATTCCCTCACTCACCAAATTCCTCGGATTAAGTACTTGTTAAAGCAATACTCCATTGAGCTGCATGCTACTTATCTGCTTAATTTGTAACCGATTCAATCAATTTGTCACTGATTTTTACTGAATTTGTCACTATGATTCAATGAATTTGTCATTGATTCAATGTATGTGTCACTTTGATTGAATGATTGTGTCACTACAGTTCAACGATGTGTCACTATCATTCAATGAATGTGTTACTATGATTCAATAAATCTGTTACTATGCTTCAATTGATGTGTCATTTATTCACTGAATTGTCACTGTGATCCAATGACTGTGTCACTATGATTCATTGTATGTGATAGTGATTTAATGAATGTGCCACTGATTCAATGAATTTGTCATTTAATCAATGAATGTGCCGCTATGATTCAAAAGGCAGAATTCTGACTGGTAAGGGGGATAGGTTCAGGTACAGATTTCCAAAAACATGACCCTGAGCTTCCGGTTGCTTGCCATTTCAACACACCCTCTGCTCTCATGTTCACATCTCTGTCCTGGGATTGCTGCAGTGTTCCAGTGAACATCAACGCAAGCTCAAGGAACAGTATCTCATTTACCAATTAGGCACACGATGGCCTGCCGGACTGAACATTGAGTTCAATAATTTCAGAGCATGACTGCCTCCCCTTTTTCATTTATATTTTTTATTTTTACTTTATTTTAGTTTGTTTCATCATTCAATTTTTTTCACCATGTGCCTGCCCACTGTTTTTTTCATGTTTGTGCTTTTGGCTTGGGCTTTCGTTATTCTGTCATTTAACACCCTCTCTGCACTAACGCTTTGTCTTTCACTACACCATTAACACACTCTCTTTGTCTTTGACCCATGACCTCCTTTTCAGCTATTTTCTGTGACCCTCTGTCCAATCAACACCTTCCCTTTTGTTCTCTTTTGCCCCACCCCCGCTTTATTTGCTTAAAATTTATTACATTTCTAACCTTTGCCAGTTCTGATGAAAGGTCACTGACTTGAAACGTTAACTGTGCTGCTCTCTCCACAGATGCTGCCAGACCTGCTGAGTATTTCCAGCACTTTTTGCTTTTATTTCAGGCACAAGTGGGCTGGGTTAAATTCCCAAAGTTTCTGGTGTTGGAAACCTGTCATAATCCTGCTCACTTCTGACTTTTACTGGGGCACTTCCTTAGACGCCTAGGACATCCGCCTGAAGCTGGTGGGTTGGTATTTTAAATACATAAGGTTCAACTAATGCAGATTTTTACCCAGCAGCCTGGCTTTAACAGCCAGCACTAGGTTTTCCCAAGATGTGTGAAACTCGTCAGGGTCAACAAGGGAGAGTGCAGTAGGGACTCATTGCTCTGTGAAATTGACAGTCTAAGTGAAAGGCTTGTTCTGAGACTGTGCTTTCAGTTCTTTACAGGTGATTTCCAACTTTTTGGAAGTCATTTCACCTATCTTGGACTTCATTCATCTTGATCTGATTTTCACTGCAGCATGGGAGCAGCTTATGCAACTCTACCTTGGACCTCAATGGGGAACAAGAGGAAAAGCAACACCAACAGCAGCTGCCGTATCATAGGTCACATGCTGCTCCACAGGACAGAGGAGATGGACACAGAGCTCCAGCTCAAAGGAGGCAATATCCACAACACAGGGTGTACAGGCAGAAGATCTGCTTTCTCAACAGTGAACTGGAGGCTCAGGCTTGGAACAAGACCTTCTTCCCATTGGACCAGGAGGGTATGGATTGCCAGCGGCTGCCAGGGTCACCGTAGCCCTGAATATTTTCTCCTCCAGCTCCTTGCAGGGATCTGCTGGTGACATCTGCAGGATTTCACAATCAGCTGTCCACAAGTGCATCGCTCAGGTAGCTGATGAGGACAGTCAGAACCAGAGAGCTCTCGTTTTTGCTGCAGTGGCTGGATTCCCACAGGTACAGGGAGTCATGTGGTAATCAAGATCGGATCAACCAGCAGTTTTTTCGTCAACTCGAAGGGATTCCACTCCATCAATGTTCAGTTGGCATGTCACCACCATGTGTGTTTCCATGCATGTCTGTGCTAAATATCCTGGAAGCTGCCAAGATGCCTTCATTCTGCGTCAGTCATATCTCCTACAGGCTAGCGGGTGGCTGTTTGGAGACAAGGGCTACCCTTTAAAGGTGTGGCTTATGACACATGTGAGGACCCCTACCACTGATGCAGAGGAGAGGTACAAAAGGAGCCACATGAGCTCAAGCAAGCCATAGGGTGGCTGAAGATGTGATTCAGGTGCCCGAACATATCCGGGGGCACCCTTCAGTTTGTACTGGCAATGGTCTTCAGCATTGTAGTTGTCTGCTGCGTCTTAGACAATGTTGCCCTGCAGAGAGAACTGGAGCTGCAGAAAGAAGGCGAGGACCGCTCTGCATCCTCAGAAGAGGAGGAAGAGGAGAAGGAGGAGAAGCAGGATAAGAAAGAGCCTAATGTGTCCAGGGTGCCTGCAGCTGCTCACCTAGCTGCCAGAGAAACCCACAAAGCATTTATCCAGCATAGTTTAGATAACCTGAGTGTGTGAAGCCATATGGCAAAACAATGCTGAACCCACTGCCACCTGCCAGTCCTTCCACTCCCCTCCCCCCACACCGCACCCACCCCCCCCTCCACCAACACAAATACAAATCATTCCCACAGTCAGTAATTCCTCCATCTCATTCACACCCTTTACTTGTCTTCCACGCTGGTCATACCAGTCTCCTGAATGCTAAATGTCCATTTGGAAGGAGGGAGGCAACAATGGAGATGAATGGAGAATGGAAACTTGAAATAAAGCGCATGATTCATTTACATTTTTCAATAAATTAGCACACTGACATTTTTATGATCAGCCAAGTGAATCCACTTATGGAACTAAAAATTCTTTTTTTATCTGATGACCTTTATGTGGTGCTACCCCTGTGGCTTCAGCACAGCTAGAGGCAGGCTGCTCGCTCTCTGGCTCTGACAGCTGAGATGCTTTTGGCTGGTGTTCTCTGGGTTATGGAGCTCCGGAGAGCCCCACCGGCACCTGTGCTGGGGCAGGTTCGGGCATTAGGGCAGGAGGCAGGATGTGGGGCTCTGACTGACAGGCAGGGAGCAGGGGATGAGAAGTGGGAGCACCTTGAACAGAGTCCCCACTTCCAGGTGCCCTTTCTCCATCTTCCCTCTCATGGCCCACCCGCACTTTCTTGCTAGCTAAGACTTGGAGAGCATGTAGCTGGACTTCAGTGAGCTGCGGAAGAGCCAAGGCAAGGCTTATTGTGAGATGACAGACATGAATACCAACTGACATGGGGAAAGGGTAAAAAGTCACCAATGTGCAGATATTGGGCTGAATTTTACACGTCCGCTCATGGCAGAGCCACCGCGAGATTAAACGTGGTGGCTTATTTAAATAGGTGGGGCGGACTGCGTTTCCCCCCCCCCCCCCCCCCGACAGGATGACATGGAGGGGGCGGGCGGTCCGTCCCCAGCAATGGCGTCCGACGCCACTGCACAGGCGCCATCGTCATTTTTAAAGGGCTTCCAGCAGTAACATTCTGTTTAAATATTTAATGTAAAACATTAAAGAAATGTCCCCCTCACCCCCCAAAATACTTACCTTGTGAACCTGACCTTCCCCTATCAAACTTTTAACTTCAACACCTTCCCACCAGCCCCTCCTCCAATCGGACTCGTTTGACCCTGCTTCCCCACACCCCCGCACTGAAATACTTACCTGCCCCCCACTCCCCACCAGTGTCCCACATCAGATCTCCGAATGGAGATTCGAAGACGTGGCAGTGCTAGTCACCGCCACCAATATGGCGCCGGAACGGATGGTGGGAACAGATAAGTATTTAATTCATTCATTTGCAATTTTTCTGACTATGTAAATGCTGTTCCCGTTGCTGACTGGCGGGGGGGGGGGGGGGGGGGGCCACCACAAGGCCTCGACGGTGGCGGCAATATCGGGCCGGGCCTTCCCGGGGTCGAGGCTCGTGACGGGCCTCTCCTGGAGACATTTTCTGTCCTCCACTCCCCTCCCGCCACGACCCCCTGTAGAATCCAGCCCATTCACATTTCAGTTAGTGGTGACAGAAAAGCAGCATTAGTGATTGTTCTGTGCAAAATGGCAGAGTGATTTCGAATTCTATCACAGGTATCTGGGTTGCCCCATTTCTCCATCGCCAATGGCCATGCACTCCACCACCCTGATTATCTCCAAGGCCTCTTCCACCGCCGAGGTCAGAGTGGCTATCAATGGAGGGCTACCCCCAGTTCCCTCTCTGTCCCTGGAGATCTGTGCTCTCCTCTCCTGGAAGGAGAGAAAGCAGAGAGTTTATGAGTGTGAGAAATAGTTTGTGTGGAGAGGTTTAATAACATTTGTGTAAGGTGACTGTGTGGATTAGGTGTGAGAGGGCAATAAGGTGAGGAGTGTGTGAGTGTTGGCTGTTCAGATGCGGATGAGAGGTGGTACCTGGAGAGAGAAGAATGAGTGGAGCTGCAAGGTGTGTTGGTGTGAGGAGTGTTGTGCAGGAGAACTAGTTTGGCACCTGGAAGTATTATGCCACTCACCTTTCCTGCCCATATTAGGTCATTGAGCCTTTTGAGGCACTGAATCCAAATTCGAGGGAGTGGGGTGAGCCCAAAAGTATTGTCCAAAGTGCTCCTGCTGCTCACTTCCTAAGCTACTTCTTTCTTGGTTTGAGAGGCTGGCTTCTTCCTCCCATGTCTGGGAAGCAACACTTCACTTCTTCACAGCCCACAGCAGGACCTCCAGGGAAGAGTCAGAGACCCGGAAGGCAGCCTTCCCATGCTATGCTTCCATTCCTGTGGTTGCTGAAGCCTCAAGAATCACTGCAGAATTCAGTCATTCTGACCACTGACTGGGTCCCTTTAACTAGAAATCCTTCCATTGATAGGTGCGGGTCATTATCACGCTCGCACTCTGCGATTGGTTGGGAAACCCGGAAGCGGGATACTAATGTCGTAGCTGCGTTAAACAGCCAAAGCAAAGCCCGCTACTGAATCAAGTGGGCACCCAACCGGCTACCAGCCCCAGTTGTGAGCAGATCAATTTCATTAAAATTCAGCCCAATGAATGTATCACTGATTCAAAAAACGTGCCACTATGATTCAATGAATGCATCACCATGATTCAATGAATGTGCCACTATGATTCAAAGGATATATTATTATGATTGCATGAATGTCATTATAATTCAATAAATGTCTCACAATATGCTTCAGCAAATGTCTCACAATGATTCCATTGATTCATCACTGTCTCCTGGAGAATTAGTATGGTTTGAAAAGTGAGAGAACAAAATGATTTTTTTTTAAACAGGAAAATCTTGTTGGGCCTCAGCTGGTGGAGCATTTTGGACAATACTTTTGGGCTCACCCCACCTAGGCTAGGGAGGGAGAAATACTTCCCATTCCCATTGGGTCATGACAGGGACTTAGCTGTGATGTCCCCAATGCTAGAGTTAAATAGGCTCACCGTCAAGGCTCATTGAGGTACCCAGAGGCCAACATTCCCTCTAAGCTGTGCAGCCGTGCAGTAACCCAAAAGCTCCCATGCAGGCTGAGCACACCTGCCCCTTTAAGTGACCACGTGCCTCACAAAAAAATTTAAAGGGCCACACACTTAAATGAATAGACCGCACACAACAAAGAAAAATTATAGGGAGCTTTACCAGAGGCTGTTGGTTCCTGTGGGAATGTTCCTCACAGCAAGTGTTGGTGTCATCTGGGAAAGATGAGGCAAAGGACGAAAGGGGGAAAATGTTTTCTAGAAACGTGAACATTATCCCCTAATCCCGTCCCAAATTGGGTGCTGAGCAACTTAAAATGCATCAGGCAATTGGTGATGGATCAGAGGGGAGTTCCAATGTTACAAACCTGCACATCAGAAATAAATCTCATCTCGTTCTGTTCTGTGGCATCCTCTTCAATGTTCACTGAATACTTCTCTTCTATTAATTTACGTGAAGCGGCTGTTGGTGGTCTTCTCCGCCCACAGGAATAAACTTAGCCAGTTCATATGACAAACGATCATTCCAGCTCATTCACCTGCATTTATTGGTCTGTTGGATAGCTACATGCTGTCAAAAGATTTATCACTGTTTTTAAAACTGTGACTCAGAACTTTTAACTCATGGCACCTGAAGTATTATGAGTCATTTACGGCACAGAAGTAGGCCATTCAGCCCATCGAGTTCATGCCGGCAGATATTTTAACACAAGGAGTCTTTCAAGTAAGGCAGATGAATTGAGGGCATTGATCAACACATGGGATTATGATATTATTGCTATCACAGAGACATGGTTGAGGGAGGGGCAGCTCAATATTCCAGGGTATAGAATCTTCAGGCATGACAGAGGAGGATGTAAAAGAGGTGGCCTTGCACTGTTGATCAAGGGGTCAAATACTGCAATAAGGAAGGATGATATCTTAGAAGGTTCCTCAAATGAGGCCATATGGGTAGAACTTAAAAACAAAAAGGAGGCAATCACTTGTCTGGGAGTGTACTACAGGCCTCCAAACAGTCAGGGAGAGATAGAGGAGCAGATATGTAGGCAAATCTCAGAGAGGTGTAAAAATAATGGGGTAATAATAGTAGGGGATTTCAACTTCCCCAATATCAACTGGGATAGTCTTAGTGCAAAAGGCTTAAAGGGGGTGGAATTCTTAAAATGTATACAGGAGAGCTTTTTGAGCCAGCATGTAGAAAGTCCTACAAGCGAAGGGGCAGTACTGGACCTAATCCTGGGGAATGAAACCGGACAAGTGGGAGAAGTGTCAGTGGGGGTGCATTTCGGGGATAGTGACCATAACTCTGTAAGATTTAAGGTAGTAATGGAAAAGGACAAAGAGGGACTGGAAATAAAAGTACTGAATTGGGGGAAGGCTGATTTCAATATGATAAAACAGGATCTGGCCAAAGTTGACTGGGAGCAGCTACTTGTAGGAAAGTCTACATCAGACCAGTGGGAGTCATTCAAAAAGGAAATAGTGAGAGTTCAGGGCCAACATGTTCCCGTAAAGGTGAAGGGGAGGACCAACAAGTCCAGGGAACACTGGATGTCAAGGGATATAGAGGATTGGATAAGGAAAAAAAAAGGAGGCTTATGGCAGATTCAAAGCGCTGAAAACAGCGGAAGCCCTCGAGGAGTATAGAAAGTGTAGGGGGGTACTTAAAAAAGTAATTAGGAGAGTGAAGAGGGGACATGAAAAAACACTGGCGGCAAGATAAAGGAAAATCCCATGGTGTTTTGTAAGTATATTGAGGGCAAGAGGTTATCCAGGGAAAAAGGGTCCGCTAGGGACCAAAGTGGCAATCTGTGTGTGGAGCCGGAGGACATAGGTGAAGTTTTAAATGATTACTTTTCATTTGTGTTCACAATGGAGAAGGATGATGTAGGTGTACATAGAAACATAGAAACATAGAAAATAGGAGCAGGAGTAGGCCGTTCGGCCCTTCAAGCCTGCTCCACCATTCATTATGATCTTGGCTGGTCATCCAACTCAGTTACCTGTTCCCGCTTTCCCCCCATATCCTTTGATCCCTTTCACCCCAAGAGCTGTATCTAACTCCTTCTTGAAAACATACAATGTTTTGGCCTCAACTGCTTTGAGGTAGTGAATTCCACAGGCTCACCACTCTCTGGGTGAAGTAATTTCTCCTCATCTCAGTCCTGAAAGGTTTACGCTGTATCCTTAGACTATGACTCCTAGTTCTGGACTCCCCCACCATCGGGAACATCCTTCCTGCATCTACCCTGCCAAGTCCTGTTAGAATTTTATAGGTTTCTATGAGATCCCCCCTCACTCTTCTGAACTCCAGTGAATATAATCCTAACTGACTCAATCTCTCCTCATATGTCAGTCCCACCATCCCAGGAATCAGTGTGGTAAACCTTCGCTGCACTCTCTCTATAGCAAGAACATCCTTCCTCAGATAAGGAGACAAAAACTGCACACGATATTCCAGGTGTGGCCTCACTAAGGCCCTGTACAATTGCAGCAAGACATCCCTGCTCCTGTACTCAAATCCTCTTGCTATGAAGGCCAACATACCATTTGCCTTTTTTACCGCCTGTTGCACCTGCATGCTTACCTTTAGCGACTTGTGTACGAGAACACCCAGGTCTTGTTGCATATTCCCCTCTCTCAGTTTATAGTTGTTCAGATAATAATCAGCCTTCCTGTTTTTGCTACCAAAGTGGATAACCTCACATTTATCCACATTATACTGCACCTGCCATGCATTAGCCCACTCACTCAACTTGTCCAAATCACCCTGAAGCCTCTCTGCATCCTCCTCACAACTCACCCTCCCACCCAGTTTTGTGTCATCTGCAAATCTGGAGATTTACATTTAGTTCCCTCATCTAAATCAATAATATATATTATGAATAGCTGGGGTCCTAGCACCGATCCCTGCGGTACCCCACTAGTCACTGCCTGCCATTCGGAAAAAGACCCGTTTATTCCTACTATTGTTTTATGACTGCCAACCAATTTTCGATCCATTGCAATACACTACCCCCAGTCCCATGTGCTTTAATTTTACACGCTAATCTCTAATGTAGGAATTTGTCGAAAGCCTTCTGAAAGTCCAAATAAACCACATCCACTGGCTGTCTCTCATCAACTCTACTAGTTACATCCTCGAAGAATTCTAGTAGATTTGTCAAGCATGATTTCCCTTTCGTAAATCCATGCTGACTCTGTCCGATTCTACCACTGTTCTCCAAGTGCTTTGCTATAAAATCTTTGATAATGGACTCTAGAATTTTCCCCACTACTGACATCAGGCTGACTGGTTTATAATTCCCTGCTTTCTCTCTCCCTCCCCTTTTAAATAGTGGGGTTACATTAGCTACCCTCCAATCTCGAGGAACTGTTCCAGAGTCTAGAATCTTGGAAGATGACCACCAATGCATCCATTATTTCTAGGGCCACTTCCTTAAGGGATGTAGGGATGTAGAGTCCCCTTAAGGGACTCTGGGATGTAGATTATCAGGCCCTGGGGATTAATCGGCCTTCAATCTCATCAATTTCCCCAACACCATTTCTCTACTAATACTGATTTCTTTCAGTTCCTCCCTCTCACTAAACCCTGTGCTCCCCAACATTTCTGGTGCGATATTTGTGTCCTCCTTTGTGAAGACAGAACCAAAGTATGCATTTAGTTGGTCAGCCATTTCTTTGTTCCCCATAATAAATTCCCCTGTTTCTGACTGTAAGAGACCTACATTTGTCTTCACCAATCTTTTTCTCTTCACAAACCTATAGAAACTTTTACAGTCAGTTTTTATGTTCCCCGCAAGCTTACTCTCGTACTCTATTTTCCCCTTCTTAATCAATCCCTTGGTCCTCCTTTGCTGAATTCGAAACTGCTCCCAATCCTCGGGTCTGTTGTTTTTTCTTGCAAATTTGTACGCCTCTTCCTTTGATCTAATGCTATCTCTAATTTACCTTGTAAGCCATGGTTTGGCTACCTTTCCCGTTTTACTTTTGCGCCAGACAGGGATAAACAATTGTTGCAGTTCATCCATGTGCTCTTTGAATGTTTGCCATTGCCTATCCACCGTCATCCCTTTAAGTAACATTTCCCAATCCATCATAGCCAACTCGCGCCTCATACCTTTGTAGTTTCCTTTATTAAGATTCAGGACCCTGTAGAGATCAGAGAGGGGGATTGTGATATACTTGAACAAATTAGCATTGAAAGGGAGGAAGTGTTAGCTGTTTTAGTGGACTCAAAAGTGGATAAATCCCCAGGCCCAGATGAGATGTATCCCAGGCTGTTATGTGAGGCAAGGGAGGAGATAGCAGGAGCTCTGGCACAAATTTTTAAAACATCTCTGGCCACAGAAGAGGTATCAGAGGACTGGAGGACAACGAATGTGGTACCATTATTCAAGAAGGGTAGCAGGGATAAACCAGGTAATTAAAGGCCAGAAAGTCAAACATCAGAGGTAGGGAAACTACTGGAAAAAATTCTGAAGGACAGGATTAATCTCTAATTGGAGAGGCAGGGATTAATCAGGGATAGTCAGCATGGCTTTGTCAGGGGGAGATTGTGTCGAACAAACTTGATTGAATTTTTCGAGGAGGTGACTAGATGTGTAGTGGAGGATAAGGCAGTTGTTGTAGTCTAATGGACTTCAGTAAGGCTTTTGATAAGGTCCTGCATGGGAGATTGGTTAAGAAAGTAAGAGCCTATGGGATCCATGGCAATTTGGCAAGTTGGATCCAAAATTGGCTTAGTGGCAGGAGGCAGAGGGTGATGGTCGAGGGTTGTTTTTACGAGTGGAAGCCTGTGACCAGTGGTGTACCGCAGGGATCGGTGCTGGAACCCTTGCTGTTTGTAGTGTACATTAATGATTTAGATGTGAATATAGGAGGTATGATCAGTATAGCTCGCAGATGACACGAAAATTGGTGGTGTTGTAAATAGTGAGGAGGAAAGCCTTAGATTACAGGACGATATAGATGGGCTGGTAAGATGGGCGGAGCAGTGGCAAATGGAATTTAATCCTGAGAAGTGTGAGGTGATGCATTTTGGGAGGACTAACAAGGCAAGGGAATATACAATGGATGGTCGGACCCTAGGAAGTACATAAGGTCAGAGGGACCTTGGTGTACTTGTCCATAGATCACTGAAGGCAGCAGCACAGGTAGATAAGCTGGTTAGGAAGGCATATGGGATACTTGCCTCTATTAGCCAAGGCATAGAATATAAGAGCAGGGAGGTTATGATGGAGCTGTATAAAACGCTAGTTCGGTCACAGCTGGAGTACTGTGTACAGTTCTGGTCACAGCACTGTATGAAGGATGTGATTGCACTGGGGAGGGTGCCGAGGAGGTTCACCAGGATGTTGCCTGGGCTGGAGCATATCAGCTATGAAGAGAGACTGGACAGGCTAGGATTGTTTTCCTTAGAGCAGAGAAGGCTGAGGGGGGGACCTGATTGAGGAAGACAAAATTATGAGGAGCATTAATAGGATAGATAGGAAGAAACTTTTTCCCTTAGCGGAGGGATCAATAACCGGGGGCATAGATTTAAGGTAAGGGGCAGGAGGTTTAGAGGGGATTTGAGGAAAAATTCTTTCACCCAGAGGATGGTTAGAATCTGGAACACACTACCTGAAGGGGTGGTAGAGGCAGGAACCCTCACAACATTTAAGAAGTATTTAGATGAGCACTTGAAATGCCATAGCATACAAAGCTACGGGCCAAGTGCTGGAAAATGGGATTAGAATAGATAGGTGCTTGATGGCCAGCACAGACACAATGGGCCAAAGGGCCTGTTTAGAGTCTATGACTCTATGACATGTCCCAAAACATGTGTGCATGACAAACATGGGTCTAAATAAACATGTAAGTTAAAAATAGTACAAAGGAAATACTGAAATATTTAAAAAGATTAAAACAAATCATGAAGGAAAATAAAACATGTAAGTTAACTGAAAACTGCGATACTTAACCACAAATAGGAAGTTGCAAAATAAATTGCAAAATAGTCCTTGGGAATAAAATTACCTTTTGTGGACAGATGAACAAAAGTCAGATCATTACATGAGGTCCTTAATGTTGAGAGAGGTGAGATAGTAAGATAGAAAAAAGAATAGGAACAGGTTTTATGTATTGTTGAGAAAACTGGTTGAAGAGCCAAAGCTAAAATGAATAGGCGATAATGAGGTGACTCAAGTTGTACTGGTGTCAGCTTGGCTGTTAGCAGCACTCACATCTCTGAGTCAGAGGGTTGTTGGCTTCAGGACTTAGAACAGAGTAAAACAGAAACTTCTTTACACACAGAGTGGTGAGGAATTCACTTCAAAGTTTAGTGGTTGAGACTGAAACAATGTTGGCATTCAAGATTAGATTGGATAAGTGAATGAAGGGAACAAGGTGGGCAAATGTGATTCGAATGATTTGCTTGTGTGGAGGATAAAAGCTGGTTGGGCTGAATGGCATCTTACTGTATTGCTTCCTATGTAGCTGAGTAAGACATTGCATTGTCAGGAGTGTTGACCTTCAGAACAGCTATTAAGCTCAGGCCTGTCTGTTCAGTCAGATGTTAACTGTAATATTACTTGTTCCTTTGATATGTGAACTATTGTAAGTCTCACAGGACTACAAGTAATATCCAAATAAAATGTGTTTTTTATTATAACTTAACTAGAACATATATATACAAACAGCTACTGCATGGGCCACATCTAAACACATCTTACTCTGTCGGGCTACACCCACAACTCCCTAGTCACTTCCTCCGGTGACCTTCACTTACATCCACTTAAGGTGGTCTGCTCTTAAGGTGGTCCCACATCCCATAACATCCCCCTTTTTTCCAAAGATAAAAACATATATTTTTGCTCTCCTTGGAGCAAAAGAAATTGTGAGGCGATTTGATGGACGTGTACAAGATTATGACAGGTTTAGATAGGGTAAACAATTATTGCATTAAATCATAGATTGCAGGTAATTAATAATTAAACTGTTTCAGATGTAATGGGTTGACCTCCATGAACTGTTCATTACTCACATCGCAAAGGCATCACTCAAAGTATTTTTTTCATTGCCCTTCTCTGTACCCTAGCTGCATATGTGGAATTCAATGGGCCACCTAAATTTAAGCTGACCAAGTACTTGCTTAAGCTGCTGCAAATTAAAGCTTCCTAAAATGTGAACATTGTGCTTTTGAAAGAGCAGACAATGTTTGCATCCTCTGTGTGCCATTTAGTGCAGAAATTGGAAAATACACTGAGGCTATTAATTGTGTGACCATTCATACCTATGGCCCCATTCAAGTGTGGCTTTTTGGCACTGGGCTCACATGTGCTTAGCCACGCTTGAAGATAAACTATTTTCCCTATCCTGTAACCTAATTATTCTTTAACTTGCTATTTTTAAATGCTGGGTCTATTGACCCCTGGTCACGCCATTCAGAATTACCTCTCAATAAAGGATATCATTTTGGTTTGATTTTTTTCAATGCTGGGTAAATAAGAGTTATTAATTGAGGATAGTCCTGGCATGCCATTATCAAAATGGATAAAATAAGATTGCACCTCTTTTTAAATCTAAATTCCAACAAAATAGCAACACATATGAACTCTACTTAAATGTACAGGCCTTGAATTGACAGCATGGGAAGTTTAGGGTACAGTTAACATGTTGTTTAAAAATCCCTTCTTACTATTTTATTGGAGGCATTAACCCACTTAAAATGAGTAGCAGAGAGAACAGTTTCAGATAAATGTATTAAGTGTTTGTACACTATGGGCGGCACAGTGGCGCAGTGGTTAGCACCACAGCCTCACAGTTCCAGCGACCCGGGTTCAATTCTGGGTACTGCCTGTGTGGAGTTTGCAAGTTCTCCCTGTGTCTGTATGGGTTTCCTCTGGGTGCTCCGGTTTCCTCCCACAGCCAAAAGACTTGCAGGTTGATAGGTAAATTGGCCATTATAAATTGCCCCTAGTATAGGTAGGTGGTAGGGGAATATGGGGACAGGTGAGGATGTGGTAGGAATATGGGATTAGTGTAGGATTAGTATAAATGGGTGGTTAATGGTCGGCACAGACTCAGTGGGCCAAAGGGCCTGTATATCTAAATCTAAAAAATCTAAATCTAAAAGCTGTTCCCATTAGCTGATGGTACAAGGACTAGGCATCACAGATTTACGGTTTTGGGCAAGAGATGCAGGAGGGAAGAACTTTTTTATACAGCGAGTGGTAAGGACCTGGAACTAACTGCCTATGAGGGTGGCGGAAGCAGAGGCAATGAATGATTTCAAAAGGAAACTGGATGGATGTTTAAGGGAAATAAACATACAGGGCTACAGGGACAGAGCTGGGGAATGGGGACTGACTGGATTGCTCTGCAAAGAGCCAGCATGGACTTGATGGGCCAAATGCCCTCCTTCTGTGCCATTATGACTATATGACAATGATGTTGCGGTTCGGACTAATTATACATGATTAAAACAAAATGTCATTTACAAGTGAGTATGTTTAACAATTCCTAAAACGTAGAGGAGGTTTGCTTATTCATTCTGCTCTTATTATCGTCAACCCAGAGCTGAGCTTATCTTGATGACTCCTTTGACACTCTGGTGACTCAGAACTCTGATTGGCATGTTTTTCCTCTGTGCTCATAGCCACTGTACATTCATTTTCAAACTTTATCTTTGCACGTGTCTGCGATGCCACAGGGTTGTCAAACGTAGTGTTGTTGTACAGCTCTCTGAGTTGACTTCAGTTCCATCTGAGAATTGCACCATTGGGTGTCTGGACCTCGTACGATCTGGGCTGGTCACATATCCTAGCAACTTCTGCAGGATACCAAGTTCCCAATGCATGATTGAGGACTCTGACCTTCTGCCCTACTCGCAATCGAGCTAATTCTGCTCCTGCTTGCCCGTCATATGATGCCTTCACCCTACCTTGTTTAAACAGAAGTATGTACTTTACTGTGGAAAACTTAGGAAGATGATGACTGGCCAGGTTAGTTCTTACCTGCCTTCCAAACATCAACTCTGCAGGTGACGGTAAGCCTATGTCCAATGGAGTAGCTCGGATGTGCAGCATTGTAACCTTGAGATCTTGTCCCATCTGCCTACACTTTAAAATTAATGATTTGATGGTGTGCACCATGCGTTCAGTCATACCGTTGGACTTTGGATAATGCGGCATCGATGTCACATGACAGACTTCCCACCTGGCACACATGTCTTGGAATCGTATCCTGCATATTGCAGTCCATTTTTGGAGATAGTTTCTTCCAGTACGCCTAATAGGCTGAACAGAGCACTGACTGCATCAGCAATCACTGCAGTCGACATATCTCGTAGCTGCCTGATGATTGGAAACTTGGAGAAGTAATCTGGAACAAGGAGGAAATCATCACCTTGAATGTGAAATAAATCTGTGCTGATCTTCGCCCATGAATGTTAAGGTATTTCATGTGCGATCAAGGATTCCTTCTGTTGATTTGGCTGGCAACAGTGACAGGTCTCACAGAATTTCATCACTGTCTCAACATCACTGTTGATTCCTGGTCAGTAGACCGTTTCTCTGGTACATTCTATTCCAAAATGCCCTTGATGCAGTTGGATTAAAATATCAGAACGCAATGCTTCGGGTATCAGGACTTAATTCCTTTTGAAAATCACCCCCTGTGTTAAACCAAGCTCATCTTGATACGGTCAGGAACAGTGTAGACGTTTGGTTACTTCCTGTATGGTGTCAGGCCATCCTTCCACAATCACCTTCCACAATAATGATAGAGTCACGTGCTACCGGAAACAACAATGGCAAACCCAGCCCTGTTGACTCTGTAAAGTCCTCCTTACTAACATCTGGGGGCTTGTGCCAAAGTTGGGAGAGCTGTCCCGCAGACTAGTCAAGCAACAACCTGACATAGTCATACTCACGGAATCATCCCTTACAGACAATGTCCCAGACACTGCAATCACTATCCCTGGGTATATCCTGTCCCACCAGCAGGACAGACCCAGCAGAGGTGGCGGTACAGTGGTAGACAGTCGGGAGGGAGAAGCCCTGGGAGTCCTCAACATCGACTCCGGACCCCATGAAGTCTCATGGCATCAGATCAAACAAGGACAAGGAAACCTCCTGCTGATTACCACCTACCGCCCTCTCTCAGCGGATGAGTCAGTACATGTTGAACAGCACTTGGAGGAAGCACTGAGGATGACAAGGGCACAGAATGTATTCTGGGTGGGGGACGTCAATGTCCATCACCAAGAGTGGCTCGGTAGCACCACTACTGACCGAGCTGGCCGAGTCCTAAAGGACATAACTGCTAGACTGGGTATGCGACAGGTGGTGGGGGAAACAACGCGAGGGAAAAACATACTTGACCTCGTCCTCACCAATCTGCCTGCCGCAGATGCTTCTGTCCATGACAGTATTGGTACGAGTGACTACCACACAGTCCTTGTGGAGACAAAGTCCCGCCTTCACATTGAGGATACCCTCCTTCGTGTTGTGTGGCACTATCACCGTGCTAAATGGGATAGATTTCAAACAGATCTAGCAATGCAAAACTGGGCATCCATGTGGGCCATCAGCAGCAGCAGAATTGTACTCAACCACAATCTGTAACCTCATCGCCCGGCATATCCCCAACTTTACTATTACCATCAAGCCAGGAGACCAACCCTGGTTCAATGAAGAGTTCAGGAGGACATGCCACGAGCAGCACCAGGCATACCTCAAAACCTGTCAACCTGGTGAAGCTACAACCCAGGACTACTTGCATGCCAAACTGCGTAACAGCATGCGATAGACAGAGCTAAGCGATCCCATAACCAACGGATTACATCTAAGCTCTGCAGTCCTGCCACATCCAGCCATGAATATTGGTGGACAATTAAACAACTAATTGGAGGAGGTGGCTCCACAAATATCCCCATCCTCAATGATGGGGGAGCCCAGCACATCAGTGCAAAAGATAAGGCTGAAACATTTGCAACAATCTTCAGCCAGAAGTGCCGAGCTGATGATCCATCTCAGCCTCCTCCTGCAGTCTTCAGCATCACAGATGCCAGACTTCAGCCAATTTGATTCACTCCGCATGATATCAAGAAACGACTGAAGGCACTGGATACTGCAAAGGCTATGGGCCCTGACAATATTCCGGCAATAGTACTGAAGACCTGTGCTCTAGACCTTGCCGCGCCCCTAGCCAAGCTGTTCCAGTACAGCTACAATACTGGCAATGTGGAAAATTGCCTAGGTATGTCCTGTGCACAAAAAAGCAAAACAAGTCCAACGCGGCCAATTACCGCCCCATCAGCCTACTCTCAATCATCAGTAAAGTGATGGAAGGTGTCATCAAGCGGCACTTGCTTAGCAATAACCTGCTCAGCAACACACAGTTTGGGTTCTGCCAGGGCCACTCAGCTCCTGATCTCATTACATCCTTGGTTCAAACATGGACAAAAGAGCTGAAGGTGAGGTGAGAGTGACTGCCCTTGTCATCAAGGCAGCATTTAACCGAGTATGGCATCAAGGAGCCCTAGCAAAATTGAAGTCAATGGGAATCAGGGGGAAAACTCTCCGCTGGTTGGAATCGTGACTAGCGCAAAGGAAGATGGTTGTGGTTGTTGGACATCAATCATCTCAGCTCCAGGACATCACTGCGGGAGTTCCTCAGGGTAGTGTCCTAGGCCCAACCATCTTCAGCTGCTTCATCAATGACCTTCCTTCAATCAGAAGGTCAGAAGTGGGAATGTTCGCTGATGATTGCACAATGTTCGGTACCATTTACAACTCCTCAGATACTGAAGCAGTCCATGTAAAAATACAGCAAGACTTAGACAATATCCAGGCTTGGGTTGATAAGTGGCAAGTAACATTCGCGCCACATAAGTGCCAGACAATGACCGTCTCCAACAAGAGAGAATCTAACCATCTCCCCTTGACATTCAATGGCATTACCATTGCTGAATCCCCCACTATCAACATCCTAGGGGCTACCATTGACCAGAAACTGAACTGGAGTAGCCATATAAATACCGTGGCTACAAGAGCAGGTCAGAGGCTAGGAATCCTGCGGTGAGTAACTCACCTCCTGACTCCCCAAAGCCTGTCCACCATCTACAAGACACAAGTCAGGAGTGTGATGGAATACTCTCCACTTGCCTGGATCAGTGCAGCTCCAACAACACCTAAGAAGCTCAACACCGTCCAGGACAAAGCAGCCCATCCACAACAGTCACTCCCTTCACAACCGATGCCCAGTGGCAGCAGTGTGTACCATCTACAAGATGCACTGCAGCAACGTACCAAGGTCCTTAGACAGCACCTTTCAAACCCGCGACCTCTATCAACTAGAAGGACAAGGGCAGCAAATGCATGGGAACACCACCATCTGCAAGTTCCCCTCCAAGTCACACACCATCCTGACTTGGAACTATATCGCCGTTCCTTCACTGTCACTGGGTCAAACATCTTGGAACTCCCTTCCTAACAGCACTGTGGGTGTACCTACCCCAAATGGACTGCAGCGGTTCAAGAAGGCAGCTCACCACCACCTTCTCAAGGGCAATTAGGGATGGGCAATAAATGCTGACCTGGCCAGCGACGCCCACATCCCATGAATGAATAAAAAAAATCTCATCTCTTGCATCTCACATCTGTGGGGTCCAAAACACATGAGGTCGTTCTTCAGGACATCTTCAAACTCAGTATCGACACCATGGTCATGCAAACCTAGCGAGACATCTGCATCTTTATTCGGATTAGGCAACCTGTTCAGGGTATCCGATGTGACCATTTTGCTGCCTGGTTTATATCAGACATCACAATCGTAGCCCTGGACCTTCACCAAAAGTCTCTGCAACTGCAGAGGAGTACTCATGAGTGGTTTGAGCCAAATGGTTTCAAGTGGCTTGTGGTCAGTCTCCATGGTAAAATGTTTTCCAAAAAAGTACGTGTGAAACCTAATGATACCAAAAACCAGAGCTATGGTTTCACATTTGATGTTAGAGTAATTGGATAGGGTTTGCAACAAACTCTTCAACGCAAGGCGATTGGCTTCCCTTCCTGCATGATGCAAGTGCCGAATCCCTTCTGGGATGCGTCGACCTCGAGCATGACCTCTTTGGTCGAGTCGTAATACAGCAGCACGCTGTTTTGACTTGACAGAGCTAACTTTAAGGACTCCATCACCTGCTGGTGGTCTTCCTGCCGCAAGTAAGGGGTATCTTTACGCAGCAGTGCCCCAAGCGGTACTACTCGCTCAACGAAATTGGAGATGGACGGGGCCAAAACGTTGATCAGCCCTGGACACCGTTGTAGGTCTTTCAGGTCCTGAGGAGTTGGCATGGCTCTGAGTTTCAATCTTATCTGGGTCTGGCCGTATTCCTGTGGCAGAATATATCGACCCAAAGAAGTTGATGTGCCCAACGTTGACCCGGCACTTCTTGTTATTAATAACAAGGCCCTCAAGACAAGCAGTCAGCATTAGCAAATGCAAGTTTTCGTCATGTTCTGCCTTGATTCACCCCATCATCGCAATATCGTTATACAGATACAGCCCAGGATATCCTGTCCATGTATTCGTAGGAATAAGATCATAGGAAATAGGAGGAGTAAGCCATTCAGCCTGTCAAGCCTGCTCCACAATTCAAACAGATCAAGGCTGATCATCTATCTCTGCACCATTTTTCCCCACTATCCCCATATCCCTTGTTGTTGTTAGTATTCAGAAATCATCAATTTCTGTCTTGAACATGCTCAATGATTGAGTTTCCACAGCCCTCTGGGGTAGAGAATTCCACAGATTCACCTCCTATGAGTAAAGAAATTCCTCCTCATCTCAGTCTGAAATGGCCCACCCCTTATTCCGAGACTGTGTCCCCTTCTTCTAGACTCACCAACCAGAGGAAACATCCTATCCACATCTACCCTGTCACACCCTGTAAGAATTTTGTAAGTTTCAATGAGATCACCTCTCATTCTTCAAAACTCTAGAGAATACAGGCCCAGTTTCTGCAATCTCTCCTCAATCAGGGATTAGACTGATGAGCCTCCGTTGCACTCCCTCTATGGCAAGTTTATCTTTCCTTGGATAAGGAGACCAAAACTGTACACAATACTCCAGGTGTGCTCTCACCAATGCTTTATACAATTGAAGCAATACATCTTTTTTCCTGTACTCAAATCCCTTTGCAATGAAGGCCAACATACCATTTGCCTTTTTAATTGCTTGCTGCACCTGCAAACTAGCTTTTAGTGACTCATGAACGAGGACACCCAGGTCTCTTAGGACATCAACACTTCCCAACCTCTCATCATTTAAGAAATACTCTACATTTCTGTTTTTTCTACCAAAGTGGATCATTTCACACTTATTCACATTATATTCCATCTGCCATGTTCTTGCCCATTCAATTTGCCTGTCCAAGTCCCCTTGAAGCCTCCTTGCATCCTCCTCACAACTTACATTCCCACCTCGTTTTGTGTCATCCACAAATTTGGAAATATTACAATTGGTCCCCATATCTAAATCGTTTATATGGATTGTAAACAGCTGTGGACCAAGCACTGATCCTTGTGGTACCCCACTAGTAACAGCCTGCCATCCTGAGAATGGGCCATTTATTCCTACTCTTTGTTTTTTGTCTGTTAACCAATTCTCAACCAATTGCACTATATTACTCCCAATCCCATGCGCTCTAATTTTGTTTACTAACCTCCGGTGTGGGACCTTATCAAAAGCCTTCTGAAAATCCACGTACACCACATCCACTGGTTCTCCTTTATCAATGCTACAAGTAATATCCTCAAAAAACTCCAACAGGTTTTTCAAACATGATTTCCCTTTTACAAATCCATGTTGACTTCACCCAATTATTTCATTATTTTCCAAGTGTCCATTTATCTCATCCTTTATAATAGATTCTAACATTTTCCCTACTACTGACATCAAACTAACATGTCTGTAGTTCTCCGTTTTCTCTCTCGTTCCCTTTTTAAATAGTGGGGTTACATTTGCTACTTTCCAGTCTGCAGGAACCCTTCCAGAATCTATAGAATTTTGAAAGATAACCACTAATGTATCCACTATCTCTATAGCCACCTCCTTCAACACTCTGGGATGTAGCTCATCTGGTCCAGGGGATTTATCAACTTTCAGTCCAATTAATTTTCGAGTACACCTCTTTATTGATACTAATTACTTTCAGTTTCTCATTTTTACAAGTCCCTTGGTTCCCTAGTATTTCTGGGAGATTTTCTGTGTTTTCCTCCGTGAAGACAGACACCAAGTAATTGTTTAATCTCCTTGCCATTTCCTCATACTCCACCAAAATTCCCCTGTCTCCGCCTGCAATGGACCCACATTCGTTCTTGCTAATCGTTTCCTTCTCACATACCTAAAGAAGCTTTTACAGTCTGCTTTTATATTTCTAGCTCGCTTACATTCATAATCTCATTTCCCTTTCTTTATCAGTTTCTTGGTCCTCCTTTGTTGTCCTTGGGCTTACCATTTCTTCTGGTGACCTTAAAAGCCACTTCCTTTAACTGAATGCAATCCTTAACTTCTTTTGTTAGCCACAGTTGATTCACTTTTCCTCTTGGGTTTTTGTGGCTTGTCCCTCGTACCTTCATAGTTTCCTTTATTCAAATTTAAGACCCTAGTTTCAGAATGAACTATATCTCTTTCAAACTTAATGTAGAATTCTATCATATTGTGGTCACTATTTCCTAATGGCTCCTTTACAGGAAAATGTCCTGGCTGATGCACAGACCAAACGGTAACTATCTGAAACAGTATCTCCCAAATGGCATGCTAAAAGTTGTGAGCAGCTGGGACTTCTTGACTAAGTGCACAGACCAGTAGCCATGCTTTGCACGAACTTTGAAAAATACTTAGCACCAGTAAACTTAGGATTCAGCTCCTCCAGGGTTGGGATTTTATGCTGGCATCTATTGGCTAAGTACAGTCATCATGGATCTAAGCAAATCCTGTGATTGCCATCTTTTTTCAGCACGCAGCTAATGGAGCTGCATCATTCGGAATGCTGGTGCACTCAGTGGATGACTCTGTTGCGCTCCATCTCATCCAGCTCCACTGTAAGCTTCACTTGAATGTACACGCTGCACTTCCTTGGCACTTCAATAGTAGGAACTGCATCATCCCTCATACGCAATATGGCATCAGCCTTGAAATTGCCTTTTGCATCAATCCTGTCTGATAAAATAGTTTCAGGTCTGTAACCGACTCAATGTACTTCGTGTTGCAACCTTCCATACCTTTTGGTGCAGTGTTGACCTCATTTATTGTGATGACTCATAAATCTTGGCATACTGGAAGTCCTACAACAGCTGGTCCAGTAGTGTCTACAATATAAAATGGTAGCCATTCGGAGTTCCCATTGCTGCACTGTAAGGTTAGCGTTCCAATGCACTTGATTAAAGAACCATTGTAGGCAGTCAGCCTATACGTGGTGGGTTGTACCATAGATTCCCATTTCTGTAAGTATATGTGCCTCACTATACGGAGGGGCAGAATATTTGGACTTGCTCTGGTTTTGATTTTTACTCTGAACTTATGCCTGCCACTCTTCTGTGGATATATAATCCCGAATGCCTCAGATTGCATAATAACATTGACATGTTGATTCAAATTGACTATGTGAAATGCTTGCTCGCTGTTTGTATGAGTGCATTCTTCATCCAAGTCTTCCTGGCAATCTGTCTCTCTGCTAAACTGATGCACCTGTTTTGGTTTTTGTCGTGTGTTGGTATGCCTTTTGTTGCATTTGCCATCCTTGCAGATGTTCTTTCTGTGTGTAATCTGCCATCATTCCTGTGAGCAGTGGCTGAGCTTGGCCTTCTGGACTGTCTTGCCCAATGTCCTCACATGCCACAAGCTTTGCATTGGTCCAGGTAAGCCAGACAACTGTGAATTGGGTGAGTCAGGCCACATTTGCCACAAGGCTTAGCAGAATTCTGAGCCTTGGTTACCATACCAATTATCGTAACAGCCCCAACGCTTGTAACTGTTGGCGCCCAGCCATGATGGCTTCAAATTTCCTTCCATCATTAAGTAATGCATCTATGGTGTGCCTTTTCTGCTTCTAGAAGGTCTTTGTGAAATGCCTGTAGTGGGGTAGATGTGATTACTAGCTCTATAATCCGTTCTGACAATTTGATATCTGCAAAGTCACAATATTGAGCTTTGTCTCGGCATCTTGCAACAAACTGGTCAATGGACTCATTCTGCCTTTGCCGCTAGGTCATAAGCTCAAGCCTATGTACTTGGAAATTGACCTTTATCATCAGTTGCTGTTCCAGGAATGTCCATAGCTTGCTAAGTACATAACCGCCTTCTGATCCTCAGCTGACAATCCTGATGTATTGATCTGTTGCAGGTCCTCATTGCCCACTGTGATCTTAATCTTAATAGCTTGTTTCGCTGATTTGCTCACTTCTTGATCCAGGAAGTACCGTTCCATTCGCTGTTGAAACAATTTAAATTCAGATGCTATGTCTGATGCCTTCCAATGTATAACTGGATATCTGAAAGCCATTATCTTAATGATCCTGCTTTTTTATATAAATATAGGACTTTTTACCGGTTTTCTTTTTCATAGGCAAACTTCTTTTTTGTTGTTTAGGCAGATTAGTTTTCTGCAGTCCTGCCCCTTTAAGAGTGAGACTACATTCATTTTTGTTAAACAGAGAGAGCAGTTCATTGTTTACATAGGCTGGTTCTTTTTTAATGCTGAGCTTTTTTAAAAACTGAGTTTTTTTCTGCAGCCAGCTGCACCTTGCAGTACTGGCAGCCGCCACAACCAGCCTTTGTCACTGTGCTATAGACCTCAAGTGGCGCTGTTGAGTTCTTCCCTCTCTTTTTGCTTAGGCCCTGCCCATAAGGCAAAAAGTACAGGGAAACTAAAACAGTAATTGCTGTACTACTTCTTTTCACATTTTTTGACTCATTGCCAGATTAATTAAATGCTCTGATCTCCTGACAAATTGCCTACAGTATTCATAAAATTTCAACACCTCCTGGCGTCCTGTCTGCACTGTTGTGGTGTCTCCTGCCAGTCGCTCTCTAGGATTTTCAGCCACTCCAGGTAAGCAGCCTGCTGTTCTTTGTTCTCTCTTAGTGTGTTCTTCTGAAAAAAATCAAATGTTGTCATGATGTTACATTTGGTGGTCTTCAGAAAAAAAATCCCAAATGTTGCCACCATATAGTATTGTTTGCTTCTTTTGATATGTGAACTATTGTGATACTTACAGGGCTAAAAGTAAGATACAAAGAAAACTTTTAATTAGAACATATATACATATACATACAGCAACTGCATGAGCCACATCTAAACATATCTCACCCTGTCGGGCTACACCCACAACTCCTTGGTCATGTGTGACGCAATATCACTTCCTTCGGTGACCTTCATTTACATCCTCTTAAGGTGATCCGGTCTTAAGGTGGTCCCATATCCCAGAACATTAACGATGCCATGGCACCAATCAAATCAGCTGTAGAGCTTTCCCGATGTCCTGGTCAACATTCTTCTCTCTCACAATACCATCAAAAATGAATGAATCAGCCATTCATTCCACTGCTATTTGCGTGATCAAGTAATGTGTAAACATGGCTGCCATATGTGCTTAAAAAACAGGTGTCAATACACAGCAGAGTAATTTGTTGGAGGTAAATTGTTGTGGGATATTTGTGAAAGATGCACTAGGTGTTACATCATGCCAGTTTTTAAATTCCATTTTGCAGATTAAGTGACACCTGTAGGACATAGAAGGAAGTGATGAGTGTTGTATTTCAGGGGAATATGCAGTGGTATTTTTTCTGGCACTTGGAGGGAACACAGATGTACTTCAGTTCATGAATAAAACAGTGATTAATAATGAAATGGTCATTAATTAAACAGTAGTGTTTGAATATTCATAAGGAGACAAGGAGCAGATATAATAAATCAAGGGTATTTTGAGAAATGAGAGTTAGAAATAGGGGAGCAGAGGTTGAAAGTTTGCTATTCATTAAATACAATGGTAAGACATGTGATTGGAAAATTGTCAATGTTCCAATTAATAAAATGTCAATTGGAGGATCTTGGGAATTACAGGCCTGGCAGTTGGATTTTTATAGTAGGTAAAACAGTGCAGTTTCTTCAACAGAAAGCAATTCAACAGCATTGAATGAAAGTTAGGATAGGTGGGTTTATGATACCAGGTCATACCTAGCAAGTTTACTGGAATTCATTTGGAGATGTACCAAAACTATTGGATGACAGTAACATAGTAGCTGTTCCAACTGGGACAAAAGGCCTTTGATAAGGTGCCTCACAAGAGACTTCGAGCTAAAATGAAATCTTTTGGAAAAGTAATATTAATAATAAACTAAAGAAATAATGATAGAAAAAAGAACTTCAGTGCTGCACTGTCAGAGATGCCGCATTTCAGATGAAATGTTAAACTAAGGTCCTGTCTGCCCTCTCAGTTGGATTTAGACAATCCTGTTGCACTAGTCAAAAGAGCTGCGGAATTTTCCGAGTGCCCTGGCTGACATTTATCCCTGGGTTAGAGATGGGTGATCTGCCCTCCCTCCCAGATTCATGTTCAGGAACTGTAGGAGACCCTATGGAGCAGGGGTGTCCAACCTTTCCACATGGGGGCTGGTGAGAACATTTCTGCAAGATTTAGGCATTCAAAATTTATTTTAATATTAATCAAAAATCCAAAAATGTGCATTTTTGTGAACAAGCTTTAAATGAGAAGACTAATTTATAACTTTACTATGTTAAACACTGATTTAGTGAGATATCTGGCATTGTTCTTGCTTGCACAAGTAGACAATGTCTGCCCATACACTTGATGTAGCATTGCAGAGCTTTCCAGAGAGATGTCCATCTGTCAGGAGTGATCGTGATCACTCTCTCTGTCTCCCAGTCACCACCTACCCCCCCGTGTCTGTCTCTCCTCCCCCCCTGCCCCACCCACCCCCTTGTCTATCTCCTTCTCTCCCCTCTCTGTGTCTGGGTCGGATGGAAAACTTTGGTGTGCCGGACTCTGGCCCACGCGCCATATGTTGGACAACCCTGCTATATACAAGCCATAGTCATTTCACTCAACTTGGAAAGGAATCCAAGCAGCTGCTAGTTGAGTTTCACCTCCTGAATTACCTTGACTATTAAAAATGAATTGGATTCTGCCTTCCTTAGTAGAATAGGCTGAAGGTTACATGGAAAAGACCACAATATCTACCTAGCCAATTCCAAAGATTCCTTACCATTTCCTTAGAATTCTAAAATATAAACTCTAAAAACTAAACAACTTGCATTTATATAGCATCTTCAATATCATAAAATGTCCCAAGGCACTTCACAGCAGTTTTAGAAAGCAAAGTTTGACAGCGAGCTGTACATAAGGTGATATTAGGGCAAATGGCCAAATGCTTAGTCAAAGAAGTGGTGTTTACGTATTTCAAGCTTTGGCAGGAGCATGAGAACAATTGACTGAAAGCTTGCTCGTACGGATAGGTCTCAAGGTTTATAGAGGTGGAGAGACAATTTCCCCTCAATCACTTCTTTGTTACTCTTCATCAGTGCTGTGACCATAACTGGGCATAATAGCTCAGTACATTACATACAGTGTACAACACAGAAACAGCCCATTCAGCCCAACTGGTTTATGCGCCATACAGGTCTCCTCCCATCATCTTCATTCAACTCCATCAGCATAACCTATTCTTTTCTCCCTTATGTGTTTATCTAGCTTCCCCTTAAATGTATTTATGCTATTAGCCTCAACTACTTGTGGCAGCAAGTTCCACATTTTAATCACTCTGTGGGTAAAGACGTTTCTCCTGAATGCCCTATTGGATTTAATAGTGACTATATTAAATTTATTGCTCCTAGTTATGGTGTCCCCCATAAGTGGCACAATCTTTTCTACCTCCACTCTACCAAACCCTTTGATATTCTTAAAGTCCTCTATCAGGTCACCCCTCAGCCTTCTCTTTTCTAGAGAAAAGAGCTCCTGCCTGTTCAATCTTTCCAGATAGGGATAACCTCTCATTTTTGGTATCATCATTGTAAATCTTTTTTGCAGCTTCTCCAATGCCTCTGTATCCACTTTTTAATGTGGAGACCAGAAATGCGCACAGTGTGGCTCTGTTGGAGAACTCTTTCAACCCAAGCAGACACCACAGCCTTCCATTTTTTAAGGACAGATTAAATTGCTGCAAATGGAAATAAGATAAAATGAATAAGCTACCAAGTTCTTTCTGCTCTCAGTTTCCAAAACAGTACATAAATTGGTGAGTGATATGTCCCAATCCTGATGTAAAAGTCCAATCACGTCAGGAAGACCAGTCTTTTACTACGAAGGGCTTCTATTATTAGCAAAATCTCAACAGGAGAGTCAAGCAATGTCATTCACAATGTAGAAACTAATTTCACATTAGCAATGAAAGTAACATATTTATTGCTTTTAAGATAAAAGACATCTCATGATGTTTCGTAAAGGGGGAGAAAAAAATTTACCTGGAATAGAGTATTTGTTATTCGTGCATGGAATGTAGCACCACTGACAAGGGCAGCATTTGCTGCCCATCCAAAATTGCCCTTGAGAAGGTGGTGGTGAGCTGCCTTCTTGAACCACCACAGTCCAAGTAGGAAATGCAAGGTTTTTAACCCACTGATACTGAAGGAACAGCAATACAGTTCCAAATCAGGATGGTGTGACTTAGAGGGGAATTTGCAGGTGGTGGTGTTCCCATGATGCCCTTGTCCTTCTAGGTGGTACAGGTTGCAGGTTTGGAAGGTGCTGTCGAAGGGACCTTCGCGAGTTGCTGCAGTGCATCTTGTGGATGGTACGCACTGCTATCACTGTGCCACTGTGTACTCGCAGTGGAGGGAGTAAATATTTAATGTGGTGAATGGGGTACCAATCAAGCGGGCTTCTTTGTCCTGAATGGTATTGTGCTTCTTGACTGTTGCTGGGGCTGCACTCATCCAGGCAAGTGGAGCATATTCCATCACACTCCTGATTTGTGCCTTGTAGATGGTGGACAGGCTTTGGGAAGTCAGGAAGTGAGTTATTCACTGCAGAATTCCCAGCCTCTGACCTGCTATTGTAGCCACAGTATTTATATGACTGGCCCAGTTAAGTTTCTGGTCAATGGTAACCCGCAGGATGTTGATAGTGATGGATTCAGCGATGGTAATGCCATTGAATGCCAAGGGAAGATGGTTAGATTCTCTATTGTTGGAGATGGTCATTGCCTGGCAGTTTTGTGGCACATATATTACTTGCCACTTATCAGCCCAATCCAATGTTGTCCAGGTCTTGCTGTATGCGGGCATGGACTGCTTCAGTATCTGAGTTGCAAATGGTACTGAACACAGTGCAATCATCAGCGAACATTCCCACTTCTGACCTTATGATGGAGGGATGGTCATTGATGAAGCAGATGAAGATGGTTCAGCCTAGGACACTACCTTGAGGAACTCCTGCAGTGATGTCCTGGGACTGAAATGATTGACCTCCAACAACCACAACCATCCTTTATTCTAGATATGACTCCAGCCAATGGAAAGATTTCCCCTCATTCACATTGAGATCAATTTTGCTAGGACTCCTTGATGTCATACTCAGTCAAATGTTACCCTGATGTCATGGGCAGTCACTTTTACCTCGCCTCATAGGTTCAGCTCTTTTGTCCATGTTTGGACCAAGGCTGTAATGAGGTCTGGAGCCGAGTGGCCCTGGTGGAACCCAAACTGAGCATCACTAAGCAGGTTATTGCTGAGTAAGTGTGGCTTGTAGCACTGTCAATGACACCTTCCATCACTTTGCTGATGATTGAGTGTAGACTATTGGGGTGGTAATTGGCCAGATTGGATTTATTCTGCTTTTTGTGTACAGGAAATCCTTGGCAATTTTCTACATTGTTGGGTTGATGCCAGTATTGTAGCTGTACAGAAACAGCTTGACAAGACGCATAAATAGTTCTGGAGCACAAGTCTTCAGTACTGCAGCCCGGATGTTGTCAGGACCCATAGCCTTTGCAGTATCCAGTGCCTTCAGCCCTTTCTTGATATCACGTGGAGTGAATTGTATTGGCTGAAGTCTGGCACCTGTGATGTTGGGGACCTCAAGAGGAGGTCAAGATGAATCATCTCCTCGGCATTTCTGGCTGAAGGTGGTTGCAAATGCTTCAGCCTTGTGTCTTGCACAGACATATTGGTCTCCGCCATCATTGAGGGTGAGGATGCTTGTGGAGCCTCTTCCTGCCGTTACTTGTTTTACTTGTTCACCATCATTCATGACTGGATTTGGGCACGTATTTCAAGCCTTGGCAGGAGTGATGAGAAGGATTGACTGTACGCTTGCTGTTATAGAAAGGTTTCAAAGTTTATAAAAGTGGAAAGTCAACAGGAGAGGTGGAAGAGAATTCCAAAAACCAATGCTGGGGTGAAGAAAGGGAGCCAGTGTCTGAGCACCAAAGGATGTAGGAGGGCCTTAAAGAAGTTCCAGTGATAAGGTGAGACGAGGAATTTAAATTAAATCTCTGGCGTACTGGGAGCCAATGTGGGCAAGCGAGGACTCATTTGATGGGTGAGCAGGATTTTTGAAAAAGGTGTTGCATTTATATAGCACTTTTCACGACCATCAGAGATGGTAGCATGGGTACGGTAGCATAGTGGCAATGCTATTGGACTTGTAATCCAGAGTCCCAGACTAATGTTCTGGAGACATGAGCTCAAATGCCACAAATTAAAAAAATTCTGGAATAAAATGCTAGTCTCATGAATTCAGATCATGGAACTAATGGATTGTCATTAAAAAATCCATCTGGTTCACTAATGCTCTTCAAGGGAGGAATTCTGCCATGCTTACCTGTTCTGGCCTACATGTGACTCCAGACTCAGAGCAGCGTAGTTGACTCTTAACTGCCCTCATAAATGGCTTCCATAAGCCATTCAGTTGCATCAAACCACTGCAGGAAAGTCAAATAAGAATAAAACTGGACAGATCACCTAGAGCACCGTAAATGACAAAGGCACACAGTGTCCAGTCAACCCTGCAAAGTCCTCCTCATTAACGTATGGGGACTTGAGCCAAAATTGGGAAAGCTGTCCCACAAACTAGGTCAAGCAACAGCCTGACATAGTCATCAAATCAGACCTTACAGCTAATGTGCCAGATTCCTCCATCAGTGTTCCTGGATATGCGCTGTCCCACTGACATAGTAGTAACAATCAGGAGGAAACTGGCCTGGGAGTCCTCAACATTGGCTCCAGACCCTATCAAGTCTCATGGCATCAGGTCAAACACGGGCAAGGAAACTTTTTGTTGATCACCATCTACCACCCTCCCTCAGCTGATGAACCAATACTGAACACCACTTGGAAGAGGCACTGAGGGTAACAAGGGGCCAGAATGTAATCTGGGTGAGGGTCTTCAATGTCCAACACCATGAGTGGCTCAGAAGCACCACTACTGACCGAGCCGGCCAAGTCCTGAAGGACATACCTGCCAGACTGTGCCTGTCGCAGGTGGTGAGAAAATCAACAAGAGGGAAAACCTACTTGACCTCATCCTCACCAATCTACCTGTTGCAGATGCATCTGTCCATAACAGTATTAGTGGGAGTGACTGCACCACAGTCCTTGTGGACACAAAATCCTGTCCTCACACCGAGGACACCCTCCATGATGTTATGTGGCACTACCACCATGCTAAATGGGGTAGATTCAGAACAGATCTAGCAGCTCAAAACCAGGTATCATCAGCAGCAGAATTGTATCCAACCACAATTTGTAACCTCATGGCCTGTTCTGGCATATTCCTCATTCTCCCATTACCATCAAGCCAAGGGACCAAGCTTGGTTCAAAGAAGAGTGTCAGAGAGCATGCCAGGAGCAGCACGTGGCATACCTAAACATGAGGTGCCAACCTAGTGAACTACAACACAGGACTATATGCATGCTAAACAGTGGAAGCTAAAGACAGAGCTAAGCAATCCCATAACCGACGGATCAGATCAAAGCTCTGCAGTACTGCCACATCCAGTCATAGTGGACAACTAACAAGAGAAACAGGCTCCACAAACACCCCAACCTCAATGATTGGGGAGCCCAACACGTCTTTGCAAAAGACAAGACTGATGTGTTCGCAAACGTCTTCAGCTATAAATGTAAAATGGATGATCCATCTTGGCCTTCCCGGCCTCTTCCTGAGGACCCACCACAATGGAAGACAGTCTTCAGACAATTCGATTCATTCCACGTGATATCAAGAAGCAGCTAAAGGCATTGGATACAGAAAATGGCTATGGACCAAGGCCACTTCCCAACTGTAATAATGAAGACTTTGTGCTCCAGAACTAGCTGCACTCTTAGCCAAGCTGTTCCAGTACAGCAGCAACACTGGCATCTACCTGAAACGTGGAAAATTGCCCAGGTATGTCCCGTCCACAAAAAAGCAGAACAAATCCAATCTGGCCAACTACAGCCCCATCAGTCTATTCTCAATCATCAACAAAGTGATCAAAAGGTGTTATTGACAATGCTATCAAGCGGCACTTACTCAGCAGTAACCTGCTCACCAATGCTCAGTTCAGGTTCCGCCAAGGCCACTCGGTTCCAGGCCTCGTTCCAGCCTTGGTCCAAACATGGACAAAAGAGCTGAACTCCAGACGGGAGGCAGTGACGTAGTGGTAATGTCACTGGACTAGTAATCCAGAGGCCCAGGCTAAAGCCTTGGGGACATGGGTTTAAATCCCACCACTGCAGATGGTGAAATTTGAATTCAACTAATTAAAAACAAAATCTGGAATTAAAAAGCTAGTCTAACGGTGAGCATGAAACCATTGTCAATTGTTGTAAAAACCCATTTGGTTCACTAATGTCCTTTATGGCATCAAGGAGCCCCAGTAAAATTGAAGTCAATGGGACTCCGGGGGTTAAAGTCATACCTAGCACAAAGGATGATGGTTGTGGTTGTTGGAGGACAATCATAAGCTCCAGGACATCGCTGCAGGAGTCCCTCAGGTAGTGTCCTAGGCCCAACTATCTTCAATTGATTCATCAATGACCTTCCCTCCATCATAAGGTCAGAAGTAGGGATGTTTGCTGATGATTGCACAGTGTTCAGCACCATTTGTAACTCTTCAGATTCTGATGCAGTCTGTGCCTGCATGCTGCAAACCTGGACAACATTCAGGCTTGGGTTGCTAAGTGGCAGGTAATATTTGCATCATACTAGTGCGAAGCAATGACCATCTCCAACAAGAGAGAATCTAACTAACCGCTCTAATGCAGACCAGTTACTGCACAATTTTTTTTTTCAGAACCAGCTTTTGCAAACAAAGCTGGAATTAACAATTTGATCCTCTCGATCCCTCATTTCTTTGCTAAGGAGATTTTCATCATGTTTGACTGTGTGATTTTAACCCTTGAAATGCATCATGTGCCTGTCCGGCCTGAACCTTGCTGTCAAATTCCAAAAAGGACGATGAAGTACCATCATTGAATCCCCTGCCATCAACATCCTGGGATTTACCATTGACCAGAAACTTAACTGGACCAGGCATATAAATACTGTGGCTACAAGAGCAGGTCAGAGGCTGGGAATTCTGTGACAAGTAACTCACCTCCTGACTCCCCAAAGCCTGTTCACCATCTACAAGGCCCAAATCAGGAGTGTAATGGAATAGTCTCCACTTTCCTGGAGGAGTGCAGCTCCAACAACACTCAAGAAGGTTGACATCATCCAAGACAAAGCAGCCTGTTTAATACAGATAGCGACAGAACAGAGCAGAATAAATAAAGTGGAAATGTTTGAGGCAATCTCTGAAGAGGGTTTTCATTACGGATCTTCGAGCTCACTGTAGAGTCCTTGATTGTAGGTAGATCTTGCTTTTCATCGGGGCCCAGTATTCTTCTTAAATATTGTTTGCTGTAGGAGACTTTTCTCTCTTCAGGTTCATGTTTCTTCAGTGGATTTGGAGTTCCGTGAGAAAGAGATGGGAGCAGACAGGAGAGGCTGTGGTGAGCCAGCCTGGAGAGGTCTTTTCAATCCAGGAGCAAACAGACACTCTGATTTCAAACTGTTTGTACCATTCAGAAAACTCCAGGTTGCCAAGCAGGTTAGTCATGTGACTAGCTGGTCTGACCACGTCTTGGCTCTGTGGATTATATCATCTTAGCAGGGCCTGGAATGCGTTTCCCTGCCTTGAATGTCTGGTGCTCAAAGTCCATTGTGGGTTAAATTGGATAAGGGGAGTAACCTTTCTTGTCCCTATTGGTATGTAAACGTCTTCCAGCCAAGTGTCTGGCAGTCCTTGCAGCAGGCCTTCTCTTCTTCCCAGCAACAATTTGAAATTTAATGCCCATGTGGTGAAATTAATATGCCTCATTCTTGGCAGGTGGGGCCCAGCATGACACAATCTATAGGGCTAAACTGCTGTCTTCACCACTTGGGTGGCAATCCCATAGAATGGACAGCTTTCCCATTGTAGAACTATCCATCGATTTCAATGGTGATGGGCTCTGACGGATTACTGAGGCACCGAAGATGGATACTTACCCATGTGACAGCTGTGACTCTATGGGTAGCAATCCTGTCTCTGTGTCAGAAGGATGTGGGCGCAAACCTCACTCCAAGGACCTCAGCACATAATCTTGGCCGATGCTCCCAGTGCTGCACAGTTGGAGGTACTACCTTCTGGATGAGACATTGAACCGAGGCCTTATCTGCTCTCGCACATGGATGTAAAAGATTCCATGGCCCTATTTTGAACAGCAGGGGAATTTTCCCCAGAGTCCTGCCCAATGTTTACCCTTCAACCAACATCAAAACCAGGTGAACTGGTTGCTTGTCACATTGCTGCTTGTGGGGCTTTGCTGTGCCTGATTTGGTTGTCACATTTCAGTGCGCACCACACTTCAAAACTGACTTAATTGGCTGTAAAGCACTTTGGGATGTCTTGAGGTTGTGAAAGGAATAAATGAAATCTTTCTTCCAGATGGGAAGATACTGGGAATAGAAACCCTAGCCTTTCATTACAAGGAGGAGGTCCGACTTGTGGGGCTGAAACAATTGAATGCCAATGACCATATGGCCAATGCAACGTGTCCTATCTACGAGTCGCAACTTTTGGGTTGCGATGAGTTATAAAACAATCCATTTACAATGGGCACCCAGATGCGTCAAAAGTGGGGCATGCGTGATCCATATGTCCGAGTGCAAATGAATTTACTCGCTTTTCCCCAGCACGTGTTGTACAGATCACCCCTAAGTTCATCCTGCACCAGTTGCCAACTATTTGCATTACACGTTTTGAAGCAAAACTATCGAATTAATTTAATTTGTATTGCTTGATAAACAAAAAAATAGTCTTGACCTGTAAACCTCTTGAACAACAGAAGTACCTCACCACATCTGCATAATTCTGTGCCTGGGTCTCTGTTTTCAATTTAAATTCCTGCTGGCAGATTTGTATCTAAATACTTTGATGAAACGGTGCCAGAATGCCGGAGTCATTTACTGAGCTCCACTGGCCTCGTTCTTTCTACAGTGCAGAGTCACGCAAACTTCTCACTACTTTCCTCTGTTCTGCAGCTCGAGTTTGAACAAAAGCGCTGTGTTCGATCGAGCAGAGGTTCAATGCATTGTAAAACTGACTCAACCACGGCAAAAGCGATGAATCTTTTGGCCGGACAGTTCCCTGGACTTGGAGAGTTTTGAGGTTGCAGCAGGTTCTGCGATATGATTTTTGAAGATTACCTTTATTTACGCGAGTTTTCTTTTTACAAGTACACACTACTTACAGAACAAGCGCTGCTAGACATGGATGAGGATGAATTCAAGATCTTTCTGAGCCCCAGTGACAGACTCAGTTGGAGAGTTGAAGTTTTCTTCAAGCCCAAAATACACCAAAAGTACATCTGTAAACATTTCTCAGTGTTCATTTGCATCCTGAATCCAGGTAACACAAACCAACGCTACAGCCAACAGTGTGGTGCACTACACATCCGTTGAAGGATTTGGAAGGTCTTCACTTGCTAATTTATTTAAACATGACAAAGTGGGAGCATGGAAGTTACCTCGATGCACCCACTTCAGAGAAAAAAAGTGTGTCACATACAGAAATAATGGCAGCAATTTTAGATTGCCTTTGTCACCAGGAGTGCTACAATTGTACTTAATTTTTCTTGTCCATTTGTAGAACATCATTAGCAATGGGTAATAAATGTTGGCCTTGCCAATGATGCCCACATTACGTGAATGAATAAATAAAATCAGCGTGCAATCAGAACTACAACCACAGCAAATACGCAAATATACAGGTCCTCACGATGTTGGGGGTTTACTACAGGCCTCCCAACAGCCAGCAGGAGATAGAGGAGCAGATATGTAGACAGATTTTGGAAAGATGTAAAAGCAACAGGGTTGTAGTGGTGGGTGATTTTAACTTCCCCTATATTGACTGGGACTCACTTAGTGCTAGGGGCTTGGATGGGGCAGAATTTGTCAGGAGCACCCAGGAGGGCTTCTTGAAACAATATGTAGATAGTCCAACTCGGGAAGGGGCTGTACTGGACCTGGTATTGGGGAATGAGCCCGGCCAAGTGGTCCAAGTTTCAGTAGGGGAGCATTTCGGGAACAGTGACCATTATTCCGTAAGTTTTAAGGTACTTGTGGATAAGGATAAGAGTAGTCCTTGGGTGAAGGTGCTAAATTGGGGGAAGGCTAATTATAACAACATTAGGCAGGAGCTGAAGAATTTAGATTGGGGGCGGCTGTTTGAGGGTAAATCAACATCTGACATGTGGGAGTCTTTCAAACGTCAGCTGATTAGAATCCAAGACTGGCATCTTCCTGTGAGGATGAAGGATTAGTTTGGCAAGTTGCGGGAACCTTGGATAACGAGGGATATTGTGAGCCTAGTCAAAAAGAATAAAGGAAGCATTCGTAAGGGCTAGAAGGCTGGGAACAGACGAAGCCTTTGAGGAATATAAAGAAAGTAGGAAGGAACTTAAGCAAGGAGTCAGGAGGGCTAAAAGGGGTCATGAAAAGTCGTTGGCAAACAGGATTAAGGAGAATCCCAAGGCTTTTTATACGTATATAAAGAGCAAGAGGGTAGCCAGGGAAAGGGTTGGCCCATTCAAGGACAGAGGAGGGAATCTATCCGTGGAGCCAGAGGAAATGGGCGAGGTACTAAATGAGTACTTTGCATCAGTATTCACCAAAGAGACTTGGTGGATGATGAGTCTAGGGAAGGGAATGTATATAGTCTGGGTCATGTCACTATGAAAAAGGAGGAGGCGTTGGGTGTTTTGAAAAACATTAAGGTAGATAAGTCCCCAGGGCCTGATGGGATCTACCCTAGAATACTGAAGGAGGCAAGGGAGGAAATTGCTGGGGCCTTGACAGAAATCTTTGTATCCTCATTGGCTACAGATGAGGTCCCAGAGGACTGGAGAATAGCCAATGTTGTTCCTTTGTTTAAGAAGGGTCGCAAGGATAATCCAGGAAATTACAGGCCGGTGAGCCTTACGTCAGTGATAGGGAAATTATTAGAGAGGATTCTTCGGGACAGGATTTACTCCCATTTGGAAACAAGCGAACTTATTAGCGAGAGGCAGCATGGTTTTGTGAAGGGGAGGTCGTGTCTCACTAACTTGATTGAGTTTTTTGAGGAAGTGACGAAGATGATTGATGAAGGAAGGGCAGTGGATGTTGGCTACATAGACTTCAGTAAAGCCTTTGACAAGGTCCCTCATAGCAGACTGGTACAAAAGGTGAAGTCACACGGGATCAGAGGTGAGCTGGCAAGATGGATACAGAACTGGCTCGGTCATAGAAGACAGAGGGTAGCAGTGGAAAGGTGCTTTTCTGAATGGAGGGATGTGACTAGTGGTGTTCCGTAGGGATCAGTGCTGGGACCTTTTCTCTTTGTAGTATATATAAATGATTTGGAGGAAAATGTAGCTGGTCTGATTAGTAACTTTGCAGACGACACAAAGGTTGGTGGAGTTGCGGATAGTGATGAGGATTGTCAGAGGATACAGCAGGATATAGATCGGTTGGAGACTTGGGTGGTGAAATGGCAGATGGAGTTTAATTCGGACAAATGTGAGGTAATGCATTTTGGAAGGTCTAATACAGGTGGGAAGTATACAGTAAATGACAGACCCTTAGGAGTATTGATAGGCAGAGAGATCGGGGCGTACAGGTCCGCAAATCACTGAAAGTGGCAACGCAGGTGGATAAGGTAGTCAAGGAGGCATACGGCATGCTTGCCTTCATCGGTCAGGGCATAGAGTATTAAAATTGGCAAGTCATGCTGCAGCTGTACAGAACTTTAGTTAGGCCACACATGGAATATTGCGTACAATTCTGGTCGCCACACTACCAGAAGGATGTGGAGGCTTTGGAGAGGGTGCAGAAGAGGTTTACCAGGATTTTGCCTGGTCTGTAGGGTATTAGCTATGAGGAGAGATTGGATAAACTCGGATTGTTTTCACTGGAACGATGGAGGTGGAGGGGCGACCTGATAGAGGTTTACAAAGTTATGAGCGGCATGGACAGAGTGGATAATCAGAAGCTTTTTCCCAGGGTGGAAGAGTCAGTTACTAGGGGACATAGGTTTAAGGTGCGAGGGGCTAAGTTTAGAGGGGATGTGCGAGGCTAGTTTTTTACACAGAGGGTGGTGAGTGTCTGGAACTTGCCGCCGGGGGAGGTGGTGGAAGCAGGTACAATAGCGACGTTTAAGAGGCATCTTGACAAATACATGAATAGGATGGGAATAGAGGGATATGGACCCTGGAAGTGCAGAAGGTTTTAGTTTAGGCAGGCATCATGATCGGCGCAAGCTTGGAGGGCCGAATGGCCTGTTCCTGTGCTGTACTGTTCTTTGTTCTCACAGTTTGAATCTGGCATTCGGACAAACAGGAAACCTTGGAAATGTTGTGCAGGGTACCATCAGGCAAGTCATAAATTTCTCAAAACTTGATATGTGTTCTGACAATCCTGACTTGGCAACAGTCAAATAAATGTCACAAATAGCTCAATAGCGTGGACCTGACTCAGCAGGTGAACAGTGCAATTGAATTTCTGACAGAGGGAGAGTGAGAATGAGAGATAGTGTGAGGGAAAAGGTGATTCATAGAACCATAGAATCAGTACAGCACAGAAGGCAGCTATTTGTTTCATTGCACCAGCTCTTTGGTGAAAGTATCCAACTAGACCCGCTCTGCTGCTCTGTCTCCTCGTCCCTGCAAATTTTTCTCATTCAAGTAGTATCCAATTCCCTTTTGAAGGCTACTATTGAATCTGTATCCACCATGCATCAGGCACTGATTTCAAAATCCTATCCACTCATTGCATGAAGAAGTTTTTCCTCATGTCATCTCTGGCAGGGGTCGGCAATATGGCCGTACATAGACACCAGTGTCCGTGGTTAAAAAAAAGTTTGAGGTCCATGACTGGTAACTTCAGGGATGAGAAGTTTCCCATTGGCTTTTTTCCGACTAGACTAGCTTTCTAAAAACATCGCACTGCCAGTTTCACAGCGGACAGGTGCTGAGAACGGGAACAGTGGGTCCGAACTTCGAACAGCTTCGGGGCTTTTCAGCAGGTTCGGTTTTTTTTAAAGTCTGCTGGGAAACCCTGAAGCTCTCAGAAGTTCAGAAACCACTGTCCCCGATCTCAGCAATGGTCAGAGAGAGAATGGGGAACAGTCAGGGAGCGGGGAGCAGAGAGAGCAGGGAACAGAGAGAGAGAGCGGAAAAGAGAGGGTGTCAGAAAAAGAGATGGGGAGAGAGCGAGGGAGGACAACACAGAGAGGAGGATGACACAGGGGGAAAGACAAAGAGGGATAGGGAATAATACAGGGGGGACAACAGAGAGAGGGGGGATGACTCGGGGGGGGGGGCCAACACAGAGAGGTGGAACATAGGGGGAACAGAGGGAGGAGGAAAGAGACAGACACAATCAGTGTCCAGCATAGTGATGAGAAAGTAAGTCAATAAATTAGTCTTCTCATTTAAAGACTCTACACAAAAATGCACATTTCTTGTTGTTTTATTAATACTAAGATACATTTTTAATGCCTTTTCTTTCTGAGATTTTCTCACTGGCCCCCTATGTAATGTGGAACTCCGACGCAAAAAGGTTAGACACCCCTGCTCTAAGCCTTTAACCTTGTGTTTTAAAATAACCTAGCAGCTAGGTAAACTCATTTTAAAATGGGAAAAACTACCTGGGGAATGGCTCAACTTTTATGCTCTGGCACACATTACTATCCTTTGGGACACAAGCTCAGTGACATGTTGAAAGTCGCTGGACTTTCTATATAAATGTCGCAATTTCGCTGCTATCCATTTGGAATCACATTGTTCTGGAATTTGTATTGAGGGGAAAACAGGTAAGACAATCCAAGGAATCTCCATAAGTCAGCACTGTAAGTTTCGCATGAATACAGTGTAATGGGACATATTGATATTGGCAAAAACAGAATGCTGCTCACCCATATACAATAGTTAGTAAATACAATGTAACGGATAGTTTAATAAACCTAACAGGTAAGAGATTTGACTTGGACATAAATTGGTTAGTCTGGAATACAATCTTATAGGTAGTGACTAAACATTTTGTAACTGAATAATACATGCAGTAACAAACGCCCAACCTTTTGCAGAAAAGATTTTTGTTAATAATTTAACAAGTTAGTGAAACTCAATTTGCACTTAAGAAATTCATGCTGGCTATCCTTTATTAGTCCATGCTTGTCCAAGTGGCTAGTGACATTCTCCCATATTATTGTTTTTGAAAGCTTCCCCACAACCAACATTAAACTGACTGTTTAATGGCCTGTAATTGCCTGGTTTATCTTTCTCCTCTCTTTTGAACAAGGGTGCAATCCTCTAGTTATCTGGCACCACCCCTGTTTCTAAGGAGGATTGGAATATTGTGGCCATCACACCTTCAATTTCTAACCTTATTTCTCTCAGCATCCTAGGATGCATCTCATCTGGACTGGGTGACTTGTCAACTTTAAGTACTGCTAGCATTGCTCGTCGATCTCTCTATTTCTATCTCATCAGTATCTTGGAAACCTCCTCACTCAATATAACTTTGGCAAAGTTCTCTTGGTAAACCCCAATGCAAAGTACTCAATTAGTACCTCAGCCAAACCCTCTGCCTCCACCAATAGATCTCCATTTTGGTTCCTAATTGGCCTCACTGCTCCTCTGAAAAAACCTACTGCTGTTAATATGCCTATAGAAGACCCTTGGATTCTCTTTTATGTAGGCCAACAATCTATTCTTGTTCTGTATCTTCGCCCCTATTCTTTCCTTTTTAACTTCTCTATTTTTTTTATTTTCAGCCTGATTCTCCCTTGTATTATCAAGCTGACATCAGTCATGAACCCATTTCTTCTGCTACATCCTCTTTAATTCCTTCCTTATCCAGGGAGCTCGAGCTTTGCTTCCCTTCCTTTCCCCCTCGTGTGAATGTACCTAGACAGTACCCGAACCATCTCCTTTTTAAAGGTTACCCATTGGTCCATTTTTTATTTTGCCCTCCTCCAGTTCAGTATTTTTATTCTCAATTGCTCTGTGTCCTCTCCATAACTAATCTGAACCTTATGATAATATGATCACTATTCCTAAGATGGTCCCTGACTATGACATTCCGCACTTGGTCCATTCTAAATGAAAGTGTCCAACAGAGAGCCCCACAAGGAGGAGTAATCGTCATAAGCCTTAATGTTGTTATCTTTTCACAATGGTATAAAACGTTGCAACTGCTCATATGTTCCACACAGAGTCTGCCTCCAGCTCCAGGTCACTTGTCACACTTCTCATGACACTGTCCAAACTTAAGATTTTGGGGACCATTTGGGTGCAAACCGCAGATTTTTTTTTATATCTACATGTAGCTCAAACGATAGATAATTTAGGATTTCTCCACTGGTGCTGAAAGTAGCTCTTTCCAAGCATTCAGGCCCATAAAAGAGGTCAAACTAGGGACTAGGAAATATGAGATATGTGGAAGCTAGGTCTGGTGACCCAGACTGCCAAGACTTGCAGGCTATATAAGCCCTGGGCTCCAGTACGGACTCGACAGATGTGAAGGAAGAACGTTGGGTGGGGTGGGGGTGGGGGGAATGATTTAGCACAGACACAGGGAAATAAAGTTGTTGTTATAAACTGGAAGAAAATGGGGTCTGAAGAGGAGGAGATGAATAATGCCTGGAATGAGAAATTATACTTGTGAACGTAGACTTGTTATAGTGCAGCTATTGGTCTGCATTGGAAGTGGGTCTATGCGAACAACACAATAGCAGATAGTACCTGGATATTTTTCCATGACCTAAGTTTTCTCAAAGCTGTGTGATAAATATTTTTCTGAATACTTCTTTTTACACACCATTTTTTTTTCCAAAAGGATTCTACTCTGAGAAAGAAGCTTTCGAACAACATGCAGCTGTTTTTGACTAATAGTATTAGTCAGAAATAAAGTGAGAAGGTGTGGAGAGAACAGAGATGCCCAGGGATTTGCCAAGGTTGTGGTGGATCAGGCCTCCTCAGTACTGTTATGCAAAATAAGAAGATTCTGCACTAACAAGGCACCAGAGGTTGAGTCACCCTGGGTAACTGGAATATAAAATGACATGTGCAGAGGTCATTCAGTACAGACCCTACACTGGCACCAACTGTGAATACAAATATAGGCCATTTGGGTATAAACTCAATGTTACTGTGCAAGCAGAGCTGTGAAACCTACTTATAAAAACACCAGCATGCTGTAAAAATTTTTCATGCTTATCACAACAACCACCCCTTCCCCCAAGCCCCCCCCCGCCAACACCTCTCATCCTCCCACCCTGAGAATTATGCCCAGCAGACTATATTAAAATTTATTTCTCTCCTCTGCAAAACTCTTCTGTTTGAAAGCAGAAGGGAAAATGAACTTATTCAAGGAGTTGCTTCCAACTATTTCCAAAGCTGTTGCGAACCATTGTCTTGCCTGACACCCCATTTTGATGATGGCAGTTGTAACTGGCATAGAAAATATCACAAAAAGCTCTTTATTACCTTTATGGATTGAGACCATGGATGAATATTACCTTGGCGGCAAGCTTCCAAAAGTGTGTGGAGCACGTGTGAGACGTGCGCCGTGGAGGCGCAGGATATTTCACACGGCAGCTCATTTACATGGAGGGGGCAGAGCCCCCAATGACATTGAGCGGGCAGGCGCTTTGATCCCAGCAACAGTGTCTGGCACCGCCACGCAGACACCGGCGCCATTTTTAAACGGCTTCAAGCCCTGCAGTTTAATGTAAATTTTTAAAGTGACAGGTGTGAAAACATTAAAATGGAAACTTTATTATCAGTTTAAACCTCCTCTCCCATCCCCCCAATAAGTACTCAATTCCTAAATAGCCCTTTCCAGCTAAAAAATTAAAAATTAGATTCCGACCTTTCCCCCTGAACTTTCTTCACTTTACCCTTCAACTCCTTCCCGGCATCCCCTCCACAAATCGCGTGAGTTTTTGCCGAACGGAGATCTGAAGGCGCGGGACTTCCGTCAAGCAGCTGGAATATTGGTGTGGGATGGCCCATCACTACAAGGTAAGTCATTATTCATTAATTTTAATGTAATTAACAAATTTAAATAAATTCTCTGTTGCCGTGCAGCGGGGAGGCCACCACAAGGCCTTGCCGCCGCCGGTAAGATGCGGCGGGCTTTCCTGGCATCAAGGCCTATGGCGGGACTCTCCCAGAAGTATTTTCCGGGCCCCCCCCCCCGCCGCCACGACCCCTGACGTCAGGGAGGTTATAAAAGTCAACCCCATAGATCCAATCCATTAGCACTTTTTCTTTGCTTTCTTTCCTCAAGCTTATATTATTTGCAAAGGCAAAAGGCTATTGATAATGTAAGAACAACTGAACACTTTATTTTGTACTTTTCAAATGCTATATTAATTCAATAGCTCTTCATGTGACACTGAATACTACAGACACAGTTATGTCAAACAAGTAAGTATAATGTTTGAATTACATGTTATCTGGATAATACAGTTGTTCTGCTAGGTAAATGCCCTGCTCACTCTTTAGGTCCTTTGCACACTAGCGCTGTCAGTTTGTAGGACACTATGTTGAATCATTCACACCATAGCCTGGGTGTTCAGTCCTTATCTCCTTTGGAAAAAAAAACCTTGGATAAAAGCGAACAGAATTATCTTAACAAAGCACAAAATTCACTTTTTGCTTTAAGTTGCAAGTAAATCCACCATTAGCTGTGACTCAGTTAGTAGCACACTCACCTCTGGGTCAAAGGTTATGGGTTCAAGTCTCACTCCAGGAATTTAGTGCACAAACCAAGGCTGATGCTCCAATGCAGGTATGCTGTACTTTTGACAGTGCTAATGTTTGAATGAAATGTTAAACCAAGACCCGAAGAAAAAGGGAGCTCTCCCTGGTGCCCTGGCCAATGATTATCCCTCAATCATAGAACATAGAACATAGAACATAGAACATAGAACATACAGCACAGAACAGGCCCTTCGGCCCACAATGTTGTGCCGATCCTTTGTCCTCTGTCAAGGACAATTTAATCTATACCCCATCATTCTCCTTTATCCATATACCTATCCAAAAGCCTTTTGAAAGTCCCTAAAGTTTCTGACTCAACAACTTCCCCGGGCAAGGCATTCCATGCCTCGACCACTCTCTGGGTAAAGAACCTTCCCCTGACATCCCCCTTATATCTCCCACCCTTCACCTTAAATTTATGACCCCATTGTAACGCTTTGCTCCACCCGGGGAAAAAGTTTCTGACTGTCTACCCTATCTATTCCCCTGATCATCTTATAAACCTCTATCATGTCACCCCTCATCCTTCTCCTTTCTAATGAGAAGAGGCCTAGAATGTTCAGCCTTTCCTCGTAAGACTTATTCTCCATTCCAGGCAACATCCTGGTAAATCTCCTCTGCACCCTCTCCAAGGCTTCCACATCCTTCCTAAAATGAGGCGACCAGAACTGCACACAGTACTCCAAATGAGGCCTTACCAAGGTCCTGTACAGCTGCATCATCACCTCACGGCTCTTAAATTCAATCCCTCTGCTAATGAACGCTAACACCCCATATGCCTTCTTCACAGCCCTATCCACTTGAGTTGCAACTTTCAATGATCTATGCACATAGACCCCAAGGTCTCTCTGCTCCTCCACATGCCCAAGAACCCTACCGTTAACCCAGTATTTTGCATTCATGTTTGTCCTTCCAAAATGGACGACCTCACACTTTTCAGGGTTAAACTCCATCTGCCACTTTTCAGCCCAGCACTGCAACCTATCCAAGTCCCTTTGCAGACGACAATAGCCCTCCTCGGTATCCACAACTCCACCAACCTTTGTATCATCTGCAAATTTACTGACCCACCCTTCGACTTCCTCATCCAAGTCGTTAATAAAAATCACAAACAGGAGAGGACCCAGAACTGATCCCTGCGGCACGCCACTGGTAACTGGGCTCCAGGCTGAGTATTTACCATCTAAGACCACTCTCTGCCTTCTATCAGTTAGCCAATTCTTAATCCAACTGGCCACATTCCCCACTATCCCATGCCTCCTGACTTTCTCCATAAGTCTACCATGGGGGACCTTATCAAATGCCTTACTAAAATCCATGTACACCACATCCACTGGTTTACCCTCATCCACTTGCTTGGTCACCTGCTCAAAGAATTCAATCAGGCTTGTGAGGCAAGACCTACCCCTCACAAAACCGTGCTGACTGTCCCGAATCAAGCAGTGTCTTTCCAGATGCTCAGAAATCCTATCCCTCAGCACCTTTTCCATCAACTTGCCTACCACCGAAGTAAGACTAACTGGCCTGTAATTCCCAGGGTTGTTCCTATTCCCTTTCTTGAACAGGGGCACAACATTTGCCACCCTCCAATCACCTGGTACCACCCCCGTCAGCAGAGAAGATGAAAAGATCATTGCCAGCGGCTCTGCAATTTCATCCCTTGCTTCCCATAACATCCTTGGATATACCCCGTCAGGCCCGGGAGACTTGTCTATCTTCAAGTTATTCAAAAACCCCAACACATCTTCCCTCCTAACGAGCACTTCCTCGAGCTTACCAATCTGTTTCACATCGTCCTCTTCAGTAATACACCCCTTCTCATTCGTAAATACCGAAGAGAAGTACTCATTCAAAACCTCACTTATCTCTTCCGGCTCAACACACAGTCTCCCGCTATTGTCCTTGACCGGACCTATGGTCCCCCTGGTCATCCTCATATTTCTGACATACGCGTAAAAGGCCTTGGGGTTTTCTTTTATCCTACCCGCCAAGCATTTTTCATGCCCTCTCTTAGCTCTCCTAATCCCTTTCTTCAGATCCTTCCTGGCCATCTTGTATCCCTCCAGAGCTATGCCTGTGCCCTTTTTCCTCAACTTTATATACGCATCCTTCTTCTTCCTAACAAGACTCTCAACCTCTCTTGTCAACCACGGTTCCCTCACATGACCATCCCTTCCCTGTCTGACAGGGACATGCTTATCAATGGCCCCTACTATCTGCTCCTTGAAAAAGTTCCACATTTCGACCGTGCCCTTCCCTGCCAGCATATGCTCCCAACTTATGCTCCTCAGTTCCTGCCTGACAGCATCATATCTACCCTTCCCCCAATTGTAAACCTTGCCCTGTTGCACATACCTATCCCTCTCCATTACCACAGTGAATGCTACAGAATTGTGATCACTATCTCCAAAGTGCTCGCCCACCAACAGCTCTATCACTTGCCCTGGTTCATTACCTAGTACCAAATCCAATATTGCCTCCCCTCTGGTCGGGCAGTCTACATACTGAGTCAGAAAAGCTTCCTGGACATACTGCACAAACACTACCCCATCCAAACTATTCGATCTAAAGAGTTGCCAATCAATATTTGGGAAGTTGAAATCCCCCATAATTACTACCCTGTGACTTCTGCTCCTTTCCAAAATCTGTTTCCCAATCTGCTCTTCCACCTCCCTGCTGCTATTGGGGGGCCTATAGAAAACTCCCATCAAGGTGACTGCTCCTTTCCTGTTCCTGACCTCAACCCACAGTGCCTCAGTCGGCAGATCCTCCTCGAAAATTCTTTCAGCAGTTGTTACACTATTTCTAACTAACAATGCCACCCCCCCACCTCTTTTACCACCATTCCTAATCTTATGAAAACATCTATAACCAGGTACCTCCAAAAACCATTCCTCCCCCTCACCTATCCACGTTTCAGTGATGGCCACAACATCGTAGTCCCAAGTGCCCATCCACGCCTTCAATTCACTCACCTTATTCCTGATGCTTCTTGCGTTGAAGTATACGCACTTTAACCCTTCTCCGTGCCCATCTGTCCTCTGTGACAGTGCTACCTTCCCCAATACCTCACTACACTCTTTGTCTTTCTGAGTGGACCCACTGGTCCCTGGATTACAAGTCCGGTTCCCATCCCCCTCCCAAACTAGTTTAAACCCTCCCGAACAGTACTAGCAAACCTCCCTCCCAGGATATTGGTGCCCCTCTGGTTCAGATGCAGCCCGTCCTGTTTGAACAGGTCCCATCTTCCCCAGAATGCAGTCCAATTATCCAAGAACTGGAAGCCCTCCCTCCTACACCATTCCTGCAGCCACGTGTTCAGCTGTGCTCTCTCCCTATTCCTAGCCTCACTATCACGTGGCGCCGGCAACAAACCAGAGATAACAACTCTGTCCGTCCGAGCTTTCAGCTTCCAGCCTAACTCCCTAAACTCACTTCTAACATCTGTGCCACCCTTCCTTCCTACGTCGTTGGTGCCAATGTGCACCACGACCTCTGGCTGCTCCCCCTCCCCTTTAAGGATCCTGAAGACGCGATCACAAACATCACGGACCCTGGCACCAGGGAGGCAACAAACCATCCGTGCGTCTCGCCTGCGCCCACAGAACCGCCTGTCCGTACTCCTCACCATCGAGTCCCCGATGACTAGTGCTCTCCCATTCTCCCTCCTTCCCTTCTGAGCCACAGTGCAGGACCCCGTGCCAGAGGCCCGGTCACTGCAGCCTGCCCCCGATAGGCCGTCCCCCCCAACAGTATCTAAAACTGTATACTTGTTGTTGAGGGGAACGACCACAGGAGATCCCTGCACTGACCTCTTCCCACCTCTAACTGTTACCCAGCTGCCTTTGATTTGTGGAGTAACGACCTCCGTGTAGCTTCTATCTATCAACCCCTCAGCTTCCCGAATGATCCTCAGTTCATCCAGCTCCAGCTCCAATTCCCTAACACGGTCTGATAGGAGCTGGAGACGGATGCACTTCCAGCAGGTGAAGTCGGCAGGGTCACCGGAGGTTCCCCTCACCTCGAACATTCTGCAGGAGGAGCAATACACTACACTGGCTGCCATTTCTTTTATTCAATTACCCCTTAGTTAAGTACAACTATAGATATTAACAAAAACAGTAAATAGCTTACCTGCTCAGTCCTTTTTGGTTAGAGGAGGAGGGTAAAAAGGGTCTTATTATTAGGTTAGAGGAGGAGGATGGGTGGGAGACACTACATGTGTAGTGGCTCGGGTTTACTCAGCTCCGCACCTTTAAGGAAAATACCTACCCAGGAGTCCTCGCTGCCGACCAGCTTCCGGTTCCTCCGGCGCCAAAAGAAACTCAAAGACAAGGAAAACAGTAAGTAAAACAGTAAGTACTTACTTTTAAAACACAGCTCCTGATGCCTTCACTCACCCAACGAAGAGTCGCTACCTTCTCCTGCTGCTCCGCCGGGAAATCAACATCACTAAAACAGATTAGCTGGTCATTATCATGTTGTTGTATGTGGGAGCTTGCTGTGCACAAATAGACTGCTCAGCTTCCTACATCACAACAGTGACTACAATGCAAAAGGTGCTTAATTGGCTGTAAAATGCTTTGGTTGTGAAAGATGCTACATAAATGCAAGTCTGTCTTTTTTCAAGATTAAGACTTGTGCCTCTATTTGGACAGTGCCACTACATAAATCCAGTGTGCTAAGAAGAAAACATGAGCTTATATGACTACTTATCGCATCTCTCAGAAACGTCTCAAAGTGCTTCCTATGCAATCAGTTACAATGACTGTTTTCATGTGAGTAAACATGGCAAACATTTTGTATGGAGCAAGATCCCATTAAAATCAATGGGATGGATGATCTTTCAGTGGTTTTGACTGAAGAAGGACAGTAGGAAAACTGCCTGTTTGACTTTGAATAATGACAAAGCAGCACTACACTGAATTATCAGCCTAGACAATGTACTTAAATCCTGTGGCAGGACTTGAACTCATGACCTTTTGATTCAGGGATGAGTGTGATCAACTGAGCCGGGTTGGCACCTACAAACAAAAAGCAATGCATTTAGTTGTGAACAGATCCTCATTTGATGGATTTCAACCCAGGTCTCACGGGTTAAAAAACAAATGTGTAAGTATTCAGTCGCCAAAGTGCTCTCACACAGAACAAAAACAAAAATAGATTAGGCACTTTACAGCCTTCTGGACTCAACACTGAGTTTGACAATTTCAGGCCATAATCTCAGCTCCCTTTTCTCCCCCTTTTCTTTGCATGTTTGGTTTTTTCTCATGTTTGTGCTTTCGGACAGCACCACCCCTGCTATAGGCCCATCTTTTGTTTCTTTGTTTCTTTTCTCGCCCCATTACCACTCCCTTTGGTCCCTGCATGACTAACTCTTTTGTCATTCAGTCTCTCCTGTCTTCCATCCTATCACAGAGCTTCCCTTCTGCTCTTTTTCCCACCCTCCCCCATTTCATCCGCTTAAAACCGATTAAGGCTCTAACTTTTCCCAGTTCTGATGAAAGGTCATTGATCTGAAACGTTAATTCTGTTTCTCGTTCCACAGATGCTGCCAGATCTGCTGAGTATTTCCAGCACTTTCTGTCCTTATTACAAAAATAAAATACTCTTGTAAAAGTCAGAAGGAGCCAAGGAAGAAAGTTTGCAGGGCTGGAAATAAAAACATGGTGTTCCTCCCAATTTCTGTGATAAAATTTACTTGGACTACCATAAACAAGCAGCAAGGCCAAGGGGTATAGTAAGAAATACGTGCGGGTTTCATTAAGAACAGTTTGACATTTTATGCAGGTTAATCACGTTTTTGCATTTTTGCTGTTACAACTTACATTACTGGTGTTTAATTGTGCCCTTTACACAGAAATGTTAGATACATTGCTGTTCCTTGCCAAGCTTGACACTTAATCAGAAAGGCATTCAGTGGGATTCAGGTACAAGTTTGGCCGGAGACCAACAGTCTAGTCTGTGTGCCATATGTCTACAACTAGCTTCAGCAGCCCTCTTTACCAATGGATATCCCTTCCCATGGGCCACTCAAACTTGGAGCAGCAGAAGTCTAGCTCAGCCTTTCATTCCAATGCCAGGCCAAATGAATCTTTCCTACAGTCATCGCCCAATCAAGTCCGCACTGACTCCAAAGTTGCGTTAGCAGGCTGAAGTACACTAGCTGGAAATACAGTTGAGAAGTAAAGAAAGTAGATTGAAGGGATTGAACTAGTTTAGGCTTCTGCCAGACCTTGGACCAATTGTTAAGAATATATCTCTTGCTGGACAACAAAAAATATACAGCTCCCTATTGATCACTTCCTTTGAAGTGTCCTGCTATGAAACTGTACTATAACATTTATTTTGATTCCTGTTTTCCCAAAATTCTGTCAAAAGAAAACATTTCCTTTTGAATTCATCTATCAAATTTCAGAGTATAAGGGACATAGGGCTTGTGAAGTTAATTCACAGATCAATCACGAGCTCAAGAATGCTGAAACAGGCTCGAGGGGCTAAATGGCCAACTCCTGTTCCTAAGTTCCTAGGTTAGGAGCTGGGCCCAGTTTTTTGAATGGCTGGTGGGTAAAGTGGAGTTGGGTAAAGTGAAGCCGACCGCTGGTAGAAACAATGATTTGGGGCTGAGGTTTGTATCCAAGATGTTTCAGTACGTGATGCTTAATTTGACTGTTGAGTTGTCCTACATAACCCAACTAAATTATCCTTTTGGTGTATATATCACAAAGATATCAAACAGTGGGCAGGACAAAACTGGGGCCGGAATATTACGCCCCACGCGGAAGCGAGCTAGAGACCATGGGGGGGGGGGGGGTGGTGTGTGGAGATGTGGTGGTGTAAAATTGAGTGGGAGATGGGGGGGTGCCGTTCCCGCCACCTTCTCATCCCCACAGCAATTTTACGAATGCGGTGCTGGTGACAAACAGTCCACCCAACCCAAGCCAATTAAGGCTGTTAAATGGCCAAATTAATTGCAACTTATGGGCCTCCTCCTGCCGCCGCTGGTATATTACCAACAGCGGGTGGGCAGCTCAGCACCTAGGGAGGCCGCCCAGTAAAATCTAGCGTCCTTCTTGCGGGCTGGCGGGGAGACCTTCCTGATCAGGTACCCTCTGCCCCGCGGAGGTCTCCCCACACGGCAGAAGCAACCCCCACTACAGCATAAGCGCCCCTCTCCTCAACTGACCCCACCACTTTGCCTCGCCGGGGCCCGGCCGATTGTCTCCAGCGAAGCCCCACGTGCTTACGTTTATTCCGGAGCCTCCTCCATTGCTGCTCCTCACTCTGGGTGCAGTCTCAGCAGTGGCCACTGCTCCAGGCCGGCCCACTGATTGATCGGTAGCTCTTGGAAGTGGGACTTCCTGCCTCAGAGAGTTGGAAATCCTGCCCGAGGCCAATTAAGGGTGTGGGCCATGTAAAACCACTGCGTGGATTCCCAGCTTGGCGGAGGCGGGCTCACCCTGACTTTTTGGCCGCTGGGCGGGGCCTCCGCCACCACGTAAAGGTCTAGCCTTGATGTATGGCAAAAAAAAATTCATTGAATTACTTCTTTGCAGTTACATCACTCATCAAAAATGGGATAATCGCACGGTTTGGAATTACAATCCCGTAATAACACTTAGAAATATACATAGGAGTCACAATACGGAAACAGACCATGTAGCCCAACCAGTCCGAGTCAGCATTTACCCACCATGCAAGCAAATAGTTCTAATCATATTTGTCTGCCCTGTTTCCTTGCCATTTCAACCCCTTTTCTTTCATCCACTGATGCAAACTAATCTTGAATGCTGACATAGCTTTTGACTCAACCATTAAGCCTGGAAGTGAATTCCACAGTCTCATAACTCCTGTATGAAGAAGTTTCTCCTGCCCTCTGTTTTCAATCTCTTACATTTAATCTTGTATCGATGGCCCCTTGGTCTTGACCTCTCCATTACTGGAAGTAGTCTGCTCCTACCTACCCTTGTCCTATCCTTTCATAATTTTAAACACTCCTATTTCATTGCCTCATAATCTGAACTGTTCTAATGGAAAAAGTCAAATTTTTTCAAATCTCCCTTCATAATTATATTTCCCTCACTTTGCAGATACCATGGCAGTGTTCCTTTCTCACTCTCCAGATGTCACGATTGTGTTTTTCTCTCACTCTCCACATATTGGGCTGGATTTTACCAAGCCCACAACACTGGGCTCCACGGCGGAAGAATGTTCGGGCAGAGGCCTGCCACGAGGGCCGACGCCGGGAGGGCCCGGCCTGGTCCTTCTGGTGACGGCGAGGCTCAGTGGCGGCCCCTCCGCTGCAGGGTAACGGGACTTGGATTTCAATATTTAAATTACTGACATGCTTAAATTTAAAATCAACTTACCTTAAATCTTCCAGGCCTGCAACGATCTGCGGTGCAGCGGCCAGCACTCCCGTGCCTTCAATTCCCCGTCGGGGAAAGCTGGCGTGTCACTGATGGGGAAGGGGGAGGAGTTAAGATTTTCAGTGTGGAGTGTGTGGGGTCGGGGGGGGGAAATGGTGTCAAATAAACATAATGAGCGTAGGAGATGGTGAGAAGGGGTGAACTTTAAACTTTTTGCAGTCTGTGGAGGGAAGGTCAGATTTAAAAGGTAAGTGTTTTGGTGGGCGGGGGGTGGTAAGAGCAAATAGTTAATGTAATTGTTATTGGGCGGGTGGGAAAGGGGTGTTAGAAATTTATTGTATACATTTCGGGGGGGATACTGCTTTAAAAATTCAAATTGACTGGCAGGGGTGGCTGCCCTTTAAAAATGGCGCCAGAATCTGCGCACAGGCAGCTGACGCCATTGCCGGGGATGGACAATCCACCCCCTCCATGTGATTAGTGGGTGGGCCACCCCAGCTATTTAAATGAGCTGCTGCGCAGGAGACCGCGGCGGCTCTTTGCGCGGGCTGCCATTTTTTAAGCTTAACGCCAATCCAGCCCATTGTGAGAATGTGCATTTCTCTCTCTCTCTCTCTCTCTCTTTGTCACCAGAGGTCATGACCGTGTAAGTCTCTCACTCTGCAGATGACACCACAGTGTATGTTTCTCATTCCAGATACAAATTGCAATATCTCAAATAAAAAAGGAAAGCCAGGCATTGAGCTGAAGCCTAAAATTTACAGGTAACTTTACTCCCATCACCTCATCGCCAACTGAGCTCTGTTATAAGTATATAGATTGCTATAAGGAGTAGTAGAGGAAACAGAGAGGTCAGGTTAACAAGTCAACATCACAACCATGTTTCAGATCAACCCCTTTGGGAGATCTGCATACATATATAAAAATAGAAATTTACTTACATATATATATAGTGTCTTTCATGACAAAACATCAAAGCGTTTCACAGAATGAGTTCATTTTTGAAGTGCAGTGACCTGTTATATAAGCAAACACAGCAGTCATTCTGTGGCAGCAACATCTCCCTTAAAATCATGAGATGAATGGCCATTTAATCTGTTCCTGGTGGTATTGGCTTAACGAGGAATGTTGGCTTGGACACCGCTCGACTTCAAGCAGTGCTTTGAGAAAAGGGAGACCTCAGTTTAAGATCTTAATCAAAGATGCAGCCGTCTGACAGCTCAGAGTAGATTATGTGCGCAGGGCCTGGTTTAGGGCTCACTTCCATAACTTCTGACCCAAAGCTGAGACAATGGTACCAATTGAGCCAAGCTGATACACAGAATTTTATCATAGTTTTGTGGAAGACCAATAATTTGGCTAAATCTGTTCAATGTTATACCAGGTGGACAGCAAGATACATAATAGCTTGATTGCTGTGGCGTAAGTGTGAATAAACCCCCACAAAATGATTGATTCATTCTGAAGCCAAATTGTAGACCAGGTCAAGGTTAGCAGTCTTGAATGTAGATAGATGCTTGCTTACATGTAGGCTGTAGATCATTTTTAATCCTTTTTGAAAGAAGATTATAACTGGCTGTTAACCACTCTTTTTCCATCCTTGTGTTTTTCCCACACCCCTCCCCCCTTTCTGTGCTTTGTTACACTTTTGCTGAACCTTTACCTCCCTCTTTGGGTAATTTATATCAATGTGGAAGAATGGAGAATTTGGGGTGTCAGTACTGGGATTTTCAGTATTTTGGGACGCCAGTGCTGGGAGATGGAGCATTTTGCTGTGTCAGTGCCTAGGAGGGGGTTGGAGCATTTAGGGACTGAGGAATTTAGCTTTCCGAGCGTCAACAGGAGGGCTGTAACATTTCGAGACATCAATACTGGGAGATGGAGTATTTTGGAGTGTCAGAATGGGGATGGTGCATGTAAGGATATCCACGACAGGGGATAGGACATTGATCCAAATTTTAGCACCCAGTATAAGTAATTAAGTGTTTCTTGCTCAATCACCCAATATGTTGCCTGAACCCCAAAAGAGCATGGCTGCAGCTTCCCACATTAGCAGCCCCTCTGGTTCAAATTACCAAGTTAGTACTTAGTCTCAGTTATTATGGGCAGCTTTGCACTGTGAACCAATAATCAGAAGGTGTTGGAGAAAGAACATCCAAACTTATTCCATCCAGGGGTCTTGGAACCAGCAGAGGAGGCATCTCAGGTGGATTTGAATTTAGGCCCAGAGGCAAAAGTATGGCTTGTTAAATCACTGCACCAACCAAATTCTTTACCTTCTTCTGTCTCTTGTAATCTGAAGAAAGATAGGCAGAATGACTTGCATTTATATAGAGCCTTACATGACCTCAGGACATCCCAAAGCATTTTACAGCCAATGAAGTACTTTTGATGTGTGGTCACTTTTGTAAGAAACAAACAATTTGTGTTTATATAGCATCTTTAATCTAATAAAACTTTCCAAGGCGCATCACAGGAGATTATAAAACAAAATTTGACACCAAGTCACATAAAGTAATATTAGAGCAGATGGTCAAAAGCTTGGTCAAAGCTTGATTTTAAGGAGTATCTAAAAGGAGGAAAGAGAGGTAGGGAAGTGGAGAGGTCTAGGGAGAGGAGAAGGGAATTCCAGAGCTTAGGGCTTCAGCAACTGAAAGCATGGCCACCAATGATGGAGCAATTAAAATTGGGATGCTCAAGAGGTCAGAATTAGATGAGTGTAGATATCTCGGAAGGTTGTAGGGCTGGAGGAGATCACAGAGATAGGAGGTGCCAGGCTATGGAGGGACTTGAAAACAAGGATGAGAATTTTGTAGAATAACATAGAAAAAGTGGCAGCCAGTTTGCACACAGCAAGCTCCCACAAATAATAATTAAATAAATGATCAATAATCTGTTGTAGTAATGCTGGTTGAGGAACAGCTATTAGTCAGGACATATTCTCTGCTCTGCATTGTATATTGCCATGTGATTGTATACATCCAACTGACAGGTCCTCTGTTTAACATTTCAAGTGAATGATAGCACCTCCAATGGTGCAGCACTCCCTTCAATACTGTACTGTAGTATCAGCCTAAAATAGGCAGTCAAATCGCTACAATCAGATTTGAACCCACAACTTTCTAACTCAGAAGCAAGATTGCTGCCCCAAGCCAAAGAATTACTGTGGGGTACTGTCATCTGTCCACATAAAGGATGCAGAAAATGTGAAGGTTAGACTAAAAGAGGAGAGGGAAGTTATGGACAGGATAGTAGTAGTTAGAGAAGTTGCAGTAAAATGATTAGCATTACTGAAAGTCATCTGGTTCAGGGCGGCACAGTGGCGCAGTGGTTAGCACCGCAGCCTCACAGCTCCAGCGACCCGGGTTCAATTCTGGGTACTGCCTGTGTGGAGTTTGCAAGTTCTCCCTGTGTCTGCGTGGGTTTCCTCCGGGTGCTCCGGTTTCCTCCCACATGCCAAAGACTTGCAGGTTGATAGGTAAATTGGCGATTATAAATTGCCCCTAGTATAGGTAGGTGGTAGGGAAATATAGGGACAAGTGGGGATGTGGTAGGAATATGGAATTAGTGTAGGATTAGTATAAATGGGTGGTTGATGGTTGGCACAGACTCGGTGGGCCGAAGGGCCTGTTTCAGTGCTGTATCTCTAAATTAAAAAAAAAGATGGAATACATCCTAGGTTGTCACTGAGTGGCTGTAGAGCACTCTGAGGGGGGAGGATGAAAGGCCAGTTGTGATCCATATCGGTACTAATGACATAGGTAGAAAGAGGGATGAAATCATGCAGGCAGATTTTAGGGAGCTAGGAAAGAAACTAGCAAGCAGAACCTCAAAAGTAATAACCTCCCTAGTGAGTATAGAAATAGGAGGATAGAGAAGATGAGTGCGTAGATGGAGAAATGGTGCAAGAGAGTGGACTTTAGATTCATGGGACATTGGAACCTGTTATGGGGGAGATGGGACCTATACAGGGCAGATGGCCTGAACTTGAACAGAGCCAGAACCAATGTCCTTGTCGGGTGATTTGCTAGTGCTATTGGAGATAGTTTAAATTAGCTTGGCTGAGGTATGGAAACCAGGAAGTAATATTAGAGAGGAAAATCAAGATGCACAAAGAATTGGGAGAGACAGATAGCACTAGAGTAGGAAATAATAAAGTATTAGGTAGGGTCAGAGTGAGGGAGAGGTAATAAGGTCTAAATTAGATTTACTGTGCATCTATGTGAATGAGAGGAGTGCGGTAAATAAGGTGGGTGAGCTGCAGGTGCAGATAGCTACGTGGAAATATGGTGTCATGGCGATAATGGAGACCTGGCTCAAAAAAGGGAAGGACTGGGTACTGTTATGGCCAGGTGAGGAGTGGTCTTAGGTTCCCCTTTCGCCCACAATAGAGTTTATTCTTTTCTAACACAGTGGATGAATTTACCACCTCAGTGCAAAAGAACCAATCAGACAGGTTTTCTTGAGTTTAAACAAGCAAGATGTAAGTTTCTTACTTTACTCTTTCTCTTACTTTCGGACGGCACAGTGGCGCAGTGGTTAGCACCACAGCTCCAGTGACCCAGGTTCAGTTCTGGGTACTGCCTGTGCGGAGTTTGTAAGTTTTCCCTGTGACCGTGCGGGTTTCTGTTGGGTGCTCCAGTTTCCTCCCACAGCCCAAGTCTTGCAGATTGATAGGTAAATTGGTCATTGTAAATTGCCCCTAGTGTAGGTAGGTGTTAGGAGAATGTGGTAGGGAATATGGGATTAATGCAGGATTAGTATAAGTGGTTGGTTGTTGGTTGGCACAGACTCAGTGGGCTGAAGGGCCTGCTTCAGTGCTGTATGACTCTATGACTCTAACACTCCTAATTACTAAAATTACTAAAAGTATGCTACACATTCACACAAGAGTCACAACCGCACAAATAGATTACAGTGGGAAAACAGATTTGGTGGTTGAAGTAGAGTCTGGAATAAATGGAACTTAAATACATTTTTAAATCTCAAGTCCTCAGCTGCAGTTGTATTCCTGAAGTCCTCGCTGGACCACATGCATGGTGGTGGGCTTGCTTCTTTCAGGGCTGCTGAAGGCAGAAGATGGGTTCGATCCTTGTCCCCTAGTTGCTGGCTGAGGCAGACTGTAGGCTTGAGGGGCTTTACCAGTTGCAGCTGGGTCTTCTGTTGATCTTTACTGGGGAGAGAGAAAGAGCTGCTTCTTTGATGGCTTTTCAGTTACTCCTGTCTGCTTTCTGGGTGACAAAGTTTACAGTCTCTCCAGAGCTGCGCAGCCAGTCCCATGACAGTACCAAGATCCTTTGTTGTTTAATGAAGTCTTTATGGAATCTTCTCTGAGATTCAAGGCACTACACCTCTAGCTGCGCAGTCACACTTAGAGGCGGTTGGCTCTTTCAAAGTCAATGGGTGCAGATGGCCCCTGACGACCATGCTGAAAAGGCCATTCCAGGTCATTTAATCAGAGAGCACCCCATTGTTCTGGCTAGGTTGAGTCAGTCGTGTCGTCTCCAGTCTGATCTTTTGGTGTTTCAAGTGTAAATTTCAGTGGCCATCTTGGCTGCCAGTTTACTTTTTAAAAAAGTTACTTGTAAGAATTTCCAGTAAAAGTCTAATGCAAGGTTCGACCTGATGACATTAATATTTCCCATTTGGCATATAGGGTTTTCTTGACAGTATTAAATATTTCTCGATACAAGGTGTTCGGAAAAGATAGAGAAAAAAAGAAAGGAGGAGGGGTAGCAGTATTAATTAAGGAGATCATTACAGTGCTAGAGAGAGAGAATGTCCTAGAGGGGTCAAGGACAGAATCGATTTGTTTAGAACTAAGGAACAATTGAGATAACATTACCTTACTTGGTGTATTCTATAGGCCACCAAGCAGTGGGAAAAATATAGAGGAACACATTTGCAAGGAAATTACAGATAGATGCAAGAATTATACAGTAGTTATGATGGGGGACTTTAATTGTCCTAATATAGACTGGGTTAATAATAGTGTAAAGGGCAGAGAGGGGGAAGAGTTTCTAAAGTTTGCTCAAGGCAGTTTCTAGATCATTATGTTTCTGGCCCAATGAAGAAGGAGGTATTTCTGGATCTGGTTCTGAGGAATGAAGTTGGCCAAGTGGATCAGGTGTCAGCAGGGGAGCTTTTAGGGAACAGTGATCATTGTAACATAAGGTTTAGGTTGGCTGTGGAAAAGGACAAGGAGCAATCCACAGTAAAAATAATTAATTGGTGGGGGTGGGGGGGGCGACTTCAGTGGGGTGAGAATGGATCTGGCCCAGGTAAAGTGGAAGCATTGGAAAGATTGCCAGACAAAACTGAGGAGATAATTTGGGTATAGTCGAGGTACATTCCCATGAGCAGAAGAAGGTAGAACAAACAAAGCCAGAGGTTCCTGGATGACAAAAGAGATAGAGAGTAATGTGAAACAGGAAAAGGGTGCATATGACAGACATAAGATGGATACTACAATTAAGAACCAGGCTAAATATAAAAAGTTCAGAGGAGAAATGAGAAATGAAATAAGAGAAACAAAGGGAGAGTATGAGAAGTGACTGGCAACTAACATAAAAGTGAATCCTAAGGTCTTCTATAGTGTTATGACCAAGGCAGAAGGAGTGCACTGTTAATTCAATCCCAAATCTCCACGGGCCACAGCATATCAATAAATCTTCCCACCTACTGACAAACAGCCAATTACATACTCTATTTGTCTGGCAGAATAAAGCACACCAACCAGGTTTCTTTAATCAGTAAAAAAATTAGCTATTTATTACAAAAACAAGTCTTAAACAATAGTCAGATAAATCTATATATGAAAAGCTCCTTATTTCCCTAGCCCTCATGCACATAGACATATATTTTTTAAAAAACAGTTAATTGGGGAAAAAAGGATTTTGGTTTACACTGTTTCATAGGAATAGAAGGAATAATAAAATAACTTAGTTTGTCATGTTCTGGTGGGAAGTTCTTCAGTTTGGTGAAGTGTCCCAGAGTCGGAACAGTCGGATGCCACTCGAACTCTCTCCAGGCGAGGTTGATGAACAGTCTGTGATGGGTAGGCGTTCAAGGCAATTTGACTGCAGTAGCCTTCACATAGGTCTTTCATCAGGGGTGCAGCAACAACTCTTCTTAGGTTTTACAGCAGCAGTCTAGCAGTAGAAGATCTCTTCAGATTTCAGGATTTCTTAAAACACAAGAGGCAACAGGAACCACACTTGATGCAGGGATTCCTCAGAGACAGGAGGCAATAGGAATCTGCCACCTTTGAAATACAGGGTTTCTTCTCATGAGATGCAGGATTCCTTCACAGAGAGAGGTAACACTTTTTCTGGGTCTTCCTCTCTGATCTCCAGACAGGTTAAAAATCAAGTTTCAAATGCCTGCTCTTTGTCCAACTTGCTGGCTTTTTAAAGGGTCCAAAGTGAACACAAAACCTTCCTAAACAGGTCACATGCCCAGACATAGAGGCTCCGTTTTCATTCAAAGTGTTGCTCTGAGAAGGTTAAACCCCTTGCTGTTTTTCTTGAAATTGCCTGCTTTCCTGACCTTGTACACAAAGTCAGCTTCCTTTCAAAACATCCAAACATTTTAGCTATTTTCAGGTGTCATTGTCCATTGAAAAATTCTTTTTCAGTTTTTTTAAAAAATACACAGCATTCTAAGTTTTCAATACAAAAACAAAAAATCTTATAACAATAACAATAAATAGTAAAAGGGTAGTAAAATGAGGAGTGGGGCCAATTAGGGACCAAAAAGGGGATTTACACATGGAGGCAGAGGGCACGGGTGAGGTACAAAATGAGCACTTTGAATCTGTCTTTACCAAGGAAGAAAATTCAGCTCATGTTATGGTGAAAGGGGAGGTAGTTAAGACACTGAATGGGCTAAATAATGATAAAAGAGGAGGTATTAGTTCGCCCGGCTGTACTTAAATTTGATAAGTCACCAGGACCGGATGAAATGCATCTGAGGATACTGAGAAAAGCAAGGGTGGACATTGTGGAGGCACTGGCCATAATTTTCCAATCCTCCTTAGATACAGGGGTGGTGCCAAAGGGTTGGAAAGCTATTGTTACACCCTTGTTCAGAAAAGGATGTAAGGATAAGCCCAGCGACTACAGGCTAGTCAGTTTAACCCTGGTGGTGGGAAAGCTGCTGGAAACAATAATATGGGACAAAATTAACAGTCACTTGGACAAATGTGGATTCATTATGGAAAGCCAGCACAAATTTGTTAACGGCAAATCATCTTTAAGAAGGAGGCATTGCTGAATCTGGTTCTGGGGAATGAGGTGGGCCAATTGGATCAGGTGTCAGGAGGGGAGCTTTTAGGGGATAGTGATCATTGTATCATATTCAAAATCATGGAGGGGTCTGGACAGTGTAGATAGAGAAAAACTGGTCCCGTTGGTGGAAGAGTCGAGAACCAGAGGAAACCAATTTAAGGTGATTGGCAAAAGAAGCAGTAGTGACAAGAGGAAAATCTTTTTTACACAGCGAGTGGTTAGGATCTGGAATGCACTGCCAGAGAGTGTGGTGGAGGCAGGTTCAATCGAGGCATTTAAAAGAAAATTGAATAATTATCTGAAGAGAAAATAATTTGTAGGGCTACAGGGAAAAAGCAGGGGTGTGGGGCTAGGTGAGTTGTTCTTGCAGAGAGCTGGCATGGATGAACTGAATGGCCTCCTCTGTGCTGTAACCATTCTATGATTCTAGGTTGATGAAATAAGCAAAGGTAGGAATAGCAGAGGCATTGGTCACAATCTTTCAATCCTTTTTACAGGAGCAGTGCCAGAGGACTGGATGGTTGTTATTGTTGCACATAGAAAGGGGAGAGGGATAAACTAAGGACCTACAGGCCAGTCAATCTACCATTGGTGGTCCTTATCAGGGGCAAAATAAAATTTCATTTGGAAAGGCATGGGTTCATCAAGAACGGCCAGCATGGATTTATTAAAGGCAAATTGTGTCTGACTAACTTGATTGAATCCTTTGATGAGTTAATGGAGAAGGCTGATCAGATAGTGCAGAAGATATTGTATATATGGACTTTCAGAAGGTATTCAACAAAATGCCAAATGGGAGGCTTATTAAAAAGATAGAAGCTCATGGAACTAAGGGGAACGTGGCCATATGGATATGTAATTGGCTCAGTGACAGGAAGAAAAGGGTGGTGGTCGATAACTATTTTTCAGATTGGTTTGCAATGATATTCCACAAGGGTCAGTTTTGGCTCTGTTGCTCTTCAATCTTTACAAACGACCAAGACTTGGGTGTGGGGAGCAGCATTATAAAGCCCTCAGCTGATATGAAACTTGGTAAAGTATGAGACAGTGATGAAGATAGTTACAGACTTCAAAATGACATAGATAGGATGGTGAAAGAGGCAAAAGCATGGCAGATGGAGTTTAATGCAGAGAAGTGTGAAGTGATGTACTTTGGAAGGACTACTATAGAAGAGCAGTATACTATAAATGGCACGATTTTGAAAAGTGTAGTTGATCAGAGAGACCTTGGTGTCCATATACACAAATCCTTAAAGGTGGCAGAGCAAGTTGATAATGTGGTTAAAAAGCATATGGATGACTTACATTTATAAATAGAGGAATAGAATATAAAAGCAAAGCGGTCAGGCTAGAACGTTATAAACCACTGGTTTGATCTCAATGGGAGTATTGTGGACAGTTCTGGGCTCCAAACCTCAGGAAAGATGTACAGAGGAGCTTTACCACGAGGTTACCAGGGATGAGTGACTACAGTTATGAGGAGAGGTTTGAAAAAATAGGACTGTAGTCCTTGAAACAGAGAAGGGTAAAAGATGACATAAGGAAGGTTTTCAAGATGATGTGAGGTTTTGACAGAGTAGTTAGAGAAAAACTATTTCGTCTGGTGCATTAGCCAATAATCAAAGGTCATAGATTCAAAATCATTGGGAAAAGATCAAGAGGGGAGATGAGAGCTTTTCTCACTCCAAGAGTTGTCAGGATCTGGTACCTGAAAAGATGGCAGAAGCTGATTCCATAAACAATCTTAAAGGAACTTGGACGGGTACCTCAGGATGAAGAATTTATAGGGTTAGGGACAAATAGCAGGGATGTGGGACAAACAAGCCTGCTCTTTCTAAGAGCCAGCACAGGCACAATGGGCCAAATAGCCTCCACTTGTGCTGTAGGTTTCTATGATTCAGTGCATCTCCAGAGTTTCATTGCCCATAACCAGTGGAGCTTAACCAAAAGGAGCACCACAGACACCAGGATGCCAGAGCTGCAGAGACCTTTAAGGCTGGTTTCTAGATCAGAAAAGCCAACTGAACTGACAGGCACCCGAAAACCAGCACTAGTCAGATGCCAGTTCATTACTGTCTCGCTTTCCCCTATGTCCCTGCTGTGCTACTGCCAGACGCCACTGTTTGTTAGTCTCCCAAAGGCAGCAATTCACAAAGTATTAAACATCAACTCCATATGACACGGTTTTTATATTTAAAAAATCCTTAGCAAATATTTGAGCTAATTACTCAGAAAGATTCAATAAATGCCTATGCAGTAACTTTTTACAGAGCTGTAAACATGGATGGTAGACAATCTGCTCCACCACCAACTTTTCCTTTATTGCTTTTCTTTTGAAACTTTGAAGTTTATGACGGGGTGGGACACAGTCTATTTTTAATAGCCTGAAGCAGAGCCTAGCAGGTCAACAAAAGAAGAAATTGTTTTCTTAGTCAGGGTTGACTCCTCACATAAGGCAGGGCAGACCTGGGCCTCCGCTCATCTTTCTACAGACTGCAGTTTACCGATTGCAACTAACAGTTCAATGCCAACTGTTCGGAATTGTTCTTTTCTTTTGGCATATTACATTCTGCAAACTTGGGCACATTCAGCAGGCCAGCTATTGATATTGGAGTCATTTTGTTTTCATATGATCCACACTGGGCACATGTATGTGGGAGTTATAGAATCATAGAATTTTACAGTGCAGAAGGAGGTCATTTGGCCCATTTGTGCCTGTGCCAGCTCTTTGGTAGGGCTATTCAACTAGTCCCGCTCCCCCTTTTCTTTCCCCATAGTCCTAAAATAATTTTGTACAAATATTTATCCAATTCTCTTTCTAATGTTACCAGTGATTCTGCTTCCACCACCCTTTCATGCAGTGCATTCTGGATCAAAATGACTCGCTGTGTAAAAAAATGTTCCCTCATGTCATCTCTGTTTCTCTTACCAAATTGCCTTAAGTCCATGACCTCTGGTTACTGACCCTTCTACAATGAAAATAGTTTTTCTTTATTCATTTTATCAAAGTTGTTTATGATTTTGAACACCTCTGTCAAATCTCCTCTTAACCTTCGCTGCTTTAAGGAAAGCAATCCAGTTTCTCTGATTTTTCCACATAATTGCCGCCAGGGCTTAGGGGAAGAAGAGGAATCATTTGTCAAAATAAGCACCACCAAGATGTACCTGAAAAGCCTCAAAACAATATATATAGCACTTACAGCCATTAGTCTATTTAGTTCCCTGCTCGTTGCCCCACTTTTCTTCATAATTCTATTCACAGTATACAGTGCACAATTGTGCAGCATCAAGACCATCTACCTCCATCTCCAAAATAACACCAATTACTGCCCCTGCTTCAGCTCATCTGCTGCTGAAACCCTCATTCAATCCTTTGCTCCCTCTAAACATAACTATTCCAATGCTCTGCTGGTCTTCTCCTTGCACCGTCAATAAAGTTCAACTCATCCAAAACTCTGCTACCTGTATCCTAACATGCACCAAGTTCCATTCACCCATCACCCCTGTGCTCACTGGTCTACATTGGCTCCCAGTTCAGCAACGCCTCGATTTTAAAATTCTCATCCTTTTTTTCAAAGTGATGGCATTGTCACTCCCTATCTGTGTAACCTCCTCCAGCCCGACAATCCTCCAAGATATCTGTGCCCCTCCAATTCTAGAAACTTGCATGTCTTCAATTTTAATCACCTTTTTTTTTTGCACCTATTATCTTTTTATTGTTGCAAATGATAAATATAATATCTATAAAACATTACGTGGATGAAACTAATAATTACAATTGTAAACAAAATCAAGGCAAGTAGTGTTCAAGAATGTCAAGTCTCAAATTTTTCCATCTCCTTTATTCCTCAATCTTTCTCCAGGTGTATTATTAAAGCATTTCCTTTTTTATGATGCAGTTTATTCTATTCCTCATTGGACAGCATTCGTCCAACTTTTAAGACATTGTGTCAGTTATTCACCACTCTTATCAACTGTATATATTTTTTTGCATTCTCAAAGGCTTTTTTAAAATTTTATTTCCAAAATATACTTTATTCATAAAAAACTGTAAAAAATACATTACAAAACAGTTCCAAAAAGCACAAAGTCAAATAATACAAAGAGTGCTAAAGAGATCAGTTTCCTTCAATACAGGAGTGAGTTGCCTCACAACCCTTCCATTTCATTTTACATACCAAGTACATTTTACAGCAAAACAAATATTTTCTGGATACAGTTCGAGGGGTTTCCCATGGATCCAGCCCCTCAGTTCAGCTTGGTGGGGGGACCTTACACAGTGGTCTTTCCCCATTGAGCCTTTGCTGCGGCTGCCCCAAGCTTTAGTACGTCCCTCAGCACGTAGTCCTGGACCTTGGAATGTGCCAGTCTGCAACATTCGGTCGTGGACAACTCTTTGCACTGGAAGACCAGCAAGTTTCGGGCAGACCAAAGGGCGTCTTTCACCGAATTGATAGTCCTCCAGCAGCAGTTGATGTTTGTCTCGGTGTGCGTCCCTGGGAATAGCCCGTAGAGCACAGACTGCTGTGTTACTGAGCTGCTTGGGATGAAGCATGACAAAAACCACTGCATCTCTTTCCACACCTGCTTTGCAAAGGCACATTCCAAAAAGAGGTGGGCGACCGTCTCTTCCCCACTATCAAATGTATAATTTTTTTTATTTACAAAATATACTTTATTCATAAAAATCTGTAAAAAATACATGACAAAACAGTTCCAAACAGCACCAAGTCACAAAAATACAAACAGTGCAAAGGAGATCAGTTTCCTTCATTACAGGAGTGAGTTGCCTCACAACCCTTCCATTTCATTTTTCCTGCCATGTCCATTTTACAGCAAGCAAAAATTTTCCCGATACAGTTCGAGGGGTTTTCCATGGATCCAGCCCCTCAGTTCACCTTGGTGGGGGGACCTTACACTGTGGTCTTTCCCCATTGAGCCTTTGCTGCGGCTGCCCCAAGCTTTAGTGCGTCCCTCAGCACATAGTCCTGGACCTTGGAATGTGCCAGTCTGCAACATTCGGTCGTGGACAACTCTTTGTGCTGGAAGACCAGCAAGTTTTGGGCAGACCAAAGGGTGCCTTTCACCGAATTGATAGTCCTCCATCAGCAGTTGATGTTTGTCTCGGTGTGCGTCCCTGGGAACAGCCCATAGAGCACAGACTCCTGTGTTACAGAGCTGCTTGGGATGAACCTCGACAAAAACCACTGCATCTCTTTCCACACCTGCTTTGCAAAGACACATTCCAGAAGGAGGTGGGCAACCGTCTCTTCCCCACCACAGCCACTGCGAGGGCATTGTGCAGAGGGGGTGAGACTTCGGGCGTGCAGGAAGGATCTGATGGGGAGGGCTCTTCTCACCACCAGCCAAGCTACATCTTTGTGCTTGTTTGAAAGTTCTGGCGATGAGGCATTCTGCCAAATGACTTTGGCGGTCTGCTCGGGGAACCATCTGACAGGATCCACCGTCTCCTTTTCCCGTAGGGCCTTGAGGATATTCCATGCAGACTACTGCCTGATGGATCGGTGGTCAAAGGTGTTTTTCCGCAGAAACTGCTCCACAAAGGATAGGTGGTACCGCACAGTCCAACTGGATGGAGCATTCCGCGGCAATGTGACCAGGCCCATCCTTCGCAACACCGGGGACAGATAGAACCTCAGCATGTAGTGACACTTGGAGTTTGCGTACTGGAGGTCTACACACAGCTTGATGCAGCCGCACACGAAGGTAGTCATCAGGAGGAGGGTGATGTTGGGTACATTTTTCCCTCCCTTATCCAGAGGTTTGAACATTGTGTCCATCCGGACCCGGTCCATTTTGGATCCCCAGATGAAGCGGAAAATGGCTTGGGTGACTGCCAGGGCACAGGAGTGGGGTATGGGCCAGACCTGCACCACATACAGCAACAACGTGAGCAACTCGCACCGGATGACCAGGTTCTTACCCATAATGGAGAGAGATCGCTGCTCCCACATGCTCAGCTTGTGTTGTACCCTGGCTACTCGCTCCTCCCAGGTTTTGGTGCACGCCCCGGCCCTTCCGAACCATATCCCCAGCACCTCCAGGTAGTTTGACCTGACGGTGAAGGGGACAAAGTATCGATCAGCCCAGTTCCCAAAGAACATGGCCTCGCCCTTGCCGTGGTTAACTTTGGCTCCCGAGGCCAGTTCGAACTGGTCGCAGATGCTCATCAGTCTGCGCACAGACAGCGGATCCGAGCAGAAGACGGCGACGTCATCCATGTACAGGGAGGTTTTAACCTGAGTGCTTCCACTGCCTGGGATTGTCACTCCTCTTATGCTCGCATCCTTCCTAATAGACTCAGCAAAGGGTTCAATACAGCAAACAAACAAGACAGGGGAGAGAGGACAGCCCTGTCTGACTCCAGATTGGATCGGGAAACTTTCCGATTCCCACCCGTTGATTGAGACTGCGCTACTGATGTTTGTGTAGAGCAGTTTGATCCAATTGCAGATTCCCTCCCCAAACCCCATTTTGGAAAGCACGTCCATCATGTACCTGTGCGATATTCTGTCAAAAGCCTTCTCCTGGTCCAGGCCGATGAGGCAAGTGTCCACCGTCCTGTCCCGTACATAGGCAATCGTATCCCTGAGTAGCGCGAGACTATCGGAGATCTTCCTGCCGGGTACAGTACAGGTCTGATCGGGGTGGATCACCAACTCCAGAGCAGACTTGACTCGACTGGCTATGACTTTGGACAGAATCTTGTAGTCAACATTAAGCAGTGAGATGGGCCGCCAATTTCTGATTTCTGCCCTCTCCCCCTTCCGCTTGTAGGTGAGGGTGATGATGCCTTTCCTCATGGATTCTGACATGTTGCCGGCCAGGAGCATACTTTCGTATACTTCCAGCAGGTCCGAGCTGACCCAGTCCCACAGGGCCGAGTACAACTCAACCGGTAAGCCATCGCTTCCGGGAGTTTTACTCGTCTCGAAGGACTCGACAGCCTTTGTCAGCTCGTCCAGAGTTAGCGGCAGGTGAGGGTTTTTTTTAATTTCCAAAATATACTTTATTCATAAAAATCTGTAAGAAATACATTACCAAACAGTTTCAAACAGCACCAAGTCAAAAAATACAAACAGTGCCAGGGACATCAGTTTCCTTCAATACAATCATGAGTTGCCTCACAACTCTTCCATTTCATTTGTCATGCCATATACATTTTTACATTTTACAGCAAATGAACATTTTCCCAATACAGTTCGAGGGGTTTCCCATGGATCCAGCCCCTCAGTTCAGCTTGGTGGGGGGACCTTACACTGTGGTCTTTCCCCATTGAGCTTTTGCTGTGGCTGCCCCAAGCTTTAGTGCGTCCCTCAGCACGTAGTCCTGGACCTTGGAATGTGCCAGTCTGCAACATTCGGTCATGGCAGGTGAGGATGATTTCACTATTGGCAGCGGTGTCTTCAGCTGCCTAAGCGCTTAGCTCTGGAATTCCCTCTCTATACCTTACTGCTACTCTCTCCTTTAGATAAAACCAACCTCTTAGATTACATTTTTGGTCACCTCTCCTATGTGCCTCGGTGTCAAATTTTGTAGCAGAATTACTCTTATGAGGTACTTGGGATATTTTATTATGTTAAATGCACTATATAAATGCAAGTTGTTGTTGTAAAACAGTCTTGATCCCATGTGAGCAAAGCTCAAAACATCAGCATTACTTCTGTAATATGTAACTATAAATCCAGTCAGATCACATGTCTGTGTAACATCATGTGTTGTACAAAGCAGATATCATGTGAGCATTCCAATGCCATGTTTAGTAGTTAAGAATCTGTAACTACTGGAGAGAATAGTGAAACTGGATTGCTCTCCCTAGAGCAGAGACATTTAAGGGAAGATTGAAATTTTAATAGCTTGGCCTATTTAATTCAATCTCGGGATGTGGGCATCACTGGCATTATTGCCCATCCCTAGCTGCCCACGATAAAGTGGTGGTGAGCCTTCTTCCTGATGCAGTGAAGTCCATGTGGTGAAGGTACTTCTATAATGCTGCTGGGTATAAAATTCTAGGATTTTGACCCAGTGTCGATGCAGAGACAGCAATATATTTCCAAGTCAGGATGGTGTGTGACTTGGAGGTGAAGCCGAAGGTGATGGTGTTCCCATGCACCTGCTGCCCTTGTCCTTCTACATGGTGTAGAGTGTGGATTTAGGAAATGCTGTTGAAGAAGACTTGGTAGTTTGCTGCTGTGTATCGTGTGGATAGTACATACATAGGCCATAGGACACCGGTGGTGGAAAGAGTTTAAGGTGATGGTTGCTGAGCAAGCAGACTGCTTTGTCCTTGATGGTGTTGAGCTTCTTGAGTCCTGCAGTTGTGTTCAATCAGACAAGTGGAGAGTATTCCATCACACTCCCGACTTGTGCTTGTAGGTGCTGGAAAGGCTTTGGGCATCAGGAAGTCAGCTTTGCTGCTGAATCAGTCATAGTTCCTCCTCCTGTTCTTGATATAATGATCCAGCAGGGAAGAGCACAGTCAGGAATTTCTTGCTTCTGCTCCCCTCCCACAATTTTGGGGTTTTCCCCACATTTCCAGCAAAGTTAGGGCAGTGAAGCGGAAGGATCTCTGAGGAAATTCCTGCCTCCATGTGTATGGCTGCTGAGTAAAGACAGGATTGGATATGAAGAACTATCCTCTTTAAGGTACTAGAGGGGATTTGGTGCCTGTGAAAATAAACCCTATCAGGGACTCAATGCCTTCAGAAGAGGAGGAGAAAATTCGGGAAAATAAACCCACAATATCCTATTGCAAATATTTGCCCATTGCAAATAAAGCTAAGGAATAGCCATAAAGAGAGAAAAGATGCCCCCCGGGTTTTGTGATGCTACCTTGGAACTCCTACTGGGAACAATGAGGACCAGGATGAATGTGCTCATGGGAAGAGGGAAGAAGAAACCTGCTGCCACAATGAAGGAGGCCTCAATTGAGGATGCTAAGGCAGACAGCAGTGGAAGCATCATACCAACATCCTGGATTCAGTGCAGAAAATGACTAGGTCAGGAAAGATCAGTAGACATGCTTCTTCACCCATCTTCTGCAGTACTCCTCCTTCAACTTCCTCTTGTCCATCTCACATATTTCACACCACTCCTCACCTCTGCATCACTTTCCTCACCGCCAGTCAGAGTGGTGCACTGTGCCACATCTCATCCTCACTCATCGCCCATTCTCACCTGCTGCTTCCCTCTTTCACTGCTACCAACAATCCTATCCTCATTTCATCTCCTCTGAGCTGTTCAAACCACACCTCCTCTCAGCAAACCTCCTCAGTTCACACTGTAGGAGGCACTTCCTGCAATTGTCGGAGGTGCTATCTTTCCCAATTAACATATATTCATGAGTCTCCCACCTCTCTACACTGGCAGGCTCGTCGACTACCAGACTCACTGCCATTAATTCTGAAATGGATGGGAACACGACAGGTTGGGGGTAGGATCATGATTATTGAAATTTTAATCCCCAGCACCCAACCCTTTTCTGTCAAGCAATGGGTGGAGGATTACAATTGAGGTCAGTGAGCGGTCGGTCAATCTATGGAGCAGTCTTTCTATGGAAACAGTGGGAGCAGATAGTGTTGATTTATTCACATGCAAATTGGATAGCTTTCTTTCAGAATGCTTTGGGATACAGTACATGAGCAATTTGAGACAATGACATGTGGTAAGTGTAACATGCTTGGGAAGAACAGCAGTGATTTTGGACCTCTGGTTCCCAAAGCTCTCCACCACCAAGGTTTTCCTCACCTCATGTCTGCATCTGGTGTAGATTAATTGAAGGAGATTAATTGCTAAGATTAGTCAAGAATTCCATTATCATTGTGTCATGTGACTACTAGGATAGTAGAAGGTGAACTAGATGGTCTTGTTTCATCTAATAATTTCTATAGTTTTGTGCTGTGCATTTATTTACAGTTGACTTCCATTTGTCCAGTCTCACTGCACTTAGGAACCGTAACAGCTGTCACAGAGTGTAGAACGTGCAGCTTGCTTGTCTGAACTAAGATCAGAGAGCTGAAAGGGGTAGAGCTCTCTTTCTAGCTTTGCTAGCAATTCCCCTGCTCTTAATGAGGTTGAAAATTAATGCCAATAAAGATTTGAACTGAGGACAGTTTTGTGCGCTGGGAATTGTATTACATCTGTCCAACCCCATTTCATTTAGAAACTTTAAAGAGCCTGCTAGGAAGAGGATACCGTCAATCCATCTGTCTGAATCATATTTAAACCCCTTTGGGAAAAGGGCAATGCCCCCACAGTTTCGCTCACCTGTGTTATCATAGCAACCAATTTGTTTCCAATGTGAATAAGACACGGCTTGAAAAATTTTGAATCTCCTGAGCATTCTTGACCTCCACACAGTCTATGGTCAGTGACCAATTATGTAGATTCCTTTATCAGTTCAAACCATGGTAAAGTGGGAGTTTGCCCATCTGATTCAGCTGTTATAAGCAGACGCATGCACAGATCTTTATATCTTCCTCTTATTTGATGGTGAGCCGGTGCTTCTCTACTACTGAATCAGGACCTCCTTTGCACCATTCACTGCTTAACATAGCAGTCTATTCCATAAGTTAAATAAATATTTAAAGACTGTACAGTTTAAATTACAGCTGGCAATTTCTTTAGCTCATAACTATATCCTCTAGTGCTGTTTCCCTAGTTCAGCACAAAAAATCTCGCCCACATACACCCACAAATTCCCTTCACAATTTCAAGAACTTGGATAATTTCCCTCTTTAGTCTTCTTTTGAACCACAACAGGTTTAATTCCTGGTGTCTTTCACATGAATGAGGTTTGAGACAGAACACTATCCTTGTACGTACCTTAAAATTACTTCTTCGGATGAACAGTGAATAATTATTAATCGGTTAATACTTCCTGATTCACATCATGAAGCCTAGTCTCTGTGATGATAAAATATCATGGAATCATAGAAATCATAGAAATTTGCAGCATGGAAGGAGGCCATTCAGCCCATCGTGTCTGCACCGGCCGTCAAGAAGCCATCCAGCCTAATGCCACTTTCCAGCTCTTGGTCCGTAGACTTGTGGGCTATTGCACTTCAAGTGCATATCCAAGTGCTTTTTAAATGTTGTGAGGGTTTCCGCCTCTACCATTCTTTCAGGCAGTGAGTTCCAGATCCCCACCACCATCTGGGTGAAAACATTTTCCCTTGAATCCCCTCTAAACCTCCTACCTCTTACCCTAAATCTATGCTGCCTTGTTATGGACCCCTCAACCTCGGGGAATAGGGCCTTCCTATCCACTCTATCCAGGCCCCTCATAATTTTATACACTTCAATTACATCTACCCTCAGCTTCCTCTGTCCCAAAGAAAACAACCTTAGCCTATCCAATCTTTCTTCATAACTAAAATTCTCCAGTCCAAGCAACAGTCTTGTAAATCTCCTCTGTACCTTCTCGAGTGCATTCATATCTTTTCTATAGTGCGGTGACCAGAAATGCATGCAGTACTCCAGCTGTGCCTTAACTAGTGTTTTATACAGTTCCAGCATAACCTCCCAGCTCTTATAGTCTATGCATCAGCTAATAAGGGCAAGTATCCCGTATTCCTTCGTGACCACCTTTCCTACCTACCAACCACCTTCAGGGATCTATGGACATGTACTCCAAGTTCCCTCTGTTCCTCTACACTTCTCAGTATCCTACCATTTATTGTGTATTCCCTTGTTAGCCTTCCCCAAATGCATTACTTCACACTTCTCCAGATTAAGCTTCATTTGCCACTGTTCTGCCCACCTGACTAGTCCATTGATCTCTTCCTGCAGTTTACAGCTTTATTCTTTACTATCAACCACACAGCCAATTTTTGTATTGTCTGCAAACTTCTTAGTCATACCCTCTACATTCAAGTCCAAATCATTGATGTCTCTCGAGATAAGGAGGCCCAAAAGATACCACAAAAAGCAAGGTACCTTGTATTGAGCCCTGCTGAGTCCCAGTGAAACAGCTTTCCAGTCACAAAAATGCCCATTGACCATTATCCTTTCTTTTGCTTTTTGCTGCTGAGCCAATTTTGGATCCAACTTGCCATGTTGCCTGGGATCCCGTGGGTTTTTACTTTCGAGACCAGTCTGCCATGTGGAACCTCATCAAAGGCCTTGCTAAATTCATATAGACTACAGCAAATGCACTACCTTCATCAACCCACCTTGATACCTCCTCAAAAAACTCAATCATGTCAGTCAGACACAATCTTACCTTAACAAATCCATGTTGACTCTCTTTGATTATTACGTGTCTTTGTAAATGAAGATTTATCCTGCCCTTAAGAATTTTGTCCAATAGTTTTCCCACCACCGAGGTTAGGCTGACTGGTCTATAATTACTCGGACTATCACTTTCTCTATTTTTAAACAATGGTATAAAGTTAGCAGTCCTCTGGCACCATAGCTGTAGTTAGAGAGGATTGGAAAATGATGGTCAGAGACTCCGCTATTTCTTCTCTTGCTTCCCTTAACAGCCGAGGATACATTTCATCCGGCCCTGGGAATTTACCTATTTTCAAAGATGTTAAACCCCTTAATACATCCTCTCTCACTATGTTAATTACATTTAATATTTTACACTCCTCCTGATTGTAGTATCTGTATTATCCCTCTCTTTTGTGAAAATAAATGCAAAGTATTCATTAAGAACGATACCAGTGTCCTTCACCTCCACACACAAGTCATGCTTATGGTCCCTAATAGGCCCTACTCTTTCTTTAGTTATCCTCTTGCTCTTTATGTATTTATAAAAAATCTAAGGGTTTTTCTTGATGTTACTGGCCAATATTTTTTCATGCCCTCTCTTTGCTTTCCTAATTTCCTTTTTAATTTCCTCCCTACACTTTTTATACCCCTTTAAGTTTTCTACAGTAATGAGCCTGGGTATCTGTTATAAGCTTCCCTTTTTTTTTATTCTCTCCTTTAAGCCCCTTGACAGCGAAGCAGCTCAGAATTTGTTAGCCCCACACTTTTTCTTTCAGGAAACATACTTGCTCTGAACCTTCACTATTTTTATTTTTTTATTTTATTTAGAGATACAGCACTGAAACAGGCCCTTCGGCCCACCGAGTCTGTGCCGACCATCAACCACCCATTTATACTAATCCTACACTAATTCCATTTTCCTACCACATCCCCACATTTCCCTTCCACCTACCTATACTAGGGGCAATTTATAATGGCCAATTTACCTATCAAACTGCAAGTCTTTGGCATGTGGGAGGAAACCGGAGCACCCGGAGGAAACCCACGCAGACACAGGGAGAACTTGCAAACTCCACACAGGCAGTACCCAGAATTGAACCTAGGTCGCTGGAGCTGTGAGGCTGCGGTGCTAACCACTGCGCCACTGTGCCACACTATCTTTTCCTTGAATGCCTCCCATTAATCTGGTACTAATTTACCTTCAAGTAGCTGTTTCCAATCCACTTCAGCTAAATCATATCTCAGTTTAGTAAAATTAGCTTTTCCCCAATTGAGAACTTTTATTCCTGGTCTATCTTTGTCCTCGGTCCTTGAAGGTCAGTGACCCTTCATCAGAACTGACCTGAAGCCTTAACTCTGCTTCTCTCTCCACAGATGCTACCAGACCTGCTGAGTATTTCCAGTGTTTCTTGTTTTTATTTCAGATTTCCAGCATCCGCAGGATTTTGCTTTTATTTAAGCCTTTGCAGGAATTCATTTCACTGCAGTCTGTCATTAGAGCAGGGTAATGTGATAGAACGGACCTGTCAGTGAGTTACTGGCAAAAAGCCAATCCTCTTGTGGTAATGCAAACTTGGCACTGTTGGATGGCATCACCTCACCATGTTCACCGATCTTCCAACATGTGAAACATGTGTGATGTCTCAAAATGCCTACCTGCAGCTTAATGTCCTCGAAAAGAGCTCAAGCTGGTGATGACAGGTAACAAGCCAAAGGAGTCTATCGTAGCAAAGGTAGCATTCATAAGAGGTGCCTCTATAATCTACTTAACTGAGGTCACCACAATAGATGACACAAAAGACAGAAGAAGTGCATTTCATGGCGTCAGGATATCCCAAAGTCATTTGCAGCCAATGAAGCACTTTTTGAAGTGTAATCACTATTTTAATATAGGAAATATGACAACCAATTTGTGCACAGCAATGTCTGGCAAACAGCAACATGATAACAACCAGATAATCTGTTTTAGATGTTGTTGCTGTTTGCGATTTTAAAAAATTGGCCAGTGCACTGGGAAGAATTCCCCTGCCCTTCTTTAAATAGTACCATTGGATCTTTTCTGTCCCCCTGAGAGGGCACACGGTGCCTCAGTTTACCATCTCATCTGCAAACGACACCATCTCACAGTGCAGCTCATCCTCAGCACTGCACAGAAATGTCAGCCTAGATACTGCGTAACATCCGCGTGATATCAAGAAATGACTGAAGGCACTGGATACTGTAAAGGCTAAGGACCCTGACAACATTTTGGCAATAGTACTGAAGACCTGTGCTCCAAAACTTGCTGCCCCCCGAGCCAAGCTGTTCCAGTACAGCTACAACACTGGCATCTACCCAGCAATATGGAAAATTGCCCAGGTATGTCCTGTACATAAAAAGCAGGACAACTCCAACCCGGCCAATTACCACCCCATTAGCCTACTCTCAATCATCAGTAAAGTGATGGAAGGTGTCGTCGACTGTGCTATCAAGCGGCACTTGCTTAACAATAAACTGCTCACAGACGCAATGTTGGGTTCCGCCAGGGCCACTCAGCTCCTGACCTCATTACAGCCTTGTTTCATACATGGTCAAAAGAGATGAACTCAAGAGGTGAGGTGAGACTGCCCTTGACATCAAGGCAACATTTGACCAAGTATGGTATCAAGGAGCCCTAGCAAAACTGAATTCAATGGGAATTGGGGGAAAACTCTCCACTGGTTGGAGTTATACCTGGCGCAAAAGAAGATGTTTGTGGTTGTTGGAAGTCAATGATCTCAGCTCCAGGACATCACTGCAAAAGCTCCTCAGGGTAGTGTCCTAGGCCCAACCATCTTCAGCTGCTTCATCAATGATCTTCCTTCAATCATAAGGTCAGAAGTGGGGATGTTCGCTGATGATTACACAATGTTCAGCACCATTTGCAACTCCTCAGATACTGAAGCAGTCCATGTAGAAATGCAGCAAGACCTGCACAATATCCAGGCTCGGGCTGATAAGTGGCAAGTAACATTCGCGCCACATAAGAGTGCCAGGCAGTGATCATCCCCAACAAGAGAGAATCTAACCATCTCCCATGATGTTCAGTGGCATTAACATCACTGAATCCCCCACTATCAACATCCTGGGTGTTACCATTGACCAGAAACTGAACTGGAGTAGCCATATAAATACCGTGGCTACAAAAGCAGGTTAGAGGCTAGGAATCCTGCGGTGAGTAACTCACCTCCTGTCCACTATCTACAAGGCACAAGTCAGGCGTGTGATGGAATATTCTCCACTTGCCTAGATGGGTGCAGCTCCAACAATACTGAAGAAGCTCGACACCATCCAGGACAAAGCAGCCTGCTTGATTGGCACCCCATTTACAAACATTCACTCCTTCCATCACTGACAGTGTGTACCCTCTTCAAGATGCACTGCAGCAACGCACCAAGGCTCTTTAGACAGGACCTTCCAAACCCACAACCTCTACCACCTAGAAGGACAAAGGCAGCAGATGCATGGGAACACCACCACCTGCAAGTTCCCCTCCAAGCCACACACCATCCTGACTTGGAACTATATCGCCATTCCTCCATTGTCGCTGCATCAAAATCTTGGAACTCCCTTCCTAATAGCACAGTGGGTGTACCTACCCCACACGAACTACAGCGGTTCAAGAAGGCAGCTCATCACCACCTTCTCAAGGGCATTTAGGGATGGGGCAATAAATGCTGGCCTGGCCAGCAACGCCACATCCCATGAACAAATAAAAAAAGGACCATGTTCAAATCTCCAGAATGGGACTGTGAACCTACAACCTTCTGACTCAGAGGTGAGAGTGCTACCAATTGAGCCGTGGCTGACACTGATGGCACATGACCAGTTACAGAAACTGTTTCTTCACAATACTAATCATGTGGATGATGGCGTTGTATATCTAGCTTTTTGAACTCCTTCAAACAACCTAGGTCACCTTCCTTTGCTGTGTAAAAGAGGCACGTGACTGCTCAACATGGTTCTCTACTAGCATCAACCTCAGTTTCAAAGCAGCAACACTGAGTTCTGCATTACTCGGCTCAGCATGTCAGACATTCAGTATGAATTAGCTGGCCCCTCATCAATGCTACCCTTGTTTCATGCACCATTCTGTGAACTATTTCTTTCCCCTGAACTGGGAACCTTGGCTGATTTTTTTTCAACCCTAGCCCAGGTTCAGTGAGGTCAATGATATAAATTCTGCTAATCACCCTGGCTGAGATGTGCTCAGGGTGGTTCAGTTCGATACTAACTTGTGCAGTTACTAACTGAACCATTGGAAGAGTTCACTAATGGACATTAAATATAAAGGGGGTGAAATTGGTTTACGCCAGCAGTGTGAAACGGGCTGGTAGTGAATATGCAGCCAATTTTTCACTGCCCCCGATCTGCTTTCCACTGACGTTCACAGAATGATAGCACAAAATCTTTTTTACAGTCTTGTTTCCCAGACTCACTGTTGCTTTCACTTAGTTTGAAATTAAAAATCTTGGTAAAATCTTCCAAGTGAACGGAAAATAAAAACTGGCACCGTGAAAAATCAGCTGCCGATTCCCTATGAGCCTGTTACTTGCTTCTGACTTATTTTGGGCAAGAGACCAAGATAGTCTTATTCTACCTGAATGGTCTTAACACTTATTGATGTTCGTTTCTCCATCTCCATGACTTTACAGGTAAAGGTTTGGGAAAACCTGGCAATCCTCCGATCAACCAGAGGCTTTGAAGAATCGATCTACTGCTGAGAGCCGAAGTTCTCTGAAAGCTTTGGTTTTCGTATAGTTGACTTTGGGTTTTGAACTTGTATGGACTCAAGTTTCCTTCAAGTGATTATTATTAGATTAGATTTAGATTAGATTAGAGATACAGCACTGAAACAGGCCCTTCGGCCCACCGAGTCTGTGCCGAGCAAGGGTTCACTTGAAATTCATTAGCTTTATGGATTGATGACGTTTACATAGAGCTTTCTTGTTAGTAACCTGTCTCTCGATGCAGAAATCAACAAGCGCATGGGAAAGGCTTCCACTGCTATGTCCAGACTGGCCAAGAGAGTGTGGGAAAATGGCGCACTGACACAGAACACAAAAGTCCAAATGTATCAAGCCTGTGTCCTCAGTACCTTGCTCGACGGCAGCAAGGCCTAGACAACGTACGTCAGCCAAGAGCGACGTCTCAATTCATTCCATCTTTGCTGCCTCCGGAGAATCCTTGGCATCAGGTGGCAGGACCGTATCTCCAACACTGAAGTCCTCGAGGCGGCCAACACCCCCAGCATATACACCCCACTAAGCAAGCGGCGCCTGAGATGGCTTGGCCATGTGAGCCGCATGGAAGATGGCAGGATCCCCAAGGACACATTGTACAGCGAGCTCGTCACTGGTACCAGATCCACCAGCTGTCCATGTCTCCGCTTTAAAGACGTTTGCAAATGCGACATGAAGTCCTGTGACATTGATCACAAGTCGTGGGAGTCAGTTGCCAGCGATCGCCAGAGCTGGCGGGCAACCATAAAGGCGGGGCTAAAGTGTGGCAAGTCGAAGAGACTTAGCAGTTGGCAGGAAAAAAGACAGAAGCGCAAGGAGAGAGCCAACTGCGTAACAGCCCCGACAACCAATTTTACCTGCAGCACCTGTGGAAGAGTCTGCCACTCTGGAATTGGCTTTTATAGCCACTCCAGGCGCTGCTCCACAAACCACTGACCGCCTCCAGGCGTTTACCCATTGTCTCTCGAGACAAGGAGGCCAAAGAAGAACTCTATTTGTATTGATTCTCAGGAAAGCTACATTTGCCATAGATTTACCTGCCACCATTTCCACTCTCCTCTGTTGAGCAACAGGAAATCACTTTTTCTTCACTATAAGGCAGCACATTAACATGGTCAAATTTGGGGAATAAATGGCACAATGACTCTCAATGACTCAGAGGGAGATTTTGGTCAGAATCTGTAATGAACAGAAAATGTTATTTCACAAACAGCTTTCTAATGAAATAACCTCAATGAGCAATTGTAATAAAAGTCTCAAATTATGGAAGAGTTCAGTAGTTTTTTACTTCTCTCTCTTTCTCTTTTGCTTTTTGTACAAATGGTTCTTTCTTTACTGCCGTGCACTTCTGGAGACTTAATCCCAATCCTTAAATTCAAATTTAGAATTTCTTTTTTCTTCTGCACTTCTGAGTCCTTCAGACTATGCATATATAACTGGAGAGAAAGAATTATTTCTGAAAGAATTAGCATAGCTCAAGGTGTATAAGTCACCGGGCTCTATGGACACATGACTAGACTGTTTAAAGATGTCAGAGAGGAGTTAGCGGAGGCTCTGGCCATAGATTTTCAATCTTCCATTTATATGCAAATTGTGCCATTGGAGTGAAGAGGAAACAATATAACATTTTTATTCAAGAAGAGTGGCAAGTGGGTCAATAACCAGAGGTCATTGGTTTATATTTATTGACCAAAGATCTGGAGACGAGATGAGGAGAAAGTTTCTCACTCAGCGAGTTGTTAGGATCTGAAATGCTCTACCTGAAAAACTGGTGGAAGCTCATTCCATAAATAATTTTAAAGGGGAATTGCACAGTGATTGAGGATGAGAAACTTACAGGGTTACTGGCAAAAAGCAGGGGTATGACACTAAACATGGAAACATAGTAAATAGGAGCAGGAGTAGACCAATTGGCCCTTAGGCTCTGCTCCGCCATTCAAAAAAAATCATGGCTGATCGTCTAATTCAGTCCCCTGTTCCCGCTGTCTCCCCATATCCCTTGATCCCTTTGGCATTAAGAAATATATCTATCTCCTGCTTGAATATATTTAATGACTTGGCCTCTACTGCCTTCTGCGGTAGAGAATTCCACAGGTTCACCACCCTCTGAGTGAAGAAACTTCCCCTCATCTTGGTTCTAAATGGCATACCCCGTATCCTGAGACTGTGACCCCTGGTTCTGGATTCCCCAGCCATCGGGAACATCCTCCCTGCATCTAGCCTGTCTAGTCCTGTTAGAATTTTATAGATTTCTATGAGATCCCCTCTCATTTTTCTAAACTCTAGTGAATATAGGCCTAGTCGAGCAAATCTCTACTCATACGTAAATCCTGCCATCCCAGGAATCAGCCTAGTAAATCTTCTTTGCACTCCCTCCATGGCAAGAACATCCTCAGACAAGGAGACCAAAACTGCACACAATACTCCAGATGTGGTCTCACCAAGATCCTGTATAACTGCAGTAAGACATCCTCTTGCAATGAAGGCCAACATACCATTCGCCTCCTAAATTGCTTGCTGCACCTGAATGCTTGCTTTCAGCGACTGGTGTACAAGGACACCCAGGTCTTGTTGCACTTCCCTCTTTCCCAATCTATCACCATTCAGATAATAATCTGCCTTTCAGTTTTTACAACCAAAGTGGATAACCTCACATTTATCCACGTTATACTGCATCTGCCATGCATTTGCCCGCTTACCCAACTTGTCCAAATCACATTGGAGCCTCTTTGCATCCTCCTCATAGCTCACATTCCCCCACAGCTTTGTGTCATCTGCAAACGTGGAAATGTCACATTTAGTTCCCTCACCCAAGTCATTAATATGTATTGTGAATAGCTAGGGCCCAAGCACTGATCCCAGTGACCCCACTAGTCACTGCCTGCCACCCGGAAAAGACCTGTTTATTCCTACTCTCTGTTTCCTGTCTGTCAATTAATTCTCAATCCATGCCAGTATATTATCCCCAATTCCATGTGCTTTAATTTTTCACACTAGCCTCTTATGTGGGACCTTATCAAAAGCCTTCTGAAAATCCAAATATATCACGTCCGCTGGATCTCCCTTATCTATTCTACTAGTTACATCCTCAAAAAACTCCAGCAGGTTTGTTAAGCATGATTTCCCTTTCATAAACCTATGCTGACTTTGTCCAATCCCATTTATGCTTTCCAGGTGTTCTGCTATCACATCCTTTATATTAGACTCTAGCATTTTCCCCACTACTGATGTAAGGCTAGCTGGTCTGTAATTCCGTTTTTTCTCTCCCTCTTTTTTTAAATAGTGGGGTTACATTTGCCACCCTCCAATCTGTAGGAACTGGTCCAGAGTCTATAGAATTTTGGAAGATGACCACCAATGCATTCACTATTTCCAGAGCCACTTCCTTTATTACTCTGGGATGTAGATTACCAGGCCTTGGGGATTTGTCAGCCTTTAACCCCATTAATTTCCCTAGCACCTTTTTCTTACCAATACTGATTTCCTTCAGTTCCTCCCTCTCATTAGACCTTTGGTTCCCTAACATTTCTGGGAGGTTAATTGTGTCCTCCTTTGTGAAGACAGAACCAAAGTATGTGTTTAATTGTTCTGCTATTTCTTTGTTCCCCATTATAATTTCCCCCATTTCTGACTGTAAGGGGCATTTGTCTTCACTAATGTTTTTCTCTTCACATATTTATAGAAGCTTTTACAGTCAGTTTTTATGTTCCCCGCAAGTTTACTTTCATACTCTATTTTCCCCACTTAATCAACCTCTTTGTCCTCCTTTGCTGAATTCTAAACTGTTTCCAATCCTCAGACTTGCTGCTTTTTCTGGCAATTTTATATGCCTCTTCTTTGGATCTAATACTATCCCTAATTTCTTTTGTAAGCCACAGTTGGGCCACCTTTCCAGTTTTATTTTTGTGCCAGACAGGAATGGATAATTGTTGTGATTCATGCACACGTTCTTTAAATATTATCCATTGCCTATCCACTGTCAACCCTTTTAGTAAAGTTCCCCAATCTACCATAGCCAACTTGCGTTTCATACCTTCGTAGTTTCCTTTATTTAGATTCAGGACCCTAGTTTCGGATTCAACTACTTCACTGTCCATCTTAATGAAGAATTCTATCATGTTATGTTCACTCCTCCCCAAGGGACCCCACACAACAAGATTGTTAATTAATCCTTTCTCATTGCACAATACCCAGTCTAGGATAGCCTGTTCTCCAGTTGGTTCCTCAACGTATTGGTCTAAAAAAACCAACATGTACACACCCCAGGAAATCCTCCTCCACAGTATTATTGCTAATTTGGTTTAAGCATGGCTGCTGTTTCAAAGAGCCAGCATAGGCATGATGGGCTGAATGGTGTCCTTCTGTGATGTCAATTTCTATAATTTTATGACCTACCATGTGATTACAGGCCAGTTAGTCTAACGTCAGTTCTGAGCAAACTCTTAGAAACCCTATTTCAAGATAGAATTGGTAATTATTTAGAACTGCATAGGTTAATCAAGTACAGCCAATATGGATTTGTTAAAGGCAAGTCATGTTTGACAAATTCAGTATGTTTTCTCTTGGAAAAGTGACATATTGGGTACAGAAAGGGAAATGGTATTTCAGAATTCCCAGGAATTTGACAAGGTATCTCAAAAGAGGCTTATTACAAAAATTCAGGTGTTTAATATAAGGAGAAATGTAGCAGCATAGATAGAAAGTTGGTTGACGGACAAGAAACAAAAAAATTAAGGTAAATGGGTGATGCTCTGATTGGAGAAGGGTTAGAAGCAGTATACTCCACTGGCGCCAATGCTGTGTCTAGTTTTGTTTTCCATAACTATAGTTGATTTGGACTTGAGCATAGGAAACAGAAGCTCAGAATTTGCTGATGACATAAAAGTAGGAAGTTTGGCAAACAGTCAGGCGTACTGTAAAGGACTTCAGGAAGACGTGGTGTGATTAACAGACTGGCAGACAACAGACAGATGCCAATTAATATGAATGATTATGAGGTAATATGATTTGGGGCAAAAATAAGGAATGGAAGTCTACATTCATTGGATAGATGCTGAAGGCTGTGACTGGACAAAGACACCTAGAGGTTTAATAATTCCCTAAAAATGTGAACGCAGGTAGAAACACCAATAAAAGCCCAACAATAGTTTGTGTTTTATAAATAGGGACATAGAGTGCAAGAGTAAAGAAGTGATGATAAATTTGTACACATTGGTTAGACCGCAGTCAGAATAGGCCTATAGCTGGATTGTCAGCCCCCGCTGGGGCTGGGTTCAGAGGTGGGTGGGGCCGGACATTAGCCCCACCGGCCAGTGTGCCCATTCCCTGGCTCCAACTTGCCCCTGGGCCATTTTTGCGGAGGCAGGATCGGGGCTGGCAGGGCTATTTACACACATGAGGACGGTCGCCGATTAGGCTCATTAAGGGATTTATGAAGTCCAGTTAAAGGAGGCTGACTGGGATTTACCTGTCGGCCTCCAGTTTCCTGCACTACCGGGGGTGGAGGGGTGGTGGTGGGTGCAGTGGGGGGCAGTGCTCCAGGTAGGCCTAGAGACCCTCCCTGCCTGCCTGGGTGCGCGAGCAGTTACATGTCACTCTGTAGCGGGGCTCCAAACACAATCACGGCCTGGCTGCAAAAAACATTTTTTAATTAAAGTTTTAAAAAAGTTGGAGAAAGGGTGCCTCCATGTTGAAGCACCCTCTCTGTTACTTACCTACCATCACAGCCTGTTGTTCTTCTCAAGGAGGAGGCCCGCCTGCCAACTTTAATTGGACAGAGAAGCAGTCTCGATGCTAATTAAGGGCCTACATGTCAAGGGCTTAAGCGTCCTTTGCATTAAAGAAATAGTGAGATGAGAAAGAATTGTGTATGTGTGCCACTCCTTTCATTGCCAACCATATCATTGGCTCTACACACAGATGTCCTCAGCAAAAGACCTCCATAAATAATGGCAAACAAAGTACCAAAATATTTATGCATGCTCACATTTACACACTTCTCTACACTCTACAGTGTTGTCTATAGGCCACCAACTAGTGAAAAGAGGAACAAATTTGCAGGGAAATTAAAGAGAGATGCAAGAATTATAGAGCATCTATATTGGGGGAATTTAATTAGACAAATATAGACTGGGATAGTAGTAGTGTACAGGGCAGAGAGGGGCAAGAGTTCCTAGAGTGTGTTCAGGAAAATTTTCTACAGCAGTATGTTTCCAGTCCAATAAGAGGGGTGGCACTGCTGGACCTGGTTCTTGGGAATGAGGTGGGCCAAGTGGATCAAAGATCAATAGGTGAACATTTAGGGGACATTGATTATTGTATATATATAATAAAGCATACAGTGTACTAGGCTTTATTACGAGGGGCACAGAGTACAAGAGCAAGGAGGTTATGTTGAAAGGTCACAGACCTAAAATTGTTAACTCACCTTCTCGCTCCATAGATGCTGCCTGACCTGCTGACCTGCTGAGTATTTCCAGCACTTTTCATTTTTATTTCAGATTTCCAGCATCTGCAGTATTTTGCTTTATTTGAGATGTTATGTTGACCTTAGAAGACACTTGTTCATCTTCATCTGGAGTATTGCGTCCAGTTCTGGGCGCCACACTTTAGGTAAGATGTGAAGTCATTAGAGAGAGTACAGAGAAGATTCACGAGAATGGTTCCAGGGATGAGGAGCTTCAGTTATGAAGATAGATTGGAGAAGATAGGACTGTTTTCCTTGGAGAAGAGAAAGTTGAAAGGAGATTTGATAGAGGTATACAAAATCATGTGGGGTCTGGACAGAGTAGATAGAGAGAAACTGCTCCCACTCATGAAGGGATCGAGAACAAGAGGGCACAGATTTAAATTAATTGGCAAAAGAAGCAATGGTGACATGAGGCAAAACTATTTCATGCAGTGAGTGGTTAGGATTGGGAATGCACTGCCTGAGAGTCTGGTGGAGGCAGGCACAATTGAGGCATTCAAAAGGTAATCAGATTGTTATCTGAAAAGGAAGAATGTGCAGGGTTATGGAGAGAAGGCGGGGAAATGACATTAGGTGAATTGCTCATTCGGAGAGTCAGTGCAGGCACGATGGGCTGAATGGCCTCCTTCTGCGCTGTAACAATTCTGAGAATCTGGGTATTTTTCAGACTGGAGGAAGGTTTGGAGTGGAGTTCCCCAAGGGTTGGTATTAGGACCTTTTCAACATTTTCCAGTCTTCCTTAGACTCGGGGGTGGTGCCAGAGGACTGGAGAATTCCAAACGTTACACCCTTGTTCAAAAAAGGGTGTAAAAATAAGCCCAGCAACTACAGGCCAGTCAGTTTAACTTCGGTGGTGGGAAAAGTTCTAGAAAAAATAATTCGGGACAAAATCATTTGTCACATGGACAAATGTGAGTTAATTAAGGAAAGCCAGCATGGATTTCTTAAGGGAAAATCATGTTGAACTAACTTTCTGGAATTTTTGAAGAGGTAACAGAGAGTGTTGATGAGGGCAATGCTGTTGATGTGGTGTACATGAACTTTCAAAAGGCGTTTGATACAGTACCACACAACAGACTTGTGAGCAAACTTGTAGCTCATGGAATAAAAAGGAAGCAACATGGGATACAAAATTGGCTGAATGACAGGAAACAAAGAGAAGTGGTTAATGGATGTTTTCCAGGCTGGAGGAAGGTTTGTAGTGGAGTTCCCCAGGGATCAGTGTTGGGACCCTTGCTTTTCCTGATATATATTAATGACCTAGACCTTGGTGTAGAGGGCACAATTTCAAAGTTTGCAGATGATTTGAAACTTGGAAGCATTGTGAACTGTGAGGAGGATAGTGTTGAACTGCAAAAGGACAAAGACAATTTGGTGGAATGGGCAGACAGGTGGCAGATGAAGTTCAATGTAGAGAAATGTGAAGTGATTTATTTTGGTAGGAAGAACACGGAGAGACAATATAAAATAAAAAGTACAATTCTAAAAGAGGTGCAGGAGCAGAGGGACCTAGGTGTATATGTGCATAGGTCATTGAAGGTGGCAGGATAGGTTGAGAGAGCAGTTAATAAAACATACAGTATCCTGGGCTTTATTAATAGGGGCATAGAGTACAAGAGCAAGGAAGTTATGTTAAACTTGTATAAGATGCTAGTTCAGCCTCAGCTGGAGTATTGTGTCCAGTTCTGGGCACTGCACTTGAGGAAAGACGAAGGGCGTTGGAGGGAGTACAGAAAAGATTCATGAGAATGGTTCCAGGGATGAGCAACTTCAGTTATGAAGATAGATTGAAGAAGTTAGGACTATTTTCCTTGAAGAAGAGAAGGCTGAGAGGTGATTTGATAGAGGTATTCAAAATCATGAGGGGTCCGGATAGAGTAGATAGAGAGAAACTGTTCCCACTCGTGAAAGGATCGAGAACGAGAGGGCACAGATTTAAAGCAATTGGTAAGAGAAGCAAAAGTGACAGGAGGAAAAACTTTTTCATGCAGCGAGTGGTTAAGGTCTGGAATGCGCTGCCTGAGAGTATGGTGGAGGCAGGTTCAATTGAAGCATTCAAAAGGGAATTAGACAGTTATATGAAAAGGAAGAATGTGCAGAATTTCGGGGAGAAGGCAGGGGAACTGAAGGAATTGCTCTTTCGGAGAGCTGGTGCGGACATGATTGGCCGAATGGCCTCCTACTGCACTGTAACGATTCTGTGATTCTGTGAAAAGGACATAGACAGGTTGGGGGAATGGGTGGACAAGTGGGAGATGAAGTTTAATGCAAAGAAATGTGAAGTGTTCATTTTGTGGGAAGAACATGGAGAGACAATATTAAAGTAAAGGGTGCAATCCTAACGGGGACGCAGGAGCAGAGGCACCTGGGTCTATATGTGTATAAATCATTGAAGGTGGCAGAATAAGATGAACGAGCAGTTACTAGAGCATACAACATCTTAGGCTTCATTAATAGGGACATAGAGCTGAATTTTATTTGTGCGCCACCCTTTAAATTTGGCGGGGTGCCCACATTCAGCAGCCGCCGCAAAGCCCCTACAATATTTCACACAGGGGCTCATTAGAATCACTGCACCAAGCCGCACCTCCCCCCCACCCCCACATATTACGTGGGGAGAGGCGGGATATCCGGTGCAGTGAGGAACTTTTTGACAGCTGTGTAGCAGGTGCTGGGGCCCTAATTTAATCTCCCCAGCGCCTGCTTCCTGACAGTTGTCAAAGAACCTGACTGCTGAAGAGTGGAGCTGCTGTCAATCTGGCAGCAAAGCAGAAAGTGCTGCAGAAATCCAGCAGGTCAGGCAGCATCTGTGGAGAGAGAAGCAGAGTTAACTTGTCCAAGATCACAGACCTGAAAGTTAACTCTGTTTCTCTCTTCACAGATGCTGCCTGACCTGCTGAGTTACTCCAGCACTTTCTATTTGCTGCCACATACTTACCCTGCTGTGTCCCAGTGTCCTGTGAGGTTGTGATCCTCTTCTCCCACTAAAGTGTAACATTCCTTCTTGTAGGCGTGCCGCACCTGGGTGAATAATCTTAAATTTGCACATTCCAGGATGTGAGACTTAAATTGACCATAAAATGCAAATACATAACAAAAATAAAACCATAATTGAAGAATATTTACATATTATGAGCTTCTAATCATCTGACTGTGAAAAGCCACAGACTAATATGCATTTGGTATCTGTATTCATTTCTCTGCTAACTGTTATGTGAAAAGACATGTAACAACAATTAAACGATCTTTGTTAAAAAAGCAGGAAAATATGTTCATATTCTAGCTGCATTGCCAACTAAAAATATTTCACCAATAAATATGATCAGCTGCTGCAGAAGCAAAGTGTTCATGAACATGTGTGGATGTGTAATAATTGAAAAACCATGACAACAGCACAGATTTCCTCACTAGTCCTGCATTGGTTTTCAAACATGTACAAGACAAACCTTTGCAGCCAGAAGTCAGAGCAGTTACATGGTGGGGTCACCTTTGTATTTAAAGGACCAGACCAAAAGCCGAGGATGGCAGAGGGGTACTCTCGGGTGGCCCCACAGCGCAACGAAGCCTCCCTGTTCACTCTCCTCCGGGCTGTGCGGGTAAGGCGGGAGGTCCTTTTCACCAGCAATGGTAAGAAGAGGCCCTCCCGCCTGAACAAGGCAGCCTGGCTGGAGATGGCAGAGGGGGTGAGTAGCCATGGGGCCATCCGGCGTCAAAGGGTCCAATGCCGGAAGGGGATGAACGAGCACTCCCCCAGCCAGCCCGGGCCCTCTAGGCCTCATGCGCACAGGGTACGACCACCGAAGTCATCCACAGCCAAAGAGCAATCAGATCATCAGCCTTCCTCCAGTCAGGCTGCTAGCGTAGAGGTTGCACCAAGAAGTGCAACTCGCAAGTGTTTACAGAGAACACACTGACACAAATGGGAATGCATAGGAGTCACAGCAATGTAAATACGTCTTTCACTAAATGTTCCTCAACAACATGTGTGTCCTGCTTTCCTGTGTGCATGATGTTTGCCAGCATATATCGCCAATGTCACATCCCCTGCTCCATTGGCCCTCCAGGAACACTAATGTATGCAATCTAGTCATTGCAATGCCACCATAACTTATGAGCCTCTCAACAGATGCAGTGACATGGACATTGGCTCAGTCAGCTGCTGGCTCTAATGGTTTACAGAAACATGCAGCAGATGTGGACTGTTACACAGCAGGTGAGCCAGGCTGATGTGTGGCTTCCAGAGCTCAGGTCAGTTCATATGGAGCAGAGAGCCTTTGTCTGCTCAGGCACTGCCGTTCATCCCTAGATCGCTGCTAGCTCTGCATGTGGAGCCTGGGTAGCATCTGCCCTCCCATGCGCCTTCCTATTAAAGGTCCTCATTGTCCTCATAGCCTGAGGATGAATGCAGTTGACGTCTCTCCTCATAAATCCAGGTGTGGTCCCTATTGGGTGCTTATTTGTGCAGACTACTGCAAGCAGGAAAGAAAGGTCATGCCATTTTTGGCCCGTTGTACTGGACACCACCATATCTATCCAGGCATTTAGAACATGCAGATCGCCTGCTCAATGGCAGATCTTTCAGCTCAGTGGATGGTGTTGTATCTCTCCTCTGCAGCAGTGGTGGGGTCTCTCACTGGTGTCGGGAGCCATGTCTGCAAAGGATAGCCCTTATCTCCAAGATGCCACCCCTCCATCTGAGCCAGTTCAGTGAACAGCAGTGGCAGCAGGGACTGACGCAGGACCCAGGTGTCATGGCAGCTGCCTGAGAAGCGGTCACAGATTTGCATGAAGCATCACTGGTGATGAAATACCAGCTGCACCTAAATTGAGAGGATTCCTTTGATTGCTATGTCTGCAGGTGGTAGCCCAGTGGGAAGCCTGATGGCCACATGGGTGCAGTCCATGGACCCTGAGGACTACGGTTCCCTGGCAATGGTGATGAGACCGATGGCCCTCTGGACTTGGCTGTGAGGGTCCATCCTGAAGCGGACATGCTCACTGGCCCTCCGGTGCAGGGCAACGGTGTCCTTCCTCATGCACCGGTGCACTGCTGACTGCGTGACTCCACAAAGGTCTCCTTCCCCCTCTCTCTCTATTGCCCCTCCCCCTCTCTCTGTCTTCCCCTCCCCCTCTCTCTCTTCCCCCTTCCCCCTCTCTCTTCTCCCTCCCCCTTTCTCTCTTCCCCATGCCTCCTCCCTTCCAGTATGCAGAGTGGGACCCCTGAAAACGGAACTTACCTTCCGTCGCAAAACCTTTTGCCTCTGATGACCCACCGGCTTTTCTGCTCGTGAACAGGATGGCATGGGACAGCCGCTCATTCAAAGTAAAATCCAGATGTGTGCAGGAGAGAGGGCGGGCTGCACAATCTGCAGAGGTAAGTACCGTTTTACATATGTTAATTGGGGTTCCGTCACCATGCGGTGCGGGGGTGTGTGTGGCCGCACCGAGGTCCCCCCGCCGCCAGTAATTTGCGGCAGGCCCTTCTCGAAGTTGTGTGTTGAGGCGGGCCTCTCCCTACAGAATTTTACCTGACCCTGCGCCGCGACCCGTAGCATCAAGGGGCCGGTGAAATTCAGACCGTAGCGTACAAAAGCAAGGAAGTTATGTTAAACTTGTATAGAACACTGGTTCGGCCTCAACTGGAGTACTATGTTCAGTTCTGGGCACTACTTTAGGAACGATGTGAAGGCATTGGAGAGAGTGCAGAAAAAGTTCATGAGAATGGTTCCAGGAATGAGGAACTTCAGTTATGTGGACAGATTGGAGAAGGTGGGACTGCTTTCTTTGGTGAAGAGAAGGTTGAGAGGTGATTTGACAGAGGTGTTCAAAATCATGAGAAAAAATTTACGATTGGTGGAGGGATTGAGAACAAGAGGGCATAGATTTAACGTAATTGGCAAAAGAAGCAATGGTGACATGAGGAAAAACTTTTTCACATAGTGACTGGTTAGGATCTGGAATGTATTGCCAGAGAGTGTGGTGGAGGCAGATTCAATCGAGGCATTCAAAAGGGAATTGGATTGTTATCTGCAAAGGAAGAATGTGCAGGGCCCAGGGGGAGAAGGTGGGGGAGTAGCACGAGGGTAAACTGCTCTTTCAAAGAGCCAGCGCAGACATGACGATCGGAATGGCCTCCTTGTGTGCTGAAACAATTCTGCGACATTCTATCTTTCATTTGCAAGTAGGGTTGAACAAGAATTGATCTTCAGTGTATGTGGCACCATTGACAAATGGATTGTAAGTTTATGCAGCTCTAATTATTGGTAACATAAATCACTAAACTCTGAGCCCTAGGAGTTTACAGTTAATCCAGCCACTTATTCAAGTTTTAAAATATGTTGACTGTTGGACTAACAACACATATTGTACTCTTCAACTCACAACATGCCCCCCCTCATTTCTCCCTCTCCTTAATCACATGATGCCCTCTAGTGGCTGCTACCATCTGCAGTCTCTATACTATATCAATGCAGGTCACTGCTCTTACCTCAATCAGTAATGTTGTAAGCTCACAAAAGAGCTGATGATACCAATTGCATTACAGCTACATTAACAATAGTGTAAAGTTTGTATGGAAACTTCATTGATACATGAAGGAAGCCATTATTATTATTGTCCTTGAACCCACTTGCTGACAGAACAGTCACTGCCTTTGAAAATAATTCATTTGTGCGAAACGTGAGACTATTCAGAGATGGGATGAGGCACCACATGAATGCAAGAATCCTTCAGTACAAAGAATAAATTCAACTCAAGATCAGAAACGCTTAGAGGCCACATGTAACTCTCAATAGATTAGAAGTGTTTGGAATAGCAAATTGTTTTCTATTTGTCTGCACTGAATAACATGCAACATTAACCTTAAGCTGTCCTGGCAGTACGAAGTTGGATTGGAACATCGCTATAGAGATAGGGATACACAGACCAAAGCCTCATTCATATTGACCATGAAGTAACCTTGCTGAACAAAATCCAGGAACTGCTTAGCAACAGTCTTTGACTTGATTGTGTGAATGGTGTGTTTGAATTACTGAGATTTATAGATTATAATGACCACCATGGTCTGGGCTCAAGTTTTCAAAACTTACCTCCTACATAGTGTTTTTGTGATCATTTTTATGATTGTTTATTTATGCCCTCTGGGTAAAATGGCTAAATTACCCCAGGATGTTGGGTAATTTAAATTGTGGCGTGAATGTGACTTAAAGGTGAATGTTTGTAGGCTAACATTCCCCAGAGAGCTAGCTCACTGTTGATGTAAGGTTCATAATTCACTTCCACCCTCATGTTTTTTCAATTATAATCATATAATTGGATGTCAGCCTTGCCTAGTGGTAGCACTCTTGCTTCTGAGTCAGAAGGTTGTGGGTTGAAACCTCAATCCAGAGACTTGAGCACATAATCCAGGCTGATGCTCCAGAACAGTACTGTGGGAGTGCTGCAAAATTGGAGGTGCCATCTTTCAGATGAGACGTTAAACCAAGGACCTGTCTGCCCTCTCAGGTGAATGCAAATGCTCACATGGCACTATTTCTTAGAAGATTAGGGTAGATGTCCTAACAAATCATTTCCCCTCAAAATTAACCTAAAATATAGATGATCTGGTCATTATGTCATTGTCATTTGTAGGACTTTGCTGTGTGCAAATTGGCTGCTGTGTTTCATACATTAAAACAGTGATTACACTTAGCATTTAGAAGAGGCACTTAGTTAGGAAATGGAAGACACGCACCCTTCTCTGTCACAAAGGGGAGGCTCCAGGGTATAAAAAACCTTCACCAGGCATTGGCAGTAGGTCTTGATGTAAAGCTGAGGGCAATGGCAGAGATCCTGCTTTTGGGCACAAGTGCAGTTGATTGTCATGCATTGGATGGTATAAACACTTCGCTAAAGTGATGTCTATTTTCGCCTGCCTTAAGACTTGCTGAATGCTCTGCAGACTCCGTTTCTGCCCCATAACTCTCCTTTTTTGCTGTTTAGCAATGTCCCTTTTACAGGGTAAAGTTATGTAAGGTGCAGCAGCCAATAATAAACTGGGAAACCTTGACCAAGCTGCACTTCAACAGTCCAATAATTGGACAAGGTGTCTGAACTTTGGCTTTCATGAACTCCCAATCAAATCAGCAGTTGCTCCTGGGCTCACGTTAATGAAGCCATTCCAGTATATCTCCCAATTTCTTTCTGGGGTGTGTTAACAAATCCCATTGTCTCAAACTGTTGTGGCAGGCATCAATACAATCCTGGGTCCGAAGCTAATTCCTCACACTCTGAATCATATTTCTGAAAGTTGTATGTTGTGGATTTTGCCATGGTTGAGTTGAACTTAATATAAATTACCGAAATAATATCATAATATAAATAACCTTAGGTTAAATAGTCTGTGTGCAGAAGGAGGCCATTCAGTCCATTGTTCCTGCCCCAGTGCTAGTTCTTCAACTGGAGACATCTACTGTAATTGCATTTGCCTGCCCTTTCACTTGCGTTTTATATTCTTGTTTTGCAAAATACTTATTCAGTTCCCATTTAGATGGTGCTAAGTTCTCTTCTTCAATAGCCACTTGTGGTTAAGCATTCCATGTTCTAACAACCCTCTGTGTGAAAACTCCCTTTCCCCCTCATTCTTCCAGTGTTAATTCTGAGGCATATTACCAAAATAGCAAATAATAGAGAACCTACAAAACCCTTCAATAAAATGCCTGGTGCCTGGCTCCCGTCACCAGCACTGTGCAAAATAAACAGAATCCATTCAGTTCTGACAGAGGAATGGCTACAGTTCATTTTCATTTCCAATGTTCCATTTTTGATTTGAAGTTAATAATCCTGTGGTTTCTTCTTAGCTCACAAGCATACAGTCCTAATTAGAGGCCTGGGCTTCAATTTAATTCAGGAAAAATCCCCTTCTACTAGTTAGTTCTTCACTTATGAATAACAGAACAAGCCACTTGCCAATGAAATGAGAAGATCGGCACACACAGCAATGAAAAGCAGCAGCACCTCTGCCTGCTCCACAACTAGCATCATTTTATTTGAGACCTGTACCTGCTAAGGTCGATGAAGAGTATACAGGTCTAAATTAGAAGAAACCGAGGAAACTGGCCAAAGCTGCCCAACCCACCTTCCCCCACCCTTTCATCAAGATTGCAATTCGAGAATAGCACTGTCATGTGAACTGTGTGCCATGCTCCATCGTGGCATCCAACATTCCTTTACGAGCATTAGACAAAAAAAAGTGAAAGGGAAAGCCAAATGTTGTAGGCAGAAAATTAATTGGCCATTTCCAGGGAGGGGGCCTGGGAAAATACTCTGACAGAAAAATTAAAATATGGTTAATTTTAGGCACTTTATCCTCTGCAATGAATTGAGTTTTAATGTAAAGAAAAGGCATTTGGATTTTCAACACACTTAGTCGAACCGCCATTTACCCAAAAGCTACTTCAAAAGTCAGGCTGCCACATCCAACCCTTCACACCCCTCCTCAACTCAATGGCACACTACCCTTGTGGACCCCATTCACAGATGCACTTGACATCATCCAACTTTCCACTTTCTCACAGAGACCCTCCCTTCTCCAACTATCATTGCCACCCACTTCCCTCACTTCATTATCCACCTCCCCCCCCACCCCACCACCCTATCTCTGTACCACACCATGCCCAGTGCTAATCCCCAGAGCCAGGGGATTGTGGCTTCAAGTCCGACTCCAGAGGCTCGATCACAAATATCATTGCAGTGTAGAACTGAGGCAGTGCTGCACTGTTGGAGGTGCTATCTTTTGGATGAGACGCTAAACTAAAGCCCCGTCTTCCTTCTCAGATGGATGTAAAAGATCCCTTGGCACTATTTTGAAGAAGAGCAGGGGAGCTTTCCCCAGTGTCCTGGTCGATATGTATCCCTCAATCAACATCACTAAAACATTATCTGGTTGGTATCACATTGCTGTCTGTGGGAGCTTGCTGTGCTCGAATTGGCTGTTGCGTTTCCTACATTACAACAGTGACTACACTTAAAAGTACCTCATTGCTGTAAAGCACTTTGGGATGTCTTGGCAAATCTTTCTTTTTTTCTTTTTAGAGGGAAATTTCTGTTCTTGCGACAATTCCCAACTAGAACATACAGAGATTGCAATCACTGCCTCTGCAATGGGAATTATGCCCCAGAATCAAAGAAGAGAAGGACTGGTCTTTCTTATTTTTCTCAACAAATGCTGACATTCAAGCTCAGCCGCCAGATGTTGACTATCATCATGAAACGCTCACCATCAATATATATATGTCTCCCGTAGTACTAAATTGGATGTCAGCCTAGATTATGTGCCAAGGTGGGGCTTGAAGCCACAATATTCTGACTCAGAGGCAAAAGTGGTACCCACTCAGCTAAGGCTCACACTCAAATTTTTATTTTTCATTTTTAGAGATACAGCACTGAAACAGGCCCTTCGGCCCACCGAGTCTGTGCCGACCATTAACCACCCATTTATACTAATCCTACACTAATCCCATATTCCTACATCCTCACCTATCCCTATATTCCCCACCACCTACCTATACTAGGGGCAATTTATAATGGCCAATTTACCTATCAACCTGCAAGTCTTTTGGCTGTGGAAGGAAACCGGAGCACCCGGAGGAAACCCATGCAGACACAGGGAGAACTTGCAAACTCCACACAGGCAGTACCCAGAATTGAACCCGGGACACTGGAGCTGTGAGGCTGCGGTGCTAACCACTGTGCCACTGTGCCGCCAAAATTACACAACTAGCTTTCTGTTGCTCTGCTGATCCAGTGAAATACAGCACACACTTGTAAGCACATTTACATAACTACTGGGGCCCAAATGATAGGATCGAAGATGTGAAAAATTAAAGCAATTGAAGGAATTTCCAACAGTGTCCATTGCATTGCCTGGGAACTTTCTGAAGTACACTTCAATTCCAGTCCTCCAATTCACACATCATCCCGACTTGGACATATATTACAGCTCCTTCATGGTCGCTGGGTCAAAATCCTGGAACTCCCTACCTAACAGCATTGCGGGAGTACCTTCACCACATTTACTGCAGTGGTTCAAGAATACAACTCACCACCACTGTCTCAAGGGCAGCTAGGGATGGGCAATGAATGCTGGCCTTGCCAGCAATGCCCACATCCCGAGAACAAACAAAAAAAAGACTGAGGCCGGTGTGAAACTGAAGCAGTGTCAGACTGCCCCCTCACTGTCTAATTTTGGTTTGGCTGATTTGACACTGGAGTCTTACTGTGTACTGAGATGAAAGCAAAAAGCACTTAGCATTGACGCAAGATGTAGTGTATAACCAATGCAGTACAACTAACCTATCATGTTCCCAGTGTTCGTGCAGCAGCTCAGCAGTTAGCGAATATCATCTGTGAAGCGATTAAATGCTGAAAAGGGAAAAGAAACGGCCCAAATTCTGCTGGCTGTGAAGAAAATCCAACACTAATGTGAAACCCATTGCAAAGACCCAACTTCAGGAAAAACTCTCCCTGTCTCAAACCGAGTTGGATGAATTGCCCTTGAATGATAATGAGCACTGTGCCATATATATTTTGTATATTTTAATACCAAGCTTAATAGTTCTGCTCTAAAATTGCAGAAAAGGTATTTAACTGTTAGAGTACCATGGGTTTTTATGTCACTAAACCAGGTTGTTTCTATATGTGCAGCCTGACTACTGTGCTGCCGATGGAAGTATTTTTGTTAAAATTTGAAAAATATTGTTTTGAAAAAGAAGCTCATTCAGACAGCGCTCTGCTGCCACCAGGACCCCTGGGTACAGGACTATTAATGTAACTATCCTGTAGAAGAGGATTTTTCATAGAATCATAGAATAGTAAAGCACAGAAGGCCATTCAGCCTTTCGAGTTGGCATTGGCTCTTTCAACGAGCCATCCTGTTAGTTCCACTCGCCTGCCTTTTCCCCATATTCCTGCAATTTTTTTCTTTTTCATGTTGTCAGGCAAACCGCACCTGCCAAGGTTAAGGCACACATTATTTCGCCACGTGAACATTAAAACATAAAAAATTGCAATCTCTGACTGGAAGGACATTTGCATAATACATGACAATATGGAAACAAAGGGAGCCAGTCCCTGTTTCTCCAATACACAAAAGTGGTCAAACCAGTTCTAGTCACATGACTAGCTGGCTGGAGTTTTTGGATTTGAACTTCCAACAAAGGATGTTGAAGAGACTGTTCCATATAAGGAGCTAGTCACATGACTAACCTGCTGAGCACCCTGGGAGCTTTTTGAATTTTAAACTCTCAACACAGGGATCATCATAACATTGTGTGTTCATGGACTGAGAACATCTCTTCTCCTGCCTGTCTGACTGCCTGCTCATCTCTCAGGGAACTGAAACCATTGAAGATATGTAATCTCAGAGAGAAAAAGGTTTCCTACGTGAACAAGGTTTAAGACGTACTGGGCCCCAACGTAACGCAGGACCATATCTTCAATCAAGGACTAGAGCAAGCTCGAGAAATAGTAACAATATTGCCTCAAACTGTTCCACTTATCTTTTTTTCTGCTCTTTTCTGTGCCTATTTTGCATGTTTATATCGCGTGTGCATGCTAGCGTGAGTGCGTCATATATCCATAGGCGTCAACCGTATTAGAGTTTAAGTTTATGGTTTAATAAATTTCATCTTCTTTAAACCACAGAAAGCCTGTTTGTGCTCATTTCTTTGCCTTATAATTGGAAAGTTGTGAACAAGGATTCACAAAAAGGGGAGCTCAAAACACAGTGTGTTTAAAATTAAACCCTGTTACACTAAGACCAAGTGAAAACAGCAAAAGACCCTGAGACACATTGCTCACCTGGTCGTAACAATGTGGTTATCCAATTCCCTTTTGAAATCCATTATTGAATATGTATCCATTACCATCTTTGGCACTGCAATCCAAATCATAACCACTCCTTGTGTTAAAAAAGCTTTTCCTAACGTCGCCTCTAGTTCTTCGCCAATCACCTTAAATCAGCGGCCTTTGGTTATTGCCATTTCATCTGTTGGAGGCAGTTTCCCTTTATTTACTCTATCCAAACCCATCATGATTTTAATCACCTCGATCAAATCTTCTCTGCCTTCTCCGCTCTAAGGAGGACAACCCCAGCTTCTCCACTTTATCCAATCTATTTTTCTCAAATTACATCGAAGCTCGGGATGCAAAGTGGGCAGTGTTGGCTCAGTCACCGACATCTCCTGCCCGATGTTCAGTTTCGTTAACTGAAGAAACTGAATATCAGATGGGAAATTTAACAGGCGGTAAATGTTTGTGTCCCCACCCAAGTTGAATTTCGCCCCCTATATGCTTGTCAGCTAAGGAGAAACTAATATAAATTTCAATGCAAATATATTGGCCCATGCCAGTAGCAGCATGCCAGGGACAGTGTGAGGAATGCAATCTCTGAGTGATGCCCTGACACTCAGACAGCGGGAGCCGCGAGTAAAAGGTCAGCTGGATGTTTCTCTTCGGATCCAACACTGATTGGATTCAAACATCAATCTGTTCCTCTTTTGTTACAGGGCCTACATACAGCCCAGAACAGCAACTATGCCTGATCTCCGCATATGTGGGTACTGCTGGACCTATTGAAGATGTATCAGTTAGGATCTCGAGGAGGGCTGGGAGAGGAGGTGATTCAGGGAACACATTGCCGACACCACCCCAACAAATGGCAGTTTGGTCATGGGGATAGAAGGAGGGAAGGGAAAGCAACTGTCCCCCACTTTCCTTAGAATTTGCCAGGGTTGACTCTAAGGAGTGGACACCGAGCAATCCTTGGCTCCATTCCAAATTCCAGTGCCTCCTTCCTAGAAGCAGCAGAATTTCTGGACTATGTTTCCAGTTGCTGCCCAACACGTCCCCCATGAATCGGTCTCAGCTGTATGAGTCACATGACCAAAACTCCCTCACACAACTGTTTCGTGGTAAACACACCTGACTGGTTCCTCATAACCACATATTTATAAGAAATCAATCCACTTGCTTCCAGCATGCCACACTTTACAGTCTCCTTCTCCAGCTCAGGTTCCTAGTTCCCAGCTCGGGCAGGTCTCCTGGCCCCACCCCGACCCTCTCTGTTTGCATTCCAGCTGCCTGCCTTTCCTCTTCATTTTCAGGCCCAACTATGAAGCTCTATTTCTAGCCCTAGTGTAATACTCCCTGGATAAACCCAGGCCTGCCTCTGTGTTCCATTCCCCGCCTAATGGCATTAAATTAACTGGAAATAGGAAAACACAAGGGGTGTACCTGCTGGAAATGCACTGACTTTGTTAAGAAGCTGAAATTCCAGCCCAATACAAAATCCTAACTGTTCTCATTCTGCCTGCTGGAAGCCAACGAGAACTGGGTGTTGGAGTTTCAACAGGTGAGGGGGAGTGAGTTTCACAAACAGGGTGGTCTTGGATAACAGAGGAAATAGGAGGAACAGGAAGAAAAAATGAAGAGGTCACAGGAAAGAAGAACTGTTGAATAACTACTAAGTTTCCACCCATCACCCTCCCAGTTTCACCCATATATAAATTTTACAAAATCATGTTCCTCATCTCTGATTGATGGATATGAACCATGTGATTAGAAATGTATCTGCAGTCACATAGCTAGCAGAGATCTGTCCCTGGCCCGACTCTGCAGCCAGTCTCTCTGCCTCAGGTTCCTGTGCCCCATTTCATCCCAACCCCAGTCTCCATAGTACAACTGTGATGGGAGAGGGAGCCTCTCAGCAACCTGGTGACAGAATTAAATATCAGACAGCTACATGGCACACAACGCTCAGTCATGTTGACTTGATGTCAATGGCGAGTGAAATATGATCATGCGCATAATGATAACTTCAAGCATTCTTACCTTCGCAATGCTCATTCATGCCTTTTATCTCCGACAGGCCCTCCATACATCCCACAGGAGGGGGCCCAAGTGGCTGACGACAACAGCAATGACAACTCCTCAAGAGAAGTCACTCTCTCTGAGGGTGCACCATCACAGGATATATGTAGCCCATGCACCAGCTCAGATACTCGCTCTTCGGTGGGAGGACTTAAAGGAATTGTTGGGTTTTCACCTAGCGACTCAGGCATCGCAAGGGCAGATGGTGGAGTCAGGGGCAGCAGTGGAGAGTCCATGTCGGAGGGTACAGAACTCTCTAAGCTGGGCTCAATTGGATGCAGATGCTGTACATCAGAGGCCATTGACAGCATAATTCTTGAGGAGCATCTGAGAATGTGCACTGTACTGGCAGACGTTCCAGCCTCACTGTGCAGCTTTGCAGAAAGATTGGAGGAGGCTTCCTCAAGCACGCATGGCATGATGTCGTAGGCCTTTGTGATGATGTCTTCTTCTGTGGAACTGGTAGCCAACTATGGATCAACAAATGTGGATATCAGACGATTACATGCAGGTTGTCAGCAATGGCTTGCACACATTGGCTGAACTTCGTCATCCCGCCACTGCTCCTGGCAGTGGAACTGGAAATGGTCACCATTCCCGATTGTGGTGTGGATGGCTGCTCCACCGCGATCATGTGGTGGGTGGCCATTTTACACACGGTGGGGGCTGGTGGTGAGATGCCGATTACAGCATCAAATGACCCCAGAGCAGGTGCTCACACCATATATAAAGGCCTGCCAGCCCTGCATTCACTCCTGTCTGGTTTAAAAGAGTGCCTGCAAGTGTGCCGTTTGCTGCCTCAGGATCCCTTCTGCTGCCTGATAGTCAACCTGTACCCAAGCTTCCAGCGACCATGGCAGAAGAAAGACACAGTTTAGTGATGCCTCCCTTGAGATTCTCCTCTGGGCTGAGGTCCTTGTCACATCTCAGGCTGTGTGCAGTTGTTCTATACATGGCCACATATGACAACAACATCTCCTTCCAGTCTTGACACTCAGCCGGAGCAATTCTCATCTGTTTCTCTAAGGATTGGTTTTGTCTTTCCACTTTCCCATTTGCCTGTGGCCATTTAGGTATTACTCTGTGATGGCGAATACCTGTGACTTGCATGTAATCTGCAAAGGTCTGTGAAATGAATTGTGGTCCATTATCTGAATACGAAGTGACTGGGAGACCATGCCTTGCAAATATTTCAGTCAATGCAAACACAGTTTTCTCTGCCATTGTAGACTTCATTATCATATACTCATAATAGTGCTGTAATAGTCAATTATCACTAGTATAGACTCTCCTGATGGAAATGGGCCAACTGCTACATCCTCCCATGGTCCAGCCAGTAACAGTGTGCTGCGTACTGGTTCTGGTGGATTGGGTCTACTGACAAGTTGACATCCATGACATGTTTTGACAGACTGTTCCACATCTTTCTCCATCCCTGGCAACCAGGGGCGGCACAGTGGCGCAGTGGTTAGCACTGCAGCCTCACAGCTCCAGCGACCTGGGTTCAATTCTGGGTACTGCCTGTGTGGAGTTTGCAAGTTCTCTCTGTGTCTGCGTGGGTTTCCTCCGGGTGCTCCAGTTTCCTCCCACATGCCAAAGACCTGCTGGCTGATAGGTTAATTGGCCATTATAAAAAATTGCCCCTAGCAATTGCCCCTTGTCAGTAGACCCAATCCACCAGAACCAGTAGGTGGTAGGGAAATATAGGAACAGGTGGGGATGTGGTAGGAATATGGAATTAGTGTAGGATTAGTATAAATGGGTGGTTGATGGTTGGCACAGACTCGGTGGGCCAAAGGGCCTGTTTCAGTGCTGTATCTCTAAACTAAACTATACTTTGGTTTGTACTTTTTGCTTAGTACCAACTGCTCCCAAGTGACCCTCATGAGCTAGCATCACTAGTCTAGACTTTTGTGGCACTATAAGTCTGTTACTTCTAAGAATACACTTCCCAATTGTGCACAGTTCATCTCATATAATAATGTATGCTCTGAATGGGCAATTCTCCCAATTTCCAGTCTGGATTCTCTGTCAATTGTCATCCTGCTCTGGATCTTTGTCTGACTCTCTTTCAATCTCTATAGTTGTTATTGCTCTGGGTGTCTGCCACAAACTGCCACAAACTGCATGAATGGTTCAGCTTCCCTCTCTAGTGAAGGTCTGTGTGTTTGTCCTTTAACTGGTTCTATGATGCCTTGGTCCAAAAGGTGTTCTGTGTACAGGCTGAGCTACAGGCTTCACTTTCTCGTCAAATGTTAATCTCACTTGGCAGTTGTGCAACTTCCCAATTCCTTGAAACACTGGTCCAAACTCCTCTCGAAGCTCCACAAAGGATTTCACAGAATTCACTTCCAATCCAATGAGTCGCACCCTCAAGGCTTGGGCAGTTTCTCCACTCAGAAGAGGCTCATCATCCTCCTCAATCACTACGAATTCTGCATCCGCACTCCTGTCTCCAGGTCTTACACTTGTTGTGAAGCATCCAAAAGTTTGAAGTGGGATTTTAATGTGTAAGGATAAAGCTTTTTGACACATTTTCGCGATGTGCACTTTGTCTTTGTCTTCAGTTCCTCCCACAGTGCTCTGTTGATGACATTGCTGTCACTGCTTGAATCTACAATAATGCGCACTTCAACACCCCCGGGTGGCGCAGTGGTTAGCACCGCAGCCTCACAGCTCCAGGGACCCGGGTTCAATTCTGGGTACTGCCTGTGTGGAGTTTGCAAGTTTTCCCTGTGACCGTGTGGGTTTTCGCCAGGTGCTCCAGATTCCTCCCACTACCAAAGACTTACAGGTGATAGGTAAATTGGCCGTTGTAAATTGCTCCTAGTGTAGGTAGGTGGTAGGGAATATAGGATTACTGTAGGGTTAGTATAAATGGGTGGTTCTTGGTCGGCATGGACTTGGTGGGCCGAAGGGTCTGTTTCAGTGCTGTATCTCTAAATAAATAAATAAACACAATCACTGGAACTTTCTCATGGTTGCTTCCATTGACAGAAAACATTTATCCACGATTACTATTCATGTCCTCACTCACTGCATCCTCTTCAACTCGTCTCACAGTTGTATTACTTCTATCTCTCTTTCCTTTACACAGTTTGCCAGGCTTACCACTCTGTTCAGCTTTGCTTTTGCACTTCTTGGCAAAATGGTCTCTGCCCCTACATTTTCTACATATTTTTCCCTTGGCAGGACAGCTCTTCTATAGTGCTCCAAAATGCCACATCTGAAATAGTCTCTTTCAGACTTTTGTTGTTTACATTTACGTGTACCTGAATTCCGTTGTGTCACTCGATTAACCTCAGATTTTGTCATGATGATGGCGGAAATGGGACCAAGTTTCATGCTGTGAACTTGTACGTCCCCTGTGTCCAATGCAGCCGCTATCTTCAAAGTGTCATCCAATGTTAAGTCACCTCCTCTTTCCAGCAGCCTGTGTCTCAACTTATTCAACTTGCGATGTTGGACCACCTGATCCATTATCTGGTTATTCAGATTCGTCACAACATAATTGCATCCATCCGATGCTTGCCTCAGAAGAATCACAAATTGGGCAACTGTTTCCCCCTTTCTGTCTCATTCGACGGAAAACATGCCTTTGGAATGTGGCATTTGGCATCACCATAAAATAGTCCTTCAAAGCTTTCACTGCACGTTCATAGTCTGCCTTTTCTCCCATGTCAGGCAACGTTTTGAAAGTCTCCCTTGCCAACACACCCACAGTGAACAACAAAAAGGCCCATCGCTGTGCTTTCTGCACCTCTATCTCCCCGTCCAAAAACAAACTGCGACTGTCAGCATACGATTCAGACTCCTCCAGCCGCGCTTTCCATTTTACACTGATGGAACTGGCATCACCTGTCGGATCAAATGGCTCAATTTTCCAGACTGCAGACATATCAGCTCCAGCAAATGCCATGCCACAATCCTACATATCTCCATATTTACCTTGTCGCCAATGTCGCATCTCAGGCTGAAATGAATCACACTTGAAATTACACAGCTTTAACTTTAAAAAGATTTAACAAATGTTTTATTGAAGACTTCTGTAGAGTTCTTGCTTACTGCTGTCACTGTGGCTACAAAGCTATTTGACCTTACAACAACCCCCAGGTCAGATGTTTTCTCCAAAGCACAAAGCTACTTTCCGTTTTCTTTCTAAGAACCATATATTCTCTAATACTCAAGCCCACGCATACAATCATGACAGTCCTCTTCAGTTCCGAAGAAGGGTCACTGACCCGAAACGTTAACTCTGCTTCTCTTTCCACAGATGCTGCCAGACCTGCTGAGTGGTTCCAGCATTTCTTGTTTTTATTTCAGATTTCCACCAAGGTAACTGCTCCTTACCTCTCTCCTTTTGAGAGACTGCATGTGGCTATGCGGGAGGAAGCAGGATACGGGGAGAGAGGCAACAAAGAAGTGTGGGGAAGGGGGTTTAAGTGTCACCTCATCCTGGCAGTTGCATGGCTCCATCTCGGCCACAGGCCACAAACTCTTTCACATAAGCAGGTAAGAACGCAGCTGAATACTGAACGCTGATTGGCATATTTCCTTGTCATGACTTCAGGCCCCTCAATTGCTGCTACCCACTTCCCTTGCTTTCACTGGCAAGTTCTAAGGAGCCTGGGAAACGCCTGGAGCCAAAGGTAAATTGCAAAACACATGTCAATATCGTTCCAATTGACTGATTAACATACTGAAACTGACAATCCGCCTTTCCCGACTCACTGGAGTGAAATGCGGAAGTCAGCAGTTGGAGCCAGCTTTCTGACGTGGTCAATTTTTTCCAGAATTTTACCTCCCCACCAGCAACTAAACTCACACACTTATCCTCGTTAAAATACCCCCATGATTCTAACCAACACAGATTAACTGGTTGTTCATCTCATTCGTGTATGTGACATCTTGCCATTTGGGACGTAGTGGCCACGTTTGGCTACATAACAACAATCACTGCATTTCAAAGTAATTCATTGTGTAAAATATTTTGAGAAGCATGATAAAGCACCATACAAATTCATGTCTTTATTTATTAGGGAGCACAAGACTCAGTTCAAATGTTCACACTAGGCCAACTGATTTGCATGATAGGACTTAAATCTCTGATATTCTGATGGGCGAAACCAGAGCACAACCTATCTGGCTGTCAGCCTACCTTTGTAAGTCATTCTTTCTATACAGTTACATCTCCCAACAAACAGGAAAATAAACATCAGCTGTATTTTGTTGACCTTCCTCAGTGGCTCAGGGAGTAATTAGTTTCATATATGACAGCAAACAGATCCTTTTTTGCCTCAGTGCTCATTCTCAATAGTTTTATTTCCATTTTGCACTTTTTTTAAAATAACTACTTAAAATGAGTTGATAATATTTTCAGTAACTGTATCTCCCAAAAGGCACTGGGAGAATTCTGAAAAGAACTGATTTGTCTGTGAATTGCGTGGGGCATATGGGAAGCTGGGAGTGTGGGACAGGAACAAGACCAATGAGAGGCTCTGGTAATAAAATGGGAAAGATAGAAGAAAGGGCCATTTGGTCCATCACCCCAGCAGTGCTGTACACAGTTGGGTGGAAACAAATGCAGGTTATTGAGATACAAGAAAAACAGATTATCATTCAGCACAGCACAGCACAGATAAAAGTGGTCTCAACGTACCAAGGCCCAAGTACTGATCCCTGCGGTACCCCACTAGTCACAGCCTGTAACACGAGAATGACCTGTTTATTCCTACTCTCTGTTTTCTGCCTGTTAACCAATCCTTAATCCATGCAAGTATATTACCTCCTATCCCATGTGCTTTAATTTTGCTAACCAACTTCCTGTGGGGAACTTTATCAAAAGCTTCTGAAAATCCAAGTATACTACATTCCACCAATCAATTCTGTTAGTAACATCCTCAAAAGTCTCCAACAGATTTGTCAAACATGATTTCCCATTCAAAATCCATGTTGACTGCCTAACCAGATCAATATTATCCAAGTCTCCATTTATCACATCCTTTAGAATAGATTCTAGCATTTTCCTTACTACTGATGTAAGGCTAACAGGTCTGTAGTTTTCTCTCTCCCTCCACTCTTAAATAGTGGGATCACATTTGCTACCTTCCGATCTGCAGGAACCGTTCCAGAATCTATAGAATTTTGGAAGATGATCATCAATGCTGTTTCAATTTAGGGCGGCACAGTGGCGCAGTGGTTAGCACCACAGCCTCACAGCTCCAGCGACCCGGGTTCAATTCTGGGTACTGCCTGTGTGGAGTTTGCAAGTTCTGCCTGTGTCTGTGTGGGTTTCCTCCGGGTGCGCCGGTTTCCTCCCACATGCCAAAGACTTGCAGGGTGATAGGTTAATTGGCCATTATAAATTGCCCCTAGTATAGGTAGGTGATAGGGAAATATAGGGACAGGTGGGGATGTGGTAGGAATATGGAATTAGGGTAGGATTAGTATAAATGGGTGGTTGATGGTCGGCACAGACTCGGTGGGCCGAAGGGCTTGTTTCAGTGCTGTATCTCTAAACTAAACTAATTTATATATTTCTACATTAGTGGCAACCTTTCTATTCAGAATCTACACAGTGCTGACCCTGGCATCAAACAGCTCGTTGATTTTCAATTGCTTTCAGTCATCAAACCTTTACATTGAGAGAGTGGCGTGGCTTGTGACTTTGTGCAATACTGTAGAATGGGTGAGTGATTTTTGACTTCACTGGGGAGAGATATAGGTCGGGATTTCATGTTGGGCTGACGGGAGCCGGCCACCGACTGAAAATTCAGTGGCGAACCCGCTTCCGCCTCGCCTGGGGATCCCACTCACATTTTGCGGGTCCCCAGACTTTAATTGTTCCGAGGCAGGACTTCCACCTGCTTGAGGGAGGAAATCCCACCTCTTTGAGCTGCCAGCCAATCAGTGGGCTGGCAGCTCTTAGTGCCAGCAGTGCTGAGGAAGACATGGAGCCAGGAGTCCAGGTAAGTTTTGGTTGCCTCGCCGGGGTAATTGTTCGGGCCCCGGCGAGGCAAGGGTGGTCAGTTAGGGGGAAGAGGGGTGTTTTGGGTCTTGGGGATGGTTGGGATAGCGGGGGCAGCCCTCCATTGGGCACCTCCACCCCCCCCGCCACCCCCGCCGAGACGATCAGAATGCGCCTGCTTTTCCCAGGCAGCTTTTCCTGGCTCCAGGATGCCCGCTTGCTATGCGTAAAATCTGCGTGGAGGTGGGCAAAGGCCCCCAAGTAGCTGTTAAGTGGCCACTTAAGTGCCTTGATTGGCCTGGGGTGGGCCAGCTGTTTTCTGCCACCCCCACCCTACCTAAAGTTGTGGGGGGGGGGGGGGCGGAGGCGGGAGGGGGTGGGGAAAGCCTCCCGGAGCTCCCATTCCATTTTTAACCACCCGCTCATTGGGATGCCGTAAAATTCCAGCTGTAAAGCAGATTGCTGACTTGCTATTGTCCGTTATATCCTATCGTACAAAGACAAGCTTTACCCAGTGAGTGGACTTCAGACTATGAAGCAAACGCACAGAGCTCACATCAAATTGAATCCTATTATTGCAGCAATGTTTTTTTGCCCCTGAAGATATTTTTGGATGTTACCAATCAAACTTTAGATATCTGCAATGCAAACAACCATGGTTGATCCTGCATCAGCATGGATGGACAGGAGGAGGGAATTCCCATAGCATCTGAAGATATATTAGTGTCCAAATCAATAGGTCCTGATTGAGTTTTAATACTTAGTGTTCTATTATAATCAAACATAGAAGCTTGCCGCACAGAAGGAAACGATTTGGCTCATTGTGCTTGTGTCGGCTCTTTGAAAGAGCTATCTAACTCATCCCACCCCTCTCGTATTTCCCTATAGCCCTGTAATTTTTTTTCCCTTCTCAATTATATATCGAATTCCCTTTTGAAAGTCCTATTCTTTCTAAGTCCTTTGTATTTTGTTCCTGGCTGCCACACAATTTGGACTTTGGATGGCAATGTAAAACTGGTGATATCACCTCTGCTGCATATTAAACATCTTTCCCAGGTGAAGTCATGGAAATCAAAATCAGGAGAGGTATAAACTGAGCTTATAGCTCTGTCACACAAGGCAAGATCACCCTTAATTTCTGTGCTCTGATAATTATGTAAACCAACTGAATTTCCTTCTTTCTTTCTCCAAGCATTGTATTATAACCTGAAGCCTGCCTCCCAGTTGCCGAAGTAGATCACCTTTTCACAAGAAATAGCTCAACGGTGGCCTTGAAAGGACAGGACAGCTTAACTGTTAAGAGTCACATCTATGCTCGAGACTCCATCTTCGAGCATCACCACAAGACGTCAGGATTTAACCATTATCATTTCATTGGCAATAGCTTGAGGAAATACAAATTTGTACAGGTGATTCACATCTGTACATTATACCTCGTGCACCCAGTAGGCAAAAAGCAAAGGTAAGTACTGAGACACATGAATGTCATTCTGCCCTTTCACATCTGCATGGTTCAGTAATAGCAACTGCTGTGCTGTGAGTAATACACCCTTAATTTTAAGGAAGAGCAGATCTGAAACACTTCTTTCCAGAAGTATATTATGTGTGAATCATCTTGATATTTAGTTTATGGGTGCATTAATGTTACAAGTTTAGCATTAGTGTGAGACAGCTTTGGCTTTGCATTCACACTAATCTTTTGTAGTGTAATTTGGATGTTAAGTCCTGAATAGACGTAACAGACCCAAAACTCAACTCTAGTGGGAGTCCCTCCCAAAGGAAGCTTCCCCCCACATTTGCTAGACTGTCAGGATAGGGTCTGATTCTGGAGTCAGGCTGCTTTTACACTGTAACTAATGATACAAAGTGAAACCACTTCACACCAACACTATAGTAGCAAATGCACTGTTATGTCTCTTTATTTGTTGAGATTCATCAAAAGAAATACAGCATTTGCCACTTAATCATGCAATGAGCTCTACCCTTTAACCTCAGAGAGAGGGGCTGGGATCAGACAATGACAGTTAGTGCCATTAAACATCCAAGTATATCCTTCACCAGTTATTGGTCTTAGCTGCCAATTCTGAATATCATTTCCAGACTGTGACTAGTTCACACTTAATGTTCTTTCTGATTTCAGTTGTGTTACCATGGTGAAACACAGGGGAAGCTATTTCCCTGAACTGCTCCTAAGTACTTCCTACTGTCAGATTTCAGAGCGTCAGTCAAAATGAGAGTAATTATGGGGTGCATCAGCTTTAAGGCTTTTGCCTCCGTCATTCTATTTATTTTTAGCAACTCCTCCAGTGAATCAATAATGGATTTAATTTGTTCCACATCGCAAAGACATCTAGAGAATAGATGTATCAAAATGCAAACTGTAAGCAGAGATATACTTGGGCCCAATTATTCCTCAACAAAAGCACCTGGAGGTGCTCCTGCAGGAAGTGAGGGAAAGGAGAGAGTTGCTATTCGCAGAGGACAGGAAGAGGAGGGCAGCATGTATAATATGCTTTGGCATGTGCAGTGAAATGGACGGTCCATGAACAGGGATGAAACAAGGACCAATGGGTGCATCATGACAGAGGCAGCATCACTATCAGACTACCATAGTCAATCATTAGAGTTCTAAGCCATGCCAAGCATGGATGAACACATGCAACAGGCCTCCCAGTGCCACAATGAGGGCCACTGAAAGTGGTGCAGCCTTATGAGCATCGCTGGGGATGAGGAGTTGTATAACACTGTATCTTGGTGTCGTTGCAGAAGAGAGCTCATAATGCAAGACAGCGGAGACAGATGGGTGGTGGTCTTCCCTTTCTCGCAATGCTAATGCAGATGGAGGAGGAGGTGATGGAGATTGGCAGGGTGGCAGCTGGCCAGGCTGTCGCAGAGGGCAAGGCGGGTGTGGTGCCCAGAGAAAGTGAGAGATGCAATGGCAACCGAAGATGCAAATACTTCTCATTTGTCTTTTTAGTGCTGCCTCTGTGGTCCCTGATGACCATATGAAGGCAGGAGGATGGGGTGCATTGGGGCATCGTTAACTGCACTCTTGTCTCTCCCGCAGAGCCAGTGGTTGAGGTGGTGCAGCAGAGGTTACTGGAGCCAGCAGAGACCTCAGAGGAGGAGGCACCAGCTGAGGATGCACTGTCACATCAGTTCGGTGTACATTCCATCAGCACAGATACCCTCATGTTGATGGGGCCTGACATGCGATTAGAACAGGTAGCACCAGCGGGTGAGCATGACACACACACGCGCAGCAGGTGACGAAGGCGGTGACAGCTGCGGCCAGTCCCCATCAGAGGAGTGAGGTCAGGCCCAGTAATGTTCAGCTCCACGCAGATACTGAGCCTCAGGAGTCATCAGCAAAGTGGGTGCTTATGGAGTAGCAGCGGGAAAGATGTGGACATCTGTCAGAGTTCCCACAGGCTGTTCGCTCCCATGCGCACACAATGGAGGAGTCCATCCATGCCATGAGTGGCACCATGTCTCTGGTTTATGAGTGCATGGCCTCCCCCATTTAGCGAGTGGCAACCCTCACGGAAAGCCACATGCAGCATGCCACTGAGTGGATGCAGGAGGTGCCAACCAGGGGGTATTGCTTTAAGATAAAGGGCAGGAGGTTTAGAGAGGATTTGAGGGGAAAAAAATTTCACCCAGAGGATGGTTGGAATCTGGAATGCACTGCCTGAAGAGGTGGTAGAGGCAGGAACCCTCATAACATTTAAGAAGTATTTAAATGAGCACTTGAAACACCATAGCATACAAGGCTACGGGCCAAGTGCTGGAAAATGGGATGAGAATAGCTAGGTGCTTGATGGCCGGCACAGACACGATGGGCTGAAGGGCCTGTTTCTGTGCCGTATAACTCTATGACTTTATGACACCGGCCTCCACAGTATGATGTCAGCTTTGAGCACTGTTGAGCTCTGGGTTGGCGTGATGGCTCAGAGCTGCTACCAGGTAGCAATCTGCTCCTGGGAAGTAGGGGAGTGGAGGTGGGACATGAAGGGGTTGAGGCAAGGATGGCTGAAGGTGATGGGGGCTCTGCTCATGTCACCCTTGGCTTTGACAGTGGCCCTTCATCCTCTCTGACAGTGACACAAACGTTGCTTCCAGCCCCGATGACAGATATCATGTATCAAGAAACGACTGAAGGCACTAGTTACAGCAAAGACCATGGGTCCTGACAACATCCCAACAGTAAAAATAGAAACATAGAAAATAGGAGCAGGAGTAGGCTATTCGGCCCTTCGAGCCTGCTCTTCCATTCATTATGATCATGGGTGATCATCCAACTCAGTAACCTGTTCCCGCTTTCGCCCTATATCCTTTGATCCCATTGGACCCAGTAGTACTGAAGACTTGTGCTCCAGAACTAGCCGCGCCCCTAGCCAAGCTGCTCCAGTACATCTACAACACTGGCATGTATCTTACACTGTGGAAAATTGCCCAGGTATGTTCTGAACACAAAAAGCAGGACAAATCCAATCATGCCAATTACCGCCCTATCAGTCTACTCTCAATCGTCAGCGAAATGATAGAAGATGTCATTGACAGTGCTATCAAGCAACACTTACTCACTGACACTCAGTTTGGGTTCCACCAGAGTCACTCAGTTCCAGACCTCATTACAGCCTTAGTCCAAGCATGGACAAAAGAGCTAAATTCCAGAGGTGAGGGGAGAGTGACTGCCCTTGACAGTAAGGCAGTATTTGATCGAGTGTGGTATCAAGAAACCCTAGCAAAATCAAAGTCAATGGGAATCAGAGAGAAAGCTCTCCACTGTGGTAGTCATACCTAGCACAAAGGAAGATGGTTGTGGTTGTTGGAAACTAAACATCTAAGCCCCAGGACATCGGTGCAGGAGTTCCCCAAGGTAGTGTACTAGGCCCAACTATCTTCACCTGCTTCATCAATGACCTTCCCTCCATCATAAGGTCAGAGTGGGGATGTTTGCTGATGATTGCAGTGTTCAGCACCATTTACAACTCCTCAAGTACTGAAGCAGTATGTGTCCACATGCAGCAAGACCTGGACAACATATAGTCTTGGGCTGATAAGTAGCAAGTAACATTCGCAAGACACAAGTGCCAGGTAATGACCATCTCCAGCAACAGAGAATTCAACCATCTCCCCTTGACATTCAATGGCATTACCATCGCTGAATCACCCACCATCAACATTCGGTGGGGTTACCACTGACCAGAAACCTAAGTAGACCAGACATGTAAATACTGTTGCTTTAAGAGCAGGTCAGATGCTGGGAATTCTGTGGCAAATAACTCACCTGCTGACTCCCCAAAACTTGTCCACCATCTACAAGGCACAAATCAGGAGTATGATGGAATACTCTCCAATTGCCTGAATAAGTGTAGCTCCAATAACACTCAAGACACTCAACAACATCCAAGACAAAGCATCCCACTTGACTGGCACCCCATCCATCACCCTAAACATTCACTCCCTCCACCACCAATGCAAAGAGGCAGCAGTGTGTATCATCTACAAGATGCGCTGCAGCAACTCACCAAGCCTCCTTTGACAGCACTTTCCAAACTCGCAAACTGTACCACCTAGAAAGACAAGGGCAGCAGATGCATGGGAATAGCACCACCTGCAAGCTCCCCTCCAAGCCGCACACCATCCTGACTTGGAACTATATTGCCGTTCCTTCACCGTCGCTGGGTCAAAATCCTGGAACACCCTTCCTAATTGCTCTGCTGGGTTTACCTACACCAGATGGACTGCAATGGTTCAAGAAATTGGCTCATCACCACCTTCTCAAGGGTAATTAGGGATGGGCAATAAATGTTGGCCTTGCCAGCAATGCTCACCTCCTATAAAATAATTTTTAAAAAAGATGTAGGTATCCCAGCCTGTGCTGTGCCCCTCAAGGGCTCCACAACCAAAATGTCATCCACCACAGGCATCTAATGCATAGAAGCAGCAAGGCCAGCTGTCAGCCCCCAGATCAGCACCAGCCTCAGGGGAGCACAACATAGAAGCTCCCAGAAGTGAACGCATAAACGCACCTACTTCTACGAGGGGTCTTACAGGTTTGCCTTTATTTAATGAATGGCACTGAGTGCTTCATTTGTTCACCTCAACATAAGTTTGATGTCTTCAACGTGTCCTGTGATCCTTACTCCCCCAAGAGGCCGTGATCAGATATAGTGACATGGAGCTGGAGCCTGTGAAAGGTGTGCCAATGACTAAAGGGTGAGGATGGATGATGCACTTGGGATGGGCTCCTCATGGGGGTCTGTGGCATTGGAGGTTACCAGGGAATCCATGGAGAGGCAACTGGCTCTGGTCCAGTGTCGGCACGGGGAGTCTCAGCTGAATCTAGTGTGAGTGAGAGAGTCGTGGGTTTCCCTTGCACACATGTCAATGGCCGTGGCCATCGACACCTCCTGTGCTTGGCCATTGGCTGTCGGGTCAGCTCTGTTTCCCCCTCAACCTCATCGGAGGAGGCGGCGCTCAAGAGAACTGTCTGGCACCAGTTGCACCCCTCTCTCCTGTGCCAGGTTGTGCAGAGCGCAGCACACCACCATGATATGGGAGACCCTTGAGGGGCCGTATGGGAGGCTCCCCCAGAGTGGTCTAAACATCTAAAGTGCATTTTCAGAAGGTCAGTTGCCCACCCAATGGTCGCCCTTGTAGTTAGATGGCTGCGCTTGTATGAATCCTCCGCCTCAGTGCTGGAATTCCACACTGGTGAGAGCAGCCATGTCCTCAGTGGATACCCCTTGTCACCCAGGATCCATCCTCAAAGGCTTTCCGGTGGAGTGAATGATTGAGGCTTTTGATACTGTCTCAGAATGAAGGAGTCATGGCAGCTTCCCGGGAACCTACCGCACACTTGCAGGATCCTTTGTGGTGGCCGTAAATGATCTGCACATTGAGGGAGTGGAACCCCCTTCCTGTTGACGCAAGTACCTCACTGTTCTGACGGTGCCTTGATGGTCATATGCATGCAGTCTATGACCCCCTGCACCTGAGGGAATCTTGTAATGGTACTGAAGCTGATGGCTGTCTCAGCCTGACTAGCATTATTAGTCTTACGTACTCCCCTGCCTCGTGAACACGGCCTCTGTCACCTGCTTTATGCAATGATAGGCCGCAGATGGCGAGATTCCACAAATGTCCTCAGCTAATCCCTGGAACGACCCTGTAGCAAAAATGTTGAGCCCACCACATCCCAGTGACCTTAACACCTCCTCCAGCATTTTACATAGGTCAGCGACCACCTGTCTTGATAAGAAGAGTCTGCGGAGACACTGGGGCTGCACTAGGTCCCTGAAGCTTAGCCATTGTCTGCAGACCCTGTGCGCTGGGAAGCACTTTCTTCGAGCATTCACCTACCTTACTACCTTTATGCCCCCTCCACCTGTGCATGCCAGCACAGAGTCATGTTGCAGCTCCTCTGCCTGCTGCAGCCCCTCTCCATGTGGTTGCTGAAATTCCTCTCTCTCACTCTCCTCCTGACCGGAAGAGGTAATTTTTATTTATTTTTTTTAATTTCCAAAATATACTTTATTCATAAAAATCTGTAAAAAAATACATGACAAAACAGTTCTAAAGAGCACCAAGTCAAAAATTACAAACAGTGTTTGTTCGGCGGAGAGTTTCATCTGTTGACTCTTTTTTATTAAAATAAAACCACCCAATTTGTATATTCAGTTTCAGAGGTCAGTTTCCTTCAATGTGAGTTGCCTCACAACCCTTCTATTTCAGTTTTTCATGCCATATACATTTTACAGCAAACAAAAATTTTCCCAATACAGTTCGAGGAGTTTTCCATGGATCCAGAGGCAATCTCTTTTTTTTATTTCCAAAATATACTTTATTCATAAAAATCTGTGAAAAATACATTGCCAAACAGTTTCAAACAGCACCAAGTCAAAAATACAAACAGTGCAAAGGCAGTCCGTTTGCTTCATTACAATCATGAGTTGCCTCACAACCCTTCCATTTCATTTGCCATGCCATTAACATTTTTACATCTTACAGCAAATGAAAATTTTTCCGATACAGTTCGAGGGGTTTCCCATGGATCCAGCCCCTCAGTTCAGCTTGGTGGGGGGACCTTACACTGTGGTCTTTCCCCATTGAGCCTTTGCTGCGGCTGCCCCAAGCTTTAGTGCGTCCCTCAGCACGTAGTCCTGGACCTTGGAGTCCAGAGGCAATCTCTGAGTGCAGGACACCCATCTCCCTTTGCAGCCTTCTAGTTACTGGCCTCTGCAGCAGTCCTTCCACACAGCAACCCCTTTAAAGTACACTCCCTTCCAATGGCAGCCTGAGGCTTCATGCTGAGAAACTCTACACAACCGAATGCCTGTCAGTTACAAGCAACAATCACCTCCCGCTGTGCTCTCACCTCATTTGAGTTGTTGAGCCACTAAAGTACCATGCACCTTCTACAAAATTTAAATTTCTATGCAAATTCACCATTAATGACCCTCAACTGGATGCTCGCTGCCAGTCAGCAGCTCCCCTTCCAGCTCCCAGGCCGCCCCTGGAAAATTTTCCCGGAGGTGGGAAGATGTCTGGGAGCCATCCAAACATGGTGTCACCACATTTTCCAGCTTCCACCCTCCATCTCCAACCCGTCCCCAAGGGACCATGAAATTCCAACCCGTCAACTCTGTTTCTCTCTCCGTAAATGAAGTCTGACCTGCTGAGTATTTTCATTATTTTCTGTTTTTATAACATTAAACTGTTGTTTGCTTGAGACTCCTAAGAGTAGATCTTGACTTTATGTGATGGGTGAATGCAAGTCAACAGACCATTTTATTTTTCTCCCAATTTTGATTCCATTGAAGTCAAGATTTACCCCCTAGAGCTTAGCGTCATTGTATGTTACATGATTGATGAGTTTGTGTTGGCCCATAGTTTTTAATGCTATTTCACATTGGTTCAATTGTTTGCTCTGTTGGTCTGTGGTCTCACTTTTGTTGCTGTGAGGAAGTACAAAAGAGATGAGTTCCCTGAACTGTTAGTAGGTTTCAAGGCATCATTGACAGCTAGTGACTGGCCTTATGAGAGCAAAGGGAAGCAATACTCATCCAAAACTCAAAAGTTTACGCTTCAAAAATAAGCTTTCGTCCAAAGCTCTTCCAAGGTTATGGTTTGTTTGCATACTTATAGAGCTGTGTAACCAAATTTATTTTATTAAAGCTGGAATAACTTTCTTTTGCATTGCTCAATAAATGGATTTTTTTGTGTATATTTTCATTGACTTCTTTGCAATTGATTTGAGCTCTTCTCCAATGTAAGAGCTTTGGAACAGGAAAAGGCCATTCAGGCCCTCAGGCATGCTCCATCATTCAACTAGATCATGGCTGATGTGCACCTCAACTCCAGTTTCCTGCCTTTGCTCCATACCCCATGATATACTTATCTATCAAAATTCTGCCCATCTCAATCTTGAAAGCTCCAATTGGCCCAGCATTCACAGCTTGTTGGGGAAGAAAGTTCCAAATTTTTACTACCCTTTAAGCGATTTTTCTCCTGAATGGCGTAACTCTAATTTTAAGATTATTGGCTGACTTTTCCATTGGGTGTCAGGAACATCACATAGGGAACATATAAGGGTCCTGAGCCTGCGCTTGTCGTCACGGCACCCGCCGGTGCAACTTTACATGAGGCGGACTCCTAATTGGTCACCACCATGTTCGCTGTCCAATTAAGGATAGCAGGTGGAACCGCGATGTGAGAGGTCCTATCAGAAGGCACGCAGCACTGGACAGCTGGCAGTCCCATCGGGAGAGGTGGCCACTGCTGAGGCAGAAAGGCCATCATGAGGGTGCCTCAACACAGAGGTACTCTTGCACGCCTGCTGAAAATTTACAATTAAGGTAAGCCCACAGTTTTTAGGGCCATCAGTATGGAGGGGAAACTCCTCCACAGGAATGGTTTCAGCCTTTTCATACTTAATGGCTCATTCATTGAGCCAGTGACAGGGGGCTTCAATGATCCTCCAGCCTGTCTCCGGGAGGCCGTCTCCAAGTTGCTGGCAGCCTCTGGACTCAGCGGGGGGCCAGTCCGGCGTCACGAAAATGCTGTCAGCATCTGAAAATGGCCTCTAAGTGGGGCCTTAATTAGCCTAATTGGCTGCCCCCCTCCGTGGACCGGGTTGCTGATTCCCATGGCAGCCCGCCCCTGGGAAACTCGCCAGACGGGGTTTTCTGCTTATTTCTCAGCCCTCTGCCTCCAAATACGCCTCCATGAGGCTGGGGACAATTTGGGCCATGTTTCCTCATTTTTGATTCTCTTACCAGAGGAAATTGTTTCTCTGTCTCCACCCTACTGAATCACTTTAATATTTTAAAACCTCTATCAGCGCACCCCTCAATCTTTTACACTCAAGGGAATACAAATCATGTTTTTGCAACCTGGCCTCATAATTTGACCCACTAAACTCTGCATCCTTCTCTATATTTTATGCACTCAAGAGAATAAAACAGCAGACTAGCCATTTCTAATCGTAAACCAAGTTTATCTAACTTTAACCACTTTGTTGTTTTAGTCTATTTCATTCCTATTTGGATATGAACATATCAGCTTCAACTTATTGGATTAGTTAAGGCAGAGATTGCAATAATATCATTGTGGACATTACAAATAACTTGGAGCAATCTCCATTATCAGTAGCATGTGTAATTCATCGAGAGCAGATGCATGCAGCTGGCTAGAAGCTTTAGCAGTTGTCACTGGAGAACAGACTCAGATAATGCATGACTGATGTTGATGAGAGGACTCGTCGTTTAACAGTGTAAGTCTGTCCCATTCTTATTTAAGTGACAGTGCATCAATACTTCAGCACCAAGCCTATAACCCTGCCTAGTGCTTTAAACTGTATGTCACTCTGCCGTGCAGAAATGGAGCTTCTGTCTTTTCATTCCATCAAAGGAGGAAATCCCGTGGTGAATTCTGGGGGTTTAATATGGACCATAATTAACTGAAAAATTAGTTAATTCAAGGATAGGAAACACTGTGGTACTATCAGCTGTGGCTCAGTTAGTAAACTGTTACCTCTGAGCCTGAGGATTATGAGCGCAACCCCCACTGCAGGCACTTCAGCATGCTGTCTAGACTGATGCTACAATGTATCACTGAGTGAATGCTACACTGTTGGAGGTGCTGCCCTTTGGATGAGGTATTAAACTGAAGTTCTGTGTGTTTTCTCAGGTGGACCTAAAAGGTTCCATGGCAGTATTATAAGAAGAGTAGGGAAGTTCTGGCTGGTATTTACCCCTCAACCAAAACCAAAAGCAGATTATCTGGTTATGATCGCGTTGCTGTTTGTGTAAATTGGCTGACATTTTTCCTACATTGCAAAAGTGACTAGACTTCAAAAATTCTTAATTGCCTGTAAAGTGCTTTGGGATGTTCTGAGGTTGTGAAAGGCACTACATAAATGCAAGTGTTTTCTTTCGCTATGGTTGCATGCTGGAAATACATGTGGAGTCTGGAAAACTGCAGATCTCCTGTAGGATTGCTCTTAATGAATCAGAGATAACACTGTTACAGATGATTCCTGGACCCTCCTTCAGGCCAGGTATTTTGTGCCATTTTGTTCTCCAAGCAAAGTAGTAGTCCTAAGATGTTCATTTAATAAGCACATAATTCATGAAAGCCATGGAAGGACAAATTGTTTGCTTATATGACAGAACTGACTACATTTCAAAAGTACTTCCTCAGCTGTGAAGCACTTTGGGATGACCAGAGGATGTAAAGGCACAATTACTTCTTTTAGTAAAAGAGTGATAGGTTCTGAGGGTGCATTTGGGATTTGATACTTGCAGCAATATGAATCTTTAACCACTTTCTATTACCAATGACAAACTTGGATACATTAATATTTTAATCATTGAGGTACCAGCCAAATGACTTTGATCTGATTAGATTCTGCTCATGAGATAGCTCATTAACAAAGGCATCTGCCCTCTCTGACATCGTAAGAGAATTTTTGTGTATTTCTCTCAGTTTTCACAGGGGTCTCCTGCTATCACATTAAACAGTGCAATAACCAAACTTAAAATGCGGATAAATTATGTTGGCTGCAGTACAATAGAGGCCCACAACCTCCATCACCAGGAAGGACAAGGGCGGCAGGTCAGCTCCAATTTCCCCTCCAAGTCACACACTTTCCCAACTTGAACATATATGGCTGTTCCTTTATCGGTATTGGGTCCAATCCTGGAAATCCCTCGCTAATAACAGCAATGTGCATTTATATAGCGTTTTTAAAATAGTAAGATGTCACAAGACAATATTGTTGGATTACTTTCAAACTTTGCCTACGAATAAAAATAACCATGGCAAATCCTGCAATGTTCATCAGCATAGATGGACAGGAACAGGAAGATCCCATAGCATCATTACATTAGTGCCCAAATCAATAGATCCGGATTGAGTTTTAGCATTTATAACTCTATCACTTTAGAATACCATCCAATTCCTTGTAAATCCTTTGCATTTGTTTCTGGCAGTCAGATTATGGGAGGGAGTTTTGATTTTTGGCGATAGTGTAAATGGGTGATATTAGCTTTGCCACCCGTTAAACACCTCTCTCCATTTCTATTTCTAGTGAAGTCAATGGTAAGGGTATCATTGGATATGGAGCAAAAGTGGGAAAATGGAGTCGAGGTGTAGTTCAGCCATGGTCTAATTGAATGGAGGGGGAGGAGGAGGCTCGAGGGGCTCAATGGCCTACTCCCCTTCTTATCTTCCTATATTCACTACCCTTTGCATCAATCTAAACCTCTTTAAAGTTTGAGCCCTGTTGGATTCACAGCTCAACAATGGCCAACTGCACTGCAGCCAGCTTTGTGCATTGGCCACCCACAGGCTAGCTAGAAACCTCACACAGACATCCCAGAGACACAGCTATCCTGTGTTATTTTTCATACGGATTTACCTAAACAATTTAATGTCCATTAAAATAAATATAGGCAGAGGGATAGACTTTCAACTTGCTGCCTGAATGTAAAGCTGGCATTCTGGATTGGCTGGCCATTACAAGCGTATGAGGTAGAATAAAGGACCTACTGTTCCAGTCATCCTGACCCACACAATTGTGATGTTTTGTGCATCACAAATAGACACTCCCCAGCCCACCCAAAACCATGTAATCTCCTGGCCAATTAGGGGAGAAAAATCCGCAAAACTCCTCTCAGACCCTCTTAGGCGATCAAAACTAGTCTAGGTTGACTCCTCTGACCCTGATTAATGTTACACAGTACGTACGTCCTGTGTGAGGTTCTTTGCTCCATGCAACAACAGGGCAAGCTCTTGCTTGAAGGAACTCAGTGAATCAGCATTCACTGCATGAGATGGCAGCTTGGTGCACAAATCCACTATTCTCTGGGAAACTGATCCTCCCTAAACTACTTAATTGAAACAAACTATTGGCACAAACATAATTTAGTCCCTTCAACATCTTATAAACCTCAATCAATTTATTCTTCTGTTTACACTTCTCAAAAATTCTCCATTGAAACAAAAATGTAAATGTGGCAGTTTCCAATCACCAATGCCAATTTCATATCCAGGTGGCAAATTGAAAATGTACCCTCTAAATTCCTGTTAATTCCATCTCTCTGTTTTGTGTTTGTTCAGCACATCATTTTCCATTGGCCTGTTATGCATGAAGCTGCTGCCTTTAAAGTCAATCTGACTTAGACGCGCAGGCCGAGAATTTTTCAATTTTGCATGCACAAGTCCACAATTTGGCTTGAATGTGGGGAAATGTGGGCCGCAAAGCACAGAATGTAGAAAGCCCAGCCTGTGATGACACTCAGCTTTTCGATATGTAGTTATTCCTCCCCAGTTCAGTGCATCTTTTGTGGGGGGTGCTGAGACACCCAATTGAAAGCAAACTCCACAATCCTGTATTTCCAGCTGGGAGCCATGCTCACAAGGAATGGGGGTCAGAGATGGAGCTACCACAGTGCAGCCCTAATTCCCAAACCCAAGCTTTATGGCTTCATGCCTACAGTGAGGAAATGCAGAATTGTTCAAAGAGTGATCTCCACAAACAGAGCAGATTGCGATTAGACTATACGATGATTTAATTATTCTTTCTATTTTAGACAAAGCCCAATTTTCCATCTGCTAGATGGTTCAATTAATTCAAGACAGCATCCAATTACATTTTTCACTGAAGCGACACCCCAAGGGAGAAGCAGGGCAATAACATTTACAGAACCTATAGCCACTGTTCAATTGGAGAAATCACCATGCACAGTTCATTTTGTGTACACAATCACTGATTGAATTATCACTCGGAAGAATCTTTCTTTCCTTCTGAAAATGTAATTAAATATTTAGAGGATAATTGACCCACAGAGGCGGGTTTATGGTTGAGACATGCATTTCAGTGCAGTGCTGCTGCGTGACTTTTTTTTTGTCTTCCCTAAATCTTTCTCCTCTGCTGCTCTGCTGAAAGCACAGACTCATATTGGGATACAACTGCTGGGGTAACAGACATTATCTAATACCCTGAACAGTTTGCTATCCTTCATGGTTGAGCTTAGACTGCCACGGTCACTAGGCAGGCAGGAAAGGATCATTCTAGCCAAGCCAATCCAGTCTTCACTCAATGGCCACAGATACACACTTTCCAATGGGGTCTTTTCATGACACTCATCATCAGCATCAAAAGATGACCATTGTCACTGTTATCATCACCAACATCTTCAGCAACAACTTGCATTTACATAGCACCTCAGAAGGGTGTTCACAGAGGTGTGAGGAAAACATGTCAAGTCAAAGGAGGAAAGTTTAGAAGAGTATTTTAGGCAGAGACTTAAAAGGAGGAAAGGAAGGTGCAGAGGATTTTAAGGAGGCAGCTAAAGGCATGCTCAGTGATAATGGGGTGAAGGGAAAGGGCATTCACAAGAAGTTGGAGTTAGAGGAATGGAGTGCTCGGAGGAGGAGCTTGTATTGCTGGGGTAATGTACTGGAGATTCACTGGGTGAGATCATGGATGGATTTAAAGAAATGGAGAAGAAATTCAAACTTTAGGTGTTGGGAGAATGAAGTTTAGCAAAGAAGGTGGTAATGGACAAGTGCAATTTGGTGTAAGCTAGGATATGAGAAGCAGAGTTTTGGACAAACTGGAGGAAAAGAAGGGTGGAAAATGAGGCTGGTGAGGAGAGCATTGGAGTCATTGAGTCTGGAGGTGACAAAGGCATGCAAGAATGTTTCAGCTGTGAATGGGCTGAGATAGGAGCAGAAACAGGTAATGCTGCAGAGGTGGAAGTGTGCAGTCTTATTAGGGAGAGGAAATGGGGGGAAAAACTTAGCTCTGTCGATGGCAAGGACAACACATCAATTTTTAAAAATTCATTCATGGGATGTGGTTGTCGCTGGCTCGGCCAGCATTTATTGACCATCCCTAATTGCCCTTGAAAATCTGGTGCTGAGCTGCCTTCCTGAACCACTGCAGTCCTTGGGGTGTAGGTACACCCATAGTGCTTCTAGGAAGGGACTTCCAAAATTCTGATCAAGGAGAAAGAAGTTGATGGGAGACACTGCAGGTCATGGTGCTTGAGATGGGAGGAGAAGGATGGAAGAGAAACCATTGCTAGAAATTCTATAGCAACCAATGTATAAATAAGAGTGAAGTAAGAATCATGGCCAATTTTCCTCTCCTTAGCCCAGGAGTGCTGAGTCTCATTACTGACGTCCTAGTTGTACAGAATCTGGGATGTTTTGGTCCAGAGAGCTCACTGCCACATGGGCTGTTCAATTACCAATTGATCATAGCAAGCTTCATTCAAACCCTGATAAAAACATGAATGATTTAGCATGGGACTTTGGGCTCCATGTTTGGTTTGGCAAGCATTAAAGTCACTGCTGAAAAAGGCTGTGAGTACACGAAGCTATCCAACGGTAAGCTGGTGTAAGTGATTCACATTTACCGCTATTAACAGCTGGAAGTGAGCCACTCGACCTTTGCAAATGAGCCTGGCTGCATACAAATCTGGCAGATAACAGCAAGTACACATGTGGAACATGTTCCCAGCGAGCTTTAATTAGATTCTAGTGGAAGAATATAAATATGAAATGCAAACAATAGTTTTAGAAAAGCAGTAAAAATGGCCAGGACAACCGGCAATCAAAAGGCATAAGCTGGCATAGTTCATAAAATTGATCAGGACTCCAATATTATTTATGATGGTGGAAAATGCAGAGAGTCCAATGATGTCCTTCAGTGTGCTATATAGAAGAAGTGTAAGCATTGCCAAGACAAAGACTGGACAAAGAGAACTGTGTTCATAATTCATCCCACAAAATAATCTCGCCATAGGCTGGGAACACATCATGTGGACCAGGGAAACAACATGCCAGATTTCAGTTGAGGTAAAGTACCAATAAATAATCCCAGTATTTTTAAATAAATAACAGAGGATTCTACAACTCAAGCCACACTCCAGGATTCAGCACACAATCTGGACTGACACTCCAGTGCAGTACTAAAGGAGTGCTGTATTATCAGAGAGGTGGGGGGGAATTTTATGCTCTCCCCTGGGGCGAGTTTGGAGGTGGGGAGAGCAGAAAATCGGGTGGGATGGTGGCGGGGGGAACTCCCGCCACCATCCTGCCTCCACCAAAATTTAGTCTGGAGTGGGAAGGCCTGCGAACGGCCTTCCCGCCCCGCCGTCAACTGTGGCCCTTAATGGGCAACTAACCCCAATTAAGGACCTTAGCCCGCTGTCGCAATTAGCCATGTGGCAGGCAGCCCTGTTGCCGCACAGGAAGCATGGCACAAAAAACCGGGCAGGCTGCTTCCTGGCTCCAGGGCACGGGGAGGCCTTCGTTAAACAGCACTTAGTGCCCAAACAAGGGACATAGCAATGGGAAGGGCGGGGGGGGGTGGCCTACTGAGAGCACCCCCCCCTCCCCCGCGCCCTTGCCAGCGGCCCTCCTACACCCTCCTCCTCTGCGACCCTGCCCCGCAAAACCCCTCCCACCCTGACCTACCTGTGGCTTGGGTCCACGCCGCTCCTGGGCCTCTGGTAGGCGCTCTTCCGGCAGCAGCCACCGCCTCTGCAGTGGCGCTACTTAGCGGAAGAACTGCCGGCCTCTGATTGACCGGCATCTCTCCAAAGGTGGGGCTTCCGATGACGGGGTCCTTGATTCTGTGGAAGGCCCACTGCCGTCCACCTAAGTGCCTGATTGGCACTAGATTCAGTGGGCTTTCCAGACAAGAGGTGACGTAGGGATCTAGTCGCCATTTTTCCAGACACCGAGACCCCCATCTCCAGCATAAAATCCCAGCTGCTGTCTTTCTATGACACTTGAGAGTAATAGCATTGTCACCTGTGAGTCAGAAAGTTTGGGTTCCTAAACCCGTTCCAGAAACCTGAGCACAATATCTAGGTTGACACTTCGGCTCAGAACTGAGGAAGTGCTGCATTGTTGGTGGTGCTTTTTTTGGTGAGGTATTAAACTGAGACCCTTTTTTGCCCTTGCAGGTGGATGTAAAAAATCTATGGCGCTATTCGAAAGGCATAGGGGTTCTCCTGGTGTCCTGGACAACATTTATACCTCAGTCAACCTCACCAAAACAGATTATTTGCTCACTAAACTCATTGCTGTTCGTGGGCCCTTGCCATGTGCAAATGGGCTGCCTTCTTTCTCGACCTTACAACAGTGGTTAGAATTAACAAAGTACCTGATCGATAGTTCTCAGTTTATGAAAAATGCTACATAAATGCATGTTTTTTTTAATTCATTCTAAACCATGGCCCTGTCTGTCGATTCAGGTGGATGTAAGAGATCCTATGACGCTTTTCGAAGAAGAGCAAGGGAGATCTCCTGATTTCCAAAAGAAAGTGCACATCTAGTCCTTGGTTCGTCTGCTGTTTGTAGGTCTTTGCTGTGTGCAAATTGGTTGCTGCATTTGCCTATTTAACAACATTGATTTTGAGGCACTGTGGGATGTCCGAATACATGAAAAGTGTGATATAAATTTAAGTTCTTCTTTGATGCTGCAAAATAAGTTGTATCAGTGGTCATTGTTCATAATCAGCTGCAGTCTACAAAATAAATTAATTAATTTTGGATCCAGATCTGCTGCAGCAGACTTACTGTAAAAGCATCTTTAATTTATGGACAGTCTATGGGCGGCGCAGTGGTGCAGTGGTTAGCACCGCAGCCTCCCAGCTCCAGTGACCCGGGTTCAATTCTGGGTACTGCCTGTGTGGAGTTTGCAAGTTCTCCCTGTGTTTGCGTGGGTTTCCTCCGGGTGCTCCGGTTTCTTCCCACATGACAAAGACTTGCAGGTTGATAGGTTAATTGGCCATTAGCAATTGCCCCCTGTGTAGGTAGGTGGGAGGGAAATATAGGGACAGGTGGGGATGTGGTAGGAATATGGGATTAGTGTTGCATTAGTATAAATGGGTGGTTGATGGTCGGCACAGACTCGGTGGGCCGAAGGGCCTGTTTCAGTGCTGTATCTAAACTAAACTAAACTAATGTCAATTAGTAGTTATTGCTATAATTCCTTCATAGTGCTGTTGAAAATATCATTATTTCTGGTCATGTTGACCTTGATGAAGATGATGATATAGGAACATAGGAAAAGGAGGCGGCCATTCAGCCCCTCAAGCCTGTTCTGCTGTTCAACTATATCATGGCTGATATGTATCTTAACTCCATACACCTGACTTGGTTATGTATCCTTTCATACCCTTACCTACCAAAAAGCTATCAATCTCAGTTTGAAATTTTCAATTGACCTAGCCTCAACAATGTTTTGGGAGAGACTTCCAGATTGCTACGAAATTAACAAACATTGCCAGTAAAGAGCAGCCCATCACAGCTTCTATGGAGAAGGAATCCAGAACCCAATCAAACTATGCCATTAAACACCTAATGGCATTTAGGCTTTGAAAAAATCCTCTGCAGGCCTGCTTCTACATCACATCTTATGAGCTGCAGCATCCATTACAAAGAACAGTTGTAAGTTACATTAGGCAGATCCTGCCCTTTAAAAAGCCCGCTACACACTTAGAGCACAGGGATAATGCATTACCCCAAGGAAGAGAGATCGATTGAGAATGACAATTGTGAACAATGGAACTAACCCCACACAGACTCTGCCAACATCACTGCATCCTGAGTCACTAAGAGGCATGCTTTTAAGAGAGGCACTAATACCCATATTCTCAGCTCTTTCTCCCTCCCTCCCACCTGCTAGGTAGAATCAGTCCATTAGTAGAGAACTGATGTAACACGTTCTAACTGCAGGAGCAGATTTGACTGACAAGCGCAGTGGAGGCTCTCATTGGATTTGAGGGCCCTGACTAGGAAGGGATTAACAGGTAATTGGGCTTTCAGCTCTCTCAGCTAAACAGCTGAGATTGTAAACTTCCACTTGCAAACTGAAAAGTTTTACATTCCTTAATATATGGAGCTTTGGCTGTGACTTTTGGCAGCGAGTATTTGTTCTATCCTGGATCAGGATTTACACCCTCTCACTACATCTTGACAGCCTGTATTTGGCAGAGGGACTCCCAAAGCAGCCAAGTTTATTATAACAAGATAAATTACATTGAGGGGAAGATCCTAAAATAAATAATAGTCTGATTCTAGGCGACAAAATATTGAGGTCCACTATATATAGAGCTCATCATGTTACATTTCTTTGGTGGACGATTTCATCATGTGGTAAGATGCAGCTGCACCCACTTCAAAATCTTTCATACAATGGAAGGAACTATGGGTCACACAATGCAGCATGTTGATGATAATCTAATCCTTCCCCCTCCCCTCAATCATAGCCAGTTCCAAATCTTGGCCATGTCATAGAAGAGACATTAAATGAATGAAACGTTTATTCTTCACAAAGAGAAAGGTGGAAAATGCAAGGGCCAAATTTGACAGTAAATTCACCAGGACCACTGTTGTACATCTTCTAGTGCCAATTGGACACTGCAGCAAGTGACACAAGCAGGGGTGAAAGTATACTGGACTAGTCCAGAATGGGGTACCACTTCTTGACAAAGTGACAGAAATGCAAGGACTGACTAGAAATTTCAAGATTGTATAAACAGTTCTGATTATTTGTGCTTATCAGCAAGAATTGCCAACTCATGACTGGACTGTGAGATAGCTCTTGGCTATATCAGTGATGCTCAGCGATGAGTTTCGAACATGATGTAACAACATTTAGCATCTGGTCTTGAGGAATTGCTAACTTGTGTCAAGGAATTCCAATATGTAAATCATTCTAATGTGTTAACTTTTTATTTTTTAGAAATAAATTTGGGAAAAATTAGGTGCAAATTTCTCTGCTCCTGCATCTGGGCATTTGGATTGGCTGGGTCCAACATATGGAGGAAAATCACTTGGGAAAGCCTGTAAAGGGACCCCCATTCTCCCTCTCCCATCCTCCCTCCTTCCTCCTTCCTCCCTAATGAAAACTGGGCAGGTTCCCTTCAGGATGTGAAGCCCTCCCTGCCTGATTTATCCTCTGTATTCTACTCCCAGCTGATCCAATAGTCCAGGTGCAGAAAGAGGAGAATCACCCGAGGTCTGTTCAGCACTGGTTCTTTCGAACTTGAAGGTCAGTGACCCTAAGACACAGTTATATGCCTTGCTCTACTATTGTTAGCTAAGGTTCAGTGGTACCTCACTCACCTTTAATCCGAAAAGTCATGGGTTTAAGTCCTGCTCCAGAGAGTACAAAGTCTAGGTTGATAATCCCAGAGCAGTACTGAGGGAGTGCTGCCCTGTCAGAAGTGTTGTCTTTTAGATGAGACCCTGTTAGCCCTCTTAGATGGATGCAAAAGATCCCATTGCACAATTTGAGGAAGAGCAGTGGAGTTCGCCCCATTGTCCGACCTAACATGTATCCCTCAAACAACATCACTAAAATAGATCATCTGGCTGCCTCATTCCTGATATTAAAACAGTGACTTCAATTCAAACGTTCCTCATTGGCTACGAAGTGTTTTGGAACATCCTGAGGTCATGAAAGGCGTTGTATAAATAAAGTCTTTCTTACCATTATGGAAACAGCTTTTAGAAAAGTCAATGATAAATGGCGAAACTATTGATTTATTTAGTTTAGAAAATCCTTTTAATACTTTTTAAAAAGAAAATGGCATTTTCCAACTCTTCCCCATGTTACAAAAATAGCCAACAGACTTGTGATTTGGGTCGGGGAGGGGTTGGAGGAGAGACAAGGAAAACAAGTAACAAGCTAACATTAATTTAGATTCATCAATTTTTTTTTTAAGTTGTGTAATTTTAAGTTGTTTGTTTTATTGTTGGACCATATAAACACTTGGTATAAATGGAATTCCCAACTCGGGAGCAGCTGGAGCTGGGAATAAAATGCAACTCATAACATAGGAATATTTGTAAGATATTTGTCCCTTGAGTTCAACAATTAGAACTTCCTTATGTCACTCAGTGGTGCATTTCCTTCCTGGCACCATTCACAGACATTGGTCTTGAACATATGTGTTCCTTTCACTAGAAGAGTGCAGCTTTGTTTGTTCTCACAGCAGGCACCACATTGTGGGTCAGAAAGGTAGACTAAGTCCTTCACAATGGACACAGTTATTGCTTCTGGGCTACACATTGACAAGTTGTCATGCTCACAACTCAAACAGAAAGAAAGACTTCAATGCATATGCCATCTGATCACATCTCTCAGCACTGTATATGCCATGAATGACTTTGAAGTTTTTAAAATTCATTCTTGGGATATGGGCATCGCTGGCTAGGCCAGCATTTATTGCCCTTGAACTGAGTGGCTTGTTAGGCCATGTCAGAGGGCATTTAAGAGTCAAACACATTGCTGTGGGTCTGGAGTCACATGTAGGCCAGACCAGGTAAGAACAGCAGATTTCCTTCCCGAAAGGACTTTAGTGAACCAGATGCGTTTTTACAACAATTGACAATGGTTTCATGGTCATCATTAGACTAACTTTTTAATTCCAGATTTATTAATTGAATGCAAATTTCACCATCTGCTGTGGTGGGATTCGAACCCATATCCTCAGAGCACAAGCCTGGGCCTCTGAATTACCAGTCCAGTGACATTACCACGACACCACCACCTCCCCTGTGACTGTTGTCATACAGGCAAATGCAGCGGCCAATTTGCACAGATAGATCCCACAAAAAACAATGAGACAAACAACCAATCCATGCATCTTGTTTTTGTTGGTGTTGTATGAAGGAGGAATGTTGTACTCTTCCTCAGATAGTGCCATGTGATCTGTAATGAGAATTATGAGCGAGGTTAGTATCCAGTGTAAAACCACTGCTCCATCAGTGATGCATTGTGTTTTATGCACTGCCATGTGCCCACGTATTTCAATTATAACAAAAAAAAATAGCAATGGACTCACAGCTCTCTAATCACTGTGTAATAGATGCTGCAGCTTGACAATGGAGAAGGCTCCCCTGTCATCTGGATTCACTGTATTGCAGTGCCCTGCTCATGTATAGTTCACATTCTATAGACCCACATGGCACATTTCATCTACATACCCATGACCAAAACCCGGCCTCCATGGTTGTGTGAATCAGCCTATTTCACTCTCCATATACGAAGCACAATGAAGTTGTCCATACTAGCATGCAGGAAGACCTGAACAACGTCCAGGTCTGAGCTGATAAGTGGCCAGTAGCATTTGCAGCACACAAGTGTCAGGCACCGACCATCTCCGACAAGAGAGAACATAGCATTCAATGTACATGACATTCAGTGACACTACCATCACCAAGGCTCCACCATCAACATCCTGTGGGCCACCATGGACCAGAAACTCAACTGGACCAGCCACATAAATGCCTTGGCTACTAGAGCAGATCAGAAGCTAGGCATTCTGTGGTAAGTGGCTCAACTACTTACTCCTCCAAGAATGCCCACCAACTACAAGGCACAAATCAGGATTGTGATGGAATACTCCCCTTGCCTGGATGGGTACAGCTGCAACAACACTCAAAAATCTTGACAACATACAAGACAAAGCACTCTACCTACTTGATATACTGAAAATATTGATTCCATCCACCATTGGTAGACTGTAGCAGAAGTGTGTACTACCTTCAGGATACACTGAACAACTCGCCAAAGTTTCTTCAACAGCACTTTCCGAACCCGCAACCTCCACCATCTTGAAGGCCAGGAGCAAAAGGTGCATGGGAGCAGGGTCACCTCGAAGTTCTCTTCCAAGTCATATACCATCCTGACTTGGACATATATCACCGTTCCTTCATTGAAGCGGGGTCAAAATCCTGGAACTCCCTATCTAGTGGGAGCAGCTTCACCACATAACTGTAGCTTTCAAGAAGATGGCCCACCCTGGCCTTCTGAAGTGGAACTAGAGATGGCCAATAAATGGCAGTCTTGCCAGCTATTCCCACATCCCAAAGAATAATAGAAAAGAAACTTAAGTTCTCATTCTGCTTTTAAAACCCCTTTGGATAACATTTGATAGTCGGACCACCTTTTTCGATCTTAAGCAATGTTCAAACAGAGTGCTATGGAAGCCACTGCTTGAACAAGCCAGTCACAAAGGATCCACTATAATATAGCAACACATACATATAGTAATATTGAACACTCCTTGAGCTTACACAGACAATGAGAACCTGCAACCACAGAGATCAAGCTACAGCAAATTCAGAGAATTCTTTGGGGTCTGCATTTGAATCCAGTCCAGAATGTTCAGGATGAAATTCCTGTACTTCTGCTGGCTGTAGGGATTCTACATGGAATGAGTTTGGCCAGTCTCAAAGGAGTTCCTGTGGCTGTAAACCCACAGCACAAAAGTGCCCTTAATTTGACATTAAACTGGAAATCAGAGAGTCCATAGGATGATTGATGTGGGAAATGGCAAAGCAGCATTTGTAAGGCAGGGATGAGCTGGGGCAAAGGAAGATAAAATAGGGCAGAATAGAGTGAGGCTTTCTCGACAGAGAGCTGTAGTGCTTTCACATGGGAATGTTTCCTGCTGGCTGGGAATGTTTACTACCATACCTCTCTTAACGGTCTAAGCCATGAGTCCATGTGCCCTACAAGTCTCATGCTGAACCTTTTTTATGCACTGTCTTCAAAGCCCACTTAATAGATTCAATGCAAACACCATTTTATTCATTATTCCTCACAACAGGCAAAGAAACACTAATAACGCTATTTGCAAACAAATAGTAAAATAGGTGAATACAAAGAAAATAGACCCTTATATGTAACCATGCATAAATGAAAAGCTTGTAATGGATTGATTACCCTTTGTAAGACTGACTTCTGATTTGTGTTCTGGAAATCAAAGTTCCTGCTACAGCATGACAAATACAGTTTTTAAAAATTCCTCTCAAGTTTTCCTGTGTCACTTCAAACTCCCTGATTTTAGGTGTTAATACGAACATTTCTGTTAATTTCTTAATGTAGAGAATCCCAGACAAACCTGACAAAACACGTCATACCTAATTCAAAATTAACGAAAAAAAAACACCACACATATCCAGGAAGATGAGAATACTTTGCACATGTGTATCAAGTCATCACAGTAGAAGTCAATCAAAGAAGCACTATTGCTAATTAAACCGATGGGAACAAAATAATTCAATCTTTTGGCCAAAGTCAGAATACAGTCTTTATGGAAACTAAAACTTGCATTTCAACATTTGTCATACTTAGGCCAGGTGCCTGAAATTGCAGTGCTCTGTTTTCCAACATTAACTGCTTGAGTGTAAAAATTATCCAAAAGAAATTTGTGAACACATTGGAAATCTTGTGTAATGCCTTGTAGAACACTGGCTGTGACACAAAATTACCATAATGGGCAACGAAGCAAGCATGTAAGAGTGGGCTATTTCAGGAAATGAGCCCATTCTAATGAGGTGCTAAGAGCACAGTAAAACTTTGAATTTTGAACTCAAAGTGATCAATTAATGTTCAGTAATGGGGTAATATTCCAACCGAGTAAAACATTTGAAACATATTAAATGTGAAAATGTCTTTGCAAGTTGAGCAAAATTGTTCTTCTGCATTCTTTGCTATTCAGGTGTCATTGAGACACAGCTCACAGTAAGGGAATGGGATTCTACTTCTTGCTGACGGCTGAAGGAACCATTAAGGTTTGAAGAGAGTAGAGAACTGGCCACTGTCGTAATGTAGGGAAACATGGCAGCCAATTTGCGCACAGTAAGCTCCCAAAAACAGCAATGAGATAATGACCAGAAAATATGTTGTAGTGATGTTGGTTGAGCACGACACCACGCAGAACTACCATACTCTTCTTAACGTCTCATCCGAAAGATGGCACCTCTGACAGTGTCGCATTCCCTCAATACAGCTCAGTGATGCAACATTCAAATATGGAACACAAAGAACAGAATTCTGAGAGGAAATGAAAACTAAGGGAAGTAAGACATTCCAGAAATCTGAAATCCTGAGTTAAGGTAGGAAATGACCTACAGAATGCAATTCAACAACTGCAGTGCATCTTGTAGATTAGATTAGAGATACAGCACTGAAACAGGCCCTTCGGCCCACCGAGTCTGTGCCGAACATCAACCACCCATTTATACTAATCCTACACTAATCCCATATTCCTACCAAACATCCCCACCTGTCCTTATATTTCCCTACCACCTACCTATACTAGTGACAATTTATAATGGCCAATTAACCTATCAACCTGCAAGTCTTTTGGCTTGTGGGAGGAAACCGGAGCACCCAGAGAAAACCCACGCAGACACAGGGAGAACTTGCAAACTCCACACAGGCAGTACCCGGAATCGAACCCGGGTCCCTGGAGCTGTGAGGCTGCGGTGCTAACCACTGCGCCACTGTGCCGCCCACATGCTGCACAATGCTGTCACTGTGCACCATGGTGGAGGGAGTGAATGTTTAAGGTGGTGGATGGGGTGCCAATCAAGCAGGCATCTTTGTCCTGGATGCTGTCAAGCTTCTTAAAACTGCAGTAGCAGTTATTTCCGTGTATATATTAATCTTACATATTCATGGGAATTATAGGATTTTGAGTGGTCTGATGGATTCAAGTTTAATGCTGAATGAACATTCCACATTTATTTCCTGCCCTTCCTTCATGCAAAAAAATCCCGGAGTTGAAATCAGTATCTGATTGCAGGCAAACTCAATTATTTTGAGGAGATTGTGCCTGTAGCAGATTCATCTTGGATCATTCTTATTGAAGAAAATGCTACAATTGAAATATTCATTGGTTTGGTGTTTTCTATTCTTAATCATAGCTACATGCCGATAGTTGATGATTGCAGTGAAATTATAGACCCTGGGTATTAAATTAGAATTTATAGCTAGCTGTTATTTAACTTCTTGTGTGTGTCAAACTTAAACAGTTTCCTTTAATTCTTCACCAACGTTCCCTTTTAAACTTAGTTGTTGTGAACAGCCTGTTCTTTTCAGTCCTTTTGCATTATTTTGGGTGACTGCCAGGAGTGAGCCTACCTCTGCCAGTCCTGGAAGCCACGCTGCTATTTTGCATGGCTGAGGCCCTTAATTGGCTTCAGTTAGGGCTTCTTCCCACCTGATGCAGGAAGTTCCGCCTCCAAGAGCTGCTGGCCAATCAGAGAGCCCAGCTAGAAGAGCCATGACGGATGCCAACCTGGGAACAGGTAAGTGGGGATCGGGCCTCACCGGGGAGAATCAGCTAGGCCCTGGCGAGGAGAGGGTGTTGGAGCCTAGGGTAGGGGGGTTGTTTTGGGAGGGGGCAGGGGGGCAGCCCGTGCCGCTGGGGTGGGGCCTTATGTGGGCCACAGGGTGCCCAATCAGATGGGCACCCCAGCCCACAAGGAAGCTGCCAGGTCTCCTCAGGTGCTGAAGTGCCCGTGATGGCGGGAATAGGCCCTTCAGTGGCAAATGGCCTTCAATTGGCCTGCGGTGGATGGGCCGTTTGCCACCTCCCCCATTGCTGGTAAAATAGCAATGGGGGTGAGTAGATGACGGGCACGCACACCTCCCACCATATTTTATACGCCCTCCCCCCCACCACCTCCTAGCCCACACCCAGAGCGGGAGGCTTTTAATTCTGGCCACGTTATTTGTAAATGAACGAGGCCTGCACAGTACCTTTCAGGTTGCTGCGTGGCCACGCGCTCATGCAGCTTAGCGGGAATGTTGATCTTCATCCCTTACACTGTTACTGCTTATCACAAGCAATTGCCTATATCAGGCAACCGTTTGCCGTTATAATAGACATCAATTACAAAGGCCTCACTTATAATGTGTTAAGTGTGCCGACTATCTCAGGCAGTTCGTTCTGTATACTAAATGATGCAGTGACAAGCTTCCTATATTTCCTTATATCACAGACAAGTAGCCTTTTTACGTTCTCTAAAATTACATTGATACATGGATGTTAAAGAATCCTCAGTCAGTTTGGGGATATGGCTAATTGAAGTACTCAAGCCCAAGGCTGCTTTCATTGAATAGTGTGTGAGATAGTTGATAGGTACAAGTGGAAACCTGAGCTTCATATTAACCCACAGCTATAAAAATACCCAGCCCCATGTACAAAACTCTACCAGCAGTTTACACTCCAAATCCTCTGGAGGGTATCTGGGGCCAACATTTCATTCATACAACCTGTAATGGTTTTACCGTCAAATGGTTGTAGTAGGCGAATTGTGGGAACCCCAAGGCACCCGCTATAAGGGTTCGGGACTGTACTTGTGATATGTTTTGCTTCAGTATTAATGCAATGTGTAAAGATTCTACAGCCTATTTCTTCGTGCATTTTGCTACATGATTGGGTTTTAATAGATGGCGGGAGCTTGTGCAGGGAAAGTACGAAGAGGCCCTGAATGTTGTTAGTGCCCAGGACCCCACCAATCCTTAATCCAGCTCTGGTTCCGTCAGAGGGAGAACGCTGGAGGAGTATATGACCCACATAAAAGATGGTATGTCCCCAAAATGAGACGACTTTCTACTCTGTATACAATAATTAGGTTTCACAACTCAGTAGAGAATTTATTTTCAGGGAAGTTTCTCTTTGATTATTGATTTACCTCAGGAGATTTAATGAGTTGGAGAGATTCCATAGAATTTTTAATTAACATTTGTATTGCACATTTGACCCACACTTGACTTTCAAAGCACTAAAGCCAATAACTGAACTTGTATTTAATCAACATCCAGTTATGCCACCATAGTAATTAGTAATATTACTACACAGAAATATAAACAGTTTGCAAAGAATACCATTAGTAACATGCATTATTAATTTTTAATGGATGCTGGTTGTGAAATATTTACAAATGTGCAGCTGTTAGATTTTTTTCCACTGCCTAAATTTTATCTTTGTGATCCACAACCAAAATGTTATTTGTGTCATAATTCTGAAAACGAGGCCCTATTAATAGCAGATAAATTTGGGGCGGTCTTTGTGCGTGATGTGGGCATCACTGGAAAGGCTGTCATTTATTGCCCATGCCCAGTTGCCCTTGAGAAGGTGGCAGTGAGACTTAAATTTTCCCAGCACTGTAAAAGAACATTTCACTAATGGATACAAGATGGACATAAAATAGGCAGATCAATGGTGCAGTGAATGGGCAGCAGCATGGAGTAAAGGGATGCAGGTCTGGTCCTTCTCCACCCAGTTCCAAATCTGTGCAAAGCTACTGAACAGATGCCTAGCCACTCTCTGCATGAGGAGGCATAGTGCTGCTGTTGGACATCTCCTAGCAGCTAATACCATGAGTAGGTTGCCATCCAGCCTTTCAGATCATTAACAGGTCCATGATTTGCGTGAGAAACAAAGAGGGGAAAGTATAAGAATGTATAAGTATAAGTAGGATGAGTGTAGACCCCTTCCGATAATGCATAGGTTATTTCGAATAAGGTGATGTCAAACGATTGTGGTTTAACACATTGTCCTTTCACCTCCTGGCCCTGGGTCTGAATCTAGCTCAGAGTGAATTCTGTTTTTCCTTCTGGCTGTTAAATGTCACTTATGAAGTGGATTTATCCATTCTTAATCCAGGTAGTTCTGAGCAAGCATGGCTCTGTAGTAATTGTTACTAAATTGGAAATTGTCCTGTGCCTAGCAGCAAGGAAAGGGTTATGCCTGTTATATCAAGGAAATGCTGGGGTAGCCTACTGGGGCAGCGAGTTGATTTACAAGTCTCTTCTCCATTTTGCTCTTCACTATGACTGTGGATTGAGTGTTCCTCAGGGAGCGTGGGAAATGCAATTGCTGCACAAGTGCTCCACTTGGATTGTAATTTAGCAGAGTAGAGCAAGTTTTATTTCACATCTAACCTGTGCTTCATGTAAAAACACGTTAAAAATTGAGAAATTTCCTCAGTCATCTCAGCTTTGGCTGCCTAGTTTCATTTCTTCTGGAGCAATTTTTGAGCCAGTTTTGCTTCTCCAGTTTTCTCCCCTTACCCACTTCCCTGATTGGATTGGCTCCTTGCAGTTTATTGGGTACTAGCTGTCCTCCAATACCTTGCACAAATGGTCATTATTAATGTGTGAGCTTTGATAGAGATTGTCTATGGACTACACTGAAGGGTGGTTTCACAGCCAAGCCCATTTCTGCCCTCAGATGGACATTCTCGGAGGCATTGCTGGATAGTGATCATAAAAGACTTGCATTTATCCAGCACCATTCACAACCTCAGGACATCCCAAAGAGCTTTACAGCCATTGAAGTACTTTTGAAGTGTAGTCATGGTTGCAATGTGGGAAACATGCAGCCAATTTGTACACAGCAAGATCCCGCAAACATCAATGATAGATAATGACCACATCATCTGTTTTTTAATGCTGTTAATTGAGGGGTAAATATTGGACAGGACACTGGGGAAAACTCCTGAGCTCTTCTTCAAACAGAGCCGTGGGAACTTCTATGTCCAAATGCATGGGGGGTCAGGGCTTTGATTTGGCATCTGTCCTAAAGACAATAGCTCTGACAATGCAGCACTCCCTCATCACTGCATTAGAGTGTCAGCTTAGACTTGGTACTCAACTCTCTGTTGAGAGACTTGAACCCACAACCTGCTGACTCAAAAGGTAACAATGCTACCAACTGAGACCTAGCTGACATCTGCCAAAGGCTAGGAGCCAAAACCCTGACCTATTTTCCCTTCACTAACCCAGTCAAACCTGAGATTAGCTACCATAGGATTTGAACTCTGACCTTCCTGTTTTGGGTACATATGTATGCTCCAAGCCAACTCAATCTTAGTGACAACCTGTGTCTGGGTGGTGTGTCATCCAAATTGTTCACTGACATTTGTTTTACTTATACACATTTTAACACACAATAGACACCATATTTGTTAATCTATTGTGCATTCTAACTCAATGATCAATGACACATTTCACCTAACTGTGCAACAGTATACAGTAAGATACAATGCACACTACCTCAAAAGCCCAGAGAAGACGCCTCTCCAAAAGCCTTTAACCCACTCCAGCCCAGCACTCACTGCAATAAAATGGGTTTTAACATTGAGGAGCCCAAACTCGGATTGTGTGATCGCTTTACTGAACACTTCAGTTCAGTCAAGCCTGATCCTGAGCTTCCGGTCGCTTGGCATTTAATTTCTCCATCCCACTTCCACTTCGACCTCTCTGTCCTCAGCCTTCAACACTGTTCCAATGCAGCTCAGTGGAAACTTAAGGAACAGCACCTCACTTTTCAATTAGGCACTTTACAACATTTCAGACACAACATTGAATTCAACAATTCCAGATCATATCCTCTGGTCCCATTTTTCTGGGCAGCAGCTGATGATAATGATTTTGCTGTTGCCATTTATGTCTCCTCTAGACACATCTTTTGTTTCTCTACTTGTCTCATTACCACCTCTTGTGCTTTGCATCATCACGCCTTTCATCATTTAAATCACTCCTGCTGTCCACCCTATTACAGACCTTCCTTCCCTCTTGTTCTTTCCTCCCCTCCCCTCTTTCCCTGCCTTTGTACTTCCTTAAAGCCTGTTATATCTTTAGCTTTTTTCAGTTCTGACGAAAAGTCATCAACCAGAAACGTTACCTGTTTCTCTCTCCACAAATGCTGCCTGACCTGCTGAATATTTCCAGCATTGTCAATTCTTAACCGCACCCACTCAACATTTACTTTGCGCTATTCAAATGTAAACCTTGACAGTGAGTGTTGCCAGGCTATTCTATGATGAGAAACCTCATTGGTCAACCCAATTCATACAGCTTCCATACGCATGCACATATTTCCCAGAAGACTGTGTGATCTGTCGAAGCTTCCTTTTCCAAGTCTAAGGGCACTGAAACTACTGTAACATGTCTACTGCTGCCCAGCTGAGTAAGTGAACCTGGGACCTTTCTAGTTTGCTTGAATCACTGGATAAAATCACCAAACCATCAGGAGAGAACCATTAATATTCAAATTAACAAAATTAAACAAAATGGACTGTTAACTATTTCTATACATATTATTAAGGGATTTTTACACAGGTTCAGAATTGCATTTTGGTCAGCAATTATTATTCAGCTGTGTTGCATTCCCAATTTTCTGCAGAATTTCTTGATTACACGTGCAGATTTCCAACATATCCCTGATTGTAACAGGTTCCATCTCACTCAAAACCAAGGATTGAGGACAGGTTTATTATCTCAGTGTTCAAGAGATAATAAATGGATTGACGCTTTGACCCATAATGGTCACTGCATCGTCTACAGGGAAATGATCTAATTAATTTGCTGCAAAAAATAGATAATATAAAGACCTGACCTAGTGCCAAAGATAACAAATGAAGGCAAATGTTTTTCTGGTGACTCCAGAACTATTACAGCAAGGGGTTCCAGGAGGAGCTACACTGTAGCTGTCTGTTAATATGGATGAAGATAGAAAGAATGGTTCTGCTCCCAGCAAGTAGCACTCAGAGAATGGGAAGTGGCACTCGCTCCTCAGCATGAAATCAATGGGCACTACTCCCCACTGGATGCACCACTATGAAGAATCAACCTCATATTTTCTTTCCATAAATTTCTTGCTTCCTGCCTTAATCGTACTGACTTGTGTTGGGTTAGGGTCGCATAGTTACCCTACAGCGCCACATCCAAAGTAGTCAGGCTTTGTGTGTGAGCCCAGGCAGTGAAACGATTCAAACAAAGAAAGCACCACAGCCAAAATTGATTTATGTCCTCCCTGTCCCCCAGGATGTCCTCAAGCTGAGGCAAACTGCAGCATTTGTAATACTGGGCTGAATTTATGAGTGCACCGCAGTTCGCAGTGGCGCACTCTGAGAACAGCGTGCATTCTGTGCAGACGCGCCGTCCCTGAGCCCCCGCGATATAACATGCGGGTGCTCATTTAAATAGAGGCGGCCGAGCAACCACCCCGATGACGTTGAGGGGGCAGCCTCCACGTCCCCGGCAACGGCGCAGGCGCCGGTGCCATTTTTAAAGGGCTTTAAGCCAACACAAATACGTTTTCTTTTTAAAAGGTATAAAATAAAATATTTTTAATACATTGAAAGATAAGTGATGGAGGCCCTTCCCCATCAGCCCCCCCCCCCACAATGGTCAATCCAGGCAATGAAATGACCATCAGTTGATAGTTCACATTCCCTAACTTACCCCCCCAATCTTCAATATTTTGCCCATCAACCCCTTCCCAGCATCACCACATACAATAAAGATCAATTTCCCCACTCCTCCATCCCTCCCACCCTGAAAATTTTATTACTGCCCCCCAAACCCCCCCCCCCCCCACCATGTTCTCACCCGGAACTCTGTATGGAGTTCTGAAGGCGCGCGGAGCACGAACGGTGGCTGTTATATCGGAGTGAGATGGATGCCGCCTGCAGGTAAGTTTATATAAATATTTTACATGTTTATTTACATATGCTGATGAAGGGCCCGCCACCAGGCAGCGCGGGGGCCTCACAGAGGTCTCGCCACCACCGGTAATATGCGGCAGGCCCTTCTCGACGTCACGGGTCAAGGCAGGCCTCCCCCTGCAGCATTTTACCTGCCCAGCGCTGTGACCTGCGGTGTTGAGGTGTTGGTAAAATTCAGCCCACCATGTCTACTCAGCACAGACCTGGAATCTTCCCAGCCTCTTTGATGTAGTTCCATACTAGTAATCAATTTACAAACTGATCTAGAAGCTTGTTCCAATAGAAGAAGGTTTATAACCTCGGCTAGTGGTACAAGGAGTAATTGAGGCAAATAACATCGATACGCTTAAGAGGAAGCTAGATAATTAAAACAACAAGAGAAAGGACTATAAAGATATGCAGATAGCATTAGATGAAATAGAGTGGGAGAAGGCTTGCATGGAGCATAAATGCTGGTATACACCAGTTGGGCTGACTGGCCTGTTTCGAGGATGTATGTACATGGAAGCTGCAAGCATTCCCATTCTATTTCATGAGCGTCAGCACGAGCAATATTTTGTGGAATTGTTGCCATGTTTTAAGCTATTGCCTCTCATTTAATCAATCATTTAACTGCTAGGAATAATCATTTTGTTTGGGTGCAATCTGCTCACTTCCTTCCAACATGTTGATTTTCTGAGTTTGTAGTTTGCATTTGTGTGCATTCATCTGAGTAATCAACCATTTAAATTGTTGATCTGAACAGGCAGTCACATTAATATACCTCTGCTACAAACCCAGCAGTCTGGTGCATCTGTAACGATTTATAAAAGTTACATCGCGTCTAAACAGTTTACATTTAAACACACATGGCTAAGCACATATTTACATCTATGCACTCAGGAACATAGGAATAGGATTAGGCCATTTAGCCCCTCGAGCCTATTCAATGAGATCATGGCTGATCTGCGACCTAACTCCATATTCTTCTTCTTCTTCTTCTTCTTTGGCCTCCTTGTCTCGGGAGACAATGGGTAAGCGCCTGGAGGTGGTCAATGGTTTGTGAAGCAGCGCCTGGAGTGGCTATAAAGGCCAATACTAGAGTGGCAGACTCTTCCACAGGTGCTGCAGGTAAAATTGGTTGTCAGGGCTGTTGCACAGTTGGCTCTCCCCCTGCGCTTCTGTCTTTTTTCCTGCCAATTGCTAAGTCTCTTCGACTCGCCACACTTTAGCCCCACCTTTATGGCTGCCCGCCAGCTCTGGTGATCTCTGGCAACTGACTCCCACAACTTGTGATCAATGTCACAGGACTTTGTCGCATTTGCAGACGTCTTTAAAGCGGAGACATGGACGTCCGGTGTGTCTGATACCAGTGACAAGCTCGCTGTACAATGTGTCCTTGGGGATCCTGCCATCTTCGATGCGGCTCACATGGCCAAGCCATCTCAAGCGCCGCTGGCTCAGTAGGGTGTATATGCTGGGGATGTTGGCCGCCTCGAGGACTTCTGTGATGGAGATACGGTCCTGCCACCTGATGCCAAGGATTCTCCGGAGGCAGCGAAGATGGAATGAATTGAGACGTCGCTCTTGGCTGACATACGTTGTCCAGGCCTCGCTGCCGTAGAGCAAGGTACTGAGGGCACAGGCTTAATACACGCGAACTTTTGTGTTCCGTGTCAGTGCGCCATTTTCCCACACTCTCTTGGCCAGTCGGACATGGCAGTGGAAACTGTTCCTATGCACTTGTTGATTTCTGCATCGAGAGACAGGTTACTGGTGATAGTTAAGCCTAGGTAGGTGAACTCTTGAACCACTTCCAGAGCGTGGTCGCCGATATTGATGGATGGAGCATTTCTGACATCTGTCCCATGATCTTTGTTTTCTTGAGGCTGATGGTTAGGCCAAATTCGTTGCAGGCAGCCGCAAACCTGTCGATGAGTCTCTGCAGACACTCTTCAGTGTGAGATGTTAATGCAGCATCGTCAGCAAAGAGAAGTTCCCTGATGAGGACTTTCCGTACTTTGGTCTTCGCTCTTAGACGGGCAAGGTTGAACAACCTGCCACCTGATCTTGCGTGGAGGAAAATTCCTTCTTCTGAAGACTTGAACGCATGTGAGAGCAGCAGGGAGAAGAAAATCCCAAACAGTGTGGGTGCGAGAACACAGCCCTGTTTCACGCCACTCAGGATAGGAAAGGGGTCTGATGAGGCGCCACTATGCTGAATTGTGCCTTTCATATTGTCATGGAATGAGGTGATGATACTTAGTAGCTTTGGTGGACATCCGATCTTTTCTAGTAGTCTGAAGAGACCACGTCTGCTGACGAGGTCAAAGGCTTTGGTGAGATCAATGAAAGCAACGTAGCGGGGCATCTGTTGTTCGCGGCATTTCTCCTGTAGCTGACGAAGGGAGAACAGCATGTCAATGGTCAATCTCTCTGCTCGAAAGCCACACTGTGCCTCAGGGTAGACGCGCTCGGCCAGCTTCTGGAGCCTGTTTAAAGCGACTCGAGCGAAGACTTTCCCCACTATGCTGAGCATAGTATACTCCATATACCATAATAGAATTGGCCAACAAAAATCTATTAGTTTTAAAATTAACAATTGATCTAGCATCAATTGCTGTTTGTAGAGCGTTCCAAACTTCTACCACCCTTTGTGTGTAGAAATATTTCCTAACCTCACTCTTGAAAGGGCTGGCTCTAACTTTTGGACTATGCCCCCTAGTCCTAGACACCCCAACCAGCAGAAATAGTTTCTCTCGCTCTACCTATCAGTTTCTCTTAATGTCTTGAAAACTTGGATCAAATCACCCCTTAACTTTCTAAATTCCAAGCAATACAACCCTAGTTTGTATAATCTTTCCTCATAATTTAAACTTTGAAGTTCAGGTATCATTTGGGTAAACCTATGCTGCCTCTCTGCAAGTCTGATATATCCTTTGTAAGGTGTGGTGCCCAGAACTGAACACAGTACTCCATGTGTGATCTTATTAGGGCTTTATATAGCTGAAGCAGAACTTCTATCCCCTTGTATTCTAGTCCTCTAGATACAAAGGCCTGCATTCCATTTGCCTTTCTGATTTGTTACGGCTGCATGGTGAGGGGTGTGGGTGGTTTGCCTGGTTCAGCTCCGACCTGACTGCAGCAAGTGTTTTCTTTTATTAGGGTTTAATCCCTTGCTGTTTTATTTGTCGAATAAACAGACAGCGACAGGTTTTCTTGTAGGTTTAAAACAGAAGATCAATTATTTATTGAAAATTACGCCTTATCCCTAAATTTTTTTAATTTATTTTTTTATTAATTTTTTGTGGGATGTCGGCGTCGCTGGCTAGGCCAGCATTTATTGCCCATCCCAAATAGCCCTTGAACTGAGTGGCTTACTAGGCCATTTCAGAGGGCATTTAAGAGTCAACCACATTGCTGTGGGTCTGGAGTCACATGTAGGCCAGACCAGGTAAGGACGGCAGATTTCCTTCCCTCACGGCCATCAGTGAACCAGATAGGTTTTTACAACAATCGACAATGGCTTCATGGTCACCATTAGTCGAGCTTTTAACTCTAGATTTATTAATTGAATGCAAATTTCACCATCTGCCATGCTAAATTGTCACAATCGCTTCCACTCACGCATTCATTTGCACACACACACACACACAAGAGACAGAGAGAGAAGAAAGGGGGTAAGTGGTTTTCAGGTGAGGCAGGATTCTGGAGTTTATGATAAACCTGTTGAATTCTCTTGGAAATCAAGTTCTCATTGGTTGCAGACCTAAGGTGTTGGTAGATTCTCTCTTGGTTGAATGTTCCATTTGAAGACAAAGGATCACTTCCAATATCACTGCTGCATAAGTTAAAAATATTGAATTTTCAGCAGGATGCAGGAGGCTTGCTGGATTTTCTCCCCGCCCTTAGCTGGACAAGCTGTTTGGTGATGCTTCTTTCTGGGAGTCTATCTCTCTTTGAGGGCTGCCTTTTTAAGGTAAAAAGTTTGTCACACCATTTTGTGGTAGGAGATGCTTTGGTCTCTCTCCTATGGTGATCACACAATGGCCCAGGATGAGAATAATATGGTTTTGATGTTTTCACTTCACACTTTCTTTGTTTCAGTTGATGCTTCTACAATTCAGGAATGTTTCAGGATGGGTGCAATTGACACCTCTTAGCTTTGAAGGTATTCTATTGTTCGTACTAGCCAGTAGACAGTTTGAATATACAAAGTCCGGTCTTTTAACCTTCAGTGGCCATTTTGGAGCATATTGTTCACTTTTTTAAAAGAAAGGTCCATTTCTATCACTCTTCAGGTTGAATTCTTGTAGTTTCAATTGCTGCACTTCTCACAGGTGTGGCAGATTATATTCTGTACCTGCCCAGAACATTTTAACAATCTATGTACATGAACTCCCAATGCTCTTTGGACCTCCACTATTTCTAGCATTTTGAAATTACTTTGATCTATTCTTTTTTAGATCCAAAGTGGATAACTCACACTTGCCAATTTTCAAATCCATTTGCTTCAGTTTTGCCAATTCAGTTAACCTACTTGTAATATTACTTGATCCTTTGGTGTGTGGTTTATTGTAAGACTCATAGGACCGCAAGTAATATCCAAAGTAAATGTAGGGTTTATTACACCTTAACTGGAACATAATCGATAGTATTATGTTACACATTGTCCATGTCAAAATTACCCACAATGAGGCCAGGGTCTGGTATGGGGGAGACACAAAGAAACTCCTTTACAAAAGTATATCAATAAATACAATAAATCAATGAGCTCCTTAACCAGTTTAATTCACCTAAATCAGGTTTTGGGTGGGATCGCGATGCTGCCCTCTCCCTGTCCTGGTGAACACAGCCAGCAGTGGGAACAGCATCAGGAAACCAGCTTGCTAGACAGCGGCGGTATATTGGAGTCCTGCCCACCTCCGTTCCCACCCCTGTTGAGACTAGAAAATCCAGTCCGAGATGTTAAAGTTAGCTACTCAGATTGAGTAGGTGGAAAGATGGATGCTGAGACCACTGTTATTCATCATATACGCAAAGAGAGAGAGCAGCGGAACAGAGCAGAGATTTAAAAAGCATGCCAAAAGGTCGGAGGCTGGAGAGAGAGAGAGCAGCAGAGCAGAACGGAGCAGGGGAAAAAGAAAATCGAAAAGTGACATCAGAGTGAAGTCACAATCAACAGAGACAGCAGGGAAACAGAAAGCCAGCCGGGGTGAGTATATCGGTAAGCTTTGAATTTTAATTTAATTTAATCGAAATCAATCAAATATGGAATGAGTCTCGATCATTCATTAGCATATAAACTAAAAACTAAGATGAATTTTATAATTTATAATACAGAGAGAGAGAGACTAGCAGGGAGTGTATTAATTCTAATTAGGACAACTTAATGCATAAGCTGTATTAAGTATTATTAGCATTTATCAGTATTTGTAAAGTTTACGAATAGTAGTAAGGTTTATTAGTATTGGCAAAGCTTTATTAGCATTGGTAAGGTTTATTACCAGTAAGAAATTTTACATATCTGTGTAATTAAGAAAAGTATAACTTTAGTTGAAGGGGGTACTAGCATTTAATAAGCACAGTGAATTCTACTATGCATAGGAATTATTCTAAGTTAATTAAGAAAATAATTAAAGTAAATCACTAATAGCATAAGTAACAATGGCAGGACAGGTGTTATGTTGCAGCTGTGGTATGTGGGAGCTTTTGGTTGTGAAAGTGATCCAGGACAAACACATCTGCAGAAAGTGTAAGCAGCTAGAGGAATTCCGGATCAGGATTATTGATCTGGAAGCCATATTGCAAACACTGTGCAACATAAGGAAGGGGGAGAAATACCTGGACATTTTGTTCCAGAAGACAGTCACACCTCTTAGAACAGGGTCATCTGTTTTGGTCAGCAGTGAGGGACAGGAGGATGTAACTGTGATTGAGGCAGGTAAAGGGACCGAGCAGACAGTACCGGAGGAGCCTCAGACTTTGCAATTGTCAAACAGGTTTGAGGTGCTCTCAACCTGTGTGAATGAAAGCAAGGTCTGCAAGGTGGATGAGCAGACTGGCCATGGTACTGTGGTACAAGAAGGCATTGAAGTGGGGGGAGGAAAAAGGAATGTAGTAGTAGTAGTAGGGGTTAGTTAAGTGAGGGAGATTGGAACTGTCTGTGCAGCCGAGAGAGTGAGTCCAGAGGCTGTGTTGCCTACCTGGTGCCAAGGTTTGGGATATCTGCTCAGTGCTGGATAGGAACCTGGAGTGGGAGGGGGAGGATCCAGTTGTTGTGGTCCATATAGGTACAAACAACATAGGTAGGACTAGGAAAGAGGTTCTACTTAGACAGTATGAGCAACTAGGCACCAAATTGAAGAGCAGAACCTCGGGTAATAATCTCTGGATTACCTGAGGCACATGCCAATTGGCAGACAGCACATAAGATTAGTGAAATGAATACGTGGCTCAAAGACTGGTGTGAGAGAAGTGGGTGTTGGTTCGTCAGGCACTGGCACCAGTCTTAGGGAAAGTGGAGGCTGTATCGTTGGGACGGTTTGCACCTGAACTGTTCTGGGACCAGTGTTCTAGCAAACCATTTAACTAGGGAAGGCGAGAGGGCTTTAAACTAAACAAGGGGGGAGAGGGAGCAAGCTTCGGTACGTGTAGCAAATCAAGGGAGGAGAGTAGAATAGTAACTTGGGAAATGAAGGTCAGAGAATGGCAGGCAGGAAGGCACAGAGAGAAGAAACCTAAGACCACACCAACAGTCAAGACTAGATGTTATAAAGATAACAAAAAGACAAAACTAAAGACTGTATCTGAATGCACACAGCATTCATAACAAAGTAGACGAACTGAAAGCGCACATTGAAGTAAATAAATATGATCTGAGAGCCATTACGGAGACGTGGCTGCAGGATGACAAGGATTGGGTCCTGAATATTGGGGAGTATATGACATTCAAGAAGAATAGGAAGCTTGGTAAAGGTGGACGGATGGCACTGTTAATCAAGGATGGCATTGGTGCAATAGTTAGAGATGACCTTGGTTCAGGAGATCAGAATGTAGAATCGGTTTGAGTGGAGATGAGGAATAGTAGGGGAAAGAAGTCACTAGTAGGAGTAGTCTACAAGACCTCTAACAGTAATTACTATGTAGGATGAAGTATACTACAAGAAATGTTGGGTGCTTGTGATAAAGGGACAGCAATAATCATGGGTGATTTTAATCAACATATAAACTGGAAAAATCAGATTGGCAATAGAAGCCTGGATGAGGAGTTCATAGAATGCTTTTGAGATAGTTTCTTAGAGCAGCATGTTCTAGAACCAACCAGAGAGCAGGTTATATTAGACTTGGTATTGTGTCATGTGAAAGGATTAATTAATGACCTCAACGTAAAGGCACCTCTAGGTGGCAGCGACCACAATATGATTGAATTTTACATTCAGTTTGAAAGAGAGAAGAGTGGGTCTAAGACTAGTATTTTAAACTTAAATAAGGGCAATTATGTGGGCATGAAAGCTGAGCTAGCTGAAGTGAACTGGGTTACTAGGCTAGAAGATAGATCAATAGAGAAGTAGTGGCAGACATTTAAGGGGATATTTCAGAATACTCAGAATATGTATATTCCTACTGTAAAAAAAAATTCGAAGGGGAGGACCCACCATCCGTGGTTAACTAAAGAAGTTAAGGAAAGCATCATACTTAAGGAAAAAGCATATAATTGCACAAAAATGAGTGGCATGTCAGATGATTGGTCATAATATAAAGAACAGTAGAGAATGACTAAAAGGTTAATCAGGAGAAAGAAATTAGAGTATGAGAGGAAGCTAGCTAGAAATGTAAAAACGGATAGCGAGAGTTTCTACAGGTATTTAAAAAGGAAAAAAGTAAGTAAAATGAGTGTTGGTTCTCTAGAGAGTTAGAATGGGAAGCTAATAGATAAAAAAGAAATAGCAGGTGAAATGCACATTTTGCTTCTGTCTTCACTATAGAGAATACAAAAATCATTTCAGTGATAGCTGTAAATGAGGAGGTGGAAGGAAGAGAGGAACTTGGTGAAATTACAATCACCAGGGAAGCAGTACTGAGCAAACTGATGGAGCTGTGGGCTGACAAGTCCCTGGGTCCTGATGGACTTCATCCTAGGGTCTTAAAAGAGGTGACTAATGAGGTAGTAGATGCATTCATGTTAATTTTTCAAAAATTGCTAGATTCTGGAAAGATTCCATCAGACTGGAAAGTAGCAAATATAACCTTTCTATTCAAGAAGGGTGGGGAGACAGAAAACAGTTAGCTTGACATCTGTCATGGGGAAGGTGTTTGAATCGATCATTAAGGAGGTTGTAGGTGGGCACTTAGAAAAGCTCAAGGTAATTGGGAATAGTCAGCATGGTTTTGTGAAAGGGAAATCATGTTTAACCAATTTATTGGAATTCTTTGAAGGAGTAACATGTGCTGTGGATAAAGGGGAGCCCTTGGGCGTACTGCACTTGGATTTCCAGAAGGCATTTGACAAGGGCCACATAAAATGTTATTGCACAAAGTAGGAGCTCATGGTGTAGGGGGTAACATATTAGCATGGATAGAAGATTGGTGGGCTGGCAGAAAACAGAGAGTATGCAAAAATGGGTAATTTTCTGATTGGCAGGATGTGATGAGTGGAGTCCCGCAGGGGTCTGTGCTGGGGCCTCAACTTTTTACAATTTATATCAATGACTTAGATGAGGGGAGCGATGACATGGTAGCTAAATTTGCAGATGACACAAAGATATGTAGGAAAGTATGTTGTGAAGAGGACATAAGGAGGTTGCAGACCAATATAGATAGGTTGAGTGAGTGGGCAAAAATCTGGCGGATGGAGTATAATGTGGGAAAACATGAAGTTGTTCACTTTGGCAGGAAGAATAATAAAGCAGAGTATTAGTCAAATGGAGAATGACTACAGAATTCTGAGGTGCAGAGGGATCTAGGTGTTCTAGTGCATGAGTCACAAAAAGTTAATATGCAGGTACATCAAGTAATAAACAAGGCGAACGGAATGCTATCCTTGATCACAAGAGGAATTGAAAATAAAAGTAAGGCTGTTATGATTCAGTTATACAAGGCATTGGTGAGACCACATCTCGAATACTGTGTGCAGTTTTGGTCTCCTTATTTAAGGAAGGATGTAGATGCGTTGGAGGCGATTCAGAGGAGGTTTACTAGATCGATACCTGGAATGAGCAGATTCTCTTATGAGGGAAGGTTGGACAGACAGGGCTTGTTCTGACTGGAGTTTAGATGAGTGAGGGGAGACTTGATTGAAGTTTCTAAGATCCTGAACAATCTTAAGAAGGTGGATGTGGAAAGGATGTTTCCCTTTGTGGGAGAGTCCAGAACTCGGGGGCACTGTTGTAAAATTAGGGAGTCGCCCTTTTAGGACAGAGATGAGGAGAATTTTTTTTTCTCTCGGAGAGTTGTGCGACTTTGGAACTCTCAGCCTCAGAAGGTGGTGGAGGCAGGGTCATTGAATATTTTTAAGGCGTAGGTATATAGATTCTCGTTAGGCAAGGGAATCAAAGGTTGTCATGGGTAGATGGGAGTGTGGAATTCGAGACACAAACAGATCAGCCATGATCTTATTGAATGGCGGAGCAAGCTCGAGGGGCGGAATGGCCTACTTCTGCTCCTAATTCTTGTGTTGGTATGTTTGTAATTTAGATTTGGTAATCAGAAGTACAATTTACTGTTTGAGGAAAACTCCAAATTGGGGGATGTAGATAATACAGAAGAGGACTAACAAAATACAGGATGACATTAAAATACTGGCAGGATGGGTGTGTAATTGGCAGATGAACTGCAATATAGATAGGTGTGCAGTGATACATTTTAGTAGGAGGAATAAGGTCACACAGTTCTTAAAAAATGTGTTTAAATGGGGTAGAGGAACAAAGGGATCTGGGGTACAGATACACAAACCACTAAATATGCTAATAAGGCGATTAAAAAAGGCAAACACGGCACTGGAGATCATTTCTAGAGGGATAGAATTGAAAAGCAGGGAATTTGTGTTAAACTTGTATGAAACCTTGGTTAGACTTCACTTCCAGCACTGAGAACAGTGCTGGTCTTCATATTATAAATAGGATATAGTGGCAGTGAAGACAGTGTAAAAAACATTTGCTGGAATGATACAAGAACTTAAAGGTTATACCTATCAGGAAGATTGAACAGGCTGGGCTCTTTGCTCTTTTCTCTAGAAAAGAGAAGGCTGATGGGTGACCCAATAGAGCTCTTTAAAATTATGAAACGGCTTGAGAGGATAGATGTTGTTACAGAGAGGTGGTAAGGGGTATGGGTTGTTCCCACTGTTCACCTCCCAGTTGATCACAATTGTGTTTTATTAAAATGATGCCTTAGCCCCTGAGTGCCTTTAGAGTCAAATAAACAGACAAATAACAGGTTTTCTCGTCGGTTAAAAAAATGGTAACTTATTTAACTTTATTTTTAAACAAATCCTGAAATGATCACAATCTCACTCACACACACGTTCACCCACACATACATACACAAGAATAGATAGGTAGAGAGAATGGAATAAGAGGCAGTTTAAAGTCACAAGTTGTGGTTTACAGAAGATTATTGAGTCTTCTCAGGAGGAAAAGTCTGTTTTCAAAAAATTGCAGGCCTGCTTATTTATCGTCTTGAACTTGTGGAAGTATTGTAGAGCTCTAGTGGTTGTAATACAGCCTAAAGCTGGTGGTGTGTAGTTTGTTACTTTCACTGATGGTTAGACTCAAAGTCACTTTGTGATGTCTCTGCTGTGGTAGCTCTTCTTGATCAGCAGGAATTTTCTCTTGCCTGCTAGATCCTTCTCACAGGCTTTCTGTGATTTTAGCTTGATCTCCCCCCTCTCTCCAGATAGCTACCGTTTTAAGATCAAAATCTATCACATAGGAGTTTCTGTTAGGAGATGCATGGCCTCTCACCTGTTGTGACTACACAATGGGGCAGGATGATAAACATGGCCATCGTTTGATGTTTGAATGGAAATCATTCTGTTATGATGTTGCTACTTCACACCTTATTCGTCTTGGTTTGGCTATGAGTTCGACTGTCTCCAGCATCCTCTGTTAATTCATTCATGTCGATCAGAGCAGTTAATGTGCAATAGCTCTTTTCAATTTTAAAGGGGTTTTCCCCAGAGCTATTTTAGATGAGGTTAGAATTAGAATTAGAACATTACAGCGCAGTACAGGCCCTTTGGCCCTCGATGTTGCGTCGACCTGTGAAACCATCTGACCTACACTATTCCATTTTCATCCATATGTCTATCCAATGACCACTTAAATGCCCTTAAAGTTGGCGAGTCTACTACTGTTGCAGGCAGGGCGTTCCACGCCCCTACTACTCTCTGAGTAAAGAAACTACCTCTGACATCTGTCCTATATCTATCACCCCTCAACTTAAAGCTATGTCCCCTCGTATTTGCCATCACCATCTGAGGAAAAAGACTCTCACTATCCACCCTATCCAACCCTCTGATTATCTTATATGTCTCTATTAAGTCACCTCTCCTCCTCCTTCTCTCCAACGAAAACAACCTCAAGTCCCTCAGCCTTTCCTCGTAAGACCTTCCCACCATACCAGGCAACATCCTAGTAAATCTCCTCTGCACCCTTTCCATAGCTTCCACATCCTTCCTATAATGCGGTGACCAGAACTGCACGCAATACTCCAGGTGCGGTCTCACCAGAGTTTTGTACAGCTGCAGCATGACCTCGTGGCTCCGAAACTCGATCCCCCTACTAGTAAAAGCTAACACACCATATGCCTTCTTAACAGCCCTATTAACCTGGGTAGCAACCTTCAGGGATTTATGTACCTGGACACCAAGATCTCTCTGTTCATCTACACTACCAAGAATCTTCCCATTAGTGTAGGTTACTGAGCCTCATCTTTGCAGGTAAGAATTTCCAGTACTGGAGGGGTCACATGGCTGCTACTCCATTTTGGCTGTGGATAAGTGTCCATGCTCTTGTGATTTTGTTTAACAATTGACTTTTAAAATGTAAAATTCTTCCATTTCATTGTTTATTTCATCACGGCTCCTTCCGTGCATGACACCTCCCCATAAAAGGGAAAAAATGAGACTCCACTTGATGTTTCACATTTGTTGTTTTTTTCTCAGTAGGAAGGAAGTTATATAATATCGGGTAGCACATATTGTACACATTCAACCCATGCACTCCTCAGGTTTCAATCCTGACTTCTGTACAGGACTCTGCATTAATTGTGCAGTAATCATTGCAAAGCCTGGTTGATCCTGGTTTAAATCGCCGTGGCCAGACTATATACATATGTACTACTGGTGTTGAATAAGTTATACATTTAGGGGGAAAATAATAGGTGAGCAACATTGGAAGATTTTTTTTAAATGTTGATGATGGGATGGGTCAAATGACATTCGTTGTGTCGCTTTTTATGTACACACAAATGTAAAAATTCGGTGAGTGGAAATAATGTCTTTTTTCTTGTTTCACGTGATTTAAAAAAAAACTAGACAGGTTTGGGTGCAAATACAACAGGGGAGCTCCAGCAGCTTTGGCTGGTTCAATTAAATTGAACCATATATTTGATTTCTGTGTGGACCTGAGCCAATCTGTCAGGGCTCAGTCTGTATGGGTTCTGTTTTATTGATGGGGTCTTTCCTACATCTGCATTATGTGTTGTTAAGGTGTGCGAATTGGTTTGTTCCTGCAAATCTCCTCGAATTCCCTTAGCAGTGTTGCTAGGTCCTGTCTTTGATGGTCAGAGAGATAGTTGAATATGGTGTCTAGTCTCCTTAATATTTCTGTGTTTTCCAATTTTATGGTGGGGTTTTTCTGGGCTCTCTTGCTCAGCTAGTTCTTCTTCACTAGGACTGTCTCCCTCTACTGTGCTTACTGTTTGGCATACTGGTCTGTTTGGTTCTCAGCTGTGGTATTAACATATTGATGTGGCAGTCTTTGCTTTTTTCTCCAGTCTCTGGTACTAATCAAGTAATTCACATTATTCATCTTGTTCCCTACATCGTGTCGGTCACTGAATCTGGCTTTTAGGGCCTTGCCTTGTAATGGTAACAGTACCAGATTCTAGTCCGCTGGATGAACTCACGGGCTGCAGCCTTTCTGTCTGCTTGCCTTTTCATGTTTTCTTGAGCTGTTTTTAGGTGTGCTTTTGCTACAACACAGGCTTTAAACAGTCTCTCACGAAAGGTGGACACATAATTAGTAACGAGGATTCCTCCCTTTGATCCAGGAATTTTCATTTAATTAGTTTTAGGGGGCCTCTCCCCATGTCCAAAAACTAATTCAAATGGGCTGAAACCAGTGGATTTGTTTGGTGAATCTTTAGTAGCAAACAGCAAGAAAGCTCTTCCTTACTCCCAGTCATGGGGGTAACCACAGCAATATGCCCTGATCATGATTTTCAGGATTTGATGGGATCATTCCAGAACACCTGGAGACTGTGGGTGGCTTGCTGAAGATTTCAGCTGTTCCATACCAAGGCTGTGTGCTACTTCTTGGGATGTCCGAGACATGAAATTAGTTACTTGATTAGACTGAATTTCTTTGGGTAAGCCGTATTTTGTGTAAAATTGGGTCAGCCCCTCGACTACTGCTTGAGCAGTAATTTTCCTTAAGGTATGGCTTCTGGGAATTGGGTGGCCATGTCATTGATTATAAAAAGTATTGATAACCTGATCTGGTTTTGGGTAGGGGTCCCAAACAATCGATTAGAGCCCTACTGAAAGGTTCCTTGAAAGCAGGCATGGGGATCAGTGGAATATAGGAACATAGGAGCAGGAGTAGGCCATTCAGCCTGTCAAGCCTGCTCTGACATTCAATTAGATTATGGCTGATCATCTACCTCAACGTCACTTTCCCACACTATCTCCATATCCCTTGATGTCATTAGTATCCAGATATCTGTCGATTTCTGTCTTGAACATGCTCATTGTTTGAGCTTCCACTGCCCTCTGGGATGGAGATTCACCACCCTCTGAGTGAGGAAATTCCTCCTCTTCTCAGTCTTAAATGACCTACCCCGTATTCTGAGACTATGTCCCCTGGTTCTAGACTCACCGGCTAGGGGAAATATCCTAAATACATCCACCCTGTCACGCCCTGTAAGAATCTTGTAAGTTTCAATGAGGTCTCCTCTCATTCTTCGAAACTCTGGAGAATACAAGGCAAGCTTCCTCAATCTCTCCTCATAAAACAATCCCACCATCCCAGGGATTAGTCTGGTGAGCCTTCGTTGGCACTCCCTCTATGGCAAGTCTATCCTTCCTTAGATGAGGAGACCAAAATTGTATACAATACTCCAGGTAGGGTCTCACCAAGGCTCGATGCAATTGCAGCAAGACTCTTGTACTTAAAATCCCTTGTGATGAAGGCCAACATATCAGTTGCCTTCCTATTGCTTGCTGTACCTACATGCTATCTTTTAGTGACTCATGAACAAGGACACCCAATTCCTTTTGGACATCAACACTTCACAACCTCTCACCATTTATGAAATACTTTGTCTTCCTGTTTATTCTACCAAAGTGGATAACTTCAACTTATTCACATTATATTCCATCTTCCATATTCTTGCCCATTTAGTTACATCTGTCCCGTATTTTACGGATCCCCAGGCTTTAATTGGCCCGAGGCAGGACTTCTACCCACTTGAGGGAGGAGGTCCCGCCTCAGTGAGCTGCCGACCAATCAGTGGGCCCGCAAGCATTTAGTCTCAGCAGCACCACCGGGAGCGGTGGCTACTGCTGGGACTGCAGCCCAACCGACCTGATGGAGCCGAGAGAGTGGGTAAGTTTGGGTTGCCTCACCAGGGGGATCGGTCATGCCTGGTGAGGCGAGGGTGGTTGTTTGGGGGGGAGGGGGCACCTTGGATCCTGGGGGTGGGTTGGGAGGCGGGGGCGGCCCTCAATCAGGCACCCTGTGCCTGACTGCCATGCCTCCCCCCCGGGGCGTGGAAAGGCCGGCAGCTATCGCTGGGCGGCCTTTCATGTCCCCGGCACACCCGCTTGTCACAGGTAAAATACCCGTGGAGGCGGGCGAGGGCCCTTATGTGGCCATTAAGTGACCACTTAAGGGTCTTGATTGGCCTCGGGCGGGCGGGCGGGCCGTTTCCCACCCCCCCGCAACCCCCCGCTGGACCTCTGTAAACTTGCTTGGATACAGAATCGGGGCGGGTAGGCCTCCTGGAGCCTGCCGCTCAATTTTACGCTACCCCCATGCCACCATCCGACCCACTGGGGTGGCGTAAAATTCCAGCCTACATTTGGTCCCCACATCCAAATCATTTATATAGATTGTGAACAGTGCGGCCCCAGAACTGATCCTTGTGGTACCCCACTAGTAACAGCCTGCCATCTTGAGAATGACCTGTTTATTCCTACTCTCTGTTTTCTGTCAGTTAACCAATTCTCAATCCATACTAGTATATTACCCTAATCCCATTTGCTCTAATTTTGTTTACAAACCTCCTGTGTGGGACTTTATCAAAAGCCTTCTGAAAATCCAAATACACCACATCCACTGGTTCTCCTTTATTGATGCTACAAGCAACATCCTCAAAAAACTCCAACTGGTTTGTCAAACATGATTTCCCTCTCAAAGATCCATGTTGATTCTGCCCAATCGTATCATTATTTTCTAAGTGTCTAGTTATCACATCCTTTATAATGGATTCTAACATTTTCCCTACGACTGATATCAAGCTAACAGGTCTGTAGTTCCCCCCTTTCTCTCTTCCTCCTTTCTTAAATAGTGGGGTTACATTTACTACTTTCCAGTCTGCAGGAACCTTTGATTGTAGGTTGTGGTTTCCCAACAACCTGGCAGATATGGCAGGTCTGACAAAATGTAACCACATCTTTGTGGATTTGTGGCCAGTAAAAGTGATGGCTTATCCGGGCCTGGGTCTTTTTGATACTCATGTGTCCAGCCATAGGGATTTCATGGGCAATCCTCAAAATTTCCCTAGGTTATTTAGGGGAACTACAATTTGGTGAATTACTGTCCCCTCCTCCTCTGCTGGTCACTGTGGGGGTCCTCATTTTCTCATTAGGATTTTGTTTTTTAAATAGTAACACTCGGGCAGTTTCTTTGCCTGTGCCTCAGAATAGGCTGTCTGCACTATTTTTAAATCAGGGTCTGTCTGCTGGGCTTCAATTAAGGAGGTCCTCTTGTATACCTCACCTAAATCTCCGAAATAATGTTTCAGCCAGCCGGACCTCTGAGTTGTCTGACTGAGTTTCTGGCTCAGCTGGCTCTGGAGCTTTCTTAGCCATGGATCGGATTACTATACAGGCTGGAAAGATTCAAGGGACTTCCTCCCGTATTTGTTCTGTCTCCCTGGCCTTATTTGGCTGGTCTGAGACCACTGGAATGGATACCACTTTACCTCCAGCCAAATCATTGCCTAGCAGCAAATCTATTCTGGTCACAGGCAGGCAATGAATAATCCCTACTGTAACTAATCCAGATAACAGATCACACTGCAGGTGGACCCGATACAAGGGCACTGACATCTATCCTCCTTCAAAGCCTCTTACCAGAACCTTTGCCTTGAGTGAGTGAGCTGGTGAAAAGGTCATGCCTTTACCTAACATTAAGGATTGAGTGGCTCCTGTATCTCGGAACAGGACAACGGATTTGTCTGACTCATTAGAGGGGTATGGGGCCACCTTTCCCTTTGAAACAAAATCCTGATAACCTTCAGGGATCTTGTCCATTTTTGCCACGTCTAGCGCAGTATTATGTGAGAGATCCAGTACTGTGGTTAGGGTCACTGGCTTGCCTGGCTTGTTGCCTGCTTTGGTATCCTTTTGAACGCCCACACAATTTATTGGTTTCCCTTTTAATTTCCAGCAGTCAGCTTTCACATGCCCTGCTTTACTGCAATGGGAACACACAGGTCTGTGGAAAACATGCCTGCCCTCTGCATTGTCTTTCCTTACTGGTGGAGGGCTTCTCGCATTCTCACTTTTGGTTCCCTTTTCACTAGCACTCCATCTTGTATCATTATTATCCTACTTTCTGTCCTTCCCGGACCTCTAGGGATTGTTATGGAAGTATTTATGAGTAAGCTCATAATCGTCTGCCCTCGCAACTGCTTCTCTTGCCCTTGTCATTCTTTATTTTTTAATATGAGTCTTTACACTAAGGGGAATGCTATTTTTAAATTCTTCTAGCAAAATCACTTCTCTCAAATTTTCATACGAGCGGTCTAACTTGAGAGATCGGATCCAGCGATCAAAAGCCATGTTTTTAATTCTTTCAAATTCAATATAGGTTTGGGTAGATTTTCTCTTCGCATTTCGAAACTGTTGCCGATAGTCTTCAGGAACCACCTCATATACATTTAATATAGCAGCTTCAGTCTGTTTATAATCAAGGGAGCTTTTCTCTGATAACATGGACAGAGCAAGCTCTGCCCATCAATTCGCTTTGTAAGAGGAGGGTCCAATATTCTCTCAGCCGTTTTAGCCTAGTATCTCAAAGGAGATGAAATAGGACTCAACCTCTTTCTTCTTGAATTTTGACACTAATCATGAATGTTTCAATACATCAAAGTTTTACTCTGCATTGTGGATAAGGTTTGAGTGGCTGGTATCATAGTCACCTTGTGCTGGTAGCCCTGCTAACTCAAACTTTCTTGCCGCTTCCTCTTTTTGCCTCTCTCTTTCCTCTTGTTTCATTTGCAACTCCAACTCTGATTCCAATTTTCGCATAGCAAGATCCCTTTCAACTTGAATCTTAGCTAGTGTAATGTTATCTGTTTCAGAGTCTATGCCTATTTCTTCTGGCTCGGGGGCAAGATTAAAATGGTTCGCTAGACTCTTCACTATTTCAGGTTTCTTTTGTTTTTGTTTGAAAGTGACTCCCACCTGGACAGCTAAGCTTTATAAATCTTCAGTAATTAATTTATTTAACTTATCATGGGATATGTCTCCCTGCTCTACAAACCCTTCAGCATTAAATGTGGCCATGTCTTTTTGTTTCTAGCACCGTGGAGAAGAAAAGAATGATACCAGAAAAGGTGTTGCACAATTTTCCACAGCTTTAGAGGTCAATTTTCCTTCCTTTTCCAAATCTCTCGTTGAATCTGATTGTTTAGAATCTCAGCTTTGAGCCTTCAATTTGTTATAGAGAGATGGTTCACCTCACAACTGTCCACAATTGTGTTTTGGTAAAATGATGCTTTAGTCCCTGAGTGTCTTTAAGGCCAAATAAACAGACAAATGATGGTTTTCTCATAGGTAAACAAAGATAACTATTTATTTTTAAACAAATCCTGAAATGATCACAACCTCACTCACACACATATATTCACCCACATTTACATACACAAGTATAGATAGATAGAGAGAAAAGAGCAAGCAGCAGGTTAAAGTCACAAGTGAGGTAAGTTTTCATGGTTTACAGAAGATTATTGAGTCTTCTCGGGAGGTAAACTCTTTTTTCATAAAGTTGCAGGCCTGATTATTTGCAGTCTTGAATTTGCGAAGGTATTGTAGAGCTCTAGTGGTTGTAATACAGCCAAAAGCTGATGGTGTGCAGTTGGTTACCTTCACAGATGGTTAGCCTCAAAGTCACTTTGTGATGTCTCTGCTGTGGCAACTGTTCTTGGTCAGCAGAGCTCTTCTCTTGCCTGTTAGACCCTTCTTACAGGCTTTATGTGATGTTGGCTTGATTTCCTCTTTCTCTCTCCAGACAGCTACCTTTTTAAGGTCAAAATCTATCATATTGGAGTTTCTGTTAGGAGATGCATGGCCCTCTCCCCTGTTGTGACCACACAATGGGCCAGGATGATAACCATGGCCATTGTTTGATGTTTGAATGGGAATCATTCTGTTATGATGTTGCTGCTTCACACCTTATTCATCTTGGTTTGGCTATGAGCTCAACTGTCTCTAGCATCCTCTGTTAATTCATTCATGTCGATCAGAGTCATTAACATACAATAGCTTCTTTCAATTTCAAAGGGGTTCTCCTCAGAGCTATTTCAGACGGGGTTAACGAGCCTCACCTTTGCAGACGAGTTTGTGGAATTCCAGTACTGGAGGGGTCACATGGCTGCTACTCCATTTTGGCTGTGTATAAGTGTCCATGTTCTTGTGATTTTATTTAGCAGTTGACTTTTTAAATTCATAATTCTTACATTTCATTGTTTATTTCTTAATGGCTCCTCCGTGCATGGCAACATAGAGAAAATGTTTCCAATTGCAGCTGAGACTGTAACTAGGGTCATAAATACGAGCTAGTTACTAATAAATCCTGCAGGGAATTCTGGAAAAAACTTCTTTACCCAGAGTGGTTAGAATGTGGAACTTGCTATCACATGGGGTAGGTGAGGAGAATAACATAGATGCATTTAATGGGAACTATATAAATGCATGAGGGAGACAGGAATAGAAGGATATGTTGACAGGGCTAGATGTGGAAGAGTGAGAGGAGGCTCGTGTGGAGCATAAACACCGACATGGACCCACTGGGCTGAATAAGCTGTTTCTGTGCCGTAAATACTATGTAGTAGATCTGCCTGCTCATAAATTAAACCACTGGGTCCTGCACGGCCAAGCTTCTCCATATCCTCAAGCCTATAAATCGAGTTTCAGTCTTGTAACGCCCTGACCTTTAGACTTACATGTTACAATCCTTCTACCCTCAATAGCAGACATTTGAATCTATAACAGTAACTTTAGTCTTTTAACATGTTCCTGTCTGGACTCTATGATGTGCTGGTAGATTCTTGCTGTTGGGAGATGGGAAAATGTCTGAATTACACATTTATGTGTACATCCACCTTGGCGTTGTTCAGTGTCAAAGCCAGCCTGCGGAGTAGGCAATTGTTTTCCAGAACTTATAGAATACATAAGTAAAACAACACTACAGCATTTCCCAGTTACAGCTCCATTTATGAGGATCCTCATTGACGTGTCCCAGATTGGCCCAGCTCCAGTTGTTCTTTTGCGCCTCTTTAGAACTTGGATTGTTGAAAGTAGATCTTTCTGCTAATCCAGATGGGTGCACACCATGCCAACTTGTCTCACCATTTATCTGTTTGATGCTATTTTTGTAACAGCTGCTCTAAGCTCTGCATATTTTGATTGTTTCGTTTCTTCCAGGTTTCTGCATATTAACTGAATGCCCCACTCGAGCTTTAGCACTGTGACCTTTATCGTTGGATTTAATTTCTTCTTCCTGTTCTACTCTATCAGACATTGTCACAGCTAGCCTTGGCAATACTTAGCTTAGTGAAACAAAAAATAACTCTTAAGTAACAAAGAGATCTAACATGTTAACTGTGTCTCAAACACTTAAGGAGCCTGGATCACCATTTAAGAGATGCAGCCATCTTAAGGAAGTTGTTTCAAAATACAGTGTGAGGTGGCACCCATTTTGGAACCTGGTAGAAATTAACTAAAACAAAAAAAAAACACAGTTGATTTGACCATTTCCTTTTCTTCTCTCACTCAGATTTTCCTTCAAAGTGGAAGAACCTCTGGAAAACCAGAAGCAGTTCCGAAAAAGAATGTGTTTTATCCTGCACATCTCAAACCATGTGTTCCCAACATCCAGGGTTGTTATTGGGCCACCACAGCAATTAAAAAAATTAAAGAGCCATAAAATCTATTCAAATGATTCTCATGCTGTGAAATCAGCTGGAGTCAGGTACTGAGGATTGGGGCAGGGAGAGGTTCCTGATGATGTATCGCGAATATGGCCAAAAGGAAAATCGATCCCAAGTTTTTCTCCTTACTGCAAATCTTTCCCTTCTCACCCGAAGATGCTGACTCACACTGTTGTGCAGCTCCATGGTGTCAACTGTGGTTCAGTGGTTGGACTGTTGCCTCTGAGTCAGAAAGCTGTGGGTGCAAATCCCAATCCTGGAACACAAGACAATAATGTAGACTGACATTACAGTGCATTGCATTATCAAACAGGCACAGTCCTAGCTGCTGTCATTTGAATGAGACATAAAACTGGGGCCATATTTTCCATCTCAGGCGGACATCAAAGATCCCATGACATTATTTTGAAAAACAGCAGTAGCAGAGTTCTCTAATATTTATAAAAGCAAAATACTGCAGATGCTGGAAACCTAAAATAAAAACAGAAAGTGCTGGAGAAACTCAGCAGGTTTGGCAGCATCTGGAGAGAGACAGAAACAGAGTTAATGTTTCGAGTCAGTTCTGATGAAAGGTCACTGACCTGAATCGTTAACTCTGCTTTTCTCTCCACAGATGCTGCCAGACCTGCTGAGTATTTCCAGCACTTTCTGTTTTTATTTCCAATTTTTATCCCTCAATCACTAAAACATATTATCTGTTTACTGATCTGACCCCTTGCCGTGTATTCACTATAACCTCTGACCTTCCCCTCTCTGACGCTGAATGTTCTGTACTCAGCAAGGGACTCAGTTTTATCCCCTTACCTCCCCACCTCAATGTATTTCACACCCAAATGACGTTGAGCTCTTCTTCCGTCGCCTTCGCCTCCGGGCTCACTTCTTTAACCAAGAGTCCTCCCCCCCGACCAGCAGACCCATTCACCCACCTGCAGCATTCTCCCTCCACCTGGACTCCTCCCTCTGGCCTCTTACCCACTCTTGATCTTTTCATTGTAAACTGTCGCCGAGACATCAGCCATCTCAATTTCTCTGCCCCCCCACACTCACTCTAACCTGCTCCTCTGAACTTGCTGCACTCTGTTCTCTCAGGTCTAACCCCAACATTGTCATCAAACCTGCAGACAAGGGTGGTGCTGTTGTTGCCTGCCGTCTCGACCTCTACCTTGTAGAGGCTCAGCGTCAACTCTCAGACACTTCTTCCTACTTCCCCCTGGACCATGACCCCACCACTGGACATCAAGCTACTGTCTACAGGACTGTCACTGACCTCATCTCCTTTGGAGATCTTCCCTCTACAGGTTCCAACCTCAGTCCCGCAACCCTGGACAACCCGCTTCTACCCTCCTTCCCAAAATCCACAAAAAGGACTGTCCCGGCAGACCCATTGTTTCAGCCTGTTCCTGCCCCACTGAACTTATTTCTTCCTGTCTTGACTCTATCTTTTTCCCCCTGGTCCAGTCTCTTCCCACCTACACCCATTGACTCTTCTGATGCCCTACGTAATTTTGACAGTTTCCTGGCCCCAACCGCCTCCTCTTCACTATGGAAGTCCAATCTCTCTACACCTCCATCCCCCGCCAGGACGGTTTGAGAGCTCTCAGCTTCTTCCTTGAACAGAGGCCCAACCAGTCCCCATCCACCACCACCCTCTTCCGCCTGGCTGAACTTGTTCTCACAATGAACAACTTCTCCTTCAACTTCTCTCACTTCCTTCAAGTAAAAGGTGCTGCTATGGGTACCCACATGGGTCCAAGTTATGTCTATCTTTTTGTGGGGTATGTCGAACATTCCTTGTTCCAGTCCTACTCAGGCCCTCTCCCCCAACTTTTTTTCTGGTACATTGATGACTGTATCGGTGCCGTTTCCTGCTCCCACCTGGAACTGGAAAACTTTATCAACTTTGCTTCTAATTTCCATCCTTCTCTCACCTTACATGGTCCATCTCCGACACTTCCCTTCCCTTCCTCGACTTCTCCGTCTCTATCTCTGGGGACAGGCTGTCTACTAATATTCATGATAAACCCACCAACTCCCACAGCTACCTTGACTACACTTCTTCGCACATTTCCTGCTGTAAAGACTCCATTCCATTCTCCCAGTTTCTCCATCTCCGACGCATCTGCTCTGATGATGCAACCTTCCATGACAGCGCTTCTGATATGTCTTCCTTTTTCCTCAACCGAGGACTCCCCCCCACTGTGGTTGACAGAGTCCTCAACCGTGTCTGGCCCATTTCCCGCACCTCTACCCTCACCCCTTCCCCTCCCTCCCAGTACTGTGACAGGGTTCCCCTTGTCCTCACTTTCCACGCCACCAGCCTCCACATTCCAAAGGATCATCCTCCACCATTTCTGCCACCTCCAGCATGATGCCACTACCAAAAGCATCTTCCCCTCCCCTCCCCTGTCAGCATTCTGAAGGAATTGTTCCCTCCACAACATTTCCAGCATTTCTTGTTTTTATTATCTGATTGCTGTTTGTGGGATCTTGTTGTGCATATTTACTACACTTCAGAAGTACTTCATGGGCTGTAAAATGCTTTGGGACATTCTGGGGTTGTGAAAGGTGCTATACAAACACAAGTTCTTTCTTTTACGAGCTATTCACCGATAGATCACCCAATACTGCTATTCTGAACCTTACTTTGCGTTGACTGACTACTCTACTGTGGTAATCAGCATGGTCAAGCTCGATTCTGTTCTTACTGGATATCTGTACAGGAGGGTGGGAGTCTCTCGAAAGCAGCCAGGAGCAGGATCACTAGCGACCGTTCCCTGCCTTACCCCAGGATTGCTGAGGCTACAGACACAGATGGGCTGGGGCAATTCCTTGATTTTGCCACTTGAACCGCACAGGTTAATTGATATCCATCACACAGTCAGGGATAATGGCTGCTCTATAAAAATTCCCTAAGGATAAAATCAGAACTCAATGCTCAATTAAAAATGCTATGTTACAAGGAAAGTTTAAACAAATTGAGCTTGTTTTCTTTGGGAGAACGGCTTTGAAGATAAGAAGGAAATTGACCAAATTGATCTCAGCCAATTATTCGCAATGGTGAATAGTTCAAATACTGCGGGAAACAAGTTAAAACTAAATAAGTTACAGAAAAAAAACAGAAGGCAAGCAGAACTATTCCACCCAAAAGGCTGATTGAGCAATGGAATGAGTTACCAGCCAAGGGCGTGGAAGCAGCATATAAACAGATTAAAGGAACAGCTAAATGAGACCAATGTTTCTGCCTCCCCACAAGCCCCAGCACAAATTAGGTGGCGCACTTTTGACAAATGTCAAACTTGACTACCACTGAACCTGGCTCTTTGAGTGACCTGGGTGAGCACCAGGTGGCAATATTACAACTGTGACTATATTTTAAAAGTATTTTGTTGGCTGTGAAGCACATTGGAATGCCCTGAGGTCATAAATGGTGCTATATAAATGTAAGTTCAATACTGCGCCTGGAATTGGTGCTTGCTCAAAACAGGAGGTGGGAAGTTGTTCTCTGGAATTCCCTCCCTAAGCCTCTCTGCCTCTCCGCCTCTCTCTCCTCCTTGAAAACGTTCCTTAAAACCAACGTCACTTGTCTTAAAATCTCCTTCTGAGTTTCTGATAACGCTCCTGTGAAGCATCTAGGGATATTTTACTACGTGAAAGCAACTGAATAAATGCAAGTTGTTGTCATTGTTGCTGCTGCAGGCCATATAAGGTCAGTTCCAAGGGTTATTTTGAACTGTGGATCAATGTTCCTTCTAAGCTGCTCTCCCGTACGGCGATGCAGCACCCCAGAAGTTACCGCACAGGCTGTGCACAAAAGTGTCCCTTTAAGATAATGAGCATGTGCGGCCACACAAAAAAATGTAAAGGTACTGCACACTTAAACGAATCGGTCATGCACAACAACAACAAAAATTAGAGCGGACATTGCTGCAGATGCAGAAACCAAATGGCCTGCGCCCCCACTCTCCACCCCTGCTGCATCAAAGAATAAGACAAAGTTAGCTACCTGAAAGCACAAGGGTGTTGCTGTCTGGTCCTACGAACTGAAATGGCAACTCCACCACTTCTAAACAGCCAGTTTCTATGGGTGATCTTCACAGCCCATGTGCCTACCCAGCAGAATCCACATAAAAATGACATGGAAGAGATGTAATTTTCATGGCATTTAAATGGCCCTGCTGTTTTCAGTCTTGCCTTAGAAATGCATATAATGCACAAGCAGGGCAGAGACATTGCAATATGATTCTTTGCACTCATGTCCTCACCCTAACTTATTAGGAACAGGTAGGCGTGGGTTGTTCAGTCGAGAAAGATCACCTCCAGTATGTTTCGGAGAGAGGGAGGAATCTCAGGATATGGGAAAGAGGCAGGTGGATGGGTTTGAGATCACACAGGGATAGATCCCTTGCACCAAAAGGCCTTGTCATGTTCCTGAAAATGTGCCTAAGTGTAGAAAAAAAGCTCCCCACAAAACAGACAGAAATAAAAAGATGGTAAAGTCAGTGATTATCTTTTATAACCTTCAGTTATTGTTAATCAAAAACGTAACAGTGACAGGGAGATTTCCCTTCAAGGCCAACAAGGACCAGTAGGCAACTTATAAATATGTGGCCTTTTGGTAAGTTTTGCCAGCCAACAACCCAAGACACAGATTGATAACTGAAGCTCAGACTCCATGAAGGATGATGCTGGAAGAGCTTGAGTTCAGTTTAAGTTTAGCCTGTCCTGGATCATCATCAGTAGTCTGTCTTATTAGCACACAGAACTGAATAAGAAGCTAAATGAACAATGTAAGATACTTGTTAAAAAGCTTCAAGTCTATTACTAGCCTAGGTCTTGATCCGTTATAAAGGCTGTTAGCTTGGAAACACAGCAGCTCAATTGGAAATGGTTACTCTGGGCTTCTCATAATAAAGTAGGACATTTCTGCCATTCTTTTATCGGCACTTGGTTGAAATCTTGGAATTCCCTACCAAACGGCACTGTTGGAGCCCTGTCACCACACGGTTTAAGAAGAAGATTCACAACCTTATCGAGGGCAGCAAGTGATGAACAATAAATGCCGGCTTTGCCAGTGACGCCCACATCCCAAGAATGATTCTTCTTTTAAAATCTGTGAATTAAATGCTCTTTAATATCTTAATTCAGTTAGCACAGCGTTGATGTGCTGCAATGTATTAAAATAGCTCCTCATCAATATTGTTATGTGGTGGTTTATGAAAAACACCCACACATATTGAATTGCAAGTGAATCATTATTTTAAATGGAACAATCCTTGTCTGGTATTTTTTCTAATGAGGTTCAGATGGTCAGGAGTAGCAAGGAGTCTCCCAGAAAATTAAATGAGACATACCAGTGGAGGTCATTGAGGTAAACTGGAATGAGATAGGAGGCAGGTTCGAAATAAGGACCTTGAACCATTTAACTGGAAACTGTCTCAGTTAAAATAATAGACAGAGGAATGTCATCTAAACTTGTTAAGTGTCCAGCTGTTAATATCAACAAAAGGAATCTCCAGTCTTGAATTGTAATCTCCTCCCAGGTCCACTGAAAGGCTGAGGACAATCTTATTAAAAAGGATATCGGCAAGGTGATGAAGGTTCAAAAAAATATTTATAAAGATGATGCCAGAACTGCGAGGTTATACCTCACATGAAAGATTGAACAGGTTGGGGTTCTTTTCTCTTGAAAAGGAAGTCTGAGGTGTGACATGTCAGAGGTCTTTAAGATTATGAAAGGCTTTGATAAGGTGGATGTAGAGAAGATGTTTTCATTTGTGGGTGGGTCCAAAACTAGGGGCCATAATTATAAGATGGTCACAAATAATTCCAATGGGGAATACAGGAGAAACATCTTTAGAATGTGGAACTTGCTCCTACAAGGGGTAGTTGAGCTGAAAAGCATAAATGCATTTAAGGGGAAGTGAGATAAACTCTTGAGGGAGAAAGGAAGAGAACTCAATGCAGATAGGGTGAGTTGAAGTGGGGTGGGAGGAGTCTTGTGTGGAGCATAAACACCGGCATAAACCAGTTGTGCTGAATGGCCTGTTCCTGTGCTGTACATTTTATGTAATTCTATGCAGTTATTATGGTTTTACAAGGCACATCATTACCTCTTGGTTTTTATATTCTATACCTCTTGAGAAAAAAAAAACCTAGAATTCGATTAGCTTTTCTGCAGTGTTACAACCAGATGAGAAAGGTGTCGAGGGGTCTTTTACTGTTTTCACCTGGTCTTATTGTAACGATTTAATTTTAAACACACTGTGTTTTGAGCTCCCCCTTTGGTGAATCCTTGTTCACAGATTTCCAATTATAAGGCAAAGAAATGAGCACACCAGGTTTTCTTAGGTTTAAAGAAGAAAAGTGAAATTTATTAAACTTAAACTCTAATACAGTTAACGCCTACGGATATACGACCTGCGCACGCTAGCATGCACACACAAGCAAGTAGGGACAGAAAAGAGAAGAAAAATAAAATGGAGAGGTTTGAGGCAATCTCTGAAGAGAGGTTTTTTACTGTGCTTTGAGCTCATTGTAGGGTCCTTGATTGTAGGTAGTCTTGCTTTTCGTTGGGGCCCACTATTCTTGTTAAACCTTGTTCACTGTAGGAGACTTTTCTCTCTTGGGGTTCATATGTCTTCAATGGTTTCCAAAGCTGGCGAGAGTGAGATGAGAGCAGACAGGAGAGAGGTCTTTTCCAGTCCAGGAACAAACAGCTATCTGCCTTCAAACACTGCTTCTCCAATTTAAAACTCCCCTAGTTGGCTAGTAGGTGGTCACGTGACTGACTGGTTGACCAGGTCTCTTCTGTGTATTGGGGCAGGTATTGGTTCCTTTGTTGTTTGTGATATACATAAATGATTTGGAGGAAAGTATAGGTGGTCTGATTAGCAAGTTTGCAGACAACACTAAGATTGGTGGAGTAGCAGATAGTGAAGGGGACTGCCAGAGAATACAGCAGAATATAGATAGATTGGAGAGTTGGGCAGAGAAATGGCAGATGAAGTTCAATCAGGGAAAATGCGAGGTGATGCATTTTGGAAGATCCAATTCAAGAGTGAACTATTCAGTAAATGGAAAAGTCCTGGGGAAAATTGATGTACAGAGAGATTTGGGTGTTCAGGTCCATTGTTCCCTGAAGGTGGCAACGCAGGTCAATAGAGAGGTCAAGAAGGCATACGGCATGCTTTCCTTCATCGGACGGGGTATTGAGTACAAGAGTTGGCAGGTCATGTTACAGTTGTATAAGACTTTGGTTCAGCCACATTTGGAATACTGCGTGCAGTTCTGGTCGCCACATTACCAAAAGGATGTAGATGCTTTGGAGAGGGTGCATAGGAGGTTCACCAGGATGTTGCCTGGTATGGAGGGTGCTAGCTATGAAGAGAGGTTGAGTAGATTAGGATTATTTTCATTAGAAAGACGGAGGTTGAGGGGGGACCTGATTGAGGTGTACAAAATCATGAGAGGCATAGACAGGGTGGATAGCAAGAAGCTTTTTTCCAGAGTGGGGGATTCAATTACGAGGGGTCACGAGTTCAAAGTGAGAGGGGAAAAGTTTAGGGGGGATATGCGTGGAAAGTTCTTTACGCAGAGGGTGGTGGGTGCCTGGAACGCGTTGCCAGCGGAGGTGGTAGACGCGGGCACGAAAGTGTCTTTTAAGATGTATCTAGACAGATACATGAATGGGCAGGAAGCAAAGAGATACAGACCCTTAGAAAATAGGCGACATGTTTAGATAGAGGATCTGGATCGGCGCAGGCTTGGAGGGCCGAAGGGCCTGTTCCTGCGCTGTAATTTTCTTTGTTCTTTTGTTCTTTGTTACAACATTGTCTGCTAGTATGGAAAAAAATGTCTTTCCAGCCAGAGGCTTGGCAACCCCTTGTAATAGGCCTTCTTTTCTTCCCAGTAATAATTTTAAAATTAAGTGACCATGTGGAGAAATATATGTGCCTCATTCTTGGCAGGTGGGGGCCTGCATGACAGCAGCCTTTAATGTTCTGTGAATCCATATCCCCAAATCCCTCTACTCTTCCACACCACCAAACGTACTTCCATTCATTGTATAATTGTTACTTCTGCTTTTTCACCAAATTGCAAAAGCTCACAATAATTGATGTTGAATTCCACCTGCCACTTTTTAGCCCATTCCTTCATCTTATAAATATCTTTTTCCAGATGCCTTTAATCTTCGAAAGAATTATCAATGCCTCCCATTTTGATATCATCTGCCACATTCCCTCTAGGCCTACGTACAGGTCATGATTATACACAGTGAACAGGAGTGGCCCCAGAACGGAACCCTGTTGGTTATGACTATCCGCTGCCAACATTCCAATAAACAAAAGCAAAATACTGCAGATGCTGGAAATCTGAAATAAAAACAAGAAATGCTGGAAATGCTCAGCAAGTCTGGCAGCATCTGTGGAGAGAGAAGCAGAGTTAATGTTTTAGGTCAGTGACCCTTCATCAGAACAGGCAAAAGTTAGCAATGTAACAGGATTTAAGCAAATAAAGCAGGGGTGGTGCAAGAGATAACAAAAGGAAAGGTATTGATAGGACAAGGTCACAGAGAATAACTGACCAGAAGGTCATGGAGCAAAGGCAAAATGTATGTTAATGGTGTGCTGAAAGACAAAGCGATAGTGCAGAGAGAGTGTTAATGGACAGAAAAATGAACAGTCCTGACCCAAAGCACAAACATGAAAGAAAAAGTGGGCAGGCACATGGTAAGAAAAATGAGTGATGAAACAAACCAAAATAAAATAAAATAAAAAGGAAAAAAATAAAAAATAAAAAAATAACTGAAAATAAAAAGGGGGGCCCGTCATGTTCTGAAATTATTGAACTCAATGTTCAGTCTGGCAGGCTGTAACATGCCTAATCAATAAGTGAGATGCTGTTCCTTGAGCTTGTGTTGATATTCACTGGGACACTGCAGCAAGCCCAGGACAGAGATGTGGGCATGAGAGCTGGGGGTGTGTTGGTGTTGAAATGGCCAGCAACTGGAAGCTCGGCGTCATGCTTTTGGACTGAGCGGAGGTGTTCCGTAAAGCGATCACCCAATCTGTGTTTGATCTCCGAATGTAGAGGAGGTGAGCTGCGAATACAGTATACTAAATTTAAAGAAGTACAAGTAAATCGCTGCTTCACCTGAAAGGAGTGTTAAGAACAAAGAAGAACAAAGAAAATTACAGCACAGGAACAGGCCCTTCGGCCCTCCAAGCCTGCGCCGATCCAGATCCTCTATCTAAACATGTCGCCTATTTTCTAAGGGTCTGTATCTCTTTACTTCCTGCCCATTCATGTATCTGTCTAGATACATCTTAAAAGACGCTTTCGTGCCCGCGTCTACCACCTCCGCTGGCAACACGTTCCAGGCACCCACCACCCTCTGTGTAAAGAACTTTCCACGCATATCCCCCCTAAACTTTTCCCCTCTCACTTTGAACTCGTGACCCCTAGTAATTGAATCCCCCACTCTGGGAAAAAGCTTCTTGCTATCCACCCTGTCTATACCTCTCATGATTTTGTACACCTCAATCAGGTCCCCCCTCAACCTCCGTCTTTCTAATGAAAATAATCCTAATCTGCTCAACCTCTCTTCATAGCTAGTGCCCTCCATACCAGGCAACATCCTGGTGAACCTCCTCTGCACCCTCTCCAAAGCATCCACATCCTTTTGGTAATGTGGCGACCAGAACTGCACGCAGTATTCCAAATGTGGCCGAACCAAAGTCCTATACAACTGTAACATGACCTGCCAACTCTTGTACTCAATACCCCATCCGATGAAGGAAAGCATGCCTTATGCCTTCTTGACCACTCTATTAACCTGCGTTGCCACCTTCAGGGAACAATGGATCTGAACACCCAAATCTCTCTGTACATCAATTTTCCCCAGGACTTTTCCATTTACTGTATAGTTCACTCTTGAATTGGATCTTCCAAAATGCATCACCTCGCATTTGCCCTGATTGAACTCCATCTGCCATTTCTCTGCCCAACTCTCCAATCTATTTATATTCTGCTGTATTCTCTGACAGTCCCCTTCACTATCTGCTACTCCACCAATCTTAGTATCGTCTGCAAATTTGCTAATCAGACCACCTATACTTTCCTCCAAATCATTTATGTATATCACAAACAACAGTGGTCCCAGCACTGATCCCTGTGGAACACCACTGGTCACACGTCTCCATTTTGAGAAACTCCCTTCCACTGCTACTCTCTGTCTCCTGTTGCCCAGCCAGTTCTTTATCCATCTAGCTAGTACACCTTGGACCCCATGCGCCTTCACTTTCTCCATCAGCCACTCATGGGGAACCTTATTAAACGCCTTACTGAAGTCCATGTATATTGGGATCTTGGATAGTGAGGAGAGAGGACGTAAAAGTGCAGGTATGACACCTCCTCCGATTGCATGGGGAGGTGCCGTGGGAAGGGGATGAGGTGTTGGGGGTAATGGAGGAGTGGGCCAGGGAGTCACAGAGGGAATGATCCCTTCAGAACGCTGACAGGGGAGGGGAAGGGAAGATGCATTTGGTAGTGGCATCACGCTAGAGGTGGCGGAAATGGTGGAGGATGATCCTTTGGATGTGGAGACTGGTGGGTTGGAAAGTGAGGACAAGGGGAACCCTGTCGAGGTTCTGGGAGGGAGGGAAAGGGGTGAGCGTTGAGGTGCGGGAAATGGGAATGACACGGTTGAGGGCCCTGTCAACCACAGTGGGGGAAAATTCTCGGTTGAGGAAAAAGGAAGACATATCAAAAGCACTGTCACGGAAGGTTGCATCATCAGAGCAGATGCATCAGAGACGGAGAAACTGGGAGAATGGAATGGAGTCCTTACAGGAGGCAGTGTGTGAAGAAGTGTAGTCGAGGTAGCTGTGGGAGTCAGTGGGCTTATCATGAATATTAGTAGACAGCCTATCCCCAGAGATGGAGACAGAGAAGTCAAGGAAGGGAAGGAAAGTGTCAGAGATGAACCATGTAAAGGTGAAAGAAGGGTGGAAATTGGAAGCAAAGTTGATAAAATTTTCCAGTTCTGGGCGGGAGCAGGAAACAGCACCGAAACAGTCATCAATGTACCAGAAAAAGAGTTGGGGGAGGGGGCCTGAGTAGGACTGGAACAAGGAATGTTTGACATATCCCACAAAAAGACAGGCATAACTAGGACCCATGCATGTACCCATAGCAACACCTTTTACTTGAAGGAAGTGAGTGGAGTTGAAGGAGAAGTTGTTCAATGTGAGAACAAGTCCAGCCAGATGGAGGAGGGTGGTGGTGGATGGCGACTGGTTGGGCCTCTATTCAAGGAAGAAGCAGAGAGCCCTCCAACCGCCCTGTTGGGGGATGGAGGTGTAGAGAGATTGGACGTCCATAGTGAAGAGGAGGCGGTTGGGGCCAGGAAACAGGAAATTGTCAAAATGAGGTAGGATGTCAGAAGAGTTATAGATGTAGGTGGGAATGTGTCTGCTGGTCGGGGGGAGGTCTTTTGCTCAAATAAGTGAGCCCGGAGGCGAAGGCGACGGAAGAAGAGCTCAGCGTCATGCCGAACATGAAATTCATTGAGGTGGGGGCGTAAGGGGATAAAACTGAGTCCTTCGCTGAGTACAGAACATTCAGCATCAGAGAGGGGAAGGACCAAACGCAGATTGGGTGACTGCTTTGCGGAACACCTCCGCTCAGTTCAAGAGCATGAACCCGAGATTCCGTTTGCTGGCCATTTAAACACATCCCCTGCTCTCATGCTCACATCTCTGTCCTGGGATTGCTGCAGTGTTCCAGTGAACATCAAGGCAAGTTTGAGGAACAGCATCTCATTTATTGATTAGGCAAACTACAGCCTGCTGGATGAACATTGAGTTCAATAATTTCAGAGCATGATGGGCCCCCCTTTTTATTTTCAGTTATTTTTTATTTTTTATTTTTTATTTTTTTTAAATTTTAGTTTGTTTCATCATTCATTTTTCTTACCATGTGCCTGCCCAGTGTTTTTTTTTCATGTTTGTGCTTGGGGCCAGGGCTGTTTATTTTTCTGTCAATTAACACCCTCTCTGTACTAACGCGTTGTCTTTCACCACACCATTAACATATCATTTGCCTTTGCTCCATGACCTTCTGGTCAGTTATCCTCTGTGACCTCGTCCTATCAACACCTTGCCTTTTGTTATCTCTTGCCCCACCCCTGCTTTATTTTCTTAAAACATATTACATTTCTAACCTTTGCCAGTTCTGATGAAGGGTCACTGACCTGAAACGTTAACTCTGCTTCTCTCTCCACTGATGCTGCCTGACCTGCAGAGTACTTCCAGCATTTCTTGTTTTTATTCCAATAAACAAGTTGAACTCACAATTACCATCTTGTATTTAACATAACTCGAGAAGCAGCTTAAGTTTTTAAAGTGTATAAATTATAGGTCAAAGGAAAAGCTGAAGGGTGTTGAGAAATCGCACAATTTGAGGTCCTGTAAAAGGATGATTTACACCAGCAGACTGCAATGCGTCTTAATCTAAACACAATGAGAAAGCAAGGAAGAAGAATAAGAAGGATGAGCTGACTGAAGCTTAGGAAGAACAAAAGAAATCTTAGGGAAGTACTGATGGTAGACGGAGAGAATCAGGAAGGGATGCAAAAGAGAGAGAGAGAGAGAGATTGCTAGACAGGAGCTTTTAAAAATTCTAACATTTCCTGCTGCTCAGGAGGATCTTGACAGGCAATGCACATTTACGATGGATCTGAATGCCTTTTGTTGGAGATTTCCCATCCTTAAACTGGATAGCTACATATAGGAGAATAGGCAGCTGCCATGACCAGTCAAGTGAGGCTATAAAACTCAGAGAGCAAATCCAAAGCAGTTTACAAAAAGCAACAGACTCCTGAGACTGAATGATTACCTTCAAATCCACAACCAGAGATAAATAAAGAATTTGCATTTATATAGCTCCTTTCGAGATTTTGGCACTTGCACTGCAAGGTGCAAACAATGTGTCATGTTTTTAGGGGAGTGAATGAGAAGGGAGAACAGATATAAGAAAAAGAAAGAACTTGCATTTATATAGTACCTTTTATGACCTCAGAGCACCCCAAAGCACCTCACAGCCAATGAAGTACTTTGTGAAGAGTAGTCACTGTTGAAATGTAAGAAACACAGCAGCCAATTTGCACACAGCATATGTGATAATGACCAGATCATCTGTTTTTAGTGAAGTTGATTGAGGGATAAATATTGACCAGGACACTCGGGAGAACTTTATTGCTCTTCTTTGAAGAGTGTCATGGGATCTTTTATATCCACCTGACAGAGCAGAAGGGCCGTTAGCTTAACATCTATCTGAAAGTGCAGCACCTTCAACAGTGCAGCATTCCCTCAGTATTAGACTGGGAGTCAGCCTAGATTTTGTGTTTAAGTCTGGAGCAGGACTTAAAGGCATGGCCTTCTGAATCAGATGACATGTACGTTACCCACTGAACCACAGTTGACTCATAGTATGCAGTCTATGTAAAATACAATGATGCCTCTGCAAACTGGTGCTCCACTGAGCTAAAGCATTTACAAGAATTGTAACTTCACTGGAAGGAACAGGTCGTCGGATTAGCACTTATACATTTACATTGGTGATTCTCCTGTTAAGTGTGAGGCAGGAAAGAGGACAATATCAAACCACAAGGTGCTTGGCATCACATGATTGGTGGAGACTAATGCCAGTTTTGCACCTCCAGCAAAGTACAGCACAATCTATTACATGTTGTGAATCAGAACACATTTCTGATAATGAAGGTCTCAGTGTCATCAACAGGCCTCAAGTCAGTGGAAACTGTACGTTGGGCCCTGAGGTGGGGGGGAACTGGAAGATCGCACCGGCAGCCACCCACCCTGGAGCCTGACACCAGGATTGCTGAGACCCAACTTTAAAAATTTAAATAAAGGATAGGCATACACTTACATACCTTTCATTGCGATCTTGCCAGCTGTCCACGATCTTGCGTGCGATGGCTGGCACTCCCGCACCTTCACTTTCCCATCCAGGGAAAGCTGGCACCACCGAGGTGGGGAAGGGGGGAACTTAGTATTTTTAGTGAAGTGGGGGGGGGGAATTAACTCTGCATGTCTCGTGGGGGGGTGGGGAAGGGTGGACCTATGCTCTTTGTGCAGTTGTAGGGGGAAAGGTCAGATATTAAATGTAAGTGTTTTGGGGTGGGGAGGGGGGGAGGTGGGGAAACGGGGAAGCCATTTATTTTCTTTGTATTGGGATGTGTGGGGTGGTGGGGGGTGGTAATTGGAGTAGGGGCCAGAAATCAATTTACAGCGTGGTGGAGGTGGGCACGGGCTTCAACTGTGCTGGTCTGGCAGCCCTTTAAAAACGGCCAGCGCCTGCGCAGAGGCAGCTGATGACATTGCTGGCATCACAGAGGCCACCCGCGCCATGTGATTGGGGGGGGGGGGAGTGGTGTGGACCCCCCTGCGTATGCAGATGAGTCGCCACATGCTAGATCGGCATGGCGGCGCACGGCTCGTGTGTGAGGGCTGACATTTTTTTCGCCCTCCGCCAGGAGCGGCAGCGGTAGAATAAAATTCAGCCCATAATGTGTGGCTGGAGCCATGTGTAGGTCAGACAATCATGGTCAGCTTTTGCTACATCTGCTCATTGAATTCTATTTCCCACTTTGTCATTCATGGTGGGTTACTGAACCAACAAACTCTGAGCTGCTATTCCAGTATGAGAGCCACTACATGACTGTGCCCTATACTGTTCAGTTATTGTCAGACCAACAGTTATTCAGACCAAGAGTTACTTAATTTTGCTTCCACTTTGGCTAACAGCGTAGAGGAATTTTGTTATTGCAAAGTATGTTATTAAAAGCCTCTCATTAGAACAAATGGCTTCCTCTGTCCCAGTGGAGCCTCCATTAGAATCCACTGAAGTACTCAAACCTCATAGAGCCTGACCTTTTATAAGAGCGCTGTTACACAAACTGGGAAGAAAAACTTTGACTGTGGTTTCCATCTTAGGAAACACAGCCTTGCCAGCATAGCCCAAGTCTCAAAAAAAGATACACATGCACACACACACAACTAGGGCTGAATTTTATCAGCTCTCTAGAGATGTGCAGGGGGCCATGGGGGCTCTTAAAATAGTGAGGGAAGGCAGGGAGTGCAGTGCCTGTTGCCTTCCTAACACCATTTAATTTTGTCAGGGATGGGGAAGGCCAATTAATGGCCACTTAAAGGCCTCTTCTCACCACTGCTAGTATTTTATCAGTGGCTGATGGGAGCCCCTGTCATGTGGGGAGCCAATTCAGTAGAACCAGGCGGCTTTCCTTTGGGCTGGGTGGTGGTTGTGGGGGGCCCCTCCAATTTGGGCAAACTGTGGCCCACAGAGGACCCCAGCAGCAAAGGCCGCTTTGGCACCAACACTGCCCCCTCCCACTCCTCGCCAGGGCCTGGCTGACTGACCCTGGTAAGCCCACCCCACTTACCCACACTCCGGGGCTACAGCATTGCTGCTGCTCCTGGGCCTGCTGCAGTCCCCCAGTGGCCATCACTTCTGGCAGTACTGCTGGGACTGCTGAACTGCCGGCCCTCTGATTGGCTGGCAGCTCTTGGAGGCAGGCTCCCCGTCCTTAAAGGGATAGTTAACAGCCTGAACACCATAAAATGCAGCCGGGGGCCCACACATGGCTGAGGCGGGATTCCCCTTGCCTTTCTGGCTCGGCATGTATAACATGCAGCCCAGATTATACACATGCACACAATTACACACACTTAAACACACATAAACAGATTATACACACACACAGATACACACACTAAACATACATGTAGATTATGCACCAATAGATTACATATATGCACATGCACACTAATACACACACACACAGATTATACAATGACAGATTATACACAGACACAATTACACACACATGTAAATGCACAGTATGTTCTCTTCCCGCTCTCACACAGTAACCTCTGTCCCCCAAGGATCTATCCTTGGCCCCCTCCATTTCTCAACTCTATGTTGCCCCTCTGCAACATCATCCAAAAACAGAGCATTAGTTTTCACATGTATGCTGATGTCACCCAGCTGTACCTCACCACCACTTAGCTGCACCGTTGCATGTCTATACACCAATTAGGAATGTGCTGTGCAGGGAACAAACAGCCCTCAGAAATGTTACTTTTAAGATGTGCGCACATGCAGCTAAGTCAATCTTAAAAGGACTGCGCAGTGCAACAAACTGGCCGTGCACAGCAAACTGAAGTTAAAGAGAGCATTGCTCACTACCACTTTTCTCAACTCCTCCAATGTTGCTAAATTGTCAGACTGGATAAGCAGAAATTTCTTCCAATTAAATATTGGGAAGACCGAAGCCATTGACTTTGGTCCCCGCTATAAATTCCGTTCCCTAGCTACCAACTCCATCCCACTCCCTGGCAAGTGTGTGAGGCTGAATCAGACTGTTCACAACCTTGGTGTCATATTTGATCCTGAGATGAGCTCCTGACCACTTATCGACGCCATCACTAAGAACGCCTATTGTCACCTCTGTAACATTGCCTGACTCCACTCCTGCTTCAAATTACCTGCTGCTGAAAGCCTCATCCATGCTTTTGTTACCTCTATTCCAATGCACTCCAAGCCAGCCTCACACATTCTACCTTCCGTAAACTTAACATATTCCAAAACTCTGCTGTGTTCTTACTCACGCCAAGTCCCGTTCACCCATCGTTCCTGGTCAAACAACACTTTGATTTAAAATTCTCATCCTTGTTTCAATCTCTACATGGCCTCATCCCTCCCTAACCGTGTAATCTGCTCCAGCCCCATAACCCTTCATCTGTCTTCATCAAATTTTGACTTCTTGAGCATCCCGACTTTAATTGCTCCACCATTGGCAGCTGTGCCTTCAGCTGCCAACACTCTAAGCTCTGGAATTCCCTCCGTAAACTTCTTTGCTGCTCTACCTCTCTTTCCTCCTTTAAGATGCTCCTTAAAAACCTACCTCTTTGACTAAGCTTTTGGTCATCTGATCTAGTATCTCCTATGTGGTTCAGTGTCATATTTTGCTTTATAAAGCTCCTGTGAATGCCTTGGAACACTTTATTACATTAAAAGTACTATATAAATATAATTTGTTGTTTCATAGGGTACATTTGCAAATCCAGTCATGTGATCTAAGTGAGTTTTTTAAAAAGATAATTGCTAATCGTAGCTCACTCATGGCAGTCACTTTTCAGGGGTGTTTCAGTGATCCAACACATCCAGTGACAAGTTACGCTTGATGGCTGTGCAGGTCAGAGAATTTGGGCTAGAGGGTTGCATTTCTGTCCCCTGCTCCCTTCAATCAGAGCATCTTTCTGGGACTGTAGGAGTGCAGGATTGCAAGATAGCTTCTTCTATCACAGTCCAAAGAAGTGGCAGGTCACTTGCTGGTAGAGTCTCTGCCTAATGTTATATCAGACTTAATGAAAATTTCCGAAATGTAAATCAGACACCAAAAAAAGGCTGAATTTAAAACAGAACACGCCCCTCCTCCCTCACTACCCCCACTTCTTCCCTATGTATTTCCGTGTTTTATGATGTGGAGGAGTTAGTAATTAAGGTTTTTAATGAATTTTCAATGGCATCAAAGCAAAAGCCAAAACTCAAGTTCTGATCCCACCTTGTTCAATAAGATTTTTGACTAATTTGTTACAGTCAGGTGAGGAGGGGTTGAAGGGCTTCCCTCTTTTCCCTCTCCTTGTTTGACCACAACAGGTTTAATTCTTTTTAAACTGGATGTAATTGCCAATTCAATGAGTGTTTGATTATTTACATGCTATGATCATAAAAAGAACCAATCGGACAGGTTTTCTTGAGTTTAACAGAGAAAGAGGTGAGCTTTATTGATCTAAGTAAAATAATAAACTACGCTCCAACTTTCACACACACACTCACACACTCGAGGTTCACACACATACAGGTAGGTTACAGAGTGGGGAAGGGTAGATTGGTCGAATTAGAGTCCATAGGAAAAAGGGGGTATAAAGTCTGTGGAGTTTGGTGATTTGGCTGGCTTCCAGCTGAATTTGGTAGTCTTGTGGCTTCTGGTTTGATGATGGCTGATTCGGTGGGTCTTTTGGAAACAATGATACAGATGATTTCCTTCAAGGGGTCTCTGGTTGCAGCTCAAGTATGCAGATGTGGTCAGTCAGCAGACAGGGTTTGAAGCTTGCAAGCTGGAATGGAGAGAAAGACAAGGGAGGGACACCCCACCATTTGGGTCTGTACTTGTCACAGTCCAGATGCTTGCAAGCCTGCTGCAGAGAAACACCAGCTTAAAAACACACAGAATGTTGTTGTCACATAACAGTCACCTTGTGATTCAAACATGGTCATTAGCAATGCATTTCTTCTTGCAACAAAAATAGTCCATGTCTGGGGATTCCTTTCTCACAACCAGGATCCCATTGTTCAAGTGATAGTTTTGATGCCTTGCTAATGGGAACAGGCAGTTCCCTTAAATTTCCCAGGTCTTGGTTCTTGCGTGGACTGGGAAGACATTTCTGCTCCACCTCACAGCCCTTGGAATGTAGGATAGTGTTGCAAATTAGGTAGCCACCTTAAGCTGCTAGCAAAAACACCCTCTATCTGTCCCTTCATAATTACTTTACAAAAAAAATTCAGGTCTCCAGCCAATGGATTAAAACAATTATCATTCAACATAGCATGTTGGGATGACAAATTGAAAATCTGGCATCCCCACTCACTGGAGAAGTGAATGAGAATCAATCATGAGTAGAGTAACTGCTCTTTGATCCATGGGGAGATTATATTACAAGAAAGCTCTATCGTTTACAGAATCTATTCAGTGAGATGAAGAGATAAAAGCTTTCAGCTCACTTCATGAGGGAGTGGAGATGCAGAACCACAAGAGCTTTTCCATCTTAGGATGTATAAGGAGCACTGGGAAATTCTTAAGATTATTTTACTTCCTCCAACTTTGAACCTTGCAACCCTCCAAGATCTCTGCGTTCCTCCAATTCAGCCTCTTCCACATGCCCAATTTTCTTTGCTCCACCATTGGCGGCTGTGCTTTCAGCTGCCCAGGCCCTAAGCTCTAGAATTCCCTCCCTAAACATCTCCACCTCTCCACTTCTCTCTCCTTAAGATGCCCATTAAAACCTACCACTTTGATCAGGCTTTTGGTCAACAGTCTTAATATCTCCTTATGTGGCTCAGTGTCAAATTTTGTGAAGTGCCTTGGGATATCTTACTATAGTCGCTTGGTAGTTCAGAACGTGAGTATTGCTGAAAAAAGAGACATGCTCTTAATGCTTTTCGTCATGCACTCATCAGGACTGACGCAAGAATGCCAAATTTCCATAGGAGCAACTATTTATAATGCATGAGAAAAGGGTGCTGATTGGTTGGCAAGTAGACTCAAATTGGTCAAGGCATTGCCATGGACAATGCACCAGGGAACTATTGTCCCCAAGCTTTTGTTTAATTCAAAAAAGGCACAACGCCTGGACATGTTCCTTTTGCCTGCAGAGACAGGTTCCTGCATATGAATATATGTAGCTTCTAGCAAGCATAAGTGCTTATGAGCCTCATGAGCCCAACTGAATTACACTAACAACCAATTTAAGATTATCAGATATAATCTGTTGGATGTGGAGGCTGGGGAGGAGGAGGTTGAGTCCAAGGAGAATCCTAATGTGGTTCTGGCAGAGAGGGAAGGGGTGAGAGCAGCGGTGTGGGAAATGGAACAGACACGGTCCTGTCAACCACAGTGGGGGTGAAACTTTGGTTTGGGGAGAAAGGAAGACATATCGGAAGCACTAGTATGGAAAGTAGCATCGTCAGAACAGGTATGACAGAGACGGAAAAACTGGGAGAATGGAATGGAGACCTATATAAACAGTGACTTTGGATGCTTTCCTCCTCTTCTGAATGAAGGGGTTTGTGCCTTGTTAATGCAACATTCCACAGGTAACTTAGTGGTTATAGTAATGGAGACAAAAATCCCACCATGACAAATTGGATTCAATAAATTTGGTCACTTGTGCATTGACATCAGAAATAAAATGCCTGTGAAAATTTCAGTATTGTCATAACAACCCATCTGGTTCACTTGTGTCCATCAAGGAAAGGAACATCAGAACAGGAGTAGGCCATTCAGCCCATCGAGCCTGTTCCGCCATTCAATAAGATCATGGCTGATCATCCACTTCAATGCCTTTTTCCCACATTATCCCCATATCCCTTTATGTCATTGGTATTTAAAAATCTGTCAATCTCTGCTTTAAACATACTCAATGAGCTTCAGCAGCCTTCTGGGGTAAAGAATTCTAAAGATTCACCACCCTCTGAGTAAAGAAATTTCTCCTCATCTCTGTCCTAAGTGGCTTCGCTTTATTTTGAAATTGTGTCCCCTGGTTCTCGACTCCCTGACCAGAGGAAACATCTTACCTGCAACTGTTGCAACCTGCAACAAGGGCGGCACAGTGGCGCAGTGGTTAGCACTGCAGCCTCACAGCTCCAGCGACCTGGGTTCGATTCCGGGTACTGCACTGTGTGGAGTTTGCAAGTTCTCCCTGTGTCTGTGTGGGTTTTCTCCGGGTGTTCTGGTTTCCTCCCACAAGCCAAAAGACTTGCAGGTTGATAGGTAAATTGGCCATTATAAACTGTCACTAGTATAGGTAGGTGGTAGGGAAATATAGGGACAGGTGGGGATGTTTGGTAGGAATATGGGATTAGTGTAGGATTAGTATAAATGGGTGGTTGATGTTCGGCACAGACTCGGTGGGCCGAAGGGCCTGTTTCAGTGCTGTATGTCTAATCTAATCTACCCTGTCTATCCCTTTAATTATTTTGAAAGTCTTTGAAAGTCTAGAGAATACAGGCTCAGTTTCCCCAATCTCTTTTCATACGACAGTCCCGCCATCCCGGGAACTAGTCTGGTGAACCTTTGATACACTCCCTCTATAGCAACAATATCCTTCCTAAGGTAAGGGGACCAAAACTGCACACAGTACTCCAGGTGCGGTCTAACCAAGGTTCTATACAATTGAAGCAAGACTTCACTACTCCTATACTCAAATCCTCTTGCGATAAAGGCTAACATACCATAAGCCTTCTTAATTGCTTGCTCCACCTGCACATTAGCTTTCAGTGACTTATTGACAAGGACACCCAGGTCCCTTTGTGCATCTACACTTTCTAATCTCTTACCATTTAAGAAATACTCCTACCAAAATGAATAACCTCACATTTTCCACATTAAATTCCATCTGCCACATTCTTGCCCATTCATTAAGTCTGTCCAAATCCTCTTGAAGCCACTTTGCATCTTCCTCATAACACACATTCCCACCTAGTTTTGTGTCATCTGCAAACTTAGAAATATTACATGTGGTGCCCACACCCAAATCATTGATATATATTGTGAACAGCTGGGGCCCAAGTACTGATCCCTGCGGTATCCCACTAGTCACAGCCTGCCAATGCAAGAATGACCCATTTATTCCTGCTCTCTGTTTTCTGCCTGTTAACCAATCCTTAATCCATCTCAGTATATTACCTTCTATCCCATGTGCTTTAATTTTGCTAACCAACTTCCAGTGGGGGACTTTATTATGTGATGAAATATAGGTATCATAGGCTTAATTAGGTAGAATTTAAATATAATTAATACATTATACCTTTTAGAATTGAAGATTGAATAACTGGGCAGTTTTCAAGACTCACTGAAATTTCCTTTAAGGGCAGAGTTAATAATCCATGAACATCCCTGTAACAATGGAATGTGTACCAGAAATGAGACAGGCTATACATGGGGTCCTTACTGATAACTATAATCCTAATTAGCTGATAATGTTAATGATATAGGCAGACTGACTTATGAAAATGGTACAAGGTATCATCAAAGAACCATCACAGATGATCAATCACAAAATGGAATGTTACCTACAAAAACAGATGCCACGTAAACTCAACCCAAAAAGGGAAAAACAGTCACTGCACAAATGTAATTAAAAATCTTTTAAGTATAAAGCACATTTATGAAGTTAAGTCTTAACGTTACTATAAAACACTACAAACATTTTGACCAGATAGAAGCTCACAACTTCACGAGAAGGGAATTCTCAGCAGATAATTAATTGGGAATAAGTAGTTAATGATATTACCATATATGGATAACGAAAGTGGGAAACCCTCGCACAGAAAGGTAACACCTACGTTCCAAAAGATGAGTTAATAGATTAGAAACAGTATAAACATGAGTTTTGAATCAAAAAATCAGGGGTACTGAAATTCCTCATCAATGTTTCTCAAACTATGGTAAGAATGACTGACTGCATGACGAGAGAATTCTGCTCTTAACCAAAGTGTTTTGTCTTGTTCAGCAGGGGGCTCACTCGGGGAATTTAAGGTAAAAGTATACTTTGAATTTTGATGGATATTCTAAGATATTTTGCTGTAACATTGTCAAGGTTTAACTTCTGAATTCTATTTTAGAAATATGATTATGTTTTACATCGCTTAGTGATCTTTGATATTGTAGTATACCTATCCACTTAAAAGTGTATTGCATGTTAAGTTCTTTAATAAATATATAAAAGTTAATAAATCATCTCATGTAGCATTCTATATACAACAACAAGAAACCCCTCTCTGTGTCTCTTTAAGTGGAGAGATACGTACTGAAGAGAGTTTCCCAGACCCTTATAATATCTGGAATATTTATCACTTAGCCATAATTATTTTTAAAATAGGCTATCCGAAAGATGGTAATATTCTCTGTTAGTTTTCTTTCTTTGAGGGAAAACTAGTTCAATTCTTTGGACCCAAATAAGTGTCTTCAAGAGTTTGTCTGGTTTGAACTTAATTAAAGGAGATTCATAGGGATGTACTCGTGATTTGGTGTACACCCTATAAGGGGTTAAAGTCATAAATCACTTCAATAAAAAGCCTTCTGAAAATCCAAGTATACTACATCTACCAACTCCCCTTTATCAATTCTGTTAGGAACATCCTCAAAAAACTCCAACTGTTTCATCAAACACGATTTCCCGTTCATAAATTCATGATGACTATTCCCAATCAGATCATTATTATCCAAGTGCCCATTTATCACATCCTTTAGAATAGATTCTAGCATTTTCCTTACTACTGATGTAAGGCTAACAGGTCTGTAGTTCCCTGTTTTCTCTCTCCCTCCCTTCTTAAATAGTTGGGTGACATTTGCTACCTTCCAATCTACAGGAACCGTTCCAGAATCTCTAGAACTTTGGAAGATGATCACCAATGATATAGATGGGCTGGTAAGATGGGCAGAGCAGTGGCAAATGGAATTTAATCCTGAGAAGTGTGAGGTGATGCATTTTGGGAGGACTAACAAGGCAAGGGAATATACAATGGATGGTAGGACCCTAGGAGGTACAGAAGGTCAGAGGGACCTTGGTGTACTTGTCCATAGATCACTGAAGGCAGCAGCATAGGTAGATAAGGTGGTTAGGAAGGCATATGGGATACTTGCCTTTATTAGTCAAGGCATAGAATATAAGAGCAGGGAGGTTATGATGGAGCTGTATAAAATGCTAGTTAGGCTGCAGCTGTGTACAGTTCTGGGCACCACACTATAGGAAGGATGTGATTGCACTGGAGAGGGTGCAGAGGAGATTCACCAGGATGTTGCCTGAGCTGGAGCATTTCAGCTATGGAGTGAGACTGGATAGGCTAGGGTTGTTTTCCTTAGAGCAGAGAAGGCTGAGGGGGCACATGATTGAGGTATACAAAATTATGAGGGGCATTGATAGATTAGGTAGGAAGAAACTTTTTCCCTTAGCGGAGGGGTCAATAACCAGGGGGCATATATTTAAGGTAAGGGGCAAGAGGTTTAGAGGGGATTTGAGGAAAAATGTTTTCACCCAGAGGGTGGCTGGAATCTGGAACGCACTGCCTGAAGAGGCATTAGAGGCAGGAACCATTACAACATTTAAAAAGTATTGAGATGAGCAGTTGAAATTCCATAGCAAACATGGCTACGGGCCAAGTGCTGGAAAATGGGACTAAAATAGGTAGGTGTTTGATGGCCGGCACAGACACGATGAGCCGAAGGGCCTGTTTCTGTGCCATATGACTCTATGACAATGTATCCACCATCTCAATAGCTACCCCTTTTTAACACACTGGGATGTAGAATATCAGGTCCCAGGGACTTATCAACCTTCAGCCCCATTATTTACTCCATTACAACATTCTTAATAATACTAATTTCCTTCAATTCCTCATTCTCCCTTGGATCCCTAATTCTGGGAGATTTCTTGTATCTTCCTCAGTGAAGACAGACACAAAGTAATCATTTAGCTTCTCTGCCATTTCGCTATTCCCCATTATAAATTCTCCTGACTCTGCCTGTAATGGATAAACATTTGTCTTAGCCAAAAGTTTCCTCTTTAGGTACCTATAGAAGCTTATAAAGTTTGTTGCTATGTTTTTTGCTAGTTTACATTCAGATTCTATTCTCCCTTTCTTTATCAGTTTCTTGGTCCTCCTTTGCTTTATTCTAAAATCCTCCCAATTCGCATGTTTACTACTATTTCCGGCAACTTTTTAGACCCTTTTTCTTTTAATCTTATACAATCCTTAACTTCCTTTGTTAGCCATGGTTGACTGCCTTTACTTTTGGGGTTTTTGTGCCTTGAAGGAATGTATAGATGCTGTAAACTATGTAATATTTATTTAAAGACTATCCATTGCCTATGGACTGTTATACCTTTTAATGTATTTTACCAATCCACCTCAGCCAATTTGCCCCTCATACCGTCAAAATTTCCTTTGTTCAAATGTAACACCCTGGCTTCAGACTGAACTACCTCACTTTCAAACATAATGTAAAATTCTATAATATTATGGTCATTCATCCCTAAAGGTTATTTTACAACAAGATTATTAATTAGCCCTTTCCCATTACATAATACCAAATCTAAAATAGCCTGCTCTCTAGTCAGTTCCTCAACATACTGCTCTAGAAAACCCTCCCTAAAACATTTCAGAAACTCATCCTCCACAGCATTAGTGCTCATTAGTTTTACCCAGTCTATGTGCAGATTGAAGCCACCCATGATTACTGTATTACACTTGGTACATGCTTCTCTAATCTCTTGATTAATACCATGCCCCACCTACCACTACTGTTTGGCAGCTTATAAATAACTCCTACCAATGATTGCTGCCCCTTGCTGTTTCTTAGCTTCACCAAAACAGATTCCATATTTTGTTCTTCCAATCTGAGATCCTCCCTTACTAATGTACTGATCCCATCCCTTATTATCAGCGCAACACCACCTCCTTTTCCTTTTTGCCTGTCCTTCCTAAATCTCGAATAACCTTGAATATTCAGTTCCCAGTCTTAGTCACCCAGTAGCCACTTTTTCATAATGGCAATTAGATCATACCCGTTTACCTCTATTTGTCCCCTTAAATCATCTATCTTGTTGTGAATGCTGTATGCATTCAGGTGGAGTGCCCTTAACCTTGTCCTGTTGACATTATTCTGCATTCTAAGCCTAGTTGATGCTCACCTTTGTTTCACCTGCCTTTTAATGTCACTTGCTACTTTTCTACCTCCTGTTATCAGCTTTACTTCCTTCCAATTTGATGAGAACCTACCATCCCAATCAGATTTGGTCCACATGTGGCTCCAGTTGTTGACTTTCAATACCATCAGGGAAATTCAGAATGGGCAATAAATGCTGCTTAATCAGCATCAGCCACATCACAATAATAAGTTTTAAAGAAAATGTGTTCTTTAAGGGTGAACCCAGAAAACAAGTGTTGCCATGTTGAGGGGGCATTAGAGTTCAACCAGATACAGTCTTGGTGCAACATCCACGTGCATGCATTCTCCTCCAGAGGTCAAGTGATCAGAAGCAGAAATTCTTGCTTTTTTTCCCCCTTCTCCTTGGTCCAAGGGGAAACTGAGGTCAATTGTGGTGCCCCGATCAATAAATGCCAGTGGACAGGCACAAAAATTAATTTAAAAGGGTACTGGAGTAATGGTGTTTATCTCAAAGAGGTTGGAATTCAAAACAGTGAAGTTGTTTAACAGCTATATAAAGCTCTGGTTAGATCTTATTTAGAGTGCTTTCAGTTCTGAGCACTGCACCTCAGGAAGGATAGACTGGCATTGGAGTGGTTGCTGTGCAGATTCACCAGAATGATAGCTGGGCTAAAAGGGTTAAGCTATGAGGACAGGTTGTATAGACCAGCTTTGTATCCCCTTGAGTATAAAAGATTAATGGGTGATTTGAATGAGGCATTTAAGTTGATTAAAGGATTTGATAGAGTTGATGGAGGGAAACTATTTCCTCTAGTGGGGAGGTCCAGAACAAAGGGGAACAACCTTAAAATTAGAGCTAGGCCACGCAGCAGTGATTTCAGGAAATAATTCTTCACACAAAGGGTAGTGGAAATCTGGAGCTCTCTCACCCAAAAAGCTGTTCTTGCTTTTTTTTATTCGTTCATGGGATGTGGGCGTCGCTGGCTAAGACAGCATTTCTTGCCCAACCCTAATTGCCCTTGAGAAGGTGGTGGTGAGCTTCTTTCTTGAACCGCTGCAGTGCATGTGAGGTAGGTACACCCACACTGCTATTAGGAAGAGAGTTCCAGGATTTTGACCCAGCAACAGTGAAGGGACGGCAATACAGTTCCAAGTCAGGATGGTGTGTGGCTTTGAGGGGAACTTGCAGGTGCTGGTGTTCCCATGCATTTGCTGCCCTTGTCCTTCTAGTTGGCAGAGGTCACGGGTTTGGAAGGTGCTGTCTAAGGAGCCTTGATGCATTGCTGCAGTGCATCTTGTAGATGGTACACACTGCTGCCACTGTGCGTCAGTGGTGGAGAGAGTGAATGTTTGTAGATGGGGTCCCAATCAAGTGGGCTGCTTTGTCCTGGATGGTGTCAAGCTTCTTGAGTGTTGTTGGAGCTGCACCCATCCGGGCATGTAGAGAGTATTCCATCACACTCCTGACTTGTGCCTTGTAAATGGTGGACAGTCTTTAGGGAGTCAGGAGGTGAGTTACTCGCCGTTGGGTTTCTAGCCTCTGACCTGCTCTTGTAGCCATGGTTTTTTGTTGACTGGGGTTCAGTTTCTGGTCAATGGTAACCCCCAGGATGTTGATAGTGGGGGAATTCAGCAATCGTAATGACATTGAATGTCCAGGGGAGATGGTTATAGTCTCTCTTGTTTGAGATAGTCATTGCCTGGCACCTGTGTGATGAGAATGTTACTTGCCACTATCAGCCCAAGCCTGGATATTGTCCAGGTTTTGCCGCATTTCTACATGGACTGCTTCAATATCTGAGGAGTCACGAGTGGTGCTGAACATTGTGCAATCATCAGCAAACATCCCCACTTCTGACCTTATTATTGAAGGAAGGTCATTGATGAACGAAGGCTGTAACGAGGTCCTTGCAGAATCTAAACTAAGCATCACTAAGCAGATTATTGCTAAGCAAGCGTCACTTGATAGTACTGTCGATGATTATGGTGGTAATTGGCCAGGTTGGATTTGTCTTGCTTTTTGTGTAAACGACATACCTTTTCCAAATTACCGGGTAGATGATGGTGTCAATTGAAAATTTCAAAACTGATATTTACAGATTTTTGTTAGGTAAGTGTATGAAAGGTTACAGATTAAATGTGGGTAGATGGAGTTAAGGTATAGAGGAGCCATGATCTAATGGAATGGCAGAACAAACTCAAGGGGCTGAATGGCCTCCTCTTGTTCCTATGTTCCTATGAAAACCTTGTCTAATATGTCCTGCACTGAGTTAGTTGAAGGGTCGAGCTTGGACTTTCAAAAGGACAGCACCTTTCCTAACTGAAGAACCAATCACCACGAGTGCTGAATTCATTAGACTCCTAAGGATAATCAGTGATTTTAGTAAATTCTTTGCTATGTCAATTGTGCTATTGAAACATTGAATATCACTGCGCTCTAGGAAACCTCCCCTCAACATTCTTAGGCATGACATACCAAAGCGAGTGTCATTTTGATGAGTGTTATCCCAGCATCTCCATTTAAGATGGGTTGAGATCAAAATAATTGCTGCTGTCTGACAGAAGGTGTCAGTTAAATGTTTACAGTTCCCACTTGAGAGTTCCGTGGTGACTAAGAGGGATGAAGCTTTAAATTTCATTCAGTCATGTGTTGGCTGTGTTTCACTTTAATGTGCACTGCAGCCCGCAGGCCTGCTGTTCAGGTACAACTGGATGTTGCAATTCCATGATTCCATGACTGTGCCTACTCTCCAATGTTGCCTAATCTTGAGAGCCATGCTGCAGTGAGATGAAAGTGAGGAGTACGGTCAGGCAATGGAACAATCAGCTTTGACATGTTTTTGTGCTTTTCCGTTTTGTTCAAACAGTAACTGCTGATGATAATGCCAGAGAAGTTGTCTCAGAGGAGCTCAGAGCCTATCAATACTTTATACCCTTTCAGGTGTGTTCACTCTGATTGTTTCCCACACCACCTCCCCCACCCCAGCACCCTCACCCCTACATCACCAGCCCACAAGTCTTTGTAACTCAAAGGGCTGAATTTTATTTTCCTGCCACTGGGAACGGCACGGGCCACATGCTGCAACACCACCGCGATCTAGTGTGTGAAGGCTCACTTAAATACACAGGGCGCCTGCCGCTCCCCCAGTCACATGGCGGGGCGGCCTCTGCGACATTAGCTGTCTCTGTGCAGGCGCTGGTGCCATTTTTGGCTGCTGCCAAAAAAGTGCAGAGTTGAACCCCGTACCACCCCACAACTATACTGCAAATAAATTGTCACCTCGTACCACCCCCCAAAACACTTATAGCGCATTGTTACCCTCTCGCCACCCACCACCACCCCCCCGCCAAAACACTTAAACTGCTGATGTTGACCTCTCCGCCCCCCCCCTTCCTCCAACTGCACAAAGTGCAGAGGTCACCCCTTTCCCTCGCTACATGAGAAATGCAAGGTTTATCCTGTTTCCTCCCCCCCACTTCACTAAAAATTCTAAAATCCCCCCCTTCCCCACCTCGGTGGCACCAGCTTTCCATGGATGGGAAAGTGAAGGTGCGTGACTGTTGCCCATCGTATGGACAGCCGGAAGGATCACGGTGAATGGTATTTAAATGTATTCATCTCCTTTATTTAAATATTTAAAGTTGGCTCCATCGCTGAGTGGTGGGTGTCCGCCACAGAGCCTCACCGCTGTCGGGTAGATCGGGCCTGGCAATCCTGGAGTCGGGCTCCGTGGCGGGCCCTTGCCGCGGCCGCTACCATCTTCTGCCCTCCACACTACAAAGCCCGACGTCGGGAGTTCGACAAAATCCTGGCCACAGAGTCTCCCCATGTCAGGGATAGGGAAAGAAATTTTTAAAAAATCATCCAGGATTGCCAATATTATTCACCATCGCCTTACTAACTAGAAACTTCAGTGTTCAATGAGTTATACTGATCATTGAGATTTAGGGCAGAATTTTACCACCCAGGAGGCAGACTGTGAGGCGAGGAGCCATGTCAGGATAGCTTCCCGATACGGTCCCAATACTGGGGCATTTTCCCAGGGGGAACCAGATGTGGAGAGGCTGCCAGCTCCAAGGAGGTAGGCAGCTAATTAATATACTTAAAGGCCCAATTATGGGCCATTTTATGGGGCGGCCAGCATTTTGCTGATGGCTGGGCAACCGCCCCCCCCCCCGCCGTGTGGAGAGTCCGCCAGCTAAATGGGGGCGGCCTCCCTGCAGCCCAGGGGACCAGGCTCGTCGGCCAAAGAGGGGGCCATGGGCATGGAAGGCAGCCCTCGCAGCATCAATGATCTCCCTGGAGGAGTTTCACCTCTGACCCTCGGCTCTCTGAATTTTTTTTATTTTTCTGGAACTTACCTGGCCTAGCTCCCGAGGTCTCCTGCAAGCCTCAGCTGCAACCACCTCTCCCGGTGGTGCTGGTGAGGCTGCAGAGCTGCTGTCCCTCTGATTCTGCGGCAGCCTCAAGCGCCTGCCTTAATTGGACGGCAGGCCCGCAGGCGGCTGATTAGGAGGCCGTCTCTGGTAAAGTTGACGAGGCGATCCTGCTGCCAATAATTGCAGGATCGGGACCCGCTTTTCGTCCCAACATCGGGGTCCCGACCCACGCAGTAAAATTCAGGCCATTGGGTCAATCTCCAGTCTGTGCCATCTGAGCTGATCTCAGCTGGGCCATTGTTAGAGGTGCTATGATTTACCTCCATGTGTCTATGGTAACAATGGGAGAAAATAGAAACATGTGTGACTTGAGTGCCTGATGGTGATTCAATGACTTCTGATGGAATTGTGAGGAAGTGACTGGGGTCAGTTGTGACATTACTCCGATCAAACAGCCTGCAAACACCCTTTGTCCAGTCTCAAAAATGTCAAGGATCACAAATGAAGACTAGTCAATGGAACCTGGAACGATTCGCGAACACAAATCAGATAAAAAGACCACAGTTCCTAATCCAACAGGACAACGCACCCAATTACTGTGGTAATCAGGGAATGTTCGATGCATCTGAACTATCTTCAATGATAATTAATTGCTACTTAGATACCAGCAGTAGATCACACACTAAGGGCCAAAACAAAAGGCTAACAGGGTGAGGTGAAGTGCGGTGAGAAGAGGTTCATGTGGAGCATGAAACACCAGCACAGACCAGTTAGACTGAATGGTCTATTTCTGTGCTGTAAACACTATGTAATACTGTGTAAAAACACTGTGCATTTAGTGGAAGAGGAGGTGGGGAGAAGAGAAGGGGCAGAATCTTCTCTACACATCATCCACATTTGCTAAATAATCCTCAGTGTGCTAAGAATTACTCTGACAACCAATTTAAGATTGTCAGTAGGGCTCGCAGTGTGGTGCATTTGCGCGTACTGGAAGCTATATATATTAACACATAGGGCCCTGTTCTTTGCATTCAGAAAGAACATGTGCACACATTGTGCCTGTTTCAGCTACACAAAATAAGTAACAGCCATTTGCTAGTTCATTCCTCAGGGCAATGCCTTGACCAATCAGTCAAGCTGCCTGGTTTAAATTTCAAACAAAGCTTGGCAGTCAATTGTCAGTCCATAAACTGGTGCATTCTCCATGGCAACACCTCTACCAATCAGAGTCCACTTGCTAACCAATCAGTATTCTCTTCTCACCCAGTATAAATTTGTTGCTTTCCCTTACATTGGTATTCTTGCAAATTGTCCTGATGAGTGCAAGACGAAAAGCTTTGACAAAATGTCTCTGTTTTCAGTAATACTCAAGTTCTGTATTACCAAATGATTATTTTGGAATTCCATTCGTTCATAAACCTCTCTGCCTCGCGATTGCTCTCTTTTCCTTTAAGATGCTCCTTAAAAATCTATCTCTTTGACCAAACTTTTGCTTATCAGTCCTAATATTGTCTTATGTGGCTCGGTAACAAATTTTGATTGATAACATTCCTGTGAAGCATTTTATAAAAGCCATATAAATGTTGTTATGCAGCAGAAGCTTTCTTGGAGGATGTGGAATGTCGTGTTTCTGCAGGGAAGGGAGGCCAGTGCTTGGGAAAGGAGCATACATGCATACGAAAATGACAGACAGGAAAGGATCATCTGGTCTATCAAGGCTGCCCCACATCATGATGGCCAGAGTATCAGGGCTGAACATTTCCCTGCTTCTCTACAGCCCGCCTCACAGCCATGTGATCTGCTTGGAGAGTCAGAAAAACATAAAAGCCAAGAGCCAGTAAGAAAAATATACTTTGAAAAATTCCTCTTTCATCCCCTTGGGCAATCAGAAACCAGTCCAGAAGTCAACATGGGTCATTTGTTATCTATAAAATGACTTACCTTCTATATGATCCACACGAACATACATACTAGGAGCAGGAGCAGGCTTTTCTGCGCCTCGAGCCCACTCCACTATTCTATAAGATCATGGCTGATCTGTTTGTGGACTCAACTCCACTCTTCTGCTTATCCCCAATATCCTTTGACCCCCTTGTTTGTCAAGAATCTGTCGACCACTGCCTTAAAAACATTCAATGACCCTGCCTGCACCGCTCTCCAGGGAAGAGAGTTTCACAGACTCACGACCCTCTGAGAGAAAAAAATTTATCATCTGCATCTGAAATGGGAGCCTCTTATTTTTAAACTGTGCCCCCTAGTTTTAATCTCTCCCACAAGGGGAAACATCCTTTCAACATCCACCCTGCCAAGTTCCCTCAGGATCTTATATGTTTCAATAAGATCACCTCTCATCCTTCGAAACCCCAATGACCCAACCTGTCCAACTTTTCCTCATAAGATAACCCTCTCATCCAAGGAATCAGTCGAATGAACCTTTTCTGAACTGCTTTCAATGCAATTATATCTTTCCCTTAGTAAGGAGACCAAAACTGTACACAATACTCTATATGTGGTCTCACCAATGTCCTGTACAACTGACTGAGTGGGAGGCGGTGTTGCCGTTCCCTACCCCCTCCTGCTCCCACTGCCATTTTACGCGGGGCAGCAGTGGCAAGAAACGGCCCACCTGCCCCAGGCCAATCAAGGCCCTTAAGTGGTCAATTAACTGGCACTTAAGGGCCTCCTCCCACCACTGCGGGTATTTTGCCCTCGGTTGCCAGATGGCAGAGGCCTCAAGAACCCCGCCTGGTAAAACCAGGCAGCCTTCCAGTGGGCTGGAGGGAGCCCTCCTGATCGGACACCCTGTACCTCACAGAGGGCCACCCCCAAAGCCCCCACTGGCCTCAACGAACAACATTCCCCCCACACCCTTAACTGACCCCCCCCTTGCCTCGCCGGGACCCTCCGATTGTCCCTGGCGTGGCCCTGAAAACTTACCTGTCTTCTGGGGCCATCCTTCATCTTGCTTGTGATGGCTGGATGTAGTCCCAGCAGTGACCACCGCTCCTGGTGGTGCTGCTGGAGCTAAGAGCTTCTAGCCGCTGATTGGTCAGCAGCTCCATTAGGCAGGCGTCCTGCCTCAAGGAGGTGGAAGTACCGCCCATGACCAATTAAGGGCCTGGGGAATGAAAAGTCCTGGCCTGGCTCCTCAGGGCTGATGGAGACAGGCTCACCACCAACGTTTTGCCCAACGAAAAGTTCTGGCCCTTACGACCTCTTCACAACTTAATCTCCTACCTATCTTTGTGTCATCAGAAAATTTAGCAACTATACATTCTGTCCCGTCATCCAAGTCATTGATATAGATTGTAAACCATGTTGGCTGGAACTTTACGCTGCCCCAGCAAGCCGGATGGTGGTGGGGGGTGGCATAAAATGGAGTAGGAGGCTCCGGGAGGCCTTCCTGACCCGCTCCCGCCTCCGCCCCACTTTACATAGGGTGGGAGGGGAGCGAAAAACAGGTCACCCGCCTCAGATCAATCAAGGTCCTTAAGTTGCCAATTAACGGCCCTTAAGGGCCTTCCCACCTCCATGGGGATTTTACCCGTGGCAGGCGGGCACCCTGAACCCAGGAAAGGCTGCCCAGTGAAAGTTGGCAGCCTCTCAGTGCCCCGGGGCAGGACGGGGGCCTGACAATCAGTCACAGGGTGCCCGATTGAGGGCCACCCCTGCTTCCCCAACTACCCCCGGGACCCAAGACACCACCCTTCCCCCCAAACGACCACCATTGCCTCGCCGGGGTCCGACCGATTGCCTCCAGTGAGGCAACCCAAACTTACCTGCAGTCCTGGCTCCATGTCCTCGGTTGGGCTGCAGTCCCATCAGTGGCCACTGCTCCTGGTGGTCGCTGCTGGGACTAAGAACTGCCGGCCCGTTGATTGGCTGGCAGCTCAATGAAGCGGGACTTCTTCCCTCAAGTGGGTGGAAGTCCCGCCTCAGAACAATTAAAGCCCGGGGACCTATAAAATGCGGGACGGATCCCCGGGCCAGGCGGAAGCGGGTTCGCCACCGACATTTACATCAGTGGCCAACTCCCGTCTGCCCGATGTAAAATCTAGCCCGTTGACTCTGTCTGATTGCATTGAGATATTCTAAATTATCTGCTATAACCTCCTTAATAATAGATTCCAGCATTTTCCCTATGGCATAGGTTAGGTTAACCGGCCTGTAGTTTCCTGCTTTCTGTCTTTTTCTTTCTTGAATAGGGGAGTTACATTTGCTATTTTCCAATCTGATGGAACCTTTCCAGAATCTAGGGAATTTTGGAAAATTAAAACTAATGCATCCACTATCTCAACAGCAACTAGGATGAAGTACATCAGGACCTAGGGACTTGTCAGCTTTAGTTCTAATAATTTTCTCAGTACCCTTTAATTATTTCTGGGATGTTATTTGTATCTTCTACAGTGAAGACAGATGCAAAAAATCTGTTCAATTCAATCACCATTTCCTTATTTCCCATTATTAACTCCCCAGACTCACTCTCTAGAGGACCAACACTCACTTTCCTCTTTTCCTTTTTAAATACCTGTGGAAACTCTTACTATCCATTTTTATATTTCTAGCGAGCATTCTTTCATACTCTAATTTCTCTCTCATTATTCTCTTAGTCATTCTTTGCTGTTTTTTATGTTCTGTCCAATCTTCTGACCTGCCACTACGCTTTGTTGAATTGTACACTTTTTCTTTCAATATGATACTATCTTTAACTTCCTTAGTTAGCCACGGATGGTGCATCCTTCCCCGAAAGTCTTTCTTTCTCACTGGAATGTATCTTTGCTGAGTGTTATCAAATATCTCCATAAATTAGAATTAGAATTAGAATTAGAACATTACAGCGCAGTACAGGCCCTTCGGCCCTCGATGTTGCGCCGACCTGTGAAACCATCTGACCTACACTATTCCATTTTCATCCATATGTCTATCCAATGACCACTTAAATGCCCTTAAAGTTGGCGAGTCTACTACTGTTGCAGGCAGGGCGTTCCACGCCCCTACTACTCTCTGAGTAAAGAAACTACCTCTAACATCTGTCCTATATCTATCACCCCTCAATTTAAAGCTATGTCCCCTCGTGTTTGCCATCACCATCCGAGGAAAAAGACTCTCACTATCCACCCTATTTAACCCTCTGATTATCTTATATGTCTCCATTAAGTCACCTCTCCTCCTCCTTCTCTCCAACGAAAACAACCTCAAGTCCCTCAGCCTTTCCTCATAAGACCTTCCCTCCATACCAGGCAACACCCTAGTAAATCTCGTCTGCGCCCTTTCCAAAGCTTCCACATCCTTCCTATAATGCGTGTCTGCCACTGCATCTCTACTGACCTATCCCTTAACCTAATGTCCTCATTTACTTTAGCCAGCTCTGTCTTCAAACCCTCATAATTACCCTTATTTACATTTTAGATCCATTCTTCTCACCCTCAAACTGAATGCAAAATTCAATCGTATTGTGATCACTGCTACCTATGGGTGCCTTTACTATGAGGTCATTAATTAATCCTGTCTCATTACACATTATCAGATCTAGACTAGTCTGCTCTCTGGTTGGCTCGGGAATGTGCTGTTCTAAGAAACTGTCCTGAAAGTACTCCATGAGCTCATCATCCAGGCTGCCTTTGCCAATCTGATTTGTCAAATCTATCTGTAGATTAAAGTCACCCATGCTTATTGCCATAACTTTCTCATAAGTCCCCATTATTTCTTCCTATATACCCCATCCTACAGTATGGTTACTGTTAGGGAGTCTATAAACTATTCCCACAGTGAATTCCTGCCTTTACTATTTTTTATCTCTACCCAAACTGATTCAACATCTTGATTTTTAGAACTAAGGTCACCTCTCTGTATTGTACTAATATCATCCTTCATTAACAGAGCTACCCCTCCACATTTTCCTAGTTTCCTGTCCTTCCGAAATGTCATGTACCCTTGAATATTCAGAACATACATACTTCTTTATATTTGAGCTATCAACTCATTTATTTTATTATGAATGCATTCAAATAAAAGCCTTTAGCTCTGTCTTTTTACTATTCATGCAATCTCTAGCCTGAGCTGCTTTTACACACTTAATTTTTTACATTCTGTCCCTTCCTGCCATGCTGTGATTATTATTTCCCTTTTGCTACCTTTCTCTCTTGCCTTGTCCTCTCTCTTTAATTTATCATATCTTCTTTCACTTGATCCCTCACCCCCAATATTTAGTTTAAAGCCCTCTCTACCACCCTAGTTATATGACTCGCCAGAACACTGATCCCAGGTGAAGACCATCCCAATGGTACAGCTCCCACATTCCCCAGTACTGGTGCCAGTGCCCCATGAATTGAAACCCATTTCTCCCACACCAATCTTTGAGCCATGCATTTAACTCTAATTTTGTTTACCCTCAGCCAATTTGCTCATGGCTCAGGTAATAATTCATAGATTTTTTCCTTTGAGGTCCTGCTTTTTAATTTAGACCCTAGCTGTTCATATTCCCTATGCAGAACGATAGAACCTCTATCGTCGTCCTATCTATGTCATTTGTACCCACATGGACCACGAAAACTGGATCCTCCTCCTCCCACTGCAAGTTCCTCTCCAGCCCAGAGCAGATGTTCTGAACATTGGCACTGGGCAGGCAACACAGTCTTCTGGACTCATGCTCTTGGCCGCAGAGAACTGTGTCTATCCCTCTGACTATACTATCTCCTACTACCTCTACATTTCTGAATGGCTTCCTGTTCCACGGTGCCATGGTCAGTTTGCTCATCCACACTGCAGCCCTCGCTCTCATCCATACAAGCTGAGAGAACCTCAAACCTGTTGGACAATTGCAAGGACTGAGGCTCCTCCACTTCTGCCTTCTCGATCCCCTTACCTGCCTCATTTGCAGTCACACTCTCCTGTCCCTGACCATTGACCAAATCAGAAGACCATATCCTGAGGATTGTGACTGCCTTCTGGAACAAACTGTCCAGGTAGCTTACCCCCTCCCTGATGAATCACAGTCTCTGTAGCTCAGCCTCCAGCTCACTGACTCTCAGCTGAAGCTCCTCAATACGCAGACACTGCAGACGTGTCTGCTGTGGATCACACTGGTGTCCACCAGCTCCCACATACTGCAGCTGCAACACATCACCTACCCTACCATCCTTAATTCATGTTAATTAACTATTAAATTAATTATTTTGTTAATTTTTTAAATTAATGCCCCACCTCACCAGCACTTACTCTACTAATTTAATGCAATGTCTGCCCCAGTCAGGAACTGGTCCAACTCCTTCTTGAAGTTAATGCATAGAGTCAGCAGCCACCACACCAGCCAGCAATGCATTCCAAAGGCTCACTATTCTCTGGGAAAAGAAAAATCACCCAATATCCAGTCTATTTCTACTTTTGCAACTCATTTAACTTTTCAACTCATGTACCTGGTCCTCCCTAGTCTGTCAAAGTAGAATAATCTATTATAACATGGTATTCAGATCTTTCATTATTTTATAGGCCTCTATCAGGTTGCCTCTAAATGTACGCTAATCTAGAGCAAATAAACCCAAGGTTCTTTCACCTGGGGATCATACTCTTTGAACCTTTTCTAAGGCCATCATATTACCGACATTTCCAATATTCAGTTCCAGGTGCATTAAACACTGCCTGCATAATATTAAGCACAAAGAGCTCACTTCAGTATTTGTATTTTAGGTTCATGGCTCATTAGGTTTGGACACATGGAAGGACCAAATAAAACCCAAAACTGGTCATTTTAGAGAAAAATATTTTTGAGGTACAGAATTGCTTCAAAATTAGACAGCAAGTCTGAAGCAGAACAAGTCAACACATTGCTTTATTCCATAGGAGCAATAGCAGACGATGTTTTGTTTTTTTTAGAGATACAGTACTGAAACAGGCCCTTCGGCCCACCGAGTCTGTGCCGACCATCAACCACCCATTTATACTAATCCTACACTAATTCCATGTTGCTGCAAGACAAGGTATTAATGAGACACCAGATGAATTTGAAGAAGTCTTAAACACCTTTGAGAATTATTTCAATCTGAGGAGCAACAAGATTCCACAAATGGCCAAATTCAACAGAAGAGTCCAGAAACCAGGTGAACCCATAGATGCTTTTATTAATGACCTTTACAGGCTAGTTGAAGGATGCGAATATGGAGACCTAAACGCAACATTAATATGTGACTGCATTGTAGTAGGTATTGCTGATGAATCCCTATCAGATTTATTGCAGTCCAAGGAAGACCTCACCCTAGACAAAGCAAGACAGCTGATGAGACAAGTGGAGATCCGTAAGCAGAACAGAACAATCCTGAAAGGACAAGAAAAACCTTGGTTGAGGAATTCTCCAGTGACAATACAGTTTCTTAAGTCCAGGCCTGTAAAAGAAGCACCAGAAAAGGTACTCTTGGGAAGGAAAGTGCAAGATGCCATGAAACTCTTCCAGCTCTGTGCCACCAAAAAGATCCACAGGCACGAACAGTGTCCTGCAAACAAAGCAGAATGCTGTCACTGCAAGAATGTTGACCATTTTGGGAAGATGTACCAAAGTAAAACCTTTACTTTCACAGGTTCTAAATGACAAATCTTCACAGATAGAGCTATTCATGAAGTTTAACAATCTCCACCAGAAGACAAATCAGAAAACTTCTTTGGTGAAATCAATGACCCTAATCATGCATTCTGAATTGCAGATATATATGTCAACAGACATATCACTAACTTTAAACTAGAGACTGGAGCAAGCGTAACAGTTATATCAGACAACGAACTGTAATTATCAACTCCTTGTCTGCAATCAACAGAAACTCTCAACATGGTCCAGGAGGGATTAAACTGAAAGTCAAGGGAAAGCTACAGGCAACACTCCAGTATGAGGGAAAGCAGATACTGGAAACATTGTATGTTCTACAGAATCAAGAATTTTCTCTTTTAAATAAAAGAGTTTGTATAGACCTCCATCTTAACAGGAAAGTCATAGAGTCATAGAGTTATACAGCACAGCAACAGGCCCTTCTGCCCATCGTGTCTGTGCCAGCCATCAAGCACCTATCCATTCTAATCCCATTTTCCAGCACTTGGCCCGTAGCCTTGTATGCTATGGCATTTCAAGTGCTCATCTAAATACTTCTTAAATGTTATGAGGGTTCCTGCCTCTACTACCCCTTCAGGCAGTGTGTTCCAGATTTCAACCACCCTCTGGGTGAAAAAAATCTTTCCTCAAATCCCCTCTAAACCTCCTGTCCCTTACCTTAAATCTATGTCCCCTGGTTATTGATCCCTCCGCTAAGGGAACAAGTTTCTTCCTATCTAACCTATCAATGCCCCTCATAACTTTGTATACCTCAATCAGGTCCCCCCCTCAGCCTTCTCTGCTTCTAAAGAAAACGCTAGCCTATCCAGTCTCTCTTCATAACTGAAATGCTCCAGCCCAGGCAACATCCTGGTGAATCTCCTCTGCACCCTCTCCAGTGCAATCACATCCTTCCTATAGTGCGGGGACCAGAACTGTACACAGTACTCCAGCTGTGACCTAACTAGCGCTTTATACAGCTATGGAAAGTGGAAGAAGTTAAGCAGCAAGAATCCAGGAGTCACTTTCAAAAAGACTTTCCAAAATTATTTACTGGTCTAGGAAGACTTCGGACCAAATATAGTATTACTTTGAGAAAAGATGCTAAACCTGTATGCCTTTTCATGCCTAGGAAGATACCACGCCCACTAATGAAGCAAGTCCAACTTCAGCTAGAAGAGATGACCAGGATAGGAATCATTTCTCCTGTCACTGTGCCTACGGAGTGCTGTTAAGGAAAGGTTCCAGTTTAAACCTAACAGTGATGTTCGCATTTATGTAGACTTAACTCAATTGAATAAGGCTGTAGCTAGATGTCCTGAGTAGATGACAGCTTGGCAAAGTTACCCAAAAGTACCATGTTCACAAAGCTTAATGTGAATAATGGCTTTTGGCAAGTCCCATTGGTCAAGAGGTCAAGGTTATTGACAACCTTCATTATTCCATTCGGAAGATTTATTTTAATTGTTTACCATTCGGTATAACATTAGCACCGGAAATATTCCAAAGAACTATGCCGCACATTCTACAGGCCTTAAAGACATAATATGCCATATGGACAACATCTTAGTCCATGGAGTATCCATCGGAGAACATTACCTGAGGATTAGAGCAATTTTGAATCTACAAGAAGGCCTGACACAATGAAAAGTGTAAATTCTTGAAAACATCTATTCAGTTCCTAAGGCACATTGTTAGTAGAAAGGGCATGATGGCAGACCCACAAAAGACGAGAGCCATCAGTGAATTCCCAATTGCTACTTCCATCCAAGATCCTCAACGATTCCTTGGAATGGCTAATCAGTTGGCAAAATTTCTGCCCAATCCAGCGCAAGTTACTGAACCCTTAAGCCAACTATTAAAGGAAGCTCAAGTATGGTGTTGGAATGCACATCAGCAGCAGGCATTTCAAACAATCAAGAAAATGCTGATTTTGCCAGATATCTTAGTGCAATATAACCCCTCACTACTGACCACAAGATGATAATAAAAGAGAACCTATTTAGTACATACTTCAGAAGGTACTATAAGAAGAAATAGGAGAAATCTTATCTCTATTCATCTAAGACGTCAATCAGTTATACATTTGGACGGATCAGATGTTGAACCTGATATTCAGAAAGCACCAGATACTACAAACCTCTGTGAAGGCCGTCCAAGTCAAGAAACAAAGGTTCAGAGAAAGACTATGGATCTTCCAAGTCTGACAACAACATGATCAGGAAGAGTTGTGAAGCCACCCAACAGATTGAATCTGTGATATCACGGACTTGGGGGGAGCCGGGGTAATATGTAAAAGTCAAAATGAATGTAAAAAAAAAATGGACAAAGACTTGGGGGAAATGTAGTATCAGGGTTTGAAAGAGTTAATGTTCGGGACGATGTAATACCTCTCACTATGATGATGTAAGAGATCACATGAGAAAGAGACATGAAGAAGAAGCAGCATGGCATCAGTGGAGTTAGACATACTTGTGTAAAACTGTGTATATAGTTCTCTGATATGTAATAAACTCGTTATTGTTAAAACTTACCGAAGACTCAGTAATCTCTTCTAGCTAGACTAACCAAACATACAACAAAAATTGCATTTGAATTTAATTTACCATCTTTTTGCCAGCTTTTGTACAGTAACTGGGAAATCTTTCAGTATCACAGTCACCAAAAAGCACCATTTCTAATCAGAGAAAGCTTGCAGAGAAAAATTGAAAGATCGATTAAACCTAGCATGTTGGCAAATTCTTGAGCGTAGGTCCATGTCCAGCTCTGTGTGATACACTTGGCAAAATGTTGCATCAGGTTTACTGAGCTGGCTCTCCTGAGCTAGAACATGTCTTGTAATTAATGGATCCTCTCATTGCGACATTTGCAGCATGCACGCTGAAACAGAACCACAAGTAATTAATTTTATATGGAAAAATTGATTCCCAAACAGTGCCAACCTTGTCAGAACAAGAAACCAACAACTACAATGAGCTTCACTTGGCAACAGGACATAACTCAACCCAAATGAAAAGTGAGATCCTATAGGATGAGAAATTTGGCTGGCAAGTGAAATAAAGCTGGAAAGAACTTGCAATAGGGGTTTTCTGCATTACCATTATTCCCAGATGAGTTTCCCACTTCTGTCATCATTCCTCCTTTAATTCAGGAAAGTAGGACAGTGTGGCCTGTAATGTTCCTTGACAGAAGCTACAGTTCTGCTTCGCAGGACTTGCCTGGCTAGTTTCTGTCTCCCAGAGACAAGACGATTAGCACTGGACTTGACAGCTAATGAAATTCACCATCCTAGAAGGGAAAGGGTTTGAATGTGAGCTCCCCAGAAGACTCCAAATTATACCTACTTTAAAGATAATCTGGATGACAATTCCTTCTTTTTTAAATTTAATTTCTGAACAGCTCTCTGTTATTCCTTCATGCCCATACAAACTGGAGCTAAAGAGACTTTTCTCCTGGAAATAAAAGCCAAGAATTTCTGGCAGACCTTGATCGCATGTGCGAGAGAGAGAGAGAGCACGAAGCACGTGCTCTGATTTTGCCAAGACTGTGCAGCCTCATTAATCCTCTCTGCAACAAGAGAACTGTCCAACAAAATGTCACTTTATTTATCCCTGACAAATTGAGACAGTCTCTGGCAACTATCCCTTTTGGGCAATGTGCTCTAATTTTCACAGATCCACTGTGTAAGGAGTCTTACCTAATCTGTAGCTGGCACAAGGGAATAGGAATAAGGATACAAGCCAGAAATACTTCAGGCACCAGCATCTGGCAGAAAATAAAGATGAGGGGTTAATAACTCATAAAGCATTGTGAGTGATTTGTCCATTGTCTTAAATAGGTAACTGTGTAGTCCTATCTTGAGGAGAAGACAGTCTTTCATTTGGAAGTTGGCTCAGAGGGGAATCTTGGTGAGACAGAGGGACAGCAATAGATTGACATAGTCTCCTCATCTCCAATGGCTCAACAGCCAAATAAACTATGTGAGATGGCACTGAGTTGCATAGGCCTAAAAGGTCCTAAGTGCAATCCCCAGTCTTTGCTAATTCAGCCAATCACAACCAAACTGGTGGTAGAGTTCTACAACTTTCATTACTAGTCTACAGAGTCAGTATGTTAACTAAATTTTTTGCTGCTGATGATTACCCAAGGAACAGTCCCATTCTCTGAAAGTTCATATCTATAGCCTGAAGTACCTGAGAAGCTGAAGCTGCTCTAGTGACCTGAGGGCTGGAATTTTATGTCGGGGCGGAGGCCCCATCCACTGGCCAAAAAGTCAGTGGCGAGCCCGCCTCCGCCGGGCCTGGGAGCCACACAGAGATTTTACATGGCTCAGGCCTTTAATTGGTCTCAGGCGGGACTTCCGCCCCTCTGAGGTGGGTGCGGTGGCCACTGCTGGTACTCCACCCAACGAGAGGAGCAGCAATGGAGGAGGCCCCAGAATTATGGTAAGAGTGTGGGGCCTTGCACTCTTACACATACACGTTGCTATATTCACTGTGTATAATGAAGTGTAAGAAATGGACCTTTTAATAAATGATACTTCTCAGATTAATATAGAATTCTTAGAGAAACAGTAGGCAGAGTATGAAACAGACTCACAGAAAAGCTGTTTTCCTCTCTTAAAAGGGACAGAGAAGCAGTTCCTAAAACCAGGGTCATTACTAGTACAAGGAAGATAGGGGGAGAACAGTATGACATTCCCAAGGGGGTCATTTTTTAAAAACTTCTTTTATGGGATGTGGGTGTCGCTGGCAAGGCCAGCATTTGCTGCCCATCCCTAATTCACCTTGACAACTTAGTGGCTTGCTAGATTATTTCAGAGGGCAGTTACTAGTCAACCACGTTGCTGTGGGTTTGGAGTCACATGCAGGCCAGACCAGGTAAGGACAGCAGATTTCCTTCCTTAAAGGTCATTAGTGAACCAGATGAGTTTTTATGAAAATCCAATTCCAGATTTTTAATTAAATTTTTTTTCAAATTCATTCATGGGATGTGGGTGTCACTGGCTAGGCCAGCATTTATTGCCCATCCCTAATTGCCCTTGAGAAGGTGGTGATGAGCTGCCTTCTTGAACCACAGCAGTCCATGTGGGGTAGGTATACCCACAGTGCTGTTAGGAAAGGAGTTCCAGGATTTCGACCCAGCGACGGTGAAGGAACGGCGATATAGTTCCAAATCAGGATGGTGTGTGGTTTGGAGGGGGACTTGCAGGTGGTGGTGTTCCCATATATTTGCTGCCCTTGTCCTTCTAGTTGGTAGAGATCACAGGTTTGGAAGGTGCTGTTTATGGAGCCTTGATGCATTGCTGCAGTGCGTCTTGTAGATGGTACACACTGCTGCCACTCTGCGTCGGTGGTGGAGGAAGTGAATGTTTGTAGATGGGGTGCCAATCAAGTGGGCTGCTTTGTCCTGGATGGTGTCAAACTTCTTGAGTGTTGTTGGAGTTGCACACATCCAAGCAAGTGGAGAGTATCCCATCACACTCCTGACTTGTGCCTTGTAGATGGTGGACAGGCTTTGGGGAGTCAGGAGGTGAGTTACTCGCCGCAGGATTCCTAGCCGCTGACCTGCTCTTGTAGCCACGGTATTTATATGGCTACTCCAGTTCAGTTTCTATTCAATGGTAGCCCCTAGGATGTTGATAGTGGGGTATTCAAAGATCGTAATGCCATTGAATGTCAAGGGGAGATAGTTAGATTCTCTCTTGTTGGAGATGGTCATTGCCTGGCACTTGTGTGGCACGAACGTTACTTACCACTTATCAGCCTAAGTCTGGATATTGTCCAGGTCTTGCTGCATTTCTACATGGACTGCTTCAGTATCTGAGGAGTCGCGAATGGTGCTGAACATTGTGCAATCATCAGCGAACATCCCGACTTCTGACCTTATGATTGAAGGAAGGTCATTGATGAAGCAGCTGAAGATGATTGGGCCTAGGACACTACCCTGAGGAACTCCTGAAGTCATGTACTGGAGTTGAGATGATTGACCTCCAACAACCGCAACCATCTTCCTTTGCGCTAGGTATGACTCCAACCAGTGGAGAGTTTTCCCCCGGTTCACAATACCGACTTAGAATACCACCTATCTTTGTGCCATTGGAAAACTTTGGATACTTGGCTCTCTATTCCATCATCTAAGTTGCTAATAAATACAGTGAATAGTTGAGGCCTCAACACAGATCCCTGCTGTACGCCACTAGCCACATCCTGCCAATTGGAGTACTTGACCATTATCGCTACAGTCTGCCTCTTGCCGCTCACAATTTCGTAACCAGGTCAATAATTTGAGTTCAATTCCATGAGCTTCAACTTTAGCTACTAGCATCTTATGAGTGACTTTATTGAATGCCTTCTGGAACTGCAGACAAATAACAGCCATAGGCATTTCCGTGTCCATTACTTCAGTCACCTCTTCAAAAAATTCAATCAGGTTCATCAGGCATGACCTACCCTTTACAACTCCATGGAGTTACAAATTCAAGATGGAAACAGCTGAATAATTAAACAATTCAAAGGTGGAACAGTTGGCCTCAGGTCCAAAGATAGCTAAAAAAATTGTCCTTAAACATGAAGTGAATATCAAGCCAAAGGGCTTGGTAGAGGAGCAGGTCAGAGCAAAGCAGCAGTAAGACAGCGGGGTGAAGATGAAGGAGTTTACCCACTGGGGTTTTTTTCATGTGGGAGTAAACAGAAACAACTTAAAGGTCCCAAAATTGAAAAAAATATAAGAGAAGATGATTGCTTTTCTCAATAATTAATCAATTCAATGGACTGGCAGGATTTCTGAGTACTTCTCAGAATGTCACTCTGTTAGTAGGTTATTACCGCTTCTTCTTTGGCCTCCTTGTCTCGGGAGACAATGGGTAAGCACCTGCAGGTGGTCAGTGGTTTGTGGAGCAGCGCCTGGAGTGGCTATAAAGGCCAATTCTAGAGTGACAGACTCTTCCACAGGTGCGGCAGATAAAATTGGTTGTCAGGGCTGTTTCACAGTTGGCTCTCCCCTTGTGCTTCTGTCTTTTTTCCTGCCAACTGCTAAGTCTCTTCGACTCGCCACTCTTTAGCCCCGCCTTTATGGCTGCCCGCCAGCTCTGGCGATCGCTGGCAACTGACTCCCACGACTTGTGATCAATGTCACAGGACTTCATGTCGCGTTTGCAGACGTCTTTAAAGCGGAGACGTGGACGGCCGGTGGGTCTGATACCAGTGGCTAGCTCGCTGTACAATGTGTCTTTGGGGATCCTGCCATCTTCCATGCGGCTCACATGGCCAAGCCATCTCACCTCTGCTGATTCAGTAGTATTACCTACAGTGAAAGAAATGATAGGCCCATGTATTTTGTTAAATTTTTAAGGGAGGGAAAATATTGTTGTGCAGGAAAAAAAGAATGTTGATATTATGGGCCATTAAGATTTTCTGTCATTTAAAATTAATGGTCAGGAAATCCTGTGGATGCATCAATAAATCCTATTTCTAATGTTGGCCCAATTTGCGATGTCAGACCCAAATTAAATTGACTTCTTTGTTTCTCCTTTCCCTTCCTTGACAGGCCAATTAATTTGGGCACTGACTCTGCTTTCTCAGCAATAATTAATGAGGATTCGTAGATCTCCCGTGGCATTGACTCCAGACTTGAGCGCAAAATTTAGGCTGACACTCCCTGTGCAGTACTGAGGCAGTGCTGTACTGACAGAAAGGCTGTCTTTCAGACATTAAACCGAGGCCCTGTCTGCCCTCTCATGTGGATGTAAAAGATCATATGACACTATTCAAGGAAGAACAGGGGAGTTCTCCCAATCTCCAGGCCAATGTTGATCCCACAAGTAACATTGCGAAAACAGATTATCTGATATAGCATCTCAAAGAACAAAGAACAGTACAGCACAGGAACAGCCCATTTGGCCCTCCAGGCCAGTGCCAATCTTGATGCCTGTCTAAACGAAAAGCTTCTGCACTTCCGGGGTCCATATCCCTTTATTCAAATCCTATTCATGTATTTGTCAAGATGCCTCTTAAACGTCGCTATCGTACCTGCTTCCACCACCACCCGCGGCAGCAAGTTCCAGGCACTCACCACCCTCTGTGTAAAAAACTTGCCTCGCACATCCCCTCTAAACTTTGCCCCTCGCACCTTAAACCTATGTCCCCTAGTAACTGACTCTTCCACCCTGGGAAAAAGCTTCTGACTATCCACTCTGTCCATGCCACTCATAACTTTGTAAATCTCTATCATGTCGTCCCTCCACCTCCGTCGCTCCAGTGAAAACAATCCGAGTTTATCCAACCTCTCCTCATAGCTAATACCCTCCAGACCAGGCAACATCCTGGTAAACCTCTTCTGTACCCTCTCCAAAGCCTCCACATCCTTCTGGTAGTGTGGCGACCAGAATTGTACGCAATATTCCAAGTGAGGCCTAACTAAGGTTTTGTACAGCTGCAGCATGACTTGCCAATTTTTATACTCTATGCCCCAATCGATGAAGACAAGTATGCCGTATGCCTTCTTGACTACCTTATCCACCTGCGTTGCCACTTTCCTGTGGACCTGTATGCCCAGATCTACCTGTCAATATTCCTAAGGGTTCTGCCATTTACTGTACACTTCCCACCTGCATTAGACCTTCCGAAATGCATTACCTCACATTTGTCCGGATTAAACTCCATCTGCCATTTCTCCACCCAAGTCTCCAACCGATCTACATCCTGCTGTATCCTCTGACAATCCTCATCACTATCCGCAAATCCACCAACCTTTGTGTCGTCCCCAAACTTACTAATCAGACCAGCTGCATTTTCCTCCAAATCATTTATATATACTCCAAACAGCAAAGGTCCCAACACTGATCCCTGCGGAACACCAATAGTCACAGCCCTCCATTCAGAAAAGCACCTTTCCACTGCTACCCTCTGTCTTCTATGACTGAGCCAGTTCTGTATCCATCTTGCCAGCTCACCTCTGATCCCATGTGACTTCACCTTTTGTACCAGTCTGCCATGAGGGACCTTGTCAAAGGCTTTACTGAAGTCCATGTAGACAACATCCACTGCCCTCCCTTCATCAATCATCTTGGTCACTTCCTCAAAAAACTTGATCAAGTTAGTGAGACATGACCTCCCCTTCACAAAACCATACTGCCTCTCGCTAATAAGTCCATTTGTTTCTAAATGGGAGTAAATCCTGTCCCAAAGAATCCTCTCCAATAATTTCCCTACCACTGACGTAAGGCTCACCGGCCTGTAATTTCCTGGATTACCCTTGCTACCCTTCTTAAACAAAGGAACAACATTGGCTATTCTCCAGTCCTCTGGGACCTCTCATTGCTGTTTGTGGAATCTTGCTGCATAAAAATTGGATGCCATGTTTCTGACAATCACAAAAATGACCATATTTCAAAAATACTTAATTACTGTGAAGTGCTTTGGGATGTCCTGAGATCATGGCAGATGCTATATAAATGCAAGTCTTTCTTTCTTTATTGTTCAGAGGTGGTTTAGAGCAATCCAGGGTAAGAATAATTAACTGGGAGAAGGCCAACTTCAGTGGGGTAACAATGGAGCTGGGGTGAATAAATTGGATTCAAAAGCTGGCAGGAAAACCGATAGATGAACAATGGGCTACCTGCAAAGAAGAGATAGTTCGGGCACAGTCAAGGTATGCTCCCTTGAAGGGGAAAAGTAGGGCAAACAAATCCAGGGCTCCCTGGATGACAAAAGAGGTAGAGATTAAGATGATGAAGAAAAAGTGTGCTTATGATAGATGCCAGATATAGAACCAGGCTGAATATAGAAGGTTCAGAGGGGAAGTGAAAAAGCAAATAAGAGAAGCAAAGAGAGAGCATGAAAAGAGACTGGCAGCTAGCATTAAAGGAAATCCCAAAGTTTTCTTAGGCACATAAATAGTAAAAGGATGGTAAAAGGAGGAGTGGGGCCAATTAGGGATCAGAAAGGGGATTTACACATGGAGGCAGAGGGCACAGCTGAGGTATTAAATGAATACATTGCATCTGTCTGTACCAATGACAAAGATACAACCCAAGTAATGTTGAAAGAGGAGGTAAGTCAGACACTAGAGGAGTTTAAAATTGACAATGAGGAAGTGTTAGATAGGCTGTCTGTATGTTAAGTGGATAAAGCCCCAGGGCCAGATGAGATGCATCCAAGGATACTGAGGGAAGTGAGTCTTCCTTAGACCTGGGGGTGGTGCCAGAGGATTGGAGAATTGCAAATGTTACAACCTTGTTCTTCAAAGGGTGTAAAGATAGGCCCAGCAACTACAGGCCAGTCAGTTTAACTTCGGTGGTGGGAAAACCTCTAGAAAAAATAATTCGGGACAAAATCAATTGTCACATGGACAAATGTGAGTTCATGAAGGAAAGCCAGCATGCATTTCTTAAGGGAAAATCATGTCTAACTAACTTGCTGGAGTTTTTTGAGGAGGTCACAGAGAGGGTTGATGAGGGCAATGCTGTTGATGTAGTCTACGTGGACTTTCAAAAGGCATTTGATACAGTGCCACTCAACATACTTGTGAGCAAACTTGTAGCTTATGGAATAAAAGGGATGGTAGCAACATGGGATACAAAATTGGCTGAATGACAGGAAACAAAGAGTTGTGGTTAATGGATGCTTTTAGGGCTGGAGGAAGGTTTGTAGTGGAGTTCCCCAGGGATCAGTGTTGAGACTCTTACTTTTACTGATATATATTAATGACCTAGACCTTGGTGTACAGGGAACAATTTCAAAGTTTGCAGATGATTTGAAACTTGGAAGCATTGTGAACTGTGAGGAGGATAGTGTAGAACTTCAAAAGGACATAGACAAGTTAATGGAATGGACAGACAGGTGGCAGATGAAGTTCAATGCAGGGAAATGTGAAGTGATTTATTTTGGTAGGAAGAACATGGAGAGACAATATAGAAGAAAGGGTACAATTCTAAAGTGGGTGCAGGAGTAGAGGGACCTAGATGTATATGTGCATAAGTCTTTGAAGGTGGCAGGACAGGTTGAAAGAGTGGTTATTAAATCATACAGTATCCTGGGCTTTATTAATAGGGGCATAGAGTACAACAGCAAGGAAGTTATGTTGAACTTGTATAAGACGCTAGTTCGGCCTCAGCTGGAGTATTGTGTCCAGTTCTGGGCACCGCACTTGAGGAAAGCTGTGAGGGATTGGAGAGTGTACAGAAAAGATTCACAAGAATGGTTCCAGGGATGAGGAATTTCGGTTATGAAGATAGATTGGAGAAGTTAGGACTGTTTTCCTTGAAGAGAAGGCTGAGAGGTGATTTGATAGAGGTATTCCAAAATCATAAGGGGGTCTGGATAGAGTAGATAGAGATAAACTGTACCCACTCATGATAGGATCGAGAACGAGAGGGCACAGATTTAAAGTATTTGGTAAGAGTAGCAAAAGTGACATGAGGAGAAACTTATTCACACGAGTGGTTAAGGTCTGGAATGCGCTGCCTGAGAACATGGTGAAGGCAGGTTCAACTGAAGCATTGAAAATGGAATTAGACAGTTACATGACAAGGAAGAATGTGCAGGGTTACAGGGAGAAGGCAGGGGAATGGAACTGAGGGAGTTGCTCTTTCAGAGAGCCGGTGCAGACACGATGGGCCGAATGGCCTCCATCTGTGATGTAACGATTCTGTGATTCTGTCTGTGGCCTGGAGTGTGTTTCTGATGTTTGATGCGTGGCCTTGCTCTGACATTACTGGGATGCCACATTTTCAAAAAAAAGTCAGAGTAGCTAGTCAACCTGGAGCTTCCCCTTTTGAACATCACACTGGATGCTGTTTACAGGTAATCCTCAATTTTATTCTTGTCAAATGATTACATTTTGACTGCTACTGAAGTAAAACAAATGCGTCTCTGCTTTCCTGGAACTGCTTTGTCAATTGTTTTAAAAAAGAGCATGAAATTAGCTCCTTTCCAAGCTACTGGAACCTTTGAGATGATCATCAGTTCCATCTAATTACTGTCAAAACCTCAAAGAAAGATGCTATAGAAATGTAAGTCGTTCTTTTCTTTCAATGCAGTGAATTGAGGTTCAGAGATATGTGCTCAGAATAGTTCAATTCAATACTTTAACAGTAAGAGGGCTGTCCAAGAAAAGGAAGATCCCTAAAAGAACCAAAAGTGACTAAAATAGAATTAGTATAAGATTACCTATATTCTCCAAATATCCATCAGGGAATGCTTGAATGGCAGGTCCTCCCTAAACAGTAATAATTCAAGGTGAGAAAAGAGTTATTTGTTAGTGAGTTGGAATACCTAGGGAGGCTAAAATGGCTCAAAACAGAGAAACCTCCAGGCTGGAAAACATTTATTTCTGAATTTCAATTCACTACATTGAAAGAAAAGAAAAACTTACATTTCTATAGCATCTTTCATGACCCCCTGGAAGTCCCAAAGTGCTTTACAGCCAATGAAGTACTTTAGTTTTAATGTAAGAAACATGACAGCCTATTTGCGTACATCAAGCTCCCACAAATGGCAATAACAGAAATAAGCAGCTAATCTGTTTTAAGTGTTGATTGAGGATGAATGTTGGCCAAGACACCAGGTGATCTCCCCTGCTCATCTTCAAATATTGCCATGGAGTATTTTACACCCACTGAGAGCGCAGACAGTGTAGTATTACTTGTCCTTTGGTGTCTGATCTGTTGTTAAGAGTCACAGGATGATAAGTAATATTCAAAATGAATTGGGGTTTTATTAAACTGAACTGGAACATATGTTCGTAAAAGGTTACTGGACGAGCTCATCTACACATGTCTTATTATCTCAGACTCCACCCACTACTGTTGGTCATGTCTGACTTGACATCCTTCCTCTGATGATCTGCATTTGCGGTCCTTAAGATGGTCCAACCTCGAGGTTGTCCCACATCATCGCTCTATTTTCCAAAGATAAGCACATACGTATAAGAAACAATGATGCTGTGGTCCAGAATAACTGAACATGATTGAACAAAACATTACTTACAGATAAGCAAATTTAACTGTCTCTAAAACGTAGAGGAGGTTTGCTTATTCGTCACAATCTTTTTGTTGTTAATCTCTTTCTTCGCTTGGAAAACTCAGGAAAATGATGACTGGCAACATAGTCAATCACCTCTGGCTTCCCAGTGCTTGCTGCAATGAACTGAAGTCTGAGGAGAGACTCCTGGTCATACTGTCTCTTCATGCCAGGACTGCAAACCTTTGTGTCATCCTTTACATGGACCGAACTGATACACTCGACCTGGATATTTTCTGCCTTTTCTGATGCATTACTGACTTCATGTTTTGTGATAATTCATAGACCCTGGCACACTGGAAGTCCTGTGACAATTGGCCCAGTTGTGTCTTCAATATAAAATATTTGTGCTAGCCATTCAGAGCTCCCATAGCTGCCCTGTGTCGGGTTATTATTCCAATACAATTGATTGGAGAACAATTGTAGGCAGTCAGCCTAGCTGTGGTGGGTTGCACCATAGATTCCCATTTCTTGGAGTTCATGTCCTTCATTATACGAATGGGCAAAATATTTGCACTTGTCCCCCTGTCGATTTTTATTTGGAGCTTATGCTTGCCACTCTTCTGCAGAGATACAATCCCGATCATGGCGAATGCCTCAGATTGCATAATAGCATTGACATGCTGATCCAAATTAACTATGTTAAATGCTTGCTCACTGTTCACACAACTGCATTCTTCAATAGTTCTTCCTGACAATCTGCCTCTCTGCTGACCTGGAGTACCTGCTTGGGATTTTGTTGGGTGTTGGCATACCTCTTGTTGCATTTGCCATTGCTTCTTGCAGACGTTGTCTCTGCCTGTGATCTGCCACCATTCCTGTGTGCAGTATTTGAGCTCGGCCTTCTGCACTGCCTTGCTCGACGATCGCGCCTGCCACAAGCTTTGCACAGGTCCTGGCACATAGGACAACTGTGAATCGGGTGAGTCAACCCACATTTGTCACAAGGCTTAGCAGACTTCTGAACCTTGGGAACCATACTGATTGTTGTAGCCGCCTCCAGCGCTTGTAACTGTTGGTGCCCAGCCATGATGACTTCAAATTTCCTTCCATCATTGAGCAGTGCATCTGTGATGTGCATTTCTTCTTTTCTAGCAGGTCTTTTTGAAAGGACGCGAAGTGGGTAGACACAATTATTAGCCTAGACCTTGTTCTGACAATTCAGGGGGAGGCAGTGGCGTAGTGGTAATGTCACTAGACTAGTAACCCAGAGCCCCAGGCTAATACTCTGGGGACATGGGTTCAAAACCCATCATGGTAGATGGTGGCATTTGAATTCAATTAATAAAAATCTAGAATTAAAAAGCTAGTCTAGTGTTGATGATGAAACCATTGTCAATTGTTGTAAAAACCAATCTGGTTCACTAATGTCCTTTAGGGAAGGAAATCTGCTGTCCTTACCTGGTCTGGCTGATATATGACTCCAGACCCACAGCAATGCGGTTGACTTTTAACGCCCTCTGAAATGGCCCAAGCAAGCCACTTAGTGGCTGAGACAAAGTCAAAGAAAAGGAATTAAACTGGACGGAGCACCCGGCAGTGACCTAAGCACTGGAAACCACAACAGCAAAGTCCTCCTTACTGACATCTGGGGGCTTGTGCCAAAATTGGGAGAGCTGTCCCACAGACTAGTCAAGCAACAGCCTGACATAGTCATACTCACTGAATCATACCTTGCAAAGAATGGCCCTGACACCACCATCACCATCCCTGGGTATGTCCTGTCCCACCGCAGGACAGACCCACCAGAGGCGGCGGCACAGTGGTATATAGTCAGGAGGGTGTTGTCTTGGGAGTTCCTCAACATAGACTCCAGACCCCATGATGTCTCATGGCATCAGGTCAAACATGGGCAAGGAAACCTCCTGTTGATTACGACCTGCCGTCTCACTGGACACTGGACTGATGAATCAGTGTTCTCCATGTTGAACGCCAATTGGAAGGAGTACTGAGGGTAGCTAGGGTGCAGAATGTACTCTGGGTGTGGTCTTCAATGCCTATCACCAAGACTGGCTTAGTAGCACCACTACTGACCGAGCTGGCCGAGTCCTAAAGGACATAGCTGTTAGACTGGGTCTGCGGCAGGTGTGAGGGAACCAACAAGAGGGAAAAACATACTTGACCTCATCCTCACGAATCTGCCTGTCGCAGATGCATATGTCCATGACAGTATTGGTAGGAGTGACCAATGCACAGTCCTTGTGGAGACGAAATCCTGTTTTTACACTGAGGGTACCCTCCAATGTGTTGTGTGGCACTACCCAGTGCTAAATGAGATAGCTTTCGAACAGATCTAGCAACTCAAAACTGGGCATCCATGAGGCGTTGTGGGCCATCAGCAGCAGCTGAACTGTATTCAAACACAGTCTGTAACCTCATGGCCCGGCATATCCCCCTCTCTACCATTACCATCACCATCAAGCTGGGGGACCAACCCTGGTTCAGTGAAGAGTGCAGGGGGGCACGCCAGGAGCAGCACCAGGCATACCTCAAAATGAGGTGTCAGCCCGGTGAAGCTACAACACAGGACTACTTACATGCAAAACAGTGGAAGCAGCATGCAATAGACAGGGCTAACTGATCCCACAACCAACAGATCGGATCTAAGCTCTGCAGTCCTGCCACATCCAGTCATGAATGGTGGTGGACAATTAAACAACTGACAGGAGGAGGTGATCCACAAATATTCCCACCCTCAACAATGGTGGAGCCCAACACATCAGTGCAAAAGAACAAGTCTGAAGCATTTTCATCTATCTTCAGCCAGAAATGCTGAGTGGATGTTCTATCTCTGCCTCCCCCTGAGGTCCCCAGCACCACAGATGCCAATCTTCAGCCAATTCAATTCACTTCACGTGATATCAAAAAATGGCGGAAGGCACTGGATAATTCAAAGGCTATGGGCCCTGACAACATTCCGGCAATAGTACTGAAGACCTGTCCTCCAGAACTAACTGTGCTCATAGCCAAGCTATTCCAGTACAGCTACAACACTGGCATCTACCCAGCAATGTGGAAAATTGCCCAGGTATGTCCTGTGCACAAAAAGCAGGACAAATCCAACCCGGCCAATTACTGCCCTATCAGTCTACACCCGACCATCAGCAAAGTGATGGAAGGGGTTGTCGACAGTGCTATCAAGTGACACTTGCTCAGCAATAACTTGCTCACTGACACTCAGTTTGGGTTCCGCCAGGACCACTCAGCTCCTGACCTCATTACAGTCTTTGTCCAAACATGGACAAAAGAGCTGAGCTCTAGAGATGAGCTGAGAGTAACTGCCCTTGACATCAAGGCAGCACTTGACCAAGTACGGCATCAAGGAGCCCTAGAAAAACTGGAGTCAATGGGAATCAGGGGGAAAACTCTCCGATGGTTGGAGTCATACCTGGCACAAAGAAAGATGGTTGTGGTTATTGGATGTCAATAATCTAAGACCCAGGACATCACTGCAGGAGTTCCTCAGGATAGTGTCCTAGGCCCAACCATCTTCAACTGCTTCATCAATGACCTTCCATCCATCATAAGGTCAGAAGTGTGGATGTTCGCTGATGATTGCACAATGTTCAGCACCATTCGCGACTCCTCAGATACTGAAGCAGTCTATGTCCATATGCAGCAGGACCTGGACAACATCTGGGCTTGGGCTGATAAGTGGCAAGTAACAAGAATCTAACCATCTTCCCCTGATGTTGGAATGGCATTGCCATTGTTGAATCTCCCACCATGAACATCCTGGGGGTCACCATTGACCAGAAACTGAACTGGACTAGCCACAGAAATGCTGTGACTACAAGAGCAGGTCAGAGGTTGGGAATCCTGCAGTGAGTAACTCACCTCCTGACTCCCCAAAGCCTGTCCACCATCTACGAGGCACAAGTCAGGAGTGTGATGGAATACTCTCTACTTGCCTGGATGGGTACAGCTCCAATAACACTCAAGAAGCTTGACACCATCCAGGACAAAGCAGCCCGCTTGATTGGCACCCCATCTACAAACATTCACACCATCCACCACCTTCAACATTCACTCCCTCCACCACTGACACACAGTGGCAGCAGTGTGTACCATCTACAAGATGCACTGCAGCAACGCACCAAGACTCCTTAGACAGCAACTTCCAAACCCGTGACCCCTACCACCTAGAAGGACAAGGGCAGCAGATGCATGGGAAAACAACCACCTGCAAGTTCCCCTCCAATCCACACGACATCCTGACTTGGAACTATATCGCCGTTCCTTCACCGTCGCTGGGTCAAAATCCTGGAACTCCCTTCCTAACAGCACTCTGGGTTTACCTACCCCACATGGACTGCTGCGGTTCAAGAAGGCAGCTCATCACCACCTTCCCAAGGGTAATCAGGGATGGGCAATAAATGCTGGCCTAGCCAACGATGCCTACATTCCATGAACGAATAATTTTTAAAAATAGGTATCAGTATGATCACAATATTGAGTTTTGTCTCAGCATCTGGCAACAAACTGGTCAATGGACTCATCTTGCCTTTGCTGGTAGGTCATAAGCTCAAGCCTAAGTACTTGGAAATTTAACAGTACCTTCTGTTGCTGTTCCAGGAATGTCCTGCTCTTATTAGGGTCCTTCAGATCCTCATCTGACAATCCTGAGGTATTGAGCCATTTCAAACCTTTGTTGCCCAGTGCAATCTTAAATTTGGTAACTTGTTTCCCTGGTTCAGTCACATCCTGGTCCAGGAAAAACAACTGCATTTGCAGTCGGACTATTTTAAGTGCAGACGCTATGTCCGATACCTTCCAGTCCATAACTGGATATCTGACAGTTATTATCTTAATGATCCGTTTTTTTAATAAGTACATGTCTTTTCCAGGTATTTTTCACTGGAACACTTGCTTTCCCTTTGAAGACATGTTTTCTTTTGCAGGCTGTTTCCCTTTTAAGGCAACCTTTTTTGAACTGTGAGACAGACAGGCTGTTTGTTGACACAGCTGCGTTTACACAGTCTGGTTCATTTTTTTCAACTGTAAATTACCTTTTTTTAAAGAGGGCTGGAGCTTGCAGTACTAGCAGCTGCCATAGTCAGTCTTTCTCACAGGAGGATGGACCTCCTGTGGTATTGTCTAATTCTTCCCGCTCTTTTGTGCTTAGGCTCCACCCATGAAGAAGAACCAACTGGGAAACCTAAAACAGTAATAGCTTCAGCTACTGCTTTTAAAATTAGTCAGCCCACTGCCAGATAGAAGAAGATTCTGATCTCCTAGCAAATTGCCTGTTGCACTCACAGAGTTCCAACCTTCCAGGGTCCTGGAATTGCTCTTGGCTTACTGCAGTGTTGTGGGGTGTCTTGCTAGCTGCTCTCCTGCTGGATCTTCGGTCACTCTGGTAGGCAGCTTGCTGTTGCTTGTTCTTTCTTTTGATGTATTCTTTCGGAAAAATTAAAAATTGCTACGATATGATGTTCGGTGGTCTTCAGAAAAAATAAATAGATCCCAGTGCAACCACCATATCATATTACTTGTCCTTTGGTGTGTGGTCTGTTGTTAAGCATCGCAGGACTACAAGTAATATCCAAAATGAACTTGGGTCTTATTGTAACTTAACTCAAACATATATACATAAAAGGTTACTTCACAAGCTCATCTACACACATCTTACTATCTCAGGCTCCAACCACAACTGCTGGTCACATGTGACTCAACATCACTTCTTCTGATGATCTGCAACTGCAGTCCTTAAGGTCACCCGACAACAGACAGAGCTTTGGCTTAATGTCTGAAGTGAAAGACAGCTCCTTTGACACTGCTGCACTCCCTCAATACTGCACGAGAATGCCAGCCCAGATTTTGTGCTCAAGTCTGTGCAGTAGGGCTTGAACCCACAACTTTCTGACTCAGAGGCTAGTATGCTACTAACTGAGCCAAGGCTGATTGGCAAGAAGAGTTACAGACTAAACACCTAGCTGCCATTAGCATTTTGCTACAGATCCTTTGTGCTAAACTTCGTTCAATAATAAAAGGAACTTGCAGAGAACTTGCCTGGTTTTACTAGTTGAGCACAGAAACACAGCCAACTTTAGTTGCCCCCGGATGGCAAAGGGTAGATTCACCACTTGTCAAGTTCTCCAATTGTCTTTGATACAGCAGATGATGCTAAAAACAGAGCTGTGCTTCGACATGACTGTGACAAAAAAGAAGCATTTCTGTTTATAACGAAGTACATATTGGATTCTTCCTTGCTGGTCACCTCACGCACAGGATTAAAATAGGTTACTGCACTTGGCAGTGCGTACACATCCCAGATTGACTGAAGACATAATGTGAGAGCAACTTCTCCCACTCCATCACTATATTTTCAATGAAACCCTCTTGACACACGGGAATAGAGCTTCTGCCGCAGCTACAGCAGGAGAGGGGAAGAAGCTCTGAGGAAATTCCCCGTGCTGGTGTAAAATTCTAAGCTCAAATGATCTGTATATCCTGCACACTTTATGGATGTTATGTTGATGTGGACTCATGTATGACTATGGTCAAAAGGTGACATTGTGCATCAGGCACCACAGTACACTTTAGAACACTTGCCCAGTTTGACTTGGATTTTTGTGAACAATTTATCATTTAAAACTCAATTATCAAGGCTCCTACTAAATTAACAGAAGGTCAGAGGCCCAGTTAATCCCTTTGCTATCAGCTGTTCCCCAACAGTACCTCACGTTCTCTACCCAGAGAACATTTACATGTTCTTCAAACCTCAGAAAACTAATTATTATAGATTGGCAGCAACAGACCTGCTGCTTTCTGTGTGACTGATCATTAGCTTAAAGTGACTTCTTCACAGCTTATCTTGGAATTTCCCATTTACTAAGGAGGGGAAGGAGCTTAGCAATCATGATATGGAAAGAAAGAATATGGTCAACCATATTCCAAGCAGATAGAATTGGATTTATATAGCGACTTTCATATCCACAGCACATCCCAAAGTGCTTCATAGACAATGAAGCATTTCAAAGCACAGTCATTGTTATGTTGGCAAACATGCAACCAATTTGCGAAAAATATGGTCGAACAAACAGCAATGAGATAATAAACAGAAAATTCTGGAAATAGTCAGCAGTGGGCAGTGCCTGTGGAGAAAGAAAAAGTGGTAACATTTCTGGTTGATGATCTTTCATCAGAACTGGAAAAAATTAGATATGTAACAGGTTTTAAGGAAGTACAGGTAAGGGGAAAGGGGAAGAAAGAGTGAAAGGCTGGAAGACAGGAGTAATTTAATGATTTCATGAATTATTACCAGTAACTGCTATTTAAAAAAAAGGGAACAATGATTATGATCTGGAATTGTTGAAGTCAATGTTGAGTCCTGAAGGCTGTAAAGTACTTAATCAAAAGATGAGGTGCTGTTCCTCAAACTTACATTAACCTTCATTGATGAAGGAAGGGCAGTGGATGTTGTCTATATGGACTTTAGTAAAGCCTTTGACAAGGTCCCTCATGGCAGACTGGTACAAAAGGTGAAGTCACACGGGATCAGAGGTGAGCTGGCAAGATGGATACAGAACTGGCTCGGTCATAGAAGACAGAGGGTATCAGTGGATGGGTGTTTTTCTGAATGGAAGAATGTGACTAGTGGTGTTCCGCAGGGATCAGTGCTGGGACCTTTGCTGTTTGTAGTATATATAAATGATTTGGAGGAAAATGTAGCTGGTCTAATTAGTAAGTTTGCAGATGACACAAAGGTTGGTGGAGTTGCGGATAATGATGAGGATTGTCAGAGGATACAGCAGGATATAGATCGGTTGGAGACTTGGGCGGAGAAATGGCAGATGGAGTTTAATCCGGACAAATGTGAGGTAATGTATTTTGGAAGGTCTAATGCAGGTGGGAGGTATACAGTAAATGGCAGAACCCTTAGGAGTATTGACAGGCAGAGAGATCTGGACGTACAGGCCCACAGGTCACTAAAAGTGGCAACGCAGGTGGATAAGGTAGTCAAGAAGGCATACGGCATGCTTGCCTTCATCGGTCAGGGCATAGAGTATAAAAATTGGCAAGTCATGTTGCAGCTGTACAGAACCTTAGTTAGGCCACACTTAGAATATTGCGTGCAATTCTGGTCGCCACACTACCAGAAGGACGTGGAGGCTTTGGAGAGGATACAGAGGAGGTTTACCAGGATGTTGCCTGGTCTGGAGGGCATTAGCTATGAGGAGAGGTTGGAAAAACTCGGATTGTTTTCACTGGAACGACGGAGGTGGAGGGGCGACATGATAGAGGTTTACAAAGTTATGAGCAGCATGGACAGAGTGGATAGTCAGAAGCTTTTTCCCAGGGTGGAAGAGTCAGTTACTAGGGGACATAGGTTTAAGGTGCGAGGGGAAAAGTTTAGAGGGGATGTGCGAGGCAAGTTTTTTACACAGAGGGTGGTGAGTGCCTGGAACTTGCTGCCAGGGGAGGTGGTGGAAGCAGATACGATAGCGACGTTTAAGAGACATCTTGACAAATACATGAATAGGAAGGGAATAGAGGGATATGGGCCCCGGAAGTGCAGAAGGTGTTAGTTTAGGCAGGCATCAAGATTGGAGGCAGGCTTGGAGGGCCGAATGGCCTGTTCCTGTGCTGTACTGTTCTTTGTTCTTTGTTCTCTGGAACAGTGCATCAGGCTAAGGACAGAGTGAGGGTGGGATGGAGAATTAAAATGACAAGCAACTGGAAGCTCAGGGTCCAACATGCTGACTGAATCTGTGTTTGGACTCCCCAGTGTAGAGGAAACTGCATAGTGCACAGCGAATACAGTATGGTTACTGTCAGGTGGGGAGGGGTTGAAGGGCTCCCCTCTTTTCCCTCTCCTTGTTTGACCAGAAAAGACTTACTTACTTTTTAAGTGGAGACATTCGCCAATTCAGTGAGTGTTTACCTGTTTATGTGCTGTGATCATCAAAAGAGACAATCAGACAGATTTTCTCAAGTTTTACAAAGTGGTTAACTTTATTGTACTTAAACCAATCTAAGTAAAATAATAAAATACGCTCCAACTTTCACACACACACAAATAGGCTACAAAATGGGGAAGGATAGATTGGTCGAATTAGAGTCCAGAGAAATAAAAGGGGTATACAGTCTGTGGAGGTTGGTAACTCAGCTGGCTTCAGAATGAATTGGGTGGTTCTGAAGTTTCTGGTTTGAAGAGGTGGGCGCTGATTCAGTGATACTCCGGGACACAACAACATGACTGAATTCCTTCAAGAGAGTTCTCTGTCTGTACTTTCTGAAAAGTTCTCTACCCACAATAGCTCCCCCATCAGGCTTAGGTCTTTAAGCACAGTGAGCATCGATCGGTGAACAGACTAATATAACCAAACACAGATCAATTAAACCACTGATCACTACAATCCGCAGCAGGGAATATGCCTCAGTGCTCAGGGTCAGCAGACAGAATTTGAAGCTTGCAAGGTTTGAGTGGTTCGTCTCCACCAGTTTAATTTTCAGGTTTCTAGTTTGTGGACTAAAAAATCATCATTTGACCTGGCATGTTTTTGTGACAGCATACTAAGTTGAAAGAAGTACAAGTAAATGGCTATTACACCGAGAAGGAGTGCTTGGGGCCTTGGATGATGGATGGGAAAAGCAGCACCTGTCCTTTTACCTCCTCCTTTGACTGAGCCTGATTCTGCTCTAACTCCATGTCTCTACATGCACACACTTTCCAACAGGAATCAATAGGCAGCAATCAAGAGTAAGAACTCCAATTTTTTTTTTACCTTTCTTTAGTTCAGGAACACAGTGGCCAATTGCATTGTCCCACAGTTGACCTTATGGAGACTGATTAATCCAGCACTGCTCTGTACAACATATTTACCCAGTATATAGTTGAGGCAAAGGCCATTGCATCTAATAAGAGTAGATAAATATTTAAAACAGAGGAAGATGCAGGGCTATGTGAAAAGATCAGAGCAGTGGAATTAGTTTTGAATAACTCTAGCAAAAAACCAGCACAGATACGATGGGCCAAATGACCTCCTTCTGTGCTGTTAACTTCAATGGCTAAGCAATTTCTGCTACAGCTTTAAATGGTCTGATCTTGAGATTCTTCAGATTATTGTTATGACCAGGTGAGATAGGGGTCCAGGGGTTCCCTCTCAGCCTTTGCCTGGTCTAACCGTAACGGGGTTTAATTTTAGAAACGCCGTGTTTTAGCTCCCCCTCAGTGAATCCTTGTTCACTGCTTTCCAAATGTAAAGCAAAGAAATCAAACAGGTTTTCTTATTTTAAACAAGAAATGGGGAAGTTTATTAATCTTATACTCTAATTCTGGCAACGGCTACAAATACGCAACGCGACCATGTTAGAATGCTTTTGCAATAAACACACACACAGATAGAGACAGAAAAAGTAGAAAAGACTAAAGGGGAAAAGTTTGAGGCAATAGATGGATTGTAGTTACAGTCCTTTGAGTTCGATGTTGAGTCTTTGGTTGCCGGTAAGTCTTGCTGTTTGTTGGGGCCTGGTGTATGCTTTAACTTGTTTCGATGTATGAGTCTTTTCTCTCTTGAGGTTTACGTGTCTTCAGTGGGTCCAGAGGCTTGTGAGAAAGCGAGAGAGAGCCAGCCAGGTGAGAGGTGATCTTGTTCCAGGTTTTGCTATGATCTGCAGTTTGACCAAACTGTTCTTTGAGCACAATTCAAAACTCCAAGTTGGCCAGCAGGTTAGTCATGTGACTAACTGGCTTAACCACTCCTGCATTTGTGGATTCCAAAGCTCTCGGTGGGGAGGTGTAGTGCTGTCTCCCACTGCAACAAGATGTGGATCACCATTGCCCAGCCCAATCTCTGTTAATTGAACCAGTGAGCAATTCTTTTGTCTCTCCAAGCACTGTCTCTTAGTATCCAAATGTCTCTGAATGGACCGAGGGCATTCTGAAGGGGGAGGGTGAACAGCCAGAGGTTGTGGTACACATCGGTACCAACGACATAGGAAGGAAGAGTGATGAGGTCCTGCAAGGGGAGTTTAGGGAGTTAGGTAGTAAGTTAAAAAACAGGACCTCTAGGGTTGTAATCTCTGGATTACTCCCTGTGCCACGTGCCAGTGAGGCTAGAAATAGGAAGATAGTGCAGCTAAACACGTGGCTGAGCAGCTGGTGTAGAAGGGAGGGTTTCAGATATCTGGACCATTGGGCTCTCTTCAGGGACAGATGGGACCTGTACAAGAAGTACGGGTTGCATCTAAACTGGAAGGGCACTAATATCCTGGCTGCAAGGTTTGCTAGCGTCACTCGGGAGGGTTTAAACTAGTGTGGCAGGGGGGTGGGAACCAGAGCAGTAGGACAGCTAGCGAAGTAAATGAGGAGGACATAGTAAATAAGGCCAATAGGACTAAGAGGAAGAGCAGGCAGGGAGATGTTGCTGAGCACAGCGGGACTGGTGGTCTGAAGTGCATTTGTTTCAATGCGAGAAGTATAACAGGTAAGGCAGATGAACTTAGAGCTTGGATTAGTACTTGGAAATATGATGTTGTTGCTATTACAGAGACTTGGTTGAGGAAAGGGCAGGATTGGCAGCTAAATGTTCCAGGCTTCAGAAGCTTCAGGCGGGATAGAGGGGGATGTAAAAGGGGTGGAGGAATTGCATTACTGGTTAAGGAGAATATCACAGCTGTACTGCGGGAGGACACCTCAGAGAGGTCATGCAGCAAGGCAATATGGGTGGAGCTCAGGAATAGGAAGGGTGCAGTCACGATGTTAGGGGTTTACTACAGGCCTCCCAACAGCCAGTGGGAGGTAGAGGAGCAGATATGTAAACAGATTTTGGAAAGATGTAAAGGTAACAGGGTTGTAGTGGTGGGTGATTTTAACTTCCCCAATATTGACTGGGACTCACTTAGTGCTAGGGGCTTGGATGGGGCAGAATTTGTGAGGAGCATCCAGGAGGGCTTCTTGAAACAGTATGTAGATAGTCCAACTAGGGATGGGGCCATTCTGGACCTGGTATTGGGGAATGAGCCCGGCCAGGTGGTCGAAGTTTCAGTGGGGTCAGCATTTCGGGGGCAGTGACCATAATTCCATAAGTTTTAAGGTACTTGTGGATAAGGATAAGAGTAGTCCTCGGGTGCAGGTGCGAAATTGGGGGAAGGCTAATTATAACAATATTAGGCAGGAACTGAAGAATTTAGATTGGGGGCGGCTGTTTGAGGGTAAATCAACATCTGACATGTGGGAGTCTTTCAAATGTCAGCTGATTAGAATCCAGGACCAGCATGTTCCTGTGAGGAAGAAAGACAAGTTTGGCAAGTTTCGGGAAGCTTGGATAACACGGGATATTGTGAGCCTAGTCAAAAAGAAAAAGGAAGCATTTGTAAGGGCTGGAAGGCTAGGAACAGATGAAGCAATTGAGGAATATAAAGACAGTAGGAAGGAACTTAAGCAAGGAGTTAGGAGGGCTAAAAGGGGTCATGAAAAGTCATTGGCAAACAGGATTAAGGAAAATCCCAAGGCTTTTTATACATATATAAAGAGCAAGAGGGTAACCAGGGAAAGGGTTGGCCCACTCAAGGACAGAGATGGGAGTCTATGCGTGGAGCCAGAGGAAATGGGTGAGGTGCTAAATGAGTACTTTGCATCAGTATTTACCAAGGAGAAGGACTTGGTGGATGATGAGCCTAGGGAAGGGAGTGCAGATAGTCTCAGTCATCTCATTATCAAAAAGGAGGAGGTGTTGGGTGTCTTGCAAAGCATTAAGGTAGATAAGTCCCCAGGGCCTGATGGGATCTACCCTAGAATACTGAGGGAGGCAAGGGAAGAAATTGCTGGGGCCTTGACAGAAATCTTTGCATCCTCATTGGCTACAGGTGAGGTCCCAGAGGACTGGAGAATAGCCAATGTTGTTCCTTTGTTTAAGAAGGGTGGGAAGGATAATCCAGGAAATTATAGGCCGGTGAGCCTTCCGTCAGTGATAGGGAAACTATTAGAGAGGATTATTCAGGACAGGATTTACTCCCATTTGGGAACAAACGAACTTATTAGCGAGAGACAGCATGGTTTTGTGAAGGGGAGGTCGTGTCTTACTAATTTGATCGAGTTTTTTGAGGAAGTGACGAAGATGATTGATGAGGGAAGGGCGGTGGATGTTGTCTATATGGACTTTAGTAAAGCCTTTGACAAGGTCCCGCATGGCAGACTGGTGCAAAAGGTGAAGTCACACGGGATCAGAGGTGAGCTGGCAAGATGGATACAGAACTGGCTCAGTCACAGAAGGCAGAGGGTAACAGTGGATGGGTGTTTTTCTGAATGGAGGGATGTGACTAGTGGTGTTCCGCAGGGATCAGTGTTGGGACTTTTGCTGTTTGTAGTATATATAAATGATTTGGAGGAAAGTGTAGCTGGTCTGATTAGTAAGTTTGCGGACGACACAAAGGTTGGTGGATTTGCGGATAATGATGAGGATTGTCAGAGGATACAGCAGGATATAGATCGGTTGGAGACTTGGGCGGAGAAATGGCAGATGGAGTTTAATCCGGACAAATGTGAGGTAATGCATTTTGGAAGGTCTAATGCAGGTGGGAGGTATACAGTAAATGGCAGAACCCTTAGGAGTTTTTGCAGGCAGAGGGATCTGGGCGTACAGGTGCACAGGTCACTGAAAGTGGCAACGCAGGTGGATAAGGTAGTCAAGAAGGCATACGGCATGCTTGCCTTCATCGGTCAGGGCATAGAGTATAAAAATTGGCAAGTCATGTTGCAGCTGTACAGAACCTTAGTTAGGCCACACTTAGAATATTGCATGCAATTCTGGTCGCCACACTACCAGAAGGACGTGGAGGCTTTGGAGAGGGTACAGAGGAGGTTTACCAGGATGTTGCCTGGTCTGGAGGGCATTAGCTATGAGGAGAGGTTGGAAAAACTCGGATTGTTTTCACTGGAACGACGGAGGTGGAGGGGTGACAGGATAGAGGTTTACAAAGTTATGAGTGGCATGGACAGAGTGGATAGTCAGAAGCTTTTTCCCAGGGTGGAAGAGTCAGATACTGGGGGACATAGGTTTAAGGTGCGAGGGGCAAAGTTTAGAGGGGATGTGCGAGGCAAGTTTTTTACACAGAGGGTGGTGAGTGCCTGGAACTTGCTGCCAGGGGAGGTGGTGGAAGCGGATACGATAGCGACGTTTAAGAGACATCTTGACAAATATATGAATAGGAAGGGACTAGAGGGATATGGGCCCCGGAAGTGCAGAAGATGTTAGTTTAGGCAGGCATCAAGATCGGCGCAGGCTTGGAGGGCCGAATGGCCTGTTCCTGTGCTGTACTGTTCTTTGTTCTTTGTTCTTTGTTCCTCCAGCCAAGTGTCTGGCGATCTCTTGAAAAACAAGTAATTTCTTCACTCCAGCAACAGTTTAAAATTAATGTTCAGATGACAAAATTAATATGCCTCATTCTTGGCAGGTGGGGTCTTCATGACAATATTTATGATTATCTTGGATACAAGACAAGAAAGTGATGTGCCTCATTATTGCGTGCAAGCCAGCAGTATTCATGATTCCAGAGAAACAGGCTGGTTTGATCCATCTTTGAAATTAAGCAGCTGGAGATCAAAGTAAACCATCCTTAAATTAAACCTGAGGGGGCATCTGGTTGCCTGGAACACATATGTCTCCATAAAGTAACAGCCTTAAAGAGCTGTTTATTAGTCTGAACACCTCATCCAAGTTCATAGTAGAGCAATGTTCTTTCTAGAAGGCTGCATTCACCTGGAATGCAAACACCAGTTCCTTTGGGATGTCAGTGCACTTCCTGTCCCAGATTTAAAAAAACCTTTGCATTCCCAGCTTGTGTTAAATACTTACGCATGAAATCAAACAGTTTTCAATGAAAGAAAACTCAAGACAGAAAATACAAGAATGAACCAAAACCAGCCTGTTTCTCTGGAATCACAAATACTGCTGGCTTGCAAGCAATGATGAGTCACATCACTTTTTTGCCTTGTATCCAAGATGGTCACTAATATTCTGAAGAATCTCAAGATCACACCAGTTGAAGCTATTGCAGAAATTGTTTATCCATTGATGTTAGCAGTGCAGAAGGAGCCCGTTTCTAAGCAAAGAAGACATTCTTACATTTCTCTGCTACATCGCATGAGCTGCACTTGACTTCAAAGGTGAATGTCCACCTAACTGAAAACAGAATAAGAAAATGAGGAAAGTACCTCGGACGCAACATAGCCAATTAAATACTGTCGTTAACCCCTCCCCTTTCCCTGGCCAAAATATGGAGATTAAGCAAGTATGCCAGGTGTTTTACCCAAGTGGTCATTCCTCATACAGAAATCTGGACAGTGAATGGTGGTGGGGAGAGATGTCGGGAGGGTGGGTGGTGTGAAATATTAGGCTGCCAAACCACTGCACACTCAAAAGATACATTTTATTGAAACATATTGTGCACATAGATATCAGCCATGGCTCAGTCAGTAGCACTCCTGCCTCTGACTAAGGATGTTGTGGGTCAAAGTCCCACTCCAAGGACTTGAGCATAAAATATAGGCTGACACTCCCAGTATTGGGGGAATGTTGCACTCTCGGAGGTGCCATCTATCAGATGAAACATTAAACGATGTTAAATCTGTCCTCTCAGGTGACCACAAAAAAATCCCATTGCATTATTTTGAAGAGGAGCAGGGAAGTTCATCCTGGTGACCTGGCCAATACTTATCCTTCAACCAACCTCACTAAAAGAAATGATCTCGTCATTATTTGACTACTGTTTGTGGGAGCTTGCTGTGCACAAATTGACTCATGCGTTTCCTACATTACAACAGTGACTACACTTCAAAAGTCCTAAAGGGTTTGGGATGTCCTGGGTTGTGAAGAATGCTGGATAAATGCAAGTTCGCTTATCACACATTGCGCAGTTAGAACAACTTAAAAAAATACGCAAATACATTTTGGAGGCAACATATTGAGCAATGCAACAAGAACAACATGAAAATGCAGGCTTCAGAGAAACACTGTGAAATGTATCATCCTGAGTGCCATGTGTCATATATGAGTAAACCGAAAGATATTTTAGATAAAATTATGTTATGCAGTAATCTAACTAAAACCAGTCTGAAGACCTGACAGCAGGATCACTAGAATACATAAGGGATTTAAAATATTCCCTTCAGGACAACTTCAGTTCTTGTTTTCTTTGTCATTTTTTAATCTTCTATTAGGTCAGTCTCTCAAATGTGAGTTTGCCTCCCTGCTGTGGCTTAATAATATATTTTATGATCAGAGGACTTGGTTTCCGAGTGGAGAAGCTCACAAGCTGTGGTATCATAATCTAGGCAACGGAATATTAATTGTAAAGAAAAAGGCTTGTAGCGTAATAAATCAGTCTTGCCAAAGAAATATACAAATAGGACATCAAAGGCTTTGTAACATCTCAGACTTTGCAGCTAATAACCTAATGTTTCATGCCTCTCTTGGTCGTTAAATGGCTTCATGTTGGTTAGCGTCATGTTGCTACAAGTTATATGTACTCCCTGTGTATATTTATTGCAATGGGTTTAACCCAAAAAGATAACTCTGACTCAAATATTCTAAACAGTGACCCTGAACCAAAAATGGGAGGATATGTGAGCTGTCATCTTATTTCTAGTTGAGAGTAGATGGATGCTGGCATCTCTTCATAATACTTAACAGGGAGACGCAAGGGGAGAGCCAACTGTGCACAAGGAGAGAGCCAACTGTGTAACAGCCCCGCCAACCAATTTTTTCTGCAGCACCTGTGGAAGAGTCTGTCACTCTAATATTGGCCTTTATAGCCACTCTAGGCGCTGCTCCACAAACCACTGACCACCTCCAGGCGCTTACCCATTGTCTCCCGAGACAAGGAGGCCAAAGAAGAAGAAGACTTAACAGCTCATTTGCAGCAAGAGCCATTTTGAACAAAAGGCAAAGGAATGTCGTTGATTTTTTGTTTCTGTTCCCTTCGCTAAAGCCCAGTGATACATTACTTGATTGTTTTCTCTCAACCTACTCGTCCCCATCCATTAATTAGAAAAAAAAACTATCTGCTTTTTTCTTGGTTACTAAAAACAAAGGGGGTGAGGCTTTTCCTGATTTGGAAATTGCCACTGAAGGGACACACAGCCTAAAGCTATACAGGCAGGACTGGTGAGAGACAGACTAAACAATTGTGTTTAGTTTTGGAATTGGTGTGTATAAATGTGCTGTTTGATTGTGCAGCGGTCAGGACAATGGTAGCACTCTCATCTCTGAGTCAGCTTCACTGCAGGAACATGAGCACATAATCCAGGCTGACACTCCAGTGCAGTACTGAGGTAATGCTGCACTGCCAGAAGTGCCACCTTTCTGATGAGACATCAACCGAGGCTGCATCTGCCCTCTCGGGAACGTAAAATACATCAGGGCAATATTTTGAAGAAGAGCATGGGAGTATTCCCTGGTATCTTGTACAATATTATATCTCAGCATACATCACAAAAACAAATGATACAGTCATTATCTGATTGCTGTTTGTGGGATCTGTGTGCAGAAATTGTATGTCATATTTCCTAAATTACAACAGTGACTACTCTTCAAAAAGTACTTAATTGGCTTTAAAGTGCTTTGAGAATTCCTGTGGTCATGAAAGGCATTACAAAAATGCAAGTTCTTTCTTATACAGGTGCAGTAAACCATTGAGAGAAGGGGAGAGGCAGAAAATGGTTGAGATGGCTACTAAATGGGGTAAATTACAGTGCTGCCTACAGTCAAACTCACTGTTTAGACTTTTATACCATGCATTATCAGTTTAAATTTGTTTATTCTGGATAACATCAGTTAGAAAAAGTTTTAAAAAGGGCTATATTGTCAGAAATGTTGTGAAAAGTATTATATGGACCTTGCTGGATGTGGGGGTTCCTGGTTGGTTTACGATCACAGAATCATAGAATAATGCAGCACAGAAGGAGGCTATTCATTTATCAAGTCTGTTCTGGCTTCTTCGAAGAGCAATCCAGTTAGTCCCACTTCCTGCTCTTTCCCCAAATCCCTGCAATTTCTGTCAAGTATTTATCCAATTCTCTTTTAAAGGCTACTATTAAATCTACCCTAACCGACTTTCCAAATCCTAACTACTCATTGCACTGAATAGTTTTTCCTCACAATACCTCTGGCTCTTTTGCCAATCACCTTAAACCTTCAGCCATTGGAGACAGTTTCTCTTTATTTACCTTATCGAAGCACTTCTTGATTTTAAACACCTTTTTCAAATCTCCTCTTAACTTTCTCCGAAATCAAAAAAACCACCCTAGTTTCTCCAGTCTATCCATGTAACTGTAATTGCTCTTCCCTGGTACCATTCTAGCAAATCTCTTCTGTACTCTTTCCAAAGCCTTCATGTTTACCTACAGTGTGAGCCAAGAACTGGACACAATACTCTAGGTGGGGCCAAACTAGTGTTTCATATCGGTTTAGCATAATGTCCTGGATTTTGACTCCAATGGCTGCATTTTAAAAGCCTGCCACCAAAATACAGCCCTAAATAACCATTTAGATTTTTAAAGACAATTTAACATTCATAAAAATGAATGAAAAAATCTTTTCATGCCCTCTCCCATTTTCCCTAATGGCATTACACATCATTCCTGCTCTTCCCCCCCACCCCCAGAATACCTACTGTGAATATATGACCTTCCCCTCTCCCCACAAAGTTCAGAGCCTTTGACCTTTACCCCTTCCCATCACCCGCTAGACCAAACTGGTAAGTCTGACCCCACTCCCCCCTCATGGACTTCTTTGTATTTCCTATGATCGTACCTAATTATATATTTCTAACTCAGTCTCTCCCAGTTCTCTGTGCACCTTGTTTCTATTTTTTAATACTACACCTTGATGCCCATTTCCCTGCTGAGGTAGTTTAAACCCTCCCCCACAGCATTAGTTAACCTGCCTGCAAGGATATTGGTCCCAGTTCTGTTCTTGTGCAACCTGTCCACCATGAGCAGGTTCTTCCTGACACAGAACTGGCCCCAATATCCGAGGAATCTGTATCCCTCCTCCTGCACCAATGCTCTAGTCACATATTAGCCTCCCATATTCTCCTATTACTTCCATTGCTAGGATGTGGATTTATCCAAAGATTATTACCCTTGAGATCCTGCTTTTTAACTTCTTCCCGGGGTCCTTAAGCTTTGACTGCAGGACCTCAACCCTTTTCTTCACTATGCTGTTGGTTCTGACATGGACCACAACTTCTGGCTCTTCCCCTTCCTCCCAAAGAATGTTCTTCACCCTCTCCATGATGCCTCTTATCCTGGCACCAGGAAAGCAACTTACTATATGGGTCTCACATAGACCATAGCAGAACTCTGTCTGTTCCCGACTATTGAATCCCCAATTACTACTTCATTCCTATACTTTGCTGTACCATCACCCCCCCAACCCCACTCCCCCTGTCTTTTGCCTCACCATGCCAGACCCGGGTCTCTGCTCTTTGAGGTGTCAGCACCCTCACTGGTATTCAGTGCTAAATATGGGTTTGAGATAGCCGTGCTCCCTGGAGAATTCCTGCACTGCTTGCCTCTTCCTCCCCTTCCGGCTGGCCACCCACTTGCTATTCTGAACTCTATCTGGCTGTGGGGTAATCACCACCTGGAATCTGCAATTCAGGAAACATTCTGCCACCTGTATACCCTGTAGTGAATCCAGCTGCTCCTCAAGCTCAGAAACCCTCAGGAGGCACATTCTGCAAACGTGGGCCTCCAGGACACATGAAGCATTCTGAAGTTCCCACATGGAACAGGAATTGCAAGTTGTGAGTTGCACCTGTCCCTCCATTCTAATCAGTAACTTAAAATAAACTCCTTAGATTTAAGGTGATCATTTATATAATTGATGTTAACTCGCTCTAAGCTACTCTACTATTTTTCTATTCTCTCCTGAAAGCAAACTAACCAGAGACTAATTATTTACTCAAGCTTCAAAAGAACCACTGAAACAGTAAACACAAAGAAACTAAATATTAGATTTCTAGGGCTAAAAATTGGGCTGCACCCACTTTTAGGCACAGGGGCAATTATTTGTGACCTGCCTGCGCCCATTGTTGTTGAGGGAGGCAGTACTCAAACTTGGTGCTGCCTCTTAATTTTCCTGATTGTAGCATTGGTCCGGCTGCTTTAGCGGTCAGCAGGGCACTGATAGCATGAGGTGCAGCCAGCCTGCTCCTCTTAAGGGCAGTCTGCCTTTCTTAAAGGGGAGCTGCACTCAGTGGAAGGGAGATACTGCAGACTGACACTGACTGCACATAGGAATTGCACAAATAGAGCACCAGGGAAGAGAGAGGGCTCCTAGGTTCATGCATGCGCGTTGGAGGCCTTAGTGGTGCAACGTGAGAGGAGAAGAGAAGCCTCGTTTCTATGGGGGGCCAGGAAGGCCTCAAGGCAAACCCTCCAAAAGGAATGGGATCAGGTGCCAGGAATGTACTGAGTCACACTCTGAGGACCTGGCATCAGCCCTGCAAGACGTTCACTGACCTCACATGGGTGGTCAAGGTCAGTGAATGGATCTTCAAAGGACTCCACACCAGCAACCTCTCACTTTGCTTAATGCACCACACCCCCATCGCTCACCCATTAGCACTCCGTGGCACTCAGGACTCACGTCTAACATCCAGATACTCCATTTCATTCTCACACACATTCCAATGATGCCAGCCTCACATCCAACTCCTGCTGCTTCCATACACCTCCATCTATTCAGCTGTGGCAGGCGTATCACCCAAATCACTGACATCCTTTCCTGTCTTTTGCAGGACAAGGTGGTCCATAACTGAGTGGCAGTGACACTGTGGAGTACGAACCTGCTGACCTGTCTGAGGATGACAGGATTCATGCTCCCACCACTGCCACTCCACCTGTGCCCTTCCTGCCTATCAGTCAGCCAGCCCAGACTCCTGCCACCCATGCTGAGGTGGTCCAGTTAGGCCCTCAAGGCCCAGGGCTTCTTGAGGTCATCATGCAAGGCCACCTGCAGTCTCCACCAGTGAAATTCAGCAGCCTTCCAGAAGCCATATGGCAGTCACTGGGGTGGCACTGCATAGGAGCACTAGGACAGGCAAAGGCACCCGCAAGATAGGCACTAAGAGAATGCACAAGGATGAGTAGTTCATTTTTGCTTGTATAACTGGATGTGTTAATGAAGATGTCATGGCAAGGTTTTTGATAGTAGCCCTTATTGCAGGATTCTGGCTGAGAGGACATTGTGATGGGACGTTGCAGAGGAATGGGAAGGTGCAGTATAGCGGAGCAATGGCGAAAGGATGCCATCTTAAGGGAACTGGATTCTGAGTAGGCACTCACGGGCAGGCCATCTCTTCCTGCCCCCTCCTCCCTCCGCGCAGAGCTTCCCCTCACCGCAGCCTCTGTTCCATCTCTCTGAGGTTGCAGACCCAGAAACACTGGAGCTGCTGTCCCCATATCAGTTGTAGCCTTTGTGTGAACAGGTCACCAAATCCTCTGCCCTCCCTGTGAGGATGCAGCAACACTCACTGCCAAATTCAGGAACTCATCACAACATCTCCAAAAACACTCCACAATGCTTCCACAAACCTTACAATAGCAGAAGTTAATCGAAGTCACCTGACCTGCAAGTAGGGTGCCCAGCCCTTTAAATAACACTTGTTGGGTGAGGTTCTCTTTTGAAGCTGAAGGCATGTTCTTTGGTGAGTGACAAGCAAATGTGTTGAGTGTATCTGCGCAGTCCAAGTTTGGAATACATGCATCAAATCACTCTGAAGTCATGATCTGGCCAGTTGGGAAGCTACCGGTGCACACACGGCATGCCCTCGCATGGGAAGCAGCCAGGAGTGCTGCGTGCCCCACTAGGAGGGTGTCTGGCTCCAGCAGCACTACACAGCCAAATTTCTAACCCCTGGATACTTAATGTTGATACTTCTTATCTTAGAATCCTTGGGTTCTGCAGATTCACTCCGATTGAGTAGAGCATGGGAAACTGTCTTCCTCCTCGCCACTGAATTCCTACTATCACTAAATTCTCAACTTCCACTCTTTGTGGTCCACACCAATTGCAATTCACCAAGCTCTATCTCCAAGCTCCATGTGCAAGCAAGGGTGAACGCACTCGCAGAGAGTGTCTCCAGCTGCATTCACTCAAGCTCAAGTTACAGATCTTGAGGAACAGGGAAAGAGACACTCAGTCATGCATGGGAAGTGGAAGGGTTTCTGGTACACACATCCCAAGAGGTGGTCACCTGACAGAGCAATGGAGGACACGGATTGGAAGAAGATCATTGTGGGAATAGGTGTAGGAAGGAAGTGCAGGAATTTTTCTGCCAGCAGTAACTTGGCAAATAGGTTTTCAGTACTGAACACTTGCTGCAAGGATGATGATTTCTGGGAGAGCAGCCACGATCAATACCACAAAACCACAGACAGACCCTGATCGAAACACAATTCCGACAGTTTCTGGTAATGGATTTTCTTTAAAAAGAATCTTCAGACTGCATTTGAAGCCCATGAAATATTAATGTAGATAAATATCAAAACCTAAAGTATACAAAACTGTACTTAGCCTAATTTTGGTGCACTGTTACCTTGTGAAATTCCCGCCTAGTTTAACATCTGATGGGAAATTATACATGGATGGAAATAATTGGAGAAAGTCTCAATTATGTTAGGACCAAGTAAAGTGCACTTAATCTGAAGTCAACAAGATAAAAGTAGGGTTTCCCTCACTAGCCTACTTAAGTGTTCTCTTGGTGGACTGACCAAGTAGCAACACTGTTCTATCTATGATCATTCTTTTGCATTTCCCTAATGAGATAGAACAGAATGGATTAGATAGGGGTAGGAGATCCAATACTACCAGAATGTTGTTAAAAACCAGGGTACTTCAAAGTTTAAAGATAAGAGAACAAGGAAGAAACTAAAGTACAAAGGAAGAATTCGCTTAAGGGAGAGAAAAGGAAGAACACAAGGATTATATCAGATGCAGAGATGTATGGTCTTTGTCACAATAATTTACACAGAACCTACAAACACAGGTCTAAAATTTCCAACCACTGTAACTTAACCATTTCTTCCCCATCCCCTTCAACTTTTCATTGAGCTTTCTCTTTTGACAACACGCGCTTGGATTTTGTTTCACCAACACCAGCCAACCTCAAGTACCCTCCCCTCAAGTGACCATTCCTCACATGACAGCCTGGTGAATGAAAGTTGGCAAGCTATTCATTCAAGACAACCATCACCAAATGGATCTGATCATGTCCCAACCCAGTACCCACACAATTCCTGTAGGAGCCAGCTTCCACAACACTCTCCGAGATAAGTTCATCTGAAACAGCACATACCAGAGACTGACTTACTGAATGAACAAAGGAAGCTAAAGGGAGGAGGGCTATAAATAGCTGCTGGCTGGTTTATGGGTAACCTTACTCTAACACTATAATTATTGATGATAGATTTATCGGTTTCAAAATAAAATACCTGTTACTATCTGGTCATTTGCAATTTGACAGAAGACAAAAGTAAGATTGAATGTTGGCCAAAACAAGGGCCCCTAAAAAGAGCAAAATTTTAAACTTCTGTTTTTAATCACACATCCAAGTCTCTAAAATAGATGATGCAGTCTGATCAGGCAAACTGTTGAAAAGTAATTGCTTTTTTAGGTCTTAGTGCTCAAGGTATTCACTGGGAATTCCCTCGGGGATCCTCCCAGTTCACCCCGTTTATGTTGATATTATGGTGGCAGAGCAGGAGAAATCCCTTTAGAAATTTCCGGTGTTGTAATTGCAGGATTTGGAAACTCTTCAGTGGAGCACTCCATTAGGTTTTAAGGAGAATTATCTTTTGAATTTATATGTATTTGTTAATTCCTTTGAATTGAAAACTCTGTGTGCATAAATAATGAAGGTCTCTCACAGCCCCCTTCATAGCTAATATAGTTGTCATTTTAAAAATGACCCAGTCGTAGATAGATAAAAATTGATAATCCTGTCACGTGCAGGAAAGTGTCATCAACAATTATTTCATTATAAGAGTGATGCCCAGAGTACAGTCAGTGGCCACATACGGCTAACACATCCTTTGACCCTGCTTTAATGAGCTGTCCATGCATCCCTGGGCCTCTATTCATGAGCTGTCTGATTATGAGAATTATTAAATAAAGACAGAAAATGCTGGAAATAGACAGCAGGTCAGCTTGATAGCGACCTGAAGCGTTACCTTCGTTTCTCTCTCCACAGATGCTGCCTGACCTGCTGAGCATTTCCAGCAATTTCTGTTTTTATGTAATATTTCCAGCATCTGCAGTATTTCACTTTTGTGGGAAATCTTAACTGAGCTGAGACTCAACGTGTTCTTTCTCATTCTTTGCCAACAAAAATGGTAAGGCAATACTATTACCATCCATAGCTTTGATGCAGCAAGCGAAAATGCCCTACTGAAATACCAAATATATCAAAGTTTTAGCCTTATCCCAAATCATAGATTCAAACTGCTTTGAATTTTTACTCCACCATATCGAAGTAGAACTTAATTATCTATAGATTATTAAAAGGTTTTGCACACGTCCTGTCCAGACATTACTTCCTGATGTTATGAGTTTTGATCACAATTCTCTGTTATTGCAATAATCAATAATATTCATTTAATTTTGCTCTGTCAACTGTCACAGTATAGTTGCAAGCTATGGGCATGAGGCAGTTATGTGAAGTGAGTTTCTGAAGTACTTCTCCTCTTATGGACAGGTGGGAAATGATAGGGATGGTTTCCACTTTTCACCTCACAACTGACCAAAGACAGGGAATTTTATGTTGTCCCCGGCAGTGCATTTGGAAGTAGGGAGAACATAAAATCGGGTGGGATGATGGTGGCAGGGGGACCCCACCACCTTCCCGCCTCCACCAAAATTAAGTCCTGAATATCCTTATATTCCAAAGGAGGGACTTCCATCACCAGGGTCCTTGATCCCGTGGAAGGCCCGCCACTGACAATTTAAGTGTCCAACTGGCACAAGATTCGGCGGGCCTCCCACAGAAGAGGCGATGTGGGGTTCTCTTTTTTGGAGCATTGAGATTCCTGTCACCAGGCTGAAATACTGACCAGTGTGTCCTATTGTAATTGTGTTTTAACCTTTCAGCGTTTAATGGTCAGTAAACAGACAAATGGCAGGCTTTCTCGTAGGTTTAGAGAAAGATAAATGTTTATTCAACAGTACCCAAAAATATTCGCAACATTGCCCACTCACACACACACATGCACATTGACATGAATGTGCTTTCATTATTAATAGTTTTTCAGGACTTGTGTTTATAAGACTATGGAAAATACCTGAGGAGATGCTGGATTTTCTTTTTAAAGGCTCACTTGGGACTTTGTTTAAAAACAAACACTTACTCGGAGTCACATAACTTAAGCTAAGTAAACAGTCAGAGCCTTATGGACTATGGAACTATTTGGAGTTGTTTCCAGAGAAGTTATATATCTAGATTTATGGCAGTCAGGAGTTTTAGTTTTGCTTTTGTATTGTTTGGAGTGCAGTTGGTATGTATCCTGCTAAGAGAGAAGTCACCCAATTCATCCTTTGCCACTTGTGTTGAAAATCTTCTGAGAATCCAGTGTGATAGCTGAAACCACTGATGCACCAATTCTCCCGAAAAGCCTGCAAGACTGCTCCTCGACATCTCCTTAATTAACTGCTTCTGAAAAATCCCCAGTGACAGCTGACTACGTGTACCAGGACGCCAGATCAAAAGTCATCTGGAACATTCTGCATCTTATCCTTTTTCTTCAAGAGGTAACAATTATTTCGCCAAAGTATTTTTGTTTTTGTAAAGTTGATCTCTGCAGAGAAAGCTTCTTTATAATAAGTGTGTGTGTGTCAGTGTGTTTTGGGTTATTTAGAAGGGAATATATTTATACTTTCATATTTCAACCTGTGTGTTAATAAGCTTTGCATCTTTATTGAATAAATCTTGTTCAATAATAAATTATTTTGTTGTGTATTAAAGAAACTTGGTTGGCGGATTTTTATTCTGAAACTAATATAGATAAAGTGTTATTCTGAGTTTGAGTCTGGAGTCTCTATGTCTGCAAAGGCATTGTTAGTCCAACTTTTTGAAGAGGGGTAGCCATTAACATTGAATGGGGAATTTACATTTCTAATGCTTTCTTCAACACTTGACCAGACATGACAATTTGTTTAGCATTCCAGCAGTTAGCATGTGTATTTTCAGCACAAGAGAGGTCACCTGACCTCTTACTTCAGCTTGTTTTGCAGAAAAATGTTCCTGTTTTGAGTTCAATTCATCAGTTCATTTCATAGTTCATAATTTCTCCTTGTGTGAGCATGAGATTCCCAACTCCATTGTCATCTTGCATATATAACTGATATTCGTCAACTAACAATGCGTAACAGCATAGGTAATTTACAATATAAAAATATCTTTGTGACTTAATTTTTCTGCTCTTGGCATGGTCCCACTGCCCTGGACTCCCTAGCTGATCTCCTATGGCAACAGGCTATTGCACACACCTGACAATGTTTAAAACTAACCTGCCTCACTTAACGATAAGTTCTGTGATAGCCTTGCTATCACTCTTTAACAATGGTCTGCTAAATTTGTCTATGCATTACAAGTCACCATGCAGAATGGGGTGTGCAGGACAGCATTTGGAACATTCAGTGATACTTCTACCTGTGCTGCTGGTTTTCCCCTTTTGCTTTTGGGCACATCAACTGACACCAGGAAATCAATTTCCATCTTCACCACATGGACAGCTATTTAGTTGAGTGGATTGGTTGCCCTTTATTACACCCGCCTGATTTTTATTCTATTTATTTGAATGAAAACCAGAAAGATTCTATAAAGGGATGTGCCATCATACCTGGCAGATCATCACCAAAGTGATGAAGGTAAAAATCTACCCCCAGTTCTTAGTGGTGTTCCCTTATTGGTGGACAAACTAATCTTTTGCAGAAGTCTGCGACTTCCACTTACCAACATTAATGCTGGCTCAGAGAGGACATCCAAGAGCTGCATATGTGCAATGGCAAAAATGGAGTTTCATTGGCACATAACACATGCCAACTTGTACTAGCGGAGGCTGTGGCAAATTGTCTCCATAGCCTAAATTAAGTCATGAAAGGAATCTGGAACAAGCAGCAGCAGAAACGAACATGTATTCCACATGGGTGTGATTTGTACAAGTTTTTTCAGAAGAGGCGCTTTCAAAGGGAAAAATATCTTCACTTTGCATGTTCTTGTTAAGAAGAGGGAGGATGTAATTTCCATCAGAGACCTGGCAAAATCAGCCTATTAGGAGGGTACAGGGAGAGATACCTTTTACTCTGCAATCATCATTCTGAAAACCCAGTTGTTGCTGCATTTGGCCATCATTCAGGTCTGTCAACTGATGGGCAATATTAAGCAAAGCTACAGTGCTCCATCTCTGGGCTGTTAATCCAACTTTCAGAAGCAAAAAATACTTGAAAAGATCGCAATTTAGAAAGGTTGAAGCATGAAACTGCTTACTGGTGTTTGGAAGGACTGGTTGAAAGTACTAACAAATATATATTTTTTCTTCTAGGGATGCAGTGCTTTGGAAAGCTTTGACTAAAGGCCAGGTTTTGTTTGCGTAAATGGTAATGATTTGATAATTTAAGCCTTCTGAACAATTTTGCATGTAACTGAGATGTTTGAATAGACTAATTTGGGCAATCATCAAACGAACTGCCTTCATTCACTTGCTGACAGAATACAGATTATTAGGAACACGTGTGAATCATCCAGGAACTTGTTCAGGCAATCCCAATGTCATTCTTTACAGTAATTCACTGACAGCAAACAACCACTGCTACTCAGTAACTCAATTGAAACTCACAAGAATCTTACCAGAGCTCTTTCATATTGCAATTGGGCTCATCATATTGCTTTTCCATCCTGATGGAGAGATGCTATGTTTCCAATACCTCCATTTAGATAACAGTTCACCCCCCCCCCCCCACCGCCCTTCCCCCAGCCTAAAGCTCTATCCACAGATTTCCATTGTCCTCAGTGGCAGGCTCCACCTCAAGGGACAATCTCGCAGGGCTCCACTATGCATTGAGTCTCACTAGGGATAGAGATAGGGCTATGACAATGTAGCTCTGATTCTGATGTCTCTTGCAGGGTTGCAACTCTGGATGTAAGTATTCCTGGACGCTTCATCATATTACCTCCTGCTTCCAAACACCCTGCCCTGCACATCCATCATTGGCAACCCAACACATCTATCCTCGTGGTACACTGCCTTCACATGCCAACTGGAAAAGCCTCTGAGTCAGAAGATTATGGGGTCAAGTCTCACTCCACAGACTTGAGCACAAAATCTAGGCTAACATTTCAGTGTAGTATTGAGGGCGGTACAGTCTTTCTGAAGAGACATAATATCTGCTCTCTCAGATGGAAAGAATTCCATGGCACTCTTTGAAGAAGAGAAGGGGAGTTCTAAAATAAAAACAAGAAATGCTGGAACCACTCAGCAGGTCTGGCAGCATCTGTGGAAAGAGAAGCAGAGTTAACGTTTCGGGTCAGTGACCTTTCTTCGGAACTGACAAATATTAGAAATGTCACAGGTTAGAAGCAAGTGAGATGTGGGTGGGGCAAGAGATAACAAAGGAGAAGGTTTAGATTGGACAAGGCCACATAGCTGACCCAAAAGGTCATGGAGCAAAGGCAAACAATATGTTAATGGTGTGTTGAAAGACAAAGCATTAGTACAGATAAGGTGATAACAGACTGAATATTGAACAGCAGCAAGTGCAAACATGAAAAAAAACAGTGGGTAAGCAAACTGAACAAACTAAGATGAAATGAAATAAATGCAAAAAAAGGTTGTAAAAAATGTAAAAAAGAAAAAAAGAAAAAGAAAAAATAACTAAAAATGAAAGTAAAATGGGAGGCCCGTCATGCTCTGAAATTATTGAACTCAATGTTCAGTCAGGCAGGCTGTAGTGTGCCTAATCGGTAGATGAGATGCTGTTCCTCGAGCTTGCGTTGATGTTCACTGGAACACTGCAGCAATCCCAGGACAGAGATGTGAGCATGAGAGCAGGGAGGAGTGTTAAAATCGCATGCAACCGGAAGCTCAGGGTCCTGCTTGCGGACTGAGCGGAGGTGTTCCGCAAAGCGGTCACCCAGTCTGCACTTGGTCTCCCCAATGTAGAGGAGACCACATTGTGAGCAGCGAATACAGTATACTACATTGAAAGAAGTACAAGTAAATCGCTGCTTCACCTGAAAGGAGTGTTTGGGGCCTGGGATAGTGAGGAGAGAGGAGGTAAATGGGCAGGTATTACACCTCCTGCGATTGCAGGGGAAGGTGCCATGGGGTGGGGACGAGGTGGTGGAGGTAATGGAGGAGTGGACCAGGGTGTCGCGGAGGGAACGATCCCTTCGGAATGCTGACAGGGGAAGGGAGGGGAAGATGCGTTTGGTAGTGGCATCACGCTGGTGGTGGCGGAAATGGCGGAGGATGATCCTTTGGATATGGAGGCTGATGGGGTGGAAAGTGAGGACAAGGGGAACCCTGTCACGGTTCTGGGAGGGAGGGGAAGGGTTGAGGGCAGAGGTGCGGGAAATGGGCCGGACACGGTTGAGGGCCCTGTCAACAAAAGTGGGGGGGAATCCTTGGTTGAAGAAAAAGGAGGTCATATCAGAAGCACCGTCATGGAAGGTAGCATCATCAGAGCAGATGCGTCGGAGACGAAGAAACTGGGAGAATGGAATGGAGTCCTTACAGGAGGTAGGGTGTGAAGAAGTGTAGTCGAGGTAGCTGTGGGAGAAGGTGGGCTTATAATGGATATTAGTAGACAACCTATCCCCAGAGATGGAGACAGAGAAGTCGAGGAAGGGAAGGGAAGTGTCAGAGATGGACCATGTAAAGGTGAGAGAAGGGTGGAAATTGGAAGCAAAGTTGATAAAGTTTTCCAGTTCTGGGCGGGAGCAGGAAACGGCACCGATACAGTCATCAATGTACCGGAAAAAGAGTTGGGGGAGGGGGCCTGAGTAGGACTGGAACAAAGAATGCTCGACATATCCCACAAAAAGACAGGCATAACTAGGACCCATGTGGGTACCCATAGCGACACCTTTTACTTGAAGGAAGTGAGTGGAGTTGAAGGAGAAGTTGTTCAATGTGTGAACAAGTTCAGCCAGGCAGAGGAGGGTGGTGGTGGATGGGGACTGGTTGGTCCTCTGTTCCAGGAAGACGCGGAGAGCCCTCAAACCATCCTCGTGGGGGATGGAGGTGTAGAGCGATTGGACATCCATAGTGAAGAGGAGGTGGTTGGGACCAGGAAACTGGAAATTTTCAAAATGACGTAGGGCGGCAGAAGAGTCACGGATGTAGGTGGGAAGAGACTGGACCAGCGGAGAAAAGATGGAGTCAAGATAGGAAGAAATAAGTTCAGTGGGGCAAGAGCAGGCTGACACAATGGGTCTGCCGGGACAGTCCCGTCTGTGGATTTGGGAAGGAGGTAGAAGCGGGCTGTCCAGGGTTATGGGACTATGAGGTTGGAAGTTCTCCTGTGTTGATATGCAGCCTGGATTAACATGGACATAGGGTTACCAATTGTTTGGGACTGTCCTGAATTAATGTCCTGGACACTTCCGTGAGCCACCCAAGAAAAAAAATCATCGAGCCATTATAAAAATGTGGGTTTTTTTGTCAGTGAACACTTTCATTTATTAGTTATAAAATATTACAGTTTGGGGGAAAGGACTGATAGTCCAATATTATCAAATCTGTTAAAGAAGAAAGGCTTGCATTTGTATAGTGCCTTTCACAACTTCAGGCTATCCCAAAGCATTTTATAAAATCATAGAATCATAAAATGGTCGCAGCACAGAAGGAGGCCATTCAGCCTGTCATGTCCATGTTGGTCCTCTGCAAGAGCAACTTACCTAGTTCCACTACTCCACCTTTCCCATGGAACCCTGCAAATGTTTTCTCTTCAGATAATTACTGAATTCCTTTCTAAAAACCATGATTGAATCTGCCTCCAACACACTCTCAGACAATGCATTCCAGATCCTAACCACTCGCTGCATAAAAAGGTTTTTCCTCTTTTCGCCATTGCTTCTTTTACCAATCACCTTAAATTGATGTCCTCTGGTTCTCAATCCTTCTGCCAACGGGAATGGTTTCCCCCTATCTACTTTGTCCAGACCCTTCATGATTGTGAACACCTCTATCAAATCTCCTCTTAATCTTCTCTTCTCCAAGGAGAACCGCCCCAGCTTCTCCAATCTATCCACGGAACTGAATTTCCTCATCCCTGGAACCATTCTCGTGAATCTTTTCTGCACTCTCTCAAATGCCTTCACATTCTTCCTAACGTGTGGTGCCCAGAACTGGACACAACACTCCAGTTGAGGCTGAACCAGTGTTTTATGCAGGTTTATCATAACTTCCTTGCTTTTGTACTCTATACCCCTAATATATAGCCCAGGAAGCCATATGCTTTATTAATTACTTTCTCAACCTGTCCTACCACCATCAATGATTTTTGCGCATATACCCCATGGTCCCTCTGCTCCTGCAACCACTTTCGAATCATACCCTTTATTTTGCATTGCCTCTCCTCATTCTTCCTACTAAAATGATTCACTTCACACTTCTAAGTATTAAATTTCATGTGTCACTTGTCTGTTCATTCCACTAGTTTGTCTATGTCCTTTTGAAGTTTATCACTATCCTGCTCACAGTTCACAATACTTCCAAGTTTTGTGCCATCTGCAAATTTTGAAAATGTGCCCAGTACACCCAAGTCTGGTCACTAATCTATATCAAGAAAAACAGGGGTCCTAACATCAAGCCCTGGGGAACCTCACTAATAAGGTACTTTTGAAGTGTAGTCGCTGTTGTATTATAGGAAATGTGATAACCAGTTTGCACACAGCAAGCACCCACAAACAGCAATGAGATAACAACCAGATAATTTGTTTTAGTGATGTTGGTTGAAGGATCAATATTGGCTAAGACACCAGGGAGAACTCCCCTGCTCTTCTTCAAAAGAGCGCTGCAGAACCTTCTACATCAACCTGAGAGGTGGTACCCTCAAGAGTGTAACACTCCCTCAATACCACAGTGGAGTGTCAGCGAGACTATGTGCTCAGGTCTCTGGACTGGGACATGAAACTACAATCGTTTGTTTCAGAGGTAAGAGTGCCACCAGCTGAGCTGTGGTTAATACCTGCTTCCAAAGCACCAAATTAAAAAAATTAAGTTGATCTTTCTTTCTATATTGTTCACATATTGTGAGTGATGGTGGCTTGGCCTCACTTATCATCCATCCCTCGTTGCCTGGGCCTTCTAGTATCAATTGAATAGTTTGCTAGGTCAGTTCACAGGACATTAAGTTTCAATCGTGTAGTATGGGACTGCAGATTCCTTCTCTGAAGGATATGAATGAACCAGTTGAGTTTTTCCAATAGCTTTCATAATCCACAGGTTACCAGACTTTTTAAAGTCACTTTCATATCTAGCCATGATTTGACATCTTATCAGAAAGACAGCTCTTCTGACAGTGCAGCACTCCCTTCATACTGCACTGAAGTGTCAGTCTAAATAAGATGCTCCAGTCCTGCAGTGGGATTTGAAGTCAACATGTTCTGACTGAGAGTTCTACTAACTGAGCCAAGCTGCCACTTCATATAAGTTAATGTATCTGCAGAGAGCTTCAAACATCACAGTGTCCTTCACTATTGATTCAGTCAGATAAAGAGTTCCCATAGTAATATCATAGAGAGAACTATGAAGTTCATGTGCTGCAATATATTTTAATTTTGCAATCAAGTGCTACGATATTCAAGAAGACAGATTTAAATATCATGCTATGGGCTATCAAATTAGGCTTAATTACCAACTTAAGGGTATTTGAATTGAAAGGACATGCCAAAAAAGGGAAGATGCAGGATAACTCCTCCTGTGGGGATTTCCATCATACATCTGTGATCAATCAGGGGAGGGAGCACTGGGGATTTGATGCACTTACCTGCTGCTCATTGCAGCTGTTTCTGGATCTCATCAAATCCAGGAAAAATACAAATCACTCTGGGTGTAGATTTTAACTGTCTCCCCATGGTGGAAGCTGGATAGGAGGGCAACTAAAATGGAATCGGTGAAATACCCACTCCTTTCTGACTGTAAAATGCCTGGTTTTTCAGGTATCTGAATTATGCAAATTGGGGGGTTCCATTACATCAATAGAACGCTGACCCATCTTAACCTGGAAACGAGAGGGCTGCCCACAGTAGCAGTCCCAACCATCTGAAGACCAAAACGGCCTTTGCAGCTAAATTTAAAATTTCATTTGTGGGCCCAGGAGATACAAGAGTGCTCCTTGGGATGCCACAAGGGAAGTGAAGACCTCCCATTGCCTGGAATCTTCCCCCTTCTTCAACCATTGACCATCCTGGAAACTCAGTCCCAACCCACTGTGCCCCAACCCACAATTCCTTTCGGCAAAGCAGGTGACCTCCAGCTGCAGGTCAACCCACTTTCCACCACTTTTTGACTGTCTTGCCGGCTGTTTTGCTGAGTGAGTCAGCCAGAGGCACGTTTCTGAGGCCCGGCCATAAATGATTGTCTAGTGTCCAGCCGCCAATCCCAGCAGGCTGCTCCACACCACATCACACCACTGCTCCATCCCACATCACACCACTGCTCCATCCCACCAACACAACACTGCTCTATCTCACCAACAAAACACTGCTCCACACCACATCACACCACTGCTCCATCCCACCAACACAACACTGCTCTATCTCACCAACAAAACACTGCTCCACACCACATCACACCACTGCTCCATCCCACATCACACCACTGCTCCATCCCACCAACACAACACTGCTCTATCTCACCAACAAAACACTGCTCCACACCACATCACACCACTGCTCCATCCCACATCACACAACTGCTCCATCCCACCAACACAACACTGCTCTATCTCACCAACAAAACACTGCTCCACACCACATCACACCACTGCTCCATCCCAGATCACACCACTGCTCCATCCCACATCACGCCACAGCTCTATCTCACCAACAAAACACTGCTCCAGCCCACATCACACCACTGCTCCAGCCCACATCACACCATTGCTCCATCCCACATCACAACACTGCTCTATCTCACCAACACAACACTGCTCCACAACACATCACTCCACTGCTCCATCCCACCATCACACCACTGCTCCATCCCACATCACACCACAACTCTATCTCACCAACAAAACACTGCTCCATCCCACATCACACCACTGCTCCATCCCACATCACACCACTGACCTATCTCACCAACACAACACTGCTCCACAACACATCACACCACTGCTCCATCCCACCATCACACCACTGCTCCATCTCACCATCACACCACTGCTCCATCCCACCATCACACCACTGCTCTATCTCACCAACACAACACTGCTCCATCCCACCATCACACCACTGCTCCATCCCACCATCACACCACTGCTCTATCTCACCAACACAACACTGCTCCACACCACATCACACCACTGCTCCATCCCACCATCACAATACTGCTCCATCCCACCTTCACACCACTGCTCCATCCCACCAACACACCACTGCTCCATCCCACCAACACACTACTGCTCCATCCCACCAACACACCAGTGCTTAATCCCAGTTCACACCACTGCTCCACACCACATCACACCACTGCTCCATCCCACCATCACACCACAGCTCCATCCGACATCACACCACTGCTTCATCCCACCAACACACCACTGCTCCATCCCACCATCACACCACTGCTCCATCCCACCATCACACCACAGCTCCAACCCACCAACATACCACTGCTCCATCCCACCATCACACCACTGCTCCATCCGACATCACACCACTGCTCCATCCCACCATCACACCACTGCTCCATCCCACCATCACACCACTGCTCCATCCCACCATCACACCACTGCTCCATCCCACCATCACACCACAGCTCCATCCGACATCACACCACTGCTTCATCCCACCAACACACCACTGCTCCATCCCACCATCACACCACTGCTCCATCCCACCATCACACCACTGCTCCATCCCACCATCACACCACTGCTCCATCCCACCATCACACCACAGCTCCAACCCACCAACATACCACTGCTCCATCCCACCATCACACCACTGCTCCATCCGACATCACACCACTGCTCCATCCCACCATCACACCACTGCTCCATCCCACCATCAAACCACTGCTCCATCCCACCATCACACCACAGCTCCAACCCACCAACATACCACTGCTCCATCCCACCATCACACCACGGCACCATCCGACATCACACCACTGCTCCATCCCACCATCACACCACTGCTCCATCCCACCATCACACCACTGCTCCATCCCACCATCACACCACTGCTCCATCCCACCATCACACCACAGCAACAACCCACCAACATACCACTGCTCCATCCCACCATCACACTACTGCTCCATCCCAACATCACACCACAGCTCCAACCCACCAAAATACCACTGCTCCATCCCACCATCACACCACAGCTCCATCCGACCATCACACCACCGCTCCAACCCACCATCACACTACTGCTCCATCCCACCAACACACCAGTGCTTATTCCCAGTTCACACCACTGCTCCACACCACATCACACCACTGCTCCATCCCACCATCACACCACTGCTCCATCCCACCATCACACCACTGCTCCATCCGACATCACACAACTGCTCCATCCCACCATCACACCACTGCTCCATCCCACCATCACACCACTGCTCCATCTCACCATCACACAACAGCTCCAACCCACCAACATACCACTGCTCCATCCCACCATCACACCACAGCTCCATCCCACCATCACACCACTGCTCCAACCCACCATCACACCATTGCTGCATCCCACCAACACACCACTGCTCCAACCCACTTAACACCACTGCTCCATCCCACATCACATCACTGCTCCACCCCACATCACATCACTGCTCCATCCCAGATCACACCACTGCTGAAACCCACCATCACACCATGGCTGCATCCCACCAACACACCACTGCTCCATCCCACATCACATCACTGCTCCATCCCAGATCACACCACTGCTGAAACCCACCATCACACCACTGCTCCATCCCACCATCACACCACTGCAGAAACCCACCATCACAACACTGCTCCATCCTACCAACACACCACTGCTCCAACCCACATAACAACACTGCTCCATCCTACCAACACACCACAGTTCCAACCCACATAACAGCACTGCTCCATCCCACATCACATCACTGCTCCATCCCACATCGCACCAATGCTCCATTCCACCATCACACCACTGCTTTTTCCCACATCACATCACTGCTCCTTCCCACATCGCACCACTGCTCCATTCCACCATCACACCACTGATCTATCCCGCATCACGCCATTGCTCTATCCCACCATCACACCACTGCTCCACCCAAACATCACACCACTGCTCCATCCCACCATCACACCACTGCTCCATCCCACCAATACACCATTGCTACATCCCACATCACACCACTGCTCCATCCCACCAACATACCACTGCTCTATCCCACATCACACCAGTGCTCCATCCCACCAACACACCACTGCTCCATCCCACGAACACACCACTGCTTCATCCCACATCACATCACTGCTCCATCCCACATCGCACCACTGCTCCATTCCACCATCACACCACTGCTCTATCCCGCATCACGCCATTGCTCTATCCCACCATCACACCACTGCTTCACCCAACCATCACACCACTGCTCCATCCCACCATCACACCACTGCTCCATCCCACCAATACACCATTGCTACATCCCACATCACACCACTTCTCCATCCCACCAACACACCACTGCTCTATCCCAGATCACACCACTGCTCCATCCCACCAATACACCACTGCTGCATCCCACATCACACCAGTGCTCCAACCCACCAACACACCATTGCTACATCCCACATCACACCACTGCTCCATCCCAACATCACACCACTGCTCCATCCCACATCACACCACTGCTCTTTCCCACATCACATCACTGCTCCATTCCACCATCACACCACTGCTGTATCCCGCATCACACCATTGCTCTATCACACCATCACACGACTGCCCCATCCCACATCACACCACTGCTCCACCCTACCATCACACCACTGCTCCATCCCACCATCACACCACTGCTCCATTCCACCATCACACCATTGCTCCATCCCACCATCACACCACTGCTCTATCCCATATCACACCAGTGCTCCATCCCACCAACACACCACTGCCCCATGCCACAATCACACCACTGCTCCATCCCACAATCACACCACAGCTCCATCCCACATCACACCACTGCTCTATCCCACATCAAAACACTGCGCCATCCCACCATCACACCACTGCTCCAACCCACCATCACACCACTGCTCCAACCCACCATCACACCACTGCTCCAACCCACATGACAACACTGCTACATCCCACCAACAATCACTGCTCAAACCCGCCAACACACCACTGCTCCAACCCACATCTCTGCACTGCTCCATCCCACCAACACACCACTGCTCCATCCCACCAACGCACCACTTCTCCATCCCACCAGAGCACCACTGTTCTATCCCACTATCACACCACGGCTCCATCCCACCAACATACCACTGCTCCATCCCACCATCACAAGACTGCTCCATCCCACCAACACACCACGACTCTATCCCACCATCACACCAATGCGCCATCCCACCAACATACCACTGCTCCATCCCACCAACACACCACTACTCTATCCCACCATCACATGAATGCTCCATCCCACCAACATGACACTGCTCCATCCCACCAACAAACCACTGCTACATCCCACATCACACCACAGCTCCATCACCAATCACACCACTGCTCCATCCCACCAGCACACCACTGCTCTATCCCACATCACACCACTGCTCCATCCCACCATCACACCACTGCTCCATCCCACCATCACACCACTGCTCTTTCCCACATCACATCACTGCTCCATCCCACATCGCACCACTGCGCCATTCCACCATCACACCACTGCTGTATCCCGCATCACGCCATTGCTCTATCCACCATCACACGGCTGCCCCATCCCACATCACATCACTGCTCCACCCGACCATCACACCACTGCTCCATCCCACCATCACACCACTGCTCCATTCCACCATCACACCACTGCTCCATCCCACCATCACACCACTGCTCTATCCCACATCACACCAGTGCTCCATCCCACCAACACACCACTGCCCCATGCCACAATCACACCACTGCTCCATCCCACAATCACACCACAGCTCCATCCCACATCACACCACTGCTACATCCCACCATCACACCACTGCTCTATCCCACATCACACCACTGCTCCATCCCACCATCACACCACAGCTCCATCCCACATCACACCACTGCTCGATCCCACATCAAAGCACTGCGCCATCCCACCATCACACCACTGCTACATCCCACCATCACACCACTGCTCTATCCCACATCACACCACTGCTCCATCCCACCATCACACCACTGCTCCATCCCACAATCACACCTCTGCTCCATCCCACATCACACCACTGCTCCATCCCACATCACACCACTGCTCCAACCCACCAACATACCACTGCTCCATCCCACCATCACACCACAGCTCCATCCCACCATCACACCACTGTTCCAACCCACCATCACACCACAGCTCCAACCCACCAACATACCACTGCTCCATCCCACCATCACACCACTGCTCCATCCGACATCACACCACTGCTCCATCCCACCATCACACCACTGCTCCATCCCACCATCACACCACAGCACCAACCCACCAACATACCACTGCTCCATCCCACCATCACACCACAGCTCCATCCCACCATCACACCACTGCTCCAACCCACCATCACACCATTGCTGCATCCCACCAACACACCACTGCTCCAACCCACTTAACACCACTGCTCCATCCCACATCACATCACTGCTCCACCCCACATCACATCACTGCTCCATCCCAGATCACACCACTGCTGAAACCCACCATCACACCATGGCTGCATCCCACCAACACACCACTGCTCCATCCCACATCACATCACTGCACCATGCCAGATCACACCACTGCTGAAACCCACCATCACACCACTGCTCCATCCCACCATCACACCACTGCAGAAACCCACCATCACAACACTGCTCCATCCCACCAACACACCACTGCTCCAACCCACATAACAACACTGCTCCATCCCACCAACACACCACAGTTCCAACCCACATAATAGCACTGCTCCATCCCACATCACATCACTGCTCCATCCCACATCGCACCAATGCTCCATTCCACCATCACACCACTGCTTTTTCCCACATCACATCATTGCTCCATCCCACCATCACACCACTGATCCATCCCACCATCACACCACTGCTCCATCCCACCATCTCACCACTGCTCCATCCCACCATCACACCACAGCTCCAACCCACCAACATACCACTGCTCCATCCCACCATCACACCACAGCTCCATCCCACCATCACACCACTGCTCCAACCCACCAACATACCACTGCTCCAACCCACCAACATACCACTGCTCCATCCCACCATCACACTACTGCTCCATCCCACCAACACACCAGTGCTTAATCCCAGTTCACACCACTGCTCCACACCACATCACACCACTGCTCCATCCCACCATCACACCACTGCTCCATCCCACCATCACACCACTGCTCCATCCGACATCACACCACTGCTCCATCCCACCATCACACCACTGCTCCATCCCACCATCACACCACAGCTCCAACCCACCAACATACCACTGCTCCATCCCACCATCACACCACAGCTCCATCCCACCATCACACCACTGCTCCAACCCACCATCACACCAGTGCTGCATCCCACCAACACACCACTGCTCCAACCCACTTAACACCACTGCTCCATCCCACATCACATCACTGCTCCACCCCACATCACATCACTGCTCCATCCCAGATCACACCACTGCTGAAACCCACCATCACACCACTGCTCCATCCCACCATCACACCACTGCAGAAACCCACCATCACAACACTGCTCCATCCCACCAACACACCACTGCTCCAACCCACTTAACAACACTGCTCCATCCCACCAACACACCACAGTTCCAACCCACATAACAGCACTGCTCCATCCCACATCACATCACTGCTCCATCCCACATCGCACCAATGCTCCATTCCACCATCACACCACTGCTTTTTCCCACATCACATCACTGCTCCATCCCACATCGCACCACTGCTCCATTCCACCATCACACCACTGATCTATCCCGCATCACGCCATTGCTCTATCCCACTATCACACCACTGCTCCACCCAAACATCACACCACTGCTCCATCCCACCATCACACCACTGCTCCATCCCACCAATACACCATTGCTACATCCCACATCACACCACTGCTCCATCCCACCAACACACCACTGCTCTATCCCAGATCACACCACTGCTCCATCCCACCAACACACCACTGCTGCATCCCACATCACACCAGTGCTCCAACCCACCAACACACCATTGCTACATCCCACATCACACCACTGCTCCATCCCAACATCACACCACTGCTCCATCCCACATCACACCACTGCTCTTTCCCACATCACATCACTGCTCCATCCCACATCGCACCACTGCGCCATTCCACCATCACACCACTGCTGTATCCCGCATCACACCATTGCTCTATCACACCATCACACGACTGCCCCATCCCACATCACACCACTGCTCCACCCTACCATCACACCACTGCTCCATCCCACCATCACACCACTGCTCCATTCCACCATCACAACACTGCTACATCCCACCAACAATCACTGCTCAAACCCACCAACACACCACTGCTCCAACCCACATCTCTGCACTGCTCCATCCCACCAACGCACCACTTCTCCATCCCACCAGAGCACCAAAGTTCTATCCCACTATCACACCACGGCTCCATCCCACCAACATACCACTGCTCCATCTCACCTTCAGAAGACTGCTCCATCCCACCAACACACCACGACTCTATCCCACCATCACACCAATGCTCCATCCCACCAACATACCACTGCTCCATCCCACCAACACGCCACTGCTCCATCCCACCATCACACCTCTGCTCCATCCCACCATCACACCACTGCTCGATCCCACCATCACACCACTACTCTATCCCACCATCACATCAATGCTCCATCCCACCAACATGACACTGCTCCATCCCACCAACAAACCACTGCTACATCCCACATCACACCACAGCTCCATCACCAATCACACCACTGCTCCATCCCACCAGCACACCACTGCTCTATCCCACATCACACCACTGCTCCATCCCACCATCACACCACTGCTCCATCACACCATCACACCACTGCTCTTTCCCACATCACATCACTGCTCCATCCCACATCGCACCACTGCGCCATTCCACCATCACACCACTGCTGTATCCCGCATCACGCCATTGCTCTATCCACCATCACACGGCTGCCCCATCCCACATCACATCACTGCTCCACCCTACCATCACACCACTGCTCCATCCCACCATCACACCACTGCTCCATCCCACCATCACACCACTGCTCTATCCCACATCACACCAGTGCTCCATCCCACCAACACACCACTGCCCCATGCCACAATCACACCACTGCTCCATCCCACAATCACACCACAGCTCCATCCCACATCACACCACTGCTCGATCCCACATCAAAGCACTGCGCCATCCCACCATCACACCACTGCTCCATCCCACCATCACACCACTGCTCTATCCCACATCACACCACTGCTCCATCCCACCATCAAACCACTGCTCCATCCCACCATCACACCACTGCTCCATCCCACAATCACACCACTGCTCCATCCCACATCACACCACTGCTCCATCCCACATCACACCACTGCTCCAACCTACCAACATACCACTGCTCCATCCCACCATCACACCACAGCTCCATCCCACCATCACACCGCTGTTCCAACCCACCATCACACCACAGCTCCAACCCACCAACATACCACTGCTCCATCCCACCATCACACCACTGCTCCATCCGACATCACACCACTGCTCCATCCCACCATCACACCACTGCTCCATCCCACCATCACACCACAGCTCCAACCCACCAACATACCACTGCTCCATCCCACCATCACACCACAGCTCCATCCCACCATCACACCACTGCTCCAACCCACCATCACACCATTGCTGCATCCCACCAACACACCACTGCTCCATCCCACATCACATCACTGCTCCACCCCACATCACATCACTGCTCCACCCCACATCACATCACTGCTCCATCCCAGATCACACCACTGCTGAAACCCACCATCACACCATGGCTGCATCCCACCAACACACCACTGCTCCATCCCACATCACATCACTGCACCATGCCAGATCACACCACTGCTGAAACCCACCATCACACCACTGCTCCATCCCACCATCACACCACTGCAGAAACCCACCATCACAACACTGCTCCATCCCACCAACACACCACTGCTCCAACCCACATAACAACACTGCTCCATCCCACCAACACACCACAGTTCCAAACCACATAACAGCACTGCTCCATCCCACATCACATCACTGCTCCATCCCACATCGCACCAATGCTCCATTCCACCATCACACCACTGCTTTTTCCCACATCACATCACTGCTCCATCCCACCATCACACCACTGCTGCATCCCACCATCACACCACTGCTCCATGCGACATCACACCACTGCTCCATCCCACCATCACACCACTGCTCCATCCCACCATCACACCACTGCTCCATCCCACCATCACACCACTGCTCCATCCCACCATCACACCACAGCTCCAACCCACCAACATACCACTGCTCCATCCCACCATCACACCACAGCTCCATCCCACCATCACACCACTGCTCCAACCCACCATCACACCACAGCTCCAACCCACCAACATACCACTGCTCCATCCCACCATCACACTACTGCTCCATCCCACCAACACACCAGTGCTTAATCCCAGTTCACACCACTGCTCCACACCACATCACACCACTGCTCCATCCCACCATCACACCACTGCTCCATCCCACCATCACACCACTGCTCCATCCCACATCGCACCACTGCTCCATTCCACCATCACACCACTGATCTATCCCGCATCACGCCATTGCTCTATCCAACCATCACACCACTGCTCCACCCAAACATCACACCACTGCTCCATCCCACCATGACACCACTGCTCCATCCCACCAATACACCATTGCTACATCCCACATCACACCACTGCTCCATCCCACCAACACACCACTGCTCTATCCCACAGCACACCAGTGCTCCATCCCACCAACACACCACTGCTCCATCCCACGAACACACCACTGCTACATCCCACATCACATCACTGCTCCATCCCACATCGCACCACTGCTCCATTCCACCATCACACCACTGCTCTATCCCGCATCACGCCATTGCTCTATCCCACCATCACACCACTGCTCCACCCAACCATCACACCACTGCTCCATCCCACCATCACACCACTGCGCCATCCCACCAATACACCATTGCTACATCCCACATCACACCACTTCTCCATCCCACCAACACACCACTGCTCTATCCCAGATCACACCACTGCTCCATCCCACCAACACACCACTGCTGCATCCCACATCACACCAGTGCTCCAACCCACCAACACACCATTGCTACATCCCACATCACACCACTGCTCCATCCCAACATCACACCACTGCTCCATCCCACATCACATCACTGCTCCATCCCACATCGCACCACTGCGCCATTCCACCATCACACCACTGCTGTATCCCGCATCACACCATTGCTCTATCACACCATCACAGGACTGCCCCATCCCACATCACACCACTGCTCCACCCTACCATCACACCACTGCTCCATCCCACCATCACACCACTGCTCCATTCCACCATCACACCATTGCTCCATCCCACCATCACACCACTGCTCTATCCCACATCACACCAGTGCTCCATCCGACCAACACACCACTGCCCCATGCCACAATCACACCACTGCTCCATCCCACAATCACACCACAGCTCCATCCCACATCACACCACTGCGCCATCCCACCATCACACCATTGCTCCAACCCACCATCACACCACTGCTCCAACCCACCATCACACCACTGCTCCAACCCACATCACAACACTGCTACATCCCACGAACAATCACTGCTCAAACCCACCAACACACCACTGCTCCAACCCACATCTCTGCACTGCTCCATCCCACCAACACACCACTGCTCCATCCCACCAACGCACCACTTCTCCATCCCACCAGAGCACCACTGTTCTATCCCACTATCACACCACGGCTCCATCCCACCAACATACCACTGCTCCATCCCACCATCACAAGACTACTCCATCCCACCAACACACCACTACTCTATGCCACCATCACACCAATGCTCCATCCCACCAACATACCACTGCTCCATCCCACCAACACGCCACTGCTCCATCCCACCATCACACCTCTGCTCCATCCCACCATCACACCACTGCTCGATCCCACCATCACACCACTACTCTATCCCACCATCACATGAATGCTCCATCCCACCAACATGACACTGCTCCATCCCACCAACAAACCACTGCTGCATCCCACATCACACCACAGCTCCATCACCAATCACACCACTGCTCCATCCCACCAGCACACCACTGCTCTATCCCACATCACACCACTGCTCCATCCCACCATCACACCACTGCTCCATCCCACCATCACACCACAGCTCCAACCCACCAACATACCACTGCTCCATCCCACCATCACACCACAGCTCCATCCCACCATCACACCACTGCTCCAACCCACCATCACACCATTGCTGCATCCCACCAACACACCACTGCTCCAACCCACTTAACACCACTGCTCCATCCCACATCACATCACTGCTCCACCCCACATCACATCACTGCTCCATCCCAGATCACACCACTGCTGAAACCCACCATCACACCATGGCTGCATCCCACCAACACACCACTGCTCCATCCCACATCACATCACTGCTCCATCCCAGATCACAACACTGCTGAATCCCACCATCACACCACTGCTCCATCCCACCATCACACCACTGCAGAAACCCACCATCACAACACTGCTCCATCCCACCAACACACCACTGCTCCAACCCACATAACAACACTGCTCCATCCCACCAACACACCACAGTTCCAACCCACATAACAGCACTGCTCCATCCCACATCACATCACTGCTCCATCCCACATCGCACCAATGCTCCATTCCACCATCACACCACTGCTTTTTCCCACATCACATCACTGCTCCATCCCACATCGCACCACTGCTCCATTCCACCATCACACCACTGATCTATCCCGCATCACGCCATTGCTCTATCCCACCATCACACCACTGCTCCACCCAAACATCACACCACTGCTCCATCCCACCATCACACCACTGCTCCATCCCACCAATACACCATTGCTACATCCCACATCACACCACTGCTCCATCCCACCAACACACCACTGCTCTATCCCACATCACACCAGTGCTCCATCCCACCAACACACCACTGCTCCATCCCACGAACACACCACTGCTACATCCCACATCACATCACTGCTCCATCCCACATCGCACCACTGCTCCATTCCACCATCACACCACTGCTCTATCCCGCATCACGCCATTGCTCTATCCCACCATCACACCACTGCTCCACCCAACCATCACACCACTGCTCCATCCCACCATCACACCACTGCTCCATCCCACCAATACACCATTGCTACATCCCACATCACACCACTTCTCCATCCCACCAACACACCACTGCTCTATCCCAGATCACACCACTGCTCCAACCCACCATCACACCACTGCTCCAACCCACATCACAACACTGCTACATCCCACCAACAATCACTGCTCAAACCCACCAACACACCACTGCTCCAACCCACATCTCTGCACTGCTCCATCCCACCAACACACCACTGCTCCATCCCACCAACGCACCACTTCTCCATCCCACCAGAGCACCACTGTTCTATCCCACTATCACACCACGGCTCCATCCCACCAACATACCACTGCTCCATCCCACCATCACAAGACTGCTCCATTCCACCAACACACCACTACTCTATCACACCAATGCTCCATCCCACCAACATACCACTGCTCCATCCCACCAACACGCCACTGCTCCATCCCACCATCACACCTCTGCTCCATCCCACCATCACACCACTGCTCGATCCCACCATCACACCACTACTCTATCCCACCATCACATCAATGCTCCATCCCACCAACATGACACTGCTCCATCCCACCAACAAACCACTGCTACATCCCACATCACACCACAGCTCTTTCCCACATCACATCACTGCTCCATCCCACATCGCACCACTGCGCCATTCCACCATCACACCACTGCTGTATCCCGCATCACGCCATTGCTCTATCCACCATCACACGGCTGCCCCATCCCACATCACACCACTGCTCCACCCTACCATCACACCACTGCTCCATCCCACCATCACACCACTGCTCCATCCCACCATCACACGACTGCCCCATCCCACATCACACCACTGCTCCACCCTACCATCACACCACTGCTCCATCCCACCATCACACCACTGCTCTATTCCACCATCACACCATTGCTCCATCCCACCATCACACCACTGCTCTATCCCACATCACACCAGTGCTCCATCCCACCAACACACCACTGCCCCATGCCACAATCACACCACTGCTTCATCCCACAATCACACCACAGCTCCATCCCACATCACACCACTGCTCGATCACACATCACACCACTGCTCCATCCCATATCACACCACTGCTCCAACCCACCATCACACCACTGCTCCAACCCACCATCACACCACAGCTCCAACCCACCAACATACCAGTGCTTAATCCCAGTTCACACCACTGCTCCATCCCACCAACACACCACTGCTGCATCCCACATCACACCAGTGCTCCAACCCACCAACACACCATTGCTACATCCCACATCGCACCACTGCGCCATTCCACCATCACACCACTGCTGTATCCCGCATCACACCATTGCTCTATCACACCATCACACGACTGCCCCATCCCACATCACACCACTGCTCCACCCTACCATCACACCACTGCTCTATCCCACATCAAACCACTGTGCCATCCCACCATCACACCACTGCTCCAACCCACCATCACACCACTGCTCCAACCCAGCATCACACCACTGCTCCAACCCACATCGCAACACTGCTACATCCCACCAACAATCACTGCTCAAACCCACCAACACACCACTGCTCCAACCCACATCTCTGCACTGCTCCATCCCACCAACACACCACTGCTCCATCCCACCAACGCACCACTTCTCCATCCCACCAGAGCACCACTGTTCTATCCCACTATCACACCACGGCTCCATCCCACCAATATACCACTGCTCCATCCCACCATCACAAGACTGCTCCATCCCACCAACACACCACTACTCTATCCCACCATCACACCAATGCTCCATCCCACCAACATACCACTGCTCCATCCCATCAACACGCCACTGCTCCATCCCACCATCACACCTCTGCTCCATCACACGATCACACCACTGCTCGATCCCACCATCACACCACTACTCTATCCCACCATCACATCAATGCTCCATCCCACCAACATGACACTGCTCCATCCCACCAACAAACCACTGCTACATCCCACATCACACCACAGCTCCATCACCAATCACACCACTGCTCCATCCCACCAGCACACCACTGCTCTATCCCACATCACACCACTGCTCCATCCCACCATCACACCACTGCTCCATCCCAACATCACACCACTGCTCCATCCCAACATCACACCACTGCTCCATCCCACAACACACCACTGCTCTTTCCCACATCACATGACTGCTCCATCCCACATCGCACCACTGCGCCATTCCACCATCACACCACTGCTGTATCCCGCATCACACCATTGCTCTATCACACCATAACACGACTGCCCCATCCCACATCACACCACTGCTCCACCCTACCATCACACCACTGCTCCATCCCACCATCACACCACTGCTCCATTCCACCATCACACCATTGCTCCATCCCACCATCACACCACTGCTCTATCCCACATCACACCAGTGCTCCATCCCACCAACACACCACTGCCCCATGCCACAATCACACCACTGCTCCATCCCACAATCACACCACAGCTCCATCCCACATCACACCACTGCTCTATCCCACATCAAACCACTGCGCCATCCCACCATCACACCACTGCTCCAACCCACCATCACACCACTGCTCCAACCCACCATCACACCACTGCTCCAACCCACATCACAACACTGCTACATCCCACCAACAATCACTGCTCAAACCCACCAACACACCACTGCTCCAACCCACATCTCTGCACTGCTCCATCCCACCAACACACCACTGCTCCATCCCACCAACGCACCACTTCTCCATCCCACCAGAGCACCACTGTTCTATCCCACTATCACACCACGGCTCCATCCCACCAACATACCACTGCTCCATCCCACCATCACAAGACTACTCCATCCCACCAACACACCACTACTCTATGCCACCATCACACCAATGCTCCATCCCACCAACATACCACTGCTCCATCCCACCAACACGCCACTGCTCCATCCCACCATCACACCTCTGCTCCATCCCACCATCACACCACTGCTCGATCCCACCATCACACCACTACTCTATCCCACCATCACATGAATGCTCCATCCCACCAACATGACACTGCTCCATCCCACCAACAAACCACTGCTACATCCCACATCACACCACAGCTCCATCACCAATCACACCACTGCTCCATCCCACCAGCACACCACTGCTCTATCCCACATCACACCACTGCTCCATCCCACCATCACACCACTGCTCCATCCCACCATCACACCACAGCTCCAACCCACCAACATACCATTGCTCCATCCCACCATCACACCACAGCTCCATCCCACCATCACACCACTGCTCCAACCCACCATCACACCACTGCTCCATCCCACCATCACACCACAGCTCCAACCCACCAACATACCATTGCTCCATCCCACCATCACACCACAGCTCCATCCCACCATCACACCACTGCTCCAACCCACCATCACACCATTGCTGCATCCCACCAACACACCACTGCTCCAACCCACTTAACACCACTGCTCCATCCCACATCACATCACTGCTGCATCCCACATCACAACACTGCTACATCCCACCAACAATCACTGCTCAAACCCACCAACACACCACTGCTCCAACCCACATCTCTGCACTGCTCCATCCCACCAACACACCACTGCTCCATCCCACCAATGCAGCACTTCTCCATCCCACCAGAGCACCACTGTTCTATCCCACTATCACACCACGGTTCCATCCCACCAACATACCACTGCTCCATCCCACCATCACAAGACTGCTCCATTCCACCAACACACCACTACTCTATCACACCAATGCTCCATCCCACCAACATACCACTGCTCCATCCCACCAACACGCCACTGCTCCATCCCACCATCACACCTCTGCTCCATCCCACCATCACACCACTGCTCGATCCCACCATCACACCACTACTCTATCCCACCATCACATCAATGCTCCATCCCACCAACATGACACTGCTCCATCCCACCAACAAACCACTGCTACATCCCACATCACACCACAGCTCCATCACCAATCACACCACTGCTCCATCCCACCAGCACACCACTGCTCTATCCCACATCACACCACTGCTCCATCCCACCATCATACCACTGCTCCATCCCACCATCACACCACTGCTCTTTCCCACATCACATCACTGCTCCATCCCACATCGCACCACTGCGCCATTCCACCATCACACCACTGCTGTATCCCGCATCACGCCATTGCTCTATCCACCATCACACGGCTGCCCCATCCCACATCACAGCACTGCTCCACCCTACCATCACACCACTGCTCCATCCCACCATCACACCACTGCTCCATCCCACCATCACACCAATGCTCCATCCCACCATCACACCACTGCTCTATCCCACATCACACCAGTGCTCCATCCCACCAACACACCACTGCCCCATGCCACAATCACACCACTGCTCCATCCCACAATCACACCACAGCTCCATCCCAAATCACACCACTGCTCGATCCCACATCAAACCACTGCGCCATCCCACCATCACACCACTGCTCCACCCTACCATCACACCACTGCTACATCCCACCATCACACCACTGCCCCATGCCACAATCACACCACTGCTCCATCCCACAATCACACCACAGCTCCATCCCACATCACACCACTGCTCTATCCCACATCAAACCACTGTGCCATCCCACCATCACACCACTGCTCCAACCCACCATCACACCACTGCTCCAATCCCACCATCACACCAGTGCTCCAAGCCACATCACAACACTGCTACATCCCACCAACAATCACTGCTCCATCCCACCAACACACCACTGCTCCATCCCACCAACGCACCACTTCTCCATCCCACCAGAGCACCACTGTTCTATCCCACTATCACACCACGGCTCCATCCCACCAATATACCACTGCTCCATCCCACCATCACAAGACTGCTCCATCCCACCAACACACCACTACTCTATCCCACCATCACAAGACTGCTCCATCCCACCAACACGCCACTGCTCCATCCCACCATCACACATCTGCTCCATCACACGATCACACCACTGCTCGATCCCACCATCACACCACTACTCTATCCCACCATCACATCAATGCTCCATCCCACCAACATGACACTGCTCCATCCCACCAACAAACCACTGCTACATCCCACATCACACCACAGCTCCATCACCAATCACACCACTGCTCCATCCCACCAGCACACCACTGCTCTATCCCACATCACACCACTGCTCCATCCCACCATCACACCACTGCTCCATCCCAACATCACACCACTGCTCCATCCCACATTACACCACTGCTCCTTCCCACATCACATCACTGCTCCATCCCACATCGCACCACTGCGCCATTCCACCATCACACCACTGCTGTATCCCGCATCACACCATTGCTCTATCACACCATCACACGACTGCCCCATCCCACATCACACCACTGCTCCACCCTACCATCACACCACTGCTCCATCCCACCATCACACCACTGCTCCATTCCACCATCACACCATTGCTCCATCCCACCATCACACCACTGCTCAATCCCACATCACACCAGTGCTCCATCCCACCAACACACCACTGCCCCATGCCACAATCACACCACTGCTCCATCCCAAAATCACACCACAGCTCCATCCCAAATCACACCACTGCTCGATCCCACATCAAACCACTGCGCCATCCCACCATCACACCACTGCTCCACCCTACCATCACACCACTGCTACATCCCACCATCACACCACTGCTCCATTCCACCATCACACCATTGCTCCATCCCACCATCACACCACTGCTCTATCCCACATCACACCAGTGCTCCATCCCACCAACACACCACTGCCCCATGCCACAATCACACCACTGCTCCATCCCACAATCACACCACAGCTCCATCCCACATCACACCACTGCTCGATCACACATCAAACCACTGCGCCATCCCACCATCACACCACTGCTCCATCCCACAATCACACCACTGCTCCATCCCACATCACACCACTGCTCCATCCCACATCACACCACTGCTCCAACCCACCATCACACCACTGCTCCAACCCACCATCACACCACAGCTCCAACCCACCAACATACCAGTGCTTAATCCCAGTTCACACCACTGCTCCATCCCACCAACACACCACTGCTGCATCCCACATCACACCAGTGCTCCAACCCACCAACACACCATTGCTACATCCCACATCACACCACTGCGCCATCCCAACATCACACCACTGCTCCATCCCACATCACACCACTGCTCTTTCCCACATCACATCACTGCTCCATCCCACATCGCACCACTGCGCCATTCCACCATCACACCACTGCTGTATCCCGCATCACACCATTGCTCTATCACACCATCACACGACTGCCCCATCCCACATCACACCACTGCTCCACCCTACCATCACACCACTGCTCCATCCCACCATCACACCACTGCTCCATTCCACCATCACACCATTGCTCCATCCCACCATCACACCACTGCTCTATCCCACATCACATCAGTGCTCCATCCCACCAACACACCACTGCCCCATGCCACAATCACACCACTGCTCCATCCCACAATCACACCACAGCTCCATCCCACATCACACCACTGCTCTATCCCACATCAAACCACTGTGCCATCCCACCATCACACCACTGCTCCAACCCACCATCACACCACTGCTCCAACCCACCATCACACCAGTGCTCCAACCCACATCACAACACTGCTACATCCCACCAACAATCACTGCTCAAACCCACCAACACACCACTGCTCCAACCCACATCTCTGCACTGCTCCATCCCACCAACACACCACTGCTCCATCCCACCAACGCACCACTTCTCCATCCCACCAGAGCACCACTGTTCTATCCCACTATCACACCACGGCTCCATCCCACCAATATACCACTGCTCCATCCCACCATCACAAGACTGCTCCATCCCACCAACACACCACTACTCTATCCCACCATCACACCAATGCTCCATCCCACCAACATACCACTGCTCCATCCCACCAACACGCCACTGCTCCATCCCACCATCACACATCTGCTCCATCACACGATCACACCACTGCTCGATCCCACCATCACACCACTACTCTATCCCACCATCACATCAATGCTCCATCCCACCAACATGACACTGCTCCATCCCACCAACAAACCACTGCTACATCCCACATCACACCACAGCTCCATCACCAATCACACCACTGCTCCATCCCACCAGCACACCACTGCTCTATCCCACATCACACCACTGCTCCATCCCACCATCACACCACTGCTCCATCCCACATTACACCACTGCTCTTTCCCACATCACATCACTGCTCCATCCCACATCGCACCACTGCGCCATTCCACCATCACACCACTGCTGTATCCCGCATCACACCATTGCTCTATCACACCATCACACGACTGCCCCATCCCACATCACACCACTGCTCTATCCCACATCACACCAGTGCTCCATCCCACCAACACACCACTGCCCCATGCCACAATCACACCACTGCTCCATCCCACAATCACACCACAGCTCCATCCCACATCACACCACTGCTCTATCCCACATCAAACCACTGCGCCATCCCACCATCACACCACTGCTCCAACCCACCATCACACCACTGCTCCAACCCACCATCACACCACTGCTCCAACCCACATCACAACATTGCGACATCCCACCAACAATCACTGCTCAAACCCACATCTCTGCACTGCTCCATCCCACCAACACACCACTGCTCCATCCCACCAACGCACCACTTCTCCATCCCACCAGAGCACCACTGTTCTATCCCACTATCACACCACGGCTCCATCCCACCAACATACCACTGCTCCATCCCACCATCACAAGACTGCTCCATCCCACCAACACACCAGTACTCTATCCCACCATCACACCAATGCTCTATCCCACCAACATACCACTGCTCCATCCCACCAACACGCCACTGCTCCATCACACCATCACACCACTGCTCGATCCCACCATCACACCACTACTCTATCCCACCATCACATCAATGCTCCATCCCACCAACATGACACTGCTCCATCCCAACAACAAACCACTGCAACATCCCACATCACACCACAGCTCCATCACACCATCACACCACTGCTCCAACCCACCATCACACCATTGCTGCATCCCACCAACACACCACTGCTCCAACCCACTTAACACCACTGCTCCATCCCACATCACACCACTGCTCTATCCCACATCACACCACTGCTCCATCCCACCATCATACCACTGCTCCATCCCACCATCACACCACTGCTCTTTCCCACATCACATCACTGCTCCATCCCACATCGCACCACTGCGCCATTCCACCATCACACCACTGCTGTATCCCGCATCACGCCATTGCTCTATCCAACATCACACGGCTGCCCCATCCCACATCACACCACTGCTCCACCCTACCATCACACCACTGCTCCATCCCACCATCACACCACTGCTCCATCCCACCATCACACCACTGCTCCATCCCACCATCACACCACTGCTCTATCCCACATCACACCACTGCTCCATCCCACCAACACACCACTGCCCCATGCCACAATCACACCACTGCTCCATCCCACAATCACACCACAGCTCCATCCCAAATCACACCACTGCTCGATCCCACATCAAACCACTGCGCCATCCCACCATCACACCACTGCTCCACCCTACCATCACACCACTGCTACATCCCACCATCACACCACTGCTCCATTCCACCATCACACCATTGCTCCATCCCACCATCACACCACTGCTCTATCCCACATCACACCAGTGCTCCATCCCACCAACACACCACTGCCCCATGCCACAATCACACCACTGCTCCATCCCACAATCACACCACAGCTCCATCCCACATCACACCACTGCTCGATCACACATCAAACCACTGCGCCATCCCACCATCACACCACTGCTCCATCCCACAATCACACCACTGCTCCATCCCACATCACACCACTGCTCCATCCCACATCACACCACTGCTCCAACCCACCATCACACCACTGCTCCAACCCACCATCACACCACAGCTCCAACCCACCAACATACCAGTGCTTAATCCCAGTTCACACCACTGCTCCATCCCACCAACACACCATTGCTGCATCCCACATCACACCAGTGCTCCAACCCACCAACACACCATTGCTACATCCCACATCACACCACTGCGCCATCCCAACATCACACCACTGCTCCATCCCACATCACACCACTGCTCTTTCCCACATCACATCACTGCTCCATCCCACATCGCACCACTGCGCCATTCCACCATCACACCACTGCTGTATCCCGCATCACACCATTGCTCTATCACACCATCACACGACTGCCCCATCCCACATCACACCACTGCTCCACCCTACCATCACACCACTGCTCCATCCCACCATCACACCACTGCTCCATTCCACCATCACACCATTGCTCCATCCCACCATCACACCACTGCTCTATCCCACATCACATCAGTGCTCCATCCCACCAACACACCACTGCCCCATGCCACAATCACACCACTGCTCCATCCCACAATCACACCACAGCTCCATCCCACATCACACCACTGCTCTATCCCACATCAAACCACTGTGCCATCCCACCATCACACCACTGCTCCAACCCACCATCACACCACTGCTCCAACCCACCATCACACCAGTGCTCCAACCCACATCACAACACTGCTACATCCCACCAACAATCACTGCTCCATTCCACCATCACACCATTGCTCCATCCCACCATCACACCACTGCTCTATCCCACATCACATCAGTGCTCTATCCCACCAACACACCACTGCCCCATGCCACAAACACACCACTGCTCCATCCCACCAACGCACCACTTCTCCATCCCACCAGAGCACCACTGTTCTATCCCACTATCACACCACGGCTCCATCCCACCAACATACCACTGCTCCATCCCACCATCACAAGACTGCTCCATCCCACCAACACACCAGTACTCTATCCCACCATCACACCAATGCTCTATCCCACCAACATACCACTGCTCCATCCCACCAACACGCCACTGCTCCATCACACCATCACACCACTGCTCGATCCCACCATCACACCACTACTCTATCCCACCATCACATCAATGCTCCATCCCACCAACATGACACTGCTCCATCCCAACAACAAACCACTGCAACATCCCACATCACACCACAGCTCCATCACCAATCACACCACTGCTCCATCCCAACAGCACACCACTGCTCTATCCCACATCACACCACTGCTCCATCCCACCATCACACCACTGCTCCATCCCACCATCACACCACTGCTCTTTCCCACATCACATCACTGCTCCATCCCACATCGCACCACTGCGCCATCCCACCATCACACCACTGCTCCATCCCACATCACATCACTGCTCCTTCCCACATCACACCACTGCTCCACCCTACCATCACACCACTGCTCCATCCCACCATCACACCACTGCTCCATTCCACCATCACACCATTGCTCCATCCCACCATCACACCACTGCTCTATCCCACATCACACCAGTGCTCCATCCCACCAACACACCACTGCCCCATGCCACAATCACACCACTGCTCCATCCCACCATCACACCACTGCTCCATCCCACATCACATCACCGCTCCTTCCCACATCACATCACTGCTCCATCCCACCATCACACCACTGCTCCATCCCGCAACACATCACTGCTCCTTCCCACATCACATCAATGCTCCATCCCATATCAGATCACTGCTCCATCCCAACATCACACCACTGCTCCATCCCAGCATCACACCACTGCTCCATCCCACAGAACATCACTGCTCCTTCCCACATCACATCAATGCTCCATCCCATATCAGATCACTGCTCCATCCCACATCACACCACTGCTCCATCCCACCAACACACCACTGCAACATCCCACAGCACACCACTGCTCCATCCCACCAACACACCACTGCTCCATCCCACATCACACCACTGCTCCATCCCACCAACACACCACTGTAACATCCCACATCACACCACTGCTCAATCCCACCAACACACCACTGCTCCATCCCACATCACACCACTGCTCCATCCCACCAACACACCACTACTCTATCCCACCATCACACCAATGCTCCATCCCACCAACATACCACTGCTCCATCCCACCAACACGCCACTGCTCCATCCCACCATCACACCACTGCTCGATCCCACCATCACACCACTACTCTATCCCACCATCACATCAATGCTCCATCCCACCAACATGACACTGCTCCATCCCAACAACAAACCACTGCAACATCCCACATCACACCACAGCTCCATCACCAATCACACCACTGCTCCATCCCACCAGCACACCACTGCTCTAGCCCACATCACACCACTGCTCCATCCCACCATCACACCACTGCTCCATCCCACCATCACACCACTGCTCTTTCCCACATCACATCACTGCTCCATCCCACATCGCACCACTGCGCCATTCCACCATCACACCACTGCTGTATCCCGCATCACGCCATTGCTCTATCCACCATCACACGGCTGCCCCATCCCACATCACACCACTGCTCCACCCTACCATCACACCACTGCTCCATCCCACCATCACACCACTGCTCCATCCCACCATCACACCACTGCTCCATCCCACCATCACACCACTGCTCTATCCCACATCACACCAGTGCTCCATCCCACCAACACACCACTGCCCCATGCCACAATCACACCACTGCTCCATCCCACAATCACACCACAGCTCCATCCCACATCACACCATTGCTCGATCCCACATCAAACCACTGCGCCATCCCACCATCACACCACTGCTCCATCCCACCATCACACCACTGCTCTATCCCACATCACACCACTGCTCCATCCCACCATCACACCACTGCTCCATCCCACAATCACACCACTGCTCCATCCCACATCACACCACTGCTCCATCCCACATCACACCACTGCTCTATCCCACATCACACCACTGCTCCATCCCACCATCACACCACTGCTCCTACCCACATCACACCACTGCTACATCCCACCATAACAGCACTGCTCCATCCCAACATCACACGACTGCTCCATCCCACCATCATACCACTGCTCCATCCCACCATCACAAGACTGCTCCATCCCACCAACACACCACTGCTCCACCCGACCATCACACCACTGCTCCATCCCACCATCACACCACTGCTCCATCCCACCATCACACCACTGCTACATCCCAGCATCACGCCACTGCTCCATCCCACCAACACACCACTGCTACATCCCACATCACACCAGTGCTCCAACCCACCAACACACCATTGCTACATCCCACATCACACCACTGCTCCATCCCAACATCACACCACTGCTCCATCCAACATCACACCACTGCTCTTTCCTACATCACATCACTGCTCCATCCCACATCGCACCACTGCGCCATTCCACCATCGCACCACTGCTGTATCCCGCATCACGCCATTGCTCTATCACACCATCACACGACTGCCCCATCCCACATCACACCACTGCTCCATCCCACCATCACACCACTGCTCCATCCCGCCATCACACCACTGCTCCATCCCACCATCACACCACTGCTCTATCCCACATCACACCACTGCTCCATCCCACATCACACCACTGCTCCATCCCACATCACACCACTGCTCTATCCCACATCACACCACTGCTCCATCCCACCATCACACTACTGTTCCTACCCACATCACACCACTGCGACATCCCACCATAACACCACTGCTACATTCCACCATCGCACCACTGCTCCATCCCACCATCACACACTGCTCCAACCCACATCACAACACTGCTACATCCCACCAACAATCACTGCTCAAACCTACCAACACACCACTGCTCCAACCCACATCTATGCACTGCTCCATCCCACCAACACACCACTGCTACATCCCACATCACACCACTGCTCCATCACCAATCACACCACTGCTCCATCCCACCAGCACACCACTGCTCTATCCCACATCACACCACTGCTCCATCCCACCATCACACCAATGCTCCATCCCACCATCACACCACTGCTCCATCCCACCATCACACCACTGCTCTATCTCACCAAGACAACACTGCTCCATCCCACCATCGCACCACTGCTCCATCCCACCATCACACCACTGCTCCATCCCACCATCACAATACTGCTCCATCCCACCAACATACCAATGCTCCATCCCACCATCACACCACTGCTCCATCCCACCATCACACCACTGCTCCATCCCACCATCACACCATTGCTCCATCCCACCAAAACACCACTGCTCCAACCCACTTAACACCACTGCTCCATCCCACATCACATCACTGCTCCATCACACATCACATCACTGCTCCATCCCAGAACACACCACAGCTCCATCCCACCATCACAACACTGCTCCACCCTACCATCACACCACTGCTCCATCCCACCATCACACCACTGCTCCATCCCACCATCACACCACTGCTCCATCCCACCATCACACCACTGCTCTATCCCACATCACACCACTGCTCTATCCCACATCAAACCACTGCGCCATCCTACCATCACTCCACTGCTCCATCCCACCATCACACCACTGCTCTATCCCACATCACACCACTGCTCCATCCCACCATCAAACCACTGCTCCATCCCACCATCACACCACTGCTCCATCCCACAATCACACCACTGCTCCATCCCACATCACACCACTGCTCCATCCCACATCACACCACTGCTCTATCCCACATCACACCACTGCTCCATCCCACCATCACACCACTGCTCCTACCCACATCACACCACTGCTACATCCCACCATAACACCACTGCTACATCCCACCATCACACCACTGCTCCATCCCACCATCACACCACTGCTCCAACCCACATCTCTGCACTGCTCCATCCCACCAACACACCACTGCTACATCCCACATCACACCACTGCTCCATCACCAATCACACCACGGCTCCATCCCACCAGCACACCACTGCTCGATCCCACATCACACCACTGCTCCATCCCACCATCACACCACTGCTCCATCCCACCATCACACCACTGCTCCATCCCACCATCACACCACTGCTCTATCTCACCAAGACAACACTGCTCCATCCCACCATCGCACCACTGCTCCATCCCACCATCACACCACTGCTCCATCCCACCATCACAATACTGCTCCATCCCACCAACATACCAATGCTCCATCCCACCATCACACCACTGCTCCATCCCACCATCACACCACTGCTCCATCCCACCATCACACCATTGCTCCATCCCTCCAAAACACCACTGCTCCAACCCACTTAACACCACAGCTCCATCCCACATCACATCACTGCTCCATCCCACATCACATCAGTGCTCCATCCCAGAACACACCACAGCTCCATCCCACCATCACAACACTGCTCCATCCCACCAACACACCACTGCTCCATCCCACCATCACAACACTGCTCCATCCCACCAACACACCACTGCTCCATCCCACATCATATCAATGCGCCATCCCACATCACATCACTGCTCCATCCCACATCGCACCACTGCTCCATTCCACCATCACACCACTGCTCTATCCCGCATCACGCCATTGCTCTATCCCACCATCACACCACTGCCCCATCCCACATCACACCACTGCTTCACCCCACCATCACACCACTGCTCCATCCCACCATCACACCACTGCTACATCCCAGCATCACGCCACTGCTCCATCCCACATCATATCCATGCGCCATCCCACATCACATCACTGCTCCATCCCACATCGCACCACTGCTCCATTCCACCATCACACCATTGCTTCACCCCACCATCACACCACTGCTCCATCCCACCAACACACCACTGCTACATCCCACATCACAGAACTGCTCCATCCCAGCATCACACCACTGCTCCATCCCACCATCACACCACTGCTCCATCCAACCATCACACCAATGATCCATCCCACCATCACACCACTGCTCCATCCCACCATCACACCACTGCTCCATCCCACATCACACCACTGCTCCATCCCAAATCACATCACCGCTCCATCCCACTTCACACCACCGCTCCATCCCACATCACATTACTGCTCCATCCCACATCACATCACTGGTCCATCCCACCAACACAGCACTGCTCCTTCCCACATCACATCAATGCTCCATCCCACATCAGATCACTGCTCCATCCCACCATCACACCACTGCTCCATTCCACCATCACACCACTGCTCTTTCCCACATATCACCACTGCTCCATCCCAGCATCACGCCACTGCTCCATTGCACCAACACACCACTGCTCCATCCCACATCACACCACTGCTCCACCCCACGATCAAACCACTGCTCCATCCCACCATCACACCACTGCTCCATCCCACCATCACACCACTGCTCCATCCCACCAGCACACCACAGCTCCATCCCACCATCACACCACTGCTCTATCCCACATCACACCACTGCTCCATCCCACTTAACACACTGCTCCATCGCACCATCACACCACTGCTCCATCCCACCATCACACCACTGCTCCATCCAACCATCACACCAATGATCCATCCCACCATCACACCATCACACCACTGCTCCATCCCACCATCACACCACTGCTCCATCCCACCATCACACCACTGCTCCATCCCACCATCACACCACTGCTCCATCCCACCATCACACCACTGCTCCATCCCACATCACACCACTGCTCCATCCCAAATCACATCACCGCTCCATCCCACTTCACACCACCGCTCCATCCCACATCACATTACTGCTCCATCCCACATCACATCACTGGTCCATCCCACCAACACAGCACTGCTCCTTCCCACATCACATCAATGCTCCATCCCACATCAGATCACTGCTCCATCCCACCATCACACCACTGCTCCATTCCACCATCACACCACTGCTCTTTCCCACATATCACCACTGCTCCATCCCAGCATCACGCCACTGCTCCATTGCACCAACACACCACTGCTACATCCCACATCACACCACTGCTCCACCCCACTATCACACCACTGCTCCATCCCAGCATCACGCCACTGCTCCATTGCACCAACACACCACTGCTCCATCCCACATCACACCACTGCTCCACCCCACGATCAAACCACTGCTCCATCCCACCATCACACCACTGCTCCATCCCACCATCACACCACTGCTCCATCCCACCAGCACACCACAGCTCCATCCCACCATCACACCACTGCTCTATCCCACATCACACCACTGCTCCATCCCACCATCACACCATTGCTCCATCCCACCAACACACCACTGCTCCAACCCACTTAACACCACTGCTCCATCGCACCATCACACCACTGCTCCATCCAACCATCTCACCACTGCTCCATCCCACCATCACACCACTGCTCCATCCCACCATCACACCACTGCTCTATCCCACATCACACCACTGCTCCATCCCACCATCACACCATTGCTGCATCCCACCATCACACCAATTCTCCAGACCACCATCACACCATTGCTCCATACCACCATCACACCATTGCTCCATCCCACCAACACACCACTGCTCCAACCCAATTAACGCCACTGCTCCATCCAACCATCACACCAATGCTCCATCCCACCATCACAGCACTGCTCTATCCCACATCACACCACTGCTCCATCCCACCATCACACCACTGCTCCATCCCACCATCACACCACTGCTCCATCCCACCATCACACCACTGCTCCATCCCACCATCACACCATTGCTCCATCCCACCATCACACCACTGCTCCATCCCACATCACACCACTGCTCCATCCCACATCACACCACTGCTCCATCCCACCATCACACCACTGCTCCATCCCACCATCACACCACTGCTCCATCCCACCATCACACCACTGCTCCATCCCACATCACATCACCGCTCCTTCCCACATCACATCAATGCTCCATCCCATATCAGATCATTGTTCCATCCCAACATCACACCACTGCTCCATCCCAGCATCACACCACTGCTCCATCCCACAGAACATCACTGCTCCTTCCCACATCACATCAATGCTCCATCCCATATCAGATCACTGCTCCATCCCACATCACACCACTGCTCCATCCCACCAACACACCACTGCAACATCCCACAGCACACCACTGCTCCATCCCACCAACACACCACTGCTCCATCCCACATCACACCACTGCTCCATCCCACCAACACACCACTGCTCCATCCCACCATCACACCACTGCTCCATCACACCACTGCTCCATCCCACCAACACATCACCGCTCCTTCCCACATCACATCACTGCTCCATCCCACCAACACAACACTGCTCCTTCCCACATCACATCAATGCTCCATCCCATATCAGATCACTGCTCCATCCCACCATCACACCACTGCTCCATCCCAACATCACACCACTGCTCCATCCCAGCATCACACCAGTGCTCCATCCCACCAACACACCACTGCCCCATCCCACAATCACACCACTGATCCATACCAGCATCACACCACTGCTCCATCCCACATCACACCACTGCTCCATCCCACCATGACATCACTGCTCTATCCCACGTCACACCACTGCTCCATCCCAACATCACACCACTGCTCCATCCCACCAACACACCACTGCTCCATCCCACCATCACACCAGTGCTCCATCCCACCAACACACCACTGCCCCATCCCACAATCACACCACTGATCCATCCCAGCATCACACCACTGCTCCATCCCACATCACACCACTGCTCCATCCCACCATGACACCACTGCTCTATCCCACGTCACACCACTGCTCCATCTCACCATAACACCACTGCTCCAAGCCACATCACACCACTGCTCCATCCCACCATCACACCACTGCTCCAACCCACATCACACCACAGCTCCATCACACATCACACCACTGCTCCATCCAAACATAACACCACTGCTCCAACCCACATCACACCACTGCTCCTTCCCACCATCACACCTCTGCTCCAACCCACATCACACCACTGCTCCTTCCCACCATCACACCACTGCACGATCCCACCATCACACCACTACTCTATCCAACCATCACATCAAAGCTCCATCCCACCAACATACCACTGCTCCATCCCGCCAACACACCACTGCCCTATCCCACGATCACTCCACTGCTCTAACCCACCATCACACCACTGCTCCATCCCACCAACATACCACTGCACCATCCCACCATCACACCACTGCTCCATCCCACCAACACACCACTGCTCCAACACACATCATAACATTGCTCCATCCCACTATCACACCACTGCTCCATCCCACAAGCACACCACTGCTCTATCCAACATCACACCACTGCTCCATCCCACTAGCACTCCACTGCTCTATCACACATCACACCACTGCTCCATCCCACCAACACACCACTGCTCCAACCAGCATCTCTGTGCTGCTCCATCGATCCATCACAGCATTGCTCTATCCCACCAACACACCACTGCTTCTTACCACCATCACACCACTGCTCCATCGCACCAACACACCACTGCTCCATCCCACCATCACACCACTGCTCTATCCCACATCACACCACTGCTCCATCCAACCATCACACCACTGCTCCATCCCACCATCACACCACTGCTCCATCCCACCATCACACCACTGCTCTATCCCACCATCACACCACTGCTCCATCCCACCATCACACCACTTTTCCATCCCACCATCACACCAATGCTCCATCCCACATTCACACCTTAGTTCCATCCCACCAACACACCACTGCTCCATCCCAGCAACACACCACTGTTCCATCCCACCATTACACCACAGCTCCATCCCACCATCACACCAATGCTCCATCCCACCATCACACCACAGCTCTATCCCACCATCACACCACTGCTCCATGCAACAATCACACCACTGCTCCATCCCACCATCACACCACTGCTCCATCCCACCATCACACCACTGCTCCATCCCACCATCACACCACTGCTCCATCCCACCATCACACCACAGCTCTATCCCACCATCACACCACTGCTCCATCCCACCAACACACCACTGCTCCAACCCACTTAACACCACTGCTCCATCCCACCATCACACCACTGCTCCATCCAACCATCACACCAATGCTCCATCCCACCATCACACCACTGTTCCATCCCACCATCACTCCACTGCTCCATCCCACCATCACACCACTGCTCCATCCTGCCATGACAGCACTGCTCCATCCCACCATCACACCACTGCTCCATCCCACCAACACACCACTGCTCCATCCCACCATCACACCAATGCTCCATCCCACCATCACACCACTGCTCCATCCCGCCATCACACCACTGCTCCATCCTGCCATGACAGCACTGCTCCATCCCACATTCACACATTTGTTCCATCCCACCAACACACCACTGCTCCATCCCACCAACACACCACTGCTCCATCCAACCATCACACCAATGCTCCATCCCACCATCACACCACAGCTCTATCCCACCATCACACCACTGCTCCATCCTACCATCACACCACTGCTCCATCCAACCATCACACCAATGCTCCATCCCACCATCACACCACAGCTCTATCCCACCATCACACCACTGCTCCATCCAACCATCACACCAATGCTCCATCCCACCATCACACCACAGCTCTATCCCACCATCACACCACTGCTCCATGCAACCATCACACCACTGCTCCATCCCACCATCACACCACTGCTCCATCCCACCATCACATCACTGCTCCATCCCACCATCACACCACTGCTCCATCCCACCATCACACCACAGCTCTATCCCACCATCACACCACTGCTCCATCCCACCAACACACCACTGCTCCAACCCACTTAACACCACTGCTCCATCCCACCATCACACCACTGCTCCATTCAACCATCACACCAATGCTCCATCCCACCATCACACCACTGCTCCATCCCACCATCACACCACTGCTCCATCCCACCATCACACCAATGCTCCATCCCACCATCACACCAATGCTCCATCCCACCATCACACCACTGCTCCATCCCACCATCACACCACTGCTCCATCCCACCAACACACCACTGCTCCAACCCACTTCGCACCACTGCTCCATCCCACCATCACACCACTGCTCCATCCAACCATCACACCACTGCTCCATCCAACCATCACACCACTGCTCCATCCCACCATCACACCACTGCTCCATCCCACCATCACACCACTGCTCCATCCCACCATCACACCACTGCTCCATCCAACCATCACACCACTGCTCCATTCCACCATCACACCACTGCTCCATCCCACCATCACACCACTGCTCTATCCCACCATCACACCACTGTTCCATCCCACCATCACACCACTTTTCCATCCCACCATCACACCAATGCTCCATCCCACATTCACACCTTAGTTCCATCCCACCAACACACCACTGCTCCATCCCAGCAACACACCACTGTTCCATCCCACCATTACACCACTGCTCCATCCCACCATCACACCAATGCTCCATCCCACTGGCACTCCACTGCTCTATCACACATCACACCACTGCTCCATCCCACCAACACACCACTGCTCCAACCAGCATCTCTGTGCTGCTCCATCGATCCATCACAGCATTGCTCCATCCCACCAACACACCACTGCTGCTTACCACCATCACACCACTGCTCCATCGCACCAACACACCACTGCTCCATCCCACCATCACACCACTGCTCTATCCCACATCACACCACTGCTCCATCCAACCATCACACCACTGCTCCATCCCACCATCACACCACTGCTCCATCCCACCATCACACCACTGCTCTATCCCACCATCACACCACTGCTCCATCCCACCATCACACCACTTTTCCATCCCACCATCACACCAATGCTCCATCCCACATTCACACCTTAGTTCCATCCCACCAACACACCACTGCTCCATCCCAGCAACACACCACTATTCCATCCCACCATTACACCACTGCTCCATCCCACCATCACACCAATGCTCCATCCCACCATCACACCACAGCTCTATCCCACCATCACACCACTGCTCCATGCAACAATCACACCACTGCTCCATCCCACCATCACACCACTGCTCCATCCCACCATCACACCACTGCTCCATCCCACCATCACACAACTGCTCCATCCCACCATCACACCACAGCTCTATCCCACCATCACACCACTGCTCCATCCCACCAACACACCACTGCTCCAACTCACTTAACACCACTGCTCCATCCCACCATCACACCACTGCTCCATCCAACCATCACACCAATGCTCCATCCCACCATCACACCACTGCTCCATCCCACCATCACACCACTGCTCCATCCCACCATCACACCACTGCTCCATCCTGCCATGACACCACTGCTCCATCCCACCATCACACCACTGCTCCATCCCACCAACACACCACTGCTCCATCCCACCATCACACCAATGCTCCATCCCACATTCACACCTTTGTTCCATCCCACCAACACACCACTGCTCCATCCCACCAACACACCACTGCTCCATCCAACCATCACACCAATGCTCCATCCCACCATCACACCAATGCTCCATCCCACCATCACACCACATCTCTATCCCACCATCACACCACTGCTCCATCCTACCATCACACCACTGCTCCATCCAGCCATCACACCAATGCTCCATCCCACCATCACACCACAGCTCTATCCCACCATCACCCCACTGCTCCATCCAACCATCACACCAATGCTCCATCCCACCATCACACCACAGCTCTATCCCACCATCACACCACTGCTCCATGCAACCATCACACCACTGCTCCATCCCACCATCACACCACTGCTCCATCCCACCATCACATCACTGCTCCATCCCACCATCACACCACTGCTCCATCCCACCATCACACCACAGCTCTATCCCACCATCACACCACTGCTCCATCCCACCAACACACCACTGCTCCAACCCACTTAACACCACTGCTCCATCCCACCATCACACCACTGCTCCATTCAACCATCACACCAATGCTCCATCCCACCATCACACCACTGCTCCATCCCACCATCACACCACTGCTCCATCCCACCATCACACCAATGCTCCATCCCACCATCACACCAATGCTCCATTTCACCATCACACCACTGCTCCATCCCACCATCACACCACTGCTCCATCCCACCAACACACCACTGCTCCAACCCACTTCGCACCACTGCTCCATCCCACCATCACACCACTGCTCCATCCAACCATCACACCAATGCTCCATCCCACCATCACACCACTGCTCCATCCCACCATCACACCACTGCTCCATCCCACCATCACACCTATGCTCCATCCCACCATCACACCACTGCTCCATCCCACCATCGCACCACTGCTCCATCCTGCCATGACACCACTGCTCCATCCCACCATCACACCATTGCTCCATCCCACCAACACACCACTGCTCCATCCCATGGAATCGCAGGGGCTATAATACCTGCCCTTTTACCACCTCTCACCTCACTATCCAAGGCTTCCAAATACTCCTTTCAGGTGAAGTAGTGATTTACTTGTACTTCTTTCAATTTATTGTACTGTATTCGCTGCTCACAATGTGTTCTCCTCTGCATTGGGGAGACCAAACGCAGATTGGGTGAACACCTTCACTCATCCTGAAAGCATGACCCCGAGCTTCTGCTTGCTTGCTTTTCAACACGCATCTGCTCTCATGCCCACATTTCTGTCCTGGCCTTACTACAGTGTTCCAGTGAACATCAACACAAGCTCGAGCAACAGCATCTCATTTCTCGCTTAGGCATGCCACAGCCTGCTGGACTGAACATTGAGTTCAATAATTTCAGAGCATGATGGCCTCCCCCTTTTTATTTTTAGTTATTTTCCGTTTTTACTATTTATTTATTTATTTTTAGTTTAGTTTGTTTCATCATTCGTTTTTTTACCTTGTGCCTACCCACTGGTCTTTCTCATGCTTCATTTTTCTGTCAATTAACACCCACTCTGCCCTAATGCTTTGTCTTTCAGCCCACCATTAACAATCTGTTTGCCTTTGCTCCATGACCTGCTGGTCAGTTATTCTCTGTGACCCTCTGTCCTATCAACATCTTGCCTTTTGTTATCTCTTGCCCCATCCTGATTTATTTGCATAAAACCTATTACATTTCTAACAGTTGCCAGTTCTGATAAAGGATCATTAATCTGAAACGTTAACTCTGCTTCTCTCTCCACAGATGCTGCAAGAGCTGCTTGGTATTTCCAGCAGTTCTTGTTTTTATTACACTATAGGAAGGTTCAGAAAATGAGACTCGATAAAATAATTGTGGAGTAAGTTACCTGGGAAGGATATTGAAGTGGAGAATAAAATCAGTTCAACAGACAATTCGATGTGATCCTCAATCAAGAAAGAGTCATGAGTCAAAGGCAAGTGGGTGTTTGTTGATATACAGGCCGCTTGCTTGAGTCTGTACGGAAACAGTCTAATTTTCTGATGCAATAACTTTCTATGCTTTGATGTTATTAAAATATTACTTAAGTGAACTGGGGTTGGTCAGAAGCTGCAGTGTAATCTTAGGCAGTTTTATAGTAAAAAATTAATGGGAACATTCTTGATTTCATGATTGTTGTTTCTGGGAAATGCTTGGGACAGTCACATTGATATAAAAATAATTCTTTTGCAGCACTGTTTCATGGAATGCCGATTTCACTCAGAATTCTTCGCAGTATTATAAAATATACAATACTCATACAATATTAATCAGTAAAATACTGGAGTAAAACAACTAGCCTTAGGTTTCTGTGAATCACAGGGTGGGGGGGGGGGAAGAAAACTGAAGTCAGTCGTTCTTCATAGAATAATACAGCACAGAAGGAGGCCATTCGGCTCACCATGCATATGCTGGCTCTTTGAAGGATCTATCCAATTAGTCCCACTCCCGTGCTCTTTCCCCGTAGCCCTGTAATTTTTTTCCTTTTCAGTAAATATCCCATTTCCTTTTGAAAGTCGATATTGACTCTGCTTCCACCATCCTTCCTTCACACAGAGATGCCTGACACTTTCTGGGATTCCTCACATTCTCCCCATGCCCATCCACTTCCTCAGCAGACAGATCATTTATAAAGGTCACAGAACTTTCTTCAAATATTACAATATACAACACGAAAAATAAACAACCAGTAGGATGGGGCTCAGTGTTTGAATTCCACAGTGCTCAGGAACCACTGTGTTGGTGAATCCAGTGAAGCACAGTCCTGTGTTTGGCAGACTGTCCATTAATCCAGGTTTATGCCCCATCCTACTGGTACTTCTTTGATCACAGTGCAGGTAGAATGGGTGCTCGCGTAAGAGATATACATTACACTATCAAAAACTTAGATTTATATAGTATCTTTAATGTAGTATAAAGGCACTTCATTGGAGTGTATTCAAACAAAATTTGACACCAAGCTATATAAGGGTATATTAGGACACGTAACAAAGAACTTGGTGAAACAGATACAATTTAAGGTGCATCTTAAAAGATTATAGAGAGAAAGAGAGGTTTAGAGAGGGGTTGCCAGATCTTCGGGCCTCGATTGCTGAAAGCACGGCTGCCAATGGTAGAACAATTAAAATTGGGGATGTGCCAGAATTGGAGGAGTGCAGAGAACTCGAGAGCTGCAGATCTGGAGATTACAGAGATGTGGAGCAGTGAGGCTATGGGGTGATTTGAACACAAGGAGGAGAATTTAAAATTGAGGTGCTTCCAGCAGGGGTCGTTGGATAGTGATCAAGGGCAAGATTCGGTGCTGGTCTTCCTTCTCTCTAAATAGAAGCACTACGGCCAAACTGCCACTGACTTGTTAAGGTCACCTAACTCAGCACAATTTGGTGATTGACCCTGTAACCATCCTTGTGCGCTTATTTCAGAGACAGTGCAGTTAACACTCTGGCAATGAAATCAGTGCTCCAAAAGAAACAATCGGAAGTAAATGAGAAGCATATCTCACTGGGTAAAACTCTGATTAAAGAACAGGTCTGAAGGATCTACAGATAAATTTAGCTGTGGGCAATGACTCTGCAAGGAATGCTGTGGGTCCAGTCCTACTGGGACCATGAGAAGGGCATCAGTAGAACACCCACAGTCAATGTGAATTTATGTATACATACTTTCATATCCTGGAGTTTTGAGCAGTTAGTTCTGGAATCTGTGAGAGATTTCTCTTCTTGGAAGTTTTCCTGTGACTGTTCACCTCCATGAGGAAATTTAATAAAGCAAGAAAGAGTTCATTGTCGTGCACATTAATTGTGTTTAGTGAGCCAAGGGTTTTTTTTCTCATTCCATACTTACTCAACTGTACCCACAATAGTAACCTCTGGAGATAAAGCTAGAAACAGCTCTAAGTAATAAACAGTGTTGGAGCAAATTGAAGTATTTAACTGTTTGTCCTCTGGAATGATAATTCTGCTCAATGTCTCTCATTCAGATATTATAGGATTAAATGAGACGTCTAGTGGAGGACCTTTGGCCTGTACTGACAGGGCCCAAAGATTAATAATCCTCAAATGCCATCCCTGAAATGCAGGGAATAATTCAGAGGGCTAGGCTAATAATCGAGAGAACATGCGTTCAAACTCCACCATGGCAGTTTGAGAATTTGAATTCAGTTTTAAAAATCTGGAAATATAAAGCTGATACTAGTAACCATGTTGGATTGTCATAACATCCCAAATGGGTCATTAATATCTTTTCAGGAAGGAAGCCTGCCATTCTTACCTGGTCTGACCTACATGTGACACCAATCTCTCACCAACGTGGTTGACTGTTAGCTCAGTTGAATCAAACTAGGGATGGGAAATAAAAACCAGCCTTGCCAGCAATGCCCACATCCTGAGAGTGACAAAAAATGGCACTCTCCATTTCTGCCACCATCAAGTGCTCCCAGGGTTGGTGTAGCAGAGTAAAGTTCCCTCGAGAATGTGCCTTAGTGCTAAACTTAGAAGAGCACATTGTGACAATTTTATTTCTCAGTGTATCTTGAAATCTGACAAACCCCATCTCCAGTTTATCCATGTTTTCTAGAAATGTTTCCCATACCAATTGTCTCAGCAACTTTACTAAAAAAGGGGTAGCCTAGTGTTATAGGCCCTGCTCACTAGAAAGGGGACAAGCAAACAGATGAGACTCTGATCTCATCAATGTTGACTGAATTTGAACTCAGGTCGCAGAGCGAAACGTCTGTCTCCAAACTCATTGCACCATCAGGCTTCCCCAACACCAGGGAAACATCGATAAACTAGAAGTGGGGTGTGTCAGATACCAAGATACTCTCAGAATCTGAACAACAGACGGCTGCTGTAGATCCGGTAACAACCTGCTTCAAGAACTTAACAAGTTGAGAATGGAATGCAGTGACAGCAAAGAAGAGAAATGATGAACAGAAGATTTATAGAGGCAAATTACAAGACAAGACCCATTGTAAAGAGGGCCAATATGCAGATATAGAGACTTAAGAGCAGGGGAGTTCTCCCCAGTAATATAAAAAGGAAATGCTGGAAATACTCATCAGGTCAAGCTACATCTGTGGAGAAAAAAACAAAGTTAATGTTCAAGGTCTGTGACATACATTATAACATTGTACAGAGCATCCCAGTGTAGCTCAATTGTAAACAGTAATGGGTGGAAGAAGGTGACTCCAAACTGGTCAAAAACCTGACCTAGAGCTGTCCCTCTGCAGGAAATCATGCTACAGGCTGGAAATAAATGAAGACATGCATTTCTATACTGCTGTTCAAACTTCAGGAGATCCCAAAGTGCTTTACAGGCAATCAAGCACTCCTGAGTGTAGTCACTGTTATAAAATAGGCAGCACAGAATTTCCAGCCAAGGTGTGCGGTTTCCAGGGGTTATACCAGTTCCATGTCACCACTTGTGCTCATTCTAAAACTATGTTCCACTCCTGCTCCCCTGAGCTGTTTGCAATTCATTAGTTCTGGAATGTAAGAGGCAGTTCTCCAGCTCAGCCTAGCAGTAATGTTGCCAACTCTGGTTGAACTTATTTAAAAGCAAAATACTGCGGATGCTGGAAATCTGAAATAAAAACAAGAAATGCTGGAAACACTCAGCAGGTCTGGCAGCATCTGTGGAGAGAGAAGCAGAGTTAATGGTTCAGGTCAGTGACCCTTCTTCAGAACTGGCAAATATTAGAAATGTAAAAGGTTTTAAGCAAGTAAAGTAGGGGTGGGGCAAGAGATAACAAAGGAGAAGGTGTAGATAGGACAAGATCACAGAATAGCTGACCAGACGGTCATGGAGCAAAGATATGTAAATGGTATGTTGAAAGACAAAGCATTAGTACAGAAAGGGTGTTAACGGACTGAAAATTGAATAGCCGCAAGTACAAACATGAAATAAACACAAAAAAAGAATTTTTTTAGAAAGAAAAAAGTAACTAAAAATAAAAGTAAAATGAGGGGCCTGTCATGCTCTGAAATTATTGAACTCAATGTTCAATCCGACAGGCTGTAGCGTGCCTAATCGGTAAATGAGATGCTGTTCCTCGAGCTTGCGTTGATGTTCACTGGAACACTGCAGCAATCCCAGGACAGAGATGTGAGCATGAGAGCAGGGGGGAGTGTTGAAATGGCAAACTGGTTGAACTTATTCCTGGAGGTACCATCATATGACCTCCGGCCTCGCACTGCCCCCCACCCCCCCACCATCACCACCACTATTGGTCACCTGACACATCCAATCAGAAAATGATTAGGCTCTTCATTACCTGATTGGATGATTCTTGTCTGTCAGTCAAATAGCCTTTTTTTTCTGGTATAACAAAAAATTGAAAGCATTCAATTTAAAAAACATTATTTTTTATTGCCCTTAACATGTTCTCCTGGATTGCTGTTAGCAGTGCCCTGGAGATTAGTTTTTAATTCCTGGAGTATCAAGGGCAAATTTGGAGGGTTGTCAACTCTATCTAGCAGATTCTAACCAAAGGAGCTCCGTGCAGGAAGGAAAAATTACATTTCCAAAAAAACCAAGAAATTTAGATTGATTTATCTTTTGGAAAAAGAGGGGACATTTTCAATGTAAAATACTCCCCTGGAACTTCTTCCCCTTAGAAAGGAAGCTGCAGAAAACTGCATGCAGGTTAGCACACAATACAACATTCAGACCTCCCCCATTGTTCTTTCCTCCCCTCCTCCCCACTACCCTTTCCCTGCCTGGCTTTAAAACTGTTACATCTCTAAGCACACCCAAACCTGATGTTAACTCTGTTTCTCTCACCACAGATGCTGCTACACCTGCTGAGTTTTTCCAGCATTTTCCAATTTTATTAAAAATAAGCACTTTCCTTCTGACCTAACCTTATTGGTAAACCATTTGTAGTAACAATACTTACTCACGGAGCCTTCACTGTGCGACAGAAACTGCTCCACTCCAACATTGAACAAACAGAATGGACTGAACTGTCTTCTTTTTCTTATCTAAACAACACGTTTACAAATCGTGTTACCTAGAAGCGGTGAGTGATAGGAAACACATTCTAGAAACATTCAGGAACAAGGTCCAGACCTTTCAGTCACCAAACAATTGTCTGTTTAGATAGCAGCAGAGTTAGGATTTAGCAGCAGCATCTGTACCCAACTGAAAGAGTATCACCTTCTGCAGGCCCAAGCTTCTTGGTGTGTGAATGCGTACATTTATTCCATGGCAGTACTTCCGCCACTCTGCAATGGGACCCCAGTTAGAATATTTAAAATAGCTCTGCATAAATTTAAATTTAATTTGCCAAAATCTTACCTTTAGTTTCCAATCTTGAGCTCCTCAGGTGGCACTTACGCGCCTTCACGTTCCTGACCAGGAGAAGCTGGCGCCACCGAGGTGGGGAAGGGGTCAGCACTGCATAATTTGTATGGGGAAGTAGGGGGAAGGGGCCAACTCTGCATTATGTTGAGCTGTTTGCAGGCCTGGCAACCTTTTAAAAATGGCGCCAGCATCTGCTCCTGCATCAGATGAAGCCGTGAACTGCGTTGCCAATGCCGCCCCCAGCACATGATTAGGAGGGGCAGCCGCCGTCAATATGGTAAATGACTGCCCGCCACATAATCATGGCATTGCAGGTCCCATGCAGAGCAGCTGCCATTTTATGCACCCACCGCCACTCTTGGCAGCAGAAAAACAAAATCCAGCCCTTAGGCCAGTATCTTGCGTGGTCCCCTAAGGCAGGGTCGGAGGCGAGGGGGGCGTGGAGTATCACGACTAGTGGCGGGGGGGTGTGGGGGGCAGAGGACAGAGGGACCGTCACCTCCCCATCACCATGCAATCTTCCTGAGGGTGGGATAGGCTGATGACGGCCTTCCCACCCAGATGCCAATTGAGGCCCTTAAATAGCCTATTATCGGCAAATTAAGGCGTCTTCCCGCCGCTATGCTGCAGGGAGGGGAGGAGCCTCTGCCATGTGGGGAGGATGCCTTGCAACATGAGGCGCCTCCCTGAGGTCTTGGGAGGATAGTCCCTCCTTCGTGGGCAATTTGTGGCTCATGGAGGACACCTACTGGGAACCATTTTAACCCACCCCGGGCCCCTCTTCCCCCAGACTATACAACCACCCCCCAGCACCCCCTTGTCAGGGCCTTCTGGACTGGCCCCAGGATCCCTACCTCACCTACCTCTGGTCCAGGTTTCCAGCACTGGACAAGGATCTGAAGCCTCTGCAGTACCAGCAGTGGCCACTGCTCTCACTGGCGCTGCTGATACTGCTAAGCTGTGGCCCTCTGATTGGCCAGCAAAATCCAGCCCTTAGAGTACTGTGCACAGCTTTGGTCTCCATATTATAAAAGGGATATAGGGACACGGAAGAAGGTGCAAAAAAGATTTACAAGGAATACAGCAGAACTGAGAAATTATACTTATGAGGAAGAGGCTGAGCAGGGTGGGGCGCTTTTCTCGAGAAAGAAGAAGGCTGAGTGGGCATCTTGGAGAATTGAAAGATTAACAGTCAAACTTCTTCATATCATGGAACAATAGACTTTCCAATATAAATGGAATGGCATTGAAGTGTTGTGAGAGGAAAGCACAGCCTAACTTCTGACACGAAAAGTCCTTGTGTAAGGAAATAAGTGACAGACGTGAGTGATTAATGTCCATCTTTAGGGGCTAGAATCATAAATGCAGATAGAGGTATCCATTAGCTATAGTACAGAAATATGACGATTGATAAAGACTGTTCTTCAAACAGCTGGGAGCAGTTATGTCAGGAAGTCTTGTTTGAGTGAAGTAGCTTTGGAGTAAACAACTACAGCTATTTACATGAATAGGCTGTCTTTAAGAATTTGGAAATAGGAATGTCATGAAGTCTTATCTGTGACATAAGAACATAAGAAATTGAATGAGGAGTAGGCCATATGGTCTCTCGAGCCTGCCCCACCATTTAGAAAGATCATGGCTGAACTTTTATATCACCTCCACTTTCCCACCCTATTCCAATTTAAGGTGAAGCTAGATAAGTGCATGAGGGAAAAAGGAATAGGAGAACATGCTGATAGAGTGAGATGAAGATGGATGGTGTTACAAGGATTTTGTTTTTTGTATTAAAAACTTAGAATTCCGTGTGTTTAAAAAAACTGAAAAGGAATTTCAGTGGACATTCAGACACCTGCAAATAGCTGAAATTTATGAATGTTTTGAAAGCAAGTTCAAAGCAAAAGCTGAACTTTATGGGTGTTTTGAAAGGAAGCTGAACTTGTACACAGGATCAGGAAAGCAGGTAATTTCAAGGAAACCAGTAAGGGGTTCGGCCTCTTAGCTACTCTTTGAGTGACAAGAGAGACTTTATGACTGAATTCTGGAAGTTTCAGTTTTGAACTGTTGGACAAAGAGCAGGCATTTGAAATTTGGTTTTGACCTGCCTGAAGATCAGAGAGGAAGACCCAGAAAAAGTGTTACCTCGCTCTGTAAAGGAATCCTGCATTTATTGAGAAGAAACCCTGTATTTCAAAGGTAGCAGATTCCTATTACCTCCTGTCTCTGAAGAATTCCTGCATCAAGTGTGGTCCCTATTGCCTCCTGTGTTTTAAGAAATCCAGAAATCTGAAGAAATCTTCTACTGCTATACTGCTGCTGTAAAACCTAAGAAGACCTGTTGCTGCACACCTGATGGAAGATCTATGTGATGCCTGCAGCAGTTGAATTTTCTTGAATGCCTACCCATCACAGACTGTTCATCAACCTTACCTGGAAAGACTTCGAGGGGTATCCAACTATTCGACTTTGGGACATCTCACCGAACCAAAGAACTTCCTACCAGAATGTGACATACTGTTATTTTATTATTCCTTTATGCCTATGAAATAGCTGTAAACCAACATCCTTTTTCCTCTGGTTAACCATTTTTTTGGATGTATGTGTGTGTGCATGAGGGCTATGGAAATAAGGAGCTTTTCGTATATAGATTTACTTCATAATCGGTTAAGACATGTTTTTATAATAAATAGTTAATTGTATTGTTGATTAGAGAAACCTGGTTGGTGTGCTTTATTCTGGGGAACAAATTGAGTATGTAATTGGCTGTTTTTCAGTAAGTGGGAAAATTTAATGATTTGCTGTGACCCGTGGAGAAGTGGAACTAAATTAACAGTGCACTCCTGCCATCTCAGTCGTAACAATGGTAGGAAGATTGTGGAGAGCATAAACATTGGTATAGTTCAATAGCCTGTTTCTGAGCTGCAAATTTTATGTAATTCTACATAACACATTGAAAGATTAAGCTTTTGTTAATAGAGGCCTTTATCCCAAAAGATTGGCCACCAATTTAATGTAATGCTAATTTCTCATGGTATTAATAAAATCATCTTTTGAGATGCAATAGAACTTAAAAGTAAACCTGAATCAAGCAGTGGAAGGATATTAAGATTCAAGATGGGGTTTCAACAGGTGGCAAAGTTGGGGTAGAGCAGTAAATGTATTCCAGATATTACTAGTGGGCAAATTGAAATGGATTATATTACATCAGATGAACTATTGAAGTATGCACAACATTAGCACCATGTGACTGAATATAACACTTTATTATTTTTATTGCACACTTGCATAATTCCTTCAATAAAAGTAACACTTCAGATTGTAGGCAGAGTGATCCCACTGCCTGCATAACAGATGCTTAAATTGGATTCTTCCCATTTGGCACATATATTACGTTCAAATCTAACTAACTAGTACCGAGCAACACTTATAATGCTTATAATGCATTTTAATAAGTGAGACCCACTCCCTAAAGTTAGGCCATCAAACGCCAAGCTAGACCTTCCCTTGCTCAGTACAGAGCAGTTAAACATTTGCGTTTGAGAAGGTACTATTTAATTAAGGATTAATTAGCATGATTTATGACATTCTTGAGGTTTCATTAAATTGAAACACAGTTTTTGCCTTGGTACCTGCTCCGCTGAAGAAGCTAATTCCTTTGCTCTAATACAATTCCACAGGCCCTCTGATATCACATCCAGGAAAACATTCTTCACATACAAGCCTAAACAACGAGTGTTGCTGGGCTATGTTACCATGGAGTGTATCACATCCAAGCTCGATCATGACCTTATGCAGGCACTATCCAGAATGAGTCATTAGACATTGATCAGGAGCATTGCTCAGTTTATCCCCTCTGCAGCCCAGAGACTCTGAGGTGGAGACTAACACCCTCAACCCTGAGATCAGCTAATTCACCAACAACTGGGTTGTGTCAAACCTGGGCCAGCAGTTTTCATTTCTATCTTTTCACTCCTAGGATTTTGTGCTTTTCAAAATGAAAACTGTGACTTCCTAAAGAGAATCAACATTTCAGGAAATAATTCAGAGTTTCTGCTGAGAGGTTATTTGAAGATTGCAATCATGTAGTCTGACCCTTTGTAGATGATTCCCTCACTTCAGCAAGTATCCTGTTTGGTTTTAAGTAAGGTAGCATTGAGCAAATTCCACCTGCACAACTACAACAATAACAACTGGCATTTATATAGTACCTTTAATGCAGTAAAAACATCCCTTGGTTACAAGCAATTAGGAGGGCACCAATAATTTAAAAATAACTACATGTCCTGTACTAATTAAAAACATGTGTCCTGTTAGTTAAATATTCAGATCGATTGACAATTACATTTTCTGTGGTGTCCACTTTCTAAAGTAAACAGGTTGGTGCCAGCTTTGGCTCTCACCTCTGAGTCAGTTAGTGGTGGGTTCAAACTCCACTCCACAAGACTTGAGCATGTAATCCAGGCTGACACTACAATGCAGTAATGTGGGAGTGCTTTAATGTCGGAGGTGCCATCTTTCGGATGAGACTTTAAACCAAGTCGGCACTCTGAGGTGAATGTAAAAGATCCCACGGTGCTAGTTTGAAGAAGAGCGGAGGAATTTTCACCAATGTCCTGACCAAAGTTTATCAGTCATCCAGCACCAATAAACTGGATTATCCAATCATTATCCCATTGTTGACTGAGGGAGCAATTGGCTGCTGCGTTTACATACATTACAAAAACAACACTTCAAAAGTAATTAATTGGCTGTAAAGTGATTTCGGATGTGCTAAGGTTGTGAAAAGTGCTATAGGAATGCAAGTTCATTTTTCGTTCTTGCTCAAAGGTGACCGGGGAGAGTATCAGAGATCAAAACATGGATCAGCCATCAAACAGACTCTCTCCATTGTATTGTTAAAAGTCAATGTTTTGCATCAGTTTACATTTATAATTTAGATATATTCCCTTTAAAAATCAGCATCTGTAAAGTTTCAATTAGCTGTCAGGTTTGAACCATCTGCCCCAGGAACAGAGCTGAATATGGAATTTGCTAGCAGAGATTGGTAAGTGCTGAATGTTGATTTATTAGTTTGCATTAATATTGAATTACAAAGGATTCTGTAGTGTTTTTGAAACAAGAACATTACTAAGGCCTCTTTTTCCCCCTCACTAAACATGCAGATTTGTTTTATGGTTAAAAATGTCACTTCTTAAATCATTGGTTTTGCCACAAAGTTTTTGAATGCACATGCATTTCAATCTTCAAACACATCAGTTGGACATGAGTGTTTATAATGCTCTCCACCTAAATCAGAACTGGCTCAAAAAATGCAGCAGCAGTCTTTGGTTAGGATTGAACAGTGTATTTCAGAATGATTTTACTGAAGTTGATTTATGAAAGACCATGAGTGCAATATGCCTGGATGTTTGTCCCAATGATTTAAGAGTTGGCTTCTCAAAGCCTCGCTCAACATTCAAAAAGGAGGCTTAGAAACCCAGGTATCCAACTTCAAACACAACACTTCTTCTTACTGAGTAACTCTGTCCCAAAAAATGGCATTATCTGAAACATTGTCCTATGAACCCGAAAGTTTAAATTCGAGAAATAGGAAGACATATCCTCTGCCTTAATTTTGCACCTTCTCTTTCAAAGGTACTGATTTCTGCTGAGGTAGGGCTCCATGGGTGCTAGCTAGTCTCAAACATCTCACTTTATTCATTCATGGGATATGAGCATTGCTGGCAAGGCCAGCGTTTATTGCCCATCCCTAATTGCTCTTAAGAAGGTGGTGGTGAGCCACCTCCTTTAAACACAGTAGGTATTCCCACAGTGCTGCTTGGGAGGGAGTTCCAGGATTTTGACCCAGTGACAGTGAAGGAATGGTGATTTTGCCCAAATGGCCATTCTTGCAGTGGGAGCCCAGAAAGTGAGTACTGTCAGGCTATTTGACCATAGGAGATATCACAACCAAAACTAAAACCAATCTCATCTTCACTTAACTTCCACATTTACATATGGTAGAAAAGGCCACCAGGGACAATCAGTAGCAGAAATCCCAGATGAGGTTTTGTTTTGTTACCCACTCTCCTAACCTAGGAACACTGAAATAAGTTGTAATGCCCTCACTACAATCACTGACCAGCCAAATCAGTGCAAGCCTGGGATCATACCAAGCATCTTCCTCATGTAGAAGGGCACTGTACAGTGCATTTACTGGGCTGGGTGCCACTCATTCTACAATATTTACATTTGCAATTATATGCTGCCTTGTTATAGACATAGAATTACATACAATTTACAGCTCAGAAACAGACTATTTCTATGGCTTTCATGCCACAAACCAGTCTTCACCCGTCTTGCTTCATATAACCCTACCAACATATCCTTCTATTTCTTTCTCCCTCATCTACTTATCTGGCTTCCCCTTAAATGCTTCTATGCTATTCATCTCAACCACTTCTTTAGTAGCGAGTTCCACATTCCAACTCTTAGCCACTCTCTGGGTAAGAGGTTTCTCCTGAATTCCTTATTGGATTTATTGGTGACTATCTCATATTTATAGCTCCTAATTTTGGACTTCCCTGCAAGTGGAAACCTATTCTCTATGTCTACTCTATCAAACCCCTACATAATTTTACAGATCTCTATCAGGTCACCACTCAGCCTTATTTTTTCTATTGAAAAGAACACCAGCCTGTTCAGTATTTCCTGATAGTTACAAACTCTCCATAGAACCATAGAAAAATTACAGCAAAGAAGGAGACCGTTCAGCTCGTTGTGTCCGTGCCGGCCGAAAAAACTAGCCGCCCAATCTAATCCCATCTTCCAGGACCTGGATGATAGCCTCGCAGTTTACAGCACTTCAGGTGCATGTCCAAGTTCCTTTTGAAAGAATTGAGGGTTTCTGCCTCCACCACCATTCCTGGCAGTGAATTCCAGACACCCACCACCCTCTGGGTGAAAAAGTTTTTCCTCATGTTCCCTCTGATCCTTCAACCTTCAATCTGTGCCCCCTGGTAATTGACCTCTCCACGAGGGGAAATCGGTCCTTCCTGTCTACTCTATCTAGGCCCCTCATAATTTTGTACACCTCAATTAAGTCACCCTTCAGCCTCCTCTGTTCAAAGAAAAACAACCCGAGCCTCTCCAATCTTTCTTCATAGCTGCAACTTTCGATCCCTGGCAACATTCTTGTAAATCTCCTCTGTACTCTCTCCAGAGCAATTATGTCCTTCCTGTAATGTGGTGACCAGAACTGTACGCAAAACTCCAGCTGTGGCCTAACCAGCGTTTTATACAGTTCCAGCATTACATCCCTGCTTTTGAATTCTATACCTTGGCCAATAAAGGAAAGCATTCCGTATGCCTTCTTCACCACTCTATCTACCTGTCCTGCTACTTTCAAGGACCTGTGGACATGCACTCCAAGGTCTATAAACTCTCAGTACTGGTATTATGTTTGTTATCGCAGAGTGCTTCATAACTAATGGATTATTTTTGCAGTCACTGATGTAGAATTATAGAATGATGCTGCACAGAAGTATGCCATTTGGCCCATTGTGCTTGTGCCAGTTCTTTCAGAGCGCTATCCAATTAGTCCCATTCTTCTGCTCTTTCCCCATAATCCTGCAAGTTTTTTCTTTTGAGTAATTTTCAAATTACCTTTTGAAATTTACGACTGAATCTATCTCCACCACCCTTTCAGGCAGTGCATTCCAGATCACATCAACTCACTGTGTAGAAAAATTCCTCTTCATCTCCCCTCTGGTTCTTTTGCCAATTATCTTAAATTTGTGTCTTCCAGTTACCGAAACTTCTGCCACTGGAAACAATTACTCCTTAGTTAATCTATCAAAACCCCTCATAATTTTGAACACCTCTATTAAATCTCCTCTTAACCTTCTCTGCTCTATGGAGAACAATCCCAGTTTCTCTAGTCACTCCACATCACTGAAGTCTTTCATCTCTGATACCATGCTAGTAAATTTCATCTGCCCCCCACCCCCCACACCCCTCTGAGATCTTGACATCCTTCCTAAAATGTGGTACCCAGAATTGGACAGAATACTCCAGCTGAGGCCTAAACAGTATTTTATGGAAGTCTAGCATAACTTGGTTGCCTATGCACTCTAAGGGCTGAATTTAATGGGTCCCCAGGACATGGGTTCAGAGGCAGGGGCCCATAGAATTGTGAAGGGAGGCGGGAGGTTGAGGGCCTGTCGCTTTCCCGTCGCACTGGAATTTAGTAGGCTACTTATTACCGGTCACTTAAGGGACTCTTCCTGCTGCCGATGGACTTTAACCAGCAGCAGGGGGGGCCTCGGCCTCATGGAGAAAGGGGTGCCCCCCCCCCCTCCTCCGTAGGCAATCTGTAACCTGTGGAGGACCCTCATTGGGAAACACTCCACCTATGTTAAACCCCTCCCCCTTACACTAAATGCCCACCCTCCCCCACCCCCTCACCGGGGCCTGCCAGTCTCACCCCGGCAACCCAACTTCATTTACCTTGGGTCCAAGCTCCAGTGCTGGGCCTGGGTCCAAGGCCTCCTGTCAGACCGGCAGTGGCCACTCCTCCAAGTGGCACTACTGATACCTCTGAGCTGCTGGCCCTCTACTTGGCTGGCAATTCTTGGAGGCAAGATCCCTGTCTTTAAAGGAATGTGGATCCCAGCACCAGGCACTTAAGTGCCTGAACACCATTAGATTGTTCCCACACTGGGCGGGGGAGAGGGGTGCTCCAAAATACTGAGGCGAGGTTCTCCTCACCTTTTCGGCTCTGTGCCGGGAGCCCCGCCGATGCGACAAAATCCAGCCCCAGGCCTCTGTTTCTGAAGCCAAGGTTCCCATTTTTTTTTCTCAACTTGTCTTGCCACCTTGAAAGTTTTGCGTATGTATGCCACCAGGATTCTGTTCCTGCACCCCTTTTAAAATTGTATCATTTAGTTTATATTGCCTCTCCTCATTCTTCCAATCAAAGTGTAACATTTTACACTTCTCTGCATTGTTATGACCATGGCAGGAGTAATGCACTGTTAATTCAGTCCCACTACTTCACAGGTCACAACATATCAAGAAAGCTTTTCCATCTATCAAAGAATAACCAAATCAGACATGCTATTTGTCCCCCAGAATAAAGCACACCAAACCAAGATTCTTTAAACGACAACAAAATTAATCATTTATTCATAAACTAAGAGATAACTAAGAGATAATAATGAGATAACTCTACATATGAAAAGATTTTTTCAAACTCCTTATTCTTCCTAGCCTTCATGCATGCCTACATACATTCAAAAACTGGTTAACCAGGGAAAAGGATCTTTTGGTTTACAGCTATTTCTTAGGAATAAAAACGAAAAAAACTAAAATGATTGAGTTTATCAGATGCAGGTAGGATGTTTTCAGTACGGTGAGGTGTCCCAGAGTTGAATAGTCAGATGCCACTCGAAGTCTCTCCAGGTGAGGTTGTTGAACAGTTTGTGATGGGTAGGCGTTCAAAGCAATTTGTATAGAGCAGGTGTCTCACAGGTCTTTCAGCAAAGGGTGTAGCCACAGGTCTGCTTGGGTTTTGAAGCAGCAGTCTAGCAGTAGAAGCTTTCTTGAGATTTCAGGATCTCCCAAAACACAGGAGGCAACAGGAACCATTCTTGAGACAGGGCTTCTTCAAAGACTGGAAGCAACAGGAATTTTCTACCTCTGACACACGGGGGTTTCTTCTCTGAAAAGCAGTCTTCCTCTACAGAGAGAAGCAACTCTTTTTTTTCTGGATCTTTTTCCTCTCTCCGGGCAGATCACAGACACATTTCACAAACAGGATTTTTTTTCAAGAAATGCAAGTCTCCTGGATAGAGAGAGGTCTTTTCTCTGGATCCAGATAAGTCACAGCCAGATTTTCAACTGCCTGCTCCTTGTTCAGCTCACTGGTCTCTTTTACAATCCAAAAGTGAAAGTAACTTCAACAATCCAGTCACATAACAATCATAAATATTGACCTGTGATTCCCCTGATCAGTTGTTTGGAAACAGGACCTTGCAGTCTGTTCACTCCACCCAGCTCACACCCACCAAGCTTCAGTAATCTATGTCCGCAGAAGAAAAAATCCTTTCCTCAGTTTTTAAACACACACAGAATTCTAAGTTTCAACACAAAAACAAAACTCTTGTAACAGCATCATGTTTCATTTGCCACGTGTTTGTCCATTTCACTGGTCTGTCTATGCTATCCTGAAGTCTGCTACTGTCCTATTTCAATTATCATATAGAAGGAGTAAGAGAAATCCACAAAAACTGCCAGTTTGTAATGGGTACTTGGATTTGTAAAAGCCTAAGATACTGAGGTCACTGAGGTGAATACAGCAGCCAATTGTGCATAGCTAAGTCCCTCAAACAGCAAATAAGATAAATGGCCAGTTCTCCTGGCTTATTTTTGGAAGTGTTGGTTGAGGGATGAAGGTTGGCCAGGACATTGGGAGAATTCCTTGTTTTTCATCAAACAGTGCCATGGGATCTTTACAGCCAATTAAAAAGCAGAAACACCATCAGCTAGAAAGCAGTGCTCCCTTACTAAAGTGTGAGCCACTGTTATGTGCTAAAGTCCTAGGGCTGAATTTGATTGGGGCGCCGCCTTCCGCGGTGGCGCCCTTTGAACTCAGTGCGGCGCCCGCATTTAGTGGCTGCCACAGAGCCCCCGCGATATTACACGCGGGGGCTCATTAACATCACTGCGCCGTGCCGCCCTCCCCATGTTACGTGGGGAGAGGCAGTACATTCGGTGCAGTGAGGAACCCTTTGACAGTTGTGCAGCAGGCACCGGGACCCTATTTTAAACGCCCCAGCACCTGCTTCCTGACAAAGAATACTTACCTGACTGCTGAAGAGGGGCTGCTGTCAATCTGGCAGCAAAGCAGGAAGTGCTGCAGAAATCCAGCAAGTCAGGCAGCATCTGTGGAGAGAGAAGCAGAGTTAACTTGTCCAAGTTCACAGACCTGAAAGTTAACTCTGCCTCTCTCCACAGATGCTGCCTGACCTGCTGAGTTTCCCCAGCACGTTCCGCTTTGCTGCCCCATACTCTGCTGTGTCCCAGTGTCATGTGAAGTTGCGATCCTCTTCTCCCACTCAAGTGTAACATTTCTTCTTGTAGGCGTGCTGCACCTGGGTGAATAATCTTAATTTTGCACATTCCAGGATGTGAGACTTAAATAGACCATAAAAGGTATTACAGAGGTTTACAGAGAACACACTGACACAAATGGGAATGCACGGGTGTCACAGCAATGTAAATACGTCTTTCACTAAATGTTCCTCACCAACATGTGTGTCCTTTTCTCTGTGCGAATGATGTGTGCCAGCATGTAACGCCAATATCACATCCCTTTGCACCGCTGGCCCTTCAGGAGAGCCAACATATGCAATAACATCATTGCCATGCCAACATTACTCATGAGAATCTCCACGGATGCAATGAAATGGACATTGGCTCAGTCAGCTGCTGCCTCTAATGGTTTACACAGGGATGCTGCAGATGTGGACTGGTGCACAGCAGGTGAGTGAGGGTGATGTGTGGCTTGCAGAGCTCATGTCGGTTCCTATGGAGCAGAGAGCCTTTGTACTGCCGTACATCCCTAGTTCACTGCTAGCCCTGCATGCAGAGCCTGGATGCCAACTGCCCTCCCATGCGTCTTTCATATTGTAGGTCCTCAGCATCCTCATAGTCCGAGGAGGAATCCTGTTGACGTCTCTCCTCGTCACACCAGGCCTGTTGGGTGCGTAGTTGTGCAGAGCAGCAAAGAAAGGAGCTGGCCTTTTTGGCTTGTAGTACAGGGCATCACCCTATCCATACAGGCATTGGAGGCACTCTTTCAGCATGCTGATCTCCTGCTCATGGCTCATGTATCTCTCCTCTGCAGCAGTGGTGGGGTCTCTCACCAGTGTCGGGAGCCATGTCTGCAAAGGATAGCCCTTATCTCCAAGAAGCCACCCCTCCATCTGAGCTAGTTCAGTGAACAGCAGTGGCAGCTGGGACTGACACAAGACAAGTGTCATGGCAGCTGCCTGAGAAGCGGTCACACATTCTCTGCAAGCATCTGCGGTGTTCGCATGCCAGCTTCACCTAGATTGAGAGGTCTCCTGTAGAGTCATAGAGAGATACAGCACTGAAACAGGCCCTTCAGCCCACCGCGTCTGTGCCGACCATCAACCACCCATTTATACTAATCCTACGTTAATCCCATATTCCCTACCACATCCCCACCTTCTCTCAATTCTCCTACCACCTACCTGCACTAGGGGCAATTTACAATGGCCAATTTACCTATCAACCTGTAAGTGTTTGGCTGTGGGAGGAAACCGGAGCACCCGGCGGAAACCCATCCTGTCACCATGAGAACTTGCAAACTCCACACAGGCAGTACCCAGAACCAAACCCGGGTTGCTGGAGCTGTGAGGCTGCTGTGCTAACCACTGCGTCACTGTGCCGCCCTTTAATGGTGACGTCTGCAGGTGGTAGCCTGACAGTAGACCTGATGGCCACATGAGTGCAGTCTATGAACATTACAACCTCTGGTTCTCCGGCAATGGTGCCAGAACCAATGGCCCTCTGGACCTGGCTGTGAGAGTCTGTCCTGAAGTGGACATCCTCGCTGGCCCTCCGGTGCAGGGCATTGGTGACCTCCCTGATGCAGCGGTGCACTGCCGACTGTGTGACCCCACATAGCTCTCTGGTGGCCCCTAAAAGGCTGCAGAGACGTCAGGCTTGATAACCGCTGCCACTATGAGGAACAAAGACATGGGATGTCCACTGGAGCCCATGGGCTGCAGGTCATCCTCGAGCAGGGCACAGAGATGTGTCACCACTCTCTCTACATGCGCAATCTCCTCCGATATGGTGCTCTGACATCCAATGGCATGTCATGTGGGGCCCGTAGATGCACAGCAAACATAATGGCGGGTTCCCATTAGGGGCGGCTGCTCATGACTGGGACCCTCTACATGGATCACACCTGCCTATTGATATTGCCTTTGGTGCGTACGGATCCTCACATGCAGAGGATCACACAATGTAGGATGAGCCATACCTATTTCCATCTGATAAATAAAGCTGAACCTTGCATGCATTCAAAGGTTCCTAACAGGGCATCGGTACATGGGTATTGACGGGTACATCAGCTGCTTTCCTGGATCAACTATGGCTAACACTCAGAGTGGCACAACATGACCACATCAAGATCCTACCAGCTGAATCGATTGCCCCCACCATCCATAAAACCTTAATGCTCCTGCCCTTTCTGGCACCCTCCCCACACACAGGGTGCCGAGTGTGCCATTGCTCCCTCACAAACACGAACAAACACAGAGACTACATTGTTAACGGAGGAATGGTACATGGTATCTCCCTTCATGCCAGCACAGTTTTCCCTCCAGTAATCCCAGCCCCACTCCCTTCCAGAATGCAGAGTGAGACCCCTGTGTATCCCCCCTCCTCCTCCCTTCCAGAATGCAGAGTTAGACCTCTGCATAGCCCCCCTCCCTCCTTCCCTCCGTAATGCAGAGTGAGGACCCGCCGGCTTTTCAGATCGTGAAGGGGACGGCATGTGACAGCCGCCCGTTCAACGAAAAATCCGGCAGTGTCGGTGGAGAAGCGGCAGGCTGCATAATCAGCATCGGTAAGTAAGCATTACCATATGTTAATTGTGGTGCCGCCGCCATGCAGCGGGGGGCCGTACCGAGGTCCCGCTGCCGCCGGTAAAATGCAGTGGGCCCGTCTCGACATCGCGGGTCGAGGCGGGCCACTCCCTGCAGCATTTTACCAGCCCCCGCGCCGCGACCGCGGCGTTGAGGGGCGGGTAAAATTCAGCCCCTGATGTGAGATGTGGACCCACAGGCTTCCGACTCAAGCTTTGGAAAAAGACTGCTGCCAATTAAGCCATGTTTATAGGTGTTGGAAGAAACACACAATGAAACTCTCTTGTTTTGTTCCAAAAAAATGCTTTAAGTTGCAGTGGCTCCGCATTCCAGTTGCTTCTCATTTCAACAGTCACGAGTGACCTAAGTGAGAACAATGGGATTTGCTCCAATTTAATAATATTATTTTGTTTTATTCAGTAGTACAACAGGATGCAGCTTCAGACTAGTCTAACAAGGGGCAAACATCTCATAGGATAGGCCCTGGTTGTTTCCAACAGCATAGATTGCCCATGGAGAACTTCTACTCGCACATTAGGACAGACAAAACCTGAGGCTAACAGTGGCCCAACATTTGCTACAGTGACTCTGGCCGATCAAGATATGGTTAGAAAAACTTAAGAAAGAACTTGCATCTTTTACATCTCAGGACATCCCAAAATGCTTTTCAGCCAATGAAGTGCTTTTAAAGTGTAGTCACGTTGTAGCAATCAATTTGTACCCAGCACTGTGATAATGACCAGATAATTTGCTGTAGTGATGTTGGTTGAGGGATAAATATTGGCCTAAACACCCGGGAGAACAGTGCCTTAGGATCTTAACATCCACCTAAAAGAACAGATGGGGCTTCAGGTTAACATATCCTAAGGATAGTTCCTCTAACAGTTCAGTAGTCTCTCAGTATTGTACTGGGAGTGTCAGCCTAGATTATATGCTAACTCTCTGCAGAGGGACTTAAACCCACAATCTTCTGACTCAGAGGTGGAAATGCTACCACTGAGGCATGGCTAACACAATCCTGGTTAATCGTGCTCCAATAAATATTTTGTGGGGAAAACATGAGGTTTGGTTGATAAATGTCCCACCTGATGTGTAACTCAGCCACACAGAACAGGAGGATCCCAAATTAGATCCTCACTCTCTGCTGATCTCAGCCATGGTAGAAGAACTTTGATTAGCTCTAATATCAATTGGCTAAGGAAGAGGAAGTGAAAAACAGGTAATTTCCCTTCCAGTGACCCCTGCGGGAATGTGCGCATGTAACATCGAATAAAGACAAGAATGTCCTGGATGTTATGTCTTCCCAATGTGAGTGGGCTGCTAACATCCATAGATTAACCTTGCAGAATGGGAACCTGAGTGAGAAATCGAAAGGCAGTCAGTATCCATGCAACGGTACCCCAGCATATGGAGAAAGGGGGGTGGTGCGCGTAAGAGTTTAAATACTCAAAAAAACTCTATTTTTGTACTGAATATTCCTCATTGTTTTAAGTTATATTTAATGCTAATGCATTTGAGAACTGTAGAAAAGCGAGAAGCCTTGGTCAGGTTCTAGCAGATTTGTTTCAGTTAAATACTAGCAATGAAAGGACCGAGTGTCGGTCCCGCCTCTACCTAACCTTCATTACTAGCATGGACTATCTCAATAACTGGTGAGATTGCAAGACGAAAGTACAATGCATCAAGTATAGCTAAACTATGAATTGAACATTGGAATATGGGGACAGGAGTAGGCCATTCAGCCCTTCGTGCCTGTTCTGCTATGAAATATTGCTTTAAAATGAACAGACAGTAAGGTGGGGGAATATACTGTTTCTGAGGTAGTTTATGGAGATCACGAAGGGGCAGGTTATCAGAAAGTGATATGGATTGAAGGAGGGTAAATGGGGTTCAGGTGAAGACCAGCAATAATCTAATTAAATGGCATAGCAGGCTTGAGGGGTTGAATAGCCTCCTCCTGTTCCATGCGTTCTCATGATCTTATAATTAGGAAATAGGGTCTTGGTATGCGAAGGAGTGATAGGCCAGCCGAATAAAGAGAAGTTATTCTTCTTGTGTAGATTTGTTACTTGAAGAAATATAAGCAGCTATGCGGTTTTAATTAAGTGCTGCTGTGTGGAGGTGCTGTTAGTCGGGTGAAGGGAAGGTGAAGGTCATTTTTGTCTGTATGAAATGAAGGCCTTAGCTGTGTGTCAAATCCATGATTAATATCCTTATTTCTGGAATATACAATAATAGGAAGCATAGAGAGTGAGCTCAACATACTTTCCAATGCAAATTTTTTTTTTAAATCCCCAGAAGTAAAGCAAATCAATGATTTGTACTCCAGATTCAGAATGTTGTTGTCCATTTTGTAATTGGGATGGGAAGTCACAATTCACAATCTGCTTTCTGATGGCAACTTCTATCATATTCCTCCTGGTTAAATGTTGTCAATAAGAGAGGTGTTAGGAGGCCAATTCCTGTTGTGCACTACAGCATCCATTTCTATTTAATTGACTGCCCCAGAAATGAAGCCTGCAGGCCAGGGTGGTAAATAATTTAATAAAAGTAACGTATTGAGACTGCTCAAGAATGCGGCTTTGATAATAGAATTCATGTCTTTTGCAGATTTGAATGCAAGTTTCAGTATAAGGCTCCCTGCATGGATGAAATTTTTAAAATGTTTCTTCAACAAAACTAGGTACTCCTTAGCAGGTTAACCACCAGACTACTGCCTGGTCAATGTAATGACACAGAATGAAAGACAAAATGATCTCAAGGGCAGCTGATACCTTGGCATTTTGAATGGAGTTTATCCATCAAGGGAGATTTTGCACATGTACCTCCTGAAAGAAATTGAAGAGAGTTTTATTGTTGGCGTAGATAGTAAATTCACAGCCTAGTATGGAACTGGACACTTAAGGGAGATTTAGGTTTGAGCGCTGGTCGATGCTGAGCTGCTGACCTCAGTTGGCACTATGGTGGATACAGGACTCGGGCAATCAGTCCTAGGTTCCTGTTCCACCATTTCTTGTCAGCCATGGAAACTCTATTTGTAAATCCCAATATCCTCTCTTCTCTTCATATCCCTTAATAAGTATCGAGGCATGCCATCATTTCTACATTGCCATTGGGATGGGAAGTGGGGGTCCTAACAACAAAGGTTCCAGCTCCTAATTATTGTTCACCACCACCCCCCCCCCCCCCCACCCCTACCCCCAATCACTGAAAACTGTGTGGGCTGAATTTTATTTGTAGGCCACAAATCCCGATGTTGGGACGGGAAGCGGGTGCAGCTTCTGCGGCGGCCGAATGCGATTAAGTGGCAGTGGGCCAATTAAGAGTCATGAGGCACAGGGGCCATCCAGTGAGAGGCTCGAGGCACCATATTTAAAGGGTTGACAGCCACTGCACTCAGTACTGCTTAGTGTTCAAAATAGCAGAAGGAAGACCCCAGGTGGCCCCATGGCTCAGCAATGCCTCCCTCCAGACTCTCCTCCAGGCTGCAAGGGAAAAGTGATAGGCCCTCTTCCCCAGGGACAGGAGGAGGAGACCAAGCAAGCCTGGATGGAGGTAGTGGAGGTCAGCAGCCATGGATCACCCCCAGGACCTGGATCCAGTGCTAGAAAAGGGTCAATGACCTAATCCAGTCTGCCAAGGTGAGTGCTCCATACACTTCCCACCCTTTAGGGCTAGCTTGTGTCAAAGCAAGAGGCTGTGTTTGATGGAGAGGGAGTGACCATCCAGTTGTGAGATTAGGAAGTCAGAAATGCCGCCTGAGGCATGGCTGTATCTCAGTCAGAGGTGCCGTCTGTCAATGCATTCCCCTGCATAGTCCCTCGAGAGTGGCCACACTCAGGAGGCATATATATGCCCCCATCGTGGCTCGCTGGACTATCATCAGAGGTCTGGGGCTTTACTTTGTTCATAATTGTGTCTGCAGGAGAAGGCAAGGAAGGAGTGTGCCAAGACCGGAAGCAGAGTGCCTGACCTCCATGTCCTGACCCCGATAGAGGAGGAGGCCATGACAACAAGGCGGCTGTGCCATAGCTGATGGCGAGGCAGGGGCGCCTACCCAAGAGACTGAGTGAACATCTGCTGGGACGCAAGGGTGTATCTGGTACCAAAGTGCCATTCTGAGCATGTGATCACCACTGCATCACTGGAGCTGCACTGTTGGGGTGGTTGGGATGTCACAAAGGGCAGACCCTCATCCTTTAATGTCTATGATTTCTCATGCAGGTCAAGATTAATAACAAGAGAGAGGAGTTGCAGAGGCTGGAAGACAGTCAACCACCTCTGAGGAGGAGGAGGCAACCTCACATCATTCCCCCGCACTCTCCACCAGAGCAGATACTCTCATGTCAGTGGTTTGTAGCACATGTTAAGGTTCGGGCACACAACCTAGTCAGCACAGCACAGACATGCCAGGGCAGCTGATGGAGGTTGTGACAACCCAGGCCACTAGCAGTCGGAGGACTGGGGGCGGTCAGCGCAATGCTGAGCCCCAGACTGATGACATGTCTCTGGTGTCAGCAGCAACATGGGAAATGCTGCAGCTGTAGAGAGCAATCAGGCAATATCTGGCAGAGATGTCAGAGGCTTTGCGTACCCAAGCGCAGATGATCGAGGAGTCCATCCAGGCCTTGGCTGCTGCTGTGTCTCTGCCGGTTGTGCATCTGGCTGCCCCCATTGAGAGACTGGCGACTCTCACAGAGAGCCACATCCGGCAGATCAATCAGTGGCTGCTGGAGATGCGCGCAGTCCTGCACACCATCATGCTGTTGCCCATGAGGTCCATGCAGCAGGGGCAAGGCGAGAGGGGGACGAGGCACCTGGAGTCTCCACCAGGTCCACATCCCTTTCAGGTCAGCAGGGAAGTACAAGTGTGCCTTATAATGGGGGAGGAACAGCTGCCTTCCGCATCTGGGGGTTCCTCTCTGGGTGCTCCAAAGCCTCTGCCAGGGACGCCAGCACCTCAATCATCCCCGCTGACAGAGGTGGTGCCTGCACCTTCACAGGAGGCCCTCAGTGTATCAGGCTCTCCAGGTCTCAGACAGCCAGAGGATGGCTGCCAAGGTCACCCCAAGCCAGGGGGCAGGAAGGACCAGCCTGCCTCCACCTCAGCTGACGGAACAGGGGGAGAACCATGTAGGAGCACCCGGAAAACTTTTAAAAAGAACACGCAGAGAATCACGGGTGAAGATGCTGTTGAAATGGGTAGTGGTGCGTTTGCTGTGACACAGAATAAAATAATGATGTTCACTCATTTTGTCTCTTTTATGTTGTTGATGCCCTTTGGGAATTTATTTGAAACCTTCCTCCCAAGGTGCTGGAAGTGAGGGACCAAGTCCCGAGTGCTCAATGCTTCAGCCTTGCCATTGTGTGAACTACACGTGGGTGCTGCATTCAGAAGGAAGGAGATGACAACAGGGCTGCTTAAAGATAAGATTTTATTACTGCTGTTCCAGAATGTGGTAAGGTTCAAAGGAAACGTGAATGTACAAAGGCATCTGTGCCTCCTTTGTGTGTATCTCATGGCGCCTTTCCTGCTGTGCCTGGGTAGCATCCTCCTCCGCATCCTCATCACTGGAGGAGGCATCTCGCTCTATGATATCCTCACTGGTCAATGCCTCGCCCCTCTGCAGTGCCAGGTGCACAGCAAACCACCACGATACATGAGACCCTCACCGAGGCATACTGTCAGGCTCCACTGGATCGATCTAGGCACCTGAATCTCACCTTGAGTAAACTAATGGCGTGTTCGATGTTCATTTGGGTTGATCCATGACAAGTGTTATACCTCTTCTATGCATTTGTGTATGGGTTCCTCACAGGTGTCAGTAGCCATGTCTCCATTAGGTCTCCGAGGATCCATCTCTGAAGGCGCACAGGGCACGGAAAAGTTCTGGCACCTGGGAGTGCCTTAGTAAGTCGGCATTGTGGCTGCTTCTTGGGATTCACGCACACACCTGTAAGATTTATTTGCGGTGGTTGCAGACCAATTGGACCCTGAGCGAGAGGAAGCCCTTCCGGTTAATGAAGGCACCAGGCTGATCAGTGGGAGCACTTGAAGGCCACATGCGTGAAGACGATGACCCCCTGCATCTGGGGGAATCCAGCAATGGCCCCGAATCCTATAGCCCTCCTAGCTTGACTGTTTGGATCGGTGCAGATGCGCATCCAGTCGCCGGCCCTCCTGAACAGGGCATTGGTGACCTCCTTGATGCACCATTATGCCTCAGACTGGGAGATTCCATACACAGTGAATCCCTGGAATGAACCAGTGGCATAGAAATTCAATGTCATGGCGACTTTCAGTGCCAGTGGCATCAGGTGACCACCAAGGTCCATGGCGTTCAGCTCATCCTGCATCATTGCACATAGATCATTGAAGGCCTCCCTGGTGAGGTGCAGTCTTCGGAAACACTGCCACTCGGACATCTGCAGGTATTTGGGCCTCAACCTGTAGACCCTCTCTGGAGGGTAGCTTCTTCTGCGCACTGCAGCCAACTGGCGTGCACCTCTGCATCCTTCTCTAGCCTCTCATGCCTGAGACTGGCCCACCTGTGTGTCCCCAGATGGCGGTTGTGCTGCTGCCCGTTCATGCTCCTCCCTCCGTCCTCCTCCATGGGGGCCACAAAGCCAGGTGAATGAGGCCCATGAGAGGTTGCCCCTCCCTGAGCCAAAGCCTTCAGGCCAAACAGAAGCCCCCCCAACTTTCCCTCACTCGTGACCTTCGATGAGGTGGCAATGGCTCCTTGGTATTGACTTCCCCACAGTGGTGGCACCTTGGCCTCCACTCCTTACAGTGTTTCCTGATGCCCCCTCCTCCACCCTTCCTGCCAAGTGACACTGCTTCACCCGATGGTTTCCCAGTGAAGCCTACACTGAGCTCCTGCCTCCTTGTTGCTGCCTTTCACCAGGCAAGGCCCTGAAGTCCCGTGGTTCCCATGCGCTGTAAGAAAAATTCAGAACAGTGAATAAAATTGCAGTGTATTGGGATGTTAGAATCACAAACTGAATCATAGAATGTCTACAGCACAGAAGGAGGCCATTCAGCCCATTGTGTCTGTACTGGCTCTCTGCAAGAGCAGCTCACCTAGCCCCACTCCCCCACCTTTACGTGTCGCCCTCCAAATGTTTTCTCTTCGGAAAATTGTCCAATTTCCTTTTGAAGGGCTCAAGTGAACTTCCTCCATCACAGTTTCAGGCAGAGCATTCCTGGTCCTAACCACTCCTGCGCAAAAAAGCTTTTCCTCATTTCGCCTCTTCATCTTTTACCAATCACCTTAAATCGGTGTCCTCTGGTTCTGGATCCTTCGGACAATGGGAACAGTTTCTCTCTATCTACTCTGTCCAGATCCCTCATGATTTTGAACACCTCTATCAAATCTCCTCTTCATCTTCTCTTCTCCAAGGAGAACAAACCCAGCTTCTCCAATCTATCCACGTAACTGAAGTTCCTCATCCGTGGAACCATTCTCGTGAAACATTTCTACACCCTCTCTAATGCCTTAACATCCTTTCTATAGTGCAGTGCCCAGAACTGGACGCAATACTCCAGTTGAGGCCAAACCAGTGTTTTATACAGGTTTATCATAACTGCCTTGTTCTTGTACTCTATGCCCCTATTTTTAAATCCCAGGATCCCATATGCTTTATTAACTGTTTTCTCAACCTGCCATGCAACCTTTAATGATTTGTGCATATATACCCTCAGGTCACCTCTGCTTCTGCAGCCCTTTAGAACTGTACCCTTTAATTTATATCAAATGGACAATAAATGCTGGCCTAGCCAGCGACACGTACGTTCCATGAATGAATTTTTAAAAAAATTGCCTCTCGTCATTCTTCCGACCAAAATAAGTACCTGAATTGGCTTCCCAGCTCGTGAATGTGCAATGTCCACCATCCATATCAGCCGCCAACACTAAAATCCAGAAGGGACACCAGACATCCTGTCAGAAGTCATCCGTCCCTATTTTATGCCCCTCCTCCTCTGTTCCTGTCTCAAAAGGCCCCTTAAAATTCAGCCCTATGTGTCTGGAGATCAGGGCTGGATTTGGCTGTGATGCACCCAACCCCCACCATCAAAAATAGTTTGCAGATACCCACTGTCTCTGCTCACACATTAAGAATGGCCACTTGGACAAAGTACTGGAGGTCAATTAACACCCTTGTCATGCAGGCCCCACCTGCCAAGAATGAAGCACACATTATTTTGCCATATGAACATTAAAACTTAAAATTGCTGCTGGGAAGAAAAGATGGCCTATCACAGGAATTGCCAGGCCCCTCGCCGGAAAGATCTTTTTTGCATACTAGTAGACAGTGTTGGAACAAAGAACACAGTCCCTGCTGCCCCAATACACAGAAGACCTGGTCAGACCAGTTTAGACACATGACTAACTGGTGCTTGGAGTTTTTAAAATTTGAACTTGCCACAGAGAATTTGAACCCAGAAAGCTGTTTGTTCCTGGACTGAGAACACCTTTCTCCTGTCTGCTCTCATTTCACTCTCACCAGCTTCGGAATCCACAGAAGACATATGAACCCCAAGAGAGAAAAGTCTCCTACATTGAACAAGGTTTAAGAAGAATACTGGGCCCCAACGAAAAGTAAGACTACAGCGAGCTCGAAGCACAGTAAAAACCCTTTTTCAGAGATTGCCTCAAATCTCTCTACTTTATTTTTCTTCTGCTTTTTTCTGTCTCTATTTAGTTTTAGTTTTTTAGTTTTAGAGATACAGCACTGAAACAGGCCCTTCGGCCCACCGAGTCTGTGCCGACCATCAACCACCCATTTATACTAATCCTACACTAATCCCATATTCCTACCACATCCCCACCTGTCTCTATATTTCCCTACCACCTACCTACACTCGGGGCAATTTATAATGGCCAATTTACCAACCAACCTGCAAGTCTTTTGGCTTGTGGGAGGAAACTGGAGCACCCGGAGAAAACCCACGCAGACACAGGGAGAACTTGCAAACTCCACACAGGCAGTACCCAGAATTGAACCCGGGTCGCTGGAGCTGTGAGGCTGCGGTGCTAACCACTGCGCCGCCCAAAAAAGAACTTTTGTTCTCTTCCCCATCACCCCCCCCCCTTCACTTGCTTAAAACCCAATACTTTTCGAAGCTTTGCCAATTCTGATCAAAAGGTCACAGACCTGAAACGTTAACTCTGCTTCTCCCTCCACAGAGGGTGCCTGACCTGCTGAGTACTTCCAGCACTTTATTTTTATTTCAGATTTCCAGCATCTGCAGTATTTTGCTTTTATATGAATGTTGAAAATGCTGTCTGATTTGGAAGTGAGGCTTAACATTGGCCTTGGGATGATTTAGATGATTTGCATGTGCGTATTGCGTATGCATGCTAGCGTGGTGCACGGCGTGTATCCATAGGCGTCAACCGAATTAGAGTTTAAGTTTTAATACATTTCACTTTTCTTCTTTAAACCTAAGAAAGCCTGTTTATGCTAATTTCTTTGCCTTATAATTGGAAAGTGGTGAACAAGGATTCACCAAGGGGGAGCTCAAAACACAGTGTGTTTAAAAATTAAACCCTGTTACAATAAGACCAGGTGAAGGCTGAAAAGACCCCTAGACACCTTTCTCACCTGGTTGTAACACCCTTTACCCATATCTCACCAACAGTCATAGAGGGCAGCACTTTAGTGTGCCTGGCAGTAGGCAATGTCCAGGTTTAACATTGACCTCATAACACATGTTGTATATGGCACACCATAAAGAACCACGGTATAACTACCCAATAGTATCTTTTATATATGGAACAAGAATGCATACCACAAAACATTGACACAACTGGAGTATTGCATCCAGTTCCGGTCACCACACTTTAGGAAGGATGTGAGTGTCCTTGAAAGGGTGCAGAGAAGATTTACCAGAATGGTTCCAGGGATGAGGAATTTTAGCTACAAGATTAGGTTGGAGAAGCTGGGGTTGTTCTCCTTGGAGCAAAGGAAATTGAAGGGACCGAAGGTATGGTTACTAAGTTTGCTGATGACACAAAGATAGGTAGGAAAGTAAGTTGTAAAGAGGACATAAGGAGGCTACAAAGGGATATAGAAAGGTTAAGTGAGTGGGTAAAGATCTGGCAAATGGAGTACAATGTGGGAAAATGTGAAATCGTCCATTTTGGCAGGAAGAATAAAGAAGAAGCATATTATCTAAATGGTGAGAGATTGAAGAGCTCTGAGATGCAGAGGGATCCGGGTGTCCTCGTGCATGAATCGCAAAAGGTTAGTAGGCAGGTTCAGCAAGTAATTAGGAAAGCTAATAGAATGTTATTGTCTATCGCGAGGGGAATTGAATAAAAAAGTAGGGAGGTTATACTTCAGTTATACAGGGCATTGGTGAGACCTGGAGTACTGTGTACAGTATTGATCTCCTTATTTAAGGAAGGATGCAAATGCATTGGAAGCAATTCAGAGAAGGTTTACTAGACTAAAATCTAGAATGTGCGGGCTGTCTTATGAAGAAAAGTTGGACAGGCTAGGCATGTATCTGCTGGGGTCTAGCAGACTAGGAGGTGACTTGATTTAAACATATAAGATTCTCAGAGATCTTGACAGGGTAGATGTGGAAAGGATGTTTCCCTTTGTGGGAGAATCTAGAACTAGGGGTCACTATTTAAAAATAAGGGGCCGTCCATTTAAGACAGAGATGAGGAGAAATCTTTTCTCCCAGAGGGTCGTGAGTCTTTGGAACTCTCTTCCTCAAAAGGCAGTAAAAGCAGAGTCTTTGAATATTTTGAAGGCAGAGGTAGATAGATTCTTGATAAGAATGGGGGTGAAAGGTTATGGGGGTAGGTGGGAATGTGGAGTTGAGATTACAATCAGATCAGCCATGATCTTGTTGAATGGCAGAGCAGGCTCGAGGGATCGAGCGGTCAACTCCTGCTCATAATTTGTATGCTTGTATGTATGGAATGGATGTCACAGTAGAGTAGTGGAAGCAAAAGGTTGGAAGCAGTCATGGGGGGACTGGAGAGCTAAAATGGGCTGAACTGCCTTCCTCGGCTGTCTTGGAATTTGACTTGTACATGCACATTTGCATCTCCTTCAGTATTGAGCACACTAACTCTTGATGTCTTGAAGTCTCCATTTGACTTGTCAGTGTTCTTCATTTCCTTTAACTTTACCAGAAAAACAGAAGCAGAATCACAAGTTCAGAATCAATAATTAGTCAGATCTAAGAGTATACAGGACAGGCTTAAAGGGGTTTCGTGCTTCACAGGGTACAAAAATAGAGAAAAAAAACATGCCTTCTGTTTCGGGGGAAGGATCATACTCATGCAGAGTCTGCTGAATAGTCCACCATTAAGGATAGCTGTGGGATCTCCACTCTTCCTCACTTTGATCATTAGGATAGCACATTACCTATCAATGGGATAACAGGAGACTACCAAGATCAAAACAACTTCAACACTGTTGCAGAGCTCAGTTCGGAACACATACCAGTTATCAATGTGTCTTGTACCTCTGTTCCCAATTTGCAAATATTCAAGAATATTAGACATAGCGTTAAGTCAAGCATGCAATAAATTCATCAGTTTTTAATGAAGGCTCTTTGGGAGGCTCCATCCCTTCTCCTTCTTCCCTCAACCCCCAAAGATTGTGCCGCCAACTCAAACTTGTCAGACGATAACAAGCTAACTCATGCATGAGCCGTAAAGAAAAGGCAAAACTCAAGGGAGCAAAAGAAAAGTCAGATTCTGACACATTAGATTAGAGAGGATCAGAAAAGGAAAGACAACTGATTTTGTCACATCCCTTGATGGGATGTTTATTTTGATCACGATGATGAGGAATGAATAAATTCATGAATGAGAAGTCCCCTTCCCTGTGCACTTTAAACCCTGCCCATTTATTGGGCTATGTTCAACTAACACAGGTAAAACTCAAATATTTTCTTGGTGTCAAGAAAGCAACAAGGTTTGCATTTGCAAGTTGAAAATTATCAGGGCGAGTTCTCAATGTGTCAGACTGGGCTGTTTTCCAGAGATTGTAGAGCAAAGAGTTCAAATTTCTGACCAAGTGTTCGTCTTGCCTATAATCCCATGCACATATCAAACTGTATTAGCTAAATAGTTTTGATATAAATATGCTGTTTAAGCATCATTTATTTCAACCTCCACATTGCTTGAGGTGATAATGCCAAAGCTGACAAAGTGGGATGTGACTCAATTGCTAGACATGGTTTCTGAAGCAGTTGGAAGGTTAGCAATGATCGTTTAGCTATTGGGTCCTATTATTTGGAATACTAGCCATATTCTTACTCGTAGGAGTTCACAACCAATTACTGAATGAATATCAGAAAGGAAAGAAAGGCTTGTGTTTATAAATTGCCCTTTATGACCTCAGGATGTCCCAAAACACTTTATAATCAATAAAGTACTTGTGAAATGTAAATGCTGGAAATGTAGCAGCAACTGTGCAAACAGCAATGTCCAACAAACAGGAAGATGTTTTAGTGACATTTGTTGAGTGTTAAACATTGCCCAGGTCACTAGGGAGAACTCTTCAGTTTTTATTTGCAAACAGCTCTATGGGATCTTTAATGTCCAGCTGAGAGGTCCTCAGTTTAACATCTCATCTGAAAGATACAACCCAGCAGTGCAACAGTTCAAGATTTCTGCAAGAATACTTAAACCCACAACCTGCTGCCTCAGAGGCAAGAGTACTCCCACTGAGACATGGCTGCCACATTTAAATAACAGAAGTAAATTGAACTAATCCATATTCCAGTGTTTGATTGATCAGGGTTTGATTATATTAGTCTGTTAATTGATCAGTGTTCACTGTGTTTGATTGCTTAAGCCTATGAGTGGAGCTGAAGAGTTTGAAACTGAAGCCAGAAGACACAGAGCTTATAGGTTCTACTCGACGCAGACTGTTCTGAGAACACATTGTACTGAAATCTTGTAGTGCTGAGATATTTTAAAGTACTGTAAATAAACCAGTTGGTGATTTAATACGTGTGATATCTACATTGCTCTGAAATAAATCAGATATACATATATCCAGCAACCTGGCGTAAACACAACAAAAACATGGCAATGAGGATGAAAGAGCAAAATTTAATGTTATCCACTCCAGAACCATTTCTTTCAATGTCGGGAAATCCTCCCTTGTGCTGGGAGTGATGGATTTCAGGGTTCAAGACCTGCTTGCTTATTATGGGGATGGACAACCTAGATGTACAAAGAACAAAGAACAAAGAAAATTACAGCAGAGGAACAGGCCCTTCGGCCCTCCAAGCCTGCGCCGATCCAGATCCTAAATCTAAACCTGTCGCCTATTTTCTAAGGGTCTGTATCTCTTTGCTTCATGCCCATTCATGTATCTGCCGAGATACATCTTAAAAGACGCTATCGTGTTCGCATCCACCACCTCCGCTGGCAACGCGTTCCAGGCACCCACCACCCTCTGCGTAAAGAACTTTCCACACATATCCCCCCTAAACTTTTCCCCTCTCACTTTCAACTCGTGACCCCTAGTAATTGAATCCCCCACTCTGGGAAAAAGCTTCTTGCTATCCACCCTGTCTAAACCTCTCATGATTTTATACACCTCAATCAGGTCCCCCCTCAACCTCCGTTTTTCTAATGAAAATAATCCTAATCTACTCAACCTCTCTTCATAGCTAGCGCCCTCCATACCAGGCAACATCCTGGTGAACCTCCTCTGCACCCTCTCCAAAGCATCCACATCCTTTTGGTAATGTGGCAACCAGAACTGCACGCAGTATTCCAAATGTGGCCGAACCAAAGTCCTATACAACTGTAACATGACCTGCCAACTCTTGTACTCAATACCCCGTCCGATGAAGGAAAGCATGTCGTATGCCTTCTTGACCACTCTATTGACTTGCGTTGCCACCTTCAGGGAACAATGGACCTGAACACCCAAATCTCTCTGTACATCAATTTTCCCCAGAACTTTTCCATTTACTGAATAGTTCACTCTTGAATTGGATCTTCCAAAATGCATCACCTCGCATTTTCCCTGATTGAACTCCATCTGCCATTTCTCTGCCCAACTCTCCAATCTCTCTATATTCTGCTGCATTCTCTGACAGTCCCCTTCACTATCTGCTACTCCACCAATCTTAGTGTCGTCTGCAAACTTGCTAATCAGACCACCTATATTTTCCTCCAAATCATTTATGTATATCACAAACAACAGTGGTCCCAGCACGGATCCCTGTGGAACACCACTGGTCACACGTCTCCATTTTGAGAAACTCCCTTCCACTGCTACTCTCTGTCTCCTGTTGCCCAGCCAGTTCTTTATCCATCTAGCTAGTACACCCTGGACCCCATGCGACTTCACTTTCTCCATCAGCCTACCATGGGGAACCTTATCAAACGCCTTACTGAAGTCCATGTATATGACATCTACAGCCCTTCCCTCATCAATCAACTTCGTCACTTCCTCAAAGAATTCTATTAAATTAGTAAGACATGACCTTCCCTGCACAAAACCATGTTGCCTATCACTGATAAGCCCATTTTCTTCCAAATAGGAATAGATCCTATCCCTCAGTATCTTCTCCAGCAGCTTCCCTACCACTGACGTCAGGCTCACCGGTCTATAATTACCTGGATTATCCCTGCTACCCTTCTTAAACAAGGGGACAACATTAGCAATTCTCCAGTCCTCCGGGACCTCACCTGTGTTTAATGATGCTGCAAAGATATCTGTTAAGGCCCCAGCTATTTCCTCTCTCGCTTCCCTCAGTAACCTGGGATAGATCCCATCCGGACCTGGGGACTTGTCCACCTTAATGCCTTTTAGAATACCCAACACTTCCTCCCTCCTTATGCCGACTTGACCTAGAGTAATCAAACATCTATCCTTAACTTCAACATCCGTCATGTCCCTCTCCTCGGTGAATACCGATGCAAAGCACTCGTTTAGAATCTCACCCATTTTCTCTGACTCCACGCATAACTTTCCTCCTTTGTCCTTGAGTGGGCCAATCCTTTCTCTAGTTACCCTCTTGCTCCTTATATATGAATAAAAGGCTTTGGGATTTTCCTTAACCCTGTTTGCTAAAGATATTTCATGACCCCTTTTAGCCCTCTTGATTCCTCGTTTCAGATTGTTCCTACATTCCCGATATTCCTCCAAAGCTTTGTCTTTCTTCAGCCGCCTAGACCTTATGTATGCTTCCTTTTCCCTCTTAGCTAGTCTCACAATTTCACCTGTCATCCATGGTTCCCTAATCTTGCCATTTCTATCCCTCATTTTCACAGGAACATGTCTCTCCTGCACGCTAATCAACCTCTCTTTAAAAGCCTCCCACATATCAAATGTGGATTTACCTTCAAACAGCTGCTCCGAATCTACATTTCCCAGCTCCTGCCAAATTTTGGTATAGTTGGCCTTCCCCCAATTTAGCACTCTTTCTTTAGGACCACTCTCGTCTTTGTCCATGAGTATTCTAAAACTTACAGAATTGTGATCACTATTCCCAAAGTAGTCCCCGACTGAAACTTCAGCCACCTGACCGGGATCATTCCCCAACACCGGGTCCAGTATGGCCCCTTCCCGAGTTGGACTATTTTTGTCGCAGAAATATTTATACATTGTCTCGAAGCAGAGGCAAGCCCATATTCGAGCAGCTCACAGAAGATATATCTAAGTTTGATACAGCGGTAAGTGCTCTCAAAAAATACTTTGGGCCAAAGAAAAATGTGATGGTAGAGCGACGTGCATTCTGCCAGAGATCCAAGGGACATGGTGAGCTGATTAAGCAATAAGTGGCAGCATTGCAGCAATTGGTGTCTATTTGTAAATTTGGCACAGTAATCAACAAACTAATTTGTGACCAATTAATTGAAAAGACTTCAGTTCCACCAGTTAGGGAACGTCTCCTCATGGAAAATGATGATTTAACCTTGGAAAAAGCCATAACCTTGGCAGTCCAGATTGAATCAGCCATGTTAGATTCAAAGAGGTTACACAAACATGCACCCTTAGACTCAGGGTTGCAGACACAGCTTGTCCAACCAGCTTCAGTGTAAGGGTTAAGTACAAGAAGATAAATATTGCAGATGCTGGAAATCTGAAAAAAACCAGGAAATTCTGGAAATACTCAGCAGGCCTGGCAGCATCTGTGGAGAGAGAAGCACAGTTAACCTTTCAGGTCAGTGACCTTTCATCAGAACTGGCAAAGGTTAGAAATGTAATAGCTTTTAAGCAAATAAAGCAGGTGTGGAGCAAGAGATAACAAAAGGGAATGTGTTAATAGGACAGGGTCACAGAGAATAACTCATCAGAAGCCCATGGAGCAAAGGCAAACGGTGTGTTAATGGTGTGCTGAAAGACAAAGCGTTAATGCGGAGTGGGTGTTAATTGACAGAAAAATGAACAGCCCTGGCCCAAAGCGCAAACAAGTAAAATAAGTGGGGGGAAAAATGAATGATGAAACAAACCAAACTAAAATTACCAAATAAAAATGCAAAAAGAAAAAATATCTCAAAATAAAAAAGGGAGCCCTTCATGCTCTGAAATTATTCAACTATATAGATTCAACTATAATATAAGTTCAATAATTTCAGAGCATGACAGGCCTCCCTTTTTATTTTTAGTTTTTTTTATTTGTTTATTTTATTTTGGTTTGTTTCATCATTCATCTCTTTTTTACCACTTTTTTCATGTTTGTGCTATGGGACAAGGTTGTTCATTTTTCTGTCAATTAACATTCTCTCGGCACTAATGCTTTGTCTTTCAGCATACCGTTAACATACCGTTTGCCTTTGCTCCATGACCTTCTGGTCAGTTATTCTCTGTGACGCTGTCCTATCAACACCTTGCCTTTTATTATCTCTTGCCCAACCCCCGCTTTATTTGCTTAAAACCTATTATATTTCTAACCTTTGCCAGTTCTGATGAAAGATCACTGACCTGAAATGTTAACTCTGTTTCTCTCTTCACAGATGCTACCAGACCTGCTGAGTGTTTCCAGCATTTCTTGTTTTTATTTAAGTGCAAGAAGACCTCAGCAACTCATCAAAATGTGCCCCATCATGGTCAGTTACCTTCAAAACTGTGCCCAAACTGTGGAAATGCTCATCGAGTCACAATGCCATGTCCAGCTTGAGGGAAAAGTGTAACTCATGTTTAAACTGGAACCATTATACAAAGATGTGCAGGTCGTTGAAGAAAAATACTTCATCAGTTTGACATGTGGGGGAGTCTCTTTCTGAGAGTGAGGTACAACATTTATTTGCCATCACAAAAAGGAAAGCACCAAGTCATTTTAAGGAGAGCTCAGCCGAGATCGCAGGCATCGCACTGTCACTTCTAATCAAGATTGGCATGAAAGTAACTATTTTGAGTGACAAACTCTACCATCAGTATTTTTTTGCAATTCTCTCTCACTCCTGCAACAGACACACTTCAAGCTTATGATGACACTATCAATCCAGTTTTGGGGATGATCACAATTCCAGTACGCTATGTCACCCTATACAAGTTCACTTTCTATGTAGCTAAGTGCCGAAGCCTTATGGGGGTAAACCTTTTCGATAGGTTTGGATTCAAACTTGAAGATCCCACCGGAACACACATTAATGGGATTGATAAAGCAGCTTATACATGCCAGTATCCTTCCTTACTTATTGGATTTTGGGTGATCAAGGGGTACTGTCATGCTCCTTGCGTTGACATGTCAATTCAACCAGTTTCACAAAATTTGAGACAGTTGCCATTTGCAATCCGTGCTGAAGCTGAAACGACTAGAAGCAGATGGTATCACTGAGCAAATTGACTCATCGCCGTAGATATCAAATCTAGTCATTGCACGACGATAAAATGGCGAACTTAGACTATGCATTGACCTAAAGGCAGTCAACAAAGCTATCATACTAGACAAGTATCTACTTTCTACAATTCAAGAACTGTCAGCATCATTTCATGAACCAACGTTCTTCACAAAGCTTGATATGCGACAGTTATCTTCAGATACCTCTAGCAGAACAAAGCCGATATCTTACAGCCTTTGTTACCCATGAAGGTGTGTTTCAGTACCACAGATGCCCTATGGCCTAAGTTCAGCACCTAGCACATTCCAGAAGATCATTTCTTCAGTCTTGTCGGATGTTGAGGGAACGCTTAACCTATTTGATGACGTTGTTGTCCACGAAAGGGACAAAGCTGAACATGATCAACGATTATCAGCAGTGCTCAATCGGGTTGCAAAACACAATTTGACGCTCAACAAGGACAAATGAACATTTGTTGCATCCGAGATCGACTTTTTAGGTTACAGAGTAACAGTAGCTGGAGTAAAGCCTACATACTCTCTGACTGGAAAGACACCAGCCAACCTTATGATAGGTTGTAACTTCCGCCTGCCACTGACTATTCTTAAGCCATCACTACCAGTTAACAAGAATATCAGAGCGAAAGCAGATGAAATCGTAAAGCGACAAAGTAGAGAAAAGCATACTTTGACACACGGACAGGCGCAAGGGAACCACAATTCAAAGTTGGAGATTGGGTTCAAATCAAACTGCCAAAGCACGACCACAAACTTGCTTCATCAGTAGCAGGTCCAAAGCAGATTAAACATTTGCTAGGTACAGTTATGGAAGTGCTTCCATTTTTAAAAATATTTATTGAGGACTCATGTTTAAAAGTTGTGGAAATGAATTCATTTGAAAGACTGAAGAGATTCCATAGATTCTGGACTTGGTTTTTTTTTAAAGGTCACTGAAAGTGAGATTTTGTTTAAAAACAAATCCTGACTGGAAGTCACATGTCTTAAGCTAAGTAAACACAAGGAGCCTTGGTGACTAGGGGAGTTATTTACAGTGAAGTGACATGTTAAGATTTATGGTGGTCAAGAGTTGGTTTTGTTTTGAATATTGTTTTGGTTCAGTTGGGATAAACCTGTTAAGAAAGGAGCCACCAGCTCATCCTTTTTCCACCTCTTTGAGAAACCCTGAGAATCCAGTGTGATGCAGTGATTCTCCTGGAAAACCTGCCAGACTAATCCTCGACATCACCTGAAGAGAACTGCTCCAAAAAGATCCCAGTGACAGCCATCTACGCATGTTTGGACACCAGAAAAAAGTGCCATTTGGGAAAATTTTATATTTTATCCTTTTTCCTTCAAGAATTAACAAGTATTTGGCCAAAGTATTTTTTTGTCTTTTTTGTAAAGATATCGCTGCAGAGAAAACTACTTTATTTTTTCTTTAACCAGTGTGTGTGTGTGCGTGTGTGTTGGGTTAATTTAGAGGGAATCTTTCATATTTCAACCTGTGTGTTAATAAGTTTTGCATCTTTATTGAGTATGTCTTGTTTTATAATAAATTAATAATTTTGTTGTTTATTAAAGAAACCTGGTTGGTGGATTTTATTCTGAAACTAAAATAGATAAAGTATACAATTGGCCGTATCGGTAACTGGGTAAAATATTTAAATATATGTTCTGACCCATGGAGAAGTGGAACTCGAGAAAGACAGTGCACTCCTCCAGCCTCGGTCATAACAGTACCAATGTTTATCTGTTGGATGACAACACCAAGTGGAATGCGAGATATTTGATAGGGAGCAGATCAGGATATTTTGAGGATAGTGGTTATGAGGATACATTTCCTTTTCCTATGAGTGATATTGTTCATCCATCTCATCAAGCTGATCAAATAGATCCACAACTTCAAATTCATAAATCTAATCACAGACCTAAGAGACCTTCCCAACGCAAAGACTATTTCTGTACTTAGAGAAAAAAGACAGGTTGAACATTAAGAAATAAATTGATGTATATATGTTTGATGTTGAGAATACTTTAATTCAAAAATAATGTCTTATTCTATAGGGGGAAAATGCAGTATTTGATTGATCAGGGTTTGATTGTATTAGTCCATCCATTGATCAGTGTTCACTGTGTTTGATTGCATAAGCCTATGGGTGGAGCTGAAGAGTTTGAAACTGAAACTAAATGACACAGAGCTAGAAGGTTCTACTAGACACAGACTATTCTGAGAAGACATTGTACTGAGATTTTGTAAGTGCTGGAATATTTTAAAGCACTGCAAATAAACCAGTTGATGATCTAATACAAGTGCAACATCTACATTGCTCTGAGATAAATCAGATATGCATGATATATCCAGCAACCTGGCATAAACATAACACATATCTGTGAAAACCTATTTTGCTTCTCATCATCAGATATAGTATATTCACTTTATTCAAACGCGGTCAACATAAATCTGGAGTTGAATATGGGAAGAACTGACAAAGGAATGCTAAAAAAAGCATCCTGTTTTACAATTTTGTGATTTTAAAATAATTAAAAATGATTAAATTAAGAGCACAAAATCATCATGCACACACAAAATGAGAGTGATTGCTTATACAAAGTAGCATGCGTCACAAATTCTGATGTAACCAATTCCATTCTGCACAGTTATGTATGTCCAAATAATTCCTGTGTAAACCAGATTGGATGTAAGGTGTGCACTTCGGATTAGAACTGAGGCCAGAGCCAATCCATATGTTATGTTTTTTGTAAAAGGAAAGCTTAGTTGCCAAATAATTGTTCTTAGAAATTTCAAAAATGACTAAAGATAAGTGAATTAGGCTACATGATCCTAACATGGAATCCAAATATGAATGTCCAGACATTCTGAACACTCATCACTAAAATTCTTGTTGGCAGGAATGCAGGAATGTGTCCATACACTTAATCTAGTACCAAGTTACTAAATGGATCATTCCATATTGCCATGAGCCTATCAGTGGTAGCAGATTCAATTCTCTGTTTCAAGATAAACGAGTTGTATTCTCACTTCATACTTAGCCAAATAACCCTCCAGGCTTCCTTCCCAGTGCAATGATGCCCTCACCTCAAGCTTTGTTCCTTTAAGGACTAAACATTTTGAGGAAGAGAAGAGGATCTTAATAATTTGGCATTAATCCTTGCCATGAACTTATGGGATGGGTTTTGCCTTCCTGCCACTTGCTTCACATGAAAAAATGTGGCAGTAACAGGGATTAAGATAAAGAGAGAAAGGGAAGTGTCGACTTAACTTTCAATTTCCTGTCCATTCCGGTTTTTGTGGGACTTCGATCCTGGTGGCCAAAACTCTTGCCAGAAACAGCTGGGAGTCTCATGAATATATGTTGATCGGGGCCCCGCTGGATTGTCATTCAAAATCTGGCATCTCCAATTAGGCAGCAATAAAGCAGGACACTGGTCACAACTTTGAAATGGTATCAGGAATGGTTTGGGTCATATTGTAAATACACTGCAGATCAGCTGGAAACTACACTCTGTCCCAGGGTAAAGATTAAATCCAAGCATAGATGAGATGTCATTCAGCCCATCTTTCCATAGAAACCCAAGATCTCCACATCACAGCATTTAACTGAATAACCAGCAAATGTTTCTGCTGTTCAACCCAGAAGGCCTTTCCAGGTAATAGTTACTCTTAAGCTGAAGAATATTTTCCGTCAATAACAAGTGTTGGTTACAAAAAGCTAACATGCCCAGCAGTGCAGATGCAGCAGAATGATACCAGGACTAAAAGAATAAAAATAAGAAGATAGGTTGCATATACTTGGCTTATATTCCCTTGATTGTAGAAGATTGAGTGGTGATCTGATTGAGGTGTTTAAAATGTTAAAAAGATTTGATGGCATAGATAAAGTGAAACTATTTTCTCTGGTGGGGGTACGCCAGAGCAAGGGGGCACAATCCTAAAATTAGAGCCAGGCCATTCAGGAGTGAAATTAGGAAGCACCTCTTCACACAGAGGATAATGGATGTCTGGACCTCTCTGCCCCAAAAGGGCCAACTGAAGTTTTCAAGACTGAGATTGATAGTTTTTGTTAGATAAGGGTATCCGGGGATATGGAACAAATGTAGGTAAATGGGGCTGAGGTACAGACCATGACCTTTTTGAATGGCGGAACAACTCAGGCGGATGAATTGCCTACTCCTGTTCATATGTTCCTGTGTAGAAGTTGTACCTGTACCCCTTCGAAGTTGTAAAGCTCTTCTGCTAATCACGAGGCTAACTTTGCAACTATGGGACAGATTCTTTGTGTCTTTTTTGAATTTCAATTACCAAATAGTAGCATCAATTAATTAATATGAACAAAAAGATAATGTAGCTTATTGGAGAATCTTACAGCTATTTCCTACCTAGCATTTTGGAAAAAAAAAACTTGCAACATTGCAGATCTTGCTGGTGCTTTTGATTGTCAAGGCTTCTGTTATAATACATACATAAAAATTACAACACAGAAACAGACCATTCTGCTCATCATTGGTGTTAACTCTCCACACAAGCAAATAATCCTTATTACATTTACCCAACCTGTTCTCTTCAACCACTTTTCCTTCTTCAACTTGTCTTATCTAATCTTGAATGTTGACATAGTTTCCGCCTCAACTACTAACACTGCAAGTGAATTCTGCAGCCTGACAACTCTCCATACAAAGACGTTTCTCCTGCCCCCTGTTCTAAATCTCTTACAATTAATCTTGTACCTTTGGCCTCACAATCTGGACCCCTCAACTACTTGGGACAATCTGCTTTGATCTACCCTGTCCCACTTTTTCATAATAGTAACTTCCATCACATCAGCCCGTAATCCACATTGCTCGAATGAAAAAGACCCAATTTCCATGTCTTTGTATTTCCTTCTCCCTATCAGCATCTTAGTGTTGTACCCTCTCTTGTCCTCAATAGCCTTCCTGTGGTGCAAAACCAATACTGCAAACAGTACTCTGAGGTCTTATGAAGGTATTATATAAATTCATCATTATCCTTTGGGACATGTTACTGCTTCAGATTAGCATTCAGATCACCTAATAGTCCAATCAATCAAAATGTGACTAAGCAAGGCCAGTGTGAGTAAACCTCCACCAGATCATTAGGGAATCAGGACCTTTTTAAACAAAGTATTTCATTTGGGTCTGGTATTCAGAGCAAAGTATTTGATTTGGGTTCAGATCATCCCTGACACTGAAGTTCTTAAAAAAACTGACATGCCAAGCATATATGTTCTCAGCAAGAAGGCACAGGAACAAAGTTTGGGTCATTTGGCGCAAATTTCCAATGAAGATCTTTTACAACGCACTGACAATTGGCAAGCGATTTTGTGATGGGCAGCAAAAGAGATACAAAGAATGCTCAAAACAACTCTGAAATAGCACAAAATAGATGGAACAACTTGCTCAAGAGAAGGAAGCACCGTGACAATCCATCAATGAAGGCACCTCCTACTACGAGGCCCATCACATTGCTGATGCTGAATCTAAACATGGGCTCAGGAAGTCAAGATCAAGATCCCGAACCTAGTGTATCTGAGATCCACGGTTCCACATGCTGGACACTCATTCCCAGCAAAAGTCAGTCTCATCAGTCACCAAATGACTCACTGCAGAAAATGAGATGATATTCTGGCTGTCTCCTTCGACATTGAAGGAGGAACGGCAATCAGTATTAATATTCACTGATTTCCCCATCAACAATGAAGTATACAACTGAAGTTTCCCAGACGAGGTCCCTGCCATGTGACAACTCATCATGCTGTATGCAACTTGGAGCCTGACCTTCCATTTGGTCACAAATTGTGAAGTGGTTCCCTCGGAATGTCCACCGTCAGCAATCACAAAGCACGATTTGAAACAAAATATGCGTATATTGCTAATCTGCTCCATCTGCTTCACGTGAAGATTGAATGAGAAAGCACTTGGACATAGAAAGCCTTCATGGAAGCTTCAATCTCAGCAGATACTGTGGTAGTGTGCGACAGCACTGAAAACCTCCATTGTCTTCAGTCGGCAATTTGATGCTCTCACAACTTAATAAGAGAATTCAATCCTCTTTCAAAGATGGTTATTTTCACTAACTTACAATCTACACTTTCTTCAGTCTCCTGCACCAGAGGGTGCCCTATTGTAGATATTCAGCTTGTAACATTGCTCGTGGGAGCCACTCTTTCAACCACTGTAATTTGGTTAATATTCAAAAGTCAGGTCAGGACTGCTTTTGTGTAGTTTTGTTCTGCAATTTTCTTCAAGCTTTTAGTTCAAAATTGTAATTAGGTGTATGCAACAAAATAGGCATAATTTCCTTTTTTTGGCTGGTCTATTTTTCATCTTGAGAGCTTGTTTGTTTCAGTCTGAATTCTGTTTAAGACTAATTAAAGGGGCACTGTCTTCACAAAAGTGCTTGGCACACCTTATATTCTCTTGTGGAAAAACCAGAATAATGGACAGTTTGGTCTTGGCGGTGCATGAAATTGGCATATGCATGCCTTTCCACATACTGGATATCATCACCAAAAAAAAACCTTTTCAAACACTTCTTCACAAAAGCAGTGCTCCATTAAGAATAATTGCCAAACCAATCAACCAGAACAGGTCTTCCCTATTGAGTGGAATCAACAGGAGAAAATGGAGCCAACCTTATTAAAGGGATTTAAATTGTATTTTTGACAAGTGAAAGCAATACCTGAATAACTTCTCAGGATACAATTTCATTAATGGTGATCTGTTGTCAGTTTGGTTCACTTTTGCCTCTGAGTCAGAAGATCGTAGATTCAAACCTCCTACTCCAGAACATTCTTTAGGCTGAATCTACTGAGGGAAAGCTGGATTATTTAAGCACCTGCTTTTTCTGAATGCCATTTTAAACTAAGGCCTCACCTGTCAGTTCAGGCAAACATAAAAGATTTGTTGGCATGTTTTCAAAGAGAGTAGGCCACTCCTCCAATGCACGACCCAGCAGTTTTCTCTAGCCCAAAGAGAATAACTTGTCATTCACCTCAATTTAGTTCATTGGACCATAATTCTTTTCATTCATTCATGGGACGTGAGTATCACTGGCAAGGCCAGCATTTGTTGCCCATCCCTAATTGCCCTTGAGAAGCTGGTGATGAGCCTCCTTTTTGAACCACTGCAGTCCATCTGGTGTAGGTACACCCATAGTGCTGTTGGAAAGTGTGTTTCAGGATATTGGTCCAGTGACAGTGAAGGAACAACGATATAGTTCCAAGTCAGGATGGTGTGTGTCTTGGAGGGGAACTTGCAGATAGTGGTGTTCCCAGCTGTCTACTGGCCTTGTCCTTCTAGGTAGAAGTCGCGGGTTTGGAAGGTGCTGTCAAAGGAAGCTTGGTGAGTTACTGCGTGCATCTTGTATATGGTACACACTTCTGCCACAGTGCACCAGTGGTGGAGGGAGTAAATATTTTAGGTGGTGGTAGCAGATACCAATCAAGTGGGCTGCTTTGTCCTGCATGGTGTCGAGCTTCTTGAGTGTTTTAGGAGCTGCACCCATCCAGGCAAGTGGAGAGTATTCCATCACACTCCTGACTTGTGCCTTATAGATGGTGGACAGGCTTGGGGAGTCAGGAAGTGAGTTACTAACCACAGAATTCCCAGCTTCTTACCTGCTGTTGTAGCCACAGTATTTATATGGCTGGTCCAGTTAGGTTTCTGATCAATGGTAACCCCCAGGATGTTGATGGTGGGGGAATTTAAGAATGGCATTGCAGCTGAATGTCAAGGGGAGATAACTGGATTCTCCCTTTTTGGAGATGGTCATTGCCTGGCACTTATGTGGCACGAATGTTACTTGCCACTTATCAGCCCAAGCCTGGATATTGTCCAGGCCTTGCTGCATATGGATAATATGTTGCCAAGCTTGCCTGAAAAATAACACTGACAATTTGTTGGCTATGATGCACTTTGGGATGGCCTGAGACTGTGAAAGGTACTATATGCAAGTTCTTCCTTTCTTTCATGAAAACCAATCATTGCGCACCTAGAATAATAATCTGCTTACTTCTCTCAAAGCATTACTGAGCAATTGACCAGTGTAAATGTTGAAAGTTTGTTACTGCAGCTGCAGAGATGGAGTTTTAATGAAGAACTCACTCAACAAGTGAGAAAATCTTATTTTAGCGACTATATACTGGAACTCGTTGTGCAAATAGCAGGGTTATGCAAGTTATATTATTGAGATAGAGAATGTTCTGTACGAAGCAATTTCCTTGGAGAAAATCATCTTGTCTCAATTTCCACTGTCTCAAACCACCTAATTAGAGCGCACAGAGTGGGACAAATGCTGGATTGATTCTGTAAAGCTGCTTGAGAAAGTTGGAAGGTAGTATAGAATGTACTGCGTTATTCAGGTCATCTATGATTTGCGCACACTCTAAAACTTCCTCCCCAAACTTCTGTGTCTTGCTACTTCCTTCTCCACCTGTAACCATCATTAAAACCTACGGCTTCAATCATCCTCTCTCCTACTTATGCCCTGGGATGCTTTTATATATTAAAAGTGCCATATCAATGCAATGTATTGTTCTATTACATCCCTATGTGCTTTCTATTTAAATGATCCAGACAGTTTGTTGTACAGAAGCTCAAGAATATTTTGTGGTATTCTGAAGGGAAGCCAAGAAATCTTAGGCCTGTTTATGCAGTGCCTTCTCTGCGGAATGTGTCATTCCCTGTAACAGCAGGTGGAAATGAATTTTCTTGCTAGTTATTGACTCTGTATTGTGTGTGCCACAGTCATTAACAAAGGTTAAGTGGTTTGCTCCTAGCTTTTAAGGTGATAAATGATCATAATTTTGCTGTTGAATTTGTGATACTCATTTTGTTTGTTCAAATCAAGAACCCTGGGTGAATGGCAAGAGCCACATTGCAGGACAGCACCTCAGCTAGAAGGATTAGCACAGAAGATGAGGTAAGTCACAAAGTAATGGTGAGATGACACTAAATTTGGGTTTTAAAAGCCTGTAAATAATAGGCCCAAGGCAAGACTGAAGGAGGGAAGGAATTCCGCAGTTTTGAGGTCCTGGGAAAGAATGAGTTGGGCCCGGTGATAGTGCAATGAGCTTGATTTCAGTGTAGCGAGGATATGGGGAGGATGTGAGCATGAGTTGACATTAGAAAGAACAAGAGATATGTGTATGGGGAATTTTAATAGTCAGGAGCACGTAGGTTGGTGTTCAGGAGGGGGTTTAAATTTGCCGAAAATGAAAGCACAACCAGATGCCAGCGCAATCGAGCCAACCTTTGGCTGTCTGTGCGTAACTGCCTCCAGAGAGGAGGGTTACTGATTACAGCATTAAAATCAAGCTATTTCAATGAGGTTTGCACCGGCATTTAAAGTTAACAACACATGCACTGGTTTCTTGGGCTTCCTCAAAGTCACCATTGAAAGAAGGAAAGAAGATTGTACAGCAATTCCTGGGACTCAATGAAGAGTGCAGGAGGGCATGCCAGGAGCAGCACAACACAGGACTACTTGCATGCCAAACAGCATAAGCAGCATGTGATGGACAGAGCTAAGCGATCCCACAACCAACGGATCAGATCTAAACTCTGCAGTCCTGTCACATCCCGTCGTGAATGGTGGTGGACAATTAAACAACTAACAGGAGGAGGTGACTCCACAAATATCCCCATCCTCAATGATGGGGGAGCCCAGCACATCAGTGCGAAAGATAAGGCTGAAGTATTTGCAACAATCTTCAGCCAGAAGTGCCGAGTGGATGATCCAACTGGGCCTCCTCCTGAGGTCCCCAGCATTACAGATGCCAGTCTTCAGCCAATTCAATTCACTCCACATGATATCAAGAAACAACTGAAGGCACTAGATACTGCAAAGTCTACGGGCGGTGACAACATTCCAGCAATAGTACTGAAAACCTCGGCAATTGTACTGAAAGCCTGTGCTCCAGAACTTGCCACGCCCCTAGCCAAGCTGTTCTAATATAGCTACAACACCGGCATCTACCCGGTAATGTGGAAAATTGCCCAGGTATGTCCTGTACACAAAAAGCAGGACAAATCTAACCTGGCAAATTACCACCCCATCAGTCTACTCTTGATCATCAGTAAAGTGATGGAAGGTGTCAGAGACAGTGCTATCAAGCGGCACTTGCTTAGCAATAACCTGCTCAGTGACGCTCAGTTTGGGTTCTGCCAGGGTCACTCAGCTCCTGACCTCATTACAGCCTTGGTTCAAACATGGACAAAAGAGCTGAACTCAAGAGGTGAAATGAGAGTGACTGCCCTTGACATCAAGGCAGCATTTGACCGAGTATGACATCAAGGAGCCCTAGAAAAACTACAGTCAATGGGAATCAGGGGGAAAACTCTCCACTGGTTGGAATCGTACCTAGCACAAAAGAAGGGGGTTGTGGTTGTTGGAGGTCAATCATCTCAGCTCCAGGACATCACTGCAGGAGTTCCTCAGGGTAGTGTTCTTGGCCCAGACATCTTCAGCTGCTTCATCAACGACCTTCCTTCAATTATAAGGTCAGAAGTGGGGATGTTCGCTGATGATTGCACAATGTTCAGCACCATTCATGACTCCTCAGATACTGAAGCAGTCCATGTAGAAATGCAGCAAGACCTGGACAATATACAGGCTTGGGCTGATAAGTGGCAAGTAACATTTGCGCCGCACACATGCCAGGCAATGACCATCTCCACCAAGACAGATTCTAACCTCCTAATCTCCCTTGACATTCAACGGCATTCGCTGAATCCCCCACTATCAACATCCTGGAGGTTACCATTGACCAGAAACTGAACTGGAGTAGCCATATAAATACCGTGGATACAAGAGCAGGTCAGAGGCTAGGAATCCTGCGGCGAGTAATTCACCTCCTGACTCCCCATTGCGTGTCCACCATATACAAGACACATGTCAGGAGTGTGATGGAATACTTTCCACTTGCCTGGATGGGTGCAGCTCCAACAACACTCAAGAAGCTTGACACCATCCAGGACAAAGCAGCCCACTTGATTGGCACCCCATCCACAGACATTCACTCCTTCCACCACTGCAGCAATGCACCAAGGCTACTCAGGCAGCACCTTCCAAACCCATGACCTCTACCACCTAGAAGGGCAAGGGCAGCAGATGTATGGAACACCGCCACCTGCAAGTTCCCCTCCAAGCCACCCACCACCCTGACTTGGAACTGTATCGCCGTCCTTCACTGTCGCTGGGTCAAAATCCTGGAACTCCCTTCCTAACAGCACTATGGGTGCACTTACCCCACATGGCCTGCAGCGGTTCAAGAAGGCAGCTCACCACCACTTTCTCATGGGCAATTAGGGATGGGCAATAAATGCTGGCCTGGCCAGCAAAGCCCACATCCCATGAAATAAAAAATAAAATTAAAGGCTCCCTGCTGGCCAGACATTACCTTTGGCTGTGAAAGTCACCACCAACCTCAACATTTTTGTCTTTGGATCCTCTAGGTTTCTGCTAGATGCATATCCAGGATCTCCCAAACAGCTGCAAATAAATGCATAAGGCAGGTGACTGATGGATTGGTTGCCAGGGCTGGCAATTATGTCAACTTCTCCTGTGATGCCACAAGCCAGAATGTGCAGATGCTTGGGTTTGCATTTCTGGTTGGCTTCTCAGTGCAGGGGGCCATTGACTGCACCCACGTGGCAAACTGTGCACTTCCAAATCAACCAGGAGTATTCATTAACTGCAAGGGATTTCATTCGATGAACGAGCATCTATGTGCAACCACAAGAAAAGGTTTATGCAGGTGTGCCAGGTTCCCTGAAAGGTGCGAAGATGCTTTCATCTTGTGACAGTCCAACCTCCCCAACCACTTTGGACCTGCAAGTTAGGAGACAGGGCTGAAGACACATGTGAAAAACCCAACCAATAAAGCCCAAGAGAGGTACAAACAGATGTGTCAATAAGCAGGCTATTGGCACACTCACAATGCACTTCAAATGCCTGGGCAGAACTGGAGGTGCCCTTCAGTACTCACCAGCCATGGTCTCCAGAATTGTCATGGTGTGCTGCACACTGCTCAACATCACACAGGAGCTAGGATCAGAGCTGCAGGAGGGACCTGGCACTAAGCACATGTCGTCTGTAGACTATTCCAATGAAGAGGAGATGGAAGTGAAGGAAAAAGGTGCCCTCAGTGCTGCACCAGCCGCTCACATTGTTGCTCAAGCTGCCAGAGATTCCCGTGTAGCTGGAAGGTTCAGTTAGTCTCTCCCACTTGACCAATGTAACATTCACACACAACAGCCACTCTCCACACAGCCCGCACTCCCCCCCACCCCCCAACTCAATCCTACTGACACAAAGCAGTGGGGTAACACACCATTCACCCATTGCACATGCTCCATTGGTCCTCGCCAATTCATATCAATAAGTAACTGAAATGCGAGGTGCCACCCAGAAACCTAGAATGGGTAACACGGAAAAACGGTGCAAAGTCATATATTTTATGTGATGCTAGTAAACAACAGAATAACCTAACATCTGCAGTAACACCCACGTGCACACCCTTGTTGTACAAAGTTTTCCTCTTCCTTTTCCTACCACTCCGACATGGTGAAACCCCCTGTGGCTTCAGCAGGGGATCCTCAGATTCCTGCTCTGATGGCTGCGATGCTCTTGGCCCACAACCTCTGGGTGTTGGAGCCCATGAGGGCCCTGCCAAAGACTACTCCTCCTACATCTGCGCAGAGGCAGACTTGGCCATCAGGATACAAGGCAGCACATCGGGTACTGAATGGCGGGGGTGGGAGGGGGGTTGGTCAATGGGTGAGAAGTGGAAGAACTTTCAGTGGCATTCCCATTTCCATGTCTCCATTCACCATCATCACTCTCATGGCCCAGCCACTCTTCACTCCTACCATTCTGCTGCAGAGCAGCTTGGTGCAGATAAGTGCAGCCCTATAAGGCCATGGCTAAGGTACTGGTCATCCTGTTTAAGGCAGCAGACATGTTGGCATCCAGAGTCTGTGTGGTCCTGGTCAAAGCCTGCATGGGCTCAACTAATTGGTGATCCACGGATTTGGCCAATATTTCCATGGAAGGAGACATCCTCACAACACTAACCCACTCATGCTTAAACTGGACTCTTCTGTGATTGTGGACAGAGTGCATGAAAGGCCTACGAGTTCCTTGCAGGTTTTCTGTTGCCCCTCAATCATTATCCTTTTCATTCCTTTCATGGCCCTAGGGTACAGTATCTGTGTCCAGCTGAGCAGAGCTTGGAGAGGTCTCACTTGTCAACTGTGAGTCACCAGGTGACGATCCAACTGACTGCCTGTGATTTGTCAGCCTTGCTAATTTGGGACCCGCTGTTTAGAAATCTTCACAATCTTGCCATGCAAGCAGCCTTGGCATGCCATGAATTGAAGAAATATGCATAGATGGAAGGTCTTATACCCAACCACTTTTTTTCCCCTAAGTGGCCAAGAATCCTGCGGCGACCTTGTGTTTCAACACTTTGATGTGTGAAGCCAGGGAAGGCTTCTAATTGCATGTTTTGGGTTGACTGCATGACTGGCTGAAGCACAGGAATGCTTGGAATACAATGGCAATGTGTAAGGGTCACTGGTTGACAGGGAACACTTTGGGGCATCATTTACCAGCAAGGTTTCACTGTTGCCTCCTTCTTACAAGTGTGTCATCTTCTGAATCCGTTTCCAGGTCTTCCAGGTAGTGCACGTGATGTTGAATCTGGCTATCATATCCTCCTTCTTATCCCGCGCTGCTGCCCTTTGCATCATACCAAACAGATCCTGCTTGCACCCACGTCATGGAGCCACACGTACCATTCACCAAGCCATCAAATAACTTTGATGCGGTATCAGTCTTCTATTGCCCACTCCTATTTCAGCGCTCCAGGCTGACTTTTCCTTCCTTTTGCATCTTGTCATCCAACCACCCCAACTCTCCCAAACCCCTCCCCTTCCCTCACCCTCCACCCCCAATACTCTATACAATCTATGCGAAGGCTGAGAAGCAGAGGGGCAGGAAAATGATGTGAAATGGCATCAGGAGGGCTCTCCAAAGCCATGCAGCCACTGGGTCTTTTTCCCAATGGTGGAAATGGATGATGCGGCTTGGCCAGCTGCCTACCAGAGGTGGGCGGCCAATTTAAATAATTTTGCCGGCGGAGGGACAACCCCCGCTGCGTGGAAAGGCCACCAACTGCAAGGAGGTGGTTTACCAATGGCATCACGGAGGGAGCCTTGGGTTCCGGAGGCTCCATGTCCCAGAAAGGGGCCCTTGGTGGTAATGACTGCCCTCACAGCCCTGACGCCGCCACTGGAGGGGTTACCCCTCTGATCACTGCGGCCTGTCCCTCCGGCCCCTGCAAGCGTGCCTCAATAAGGAGATGCCCTCTCTTTCCCCTTGCAGCCTCAGCAGTGGCCACCTCTATCACCTCCTAATTGGCTGGTCCAAGGAAGATTGCTGCCGCAGTCCTGCTGCCCTCCCGCACAGGCTCAGGACCCACGTTGGGTCCCGACATTGGGACTTACCTTGTGGCTGCAAAATTCCTGCCTCAGTTTCCCTTTAAATTGGACCTGTAATCTTTATGGGTTATCAACACACATGATCCCCACCTCCTCTTTGCTGTAGTTTCACTGGAGTTAATCTTCATCTTCACTGCCCAGACAGTAATCTGGCAGAGTGGATCACCTACCCTATGTAGAACCTGACCGATCTTCATTCAACCAGCAGTACAGGGAGATTATTTAAATGATGTGCATGAGCTGGCTCACACAATGTCCAATAAGCTAACTAGCTTAGCACACACATCATGTAGCTCTTTAAAAATCAAGAAACTTAGTTATGAAGCACTCAGAGCTGGACCTTTTAGAAACATATCTTCACCTACACTGAGGTGCAGTTAATACAAGCACGTGGAGATTACTTGACTGTTGAAACAATTCAACAACTCTATCATAAATCAGAAGTTTAACAGGGCAACCTTGCTTGTTTCACACCAAGCAGAACCTGCTCCAGCCAAATAAGCCATCACTGTCGTTCTGAGACCTCCTATCAAATAATAGATGATGCAAATATTCAGTATGTACTTAACCTCTGGAAAATGAGCCACTGGTGTAACCTTTCACTTCTGTCATCTTGCAGCCACAAGAAGAATGTACTGCTTGCTGCTCCTGGTTGCATGATGCATAGCTGTTAATGTTTCTTGCTGCTACTCACCAATGTTTGCCCTGTATGTTTGCACATGCATGGGTGTCAGCTGTAACTCAGTGGTAGCATGCTTACCTATGAGTCAGAAGGTTGTGGGTTCAAGGCCAATTCCAAAGACTTAAACACATAATTGGGGCTGAAACTTCCAATGCCTTAGAGAGTGCTGTACTATCAGAGGTGCTGCCTTTTAAGTAATGCGTTAAACCAAGGCCCTGTCTCAGGTGACCATAGACAATTCTGTATTCAAAAAGCAGCAGGGAAGCTCTCCCTGGTGTCCTTGCCAATATTTACCCCATTGTCACCACAAGAAGTTACGCAAAAGCACAATGCTGAAAACTTGAAATAAAAACAGAGAATGCCAGAGATACTCAACAAGTTAGGCAGCATCTGCGAAGAGAGAAACCAAGTTAGTAAACCTCTCGTTCATCTGCCTGCATGATTAACTTTGCTTCTCTCTCCACAGATGCTGTTGTATGATTGCAGCATTCTATTTTTATTTCACTAAAACAGTTTATCTGGTCATGCATTTCATTCTTGTTTGTGGGATCGTGCTGTAAACAAAATGACTGCCATTTTCCATACATTTTGTGGCATAAATATATTTGATCAAAAGCTTTACATTACATTACAGAGCAGTACAGTGGTGCAGTGGTTAGCACCGCAGCCTCACAACTCCAGCGACCCGGGTTCAGTTCTGGGTACTGCCTGTGCGGAGTTTGCAAGTTCTTCCTGTGTCTGCATGGGTTTCTGCCGGGTGCTCTGGTTTCCTCCCACCTCCAAAGACTTGCAGGTTGATAGGTAAATTGGCCATTGTAAATTGCCTCTAGTGTAGGTAGGTGGTAGGAGAATGGTGGGGATGTGGTAGAGAATATGGTATTAATGTAGGATTAGTATAAATGGGTGGTTGTTGGTCGGCACAGACTCGGTGGGCCGAAGGGCCTGTTTCAGTACTGTATCTCTAATTAAAGAATTAAATCAGCTCCTTACAGACATAAACAAAAATTTGTTAAATTACCTTGTTATACATCACTCAGAAAGAACAGATCAGGTCACCATAGCAACTTGCAGAGCCTGATTCCAGATGGACTGAAAATGTATTTAAATTTGCCACATGAACTGAAAGAAAACAAATGAAGTGTCAATCAATCCTGGAGTTGTACTTAAAGATGTCTATCATTGGCAAACAGCCGCTGCAGAGATGTAGGTCAAAATTAAAAGGACTAAAAACCCAACCATGTGAAGGAAGGGTCACTTTCTCACTGCTCTGCTACCTCACTGCTTTCCACCTGGTTGCAGGCTTACAGGTTGCTTCTCAAATGGCTGACCTAACTACGAGGCAATGCCGTGTGCTCCTCCGTAACTCGTGTCAATTAAGATATTTAGAAAGCCTTGACAATACTGAGCAAAACTATGATTATATAAATTTTCATTAGGGTGTTAGTCTAAGTTTGACTTTTGTTTCCCAAAAGGGTATGCAATTTGGAGAGCCAAACGATGTGATTTACATTGTTAAAGCAAATCTAAGTTGTGCACAAACCATGGATGTTGTTTAATTCTAATAATGATTTGCCTGGTATATAATATATAATTGTTTTCTTTACAAAGCCATGGATTATGCCTGAAGATTTTTAATAGGATAAAGAGAAAGAAAAGAAAAATAAATATTTGCATTTATATAGCACCTTTCATGACCACCGGACATCCCAAAGCACTTTACGGCCAATTAAGTACTTTTGAAGTGTAGTCCCTGTTGTAATGTCAGAAATGTGGCAGCCAATTTGTGCGCAGAGCTCTTTAAGTTAGATATCAAATTAAATCATGTTGAGATAAAAAGGCATTTCCCCAAATTATAGAATAACAACACATTATGCCTTACGTTCCTACAATTACAACAGTGACTACACTTCAAAAAGTACTTACTTGGCAGTAAACTGCTTTGGAACGTCCTGAGGTCATTAAAGGTGTCTTTAATTTTACGTGAGATGACTAAAAAGTCTGATGGGAGCTGTGGGAGGGTGAAGGTGCTGCGGAACGTTGTCTGGAGGTCAGGGTTGAGTCATAGATACATGAGTGGAACGAGCTGAGTAGCTCTTACAGAGATCAGGCACGGATACAATGGGCTGAACGGCCTCCTTCTGTGCTATACCTATGCTGTGATTCTGTGCTTGTCCTTTCCCTATTCCAAGCTGTTCCTGCAGCGAAGCTGTGGCAATAGGAAGAAAGCAAAGGTTCCAAAGCAGTTTGAAAATCTAGGCGTAGAGTTCCGCTTTAGTCGCAGTCAGGCAGTTGTGGTCAAAATGTATTTGCAATTGCACTTGTTAGGTTACAGTTCAAGTTTCCACACAAAATCATTTGCATACAATCTTAAAATCTTCACTGAATCAGTGCAATCGGGCAACGTAATAAAACATAATCATTTCTCTTTTTACCCCTTTCCATTAAATAGTATTCCTTGATGTATTTAAGAATGGTAACCTGGTGCAGTTTAATTAATACAGCTGGAAATGCATTTATTGCCAAACATAATCAGCTTTAGTGAATGTATTCAGTTCTCCACCTGATTTCAAACCATTGAAAATGATTTGTAAGAATCCCACTGAACTAGTTAACAGCTTTATTGGTGTACGCTAGTCACTTTCTTCAAAAATTAAATACTTTTTAATATGGCAATACTTTTAGTGTCAGCTGTGGCTCAGCTGGCAGCACTCTGACCTGCAAGTCAGAAAGTTCTGGGTTCAAGTCATATTCCAGGACGTGAGCACCAAAATACAGGCTGACACTCCAGTACAGTACTGTGGGAGTGCTGCACTATCGGAGGTGCCACCTTTCGGATGAGATGCTAAACTGGGGCCCTGCTGGCTCTCTCAGATAGATGCAAAAGATCACACTATTTCAAAGAAGAACTGGGGAGTTATTCCTGATGTTCTAGCCAATATTTATCCCTCAATCAACATCACAAAAACAGATTATCTGGTCATTATCACATTGCTATTTGTGGGAGCTTGCTGTGCGCAAATTGGCTGCTGTGTTTCCGACATTAGAACAGTGACTACACATCAAAAGTAATTCATTGGCTGTAAAGCACCTTGAGACATCCAGTGGTTGTGAAAGGCGCTAAATAAATGCAAAACTTCCTTTTTTAAACCTTGCCTAAGAAAATGAACAAAATTTGAAGAGCCTTCCCAAACCAGGCAAGCTTCAGACACTCATCATTTCAACCTAGGAGTATGGCCAGTTTTGTGGACAGGGGAACAGTATCCTGAAGCAGCATAAATGATCATCAAAAGCAAGAGCTTAATGTTTTTTGGGCATAAGTCACTCACGTTTTAAATTCCCCAATCTTTTCTGCTGGAATCTGGGCACCAAAACAGTGGAAATTCTACCCCCCTCAATGAACTGCTTCTTTCAGATTGGAATATACTCAGGGAGAAGGAATCCATAAGCAACATAAAACCTCTTCAACAGCTTGAGTGAACAGATTAGGTTGTAGCTGGGCATATGAAACAATTCAGGGCTAGATTGTGTAACTAATGATAAGTCATTTCAGTGTGGCAAAATGGGGAGGGTCAACGATCATGCATTTAAATGAGCAAAAGTAGGCATGAGCCAGATGTTAGATATTTTATCTTTTCCCAGACAGTAGTGAGCCTCTGGAATGTGTTGCCAGCTGTTGTGGTGGGTGTTGACTCTGCATTGCCTTCAAGAGGAAGGTGTAATAGTTCTTGGTTGGAGCAGAGATAACATCATATAAAAGGTTAGATGGTTGTGGTTGTTGGAGGCCAATCATCTCAGACACAGGACATTATTGCAGGAGTTTCTCAGGGTAGTATCCTCAGCCTAACCATCTTCAGCTGATTCATCAATGACCTTCCTTGCATCATATGGTCAGAAGTGGGGATGTTTGCTGATGATTGCACAATGTTCAGTACCTTTCACAACTCTTCAGATACTGAAGCAATCCATGTCCACATGCAGCAAGACTAGGGTAATATTCAGGCTTGGACTCATAAGTGGCAAGTAACTTACACGCCACTTAAGTGCCAGGCAATGACCATCTCCAACAAAAGAGAATCTAACCAGCTCCCCTTGTCATCCAATGGCATTACCATCACTGAATCCCCCATCATCAACATCCTGGGGGTGGGTGGGGGGGGCTGGTGGTGCAGTTACCACTGATCAGAAACATAACTGGACCAGCCATATAAACACTATGGCTACAAGAGCAGGTCAGAGGCTGGGTATTCTACCGCAAGTACCTGAATCCCCAAAGCCTGTGTACCATCTGCAACGCATAAGTCTGAATAAGTCAGCAAAGGAGGACCAAGAAACTGATAGAGAAAGAGAAAATAGAATATGAAAGTAAACTAGTGAGAAACAAAAAACAGACTGTAAAATCTTCTATAGTTATGTAAAAAGGAAAAGATTAGCAAAGGCAAATGTGGCTCACTACAGGCAGAGACAGGAGAATTTATAATGGGGCATAAGGAAATGGCAGAGAAACTAAACAAATACTTTGTGTCTGTCTTCACGGAGGAAGGTACAAAAAAACCTCCCGGGAATACTGCAGAACCAAGGGAGTAACAAGAATGAGGAACTGAAAGAAAATAATATTCAAATAGTATTGGTAGTATTGCTGAAAACAGAGACTTTTTGTCGAAGCTATTCATCTTGCACTCATCAGGACAATTCGCAAGAATACCAATGTAATGGAAAGCAACAAATCTATACTGTATGAGAAGAGAGTGCTGACTGGTTGGCAAGTATGTGTGTATTGCAGGATTCCCGAATGACGTGTCCGATTTCCACATGCAATGTGAATGTCTGACAATGTTGTGAGGCCTTAAGATCAACCCAGACATACACATCAGTAAACCTGACAAAAGGACAGGAATAGTCATCCTTAACAAGTGTGACTATATCAACAAAATGCACCATTCTTAATGACAGGTCCAAATTCTTATCCATTGGGCCTGCTGCTCAACATGACCGGACAGCCTTGCTCGAAAATAAGCTAAAAGAATGCTTGCTGGACTTGTGTAAGAGCAATGGGCTGCCGGATGATATATATGACAGGGTTCATCTTCACAGCTCGCTGCATCTGTGTATGTATGGGCTGCCCAGGACAAACAAAAATGATGTCCCATTACACCCTATATTATCTATGACCGGTTCTGCACAACATGAATTGGCCAAATGGTTGGGTGAATTGTTACAACCAGTTTTGAGCAAGTTCTCCACATACACAGTGAAGGATTCCTTCACATTTGCGAAGACCATACTGGACTTGCATATTGATAGAAATGCCGTGCCCATGTGTTCATTTGATATTGCTAGCCTATTCACCAATGTACCACTTAAGGAAGCCATAGATATTTGCGCTGCAGCACTATATCATGGCAAACTAGACCCATCATCATTGCGTGAATCAGTACTCATTGAACTTATGAACTCGGCAACTCGCGCAGTTGAGTTCAGTTTTAACGACACCATGTATGCCCAAATAGATGGTGTTGCCATGGAATCCCATCTAGGCCCAGCTCTCGCAAACATCATTGTTGGGTTCCATGAAAAACGTGCCTTTGATGAAATGACACCTAACCTCCTACCTCTTGTATATTTCCGATATGTAGATGATAGGTTTGCTACATTTGAATCCACAGCTGCATGCAATAATTTCCTTACACGTCTTAACGGGCTCCATCCTGCACTCAAATTTACCTTTTAAAATGGAGCAGTCAAATGAGCTCCCGTTCCTTGACGTACTAGTTGAGAAATCTGTTAAGGGATTCTCTACCATGGTCTACCGCAAACCTACCTTCACTGGTCAATACACGCGTTGGGATTCTTACAGTTCCATGCACTATAAGATTGGCCTTATCCACAACCTCATAAATAGGACCCAAGCTATTTGCCCACCATGCAAGCTTGATGCTGAAATAGGGCGAATCAAAGACATCCTGCGTGACCATGGCTACCCTGATCAGATCATTTCTCACTGTATATCGCGCAAACTTATGAATGGGCCTAAGGCTGTTATTTGCAGGCCTGAAAAGTGCCCACTATACCTCAGATTACCCTGGAAGGGTAATGTATCCCAAAAATTTGAGCAATAGGTGAAACTAGTTGTTTCACACTGCTACTATGCAGCAGCAACATGTGTGGTGTTCGCCACTAACAGGATGCTGCCGTCAAGACAAAAAAACATTCTGCCTATCACACAGATGTGATATATGAATTTCAATGCCAGTGTGATGCTAGGTATATAGGCCATATGTCCCAAAGACTGGCAGATTGTATCAAACAGCATGTCCCTTCCACTGTTCGCAATGGGAAATTTACAGACTATACCCAACCAGCCCATGCTTGCAAAACTTGCAATGTTCAACATTAGATATGATTCCGCAATTGGACAATATTTTCTAAATAATCCTGTGTGCTAAGAATTACGCTGACAACGAATTTAAGATTGTCATTCAGGCTCGCAGTGTGCCGCATTTGCACGTACTGGAAACTACATATATTAATACAAAGAGCCCTATTCTTTGCAGACAGAAAGAACATGTACACACATAGCGCCTGTTTCAGCTAAACAAAATAAGTGACAGCCATTTGCTGTTTCATTCCTCAGGGCAATGCCTTGACGAATCAGAGTCAAGCTGCCTGCTTTAAATTTCAAACAAAGCTTGGCAGTTAATTGTCAGTCAACATAAACTAGTGCATTCTCCATGGCAATGTCTCTACCAATCAGAGTCCACTTGCCAACCAATCAGAACTCTCTTCTCATATAGTATAAATTTGTTGCTTTGCCTTACATTGCTATTCTTGCAAGTTGTCCTGATGAGTGCAAGACGAAAAGCTTCGACAAAATGTCTGTTTTCAGCAATACTCAAGAAAATAGCATTAGTAAAAATGTAGTACTGGAGAAATTAATGCGACTGAAAGTTAATGTCCCCTGGACCTCATGATCTACATCCCAGACTGTTGAAGGAGGTGGCTGTAGAGATAATGGATGCATTCGTGGTCATCTTCCAAAATTTATAGATTCTGGAATGGTTCCTGCAGATTGGAAGGTAAAAAATGTAACCCCACTATTTAAGAAAAGAGGGAGAGAGAAAACTGGGAACTACAGACCTGTTAGCCTGACATCAGTATTAGGGAAAATGCTAGACTATTATTAAGGATGTGAAATCTTTTTATTTGTTACAGGGGATGTGGGCATCACTGGCCAGGCCAGCATTTATTGCCCATCCCTAATTGCCCTTGAGAAGGTGGTGGTGAGCTGCCTTCTTGAACAGCTGCAGTCCATGTGGTGTAGGTACATCCACAATGCTGTTAGGAAGGGAGTTTCAGGATTTTGACCCAGTGACAGTGAAGGAACGGCGATATAGTTCCAAGTCAGGATGATGTGTGGCTTGGAGGGGAACTTGGTGGTGCTCCAATGCATCTGCTGCCCTTGTCCTTCTAGTTCATAGAGGTCACGGGTTTTGAAGGCACTGCCTGAGTAGCCTTGGTGCTTTGCTGTAGTGCATCTTATAAATGTTACACACTGCGGCCACTGTGTGTCAGTGGTGGAGGGAGTGAATGTTTGTGGATGGGGTGCCAATCAAGCGGGTTGCTTTGCCCTGGATGGTGTCGAGCTTCTTGAGTGTTGTTGGAGCTGCACCCATCCAGGCAAGTGGAGAGTATTCCATCACACTCCTGACTTGTGCCTTACGGATTGTGGACAGGCTTTGAGGAGTCAGGAGGTGAGTTGCTCGCTGCAGGATTCCTAGCCTCTGACCTGCTCTTGTAGCCACAGTATTTATATGGCTACTCCAGTTCAGTTTCTGGTCAATGGTATCACCCAGGATGTTGAGAGTAGGGGATTCAATGATTGTAATGTCATTGACTGTCAAGGGGAGATAGTTAAATACGTACATATGCACAAATAAATTAGGAGCAGGAGTAGGCCACTCGGCCCATCCAGCCTGCTCCGCCATTCATGGCTGAACTGATTACTCCACATTTCCACCTACCCCCAATAACCTTTCACCCCCTTGCTTATCAAGAATCTATCTACCTCTGTCTTAAAAATATTCAAAGACTCTGCTTTCACCACCTTTTGAGGAACAGAATTCCAAAGACTCACAGTCCTCTGAGATGAAAATTTCTCCTCATCTCTGTCTTAAATGGGCGACTCCTTATTTTTAAATAGTGACCCCTAGTTCTAGATTCTCCCACAAGAGAAAACATCCATTCCACATCCACTCTGTCAAGACCCCTCAGGATCTTATATGTTTCGATGAAGTTGCCTTTCATTCTTCTAAATTCCAGCGGATACAAGCCTAGCCTGTCCAATCGTTCCTCGTAAGACAGCCTGCCCATTCCAGGTATTAGTCTAGTAAACTTTCTCTGTACTGTCGCTAACACATTTACATCCTTCCTTAAATAAGGAGACCAGTACTGTAGACAGTACTGCAGATGTGGTCTCAACAATGCCCTGTATAACTGAAGCAAAACCTCCCTACTTTTGAATTCAATTCCCCTTGCGATAAACGATAACATTCTATTAGCTTTCCTAATTATGTGCCGTACCTGCATACTAACCTTTTGTGATTCATGCACCAGGACACCCAGATCCCTCTGCATCTCAGAGCTGTGCAATCTCTCACCATTTAGATAATATGCTTCTTTTTTATTCTTCCTGCCAAAATGGACAATTTCACATTTTCCCACATTATACTCCATTTGCCAGATCTTTGTCCATTCACTTAACCTATCTATATCCCTTTGTAGCCTCCTTATGTCCTCTTCACAATTTACTTTACTACCTATCTTTGTGTCATCAGCAAATTTAGCAACCATACCTTCGGTCCCTTCATCTAAGTCATTTATATAAATTGTAAAAAGTTGAGGCCCCAGCACAGATCCCTGAGGCGCACCACTCGTTACATCTTGTCAACTAGAAAATGACCCATTTATGCCTACTCTCTGTTTCCTGTTACCTAGCCAATCTTCTTTCCATGCCAATATGTTACCCCCTACACCATGAGCTTTTATTTTCTGCAATAACCTTTGATGTGGCACCTTATCAAATGCCTTCTGGAAATCTAAGCACAATACATCCACCAGTTCCCCTTTATCCACTCCCTCAAAGAACTCCAATAAATTGGTTAAACATAATTTCCCTTTCACAAAACCATGTTGACACTGCCTGATTACCTTAAATTTTTCTAAATGTCCTATTATAGCATCTTTAATAATAGCTTCTAACATTTTCCCTAAGACAGATGTTAAGCTAACTGGCCTGTAGTTTCCTGCTTTCTGTCTCCCTCCCTTTTTGAATAAAGGAGTTACATTCGCTATTTTCCAATCTAAAGGAACCTTCCTCGAATCTAGGGAATTTTGGAACATTAAAACTAACCCATCAACTATCTCACTAGCCACTTCTTTTAACACCCTAGGATGAAGTCCATCAGGACCCGAGGAATTGTCAGCCGCTGCTCCAACAATTTGTTCAGTCCCACTTCCCTGGTGATTGTAATTTTCTTGAGTTCCTCCCTCCCTTCCATTTCCTGACTTACAGCTAATACTGGGATGTTATTGTATCCTCAATAGTGAAGACTGATGCAAAATACCTGTTCAATTCACCTGCCATCTCCTTATTTTCTCTTATTAATTCCCCAAACTCACTTTCTATAGGACCAATGTTCACTTTGTTAACTCTTCTTACTATTTGTCTTTATATTTCTAGCTAGTTTACTCTTGTACTGTAATTTTACCTTCCTTATCAATCTTTTAGTCCTTCCTTGCTGTTTTTTATATTCTGTCCAATCTTCTGACCTGCTCTTTGTGCAATTATATGCTTTTTCTTTAAGTTTGATACTGTCTTTAACTGCTTTAGTTAACCACAAATGGTGGGTCCCACCCTTGGAATTTTTCTTTCTTGTTGAAATGTATCTATTCTGTGTATTCTGAAATATCCCCTTAAATGTCTGCCACTGCATCTCTATTGACTTATCCCTTAATCTAATTTACCAGTTCACTTTAGCAAGCTCTGCTTTCATGCCCTCATAATTGCCCTTATTTAAGTTTAAAGTACTAGTCTTGAACCACTCTTCTCTCCCTCAAACTGAATGTAAAATTTAATCATATTCTGATCGCTGCTACCTAGGGGCGCCTTAACTATGAGGTCATTAATTAATCCTATCTCGTTGCACAATACCAGGTCTATTATAGCCTGCTCTCTGGTTTAAAGGCCTGCTCGGGTCTGCAAATGAAACCCGACCGGAGCCCGACAGAACCACATCCAACTCGAGCCTGACCCGGCCCCAGCCTTTCATTTTTTCCTGCGTCCAACTTGACCCAACCCAACCCGACCACCGGAATATAATCAACTTTATTCAAGAGGTTGTGCTCTACCTTGGATGGAATCACACACTGCAGACTAGTGCGGAGTGTTTCCCGCCTTGGCTATTAATGTGTCCGACCCAACCCAACCCAACCCGAGCTCGAACACCGGACCCGGAAGAGCAACCCAACCCAACCCGAACCCAACACAAGTCATCGGGTCCTGTTGGGTTTGGGTCGGGTAGCCATGCTCTACTCTGGTTGGCTCCAGAATGTACTGTTCCAAGAAATTATCCGGTAAACATTCTATGTACTCCTCATCTAAGCTACCTCTGCAAATCTGATTTTTCCAGTCTATATGTAGGTTAAAATCCCCCATAATTATCACTATACCTTTCTGACAAGCTGCCGTTATTTCTTCATTTATGCCCCGTCCTACAATGGTTAATGTTAGGTGGCCTGTACACCACTCCAACAAGTGACTTCTTGCCTTTATGATTTCTCATCTCTACCCAAACTGCTTCTACATCCTGGTTTCCTGAACTAAGGTCATCCCTATCTATTACACAAATACCATCATTAATTAACAGAGCTACCCCTCTACCTTTTCCTAGCTTCCTGTCTTTCCTAAATGCCATGTACCCATCAATATTCAGGTCCCATCCAAATGTCATCCTGCAGTCATGTCTCTGTAATGGCTATCAGATCGCACTTATTTATTTCTATTTGCACTCTCAGTTCATCTGTTTTGGTTCGAATGCTGCGTGTATTCAGATACAGAGCCTTTAGTTTTGTCCTTTTATTATTTTTGTGACCTCTAGCCTTATCTATTGATTTATTCTTAGATTTATATGCTTTGTCTCTTCCTGTCACAGTCTGTTTATCATTTCCCATATTAATACCTTTCTCTCTTGCCTTGTCTCTACTCCTTCATTTACTATATCTTCCCAAATTTGATCCCTTGCCCCCACTATTCAGTTTCAAACCCTCTCTACTTCCCTAGTTATGCGGCTCGTTAGAACACCAGCCCCAGCATGGTTCAGGTGTAGACCGTCCCAACGGTACAGCCAACACTTTCCCCAGTACTGGTGCCAGTGCCTCATGAACCAGAACCCACTTCTACCACACCAGTCTTAGAGCCGCACATTAATTTCTCTAATCTTATTTGCCCTATGCCAATTTGCACGTGGCTCGGGTAATAATCCAGACATTATTACCTTTGAGGTTCTGCTTCTTAATTTGTCGCCTAGTTCCTCATATTGACTATGCAGAACCTCTTTCCTTGTCCTGTCTATGTCGTTGGTACCTACATGGACCATGATGACTGATCCTCCCCCTCCCACTGTAAGTTCCTCTCCAGCCCTGAGCAGCTGTCCCGAATCCTGGCGCTGGGCAGGTAACACAGACATCTGGACTCTCGCTCTTTGTTGCAGTGAACACTATACTGTCCCCTACTACCACTACATTCCTTTTTTCTCCCTCCACTTGAATGGCTTCCTGTACCGTGGTGCTATAGTCAGATTGCTCATCCACCCTGCAGCCCCCACTCTCATCCAAACAAGCTGAAAGAACTTCAAACCTGTTAGACAGTCACAAAGGCTGAGGCTTCTGCACTCCTGCCCTCTGGGTCCCCTTACCTGCCTCAGCTGCAGCCACACTCTCCTGTCCCTGACCACCGACCAAATCAGATGACCCGATCCTAAGGGATGTGAACACCTCCTGGTACAAAATGTCCAGGTAACTTTCCCTCTCCTTGATGTGTCACAATATCTGCAGCTCAGCCTCCAATTCAATGACTCTGAGCAAAAGCTCTTCGAGCCACAAACACTTACTGCAGACGTGTTTGCCCTGGATCACACTGGCATCCAGGAGCTCCCACATGCTGCAACCATGACACATCACCTTTTCTGCCATCCTTAACGTGTTTTAATTAACTACTTAATTATTTTATTCAATTATTTATTTAATTTAACTTTTTAAAATTTATTTTATTAAGCTTACCACTAGTTCCTTTACTATTTTAAACGTTAGGATTAGAATGGACCTTAATCACTTACCGGATAATCACCAAACAGGTAGCTTCTTCCCAAACCAATCATCTACATGCTTGCCTGTGATGTCACACTTGATTTTCTTGAATGGGCTCATTCCACTGAACAGAGGATCTGATAGAAAAGAGGAAAGGATAGAGGATAGCCTCTCCCGCTCTCCGCGCTCTTTTCAACGAAGCCTCTCCCAGCACTCCGTGCTCTTTTCAATAAAGCCTCTCCCTGCTCTGTGCGCTCTTCAATGAAGTCAAGATGGATTTATGAAAGAGACATGATATTTGACAAACTTATTAGAGCTGTTTGAGGATGTAACTAGCAGAATAGATAAGGGGGAACCAGTGGATGTGGTATATTTGGATTTTGAGAAGGCTTTCGATAAGGTCCCAAACAGGAGGTTAGTAAGCAAAATTAGAGCACATGGGATTAGGGGTAATATACTGGATTGTGAATTGGTTAACAGACAGAAAACAGAGTAGGAATAAATGGGTCATTCTCTGTGTTATGACCGAGTCTGGAGGAGTGCACTGTCTTTCTCTAGTTCCACTTCTCCACAGGTCACAACATATAATTAAATGTTTTACCCAGTTACCGAAACAGCCAATTATATACTTTATTTTAGTTTCAGAATAAAATCCACCAATGAACAACAAAATTATTAATTCATTATGAAACAAGACTTATTCTGTAAAGATGCAAAGCGTATTAACACACAGGTTGAAGTTTAAATATATACCCCCTAAATTAACCCAACACACACGTGTGCACACACACCAGTTAAAGAAAAAAAAAACAGTTTTTCTCTGCAGAGATCACTTTACAAAAAAGACAATAAAATACTTTGGCCAAATACTTGTTAATTCTTGAAGAAAAAGGATAAGATGTGGAATGTTCTCAGCTGACCCTTTGGTCTGGCATCCAGATACATGTAGACAGCTGTCACTGGGATTTTTTTGGAGCAGTTCTCTTCAGGCGATGTCGAAGATTAGTCTGGCAGGCATTTCTGGAGAATCACTGCATCAGGGGTTTCAGCTATCACACTGGATTCTCAAAGCGATGGAAAAGGATGAGCTGGTGGCTTCTCTCTCTTAGCAGGCTTACATCCCAACTGAACCAAAACAATATCCAAAAACAAACCCAACTCTTGATCACCATAAATCTTGATATGTCACTTCTCTGTAAACAACTCCCATAGTCAACAAGGCTCCTGCTCTTTACTTAGCTTAAGACATGTGACTTCCAGTAAGTGTTTTTATACAAACTCTCAAGTCCTTGTAGTGATCTTTTTAAAAGAAAACCAAGTCCAGCATCACCCCAGGAATTTTCACTGACTTTTACACACAAGTCCTCAGAAAATATTAAAAAATCGAAGCACTTTCATAACATCAGGTTGGCAGGCTGTGACTAGGGGGGCACCGCAAGGATCAATGCTTGGGCCCCAGCTATTCACAATCTATGACAATGATTTGGATGTGGGGATCAAATGTAATATTTCCAAATTTGCTGATGACACTAAACTAGATGGGTATGTGAGTTGTGAGGAGGATGCAAAGAGGCTTCAAGGGGATTTAGAAAGGCTAAATGAGTGGGAAAAAACATGGCAGATGGAATATAATGTGAATAAGTGTGAAGTTATCCACTTTGCTAGAAAAAACAGAAAGACAGAGTATTTCTTAAATGGTGAAAGATTGGGAAGTGTTGATGTCCAAAGAGACCTGAGTATCCTTGTGCATGGGTCATTGAAAGATAGCATGCAGGTGCAGTTAGCAATCAGGAAGGCAAATGGTATGTTCGCCTTTATTGCAAGAGGATTTGAGTACAGGAGTAAAGTCTTGCTGCAATTGTATGGAGCCTTGGTGAGACCGCACCTGGAGTATTGTGTACAGTTTTGGTCTCCTTACCTAAGGAAGGATTTACTTGCCATCGAGGGAGTGCAGCGAAGGTTCACCAGACTGATTCCTGGAATGGCGTGATTGTCCTATGAGGAGTGATTGAGCAGACTGGACCTATATTGTCTAAAATTTAGAAGAATGAGAAGTGATCTAATTGAAGCATACAAAATTCTTACAGGGCTCGACAGGTTAGATGCAGGAAGGATGTTTCCCCTGGCTGTGTGGTCTAGAACCAGGGGACACAGTCTCAGAATAAGAGGTAAGCATAGTATAATGTAATACAATGGACATTAAGTTGTTACTGGGCAGATTATGTAAATTGTGTGCATCATCACAGGAAGTGATGCAATGTAATCTGTACAGAACCTTGTGGAGAGTTGTAGTGGAATCCATAGATGCAAGCTGTGTTCAATAAACTCCTGTTATTTCAACTATCAGTTTCTTATATATTCTGTACTGAGCCTAATAGTTGTCAGAATATTATATGGTGGCAATGGTAAATTTTTAAAAAATGGAGAAATCTTTGCCTTTATCAGAGAACTTCAAAAAAGTAGCTGGACTGAACCAAGGCGGGGCATGGCCGAAATGGGTCTGGAGGTTTGCAAGGTCGTACTGCATCGGGTCTCATGCAGAAGCCAGACAAGGAGCAGGTCAGTACGCTATTGTACGCTATGGGGGAGTATGCAGACGACATCCTCATTACTCAAGGCACAGATGAAGAGAAGGCTACATAGGAAGACGTTATTAAGGCACTCAAGACTTACTTTAATGTAAGGAAAATTGACATTGTGGAGCGCACCAAATTTTAATAAGCGTACGCAGCAAAAAGGGAGAGCATTGATTAATTTATCAATGATTTATATAAACTCGCTGAGGATTGTGAATATAGCAGCTTAAGGGAAGAGCTGATTGGATACAGGATTGATGCTCTTTTGGATTATCTACAGTTGATGGATGATCTCATCTTAACAAAAGCGATCCAGTTGAGCAGACAAGCAGAGGTTGGAAAGTTTAACTGATTCGAGGTTCAAGGGGACAGGGAGAGTCTGATCTCGAGAGTAGCAGACTCCATTGAATTTGTTAAGAAAACAAAAGGGAAAAACGGCGTAAAAGTCAAGAAAGGCAGGACGAGCGTCTAGAGGAAGCAGCAAGCAATTGCAGTTGGTGTGGCTGAGTGAGACGCAAGCGGGAAAACTGCCCAGCCAGAGAAGCGGAGAGTTTCTCATGCAAAAAGAAGGGACACTTTCAGTCAGTGTGTTGCAGTAAAAAGCCAGCACTGAATGCAATTAAAAGAAAATCCCGAGAGAACAAAAAGGTTGATAAAGTATATGATGTACAAAGTGTGGAAATATCTTTTTTAGGTGAAATCCAGGAAACAAGTGAGAGTTGCTGCAGGGCAGAAATTCTTGTGGAAGGCAGAAGACTAATTTTAAACTGGACACGGGAGCATCAGTTTTGATACTATCAGAGACAGAACCAAGGCTGAAAAAAACAACTCTCAAACCCACAGGTATAAAATTATACAGGCCTGGAGGCATCACAATGGGAGAGTTAAAGACAACATTGAGTGACCGGGGAGAGGAAATATCTGGGGCCTTATACGTAATTAAAAATCAAAGTTGTTCACTCCTAAGTAGGAAGGCTTGCAAAGACTTACAATTCATATAGAATGCTGAATTTTACGAGCGCGCCTTTGAAGATGGCGGTCTGCCCGCGCAGATCGCCCATCGCTGAGCCCCCGCTATATTACGCACAGCAGCTCATTAGCATGGACGGGGTGGAGTTCCTGGCCCTGATGCTGTAAGGGGGGTGGGCGCTGCATCCCCGGCAATGGCATTCCAGGACCACTGCGCAGGCACAGCGCCATTTTTAAAGGGCTTCAAGCCCCAGTAATTTTAATTTTTAAAGGTCTCGCTGTAATAAACATGGAAATGAAATTTTAATTAAAATTTGAAACCCCTCTCCCACCTCCCACTGAGTGAACAATACATAAAATGACCTGTGCCCCCAAAAAACAACTTTTGCTATCCCTAACTTTCAACCCCCCCAACTTCAGCACCTTTGACCCTCAGCCCCTTCCCCACCCCCCGCACCGATCTGAAAATTTCACTCCTGCCTCCCCCCTCCCCACCAGTGTCACACCTCGGATCTCTGAGCAGAGATCTGAAGGCGCAGGAGTTCCGGCCACCAACCGGAATATCGGCATGGGACGGCCAAGGTATGTTAATTTGCATTTATTTAAATTGATTTCAATATGTAAATGGATGTGCGGCTGCACCAAGGCCTTGCCGCTGCTGCCGTTAAAATGTGGCACCGCCATGACATCGGAGGTCTGGTGAAATTCAGCCCATAGAGTGGAAGAGCTTGTATGTAAGGAAGAGCAGCCTAGGAATTTTAGAGCCGAATTTCCAAAATTATTTAGAGGATTGAGGAAGTTAAAAACTGCATACAGTATTACTCTAAGGAAGGAAGGAGAGCCAGTAGCTAGAATTTTATGCCCCCCCAGCGGGTCAAATGGTGGCATGGGGGCGGCGTAAAATTGAGCGGCAGGCTCCGAGAGGCCTAACTGCCCCGATTCCTCCTCTGACCAAGTTTACGGAGGTCCGGCGGAGGGACGGGGTGGGGGGGTGAGAAGAGGCCAGCCCGCCCGAGGCCAATCAAGACCCTTAAGTGGCCACTTAACAGCCACTTAAGGGCCCTCGCCCGCCTCCACAGGTATTTTACCCGTGGCAAGTGGGTGTGCCGGGGATGTGAAAGGCCGCCCAGCTATAGCTGCTGGCCTTTCCGCACCCCGGGGGGGGCCTGGCAATCGGGCACATGGTGGCCAATTGAGGGCCGCCCCTGCCTCCCAACCCAACCCCGGGATCCAAGACGCCCCTCGTCCCCCCAAATGACCACCCTAGCCTCACCAGGGCATGACCGATTCCCCTGGTGAGGCAACCCAGACTTACCTTCAGTACCGGTTCCTTGGTATCCTCCTCGGCTGGCTGGGCTGCAGTCCCAGCAGTGGCCACCGCTCCTGGTTGCGCTGCTGAGACTAAGAGCTGCCGGCCCGCTGATTGGTCGGCAGCTCACTGAGGCGCAACCTCCTCCCTCAAGTGGGTGGAAGTCCCGCCTCGGGCCAATTAAGCCTGGGGATCCGTAAAATACGGTTCAGATCCCCAGGCTGGGCAGAAGTGGGTTCAGCACCGACATTTACGTCTGAGTCCGGCTCCCGTCCGCCCACTGTAAAATTCCGGCCAGTGTGTTTGTTCACACCTAGGAAAGTTCCACATCCACTTGTAGAAAAAATAAAAAAGTAAATTGAATTAATGACAAAACAAGGAGACATTTCACCTGTAACAAAACCTACAGGATGGTGCTCAGGTGTAGTTCCAGTGAAAAGCCTAACGCATCAATTAGGATTTTTGTTGACCTCGCACAACTGAATAAAGCAGTGAAAAGAAAAATACATCCAATATCACCAGCAGTTGGCAGTTTGGCAAAACTAGGGAGGAGATCAATTTTTGTTATACTGGATGCTAACAGCAGATTTTGGCAATTACCCTTCGATGAGGAATCTAAGCTTCTAACTACATTTATAATATCACTTGGAAGATTCTGTTCTTACAGATTACCATTTGGAATAACATCAGCGCCTGAGATCTTTCAAAGGACGATGTTGAGGATTCTGGAAGGATTAGATGGAATTATTTACCATATGGATGATGTTCTAATCCATGGAGCTGATCAAAAAGAGCACAATACGAGAGTGAGAACAGTACTAAAAAGATTGAAAAAAGCAGATCTCACATTGAATGAAAAATATGTTTTTTCGCAGCCAGTGGTAAAGTTTCTTGGACATATTCTAGATGGGTCCGGTATTTGAGCAGATCCACAAAAGACAGAAGTGATAAGGGAATTCCCAGAGCTTAAAAATGTAACAGAGCTTCAGAGGTTTATGGGAATGGCGAATCAAGTAGAAAAATTTCTACCCAGTTTAGCCATGATCAATGAGCCATTATGACAGTTGTTGAAAAACGACAGTGTTTGGTGTTGGAAAGAAGCTCAGCAAGAATCATTTGAAAATATCAAAGGAATGTTAATATCATCGAAGGTGTTAGCCCATTATGACCTGAAGCTATTCACCATCATAGCTGCAGATGTATCATCTACAGGATTGGGAGCAGTCCTATTTCAAGTGCTGAGAGATGGGAAACTAGACTGGTATATTTTGCTTCTCGTTCGTTAACAGAAACCGAGCAGAAATACACAGTAATAGAAAAGGAAGCTTTGACAGCAACTTGGGCAAGTGAAAGCATTTTAGATTACGTCCTAGGACTTCAATTCAAAATTGAAACAGATCATAAACCGTTGGTTACTCTATTAAACACAAAGGAACTTGAGAAATTACCTCCAAGCGTACAGCGGTTTAGTTTAAGATTGATGAGATTTGATGCGAGAACTGAATACATTCCAAGGAAACAGCAGACAATAGCAGACGATTTATCATGTATTTCAACAGAAGGACCAGAAAAAGGAGACATTTTGCTTCTCGAAGAAGTAGAAGTTTTTGCTTTGATGACTAAAACAACTTTACCTGCTACAGCTCAGAAACTGAGTGAAATCAGGAATGCGCAGAAAACAGACCAAGTATGTCCAGCAATCAGGGAATATTGCTTGAATGGATGGCGGGCATACATGCCACATGACCCTGTTCTAAGGCAGTATTATGAACAGAGGGGTCATCTAAGCATAGTTGATGAATTACTGATCTATGATGACAGATTAATTATCCCCAGAGTCTTGACATATTGGAGACATTACACCAAGGTCATCTGGGTGTTACGAAGAGCCAGGGCAAGACATTCAGTATGCTGTCTGGTATATTGAACGAAATTGAAGAGATGATATTGAAATGTATCACGTGTGCTGTCAATCGTCATGAGATGAAAGAACAACTCATGTTATCTTCTTTTCTATCTAGACCATGGGAGCGTCTAGGAATGGATCTTTTTGAGCATAAAAGTAAAATGTTCCTGATGGTAGTCGATTATTATTCAAGGTTATTGAAGTTAAAAAACTGCAAGGTCAAAGGTCGGAAGCTGTAATCACAACCTTAACAGAAATGTTTGCGACACATGGATTGTAATATCTGATAACGGGCTGCAATTTGCAAATGCTTGATGTAAATGCATTGGCAGCAGTTCAGAGAAGGTTAACTAGACTGATATCTGGAATGGGTGGGCTGTCTAATGAGGAAAGGTTGGACAGACTAGGCTTGTATCCACTGGAGTTTAGAAGAGTAAGAGGCAACTTGATTGAAACATATAAGATTCTGAGGGGTCTTGACAGGGTGGATGTGGAAAGGATGTTTCCTCTTGTGGGAGAATCTAGAACCAGGGGTCACTATTTAAAAATAAGGAGTTGTCCATTTAAGACAGAGATGAGGAGAAAACATTTTTTTTCAGAGGGTTGTGAATCTTTGGAACTCTCTTCCTCAAAAGGTGGTGGACACAGAGTCTTTGAATATTTTTAAGGCAGAGGTAGATAGATTCTTGACAAGCAAGGGGGTGAAAGGTAATCGGAGGTAGGCGGGAATGTGGAGTTGAGGTTACAATCAGATCAGCCATGATTTTGTTGAATGGCAGAGCAGGCTGGAGAGGCCGAGTGGTCCATTCCTGCTCCTAATGCATATGTTCATATATATGAGAGTTTACAGAAGTATATGGTTTTGTCCATGTCATTAATTCGCCAACGTACCCTCAGGCTAATGGTGAAGTGGAGAGAGGTGTAAGGACTGTGAAGGCATTGTTAAAAAAAGAATGAAGATCTTCAACTGGCACTTCTAAATTATCAATCAACACCACTTTGGAACGGTTTAGCTCCACATGTGAATTGTTAGTGGGAAGAAGGTTGCAGACCCAATTTCCTACACTCATAAGTACACTCACACCACAATTATGTGCAAAAGACTTGGAAAAAGTAAGGGAGAGAGAGGATAGAGATTGGTCAAATCAATCAGAAAATTATGACAGACATTACAGAACAAGAAACTTATCAGACATCCAACCAGGGGAATCAGTTTGGGTTCAAGGCCAAAATCGGTATTGAGAGGTGGTCGACCAAGCACCATATCCACGATCATACATTGTCCAAACAGACCAAGGATTGATAAGAAGAAACAAAAGGTCATTGGCGGTGATACCAAAGAAACAGCAAATACAACAGAACCAATCATCTCAAAAGTTTGATGAACCAGTGATGCTGCAATCAGTCATAAACCCAGAGGACAACCTGAATGAAGAACATGAGTCATCCAATAGTTCTACTCAAGCACAGCAGAGTCAGAAGGAGGAACCAGAAGACTCAAAACCTGAAACGCCTTCGAAAGAAAGAAGAACTCGTTCTGGCAGACTGATGAAAACATCACAGTGGTTATCAGTCTGAACAGAGAAGTCAGAGACATGGGGGGAGATGTAGTATAATGTAATATAGTGGACATTGGGTTGTTACTGGGCAGATTATGTAAATAAACTGTGTGTATCATCACAGGAAATGATGTAAAGTAATCTGTACAGAACTTCGTGGAGAGTTGTAGTGGAATTCATAGATACAGACATGTTCAATAAACTCCCGTTATTTCAACTGTCAGTCTCTTATATATATTCTGTACTAAGCCTAATAGTTATCAGAATATTACAGTAGACCAATTAGGACGGAGATGAGGAGGAATTTCTTCACTCAGAGGGTGGTGGATCTTTGGAATTCTCTACTGCAGAGGCCTTTGAGGCTCAGTCATTATGTTCAAGACAGATATCGATAGATTTCCAGATATTGAGGAATATCAAGGGATTTGGGGTAGTACGGGAAAATGACATTGAGGTACATTAGCCATGATCTAGTTGAATGGTGGAGCAGGCTCGAGGGGCCGAATGGCCTACTCCTGCTCCTATTTCCTATGTTTCTATGTTCATAATTGTGATGGAATACTCTCCACTTGCCTCATGGTGCAGCTCCAACAATACTCAAGAAACTCGACACTGTCCAGGACAAAGCAGCCCACTTGATCGGCATCCTATCTACGACCTTAAATATTCACTCCCTCCACCACCAGCGCAGAGTGGCAGCAGTGTGTACCATCTACAAGATGCGCTACAGCAATTCATCAGGGCTGCTTTGACAGCACCTTCCAAACCCACAATCTCTACCACCTAGGAGGACAAGGGCAGCAGACACATGAGAACACCACCACCTGCAAGTTCCCCTCCAAGTCAAACACCATCCTGACTTGGAAATATATTGTCATTCCTTCACTGTCACTGGGCCAAAACTATGGAACTCCCTTCCTAATATCACTGTGGGTGTACCTACACCACATGGACTGCAACGGTTCAAGAAGGAAGCTCACCACCACCTTCTCAAGGGCAATTAGGGATGCGCAATGCTCACAACCCATGAGCGAATCTTTAAAAAAGGGGATTTAACAGTTAACGTACACCTAATCCATATGAACTCCTGGGGCTGGTTTTGATTCCGGGAAACACTCAGTAATTCCGGGAGAGTTGTTGCTGGGCGTAATTTGGCTGCTGCATTTCGCTACATTACGAAAGCGAATATACTTCAAAGTATGTTGGCTGTAAAGTGCTGTGTGACATTTGGAGGTTGTGAAAGGTGCTTTATAAATTTAAGTCTTTTTAAAAATTATCTCATTGCTGTTTGTGGGCTCTTGCTCTGTGCAAATTGTCCCTCCATTTGCCTACCAAACAGTTGCTGCACTTCAAAAGTTATTTATTAGCTGTCAAGTGTTTTGGGATGTCCTGAAGACCTGTAGATTGATATAACAATAATTTGCATTAATATAGCATTTTTAAGGCAGTGAAATATCCCAAGGTGCTTCATAGGAGTGCAATGACAAAAATGGAGATGGAAGTCCTTTGTTCTGGCGGGGTGTCCTGGAGTCGGGTGGTTGGCTGCTCCCCGGGGGTCTTTCCAGGCGGGGTTGATGGGCGGTCTGTTTGGGTGGGCGTTCAAGGAAATTCAGCTGTGGAGGTCTTCACATAGGTCTTACAACAGATGTGCAGCAACAAAGTTTTAGATCTTACACATTCGTTGTAAAGTCCTTTTAAAGATGCAAGGCTTCTGCAAGCATTCAGTAGGTCTTCAAAATACAGGAGGCAAGAGTACCACTTCATACAGGCTTTTGCTTTTCACGAGCAGGGATTCTTCAAAGAGAGGTAACAGTTTTCTTCTGAATTCCTGGCAGGTCCATGTCGAGTTCCGACTGCCCGCTTTAGTCCAAACCCACTGCCTTATAACAGTTCAAAATGAAACTAAACATTTTTTTCCAAACAAGTCCCATGGTAATCATAAATTTTGTCTTGTCACGGCAAGGAGTGGCTGTCAAGTCAAACCCCCTGTGGTGTTTACTTAAAATCACCTGCTTTCCAGTAAAAAACTTGTTTACTGGTTAAACTTTTGTTGAACTTCCTTTCAATAGAACACCCAAAGGTCAGCCTCTTCAGTTTAAAAATATAGATTCCAAGTTTTAACAAAAATAAATGGAAATTCCAGACCCACACCAAGAGTACTGTGTACAGTGTTAGTCATTTTATTTAAGGAGGAACATATTTGCATTGGAAGCAGTTCAGAGAAGGTTCAGTTGGCTAATTCCTGGGATGAGGGCTTTGTCTTATGAGGAAAGATTAAGCAGGTTAGGCCTATGCTCATTGGAGTTCAGAAGAATGAGAGGTGATCTTATTGAAACGTCTAAGATTCTGAGGGGGCTTGACAGAGTAGATGCCAAAAGGATGTTTCCCCTCATGGGCGAATCTAGAACTGTGGGGCACAGTTTCAGAATATGGGGTCTCTCTTTTAAGATGAGGATGAGGAGGAATTTTTTCTCTGAGGGTTGGTAGTGTTTGAAATTCTCTTCCCCAGTGAGCAGTGGTGGATTGGTCATTAAATAATTTCAGGCTGAGTTAGACAGGTTTTTAGTCAAGGGATATGAGAGGCAGGCAGGAAAGTGAAGCTAAGGCCACAATCAGAGCTGCCATGATCTTATTGAATGGCGGAGCAGACTTGAGGGGCCGAATGGCCTACTGCTGCTTCTATTTCTTATGTTCTGAAGAGTAAGGGCTCTTACTGGCCCTGTGTATTTTACTGGATTTTTTTGATCCGACCAGGGGATTACATGGCTGCTGAATGTGTGGCATTGGGGGGAGGAGTTGAAATGTGTTTTAATGATGCTGCAGGTATAGTGAGTGAGGGGCAGGCTCGATGGATCAGCTGGTCTTTACCTGCCCATCATTTCCCTTTGTTTCTGTGTATCATTGCTTCCTGTGGAAATGTGTGCTAGGTTATATTGAAACTGAAACCTGTCAGTTCCCTCGAGTGCTGCTCCTTTGCTGATTGGTGGGCTGGAAGGGTGGGGCTTGATGTAAGCAGGCGAGCATCCCTGGTTGTTACAGCATTGCTACCCGGCCCGAACCCGACGGGACCCGACGACATGTGTCGGGTTCGGGTTGGGTCGGGTCGCTCTTCTGGGTCCGACATTCTGGGTCGGACACACTCTTTCACCACCTCCGGTACATGGCTCCAATGTTAATGTACTTTTTGGACTTTAAAGTTTGTTTAGTTACAGTTTTTTTAAGCTTGTGCAGATAAGCAACAAAGTGAAAAACAGAAGCCTGGTTAATTGATGGTCGGGTCAGGTCGGGTCGGGTCGGGCATGGGGAAAAATGAAAGGACTCGTGCCGGGTTGGGCCTGGTTCTGTCAGGCTTGGGTCAGGTTTCAATGCAGACCCGAGCCGGCCTTTACTGGCTGTAGTGTAAAAAGGCCAAGACTGCAGTTTCCTGTTTCGGTTGGATGATTCAGTAACTACAGGGCCAGATCTTTCAAACCGAGAGTCCAAACTTATTTTACTGGAAACAATTAACAACTGTCGAAGTGTGGCCCTGATTTTTCTTCCCTTATTGGCCAGGACTCTTTTCCTGATTGTTTTGCCATTCCTAGGAGATTAGATGGCTGTTGGAGTTTGGTAGGAAGTGTCTGCTCCTGTCATCATGACTGTCGGGCAGGCTTGCTGTGCTAGCTAGTCTCTTGCTGTCTGTCATTTTCATATATATGTTAACCCGGGTTCTAAAAGGTGAAAAAATGTTTGTGAAAGCTTCTTTACCCAGAGAGCAGTGAGAGTGTGGGATTCACTACCACATCGAGGTGTTGAGGCGAATAATATAGATGCATTTAAGGAGAAGCTGGATAGGTACATGAGGGGAAAGGAATAGAAGGATGTGTTGATATAGTTTAATGAATTAAGGTGGGAGGTGGTTTGTGTGGCTGAATGGCCTGTTTCTGTAAATTCTAGGAACAATATCCTGTAAGATTCTTACATTATTATTTTGCTATTCAGTTAATCTATTTGGACTAATATCGTTCAGTTATGTAGAACAAGGTGCTTTATCAATAGGAGCTCATTCTAGATCTTACGCCATTCTTACATTCCTTACAGAGCTTAACTTTGTGACTAATTGGATTTAGTTTCACAGCCTCAAGACCCATGTCCCTATATGGTTGCATTAATGGCTGCCACCTAGGTGACAGGATTATGTCACCTACACAATCTCTGTGTTCAGCATAACCCTTTTCACCAGACAGCAATACAGATTTTATAACAAGCATAATCAGACTAACACAGCAGGCTGCTCATTTGCTGTTGTTACAGAATACGCTGTATGCTTTTCTGCAGGCAATTCACTTGTCTCACAAAGCTGTACCTGGCTTAACATATTGGCACATAACCTCAGCCCTTGCACAGTTACATTCAATTAATGCTCATTAAAGGAGAGACAGATATCTGAATTTTAACATAAAGAAAGGGTGGGCTTGGGTCGTGTGGGGGGGGGGGTGGGGGGGGTGAGGGTTAAAGCCTGAAAAATCTATTTTCCAACCAAACCTGCCTCCAACTCATCCATTATTGCATTTAACTGAGGCAGGAAGATGGGTGGGAGACCAGGGAGGTGAGTTGACACTTTAAATATGATCACAGAATCACAGAATTGTTAAAGCACAGAAGGAGGCCATTCGGCCCATTGTGTCTGCACTGGCTCGCCAAGTGAGCAATTCACTTAGTACCATTCCCCCGCCTTCTCCCCATAATTCTGTACATTCTTCCTTTTCAGGTTACTATCTAATTCCATTTCAACACCTCTATTGAACCTGCCTCCACTGCACTCTCTGGCAGTGCATTCCAGATCCTAACCACTCGCTACGTGAAAAAGTTTTCCTCGTGTCACCATTGCTTTTTTTGCCAATTACCTTAAATCTATGCCCTCTCATTCTGATCCTTTCCATGATGGGAACAGTTTCTCTCTATCCACTCTGTCCAGACCCTTCATGATTTTGAATACCTCTATCAAATCTCCTCTTAACCTGCTCTTCTCCAAGGAAAACAGTCCCAACTTCTCCAATCTTTCTTTGCAAATGTAGTTCTTCATCCCTGGAACCATTCTCATCAATCTTTTCTGCGCTCTCTCCAATGCCTTCACATCTTTCCTTAAATGTGGCGCCCAGAACTGGACGCAACACTCCAGCTGAGACCGAATTAACGTCTTATACAAATTCAACATAACCTTCTTGCTCTTGTACTCTATGCCCCTATTAACAAAGCCTAGGATACTGATGCTGTGAGCCTCATTGCCATTCTGCTTTTCAACTTTAACTCTATTCAGCAGGATTTCCCCAGCCACAGGAAACCCAGCTGCTTCATTGAGACAAGAGGTAGAATTTAACATTGCGGCAGTGGCCCCACCTCTTGGCTGACAAGTCAGGGGCAATAAAAACAGTAAGTGCTGGAAATACTCAGCAGGTCTGGCAGCATCTGTGGAGAGAGAAGCAGAGTTAACGTTTCAGGTCAGTGACCCTTCTTCAGAACTTCAGGGGTAAGCCCGCCTCAGCCGGAACTGGAAGCTACACTACCACTTTGCATGGCCCAGGCCCTTAGTTGGCCTCAGTCGGGACTTCCACCCCACTGAGGCAGAGGCTGACAGCTCTTCAGTGCCAGTATCACCACCAAGAGCAGTGGCTACTGCTGGGACTGCCCCCAGTGAGAGGATCCTTGATGGACACTGCCTTTGGAACAGGTAAGTAGGGATTGGGCCTCACCCGGGACAATTGGCTAGGCTCCAGCGAGGGCGGGGTGGGACGGACAGCAGGGCAGGGGGAGGTAGTTTTAGTGGGGAATGCCCATGCTGCTGGAGAAGCCTCCTTGGGGCATAGAGTGCCCAGTCAGGAGGGTCCCTCCCCCCAGACTGCAAGGAGGCCGCCAGGTATTTCAGGGCAGCCTCCTCACATGCTGAAGTGCCTGCTCACCGCTGCCAGCGGTGGCCGAGGAGATCCTTACGTGGCAATTAATTTGCCCTTAAGGGCCTCAATTGGCCTTGGGTGGACCATTTTCCACCTCCCCCACCGCTGGTAAAATAGCAGTGGGGGCGGGTAGGTGATGGGTAGGGCATCACCCACCTTCCACAAGATATTATGCCCCCCACCTCACAGCCTGCTCCTGGGGGTGGAAGGAGGACATTAAATTCTAGCAAGGACTTGGTGGATTCAGGAGTTAGTACCTTTACACCAACCTCCTGGATCCAGGTGCCTGTCTGAGGAGCCTCTGCAATCAGGTACCCCTCTACGACCAGCCCCCAGAGGCCTCCGATTCCACCACAAGGACTCTGACCTCCCTCTACCATCATCAGATCTCCGACATCCTCCCCTCCAACCCCCAGTATTAGGCCTCCGATGTTGATGATAATGATGAAGGTCCCAGTCTCGATTCAGTCTGTCCTGATTTAGCTGATCTCAGCTGAGCAGCATTGGGTTCCTGCAATTGGCCTCAGGGCTCTTGCATTAGAGAAGCGATGAATCCGCCAGATTTCCTGCCTATGTTCACTATCCCTGCTGAAAAGTGCACCTGGGAATGAGATCAGATCAAATGTGATGCCCTTGCAGTCAAACAGCTTGCTGATGCTCAAGGCCAAGAGTTTCTGCTTGGGAAGTAGATCCGTGCACAGCTCACATTCACACAAGATGATGCAGCTTTTGTTCCCGAAGTTGGACAAATTACAATGTTTCAGAACAACTCCAGAACACTTTTGAGAGGCATCAGGGACACCCTTACTTCAGGGCTCATCGATTGCGGCGGCCACAAGTATACTACTTAAAGATATTAAAGGCTGTAGGAGCTTAAAGGGCAAGAAATCCACAGAAACGATTTGCAGCACAGCAGAAATTCCTGATTTTAAAATAACAGGCGTTAAATCGATCTTTGGCAGGAGCACAAAGTTGGCAGTTCGTTTTACACCTCACCTGATTTTGTGAAATGGGCTGATGATTCACGAACCATTGTTTTGTGCCACCGCCGGAGGCCAGTTGCACGCCCAATATTCCCACATTTAGAGAAGAACAGAGCCTTTTCCCTTTGTTTTCTAATACAGTTGTGGAACCTGTGCTGGAAGAGCCTGGCCAGAGGATAGAGTGGCACAGGGTTTTGAGGTGAACAACACACCTGTAGAAGAACCAGAAAGGCGATGAGGAGATTTTTTTTTCTACAGCGAATTGTTATGATCTGGAATTCCCTGTCTGAAAGGGTGATGGAAGCAGATTTAAGAGTAATTTTCAGAAAGGAATTGGATGATTACTTGGAAAGGCAAAACCTGCACCACTATGGGGAAAGAGCAGGGAGTGGGGCTGATCGGATAGTCCTTTCTTTAAGACTGGCACAGGCACAATGGGCCAAATGGCCTCCTTCTGTACTGTATGATTCCACGAATGTAATGAGGCTCCCAAGGCAATCAGTACAAATACAATTATTCCATGCACAGCAACACGATCCAAAAAAAAGGTTTCAACAGAGCTGGCAAGTTAAGAGGAAGTGGTCACACCTCCCAAGAATGCACTGTACTAAGCATATGTGCCACTGACAATGACCTTCTCTCACAATATCTTTGAGTTACTCACTCCCCCCTACCAGTCCAACCACTACTCCAGGATCAAAATAATTCCTGGTTCTTTTCTCCAGTATCAACATCTTCCTAAACCCATCCACCATCTTCTCTGGCAACACCTTAATCACCTTCAACACCTCAGGTATATCACCCTATAATCTTCTATACTCAAGGGAATATGAGCCTAATCCATAAAGCCCATTCTCATAATTTAACCCCTTTAGCCCTGAAATAATTCTGGTGAATCTGCGCTGCATCCCCCTGCAAGGTATGCTTCCTGAGGTGCAAGACCCAAAACTGATTGCAATCTTCCAAAAGAGGTCTGACCAGAGCTCTGTTCAGCTGTAACATAATTTCCATCCCTTTGTATTCCAGACCTCTTGCGATAAAGGACATTCCATTAGCCTTTTTAATTTCTGTACCAGTCCACTAGCTTTTAGTGATTTTTATACTTGGACCCCTAAATCTCTCAGCTCATCCAGAATTCCTAGAGTCTCACCGTATAGAATATACTCTGATCTGTCTTACCTAGATATAAAGTGGATGACCTCACGCTTCCCCACACTGAACTCCATCTGCCATAATTTTGCCCATTCATTTAATCTATCAATGCTCCCATCGACACCATTTACTGTGGCACCTAACTTTGTGTCATCAGCAAACATGGATATATAGCCCTCTCCTTCATCCAAGCCATCTATAAATATAGCAAAAAGCTGAGGCCCCAGTACCAGAGGATACCAGGTCAGTTCCTGCCACTTTAAATACATACACATTATCCCTACTCTCTATCTCCTACCTCCTTACCAATTTCTTACTTATGTCAATAGGTTACCTCCAATTCCACATGCTCTTATTTTTGTTAAGTTTCTTTGTAGAACCTTATCGAATGCCTTCTGAAAGTCCATATAAATAATGTCAAAAGACTCTCCCTTATCTACCATGTTAGTTACCTCTTCAAAAGATTCAACTTGGTTCAGTAGACATGACTTACACTTTAGAAATCCATGCTGGCTCTCTCTGGTCAGTTCATATTTATCCAAGTGCTAAGTCACTCTGCCTCATAACTTTTCCACAATTGACGTTAGACTAATAGGTCTAGAATTACTAACCTGCTTAAATAATGCAGTGACATTGGTAATTTTCCAATTTAAGGAGACAATTTTTGAATCAAGAGATTTTTGGAAAATCATGACTAACATATTAACAATGTCACAACTTTAGGACCTCCCAAAGCACTTTACAGCCAATGAAGTGGCTTTGAAGAATAGTCACAGTTGTAATGTAGGAAACGCAGCAGCCAATTAAGGGCGGCACAGTGGCGCAGTGGTTAGCACCGCAGCCTCACAGCTCCAGGGACCCGGGTTCGATTCCGGGTACTGCCTGTGTGGAGTTTGCAAGTTCTCCCTGTGTCTGCGTGGGTTTTCTCCGGGTGCTCCGGTTTCCTCCCACAAGCCAAAAGACTTGCAGGTTGATAGGTAAATTGGCCATTATAAATTGTCACTAGTATAGGTAGGTGGTAGGGAAATATAGGGACAGGTGGGGATGTTTGGTAGGAATATGGGATTAGTGTAGGATTAGTATAAATGGGTGGTTGATGTTCGGCACAGACTCGGTGGGCCGAAGGGCCTGTTTCAGTGCTGTATCTCTAATCTAATCTAATCTAAACACACAGCAAGGTCCCACAAATAGCAATGAACTGAATGATTAAATTGTCTGGTTCAGGTGTTGCTAGGGGGATAGCCGCATACTGACATCTGTAGACAGCAGACAATTTCAGCTAATTGATTTAAGCAACTGCCAAAACTTGCACAGAACTTTGGAGTAGTCATAATTTAAATGAAAACCCATACTGTGTGTGTATGATGTTTCAGGTGTCAGCCTTGGCTCAGTGGGTAGCACCCTTGCCTCTGAGTTAGAAGACTATGAGTTCAAGCCCCCGCCAGAGAACTAATTATAAAATCTAGGCTGACACTTCAATGCAGTACTCAGGGAGTACTGCACTGTTGGAGGTGTAGTATAAGGGTATCAAGGGGTTAATATTGAGAGAATGTAAAGATTGTTGCCCACCATGATGAGGTAAGTGATCATGTGGCTTTTGAAGGAGACAGACAGGCTAGTATGGAGTGTATATAGTTACTATACAATATAGATTAATGTTTAAACAATACAGTCTAAGAACCTCTCTGGCTAGACTCTATATGGTGACAGCATAAAGAACCAGATATTTAACATGGTGAACCGCGCTAGGATTGAAGTCCCACAGAAGAGAAGATTTGAAGCAGCAATCAGCTGTGGAACCTGAGGTGAGCCATCCTCGGACAAGGGGTGTGAGTTTGCCTGGTCAGTATATTTCTCACACTAACTGTTCCTTAGGAATGTGTCATGTCTGGGTGATGAGATAGGAGGAGCGTTGTTGAAGCATAATGTCTCTTTCTGTTATTGCGCTGTACCAGCTGCAAGGCCAATGGTGAGATAGATATGTAAACGAAGGATTGAAAATTACTGTATCTTATTCGTTTAGAGCAAAAACTGAATTGTAATATTATTGGTGCTTTAGAATGCAAATTAAGGATTGAGCTATTGTTGTAAGATTATTGGTTGCAGAATAGTATAATTGCCATTGTTTTACTGAAATTCTTCAGAACATCGCATTAAGTCTCAATGTGAGCTCTACTGTGTTTGTTCTCTTTGTGCACAAGTTAATAAAAGTCGGTTGCGAGTACTCCCCGTGCCAAGTCTGATTATTTTACTACAGTTTCTTCGACACAGCCAGAGGAGAAGAAGCTTTAAAACAAGTAGCTGAAGAGAAATACAAACAAATTACATACCGTAGAAGGTGGAGAAAAGCTCCATAGAACAGAAGAGTGGCTGAAAAGCAAGCGATCAGGTGAGTCATTGTGCCGATGATCAAGAAATCCCGGTTAAAAGAAATCCTTTGAAGAGCTTTAAAAAAATTTCTAAAGGCTCCGTGTCAGCGAGAGAGAGAAAAAAGGGGAAAACCCAATCCCTCACTCCGGTTGAACACGAGGCCGGGGAGCAGGAAAATTCCAAAAAGCGCGCAAGCTGAAAAAAAATCCAATAGTGAAAAAACGCACAGAAAACCCCCAAACACAGCACAGTCTCCATTAACACAGCTCAGTTGAAGAGAAAAAAAAATCATTAAAGCAGTCAAGCTTGAACAACAAAATAAAGAAACTCTAGCTAAAAAAGCAACTGCACCTGTCTATCAAACAGCACTGTCAAGTCCAAGAGGCAGCTGTGTAAACATTTCAGTGAACTGCTGAAAGAAAGGGGAAGTCCCTACCAGAAGTCTATAAAAAAACAGGGAACACTACTAAGCACCTGCTACACTGCTACACTCCATCAAAGTAAGCTCGCCTGATAAAAAGAGTTTCTTAAAGGGGAACACTCGAAAAAGTCTATAATTTTTTTTAAAGGTATCAAAATTTGGGAGCGCCAGAGAGTTTCAAAAATCACAAGGGATCCAATCAGACTCAAAACTGGGTACAATGGAGGAAGAGGTTCCTCAGATACAGAATTGCATCAAAATTCGATAGCAAGCCCCAAAACAGAGCACGTGAATACATTATTATATTTAATTGGTGCTGTAGCTGACAATATAATAGCAAGCAATGTATTGATGAAACATCAGCCAAATTCGACAAAGTCGTAAAAACTTGTGATTCCTACTTCAATCCACGCAGCTGTAAGATTCTTGAAAGAGCCCAATTCAATAAAGGGGTCCAGAAACCGGTCCATACCTTTACAGACTCACAGAGGGATGTGTGCATGAAGAACTTAAAGAGGAATTGATAGGAAATTATATTGTTGTTGGTGTTGCAGATGATTCCATATCAGACCTTTTACAGTCTATAGGAGATCTCACCCTAGAAAGAACTGTTCAGCTGATGAGGCAAGCTGAGGACAGAAGGAAAAAGAGACCAATCGTGCGAGATGAAGAAAACCTCCTGCAATTGTTCAGTTCCTTCAGCAGAGGGCTGAACAAGAAGCACCTGGAAATAAGGTACACTGTAGTAGGAGAGAGAAAGACGCCTTTAAACCCTGCCAGCGCTGTGGTGCAGAAGCTTCCCACAGGCATGAACAATGTCCCACCAATAGAGAGTAGAATGCTTTTATTTCAGAAAAATAGGGCATTTCAGTAAGATGTACCGATATAAAATCTTGGCTATCTCAACCTCTAAAGGAAAAGTAGTTAAGAATAGACAGTTAAATGAAATTACACAACCTCCTGCAGCAGACCAATCGAAATATTTTCTGGGCAAAATCAATGCTCCAGAACAAGCATTTTGGTCAGAAGACGTATATGTCAACTGATATATCACTAATTTCAAACTCGACACCGGAGCAAGTGTGTCAATCCTGTCAGATAAAGAGCCGTGGCTTTCCACACACACCCTGCAAACAGCAGAAACTCAGTTACATGGCCCAGGAGGTGTTGTGCTTGAAGTAAAGGGGAAGTTACAAGTGACGATACAAGGGAAAGCAGATATCAGAAACACCGTTTGTCCTAAGCAATCAGGAGTTCTCATTCTTGAGTAGAAGAGCTTGTATTGGCCTTCATATTAGTTGAAAGTTGAAAAAGATAAACAAGAAGAATCCAGGAGCCAGGACAGAGGGAGAGCCCCCCAACCTGACCTGAACACTGCAGAGAGTCCAGATTCCACCAGAGAGCCCGCAGAATGTGGAGAGAACCCGCACAACACAGCACAGCCCGCCATGCCGCTCAAAGACTACAAGAGTGAGAAAGAGAAAGTACAAGACAAAGAAAAGCTGTATTGAAACAAACAGACCCATAATTATAACAGAAGATACCATATAAGAAACCTACCAAAGTCGTCAGAAGGGCAAAAGATATGGGTACAAGACCAAAATAGAGAAGGGGTAATTTTCCAGAAAGATGAGAATCAACAGCGATCTTATCTAATACGAACGCAAGAGAGTTCTATACGAAGAAATAGAAGGAATCTTATTCCTTTACATCAAAGACATCAATCGGTCATACATTTAGACGACTCGGATGATGAACCAAAAATTCAAAAAGCACCGAATGCTACAAACCTCAATGAAGGCCGTTGAAATCAAGAAACAAGGGATTCGAGAAAGATTACCAATCTTCCACATCTGATGACAAGACGATCAGGGAGCGTTGTGAAGCCTCCTGATAAGTTGAATCTATGAAGTCAGTGACTTGGGGGAGATGGGTTAGCATGTAAATAAAAAAGTGAATGTATGTTAATATATATTGGGATAAAGATTTGGGGGTAGATGTAGTATAAGGGTATCAAAGGGTTAATCTTGAGAGAATGTAAAGATTACTGCCCACCATGATGAGGTAAGAGATCATGTGCGAGAGACTTGAGAACAGTTAGTGTGGCTTTTGAAGTTCCTGCTGAAAGATGTGGATATGTGGAAGCTAGGTGTGGACCAGATCAGACTTGACAATGATAGCACCATGGTCGAATAGGCTGCTGATATTGTCCAGAATCACACATCAAGAATGGTTCATTAGCTAAGATACTGAAGGGCAGCTGAGCCTCAACATGAGACAGCACCTCTAGAAAAGGAAGGGCTTTCCAAGACAGTCAAACCAAAGTGTCAAAAAGAGTAACTGCTTTAAAACTGTAAGCATAATCTGCAATGTGAAATGGGACACTTTAAATATTCAGTTGGCTCAGATTACTGTGACTCCCCAAGAATACAGGAGAGAGTTGAGATTTGTTCCATCATCAGGTTCTCTCTCAATTAGCCACAAGCCTGCAGATCATTGTCTCAGAGGCAAAACTGATTTGGAAATAGCCAGTGGTGAAAAAAAATCCAGTAATATTCCTTTGAATCCAGAAGACTAAACTCTTCTGTGAATCCTTTTGTAGATAGTGTCCAGGAGTATGTCGGTATTTTTAGGTGGGATCCCCAGGAGTGTATGTTTTCAGTTTTACACATGGCCATTGAATGCCCTGCATTGCTAATTATGGAATCCTGCTGCTGCAAAGAGAAACTTCCTCTTTTAACCTTTCAGTTGGATCCCTTTTTATCCTGATGACAAACTGGCAATAAACTGAATGAGGACACTCAACCCAACCAAGATAGATTTTGGCTGAATTGCCCCTCCGTTAGTAGTTTTCATTACTAATCCCACACCAGTAAGAACTTTACACAACCCCTTTGTACATTTTCTGCAATTGCAAGAAAATTATCAAAGCCACTGATGGAAGCGATGGGAATTTGAACTCTGAAGGAGCTTCAGATTGGTGCTTTCACTTGGGCAACATGTGTTGCAGTCCCATTCAGAAGATCCTCTGATCCAGGCAATGAATATAGTGTGGGCTCATTGTAAGACATCAGGATTCCCTCTGGTATCCCACATATTTTAAATGGAGTCTTGACAAGGATTTATACGAGGTTATGAATTTCTGATGAAACCTGACCTGAAACATTAACTCTGTTTCTCTCTCCACAGATGCTGCCAGACCTGCGGAGTATTTCCAGCACTTTCTGTTTTTATTTCAGATTTCCAGCATCTGCAGCATTTTGCTTTTATTTACGCAAGGTTAATTGGCTTAATTATCTTTAACAGTCCTGTGCCTTCAAGGTGGATCCCAGTATACAGTTATAGCCTTGTTGATTCAAGCTTCACTTTCAAGCCCCAAAGTTTGCAAAAATCACCCAGGACATCATGTAACCAGGTCATGGTGTGCCTGACTTTGTGAGGGAAGTATTAAAAGCTGTTTTGATGTCTGTGTTTCAGGTGTAAATAGACCTTTATATACCCGTGCCCTGACTTTATGGGCCCTGTCATGCTAGGCCCCCACCTGCCAAGAACATGTACATTAGTTTAGTCATGAACATTGATTTTTAAACTGTTACTGGAATTAAGAAAGGACTTGTTAAACAGATCAGCCGTGGCTGGAAAAATTATTTGCATATTAACAGACAGTGTTTGGAAGGACAAAGCAGCCATTCCCTGACACATTCAACCCACAATGGACTTTTGATCACCAGACACTGAAGGTGGGGGAGCTTGCATTCCAGGTTGACTGCTAAGATGGTCAAATACACAAACAGACATTGTCAAACCAACTAGTCACATGACTAACCTGCTTGGCAACATGAGTTTTTTGAATTTGTACAAAACTGGTTGGGCAGAGTGTCTGTTTGCTCCAGAACTGAGACGCTCTCTCTCCTATCTGCTCCCATCTCTTTCTCACAAGCTTCTGAATCCACTGAAGACACATGAACCCCCAGAGAGAAAAGTCTCCTACAGTGAACAAGTTTTAAGAAGAATAATGGGCCACAATGAAAAACAAGATCTACCTACAATCAAGGACTCTAAAGTGAGCTTGAAGAACTGCAACAACAACTCTTCAGATATTGCCTCAAACCTTTCCAATTTATTTTTCTTCTGCTCTTTTCTGTCTGTATTTGCATGTGTGTATCGTGTATACATGCTAGCATGGGGTGGGACATGTATCCGTAGGCGTTAACCGAATTAGAGTTTAAGTTTAATAAATTTCAACTTTTCTTCTTTAAACCTAAGTAAGCCTATTTGTGCTGGTTTCTTTGCCTTACAATTGGAAAGCAGAGAACAAGGATTCACCAAGGGGTTGTTAAAAACAGGTGTTTAAACCCTGTTACAGTAAGACCAGATGAAGGCTGAAAGGGAACCCTAGACACCTTTCTCACCTGGTCGTAACAGCCTGATTTTAATTTTGTGTAAGTGGGTGGGTTTTGAATGAGTTAAAATCTCAGGTGAGATTCCACCAACAGAGAGAACCTCACCTGTAGAACTTATAAGCTGCAGGCAGTTCCTTAAAAAGGTGAAGATCACCTTTTTTTTTAATGCATTTTTATGCTCTTCTGGCTGCAATTTACATTGTCCATTACTTACTGCTTGCTCCATTTTTGGGTTTACTCCCTGCCAATGCTTTCCTTTCATTATCTTTGGTTTGTCTTTGTTTCGATATAGTAGCTAACAAAGAGGTAAGCACTAGTGTTCCTCAGGGGGTTCTGAACTTGGTACACAATTGAAATGAGGAAGAGGAGCTTGAAGATGCAATGGCCCCTGTGGATTTACTATCCCAGCATCTGCACTTGGATCTGTCAGAAGAACCTGGGCTTCTGCCCTGTGAGACACACTGCCACAAAGTTGTGTCATCTGCTCCCCAATGATGTCCACATATCAGTTGGATCAGGGACAGCTCCTCCTATAGAAGTATTACCAAAATGTGCATGCTCCAAGATACCTCAAGCATCCATGCATCAGTGACATAATAGTTACAGTCGACCAGCATTTCCTGGATCGCACTTATGCAGAAATGATACTGTAATTTATTCCTGATTCTGCGCCTATCTTTGCTCATGGCAACTTATGCCCAAATGTTCTGTGCAGGTCCTTTGCTGGAAGGTAGAAACTGGCATAAAGCAAACAAAAATGCAGCTACCAATGGGAGACATTTGAGTTCTGTGGTGCCACACTGTCAGAGCATCTTGCCTCCATTTCTCCTCTTCCTCTTCCATCATTATGTAGAACGAGGGTGTGTATGTCTTGGAACATAGGAACAGGAGGAGGCCATTCAGCCCCTTGAACTTGTTCCACTATTCAATTAGATCATTGCTGATCTGTATCTTAATTCCCTCTACCCGTTTGGTTCCATAACCCTTAATACACTTGCCTAACAAAAATCTAACAATTTTGGAAAGCTATTCCAGATGCTTAGTCCTTCTGAGTTCATGCTGGGGGGACATGGCAATCCAAAGAATTTTGAGCACAATGACAATGACAGTGTTTTGGTTTTGTGAAGTGTAGTGCAAATCGAAATAACACTTTTTTTTTTAAAAGTCCTGAAGAAAATTGCTATCAAACCCCATAAATCTTAGATAAGCCAATTTCAGGTGGCTTCGTGTTACACTGCCAATAATCTTCTTGAGGATAAACCCACGCCATGTAAACAGGAAAATCACACGATATGATCTCTTGCATGGGGGATGGAGTTATGGAAATAAGTGGCAGACGGTTTCGGCATATGTATCTCAGAAGTGACGCAAATGATCAAGCAAATTTGCGCATTGTGAAGTTCCAGCATAAATCAATTACTCCTGGATTTCTTCGGGCAAAAAAAGGCACAAATTAGCTCCAGTGCTATAGATACACCTGAAACCTACCTGAGAATTCCAGGACTCTGTGACTGCATAGGGACTCATTTGGGGACAAGAGGCAACACTGGATGAGACTCCCCACTGAAACAATCAATTTGGAACGTTATCTCTTTACTATTTTCCTTCTTTGCATTTCCTACTGTGCAGCACAGTTTATCAAACCCTTTGTTGAAACAGTAACCACTGGGAGATGTGTTAAGAGGCTATGGCTAGGAATTCCACAAGGGGATTTTAGGAGGCCAATATTTGTTGATTTAGTATCATGTTATTTGCATTGTTGCGCACTAGTAGAAAAAATATTCTGCCGTTTTCCTTTGCGACTTTACATTTTGAAAGTCAGGCCAGGGAGTCCCCAGGGGTATATCAATATTTGTAGATGGAATATCCAGGAGTGTGTCAATATTTATTGGTGGAGTCTCCAGGAGCAGATCAGTATTTGCAGGAGGCCCCGTACAATAATATTTGAGAACTGTACAGAACATCTTCGTCTCTTTGTCTCTGAATTTTCCTGTCTTACTCCTGAGCTGCAAATACACCTTCCGAAACACTTTTCCCTCACAGTGTTGAAATCAAGGGCTGGATTTTCATTAGGAGAGAGGAAACCGGAGCCGGGTCTGGTTTTGGGTCGGAAACCCACCTCCGTTGGCAAATGTATTCAGGTTCAGATTTTCAAATGGGTAAGCCCTTAATTGGTATGGTGACGGGTTTCCTGACCACTTGGAGCCAGTGGAGCCAGGAATGGAGATGGGTCAGGTGAAGTATGGGACTCCCCATGGCTGCCATCACTGAGGCTGCTGATTGTCCTGAGGGAGAAATCTGCAGTTTGTGCCAACGCCTTCCACTGTACAAGAGGGAAGCAAGATGTTACAGGGGAACCAGAGGCCTGGCACCCGGGACAGGGCAGACCCTCGCTTCATTGATGCCCACCTGGATCTTATGCTGGAGGCTATGAGGGAGAGAAAGGAGGTCCTGCTCCTAGAGGGTGGCAGGAGGAGGCCACCTCATCATGCAGCAGAAGCACCTCTCTGTTCAGTGTTATCCCCCTCTGCCTCCTTTTCCTCTTCCTCTCTTACCTTCCACGATGATCTGTCTCCTTCCAGGCCTCACTGTCCTCAAGGTCCACACCTCTTTGGAGGGCCATGTTATGGAGAGTGCAGTAGACCACCAGAATGACAGAGATCTTTGCAGGAGGGTGTTGGAGAGCACCACCCGACCAAGTCAAGCACCAGAATTGCTTCTTCAGAAGCCGATGGCCTGCTCAATGGTTGGCCTGTGGAGGGCATTGGTTGTATCATCTCTGTGCCTCTGCCTGAAGCTCCCATAAAGGGGTCAGTCGCCATCTCTTCAAGGGATTTCCCTTGTTCCTTTGGCTCCATCTTTTGGGGATGGAGTGAAGATCCAAGGCAGCCTGAACTGGCAGAGGATGCAGGAGTCATGGCAGCTGCCAGGAAAGCGAACACACACATGGAGGAAGCTCTTGTTATGGTCGCAGACAGCTGAATATTGAGGGAGAGAAAGCCCTTCCTGTTGATGGATCTCACTGGTCGGTCAATGGATGCCTTGATGGCCACATGGGCACAATCGATGATGCCCTGCACCAGGGGGAATCAAGAGATGGAGGCGATACTCAATGACCTCTGTGCCTGCGCAGGCCCATCTGCGTCAAAGTTGAGTCCCCTGCCCTCCTGAATATGGGATCTGTGATCTGCTTGATGTTGTGATGAGCTGCCAACTCTGAGATGCCACCTAGGTCTGCAGCTGATCCCTGGAACAACCCGGGTGCCTAGAAATTCAGGACAACAGAGACCTTGAGGGTTGCAGGTAAGGGACTGCCATGGGGGCCGCAAAGCCTCAGGTCATTGTGGATCAGAGGACACAGGTCCGACACCATTTACCTGGATAGGCGCAGCCTCCTATGGTACTGGCGTTCTGTCATCTGTAGATGGCTGATTCTTGGGTGGTAGACCTGATGTCTTGGGTAGTGCCATTTTCCCTTTGCAGCCCCACCCCCCCACTGTGTTCCTCTGGCTTCCTGCTGTCCAGAAGGTTGCATCTGCTGAAGCTCATCCTGGTTGATCTGTCCAATGTCAGAGTAGCCTGTTCCTATCTCAACTCCCGCAGCTGGGCTTTGTGCATTCACCAGGCCTTTCCCTGCCAACCCCAATTGCTCAAGTGATGCCAGTGGGCTCACATCCCTCTCCAGATACCGACCACTCACCACTGAGAAAAGCAAGTCTTACAGCTCCAGCAATGGCTACTCTGGCACTTTTGGAGCTTTATTTTGGACTTTTGCATCATGTTAATCAGCCTTACACATAGCCCTCAGGGCCCTCTGCATTGTTCACGTGCCATGGTCCGGGCATGGAATTTTCCCCATGGCCTTCCATTGAAAATCACCAACTGCTGCTGACAAGCCTGTTAATGACACAAAAACAGAAAATGCTGGAAATACTCAGGATGTCAGATTTTGTTTCAGATTTCCAGTATCTGCAGTATTTTGCTTTTGTAAGCAAGTTAATGAGCTGTGCAAAGAACTCAACAGATGATTGATTGGAGGCGTGTGAGGTTGCCGTTCCCTCCCTCTGGGCGTCTCTTTAAAAATAACTTTGCATCCCGGAAGCGACGGGAGCCAAAGCCGAAGTCCGAGAACACAATCTTCAAATCATGCGTGCACCTGCCTCCGCTCCCAATAGACTTTGAAAATCCTAAAATTTCGCCCCAAGTCTCAGTTTTCTGTCTACCACTTCTAACCAGGACTTATATCTTGTGGAATCTCAGCCCCTTTAGTCTTTCCTTTCTCTTTCAATCAATAAACAGGCTGTATGTCACCCAAGCTCCACCACCCGCCCTATCTCTCTTACCTATTTCTGCCTTCCTGGTCTTCTGCACTTTAATATTCTTCAAATAAGCTTCTCAAAAAATTATTTTTTATAAAAGCTCAAGCTTTAGGTAAACTTCGCAACACATACAGTTTCCAAAGGCAAGCCCAGTCTGTTATTTTCCTTGCTTAACAGTTACAAAGAGTGGAGTCAGGAGGCCAATTCCTGCTGTGTGTCAAGTGTGTCAGTTTCAATTTCAGCGAGTATCACAAGAACACAGTTTGCTAGACCTGCGAGTGAATAATTTAACAAAAGTACAGAGGACCTTGTGAAGCATGGGCACTTAATAGAATTCCTTGTCTACAGCAATATTGAGTATACTTCTTGAAAGTGACAGGATACCAATTTTTTTTTTATAAAACTCTCTTTATAAACAGCAAGAGCACAGCTGCTCCAGAAAAGAGCTAATAACTCACTTGTCAAAGTATTCCAATAAGGCGCAATAGGGTTAGCAACTAGTCAATCCATTCTGTGCTCCCTACTGCTGACTCCTTCTTGTGTTCCGTGGTCCCTTTTGTCTGCTCTCTAAAGAATGACTGTTAATAGCACTACTAGGGGCAACACAAACACAAAAAGGGAGAAAGTAAAAAAAAACCTTTGACAAAAGTTGACCATAGCCATGTTTATGAGCATTTCAGGCCAGGTATTAAACAGAATAGGAGACTAAGAAGTCAATTATGTCCTTGGAAGGACCGCCTTGTTCTTGCTCATAAGGATGGATTAGGTGCCTAGCCAGAAACCAATCTTGGTCAACTAGGGTTGGAATAGAGGGGATGGTACAGGAGAAGAAATTTCAACTTGCAAGTCACAGAAACAGCTTTTTATTGCTCTATTTCACTCTAATTCACTTCTTATGGCAGCACATAGTGACACCACAAATTCCGGCCAGATTGGGTCATTTCCCTGTTGTTCACTGCCATACATAACTGGAATCCATGTTGTGCACATAATTTGTATTATGTAACTATCCTTCGCTCTGCATTTTTTTGGAGAAATTATTCTGCTGTACTCAGAGATTCTGGTTGCTGTGGTTTCAATCATGAATTTGGAGACTGCTTGCTCTCCCCGCCTCCAACCAATTGGCTGACACAATGGTGTCAATATTCTCTCCACTATCTTATTGGCGACAACTGTAGTGTTCCCGTCACTCTATGGTACTTACATGTTGTTAACTGAACATTAATTGGCCCTCTTTAGGGAGTAAGCACACTGTAGCAATTACACTTCTCTAGCCTTCCTTTGCTATTCTTTGGCATAAGATTCTAAAGGGTTTAGAAATAAAGTCAGCTGGTTATTACCACAATATTACAAGTACCTATTCATATAAAATACTCTGTATAAATGTTAAGCTGTATTTTTATGCACAGTTGCTGACATTTGAAACATTACTATATTTTCCCAATCAGGGAGCAGAGTAAAGAGATTAATTTGAACCCATGTTACACACTTGAAGCTTTCATTTTTGGCAATGATTTGCTGTACACAGATTTACTACAAATAATTTGGAGGTGAAATTTTGAATAGTTACATGCTTTGTTGTGAGGGTCACACGAAGCTTTCCAGATCCTGCATACTGCAACTGAGAGGAGACACATTATTCCCAATGGACATGTCCCTCTGCTTCCAACGAAATGTTTTTCTCTACAGCCTTGATTAAAATCTGGCTGTAGAAGAGGGCCTGGGAGAAATGTACATGCCAGGGATCACCATTACAGGTCCCTTAGTCAGAACGCATACATTTAGTCTGTTCACAAGTGAAAATATGAGCAAACTGTAGCAAGACTAGAGAAGCTTGAATTTTTCTCCTTGGGACATAGAAGATTAAGAGAAGATTTGATAGGTAGTCTTCAAAATTATGAAGGGTTTTGATAGAGTAAGTAAGGAGAAGAGGAGATTCGATAACCAGAGGACACAGATTTAAGATAATTGGCAGCAGAACTAGAGGGGAGATGAGGAGACTTTTTTTTAACACAGTGAATTGTTATGATCTGGAATGCACTGCCTGAAAGGGTGGTGGAATCAGATGCAATAGTAACTTTCATGAGGAAATATATTTGAAATGGAAAAAATTGCAGGAGTATGAAGAAAGAGCAAGAGAGTAGGTAGGACTAATTGGATAGCTATTACAAAGAGCTGGCACAAGCACAATGGGTTGAGTTGCCTCTTTCTATGCTGTATGATTCAATGATTCACGTACCCCGAAGTTTCTTGAATCTCACATGGAGAGGACTGAGATTTCCATTGTCCTTAGTGACAGGTAGAATTTATCTGCTCAGCTTGAAGAATATTGTGCTGATCTGACCTTGGGCACGGCAGTGAATAAGAAACAGAGTAGACAAGCCCTCAAAATCATTGTCCATTTGGTTGATATACAATACTGCTAGCATTCCATCTGCTTTGTTGCCTAAATCACTAATGAAATAAAAACTGAAATTGCTGTAGGTCTGAATTAAAAACAGAAAAACAAATTGCTGTAAATCTATAGCAACAGGAGTAGGCCATTGAGTCCCTCAAGCCTGCTCTGCTATTTAATTAGATTTTTTTTTAATGTGTTTATTCATGGGATATGGGCATCACTGGCAACACCAGACTTTATTGCCCATCCCTAATTGCTCTTGAGAAGGTGTGGGTGATCTGCCTTCTTGAACTGCTGCAGTCGGTGTGGTGAAGGCATACCCACAATGCTGTTAAGTGGATCTGTTCCTCAACTCCATTAACCTGCCTTGGCTCCATATGCCTTGATACCCTTACCTACCAACAATCTATCACCCTTAGTCCTCTAGACAACCATAGCCTTTTGAGGGAGAGAGTTTGAGATTTCTACTACACTTTATGTGAAAAAGCACTTCACAATCACCTTCCTAAATTGTCTAGCTATGATTTAAGGATTATGTGCACTGATCTTAGAATGACTCCCCCAACAGAGGAAATATTTTCTGCATATCTACTCTATCAAATCTTCCTAACAATTCAAACACCTCAATCAGATTACCCTTCAATCTTATACACTCTATCAAGAATTACATTATATAGAGTGTTACAGCACAGAAACAGGCCATTTAGCCCAACTGGTCAGTGTTTATGCTCCACACAAGCCTCATTACACAATACTTGATCTCATCCTATCAGCATATCCTTCTATTCCTTCTTCCCTCATCTATTTAGCTAACTTTTCCTTAAATGCATTTTGTTACAATCATGTGAGGAGGAGTCGAAAGGCTCCCCTCCTGTCCCTCTCCTTGTTTGACCACAACAGGGCTATTTCTTTTAAACAGTGAATATGTTTACCAATTCAGTGAGCGCTTAACCCTTTTTGTGCTATGATCATAAAATAACCAATTAAACAGGTTTTCTTGAGTTTACCCAAGAAAGATACATACCAGAGAATCACACACACACAAACAGGTTGCAGAATGATGAAGAATAATTTGGTTGGATTAGAATACAGAACAAATAAAATAATATACAGTCTGTGGAGTCTGGTAATTCAGTTGTCTTCCAGCTGAATTTGTGGTCCTGAAGTTCCTGGATGGTCGAAGTGGCTCCCTTGGTTCAGGGTTTTTCTTGGAGACAGTAATATAGATAACTTTCTCCCTGGAAATTCTGTCTGTAGCAATTATAGACTTGGATGTTCTGCAGTCCACAGACAGTGTTCAAAACTTACAGTATTACCTGGAGAGAGCGACACACACACAGCCCCACTGGGGTCTGCATTGATTAGGTCTCAAAGCTTGTCTGCTGTGTGTAACAGAAACTTCAATTTTACAGAGGTAGACAGACTGCCACATGATTATTCTCTGTGAATTCTTTTTTTCCCACTTTAATGAGATCCAAGTCTAAGAATCCTAATCTCTCTCAGGTCTTATTGTTTCAATGTTTACCCCCAGAGGTTCGTCTCCACTAGTGTGAATGTTCCAAGATGGCTTTGTATGTCTTGCTAACGAAAGCAATACCAGATAATTCATTCCACTGCTCAAGCCATTGTTCTGGATAAGGGGTGTTTAGACATGCAGCTGCACCTTGATACCTTGGAATGTGAGGTATTTCAAAGCAAATTGCGGTGGCTATCTTAGCTGCTGTCTTTTTAAAAGTTGAAGTTAGGATTCCATCTTTCCTTTTAAAAGTTTAATATAGGTTTCCAACCAATGAATTAAACATCATCATTCAGCATAGCATGTTTCCATGAAACCTCCACACCACAATGAATGAAATATGATGACAGGAACATTTCATTCTAAGGTCATAGATAAAAAAAGAAACTGTACACACATTCATTTTCAAACACTCACTTTTCAATCTCACACTGCCATAGCTCGGCTCTGGTTTAATTTTCATCTGGAAGGATTCTGCGTTGAGTTTGACTCTGGACATTGTTTCAGCTATCACATTGTTTTTTCCTGCAATATGAGCAATTTTTAAATGGTAGGGTTGCAAAAGCAGGCGCCATCAGAATAGCCTTGCATTTTGATTTTTGAATTTCTCCATAAAGGTTAAAGAATAATGGTCAGTATAGACTAGAGTGTCCCTATATCCATTTTGGTCATAGACCTCAAAGTGCTGGAGAGCTAGCAACATTCCCAGCATTTCCTTTTCCACAGTGGAATACCCCTTTTGGTGTTGGTTTAATTTTTTGGAGAAATAGCCAACTGGTCTCTCAACGCCTGACTCATCATCTTGGAGCAGGACGACATCTACCATTAGGTCACGAGCATCAACTGCCACTTCAAATGGTTTATTAAAATTCAGAGCTGCGAGCACCAGTTCATTGGTTTAAATAGCTTTTAGCCTCTCAAAAGCTGTTTAGCACCTCTGACCACACTACCTTTACTCTTTTCTGCAGAAAGTCTGTCAGTGGGGTGGTTTGGGACAAACTTACAGTAAAACCCACACATCCCCAAAAATCGTATGATTTCCCGTTTGGTTGTAGGGATGGGGAAAATCCATCAATACCTGTACTTTTGCTGCTCTGGGCAGCATTCACCCCTGACCTACAACATGCCCTAGGTCAGTTACTTGAGCTTTAGCAAACTCGCTTTTTGCAAGGTTTACCACTAGGTCAGCTGACTGTAACCTTCAGAAGAGGGCTTCTAATTGGTCTCGGTGGTCTCCCCCAGGTCTCTCTGTACAATAACAAATCATCCAGGTACACTACACAATTTGGTTGGCCAGTCACTACCTGGTTCATCAGCCTTTGGAAGGTGGCTGGGGCATTTCTTAATCCAAATGGTATCACTCGACATTGGAATAGGCCGTCTGGGGTGACAAAAGTTGAAATCTTTTTGGCTCAGGTTGTTATGGGAACCTACCAGTATCCTTTTAACAAGTCTATTTTGGTTATGTAGATGGCATTTCCTACTCGGTCAATACAGTCTTCCAGGCGAGGAATTGGGTAGGAGCCATCTTTGGTCACTGCATTAACCTTCCTTTGATCAATGCAGAGCCTTGTTGAGCCATCAGGCTTGGGCAACAGCACAACTGGGGAACTCCAGCTGGGCTCAATCAGCTTGCTTTTCAGCATATACCGAGTTTCCTCCCAAACCTGGGTCCATTTCCAGGGACCTAGGAGATAGGGGTTTTGTTTTATGGGAGGGATTTCTCCTACATCCACAGCATGTAGAGTTAGGGTTGTGCTCCCTCGTATGTCCCTGCAGATTTCTTTAAATGCTGTGAGCAGTCTTATTAGGGCTTCTCTTTGTTCTGCATTGGAATAGGACAGTACAGCGTCTAATTTTCCTGACATCTCAGTGTTGGCTAACCAGACAGTATGGAGTTCGATTTGGAAACAATCCAGGCTCTCTTCTAACTCATCTTTACTGTCCTTTTTGTCCTCCCCTGTCCTAACTGCCTGACAGACCTGGGCTTGGTTGTCCACTTCCTAGCTGTGATACTGCTTTAACATATTGATGTGGCACAGCCTTTGTTTTTTCCTATGGTCTGGGGTGTCAATTAAATAGTTCACTCTGCCAATTCTCTTTACTACTCTACAGGGGCCACTGAATCAGGCTTTCAGGGGGTTTGCCCTGTATTGGGAGTAGTACTAACACATGGTCTCCAGGCCAAAATATTCTGGCCTTGCCATGTTTATCTGCCGACTTTTTCGTAGCTGTCTGGGAGGTTTTTAGGTGCTCCTGAGCCACTGCACAGGCTCTCATGAGCCTCACCAGAACAGGGCTCATCCCTGTGTTGCAAAAACCTCTCTTTGGTTAGTGTAAGTAGATCTCTCACCTCATTCCATAAACTAATTCAGAGTGACTAAAGCCAGTGGACTCATTGGTTCAGTCCCTGGTGGCAAACAGGAGAAATCCCAGCCCTTTGTCCCTGTAATGGGGGTACTCATAGCAGTATGCCCTGATCATGGTCTTTAGGATCTGGTGGTAACATTCCAAAGCCCCTTGTGGCTGTGGGTGGTAGGCTGAGGACTTTAGCTGGTTTATGCCCAGATAACCCATGATCGTTTGAAAAATCCAAGACATGAAATTCATGTCTTGATCCATCTGGATCTCGGCAGGCAGCCCAAATCGGATAAAGAATTGGGTTAGTCTCTCCACCACTATCTTGGCAGGGATAGTTCTTAGGGGAATGGTCTCTGGGAATTGGGTAGCCACATCCATAATGGTGAGAAGATACTGGTAGCCCCCTTTTATTTTCTGAAGGGGTCGCACACAATGCACCATCACAATGCTGAAGAGTTCCCAAAAGCCGGTATGGGAATTAGGAGTTCAGGTTTTATTGCAGGTTGGGGCTTTCCCACGACCTGACACATGTGGCAAGTTTTACAGAACTCCAGCACATCTTTATGGAGTTTTGGCCAGTCAAAATGCTGTCTTATGCAGGCTTGGATTTGTTTTTTAATACCGACATGTCCAGCCATTGGAAGTTTGTGGGCTATTCTTAGTATTTCCTTACGGTACCTCAGTGGCGTCACTGTCTAGTGAGCCACTGTCCACTCTTCATCCGCAGGTCTGTGAGGAGGTCTCCACTTCCTCATCAGCACCTCATTCTTTAAATAATAGCACTCTGGGACTCCCTCTTCTTCAATTTCAGTTTGGGCTGGTCTTGTGCTAACTTTTTAAATCCTGTATCGGCTTGCTGACCAAGAAAGACCTGTTTAACACATCCTTTGGGTCCTCTTGTGATGGAATATTGGTACAATAGGCTTAATTAGGTAGAATTTAGATATAGTTAATATATTATTCCTTTTAGAATTAAAGATTGAATAAATGGCCAGTTTTCAAGACTCAATGACATTCCCCTGTAAGAAGGTAGAGTTAAAAAAATTCAAGGTCCCTGTTACAATAGAATAGGTTGGCAAATCAAATACAGTGTTTATGTTGCCAAGGACTTGGAGGATAAACACACACATTGAAATACCCTGTGTGGCATCTGTAAAAGGTAGCCATAAATTAAATTAATTGATGGTGTTGGTAAATGTAGGCAGATTGACTCACAAAGAGGGTTCAACCTACAATAAAACACAATTATAAATATTTTGAACAGATAAATGCTCACAACTTCAAGAGCAGGGGAATTTCAGTAAAATATTAAGTGGAGATGTTAATTAAAGATACTACCAAATATGGATCTTGAAAGCAAGAAAAACACACACAGAAAGGTAACACCTATATGGTAAAAGGTCATATGACACCTTAGAAACAGTATAAACATGAGGCTATTTGAAGCAAAAAATTAGAAGTGTTGAATTCCTCAAACAGTACTTCTCACCCCATGGTTTACTCGGGGAAATTAAGGTAAAAGTTTACTTTAAATTTTGATGGATATTCTAAGATATTTTGCTGTAACATTAGCAAGGTTAAACTTTTGGATTCTATGTTAGAAATAAGATTATGCGTTACATCTCTTAGTAATATTTGATATTGTGATATACTTAGCCACTTAAAAGTGTATTGCATGTTAAATTCTACAATAAATATATAAAAGTTAATAAACCATCTCATGTAGTATTCTGTATACAATTACAAGAACCCCCTCTCTATGCCTCTTTAGGTGGAGAGCTACATATTGAAGAGTTTCCCAGACTCTTATAATATCTGAGATATTTATGACTTAGCCATAATTATTTTTAAAATAGGCTATCCGAAAGATAGTAATATTCTCTGTTAGTCTTTTTTCTTTGAGGGAAAGCCAGTTTAATTCTTTGGACCCAAATAAGTGTCTATAAGAATTTGTCTGGTTCAAACTCAATTAAAGGAGATTCATAGGGATGTACTCCTGATTTGGTTTAGTCCCTATATGGGGTTAAAGTCATAAATCACTTCAGTTAGCGTACAAAAACGTGTCTTTTTGTTAACAGAATCCTGTACTTATATGTTAGTCTTTAATGTTTATTTTAGATTTGTAAGTATGGAAGGAATGTTTACTGTCAGTGGTGTTAAGACCCAGATTTAAGAATTTAGAGATGGCAAACTCTTGATCACGGTTTGTGGATCTTAAATCAGAACTCCCTCATTCTAATTTTGAGGCTTGGAAATTTCCTTTAAAGTTCACTTTAAATCCTAGTTGAGATTAGGCCCTGACATATTTTAATTCCTAGTTCAGGTTCCATTCAGATATAATGGCTAATGAAGAAGGGATTGGATTAACTTTCCCGTTGAGTGATCCATCAACTTGTTTTAGTAGAGTACAGAATCAGGCAGATTGAGTGGTAGTATTTAAGATAGATAACTTTGATGCCGATGGTTCAGTTACAGCTCATGATACTATTGTGTCTGACCCCCAGGAGGAAGGGATAGCACATATTCAGTGGGATAATCAGACTGATACCCCAGACCCACAACATTCCTTAATGATAAAATGCACGCCTGCACAATTGGATGGCCTAATGACTGGTGCACGACAGGGTGGGGGTATCCACGGTAGAATTGTAGGTCCTGGGTCTCTTTATGTGCATGGTGGCCATGGGGTTTGGATTAAATTGCTTCCTCACAATGAGGTTCATGATCAGAATTTACGGGAGGATTATAGACAGCTACTGGTACATCACCTTCAAATGAAACTGGCACTTCTACAGGTTTTTGCTAAAGATGGTGCTGCAGGCTTTCCTCTGTCAGTTGCACAGCCAGTGCAGTTTCAAATTACACCCCTAGGCAATGTGAATCTTAACTCTATATAGGCCATGTGTGGCAAGCCTGGTCTCAGCAACCAAGATAAAACAAGGTGGATTTTAAACAACCTTGCTAGACTTGACACTTGTTGTCAGGGTTGGAGTGCTGCACATTTATGGCAGCTTCTCTCCATGAAGTTAAACTCTGATCTCATCCCCCCAATTAATAAGTGTAACAGTTGGATTCAAATATATTCCCTCCTCCTGACCACAACTCGGGGAGGGCATGTAATGGGCTCAATCAAAGAAATCCTACAAAATACTGTTAAGTCGAATGGTTTGTTAGCTGCCTATTGATTAGGTAAGGACCTTACACATGGCAACTGGGAAATTGTTCACGGTTTTCTGGCTAACCAGTATCAGAATTCTGCACTTAGACTAGCCTGCTTATCCTGATGACCAGCAGAGGTGGGTTAATGTTGAACACATTATCAGCTCGAACCATGCCTTGCTGGGTCTGCCACATACTAAGCCTGTGGTCCAACCAGATCCTAAGGTTAAAAGTAACACGGACAATGTCTCTGTTTCACACAGACAGGGACAGAATAGAACATGGACTCCTTCTCGGTCCAGTGGGTCTGCACCGCCATCTCGCCAGGAGCGCTAGCGGCATATTTTCCCAGAACAGCGGGAACAATCTAGCACCACACCTCGTAGAGATAGCAGGTTCAGCTGAGATGAAGGCCTGCTCAGGTCAGGAAAAAAAAACCCGACCCGCACCCAACAGAACTACATCAGTCCTGAGCACGACCTGGTCCAAGTTCTTCCATTTTTTCCCGCACCCGACCCGACCCGACCCAAGCCCGACCCGACCTGAGCCCGAACCGACCTGAGCCCGAACCGAGCCCGACCCGAATGTTCACTTTACCTACCTTCCGATTCCAAATCTGTTTTCACTTTTTCAGTTTGTGCAGATTAGCAACAAAAACTGTAATTGGACCTGAAAGGTTGTGTAAAAATATGAAGATTGGAGCCACGAAGTCAGTGATTGTTTGGTCACGAGTTAAAGAGAAACCCATGGAGTTGTGCCACACTGTACCAGTATCTGTATTGCTTAAAATAAACACAGCAACTGCCCGAAGGCTCAGAAAATATCATTATACATTACCTAGACTCCTGCTTTACAGGTTGAAATACTTGCTGCAAGTTTATCCAGTGAGCAGCAGATACAGAGACCAGAAAGGTCCTGAGTGATTAATTATTGTAAAATATACAGTATTTATATAAAAAATATAAAATGATCACTGTCAGGTGTCTAGTCTACACACATATAGTACTGTACACTGTACTGTATAGGTACTGTACAGGTAATGTATAATGATATTTCCTGAGCCTTCGGGCAATTGCTGCGTTTATTTTAAGTAATACAGATACTGGTAGAGTGTGGCCCAACCTGTCTGGGCACATCTCCATGAGTTTCTGTTTAACTCGTGACCAAACAATCTCTGACTTTGTGGCTCCACTTTCATCTTTTTAAACAACCTTTCAGATCCAATTAATACTGTGTGTGTCCGACCCGGACCTGGCCCAACTTGGACCTGGCCCGACCCGACCCGACCCAACCCGAGCCAAAAGCCGGACCTGGAAGAGTGACCCGACCCGAACCCGACACACGTCGTCGGGTCCCGTTGGATTCGGGTCGGGTAGTAGGCCTTTAAGCTGGGATCCCTATGGAGATGAATCTTACACTGGTCATTCCTATCATAGAGTAATGGGAGGTTCTAGGGCAGACAGAGGCAGGGATCAGAAGGATTCCCAACAGGATTAGCATCCACCCCAAGGGGGCGATAGTCGTGACTGTAGCCTTCGGATAGACCACCTAAGGGATCGGATGTCTTCACTGGGTGCATTGAGACTTCCTCTAGTTAATTTGAGCTGCCTGAACTCCCTTTGGAATGCTCTTTCTCTTTCCCTTTCCTGAGACCCTCTCTCCTCTTTCTCTCTCTGAAAAGTTCTTTCTTTTCCTAGGAATTCTAATTCTAGCCTCCTCTGTTCCAGCTGTATCTTAGCTAATGTTACCCTGTCTGTTTCTAACTGTAAACCTGTTTCCGAGTCCTCAGATTCAAATGCAAAATGGTTGGCCACATGATTATGGATTTCCAGTTTCCTAGCTTTTGGACAGATAGTAATCCCTAACTGCCCAGCTACATTCCCCAACTCTTCAATACATCAGGCTTTTAATCTGTCCTAAGTTACTTCACTCTGGTCTAGGCAGATACTGGCCTCGAATGTGGACATTTTAGTACTCTTTCACTAAAAACCACACAAAAAGCTGTACTGAAGTTTTTAAATCTTTGCTACGGATCAATTTAGTTTCCCACTTCCAATTTCTCATTTTTCTTTGCATTTTGATCCTAGATGCAAGCCCCCAAATTTCTGTTATGATCAGGTGACGAGGGGTCCATCTCCTTGTTTGACTGCAATGGGATTTATTTCTTTTAAAGAGTGAATGTGTTTACCAATTCAGTGAGCGTTTAACCCTTTTTGTGTTATGATCTAAAAGAACTAATCGGATAGATTTTCTTGAGTTCAAACAAGAAAGAGGTTAGTTTATTGTACTTAAAACCCGAGCTAAATAAAAATAATACTCTATGCCCCAACTTTCACACACACATACAGCTGAGAATCACACACACACAAATGGGTTACAGAGTGATGAAGAATAGTTTGGTTGGATTGGAGACCAGAACAAATAAAATAATATACAGTCTGTGGAGTCTGGTAATTCAGTTGTCTTCCAGTTGAACTCGTGGTCCTGAAGTTCCTGGCTGGTAGAAATGACTCCCTTGGTTCAGGATTTTTTCTTGGAGACAGTGATGTAGATGGCTTTGTCCCCGGATCTCTGTCTGTAGCAATGATAGACTTGGATGTTCTGCAGTCCACAGACAGGGTTCAAAACTTACAGTATTACCTGGAGAGAGAGAGAGAGAGAGGCAGCCCCACTGGTCTCCTGCATTGATTAGCTCTCAAAGTTTGTATGCTGTGCGTAACAGAAACTCCAAGTTTTCACAGAGATGGACAGAATGTCACATGATTATCCCAGTTTTTTTTCTCACTTTAATGAGATCCAGGTCTAAGAATCCCAATCTCTCTCAGGTCTTATTGTTTCAATGTTTGCCCCATGGAGATTCATCTCCACTAGTGTGAATGTTCCAAGATGGCTTTGAATGTCTTGCTAACAAAGGTGATACCAGATGATTCACTCAACTACTCAAGCCATTGTTCTGGATAAGGGCTGTTTAGACATGCCTTGATACCTTGGAATGTGAAGTATTTCAATGCAAATTGCAGTGGTCATCTTAGCTGCTATCTTTTTAAAAGTTAAATTTAGGATTCCAGCTTTCCTTTTAAAAGTTTAATGTAGGTTTCTAACCGATGAATTAAACATCATTCAGAATAGCACATTTTTATGACAATCTACATTATTTACCTCAACTACTCCTTGGAGTAGCGAGTTCCATATTCTCACGACTCTCCAAGTAAAGCAGTTTCTCCCAAATTCCGAATTGGATTTTTAGTGGCTATCTTAAATTTATGGCCCCAAATTTTGGACTGTCCCACATGATTGAAATATTTTCTTTACATCTGCCCTATTAAACCCCTTCATAATCTTAAAGACCTATATCAGGTCATCTCCAGAGAAAAAAAAAACCTAACCTGTTCACTCTTTCCTCATCCTCTTCTCAGTTCTGGAATCATCTTTGTAAATCTTTCTTGTATTTAAGGGAAACAGCTGGCTATAAAGTCACCGTCGATGAAGATTAAACACGAGTAGATATCTTGGTTTATACTGAAATGGTGCTTTAACTTCATTATTCACACATGCTGACTAACTTTCTGTGTATTTCCAGCTCTTTCTATTTCTGAGCAAGTTGCTAACACCTGTCAAGTCTTTTTCTGATCGAATTCCAAAGCCCTCCTGGCCCAGATCCTCCCCTCCACATCACACCGCTAAGCTTGACAAGTCCCAATCACCCCTCTGGTAGACGTGACCATCATTGGAATAATTTCCCATTGGTTGGAGTGAAAGTTTGAAATATCCGGAGGACTCTATCATGAGAATGAGCCAACACAATCCATGAGAAATGTGTATCAGTAGAAGGCTGCAGTTCAATCATGCGCTGTCAACAGAGATGTTAATACATTCTACCATTTAACAAATAAAAGAGCATCTATTCAAATAGGCTGCATTATATTTCATCTGTGCAGCTTGTGTTTGAATGTAAGGGTTTGAGAGCTGTGAGCAATTAAGGAAATAAATTGGCACTGACTTGTTCATCGGTATTCAGTGAGTTGAACTTTCAACTGAGTCAACTGGGGCGGCACAGTGGCGCAGTGGTTAGCACCACAGCCTCACAGCTCAAGCAACCTGGGTTCAAATCTGGGTACTGCCTGTGTGGAGTTTGCAATTTCTCCCTGTGTCTGCGTGGGTTTTCTCCGGGTGCTCCGGTTTCCTCCCACAAGCCAAAAGACTTGCAGGTTGGTAGGTAAATTGGCCATTATAAATTGCCACTAGTATAGGTAGGTGGTAGGGAAATATAGGGACAGGTGGGGATGTGGTAGGAATGTAGGATTAGTATAAATGGGTGGTTGATGGTCGGCACAGACTCGGTGGGCCGAAGGGCCTGTTTCAGTGCTGTATCTCTAAACTAAACATATCATTTTGCAAGTGAATTTAACCTTGTAACAAACTGCAGCATGGATTAAACGGCTGATTTGATGGGTTTGTGTTGTCAGTAAGAAGCTCGTTCACCAACCACACACATGGAGAAAAAGATCTTTAACTGTGGGAAACGGCATTTCCCTTTCTATTGTCATAGTGAATGAAAAGGAGCATGAATGAAAATTGCTCTTTCTTGCTTCTGATCCAATGTATTGAACAACTGAAATAAAGATATATTCATCTAACAGCAATGGTTTGAAGTCGCACTGTGAGATATTGATTCATATGAAATTCTATTGCAGATGAGTCTAACAAAGGAATTTCACACAAGAGTTCTAACACACTCGTTAAAAACAAGAAAGGCTTGCATTTATGTAGCACCTTTCATGACCTCAGGATGCCCCAAAGCACTTTACAGTCAATGAAGTACTTTTGTAGCATAATCACTATTGTGGTGTGGGAAATGTGATAGCCAAATTTGGGCACAGCAAGCTCCCACAAAAAACAGCAAGGTCCTGGACACCTTTTGAGATAATGCCCAGATAAACTGTGATGTCCTCGGAACTTAAGTGAGATTTAGCTGAGTTTAGCATAAGATAGGTGAGGCAAAGACTGGGACAGCAGCAGCAGCAGGCTGTTGAACATCAAGGCTTCTTCTTTATTGTGTTTTACTTTCACTTTCCCTTTGCTAGTATGTGTGTTCCACAGCAGCTCCAAGTGTACACAAAGCACAATGCAATTGCAATTTCGAACACTACAACACTACAAACTGTTTTAGTGATGTTGTTTGAAAGATAAATATTGGCCAGGACACCGGGAAGAACTCACCTGCTCTTTTTTTTAATGTCATAATATCTTTTATGTGCACCTGAGAGGACAGATGAGGCCTTGCTTTAACAACTGAACTGAAAGATAACACCTCTGACAGTGCAGCACTCCCTCAGTACTGCAGTGAACTGTCAGCCTGGAGTATGTGCTCAACTATCTGGAATGAGGCTTGAACTCACGACATTCTGACTCAGAGGCAAAATTGCTTCCACTGAGCCATGGTTAGCAATGCCACATCAAGCAAGTGCCAACAAACTGATGATTGTGATGGATTAAATGTCTCAATAGAGGATCCAAATAACTTAGGATATGCGAAGGGTAAATTGGATGGAAGCAGAGAAATTTGGGGCAGGACCCAGTTTTGCCCGATCTGTTGATTGCTCAGCCAATTCAAACTCCATCATTCGCTCTCCCCTACACTACCCCCGAGGTCCTTAGAAATACTGGACATCATGGATACATAGGCAGTCCTCAGCATCAAACATTGCTGGGTATGAACAATGGAAAAACATAACCTGTATTCCCCTCAGTTTCACAATGTCGCCACTTAAAAGAGAAATTTGGACAGGTGGAAAAAAGGGGCACAAGATGTGGGGGTTACCAAATTGCACTCCATCTTCCACACCTGCCCACCCAGTTTACCAGTCATGTCACATCAACAACAGGGAGGAGAGGTGGGGCATTTATCTCGAAGAACAAGATGTTTGCACACTGCAGGACTATTTCTTATGTAATACAAATTCAAAGAACACTAAGATTGTAGTTCCAGCAAAACTTAGCTCAATTCACTTCACTTTTTGGTGGACTATGTTAATATCATGGACGATAAAGTGAAAGAAGAGTCAGCATCACTCACTTAACAGGTGCTACTTTGAGTTAACTGAAAAATAATTTGTTACATAAACATGGAAAAACACAGCCATACTCATCAGCTCCCATAAAACAATGCATGTTGACTGATCTCAGGCCGACGCCATGCTCCTTACACTAACTTTAGTGAAAGAAAAAGTAGGCAAGTATAAAGTGGAAGTTTTATTGTCATAATGAGTCTGCTTTATACTCACAGGGGGCTCTGTGTAATAGTTACTGAGACCCCATGTGCTATCATGGTGTAGGACAGGTAGTAGATTGAGGGTATGTCCCTTTAAGTGGGGGAAGGGAGCAGGTAAAAATAAAACCAGTCCCAAGTGTAAAGGGATTGACATCAGGACTTGTTACTCCTTTTCCGGTACATTGATGACTGTATCGGTGCAGTTTCCTGCTCCCACTGCGAACCGGAAAACTTTATCAACTTTACTTCCAATTTCCACCCTTTTCTCACCTTTGCATGGTCCATCTCCGACAGTTCCCTTCCCTTCCTCGATTTCTTTGTCTCCATCTCTGGGGATAGGCTGTCCACTAATATTCATTATAAGCCCACCAACTCCCACAGCTACCTCAACCACACTTCTGCACACTCTGCCTCCTGTAAGGACTCCATTCCATTCTCCCAGTTTTTCTGTCTCCGATGCATCTGGTCTGATGATGCAACCTTCCTCAACAGAGCCTCTGATATGTCTTTTTTTTCCTCAACTGAGGATTCCCCTCCCAATGTGGTTGACAGGGCCTTCAACCATATCTGGCCCATTTACGCCTTCATGCCTTCCCCTACCTCCCAGAACCACGACAGGGTTCCCCTTGTCCTCACTTTCCACCCCTCCAGCCTCCACATCCAGAGGATTATCCTCTGTCATTTCCGCCACCTCCAGCGTGATGCTGCCACCAAATGCATCTTCCCCTCCCCTCCCCTCCCCTGTCAGCATTCTGAAGGGATAATTCTCTCTGCGACACCCTGGTCCATTCCTCCATTACCCCCGACACCTCGTCCCCTTCCTATGGCACCTTCCCCTGCAATTGCAGCAGGTGTAATACCTGCCCTTTTACCTCCTCTCTCCTCACTATCCAAGACCCCAAACACTCCTTTCAGGTGAAGCAGCGATTTACTTGTACCTCTTTTAATTTAGTATACCGTATTCGCTGCTCACAATGTGGTCTCCTCTACACTAGGGAGACCAAACGCAGATTAGATGACTGATTTGCTGAACACCTCCGTTCAGTCCGAAAGCATGACCCTGAGCTTCTGGTTGCTGGCTATTTCAGCACTCCCCACTGCTCTCATGCCAACATTTCTGTCTTTGGTCCAGTGTTCCAGTGAACATCAACGCAAGCTCAAGGAGCAGCACCTGATCTTTCGATTAGGCACTCTACAGCCTTGCGGATTGAACATTGAGTTCAATAACTTCAGAGCATGACTGGCCTTTTTTTAATATTTTATTTTTTAACCATGTGCCTGCTTTTCATGCCTGCTCATTATTCTGCTATTAACACTCTCTCTGGACTAATGCTTTGTCTTTCACTACAAGCATTAACACACTCTTTACCTTTGTCCCAGAACAGCTTTGTTATTTAATCTCCCTCTGCCCTATCAAACACCTTCCCCTTTGTTCTCTCTCCCATTCCCCTTCACTTGTTTAAAATCTAATTCTTTTCTAACCTTTGCCAGTTCTGATGCAAGGTCACAGACCTGAAACGTTAAATTTGCTTCTCTCTCCACAGATGTTGCCAGACCTGCCTTTTGTCTTGTTACTTCATTGTTTCTGACAAGAGTCTGACTGGGCGGCAGGTTTTTCCGCCTTGGCATTCCTCTCCACCCCACCACTGAGCTCCTTAGGAGCAGGTCCGGTAGTCACTATGGGCATATCCTCGTATGGCATTATTATGGAGGTGAAGGAGAAGGGACAGCACAGGATGGAGTAAAGGGACACATGCAGGATTTAAGGAGGGTATATTCACCCACCCTAGATAGTATCACGGGGGAATATACAGACGGTACAAATCATATGAGCAAAGACTGCAGAACCTTACGCTGTACAGTCTATCAAAAGGTAGCTAATGGAAACATTGAAGTATATGATACATTAAATTCTCTACAAAGTAACTCTAAAGTGAGGCAAGCATAAATAAATGAAAAACAAAATTAGAACAGATATCAAGAAAATCTCCATTGCTCCAAGAGTGAGACGTATTTGGAATTAGGTATAAAGTGAAATAATAGGAGTAAAAACTTTGGAGTTATTAAAGATATAAGTAGATGGTGCAATGGAGAATTAAATACCAGACACATAAGCATCAATGGAGTGAGTGGTCTTTCTTCATCCCTGACCTTTCTGTCTTGGTTCTAAAGATTCCATTGGAAAGCCCATCAAGAACAGTAGTTAAGTTCTCAACAGATGTTTATAGCAGCAGAATTGAGAAAGAAACAAATCCTGACACCCCATTGAATAAGAAGGATTTCGTTTATGCAGCTCATGAATGACACTGAGGTTAGATCTAGTGCACTGAACCTCACTGGAGCAATACATTGTGGAAGCTTCTAATCGACTGAAATGATCTAAATACTGAAACTTACTGACACCACCAAAACAGGGAGAGCAGTAGAGGATTAGCAAAAGGACATGTCAAAGTCCCTGCGAATTACATGATTCTTTCCAAGGGAATGTGAGGATACTTCAGTTTGGCAGATGTGATAAAGGTCAAAACCTTTCAGGGGTGTCATAAACTTGTCTAAAATAACCCTCAAAAAATGTGCATGCTGTTATTGATATAATGTTTACATCATTTCATTGGCTTTTTTAAGCCATTTGCTCTGTGATTTCTGGGTTTTTCCTGGAGAACACTGCAGCACATCACAGATTATTTGCACATGAAATAATGCAATGCTTACAACTGACCATAATATAATCAGCTTGAAGATAATAACTGAGAAGGACATGAGAGTGATAAAGACTAGGATAACATATTGGAGAAAAGCCAATTTTGAGGGAATGCGAGAAAAATAAAATGCACAATATTGACAAACAATGGTGTAGAACAGCAATGGGAAACATTTAAAACTGTGTTCAACAGAATCCAGGAACAATATGTTCCACTAAAAAAAACAAGAACACGAAAGGAATTGCGGGTGAGGAAAGAGGTGGATGCTAAGTACATGGACAGCTGGGAGAACATGAAGAGGGAGAATACGAAGAGACTAGGAGAGAAATCAAAAAAAAGGCAAAGAGGATCTATGAGATTAAATTATCAAGAAACATAAAACAAAATAGTAAAATATTCTACAGGCACATAACTAGATAAAGTCAGGATGGGAATAGGGTCACTAAGGGATGGACAGGATAAAATCACAGGCAGCGATAGCAAATTGGCAGCAATATTAAATAATTATTTTGCTTCAGCAATTACCAGGAGACAGATCAGGTGGAAAAACACCAGAAGATGAGATTTGACATTGGATAACCACATTTAAAGTAAAAGGATGAGAAATATTAAATAAGTTGATCAAACTCAAAGAGGATAAAATCTTTGGTTCAGATGGATTACATCCACACATTTAAACAGAATCTAGGTAAGACATAGCAGAAGCACCATTTCACATACATAACAATTAATTTTTTTTTAAGTGCTAGAGGACTGCTGGAAAGATAATGTAATACCTATATTTAAGAAGGGAGATAGAATATGTCCATGGAACTATAGACCAGTCAGCTCGGTGGTAGGAGAAAATAGAAAAACAACAAAAAAACAAACTATAAAATGAATAGTCAGCATGGATTTCAAAAGGGAAAGTCTTGCTTGACCAACCTCATTGAATTATTTGAAGAGTGAACAGGGAGAATGATGTACTGGATGTACTTAAACTAGATTTCCAAAAGGTCATCAATAAAGTTCCACATACTACATTAATGAATAAGGTCAGATTGCATGGAGTCAGGAGACAAACAGCAGAATGGATAGCTGACTAGCTGCAAGACAGAAAGCAGAGTACATGGGTAAAGGATAGCTATTCAGAGTGGGAAAAGGTAGAAAGTGGGGTCCTGCAGAACTAGTCCTGGGATCACTGTTGTTCCCAATTTATATTAATGATTTAAACTTTAGAATTAAAAACACAATTTCTAAATTTGCAGATGACACCAAATTCAGGGGGAAAGTCAATACTGAGGAGGACTGCAATAAATTACAAGAACTACTTGAACAATTGACATATTTTTGGAGAAATATGTTGTGGAAACAACCAGGGTGCAGGCTATTCTAGATTTGGTTTTGTGTGATGAGGTGGGATTAATAAATGATCTCATTGTTAAGGATCCTCTAGGGAAAAATGATCATAGCATGCTAGAATTTCAAATTCAGTTTGAGGGCGCGAAGCTGGAGTCCCACACAAGCATTTTGGAGTTAAACAAAGGTAATTATATAGACATGAGGACAGATTTGGCCCTATTGGACTGGACAGGAAGACTACAAGGTAGGACAGTTGATGAGCAGTGGCAGATGTTTAAGGAGATATTCAATTTATCCCAACTAAAATATGTTCCAGAGAGGAAGAAAGATTCTAGGAGGGGAAAAAACATTCATGGCTAAGCAAGGAAGTTAAGGTTAACGTAAAGACAAAAACTAAGGCATACCATATTGCAAAGGCCAGTGGTAGGCTGGAAGATTGGGAAACTTTTAAAGATCAGCAAAGGGTTACTAAAAAAGTAATAAAAAGAGCAAAGGTAAATTATGAAAGAAAACTAGCGCAAAATATTAAAACGGATAGCAAAAGCTTCTATAAATAAATAAAAGGGAAGAGAGTAGCTAAAGTGAATCATGGTCCTTTGGAGGATGAGACTGGGGAGTTAATAGAAGGGAACACAGAAATGGCAGAGACACTAAATCAGTATTTTGCTTCAGTTTTCACGGTGGAGGACACTAGTACCATCCCAATAGTACCAGGTAATGCAGAGGTTATAGAAAGGGAGGAACTTAGAATAAGCATCATCACTAGGGAAAAAGTACTGATCAAACTATTGGGTTTGAAGGCAGTCAAGTCCCCAGGGCCTGATGGCCTACATCCTAGGGTCTTAAAGGAAGTGGCAGTGGAGATAATGGATCCATTGGTTATAATATTCCAAAATTCTCTGGATACGGGAAAGGTTCCAGTGGATTGAAAAAAAGCTAATGTAACGCCCTTATTCAAAAAGGGAGGGAGGCAGAAAGTAGGAAACTACAGACCAGTTAGTTTAACATCTGTCGTTGGGAAATTGTTAGAATCCATTATTAATGAAGTAATAACAGAACATTTAGAAAGTCAAAACGCAATCCATCAGAGTCAGCATGGTTTTATGAAGGGTAAATCATGTTTGACTAATTTGCTAGAGTTCTTCGAAGCTGTAACAAGCAAAGTGGATAATGGGGATCCTGTAGATCTAGTTTATCTCGACTTCCAGAAGGCATTTGATAAAGCGCTGCAAAAAAGGTTAATACACAAGGTAAGATCACATGGGGTTAGGGGCAATTTATTAGCTTGGATAGAGGATTGGCTAACCAACAGAAAACAGAGAGTCGGCATAAATGGGTCTTTTTCTGGTTGGAAAGATGTAACTAGTGGGGTGCCATAGGGTTCGGTCCTTGGGCCCCAACTATTTACAATCTATATAAATACAGGGATAGAAGGTACTATAGCCAAATTTGCAGATGACACTAAAATAGGTGGGACAGTCAGTTGCAATAAAGAAATAAGAAATCTACAAATGGATATGGATAGATTAGATAAATGGGCCAAAATTTGGCAGATGGATTTTAACGTGGATAAGTGTGAGGTTATCCATTTGGGTCGGAAGAATAGAAAAGCAAATTATTATCTATTTGGAGAGAAACTTCACAGTGCTTCGGTGTAAAAGGATCTGGGTGTCCTCGTGCATGAATCCCAGAAAACTAGTTTGCAGGTACAGCAGGTGATAAGGAAGGCAAATGGAATTTTGGCATTTATTGCTAAAGGAATAGAGTATAAAAGTAGGTAAGTGTTGCTGCAACTGTACAAGGCATAAGTGAGACCGCACCTGGAGTATTGCATACAGTTTTGGTCCCCTTACTTGAGAAAGGATGTAGTTGCATTGGAGGCAGTTCAGAGGAGGTTCACTAGATTGATTCCAGAGATGGGGGGCTTGTCTTATGAAGAGAGATTGAGTAGTTTAGGCCTTTACTCTCTGGAGTTCAGAAGAATGAGAGGAGGTCTAATTGAGGTATATAAGATGATTAAGGGGATTGACAAAGTAGACGTAGAGAGGATGTTTCCTCTTGTGGGGCAATCTAGGACAAGAGTTCATAGTTTTAGGATAAGGGGTAGCAGATTTAAAACAGAGATGAGGAGAAATTACTTCTCTCAGAGGATCGTGAATCTGTGGAATTCACTACCCCAGAGTGTGGTGGATGCCGGGACAATCAGTAAATTTAAGGAGGAGATAGACAGATTTTTAATTAGAAATGGGTTGAAGGGTTATGGAGAACAGGCAGGAAAGTAGAGTTGAGGCCAATGAGATTAGCCATGATCGTATTGAATGGCAGAGCAGGCTCGTGGGGCTGAATTGCCTACTCCTGCTCCTAGTTCTTATATAATTGGCAAATGAATTTCAACTTAGATAATGCAAACAAAGCACTAGGATTGATTTATAGAGGGATAGAATTGAAAAGTAGAGAAATTATGCTAAACTTGCATTGAACCTTGGTTAGACCATAGTTGGCGTATAGTTGGAGTATTGTGTGCAGCTCTGGTTGCCATATTGTAAAAAAGGATATAGAGGCACTGGTGTGGGTGCAAAAATGATTTACATGGATGGCACTAGAAATGCGAGATCATACTAATCAGGAAGGGATGAACCACCTGGGTCTCTTTCCTCTTGCGGGGCGGAGGGGTGGGGTGACCTAATAGAGGCCTTTAGAATTATGAAAAATTTTAATAGAGTAGAGACGGAGAGAGTGTTTCCATTTGGGAGGAAGGACAAAACTAGTGGCAATCAATATAAGATAGTCACCAAGAAGTCAAATAGGGAATTCAGAAGAAACTTCTTTACCCAGACAGTGATGAGAATGTGGAACTCACTACCACAGGGAGTGGTTGAAGTGAATAGTATGGATGCATTTAAGAAGAGGCTAGATAAACAGATGAGGGAGAGAGAATAGAGGGTTACACTGATTGAGTTAGATGAGGAAAGCTGGGAGGAGGCTAAAGTGGAGCATAAACTCTGGCATGGACTGGTTGAGTCAAATGGCCTGTTTCAATGCTGTATATTTTATGTAGTTCTATATAATTCTATGATGCAGACCAGAGGGTTTGTAGAGAAGGACACCTACTCAGTGACATGCTGTCTAAAAACCTTTTGCGCGACATCAGCTGTAGGAATTGCAACATTTCATGTGTAGTCTGAGGCACAGAAAATTTGCGTGCTACTAAGTATGATTTTTCTCATTCGACATGACTGATGGCTGCCTGCTTCATTGGAGGAGGATATCTATCTACTAGATTGGCTCTTGGATAATTATCAGTGTGGTTGTGTAAGGCCAGCAGAATCAAGCAGAATGTAATTACAACCAGAAAAGTTAGAAGCACGAGGTCAGCAGAATAAGGTAGAGAGGTGTCGGCATTGAAATGGTGGTACTGTACTTGATTGTACTAGCCAAGAAAGGGGAGTAACATCTTAGCAGTTGTGCTGGGTCATCTGCTAATAATGGGAGGTACAGCTGCTAGTTAAAATTGATGAAGATTGCATTAATGCACTGAAAGAACAGGAGGCAGGGCTACAGCAGGCATCAGCAGTGAGTAAACTCCTGGCATGGTCGAGGAAGTTTTGTAGCCGTGTGATTGGAACCAATTCCCATGAAAAATAACTAAATTTCATGTAAATGAGAAATTTCCTTCCTTTATGCTCGCAACATCGGGTCATAGAATTATACAGAAGGAGGCCATTCAGCCCATTGTGGCTTTGCCATCTCTTTGAAAAAGCTATTCAATTAGTCTCACTTCCCTGTTATTTCCCTATAGACCTGTAATGTTTCCCCTTTGAGTATATATCCAATTCCCATTTGAAAGTTATTATTGAATCTGCTTCCATTACCCTTTCAGGCAGCGCATTCCAGAACATAACAACTCACTTCATAAAATAAATTCTCCTCCTTTCCCTCTCTGGTTCTATTGTCAATTACCTCAAATCTGTGTCCTCTGGTTACTGATTCTCCTGTCAGTGGAAACAGTTTCTCCCCATCTATTTTATCAAAACCCATCATAATTTTGAACAGCACTATATATTGTACATATTAATATTTTATATTAAGCATTTGACTGGCGGCAACTCCAGGGAATCTGAATGTCTCACTAGACTATCCATTTATTTTAAAGTTTTCAGCTCTCACACAGCGATCTATGTTCCCTTTAATTTTCTTTGTAATGGGCAGGCTAAAAACTCCTTCAAGCACTACCCTTTTCTCCATGGGGCAGCTGACATTTTAAATGACACTGAACTTTCACAAAGTTGTGAACACGCTGTTTATTTTCATGCATGATACATTTCAGATTGCTGCGCAGCCACGCACACATACACCATAGAGGGAACACAACTCTCCTCACATTCTCATGGTCCCACTCTCCTTCTCCTCTCACTGATCCCATTCTACGTACCCTCTCATTATTCTACCTCTCCTCACATGGCCCATTCTACCACTTCTGACATGCGAAAGGAGCAGGAAGGATGCACACAGCTCAAAAGTCTGGGCTCAAATCATAAGCAACCTTAAAATCCATTCAAAGTGCCAATCATAATCTGGTCACTCATCCATTATCCATTGACCTAGACAGCTTCAATTAACCTCTGGTTTTCAGGCTGGTATATGTGGCTCAGTCAATGCTAAAGGCAAGTGTTCAGTGGCGATGTTCCATATTAGAATTAGAATTAGAACATTACAGCGCAGTACAGGCCCTTCGGCCCTCGATGTTGCGCCGACCTGTGAAACCATCTGACCTACACTATTCCATTTTCATCCATATGTCTATCCAATGACCACTTAAATGCCCTTAAAGTTGGCGAGTCTACTACTGTTGCAGGCAGGGCGTTCCACGCCCCTACTACTCTCTGAGTAAAGAAACTACCTCTAACATCTGTCCTATATCTATCACCCCTCAATTTAAAGCTATGTCCCCTCATGTTTGCCATCACCATCCGAGGAAAAAGACTCTCACTATCCACCCTATCTAACCCTCTGATTATCTTATATGTCTCCATTAAGTCACCTCTCCTCCTCCTTCTCTCCAACGAAAACAACCTCAAGTCCCTCAGCCTTTCCTCGTAAGACCTTCCCTCCATACCAGGCAACACCCTAGTAAATCTCGTCTGCGCCCTTTCCAAAGCTTCCACATCCTTCCTATAATGCGGTGACCAGAACTGCACGCAATACTCCAGGTGCGGTCTCACCAGAGTTTTGTACAGCTGCAGCATGACCTCGTGGCTCCGAAACTAGATCCCCCTACTAATAAAAGCTAACACACCATATGCCTTCTTAACAGCCCTATTAACCTGGGTAGCAACTTTCAGGGATTTATGTACCTGGACACCAAGATCTCTCTGTTCATCTACACTACCAAGAATCTTCCCATTAGCCCAGTACTCTGCATTCCTGTTACTCCTTCCAAAGTGAATCACCTCACACTTTTCCGCATTAAACTCCATTTGCCATCTCTCAGCCCAGCTCTGCAGCCTATCTATGTCCCTCTGTACCCTACAACATCCTTCGGCACTATCCACAACTCCACCGACCTTCGTGTCATCTGCAAATTTACTAACCCACCCTTCTACACCCTCTTCCAGGTCATTTATAAAAATGACAAACAGCAGTGGCCCCAAAACAGATCCTTGTGGTACACCACTAGTAACTAAACTCCAGGATGAACATTTGCCATCAACCACCACCCTCTGTCTTCTTTCAGCTAGCCAATTTCTGATCCAAAGCTCTAAATCACCTTCAACCCCATACTTCTGTATTTTCTGCAATAGCCTACCGTGGGGAACCTTATCAAACGCCTTACTGAAATCCATATACACCACATCCACTGCTTTACCCTCATCCACCTGTTTGGTCACCTTCTCGAAAAACTCAATAAGGTTTGTGAGGCACGACCTACCCTTCACAAAACCGTGCTGACTATCGCTAATGAACTTATTCTTTTCAAGATGATTATAAATCCTGTCTCTTATAACCTTTTCCAACATTTTACTCACAACCGAAGTAAGGCTCACAGGTCTAGAATTACCAGGGCTGTCTCTACTCCCCTTCTTGAACAAGGGGACAACATTTGCTATCCTCCAGTCTTCCAGCACTATTCCTGTCGACAATGACGACATAAAGGACAAAGGCTCTGCAATCTCCTCCCTGGCTTCCCAGAGAATCCTAGGATAAATCCCATCTGGCCCAGGGGACTTATCTATTTTCACACTTTCCAAAATTGCTAACACCTCCTCCTTGTGAACCTCAATCCCATCTAGCCTAGTAGTCTGAATCTCAGTATTCTCCTCGACAACATTTTCTTTCTCTACTGTAAATACTGACGAAAAATATTCATTTAACACTTCCCCTATCTCCTCTGATTCCACACACAACTTCCCACTACTATCCTTGATTAGCCCTAATCTAACTCTAGTCATTCTTTTATTCCTGATATACCTATAGAAAGCCTTAGGGTTTTCCTTGATCCTATCCGCCAATGACTTCTCGTGTCCTCTCCTTGCTCTTCTTAGCTCTCCCTTTAGATCCTTCCTGGCTAGCTTGTAACTCTCAAGCGCCCTAACTGAGCCTTCACGTCTCATCCTAACATAAGCCTTCTTCTTCCTCTTGACAAGCGCTTCAACTTCTTTAGTAAACCACGGCTCCCTCGCTCTACAACTTCCTCCCTGCCTGACAGGTACATACTTATCAAGGACACGCAGTAGCTGCTCCTTGAATAAGCGCCACATTTCGATTGTGCCCATCCCCTGCAGTTTCCTTCCCCATCCTACGCATCCTAAATCTTGCCTAATCGCATCATAATTTCCTTTCCCCCAGCTATAATTCTTGTTCTGCGGTATATACCTGTCCCTGCCCATCGCTAAGGTAAACCTAACCGAATTGTGATCACTATCACCAAAGTACTCACCTACATCTAAATCTAACACCTGGCCGGGTTCATTACCCAGTACCAAATCCAATGTGGCATCGCCCCTGGTTGGCCTGTCTACATACTGTGTCAGAAAACCCTCCTGCACACACTGGACAAAAACTGACCCATCTAAAGTACTCGAACTATAGTATTTCCAGTCAATATTTGGAAAGTTAAAGTCCCCCATAACAACTACCCTGTTACTCTTGCCCCTGTCGAGAATCATCTTCGCTATCCTGTCCTCTACATCTCTGGAACTATTCGGAGGTCTATAGATGACTCCCAACAGGGTGACCTCTCCTCTCCTGTTTCTAACCTCGGCCCATACTACCTCAGTAGACGAGTCCTCAAACGTCCTTTCTGCCGCTGTAATACTCTCCTTGATTAACAATGCCACACCCCCCCCTCTTTTACCATCTTCTCTGTTCTTACTGAAACATCTAAATCCCGGAACCTGCAACATCCATTCCTGCCCCTGCTCTACCCATGTCTCCGAAATGGCCACTACATCGAGATCCCAGGTACCAACCCATGCTGCAAGCTCACCCACCTTATTCCGGATGCTCCTGGCGTTGAAGTAGACACGCTTTAAACCAAGTTCTTGCTTGCCAGTGCCCTCTTGCGTCCTTGTAGCCTTATCCCTGACCTCACTACTCTCAACATATATATGATCAATACTCCATTTATATCATAAATCTGCCCATCAGAAAGCATTTGATGCTCAGTGAAAACAAATCCATTGATCAACTTCACCCCAGGCTGTGTGTATTTACTTGTCCATGATACCCACTGTGTTTGTAGCCTATAGTTGCTGCGGGCCTTTTTAGGCCATTCATCTCTAGATTGAATCCTGGGGCATTGAAAGCTGCTGATTAGGGAGCAATCCCAAGTCTTGCTTGAATCCAGGACTGGCAACTAGACACTCTGCAGGTCATATCATTTTTATCTGGCTCAGCCCCTTCTCTCCCACCACAGGCTAAACGGCTACCAGGGAATTTTCCAGACTCTCTGCCCTTACCCTTCATGAATAAATCTGGAGCGCTGTCACCACCTGAAGCTCAGTTTCTCCTGGGGCTGTGATACCTTTCTGGGTCCTCACCTCCTACCCTTCTCGCTGTGCACCTCACTCCCAGACACAATCCCCCCAGCCCACTCAATCCCACTTCTATTGCAATCACAGATTCCCACCCTCACTGCTCCTCCAATCACAGATTGACTCTCTCTTGCGCTTGCTGCTCCTCCAATCACAGATTCCCTTTCTCCAGCACTTGCTGCTCCTCCAATCACAGATTCACCCTCTCTTGCGCTGCTGCTCCTCCAATCACAGATTCACTCTCCCCAGCGCTGCTGCTCCTCCAATCACAGATTCACTCTCTCTTGTGCTGCTGCTCCTCCAATCACAGATTCACTCTCTCCAGTGCTGCTGCTCCTCCAATCACAGATTCACTCTCTCTTGTGCTGCTGCTCCTCCAATCACAGATTCACTCTCTCCACGCTGCTGCTCCTCCAATCACAGATTCACTCTCTCCACGCTGCTGCTCCTCCAATCACAGATTCACTCTCTCTTGTGCTGCTGCTCCTCCAATCACAGATTCACTCTCTCCAGCGCTGCTGTTCCTTCAATCACAGCTTCACTCTCTCTTTAGGGATCAAAGAGGCAATGTGTGTGTGGAGCCGGAGGACATTGGTGAGTTTAGAACGATTACTTTTCATCTGTGTTCACTATGGAGCAGGATGATGTAGGTGTAGTGATCAGGGAGGGGGATTGTAATATACTTGATCAAATTCGCATTGACAAAGAGGAAGTATTAGCTGTATTAGCAGGCTTAAAGGTGGATAAATCCCCAGGCCCAGATGAGATGTATCCCAGGCTGCTATGTGAGGCAAGGGAGGAGATAGCGGGGGCTCTGACACAAATTTTCAGATCCTCTCTGGCCACAGGAGAGGTGCCAGAGGACTGGAGGACAGCGAATATGGTACCATTATTCAAGAAGGGTAGAAGGGATAAACCAGGTAATTATAGGCATGTGAGTCTAATGTCAGTGGTAGGGAAATTATTGGAAAAAATTCTGAGAGACAGGATTAATCTCCACTTGGAGATAAAGGGATTGATCAGGGATAGTCAGCATGGCTTTGTCAGGGGGAGATCGTGTCTAACAAATTTGATTGAATTTTTCGAGGAGGTGATTAGAGGTGTAAATGAGGGTAAAGCAGTTGATGTAGTTTACATGGATTTCAGTAAAGCTTTTGATAAGGTCCCGCATGGGAGATTGGTTAAGAAAGTAAGAGCTCATGGGATCCAGGGTAATTTGGCAAATTGGATTCAAAATTGACTTAGTGGAAGGAGGCAGAGGCTGTTGGTCGAGGGTTGTTTTTGTGAATGGAGGCCTGTGACCAGTGGGGTACCGCAGGGATTGATGCTGGGACCCTTACTGTTTGTAGTGTACATTAATGACTTAGACGTGAATATAGGAGGTATGATCAGTAAGATCGCAGATGACACGAAAATTGGTGATGTCGTAAATAGTGAGGAGGAAAGCCTTAGATTACAGGATAATATAAATGGGCTGGTAAGATGGGTGGAGCAGTGGCAAATGGAGTTTAATCCTGAGAAGTCTGAGGTGATGCATTTTGGGAGGACTAACAAGGCAAGGAAATATACAATGGATGGTAGGACCCTAGGAAGTACAGAGAGTCAGAGGGACCCTGGGGTGCTTGTCCATAGATCACTGAAGGTAGCAGCACAGGTAGATAAGGTGGTTAGGAAGGCATATGGGATACTTGCCTTTATTTTCCGAGGCATAGAATATAACAGCAGGGAGGTTATGATGGAGCTATATAAAACACTGGTTAGGCCACAGCTGGAGTACTGTGTACAGTTCTGGTCACCACACTATAGGAAGGATGTGATTGCAATGGAGAGGGTGCAGAGGAGATTCATCAGGATGTTGCCTGGGCTGGAGCGGCTGGGGTTGTTTTCCTTGGAGCAGAGAAGGCTGAGGGGGGACCTGATTGAGGTATACAAAATTATGAGGGGCATTGATAGGATAGGAAGAAACTTTTTCCCTTAGCGGAGAGGTCAATAACTAGGGGGCATAGATTTAAGGTAAGGGGCAGGAGGTTTAGAGGGGAGTTGAGGAAAAATGTTTTCATCCAGAGGGTGGCTGGAATCTGGAACACACTGCCTGAAGGGGTGGTAGAGGCAGGAACACTCATGACATTTAAGAAGTATTTAGATGAGCAGTTGAAGAGCCATAGCGTACAAGGCTAAGGGCCAAGTGCGGGGAAGTGGGATTAGTTTTGGACGGGTGCTTGATGGTCGGCACAGGTGCGTTGGGCCGAAGGGCCTGTTTCTGTGTGGTAAAACTCTATGACTCTTGCGCTGCTGTTCCTCCAATCACCGATTCACGCTCCTGTGTTGCTGTTCCTCCAATCACCGATTCACGCTCCTGTGTTGCTGTTCCTCCAATCACAGATCCACTCTCTCCTGCGCTGCTGTTCCTCCAATCACAGATTCACACTCCTGCGCTGCTGTTCCTCAAATCACAGATTCACTCTCTCCTGCGCTGCTGTTTCTCCAATCACAGATCCACTCTCTCCTGCGCTGCTGCTCCTCCAATCACAGATTCACTCTCTCCTGCGCTGCTGTTCCTCAAATCACAGATTCACTCTCTCCTGCGCTGCTATTCCTCCAATCACAGATTCACTCTCTCCAGTGCTGCTGTTCCTCCAATCACAAATTCACTCTCTCCAGTGCTGCTGTTCCTCCAATCACAGATTCACTCTCTCCAGTGCTGCTGTTCCTCAAATCACAGATCCACTCTCTCCTGCGCTGCTGCTCCTCCAATCACAGATTCACTCTCCTATGCTGCTATTCCTCCAATCACAGATTCACTCTCTCCAGTGCTGCTGCTCCTCCAATCACAGATTCACTCTCCTATGCTGCTATTCCTCCAATCACAGATTCACTCTCTCCAGTGCTGCTGTTCCTCCAATCACAGATTCACTCTCTCCAGTGCTGCTGTTCCTCCAATCACAGATTCACTCTCTCCAGTGCTGCTGTTCCTCAAATCACAGATCCACTCTCTCCTGCGCTGCTGCTCCTCCAATCACAGATTCACTCTCCTATGCTGCTATTCCTCCTGTCACAGATTCACTCTCTCCAGTGCTGCTGTTCCTCAAATCACAGATCCACTCTCTCCTGCGCTGCTGCTCCTCCAATCACAGATTCACTCTCCTATGCTGCTATTCCTCCAATCACAGATTCACTCTCTCCAGTGCTGCTGTTCCTCCAATCACAGATTCACTCTCTCCAGTGCTGCTGTTCCTCCAATCACAGATTCACTCTCTCCAGTGCTGCTGTTCCTCCAATCACAGATTCACTCTCTCCAGTGCTGCTGTTCCTCCAATCACAGATTCACTCTCTCCAGTGCTGCTGTTCCTCCAATCACAGATTCACTCTCTCCTGTGCTGCTGTTCCTCCAATCATAGCTGCACATTTTCCCACTCTCTCTCCAGATGCTTGTGCTTTTGCTGTTGAGGTTTGATTTTTCAGCCCTGTTCCCTCCACAACTCGTGCTCGCTGTTGTGAGCAGCTTATTTATTTTAATGTATAAGTCATTTCAGATTGCTTCACAGCCAGCAAAGGGAATATCGACTGCCATGCCGAAACAACTTTAATTTTCCCAAAGTTGCTGAAGTATCAGGAATCCCTTTATTGCTATAATATTAACCCAGAACAATCAAAGTAAGAGACTATTGCAAATTAAGAAAAGAAAAACATTTCAAATCAGATGGTACTGCAATCTCCTCACTGGCAGCTACTTTTGCCAGGACAGTATCACAGGAAATTGGTTTTGTGCCCTTTGACCAAGGTTTTGGTCGCCTGTCCTATTATCTCTTTCAGTCGCTTGTCGTCAAATATTGCTTCATTATGTGAAGCAGCTTGGAGCATTTTTAACATGTTATAGGCGCTATATAAATGCAATTAGTTGCCCGTGATTTTTCTGTCCACTAATTTTAATGGATGGAAGTTCATGAACTTCGCCCATACAGTTTCCCACAGCGTGCAAAACTTAGATTTATGCAGCACCTATAACATGTTAAAAATGCTCCAAACTGCTTCAAACAAGCATAATGAAACAATATTTGACACTTAAAGAGATATTAGGTTTTTACTTCTCTTTATGTTGAATGATATTGCTTACTTATAGCGGTGGAGGTACAGGGGACTATAAGTCAATCTGAGGACAGTTCGTGTGCCCCTATCTGGGTCGACCTCCTTCTCACAGGACAATATATTTGTTAACCAAAGGTATGAAGGAATATGGGGCAAAGGTGAGTATCTGGAATCCGGTCACAGATCAGCCATGATCTCATTGAATGGCAGAACAGGCTCAAGGGGCTAAATGGCCTGCTCCTGTTCCTGTGTGGGAGGGTTCACTATTATGTAAGTGCAACCTGCCTCCTGGGACCAATAGGTTGGTGAATGTCCTATTGTATATTAGTGTAAGGGTGGCTGGACCTACCCTGAGTCACCTGGACCTTGGAAGACAATTACAAAATAATTGTAAAGCTTCCTTTGCTGAAGGGAACTGTGAGGGCTGGAGGCAGGAGAGGTACTACTCACAATGGAGAATGAGGATTGTGTTTGTGGGAAGGCAGAAAGAATTTAAAGCTCTGCCATCTTTGCAAGCAAAAAATTGAAGTCAATGGACAAGAACACAGGGTGGGTGCAAAATGGGCAGTCAATTTACTATTGCCTGTTATGTGCTGCCAACCAAGGCAAATTTTTACTCCTAGCGCTTTTTTTGTTCTTTCTGTTCTTCCACCTTAATCTAACCCATCTGCTGCTTGGCATCTCTCTGTTCCCCCTCCCCATCTGCAAAGTGGTGTGAGACACTCTGTTTTGGAGGCATTCCATAATCCAAGTTGTTTTTGCATTTTACAATCAAAATAAAATACTGGGGGAGGAATGTTGAAAAGGACACCAAGAGAATTTCCTGCTCTTCTTTGAATTGAGCCCTGGGTTTTCTTATAGTGCCAGCCTGGCTTATTCAGTGCTTGAGGAGTAGTGCTTGAACTTTCTAACTTAAAGGGGAGAGTGCTACTACTGAGCCAAGCTGGCACAATAGTCAGGCAATAGTCATTGGTGACATTGTAAAACTGATGATTGGAATGGGGGCAGTGCACACCACGGGCTGAATTTTATAAGCCCCCCGATGTCAGGGGTCATGGGAGGGGGCCCGGAAAATATTTCCAGGAGAGGCCTGCCACGGGCCTCGACACCAGAAAGGCCCCGCCCCATTTTAATGGCGGCAACAAGGCCTCAAGGCAGCACCCCCCCACCACTGCTCAGCAGTGGAGCCTTCGTTTAAATATTTAAATAAATGTAAATCAATGAATAAACACTTACCTTGTCCCGACAGCTGCTCCATGCCTATATTCCGGCCGGTTGCCGCAGGTCCCGTGCCTTTGGATCTCCATTCGGAGATCCGAGGGGAGAGGAGTGAATTTTTCAGGGAGGGGGGAGTGGGAAAACTCTTACTATTGACTGAGGGGCTGGTGGGAAGGGGTTGAGGGTCAAAAGGAACGGAGTTCAGGGGGGAAAGTTCGGCATCAGAATAAAAGTTTGTTTTGGGAGTGTGGAGCAATTTATATATTGAGTACACATTGCGGGGGTGAGTGGGGATTCAAAGTGATATTGCAATTTTATTTTGCATTTTTGCACACCGGGACCTTAAAGAATTTTTAGATTAGATTTTTTTTTTAGATTAGAGATACAGCACTGAAACAGGCCCTTCGGCCCACCAAGTCTGTGCCGAACATCAACCACCCATTTATACTAATCCTACACTAATCCATATTCCTACCAAACATCCCCACCTGTCCCTACATTCCCTACCACCTACCTATACTAGTGACAATTTATAATGGCCAATTTACCTATCAACCTGCAAGTCTTTTGGCTTGTGGGAAGAAACCGGAGCACCCGGAGAAAACCCACGCAGACACAGGGAGAACTTGCAAACTCCACACAGGCAGTACCCGGAATTGAACCCGGGTCCCTGGAGCTGTGAGGCTGCGGTGCTAACCACTGCGCCACTGTGCCGCACCTGCGCAGTGGCGCCAGATGCCATTGCTGGGCATGGAGTGCTGGCCCCCTCTACATCATTGGGGGTGAGTGGTCCACCTCTTCCATGCTAATGAGCCACCGCGCAAAATATCACGGCGGCTCCGCAGCACATGTCACGTGTGAGTGTCGTGCACCTTTTGAAGCTGCGATGAAAATTCAACCTCACATTACTGGTGGAACTGACTGAAGCTGCAGAAAAGATATAAAATGCCCATCATGATGGGCACTGTATGAACCTGTTAAAACAAAGGATTAGCAGAGTCAGCACAATGACGGATGACAAAGAATTGTTCTCATCACTTTGTGCAATGAAATCAGAAACAAATTTGTGTTACTATAATTTACAACATCAAAAATAATAATGATCAGAGCATTTCCTCCCCAGACTATTTACTCTGCCAACTGCAATCTGTGTCAACAAGGGGATATATTGACTGTCGAACCTGGAGGCAGTGCTGATGAGCTGAGCCACAGGGTAGTGGGTACTGCAATTGCCTATTCTCAGTTCTTCCGTTAGAAGGATAGGGGTTCAAATTGTACTGCTGGACTTGAGTGCATAACCTTGGCTGACACTTTAGTGCATTTCTGAATACCTATTCCCAGCTGGGGCCCACTTGGTTGGACTATTCCAACTGTCTCACCAAGCTGACCAGAAAAGAAGTCAAGGAGGCCTCACAACTAATATGATTACATTGCTGCTTGTCAGAGCTTGCTATGTGAAAGTTGGCTGCCACGTTTCCTACATTACATCAGTGACTACACTTCATTGGCTGTAAAGCCCCTTGGGACGTGCTCAGGTTGCAAAAAGGCGCTAAAGAAACGCAGGCATTTACGTGCAAAATCCAGAATTACATTTTCCATTTTTTTGGCCTGTTCTGGTTTCACTCGACCCATTAAAAGCCTATCTGTACCCCTAGATCTCTCTGTTCCTCCAATCTGTCAAGGATTTTACTGTTTAGAGTATTGTTCCCTTCACCATCCTTGATGTTGTCTGTACTATATACCCTGATGAAGTGGCTTGACAAGGCATTGCAACATCTGGTGTCTTATTTATACATTAGAAATATTGGTTTTCCTCCCCTTCCCTCCTTTCCCCATGGGTCGATCCATTGCAGCATTAAAGTACAGAGATCAAGAACTCTTAAGATAAATTTCCACCTGCCATGACGTGATTTGAACTCACATGGTCTGCTTTACTAGTCAAATAATACAACTACTATATTACCTTATTTCATTATATTTCTTTTTATTTCAGAGTTCCAGCCTCCGCAGTATTTTGTTTTTATTTTAGTGTTAAATTCACTGCCACTTCTTTTCCAGTAATGCCCACCTTGAAGAAGTTCTGCTCTTCTCTCCAATGGGATTGCGTTTGTCTCTTCATTGCTTTGTATTTCCCTTCTTGTGTTTGATCAGGTATCTACCAAAACTTGCTTTCATAGCCACATCTCCTTCCTTAGCAACTGTCTCCAGCTCCATTTTATTCCAGGTGGATTCCAACTGAAATTTCACCCTTCATGTTTCAGATCCACTCACAATTACAGATATCTCCTAGACATTCAGCATTCCTCCGAACTGCTGTTCTCGCTGCAGCTTAAGATCGACACTCAGTGTCATGTGCTGCCACCTCTGCACTCTCAAACTCGTTCTGAAACAGCACCGACTCACTTTATCTCAAAGCTGTCCCGATCCACAGTTTCATTTCATCCTTCGCCTCATCCTGCACATTAACATGAAATGTTTTTCTTCCTGTCAGGTGTTAAGGATCACAAGCTTCAACAACTCATGGGTAACAACACACCTCTGGATCCTTCTTCCCCTTAACTTCCCTCTGACTCTTCCAATCTAACCCCTTGTCGCATATTTATGATACCCTCTGACCGTCCCCTCTCTGAACGATCCTTAACAAAGGCTTCAGCTTCATCCCTTTACGTCCCCACCTCAATGAATTTCGAGCTCAGCACAACGCTGAGTTCTTCTTACATCGCCTTCACCTCCACCTCCTTTCATTGTCCAGGAGTCTTCCCCCTGCACAGTGGACCCTTTTACCCGTATCCAGTTTTCTCCCTCCACCCAGACCCCTCCCTCTAGCCTCTTACCCTCCCTCAATCTTTTCATTGAGAACTGCCAGTGTGACAATTGGCCATCTCAATTTCTCTGCTCCCCTCACTCACTCTAACTTATCTTCCTCTGAACTTGCAGCACTCTGTCCTCTCAGGCCCAACCCTAACATTGTTAACAAACCTGCTGACATAATAGTGCTGTTGTTGTCTAACGTACTAATCTTTACCCTAGCAGAGGCCGAATGCCAACTCTCTTGACACCTCCTCCAACCCTGGACCATTACCTCGCCACCAAACATTGAGATGTCGCTGACTTCATCTCCTCTGGTGATCTTCCCTCCACAGCCTCCAAGCTCAAAGACCCCCAACCCCGAACAGCCCACTTCTACCTCCCTTCCCAAGATTCACGGACAGGGCTGCCCACCAAACTGATTTCTTCCTATCTCAAATCTATCTTTTCTGCCCTCGTCCAGTCTCTTCCCACCTACATCCGCAACTCTTCCAATGTTCTCCGCTGCTTTAACAGTTACCAGTTTCCTGGCTCTAACTGTCTCCTTTTCACCATGGACATCCAATATCTCTATCCCTCAATCCCCACCAGGATGGTCTGAGAGGTCTCTACTTCTTTCTTGAATGGAGACTCAGCCAGTCCCCATGCTCCACCATCTTCCTCCACCTGACTGAACTTGTTCTCACATTGAACAACTTCTCCTTTAACTCCACTCACTTAATCCAAATAAAAGGTGTTATTATGAGTATGTGCATGTATCCTAGCTATGCTTGCCTTTTTGTGGGATTTGGGAAACTTTCCTTGTTCCAGTCCTAAAAAGCAGGACCTCTAGGGTTGTAATCTCTAGATTACTCCCTGTGCCACGTGCCAGTGAGGCTAGAAATAGGAAGATAGTACAGCTAAACACGTGGCTGAGCAGCTGGTGTAGAAGGGAGGGTTTCAGATATCTGGACCATTGGGCTCTCTCCAGGGACAGATGGGACCTGTACAAGAAGGGCAGGTTGCATCTAAACTGGAGGGGCACTAATATCCTGGCTGCAAGGTTTGCTAGCGTCACTCGGGAGGGTTTAAACTAGTGTGGCAGGGGGGTGGGAACCAGAGCAGTAGGACAGCTAGTGAAATAAATGAGGAGGACATAGTAAATAAGGCCAATAGGACTAAGAGGAAGAGTAGGCAGGGAGATATTGCTGAGCACAGTGGGACTGGTGGTCTGAAGTGCATTTGTTTCAATGCGAGAAGAATAACAGGTAAGGCAGATGAACTTAGAGCTTGGATTAGTACTTGGAAATATGATGTTGTTGCTATTACAGAGAAGGGTTGAGGGAAGGGCAGGATTGGCAGCTAAATGTTCCAGGCTTTAGAAGCTTCAGGCGGGACAGAGGGGGATGTAAAAGGGGTGGGGGAGTTGCATTACTGGTTAAGGAGAATATCACAGCTGTACTGCGGGAGGACACCTCAGAGAGGTCATGCAGTGAGGCAATATGGGTGGAGCTCAGGAATAGAAAGGGCTCAGGAATAGAAAGGGCGCAGTCACGATGTTGGGGGTTTACTACAGGCCTCCCAACAGCCAGTGGGAGGTAGAGGAGCAGATATGTAGACAGATTTTGGAAAGATGTAAAGGTAACAGAGTTGTGGTGGTGGGTGATTTTAACTTCCCCAATATTGACTGGGACTCACTTAGTGCTAGGGGCTTGGATGGGGCAGAATTTGTGAGGAGCGTCCAGGAGGGCTTCTTGAAACAGTATGTTGATAGTCCAAATAGGGATGGGGCCATTCTGGACCTGGTATTGGGGAATGAGCCCAGCCAGGTGGTCGAAGTTTCAGTGGGGGTGCATTTCGGGAGCAGTGACCATAATTCCATAAGTTTTAAGGTACTTGTGGATAAGGATAAGAGTAGTCCTCGAGTGAAGGTGCTAAATTGGGGGAAGGCTAATTATCACAATATTAGGCAGGAACTGAAGAATTTAGATTGGGGACGGCTGTTTGAGGGTAAATCAACATCTGACATGTGGGAGTCTTTCAAACGTCAGCTGATTAGAATCCAGGACCAGCATGTTCCTGTGAGGAAGAAAGACAGGTTTGGCAAGTTTTGAGAAGCTTGGATAACACGGGATATTGTGAGCCTAGTCAAAAAGAAAAAGGAAGCATTTGTAAGGGCTGGAAGGCTAGGAACAGATGAAGCACTTGAGGAATATAAAGACAGTAGAAAGGAACTTAAGCAAGGAGTTAGGAGGGCTAAAAGGGGTCATGAAAAGTCATTGGCAAACAGGATTAAGGAAAATCCCAAGGTTTTTTATACATATATAAAGAGCAAGAGGGTAACCAGGGAAAGGGTTGGCCCACTCAGGGACAGAGATGGGAATCTATGTGTGGAGCCAGAGGAAATGGGCGAGGTGCTAAATGAGTACTTTGCATCAGTATTCACCAAGGAGAAGGACTTTGTGGATGATGAGCCTAGGGAAGGGAGTGCAGATAGTCTCAGTCTTCTCAGTATCAAAAAGGAGGAGGTGTTGGGTGTCTTGCAAAGCATTAAGGTAGATAAGTCCCCAGGGCCTGATGGGATCTACCCGAGAATACTGAGGGAGGCAAGGGAAGAAATTGCTTGGGCCTTGACAGAAATCTTTGCATCCTCATTGGCGACAGGTGAGGTCCCAGAGGACTGGAGAATAGCCAATGTTGTGCCTTTGTTCAAGAAGGGTGGCAAGGATAATCCAGGAAATTATAGGCCGTGAGCCTTACATCAGTGGTAGGGAAACTATTAGAGAGGATTATTCAGGACAGGATTTACTCCCATTTGGAAACAAACGAACTTATTAGCAAGAGACAGCATGGTTTTGTGAAGGGGAGGTTGTTTCTTACTAATTTGATTGAGTTTTTTGAGGAAGTGACGAAGATGATTGATGAAGGAAGGGCAGTGGATGTTATCTATATAGACTTTAGTAAAGCATTTGACAAGGTCCTGCATGGCAGACTGGTACAAAAGGTGAAGTCACACGGGATCAGAGGTGAGCTGGCAAGATGGATACAGAACTGGCTCGGTCATAGAAGACAGAGGGTATCAGTGGATGGGTGTTTTTCTGAATAGAGGGATGTGACTAGTGGTGTTCCACAGGGATCGGTACTGGGACCTTTGCTGTTTGTAGTATATATAAATGATATGGAGGAAAATGTAGCTGGTCTGATTAGTAAGTTTGCGGACGACACAAAGGTTGGTGGAGTTGCGGATAGTGATGAGGATTGTCAGAGGATACAGCAGGATATAGATCGGTTGGAGACTTGGGCGGAGAAATGACAGATGGAGTTTAATCCGGACAAATGTGAGGTAATGCATTTTGGAAGGTCCAATGCAGGTGGGAGGTATACAGTAAATGGCAGAACCCTTAGGAGTATTGACAGGCAGAGAGATCTGGGCGTACAGGTCCACAGATCACTGAAAGTGGCAACGCAGGTGGATAAGGTAGTCAAGAAGGCATACGGCATGCTTGCTTTCATCGGTCAGGGCATAGAGTATAAAAATTGGCAAGTCATGTTGCAGCTGTACAGAACCTTAGTTAGGCCACACTTAGAATATTGCGTGCAATTTTGGTCGCCACACTACCAAAAGGATGTGGAGGCTTTGGAGAGGGTACAAAGGAGGTTTACCAGGATGTTGCCTGGTCTGGAGGGCATTAGCTATGAGGAGAGGTTGGAAAAACTCGGATTGTTTTCACTGGAACGACGGAGGTGGAGGGGCGACATGATAGAGGTTTACAAAGTTATGAGCGGCATGGACAGAGTGGATAGTCAGAAGCTTTTTCCCAGGGTGGAAGAGTCAGTTACTAGGGGACATAGGTTTAAGGTGCGAGGGGCAAAGTTTAGATGGGCTGTGCGAGGCACGTTTTTTACACAGAGGGTGGTGAGTGCCTGGAACTTGCTGCCAGGGGAGGTGGTGGAAGCAGATACGATAGCAACGTTTAAGAGACATCTTGACAAATACATGAATAGGAAGGGAATAGAGGGATATGGGCCCCGGAAGTGCAGAAGTTGTTAGTTTAGGCAGGCATCAAGATCAGCGCAGGCTTGGAGGGCCGAATGGCCTGTTCCTGTGCTGTACTGTTCTTTGTTCTTTGTTCTTTGTACTCAGGCCCCCTCCCTCAGCTCTTTTTCTGGTACATTGATAACTGTGTCAGTGCCATTTCCCACTCTTGCCTTGAACTGGAAAATTTCCTCAACTTTGCTTCCAATTTCAACCCTTCTCTTAAATTCACAAGAAAATAGTACTGAAGACCTGTGCTCCAGAACTTGCCGAGCCCCTAGCCAGGCTGTTCCAGTACAGCTACAACACTGGCACCTACTCGGCAATGTGTAAAATTGCCCACTTATGTCCTGTACACAAAAAGCAGGACAACGTCCAACCCGGCCAATTACCACCCCATCAGCCTACTCTCAATCATCAGTAAAGTGATGGAAGGTGTCATCAACAGTGCCATCAAGCGGCACTTGCTTAGCAATAACCTGCTCAGTGACGCTCAGTTTGGGTTCCGCCAGGGCCACTCAGCCCCAGACCTCATTACAGCCTTGGTTCAAACATGGACAAAAGAGCTGAACTCAGGAGGTGAGGTGAGAGTGACTGCCCTTGACATCAAGGCAACATTTGACCGAGTACGGCATCAAGGAGCCCTGGCAAAACTGGAGTCAATGGGAATCGGGGAGAAAACTCTCCGCTGGTTGGAGTCGTACCTGGCGCAAAGGAAGATAGTTGTAGTTGTTGGAGGTGAATCATCTCAGCTCCTGGATATCACTGCAGGAGTTCCTCAGGGTAGTGTGCTAGGCCCAACCGTCTTCAGCTGCTTCATCAATGACCTTCCTTCAATCATAAGGTCAGAAGTGGGGATGTTCGCTGATGATTGCACAATGTTCAGCACCATTTGTGACTCCTCAGATACTGAAGCAGTCCATGTAGAAATGCAGCAAGACCTGGACAATATCCAGGCTTGGGCTGATAAGTGGCAAGTAACATTTGTGCCATAAAAGTGCCAAGCAATGACCATCTCCAACAAGAGAGAATCTAACCATCACCCCTCAACTTTCAATGGCATTACCATCGCTGAATCCACCACTATCAACATCCTGGGGGTTAACATTTACCAGAAACTGAACTGGAGTAGCCATATAAGTACCATGGCTACAAGAGCAGGTCGGAGGCTAGGAATCCTGCAGCAAGTAACTCACCTCCTGACTCCCCAAAAGCCTGTCCACAAGACACAAGTCAGGAGTGTGATGAAATACCTGGATGGGTGCAGCTCCAACAACACTCATGAAGCTCGACACTGTCCACGACAAAGCAGTTCGCTTGTTTGGCACCCCATCCACAAACATTCACTGCCTCTACCACCGACGCACAGTGGCAGCTTTGTGTACCATCTACAAGATGTACTGCAGCAACGCACCAAGTCTCCTTCGACAGCACCTTCCAAACCCGCAACCTCAATCACCTAGAAGGACAAGGGCAGCAAATGCATGGGAACACCACCACCTGCAAGTTCCCCTCCAAGCCACACACCATCCTGGCTTAGAACTATATCGCCGTTCCTTCACTGTCGCTGGGTCAAAATCCTGGAATTCCCTACAGCACTGTAGGTGCACCTACCCCACATGGACTGCAGCGGTTCAAGAAGGCAGCTCACCACCACCTTCTCAAGTGCAGTTAGGGATGGGCAATAAATGCTGGCCTTAGCCAGAGATGCCCACATCCCAGGAACAGATTAAAAAAATGGCTGCGATTTACATGTACTTCTTTCAATTTAGCACACTGTATTTGCAGCTCACGATGTGGTCTCCTCTCCATTGGAGAGATCAAACACAGGCTGGGTGACTGTTTTGCGGAACACCACCATTCAGTCCACAAGGGTGACCACGAACTTCCAGTTGCTTGTCATATTCACTCTCCTCCATGCTCTCGCTCTGACCTTTCTGTCCTTGGTCTGCTGCAGTGTTCCAATGAAGCTCAACACAAGCTCGAGGAACAGCACCTCATCTTATGACTGGGCACTTTATAGCCTTCTGAACTCAACACTGAATTCAGCAATTTTAAACTGTAACCACTGCCCCTTTCTGTCTTACTTTACTTTGCCATTTTTTTCTCTCTCGTTTCTGTCTTATTTCCTTTGCTTTTGGGGTACAGCGATTCAGGATCCTGCCATCCACACCTCCTCTAGACACATATTTTGCTTCTTTATTTGTCTTATTACCATTCCCTTTGGCCTTGCTCCATGAAACTTTTTGTCATTTAATGTCTCCGGCCTTCCACCCTATCACAGACCTCACGTTTTGTTCTTCTTCCTACAGTATCACCTTCACCTGCTTAAAACCTGTTACATTTCTAACTCTTTACAATTCTGATGAAAGGTCACAGACGCAAAATGTTAACTCTGCTTCTCTCTCCACAGATGCCACCTGGCCTGCTGAGTACTTCCAGCGTTTTCAGTTTTTATACTGCATTACTTTAACCCAGAGATGGGAAATTTGGTAGGGTTCCCGATGCTGGTTGTTATTCCCTGTCATCTACTGGAACGTGCTTGTGTATGAATATAGAGTAAGGACAGGATGAAGCTCACCTGTGTCATTACTGGCACAGTTCCCGCAGTTCAATAGTCTGCCAACACTCATTGGCAGGATCACATGTGGTGAATGGCTATTTCAACACTGTTCTGACACACAAAAAATTGGCAGCCAAGCATAAATGAATGACTACAGAAAAGTAGGAAAATAGTTAAGAGAAAATGGAGACAGCAAAGAAAAACATACCAAATTAACACTATAACCATTTCATATTGTGTGTGGGGTGTAAGGAGGGTGTGCTGGGTCTAAGCAGGGTGCCAAATAGTGTATGGAGTCTAGGGAGGGTGTACAGGGTGTAGGAAGAATGTCCAAGTTACGGGGTGTAACGAGGGTGCACAAGGTATGGGGTGTAAGGATTGTGCATTGGTGTGTCCGGGGTCTAAGCAGGGCATGCGTTTGTGTACATGGTGTAAGGAGGATTCCCAAGGGTATAGGATTGTTTCATGTTGCTGACACTGTAAAAACAGAATGCCAGGTACTCATTGGGGCACTCCAATATTCTATAAATTGACCATTTAGAATTGTTCAGTAAGAAACGCCTCATAAAAGTAGGGGAAGAGTTGCTGTCCTTAAGGCAACAAAAATGAAAGGCTGCTGACTCTGCCAGCCACAGACTGGGTACATAAGGGACTACCTTTGTTATCTGTAATTTTGTGGAGGCGGTGCCAGTTCATTTGACGAAGACTATTTGATGTATATTTAATGAGTATTTAATGGAGAAATTATATGCAGCAAATAAACAGAGGACCAGAGGGGAGATCCCCACTCTCATACAACAATGACGAGAAACAAAAGATCAGTCGGCTACAGTAACCGAGTTGCAAACTGATGGCATTCAACCCATGCACATGGTGCTTGGCTGTTTGTTTCCTCTTTTCCACCACTGTGTCAATTTCAGTTTAATTGATTGAAGTCAAGGCCAGCAGCTGGTGCTCTTTGTATAATTGGGTTGACTTGGATTATCATAAGATTGAAAGATGGATGACTGACATTTGTAAAATGATATCTTTTAAGTATTTCCCAACTAGTGAGAATTCATCACCCAGTTTCCCCTCCCCCACCTCCCAATACAGGACAGCACAAGCTCAGGCAATGAGAGGGTCTAGAAAGCTGCATTTCTGTATTTAAATTTCTGTAGAAACTCAGATCTTTACTTTGCACCATGCTGTAGACAGTTACAGAAAGGGGGCAGTACATTAATTGCTGAGGAAGGAACTTGTGTTTATACAGCAACTTATGGAGTCCCCAGGATGTCCCAAAGCACTTCATAACTAATGGATTCTTTTTTGAAGCACTATCACTGTGGTAATATCAGTAATTTGAGCACAGCAGGCTCCCACAAACAACAATGGAATGAGTTTTTGGTGGTGTCATTTGTGGGAGGGCGTTAGATGTACAGTCGGAGCATTTGCATTCACCCGACCTGATAGAGAGAGCTTCAGTTTAACATCTTATCTGAATGATGGCACATCTGACAACGCAGCAATCCAAAATGAATGATTTGCCTGCTATACAAGGTGAATTCTCACAGAAGGCTTCACCATTTTCTTAAATTGCTTTTCAATTTAAAACATTCCAAACTGGACTCAGTATCACAAGAAAAATGAGATCAGAGATCCACTGATCAATCTTATCAATAAATATCAGCCTTCCTGAGATTTATGTTGGATGGTTTTTAGAGTCACTTAAAAATTGGTCTTACAACTGCTTTGTTTGGCACTCAAGAAAACAGTAAACCTGGTCAGACCAGACTGCGTAAAAAAGGATTTGCATTTTTATGGCACTATCACAATCTCAGGACATCCCAAAGTACTTGATAGCCAATTAAGTATTTTTGAAGTGTAGTTATTATTGTAATGTAGAGAAACACACAGCCAGCTCCAACAAAGAACAATTAAATAAACGACGAGATCATCTCTTTTAAGTGTTGGTTGAGGGATAAATGTTGGCCAGAAAACAGGGGAAAACTCCTCCACGCTTCTTCAGATAATGGTATTGGGATCTTTTATGTCCACCCAAAAGGGCAGAGGGGGCCCTGGTTTAATATTCCATCTGAAAGACAGCACCTCTGATAGTGCAGCATTCCCTCTGGCAAGTCAGCCTGGATTATGTGCCCAAGACCCTTAAGTGAGAATTAAACCTACAACCTCCAGACTCACAGCAGAGGGTGCTCCCGATTGAGTCACAGCTTAATGTTTTCATGCACAGCATTGACGAAGCTTGGGTTTTGGATTTTATTACATGTTGCACGTGGAAGAAATATTCAGTCAGTGAGATCTATCAGAACGTTAGGGTTTGTAAGTATTGCGAGCAGCCATTCTATATTGCACAGCTGTATTTATTGCTTGTTTGACTTTACTGGTGAATCAACTGCTTAAGAAGAGTGACAATGGAGAACAGTTAAGCTATCATCTGATGGGTGAGATTGACAAACCCAATTCATTGAGCCCGTGCCTCACATAGCTAAGAATCTTGCCAGGACAGTTCCCACTTGTACTGATATCTTCCTTCATGTATCACGAAAGCAAATTGTAGATTCCTGCAATGCAATAGCACCTTTACAGACTTTGCACTGGTGTCACATTATAGCAACTGAAGTATAAAAGCGGCTTAAATTACACTTGAATTTGGCGATCCTTCTAGGCACAATTTGTTTGAAAGGGAAGGCTTTTCATCAATCAAGTGGAGCTCTTTTTAGATTCCATTTGTGGCTTAAGAATGCAGTCTGTGTTGCCCTAATGAGACCTAGGCAGCATCTGACGTACAAAATGCCTCAGTGAGGATCCCAGATACCATTGGTGCATACAGCCTGTGCTCACACTGTGTGCAAGATTCATGAAGATCTCTATTCATAGGGGTTACTTAGGAGCAATAATGCACCTGGAGCACCTGAGCAGCACTTCACATACTTAGGTTCAAAGGAGGCCTACAAGAAAGATAGAAGGCCTGCACTGCAGGAAATCCGGCACCATGGCTTTCACACATCAAATGAGGCCTTTATTTTTGAAAGCCATCTTTAAGGACACTCAGAAATCTCAGAACAAATTGAAATCTAAAGTCTTGTCCCAAAAGTAATGATCTCCTACCTCATAATCATCTCACTGTATGAGTTTCCTTTGGATGACAAGTACATCATCAGAGACAACTACATGCACAATATATGTGATAGGCATGCCGACAGTTGCCGGTGCCTATTAGCCTGTCCTGTGTCCATGGCACTTTCGCAGCACATCATGTGATTGGTGCTGGGAGTGCCGGCTAAATTTCAAATGAAGTGATCTTGCATTCTGGGTGAGCTCAGGTTAAAGACCCACAATCATGGCTAAGGATGCATAACCAGCCCTCGTGTATTGTATATGTATATCTGTCCTACTACTGTGGACTTACAAATCATCATAATCTGGATCACTTGACTGCATGGGGCCACTCTAAGATAAATTCACATTGGCTTGGATTTGGCAATCAGCAAACCAATGGCACTCACAAATTACCTTGAGGAAAACTCTCCACAAATTCCCAGTGATTTCTGTCGCATGGATTTCCCCTTTCCCCGTGTTAGTTCCATTCTGGCATCAGCTCAAAGGGACCTCTGGCATCCAGCAACAGTGACATCAGCAAGCAAGCTAAGCAGCCAATCGCATTGAAGAATTCTCACAGACAGCAAACCAGGGAGTAAAATGTACTGCTTATCCCTAATTTCTTAATCATTTAATAGGCAGCAAAATAATGATTGGACATACACATGAGATTAAGGTGAAATATCATTAAAAAAAACCTTTTTAAAATGTGGAACTTCTTTGTCATAATGACATTCCACAAATATAAAATTAGTTTTTCAGGACCAGAGAGGTTGTTCAGCCATAATTATGAACTTAGTACGCATTAAAAACCCAGGTACACCTCATTAAACAAGGAATAACTTTTTCAAGAGTTTTTACAGTGAGACTAGTAACATAGAAGTGGAAGTTTGCATCAAATCAAGTGATTTAAGATTTCCATCTGTGGGTCTTCAACAGTGCACCCTGAAGGAGCAGAGTATCATTTACAGCAGCTTCTGGATTTCTGAGTTTATTTGTGCAGACTCACGAAGTTGCTGTCAGTTTCACAAGTGTAATGATGTTGAATACTGGCAGTTTCACAGTCATTACAACCACAAAATCTGTGCCAATATCTGAGTTGACAATAAACTGCCAGGGGAAAAGCAAAAACCAAAAATAGTTGAAGGTAGAGAGAGAAAGAACATAGGAATAGGAGTAAGCCATTTAACCCCTTGTGCCTGTTTTGCCATTCAATGCGATCAAAACTGATCTGTGATCTAACCCCATATATCCACTTTTGCCCCATATCTCGTAATGCCTTTGGTCAACAAAATTCTAACAATCTCAGGTTTAAAATTGACAATCGATCTAGCATTAATTGCCATTTGTGGAGGAGAGATCAAAACATCTAACACCCTTTGTGTGTAGAAGTGTTTCCTGATTTCACTCTGAAAGGTTGTTAGACTATGCCCCCTAGTCCTTGACTCCCCAAGCAGAAAAAAGAGTCTCCATCTACCCTCTTAATACTTAAAAACCTCAATCAAACCACTCCTTAACATTCTAAATTCCAGGGAATGCAACCCTAGTTTGTGTATTCTCTCCTCATAATCCAACCCTTGGAGTCCAGGTATCATCCTGGTAAATGCAAGACCCTCCAAGGGTCTCTCAAGATCTTGTGCCCAGAACTGCTCAGAGTGCTCTATATATGGTCTAACCAGGACCCTGTCGCCGGAAGTCCCGTCCTTGGAGAGCTACCAACCAATCAAATGCTCCTTGCTCTTCCACTGAGCAGCGCCACCACAGAGGCAGTGGCTGCTGCCAGAGGAGCACCTACCAGAGGACAGGAGAGGCACTGGACCCAGGCCACAGGTAGGTCAGGGCAGGAGGGGTCTCGCGAGATGGGGGTCACTTACAAGGGCAAGGGGGTAGTTCTCAGTGGGCCCCTGCTTCCCAATGCCGGGCTCCTTGTTCAGGCTTTTTAACAAGGGCCAACCCCATTCCCCCACCCCCATCCCACACCCCTCCGAATCCCACCCGGAGGCAGGAAGCAGCCTGCATGTTGTTTTTGTGCCAAGCTTCCCATGCGGCAACAGGGCCACCCACCACATGGCTAATTGCAGTGGTGGCAGGATGAGGCCCTTAATTGGGGATCAGTTGCCCAGTTAAGGGCCTCAATTGGCGGGGCGGGAAGGCTTCTCACAGGCCTAAATTTTGGTGAAGGCGGGATGGTTTCAGGAACTCCCTCCTCGCCACCATCTCACCTGATTGTATGCTCTCCCCGCCTCCAAAGCCGCCACGGGAGAGAGCATAAAATTCCCCCCGAGTAGCTGTTTTGTGTTTCACCCTTTCAAACATTGCATTGAACTCAGTCATATGATGATCACTATTACATAAATGTTCACACATCAGTCAGCTGTTAACTAAATCAAACTCATTATTCATTACTAAATGTAATATAGCCTGCCCCCTGACTCTCTGTAGGACAGATTGTTGAAGACAACTATCCTGGACACACTCAAGAAATTCACTACCTTTCTGGCATGTGTACGTCTGCTTGTCCCAATCCATATGAAAGTTAAAATCCCCCATTAAAACAAATCTGCCTTTACTATAAGCTTGTCTAACCTCTGCATTTATACAATCTACCACTTCACAGCTACTACCGAGGGCCAATACACAACTCCCCCCAAAGTCTTAATTCCTTTTTTATTACATAATTCTACCCATAAAATCTCCACTGCCTGCTTAGCTCTCATTATATCCTCTCTTATCATTGAAGTGATTTCAGCCTTAATCACGAAGGCTATACCTTTCCCTACTACTTTCTCTAACTTTCCTGAAGGCCTGATAACCTGGTATATTTAGTTTCCAGTCCTGACTAGTCTTGTAGCCAAATTGAATTTCTACCTGCAATTCATTCAATTTGTTCCTTACACTCCATGTATTTGTATAAAGAGTGTCTATTCGGGTCCTACACCCTGACCTGTCCATTACTCACATTTTTTTTTTATTCATTCATGGGATGTGGGCGACGCTGGCCAGGCCAGCATTTATTGCCCATCCCTAATTACCCTTGAGAAGGTGGTGGTGAGCTGCCTTCTTGAACCGCTGCAGTCCATTTGGGATAGGTAAACCCACAGTGCTGTTAGGAAGGGAGTTCCAGGATTTTGACCCAGCGACAGTGAAGGAATGGTGATATAGTTCCAAGTCAGGATGGTGTGTGACTTGGAGGGGAACTTGCAGATGGTGCTGTTCCCATGTATTTGCTGCCCTTGTCCTTCTAGTTGGTAGAGGTCGCAGGTTTGGAAGGTGCTGTCTGAGGAGCCTTGGTGTATTGCTGCAGTGCATCTTGTAGATGGTACACACTGCTGCCACTGTGCGTCAGTGGTGGAGGGAGTGAATGTTTGTAGATGGGGTGCCTAATCAAGTGGGCTGCTTTGTCCTGGATGGTGTCGAGCTTCTTGAGTGTTGTTGGAGCTGCACCCATCCAGGCAAGTGGAGAGTATTCCATCACACTCCTGACTTGTGCCTTGTAGATGGTGGACAGGCTTTGGGGAGTCAGGAGGTGAGTTACTCGCCTCAGGATTCCTAGCCTCTGACCTGCTCTCGTAGCCATGGTATTTATATGACTACTCCAGTTCAGTTTCTGGTCAATGGTAGCCCCTAGGATGTTGATAGTGGGGGATTCAGCGATGGTAATGCTTGTTGGAGATGGTTATCGCCTGGCACTTGTGTGGCACGAAAGTTACTTGCCACTTATCAGCCCAAGCCTGGATATTGTCCAGGTCTTGCTGCATTTCTACACAGACTGCTTCAGTATCTGAGGAGTCCCAAATGGTGCTGAACATTGTGTAATCATCAGCGAACATCCCCACTTCTGACTTTATGATTGAAGGAAGGTCATTGATGAAGCAGCTGAAGATAGTTGGGCCCAGGACACTACCCTGAGGAACTCCTGCAGTGATGTCCTGGAGCTCAGATGATTGACCTCCAACAACCACAACCATCTTCCTTTGCGCTAGGTATGACTCCAGCCAGCCGAGGGTTTTTCCCCTGATTCCCATTGACCTCAGTTTTTCTCAGGCTCCTTGATGCCATACTCGGTCAAATGCTGCCTTGATGTCAAGGGCAGTCACTCTCACCTCACCTCTTGAGTTCAGCTCTTTTGTCCATGTTTGAACCAAGGCTGTAATGAGGTCAGGAGCTGAGTGGCCCTGGCGGAACCCAAACGGAGCGTCACTGAGCAGGTTATTGCTAAGCAAGTGCCCCTTGATGGCACTGTTGATGACACCTTCCATCACTTTACTGATGATTGAGAGTAGGCTGATGGGGCGGTAATTGATCGGGTTGGACTTGTCCTGCTTTTTGTGTACAGGACATACCTGGGCAATTTTCCACATTGCAGGGTAGATGCCAGTGTTGTTGCTGTCCTGGAACAGCTTGGCTAGGGGCGCGGCAAGTTCTGGAGCACAGGTCTTCAGTACTATTGCCGGAATATTGTCAGGGGCCATAGCTTTTGCAGTATCCAGTGCCTTCAGTCGTTTCTTGATATCATGTGGAGTGAATCGAATTGGCTGAACTCTGGCATCTGTGATGTTGGGGACTTCAGGAGGAGGTCGAGATGGATCATCAACTCGACACTTCTGGCTGAAGATTGTTGCAAATGCTTCAGCCTTATCTTTCGCACTGATGTTCTGGGTTCCCCCATCATTGAGGATGGGGATATTTGTGGAGCCACCTCCTCCAGTTAGTTGTTTAATTGTCCAGCACCATTCACGGCTGGATGTGGCAGGACAGCAGAGCTTCGATCTGATCCGTTGGTTATGGGATCGCTTAGCTCTGTCTATCGCATGCTGCTTACGCAGTTTGGCACGCAAGTAGTCCTGGGTTGTAGCTTCACCAGGTTGACACCTCGTTTTGAGGTATGCCTGGCGCTGCTCCTGGCATGCCCTCCTGCACTCTTCATTGAACCAGGGTTGGTCTCCTGACTTGATGGTAATGGTAGAGTGGGGGATATGCCGGGCCATGAGGTTACAGATTGTGATTGAGTACAATTCTGCTGCTGCTGATGGCCCACAGCGCCTCATGGATGCCCAGTTTTGCATTGCTAGATCTGTTCGAAATCTATCCCATTTAGCATGGTGATAGTGCCACACAACACGATGGACGGTATCCTCAATGTGAAGGCGGGACTTCGTCTCCACAAGGACTGTGAGATGGTCACTCCTACCAATACAGTCATGGACAGAAGCATCTGCAGCAGGCAAATTGGTGAGGACGAGGTCAAGTATGCTTTTTCCTCGTGTTGGTTCCCCCACCACCCGCCGCAGACCCAGTCTAGCAGCTATGTCCTTTCTGACTCAGCCAGCTCGGTCAGCAGTGGTGCTACCAAACCACTCTTGGTGATGGACATTGAATTCCCCCACCCAGAGTACATTTTGTGCCCCTGCCATCCTCAGTGTTCTCCTCCAAGTGGTGTCCAACATGGTGGAGTACTGAGTCATCAGCTGAGGGTAATCAGTAGGAGGTTACCTTGCCCATGTTTGACCTGATGCCATGAAACTTCATGGGGTCTGGAGTTGATGTTGAGGACTCCCAGGGCAACTCCCTCCCTACTGTATACCACTGTCCCGCCACCTCTAGTGGGTCTGTCCTGCCGGTGGGACAGGACATACCCGGGGATGGTGATGGCAGTGTCTGGGACATTGTCTGTAAGGTATGATTCCGTGAGTATGACTATGTCAGGCTGTTGCTTGACTAGTCTGTGGGACTGCTCTCCCAACTTTAGCACAAGCCCCCAGATGTTTGTAAGGAGGACTTTGCAGGGTCGACAGGGCTGGGTTTGCCATTGTCGTTTCCGGTGCCTAGGTCGATGCCGGGTGGTCCGTCTGGTTTCATTCCTTTTTATTGACTTCGTAGCGGTTAGGTACAACTGAGTGGCTTGCTAGGCCATTTCAGAGGGCATGTAAGAGTTAACCACATTGCTGTGGGTCTGGAGTCACATGTAGGCCACACCAGGTAAGGACAGCAGATTTCCTTCCCTAAAGGACATTAGTGAACCAGGTGGGTTTTTACAACAATCGATAATGGTTTCATGGCCATCATTAGACGAGCTTTTAATTCCAGATTTATTAATTAAATTCACATTCTACCTTCTGCTGTGGTGGGATTCGAACCCATGTCCCCAGAGAAATTCCCTGGGTCTCTGGGTTACTAGTCCAGTGATAATACCACTACGCCACTGCCTACATGTTTCTTATTTCTCACTCCTCATTTAATTGTTTTACATTTTTTAGTATTCTGTTTACCTGCAGTGCCTAAAGGACTATGTCTGACTTTTACTCTACTCTCTTCCCTTTCATTTGTTTTTGAATTATTATCTATGCTACCTTTTCCACCTGAGACGTCCCTCCATTTACTAGTTTAATTTCCTACTTATCCTTTCCACTAGGTTCCAGCTGGTTCAGGAGGAGCCCATCTCAATGATAAAGTTTTCTCCTGTCCCAGTACTGGTGCCAGTGTCCCTGAAATGGAACCCTTCTTTCCCACGCTACTCCTTCAGCCACTTGTTCACCTCTATAATCCGCTTATCCCTTGATCAATTTGAATTTGACTCAGGTAATAATCCAGAGATTATAGCCATTGAGGTCCTATTCTTTAGCTCAGCTCCTAGTTCTTGGTACTCTCCAAATCGGACATCTTGCCTACACTTCCCTAGTTTGTTGGTCCCAACATGGATCACAACGACTGGATCCTGCATCACCAGCCTGACATCAGTAGTCGGGAAAATGCTAGAATGGTAGCAGAGCACTTAGAAAATCATACCACAATTAAACAGAGTCAACACAGATTTATGAAAGGGAAATCAGGTTTGACTAATCTGTTAGTTTTTTTTACAAGTTGTCATTAGCAGGGTAGATAAGGGGGGAACCAGTTGATGGAGTGTACTTGGATTTTCAAAAAGCATTCCATAAGGTGCCACACAAGAAGCTATTAGACAAAATTAGAGGTCATGGGATTGGAGGTAATATATTAGCTAGGTTGAGGTTGGTCAACAAACAGATAAAAGGGAATAGGAATCAATGAGTTATTTTCAGGATGGCAGGTTAACAGATTGTAATTGGTGGGGTACTTCTAGGATCAGTGCTGGGGCCTCATTTATTTATAACCTATATCAAAGACTTAGATGGGGGACTGAGTGTAATCTATTCAAGTTCACTGACGATGCAAAGTTGGGTGGGAAAGTAAACTGAGGAGAACACAAAGAGGCGGCAAAGGGTTATATGCATTGTGAACAAGATCCTGGCAGATGGAATATAATGTGGCAAAGTGAGATGTAATCCACTTGGAAGAATTTATAAAAGCAGGTGCGAGGCTAGGAAATGCTTGTATTCAGAGGGACCTGGGTATCCTTGTACATGAAGCACAGAAAGTTAACATACAGGTACATCAGGCTATTAGAGAGCAAACGGTTTGTTAATCTTTGTCACGAAAACATGCCATGTCGAATGATGATTTTTTTTTTAATCCACTGACTGGAAATGAGAATATTAAACTTGTGGAGATGAACCACTCAAACCTTGCAACTCCAAACTCTGCTTGCTGACTGTAACCACCGAGGCATATTCTCGGTTGCAGACTGTAGCATTCAATGGTTTAACTGATCTGTGTTTGATTGTGTTAGTCCGTTCGCCGATCGATGTTCACTCTGCTTAATTACTTAAGCCTGTGGGTGGAGCTAGTGAGTTAGAGAAGTTTCCGGAAAGAATGGCAATTCCCTTGAAGGAGATCAGTTACATTGCTGCCTCCCGGAAGCCAAAGAACCACTGAACCTACCTTCCACATCTTCAAACCGGAAGCCTCAGGACCACCAAAGGAAAGTCACACGACCATCGAATTCAGCCTGTAACCAGCCGAGTCACCAACCTCTACAGACTGTATACCCTTTTTATTTCTCTGAACTCTAATTCAATTAATTTATCCTTCCCCACTTTGTGTGTGTGTGTGTGAAAGTTGGAGTGTATTTTATTATTTTACTTAGATCAGTTTAAGTACAATAAAGCTAACCTCTTTCTTCGTTAAATTCGAGTAAACCCGTCTGATTGACTCTTTTTATGATCACAGTGTGTAAAGCAGTTAAACGCTCACTGGATTTGCAAATATATCCACTTAAAAAAATGAAATATACCAGTTGTGGTTAAACAAGGAGAGGGAAAAGAGGGGAGCCCTTTGACCCCTCCTCACCTGATTCCAACACCTTTATTACCAAGAGCTTGGCGTACAAAAGAAACTGGTTGAAAAATACAACTCCATAGCACCACTGGAGTCGCACTATGGAAGCTAGAGACCTTCTGAGTGGGTGGTGCAGTGCTTCCGGCTGCTTCCTGTGCTGCGAAGGGCATCACAAGGCCATATGGCCACAAGAACCTGCCCCAATGTCCAGATTGTGACATCAAACAGCCCGTTCGTCTGATTTGATGTATGAATTGCAAACGCTTGTCACTCACCAAATAACATGTGTTCAGTTGCAAGAAGAACCTCCCCAATTAGTGTTGTTTAAAGGGCCAGGCATCCAATTTACAAGTAAGGTGATTTAGACTAACTTTTGCTCTCGCAAATTCTCTGGAAGTACAGTGGAGTGTTTTTGGAGGTGTTATGGTGTGTTTCTGAATTTAGCAGGGAGTGTTGCTGCTTCCCTACAGGGAGGATAGAGGGTTTGGTGACCTGATCACACAAAAGCTGCAACAAGTATGGGGGCAGCAGTTACAGTGCCTCAACACAGCAGGGAGATTAAGCAGAGGCTGTGGAGAGGTGAAGCTCACACAATGCCCTCAGGCAAGTTGGAACCGGAATCCTCCATGATCCTTGACAGTGACAGGAGGCTGTCTGGCAGGCCAGCCAATGCACCCAGCATCTTGATGTGCATCCCCATAAGCATTCTCCTGTCTGCATCCTCATCGAAGCCCTCATCTGAGTCCCCTGAAGTACAGCTCATATGTGACCTCGCCCTCTGGTGAGCTGACACATGAACCATCTTTTTCCCCTGGCCTGGCTACAGCACACTTGTGCCCAGTGACTCACCATGTGCAGATCCCAACTCTAAACTTTCCTCTAAGGTACAAACAGTGGCAGTAACTGAGATGGTGACTGCGAGTGTCAGATCAAGTGACCGCACCTCTTCTTCACTGCTATGGGTGTTGCTCTCTCTCACTTCGTCTTTTGCTAGCTTCCTTCTGAATGCTTCCTCTCTTGCAGGTTTTTTCCTTTATCAACACCAGAGATGTGAAGGGAGCCTTTGTCTTAGTGATAGCATTCCTCCTCTGAGTCAGAAGATGCAGGGTTTGAACCAAATTCCAGACAGCTCCAGCTCTGAATTCTGGAATAACGTCAAGTAGGATAGTCAAGACTGGTGGGAGTGAGTGATCCCTCTCCTCAACATAAAAACCATAAAAACCTCCCATCCAATATGATAAGCCACTCTACCGGCTGGTATAAAGATGGTTTCAGCTATGGAAGCAGCGTTCACATTGTGTCCAGTGAGATTGTTAATCTGCCTGTGAATTCCTCCACTACCTCACACTGTTCTGCAAGAATGTGAAGATACAAAAACAACTAGAGAACTGCGCACAGTACCATTTTTAATAGATTCCAAGACTGCACAAAGTTTATTCAGTAACTGTAGGATCTTGCCTTTGACTGACTGAATCCGTTGCAATTGAAAAATGTTTCAGCAGGAATTAATTGGAAAAATGAAAATACATAGTTAAACAAAGCCCATTTAGTTCTAAACTAATCAACGGTCTTAAGAAAATGTCCCAAACCTGTGCTGGCAGCAAAAATTCCAAATCAGTTTACATACTCTGTCCTTCAGATACCTGGTTAGTGCCATGTGAATATAACAGGTCATCTGATTGATGCACAGTCAGATACTAATTGTTATGGGAACATTTATAAATGAACTACTCAAACCAATATGAAGTATGGGCATGTGCTATAAATAGTTACTACAGAACAAATCCTATCAAAAACAAATTTTCTGGTCATTGATCTCATTTGCTGTTTCTGGGATCTTGCTGTACAGAAATTGGCTGCCATATTTGTTGATATAACAACAAAAGTAATCCTTTGGTTGTGTTTTTATTCATTCTCAGGATGTGGGTGTTGCTGGCTAGGCCAGCATTTATTGCCCATCCCTAATTGCCCTTGAGAAGGTGGTGCTGAGCCATCTTCCTGAATTGCTTCAATCCATGTGGTGTAGGTAAACCCACAGCGCTGCTAGTGACAGAGTTACAGGATCTTCACCCAGTGACAGTGAAGCAACCACGATATAGTTGCAAGTCAGAATGGTGTGTGGCTTGGAGGGGAACTTGCTGGCGGTGGTGTTCCCATCTACCTGCTGCTCATGTTCTTCTAGGCGGTAGAGGTCACAGGTTTGGAAGCTGCTATTGAAGAAGCCTTGGTGGGTGTACCTACACCACATAAACTGAAACAGTTCAGGAAGGTGGCTCAGCACCACCATCTCAAGGGCAATTAGGGATGGGCAATAAATGCTTGCTGAGTTGCTATCATGCATCTTGTAGATGGTACACACCGCTGCCACTGTAGGCCTGTGATGGAGGAAGTGAATGTTTAAGGTTGTGGATCGGGTGCCAGTCAAGTGGGTTGCTTTTTCATGGATGGTGTTGAGCTTCTTGAGTATTGTTGGAACAGCAGTCATTCAGGCAAGTGGAGAATATTCCATCACACACCTGACTTGTGCCTTGTAGATGGTGGAAAAGCTTTGTGGAGTCAGGAGGTGAGTCGCGAGGTTGCAAAGCACTTTGGGACATACATGTTAATGAATGGCCTCTACAAAACTGCGAGTTCTTTGTTTCTTTACTATAGGGCTGATTTTCCAATTGTGCACTTCCAGTGGCTAGTCTGGCAGCCAGCATGACTTTCCATCCATTAAAGAAAACCTTTGAAGAGAAAGGAGGGAATAAGAAACAAATAGGGCACATTAGGAGCACTCTTCCCTCTGTCAAAAGGTTGTAGATTAAAATCCCACTCTAGAGATTTGCATACATTATCTAGGTTGAGGTTCACTGCAGTACTGAAGGGGTGCTCCACAAATGATCTTACAGCACTATTTGAAGAGGAGCAGGGGTGTTCTCCTGGGCAAACATTTATCCCTCAACCAACACCAAAAAGTTAATAAAGAGGGGAAAATATAGAATCTGAGAGGAAACCAGCCAGGAATACAAAAACAGATTGTAAGAGGTTTTGCAAGCATATATAAAAGAGGAGAGTAGTTGAAGTAAACATTGGTCCCTTAGAGGCAAAGACAGGAAAAAGTATCATGGGAAATGAGGAAATAGCAGAGATGTTGAACAAACATTTTGTGTCTGTCTTCACAGTAGAAGACACAAATTACATCCCAGAAATAGAGGGTAACCAAGGGGCTAATAAGAGTGAGGAACTAAAAGTAATTAATATCAGCAGAGAAAAAGTATTGGAGAAACTTAAGGAATTAAAAGTTGATATATCCCGAGGTCCTGATGGCTGACATTCCAGGGTTCTAAAAGAGATACCTGCAGAGATAGTGGATGCACTGGTTATGATTTTCCAAAATTCCCTAGATTCTAGAGCGGTCTCAGTGGATTGGAATTTAGCAAATTGCTATTCAACAAAGGAGGAAGAGAGAAAATGGAGAACTACAGGTCAGTTAGCCTGATACCAATTGTCAGGAAAATGCTGGAATCTATTATTAAGAGAGTTTTAACAATGCACTTCAATAATCATAGCATGATCAGACAGAATCAACATGGTTTTATGAATGGGAAATTGTGTTTGAAAAATTAATTAGACTTTTTTGAGAATGTAAATAGTAGGGTAGATAAAGGGGAACCAATAGTGTAGTATACTTAGATTTCTAAAGACAGTTGATGAGGCGTCACACGAAAGGTTAATAAATAGGATAACGACTCATGGAATTGGGGGCAAGGATGGTGGATAACCGATAGGAAACAGAGTATGGATAAATAAGGCATTTTCAAGTTGGCAGGCTGTAGCTAGTGGAGTACCACAAGGATCAGTGCTGGGGCCACAACTATTTACAATCTATATCAATGCCTTAGACAAAGAGACCAAGAGGAATGTATCCACGTTTGCTGACGATACAAAGCTAGATGGGAATGCAAGCTGTAAGGAGGACACAAAGAGGCTGCAAAGAGAAAGAGACAGGTTATGTGAATGGGCAGATGGAGTATAATGTGAGGAAGTGTGAGGTTATTCACTTTGGTAGTAAGAATAAAAAAGCAGAATATTTTTAAAAGGCATGAAACTTTTAAATGTTTATAGTTAGAGAAACTTGGGTATACTCGTACAAGGAACACAGAAAGTTAGCATGTAGGTACAGCAAGCAATTAGGAAGGCAAATGGCATGTTGGCCTTTTTTCAAGGAGATTGGAGTACAAGAATAAACAAGTATTGCTAAAATTGTATAGGGCTTTGGTGAGATCACACCTGGAGTACTGTGCGCAGTTTCAGTCGCATTGGAGGTAGCATTGGAGGTGGTACAGCACCATCTCCCCTATATGTTTCCTACATCACAACAGTGAGTACCCTTCAAAAGCCCTTCATTAGTTGTAAAGTGCTTTCTTTGCATGTTCTGAGCCTGTGAAAGGCACAATAGAAATGCAAGTTTTTCTTTTCTTTTTCAGATGTCCCAAAGTGCTCTTTAGCCAATGAGTAACTTTTGAAATGTATTTACTGTTCCATAGGCAAACAAAAAAATCAATTCGCACACATAAATGGCAGTGAGACGAATGAGCAATTGGTCTGTTTTCGGTGGTTGTGGTTGAATGTTGGCCAAGATGCCAGGAAAACCTTCTGTTTCCTTCTTTGAATCGTGCATTGAAATATTTTGCATTCACCTGTGAGGGAAGACGGGGCCTTGGCTGAATGTCTCTTTAGAAAGGCGCACCTCTGATAATGCAGCATTTCCTCAGCACTGCACTAAAGAATATGTGATGAAGACCTGGAGTGCTGCAAGTCCCATGCTGCACTTGAATATAAAAACAAAATGCTTTGTGCTATATTTAAGGACCAAGGGATTGTTTCCAAACACATTTCCAAACAAAACAAATAAACAAATGGTCAATAAATTAAAAGCAAAATACTGCAGATGCTGGAAATCTGAAATAAAAACAAGAGATGCTGGAAATACTCAACGGGTCTGGCAGCATCTGTGGAGCGAGAAGCAGAGTTAACGTTTCAGGTCAGTGACCTTTAATCAGAACTGGCAAATATGGACCGTTGGTCCATTCAGCCTGTCCCACACAATTGCAATATCTTGTGTATCATAATAAATACACTCCAGCGTACCTAAAAACTACGTAATCCTCGGAGAGATGCAGAAAAACAGATAAAAACGCAATTTGGGAAAACAATATGGGAAATCCCTCTCCAACTCATCTAGGTGATCAAAACTAGCCCAGCAGATCACTCTGGCCCTGATAATTTCTTGCAGTACCTACTTATTGTACAAGGTGATCTCTGTCCCAGCCAGAAATAGGTCCAGCTCTCACTTGCAGGAATTCACCAAGTTGGTGCACAAGCTAGCAGTTTGTTCCACAGGTCCATTATTTTCTGGGAAAAGAACCACCTCCAGACATCTAACCTTGATCTGGCCTTATACAACTTAAAATTGTGACCCCTGGTCCTCCCTCATCTATTTAATTGGTACAAACTTTCAACTGGAACACAATCTATTCTCTTCATTATCTTACAAACCTGAATCAGATCACCCCTAGGTCTACACTTCTCTGAAGTCTTTTAGCCTATCTTAATAACTGCACCCTCTCCAAAGCCTCAATCTGACCCATCATGTGAGGAGGCCAAAACTGGATGCCGTATTCCAAGTGTAGCCTGACCAAGATTTTGTACAATGACAAATAGTATGTTTTGTCTTATATTCAATTGTCCAATGAGTGCACCCCAACACCCTACTCATTCTAGCTATCGATTCATGGCATTGCTCATGAACCTCTAATCTATGCACTAGACTGCCCAGATCTCGTTCTTTCTCCACCTTCTTCAATGCTTTTCTCTGAAGGGTGTATGTATGTTGAGCATTCTCCCTGCCCACATGCAACATACTGCACTTTTCCAAATTAAACATCATTTGCTATTCATGAGCCCAATCTCCCAACACATCTATATAAAGCAATAGAGCGTCCCATGCACAAAATTAATAGTTGTTAGCCAATCAGCTACAGAGTTGCTCACAGGGATACTGGGGATGTTATGCCATGTCACGCACAAAGCATCATCAGAGTCACTGGTTCACCGTAACTGAATATGTTAAATTCTGTTTTTATTATGTGGTATTCTGGTACTGTTGATGTTGTTTAGTGATTTTTTAAAAAGAACTCAGATTAGGTTGAGGAAAGATAGAGAGAGAGGAGCAAGGAACAGAGGTGTGTGTGAGAGAGAGAGACATTAAACACATTAGCTGAGCATTTGCTGTCAAAATAATGGTCTAGTGAGTCTAATGGTGCTCACTGTTATTTATGTGTAAATGGTACAGCAACTTCCGGTGAGGGGCAGATGCAGGGTTAAACACAAATATCCAAAGGTTTCTGTCCGAGTTGCATCACTTCATCTTTAGCTTTTCAAAAACAGTATCTTGCTGTCTTCCTCATATTGAAATGCATTGAATGGTGTGAAGTTTCTGTATGTGCATGGTAGGTATGAACTAAAGTCGAGCTGAAGTCCATTTAAAGTGTAATTACCCTTTTAATGATGTGATAACTGGTAATTACTGCCAATAAACCTCTTTAGCACTGAAGTTTAACCAGTGCAAGTGTGGAGATTTTAAAAATGTAAAATTTTAAATTTAAATACTTTTTTTTTAAACTTTTCCTTCCTGTCTCTTTTTTTTATCTCTCTCTTTCAATGCAATCTTTCTTTCTGCTCAGTCTGAAAGCATGACCCCGAGCTTCCGGTTGCTGGCCATTTCAACACACCATCCCTGCTCTCATACTCACATCTCTGTCCTGGGATTGCCGCAGTGTTCCAGTGAACATCAACGCAAGCTAGAGGAACAGCATCTCATTTACCGAATAGGCACACTACAGCCTGCTGGACTGAATAGTGAGTTAAATAATTCCAGAGCATGGCAGCCCCCCCATTTTACTTTTATCTTGAGTTATTTTTTCTTTTTTCTTTTTTTTCTGTGTTCTTTTTATTTTGGTTGGTTCAGTTTGTTTCTACTGTGCCTACCCACTGTTTTTTTCATGTTTGTGCTTGTGGCTGTTCAGTTTTCAGTCCATTAACACCCTATCTGTACTAATGCTTTGTCTTTCAGCACACCATTAACATATTATTTTCCTTTGCTCCATGACCTTCTTGTCAGCTATTCTGTGGCCTTGTCCTATCAATACCTTCTCTTTAGTTATCTCTTGCCCCACCCCCGCTTTGCTTGCTTAAAATCTTTTACATTTCTTATATCTGCCAGTTCTGAAGAAGGGTCACTGACCTGAATCATTAACTCTGCTTCTCTCTCCACAGATGCTGCCAGACCTGCTGAGTTTTTTCAGCACTTTCTGTTTTTATTTCTTTCCTCCAACTTTATTTCTCTTTCTGTACCTGAATTGGTGTTGAATTCACCCACTCTAATTTACATTTCCCTCTCAGCCCTTGTGCTGTTAATTTCACAGTTCTGCAATCTGATTGGTTAAGTAGATACACTGTTGCTTCCCCTGTTCACTCAGGTCCTAGATGCCCAGTTTCCCTTGATGTGACATTATCAGCTCACATTTACAGCAACTTGCCACACCAAAAATGTAAAAACCTAACGTTCCTCTCTCTCTCTATCTTTCCTCAACCTAATCTGAGTTCTTTTTAAAAAATCAATAAACACGTTTAAAAATCACTAAACAGCATCAACAATACCAGACTCTGTTAGATGCCCTGTCACAACAAATTATGACCCGTTCTGTTACTTTATGCCAAACAGAGGCAATCTTCATCAACACTTTTACAACATTGCTACACTTCAACCCCTGGAATTTTTACCTCATTTCCCAAAATTGAGAGCTCCAGAGCTGACTGAAACATTAACTGTTGGAGAAAATCCAGTTAAAACCCAATGATTCAACAAATTCTCCGGACTCAGACTTTGAGAATAAACAGACTTTATTCATGATATCATGGAGAACACACCTTACCTAAAAGCGGTCCAGTGTTACTCTCTAGAACAAAGGAAATCCACTACGGATATACAGTTACTCAGCCCATCCCGGCTGGACACAATCCAATCAGAATGGGTTATTGATTACATACATTACACATAGTACCAATTAAATCACTGATTAGGCATCATGTGGCGACCTGATCAGCTTATGCCGGCCCTGATCATCAATTGATGAGCTCAGGTCCCATCCATTGTCCTGAAGTCTCCCAATTGTCACTTTAAATGGGCCTGCATTCCTGAAGGTGCCGGGCAGTCTGCAGATTCACTGATAAGAGGGGCCCCCTCTCGTTATCTGTGTTATGCTGCACCAAGCTCCAACTGTGAGCTCACTAAATCTGTCCCACAGTGCCTCGGGCTAAAACTCCATTTTGTATCAAAATGTGGCTGTACTTTCAACTCATATAAGAGAGAATATGTGTATACGTTCTCACTAGGATTATATTAATCTACTTACAAAATAATAGGTATAGAAGCAAAACTCAGCAAAATTGCTCCCACATTAACAAAGAGAGTTTAATATTTCAGGTGGAATAATATGCACAGCCTGCAACTGAGGGTATAAAACATGTGGCACATTCAGACTAATGTTTAAATGTTACACAGATTACAAAAGTAGCATGTTGGTACAGCAATTGAGTTACAATACAATAGATTAGTGATGGTAATTGTATCGCATTATGTTGTTCTGATTAATCAGTTAATAGGAATAATGCATGCAATTAAAGTTATTAAAGCTGAGTGTGTTTTAAGACACACTTGAAAAGATGGAATTGCATGTATATGATCTAATGTCTATCTCTTGTAGTCACAATTGAGCTGTTTGTCAGTTCTGTGCTCATGTTAATTTGATCATTCCAAGAAGAGTAGCCAGTTCTGATTGTTTCCTCCTGTGGGCTCATTATGCCAGCTGCCTCAGTCAGAGAAGGGCCTATCTTAAGGTCTATGAAACCTCCCTTCAATCTAATGACATCCCCAAGGTCTAATCCTCTTCTCTGCTCCAGAAAATCCTCAATATCTTGAGATCCATCAAATAAACACTTGGAAAATGTAATCAGAACAAACAGCTATTAAGGCAAAAATATTAACAATGAAAAAGATTGATTCAAATGTTCTGGAATGGACCAACTGGGTCGAATCTTCAAAAGACAAGATCATTTTAAAATCATACCAAGTAACTTCAATTACTAGTAACATGTAATCTCCAGCACTAATCTACATAGGCTAGAAAAGGGCCTAGGTCTATGCTGGCTTGGCTGACCGTGGCCATTTCAGGGGGGGGAGAGGGGGGTTGGTGGTGGTGGAGAATCTCCACGGCGCTGTCCGCTATGAAACAAAGCACTATGCCGCAGTGTGCTGATTCTGTCAGAGGCGGGGTAATACCGTGGCGGTACTGACGCCCAGATGCGACGGCATTGTTATTTAAATTTTGTAAATGCTGCTTTAAGTAAATGTGAATCTAATTCACTGTGATCCAACGAAGGTTCCTCAATTTTGTGGTTGACGTGCGGCACTCACGTGCCTTCAATTTCGCGACTTTGAAAAGCTGGCGCCACCAGGGCAAGAGTCCTCGGTGCTGTGAAAGGGAAAGTAACCTAACCAGAGTAAGATAGAGGAAGTGGAGGTGCAGTGGCCATTGCTACTATGCTGAGTGTCCAAGGGGCTTGTGTGTGAATGGGGGCGAACTCTGCAAGGGGCTTTTGTGCAAAAGGAGGGAGCTCTGCAAGGAGCTTGTGTATGAATGGGGGTGAACTCTGCAAGGGGTTCGTGCGTGAATGGGGAGAACATTAGGTGACGCCATGAACAGCGCCTCCATTGCTGTCCCCGCCACATGTTTGTGGGGACGTTTGCTGCCATTATGCAAAATGGCCGCCCGCCACATAATTGCAGCAGCATGATCACTCTCGTGACAAATGGGACCGCCGCCTTTTTCCGCACCTGCCACCATTCCTGGGGGTGGGATCATAAAATGCAGAGTATACTTTCACAACCTCAGGTTGGCCCAAAGGACCTTACAGCCAACATAGTACTTTTGAAATGTAGTCACTGTTGTAATGTAGGAAACACAGCAGCCAATTTGTACACAGAAAGCTCCCACAAACAATAATGTGATAATGACCAGACAATTTGGGTCAGATTTTCAAAGTGGTGGTGGGAAACAGGAGCCTGATTTGGTTTTTGGTTTGAAACCTGCCACCTCTGGGAAGTTGATTGAGATTGCAATTTTCAAATGGGAAAGCCATAATTGGAATGGAGACAGGTTTCCTGTCCTCTTAGAGCCAGTGGGATTGAAAATGGCAGTGGGTCAGATCAAGAAAGTAGACTTCTACAGCAGCCATCACTGAAGCTGTTGTTTGTCCTGAGGGAGAGACCTGCCTTCCACAGCACCAGAAGGAAGTGAGAGGCCTGGCACTAGGGGCAGAGCACACCCTCACTTCATCGATGCCAATCTGGATCTAATGCTGCAGACCATGAGGGAGAGGAGGGAGGTCCTCTTCCTGGAGGATGGCAGGAGGTGGCACCTGTACCAGGGACACCTCTCTTTTCAGTGTTATCTCCCTCTGCCCCCTCTTTCTCGTCCGGTCTTACATCCTGCTCCTCCCCTGATGAGCTGTCTCTTTCCAGGGCCTCACTGTCCTCAAGGTCCACACCTCTCTGGAGGGCCATGTTATGGAGAGTGCAGCAGACAACAATGGGCGAGATCATTGAAGAAGGGCATTGGAGGGTGCCACCTGACTGGTGCAGGCATCAGAATCTCATCTTCAGAAACCCAATGGCCTGCTCAATGGTTGGCCTGCTCAGGAGGAGGCATTGATTGTTTCAACTCTCTGCCTCTGTCTGAGGCTCCCATAGTGGCCATCTGTTCAAGGGATTTCCCTTGTCCCCTTGGAGCCAGCCATGCACTTTGGGGATGGAGTGAAGGACGAAGGCATCCTGGAAAGTGAATGCAAACATGCAGGAAGCTCTTGATGTGGCTGCAGACCATTTGGACATTGAGGGAGTGGAAGCCCTTCCTTTGATGGATCTCACTGGCTGGATGCCTTGATGGTCACATGAGAACAATTGATAATGCCCTGCACCTGAAGGAATCCATTGATGGCATCAAAACCCAATGCCCTCTGTGCCAGCACAGGTCCAGCTGTGTCAATCTGGGTGTTGTCTCTGCCCTCTTGAAAAAGGCATCCGTGACCTGCCTGAAGGCCAAATGAGATGCCAACTGCGAGATGCCACCTAGGTTCACAACTGATCCCTGGAAAGACCCAGTTGCATAGAAGTTCAGAGCACCTGAGATCTTGATGGCTGCAGATAGAGGACTGCCATGGGGGTCGTGAGGTCATTGTGGATTAGAGCACACAGGACCGAGATTATCTACCTGGATAGACAGCCTCCTACAGCACTGGCGCTGTCAGTTGCTGGTAGCTGACTTTTGGGCTGTGCACTCGATGTCTTGGGTAGTGCCTTCCTCCCCTTGTAGCCCCCCATTGTGCTCCTTTGGCCTCCAGCTGTCCAGGAGGTTGCATCTGCCACAGCTCATCCTGGCTGTTCTATCCAACGTCAGAGTGGCCTGTTCCCATCTGACCTCCGACAGTCCTGCCTTGAACACTCACCAGGCCTTCCTGTGCCAACCCTAGCTGCCACTGTGATGCCAGTGGACTCACTTCCCTATCCAGTTTCATGGCACTCTCCAATGTAACAGTTACCTCTTCCAGCTTCAACTATATCCACACTCAGACAGAGGCAACAAAGCTTTATTTGCTGCCTCTGCTTTAATTTAAAAAGCACTTCCTATAGCCCTCATGTCCCTCCACAATGCTCACGTCTTCACAACCCTGCCGTGTTCCCACATGGCATTTTCCCCATTCCTAGGCTTTAAAAATAGCTCCCTGCTCCTGACAAGCCTGGTAATGAGCTCTTTAATGAGCTCAACAGGCAATTAATTGGACGTGAGCACCCGACCCATTCCCTCCCTGTTGGCTGAAGTTTAAAAACAGTATCGCGTCCCAGAGGCGGCGGGACCCAGTGCCGACATCCATGAACTCAGGATTCAAATCGCGCTCGCTGCCATTTCCGCTCTCAGCAGTGTTTGAAAACAGGCCACTCAGCCCAAGAGGTCCATATTGGTGTTTATGTTCCACATGAATCTCCTCCTGCCCTACTTCATCTAACCTGATCAACATATCCGTCTATTCCTTTTCCTTTCTCCATCATAGAGTCATGGTCATAGAATTAGAGAGTCATAATAGCACAATAGGAGGCCATTTGGCCCATCGAGTCCATGCCTGCTCTCTATAGAACATTCCAGTCATTCCCATTCCCCGTTCTATCCCCGTAGCCCTGCAAGTTTATTTCTCTCAAGTTCCTATCCAATTTCCTTTGAAAATCACTGATCGTTTCATCTTCCACCGCCCTCATAGGCAGTGAATTCCAGGTTACTACCACTTGCTGTGTAGAAAAAGATCTTCCTCACTTCCCCCCATATCTGTTGCCCGCAACCTTAAATCTGTGTCTCCTAGTCCTTGTACCGTCAGCTAATGGGAACAGCTTTTTTATGTCTTTCTTATACGAATCTATTATAATCTTGTACACCTCTATCAGATCTGCCTTCAATCTCCTTTGCTCCAAGGAGAACTCAGCTTCTCCAACCTAACCTTACAGCTAAAATCCCTCATCTCTGGAACCATTCTGGTAAATCTCCTCTGCACCCCCTCAAGGACCTACACATCCTTCCTAAAGTGTGGTGACCAAAAGTGGACACAATACTCTAGTTGTGGCCTAACCAGAGCTTTATACAGGTTTAGCATAACTTCCCTGCTTTTGTACTCATTACCTCCATTTATAAAGCCCAAGATCCCATATGCTTTTGCTCATTACTCTCTCAATATATCCTGCCACCTCGAAAGATGCACATGCACTCCCAGGTCCCTCTGTCCCTGCACACTCTTTAGAACTGTGCCATTAAGTATATGTCACCTCTCCCTATTCCTTCTGCCAAAATGCATCACTTATTCAATCACTGTTAAGAAATGGGTCTGGCAGTATCTCTATTTAGTAGAAGTACCTCTATTGTATCCTTCAACTCAGTCGCCCTTTCCTTCTTGAGCTCCAGCAGTTTCAGTCCCTCTTCCAAGAGCCTCCTGAACCCTTTAACTCCATGGAGCCTTTAAATAGAGAAATTGTGCTTTTACTCTGCCCACTGCCTCCATTTTTCAGGCTCGCCTGGACTACCTGGTCCCTTGCTGGCAGGACTCCCACCAGCGAATGAGCTAACCCTGGAATTTCTTACAGGGGAAGCCTCCTCATCAGTAGGCATGAGGCTCTGCCACACTTATGCGGGGTAATAGGGCCCCAGGAATTTCCAGGCCACCCAAGTTTAAAGATTGAATGAGGAATCAAGCTACTTTCAAGCAAACACAGACTGTGTAAGTTGTTTGGTTATATGTATGACAGTCAGTTAGTTTCAAATGAAAAGAACTTTGATAAATGTTCTTGAGCACAGTGGCGCAGTGGTTAGCACCGCAGCCTCACAGCTCCAGCAACCCGGGTTCAATTCTGGGTACTGCCTGTGTGGAGTTTGCAAGTTCTCCCTGTGTCTGCGTGGGTTTTCGCCGGGTGCTCCGGTTTCCTCCCACCACCAAAAGACTTGCAGGTTGATAGGTAAATTGGCCATTATAAATTGCCCCTAGTATAGGTAGGTGGTAGGGGAATAGAGGGACAGGTGGGGATGTGGTAGGAATATGGGATTAGTGTAGGATTAGTATAAATGGGTGGTTGATGGTCGGCACAGACGCGGTGGGCCGAAGGGCCTGTTTCAGTGCTGTATCTCTAAATAAAAAAAATATTTAAGTAGATGTAACTATTCCAATCTTTGAATCAGTCAGAAATTCTCAAGAGGATAATTCAAGCCAGTTTCAGCTCAACAGTGGTAATAAATAAAAGAAAATTAGCAATATGTGTACAATAGTATTCCACAAAAGGATAGCTTAGCCTGAGCATGTAACCTTTAATTGCTTTGCTTTTGAGGGATAGATAGAAATATAATGCATTTATCTAGCTTCTCCTTAAATGCATGTGTGCTATTCAACTCAGCTGCTCCAAGTTCCACATTTTAACCACTTTCTAGGTAAAGAGGTTTCTTCTGATATTTCCTATTGGATTTTTTGGTGACTATCTTATAATTATAACCCCTAGTTTTGGATTGCCCCATAAATAGAAACATTTTCTCAACTTTTACCCTATTAAACCCTTTCATAATTTTAAATGCCTCTATTAGCTCAGTCCTCAGCCTTTTCTTTTCTAGATAAAAGAGCATCAGCCTGTTCAGTCTATCATCTTTTTAATGCTGCTGAAGACAACAGGAAGGTGAACAAAGGAGCTGTTCACAGAAGTGTCCCAAGCTCTTGTTGAACAGAGTGTCCAGAGTGGAACTAAATTCAGGAGGATCACTAATTCAATCCCTGATCTATGCTGAGCAGTGGTGCTGCAATTGGTCACATTGTCCCTGGGGTAAGAAAGGAGCTTGGGGGAGAGTGTGGGCATACATATCAGCTAGGTCCTGGTTTCTGATAGTGATGCAGTGACTCCTGCTGGAATATAGATATTAGATGAAGGCAGGCTCATCTCAGCTGCGAAGCTTCCCATGTTCTAAACGGGGAATGGTCACTTGAATGAGGTGCTGATGCTTGGAAAAATTGTAGTCCAACATAAGTCAACAACAGAAGAGGAGAGAAGATTGCAATAAGTCAGGGGAGGGAAGGTAAATCACTCCAGAAAAAAGGGGCAATGGGAGGCTGTCAAATCAGTCCAAGCGTATTTGGCTCCATGGAGCATGAACCTGCTGTCTTTTGACAGCATTCAAAGTTCCCACCACTGCAACTCCACCATTGCCCCTGCTGTTGCTGGTCAGCCAGCCCGCCCAGACTACTGCCATCCATGCTGAGGTGGTACAGTCTGAAGCAGAGCCCTCAAGGCCCAGAGCTGCTCAAGAGCATCCTGTAAGGCCATCTGCAGTCTCCCCCAGTGAAAGTCAACAGTCTTCCACCAGCCATGCTGCAGCAGCTGGGACAGCAATGTGTAGGAGCACTAGGACAGGCAAAGCAGCCACAAGACAGGCACTAAGGGAAAGCACAAAGGTGAATAATTGAGTATTGTATGCATTGGATAATGTTGGCGTGGAATGGTTGGTTTATGGTGTCTTTTATTTCATGATTTTGGCCAACAGGACCCTGTGATTGTCTCTGACAGAGGAATGGAAAGATGGGAAATTGTGGAGCAACAGTGGCGTGAGAAGCTTTTTCAGGTTGATCAGAGTCTGATCAGCCGCTCGCGACGGCTCAGCCGGAGTAATGATGTCCCGGATGTCTCCTCCTCCTCTTCACCTTCCCGTCTCCTCTCTTCCTCCTCTTCCACCTCTTCATGAGGTGGTCACCGAAGGCCTGGTGGCAAAGGCTGCACCCTCATGATGGCCAGGTTGTGGAGAGTGCAAAGACCACCACGAATTGGGAGATGTGCTCCTGCGAGTACTGGAGAGCACCCCCAAGTGGTTCAGGCAGCGGAACCATTGTATCAGTACGCTGCTGGTCTGCTCTACGACATTCCTAGTTGCAGCATGTTGCAGTTGTCATTGTAGGAGTGCTGTCTAGTGTGGCTGGGTGGCAGAAGCCATGTATAGAGTGGGTAGCCCTTGTCTCCAAGCAGCCACTCTCGGGTTCAAGGTGGTGCTCGGAGATGGTGGGAATAACTTAAATAAAAGCAAAATACTGCGGATGCTGGAAATCTGAAACAAAAACAAGAAATGCTGGATTCACTCAGCAGGTCTGGCAGCATCTGTGGAAAGAGAAGCAGAGTTAACGTTTCGGGTCAGTGACCCTTCTTCGGAACTGACAAATATTAGAAAAGTCACAGATTATAAACAAGTGAGGTGGGGGTTGGGCAAGAGATAACAAAGGAGAAGGTGCAGATTGGACCAGGCCACATAGCTGACCAAAAGGTCACGGAGCAAAGGCAAACAATATGTTAATGGTGTGTTGAAAGACAAAGCATTAGTACAGATTAGGTGTGAATATACTGAATATTGAACATCAGCAAGTGCAAACCTGTTGGTGGGAATAACTGTCTGGCACAGGATGAAAACATAATGAATGCCAGCAGGATGGCGGGCATTAACCAAACTGATGAGCTGTGTGTGCTCACACACCGGTTGCATGTTCATGGAGTGGAACCCTTTGCAGTTGGGGTACATTGCCCCACTGAGGTGCGGCACCTGCAAAGCCACGTGTGTGCGGTCCATGGCTCCCTGTACTAGGGAAGCCGACTACCCTGACAAAGCCTCGTGCCTTCTCCTCCTTCTCTCTGCTTAACGAGAAGACAATGAAGTCCCCTGTCCTGGCATACAGGGTCTCAGTGACCTCCTTTATTCAGTGATGCACAGCAAACAGTGAGATGTTGGCAATGTCGCCCGTTCCATCCTGGAAGGATTCTGAAGCGAAGAAATTGAGGGCAATGGTGACCTTGCTGGCCACTGCTCTGTGGCTGCAGATCCAGATGGAGGAGGCAGCACAGTTCAGTGACCACCTCCTTGGTGAAGCATAGTTGCCGCAAACATTGCTCCTGGCTGAGGTGGAGGTAGGAGAAGTGCTGTCTGAAGACCCTAGGTGGATATGGCATCCTCCTCTTCATCCGTCCTCTCTGCCAACAGCTTCGCTTCTCTGCTGCCTTTGTGCCATTTCCCTATGATGCTGCAACCCAAGATGAACTGCAAATTTAACCTCCATGACTGGGAGCAGGTGGTGTGTTCAGAAGCCTTTCAAATGCACACCACTCCTACCAAAGGTCTGGCACCACTCCCTTCTGACTGAAAGAACTTCTGTCAAATCCCTGAACAACACAGTACACAGGACTTCCACTAACTCTGCAACAGCAAAAAGCACATCAAAAACACTTCTCCTTGTAGGAAGAATGTGGAGAGACAATATAAAATAAAGGGCACAATTCTAAAGGGGGTGCAGGAGCAGAGGGACCTGGGTGTATATGTGCCAAATCATTGACGGTGGCAGGACAGGTTGAGAGAGCAGTTAATAAAGCATACAATATCCTAGGCTTTACTAATAGCGGAATAGAGTACAAAAGCCAGGAAGTTACGCTAAACTTATATAGAACACTGGTTCGGCTTCAACTGGAGCATTCTGACCAGGCATTGCAAAGAGTGCAGAAAAGGTTCACGAGAATGTTTCGAGGGATGAGGAACTTCAGTTACGTCAATGGATTGGAGAAATTGGGACTGTCTTCCTTGGAGAAGAGAAGGTTGAGAGGAGATTTGATAGAGGTGTTCAAAATCATGAGTTGTCTGGACAGAGTAGATGGGAAAAAACTGTGGTGGGATTGAGAACAAGAGGGCACAAATTTAAAGTCATTGGAAAAGGGAGCAATGGTGACATGAGGAAAAACTTTTTCATGCCTGGAGTGGTTAGGATCTGGAATGCACTGCCTGAGAGTGTGGTGGAGGCAGGTTCAATCGAGGCACTCAAGAGGGAATTGGATTGTTTTCTGAAAAGGAAAAATATGCAGGGCTACGGGGAGAAGGTGGGGGAGTAGAACTAGGTAAGTTGCTCTTTTCGAGAGCCAGCACAAACACGACGGACCAAATGGCCTCCTTCTGTGTTGTAACAATTCTGTGATTCTGTGAGTTCTAGATGCTACATTTTTGAAAAGATGTGAAGGTATTAGAGAGAGTGCAGGAAAGATTCATGAGAATGGTTCCAGGGATGCGGAACTTCTGTTACGAAGTTAGATTGGAGAAGTTGGGACTGTTTTCCTTGGAGAAGAGAAGGTTGAGAGGAGATTTGATAGAGGTATTCAAAATCATGAGGGGTCTGGACAGAGTAGCTAGGAAAAAAACTGTTCCTCTTGGTGGAAGGATCGAGAACGAGAGGGCACAGATTTAAGGTAATTGGCAAAAGAAGCAATGGCGACATGAGGAAAAACTTTTTCACACAGCGAGAGGTTGGGATCTGGAATGCACTGCCTGACAACCTGGTGGAGGCAGGTTCAATCAAGGCATTGGAGGGAATTGGATTGTTATCTGTAAAGGGAGAATGTGCAGGGCACGAGATAATTTGCTACTTTGGAGTGCCGGCACAGACACAACGGGTCAAATGGCCTCCTTCTGTGCTGTAACAATTCTGTGATTCTGTGAAGGATGGATGGCGATCCCTTTAAATAGGTCTGGTTGGGGCGGGCGGGAGGGGGGAGGTGTGTGGTGGGTTCCCTCATGCAGCTGAACTCACATTCAGCCATGCATGTTTAAGATGTTAATAGACCAGTGAGGTCCGAAATGGGCAGGTTGGGTGCCAAAACAGCATTAGACGCTGACTGATGTCACAATCTGCTCACTGTGCATGCTTCCGGTGCACGCACAGGTGCCCGCACTATCGCCATTCAAAAGATGGCGATCAGTGCAGGCTACGATGGAAGTCATTGGGAATGAAGACACTGCCATTATTTTGGTTTCCCGACTCCCATAGCACTGAAACCAATGGGGCCGAATTTTGTGGCCAAAATGAATAAATGAATAAAGTTCATTTTGCCCTATCGAGTCACTCTTTCCGTAACCCATGAGTAACTACACAGGCATGAACTACCCCTCTCACCCGCCCTGCCCCAACCCACTTTCTAATCCTCTACATTAATTGAACAGATCTATTAATGGCTGCATATAATGACACCACAAGTCCAGGACAGAAACAAGATGACTGGGTCATTCTCCTGTCACACCGGAACAGTACACCGCTGTAAGTGAATGGAATTAATTTTAGTCACATAATTTGCGTTATGTAAGCATCATCAACACAGTTTGTCGGAAAAATAATCCTGATTTGAGTGGGAGACTTTGAGGTAGGTCATCTGTTTAAATAGAATCTGCTGTAAAATTGACTCTTTGTTATAAAATAGAGTCTTGGCTGTGAGTTCTGCTGTAAGTCTCACTCCACCTCCAATTCATTGACTGGCACAATGGTATCAATACTCATTTTGCCCATTAACATCAAATGTAAGCAGGATAGAGAACAAACATTTGGTCCATTGAGCCTGTTCTATCCAGGCAGGGTGCAGCCTTGGGCACCATTATGGGGAACAGGTAGGAAAGTGGAATTGAGGCCAAGAGCAGATCAGTCATGATCATATTGAATGGCGGAGCAGGCTCGTGCGGCCATATGGCCTACTCCTACTCCTAAGTAACACTCGAGGAGCACAAAGGCAAAATAAAGCAAAGGAAAATACATCTGTGCCCAACCTATGGAAAAGAAACTGTAGGAAACTCTCTGACCGGGAAATCGAACAAGTTCCGGGAGACCCACTCACGAGTCTCACTATTTCCAGCCATTCATTTTGTAACTTGAAATGTTTTCTCTCAGGAACTTGCCCAGTTTCTTTGCGAAGACCTATGATAATCCTTATTCAACACACATTTCGTTCATCGTTCTGGTGGTGGGGGGGGGGGGGTGCTGACCCTCTCAAAAGAAAATCTGCCTTACATCTAATCTAATTCTTTATGTATTTTATAATGCTGTGCCTCAGTTTTGCAATCCCTGTCCATCTCAAATAACACATTCAACCAGTCAGAATCTATTCCCTTCATCACTCAAACATATCCCCTCCAAGGCTGCATTTCTCTGAAAGTAGCCCCATCTCCAGGGCCCTACCTTGATAGCTAAAAATACATATGATTGTAGGAGCAGGAGTAAGCCATTCTGTGCCTCCAGCCTATTCTGCCTTTCAATTAGATTAAGGCTAATCTGTTATAATAACACTTGACCCCCTTTCTCAAATGGTATTGATCTGGTTGCTTTTTAAAGGTTTCTGTTGACCCATAATTAATGACTTTTTCTAGTAATCTGCTCCATAATACTGCAGGGAAAAATAATATTCCTCTACCTTTAATCTTGCTCAAGGGTTGTGAAGATTGTAATTATGTCCTTGAGTTCTGTGTTCATTATCCAAACTAAATATCCTGCTTATCTCTATTTATATACTTCACATTATTCCACAGGTGTTTAAACTGGGGTGCCCAGACCCTAATGGGTCATCCTAGGACTCCCAGAGATCAGAATTTTGTCTATATCACTAGTTTTCTGTATTTGTTGACATACTGGCATTTTATTTCAGTTTGTATATACTAAATCAAGTATTTTAGAATCATGAAATGGTGCAGCACATTAGGAGGCCATTCCACCATTGTGCCTGTGCCAGCTCTTTGAAAGAGATATCCAATTGGTCCCACTCCCTGACCTTTCCCCATAGCCTTTCAGGATAGTTCTGTAATTGGAGAGCCATTGGCCATTGTCAGTACATGACAGCAGTGACTACGCCTCAAAAAGTATTATATTGGCTGTGAAACATTTTGGGGAATCCTGAGGCCAGGAAAGATGCCATAGAGTCATAGAGTTATACAGGCCCTTTGGCCCATCGTGTCTGCGCCGGCCATCAAGCCTATTTATTCTAATTCCATTTTTCAGCACTTGGCCCGTAGACGTGTATGCTATGGCATTTCAAGTGCTCATCCAGATACTTTTTAAATGTTGTGAGGGTTCCTGCCTTGACCACCCCTTCAGGCAGTGTGATCCTGATTCCAACTACCCTCTGGGTGAAAAACTTTTCCTCAAATCCCCTCTAAATCTCCTGCCCCTTACCTTAAATCTATGCCCCCTGGTTATTGATCCCTCCACTAAGGGAAAAAGTTTCTTCCTATCTAATCTATCAATGCCCCTCATAGTTTTGTATACCTCAATCAGGTCCCCCCTCAGCCTTCTCTGCTCTAAGGAAAACAACCCTAGCCTATCCAATCTCTCTTCATAGCTGAAATGCTCCACCCCAGGCAACATCCTGGTGAATCTCCTCTGCACCCTCTCCAGTGCAATCACATCCTTCCTATAGTGTGGCGACCAGAACTGTACACAGTGTGGCCTAACTAGCATTTTATACAGCTCCATGATAACCTCCCTGCTCTTATATACTATGCTATTTAAATGCAAGTTGTCTCTTTTCTTTCTTTCTGCACGCCATTCCACCCACATTTCCCCTTTCCCCTGGTCCATCAGGGACCTGCATTCTCCGCACCCCGCCACCCCCTCCTGCATTAAGCCAAGTCCTCCTCAACCGGCCACAAACTTCTGTCCTCCCATTTTATCCAGACCTCAACCTCCATGCAGATCACAAACTGTAATCTCATCAATTATGTACCTCATTCCTCGATTACTCCCAGGCTCATCCCTCGCCAGCTTCTTTTCCCGGGCTTTGTTTCCTTTCTCTAACTTCAACAACTTGCTTCGCCCAAGCCGCTGTCACTCCATCCCTTCTGACCTGCTGTTCATTGCTGACTTTTCTCCAAATCACCCGTTACAGTACCTCGCATATAGGCTTTACCCATCCCAGTAGTGATCACAGCACCTTCCATTGCACTGGGCCCTAAAAAAAAGGCAGATGGATATTAATCAGTAAAGGAAAATATGTGAGAGTCGCACAGACACATACAAAAATGTAAGAGGCGATAAATGAAGGAGGGAATAAGTGGGAGACACAGAGGGAGGGAGAGTGAGAGTGAGAGGGAGTGGACTGGATTTTACCAGCCCTCTGGGGACAGGCTGGGAAGTGGGGTGTGGGGGGTGGCCGTAAAATGGTGAGGGGGGGTGGGGGTGGCGTGCCTGTCATCCTCCAGCTGCCATGTCATTTTACCAGTGGCGGATAGGTGGAGGACAGCCCTCCCCCCACCGGCCAATTTAGTCACTTAAGTGGCCAATTAAAGGCCCCCTCCTGCTGCCGCTAGCATTTTACCAGTGGCGGGTGGGCCCTCCACCATGTGAGGAAACCGCCTGGTAGACCCTGGAGGCCTTTCTGCTGGCTCATTTGGGGGACCTCCTATTTGGGCACTCAGTAGCCCACAGTGGGGCCCCCTGGTGTAAATGGCCGCTCCCATGGCAACACCCCGCCCACTCGCCAGGGCCTGTGTGACTGGACCCAGCTCCCTCAGACCTCGCTTACCTGGGTGGGAGGGCGGCCTGCTTCCATGGCGTCCTCTCTTCCAGATGCAGTCCAAGCCATGGCCACTGCTCCCAATGGCTCTGCTGAGACCACTGATCTTCCAGCCCTCTGATTAGCAGGCAGCTCCTGGGCCTGGGTGACCATACTTTAAAAGGATGGGAGCCGCGATAGCAACTAATTAGTTGCCAGATAGCCGAAAAATGCAGATGAGGGACCCACAAACAGCCAAGGTCGGGTTTCGCCCAGCTTTCGGGCTCATAGTCAGAACCCCACCGCGCCAACAAAATTCCGACCAGTGAGAGAGACAGAGAGGGAGAGAGAAAGAGAGAAGGAGGGATGGAGACAGGCTAAGAAAAATGACATTGAAAGAATGAGAGTGAGAGAGAAGCAGACAGTTACAGGATGAGCTATTTTCTGTTCGTGAGCAATTGCACTGGAGATCAAAAACATTATCCATTGCTCGCCACCTGCTATAACACTCCTGTCGTATCAAACTGCTTATGTTGTGAGTTACTGGGAGCAATACTACAGAAGATCCTATCTAATATACCTGTACAAAATTAAACATAACGCAATAACACATTCCGTATCGGAATCAGTGCACTTTCACCATAGCACTTCCCAATCAGCTCGCAGTTTTATTGGCTGAAATGTTTTTAAGTTATATGATCCAGTTTAACCATGGATTGGTTACAACTATACACACAGTAGGCACTTTCACACTCCAGACATCACACATCAAGCATCATACTTTAAAGTATCACATTTTGTGACAAATGCAAAACAATCGCAGCCTAAAATTTACAAGCGATTGCAATTGTCCTTGGATTGAGGCCAACAGTTTGCAAACACTTACCTGGATTTGCCTGTTCAGAACAGTGTTCTTAAAGGAGCAGCCCAGTTTAGCAGCTGAACGTTGTAATCATGCTGTAGACCCCAGGCTACCTATGAACAATATGATGGAGAATCTGCTGATATACAGTTAAAAGGATATTTTGAGCATGTTTTAAAGGGGCAGGAACATTCAAAACAAATTGGGAAGAATTCAGATATTGGATTCATGAACCGGAATGGGCGTATGACAGAGTGAACTTCAGTTTCTCAACGATTCAATCCTGGACCTTAATATCAAAAACATAATCTGGAAGACTCGAAGTAGCATTTAGTCTTGTTGCAAAGGCAAAGGATTTTTAAAAATTGAAACATCAAGATATTATTGATTTTGCTGTTGACAAGTCATTTACTGGTTCAATAGCTTCCAGCGTAGTGCTGTGAAGATGAATACACTTACAGAGAAAAGATAGTTTCCAACTAATGCAACTGGATATTTGCCAAGAAGGAAAACCAGTGCTGCACACTTCTGATTATCGGCCACATGCAATCGGTGCTGGGCTCCATATTAATTAACCTAATTATTGCAACAAAACGAATGTACAAATAATCTATTGATTTGGTTGATGTTCTTGTCTTGGATTGAAGATGTTAGCACAAGGTTTCTTCATCAATCAAAAACAGCTGGAGTTGGCAGAAATGGACTTTTACAAAAAAAACATTTATTTATAAACATTCTTTTTTTTTAGAAGTATGTATCTGCGCGCTTATCGGTATCTTCCCTTTCTCTCCTGATGGCCCTGACTGCTGTTAAGGCGGCAGGTATCCTGTGATTTCCATTGTTGGGCCTTCTTCCTGGGTGAGTCGAGAGCATTTGGCAGTATATTCACCCAAGGGCACTTCACTGGATAGCCTGATCATCCCCTTGCTTAAACTTTGCATATGTACATATTCAAGTGTTTGGGGAGAGCGGGGTGGTGTTAACATGGCAAGCTATGTAAACATGAGGGCATCACAGCTGGGCCTGAGTTTATCCAAATGTAATACCCTCCCCAGCTCAGTGGCACTATCACTACTTGCTGTGCCCAACTGCTAAGCTGGCTGAGACCAGCTAACACACCTCAGACTGTGCATCAAACCTGGGATATAATGATCTTGTTGCCCATGTCCCCCACCACCCCTGCCTGACTAAAGCTGTTATGCTCATTGCTATCTGGTTTGCTCTCAAATCTGTGCTGTAGTTAAAGGCTCGGGTTCCCTGTTCTCCTCCTCTCTACTCCTCCTTCATATCACGGGCCATCTCCATCCTTTTGATAATCTACTCATCAACTTCATTTGATCACACACCTTCACTGCTCACAACCTTCAGTTTCTTGCAGTGACAAATCAGTAGATCTGGATCCACTCCATGCCAGTCAATGTGCAGTGAATGTCTAGTTTCTTTAAATGTTTCAAAAATACTTGTTTCTTCCAAGTCATCAATTTGCACCACTTGTCTCAAATGGTGCCATCCTTGGTCTTCCTCCAGCGATTGATTTCTTACTGCAATCAAACACTCGCCCACTGCTAAAGATGCATCCAAGAAGATATTTTCCTCTTTTGTGCCAAGCACTTTTATTCCCCTCAACACTGAGCTCTCTACAAAGCCCAATTCTTCCCAATGTGAATAATGTTCTGATAGCAGAGGAGACTTTTCCAACACCTCTTACACTTCTCTGGAGCATTCAATAATTACTATCTCATCCTCTCTATGCTGTAACCGTTTTTGTCACTTCCAATTGATGCTCCTTTAGACTTTCCTCCCTTGTCTTTTCCAAGTTTGAAAGAAGACATCTTACGTGCATCCCTCCTCTCTGAATCCTCTCAATGTTGAAATTGCGACTCATCACACATGCTCCTTTTCTAACTCATTCTTTCCAGGGACTTCAAAACTTTGGAATTCTTTATTAACTTCCATCCCACAATCTACAACGCCCCAGCTGTCATTGCCCAATAACTAAGTTATCTTTGGCCACGTTAATGCTTTTGTTAGCTCTAGAGTCGGCTATTCCAACGCTTTACTGGCCTCCCACATTGCACCCTCCATAAACTTGATTTCATCCTGAACTCTGCTGCCTGTATCCTACCTCACACCAATTCCCATTTGACCATCACCACCTCTGTGCTCCCTGACCTATATTAGCTCCCAGTCTGGCAACACCTCAATTTTAAAATTCTCATCTTTGTGTTAAATTCCCTCAATGGCCTCGCCCCTCCTTATCTCTGTAACTTCCTCCAGCTCTACAATCCTCCCAGGTCTCTGCACTCCTCCAACTCTAGTCACTTGTACATCCCCAATTTTAACTGTTCCACCACTGCGACTATGTCTTGAGCTGTCGAGGCCCTAAGCTCTGGAATTCTGTCCCGAAACTTCTCCAACTCACTCTCCTTCTTTAAGGCACTCCTTAAAATCTATCCCTTTGACCAAGCTTTTGGCCACCTTTCTTAATACCTCCACATGTGGCTTGACATTAAATTTTGCCTTTGTGCTCCTCAAGTGTCACATAAGAACATAAGAAATAGGAGCAGGGGTGGGCCATATGGCCCGTCGAACCTGCTCCACCATTCAATATGATCACGACTGATCTGCTCTTGGCCTCAATTCCACTTTCCTACCTGTTCCCCATATGGTGCCCAAGGCTGCACCAGGCCTGGATAGGATAGGCTCAATGGTCCAAATGTTTGTTCCCTATCCTGCTTCATACATTTAATGTTAATGGGCAAAATGAGTATTGACACTATTGTGCCAGTCAATGAAATGGAGGTGGAGTGGGACTGACAGCAGGACTCACAGCAAAGACTCTATTTTACAGTAAACAGATTCTACTTAAACAGATGACCGACAGCAAAGTCTCTCACTAAAATCGGGATTATTTCTCCAACAAACTGGAACGAGGATGCTTACATATCACAAATTATGTGACTAAAATTAATCCCATTCACTTAAAGCGGTGCTCTTCAGGTGTGACAGGGGCATTACCCAATCATCTCGTTTCTGGCCTGGATTTGTGTCATTATATGCAGCCATTAATTGAACAGATTTATTTATCGCTGCATCTCGTGGGCTATTCTCAATATTTCACTACGGTACCTCAGCAGCACCATTATCTGGTGAACCACTGTCTACTCTTTGTCTGCAGGTCTGTGAGGAGGTCTCCACTTCCTCATCAGTAACTCATTCTTTAAATAGTAACACTCTGAAACTCTATCTGCTTCAGCTTCTGTTTGGACAGTCCGTGCTAACTTTTATAACCCTGGGTCTGCTTGTTGAGCCTTGACCAAGGAAGACCTGTTTAACCCATCCTCTGGGTCCTCTAACTCCCCAAAGAAGGTTTCAGATAACCACACAGTAGAGTTATCTGTCTGCAGTGCCAGTTCAGCCTCCTCTGACGTTGCAGGTTCCGGGATTTAGATGTTTCAGTAAGAACAGAGAAGATGGTAAAAGAGGGGGGGGTGTGGCATTGTTAATCAAGGAGAGTATTACAGCGGCAGAAAGGACGTTTGAGGACTCGTCTACTGAGGTAGTATGGGCTGAGGTTAGAAACAGGAGAGGAGAGGTCACCCTGTTGGGAGTCTTCTATAGACCTCCGAATAGTTCCAGAGATGTAGAGGAAAGGATAGCGAAGATGATTCTCGACAGGAGCGAGAGTAACAGGGTAGTTGTTATGGGGGACTTTAACTTTCCAAATATTGACTGGAAATACTATAGTTCGAGTACTTTAGATGGGTCAGTTTTTGTCCAGTGTAGACAGGCCAACCAGGGACGATGCCACATTGGATTTGGTACTGGGTAATGAACCCGGCCAGGTGTTAGATTTAGATGTAGGTGAGAACTTTGGTGATAGTGATTACAATTCGGTTAGGTTTACCTTAGCGATGGGCAGGGACAGGTATATACCGCAGGGCAAGAATTATAGCTGGGGGAAAGGAAATTATGATGCGATTAGGCAAGATTTGGGATGCGTAGGATGGGGAAGGAAACTGCAGGGGATGGGCACAATCGAAATGTGGAGCTTATTCAAGGAGCAGCTACTGCGTGTCCTTGATAAGTATGTACCTGTCAGGCAGGGAGGAAGTTGTCGAGCGAGGGAGCCGTGGTTTACTAAAGAAGTTGAAGCGCTTGTCAAGAGAAAGAAGAAGGCTTATGTTAGGATGAGATGTGAAGGCTCAGTTAGGGCGCTTGAGAGTTACAAGCTAGCCAGGAAGGATCTAAAGGGAGAGCTAAGAAGAGCAAGGAGAGGACACGAGAAGTCATTGGCGGATAGGATCAGGGAAAACCCTAAGGCTTTCTATAGGTATATCAGGAATAAAAGAATGACTAGAGTTAGGTTAGGGCCAATCAAGGATAGTAGTGGGAAGTTGTGTGTGGAATCAGAGGAGATAGGGGAAGCGTTAAGTGAATATTTTTCGTCAGTATTTACAGTAGAGAAAGAAAATGTTGTCGAGGAGAATACTGAGATTCAGACTACTAGGCTAGATGGGATTGAGGTTCACAAGGAGGAGGTGTTAGCAATTTTGGAAAGTGTGAAAATAGATAAGTCCCCTGGGCCAGATGGGATTTATCCTAGGATTCTCTGGGAAGCCAGGGAGGAGATTGCAGAGCCTTTGTCCTTGATCTTTATGTCGTCATTGTCGACAGGAATAATGGAGGATAGCAAATGTTGTCCCCTTGTTCAAGAAGGGGAGTAGAGACAGCCTGGTAATTATAGACCTGTGAGCCTTACTTCGGTTGTGGGTAAAATGTTGGAAAAGGTTATAAGAGACAGGATTTATAATCATCTTGAAAAGCATAAGTTCATTAGCGATAGTCAGCACGGTTTTGTGAAGGGTAGGTCGTGCCTCACAAACCTTATTGAGTTTTTCGAGAAGGTGACCAAACAGGTGGATGAGGGTAAAGCAGTGGATGTGGTGTATATGGATTTCAGTAAGGCGTTTGATAAGGTTCCCCACGGTCGGCTATTGCAGAAAATACAGAAGTATGGGGTTGAAGGTGATTTAGAGCTTTGGATCAGAAATTGGCTAGCTGAAAGAAGACAGAGGGTGCTGGTTGATGGCAAATGTTCATCCTGGAGTTTAGTTACTAGTGGTGTATCGCAAGGATCTGTTTTGGGGCCACTGCTGTTTGTCATTTTTATAAATGACCTGGAAGAGGGTGTAGAAGGGTGGGTTAGTAAATTTGCAGATGACACGAAGGTCGGTGGAGTTGTGGATAGTGCCGAAGGATGTTGTAGGGTACAGAGGGACATAGATAGGCTGCAGAGCTGGGCTGAGAGATGGCAAATGGAGTTTAATGCGGAAAAATGTGAGGTGATTCACTTCGGAAGGAGTAACAGGAATGCAGAGTACTGGGCTAATGGGAAGATTCTTGGAAGTGTAGATGAACAGAGAGATCTTGGTGTCCAGGTACATAAATCCCTGAAAGTTGCTACCCAGGTTAATAGGGCTGTTAAGAAGGCATATGGTGTGTTAGCTTTTATTAGTAGGGGGATCGGGTTTCGGAGCCACGAGGTCATGCTGCAGCTGTACAAAACTCTGGTGAGACCGCACCTGGAGTATTGCGTGCAGTTCTGGTCACCGCATTATAGGAAGGATGTGGAAGCTTTGGAAAGGGTGCAGAGGAGATTTACTAGGATGTTGCCTGGTATGGAGGGAAGGTCTTACGAGGAAAGGCTGAGGGACTTGAGGTTGTTTTCGTTGGAGAGAAGGAGGAGGAGAGGTGACTTAATAGAGCCATATAAGATAATCAGGGGGTTAGATAGGGTGGATAGTGAGAGTCTTTTTCCTCGGATGGTGATGGCAAACACGAGGGGACATAGCTTTAAGTTGAGGGGTGATAGATCTAGGACAGATGTTAGAGGTAGTTTCTTTACTCAGAGAGTAGTAGGGGCGTGGAACGCCCTGCCTGCAACAGTAGTAGACTCGCCAACTTTAAGGGCATTTAAGTGGTCATTGGAAAGACATATGGGTGAAAATGGAATAGTGTAGGTCAGATGGTTTCACAGGTCGGCGCAACATTGAGGGCCGAAGGGCCTGTACTGCGCTGTAATGTTCTAATTCTAAAAAAAAACTTGTTTGGCCATGGACCAGGTCACCACACAGTCAGGAAAAATGCCAGGGTCCTTTTAACTGATCTGTCTCCCTGATCTCTTTTGGTCTCTCTAAAACTACTGGGGAAGCTACCACCTTCACCCCTGTCAGATCATTAGCCAGGAGCAGGTTGACACCATCCACAGGTAAACAAGGGACAATCCCCATGGTTACCGGTCCTGAAACAAGGTCGCATTCCAGGTGCCCAGAGTATAAAGGTATGGGCATATACTTTACTCCGATACTGTTTACTAGCACTCTTGCATTCAATGCACTCTCTGGGGGAAAAGGTTATGCCTTTTCCCAGCAAAAGGGATTGGGTGGCCCCTGTATCCTTCAGTATGACTATGGGCTTACTCGCCTCACTTGAGGGGTATGGGGTCACTTTTCCTCTGGACACAAAATCCTGGTAACTCTCAGGGATTTTGTTAGGTTTTCCCGCACTCTCGGTGATAGGTTTACTGGGTTTTACTGCTGCAGTTAAAGCCGTGCTTTTCACCAGGGCCCCTTTTCGTGCACTGGTCTGGTGTACCCTGACTAAACCTATGGGTTTTCCACATAACTTCCAGCAGTCAACTCAAAGGTGACATGCCTTGTTACAATGGAAACATACAGGCTTTCGAGTATCACTCCTGTTCTCAACACTGTCCTTTTTGGTCTGAAGAGGGCCACCTGTGTTTCCAGCTCTCCCTTCTCGCTCATGGCTGTTCATCCTATCACTACCCCACCTTCTATCCTTTTCAGGTTTATGGAAGTGACAAGAGAAGGGTTTCCCTTGGGGAAAGGGCTTGTGAATAAGCGTATGATCATCAGCCAACTGGCTCTTGGAACATTTTGTTCCTCCACGTGGTTTCTATGGAAAGGGAAAGCGAGTTTTTAAACTGCTTGTGGACAATCACCTCTCTGAGGCTTACATAGGTGGGCTCTCTCTTCAGTGTCTGTATAAATCAGTCAAAAGTGAGTTGCTTAACCCTTTCGAACTCGAGGTATGTTTGTTCAGGCTGTTTTCAGAGGGTTTGGAGTTTTTGGCGGTACGCCTCCAGTACTAGCTGGTATGCACTCAGGATAGCATTTTTAGTCATCTCATAATCTGATGAACTCGTAAATAGACCTCATGGGCTTTTCCTGTTAGTTTGCTTTGCAATAACAGTGTCTACTGGCCACTTCAACTTCTTTTCAACACAGACGAAAATACTTCCACATTCCTCTCATTGAACTTTGGTATCAGCTGGGAGAACTTTAAGAGCTCAGCACCCGGTCCTGAGCTAGAGATAACTCCCTCACTAGCAATGCCTTCACCGGTTGTATTGAGGCTTCCTCTAGTTAGTTCGAGCCGCCTTAACTCCCTTTCCTCCTTCTCCATCTGGAAAGCTCTTTCTTTCTCTCTGTCCTGAAATTCTAATTCGAGTCTCCTCTGTTCTAGTTGTACCTTAGCTAACGTTACATTGTCTGTTGAAGATTCTATGTCTGTCTCTGGTTCTTCAGTGTCAATTTTAAAATGGTTGGCCACAAGTTTTAGGATTTCAGGCTTCCTAGCTTTTGGACGGATAGTAATCTCTAACTTCCCAGCTGCATTCCTCAACTCTTCAACAGATAGGGTTTTTAACCTGATCCAAGTTATTTCACTCTGTTCCAGGAAGGTACTGGCCTCAAATGTGGACATTTTAGTACTCCAGCACTGAAAACTACAAGGAAACCTATATTGAAGGTTTTAAATTATTGCTAGGGATCAATTTAGTTTCCCGCATCCAATTTCCTATTTGTCTTTGGGTTTGATCCCAGACATTCGGCCCCAAATTTCTGTTACGATCAAGTGAGGAGGGGTCAAAGGGATTCCCTCTTTCCTCTTTCCTCATTAGACCACAACAGGTTTAATTCTTTCTTAAAGTGGATCTACTGGCCAATTCAGTAGGTGTTTGATTACTTACTTGCTATGATCATAACAAGAACCAATTGGACAGGTTTTCTCAAGTTAACAAAGAAAGAGGTTAACTTTATTTTAGCTAAACCAAATTAATTAAATAACGTCAGAATTATGTGTCCTGGCCTGTCCAAAGACCTTACATAAATCAACGACTCTCAGAAGACCGCCATCATTAACAACGAGCTCAGTAGACTCAATGTGGACATCACAGCACTTCAGGAGACACACCTCCCTGTGAGCAGATTTCTAAGAGAGCAAGACTACACCTTCTACTGGTAAGGTAGGGATCCTAAAGAACCAAGGCAGCATGGAGTGGGCTTCGCCATCAAAAACTCTGCTCAGCATGATAGAGCCACCTTCAAATGGCTCGGAACGCAAACTGTCCATCCGACTGCTCACCGCCTCTGGTCCAGTACACCTACTCAGCATCTATGCTCCAACACTCTGCTCCCCACCTGAAGTTAAAGACCAGTTCTACGAGGAACTCCATAATATCATTAGTAGCATTCCGAACATTTGTTCCTGCTGGGGGGCTTTAACGCCAAGGTTGGGGCCGACCATGGCTCATGGCCCTCTTGCCTTGGGCGCTATGGCATTGGAAGGATGAATGAGAATGGACAGAGACTGCTTGAATTGTGTATCTATCATAACCTCTGCATCGCCAACTCGTTCTTTCATACTAAACCCTGTCACCAGCTTTCATGGAGACACCCAAGATCACGTCGTTGGCACCAGCTAGACTTCAACATCACAAGGTAAGCCTCTATAAACAGTGTCCAAATCACACGCAACTTCCACAGTGCGACTGCGACACCGACCACTCCTTGGTGTGCAGCAAAGGTAGACTCAAACCAAAGAAGCTACATCACTCCAAGCAGAAGGGCCGCCTGCACATCAACACTAACAGAATTTCTTATCCACAGCTCTTACATAAGTTTCTAAATTTACTTGAAAAAGCCCTTCAAAACACTCCTGCAGGGGATGCAGAGACCAAGTGGGCCCACATCAGAGATTCCATCTATGACTCAATGACCACCTATGGCAAATGTGACAAGCAGAATGCAGACTGGTTTCAATCTCACTTTGAAGAGCTGGAACCTGTCATAGCCGCTAAGCGCATTGCACTGTTGAACTACAAGAAAGCCCCCAGCGAGTTAACATCCGTAGCACTTAAAGTAGCCAGAAGCGCTGCAAAAAGAACAGCCAGGTGCTGTGCAAATGACTATTGATGACAACTATGCAGTCGTATTCAGCTGGCCTCCGACACCGGAAACATCAGAGGAATGTATGATGGCATTAAGAGAGCTTTCGGGCCAACCATTAAGTCTAAATCAGGGGACACGATCACCGACCGATGCAAGCAACTGGACTGCTGGGTGGAGCACTACCTAGAACTGTACTCCAGGGAAAATGTTGTCACTGATACCACCCTCAATGCAGCCCAATCTCTGCCAGTCATGGATGAACTAGACGAACAGCCAACAAAATCGGAACTCAGTGATGCCATTGATTCTCCAGCCAGTGGAAAAGCCCCAGGAAAGGATGGCATTACCCCTGAAATAATCAAGAGTGCTAAGCCTGCTATACTCTCAGCACTCCATGAACTGCTTTGCCTGTGCTGGGATGAGGGAGCAGTACCACAGGACATGCGCGATGCCAATATCATCACCCTCTATAAGAACAAGGGTGACCGCGGTGACTGCAACAATGACCGTGGCATCTCCCTGCTCAGCATAGTGGGCAAAGTCTTCGCTTGAGTCGTTTTAAACAGACTCCAGAAGCTGGCTGAGCGCGTCTACCCTGAGGCACAGTGTGGCTTTCGAGCAGAGAGATCCACCATTGACATGCAGTTCTCCCTTCGCCAGCTACAGGAGAAATGCCACGAACAACAGATGCCCCTCTACGTTGCTTTCATAGATCTCACCAAAGCCTTTGACCTCATCAGCAGACATGGTCTCTTCAGACTACCAGCAAAGATCGGATGTCCACCAAAGCTACTAAGTATCATCACCTCATTCCATGACAATATGAAAGGCACAATTCAGCATAGCGGTGCCTTATCAGACCCCTTTCCTAACCTGAGTGGCGTGAAACAGGGATGTGTTCTCGTACCTACACTGTTTGGGATCTTCTTCTCCCTGCTGCTTTCACATGCGTTCAAGTTTTCAGAAGAAGGAATTTTCCTCCACACAAGATCAGATAGCAGGTTGTTCAACCTTGCCCGCCTAAGAGCGAAGACCAAAGTACGGAAAGTCCTCATCAGGGAACTCCTCTTTGCTGACGATGCTGCTTTAACATCTCACTCTGAAGATTGTCTGCAGAGTCTCATCGACAGGATTGCAGCTGCCTGCAACGAATTTGGCCTAACCATCAGCCTCAAGAAAACGAACATCATGGGACAGGACGTCAGAAATGCTCCATCCATCAATATCTGCGACCACGCTCTGGAAGTGGTTCAAGAGTTCATCTACCTGGGCTCAACCATTACCAGCATCCTGTCTCTCGATGCAGAAATCAACAAGCACATGGGAAAGGCGTCCACTGCTATGTCCAGACTGGCCAAGAGAGTGTGGGAAAATGGCGCACTGACACGGAACACAAAAGTCCAAGTGTATTAAGCCTGTGTCCTCAGTACCTTGCTCTATGGCAACGAGGCCTGGACAATGTACGTCAGCCAAGAGCGACGTCTCAACTCATTACATCTTTGCTGCCTCTGGAGAATCCTTGGCATCAGGTGGCAGGACCATATCTCCAACGCAGAAGTCCTCGAGGCGGCCAACATCCCCAACGTATACACCCTACTGAGCCAGCGGCGCTTGAGATGGCTTGGCCATGTGAGCCGCATGGAAGATGGCAGAATCCCCAAGGATGCATTGTACAGCGAGCTCGTCACTGGTATCAGACCCACTGGCCATCCATGTCTCCGCTTTAAAGACGTCTGCATACGCGACATGAAGTCCTGTGACATTGACCACAAGTCGTGGCAGTCAGTTGCCAGTGATTACCAGAGCTGGTGGACAGCCATAAAGGCGGGGCTAAAGAGTGGCGAGTTGAAGAGACTTAGCAGTTGGCAGGAAAAAAGACAGAAGCGCAAGGAGAGAGCCAACCGTGTAACAGCCCCAACAACCAATTTTATCTGCAGCACCTATGGAAGAGTCTGTTATCTGTCACTCTAGAATTGGTCTTTATAGCCACTCCAGGCACTGCTTCACAAACCACTAACCACCTCTCGGCACTTACCCATTGTCTCTCAAAACAAGGAGGCCAAAGAAGAAGAAAGAAAGAAAGAATGTGCCAACTTTCACTCACACACACACTCTGGAGGTTTGCACACACACAAATAGGTTACAGAGTGGGGAATGGTAGATTTGTTGAGTTGGAGTCCATAAAAAAGGAATACAGTCTGTGGAGTTGGTGATTTGGCTGGCTTCGAGCTGCATTCAGTGGTCCTATGGTTCGGTGAATATCTTGGCGATGGCAATGCGAATGATTTCCTGCAACAATGTTTCTGATTGTAGCCAGAGTATGTAAAGGTGGTCAGTCAACAAGCAGGATTTGAAAGCTTTCAAACTGGAATGGAGAGAGAGAGAGAGAGAGAGAAAGCCCCACTCAGGGTCTGCTCATGTCAGAGTCCAGTTGCTTCTCCTCTGCTGCAGAAAAAACACCAGCTTAAAACTGCAGATAAGGAGGGGCTTGTCACATGACAGTCACTCAGTGATTCAAACATAGCAGTTTGCAGTATTTCTCTTCTTGCTGAGAGAACAGGTAGTTCCTTTAAACTTCCTGGGTCTTGGTTCTTGCTGGAGACTTAGCAGACATTTTGTCTTTCTCCTCACAAGCATTGCAGTGTAGGATACAGTGCTTCAAATTAGGTGATTATCTTAAGTTAAACGAAGGACTTTGCTGGCAGCTTGTCTTTTTAAAAATGTCTTTTTAATAAAGTACAAATTCAGATCTCCAGCCAGTGGACCAAAGATATCATTCAACAAAACACATTGGCATAACAATTAGGTACACAGGATAATCTTACAAGTAGTTTAGAAGTCAAGATTTATTTTCTTAATTGCTCCTTTTATTTTAAGTACTGATTTGCAAGTAAATGACTTCAATATAACCAAAGGTTAACATTTGTGGGTCACAGGATGAAGTAGCCAAGAAATAAGAAAAATAAAGAGGCCTGCTAGAAACACAAACACAAACAGACTTCTAGCTGTGAAGTACTTTCATGGTTATAAATCTTTGAGCAAAAGAGTGCTTTTTGGAATGTGGAATTGTACCAGAGGACAAATCAAAAAAAATAAAATAAACTGTGGTCAGAAAGTTTATGTAGCTTATTAAATAGCAATCAGCCTACAAAACTCAGAATGTTCTTCAGCTCAGGCCAATAAAGGAAGTCGAGTTATTTACTCGTAGCAGTTCTATTGAATTAGTTTTGCAAGTTAGGCGGGCACAAGAAAGGACCTGGGGATGCTTATTCACAAATCTTTGAAGATGGCAGGGCACGTTGAGAGGTGTTTAAGAAAGAGTAAGGGAATCTTGGCTTTGGAAATAGGGACAGTGAATACAAAACAAGGAAGTCATGCCAAACCTTTGCAAATCACTGGTTAGGTCACAGCTGGAGTGGGCACCTCACTTGAGAAAGGATGCCAAGGTCTTCGAGAGGGTACAGAGGAGGTTTACCATGATTATATCAGAAATGAGGGAGTCCAGTTATGTGGGGAGATTGGACACGCTGGGATTGTCTCTCGAGCAGAGAAGATTAAGGGGAAACCTAATAGATATATTCAAAATTATGAGAGGTTTTGATAAAGCAAGTAGGAAGTGTAATATTACTTGTTCCTTTGGTGTGTGAACTATTGTCAGATTCACAGGACCCCAAGTAATATCCAAAGAATATGTAGGTTTTTATTATAACTTAAACTAGAACAGATATAGACAGAGCTATTACAGGAGCACATCTATACATGTCACACTCTTTCGTGCTACACCCACAACGTTCTGGTCATGTGTGATGCGACAACACTTCCTCCAGTGTCCTTCACTCCCACAACATCCCCTTTTTCTCCAAAGTGTCATGCAGACCCCCACCTGCCAAGAACGAGGCATATTAATTTTGTCATATGAATATTGATTTCAAACTGTTGCTGGAGTGAAGACAATGACTTGTTTGGAGAACACCAGACCCTGGGCTGGAAGGACATTTGCATACTAGGAAACGCTGCTTCAGGAGACAAAGGACTATTCCCTGCTCCAATTAACCCAAATGGATTTTGATCACCAGACATTGAAGGTGTAAAAGAGAGCATTCCAGGGACTGCTAAGGTAATACAATCTAGAAACCTTGCAGGAGAGACTGTTCCAAATAAGGAGCTAGTCACATGACTAATCTGCTGTGCAACCTGGGGTTTTTTGAATTGTGCCACACAGAAAGGAACAGAAGGCAGTTTTGCAACTGAAGCTGGAACAAGCAAGCCGCTCTCCTGTCTGTGTCTCTCTCGCTTTCTCCCAAGCTACCGGACCCACGGAAGACATGTAAACCTCAAGAGAGAAAAGACTCCAACACCGAAAAAAGTTGAAGCATGAACTGGGCCCCACCGAACAGCAAAACCTACCAGCAACCAAAGACTCCACATTGACCTCAAAGGACAGTAACAGAAACTTATCTGTTGCCTCAAATTTTTCCCCTTTATTCTTTCTACTTATTCTGTCTCTATCTGCGTGTGTGTTTATCATGTATGCATGCTAGTGTGATCATGTTGTATATTTGTAGTCATTAACCGGATTAGAGTTCAAGATTAATAAACTTCCACCTTTCTTGTTTAAATCTAAGAAAACCTGTCTGAATTGATTTCTTTGCCTTGCAATTGGAAAGCGGTGAACAAGGATTCACTAAGGGGGAACTAAAACTCGGTGCTTTAAAAAAAAACCCTGTTACAGTTAAACCAGGCAAAGGCTGAGAGGGAACCCCTAGACCCCTCTCATCTGGTCATAACAAAAAATAAAAACATATGTACAATATACAATGACGTTGCGGTTCCGACTAAGTATACATGATTAAAGCAAAACCTTATTTACAAGTAAGCAAGTTTAATGCTCTCTAAAATGTAAAGGAGGTTTGCTTATTCGTCCTGATCTTGTTATCGTCAACCTCTTCTCAGAATTAGAATTAGAATATTACAGCGCAGTACAGGCCCTTCGGCCCTCGATGTTGCGCCGAGCTGTGAAACCATCTGACCTACACTATTCCATTTTCATCCATGTGTCTATCCAATGTCCACTTAAATGCCCTTAAAGTTGGCGAATCTACTACTGCTGCAGGCAGGGCATTCCACGCCCTTACTACTCTCTGAGTAAAGAAACTACCTCTCACATCTGTCCTATATCTATCACCCCTCAACTTGAAGCTATGTCCCCTCGTGTTTGCCATCACCATCCGAGGAAAAAGACGCTCACTATCCACCCGATCTAACCCTCTGATTATCTTATATGTCTCTATTAAGTCACCTCTCCTCCTCCTTCTCTCCAACGAAAACAACCTCAAGTCCCTCAGCCTTTCCTCGTAAGACCTTCCCTCCATACCAGGCAACATCCTAGTAAATCTCCTCTGCACCCTTTCCATAGCTTCCACATCCTTTCTATAATGCGGTGACCAGAACTGCACGCAATACTCCAGGTGCGGTCTCACCAGAGTCTTGTACAGCTGCAGCATGACCTCGTGGCTCCGAAACTCGACCCCCCTACTAATAAAAGCTAACACACCATATGCCTTCTTAACAGCCCTATTAACCTGGTTAGCAACCTTCAGGGATTTATGTACCTGGACACCAAGATCTCTCTGCTCATCTACACTAACAAGAATCTTCCCATTAGCCCAGTACTCTGCATTCCTGTTACTCCTTCCAAAGTGAATCACCTCACACTTTTCCGCATTAAACTCCATTTGCCATCTCTCAGCCCAGCTCTGCAGCCTATCTATGTCTCTCTGTACCCTACAACATCCTTCGGCACTATCCACAACTCCACCGACCTTCGTGTCATCTGCAAATTTACTAACCCACCCTTCTACACCCTCTTCCAGGTCATTTATAAAAATGACAAACAGCAATGGCCCCAAAACAGATCCTTGCGGTACACCACTAGAAACTAAACTCCAGGATGAACATTTGCCATCAACCACCACCCTCTGTCTTCTTTCAGCTAGCCAATTTCTGATCCAAAGCTCTAAATCACCTTCAACCCCATACTTCCGTATTTTCTGCAATAGCCTACCGTGGGGAACCTTATCAAACGCCTTACTGAAATCCATATACACCACATCCACTGCTTTACCCTCATCCACCTGTTTGGTCACCTTCTCGAAAAACTCAATAAGGTTTGTGAGGCACGACCTACCCGTCTCAAAACCGTGCTGACTATCTCTAATGTACTTATTCTTTTCAAGATGATTATAAATCCTGTCTCTTATAACCTTTTCCAACATTTTACCCACAACCGAAGTGAGGCTCACAGGTCTATAATTACCAGGGCTGTCTCTACTCCCCTTCTTGAACAAGGGGACAACATTTGCAATCCTCCAGTCTTCCGGCACTATTCCTGTCGACAATGACGACATAAAGATCAAGGACAAAGGCTCTGCAATCTCCTCCCTAGCTTCCCAGAGAATCCTAGGATAAATCCCATCTGGCCCAGGGGACTTATCTATTTTCACACTTTCCAAAATTGCTAACACCTCCTCCTTGTGAACCTCAATCCCATCTAGCCTCGTAGCCTGAATCTCAGTATTCTCAACAACATTTTCTTTCTCTACTGTAAATACTGACGCAAAATATTCATTTAACACTTCCCCTATCTCCTCTGATTCCACACACAACTTCCCACTACTATCCTTGATTGGCCCTAATCTAACTCTAGTCATTCTTTTATTCCTGATATACCTATAGAAAGCCTTAGGGTTTTCCCTGATCCGATCCACCAATGACTTCTCGTGTCCTCTCCTTGCTCTTCTTAGCTCTCCCTTTAGATCCTTCCTGGCTAGCTTGTAGCTCTCAAGCGCCCTAACTGAGCCTTCACGTCTCATCCTAACATAAGCCTTCTTCTTCCTCTTGACAAGCGCTTCAACTTCTTTAGTAAACCACGGCTCCCTCGCACGACAACTTCCTCCCTGCCTCACAGGTACATACTTATCAAGGACACGCAGTAGCTGCTCCTTGAATAAGCTCCACATTTCGATTGTTCCCATCCCCTGCAGTTTCCTTCCCCATCCTACGCATCCTAAATCTTGCCTAATCGCATCATAATTTCCTTTCCCCCAGTTATAATTCTTGCCCTGCGGTATATACCTGTCCCTGCCCATCGCTAAGGTAAACCTAACCGAATTGTGATCACTGTCACCAAAGTGCTCACCTACATCTAAATCTAACACCTGGCCGGGTTCATTTCCCAGTACCAAATCCAATGTGGCATCGCCCCTGGTTGGCCTGTCTACATACTGTGTCAGAAAACCCTCCTGCACACACTGGACAAAAACTGACCCATCTAAAGTACTCGAACTATAGTATTTCCAGTCGATATTTGGAAAGTTAAAGTCCCCCATAACAACTACCCTGTTACTCTCACCCCTGTCGAGAATCATCTTCGCTATCCTTTCCTCTACATCTCTGGAACTATTAGGAGGTCTATAAAAGACTCCCAACAGGGTAACCTCACCTCTCCTGTTTCTAACCTCAGCCCATACTACCTCAGTAGACGAGTCCTCAAACGTCCTTTCTGTCGCTGTAATACTCTCCTTGATTAACAATGCCACACCCCCCCCTCTTTTACCATCTTCTCTGTTCTTACTGAAACATCTAAATCCCGGAATCTGCAACATCCATTCCTGCCCCTGCTCTACCCATGTCTCCGAAATGGCCACTACATCGAGATCCCAGGTACCAACCCATGCTGCAAGCTCACCCACCTTATTCCGGATGCTCCTGGCGTTGAAATAGACACACTTTAAACCAGGTTCTTGCTTGCCAGTGCCCTCTTGCTTCCTTGTAACCATATCCCTGACCTCACTACTCTCAACATCCTGTACACTGGCACTACAATTTGGGTTCCCATTCCCCTGCTGAATTAGTTTAAACCCCCCCGAAGAGCACTAGCAAACCTCCCCCCCAGGATATTGGTACCCCTCTGGTTCAGGTGAAGACCATCCTGTTTGTAGAGGTCCCACCTACCCCAGAAAGAGCCCCAATTATCCAGGAAACCAAATCCCTCCCTCCTGCACCATCCCTGCAGCCACGTGTTCAACTCCTCTCTCTCCCTATTCCTCGCTTTGCTATCACGTGGCACGGGCAACAACCCAGAGATAACAATTCTGTTTGTTCTTGCTCTAAGCTTCCACCCTAGCTCCCTAAATTTCTGTCTTAAATCCCCATCTCTCTTCCTACCTATGTCGTTGGTGCCTATGTGGACCACGACTTGGGGCTGCTCCCCCTCCCCATTAAGGATCCCAAAAACACGATCCGAGACATCACGAACCCTGGCACCTGGGAGGCAACATACCAACCGTGAGTCTCTCTCGTTCCCACAGAACCTCCTATCTGTTCCCCTAACTATGGAGTCCCCAATGACTAATATTCTGCTCCTCTTCCCCCTTCCCTTCTGAGCAACAGGGACAGACTCTGTGCCAGATACCTGTACCCCATTGCTTACCCCTGGTAAGTCGTCCCCCGCAACAGTATCCAAAACGGTATACCTGTTGTTGAGGGAAACAGCCACAGGGGATCCCTGCACTGCCTGCTGGTTCCCTCTCCTTCCCCTGACGGTAACCCATCTACCTACTTCTTTTACCTGAGGTGTGACTACCTCCCCATAACTCCTCTCAATAACCTCCTCCGCCTCCCGAATGATCCGAAGTTCATCCAGCTCCAGCTCCAGTTCCCTAACGCGGTTCTCGAGGAGCTGGAGTTGGGTGCACTTCCCACAGATGCAGTCAGCAGGGACACTCTTGGCGACCCTTACCTCCCACATTCTGCAGGAGGAACATACAACTGCCTTAATCTCCATTCCCACTATTCCAAATTCCCAACAAATCTACTGAAAAACCAAAAAAACAAAAAGTCAAAACTTGTTAGGTTAGCAATCCAACGGACAGAACTTCCCAAATAAAAAGTTTACCTTATCAACACACCAGAGTCCTTTTTTTTTGGTTTGAGGAGGAGGGTGGGTGGGAGACACTACACGTGTAGTGTCTCGGGTACAGCCACCACACAAATATATACCCTTTTCCTTACCCAGCAGTCCCCTGGTCCTCCGAAAACAAAAGGGAATTCACTTTTAAACTTCCGCTGAAATTGACTTCCCAGCTGTAAGCCCGTTCACGCACCTCCGTTGCTATCAACGCTGCAGTCACCGAAACTAAAAGAAAGAGATTCTAAACCACACAAATATATACCTTTTTCCTTACCCAGCAGTCCCCTGGTCCTCCGAAAACAAAAGGGAATTCACTTTTAAACTTCCGCTGAAATTGACTTCTCAGCTGTAAGCCCGTTCACGCACCTCCGTTGCTATCAACGCTGCAGTCACCGAAACTAAAAGAAAGAGATTCTAAACCACACAAATATATACCCTTTTCCTTACCCAGCAGTCCCCTGGTCCTCCGAAAACAAAAGGGAATTCACTTTTAAACTTCCGCTGAAATTGACTTCCCAGCTGTAAGCCCGTTCACGCACCTCCGTTGCCATCAACGCTGCAGTCACCGAAACTAAAAGCTCATCTTGATGACTCCTCTGAAACTCTGGTGACTCAGACCTTTGGTTAGCATGTTCTTCCTTTGGGCTCATAGCCTCTGTACATTCATCTTCAGACTTTGCCTTTGAACATGTCTGTGATGCCACAGAGTTGTCACATGTAGTGTTGTCATAAAGCTCTCTGAGTTGACTTCTGTTCTGTCTGAGAATCTCACCATTGGTTGTCTGGACCTCATGCGATCTGGTCACATATCCTCACAACCTCTGCAGGATACCAAGATCCCAACACATGACTGAGGATTCTGGCCTTCTGTCCTACTCACAATCAAGCTAATTCTGGTCCAGCTTGCCTGTCATTTGATGCCTTCATCTTCCCACGTTTGTAAAACTTAGAAAAATGATGACTAGCAACATAACTAATCATCGGCAATCCCTCTTGCCTCCAGGTACTTGCTGCAACGAACTGAAGCCCGAGGAGAGACTCCTGGTCATATCATCTCTTTGTGCCAAGATTCCAAGCCTTTGTGATGTGCTTTACATGGACCTACGCTATGCACTCAGCCTGGATATTTTCTACCATCTTCGGTGTGTTACTGACTTCATGTATTGTGACAATTTGTAAACCTCGGCATACTGGAAGTCCTGAGACAGCTGGTCCAGTTGTATCTACAATACAGCCATTTGGAGCTCCCATAGCTGCACTGTAAGGTTATTGTTCCAATGCATGTCATTGGAGAACCATTATAGGCAGTCAGCCTAGCCGTGGTTGGTCATACCATAGATTCCCATTTCTTTAAGTACATATCCTTCAGTATACAGATGGGCAGAATATTTGCTCTTCCTCCAGTGTCGATTTTTACTCCGAGCTTATGCCTGTAACTCTTCTGCAGACATAAAATCCCAATCATGACAAATGCCTCAGATTGCGTAATAGCATTGACTTGGTGATTCAAATGAACTATGTGAAATGCTTGCTTGCTGTTTGCAAGAGTACATTCTTCATCCATGTTCTCCTGACAATCTGTCTCTCTGCTGTACCTGCTTGGGCTTTTGTTGTGTGTTGGCATACCTTTTGTTGCATTTGCCATCCTGTCTTGCAGACGTTCTCTCTGCATGTGATCTGCCACCATTCCTGTGTGCACTATCTGTGCTCAGCCTTCTGCATTGACTTGCCCAATGTCTTCGCATGCCACAAGCTTTGTACTGGTCCTGGTACGCCAACTGTGAATTGGATGAGTCAGGCATCATTTGCCAGAAGGCTTAGCAGACCTCTGAGCCTTGGTTACCATACCAATTGTAGTAGCTGCTCCTAACGCTTGTAACTGTTAGCACCCAGCTATGATGGCTTCAAATTTAATTCCATCATTAAGTAGGTTATCTATGGTGTGCCCTTTCTGCTTTTCCAGCAGATCTATTTGAAAGGCCTCTACTGTGATTACCAGCTCTATAACTCATTCCGACAATTCAATATCTGCAAAGTCGCATTCTTGAGCTTTGTCTCGGCACCTTGCAATAAACTGGTCAATGGGCTTAACTTGCCTTTGCCAGTAGTTCACAACCTCTGTACTCAGAAATTTACCTTTACTTTCCATTGTTCCGCCTTAGCTTGCTAGGGTCCTTATGATACTCATTTGACAATCCTGAAGTATTAATCTATTGCAAGCCCTCTTTGCCCAGTGCGATCTTGATTTTGTTTCTCTAGTTCGCTCACTTCTTGATCCAAGAAGCACAGTTCCATTCGTTGTCAAAACTGTTTAAACTCAGACACTATGTCCGATGTTTTACAATCCATAATTGGATACCTGAAAGCCATTTTCTGGATGATCCTGCTTCTTTTTTTAAAAAATAGAACTTTTCACAGGTTTTCTTTTTCACAGGCACATTTATTTTACAGGTTCTCTGCTTTACAGGTTTTCTGTCTCACAGGCACAACCTTTTGTTTCCTCTTTTACACAGGTTCATTTTGCAGGCCTGCTCCTTTTAAGGATGACAGACTACAGCTGCTTTCTTTGTTTATACAGCTTGTCTTTTTTTAACTGTGAGATGACAGCTTTCTTTGTTTACACAGGCTGCTTTATTTTTTTAAAAGAGAGAGCCCAATTTTTCTCTCTCTACAGAGAGCTGCAGCGTGCAGTACTGACAGCTGCCACAACTAGCCTTTTACTTTGTGGTGGACCTCCAGTGGTGCTGTTCAGCTTTTCCCTCTCCTTTCAGCCTAGGCCCCACCCATGAAGCAAATAAAATCTGGGAAAACTAAGGTGGTAATGGCTGCAGCTGCTTCTTTTCAAGTTTTTGGACCCAATGCCAGAGTAGTTAAAAGCAATGATCCCCTGGCAATTAGCCTGGTGTACTCAAAGAGTTTCAAAATTTCCCAGGGTCCTGTCTGCAGTCCTAGCCCACTGTACTGTTGTGGGGTCTTCTGTCAACTGCTCTCCATCTGAATCTTCAGTCAGTCCAGGTAGGCAATCAGCTGTTTCTTGTTCTCTCTTAGTGTGTTCTTCAGAAAAAAAATCAAACATTGCCACAATGTAATATTTGGTGTTCTTCAGAAAAAATATATCCCAAATGTTGCCACCGTGTAATATTACATGCTCCTTTGGTATGTGAACTATAGTGTCATGCAGAGTACAGGCATGTCCTACTCATAACTTTAAACATGGATTATATTCAGCAAAGCATCTTCTGGAACTGAATTTTCCTTTTGTTTTAAGTTAAACACAATGGGCATTAAAAGTGGACATGGGTTGCAAAGATGGCCACCAAAGTTCAGATGACCTTGGTTTGTGTATTCAAGAGCTGACTCACTGTCTGAAAGGACAGAAGAATACCTTCCAGACTAACAGGTATCATCCATGCCCATCCTGAAATCATAGGGAGACATTCCTGAATTGAATGGTCTTCCCCTGAAACAAAGAAAGTGATTGTCTTAACTCTCCTCAGGATGAATGTCTTAGAACAATAAACAGGATGAGACTAATCAACCTAGACCCCCACCATATTTGGAAAAGGAACTGAGAGAAGTCACATGGTGGGGCAGCCACGTTAGTCTTCTTTTAAAAATCATTAAAATACAGACTGCAGAGAAAACAGAAGGCAGACCAGGCAATACCATCGTGCCTTAACACAACTGGAAACTATACATCTTAAACTTTCCAAACCTGTTCCTTTTCAAGTCCACTAGTACAGAAAACCAACCTCCTAGTTATAAGTCTACAAGCGACTAACTTCTTGACCTGCTGAAAATCCACCTCTTCGAGACAATCCTGTAACGACTTTGATATACAACTCCAGCTATCAAATTCACCTGATTACTCTTCGGGAGTGAATACGCCTTCTTCACTGGGCCTGCAATGCATGCCTGTTCCCCAAGACGAGCCAAATCATGTGACTTATGAACTATTCCTTTGATTGTAGTTTGTTAAAGTACACTAGCCTCTCAATGGCTTTCTTTCTCAAGTGTGTATGTGTGAGTGATATAGCGTTTGATTTTTAGGTGAACGTGTGAATAAAAATAATCCTCTTTATTTAAACCCATGAAAGGTGTTCTGCTGGTTATTCAAATTGGCCATACACTCATGGGTTAAGAAATACACACAGCTTCCTTTTCAAAATACACTGATTATGGACAGGAAAGGGAAAAAGAACTGTGGTTTCAGTTCTCTCTCAATTCTGTCCATAGCCATAGTAAGATTCACAGAATTGCAAGTAATATCCAAATAATACAAGGGTTTTTTATTATAACTTAAACTAGAACAGATAAATACACAGCTACTACAGGAGCACGTCTACACATGTCTCACTCTGTCAGGCTACACCCACAACTCTCTGGTCATGTGTGATGCAACATCACTTCCTCCAGTGACCTTCACTTTCAGCCTCTAAAGGTGGTCCCACAACAGGAAGAAACTACTCCCTTTGGAAAGTTTGTTGATAACACCAACTTGTATTTATATAGCAGCTTTAGCATAATAAAACATCCCTAGGCACTTCAAAGGAGAGTTTTAAAGCAAAATTTGACACTGAGTCACATAAGAAATATTAGGTCAGATGACCAAAAGCTTGGCCAAATAGGTAAGTTTTAAGAACTGCCTTAAAGGAGGAAAGAGATGTGGAGAGGTGTAGGAAGAGAATTCCAGAGCTTAGGGCCAAGGTAGCCGAAGGCTCGGCCATCAATGGTGATGTGATTAATACCACGGGTGCTCAAGACGCCAGAATTAGAGGAGCACAGATATCTCAGAGGGTTGTGGGGCTGGAGAAGGTTACGGAGATAGGGAGGAGTGAGGTCATGAAGAGATTCGAAACCAAGGACGAGAATTTTAAAATTGAGGCATTGCATAACCGGGAGCTAATGTACATCAGCAAGCACAGGTGTGATGGGTGATTGGGACTTGGTGTGAATTAGGACATGGGCAGCAGAGTTTTGGACGAGTTCAAGATTATAGAGGGTAGAATGAAAGATCAGTCAGGAGTGCATTGGAATAGTCTAGAGGTAACAAAGGTAGGAATGTAAGATTCAGCAGCAGATATGCTGAAGCAGGGGCGGAGTCGGGAGATGTTATGGAGGTGGAAACAGGAAATCTTAATGATGGTACAATATGTGGTTGGACATTCATCTCGAGGCCAAATGTGACACCAAGGTTGTGAACAGTCTGGTTGTCAGTCTCAGTCTCAGACAGTTGCCAGGGAGAAGGATGGAGTTGGTAGACAGGTAAGGGAGTTCATAGCGGGGATCGAAGAAAAGGAGGGATTGAGAGAGGTGGTGGTCAGGTAGAGCTGGGTGTCATTAGCATACATGTGTAAACTGAATCAAAGGCCATAGATTTAAAATAATTAACAAAAGCATAAGAGGGGAAATAAGGAGAAATTTCTACACACAGTGGGTCATTTAAGATCTGGAACATACTACCTGAAAGAATAGTGGAATCAGATTCCATAGGGACTTTTAAAAGGCAAATACTTTAATTAAACTAATTTGCTGCATTGTGGGAAAAATGTTGAGTGTGAGAATAAATTGGATAGCTCTTTCAAAGAGCAGGTACTGGCAAGACGGACCAAATGGCCTCCTTCCAATAATAACATAAGACCATAAGAAATAGGAGTAGGGGTATCATCAGCAAACTTTGGTATATTACACTCAGTCCCCTCATCCACTGAAATTGATTGTAAATAGCTGAGGCCCAAGTACTTCTTCTCGGTTGAGTGGTTTTATGTGTTTTTTAAAAATATGGCTGAGTAAATGAAAGTCTTCAGCATTCGAGTCATTTAATGGGTTTCTTTTTACAACTCTAGCTGCGAGCTGTGTGAATGGAGGATTCTGCGCCTTTAGCTATTGGGCGTCTCCTGTAATGGCGCCAACCTGATCAGCGTGGGACAGCCTTTGAAAACAATCGAGTACCCTGAGATAGGGATTGGGTTTTCCCTGTTTTTTCCTTCTACTGAGCCTTTAAAAAAAAAATCAACTTTGCAAGCAGCTCAAAGCTTTTTTTTTAACTGGGGTTCCTGTACCAATGGCAGACTGACTCACCTGCTCGCAGTGATTGATTTGCAGCCTGTCATTCAGCTCTGTCACCTACAGCTGGAGGTGATTTTCTTTACACTGTTTGGGCCAGTGTTTCTTTGAATTTTCTCTCTTTTAGCTGTAGTAGTTTTTAAAGCTGTTTTCCTGTGGTCTTCAATCTTGGATTTTGTCTTCTCACCACAGCTAAATACCATGTAATGAGAAGCTTTTTCTGTTACCTGATACAACATAAATGAGATGCATGGAGTTCAGTTGACTGAAGATCTCAAACAGGTTTATTAGCAGTTAAACTATTAGAAACAGTGCAGAGGTAAATATTTACAGAAGTTGCCTTTAGGTGTTACAGTTAGAGAGAGAGACTGGCAAGTCGTCACACAACTACATCCTGGCACTCAGCTCATTAAAATAGTAAGGTAATAAAGGTACATTACTCTTAAAAGCAATCACACAACTGACACCACCCTGATTAACTCCTGCAATGATGGCTTGGGGCTAAGATGATTGATTTAAAACAACCACAATCATCATCTTTTGTGCGAAGTATGCCTCCAACCCTCCAACCAGTGGAAACTTTTCCCCTTGATTCCCATTGACTTCAATTTTGCCAGGGCTCCTCACTGCCACACTAAATCAAATGCTGTCTTGATGTCAAAGGCAATCACTCTCACCTCACCTCTGGAATTCAGGTCTTTAGTCTCTGTTTGGACTAAGGCTGCAATGTGGTCTGGAGCTGAGTGGCCCTGGTGGAACCCAAACTGAGCATCAGTGAGCAGGTTATTGCTGAGCAAGTGCTGCTTGATAGCACTATCGACACCATGTTCCATCACTTTGTTGACGATTGAGAGTAGACTGATGGCGTGGTAATTAGCTTGATTGGATTTGTCATGCTTTTTGTGGAGAGGACATACCTGGACAATTTTCCACATTGTTGGGTAGATGCCAGTATTGCAACTGTGCTGGAACAGCTTGCCTAGGGGCGTGGCTAGTTCTGGAGCACAGGTCTTCGGTACTATAGGTGGGATGTTGTCAGGGCCCATCACCTTTGCTGTATCCAGTGCCTTCAGCCATTTCTTGATATCACACAGAGTGAATCGAATTTGCTGAAGACTGGCATGTATGATGGTGGGATCCTCAGGAGGAGGCCGGGATGGATCATCCACTTGGCACTTCTGGCTGAAAAATGGTTGCAGATGCTTTATCTTTTGCCCTGATGTGCTGGGCTCCCTCATCATTGAGGATGGGGATGTTTTTGGAGCCTCCTCCTCCTGTCAGTTGTTTAATTGTCCACTACCATTCACGACTGCATGTAGCAAGACTCCAGAGCTTTGATCTGACCCATTGGTTGTGGGATCACTTAGCTCTGTCTGTAGCACACTGTTGCCACTGTTTAGTATGCATGTAGTCCTGTGTTGCAGCTTCACCAGGTAGGCACCTCATTTTTTGGTATGCATGGTACTGCTCCTGGCATGTTCTCCGACACTCCTCATTGAACCAGGTTTGGTCCCTGGCTTGGTTGTAATGGTAGAGTGAGGGATATGTCAGACCATGAGATCACAAATTGCGGTTGAATACAATTCTGCTGCAGCTGATTAGTCCGCAGTGCCTCATGGATGCCCAGTTTTGAGCTGCTAGATCTGTTTGAAATGTATCCGATTTAGCACGGTGGTCATGTCACACAACACAATGGAGGGTCTGCTCAGTGTGAAGACAGAACTTTGTCTCCACAAGGACTGTGTGATGGTCACTCCTACCAATATTGTCATGGACAGATGCATCTGTGATAGGTAGATTTGTGAGGACGAGATCAAGCAGGTTTTTCCCTCTTGTTGGCTCCCTCACCACCTGCTGCAGGCTGAGTCTGGCAGATATGTCCTTCAGGACTCGACCAGTTTGGTCTGTAGTGGTGCACTTGGTGATGGACATTGAAGTCCCCCACCCAGAGAACATTTTGTGCCCTTGCTATCTGCAGTGCTGCTTTCAAACAGTGTTCAACATGGAGAAGTACTGATTCATTAGCTGAGGGAGGGTGGTAGGTGGTATCAGCAGGAGGTTTCCTTGCCCATGTTTGATCTGATGCCATGAGACTTCATGGGGTCTGGAGTCAATGCTGAAGACTCCCAGGGCCTCCCTATATACCACTGTGCTGCCACCTTTGGTGGATCTGTTCTGTTGGTGGGACAGGATATACACAGGAATAGTGATGGAGGAGTCTGGAACGTTGGCTGTAAGGTATGATTCGGTAAATATGATTATATCAGGCTGTTGCTTAATTAGTCTGTGGGACAGCTCGCACAATTTTGAGGAGGAGGATTTTGAGGGTCGACTGGGCAGGGTATGCATTTGTCATTTCCAGTACCTAGGTCAATACTGGGTGGTCCATCTGGTTTTATTTTCATTTGACTTTTCTGTAGCACTTTGATACAACTGAGTGGCTTGTTGGGGCATTTCAGAAGGCAGTTAAGAGTCAATCACATTGCTGTGGGTCTGGAGTCACATGTAGGCCAGACCAGGTAAGGATGGCAGATTTCCTCCCCTGAAGGACATTAGTGAAACCAGATGGGTTTTTATGACAATCTGATAGTTTCTTGATAATTATTAAAGCGACAATCCAGATTTATTAATTAATTGAATTTAAATTTCCCCAGTTATCATGGTGGAATTTGAACTCATGTTGCCAAAGCATTAGCTCAGGCCTCTGGATTACTAGTCCAGTAACATTACCACTCTACTACTGACTCTATTATATTATATTATGATCACTCCTCCCCAGAGGATCCTTAGCCATAAGAATACTAATTAACCCTATCTCATTACACATTATTGGATCTAAAATAGCCTGTTTCCTAGGTGGTAGAAAAAAAAATTCTATAGCAGTATGTTTCCAGTCCAATGAGAAGGGAGGCACTGCTGAGCCTAGTCTTGGGAATGAGGTGGGCAAAGTGCATCAAATATCAGTACGATAACATTTAGGGTATAGTGATCATTGTATCATAAGGTTTAGGTTTGTTATGGAAAAGGACAAAGAACAATCTAGAGTAACAATAATTAACTGGAAAGCCAACTTCAATGGGGTAAGAATGGATCTGGGCTGAATAAATTGGAATCAATGGTTGGCAGGAAAAATGGTAGCTGAACAATGGGCTACCTTCAAAGAAGAAGTAGTTCGGACACAGTCAAGGTATATTCCCTCGAAGGGGAAAGGTAGAGCAAACAAATCCAGAGCTCCCTGGATGACAATAGAGATAGAGCTTAGGATGAAGAAGAAAAAGTGTGCTTATGACAGATGTCAGGTGGATAATACAATGGAGAACCAGGTTGAATATAGAAGGTTCAGAGGGGAAGTGAAAGAGCAAATAAGAGAAGCAAAAAGAGACCAGGAAAAGAGACGGGCAGCTAACATAAAGGGGATCCCAAAGTCTTCTATAGGCATATAAATAGTAAACGGGTGGTATAAGGTGGAGTAGGGACAATTAGGAACCAAAAGGCAAATTTACTGGAAGCTCGGGGGCATGCTTGTGGACAGAGCAGAGGTGTTCTACAAAGTGATTACCCGATCGACGTTTGGTCTCCCCAGCGTAGAGGCAACCACATAGTGAGCAGCGAATACGGCATAGTAAATTGAAGGAAGTAAAATTGCTGCTTCACTTGGAAGGAGTGTTTGGGGCCTTGGATGTTCAGGAGAAAGGAGGTAAAAGGGCAGGTATTACATCTCCTGCGATTGCATAGGAAGGTCTGCAAACATGACTCCTAGCTTCCGGTTGCTTGCCATTTTAATTCACCACCCTGCTCTTATGCCCACATTTCTGTCTTTGGCTTGCTGCAGTATTCCAGTGAAGCTCAATGCAAGCTCGAGGAACAAAACCTCACCTTCCAATTAGGCACTCTACACCCTTCTAAACTCAATATTGATTTCAATAATTTCAGACCATATGAGCTCCGTTTTTTTATTATTTATTTTTTAGCCATGTGCTAGTCTCAAACTTGTTTTTCATATTTTTGCCTTCGGCTGAGCTGTTCATTATTCTTCCATTAATACTCTTTCTAACAAATGTTTTGTCTTTTACTACAACTATTTTGTACTCCATTTGCCGTTTGTTCCATGACATCTCCGCCATTTAATCTCTCCTACCCTCCGTCCTATCACACACCTTCTCTTTTGTTCTTCTTCCCCCCTCTCACTTGCTCAAAGACTGTTACATTTCTAACCTTTGTCAATAACTCTGCTTCTCTTTCCACAGATGCTGCCAGACCTGCTGAGTATTTCTGATACCTTCTGTTCTCATTTCAGAGTTCCAGCATCCGCAGTATTTCGCTCTCGTAGTAAAATAATTTATTTTTTTTTAAACGCAATTTTTTATTACCCCTATGATCTTTCCCTTAGATTGCTTTATTTCCTGGAGACTTCAGGGCAATCTTTGATTCTCCAAGACAATCCTGGATGGTTGGCAAGCCTCATGTTCTGTTGCATGTCCATCACCTGCGACATCCATCTCACATTGCACCGCCTTGTCTAATGGTAGGGACGTATCAACCTCTGGTTTGTTGCTTAATGGCCCAGCACACGGGACCAATGCAGAGCACTGTTACATGGTTTGTGTCAGCAACCCAGCTTCATTACACCAGTCAGAAGTTTTCCTCGGTTGTTCCCAGTGTCCCACCTTGGATTAAAACCTGTTCTAAGTTCTGACGAAAGTTCATCAACCTAAACAATTAACTTCATTTTTCTCTCTTCGCAAAACCTGCTGATTATTTCCAGCATTTTCTGTATTTATTTCAGATTTCTAGCATTGGCAGTATTTTGCTTCTTTAGATTGTTTGTCTGCCTTCCAGACTGTTGAGGCAGGGAGCAGGTAGACCAACAGGGGAAGGCGAGACTCAAGAAAAGAATCCTTCAAAAAAAAAACTAGAAATCATGGTGATCCTTTCTTTCAGTTTGATCATTTAAAAATAATGTTTGTATATTGACTGGACGGTTCAGGAATCATCTCAGTGGGGTGCAAGAGTTCAGGTATAGCAACTCCTTTCAGCCAATTGTCAGCTGATGTTATCGATATTTAGAATTACTTGGAATTACTTAGGTTGTACAGCACAGAAACAGGCCATTCAGTCCCACTAGACCATGCTTGCATTAATGCTCCACTCAAGCCTCCTTCCATCCTTCCTCATCTATCAGCATAACCCACTAATCCCTTTTCCCTCATATGCTTACTTAACTTTCCCTTAAATGCATCTATACATCTATACCATTCGCTTCAACCACTCCCTGTGGTAACGAGTTCCACATTCTCACCATTCTCTGCGTAAAGAGGTTTCTTCTGAGTTCCCTATTTCAGTTCATGGTGACTATCTTATATTGATGGCCTCTAGTCCTGCTCTTCCTCAGAAGCGGAAACATTCTCTGTGTCGGGTCCGGGTCGGGCCCCTCTTCCGGGTCCGGATTTCAGGCTCAGGTCGGATTGGCCGGGTTGGCCGGGTCAGGCCAGACACACAGGGTAAGTGCGCAGCTGTTAAGTACTGACATTAAAAAACTTAGCTGAGCTGGGAGTCTGGGACGAAACTGAGTCTGCGCAGTGAGGGAGTGACATCACTATGACATCATCAAGCACGCGCTGCAGCTTCCTGGAGGTTCCGAGTCGGAAGGTAAGCAAAGGGTTGGTTGGGTCGGGCTCGGCTCGCGTTGAGTCGGGCTCGGGTCAAAATCAGAGGGACTCGGGCTGGATCGGGCTCGGGTCCGCGATAGTTCAGTCGGGTTTGGGTCGGGTTCTTTTTCCCGACCAGGCCTTTAGCCTGTCCATCCTTTCCTGATAGGTATAACCGCGCATACTATTTAACATGATCTGTTAAAATGGTAAATTTACCAAACAACTCTATTAGTTTTGAACTTTCATGGGCTTTCAATTGGCTGAAAATATGGCTTTTATGCCTTCAAATCAGAGCCCCTTGCCACCAGTACAGAGTCGCGGTCGGCTGGTGTGTAGATCTGAAACACCAGTCAGGGTGCCTGGCTCGAGCACCCCAATTATACAGCCATTGATCTTAATGGCCAGAAGGGCTTCAATTCACGTCAAGTGCTCCGTGCTCCCTATTCTCCAATCTACTTAGCCATCAAACGAGCCTCCATGTCGAGTGAGGAGTCTCAGATTTTCAGCTAAGAACTTTTTTTTTGATTTGGAGCTGAATGCAACTTGGAGGCAAACAGTAGGAAAAGGGAGGAAAGCAAGCAAAATATTTTACAGTGAGAAAATATAGATTAGTTCAACTAAGGGAACAAACAGTTATAAAGCTTTATAAGTTGGACTTAAGGAATGGAAAAGCTGAAAGAAAGATGGAAGGGACAACAGAGGTTCCAGAATTAAAGGTGTACATTTGGTTTTTATTAAATGTGTATTTTAATAGTTTAGATTTATTACAGTAATAAAGCCATTCCTGATGTTTGAGAAAAAACACAGCCAGGTCATTGTGAGACTGGCCAAGAGAAAGTTACTGCACATTGCCCTTTGAGTTTCATGACTAATCTTCAGAAAAAGTCACTCATTGGCTGTGAAGCACTTTGGGGCTCATGAGGATGTAAAAGGTGCTACAGAAATGCAAGGTCTTTCTTGTACAATTACAGAATGATATTCCTGCACTTGGATAGGGACCCATCTAACTGTAATGACTTCATTATGACGTCTAGAAGAGGTCAAGATCAGTCTACCAGCATTGTTTGTCTATGAATACTGTGAATGGTAGTCAATTTAGTGTAATTCTCCTGATAAAGCTGCTGCCTGCAACCTAACTTGCTCAATATTCCATTCACTCATCACATTCTTATTTTCAAATCCTTCCATGCCCTCACCCTTCCCCATCTCTGTTATCTGCTTTAGCCTTATAACCCTTTGATATCTCTGCACTATTCCAATTCTGGCCTCTAAGTCACAGGGTTCCAGGTCCAAATCCCACTCCAGGGCTTGACCACAAAAATCAAGGCTGACACTCCTGTGCAGTGCTGCGCTGTCGGAGGTGCCGGCTTTTGGATGAGATGTTAAACCTAGGCCCCATCTGCCTACTCAGTTGGATGTGGAAGATCCCATGGCACTATTTCGAAGAAGAGCAGGGGAGTTATCCCTGATGTCCTGGCCAGTATTTATCCCTCGATCAACAGCACAAAAAAAAAATTATCTGGTCATTATCACATTGCTGCTGTGGGTGTTTGTTGTGTACACATTGGCTGCCACATTTCCTATAGTAGAACAGTGACTACATTTCAAGAGTAGTTCATTGGCTTACCACAGTGACTACACTTCAAAACTTCCATCCCTCCCTCCCTTCCTCCCTCCCTCATCCCCAAATTTGTCTGCTCCACCATTGGTGATGTGCCTTCTGCTGCCTAGGCCCTAAGCTCTGGAATTCTCCCCTAAAGCTCTCTGCCTCACTACATCTCTCTTTTACTTTAAGATGCCCCATCAAACCTAACTCTTCCATTTTTAGTCACCTGTCCTACTATGGCAAATAGCACTAGAGTAAAGAATAGCTTAGAAATAGGAGGGGTCAGACAGGGGGCAAATCTAAAGCAATCTAAGATGGGTTTGTAGTGCATGTGTGTAAATGCATGTTGTGTGGTAAATAAGGTTGGTGAGCTGCAGGCACAAGTCACCACATGGTATAGTAACAATAACAGAGACCTTGCTCAAAGAGGTAGAGGTTTGAGAGCTTAATATTCCTGGCTACAAGGTATTCAGGAAAGATGGGAATGAAAAAATGCGGAGGGGTGGTAGTGTTGATCAAGGAATCTATTATAGCACTGGAGAGGGATGGTGTAGTTAAGGGTCCAAAGACAGAATCTATTTGGTTAGAATTTCAGAACAATCGAGAACCCTGGTGTACACTTTTGGCCACCAAATATTGGGAAGGAGACCGATGAGCAAATTCTCAGGCCAGTTACTGAAAGTTGCAACAACTTCAGTGGGAGGGCTTCAATTGTCCAAATATAGACTGGGATAGTAACAGTGCAAAGGGCAAAAAGGGGGAGGAATTCGTAAAATGTGTACAAGAGAATTTTCTTAATCAGTGTGTTTCAGCCCAGTGAGGCAGGAAGCATTGCTGGATCTAATTCTGGGCAATAAGCTGAGGAAAATAGAGAATGTTTCAGTGGGAGAGCATTTGGGGACCAGCGATCATAATACCATCAGGTTTAGAATAGTTATGAAAAGCAACAGGTCCAATCAAGTATAAAAATACCTAACTGGAGGAGGGCTAACTTCAGTGAATTGAAAAGGGATATAGCTCAGGTGAATTGGGATCAAAAATTGCTAGCCAAAACAGTAATTGAACAATGCAATGTCCTCAAAGAGGGTATGGTTTGGGTACAGAGTAGGCCATTCCTATGAGGTGGAAAGGAAGGACATCCAAAGCTAAAGATCCCAGGATGACTTAAAATGAGACAGAAAAAGGAGGCTTATGACAATTGTAAAATTCATAATACCAAGAGAACCAAGCTGAATATAGAAAGCACAGAGGAGGTCTACAAAAGGGGGATAGGAGGGTCAAAGACAGAGTACAAGAATAGATTAGCAGCTGACATAAAGGGAACCCAAAAGTCTTTTATAACCACATAGTTATAAAGTAGCCAAGGATGGGTGACGCCAATTATGACTCAAAAAGGAGATCTTTTTGTGGAGGCAGAGGGCATGATTGAGGTGCTAAATAAGTACTTTGTATCTGTCTTCACTAGAGCAGAGGATGCTGCTAATGTAGCAGTAAAGGTAGTAGCAATATTGGATAGGATAAAAATAAAGTGGAGGTACTTAGAAAGATAGCAGTCCTCAAAGGAGAAAAGTCACCTAATCTAGATGGGATGCATCCGTGGGTTACTGAGAGAAATAAAGGCGGAAATTGTGAACGTTCTGGTCACAATTTTCCAATCCAACTTGGATATTGGGCTGGTGCAGGAAGACTGGAGGACTGCAAATGTTAAACCTGTGTTTAAAAGTGAGTGGGATGAACCCAGCAACGACAGGCCAGTCAGCCTAATGTCGATGGAGGAGAAACGTTTAGAGACAATAATCCAGGACAAAATTAATTGGTATTTAGAAAAGTATAGGCTAATAAATGAAAGTCAGCACAGATTCACTAAAGGCAAATCATGTTTGACTAACTTGATTCAGTTATTTGATGAAGTAATAGAGAGGGTTGAAGAGAGTAGTATATTGAAGTTGTATATATGGGCTTTGAAAAAGTGTTTGTCAAATTACCACATAATAGACTTGTTAGCAAAATTAATGCCCATGGGATTAAAGGGACAGTGGCAGCATGGATAAAAAATTGGCAGAAAGCAGAAAGTAGTGGTGAACAGCTGTTTTTCAGACTGGAGTGTGGTGTTCCCCAGGGGTCAGTATGAGGACCACTGCTTTTTTATATATTAATGGCTTTGCACTCAGATTATACGGGGCATAATTTCAAAGTTTGCAGATGATATGAAACTCATAAATGTAAGAAAAAAGGAGTATAGTAGCAGACATCAGCATGACATAGATTGGTAAAATGGGTAAACATGGCAGATGAAATTTAATGCAGAGGTGTGTAAAGTGATACATTTTGGTAAGAAGACTGAGAAGAGACAGTATGAACAAAATGAAACAATTTTAAAGGGGATGCAGGAAAAGAGACATCTGGGTTATAAGTACACAAACCTTTGAAGGTTGTTATGAAGGTGTTTCCATGTTTTAATATTTTTGAGCACTTATGTGCAAAAGTTTGTGGAAATATCTGAGGAGCTGCTGGACTTGTTTTTTTAAAGATCACTGGAAGGACTTGGGACTTTGTTTAAAAACACACTTAATGAAAGTCACATGTCTTAAGCTAAATAAACAGCAAGAGTTTTCTGACTATGAGAGTTGTTTACAGAGAAGTGACATGTCAAGATTTATGGTGGTCAAAAGTTGGTTTCATTTTTGAATATTGTTTTGGGTCAGTTGGGGTAGGCCTGCTAAAAGAGAAGCCACCAAATCATCCTTTTCCAGCTCTTTGAGAAACCCTGAGAATCAAGTGTGAGAAATAGAGAAACTGATGCTTCATTTCGCCTGAAAAGCCTGCCAGACTAATCTTCAATGTTGCCTGAAGAGAACTGCTTCAAAAAGATCCCAGTGACTGCCATCTACATGTACCTGGATGCCAGACCAAACAGCCAGCTGAGAACATACTATATCTTATCCTTTTTCTTCAAGAATTAACAAGTATTTGGCCAAAGTTTTTTTTTGTCTTTTTTGTAAAGCTAAGCTCTGCAGAGAAAACTTCTTTACTTTTTGCATGTGTGTTGGGGTTATTTTAGAAGAGTATATATTTATATTTCCATATTTCAACCTGTGTGTTAATAAGCTTTGCATCTTTATTGAATGAGTTTTGTTTTATAATAAATTAATAATTTTGTTGTTTATTAAAGAAACCTGGTTGGTGGATTTTATTCTGAAACTAAAATAGATCAAGAATGTATTGGTGACTGGGTAAAACATTTAAATATATGTTGTGACCCGTGGAGAAGTGGAACTAGAGAAAGACAGTGCACTCATCCAGCCCCGGTCATAACAAGGTGAGAAGGCTGTTAAAAAAGCATCTGCAATTTAGAGCACTATTTAGACAGTGGTGCCCATCAGATGAGATATTGAATCAACACCCCATCTGGATATTCAAGTCAACAGAAATGATTCAATGGTCCTTTTTCCAAAAGAAAAGAGCAGGGAGTTCTCTCAGTGCTTTGTCCAGCATTCATTCTTTGAACAACACCACCAGGACAACTTTACTGGTTGTTCATCTCATTGCTATTTCTGGGAACTTGTGCACAAATTGGCTGCTGTGTTTACCTACTGTTATGAAAGTGCTTTTGTTTTTTATTAAAAGTATTTTTTTGAGGAATTCATAGTCAAACTGAAGAAATGTTGGACTAGTTTCTTTTTCAAGAGGGTCATCAAGAGGACACTGGAAGAACTGGTTTGGCAACAATGTTTACTGGTTGTCACATGACTCAAGTTAAAATAGAACAGAAACCCTGGTAACTGGGAAAAGATGTGTGCGGAGAAGTGACGGTCACATGCCCCGTGACAGGAAAAACCTGGGAGCAGCAGAGTGCACTTGAGACAGCAGCAAACTCGTAAGCTTTTGGCTGTAGTGTCAGTGTTTACCTTCTGGAATGAGATAAAGTTAGAGCCTGTTGCTGAAGAAGTGTCACAGAGGAAGAGACCAGATTCTTGCTGAATGTTTAAAGAAAAGCTTGCTGAATTAATTCTCAACGCCGCCTGAAAATAACTGTTCTGAAAGATCTCAGTGACTCGTCCACGTGTACTCGGAGGCCAGACTGTATGCCAGTTTTGGAACACAATATATCTCATCTACTGTTTTCTTCAAAAAATGAGCAAGTATTCAGCCCAAGTACTTTTTGTTTGTAACAGAGCTCTGAACAAAAATCCCTCTTATTTTTCTAGTTAACCAGTGTGTGAGTATGAGGAGCTAAGGTAATAAAGGAACTTTAAAATTTCAATCTGTGTATTTTTGCTTTATTTCATTAGTGGTTAAGGCTTGTTTTATAATAAACTGATTTTTTTTTGTTCATTAAGGAAACCTGGTTAGTGTGTTTTATTCTGGGAAAAATAGAGCATATGATTGACTGGATTGGTAAGTGGGAAAATTTAGGTATATGTTGTGACCTGTGGAAAAGTGGAACTAGAATAAACAGTGCACTCCTCCTGCCTCAGTCATAACACTACATAACAGTAGCTACACTTCAAAAGTAAGTTATTGAATGCAACGCATGTTGGAACATGCTGAAAACTTGAAAGCCATTATATAAATGCAAACTTTCTGCTTCTCTTCAATGTTACTGATGTGGTCTTTCACTTCAGCTCCTGAGATACTGTATGAATTCTCAGCTGGTTGTGCAGGTTTCAGCACCTTCATCTTATCATTACCATCTCCTTACTCATCAGAAAAAAGACCAACTGCTCTCAGCTGTAAATGACCCCCAGTGCATGATCATTTTCAGGTTACCACATCGGAACAATACAGCCTTTTGATGTTAAGAACTTTATAGGGTTTCAGATCATTTCACCTCCTTCCTTTGATGAACCAGCACCATAACACTTTGTTTGATCTTGAATGGTTTCAGCTCTGAATTGGCAGGCTACACAAGCTTTCATCTTTCTTTTCATCTATTGATTTGATTAGCTAACAGCCATGTTGGGTTAATAAACGCACACAGTTGAGTTCCATGGTTTGAGGAAATGGATTTCTGCTGGAGATCTACCTACCCTGTAATATAACATGTTCCCAGTAGGTTCAATAATCTGCTCAAGAATTTATTGCCAATAATTGTAAATGGCACAAAAAGGTTTTTTTTCCCCATTGCTTTGTAAGAGTGCCATGCTTCAGTAGTTTGGCTTGTAACTGAGCCAACTTATTATTTCTTTTCTCTACGGAATTAACAACATAGAATTTGCTGCCAAAATAACGGAGAGTTAATTCCCACAGAGTTATTGATATGTAAACCATCCAACCGCTTGTGGCAAGGGAAAGATGCCCCGTGAATTGTAAATCACAACAAGTTGCTGAATGATTTGCTGTTAGCCTTGCAAAAACAGCAGCTCGCTCTCAACCTCACAGTACGATTCATGAAGTTGCTGCATTTGCACATTAATTTCCTATTAAACTCCCACAGATGGTTAGGGCTGCTACTTAACAGTATAAGTACCTTTTTAATGAGAAGATTTATGTTCCTGCAGTACCACTCAACCTCTCCAGACCAGAAAAGGAACAAGTTAAGCTGTGGAGTCTCGTTCCTATAGGTAGTAAATTGTTGTTAGAGATGTTTTCTTGCTTTTCCTTCCTGTCTCTTTTTTCTGCTCTCTCCTAATCCATTCTTTTATTTCCTCACTTTTTCTGTAGCTGATTTGATTCTAATTCTCCCTCCTTCTCTGTTTTTGTTCTCAACCATTAAATTCCATTGTTTAAAGAGATGCACTTTTGCCCCGTCATTCACTAAGGTCCCAGATGCCCCATTGCCCTCCCCGCACCACTATCAACTGACACTACCAGTAACTTACAGGGCAAAAGATTTTCGAGCTGAAGGGTTGCTAAGCTGAATCTAACACACGATGCACTCTGCAAGATAGGCTGCTCCAATGATATCTGGGCCCGTGTTCTCTATAAAAGTAGTGTTAAAAATCTACTGTTATATTTTTTTAAACTTGCATTTATACAACTGCTGATCACATCTCAGGAATGTCCTCAGCATTGCAGAATGAACTCTTCTGCAGTGTATACATCACAGAGATAAACTTGGTCACTATTTTGTGCAATGCAGGATCTCACAAGCAATGAGGTGAATGACCAGTGTTATGGCCAGGTGGGTGATGGCATGGCTGGTTTCCACTGTTCACCTCCCAACTGATCAAGCAAGTATTTTTGTTACTAGTATTTTAACCCCTTGTGTTTTATTTGCCAAATAAACAGAGACAGGTTTTCTCGTAGGCAAACATATCCTGAAATGATCGCAACACCTCTCAAGCAAGCATTCACTCTCAAGAGAAGATAGATAGAAAAGCATAGGGTAAGAGGTGTTCAGAGTTCAAGTTGTAAAAGTCTTTTGTTTCAGGAATAACCTTTGGGATCCCCTCGGAAGGTGAATTTTTAAAGTTGCAGGCCTGTTTGCTGGTTGTCTGGTATTCATTGGGCTGTTGCAGTCTCCTGGCAGTTCAATTTGGGTTGAAGACAGTGTTGACGTCTTAGTTCAATTTTCACCAGTAGAAAAGTCATATTTGCAAAGGTACTCTCTTGTCTCAGCAGCGTTCAACTGTATTGGCTGGAAATGATCTCTCTCTCTTTCTCTCAGCCTTGCTGGAATTCAAAGATGGTTTTTTGTTTCACTGTATTGGTTGAGGAGAGACCAGATTGAAGTTGTAGTGTCTAGTGTAAAAGCAACATACTGTGGACGCTGGAAATCTGAAATAAAAACAGGAAGTCTGGAAATACTCAGCAGGTCTGGCAGCATCTGTGGAGAGAGAAGCAGAGTTAACGTTTCAGTTCTGTGACCTTTCATCAGTTGTTGTCTCTAGTCCTGTCCTGAAAAGACTTCCCCTTTGTTCCTCAAAATGATTACCTTTGAAGGTGAATTTTACAAGGACTGGCTTCACCCATGTGACTTCAGGTTTCAGTCCTAGCTGGGCCGTATAATTGCCTTGCTGATGGCCCCATTCTGAGGAGATGAGGGTGGTTCACATTCCATTGTAATAGAGGTTGTTCGGAGATGACAAGTCTGAGAACAATCTTGTCTTATTGTGTTTGAGTATAGCTCACATCCAGGTGTGATTCTCTGTCGCATTTCCATGCAGATGGGGCTTAATTGGTTTTCATTCTTAGTAGACACAGATGTGGATCTGAGTGCAGGAGATGCTGAGGGTCATGTATCTTGTCCTCCATTTTGTTGACAGCACCAATCTCTTTAAAATTGTTACAATTTTTTATAACTCTTCAGTTTGGTTCTATATTTTCATCGCTGCACTTCTTGTGAGTGTGACACCAGCTAATCTGTTTCTTTTTTTTTTGGAGGTGATGGCTGAGGCAGAAACTTAGGCCAGAAAACAGGGAAAACTTCAAACTCAACTTAAAATAGAATCATTGACTCATATAGCACAGAAAGAGGCCATTTGGCCCATTGTGTCTGTGTTGACTCTTTGACAGAGCTGTCCAACTAAATCCAAATTGCCTGCTCTTTCCCGTGGCCCTGAAAAATGTTCCTTTTCAAGTATATATCAAATTCCTTTGTGAAAATTACTATTGAATCTGTTTCCACCACCCATTCAGATGATGCATTCCAGATTTTAACAAATCACTGTGTAAAAAAATTCTCCCTCACCACCCCTCTGGTTCTTTCACCAATAACTTAAATCTATGTCCTAGAAAATAAAAACACTGCATACATTATTTACATATTAGTGGTTCTGGTAATGGTATAGTGCTATGTGATTGCTCATGTCCACCAGGAGATGGGCAAGAATTCAGTTTCATGTCTCAAGCTAAAGATAGCACCACCTAATAATGCAGCACTCCTTCTGTATTGCCTTGGAATGTCAGTTTAGACTAAGAGCTCAAACTCCTGGTATGGAGCTAAAACCCACAACTGGCTGCCGAAACTACCATTGTCCATTGTCACTTCTCAAATTAGATTAAATGGTTAAAAATAAGTAGAATGAAGCTGTACCAACTACGGGCAATTTTGTTTTTATTCATTCTCGGGATGTGGGCGTTGCTCTTACCTGAATGTGGAGGACTCGGACTGTTAATAAAAAAAAATCATAATTTGCCATAGTGGGATATGAACCCCTAAGCGCCACTGTGCTAATCCACTACCATAACCACCAGGCTATCAGTCCCAGAGCCACTAGCAAAGCCTTTATTTATTGCCCATCCCTAGTTTCCTTCGAGTGGGTCTTTGTGAACTACATTCATTTGTAGCAGTTTGCTACAACTGAGCTGCTTGCTAGACCAATTCAGAGGGCAATTAAGAGTCAACTATGTTAATGTGGGACTGGAGTCAAATACAGCCCAGACTGGGTAACAATGCCAGTTTTCCATCCCTAAAGGTCATAGTGAATCAGATGGATTTTTACATTAATCACTTTTACTGATACCAGCTTTTTATTTCCAGATTCTTTCCACAGTCTCACTAAAGGTATCAGTAGTTTTCATCAACTGCAGCTTGAAGGCAGTCCCCAACTGGAAAATGCCCACCTATAGTCCCAACTGCAGTCATTGGCACCTATTGGATAATTATCTGACATTGCACCTCAAGCAGGAAACCACAGCCACCACCAGCACACATGGGAAATCCTTCAATTGCATAGTATAATGGTGTGGATCTCACTGGCACAGTGTGGATACATTCACCACAGTATCATGGTCTCAATCCCTTCACCATACACTTTATAGCCTTGTTTAATCAACCAGCATCAGAACTGGTGTAAGCTGCTATCGGGCTGTACTTCCCTCTACCGAACCACTCACTACTTTTGAGCAGCCTGCGTGGTACCTTCCAGATTGTTGCGTGGCTACGCATATGTGCAGCTCACAGAGATCATTAGTACTGAGGGAGTGCTGCACCATTGGAGGTGCAGTCTTTCAGAAGAGATGTTAAACCAAGGCCCTGTCTTCCCTCTCAGATGGATGTAAAAGATTCCAGGGTATTATTTTGAATAAGTGTCCTAGCCAATATTTCTCCCTCAACCAACATTAATAAAACCAAATTATCTTGTCATTATCACACTGCTGCTTGTGGGGTCTTGCTGTTCACAAATTGGCTGCTGTGCTTCCTACATTACAACAGTGACTAAACTTCAAAAGTACTTCATTGGCTGTAACATGCTTTGGGACATCCTGAAGCCATGAAAGGTGAAATGGAAATGAAAGTCTTTCCTCCTGCCATCTGACCCTCAACTGCAACAAGTGTGAGGAGCTCATGGACTTCTTTGTCACCAAGGCTGAGGCATGGTGGCTAAATTGGATAGCTCCCGAAAGTGGGTGCAAGGATTGTGATGCACGACTAACCGATGTCCGCTCAATCTATTGCAGGCAGAATGCCATCTTCATGCTGTCTTCTCATTTTAAAGATTGTTGTGTGCAGCCAGAGCTAAACGTGCTGTTCATTAGCTGCATGCATGCATCGGGGGAGTGACAGTGGCTCCGTGATGCACAAACCTGTTATCCTCTCTCAAGATAACAGTATTCGTGCTCCATCCCTGCCACTCCAACAGTGCCCTTGCTGTTGCCCGTCAGTGAGCCAGCTGCTGCCCATTCTGAGATTTTTCTGTCTGAAGCTGGGCCTTCTAGGCCCAGAGTTGCTCAAGGTCATCCTGCAAGGCCATCTGCAGTTTCTTCCACTGAAGTAGCACTGTGCAGGAGCGCAAGGACAGGAAATGGCACATGGAAGATAGGCACTAAGGAAATGCACAAGGGTGATTACTTTAAGTTTGTATGCAATATGGCCTGATTTAATTTATAAATTTGGTTGGGAATGTGCATTTTGTGTTGGCTTTTAGTTTTGCATTGTGACCAAGAGGATGCTGCGATGGTCAGTGACAGAGGGAAGGCTGCATAGGTTGCAGCCTCCCTTCCTCTTCCTCCTCCTCACACTTCTAGCAGCTTTTCTTGTTCTGTGGTCTCTTTTCATCCCTCCACTCATGCTCGATTCTAAGAGGAAAGCCTACTAGTTCACCAATGTCTGGAAGAAACTGGTTTGTGCAGAAAATCTGAAGTCAGCAAAAAGTACTTCAGCACTTTCCACACCACTCCCTGTAGACGTCTGAAACTCGAAACAACTATGGTGTTAACTCACTGCCAATAAATGGGTTAATGGCTCCACTAAAATAAGAGTGAGGTGGATTTCAGATGAGTATGTTAAGCATTCACTTACTAGTATCCAAGTTCAAAATATCTTGAGTCGGAAATACTAAATTAACTTCAGTTTAGTGCTTTTACCCAGGAACATTTGAAGGAAATGTTGATGGAATTCTGGCTTACATAAAAATGAAATTGAATTCTTGTGCAACTCTGTATTAACAGTGCAATACATGGCTCTGAGTCACTGCGGTTGCATTAGCAACTGGCGTGAACAACTAAATGTCGTGTGTTTGTCCTGTATCTAATCCAGCAAACTGATTCTGCACAGAGTAACATTCCACATCAGCAGCAGTCAAGAAGCTCCTGACTCCAGTGCTGCCTGATTAAGTTCCTCAAACTGTTCCTCAAACAACCTGCAATTAGCCCACAAGAGCAGCTAATCAGGGAATGCTCAATTAAAGTGCTCGTTGATTGCCATTTACTGGAACACTATAATTTGCACAAGTGCAGAAGATAAGTATGGACAATGCCATGTGACATGACTGGATGTAGATTTATTTGGGTATTTGTTTACTATTTCCTCCAGTCCTGCGAACAGCAACCTCTAACACAATATTATTTTTCACTAATCAAGCTGCCGTCAGTCAACTTTTTGACATAATATTATTGATATTGAAGAATGTTTATTTAATTTGGGTTAGAATGTGTTGTAAGTACCTGAATTATGTTCTAGTGGAGTCATTTTGCTGGTGCCTGGGCAGTGCAGTGATATGAAACATGGCTACGGTCACTGTTTGTGGTTTACAGGGTAAAAGATGGGCAGAATTACAGAATGAGAACAGCAAAACACCAATAAAAGTCCCAGAATCTCATGCCATTAATACACCATTTGACATTTCAGTGATCACAGACGAGTGGACTAACTATAAATTAACAGAATCGCACAACAGGAAATACCAGCAAGCACCCAAGACGAGTTTCACCACTGGAGCCCAAGACTGAGTGCTGCCCAGTCTAATACAACACATGGCCTTCTCTCGTGCACAAATAGAGCACAAGAGAAAAACTATCTGACCCTACACATACGCACACCAGAGCAAATTTTACAAATGTATGCTCCCTGGCAAAATTAGCAGAAAATAACTCGAGCAGGTTAGGAAAGAGGGAGGGGGGATGTGCATACACTATTTCCTGATATTCAGTCCCGGCCAACAAGGCTCTGCATCAGGAACATGCTTTTGGATACTAAGGGAATCCTGAGACATGGGAATAGTGGAGGAAGGTGCAGTTTAGGTAGAAGTTCAACCATGATCTTATTGAATGATGGAGCAGGCTTAAAGGGCTGAATAGCCTCCTCCTGTTCCTATTTCTTATTTTCTTATATAGACACTTAGTGTAGAGATACTGAAACCTGGAGGACTTCTGTCAAACAGGCCACATTAAACAGCCTCCAACAACAATAAAAATTAAATGAATAAATTTACAATAATTCCGTTATTGATATTTCTCCTTGAGGAACAAAGCCAGCATTAATCCTGCCATCCCTATACAGTATTTTTTTAAGATGAGTTTGCACCCGAGATCATTAATCACTTGTTATTCTTTCTCATTGGGTACTGTTGATTGATTCAGTCTTAACTAAAGTTGATTATTTATTTTTATTTAGAGATACAGCACTGAAACAGGCCCTTCGGCCCACCAAGTCTGTGCCGACCAAGAACCACCCATTTATACTAACCCTACAGTAATCCCATATTCCCTATCACCTACCTACACTAGGAGCAATTTACAATGGCCAACTTATCTATCACCTGCAAGTCTTTGGCGGTGGGAGGAAACCGGAGCACCTGGCGAAAACCCACATGGTCATAGGGAGAACTTGCAAACTCCGCACAGGCAGTACCCAGAATTGAACCCGGGTCCCTGGAGCTGTGAGGCTGCAGTGCTAACCACTGAGCCACTGTGCCACCCATATGTTTAATCCAGTCTGAATATAGTCAAGAGGTTCTTGACTTCCTTCCTGAAAGGTGTGTAATTTATTGTATGTGCTGATTCCATGGGCTAGAGATGGGGCAGGATCACCAAGACTATCCTGCCTGGTTACGTAATACGTTATGGAAGTTTGCCAGCTACAGCATGTAGTATTAATACAGAAAAGACTTGTTGGATTACTGGGATGGTGAGTGAGCTGGAGAAAAAAGATATGGCAAAAAATCATGGTAAGAAATAAATCAAAAGCATTCTCCTTTAAGACTGCCCCTACCAAAGGCTAGACACAAGAGACAACAGAAGTATAAAATGGTTGATGAGGCAGTGGAGCTGCACAAGCTGAGGCAGGGACATTTGGATAGGATTATCTTTTATTGGCCTTTTCTTTCATCAGAGGACATGGATCAGTTTGAGTGGAACTGAGTGACATAATGATCAGGTTGCCAGTGAGCAGAATTGAGTCTAGATGAGGTCAGAGGGTATGATATTTTAAAAGGCCTCAACACTTTTGATTTGAAAATGGCACCACTGGTAGTGAATCCTCTAAACTGTGGGATTTGTTGCTAAATGATAAATATCACTTGTCTTAATTAGTGGTGAGGCAAAGCAGTAATCCAACTGATGGTCACAAGATTCCTTGCTAAAAGGTGTCTGGACGTCCTCTATTCAGCTAGTTCTCATATACAACTGCCTGCAATTCAGAATGAACTGGCAGTACCATTTGGAAATATTTAAAAAATGGGAAGTAGAAAACCCATAGGACTGTAGGAGCTGCTCTTGGAGTTAAGGCTCATTTTTGGGGAAGAGTAGAGAAAGAACTTGGATTTATATAGCATCTCATCACACACTCATGGTGTCTTAACGAGCTCCACTGCCAATGAACTACTTTTAAATTGTAGTCACTTGTTTTGTAGACAATAGCCAATTTGCTTGGAGCAATGTCCCACAAATAATAATGAGATGAATACCAGTTAATCTATTTTGATGATGTTGCCTCAGGGAGGAATGTTGCTCAAGATACAACAAGAACTCACCGCTCCTCTTCAAATAGGTGGTAGGAGGTCTTTTACATCCAATTGAAGAGACAGGTTGTGACCTCGATTTAATGTCTTCCGAAAGACACCGGCTATGACAGTGAAGCGCTCCGTCAGCACTGCATTGAAGTGTCAGCCTAGATTTATGTGCTCATGTTCTAGAGTGGTGCTTGAGCCCAAAACCTCCTGATTAAGAGGCCAGGCTGATACATCTGAACCAAGCTGCTAAGTTTAGTTTGAGGGAGCTTTAGCCTTTATCTGACGCATGCTATACTTGAAATGGGAGCAATCAATGCCCAACATTCTTTTTAGCTCTTCTGCTCATTTCTCACAGACTACCACATAGAACACCAAACACCCAATACAGGCAAGTGCCTTTAGAAGATGAGTGAAAAAAATTGGAAATAAAATACAACCTTCGACCAACAAGAAACCTAATACATCTGACAATCATAGAATCTTACAGTATAGAAGGAGGCCATTCAGCTATCACTCATGTGCCAGCTCTTTGAAAGAGCAATCCAAATAGTTCCACTCCCCTGCTCTTTCCCCAAAGCCCTGAAAATTTTCTCCCCTTCATGTTTCTATCCAATTCCCTGTTAAAAGTTGCTATTGAGTCTGCTTTCACCACCCATTCAGGCAGCGTATTCCAGATCATAACAGCACACGACGTACAAAGGATTCTCATCTTACCTCTAAATCTCACATTCTAAAGACCTTTTACATTGGCGGCTAAAGTTATCCTCTTCAGTGTTCCAGTTGTAGAGCTTAATGTACAGAGAGTCAGTGCACTGGAGTTTCCTCCATGGGTGCCATCCGGAAGTGCCCACAAAATGCCACCCATTTGACTGATGTCAAAAAACATCGATATTTTCCCAATCTCATGACAGCACACCAAAGCACAAAATGGGCATAATCAGCTTGAACAATCAGAGCCCAAGGAAACACTGAACCCACACCAATATATTTCTTCTTTGAATCTTTAAATTTAAAGTTTCAACTAATTTCACTATTAATTTGTGCAAGTTCGCAGTAGCTGGCAGGACCTTCTGCTAAGTGGTGTCAGCTTTATTGGCGTAATTCCCTAGAAACAGGCCTAACCAGTGCAAAACAGCGAGCAATTTTAAATGCAAATTACGTTCAGTCCAAATTGAGTTTCCGCAACCTATTGCCCTAGTTTAAATGCAAATACGGTAGAAGCCAGCCGCGCCCAGGCAATCGGCCAAAGCCCCAGACTGAATTAATCACGACGGTAAGTTTCCCTTAATTGTACTCATTTGTGTGTCTTTAAGGAGGCTCTTAAAATTAAGCTTTCTTTAGGCACAAAGTCATTAATAGGCACATTTTAAATATTTCCTTTCACTTTACTTAGAAACTGAATATTGTACACCATTGTAACTAGTAATTGGATCTGTATAGTTTTTTTAAAGTCATTTTCAGTTATTTAAAATCAGGTTATTCACAGGCGGTGGCCGAGACACTGGTTCAAATGCTTCATTTTAATGATTAAATCCATTTTCAGTTGTATTAATCAAACTGCACCAGGTTACCACACTTAAATACATTACAGAATAATTTTTAACATAACTGTTTTGAAAATTACATTTTAAAACACTGCTCAATTGTGCTGGGTCATGGAAGATTTTGTACTTGGCAATATGCAAATGAGTTTAAGCAGAAACTTGAGAATAAAATGCTTCGTAAAACTAGCACAATTTTAAGCACAATTTGCGCTCAGATCATTAATTGTGCCCAAAGTGGAAACATTTGGGTCAGCAAATTTAAGAAGCTTCAATCAGGGAAGCGTTTGATGTTTAATATGACATACTTATCCCAGAAAATTGCATTAAAATAAACAGAAAATACAAAGCGGGTCTCAATTTTTTTTTTTTAGAGATACAGCACTGAAACAGGCCCTTCGGCCCACCGAGTCTGTGCCGAACATCAATGAAGATCTTTTATTTTTAAATCATTCAAAAAATTGCAATTAAAAGACCGGAAAATCAATTTGGTTTCCTGCAGTGCCTGAAGATCTGATCACAATGTTTAGAGGCCCTTGAAAAAGGGCAGTTGGAGAATATAAACAGTTGTGTTTTTTTTTAGAGATACAGCACTGAAACAGGCCCTTCGGCCCACCGACTCTGTGCCGACCATCAACCACCCATTTATACTAATCCTACACTAATCCCATATTCCTACCACATCCCCACCTGTCCCTATATTTCCCTACCACCTACCTATACTAGTGACAATTTATAATGACCAATTAACCTATCAACCTGCAAGTCTTTGGCTTGTGGGAGGAAACCGGAGCACCCGGAGGAAAACTCACGCAGACACAGGGAGAACTTGCAAACTCCACACAGGCAGTACCCAGAATTGGTCCCGGGTCACTGGAGCTGTGAGGCTGCGGTGCTAACCACTGCGCCACTGTGCCGCCCTGTGAGTCAAGGGTGTGGCTAGTTTTATGGACAGAGACTCATTCAGACTGAGGCTTTGATGGACAGACATAAAAGATCAAACAGACTTATGTCTATTGTAGTTATAATGGTAACCTACTCAACACCCACCTTTTAAGCCACATATTTTGTGCAAAGTGAAGGAAACTCTGGGAACCTATGTCACATCCATAACTGCTAATAGGAGCAACTAACATACAGAGAGAGCCCTGTGCCTTGCATTTGAAGGCACCAATGTCCCACTATAACTCTAGCACCACAGCCAGGCAGCTTCCCCGTGCTCCCTCTGCCAATGAATAAAATGAATAAAGAAAGAATTGCATTTAGATAACACTTTTAACAACCTCAGGATGTCTGAAAGCACTTGCACAGAGCTGGCATGGACACAACAGGCCGAATGGCCTCCTTCTGTGCTGTAACCATTCTATGATTCCATGACTTTACAGTCAATTAAGTAGTTCATAAGATCATTAGATCATAAGAAATAGGAGCAATGGTAGGCCATTCGGCCCCTCATGCCTGCACCACCATTCAATAAGATTGTGGCTGATCTGATCGTAGCCTTAACTTCCAGTTTCCTGCCTGCCACCCGCACCGCCCCCCCATAACCCTTGATTCCCTTGTAGATCAAAAATCTGTCTAACTCAACCTTTAATATATTCAATGACCCAGCCTCCACTGCTCTCTGGGGAAGAGAATTCCAAAGATTAACGACCCTCTGAGAGAAGAAATTCCTCCTCACCTCAATTTTAAATGGGAGACCCCTTATTCTGAAACTGTGGCCCCTAGTTCTAGATTCCCCAAAGAGGGGAAACATCCTCTCAGGGTCTACCCTATCAAGCCCCCCAAGAATCTTATATGTTTCACCTCTCATTCTTCTAAACTCCAATGAGTATAGGCCCAACCTGCTCAACCTTTCCTTACAAGGCAACCTATTTGCAGTTCGTGGCAACACTTGTCCTTGCCCTACTATATGCCCGAGGTAGGTTACTCTCGCTTTTGCAAATTCACATTTGGCAAGGTTTATCACTAAATCAGTTGATGTAATTTTCTAAACCGAGCTTCTAGTTGTTCCAAGTGGTCCTTCCAAGTGTCACTGCATACCAGCACATCATCACGATAAACCACAAAGTTAGGAACACTGGCTATCACTTGGTTCATTAGTCTCTGAAAAGTGGCTGGGGCATTTTTGACCCCAAATGGCATCACTTGGCATTGGAAAAGTCTGTCTGGTGTGACATTTCTGGTATTTCTTTAGCTCGGGGCGTTAAAGGAACCTGCCAGTATCCCTTTAACAATTCTATTTTTGTAAGAAACGTGGCACTGCCAACTCAGTCAATGCAGTCTTCGAAGCAAGGATTTAGGTAGGAGTCTGCCTTTGTTACTGCATTAACTTTCTGTAGCCTATTCAGAATCTAGTTGAACTGTCAGGTTTAGGCCATAAGTCAACTGGGGAACTCCAACTGTTTTGACTGGGTTTAATTGGGTGGTTTTCCAGCATGTATTGGACTTCTGCTTTTACCTGGACCTGTTTCTCTGGACATAGCAATAAGGATGCTGTTTTTTAGGAAAGGATTCCCCTACATCCACATCATGGGCTGTATTTTACCGTGGGCGGTTGGGAGCTGACCACCTATGTAAAAGTCGGAGGCGAATCCACTTCCGCCTAGCCTGGGGATCCGTCCCTCATTTAGGTTTTAACTGTTCTGAGGCGGGACTTCCACCCATTTGAGAGGAAGTCCCGCCTCATTGAGCTGCCGGCCAATCAGCGGGCCGGCAACTCTTAGTCCCAGCAGCATCACTGGGAGTGGTGGCCACTGCTGGGACATGGAGCCAGGAGTGCAGGTAAGTTTGGGTTGCCTCGCTGGGGGTTATCGGTCAGGCCCCAGAAAGGCAAGAGTGGTCGTTTGGGGGGGGCGTCTTGGGTCCTGAGGCTGGTTGGGGAAGCAGGGGCGGCCCTGTACCCGATTGTCAGGGCCCACCCCCAGGGCATGGAGAGCACGACAGCTTTTCCTGGGTGGCCTTTCCTGGCTCCAGGATGCCTGCTTGCCATGCGTAAAATCCGCGTGGAGGCGGGCAAAGGCCCTTAAGTGGCCGTTAATTGGCAACTTAAGCCCTTGATTGGCCTGGGGCGAGTGGCCTGTTTTACGTCTCCCCCCGCACCCACCCACCCCACCCTACGTGAAGTGGGGTGGAGGTGGAAGCAGGTCGGGAAGGCTTCCTGGAGCCTCCCGCTCCATTTTACGCCATCTTCCACTGCCACCATACGGCTCGTTGGGGTGGGGTAAAATTCCGGCCCATGTGTGGCTAAGGTTGTACATCCTGGCTTGTCCCCACAGACTCCTTTAAGTGCTGTGAGTAGCCTTGTTAGGTCTTCTCATTGTTCTGCATCTAAATATGTCTAATCTCCCTCACAATTCAGAATTAGCTAATCAGATTATCAGAATTTCAATCGGAGAATTGTCTAGGTCTCCTTGTGCCTCATCCTCACTATCTCTTTCATCCTTAACTGTCCCTACTACCTGACATACCTGTTGCTTGCTTATCCTCCTCCCAGCAATGATATTGTTTCAACATATCGTTAGACACAGCCGATTCTTTTCCCAGCAATCTGGAATGACAATCAAATAATTATCAATCCTTTTGCCTACTCTATATGGACCACTGAACCGTGCTTTCAGCAGTTCACCCTGTAAAGGCAGTAATACTAATACCTCATCACCTGGTTAAAATGTTCGGGTCTTGGCCTGCTTGGCTGCATGGTTGTTTGGGAAGCTTTCCGGTGTTTCTGAGCCACTTTGCAGGCTCGCATGAGCTGCTCCCGGAACACGGATACATAATCTAGCACAGAAGATTCATCCCTCTGTTCTAAAAACTTTTCTTTGATTGGTTTTAGATGACCTCTTATCTCATGTCCATAAACTAATTCAAAAGGGCTAAAACTAGGAGGCTCATTTGGTGAATCTCTCGCGGCAAAGAAAAGAAATTCTAGTCCTTTATCCCAATCATGGGGGTATTCATGACAGTATGCCCTGATCGTCGTTTTGAGTGTCTGATGGTACCTTTCTAAAGCTCCTTGTCTCTGTGGGTGGTATGCTAAAGACTTTAACTGTGTTATACCCAAATTACCTATAACTTCCTGGAAAATTTTAGACGTAAAATTGGAACCTTGATCGGACTGAATCTCCATCGGTAATCCATATCTAGTGAAGAACTGGATTAACCTCTCTACCTCTACCTCAGCAGAAATTGTTCTCAAAGGAATTGCCTCTGGGAATCGAGTACCCATATCCATGGCAGTGAGTATATATTGGTGTCCCACTTTTGTTTTCGATAAAGGTCCTACACAGTCTACCAACTCCTTGCTAAATGGTTCCCCAAAAATTGGTATGGGAATTAGAGGTGCCAGTTTTATGGCAGGTTGTGGTTTTCCCACAATCTGGCACGTATGGCACTTTTTACAAAACTGCACCACATCCTTGGAAAGACCTGGCCAGTAAAAAATGTCGACTTACATATGATTTGGTCATCTGGATCCCCACATGCCCTGCCAGAGGAATTTCATGGGCGATCCTTAATATTTCCTGGTGATACTTGGGCGGTACCACTATCTGATGAACAACCGTCCATTCTTCGTCCGTACGCCTGTGAGGAGGTCTCCACTTCCTCATCAGAATCCCATTTTTAATACAGCAGACTTCTGAAAGTCCCTTTACTTCAGCTTCAATTAGAGCCAATTGTGCCACTTTACCTAACTCTGGAATCGGCTTGCTGAGCCTTGATCAGAGAAGACTTGCTGAACATTTCCTTCAGATTATCCAAATCCCGCAAAAAGGTTTGAGATATTCTGCTATCTGTCTGTGGTTCCAATCTGACCTCCAACAATGGAACTTGCTTAGCCATTGCTCGGGTCACTGAAATGAAGAAAACATTCCTGGCACTTTTTCCTGCAACTGTTCTGTCTCTTTAACTTTACTTTGTTTTTCTATGACTACTGGAGAAGCTACTACCTTTGCTCCGGCCAAATCATTCCCCAGGAGTAGGTCAACTTCATCTACAGGAAAACTATGGACAACTCCTACAGTTACCGTTCCAGACATTGGGTCACACTCTAGGTGCACCCAATACAAAGGTACGGGTATATATATATACTCCGCCAATACCATACACTAAAACCTTGGCAGCCAGTATGCTCTCTGGTGAAAAAGTCATGCCTTTCCTCAGTAAATGAATTTGGGTTGCTCCTCTTTCCCTAAGTTATAAGGAGCTACTTTTCCTTTTGACAAGAATTCCCTGTAACTCTCAGGTATCTTGTTCATGTCCCCCGCCCTCACAGCAGTTTTTGTACTTGGCATTATAACTGTAGGCAGAGCTACAGACTGATCTGTCGCTCTCTCGGTTAGAGCCTCATTCTCTGCATTGGCTTTGTGTACACCAGTAAGTCCCAAGGGTTTACCCCGCAGCTTCCAGCATTCTACACAAAGGTGTCCCACCTTGTGACAATTGTAACACTTCGACTTTCGGACCTCACTTCCACCCTCAGCATCTTCCTTTCTGGCCTGAGGAGGACATCCCATGGCATTCCCAGTTGTCCCTTCTTGTTCCCAGCTACTTGCCTACCATTCACCTTCCCACCTTATATCCTTCATGAGTTTGTGGGGGTAACAGAGAAAGGGTTTAGGCTTGCAAACAAGCTCATAACCATCAGCGATTTCTGCTGACTGTCTGGCCGTTGAAATCTTCTGGTTCTCTACATGGATTCTTACCAACAGAGGGAGTGCATTTTTAAATTCTTCCAGGAGAATTAGTTCCCTCAGGTTCTCATACATGGCCTCTACCTTTAATGCACGCATGCTACGAAGAAAATTAATTTGCTTTATCCTCTCAAATTCTATATAAGTCTGCCCAGGCTGTCTCCGGAGGTTCTGAAATTTCTGCCTGTATGCTTCAGGAACCAACTCATAAGCAGTGAGAATAGCCTTTATTGCCATCTCATAATCTGCAGAAGACTCTCAGTAAGCATGGCATAAACTTCATGAGATCTTCCCATCAACCTGCTTTGCATAAGCAGTGTGCAGCTTTCCTTTGGCCACTTCATCTGTTCTGCTATCTTTTTAAAAGAACTAAAAATGCCTTTATGTCCCTTTTCTCAAACTTCGGCAGGCTTGCACAAATTTAAACAGCTCTCCACTGGGTCCTGAGCTGGAGACAGGTCTTTCTGCACCCGAATTTTCATCAGGGTCAAAGGCATCCTTTTTTTTCTTTAGTTCCAGCCTTCTAATCTGGTATTCCCTTTCTCCTTTCCTTTCTCTCTCCTGCTGCTCTGCTTGCTCCCTTTGGAATATCCTTTCTTTTTCCTTTTCCCTTTCCTGAAATTCTAGCTCCAACTTCTTCCTGTCCAACTGAATCTGTGTCAGTGTTACCTAGACTTCTTCTAATTCTATTCATCCCACTGGCTCTTTCACTTCAATCTCCAGCTGTCTGGCCACTAGTCCCTAAATTTCAGTCTGCCTAGCTTTCAGTCTAAATTTCAAATACTCCACCACAATTTACAGCTTATCAGCGGACAATGCCTTTAACGACTCATAATCTATTCCAGGCTGCTGCACAAACACACTTGCATCAAAAGGAGCCATTCTAGTCAGGTAAGCTTTACTCTAATATACAAGAAACCCAATTATATGTTGTGACTGAGGTGGGAGGAGTGCACTGTCTTTTCCTGTTCCACTTCTCCACAGGTCACAACATATATTTAAATATTTACCCAGTTACCGATGCGGTCAATCATATATTCTATTCTTTATCCCAGAATAAAATATACCAACCAGGTTTCTTTAATCAACAACAAAATTATCAGTTTATTATCAAACAAGACTTATCCAGTAACAAAGCAAAGTATTAACACACAGATTTAAATATGAAAGTTTCCTTTTAAAATTCCCCACACACACACTCACATGCACACTGAAGAAAGTACAGAAATTCTCTCTGCATAGGTCTGTTACAAAAAAAGACAAAGGAAGGAAAACTTTGGCCAAATACTTGCTAAGTCTTGAAGGAAAAAGAGAAGATATGGCAGGAAATCAGTTGTCCCTTTTGGTCTAGCAGCTGGGTATATGGAGACGGGTCACTGGGATCTGTTCTAAAGCCGTTATTTTCAGGCAGCATTGAGAATTACTCTGGCAGATTTTTCCAGCTTCTCAGGAGAGATGCAGCACCAGGGATTTTAGCTGTCCCACACTTGATCTTTGCAGGGTTTCTTCAAAGAGGTAGAGAAAGAGATGAGCTGGATAGTTTCTTTTTCCTTGGCAGGCAAACACCAACAGTCTTCAAAACAGTTCACACCCCAACTGACTTGAAAACAATATTCAAGCCCAAAAACAGAAAGTCCTGACCTCCATAAACCTTGACATGTGGCTTCTCTGTAAACATCTTCCCTAGGTCACCAAGGTTTCTGTTATTTACTGAGTCCAAAGCACATGATTTCCAGCAAAGGTTGTTTTCAAACAACATCTCAGAGTCATCTCAGTGAACTGTCAACAACAAAGCAAACTCCAGCATTTATGAAATCTTTAGCCTTCCAATGAATCCATCTCCACAATTTAGATATGAGTCCTCAAAAAAAAATGCTAAACAAAAAATATAGAAGCATCCTCATAACAAAAGCAAGCAATTTGATAATGATCAAATAATATGTTTTAGCAATTTTGGTTGAGGGATAAATACTGGCTAGGACACCAGGTTGAACTCCCCTGGTCTTCTTTGAAATAGTGCTACAGGTTATTTTACATCCACCTGAGAGGCCAGGTAGGCTAAAGTTACAGTACAAACCTAGAGGCAGGGCCTGGCCTGACTAAGGAGAGGAGGACAGCCTGGAGGAGGCAATCTCATACTGGTTTGTTTTGACAGCACAAGGAATGTAATTCTAACATCATCACATGGGGTTTAACAAGTGCTCAAAGATGGTCCCTTAAATTCTTGGACATTTTTTTAATCTACCTGAAGTTAACTGATATCTTTACAATAGGGAGACCCCAAACACTAAAATGTATCTGGCAGCATAGCGCAATGTAGGGGTACAGTAATGTGGAGGTTATGTTACTGGACTAGAAACCCAGAGGCCTGGACTAGTAATCCAGAGAACAAGAGTTCCAATCCAAACATGGAAGTTTGAGAATTTGAATTTCATTTTAAAAATTTGGAAATAAAAAGCTGGTGTCAGTAAAAATGACCATGAAGCTGTTGGATTGTCGTAGATACCCAAACGGTTCACTAATGCCCTTTAGGAAAGGAAAGCTAACACCCTTACCTACCAGGTCTGGTCTATCTGTGACTCCAGTTCCACATCAAAGTAGCTGACTCTTAACTGCCCTCTGAAGTGGCCTGGCAAGAAACTCAATTGTATCAAACTTTGGGCAACAAGGGATGTGTAATAAATGCCTGCCCCAGTGATGCCCACATCCCGAGAATAAAGAAAGCAATTCCCACACGTACACAGAGCTGTTTCCTGGGCAGTGGATTTGGGGCTTCAGCCAGGCAGTGAGAGAAGGGTGATGCCACATATATAACAGAGGGATATCAGGCCAACAGAGTGGGAGGCTGGTGTGGAGTATAATCACACTGTTGGGCTGAATGGCTTGTTTCTTTGGTGTAGATTCTATGTAATTCTACATAGCAGTATAAGCGTGTACTATCTAACTTGAACCCATACTGCAGCGACTGTCCTCAGGCTGGTAACTGCAGTATAAATGCACTATCACTAGGAGAAGTCTCTTTGATTTAAACTGGAATTGCATTAAGTGCTCATTAAGACCTCTACTTATTACAGAATGTGCACAATTCTGTTCAGTATCAGCTCATTAACATTACCACAGCCCATGCTTATCGACCAGACCGGGGGAACAGCCAACCACATTGGCTATCAGCCAGCACATCATCCAAGCGTCAGGACCACATCTACAACAATAGCCTTTTATGAGGCTAAATGAAATTCCTCCTTCCCTGACAGAGAGCTGAAGATCAAATTACTACAAGAATTCTCACTTAAATGCACTAATCCCAGGGCAGTGGAACAGCTGGGTCAAGATAAACAGTCAAGAACAAATTGTTTATTTGGAAATAGCTCACTCCACCCTTTATCGGTGCAGATGAATTTTGTGATTAAAGTTGCCCCAGCTCCTATGGCACACAGCTGCACCTAGTTAACCAGCCATCTCTATCTGACAACATTAACCCACCGTTCTCAAAGTCTCATCTAAGTTGTCACAGCTCGACTAAGCCTTCTGTCTAGCACATTCTGTTGTGTCACCTTCTTTTCATGGGTACCCACAGATACATTTTTCCCAATGATATTGACTGGAAGAAATAAACGTCAAGTACAATGCAGAAATTGGGACCGTCACAAGCAAATGAACATCATCGTAAGGTGAATGATAAATATGTTGCATTTATTTCTAAAGGTGAAGAACAGATAGTGTTATGATGGTGCTTCTATATTTTTTGTTAAGTTTTTTTTGAGGACTCATGTATTTTAGAATTATGGACGTTGTTTTATTTGGGAAAACTGAAAAGGATTCCATGGATGAGACATCTTGTTTGAGAACAACATTTACTGGAAGTCACCCATCTTCAGATAAATACCCAGCAGGGGCATTTTGACTTGTGGGAGATGTTTACAGAGAAAATGTACAGGGGTTAGGAGGCTTGACTCTGGGGATATTGTTTTTGGTTTCGCTTTGGACAGTGTGTTGGGGTGTGAACTGTTTTGAAGGCAGTTGGAGAAAACCAGCCAAGAGAGCAGTCACCATCAGCTCACCCTCTTCCATCTCTATGAGAACCTCCTGAGAATCAAGTGTAAAGAAATAGAGAAACTGATGCTGCATTTCTCCTGAAAAGCCTGCCAGAAACTCCTGTCATCACATTTCTCTGAAAAGCCTGCCAAACTGATCTTCAACATCGCCTGAAAAGAATTGTTCTGGAGAGATCCCAGTGACAGCCGTCTACGTGTATTTGGGACATTAAACCAAAAACGGACAGCTGAGATCTTTCTATATCTTCTCTTTTTTTCCTTCAAGATTTAGCAAGTATTTAGCCAAAGTATTCTTTTTGTCTTTTTTTTTTAAACAGAGCTCAATGCAGAAAATCTCTATTTTTCCAGTTAATCGGTGTGTGTGTGTGTGTTTGTGTGTGGGCTAAGGTAAAAGGGAACTTTCCTATTTCACTCTGTGTGTTAATGCTTTGTCAATGGTTATGTCTTGTTTTATAATAAACTGATAATTTTGTTGTTTATTAAAGAAACCTGGTTGGTGAATTTAATTCTGAGATAGAGTAGAATCTATGATTGACCATATTGGTAACTGCAGAAACATTTAAATATATGTTGTGGCCTGTGGAGAAGAGGAACTAGAAAAAACAGTGCACTCCTCCCACCTTGGTCGGAACAATAGGCAGAATTTTTTTTTTTGTAAGTCTTGCTATTTTTAAGGTACCACTATCATATTGCGTCAATATTGGGGTAGCTTAGTCGGGATGTTTCTAAACCAATAATCCAGCAGGCCTAGATTAATGATCTAGAGACATGAATTCAAATCCCACCACAGCAACTTTGGAATTTAACTTAAATTTTTAAAAATAAAATGTGGAAGAAAAATCAGAAATGGTGACCATGAAACTATTAGATTGTCATAAAAACCCAGGTGGTTCACTAATTACCTTTATGGAAGGAAATAAGAACATATGAATTAGGAGCAGGAGTAGGTCACTCGGCCCTTCGAGCTCGCTCCGCCATTCAATACATTCATAGCTGAACTGATTACTCCACATTTCTACTTACCCCTGATAACCTTCCATCCCCTGTGCTTATCAAGAATCTATCCACCTCTGCCTTAAAAATATTCAAAGAATCTGCTTCCACCGCCTTTTGAGGAAGAGAATTCCAAAGACTCACGACTCTCCGAGAGAAAAAATTTCTCCTCATCTCTGTCTTAAATGGATGACCCCTTATTTTTAAACAGTGACCCCTAGTTCTAGATTCTCCCACAAGGGGAAACATCCTTTCCACATCCACCCTGTCAAGACCCCTCAGGATTTTATATGTTTCAATCAAGTCGCCTCTTACTCTTCTAAATTCCAGCAGATACAAGCCTAGCCTGTCCAATCTTTCCTTGTAAGGCATTCCAGGTATTAGTCTAGTAAACCTTCTCTGTACTGCCTCCAATGCATTTACATCCTTCCTTAAATAAGGAGACCAGTACTGTACACAGTACTCCAGATTAAGTCTCACCAATGCCCTGTATAGCTGAAGCATAACCTCCCGACTTTTGTATTCAATTCCCCTCGCGATAAACGATAACATTCTATTAGCTTTCCTAACTACGTGCTGTACCTGCATAATAACCTTTTGCGATTCATGCACTGGGAAACCCAGATCCCTTGGCATCTCAGAGCTCTGCAATTTCTCACCATTTAGATAACATGCTTCTTTTTTATTCTACCTGCCAAAGTGGACAATTTCCCACTTTCCCACATTATACTCCATTTGCCAGGTCTTTGCCCACTCACTTAACCTATCTATATCCCTTTGTAGCCCCTTATGTCCTCTTCACAAGTTACTTTCCTACCTATCTTTGTATCATCAGAAAATTTGGCAACCATACCTTTGGTTCCTTCATCTAAGTCATTTATATAAATTGTAAATGTTGAGGCCCCAGCACAGATCCTTGTGGCACACCACTCGTTCCATCTTGCCAACCAGAAAATGACCCATTTATGCCTACTCTCTGTTTCTTGTTACCTAGCCAATCTTCTATCCATGCCAATATGTTACCCCCTACATCATGAGATTTTATTTTCTGCAATAACCTTTGAGGTGGCACCTTATCAAATGCCTTCTGGAAATCACAGCCAAAGACTTGCAGGTTGATAGGTAAATTGGCCATTATAAATTGTCCCCAGTATAGGTAGGTGGTAGGGGAATTGAGGGAAGGTGGGGATGTGGTAGGAATATGGGATTAATGTCGGATTAGTATAAATGGCCAAGAGAGTGTGGGAAAATGGCGCACTGACACGGAACACAAAAGTCCGAGTGTATCAGGCCTGTGTCCTCAGTACCTTGCTCTACGGCAGCGAGGCCTGGACAACGTATGCCAGCCAAGAGCGACGTCTCAATTCATTCCATCTTCGCTGCCTTCGGAGAATACTTGGCATCAGGTGGCAGGACTATATCTCCAACACAGAAGTCCTTGAAGCGGCCAACATCCCCAGCTTATACACACTACTGAGTCAGCGGCGCTTGAGATGGCTTGGCCATGTGAGCCGCATGGAAGATGGCAGGATCCCCAAAGACACATTGTACAGCGAGCTCGCCACTGGTATCAGACCCACCGGCCGTCCATGTCTCCGTTATAAAGACGTCTGCAAACGCGACATGAAATCGTGTGACATTGATCACAAGTCGTGGGAGTCAGTTGCCAGCATTCGCCAGAGCTGGCGGGCAGCCATAAAGACAGGGCTAAATTGTGGCGAGTCGAAGAGACTTAGTAGTTGGCAGGAAAAAAGACAGAGGCGCAAGGGGAGAGCCAACTGTGCAACAGCCCCAACAAACAAATTTCTCTGCAGCACCTGTGGAAGAGCCTGTCACTCCAGAATTGGCCTTTATAGCCACTCCAGGCGCTGCTTCACAAACCACTGACCACCTCCAGGCGCGTATCCATTGTCTCTCGAGATAAGGAGGCCCAAAAGAAGTATAAATGGGTGGTTGATGGTCGGCACAGACTCGGTGGGCTGAAGGGCCTGTTTCAGTGCTGTATCTCTAAATAAATAAATACATGCACCAGTTCCCCTTTATTCACAGCACATGTAACTCCCTCAAAGAACTCCAATAAATTGGTTGAACATGATTTACCATTCACAAAACCATGTAGACTCTGCCTGATTACCTTCAATTTTTCTAAATGTCCTGCTATAACATCTTTCATAATAGCTTCTAACATTTCCCCTAAGCCAGATGTTAAACTAACTGGCCTGTAGTTTCCTGCTTTCTATCTCCCACCCTTTTTGAATAAAGGAGTTACATTCACTATTTTCCAATCAAATGGAACCTTTCCCAAGTCAAGGGAATTTTGGAAAATTAAAACTAATGCATCAAATAGCTCATATAAAATAAAAGCAAATTACTGCAGATGCTGGAAATCTGAAATAAAAACAAGAAATGCTGAAAATACTCAGCAGGGCTGGCAGCATCTGTGGAGCGAGAAGCAGAGTTAACGTTTCAGGTCAGTGACCCTTCATCAGGTGTTCTGATGAAAGGTCACTGACCTGAAACGTTAATTCTGCTTCTCTCTCCACAGATGCTGCCAGATCTGCTGAGTATTTCCAGCATTTCTTGTTTTTATTGCATCAACTATCTCACTAGCCACTTCTTTTAACATCCTAGGATGAAGTCTATCAGGACCAGGGGACTTGTCAGCCCGCAGTTCCAACAATTTGTTCAGTAGTGCTTCCCTGGTGGTTGTAATTTTCTTGAGTTCCTCCCTCCCTTCCATTTCCTGACTTACCGCTAATACTGGGATGTTACTTGTATCCTCAATAGTGAAGACCGATACAAAATTTCTGTTCAATTCGTCTGCCATCTCCTTATTATCCATTAATTCCCCAGACTCACTTTCTTTAGGACCAACACTCACTTTGTAAACTCTTTTCTTTCTTAAATATCTAAAGAAACTCATACTATCTGTCTTTATATTTCTAGTTAGCTTTCTCTCGTACACTAATTTTACCTTTCTTTTCAATCTTTTAGTCAATCTTTGTTGTTTTTTATATTCTGTCCAATCTTCTGACCTGCCACCCATCTTTCAGCAATTATATGCTTTTTCTTTAAGTTTGATGCTCTCTTTAACTGTTTTAGTTAACAACAGATTGCGGGTTCCTCTCCCCCCCACCCTTCGAATTTTTCTTTCTCATTGGAATATATCTATTCCGTGTAATCTGAAATATCCCCTCAAACGCCTGCCACTGCATTTCCTTTGACCTTAACCTAATTTGCCAGTTTACTTCAGCTAGCTCTGCTTTCATGGCCTCATAATTGCCCTTATTTAAGTTTAAAATACAGGTCTTGGACCCACTCTTCTCTCCATCAAACTGAATGTAAAATTCAATAATATTATGATCACTCTTACCCAGGGGCACCTTAACTATGAGGTCATTAATTATTCCTATCTCGTTGCACAATACCAGGTCTAGTATAGCCTGCTCTCTTGTTGGCTCCAGAATGTACTGTTCCAAGAAATTATCCCGAAAACATTCTATGTACTCTTCATCTAGGCTACCTCTGCAATCTGATTTTTCCAGTCGATCTGTAGGTTAAAAGCCCCATAATTATCGCTGTACCTTTCTGACAAGCTGCCATTATTTCTTCCTTTATACTCTGTCCCACAGTTTGGTTAATGTTAGGTGGCCTGTATACCACTCCCACAAGTGACTTCTTGCCGTTATGATTTCTCATCTCTACCCAAACTGCTTCTACATCCTGGTCTCCTGAACTTAGGCCATCCCTCTCTATTGCACTAATACCATCATTAATTAACAGAGCTACCCCCCAACCTTTTCCTAACTTCCTGTCCTTCCTAAATGCCACATACCCTTCAATATTCAAGTCCCAATCTATGTCGTCCTGTAGCCATGCCTCTGTAATGGCTATCAGATCGCACTTATTTATTTCTATTAGCACTCTCAGTTCATCTGTTTTGGTTCGAATGCTGCGTGTATTCAGACACAGAGCCTTTAGTTTCGTCCTTTTATTATTTTTGTGACCTCTAGCCTTATCTATTGATTTATTCTTAGATTTATACGCTTTGTCCCTTCCTGTCACAATCTATCATTTCCCATATTAATACCTTTCTCTCTTGCCTTGTCTGTACTCCTTCATTTACCATATCTTCCCAAATCTGATCCCTTGCCCCCACTATTCAGTTTAAAATCCTCTTTACTTCCCTAGTTATGCGGCTCGCTGGAACACCGGTCCCAGCATGGTTCAGGTGTAGACCGTCCCAATGGTACAGCCAACACTTTCCCCAGTACTGGTGCCAGTGCCTCACGAACCGGAACCCACTTCTACCACACCAGTCTTTGAGCCGCGCATTAATTTCTCTCATCTTATTTGTCCTATGCCAATTTGCACGTGGCTTGGGTAATAATCCAGACATTATTACCTTTGAGGTTCTGCTTCTTAATTTGTCGCCTAGTTCTTCATATTGACTATGCAGATCCTCTTTCCTTGTCCTGCCTATGTCGTTGGTACCTACATGGACCAGGACGACTGATCCTCCCCCTCCCACTGTAAGTTCCTCTCCAGCCCTGAGCAGCTGTCCCGAACCCTGGCGCCGGGCAGGTAACACAGCTGTCTGAACTCTCGCTCTTTGCTGCAGAGAACAGTGTCAATCCCCCTAACTATACTGTCCCCTGTCCTTCCTAAATGCCATATACCCTTCAATATTCAGGTCCCAATCTATGTCGTCCTGTAGCCATGTCTCTTTAATGGCTATCAGATCGCATTTATTTATTTCTATTTGCATTGTCAGTTCATCTGTTTTGTTTCGAATGCTACGTGAATTCAGATACAGAGCCTTTAGTTTTGTCCTTTTATTATTTTTGTAACCTCTAGCCTTAACTGTTGATTTACTCTTAGATTTGTATGCTCTGTCCCTTTCTGTCACAGTCTGTTTATCATTTCCCATGTTAATACCTTTCTGCCGTCCTTACATGGTTTGGGCTATATGTTACTCCAGACCCATAGCAATGTGGGTGACTCTTAACTGCCCTCTGAATGCTCAGGAAAGCCACTCAGCTGTGTCCAAGAAGGTGGCTCATCACCACCTTCTCAAGGGCAAATAAGGATGGCCAATAAATGCTGGCCTTGCCAGCGATGCCCATGTCTTGTAAATGAATTAAAAAAAGGTCACTATCATTCGGTCAATATGTCACTATCCAACGGTACCACAGTATGTATCACTGTCATAATGTATATTACAATTGTATTATATCTCAGTATTACTGTTACACTACATCTCAGTATGTATCACTACTGTGTTGTATCTCACTGCATATCAAAATCGTGCTATATTGCAGTAGGTATCACTACCTTCTTAGATCTCAGTATCACTATTGTATTGTTTCTCAGTATGTCACGAATGTATGGCAATATCTTTTTAGACAAATGATTTAAGGTATCTTATTTGCCTCATTTTTGTTAAGTTTCCTGGGAGCTTGTCTCTCAAATTCTGGCTTTCAGCTGACAGTAATTTTCCAAATCGGGTTTCACCACTCACATTTCTTCCTGCTGAGTGTATAGTGGATGATCCCAGATGATGACAGTTATGTGTCCAACAAAAGGTCAACAACTGGAGGGAGGGGATGGGTTCAACAGTTAGTTCCAGGATCCTATCCCATGATCTACTCGAGGTTTGAAAGCCAGTAATCTAGATAATATGCCCCATCTGGAATAATTTCCACTTGCATAAGACTGAGTCAGGAGCCACTGCAGGACGGTTGAGGGATGGGGATATAAATAGTGATTTTAAAAGCTGGATCCCTTCACCTAACAATAGCGCATGGATGTGAACATTCCAAAGCTTGATTACATTTAAGTAATGCATCAAAGTGCGTCATTTTATAAATTGGGTGTAGTTTACTATCAGTAACAGCATTGAAAAAGGAAATGCAGAGTTTCAACCTAAGTTTTTGTAAAAATAAATTTCTGCCCTATGATCAGTTTGTGTTCCCTTACTTCACTCTACCTTTGACTTTTGCTACATTGCACGATGAACACTGGATGTTCTTGAGAACAGCTTATGTTTTTCCTATCTTTTTGGCACAGAATCTAATTTGTGTTTATTTATGTACAGCATAATGACTGGTCTGAAAATGCATACCAGAAAATCTGGCTGCAACATCAAATAACCATAAATCCAGCAGTAACCTTCATGGAATGCCCTGTTATTGCCTACATTTTGAAAGGATCCCTGCTTACCAGTTGCCCTCAATGACCTAGATCCCATTTCCTATGTGCTACTTCCCTGAGCTGCCAGGCTCTGTATGAACTGGCAGGCCACAGGCACGGTTCATCTCAGCCTGCAATGAGTTGAGATTTTTGGAAGGTAATTTGCAAACTGATTTGATCTGCCTTGAGAGTCTTCTGTGCCTGTGCTTATTTTGTTCAGTGGAGCTATTGTAACACTTGGACATCCCAATTAAAACAGAGTGGTCATCCCAATGGCTCATGAGGGGGTCTGTTGGTCTCTGAGCTATATGGAAGGAGAAGGTGGTAAAATTGATCCCCATTTCTTTGCCGAGTTACGTGATCTCTGACGGGGCAGCAGTAGGGAGCTCTGATCAACCTCAGTGGCCCTGGGTAAGGAAAAGATAAAATTGCCCAGGGTTTCCACTCCTGAGCTCTCCTAGCAGCTCCTGCTGGAAAGAGCACACAGACAGATTTTTCTCTGCCCCTCATTCTGTATTTTTGACTTACCAGCACATTACGTCTCTTACATAATTTTTAAAAAACATTTTTAACGCTATCCCTGCTTTCCTTTGGGTAGCTGACACTGATTGTTGTTATTTAGGACGGGGGTCCCCAGTAATGTATGAATTAACATGCTAGGCCCCTACCTGCCAAGAATGAGGCACATTAATTTTGTCATGAACATTGATTTTAAACTGTTACTGGAATGAAGAAAGGACTTGTTAAACAGTTCAACCGTGGTTGGAAAAAAACATTTACATACTAACAGTCATCAAAGGTGAGGATGCGCATTCCAGGGCCTGCTAATGAGGATACAATCCACAAGGGCCAGGACTGGTTAGACCAGCTGGTCACAGGACTACCTGGCTGTTCCAGGGTTTTCTTTTGAACTGGCCACAGAGAGTTTGAGAAGAGTGTCTGTTTGTTCCTGGACTAAGAAGATCTCTCCTGTCTGCTCTTCAGATATTGCCTCAAACTTATCCATTTTTCTTCTGCTCTTTTCTGTCTCTATTTGCATGTGGATATTGCATATGCATGGGCGCGTCGTGTATCCATAGGCAACAACTGAATTAGAGTTTAAGTTTAGTAAATTTCAACTTTTCTTCTTTAACCTAAGAAAGCCTGTTTGTGCTGGTTTCTTTGCCTTATAATTGGAAAGCGGTGAACAAGGATTTACCCAAGGGGAACTAATACATGGTGTGTTTAAAATTAAGCCCTGTTACAGTAAGACCAGGTGAAGGTTGAAACGGAGCCCCAGACCTCTTTCTCACCTGGTTGTAACAGAAATTTGGGTGCTAGCATCCAGAATTTTACCCACAAACAAGAAAAATTGGAAGTGGGAAGCCAAATTGTTCCCAATCAATACAAGTTTTCTTGTGGTTGTGTGTGCTTGAATACTAACATGTCTGCAACTGAAGCTAGTGTCTCCCCAAGCCAGGGTGAAGTAACTTGGGATAAGTTAAAAGCACTATGAAGGAGCTGAGAAAAATAGCTGAACAGTGTGGGACCAGTATACGTGGCAAGGTGAGGAAGTCTGAACTCCTAAGACAAGTGGCCAACCATTTTTCCCTTGAAAATGAAGAAGCAGAAACAGGGTTAGAAACTGACTCTGACAGGGTATTGTTATCAAAGATACAATTGGAACAGAGGAAACTTGAATTAGAAGACAGGGAAAGAGAAAGAGAGGCAGAAGAGGGAGAAAGAGAGAGCCTTCCAGAAGGAATATGAAGATAATGAAAGGCAGGAGAGGGAGAGAGAAAGAATATTCCGGAAGGAATGTGAAGAAAGAGAGCTGAAGCGGCTTGTGTTAACTCGGGGGCGACAGTGTAACCCCAGTGAAAGCACGGCCAATATAGAGGAGCATAATTCAGGGCTGGGTACAAAATTGTTAAAACGAGCTCAACTAATTCCAAAATTCAATGAGGAGGTAGAAGTATTTTTTGTGTCCTTTGAGAAACTGGGAAGGCAGCTAAAATGGCCAACTGAGACCTGGCCTCTTTTACTGCAAAGCAAGCTAACTGGAAAAACCCATGAGGTTTATTGCCTGTTGCCAGATGAGAGTTCATCAAATTATGAACTGACAAAAAGTGCTATCTCGGGGCATATGAATTAGTACCCGAAGCCTATCACCAAAAGGTTAGAACCCTCATGAAGCAAGTTAATCAAACTTATCTGGAGTTAGAAAGAAGCAAGCAGATGGCTTTTGACCAGTGGCTGAGGGCTCTTAAACTACAGCTAAGCTATGAGACTCTCAGAGAAATAATTCTGTTAGAGGAATTTAAACACTCTCTCCCACTCTCCATAAAGACCCATGTAGAGCAGAGGCGGGTCCAGAGAGCACGGCAAGCGGCCATTCTGGCCGATGAGTTTGCTTTAATTTATAAGTCGGTGTCCCAGGGGAGAACCTTTCCTAATCACCACCACAAATCCGAAAGGGACAAAGGGTGGGAAGGTGATAGGAGCCTAAGCAGTCCTGGGAGAGAAAGGAAAGCAGGAGACACAGGGGGCCCTCCTCTAGCCAAAAAGGAAGGTGCTGTGAGCAAGAGTGAGACTCAGAGACCTGTGTGCTTTGTCATGCAGGCCCCCACCTGCCAAGAATGAGGCATATTAATCTTGCCACATGGATATTAAATTTCGAATTGTTGCTGGGAAGAAAAGAAGGCCTGTTAGAAGGGGTTGCCAGGCCCTTGGCTGGAAAGACATTTTTGCATATTAACAGACAGTGTTTGTAGACAAAGGACCGTTTCCTGACACACACAAGACACAGAGCCAAGACATGGTCAGACCAGTTAGTCACATGACTAACCTGCTTGGCAACCTATGGGTTTTCGGAATTGTACAATTTGAACTGAGAGCCTGCAGAAAGCTATTTGCTCCTGGATTGAAAAACCTCTCCTGTCTGCTTTTATTTCTTTCTCATGGAACTCCAAAAACCCACTGAAGACACATGAACCTCAAGAAAGAAATATCTCCTACGATGAACAAGGTTTAAGATCTACCTACGATCAAGAACTCTACAGTGAGCTCGAAGAACCATAACAACAACTCCCCAGATATTTCCTCAAACTTTTCCACTTTATTTCTTTTCTGCTCTTTTCTGTTTCTATTTGCACGTGGCTATCGCATATACAAGCTAGCATGGGCCGTTGTTTATTTATTTAGAGATACAGCACTGAAACAGGCCCTTCAGCCCACCAAGTCTGTGCCAACCAACAACCACCCATTTATACTAACCCTACAGTAATCCCATATTCCCTACCACCTACCTACCTATACTAGGGGCAATTTACAATGGCCAATTTACCTATCACCAGCAAGTCTTTTGGCTGTGGGAGGAAACCGGAGCACCCGGCGAAAACCCAAGCGGTCACAGGGAGAACTTGCAAACTCCGCACAGGCAGTACCCAGAATCGAACCCGGGTCCCTGGAGCTGTGAGGCTGTGGTGCTCGCCACTGTGCCGCCCTGTGTATCTTTAGACGTCAACCGAATTAGAGTTTAAGTTTAATAAATTTCAACTTTTCTTCTTCAAACTTAAGCTCTGAGATGCGGGAGGATTTGGGTGTCCCAGTGCATGAATCACAAAAGGTTAGTATGCAGGTACAGCACATAATTAGGAAAGCTAATAGAATGTTATCATTTATCGCGAGTGGAATTGAATACAAAAGTAGGGAGGTTATGCTTCAGCTATACCAGGCATTGGTGAGACCACATCTGGAGTACTATGTACAGTACAGGTCTCTTTATTTAAGGAAGAATGTAAATGCATCAGAGGCAGTACAGAGAAAGTTTACTGGACTGATACCTGGAATGGGTGGGCTATCTTATGAGGAAAGATTGGACAGGCTAGGCTTGTTTCCACTGGAATTTAGAAGAGTAAGAGGTGACTTGATTGAAACATATAAGATCCTAAGGGGTCTTGACAGGGTGGATGTGGAAAGGATGTTTCCCCTTGTGGGAGAATCTAGAACCAGGGGTCACTGTTTAAAAATAAGGGGTAGCCCATTTAAGACAGAGATGAGGAGAAATTTTTTCTCTCGGAGGGTCATGAGTCTTTGGAATTCTCTTCCTCAAAAGGCAGTGGAAGCAGAGTCTTTGAATATTTTTAAGGAAGAGGTGGATAAATTCTTGATAAGCAAGGGGGATGGAAGGTTATTGGGGGTAGGTGGAAATGTGGAGTAATCAGTTCAGCAATGAATGTATTGCATGCAGAGCAGGCTCGAAGGGCCAAGTGGCCTACTTCTGCTCCTAATTTGTATGTTCGTATGTAAGAAAGCCTGTTTGTGTTGGTTTCTTAGTTATAATTGGAAAGCGGTGAACAAGGATTCACCAATGGGGAGCTAAAACATGGTGTGTTTAAAATTAAACCCTTTTACAGTAAGACCAGATGAAGGCTGAAAGGGAACCCTAGACTTCTTTCTCACCTGGTCATTACACAATATTTGCAAGAGGTCCTCAGGATCATGTCAGTACATATAGGGGGTCTCCAGGAATGGGAGAATATTTGCAAGAGGTCCTTAGACCTATACCAGTCCATGCAGGCAATCCCCAGAAATAGTCAACATTTTCAGGAGGTGCTTGGGTCTCTATCAGACCTTGCAGGTGTTCCCCAGGATGTCAATATTTGCAGAAGGTCCTCTGGATTATATCAATGCATGCAAGACTCCCCAGTATTGTGCCAATATTTGTAGGAAATCCTGAGAAATGTGTCATCATGTGCAGAGAGCCATCCTCATGTCGAGTTTGAATAATGCTGTTCTGTGATAACAATTAATATCTAGCTACATAACAAGCCCAGCAGTAGACAGGAGCTGAACGATTTATTGTCGAACACTTTCAGCTGAAGATGTCAAGTATAAAGCAGCCAGCACCAGCTCCATCAATTATTTCAGTAGCTGTTAATATTGTCTAAAAGAACAGATGTGAAAGATTGAGTCTGTCATCTGTTGAATAATAGCTTGAGAAGGGTTCAAAGTTTAAGAGCGCTGCGTTGAATTATTCTGTCAGCCAAGCTGACATCATCCTACAACAAGACTTTGGGAAAGCACTCAAGGATTTCCATGGATAAAGAGGTCAAGTGACGTAACCAGGCGCATTCAAGAAACTTCAACAATTGTCGTGAACTGTACAAATTGCTGCCCAAGAATTGGGATTTTGCATAAAAAGCCAATGAAAATGAGGGTTCCTGAACTGAAATCACTTGCCTCGGAGACATATTTGATGAAGGTGAAGAATAATTCATTCAAGTTACATAGACTGAGTGACCCTATTAGCAAGCTTCATAATGGGAATCTCTGGACAGCTTCACCTCTCAAACAGTAGCACCACTGTCTCATCATTCAGCCTTTCTCTCTAACCTTCCAGCCCTCAGTTACATTCAATGCAGTGTTTTATGTGCATCCAATTGATTCATGTCTTAATTGCATTATTTGCGTCCTTGTGCTGTAGTCTCGTTCTTACAATATATATAGCAACATAGAAATCCTAGTTTCAAAAGAGACCTGCACAGATCTATTGAAATGTATTCCAATTATATCGCCACCCCGAGTGTCAGTCAGTACTGGTGGGGAGGGAGATGCAGAAGAGAGGGAGACTAGGGGGAGAAAGAATATCAGATTCATGGCAGGGCTCGGTGGCTTATGTAAAAGCAAATTATTTCTAGATGTAAAAGATATCAAGGGATATGGGGACAGTGCAGGAAAATGGCATTGAGGTAGAAGATCAGTCATGATCTAGTTGAATGGTGGAGCAGGCTACAGGGGTCAAACGGCCTACTCCTGCTCCTATTTCCTATTTACCAGGCTGAGCCAACATAAGTCACTCCCTTTGGGCTCTTACTTTACTTGCCTAACTTCACTCTGACTGTGTCCTACCTACCAGTCTCCGTAAACTTGACCACATCCAAAACTCTGCTGCTGGGACTTGCATCAAGTCCCATTCACCCATCACCCTGTACTCCATGACCCATGCTGTCTTGCAGTCTGGCAACGCGTCAATTTTAAAATTCTCATCCTTGTTTTTAAATCCTTCCATAGCCTCACAACTCCCTACCCTCTGTAACCTCCTCCAGCCTTACAACTTTCCCAGATCTCGGCACTCATCAAATTCTAGTCTCTTCTGCATCTCTGATTTCCTTCCCTTCACTATTGGGGGCCATGTGTTCAGTTGCCTGGGTCCTAAGCTCTGGAATTCTCACCCTAAACCTTAAAAAAAACCTTTTGCCTCTCCTTCCTCTGTCAATTTGCTTCTTAAAACCTATGTCTCTCGTCCTTAATATCTCTCCATTGACCGGTGTCAAATTGTGCCCGATAATACTCCTTTGAAGTGCCTTGGAATGTTTTACTTCATTGAAGACACTACATAAATGCAAGTTGTCTTTGTATAAACCAGCTGGTCAGTTAAGCATCCTCCATTATCTAAGAATCTAACCTTGACTAACACCCTCATTTCAAGCAGAACAAGAGCTTTCATCATGTTAGAACGAGTCTTTCAGCCCATGAGATGTCTCCAAGTATAAAACATCTCATAATGGATATTTTTGCAAATAACACCCTTTCTCCTCACCCCAGGCTGTTAGTTAAAGCAGGGACAGAGTTCTGCAGCGTTAACCATGTCAGGCACCCTGACTAAGTGACCATTTTTCACAAGCGCACTTGCGTAATAATATTGATAGGCTATTCTACCTTGGCACGGAACACAAAAGTCCGAGTGCTTCATGCCTGCGTCCTCAGTACCTGTGGACAGCGTATGTCAGTCAAGACCCACGTCTCAACTCATTCCATCTTCTTTGCCTCCGGAGAATCCTTGGCATCAGGTGGCAGGACTGTATCTCCAACGCAGAAGTCCTCAAGGCAGCCAACATCCCCAGCGTATACACCCTACTGAGCCAGCGGCGCTTGAGATGGCTTGGCCATGTGAGCTGCATGGAAGATGGCCGGATCCCCAAGGACACATTGTACAGCGAGCTCGCCACTGGTATCAGACCCACCAGCCGTCCATGTCTCCGCTTCAAAGACATCTGCAAATGCGACATGAAGTCCTGTGACATTGACCACAAGTCGTGGGAGTCAGTTGCCAGTGATCGCCAGAGCTGGCGGACAGCCATAAAGGCAGGGCTAAAGACTGGCGAGTTGAAGAGACTTAGCAGTTGGCAGGAAAAAAAGCCAGAAGTGCAAGGAGAGAGCCAACTGGATAACAGCCCCGACAACCAATTTTATCTGCAGCGCCTGTGGAAGAGTCTGTCACTCTAGAATTGGCCTTTATAGCCACTCCAGGCGCTGCTCCACAAACCACTGACCACTGCTAGGCGCTTACCCATTGTCTCTCGAGACAAGGAGGCCAAAGAAGAAAGAAGATTGTACCTTGGATAGTATTTTATCCAAAACTGCTGTAAAGTGATGAACGAGAGAGAAAGAGAAACCAAGAGAGATAGGAAAAACAGCATGAGAAAGAGAGAGGGAAATCCAGGAGAAGGAGGGATAGCGAGAAAGAAGGGAAAGCAGGAAATGAAAGGAATGTTCGCACTGGTATTTGTTGAGGCTGAGGTATACTGTTGGGACAGAGTTAGAGGAAGCTTTATTCCACATTTGATACTGCTATACATGATCTGGGGATGCTTATGGAAAGTGTTCCAATCCCTAGTCCTGACATATCTCACATTAAATATGTAAACAAATTGATATGAATGTAAAAGGCCCAACGGCACTATTTGAAGAAAAGTATGGGGCGTTCTCCCATGGTTCTGGCCAATATTTATTCCTCAACTAATACTTGAGGGACAGTTCTGCACTATAGAGCCGTTCCCACTCAGAACAAGATTGGGTCTCCACAAACTGAAGTCATATGCGAGCCTTACAACTAGCTGACATTGCAGGCTTTCCTCCCATCAGTCATGGCTGAATTTAATCCAAGTCACAAAAACAAAACCACTTCATTACCCACTGTACCAATCTCCCTAAAATCTTTTAATGACCTTTTCTCAATAACTACGTCAGTGCACCAACCATCTACTTTGGAAGTGAGGAGGGATTTCAAAAAGGTGACCATATGTTCGGCTTTATACCGGCTTTATGATCAGAAAGCTTGTTTTCAACCAAGCAAATGGCAGAGACCTCATGTGTAGATAAGCAGACTGGTTAACTTATACTGTGTGTGCAGGACTAGAGGTTAACATTTACAAGCCTAAAGCGAGTCCGTGAGAAATGGATAACCGTCTGGGAATAGGACTGGAGGTTACAGAGAGCTCGAGCCTGAGATAGTCAAATGCTCCATGGAAGACTGGTCTCTGTACTGGTGGGATTGGGATGGGGGATCAGGAAAGTATTGTCTTTAGAGAGCAGCAGGCCTGGGTTGAAGAATGGAATTGTAAGGATCAATGGATATTTTGGAGTTTTACTTCAATTATCACAGGGAGTGTTTATACAGAACTCTCCCTCAGGAGATTTATTTCATGAGATGAGTCTATAGATTGAATATAAATAAATCTTTATCAGGTTATGTGCATCGCTGGCAAGGCCATCATTTATTACCCATTCCTAGCTGCACTTGAGAAGCTATTGTTGTGTCTTCTTGAACTACTGCAGTCCGTATGGTGAAGGTAGGGAGTTCCAGGATTTTGACACAACAATGATGAAGGAAAGGCAATATACGTCAAAATCTGGACAGTGTGTGACTTGGAGAGGAGGTTGGAGGTGATGGCATTTCTATGTGCCTGCTGTCTTTGCCCTTATAGATGGTGGAGGTTATGGGTTTGGAAGGTGCTGCTTAAGAAAACTTGACAAGTTGCTACAGTGCATCCTGTAGATAGTACACATTGCAACCACGATGGGCCAAAGGTGCAGGAAGTGGATGTTTAATCTGGAGGATGGGGAGACAATCAAGTGGGCTGCTTTGTCCTGGATGCTGTCGACCACCTTGAGTGTTGTTGGGGCTGCACCCATCCGGGCAATTGGAAAGAATCCTTTCACATTCCTGACTTGTACCTTGTAGATGGTAGAAAGGCTTTGGGGAGTTGGAGGTGAGCCACTTACTACAGAATAACCAGCCTCTGACCTGCTCTAGTAGATACAGTATTTATGTGACTTCAAGTTGAGTTGCTGGTCAATAGTGTCCCCCAGGATGTTGACGGCACAGGATTCGGCAATGGTAATGCCATTGAATGTCAAAGGAGATGGTCATTGCCTGGCACTTGTGTGGTGCATATGTTCTTTGTCACTTATCAACCCGAACTTGGATGTTGTCCACTTCTTGCTGCATGCGGGCATGGCTGCTCCATTATGTACTATCTGAGATTGCACATGTTTGGGTTTGCTCTGCTTAAAGATATTTTTCTGACTCCATGGCTCATGACTTAAATTCCTCTGATAATGACACTCACAACCCTCTCCATCAGCTACAAGGCAAAATTCAGGAGTGTGATAGAATACTCTCCGCTTCCTTAGGTAGGCACAGCTGTAACAAATCTCAACAAGCTTGACACTATCCAGCACAAAACAGTCTGCTTGATCAGTACCGCATTCGCCAGCTATTCCCACTGTAACTGGTGCACCATGGCTGCAGTGTGTACTATCTACAGGAAGCACTGCAGCAACTCGCCAAAGGTTCTTAAGCAGCATCTCCCAAACCCGCGACCTCCACCACCTAGAAGGACAAGGGCAGCAGGTGCATGGGTACATGCCATCACCTCCAAGTTCCCTTCCACGTTACACACAATCCTGACCTGGTAATATATCGTCTTTTCTTTATCATTGCTGGGTTAAAATCTTGGAGCTCCCTACCTAACGGCGTTCTGAGAATACCTTCAACACACGGACTGCAGCGGTTCATGAGAAAGGTCCACCACCACCACCTTCTCAAGGGCATCTACAAATCGGTAATAAATGCCACCTTTGCCACTGACGCCCATGTCCCAAGAATGAATTTTTAAAAAAGACAGGCTGTTGTTCTTCTTGTCCAGATTTTATCTTCATGTTGATTTGTGCATTACTGTCCTGAATTTGGAAAGGGAAGGAGAACAACATTAATTTAACACTATTTTTTAACAAAGAATATTGCAGAATTTAAGAAAAACAACAAATGTAGGCTTCTCGACAATGCAGTAACTGCCTTCCTGGGAAGTAAATATATAAATGACTTCAAGTGACAACAGTAATCAGCAGATTGTTACTGAGTCAGGGCTGTTTAAGGAACAAATCTTTACACTGCACATGTGTAATGGAGGCCAGATTGCAGCCCTCACACCTCCCTTGATCTTATTGCTAAGTCTACAGTTACATTTGACATTTTGTGAAATCTTTTGATGAACGTGACCTTTGATTTATAATCTTTACCACATGAGTAGTTGGTTATTCATGAGTTTATTTTCCCTGCTCAGTTGTAATTTTCATTAAGCACTGTTTACATCATATGGCATCAAATGCCAAGGCACCATACAGACATCTGTGTCACGGAAATTCCAAGTGTATCAGTAATCTTCCACTTCCAGATACATGCAGAGTAAAAACAGAATATAACTGACCACTCACCTCCAGGATGGGAGTTAGCTTCAACTGCACAGAAATGTTTACATGAGATGTGCCCTCACCATGTCCTTTTGGAGTTGTGAAACAAATTGCTATCGGCTTCTCTATCACCAATACGAAAGTTGTCCCATTTTCTGTTATGTTGGGTAAGCAACCTGTCAAATTTAATGCCACATACAATAATTGGCACTAGTGAAGAATGCTCACAATTGAATGATCAGCTCTTGTCCATTGTACACCAAACAGGAGTTGGCACGGAGATGCACATAAATACATAGACAAACTCTCCCACAAACTCTGCTTCCTCCACCTCTGGCCTCTTGTGCATTCCCCACTTCCTTCACTCCACCATTGGTGGCTGTGCCTTCAGCCATCTAGGCCCCAAGCTCTGGAATACCAACCCCGAACCTCTGTGCCTCTCCATTTCTCTCCCCTCCTTGAAGACGCTCCTTAAATTTACCTCTTTGACCAAGCATTTGGTAACTTGTCCTAAAGTCTCCTTCTTTGACTCTGTATCAATTTATGCCTTATTATGCTCGTGTGAAACACCTTAGAATATTTTACTAAGTTAAAGGTGCTATACAAATGCAAACTGATATTATTGCCAAATCACTGCAAGGAACATAAGAACATGAGTTGGCCGTTTAGCCCCTAGAGCTTGTTGTGCCATTCAATAAGGTTATGCCTGATCTGTGAACAAACTGTATATACCCATCTACATCCCTTAATACCATTGGTTAACAAAAATCTATCAATCTCAGATTTAAAATTAACAATTGATCCAGCATCAATTGCCATTTGCAGAAGTGAGTTCCAAACTTTTTCCCACCCTTTGTGTGTAGAAGTGTTTCCTAATTTAACTCCTGAAAGGTCTGGCTCTGATTTTTAGATTATGGCCCTTAGTCCTGATTCCCCAAGCAGCAAAAATAGTTTCTCTCTATCCATCATCTCTGTTCCCTTTAACATCTTCATTGGAATTTATTTCCTGCTGGTTGCAGCACACATTGGGTTATAATTGGTCATGGCTAGCTGTGGAATATACACATTTCAGGAACTCAGGATGTCCCAAAGCATTTCACAGCGAATGAAGTACTTTCAAAGTGATGTAATGTAGGAAACGCAGCAGCCAATTTGTGCACAGCAAAGTCCCACAAACAGCAATGAGATAACGACCAGATCATTTGCTTTAGTAATGTTGGTTAAGGGATAAATATTGGCCAGGACACTTTAGGAGATACATGTAATTCTTACTGTTCAATACTTTACAAAGGACTTGGATAGAAAACCCCTTACACTGCAAAGGAGGGGTAGCACTGATGGTAAAGGATGACATTACAGCATTAGTGAGAAAGGATCTGGCCTCAGAAGTTCATGAAGTAGAATCAGTACGGGTGGAAATAAGGAATAGCAAGAAGCAGAAAACATTGGTGGGAGTAATTTATAGGCCTCCTAACAGTAGTTATGCCATTGGGCAGAGCATTAAATAAGAAATTATTGGAGCTTGTAACAAAGGCAATTTAATAATTGTGGAGGACTTTAATCTTCATATAGACCAGGACAATGAAATTGACAGGAGTGGTCCAGAAGATGAGTTTGTAGAATGTTTTCGGAACAGTTTCTTGGAGCAATACATCATGGAGCCAACTAGGGATAAAGGTATCTTAGATCTAGTATTGTGTAATGAAGCAGGGTTAATTAGCAATGTCATAGTAAAAGATCCACCAGGAAAGTCATCATAATACCATTGAATTCCATGTTAAGTTTGAAAGTGACATGCTCTAATCACAAACATGATGGGCCATATGGTCTACTCCTGCTCCTATTTCTTGTGTTCTTGTGTGCATCACACAGAGACTTCACTAGTACTGTCACACTGCTAAAATATCTGCTCTTATGTTTAAATATCAGCATCCCTTCTATAACAATCTTACACTTGCCCCAATTTACAGTAAATCTGTGTGCACAAACCACTATGTGATAATGACCAGATGATCTGATTTAGTGATATTTGTTGAGGCCAGAAGACTGGGGAGAGCTCCCCCGCTTTTCTTCAATATAGTGCCATGGGAATCTTTTATATCCACCTGAGAGGGTAGATGGGGCCTCAGTTTGACATCTCACGCAAAAGACAGAACCTCCCACAGTGCAGCACTCCCTCAGTACTGTACTGGAGGGTCAGCATGGATTATGTGCTCAAGTCTCTGGAATGGGAATTGAACTTACAACCTTCTGACTCAGAGGTGAGAGCGTTACCACTGAACTGTGACCGACCTGGATGAGTGATAAGAAATATAACATTTCTAAATTGTTTGCCAAAGATTTCTTGTGGGAAGAATAGTACTCTGTCCACTTGGATAAAAACAAGTCCAACATGTTGAATTAGGGCTGGCATCCTTCCCCAAGTCCATAACAGGCAAGCGAGAAACAAGCAAAGAGCTGGAATTGTGGCTGCGATCCAAATGTTTTCTTTGCAGCTGTGAGAATTCACCGAACACATTCGCAACTCCAGTGCCTTCCTTCTCATTCACACACACAAACAAATGGGAAAAGATAACCCCTATTCCCAAAACTGGCATCTGATTTGCACATTGGAAATGAGGAAAATTGGAACAGGAGTAGGCCATTCAGCTCCATGGGCTTCCTCCGCCATATAATTAAATCATGGCTGATCAGTACCTCAACTCCATTTTTCCACCTTTGATCAATATTCCTCGATAAACTTACCTCACAAAAATCTATCGATTTCAGTTTTGAAAAGTCCAATTGTCCCATAGCATCAATAGCCTTTTGGGGCAGAGAATTCCAAATTTCCACTACCCCTTGTGTGAAAACATGCTTGCTGATTTCCTTTGTCGGGCAAACCCCACCTATTAAGACTGAGGCACACATTAATGTTGCCACATGAACATTAAAACTTAAAAAATTGCAATCTCTGACTGGAAGAACATTTGCATAAGTACAAGACAATGTGGAAACAAAGGGGAGTCGGTCCCTGTTTTCCAATACACAGAAGTGGTCAAACTAGTTCTACTGGACGTTGAAGAGACTGTTCCATATAAGGTGTGAGTCACAGGACTAACCTGCTGAGGACCCTGGGAGGTTTTCTGAATTTGAACTCCCAAACAAAGGATTTGCCTGTTCGAACACCGTGTGCTCTCCTGGAACTAAGAACACCTCCTGTCTGCCTGCCTATCTCTCAGGGAACTGAAACCATTGAAGACATGGGAAAATAAAAGAGAGAAAGGTTTGCCACATGAACAAAGTTTTAAGAAGATTACTGGGCCCCAACGAAGTGCAAGAATATAACTTCAACCAAGGACTCCAGCGAGCTCGAGAAACGGTAACAAAATATTGCCTCAAACTGTTCTACTTATCTCTTTTTCTACTCTTTTCTGTCCCTAACTTGCATGTTTATATTGCGTGTGCATGCTAGCGTGAGAGCGTCGTATATCCGCAGGTGTAAACCGTATTAGAATTAAGTTTAAGGTTTAATAAATTTCATCTTTCTGCGTTAAACCAAAGAAAGCCTGTTTGTGCTCAGTTATTTGCCTGATAATTGGAAACTATGAACATGGATTCACAAAAAAGGGGAGCTCAAAACACAGTGTGTTTAAAATTAAACACTGTTACAATAAGACCAGGTGAAGACAGCAAGAGACCCTAGACACCTTTCTCACCTGGTCGTAACACCTTCCTAAATGGCCTAACTCCAGTTTTAAGATCATGTTTCCTCATTTTTGTTGCCCCCGCCAGAGGAAATAATTTCACTGTTTCTACCCTATTGAATCCTTATAACATTTTAATCACCTCAATCTGATCTCTCAATTTACTATATTCAAGGGAATGCAAGCCGAGTTCATGCAACTTGTCCTCATAATTTAACTCTCAAAGCTCCAGTATCATGCGAGTCTATCTGCACTGCATCCCCTCCAAGGTCAATATATCCTTCCTGAAATGCGGTGCCCAGAACTGAGTGCAGTCTGATCTGGTCCATTAAGAACCTCCAGTTGCCATCCATGCAAAGTGGTATTGAGTGCACATTAACACAAGAGTGCCAGTGTACCTCCAGAGACTACTGACCAGACTAAGTCCTGAGATTGAGAGATCACCAGGTTGAGTTCTGTATTTTGTGAAGTATAAATCCAACCCAACCTACCCTAATCTACTAATCCTGGTGGTTAAAGACACTTCACGAACTTACTTGAAACTGAGTCAGATTACCTTGTAGTAAATAAAGACTCAGAGCACATGTAGCAAAGAACAGACCTGACGTATTTATTATTGGAACATCTTTCATCACCAAGTACTTACTGACCAGCTACTGCCAATGTCATACATTTTAATCTGCAACACATCCACTTTCCTGCTGTCTCTGCCCTACCATTGGAGCCCATAATCAGATTGTTGTAAGATTTGACACAAAATGTTGAATGGATGAATATACTACATAAAAGGACTAATTCCCATTGTGGATACTCTCAGTGTGCACAGTGTTCACAATGACCATGGATTCCTAAAATGACAAGGCCCTCAATTTTTTGTCCCTTTAGAAGAAGGCATGTCAACAGCTGTGCTTCTGAGAATTCCTGATCAGAAGGGGAAGATCTTGTGTGATCTTGACTCCTTTTGTGTAAATGACAACTCAAGTAGACAATGGCAAATTCTGCATAGTGGAATACATAAATTTCCAGAATGCATCTGATAAAGTTCCACTTGAAAGGTGTTTTGTTAAACTCAAAGCTTTGGGATGTAAAGTAAATCTTCAGGATGGATTAGAAACTGGCTGCAGGATAGTGAACAATGTGTATTCGTTAGAAGAATTATGTTAGAATTGGTAGGTGGAATAATGAGTGGGGTACCCCAGAGATTTGTATTGGAACCACTGTTGTTTCTCAATCCACATCAATAATTTGGATTCAGAAACTTAATGCAAAGTGATCATAGTTGCATATGATAGCAAACTATGAGGGGCAGTGGGATTGAAGGAGATGGCTCAGAAATTATAGAATGAGTTGGCTAGAAAAATTGGGAGTGATATTAACCTAACCCCATTTTGGGAAACTGACAGGATCGCCTAATTTTACTCTCATTGATGTCAGTGGACAGTAATATTGGGTGGGGTGTAAAATAAGCAATTTATTCAATCCTGTGCTTCTCACCTAGCAAGTTTGTTTAAAATTGCCCCCATATGTAAGTGGGCACAAAATAACAGATGAAATGACTAGTGAAAACTCCTGCATACAAGAAAGCAAAATGGACAATACATACTCCTTGAATGATACTGAAGTATCTAAAAATGAAGTTGAAAGAAATCGTGGTGTCTTAGAAAACTTGATGCTCAACACGTTCGACCAACGCAGAACAGGAACTAACAGAGCCAATCAATGCTGAACTACAGAGCCAAAGCAAGTCAGAGCAAGCCAGGATTAACTGTACCATGTGCTCATCAGACCCAACTTTAAGCACAGTATCCACTACTTTGTCATAAAAAAGGGATACATTTAATTGTTGAAGCTAGTGCAAAGAAGATCCATAAGGCAGGTCCCTGCTGCAAAAGGTTTAAGTTACAAGGAAGGACTCGAAAAACTACAGCTAATCATCCTGTAAAAGAAGCATCTGAGAGATGATCTTATAAGATGTGTAAGATAGTTAAGAGAATGGGAACGATACATCCAGATTACTTTAAACTAAATTGCAAAAAGGGAGCACAGGTGCAAGCTAGTAAAAGATGAATGTCAGAAAGATTGTCACGTAGAGAGTGAGGAACACTTGAATTGGTTCCCAGATAGACTAGTAGAAGCCCTGGATTACATAACAATCTTCTAGTGGTATTTGAAGATCATATATAACGAAAAAAAAATTACATTTATATAAGTGACCTCAAGAATCCTAAAGTGCTTTACAACCAATGAAAGTACTTTTGAAGTGAAGTAACTCTGGGAGACCTGACTGCCAATTTGCACACAACAAGCTCGCACAAAGAACATTGTGAGAATGACAAAATACATTTTTTTTTTGTGATGATGATTGAGGGATAAATATTGGCCAGGACACTGGGGATAGCTTCCCTGCTTTTTTTTGAAATAGTGCCATGGGATCTTTTACATCCACCTCAGAGAGTAGACAGGGCCTTGGTTTAACATCTCATCCCAAAGATGGCATCTCCCACTAGGCAGCACTCCCTCAGTGCTGGATTGGAGTGTCCGCCTAAATGTTCATGCCCAAGACTCTGGAGTGAGACTTGAACCCACAACCTTTTGACGGAGTCGGGCAGGCAATTACACTTGTTAAGGCCCCAATTGGGGAGATTTTGTGGGCTCCCCAGCATTTTGCTGTTGGCGGAGCAGTCCCCTGCCGTGTCTCCCTGTGGCAGGCTGGGAAGTCATCGGAGCTGAAGGTTTCATGCCTCATTGATCAGGCTGCGATCAAGAAAGGCTGCAATCGTGGCCGAACCCTATCCAGTTGAGTAGTTTCCCCTTCATCCCCAAGGACCTACTGGCCTAGATACTATTGCTGTATGGCTGTGCATCCCTGCGAGGACACCTCCATGTTGAAGTGCCCCCACAGTCCCTGACCTGCCTCAGCAGCACCCACCTCACCTGGTGGGGCTACCGAGGCTCCGAGCTGCCAGCCCTCTGATTGCTGAGCCAGTGTCTCTGCCAGCAAGTGCAGGCTTGGGACCCCCATTTGGTCCCATCTTTGGGGTCCTGAAGCCCATGGTAAAATCTAGCCCTATGTTTCAAAAGTATATCATTGGCTGTAAAGTGCTTTGGAATGTCCTGAGGTTGTGAAAAGTGCTATATAAATGCAAGTCCTTAATTCTTTATATGGGACCATTTCTTGTTTTGAGGGGTTGTTCTATGTTTCTTGAATGTCTCAGGATTTGTGCTGTTCAGCACCTCATTCACCATTTTACCATTAATCTGGCAAGTCATGAAGTCCTGGTAATTTGTGTGAATCGGCAGTTGTCTCTCTGATTGTCTATCACACACTGAATGATTTAATTGGGGCTATCCCTACATTTCGCTGACATACGAACATACATATGAATGAGGAGCAGGAGTAGGCCACTCAAACCTGCTCCGCCATTCAATAAGTTCATGGCTGAACTGACTTCTCCAAATTACCACCTACCCCCGATAACCTTTCACCCCCTTGCTTATCAAGAATCTATCTAGCTCTGCCTTAGACATATTCAAAGACTCTGCTTCCACTGTCTTTTGAGGAAGAGAATTCCAAAGACTCACGACCCTCTGAGAGAAAACATTTCTCCTCACCTGTGAGTTCATTGGGCAACCCCATATTTCTAAACAGTGACCCCTGGTTCTAGATTCTCCCAGTAGGGGAAACATCCTTTCCACATCCACCCTATCAAGACCCCTCAGGATCTTAAATGTTTCAATCAAGTCGCCTCTTACTCTTCGAAAGTCCAGTGGATACAAGCCTAGCCTGTCCAATCTTTCCTCATAAGATAGCCTGCCCATTCCAGGTATCAGCCTAGTAAACCTTCTTTGAAATGCTTCCAACACATTTACGTCTTTCCTTAAATAAGGAGACCAAGACTGTACACAGTACTCCAGATGTGGTCTCACCAATGCCCTGTATAGCTGAAGCATAACCTCCCTACTTTTGTATTCAATTCCCCTCGTAATAAACTATAACATTCTATTAGCTTTCCTAATTACATGCTGTACCTGCATACTAACCTTTTGCGATTCATGCACTAGGACATCCAGATCTCTCTGCAAATCAGAGCGCTGCAATCGCTCACCATTTAGATAATATGCTTCTTTTTTATTCTTCCTGCCAAAATGGACAACTGCATTTTTCCGCAATATACTCCATCTGCCAGATTTTTGCCCACTCACTTAACCTATCTATATCCCTTCGTCGCCTGCTTATGTCCACTTCACAGCCTACTTTCCTACCTATCTTTGTGTCATCAGCAAATTTAGCAACCATTCCTTCGGTCCCTTCATCTATGTCATTTATAAAATTGTAAAAGTTTGAGGCCCCAGCACAGATCCCTGTGGCACACCACTTGTTACATTTTGCCAACCAGAAAATAACCCATTTATGCCTACTCTCTGTTTCCTGTTAGCTAGCCAATCTTCTATCCATGCCAATATGTTATCCCCTCCACCATGAGCTTTTATTTTTTGCAATAACCTTTGATGTGGCACCTTATCAAATGCCTTCTGGAAATCTAAGTACAATACATCCACTGGTTCCCCTTCATCCACAGCACATGTAACTCCCTCAAAGAACTCCAACAAATTGGTTAAACATCATTTCCCTTTAACAAAACTATATTGACTCTGCCTGATTACCTTCAATTTTTCTAAGTGCCCTGCTGTAATGTCTTTAATAGTCGCTTCTAACATTTTCTCTAAGACCGATGTTAAGCTAACGGGCCTGTAGTTTCCTGCTTTCTGTCTCCCTCCCTTTTTGAATAAAGGAGTTTTATTCGCTATTTTCTCGTCTAGCGGAACCTTCCCTGAATCTTGGGAATTTTGGAAACTTAAAAATAACGCACCAACTATCTCACTAGCCACTTCTTTTAAAACCCTAGAATGAAGTCCATCAGGACCAGGGGACTTGTCAGCCTGCAGCTCCAACAATTTGTTCAGTACCACTTCCCTGGTGATTGTAATTTTCTTGAGTTCCTCCCTCCCTTCTGTTTCCTGACTTACAGTTAATTCCGGGATCCTCAATAGTGAAGACCGATGCAAAATACCTGTTTAATTCATTTGCTATCTACTTATTAGTCATTATTAATTCCCCAGACTCACTTTCTATGGGACCAATGTTCACTTTGTTAACTCTTTCCTTTCTTAAATATCTATAGAAACTCTGACTATCTGTCTTTATATTTCTGGCTAACTTTCTCTCGTACACTAATTTTACCTTTCTTTTCAATCTTTTAGTCAATCTTTGTTGTTTTTTATAATCTGCCCAATCTTCTGACCTGCCACCCCCTTTCTGCAATTATATGCTTTCTCTTTAAGTTTGATACGCTCTTTAACTGTTTTAGTTAACAACAGATTGCGGGTTCCCCTCCCCCCCACCCTTGGAATTTTTCTTTCTCATTGGAATGTATCTATTCTGTGTGTTCTGAAATATCCCCTTAAACGTCTGCCACTGCATCTCGATTAACCTATCCCTTAACCTAATTTGCCAGTTTACTTTAGCTAGCTCTGCTTTCATGGCCTCATAATTGCTCTTATTTAAGTTTAAAGTACTGGTCTTGGGCCCACTCTTCTCTCCATCAAACTGAATGTAAAATTCAATAATATTATGATCACTGCTACCTAGGGCCCCTTAACTATGAGGTCATTAATTAATCCTATCTCGTTGCACAATACCAAGTCTAGTATAGCCTGCTCCCATTGGCTCCAGAATGTACTGTTCCAAGAAATTATCCTGAAAACATTCTATGTACTCCTCATCTAGGCTACCTCTGCCTATCTGATGTTTCCAGTCTATATGTAGGTTAAAATCCCCCATGATTATCGCTGCAACCTTCTGACAGGCTACAGTGTGGTTAATGTTAGGTGGCCTGTACCCCACTCCCACAAATGACTTCTTGAATTTATGATTTCTCATCTCTACCCAAACTGCTTCTATATCCTGGTTTCCTGAACTTAGGTCATCCCTCTCTTTTGTGCTAATATCATCATTAATAACAGAGCCACCAATCCACCTTTTCCTAGCTTCCTGTCCTTCCTAAATGCCCTTCAATATTCATGTCCCAATCCATGTCATTCTGCAGCCATGTCTCTGTAATGGCTTTCAAATTGTACTTATTTATTTCTATTTGTGCTCTCAGTTCATCTGTTTTGTTTCGAATGCTACATGCATTCAGATACACTGCCTTTAGTTTTGTCCTTTTATCATGTTTGTAACCTCTAGCCTTATCTGCTCATTTACTCTTAGTTTTGTACTCTCTGTCCCTTCCTGTCATAGTCTGTTTATCATTTCCCATATTAATACCTTCTTCTCTTGCCATTTCTCCACTACTTGAATTACCCTATCTTCCCAAATTTGATCCCTTGCCCCCACTATTCAGTATAAAACCCTCTCCACTTCCTTAGTTATGCAGCGCGCTAGAACACCGACCCCAGCACAGTTCAGGTGTAGACAGTCCCAACGGTACAGCCACCACTTTCCCCAGTACTGGTGCCAGTGCCCCATGAACCAGAACCCGCTTCTACCACACCAGTCTTTGAGCCATGCATTAATTTCTCTAATCTTATTTGCCCTATGCCATTTCGCATGTGGCTCAGGTAATAATCCAGAGATTATTACCTTTGAGGTTCTGTTTCTTAATTTAGTGCCTAATTCCTCATACTGATTATGCAGAACCTCTTTCCTTGTCCTGCCTATGTTGTTGGTACCTACATGGACCATGACAACTGATCCTCCCCCTCCCACTGTCAGTTCCTCTCCAGCCCTGAGCAGATGTCCCGAAGCCTGGCACCGGCTGGACTCTCGCTCTTTGCTGCAGAGAACAGTGCCAATCCCCCTAAATATACTGTCCCTATTACCACTACATTCCTTTTTTCTCTCTCCACTTGAATGGTTTCCTGTACCATGGTGCTATGGTCAGGTTGCTCATCCACCCTGCAGCCTCCACTCTCATCCAAACAAGCTGAAAGAACCTCAGACCTGTTGGGCAATTGCAAAGGCTGAGGCTCCTGCACTCCTGCCCTCTGGGTCCCCTTACATGCTTTAGTTGCTGCCACACTCTCCTGTCCCTGACTTCTGACCAAATCAGATGACCCGATCTTAGGGTAATATTAATTTAAAGTAATTAATTAATTTTTATTGACAGTGGCAACACAGGTGGATAAGGTAGTCAAGAAGGCATACGGCATGCTTGCCTTCATCGGTCGGGGCATAGGGTATAAAAATTGGCAAGTCATGTTGCAGCTGTACAGAACCTTAGTTAGGCCACACTTAGAATATTGCATGCAATTCTGGTCGCCATACTACCAAAAGGATGTGGAGGCTTTGGAGAGGGTACAGAGGAGGTTTACCAGGATGTTGCCTGGTCTGGAGGGCATTAGCTATGAGGAGAGGTTGGAAAAACTCGGATTGTTTTCACTGGAACGACGGAGGGGAGGGGCGACATGATAGAGGTTTACAAAGTTATGAGCGGCATGGACAGAGTGGATAGTCAGAAGCTTTTCCCCAGGGTGGTAGAGTCAGTTACTAGGGGACATAGGTTTAAGGTGCGAGGGGAAAAGTTTAGAGGGGATGTGCGAGGCAAGCTTTTTACACAGAGGGTGGTGAGTGCCTGGAACTTGCTGCCAGGGGAGGTGGTGGAAGCAGATACGATAGCGACGTTTAAGAGACATCTTGACAAATACATGAATAGGAAGGGAATAGAGGGATATGGGCCCCGGAAGTGCAGAAGGTGTTAGTTTAGGCAGGCATCAAGATCAGCGCAGGCTTGGAGGGCCGAATGGCCTGTTCCTATGCCGTACTGTTCTTTGTTCATTGTTGTTCTTTGACAGCTGAGTTAGAAAAATACTGAGCTCCATAGGAAAACCTTTCAAGTTATAAAGGAAGTTATGGGAGCGTCCTGGTTAATAGGCTCAATAACACTTTGTTTTTGCCAATGTTACCACTTCATCGACCAGGGCTTGCTCTTGGCCTGGTTGGCTCTGTTCTGAAGGGCAGCTCTTAACAGCCTCTCTCAGAGGAACTTGCCAACTGATGCAGAATGTGTTCTGTTATTTTTGTTCCCTTTGTGGTCAGTAATTTGAGGACTAGATAGTCTATTGCTTCCCTGTCCATGGGTTTGCAATAGACCTGCCAATTAAACCGATGCCCCACCGCCCCCCCACCCCCACCACTGGTGTCGAAGCCCCAGGCAACTAGTCCCAACTGCTTTTGACCGGAATAGGGTTGTCTCAATACAAGAGGTCTGGATTTACTCCCATATTCTCATCTGAAACTGGGAAACATTCCAACGACAGTCCCGTCTGGCTTTAATATACATCGACTCCCCTAGTATCGTGCTGTAGTGGGGATTTTTAAACTCTTGTAAGCTTAATTTAACTTTAATATAAATCAAACCCAGATCTTCTGTGGATAAATAGTTGTACATCCCGTAAACATGACGCAAATATCATTGCATCTTGTGGCACTCAACTATTTGGCAGAAGTAAAGAAGATTAATGTTTAAATGGAAGATAGATTTGGAATGTAAAGTCAGTAGAAACACCAACCCAATGTATTATTATCAAGATGAGTAAACATTAAACAAAAAAATGCCATTTGTATTGGACCTTGATTGGGCCTCATTTAGATACTGTGTTCAATTTTGGTCCCTTCACTTGGTGGGTGATATGGAGGGAAATTTCCCAGCAAAGTCACTCTATGGTTTTGTGCCTCTTCCAGGAGATTGTGTGACTAGTGGGAGGAAGGGGGTGGATGGTGTAGTAGTGTTTTGAAATTACAATTGCATTGTCTATTGTGTACACTCGAGGCTGCTGTAGAACACACATGCTAAAAAAGAAAGTGAAACTGGGACAGAATACAGGTGAAGCCTTTATGTTCAGCTGCTGCAGCCTTAGTCTCTCTGTCTTTGCCTCATATCCTATACCAAACTGAGCTAAACCTCACTCAAGTCCTGAGGACATCATAGATGGGGGTCATGATTTGCATGTGTTGCACCATAACAGTATGGGACAGGCTTACTGGGTGAGCTGATAGTTTTCTGTCCTTCATTTGTGTCTGTTTTGTATGATCCGATCAGCCATCATTATCAATGACCATCAATAACCATGCAGTTACTGTTCCAAACTTCTACCATCCTTTGCATGAAGAAGTGTTTATTAATTTTACTCCTAGAAGGTCTGGCTCTAAATTTTCAACTATGCCCCCTAGTCCTAGACTCCCCAACCCGTGGGAATAGGTTCTCTGAATCTACCCTATTTGTTCCCCTTAATATCTTGAAAATTTCCATTAAACTACCCCTTAACGTTCTAAACTCCAGGGAATACTTGAAGCATGACTTTTACCCCCTTGTATTTTAATCCTCTAGATATAAAGGCCAGCATTCCATTAGCCTTTTTGATTATTTTCTGTACTTGTTCATGACATTTTAATGATCTGTGTACCTGGACCCCCAAGTCTATTTGGACCTCCACTGTTTCTAGCTTTTTACCATTTCACCATCTATTCTTTTTAGGCCAAAGTGAATGACCTCACATTTGTCTATATTGAAATCCATTTGCCACAGTTTTCCCATTCACTTAATCTATCAAAGGTGGATGGTTGTAACTGTGTGGGGATTCAACGGGTTCATTAAGGGCCAAATATGTCAAGCAGGGCTACTTTGATCGGACTTGGTTAGGTTATTTTTTTCTCTTTCTCATTACTTTGACCAGTGAGTGAAAGGTGCTTCCTTTGACTGCGAGTACATTTTTTTGTGTGAACATGAGAACATGTGAAGTCAGGAATGTCTAAGCACCCTTAGAGAGTGTATTTTAGAGGCTGAGACAGTTACTGTCCTCAATGGATGACTTCTACTTTCACTGCAGTGATTAGAGCTGAGAATTTGATCAAGATCTTGATACTGTGCTTAATTGGTTATTTGGACTGTCAATCACAACCTCCTGTCACGAACTGTTCAACTCACAAAAGAAGGATAGATGTGTCGGAAATTGGCATGAACTCATTGCTACATCCAAAGCCTCGCTGAAGTACAGCTTGGGTCCAGGAGTCATGTTTTACAAATTGGTACCAAGTCTTTTTTCTTCTTGAAGTTAATTAAAAAATAATGTTGGAGTGAAAGTCAGTGTTGTAGTTCATATATTTCCCTCTCAACTTTTCTTATCATGAACTGTATATCTTCTATTTATTGTCGGATGTCTCCAGTATTCCTGCTCCAAGTATTTCTGCTCAATACCTGGGTTGGAATTTGCTTCAACTACAAAATGCTTTAAAACATATGAATAGAATTTGCTTTAATAACAATCTCTTAGCTGCAATACTTCAGAACTGGACTACAGATTATGATGACCTAAATCTAAATCACTATCTATATTTACACCCAGAATTTCAACAACAGCAACAACTTGGATTTATAGGATAACAGGAAAAATGTCCGGAGGTGCTTCGCAGAGGCGTGATGAGAAACTGTCACCCAGCCAAAGGACAAGAGATTATGAGGGGAGATTAAAGGCTTGAGCAATGAGGTAGATTTTAATGAGGGATTTTAAAGTAGGGAAGGCAGCCTCTGAGGGTTTGAGGAGGGAGACTTGAGGAGTAGATGACTGATGCAGGGCTGCCAAAGGTAGGGAAACAGAAGGGCTGGAAGTACAAGAGGTTGGAATTGGAGGAACAGAGAGTTTGGGAGAAGGGGTTGTAAGGCTGAACAAGCTTACAGAGCTAGGGAGTTGTAAGGCCATTGGGGTACCTAAAGACAGACAAGAATTTTAAATTTAGATGTTGGGTGATTCAAAGCCAATGTAAGTCACCAAAGATGAGACGATGGGTGAGTGAGAAGAGGTGTAGGATAAAACGAGCAGCAAAGAAACAGGACATACTGCAGCTTATGGCTGGAGAAAAATGGAAGAGCAACAAGGAGACATTGGAATGGTTGAGTCACAGAGGTGATGAAGCATGTTTGAGGTTTTCAGATGTGGAAGGGCTGAGGTAGAGGATAAGGAAGGTGCTGTTACAGAGGAAAAAGTAGGCTGCTTTGTAATGGAGAGGATATAGGATGGAAATCCTCCTGAGGATCAGATTCAGAGGTTGTGAAGAGTTTGCCTTGGTCTGAGACAGTGGCCCAGGAGGTCAATACAGGCAGTGGTGAGGGACTGGAATCTTTGGCGGGAGCAGAGGACAATGGCTTAAGCTTACAAATATTCAATGAGAGAAAGTTATGGCTAATCCAAAACTGGATGGCAGATATGCAGTCTGACAGAACAAGGATGGAGGAATTGAGGGAAGTGGTAGAGAGGCACGAGGATGATACTGGTGGACATGTGGAAATTCACTTGATGTCTGTGCATGATTTTAACCAAGGGACCCCATACAAGTGAGGAAGAGGAAGTGGATGTTCAGGGCGAATATCTGGGGAGCTCCTAACACGATAGTGTGGGATGGGAAGGGAAGCCATTGCTGGAGATGCTTTGACAACAATTGGATCGGTAAGAATGGAATCAAGTGGGGCAAGTCCCATAATGATGGACAATGAAGGAAGACTTCGGAGGAGGATGGTGTGGTCAAACATGCCCAAACCATTGCAATCGTCTTTCTTGAATAAATATTGTTTCTTTCCAACGCCATGTTCTTATTATATAATTCTTGATTTGTTGCTTTCTGGATGCTCCCAGTGTTTCTCTTAACCAACTCACCTCAGCCGTTAGTCTCTTCTGCTCGTCAACTTTTCTTATGTTCCAGCACTCAGATCCAAATAATAATTTTTCTTTATTCTTTCATGGGAAGTGGGTGTTGCTGCCAAGGCCAGCATTTGTTGCCCATCCCTAATTGCCCTTGACAACTGAGTGGCTTGCGAGACCATTTCAGAGGGCAGGTAAGGCATTGCTGTTTGTCTGGAGTCACATTCCTGTTAAACTAATAGAAATGATGGAAGAAAGGTCCAAAACTAGGGCCATAAATATGATATTCACTAATAAATCCAATAAGGAATTCAGGAGAAACATCTTTACCCAGAGAGTGGATCCATGACGACATTTCTTTGTCACTTTACTCATACCAACATTTTCACTTCCATTTACATCTTGAGGAAAATATCTTCATTGCTCTGTAGATTCACACAAGAACAAACACTTGCATGGGCCTTAGGCCCTTTGAACTGTACGTCTGAATCTCAAAAACTTCAAAAGAGAAAATTAAGGGGGCAAAACATTAAAAAAAACTCCAGACCAGCACCGGAGTATTGGAAAATTTACTTCATTAATCCATAGGCTCCCACAGACAAGTTCACTTACCTGCAAACAGCAGCCTTCAGGGGTTAAATTATGAGGACAGGTTGCATAAATTTGGCTTGTATTCCCTTGAGTATTGGAGATTGAGGGGCGATCTGATTGAGCTCAAAATGTTAAAAGGATTCAATAGGGTGGATACTGAGCATCTATTTCCTCTGTTGGGGCAATCATGAACAAGGGGACATAATCTAAGCGGGTGGGCCGAGGAGGGGTGGGGGGGTAAGAGAGCGAGCGGGCGAGCCGGGGGGGGAAGAGAGCAAGCGGGTGGGCCGGGGGGGGGGGGGAAGAGGGAGCGGGTGGGCCGGGGTGGGGAAGCGAGCGAGCGGGTGGGCCGGGGTGGGGGGAGGGGGGAAGAGAGCGAGCGGGTGGGCCAAAGAGAGCGAGCGGGTGGGCCGGGGTGGGGGGGGGGGGAAGGAGGACAGCGCACCCGCCGCCACCACCAAGGTCTTCGGCTGCGCTCTCCCCACTTTCCCCACCTTCCCCACCCCCGCTCTCTCCACCCCCGTTCTCTCCCCGCTTCCCCCACCCCACTCTCTCCCCGCTTACCCCAACCCCACTCTCTCCCCGCTTCCCCCAACCTCACTCTCTCCCCACTTCCCTCAACCTCACTCTCTCCCCACTTCCCTCACCCCCACTCTCTGCACGCGTTACTCAATGACGTAATCTGCGCATGCGCCAACCAGTCCTGGCAATGCGGAACGCAGCGCATGCGCAGAGAGTAGGAGCCAATCTGCGCATGTGCCTGGATTGGCGCAGTCTGATGATGTCAGCTGCCGGCTGTGTTGTCGATAATCACTTTGTAATCACTTGGCGCAGTGGTTAGCACCGCAGCCTCACAGCTCCAGGGACCCGGGTTCGATTCCGGGTACTGCCTGTGTGGAGTTTGCAAGTTCTCCCTGTGTCTGCGTGGGTTTTCTCCGGGTGCTCCGGTTTCCTCCCACAAGCCAAAAGACTTGCAGGTTGATAGGTAAATTGGCCATTATAAATTGTCACTAGTATAGGTAGATGGTAGGGAAATATAGGGACAGGTGGGGATGTTTGGTGGGAGTGTCGGATTAGTATAAATGGGTGGTTGATGTTCGGCACAGACTCGGTGGGCCGAAGGGCCTGTTTCAGTGCTGTATCTCTAATCTAATCTAATCTAATCATAATCTAAAATTAGAACCAGGCCATTCAGGAGCGCAACCAGGAAGTAATTTTTCACACAAGGGCTAGTAGAAATCTGGAACTCTCTCCCCCCCAAAAAAGCTGTGGATCCTAAGACGATTGGAGCTTTCAAGACAGAAATAAATTGATTTTTGTTGTGAAAGGGATATGGAGCTTTGCTTATAAATGAGGTATAGATTAGCCATGAAAGAAAGACTTGTACATACATAGTGCCTTTCACAACCACAGGATGTCTCAAGGTACTTTACAGCCAATCATATAGTTTTATAGTGTAGTCACAGTCGTAATATAGAAAGTATGGCAGCCAATTTTTACACAGAGATGTAACACCTTTGAAGCAAGGAAGGGAAAGAGGGGAGGGAAGGAAAAGTCCATCTGGTTCCCTAATGTCCTTTAGGGAAGGAAATCTGCTGTCCTTACCTGATCTGGCCTACATTTGACTCCAGACCCACAGCAATGTGGTTGACACTTAACTGCCCTCCGAAATGGCCTAGCAAGCCAGTCAGTTCAAGAGCAATTTGGGATGAGCAATAAATGCTGGCCTTGCCAGCGATGCCCACATCCCATGAAAGAATTAAAAAATGAATAAAAGGGAAGGTCTGCGATCGTTTGGAAGGCGGGAGAGATTAAATGTCAAAAGGGATGATAGTGTAAGGCAAATAGAGATGATAATGGAACAAGTAAAGAAACATAAGATAAGTCTCAAGGTGTAAATGTGAAAAACAGAATTATCAGCAGCTGTCATTCAAAAAAAGGGGGCAGAGGTTATGATCTAAAATTGCTAAATTCAATCTTGAGTCTGGAAAGTTGAAGGATGAGGTGCTGTCCCTCGAGCTTACTTTGAGCTTCATTGGGACAGCATAGGAGGCCGAGGACTGAAAGGTCAGAGTGGGAGTGGAGTTGATAATTAAAATGACAGGCTGAAATGTCAAACCACAACAGAGTCACAAAGAGCTTCATCAAGAAGTTAAAGGCAGTGGGAATGAGAACTTCCTCACAAAACATAAACCAGAGTGAAAGGGAAGAGGAGCTACAAAATGTGAATAAAAAATAAATAAAAGCAACAGTTCCATTGAACATGTAGCACTGTTGAGTAAATAAGCTTCAGGTACATAGAATTTACAGCACAGGAATAGGCCATTCAGCCCAACTGGTCTATACCCATGTTTATGCATCACATTAGCCTCCTGCTACCTTACCTCATCTAACTCTATCAGTATATCCTTCTATTCCTTTCCCCCGCATCTACTTATCTAGCTCGTTCTTAAATGCATCTCTGCTACTCACCACAACCGCTCCATGTGGTGGTCAGTTCCACATTCCATCCACTCACTGGGTAAAGATGTTTCTCCTGAATTCCTTATTGGATTTATTAGTGAATATCTTATATTTATGGCCTTAGTTTTGGACTCCCCCACAAGTGGAAACATCTTGTCCACAACTATGCTGTCTAATTCCTTCTTAATTTTAATTTTTAATAAAGTGATTTCAGCTGGCAAAAGGTACATTAATTTTCTGCATAATTAGAATTTTCCGGAAACCTGAAGATTCAGCAGTTTGAGAACATAGTTTAAGCCTATTAAAGAAATATATATAAGTAAGTTGTCGGCTATCTCAGAAATAACATTACAAGGCTAATCTGAGACTTGGCTGTTTTAGTTAACTAGCTATGGAATAGTGTGGCAAGGTTTGAGAAATCTGAGCTGGTGTATCTCAGTCTAGTCCACCCTGGTATCCATTTGCATACAATTATATTTCACATGAATGCTTAATGCCACTTGAGTGCTCACCGAAAAGCACTGAAGGAACCCAACAGCCTAACATGCCAATCCTTCCTCAGACTATATATGATTTACCCTACCTTAACTATACTCCACCCCGATGCAACCAATCTACTGAGGTAATAAATACTCGCTGTTTGAGGAAACTCCTGAATATTCATGTGTCCACTTTTCAATTCTCACCTGTTCCACACACAACACAACACAATTCCAACGTTGCCAGAACCATTTCATATGATGGAGGATTTGATTATCTCAGTCAGTGCCAACCCTGGTAACCTCCAGTTCCATTCCTAGATACTTATCCAGCTTCTTCTGCAGGAGTGAATTGTCAGTGCCTCAACTACTACGTTGGGGGAAAGAGAGGAGAGTTTGTGAGCTCTAGTTTTAATCTCACCACCTAAGTCAAACAGGCTGTAGTATTCTCCCTTCCCCCACCCTTTTTTAGATCTTTCCCATCTCCCCCCATCTTTCTCTGAATGGAAAGGCAGGGGGCGGGAGGTGACTTATTTGTTTAAGCCTCTGGTCAGTTGCCACCAGGAAGCTTGTGGGGAGACTTACTCAATGATTTCCCCTGTCTCTCTTTCTTGGAAGTGTCTAACTTTGAGCTCATGGCTTCTCCCCACCCCCAGACCACTGAAATGCTGCGATATCAGGAACTGAGAGGACCATCCTGTCTGACAAAGTAATCTCATAAAAGACTCTCACATGGGGCTGTGTTCTCTCCAATTGGTTCTTCCAGGGTATTATTATTAGGGACGGAGTGTCCTCTACAGCAACCTGCCCCTACCTGGGAACTTTTTCAGCCAGAGCCCTGTCTTTGTAAATGTGAATGCCACAAGAAAAATTGAATCTCAAGTCTTCAGCCAAAAGAGGTTTAAACCTTGGGTGAAATACAAGGAATTTCTAAGTCTCCAGACAAAATGTCCATTGCTTGCTTCCGGCAGGCCTGGAATTCTGATAACACATCCTAAAATGGAGGTGATGAAAATGCTTGTGCCTAATATGGGGAACAGGCTGGGATTGCAACTTGTGTGCAGAGAGGTGAGTGTTCTGGAGATTGGGAATGCAAATTTGCAACCATTGTCATTCCAGGTCAGGGTAAATATCCCCCTACTCTACTTCTAAGAATATGTCTCGGCCCCTACCTCAGCAAATCACCTTCCATTTCCTACACTATCCATTCTCTGGCTGATCTGAGTGAAACTGACAAACCTGTGCCAAATTCATGCCACCATTGTGCTCACACCTGCTAGGGGCTGGATTAAGGTTGTCCAAACTCAACACATCATCAGCGTGAGCTGGATCTGCAGCAGGTTCCCTGATGCTAAAGACCAGTGTCAAACACCAAGCACTTACCCAAACTCCACCTGCTGCCAAATTTGACAAATGGGCAGTCTGACTCAACCTTAATCTTTCTCATATGATGAAATGAATTGATCTAATTTTTGTTTGAAAGAAATTCATTGCTATCAAGTCTGGCATTTATTGATCATCCCTAACTGCCCTTGAGAAGGTGGTGGGGAGTCTTCTTCTTGATCCGCTGCAATCCGTGTGGTGAAGGTACTCCCAGAGTGATGTTAGACAGAGAGCTATAGGATTTTGATCCAGTGACAATGAAGTCATAGAGTCATAGAGAGATACAGCACTGAAACAGGCCCTTCAGCCCACCGAGTCTGTGCCAACCAACAACCATGCATTTATACTAATCCTACATTAATCCCATATTCCCTACCACATCCCCACCATTCTCCTACCACCTACCTACACTAAGGGCAATTTACAATGGCCAATTTACCTATCAACCTGCAAGTCTGTGGGAGGAAACTGGAGCACCCAGCGGAAACCCAGGGTATTGGGTATAATTAGGGTTCCCAATCCTCCTACTTGGGGCGGGAGTTTTCGGAATGGGCAATTGGTCTCCCGAGCGCTGTTGCTGCGTTATGGGAGAAGTAGTCCTTTTTGAACGGGGTTCACGCATGCACAGTACTCGAGTTCTCGTGGCTTACAACCAAATTGCAGTTTCTGAGCCCTTCAAGTCAGCACACTATTTGGAAATATCTATGGTTGTGAGGATGGTGGCATCGTGGACAATGAAAATCGCCTGGAAAATCCCTAAGTGCTGAGAGTGCAACTGGGAGAGGGAGAGAGAAAGGAAAACCCAAACTGGGGACGGAGGGAGAGAGAGAGAGACTGGGGGAGGGAGACACACAAACTGAGGAGGGAATGAGAGAAACACAAACTGGGGGGGAGGCGGGAGGGACAGAGAAACACAAACTGGAGGGAGCAGGAATGCATGTTGGTTTGTGAAATGATCTGCATAACATGCTTTATTATGGGAGTCAGGCAGCTTTTGTGCTGCTTGCTGAGGACTGAGCCTTATCTCCCTGAAGCTGGGTTTTCACAGCGAAGTGGGGGAGCCAGTGAATTGAATTAGGTTTGGTTTTGGTTTGATATATTTATTTTCATAACTTGCTGAGTACAGGGGGAACGTTATAAAACTGTATGAAAAGTTTAGTTAGAAGTTACTCATATCAACAATGTTTTTGTTGAATCAGTGGAATTTACTTGGTGTTTCTCATTGTGACCGATACTGGAGAAACATTACAAGTAGCTTTTATTTCAATATTATTTATCCATAAATCTTTCGATATTTAGTATTTGATTTATAAATTATGTAATTCATCTAACTATGAAACAAAAAGTCAAATGTTTTATTCAGGGTTTAGTGATAAATACTCAACTAAGGGAGCCCAGCACATCAGTGCGAAAGATAATGCTGAAGCATTTGCAACAATCTTCAGCCAGAAGTGCCAAGTGGATGATCCATCTCGGCCTCCTCCTGAAGTCCCCAGCATCACAGATGCCAGACTTCAGCCAATTCAATTCACTCCGCGTGATATCAAGAAATGACTGAAGGCACTGGATTCTGCAATGGCTATGAGCCCTGACAATATTCCGGCAATAGTACTGAAGACCTGTGCTCCAGAATTTGCTACGCCCCTCGCCAAGCTCTTCCAGTACAGCTACAGCACTGGTATCTACCCTGCAATGTGGAAAATTGCCCAGGTATGTCCTGTATACAAAAAGCAGGACAAGTCCAACCTGGCCAATTACCACCCCATCAGAAGCCCAACCAAAACTGAAGTCAATGGGAATCAGGGGAAAAATCTCCGCTGGTTGGAGTCATACCTAACGCAAAAGATGGTTGTGGTTTTGGAGGTCAATCCATCTCAGCTAAAGGACATCACTGCTGGATTTCCTCAGGGTAGTGTCCTAGGCCCAACCATCTTCAACTGCTTCATCAATGACCTTCCTTCAGTCATAAGGTCAGAAGTGGGGATGTTCACTGATGATTGCACAATGTTCAGCACCATTCGCGACTCATCAGATACTGAAGCAGTCCGTGTAGAAATGCAGCAAGACCTGGACAATATCCAGGCTTGGGCTGATAAGTGGCAAGTAACATTCGTGCCACACAAGTGCCTGGCAATGACCATCTCCAGCAACAGAGAATCTAACCATTTCCCCTTGACATTCAATGGCATTACCATCACTGAATCCCCCACCATCAACATCCTAGGGGTTACCATTGACCAGAAACTGAACTGGAGTAGCCATATAAATACCGTGGCTACAAGAGACAGTCAGAGGCTAGGAATCCTGCGGCGAGTAACTCACCTCCTGACTCCCCAAAGCCTGTCCACCATCTACAAGGCACAAGTCAGGAGTGTGATGGAATACTCTCCACTTGCCTGCATGAGTGCAGCTCCAACAACACTCAAGAAGGTCAACACCATCCAGGACAAAGCAGCCCACTTGATTGGCACCCCATCCACAAACATTCACTCCCTCCACCACCGGCGCACAGTGCAGCAGTGTGCACCATCTACAAGATGCACTGCAGCAACGCACCAAGGCTCCTTCGACAGCACCTTCCAAACCTGCGACCTCTACCAACTAGGACAAGGGCAGCAAATGCATGGGAACACCACCATTTGCAAGTTCCCCTCCAAGTCACACACCATCCTGACTTGGAACTATATTGCCGTCCCTTCACCGTCGCTGGGTCAAAATCCTGGAACTCCCTTCCTAACAGTACTGTTGGTGTACCTACTTCACATGCATTGCAGCAGTTCAAGGCAGCAGCTCACCACCACCTTCTCAAGGGCAATTAGGGATGGGCAATAAATGCTGGCCTGGCCAGCAACACCCACATCCCATGAATGAAGTTTTAAAAATCATAACACTTGCAAACAGTGGCTAAATGTCACATGATCAAATCTCCAGGAATATGTCAAACCAGAAATAAAAACAAGAAATGCTGGAACAATTCAGCAGGTCTGGCAGCATCTGTGAAAAGAGAAGCAGAGTTAACGTTTCGGGTCAGTGACCCTTCTTCGGAGGTTCCGAAGGGTCACTGAGCCGAAACGTTAACTCTGCTTCTCTTTTCACAGATGCTGCCAGACCTGCTGAGTGCTTCCAGCATTTCTTGTTTTTATTTCAGATTTCCAGCATCCGCAGTATTTTGCTTTTATATATGTCAAACTGGCAACCCCAAGTATAATGCTTCCAGCACACCCTGGCCTAACTAAAATGTATTTCATTGTGATCTCTCTGTGGATTCACTGGGTGATAATGCACAGCAACTTCGAAGTATGCACCTTCGATTTAAAGAAAGATAATTAAAATTAATAACTGACTGAAGCAGTAATGGAGAAATAATGTGTATTAATATTTAATTACCCTTGAGTTCATTAACAGCGCAAAGGAATTGGAATAAATGCACATCTGATTTGAAGCTGAAGATTTCAACTTAAAATTCATTTTCCCTCTAATCAAACAGAAACCTTGGATTAAATTAGTTCCATAGTTGACATATACATAATACTCAACTTCAACAGTTCGAAGACGTAGCACAGAAGTTAAGTCTTGAAAATGTTTCTGTTAGTACTTCAGTCAATGATGTCCAGGTATTCTCTCCGCTGATCAAAATGGGGGCATGGGGAATGGAACAGTTTTCACTACAGGCACCCAGTGCTGACATTGGAAAAAAAGAACTTGCATTTATATATAGTTTTGCACCTTCCTCAGGACATGCCAAAGTGCTTCATAGCAATCTTCGAAGTCTGTTATAATGTAGGGAATCTTGCTGGCTCAGGTGCAGCATGGTTACCAGTAAAACTCCTTTGACTTTGCCCCATCCAGTATGATTATTATTCCAGGCCAGGATGTTTATCTGTTTGTTCCATCCTGTGGGCCCTCTAAGTGGGCCAGTTCAGTGGTCAGTGCCCACTAGAAATGAGATTGAGGTTGCTCAAACTAATTTCACATAGGATCCGTACCGACTGCAGACAGAGGACAGTATCACGTGAGATGGTTTTGGTAATCAGCCTGACTGGAAGATATTATAGATGAACAGTTTTTAAGCAAGTACAGAGCCAGGGAAAGGGGGGCAGGAAAAGAAAAAAAGGAAGCAGTCACTCTGTGAGAGATTACTGTTGAATGTTTCCAGCATTTTCTGTTTTTATTTCAGATTTCCAACATCTGCATGACATAGGAACATAGGAAATAGGAGCAGGAGTAGGCTATTCGGCCCCTCGAGCCCGCTCTGCTATTCAACTGGATCATGGCTGATCTTCTACCTCAATGTCATTTTCCTGCACTATCCCCATATCCCTTGATGCCTTTAATATGTAGAAATCTATCGATCTCTGTCTTGAGCATACTCAATGACTGAACCTCTATCGCCCTCCAAAGATTCACCGCCCTCTGAGTGAAGAAATTCCTCATCTTAGTCCTTAAATGGCATACCTCTTATTCTGAGACTATGTCTAGACACCCACCCCCCTACCAAGCCGGGGGAAACATCCTTCCTGCACCTACCCTGTCAAGGCCTGTAAGAATTTTGTATGCCTCGATGCGATCACCTCTCATTCTTCAAAACTCTAGAAAATACAGGCCCAGCCTCCTCAATCTCAGCTCACAGGATTCTTTTTCTTTCTCTTCCCAAGTGTTGAATCTGTATATTGGGAATGGTCTGTAACTAGCACATGATTTTCCATTCATCACAATTTCCCAGATGGATTGTCTCCAGGGGGCACTGGTGCGGCATAGTTGATCCATATGTTAACTCTATTTAGTTTAGTTTAGAGATACAGCACTGAAACAGGCCCTTCGGCCCACCGAGTCTGTGCCGACCATCAACCACCCAGTTATACTAATCCTACACTAATTCCATATTCATACCACATCCCCACCTGTCCCTATATTTCCCTACCACCTACCGATACTAGGGACAATTTATAATGGCCAATTAACCTATCAACCTGCAAGTCTTTTGGCATGTGGGAGGAAACCGGAGCACCCGGAGGAAACCCACGCAGACACAGGGAGAACTTGCAAACTCCACACAGGCAGTACCCAGAATTGAACCCGGGTCACTGGAGCTGTGAGGCTGTGGTGTTAACCACTGCGCCACTGTGCCGCCTTGATTCCGTAAACCTTAATGCACTTGCACAGCAAAAATCTATCAACCTCAGTTTTGAAATTTTCAATTGACCCCCAGCCTCAACAGCTTTTTAGAGAGAGTTCCAGAATTCCATAATACCTTGTGTGAAGAAGTGCTTCCTGATATCACCCCTGAACGGCTGAGCTCTCATTTTAAAGTTATGTCCCCTTATTCTGGACTTTCGAACCAGAGGAAACAGTTTCACTCCTTTAAAAACTCCTTTAATCATCTTAAAACACCTCATATGATCCCCTTGTAATCCATATTCAAGGCAAAACAAGCTTAGTCTATGCAACCTGCTGTTATAATTTAACCCTTGTTGCCCTGGTATCGTTCTGATGAAGGGTCACTGACCTGAAACATTAACTCTGCTTCTCTCTCCACAGATGCTACCATTCCTGCTGAGTATTTCCAGCATTTCTTGTCTTTATTTCAGATTTCCAGCACCTGCAGTATTTTGCTTTTATCATTCTGGTGAATCTGTGCTGCAATCCCGCCAAGGCCAATATATCCTTCCTGAGGTGTAGGGCCCAAATCTGAATGCAATACTCTAAATGGGGTCCAACCAGATCTTTATGTAACTGAAAAATAACTTCCACCCTTTGTATTCTAGTCCAGTTGAGGTAAAGGCCAACATTCTGTGGGCCATTTAAATTATTTTTTGTACCCATCCACTAGCTTTTAGTGATTTTTAATGCTTTTCTTAAGCGGGCCTCAGGGCAGGTGCATGAAGTTAGCTAGTGACTACGCTTGAAAGCAGTGTGAAAGTGATGCTCCTTCACTCCCCGTCTGGTAACTACTCCACATCTTTCCACAGCAGCAAGGTTGAGTCTAACAACTCACCAACGCAAAGGTCACAGTGTTGCCAACATGGTAATGTACCTGCAACTTGAGAAGCTAATTTATTGCTTGCCAGATAGGGAGTAAAGGAGGAATTTGAATGCCACTTTCGACTTGTCCAAATTCCTTGCGATAATTTAACTAAGGTCCATAAATTGAGGAACCCGGAAGTGAGTTGCAGGAGATGGGAACACTGGGATCAGAGGTGTTATACCACAGTGTACTGGAATGTGGGTTAACTATCATCTGTTAGAGAAATAACATTGCTTCGCTTGCAAATCAGCTGTTCAGAAAACGGTAAATTACATCGCAAATGTTATCAAATTGTTGGAAACTATCATTTCGGCACTAAATGGTCAATATAATCTGGGTGACCAACAGTACAAATAAATCTTAATTCTTTCATTTTAAAGGTTAATAAGTGCATTGCCCAGTGTGATACTGCCAGTCTGGCTCACTTCCCCATTTGTGCTGAATTAAATGACCTCAGTTGAAATCTCATGGCATCAAGTCAAACCCATGGGCAAGGAAACCTCCTGCTGATTACCACCTACCGCCCTCCCTCAGCTGATGAATCAGTACTCCTCCCTGTTGATCACTACTTGGAGCAAGCACTGAGGGTGGTAAGGGTGCAGAATGGGTGGGGGACTTCAATGTCCATCACCAAGAGTGGCTCAGTAGCACCACGACTCACCGAGCTGGCCGAGTCCTCAAGGACATATCTGCTCGACTGGGTATGCGGCAGGTGGTGAGGCAACCAACAAGAGGGAAAAACAGTGTATTTACACCTAATCTGTACTAATGCTTTGTCTTTCAACACACCATTAACATATTGTTTGCCTTTGCTCCGTGACCTTTTGGTCAGCTATGTGGCCTGGTCCAATCTGCACCTTCTCCTTTGTTATCTCTTGCCCCACCCCCACCTCACTTGTTTATAATCTGTGACTTTTCTAATATTTGTCAGTTCCGAAGAAGGGTCACTGACCCGAAATGTTAACTCTGCTTCTCTTTCCACAGATGCTGCCAGACCTGCTGAGTGATTCCAGCATTTCTTGTTTTTGTGTGAGAGGGAAAAACATACTTGACCTCGTCCTCACCAATCTGCCTGCCGCTGATGCATCTGTCCATGACAGTATTGGTAAGAAAGACCACTGCACAGTCCTTGTGGAGACGAAGTCCCACTTTCACATTAAGGATACCCTCCATCGTGCTGTGTGGCACAACCACCATGCTAAATGGGGTAGATTTCAAACAGATCTAGCAATGCAAAACTGGGCATCCATGAGGCGCTGTGGGCCATCAGCAGCAGAAGAACTGCACTCAACTACAATCTGCAACCTCATGGCCTGGCCCCACACTGCCATTATCATCAAGCCAGGAGACCATCCCTGGTTCAATGAAGAGTGCAGGAGGGCATGCCAGGAGCAGCACCAGGCATACCTCAAAATGAGGTGTCAACCTGGTGAAGCTACAACACAGGACTACTTGTGTGCCAAACTGCATAAGCAGCATGCGTTAGACAGAGCTAGGCAAACCCAAAACCAACGGATCAGATCTAAGCTCTGCAGTCCTGCCACATCCAGCCATGAATGGTGGCGGACAATTAAGCAACTAACTGGAGGAGGTGGCTCCACAAATATCCCCATCCTCAATGATGGGGGAGCCCAGCACATCAGTGCGAAAGATAAGGCTGAAGCATTTGCAACAATCTTCAGCCAGAAGTGCCGAGTTGATGATCCATCTCGGCCTCCTCCTGAAGTCCCCAGCATCACAGATGCCAGACTTCAGCCAATTCGATTTAACCCGCGTGATATCAAGAAATGACAGAAGGCACTGGATACTGAAAAAGCTATGGGCCCTGACAATATTCCAGCAATAGTACTGAAGACCTGTGCTCCAGAACTTGCCGCGCCCCTAGCCAAGCACTTCCAGTACAGCTACAACACTGGCATCTACCCGGCAATCTGGAAAATTGCCCAGGTATGTCCTGTATACAAAAAGCAGGACAAGTCCGACCCGGCCAATTATCCCCCCATCAGTCCACTCTCAATCATCAGTAAAGTGATGGAAGGTGTCATCAACAGTGCCACCAAGTGGCACTTGTTCAGCAATAACCTTCTCAGTGACGTTCAGTTTGGGTTCCGCCAGGGCCACTCAGCTCATGACCTCATTACAGCCTTGGTTCATACATGGACTAAAAGAGCTGAAGTCAAGAGGTGAGGTGAGAGTGACTGCCCTTGACATTAAGGCAGCATTTTACTGAGTATGGCATAAAGGAGCCCGAGCCAAACTGGAGTCAATGGGAATCAGGGGGAAAACTCTCCGCTGGTTGGAGTCATACCTAGCGCAAAGGAAGATGGTTGTGGTTGTTGGAGTTCAATCATCTTAGCTAAAGGACATCACTGCAGGAGTTCCTCAGGGTAGTGCCCTAGGCCCAACCATCTTCAGCTGCTTCATCAACGACCTTCCTTCAATCATAAGGTCAGAAGTGGGGATGTTCGCTGATGATTGCATAATGTTCAGCACCATTTACAACTTCTCAGATACTGAAACAGTCCATGTAGAAATGCAGCAAGACCTGGACAATATCCAGACTTAGGCTGATAAGTGGCAAGTAACATTCGCACTACACAAATGCCTGGCAATGACCATCTCCAACAAGAGAGAATCTAACCATCTCCCCTTGACATTCAATGGCATTACGATCGCTCAATCCCCCACTATCAACATCCTAGGGGTTACCATTGACCAGAAACTGAAGTGGAGTAGCCATATATATACTGTGGCTACAAGAGCAGGTCAGAGGCTAGGAATCCTGTGGCGAGTAACTCACCTCCTGACTCCCCAAAGCCTATCCACCATCTATAAGGCACAAGTCAGGAGTGTGATGGAATACTCTCCACTTGCCTGGATGGGTGCAGCTCCAACAACACTCAAGATGCTCAACATCATCCAGGATAAAGTAACCCGCTTGATTGGCACCCCATCCACAAACATTCACTCCCTCCACCACTGACGCACAGTGCAGCAGTGTGCACCATCTACAAGATGCACTGCAGCAACGCACCTTAGACAGCACCTTCCAAACCCGCGACCTCTACCAACTAGAAGGACAAGGGCAGTAAATGCATGGGACTACCACCATCTGCAAGTTCCTCTTTGAGTCACACACCATCCTGATTTGGAACTATACTACCATTCCTTCACTGTCGTTGGGTCAAAATCCTGGAACTCCCTTCCTAACAGCACTGTGGGTCTACCTACCTCACATGCACTGCAGCAGTTCAAGAAGGCAGCTCACCACCACCTTCTCAAGGGCAATTAGGGATGGGCAATAAATGCTGGCATAGCCAGCGACGCCCACGTCCCATGAATGGAAAAAAAAGCAGTGGGGACACTGCGATTAGCCTAAGTGCTGCGTAATGGTTTAAGGGGAAGCTCGGTAAGTACATGAGGGAGAAAAGGACATAAATTTGATAGGGTTAGTTGATATGGTGAGAGGAGGTTCCCGTGGAGCATAAACCAACTGGGTTGAATGGCCTGTTTCTCTGCTGTAAATTCTACATAGGCTAGTGTGGGCAAACCAGCTATCATTCTTACTGTTGACAACTGATGACAGAGGATCCAGCTCAGCTGTAAAGCTCATCAGGGACAAGGACTCTCACAACACTTGCACCATGAAGAATCGTCAGTACTTTTAAGAAGAAGAGTAAGCCATGGTCCCTCAAGCCTGTTCAGCCATTCAATCAGATCATCGTTGATCTTTATCGCAACTCTATCTACCCACATTGGATCTATAACCCTTAGGATCATTGCCTAACAAGAATCTAACTCAGTCTTGAAAGTTCTAATTGTCCCCAAGGATTCACAGCCTTTTAGGGGGGGAAGGTTTCAAATTTCTGCTACCCTTTGTGTGAAAAAATGCTTCATAACTTCGCTCCTAAATGGCCTAGCTTTAATTTTAACATTTAGTCCCTTTGTCCTTGATTCCTACACCAGCAGAAATAGTTTCTCTCCATCCATCCTTTCAAATTCTTTTAACACCTTAAACAGCTTGATCAGATCACTCCTCAAACTTCTATACTCAAAAGAGAATACAAGCCAAATTTATGCAACCTGATCTCAATTGTTCTTGAATTCATCTCGGGATGCGGCTGTTTTGGCACAGCCGACATTTTTGGCCATCCCTAGTTACGCTGAGAAAGTGGTGGTCTTCAACCGCTGATAGTTGTTTGATGTAACTGGGTGGCTTCCTAGGCTACTTCAGCGGGCAGTTAAGTGTCAACTAGACAACTTGGTGTCATATGCAAGACTCACCTAGAAGCCATGTGAGTGCGCGGCTGTGAAGTAGTGAGGAATGTGCCGCGCAGGGGACAAATAGACAGTGAAGAAACAGTGGTCCCTTTAAGATGTGCGCATGCGTGACAATCTTAAAGGGATCGTGCAGTACACGAAATGTGCCATGCACAGTGAAGGAAAAGTAGATGGAACATCGGTCACATGTAGGCTAGGCAAGAGGGTGAGTGGGGGAGAAAGGATGTTAGCTTTCCTTCCCTAAAGGACATGAGCAAACCAGTTGGGTTTTTACAGCAATCTGACAGTTTCATGGTCACTTTTACTGATACCAGCTTTTATTCCAGATTTCTTGAACTGAAATTCTCAGACTGCCATGGTGGGATAAGAATTCACATTCTCTGGATTACTAGCCCAGTACCGGGGTCAGTTAGCTATATTCCAACAAGATTCAGTGACTTCACTGGGGGAGAAAAAGGGAAATTGAATTGGAAAATGAGCAAAAGAAGTAATTAAAATGTGTGCTTGAATGAAGGAGTACAAAATTAAATCTCAGGCATCTGCTTAATCTGTTAACACGCCTTAATCAGCTCATTATACTAAGTCAGAAATACTTCATCAAACATTTAAGGAGTCAAAAAATTATCAACTTAAAATTATCAAGTATTTTACTGATAATTTCAGAAAGGAAAGGCCACGGAGTCCAGAGATTAGCACAGAAATTCTCCTTCGGATCTACTCACAGTTACAGATATCTCCTGGACATTCAGCATTTCTTGAACCGCTGTTCTTGTCGCATCCTGAGATCGACACTGAACATATTGCTGGTTCCGATGAAAGGTCACAGACCTGAAATATTGGGCTGGATTTTCCCAATTGGGTTGCGATCTTGATCTCAGCCCCAATTCCGGGTTGGAAATCCGGAAGTGGCCATGGTGGGATGTCGCTTGCCATCTTCCCAGAGGTTGACAATTAAGAAGCCGGTTCTGGGAGCCCTGTCTAATTAAGGATGGTGGGTGGACCATGGAAGCGGGAAGCCCAATCAGAGGGCCCACTGCCATGTCCGACTGGCAGCCCCACTGGGAGAGGTGGGTACTGCTGAGACAGGCAGGAGACCGTGAGGGCACCTGAGAATGGAGGCGCTCTCTGCCGCGTTGTAAAAAGTTAAAAATCCCTCATGACCACAGCTATCATCAGGTCATCAGGTGTGGAGGGGAAACCCTTGGACAGGATGATCTGCGACTGCGACTGTGGCCATCGCATCCCAGTGGGTTCCTGCTGGGATGATGCAGAGGAGGTGTTGATGGTCCCCTGGCAGCCTCCAGTTCAATTCTGGGCTCCAGCCTCAGCTGGGAACCCGCCCACCATCGGTAAGATCCCGGTGGCGGCAGCGTCTCTCCTGCAATTGGCCGAATAATGGGCCTAATTGGCTTCCTGCCTCTGCTGGGCGTTAACTCTGTTTCTCTCGCCACAGATGCTGCCTGATCTGTGTGTTTCCAGCATTTTATGTTTTTATTTCAGATTTCCAGCATCTGTAGTATTTTGCTTTTGTATTATTGCAGAAAGTCCGACAGTAGACTGTGTTTATTTGCATATCATCTTTAAGCAATTGTTTCTTTCAGAGACATTTTTAATATTGCCTATTTCTGTGTCACCACCCTGAGCTTGTTACAGTTTTAGAAATCATGAAAGAAATATTACATTGTGTCTGCAGCTAACAGGTCATTCTCCACTAATGAGGCACTCGCGTCTGATTTCCAAATTACATCCACAGCAGAATTCACAGTCGATTCATGAGTGGGAATAACACTCCACTCTCTGCATGTTAATTCAGATCATTATTTTCAGTCCTCATTAAGGACAGTGATGACGGTACCGGCAATCAGAACACAGTGCAATCGGATGAAAAATCATGCAGCGAGGTGTCACGGGCACAATCCACACTGCCACAGTGCGGAGAGAAAAGGGAGCGGGTTTTAAAGAAAGACTTGCATTTATATGGCACCTTTCATGACCTCAGGATGTCTCAAATGAGGTACTTCTAAAGCAGCAAAGCGATAATGACCAGATAATCTGAATTAGCTTGTTGATTGAATAGAAATATTGGTTAGGACACTGGGGATAACTCCTCTGCTCTTCTTCAAAATAGCACGATGGGATCTTTTACGTCCACCTGCGAGGGCAGACGGGGCCTCAGTTTAACATCCTAATTGGCTTTTCCGGCAATACAGCACTACCTCAGTAGGATAACACTAGGTTATATTTGCATATATCTTGCTAATGATCTATGAAGCAAAATTGTGACCTGAAATGCTCAAATACCATAACCATTTAGATATCATAATCACTGAGCAAAAATGAGTTTTGGCAATATACATTACCTATCTCTTACTATCGTCCTGAAGAAAGGTTTACTTGTCCACCTCACCAAAAACAAAATATTATTCTGGAAGACTAAATAAAAAACAAGTGCAAAGAATTGTACAGATTTGCAGGGATTTATAGCAAATGGTTTGTCCATTGTTGCACCACATTTCTTTTGTACTTGTTATTTAATGAGTAAAGTCTGGAGCTCACTGGCTGAGGTAACTGGCAGCGAGCAGGAGAAGTTCTGGCAAACGTAGGCCGTAGCTTTGCCATCCTTCAGTTCTACTGTAGACAGGAAGGGCAACGTCCGGTACAGGAAGCTCTTGGAGTTCCCATCCGCCAAAAGTAATATCTAATGGAGAAAAAGAAAATCTTTGTTAGAACTAGTCATGGACACAGTACATTAAAGGGACAACACACAGAATCCAAGGATTAACACCAGGCTAACATGGTGATATTTGGTTTTATTTGCTTTGTTCTTGGGATGTGGGTGACAGTGACAATGACAACATCCTGCCCATCACTAGTTTCCATGATGGTTATAAGACTATAGTGTGAGATTGGAGTCACAAGTGCTCCAGGCCAGGTAGGGATGGAGGTCCCTCCCTGAATGACAACTTTTATGATAATCCAGCAACTTTCATGGGCGCTTATCTGGTGCCAGTCCAAAATTACCAGATTTACCAAATTCAGTTTCATAACTTGTCATAGGGGGATTTCAATTCCAGACTTTCAGGTTGCGAGTCCAGTACCATAGCCACTAGGTCATCATACCTGCAGCAGGTCACCTCCTGGAAGGGGTCATGTCATCTGTATGTATACCAACAAGGTGTGTAATATTGTGTGTACAATACGGTACTCTTGTGTAGTAGGGACTGGTTCCTTCATGACATCCTGGTCCACTATTCCAACACCTCCAACATCCCCTCTCCTTCCCACAGCAGCTTCACCTGCCATTTTACCTTCTTCCCTCTCACTGTCCAGGGATCCAAACACTCACTCCATGTGAAACAGAAACTTACTTGCATGTCTTTCTATTTAGTGTGAGAATGGCGCAAGATAGACGAGCGTGACATACCATGACAGAAGATCTCCTGGTAGGCCTCCTACACTGTTCCAATGAAGTTCAACATAACTTTGAGCAACAGCATCTCAACTTTCGATTCAACACTTTATAGCCTTCCAGACTCGACACCGGGTTCAACAATTTTAGGTCATAACCACTGCACCTACTTTTCCGGACAGCAGTTGCTGCTAATGTATCTGCTGTTCATTTAATCACTCCTGCCTTCCACCCTATCACAGACCTTCCCTTTTCTGCTTTCATCCCCTCTCCTCTTTCCCTGCTCTGTACTTGCCTAAAACCTGTTACATCTACAGTATCTTCTAGTTTTGATGAAAGGTCATCTACTGAAATGTTAACTCTGGCTGAATTTTACCAGTCCTCTGGCGATGAGCGGGGAGGTGGGAAGGCTGGCAAAGTGGCACAGGAAGGTGTTGAATGGCTGGTCCATCATCTTCCCGCCACTGTGCCATTTTACCAGAGACGGGAAGGTGGCCCACCCATAGCCCACTGTGCCACTTAAGTGGCCAATTAAGGATCCCTTCCTGCCTTTGCTGGCATTTTACCAGTAGCTGGGAAACCTGCTGCTGTGCGGGGAGACCACCAGCTAAACCCTGGTGGCCTCCTGGTGGGCTCTGGGACAGGGCTGGGAGTGCCTCCTTTTTCAGCACTCTTTGGCCCACCAAGGGGTCCCCCGACAGCTATAGCTGCCCTTGTGGCAACAGTACCACCTACCCTCATTGAATACTTACCCCCCACAACCTCACTGGCACTTGCCTGACTGTCCCCGGTGCCCCCAAACTACACTCACCGGACTTTGAGGGCGCCAGCCATCAATGTTCCCTCATCCTCCAGGTGCAGCACCAGCAGTGGCCACCGCTAGAGGCGGTGCTGCTGAGGCTGCTGGCCCTCTGATTGGGCTGGGCCGCTGTCCTTAATAGGGGAGGCAGCCACTTAGTTGGCTGCCACTGGCTAAATGTGGCCCCAGGTCCTGCTGCCCACCAAAGTGCGGTCGCCTCCCTCTCCTGCAAATCCGGCCTCATTTCTCTCGCCTGGCCTTCTAAGTGTTCCAGCATTTTCTGTTCTTATTTCAGATTTCCAACATCTGCAATATTTTGTCTTTTGTGTAATGTAATATGGTGTAGAAGTAATATGGTACTGATGTATAATTTGGTAGTGGTCTATAATATGGCACATAAAGTACTTGTACAAACAAAACAGCAGCTGTCCCTCATCAACACTTCAGGAGGGCAAGTAGTCAGAGAAATTGTTTGGATTGATGATTTTCAATTTCTATCCATTTAAGTGCCATATTTTCTTTATCAGCTAACCACTTCAGGCCAATTGCGCGGAGCAGAGAGGCTGACAGATGGCAGGGGCTGGACAATGTACAGAAGCAGCAGACTAGAAATAACCCACAGACTAATCCCTAGCAGCAGTGAGATTTCATCCTCGTGCGTGACTGTAAGAAGTGCTTAAGAATAAAACAGACCTACTGCCCGCCATGTGCCACTGCCCACCCTCACTGACAGGCACTGATAATAGCCAGCTTAAAAACACTGTGCCTGATATCAGTGACTGAGGGAATATGGAACATAACTGGGGCCAGCCACAGCATGTCCCACTGCGGGGTGAATTTTTGACATCTGATATTAAGAGGCTGGCACACGAGCAATGCTAAGCCATCTGCTAACAGGCTGATAGCTCTCTCCCTTCATAAAGTTGTGAATCCAAAACTCCACTCTGGAGATTGAAGCATAAAATCTAGGCTGACAGTTGAGTGCACTAAGAAAAATTTCTGAATTACTTTCGAGGGCCCTGCTCAGGAGGTCTTTGGGGTCCTAATTACCATTGTAGACCCTGATCTGCATATATTAACGAGGCTTCCGCCTGAGTTAGGCAGGCGCCTCAGGCAGCTAAATAGGCCCTGCCTAAGATGACAGCGGGCAGGAATTGAGTGGGAATGGGCTGGTAAGTCTTTGCATAGCTATTTTAACTGTACTCTAGCCCTTTTCCTGACGAATGGGGTGGGTTCAAATTCTACCCCAGCACTCCGCAAGTAGCTACCAATAAATTAACCAGCAAGGAGGGGCAGGGACCAATGAAATCACCCAAAATAGTTTTTAAAAATCCCTGTGGTCACTATCTTGATTTCAAGACTGGAAATACTACTTCTAATATAATACAGAGAGAAAAGTTATACCAAATTCTCAAATCCAAAATCATCAAATTTCCCCATATGGTTGCCTGTTCTGTATTTGAAAGCTCTAAAAAATATTTCCCCCATTAGTCTGCTCTGCTTTCAGGTACTTGGGACTTTCAGAGGGCTATAGACAGCTACTATGGCATCAATTAAATGACCAGGCAGTAGACAACTCATAAAATGCACTAGTCTCTGCTCCATCCTTCAGTCCTCTTTCCCCTCTCTTCCCTAATCCAAAGGTAGAAAAGGCCCGAAGACTGATAGCCATGGAGCCATTATTGGAATGGGTCTATACTTCAAAGGTAGTTGTGAATGTTTTGTTGCTAAATATCAAAACAAAGTAAAGCATTAACTTTTGAACATTATCTGGGGTAACTAACAGGAAAAGGGATGCAAGTAGTTATGTACAAGGGGTTATTTAGTCATGCAACTACAGCATATTACAAGCACAAACTTATATATATTGAACGACTGTAAGTGAGGGGAACGAATAGAGTTGCTAACCCTTCAAGATTGTCCTACAGTCTCCAGGAATTGAGGATCTATCCCCAGTATGCTGCGAGAAGCAATCCTGGAGAAAAATCACCGGGGCATTAAAAAATTTATTTTTTTAAATTTTTGTTTGAATTTAATTTACTAATTATGAAGATATTGGAGATGGGCCACAAAAGGCTTTCTGACTAACAATCAGAACTACAGCATGATGAAAGGACATTGACCTGAGATGTTAGATGTTTCGACAATGCTACTCGATTTTCCTTTATGCCAAAAGTTGAATTTTACAGCAACAACAACAATCTGCAAATATATAGTGCCTTTAACATAGTAAAACATCCCAAGGCATTTCACAGGTGCATTATCAAACAAAATGTGACATGGTCACATGGTCATACATGGTGCTATTAGTAAAGGTGGTTAAAAGTTTGGTCAAAGTGGTAGGTTTTAAACAGTGACTTAAAGGAGGAGAGAGAGATAGAGAGGAGGAGAGAGAGATAGAGAGGAAGAGAGATAGAGAGGAGGAGAGATAGAGAGGAGGAGAGGTTTGGGAGGGAATTTCAGAGTTTAGGGCCTAGACAGCTGAAAGCACGGCTGCCAACAACAGAGCACTGAAAGTCTAGGATGCACTGGCGGCCAGAATTGGAGGAGTGCAGAGACCTCAGGGCGGTACTTTACTTCTGCTACAAACTTCTGTGCAAATTGCTTTCAATAGCTTTGTGCACTCAGTACCTCACTTTAGTTAATATCACTGATCTTTCTCATTGCTATTTGTGGGGGCCTTGCTGCGTGCAAACTGGCTGCCATGTTTGCCTATATTACAACAGTGACTATATTTCAAAATACTTAAGTAACTGTGAAATGCTTTGTGATGTCTGTGAAAGGTGCTATATAAGTGCAAGTTCTTTCATCATGATGCATAGTGGCCCGTGCTAAAGTGGAAGTGTATAGATGTTTGCTATGGATTGGATTAGCTGTGATAGTTGAATGGCTGGCCAATACTCAGAATAGAATGGCAAAGTTTTACAGCCCAGAAAGAAGCCATTGAACCTTACAACAGTGTAACCCGTGTCTCATTATGAACAATGCCACATGGAGATCTGCCTTGCAATTTTAATGCCTTCCCTGCCTGAAGGTACTAACATAGGCTGAGCTAATTCCACAGTCCAGGTTCCAAGTGCTCTGGTACCCTGTACCAAGTGGCCATTCCTCACAATGGCTTATAAATATAGTCACTGTTGTAATATAGGCATGGTTATATTTAATTATAACATAATTATAACATGGCAGCCAATTTGCACGCAGCAAGGCCCCACAAACAGAAATGAGAAAGAGTGTGATATTAACGAAAGGATAAATATTGTCCAGGACACCGGGGAGAACTCTCCGATGTTCTTCGAATAGTGCTGTGAAATCTTTGACATCTGCCTGAGAGGACAAACAGGACTTCAGGTGAATGAATCATCCAAAATATTGCACCTCTGACAATGCAGCACTCCTAAAACACTGCATTGGATTACATGCTTAAATCTCCGAGTGGGACTTGAACCCATAACCTTCTGAGCTTTATGAGCTGGAAAGAAAGGTGTGAAATGTATTTTTGTCTCTGGTGTAAAGAACATGACTGCTGGATTACTGCTGTAGTACCCCCACAATTTGCCGTCGAGTAACATGTTTTATAGTTTCAATGTAAAGTGAATTAAGTGCACTGAGCATTGCTTAAACACAACTGGCTGCAAACTATAATATTTCTCACTCATCAAAGTTACCATAGCCGAAGGGAAGGGAAGTCTGCCTCAATCAAGTTCTTTTATTGCATTCAGTGAACCTTAACGAAATGCTATTTAGAAAAATCCTATCCACCATCTATAAGGCACAAGTCAGGAGTGTGATGGAATACACTTCACTTGCCTGGATCGGTGCAGCTCCAACAACACTCAAAAACCTCGACACCAACCAGGACAAGGCAGCCGCTTGATCAGAGCCCCATCCACCACCTTAAACATTCACTCCCTCCACCACTGGCATACAGTGGCTGCAGGGTATACCATTTATAAGATGCACTGCAGCAACTTACCAAGCCTCCTTCAACGACACCTTCCAAACCCATGACCTCTACCAACTAGAAGAACAAGGGCAGCAGATGCATGGGAACACTACAACCTGCAAGTTCCTCTCGAAGCCACACATCATCCTGACTTGGAACTATATCGCTATTCCTTCACTGTTGCTGGGTCAAAATCCTGGAACTCCCTTCCTAACAGCACTGTGGGTGTACCAATAACACATGGACTGCAGCAGTTCAAGAAGGCAGCTCACCACCACCATCTTCTCATGGGCAATTAGGGATGAGCAATAAATGCTGGCCTTGCCAGTGACGCTCACATCCCATGAAAGAATAAAAAAGAAATACTGCGGATGCTGGAAATCTGAAATAAAGTTCTGATGGAAGGTCATCAACCTAAAACGTCAACTCTGTTTCTCTCTCCACAGATGTTGCTTGACCTGAATATTTCTAGCATTTTTTGTTCTTATTTATGTTATTTACATATGTTTGTTCTTGCATTCAGTGCACCATAACCAGGTGCGAAATAGAGAGTAAAGACACTTGTTTGTGCCTAAAATAAATGGAGCACTTAAGATGCATAACCGATAACTTAGAAATTGACATTAATGTGAATGGATAATGGTTATTGCATTTTAGCTGTGCAAGGCAGAATCTTAGTGAATCTGCATTATTATCCCCTCTCTAAAATGCCAATATCCTTCCTATAGTGTGTGGAGAATGAAGTGTATACACTTGGGTCTGGTCAAACCTTTTCACTGTCTGTTTGTCTCATACTGCCGTTGACTTGCATTCGCACAGGTTAATGGAGACACTTGTTTATTACAGGAGTGCTGAAGAATATACAAGCCTGTCACGATGACTCAGCACACAGCTTCAGTCAGCCTGATCCCCTTCTGATCTGTGAAAATGTCACTGTTGGATCCCATCTGACTTTTAATCATTCGGGAAATGTTTCAGTTAATGCATCACCCCTGTGATCTTTCCCTAATGCCTTCACTTTTTCTTAACTTCATGAAGCTGCTGATGGATTACATGATGTTTAAGTGATTGACTATCGTGACTCTCTTTACATTCACACTGTCTTACAGCAACTCTTACACAACAGCTCATACACTCCTTCCTCTGCCTCTAAAACATTTCAACCACGTTCATTTATGTATTTAAACTCTCATCAATACATTTTCTTTACTGTGCCCCTATGCTTGCTGACCTACATTGGCTCTCAATTATAAAATTCTCATTCTTGTGTTCATATCCCTCCATGGCCTTGCTCCTATCTATTTCTGTAACCTCCAAGATCACTCCTCCAATTCTAGCCTTCTGCGCATCCCTGATTTTCATCACTCCATCCTTGGCATCTGTGCCTTCAGCTGCCAAGTCCCTAAGCTGTAGAATTTCCTTCCTAAACCTCTCTACCTCTCTCTCCTCCTTTCAGTCAGTCTTAATACTTGCCTCTTTGACCAAGCTTTTTACCACTTGTCCTAATACCTTTTTATGTGATTCGCTATTAAATTTTGTTCTGATGACGCTCCTGTGAGGGCAATAAATGCTGGCCTGGCCAGCGACGCCTACATCCCGTGAATGCATAAAAAAAAAGCCTTGGGACATTTTACAGCATTAAAGGTGCTATATAAATACAAGTTGTTGTTTACTACACTTTCTGGTTAAAACAAAATTAGTTGATTGCTTGGCACTATCCTGCTGAGTTTGAATATCTAACGAAGGCTACAGCAGAAGCAGGAATCAGCACCCCAAGGGTTATAGAGACCCCAATCTCCACATGTTATAGGGTCCCAAGACTCTACGTATTATAGGATCCTGGGTCTCCACGTGTTATAGGGATCCCTGTCTCTATGTGTTGTAAGGTCCCCTGTCTCCACGTGTTGTACGGTTCCTGGTCTCCTGAGCTTCATCACATAACTGAGTAATTAGTTGTTTGCTTGATGCTATCTGCTGAGTTTGAATATCTTAGAGAAGGCTAAAGCAGAAGCAGGAAGAAGGAATCAGCACCCCAAGGGTTATAGAGACATGGCATGTTTTTGTTTGTATTGTGCAGCTTGGCTCCTCCCTAAGTCATCTTTTTTGTGACAACTAGTGACCCTTAACATTTGAATCAAGTTAGGCTGGGATATAATTTCTGAGGTCAGTTGGTTTTTTAACTCCTTATGTACCGTGTTAGAATTAATGGAGCTGAAACCAAACTAATACTGGACAAAAGTGCTTCAGAGTAGCATCAAGTGCATCCTGTTTCTGCTGAGTCTGACTTAATATGGAATCTGGAATCCTCAAATAGCACAGTTTGATAACCCAAGAAAATGTCAATTTATCTTTGGGATGTTGACCTTTACTTAAATGATGATTTTGACTCAGATTGTCTTGTAAGAGTTAAAACTAAGGTCCACATAGATTGTGGGTTGGGAGGAACATCTCCAATGAAAGTTGATGATAAATAATGAGATATGTCCTGTCAGCAGAAGAAAGGGAATTCCTCAGTGAGTCAGAGATCAAAGGCCATGGGAAATGGATGTATGACGTTGCAGTTGTTTGTGTAGCCTTGCTATTAAATGCACAGTAATTGCCTCAGGAGACTTCACAGAAGGAAGTCAATTGGGTTCAGAGGGTTAGTATTTTGAGAGATAAAGGCTCCCAACAATGACTGCTTGACTCAAACATTGAGAAAATGCTACTTTTATTAATGGGTGACAAGAATATGACATAAAACGGTTCTCTGGGAAAGGAAAAGGACTTATTGCCATAGATACCACTTTTAGGTCCAAATTAAACTGTGTCACATCAACAGGGAATTCTAGAGAGAAAAGAATTGTCCCAGAAAGGAAAGGAAAGACGTCGCAGAAAGAAATGAGATCGAAAGGAAAACACAGTGCAAAAAAAGGAAAGGAGTGAAAGTGGAAAGACAAGTTGAGAAGGCATTAAAGAAAAACCAAGTAAAGGAGCAAGAAATGGAAATTCAAGGGGACAAGGTGGTGCAGTATGATAGACACTTGTCTTTCAGCTCTGGAGTCTGAGTTTGAATCTAGCGCAGCTTGATAAATGGCATTAAATTGACAATCTGAGAAAGGCTATCAATGGCTAGTGTAGGGAAATAGAGAATATCACATTTCTCCAGAATGGATGCTATTCTGCAGTTGGGAATAATACACATTATTAGAGTAATGAAGGGAGCTTTATTCTGCACATACTTGATGGGATAGTGTGGAGGGTGCTTTACTCTGTGTCTAACCCATAGTGTAGGTTTCTTGGTTTTGCTTCTTTCGTCACATTCTCTGCTTGTTTCTTTCTGCTGAAAGCATTATCTCTTGCTGGTGTACAACTCCACAAGCATGGCAAGCCTCGTTACTTCTCCATGTGTGAGCCCAGACAATGAGTAATGATGGCCTATTCAATAATCACAGCCAATCGCAGCATTGCAATTGTTGTTCCAATCTTTTTTATTCATTCTCAGGATGTGGGCATTTATTGTTCATCCAAAACTGCCCTGAAACAGTGATGGTGGGCTTTCTTCTTCAACTACTGTAGGTGCAGCTGTTTGATACAATAAAGTGGCTTGCTAGGCCACTTCAGAGGGCAGTTAAGAGTCGACCACATTGGTTTGGGACTGGAGTCACATATAGGTCAGACTGGGTAAGGACTCAGGTTTCCTTCCCTAAAGGATATTAGTAATAAGAGTCTAACTGGGCAGAGAAGCAAAGAAATCTAGGGGTACACATTCACAAATCATTAAAAGTAGCGACCCAGGTTAATAAGGCCATTAAAAAAGCAAACCAAGCACTGGGGTTCATTTCTAGAGGGACAGAATTGAAAAACAGCAAAGTTATGTTAAACTTTTGTATCGAACCTTGCTTAGACCACATTTGGAATACTGTGCACAGTTCCGGTCTCCATATTATAAAAAGGATATACAGGCACTTGAGAAGGTACAAAAAAGATTCACAAGGATGATGCCCGATACAGAGGATACACTTATCAGGAAAGGCTGAACTTTCTGAGGCTCTTTTCTCTAGAAAAGAGAAAGCTGAGGGATGGCCTGAAAAACATTTTAAGATAATGAAAAGGTTTGATAGGGTAGACATAGAGAAAACGATTCCACTTGTGGGCGGGTCCAAAACTCAAGGTCATGAATATAAGATAGGCACTAATAAATTCAATAGGGAATTCAGAGAAACCACTGTACCCAGAGAGTGGATAGAATGTGGAACTTGTTACCAAATGGAGTGGTAGAAATAAATAGCATTGATACATTTAAGGGGAGGTTATATAAGCACATGAGGGAGAAAGGAATAAAAGGATATTCTGGTAGGGTTAGATGAAGTAGGGTGCAAGGAGGCTTGTGTGGAGCATAAACACTGGCATGCACCAGGTGAGCTGAATGTTCTGTTTCTATGCTATAAACTCAAAATGACCTGGATGTTTCTGATGGGCAGTGTAGAGGAAATTTTACTCTGCACCTAAACACATTAAACTTGATTCAGAATTGATGGGGACGTTAGATGGAGATTTAGGCATTTTTACACTGGGGCTGTGGAGCATTTTTCCCACCTTCGGTGACACACCCAAGTGATGTGAGGACCCATCCTTGAGATAAGTGCGAGCACAGAGTCTGTCAAAATTCAACTCAATTTCAGTTCAATTACAGTTGAGCCAAAAGAGTCAGAAGCAGCAACGCCATGGGAACACCATCACTTCCAAGTCCACAAACCATCCTGGGTAGTATATATCACTGTCCCCTCATTAACACTGGCTCAATATCCTGAAATATCTTACCTAATATCATTGTGAGACACGGACGGCAGTGGTTCAAGAAGACCCTCGCCCACCTTTTCAGAGTTTTTAGGACCAGGGATTAAATCCTGTCTTCCCAGCAACAGAACTAATCTTAAAGATACCAATATCATTCTGCATTGATGCAGAGTCAAGAACCCTCTATCCAGTTCCCTCTGGTTTGGTGCCTCTCTTCCCGCTTTCCAAACCCTCCTGTTTGGCCATACTTTCGGGTCCCCTAGCCTTTCCATTCCTCGTCCCATACTCGGCATCTATCATATGGGTGGCACAGTGGCGCAGTGGTTAGCACCGCAGCCTCACAGCTCCAGTGACCCGGGTTCAATTCTGAGTACTGCCTGTGTGGAGTTTGCAAGTTCTCCCTGTGTCTGCGTGGGTTTCCTCCGGGTGCTCCGGTTTCCTCCCACATGCCAAAGACTTGCTGGTTGATAGGTTAATTGGCCATTATAAATTGCCACTAGTGTAGGTAGGTGGTAGGGAAATATAGGGACAGGTGGGGATGTGGTAGGACTATGGAATTTGTAAGGATTAGTATAAATGGGTGGTTGATGGTCGGCACAGACTCGGTGGGCCGAAGGGCCTGTTTCAGTGCTGTATCACTGAACTGAACTGAACTGAACTGAACATATCCTTATCCGTCTTATGGTAACACGCTTTGAGACAGCTTTCTACATGTTCCAAGTGGAACAATCCCATCGGCTGAGAATCAGCCAACTGCACCTCCCTAGTACTGAACAGCTCCAGCTTTAGGTTGTGAAAAGGACAAGGGAAAGGTGATGTCTGTTTTTGCTTTTACAATTCTGGGAAGTGCCATTCTCCAGCACTGGGATAAACAATCGGGACACAGAGTTGTATTTGTTGCAGAATTCTAGTTAGAATAAACATTAGTTAAGTAGAAATAAACAATTCTCTTCACATGACCTCCCAACTTAAAGGCTTTCCCAGAAAACCAGCCAGAACCATAAAACAGTATTTGAAAAGACACTAAAAATAATTAAAATTGGTATGTTATATAAAAATGACAAATATGACCACTGTGCCTTGGCGATCTGTCATTCCTTTCTTCCCTCTTTCATCGTTTCCTCTTCCCTATTGTTTCTGCTTCATTTTGATCTTCCATTGTCCTCCTTCTTTCCCAACCCCATGTTCCCTGAATCACCTCATTTTAATTATTTTACTGGTCCTGGTCTGTTACCTTTATTTTGTCTGCATTTTCCATCTTTGACTTGCGAGCAAATGACATTCATCCCTCAATCAGCATCACTAATACAGATTATCTGGTCATTATCACAGTGCTGTTTGTGGGAGCTTGCTGTGCACAAATTGGCTGCTGCATTTTCTGCATGACAACAGTGACTATATTCAAAAGTACTTCATTGGTTGTCAAGCATTTAGGGACATCCTGAGGTCATGAAAGGAGCTACAAAAATGCAAGTCCTTCCTTTTCTGTGATAAATTGGACTTGGGAATGGCTGAAAATCAGCCTTCAAAAAGGACACTTTTCCTGTCAGTCAAAACACCAGATCAGGTCAATCTCTGATGCATGAAAGACCAGAGCTACTGCTGTCCACAAACTGGTAATCCCAGCAACCCTGACAGCGCTTGGATGAGTAAAACAGCTTGGTAGCTCTTCTTCCGTTGCTTCTGCCTCTGGGCTCACTTCTTTGACCAGGAGTCCTCCCCCCGACCAGCAGACCCATTCACCCGCCTCCAGCATTCTTCCTCCACCTGGATCCCTCCCTCTGGCCTCTTACTTGCTCTTGATCTTTTCATCGAAAATTGTTGATGAGACAATTTCTCTGCCCCCCTCACTCACTCTAGCCTGTCCCACTCTGAACTTGCCACACTCCGTTCTCTCAGGTCTAACCCCAACATTGTCATCAAGCCTGCAGACAAGGGTGGTGTTGTTCTTGCCTGGCATACTAACCTCTACCTGGCAGAGACTCAGCGCCAACTCTCAGACACTTCTTCCTACTTCCCCCTGGAACATGACCCCACCACTGAACATCAAGCTACTGTCCATGGGACTGTCACTGACTTCATCTCCTCTGGAGATCTTCCCTCTACAACTTCCAACCTCATAGTCCCGCAACCCCGGACTGCCCACTTCTACCTCCTTCCCAAAATCCACAAACAGGACTGTCCCGGCAGACCCATTGTTTCAGCCTGTTCCTGAACTTATTTCTTCCTATTTTGACTCGATCTTTTCTCCCCTCATCCAGTCTCTTCCCACCTACATCCATGACTCTTCTGATGCCCTACATCATTTTGACAATTTCCAGTTTCCTGGCCCCAACCTCCTCCTCTTCACTATGGACGTCCAATCTCTCTACACCTCCATCCCTCACCAGGATGGTTTGAGGGCTCTCCGCTTCTTCCTTGAACAGAGGCTCAACCAGTCCCCATCTACCACCACCCTCCTCCGCCTGGCTGAACTTGTTCTCACATTGAACAACTTCGCCTTCAACTCCACTCACATCCTTCAAGTAAAAGGTGTTGTTATGGGTAACCGCATGAGTCCTAGCTATGTCTGTCTTTTTGTGGGATATGTCGAGCATTCCTTGTTCCAGTCCTACTCAGGCACCCTCCCCCAACTCTTTTTCTGGTACATTGATGATTGTATCGGTGCCATTTCCTGCTCCTGCCCGGAACTAGAAAACTTTATCAACTTTGCTGATAATTTCCACCCTTCTCTCACTTTCACATGGTCCATCTCCGATCTGCCCTTTTGTGCAGCAGCTTTTTCGGAAGCAGAGGCAGTGCGAGCGAGTGAACAGCTGGGAAGTCAGTTTCAGCCTAAAGTAGATTACCGTTTGTTTCAGTGGAACAGGGGATTGCTGGGTAAGTAAAAACTTATATATTTGGGCAGTGGCTGAACCCGAGACACTACACATGTAGTGTCTCCCACCCGCCCTCCTCCTCTAACCGAAAAAAAGGACTCTGGTGTGTTGATAAGGTAAGCTTTTTTATTTCTTCTGTATCGTGTGATTGGTTAAAAATTTACTTTCTTTTTTTACTTACTTTTTTTGATTTATCTATTAATTGGTTATTTGAAAAAGACCATAGCAGAGAAGTATCAGAAAGTATTTAATTCATAAATTTATATAAAGTAATAAAGTAATTAACTAAGTAGAGATGGCTGGGCAGGTGACGCGCTGTAGCTGTATGATGTGGGAGCTGGCTGTCCCCATTGTGAACGGCAGGTACCACATGTGCAGCAAGTGTTGGTTGCTGGAAGAGCTCCGGCTCAGAGTTGATGATCTGGAATCTGAGCTTCAAACACTGCGGCACATCCGGGAGGGGGAGAGTTACCTGGACGTTTTGTTTCAGGAGGCAGTCACACCTGGTAGATTAAGTAATTCAAATTCAGTTAGTGATCAGGGACAACAGGGTGTGATTGCAAGTGAGGCAGGTAGGGGGATCCTGAGTTCAGGAGTGGAGGAGCCTCAGCCTTTGACCTTATCCAACAGGTACGAGATACTTGCTCCCTGTGTAGATGAGGAAAAGGGCTGCGGGGAGGATGAGTCAACTGACCATGGCACCATGGTGCACAAGGCCATTCAAGAGGGGGGAGCAAAAAGACAAGTGGTAGTTATAGGGGATTCTATAATTAGGGGGATAGATAGTATCCTTTGCAAGCCGGATCGGGAGTCCCGCATGGTGTGTTGCCTGCCCGGTGCCAGGGTGCAGGACATCTCTGACCGGCTTGAAAGGATATTGGAGCGAGAGGGGGAGGACCCAGTTGTTGTGGTCCACGTTGGGACTAACAACATAGGCAAGGCTAGGATGGAGGACCTGTTTGGGGATTATAAAGCACTAGGAACGAAATTAAGGAACAGGTCCTCGAGGGTCATAATCTCCGGATTACTGCCCGAGCCACGTGCAAATTGGCTTAGGGATAAGAATATTAGGGAAGTAAACACGTGGCTAAGGGAGTGGTGTGGGAAAGAGGGGTTCCATTTCATGGGGCATTGGCATCAGTTTTGGAACCGGGGGGATCTGTACCGATGGGACGGTCTCCACCTGAACCGATCTAGAACCAGTGTTCTAGCGAAACGGATAAATAGGGTGGTCTCTAGGACTTTAAACTAGTGAGTCGGGGGGAAGGGAAAGGGAAAACGACAGGGAGTATGATGATAAATAAAAAGGTAAGCAGCAAGCTAACATGTGTGCAGGAGGGTTTATGTTCAAGGCAGACTATGAAAGAAGCAGAAAGGAAGGATAACTCAGGAGTTATTATTGGAGATGTTGGGAATCATGAGGGTAAGAAAGCTAACATAAAGACACTTTACCTGAATGCTCGTAGCATTCGTAACAAGGTTGATGAGTTAACGGCACAAATCATCGTGAATAAATATGATAAAAGCAAAATACTGCGGATGCTGGAAATCTGAAGTAAAAACAAGAAATGCTAGAACCACTAAGCAGGTCTGGCAGCATCTGTGGAAAGAGAAGCAGAGTTAACGTTTCGGATCGAAACGTTAACTCTGCGAATAAATATGATTTGGTAGCCATTACGGAGACATGGTTACAGGTTGGTCACGACTGGGAGTTAAATATCCAGGGGTACCAGACTATTCGGAAGGACAGACAGGAAGGTAAGGGAGGTGCTGTAGCTCTGATACTCAAGGACTACATCAGGGCGGTGCTGAGAGATGATATAGGTTCTATGGAGAATGAGGTTGAATCCATTTGGGTGGAAATTAGAAACTCGAAGAAGAAAAAGTAATTGATAGGCGTAGTCTATAGGCCACCAAATAATAACATCACATTGGGGCGGGCAATAAACAAAGAAATAACTAATGCCTGTAAAAATGGTACGGCAATTATCATGGGGGATTTTAATCTACATGTAGATTGGTCGAACCAGCTCAGTCAGGGTAGCCTTGAGGAGGAATTCGTTAAGTGTATCCGTGATAGTTTTCTTGAACAGTATGTAATGGAACCGACGAGGGAGCAAGCTATCCTAGATCTAGTCCTGTGTAATGAGACAGGAATAATTAATGACCTCATGGTTAGGGATCCTCTTGGAAGGAGTGATCACAGTATGGTTGAATTTAGAATACAGATGGAGAGTGTGAAGATAAAATCCAATACCAGGGTCCTGTGCTTGAACAAGGGGGACAACAATAGAATGAGGGAGGACTTGGCTAAAGTGGACTGGAAACAAAGATTTTACGGTGGGACAGTTGACGAGCAGTGGAGGACTTTCAAAGCAATTTTTCAAAGTGCTCAGCAAAAGTATATTCCAGTGAAAAGGAAGAACTGGAAGAAAAGAGGTAATCTGCCATGGGTGTCTAAGGAAATAAGGGAGGCTATCAAATTGAAAAAGAACGCATACAAAGTGGCCAAAAGCAGCATGAAACTAGAAGATTGGGAAAACTTTAAAGGTCAACAGAAAGCTACAAAAGGAGCTATAAAGAAAAGTAAGATGGAACATGAGAAAAAACTAGCACAGAATATAAAGACAGATAGCAAAAATTTCTATAAATATATAAAACGAAAAAGAGTGGCTAAAGTAAACGTTGGTCCTTTAGAGGATGAGAAGGGGAATTTAGTTATGGGATATGATGAAATGGCCGAGGCATCGAACAGGTATTTTGTATTGGTCTTCACAGTGGAGGACATTAATAACATGCCAGTAATTAACAAAGAGACGAACGTAGGTGAGGACCTGGGAACAATCATTATTACGGAAGAGGTAGTGTTGGGCAAGCTAATGGAGCTAAGGATTGATAAGTCTCCTGGCCCTGATGGAATGCATCCCAGGGTACTAAAAGAGATGGCGGGAGAAATAGCAGGTGCACTGACGGTAATTTTCCAAAATTCACTGGACTCTGGGGTAGTCCCAGTTGATTGGAAAACAGCAGATGTGACGCCACTGTTTAAAAAGGGAGGTAGACAAAAGATGGGGAATTATAGACCGGTTAGCTTAACCTCTGTAGTGGGGAAGATGCTTGAGTCTATTATCAAGGAAGAAATAGCAGGGCATCTCGATAGAAATTGTCCCGTTGGGCAGACGCAGCATGGGTTCATGAAGGGCAGGTCATGCTTGACAAATCTTTTGGAATTCTATGATGACATTACGAGCAAGGTGGACAATGGGGACCCAGTGGATGTGGCGTACCTAGATTTCCAAAAGGCCTTCGACAAGGTGCCGCACAAGAGGCTGCTGCATAAGATAAGGATGCATGGCGTCAGGGGTAAAGTATTAGCATGGACAGAGGATTGGTTGACTACCAGGAAGCAGAGAGTGGGGATAAATGAGTGCTATTCTGGTTGGCAATCAGTCACTAGTGGTGTGCCTCAGGGATCGGTGTTGGGACCGCAATTATTTCCAATTTATATAGATGATTTGGAGTTGGGGACCACGTGTAGGGTGTCAAAGTTTGCAGATGACACTAAGATGAGTGGCAGAGCAAAGTGTGCAGATGACTGTGAAACTTTGCAGAGGAACATAGATACATTGAGTGAGTGGGCAAAGGTCTGGCAGATGGAATACAATGTTAATAAATGTGAAGTCATTCATTTCAGTAGGAGTAACAGTAAAAAGGATTATTACTTGAATGGTAAAAAGTTGCAGCATGCTGCTATGCAGAGGGACCTAGGTGTCCTTGTGCATGAATCGCAGAAGGTTGGTCTGCAGGTACAGCAAGTAATTAGGAAGGCAAATGGAATTTTGTCCTTCATTGCTAAAGGGATTGAGTTTAAAAGCAGAGATGTTATGTTGCAGCTGTATAAGGTACTGGTGAGGCCGCACCTGGAGTACTGTGTGCAGTTTTGGTCTCCTTACTTGAGAAAGGATAGACTGGCACTGGAGAGGGTGCAGAGGAGGTTCACTAGGTTGATTCCGGAGTTGAGGGGGTTGGCTTATGAGGAGAGACTGAGTAGATTGGGATTATATTCTTTGGAGTTCAGAAGGGGGGATCTTATAGAAACATATAAAATCATGAAGGGAATAGATAAGATACAAGTAGAGAGGATGTTTCCACTGGCAGGTGAAGCTAGGACAAGAGGGCATAGCCTCAAGATTAGAGGGAGCAGATTTAGGACGGAATTAAGAAGGAACTTCTTCACCCAAAGGATTGTTAATCTATGGAATTCCTTGCCCAGTGAAGTAGTTGACGCTTCTTCAGTAAACGTCTTTAAAGCTAAGGTAGATATCTTTTTGAACAATAAAGGAATTAAGGGATACGGTGGGAGCACGGGTAAGTGGATCTGAGTCCACGAAAAGATCAGCCATGATCTTATTGAATGGCGGAGCAGGCTCGAGGGGCCGGACGGCCTACTCCTGCTCCTAGTTCTTATGATCTTATGATCCTTCCCTTCCTCGACTTCTGCATCTCCATCTCTGGGGATAGGTTGTCTACTAATATTCATTATAAGCCCACCGACTCCCACAGCTACCTCAACTACACTTCTTCACACCTTGCCTCTTGTAAGGACTCCATTCCATTCTCCCAGTTTCTCCGTCTCCAACGCATCTGCTCAGATGATGCTACCTTCTACGACAGTGCTTCTGATATGTCTTCCTTTTTCCTCAACTGAGGATTCACCCCCCACTGTGACTGACAGGCCCTCAACCTTGACCGGCCCATTTACCCTCACCCCTTCCCTTCCTACCCAGAACCACGACAGGGTTCCCCTTGTCCTCACTTTTCACCCCATCAGCCTCCACATCCAAAGGATCATCCTCCACCACCTCCAGGGTGATGCCACTACCAAACGCATCTCCCCCTCCCTTCCTGTAAGCATTCTGAAGGGATTGTTCCCTCCGCGACACCCTGGTCCACTCCTCCATTACCCCACCACCTTGACCTCTTCCCACGGCACCTTCTCCTGCAATCGCAGGAGGTGTAATACTTGCCCATTTACCCGCTCTCTCCTCACTATCCGAGGCCCCAAACACTCCTTTCAGGTGAAGCAGCGATTTACTTGTACTACTTTCAATTTAGTATACTGTATTCGCTGCTGAAAATGTGGTTTCCTCTACATTGGGGAGACCAAATGCAGACTGGCTGACTGCTTTGTGGAACACATCCACTCAGTCCAAAAGCATGACCCCGAGCTTCTGGTTGCTGGCCATTTCAACACACCTCCCTGTTCTCATGCTCACATCTCTGTCCTGGGATTGCTGCAGTGTTCCTGTGAACATCAACGCAAACTCGAGGAACAGCACCTCATTTACTGATTAAGCATGCTATAGCCTGCCGGACTGAACATTGAGCTCAATAATTTCAGAGCATGATAGGCTCCCTTTTTTATTTTTAGTTATTTTTTTCCTTTTTGTGTTTATTTTATTTTAGTTTGTTTCTACTGTGCTTACCCACTGTTTTTTTCATGTTTGTGCTTGGGGCCAGGCTGCTCAGTGTTCTGTCCCTTAACACCCTCTCTGTACTAATGCTTTGTCTTTCAGCACCTTTAACATACCGTTTGCCTTTGCTCCATGACCTTCTGGTCAGTTATTCTCTGTGACCTTGTCTTATCAACACCTCTTTTGCTATCTCTTGTCCACCCCTGCTTTACTTGCTTAAAACCTTTTACATTTCTAATATCTGCCAGTTCTGATGAAGGGTCATTGACCTGAAATGTTAACTCTGCTTCTCTCTCCACAGATACTGCCAGACCTGAGTATTTCCAGCATTTCTTGTTTGTGTTTCAGATTTCCAGCATCCGCAGTGCTTTGCTTTCATTTTAGCTTGGTAGCACGGTTTGCTTTACTGCCCATTTAAAAAAAAAATACTTTTAGCAGTGAACCTCGATGCCCTCACTGGGGAATTGACTGGGGAGAGGGAGCCCAAGGGTATGTGGAGCTGCATTAACATCAATGATTCAGTCATTAATTCTCATGCTTGATAAATTTGTCAGTACAACTAAGTCTACACATTCAGTTCCCTCAAGGAGGCAGGCTCAAAAACAGACTCAAGCTCACTACCCCAATAATTTCATCAATCCACATTTAATCGAAGTTTTTAAAAATTAATTCATAAAATTATGAAGTTCAACAACAACTTTTAATTCTATAGCACCTTTAACATAATAAAACGCCCCAACGCACTTCACAGGAGCATTATAAAACAAAATATGACACTGAGCCACATACTGGGTCAGATGACCAAAAGCTGGGTCAAGTAAGTAGATTTTTAAAGAGTGTCTTTCAAGGAGGAAAGTGAGGTAGACAGTCCGAGAACTGTACTGAAGGAATTCCAGAGCTCAGGGCTTAGGTAACTGAAAACATGGCCACCAATGGTGGAAAGATTAAAATCGGGGATGCTCAATGGGCCAGAATTAGATGAACGCATAGGGTTGATTCGATAGGGCAAATGCAAAGAGGATCTTTCCACTTGGGGGGGAATTGAAAAGTAGGGGTCGTAAATATAATATTGCCATGAAGACCCACACCTGCGAAGAATGAGGCATATTGATTCCGTCTCATAAACATTAATTTTGAACTGTTTGAAGAGATCAGTAGTGGCTGGGAAAAAATTTGCATTCTAAGAGACAGTTGCCTAGGAAAAGACAACGGGAACTGCTCATTGATTCAATTAACAGAGATTGGTCTGAGCAGTGGTGATCCACATCTTGTCGGTGTAAGAGACAGCTGTAATTTTGGCAGAAGATTATTTCAAATGGAAGCTTTCACTGAAGTTATGATGACGGAATTGGAGAAGTCCCAAGGAAATTTACCCCCTCCCCCCTAACTTTATAACTCATAGACAACAACAACATAACAATCTGTCTATTTAGAGGATAAGGCTGCTGAGAATTTCGAATTCATGAAGTCCCTGAAGCACTTTCTGTATCCTTTAAGCCTTGATTTCATGTTCCAGTAGGTTCCAATGAATGTTAAAAGGTCTATAGCAATAATCAAAGAGGAGCGAGTCATTCACTTGGTGTACTGGCCAACATTCCTTTCTCAAAAAAAAACAAAGAGTGAGGGTGTTTAATTGGCAGTTCAACTTACTCACTGTGGGATCTCACTGTGTACAAAATGGCTACAGCATTTGCCCAACATAACAATTCAAAGTAACTGATTGTACATGAAGCAATTTAAAATGTTTCTGCACAAAGTAGTCAGGTGCTACATGTCTTCCTTTTGTGAACATTTTTCTACTGTGTATGTGCCAACACTGTTGGATTCAAAATATGCAGATACTATTGGGACTCTCGAAACACTTCGAGCAACTTAAGTGGTGCCGGAAAATATATAGCTATGCATCACAGATAACTTGGGATACTTAAACAGGGATCAAAGCTCTGCTGTGGCTGAACCTGCAGGAGAGGTCACAATCTGATCCAAAGGTCAACTAACTACCAACAACTAAATCTCCAGGACACCTAAATCTCCAGGACACCAAGTGGAAAAGTTGGCATCTACTTATTTTAAAAATTTGTTTATGGGATGTGGGCGTCGCTGGCTAGGCTAGCATTTATTGCCCATCCCTAATTGCCCTTGAACTGAGTGGCATGCTGGGCCATTTCAGAGGGCATTTAAGAGTCAACCACATTGCTGTGGGTCTACAGTAACATGTAGGCCAGACCAGATAAGGACAACAGATTTCCTTCCCTAAAGGATATTAGTGAACCAGATGGGTTTTTACAACAATCGATAATGGTTTCATGGTCACTATTAGACTAGCTTTTAATTCCAGATTTATTAATTGAATTCAAATTTCACCATCAGCCGTGGTCGGACCCATGACCCAGGACATTAGCCTGGGCTCTTACTAGTCCAGTGATATTACCACTACGCCATCGCCTCCCCATGGTTAGATACTGCTCTCCTCTTGGCTTTTAACATATTTTCTCCCCAGTTTTCTTCTGTTTTCCCACTGAGTCATGTTGGGTTTAGTCCTACGAGTGACAATTGCCATTCTTTATTCCATGCAAATGGCCCTTCTTCATGGGGTATGGGTGGGCTAGTCGACTGCGGAAGATCAGAATCAAGACCAATTCAGGTTGATTTCTTTTTGCCCCATTCTTAGTCCAGACACTTGCCTACTGCCGCACCAACTCCATGTAGGTAACTCAGTACGCAGTCGGGACCCTTCCCGGTCTGCAGAGCTCATTACCATACTAAGGGATACAATTTGCATTAAGCCATGGAGAGAAACCCGCAGCCACGTTCTACCTTAGAAAAGCCAGATATATTGCTGAGGAACCAGTTTTACCGACGTTGTTGATGTCACTTAAATTGACATTTATTGGATAATTATCAAAATTTCATTCACTGGAAGAAAAATATTTAAAGCACCATCTCTTATTATGTTTCATTTCTGCCACTGTTTCCTGTCCGAGAGGACTGTTTCCACATGTACGCTGACAACACCCAGTTCTACCTCACCACCACCACTGTTGACCCTCCACTTTCTCTAATTTGTCAACTTGATTGTCTGACCTCCAGTATCGGATGAGCAGAAATTTTCAGCAATTAAATATTAGAAAGATCGAAGCTGTTGTCTTCAGTCCCTGCTACGAGTTCCATTCCCTCACCACTGACTCCATCCCTCTCCCAAGCAACTGTCTGAGGCTGAACCAGACAATTTGCAACCTTGATGTTGTATTTGGCCTTGACTTGAACTTCCGACCATATCTGCACCATCACCAAGATTGCTTTTTTCCACCTCTGTAACATCACATGATTCTCCCCCCTCTCAGCTCCTCTGCTGCTGAAGCCCTCATCTGTGTCTTTATTAACTCTGGACTTGACTATTCTCATGCGCTCCTGGCTGTCCTCCCACATTCCACCCTACGTAATAATAAAAGCAAAATACTGCAGATGCTGGAAATCTGAAATAAAAACAGAAAATGCTGGAAATACTCAGCAGGTCAAGCAGCATCTGTGGAGAGAGAAGCAGAGTCTGTGACCTTTCATCAGAACTGGCAAAGGGTAGAAATGCATTAGGTTTTAAGAAGTGAAGTGGGGGAGGGGGGGAAAGAGAACAAAAGGGAAGGTGTGTGATAGGGCAGAGGTCAGGAGAGATGTCATGGAACAAAGGTAAAGGGAGTGTAAATGGTTGTGTGAAAGACAAAGCAGTAGTTCATAGAGTCTTAATGGCAGAATAATGAGTAGCTCTGTCCAAAAGCACAACATGAAAAACCAAGTTTAAGGCAGGTATATTGTAAAAAAATAAAATAAAATAATAAGGCCAAGGATAGAAATGTGGGCATAAGAGCAGAGTGGTAAGCTGAAATGGCAAGCAACCAGAAGCTCAGGGTCATGCTTTCAGACTGAGCGGAGGCATTCCGCAAAGCAGTCACCCAATTGTGAGCAGCAAATACGGTATACTAACTTGAAGGAAGTTCAAGTAAATTGCTGCTTCGGCCTGAAAGTGTGTTTGGGGCCTTGTGGTGAGGCAAGAGGAGGTAAAAGGGCAGATATTGCACCTTCTGTGATTGCATGGGAAGGTGACATGGGAAGGGGATGAGGTGTCTGGGGTAATAGAGGAGTGAACCAGGGTGTTACGGAGGGAATGATCCCTTCAGAATGCTGGGAGGGGAGGGGAAGATGTGTTTGGTGGTGGGATCATGCTGGGGTGGTGGAATGGCGGAGGATGATGCTTTGGATGTGCAGGCTACTGGGGTGGAAAATGAGGACAAGGGGAACCCTGTCGCAATGCTGGGAAGGAGATATAAACTTGAGCTCATCCAAAACTCTGTTGCCCGTATTCTAACTTGCACCAAGTTCCATTCACCCATCATCCCTGTGCTTGCTGAGTTACACTGGTTCCAAGTTGAGCAAAGCTTCAATTTTAAAATTCTCAAACTTGCGTTTGAATCCCTCCATACTCTCACCCGTCCCTATCTCTGTAATCTCCTCCAGCCCCACAATCATCAGATATCTGCACTCCTCCAATTCTGGCCTCTTGCGCATCCCCAATTTTAATCCTTCTACCATTGTCAACCATGCCTTCAGCTGGCAAGGTCCTAAGTTCTGGAATTCTGAGCCTAGACCTCTCTGCCTCTATCTCCCTCTTTTCCTTTAAGAAGCTCCTTAAAACCCACCTCTGACCAAGCTTTTAATTATCTGCCCTAACATCTCCTTATGTGCCTTGGTGTCAAATTTTGCTTGATAATGATCATGTGAAGCGCCTTGGGATTATTTATTACATTATAGGCACCATATAAGTACAAGGTGTCATTGTTGTTGTGGTGAACTAGATTTTACAACAATCCAACAGATATTTTGAAAACTAAATTCAAATTCTCAAACTGCCATGGTGGGATATAAACATGCATTCAAATCTACTGGATTATTAGTCCAGGCCTCTGCTCCATACTGCTCATGTAATTAATTAATTTTATTTCATTGTATTTGTCCTCCATTATCATAATCTAGCAGAACACACATTCAAGCTGCAATTTACCTTTCTGTGGCTATACGTGGGGTCAACATTAACTTTCAGCCTTTCTAAAAGCTGTATGGGGAAAAAGAGGTGGCTGTGAAAAACCAGAGGCTGACAAAACAAATGTCGGATCAGGAAACTGAGTCTCTGGGTAAGTGATGGAGTAGCACAGTACGCAAACCCTGTGTTCACCAGCAGACAAAGAGCAGCTACTGCTGTATGAGGTGGGAGCAAGGAGCTGCATCTGCTTGGTGACTAAAGGCATCTTCTCCAGAAAGCAACTCTGCACTATGTCTCGCGGGAGGCTGCAGCTATGCTCAACATTGTGCACATGACCCACACGACCAGTGAGCAGGTGCAGAAGAAGAAACACCTTAAGGGAGATTACCCAAAAGTACCCGTTGCCAGGAAGCTAGCACATATATATAAATGCCATTAAGCGTTGCTTTTCAACCTGTATCACATCTTCTGCTGGTCCATGCCAGGACCTCAAACAATCTGACAGCTCATTCCTTGATTACTACACAAACCCATACACAATTGGATGTACAGTCTAAACTGCAACTTACAATCGAAGGCCTGATCACACTGACTTCTTCAGGGGGGGTTTGCGTATAAAATCACTGCAGCAACCTAGTTGCATGATGTATATTTACCAAAAATAGATAGCAGATTGGACACATACATGTACTCCTTCAACTAATAACACATTTAAATTACTTGTAAGACAAGGTGGCACATGATACAAAGGAACAGGCCTGAACTGGAAAATGTGCAGAATTACAAAATTTCACTCCCTCAAAGGAGGCCACTTTGATTATTTTGGCATTTAAGATCATGGAGAGAGTACAGGAAAGTCAGGCAACAAAGCTACCCTAAGCTCAAGGATAATACCATCCTGCTTTTTGCCTCGTTTTCCTTCTTACTCATTTCCTCGCAGGCATATGTACAAACAGCACAATGTGTCCCAGCATTCTGACATTTGTTCCTTTGCTATCACTGTAGCCCTGGTGAAATAACCTGCCAGAACTCCTGAACAAGACAGCCCTCATAACGTGTGTCCTCCTCAGCAAGCACCTGCATAGCTACACATGTCCTGGAGGCTGCAGTTAGTGAGCTTGAGAAAGTAATGCCAGGTGAGTCACAGGTGAGGAGGACCAAGTGATGGAATAGCAAAACCCAGGTGGCTACATGGCCGTCAATGATTTAGGCAGTGTGGTGACATTGAGCAATGATATCGTGCTCTGCTTCCATTCAGTGACAAAGGAGATAAAAGTGTTGAACCTGTTGACTGTGCATCAGTCATTTGTATGATACATCTATGGACAGCGTATTGACTGATACTGCCGATGATCCCTATGCTGGCTTGCAAGGAAATGAAAGCAGAAATTTCAAAGGCCACAGTAACCTTGACTACCACTAGCAGTGTCATTCCTATGGTTCAGCGTAGATCATAGTGTATTAGATGGCACAGCTCAGCAACTGGCTCCCTGCTGACCTGGAGCCTGCAGACACAGCTGTCCTTGCAGGAAGGGAAGCATGCAGGTCCAACAGGCGGTAAAAAAGGCAAATGGTATGTTGACCTTCAGAGCGAGAGGATTCGAATACAGGAGCAGGGATGTCTTGCTGCAATTATACAGGGCCTTGGTGAGGCCACACCTGGAATATTGTGTGCAGTTTTGGTCTCCTTATCTGAGGAAGGATGTTCTTGCTATAGAGGGAGTGCAGCGAAGGTTTACCAGACTGATTCCTGGGATGGCGGGACTGATGGATGAGGAGAGATTGGGTCAGTTAGGATTATATTCGCTGGAGTTCAGAAGAGTGAGGGGGGATCTCATAGAAACCTATAAAATTCTAACAAGACTTGACAGGGTACATGCAGGAAGGATGTTCCCGATGGTAGGGGAGTCCAGAACCAGGGATCATAGTCTAAGGATACAGGGTAAGCAATTCAGGACTGAGATGAGGAGAAATTTCTTCACCCAGAGAATGGTGAGCCTGTGGAATTCGCTACCACAGAAAACAGTTGAGGCCAAAATATTGTATGTTTTCAAGAAGGAGTTAGATATAGCTCTTGGGTTTAAAGAGATCAAAGGATATGGGGCGAAAGCGGGAACAAGTTACTGATTTGGATGATCAGCCATGATCATAATTTTTTTTTTAGAGATACAGCACTGAAACAGGCCCTTCGGCCCAACGAGTCTGTGCCGACCATCAACCACCCATTTATACTAATCCTACACTAATCCCATATTCCTACCACATCCCCACCTGTCCCTATATTTCCCTACCATCTACCTATACTAGGAACAATTTATAATGGCCAATTAACCTATCAACCTGCAAGTCTTTGGCATGTGGGAGGAAACTGGAGCACCCGGAGAAAACCCACGCAGACACAGGGAGAACTTGCAAACTCCACACAGGCAGTACCCAGAATTGAACCCGGGTCCCTGGAGCTGTGAGGCTGCGGTGCTAACCACTGCGCCACTGTGAATAGCAGAGCAGGCTCGAAGGGCCGAATGGCCTACTCCTGCTCCTATTTTCTATGTTTCTATATCAGACAGGTGAGCCAGGGCCTATAGGTACGATGGTGACATCAGGCAGTTTATCTCTGGCGTATGCAGATCTCCCTGCCAAGCCTTTTTTCATCTTGTACCACTTCAACCAGGAAATATCTTGAAACCAATCCCCATCATTAATTTTAACACAACTTAGTGACCAGCACAAGGCTTTTCAACTCTAACTTGTTGCTCCAGAACTTCTGTGGAAGCTTGCATTATAAGAGTGCTTTTATGTATTTCCTCCTTTCCATTTTACTGACAAAAAATTTGGAACTTTTGTGTCTTTAGTTTTGGCTTAGTGGCTGTGTCTTTAAATCCAGTCAACAATTCCTAATGGAACTGAAATTCACGGGGGGAAGGGTGAATGCTCTGCTGGTGCCAATGGAGGATCAAGATCTCCATCCATCTGAATGTGAAATCGTCAGCTCTGCTCAAGTCCCAAGCATAGGGTAATTTGCATAAATGGGCAGGTTCACTGCAACTGCAAAGGTGATCCAATAGCACCTGTAATAAGCCTGGCAGAAGGCAGAATGGCCCAGAGCTGTCCCATATGAGGTGACGCCAAACTGTCGTGGGCCAACTGAAAAAGTATATCAGCAAAAATGTCCTCATCTTCGAGCAGAGATTTTGTTCCTGCAGACTGAGGTGATGAATTCATTCCAAGGTGGGTTACCTTCATCTAGTAATAATTTGGGCCTTTCCAAAAGCCTCGAAGAGACTCAAGCCACTTTAAGCCTACAAGGAGCCTTATAGGGAGAACTGCCCCAGGACATGTCTCCATGATGAGGCAGGGGTGTGCTGGTGGATGTGGGGGGGGGGACAGTGGGACAGTCAAGTTGCCGATGGCCCCCCAAAACCTGCACCAAACTTTGAAGGGACACTGCAAATCTGCTGAATCCTGCTGGAACCTGGTTCTGTCCCAAGTTCTTGGTGCAGAAAAAATCTTGGGGCCAAAGAGGGACTTGTTTAAAGTTAGCAACAATTAATAAAGCGTCACGGGTGAATTCCACGCACACGTTGCACAATCAGTTCAAACTAGTTTTCGAATTGTCGGCTGGGGGAAGAACCAAGCTACTTTTGGAAAACATGCCATGGCAACTGGTGCAAGGTCGCACAAGGTGTTTTAAGACCCAGGAGACTGTCTAGTAAAGAGGACAATTAAAGCCAAGTGTTGGACTGAATGCAAGAGCGAAACAGACAGTGTGTGGTCAGCTACCTCTATGGCAACTTCCAACCCGTGACCTCTACCTCCTGGAAGAACAAGGGCAGCAGATGCATGGGAACACCACCACTTACGAGTTCCCCCTCCAAGTCACACACCATCCTGACTAGTAACTATATCACCATTCGTTCACTGCCAATGGGTCAAAATCCTGGAAATCACTTTCTAACAGCACTGTGGTGAATTAAGGATTGCAGCATGCAAGAAGACAGCTCACCACCACTTTCTCAACAGCAATTAGGGATGGGTAATAAATGCTGGCCTTGCCAGCAATGCCCACATTCCACTAACAAATTAAAAATGTATCCTTGCAAGGGTTGAACAGAGGGTCAGGGTCGCAGTGGCCCAATGAGCAATCAGGGTCTACCCATAAATACAATCTTCCGGTCCAGAGTCCGCTCCATTGAGCAGGATGAGACGTGCTCGCGTTACTTCTTCCAAAAGGTACACAGAGAGAGCTCTGTTATCAGCAGCCTGAAGGAAGAAGATGGCTCGGTAACGTCTTCGCAGTCCGACATACTAAGGAGCAGCAAATCCTTCTATGCTGGGCTGTATGACGCGAAGCCCACAGACAGCAGAGCCTCCCAGTCCTTCCTGTCATCTATCACAGAGGTCTTAGATGACAGCAGGAGGGAGAGATTGGACAAGCCGCTAACTCTGGACGAGCTGACAAAGGCCGTCGAGCCCTTCGAGACGAGTAAAACTCCCGGGAGCGACGGCTTACCGGTCGAGTTGTACTCGGCCCTGTGGGACTGGGTCGGCCCGGACCTGCTGGAAGTATACGAGAGTATGCTCCTGGCTGGCAGCATGTCAGAATCCATGAGGAAAGGCATCATCACCCTCATTTACAAGCAGAAGGGGGAGAGGGCAGAAATCAGAAATTGGCGGCCCATCTCACTGCTTAATGTTGACTACAAGATTCTGTCCAAAGTCATTGCCAGTCGAGTCAAATCTGCTCTGGAGTTGGTGATCCACCCCGATCAGACCTGTACTGTACCCGGCAGGAAGATGTCTGATAGTCTCGCGCTACTCAGGGATACGATCGCCGACGTACGGGACAGGAGGGTGGACACCTGCCTCATCAGCCTGGACACGGAGAAGGCTTTTGACAGGATATCGCACACCTACATGATGGACGTGCTTTCCAAAATGGGGTTTGGGGAGGGAATCTGCAATTGGATCCAACTGCTCTACACAAACATCAGTAGCGCAGTCTCAATCAACGGGTGGGAATCGGAAAGTTTCCCGATCAAATCTGGAGTCAGACAGGGCTGTCCTCTCTCCCTGGTCTTGTTAGTTTGCTGTATTGAACCCTTTGCTGAGTCTATTAGGGAGGATGCGAGCATAGGAGGGGTGACAATCCCAGGCAGCGGAGGCACTCAGGTTAAAACCTCCCTGTACATGGATGACGTCGCCGTCTTCTGCTCGGATCCACTGTCCGTGCGCAGACTGATGAGCATCTGCGACCAGTTCGAACTGGCCTCGGGAGCCAAAGCTAACCACGGCAAGAGCGAGGCCATGTTCTTTGGGAACTGGGCTGACCGATCCTTTGTCCCCTTCACCATCAGGTCAGATTACCTGAAGGTGCTGGGGATATGGTTCGGAAGGGCCGGGGCGTGCATCAAAACATGGGAGGAGCGAGTAGCCAAGGTACGACAAAAGTTGGGCATGTGGGGGCAGCGATCTCTCTCCATTGTGGGTAAGAACCTGGTCATCAGGTGCGAGGCGCTCACGTTGTTGCTCTACGTGGCGCAGGTCTGGCCCATACCCCACTCCTGCGCCATGGCAGTCACCCGAGCCATTTTCCGCTTCGTCTGGGGATCTAAAATGGACCGGGTCCGGAGGGACACGATGTTCAAATCTCTGGACAAGGGCGGGAAAAACGTACCCAATGTGGCCCTCATCCTGATGACCACATTCGTGTGCGGCTGCATCAAGCTGTGTGTAGATCTCCAGTACGCAAACTCCAAGTGTCACTACGTGCTGAGGTTCTATCTGTCCCCGGTGTTGCGAAGGATGGGCTTGGCCACATTGCCGCGGAACGCTCCATGCAGTTGGGCCGTGCCGTACCACCTATCCTTCGCGGAGCAGTTTCTGCGGGAAAACACCTTTGACCACCGGTCCATCAGGCAGTGGTCTGCACGGAATGTCCTCAAGGGCCTACGGGAAAAGGAGACGGGGGATGCTGTCGGATGGTTCCCCGAGCAGACCGTCAAAGTCATTTGGCGGAATGCCTCATCACCAGAACTTTCAAACAAGCACCAAGACGTAGCTTGGCTGGTGGTGAGAAGGGCCCTTCCCGTCAGATCCTTCATGCACACCCGAAGTCTCGCCCCCTCCGCACAGTGCCCCCGCGTTGGCTGTGGTGGGGAAGAGACGGTCGCCCACCTCCTCCTGGAATGTGTCTTTGCAAAGCAGGTGTGGAAAGAGATGCAGTGGTTTTTGTCGAGGTTCATCCCAAGCAGCTCTGTAACACAGGAGTCTGTGCTCTACGGGCTGTTCCCAGGGACGCACACCGAGACAAACATCAACTGCTGCTGGAGGACTATCAATTTGGTGAAAGACGCCCTTCGGTCTGCCCGAAACTTGCTGGTCTTCCAGCGCAAAGAGTTGTCCACCACCGAATGTTGCAGACTGGCACATTCCAAGGTCCAGGACTACGTGCTGAGGGACGCACTAAAGCTTGGGGCAGCTGCAGCAAAGGCTCAATGGGGAAAGACCACAGTGTAAGGTCCCCCCACCAAGCTGAACTGAGGGGCTGCATCCATGGGAAACCCCTCGAACTGTATCGTTGATATTTTCTTTCGCTGTAAATGTAAAACTGTAATTGGCATGACAATAGTGAAATGGAAGGGTTGTGAAGAAACTCATGATAATATCGAAGGAAACTGATCTCCCTTGCAATGTTTGTATTTTTTGGTGCTGTTTGAAACTGTTTGGCAATGTAATTTTTGCAGATTTTTATGAATAAAGTATATTTAGGAAATAAAAAAAAAATCCCAGCTGCTGTAAAATGGACAATGAGAAAAGTAACAGTTTCAATGTGACCTGCATCTCTGTTGCTTATTTCATACATTTATACAGTCCCCATTGCTTATAGTGGGTGTGTTTGTATTAACATGATTTGTCTGTTATCTGCAGTTAATGGTAAAACCAAAAGGGTAACTAATCAACATATTTAAAAGAAACAGGAATCTCACTTCGCAACTGCCTCTAATCATTAGTAGCTGCATCCAGAATTTCAACACTAAGGTAATCACACCTTAATGAGGTGCGAACAGATGATTGCAACTGCTCGAAGACACAACTTTTGCCTGAAATCACCAGAGATTTTTAAATGGGTAGGTATAGAGCAAGTAAATAGTATTTTTACAGTTTTTTATGAATAAAGTATATTTTGGAAATAAAAAAAAGAGCAAGCAAATAGTTGCTTCATAGCGTTACAAGCAGTGTTTTTGTAATTGGTGCCTATGGTTATGTCTTTGGAGGTGCTGTCCTCAAATGTGATGTTAAACCTGTCTGTCTTTTCAGGTGGACATGAGAGATCCCTGTCAGTATTCATAGAAGAGCAGGACGTTTTTCTCATGTCAGAATAACATTATTCCTCAACAAATCTACTGTTCATTCATCTCATTGCTGTTTGTGGGACCTTGTTGTGCACAAATTGCTGATATAAGCAGCTGTTGGGATGTGGGTGGACGGTGTAAGCGATGGGAGACTGTATCAGAGCAAAAACACAAATGAATGCAGGTTTCAGAATTTATTCAATAACAGCTTCAGCTTCTTTGTGAATAGCAGCTTTGTCTACATTGTCCCAACATTTCAAAGTAACTCACTGGCTGGAACCTTGGCGAAGGAAGCAGCACACGGCCTGCGCCGGCCGCATATTGATGAGCTGCCGCAATCTTCTATGTGGGGGCTCATTTGAACGGATGGAGCAGCCCGCCCTCCCCGATCACGCAGAGGGGGCAGCCTGTGGTCCCTGGTAATGGCATCAACTGCCTGTGCGCAGGCACTGGCGCCACTTTGAAAGGGCTTTGAGCCCTTCCGGTGTATTTAAAGATTTGAAGCAAGCTTTGTAAAAACAATAACACACAATATTTTTGGCCCTCTCCCATCACCCCCCAATAACCATTACATTTATTACTTGCCCTCTCCAACCCAAAACACCTATCTGGTTCACCTGACCATCCCCCCCCCCCCCCCTCAAAGTGCACAAACTATAAACTTTACCCCTTCCCACCATCCCCTCCACCAATGGGAACAAGCTACAGCTGCTACCCCGCCCCACCCCGCACAGAAACAATTACCTGCTCCCCCCCTCCCAACCAGTGCGGCGCCTCGTTTTCCCGGACGGGGATCCAAAGGTGCGGGAGTGCCGGCCAGCAGCACGAAGATCGCACCGGGAAAGGTGGTGGGACGATTACCATTAATGCAGATATGTAAATTTATTTCCATATTTAAATGAAGGGCCCGTCGCCAATCAGCGAGGTTGCTGACACGAGGCCTTGCCACCTCCGTGAGGATCGGGCCAGGCCCTCACAGCGTCGGGCTTCATTCGGAGGAATCTTCAGGCCCCCACCCCGCCACAGACCCCGACGCCTGGGGGGAAACTATACTCAGCCCACTGTATGTGAAGTGCTTTGAGATGTTGCTGAGAGTTGTAATAAGGTTGAACTTAAGCCTTTTCTTAAAAAATTTATATTGTTACGAGTTGAGTTGTCTTCCACACACTATCATGCTTGGTAATTGTCTTCAACCAGTACCCCCAACCCCTCCCTCCCAGAGCTGAAGGAGTGCTACATTTTTGGAGGTGCTGTCTACCAAATGCAATGCTAAACCCGTCTGCCTGTTCAGGTGGCGAGAGATCCCCTGTCACTATTTATGGAAAAGCAGGGAGTTCTTCTCATGTCCAAAATAACATTTATCCCTCAACAAATTAACTGTTCATTCAACTCATTGCTGTTTGTGGGATCATAAGAACTAGGAGCAGGAGTAGGCCATCCGGCCCCTCGAGCCTGCTCCGCCATTCAATAAGATCATGGCTGATCTTTTCGTGGACTCAGATCCACTTACCCGCGCTCCCACAGTATCCCTTAATTCCTTTATTGTTCAAAAAGATATCTACCTTAGCTTTAAAGACGTTTACTGAAGAAGCGTCAACTACTTCACTGGGCAAGGAATTCCATAGATTAACAACCCTCTGAAGAAGTTCCTTCTTAATTCAGTCCTAAATCTGCTCCCTCTAATCTTGAGGCTATGCCCTCTTGTCCTAGCTTCACCTGCCAGTGGAAACAACGAGGATGTTGTTGGTGCACAAATTGCTTGCCATTACTGTAACAAGCATGAGTAAACTTGAAAAGTTCTTCACTCAGGGCACCCTAAGGATGTGACATGCTTTATCGACAAGAAAATTCACTCAAACATCACTCACAAAAATGCAATGAAAGAACACATGGGGTTCGTCTGATAACTGAATTAGTAGAGCCTATTCCTACCAGATGATAGCACCCTCTTTCCCCGGGCCAACATACATTGTTTCTGGCTGGGACAATGGCTGCAGTTAGAGTCATAGAGTTCTGATAAGTCCCCATGGAAGGGAAGGAAAGGGAAAATGAAATGTATTGTACAGTACTGGTCTCCTTTAAAAGGAAGGATGTAAATGCGCTGGAAGCAGTTCAGAGAAGGTTTACTGGGTTAATACCTGGGATGGGTGCATTGTCTTATGAGGAAAGGTTGGACAGGCTAGGCTTGTATCTGCTAGAGTTTAGAAGAGTAAGAGGTGACTTGATTGAAACATATGAGATCCTGAGGGGTCTTGACAGGGTGAATGTGGAAAGGATGTTTCCTCGTGGGAGAATCCAGGGGCCAAATGGCCTAATCCTGCTCCTAGATAGAACATAGAACATTACAGCGCAGTACAGGCCCTTCAGCCCTCGATGTTGCGCCGACCTGTGAAACCATCTGACCTACACTATTCCATTTTCACCCATATGTCTATCCAATGACCACTTAAATGCCCTTAAAGTTGGCGAGTCTACTATTGTTGCAGGCAGGGAGTTCCACGCCCCTACTACGCTCTGTGTAAAGAAACTACTTCTGACATCTGTCCTATATCTATCACCCCTCAACTTAAAGCTATGTCCCCTCGTGTTTGCCATCACCATCCGAGGAAAAAGGCTCTCACTATCCACCCTGTCCAACCCTCTGATTATCTTATATGTCTCTATTAAGTCACCTCTTCTCCTCCTTCTCTCTAACGAAAACAACCTCAAGTCCCTCAGCCTTTCCTCGTAAGACCTTCCCTCCATACCAGGCAACATCCTAGTAAATCTCCTCTGCACCTTTTCCAAAGCTTCCACATCCTTCCTATAATGCGGTGACCAGAACTGCACGCAATACTCCAGGTGCGGCCGCACCAGAGTTCTGTACAGCTGCAGCATGACCTCGTGGCTCCTAAACTCGATCCCCCGACTAATAAAAGCTAACACACCATATGCCTTCTTAACATCTCTATTAACCTGGGTGGCAACTTTCAGGGATTTATGTACCTGGACACCAAGATCTCTCTGCTCATCTACACTACCAAGAATCTTCCCATTAGCCCAGTATTCTGCAATCCTGTTACTCCTTCCGAAGTGAATCACCTCACACTTTTCCGCATTAAACTCCATTTGCCATCTCTCAGCCCAGCTCTGCAGCCTATCTATGTCCCTCTGTAACCTACAACATCCTTCGGCACTATCCACAACTCCACCGACCTTCGTGTCATCCGCAAATTTACTAACCCACCCTTCTACACCCTCATCCAGGTCATTTATAAAAATGACAAACAGCAGTGGCCCCAAAACAGATCCTTGCGGTACACCACTAGAAACTATACTCCAGGATGAACATTTACCATCAACCACCACCCTCTGTCTTCTTTCAGCTAGCCAATTTCTGATCCAAAGCACTAATTCACCTTCAATCCCATACTTCTGTATTTTCTGCAATAGCCTACCGTGGGGAACTTTATCAAACGCCTTACTGAAATCCATATAGACCACATCCACGGCTTTACCCTCATCCACCTGTTTGGTCACCTTGTCAAAAAACTCAATAAGGTTTGTGAGTCACGACCTACCCTTCACAAAACCGTGCTGACTATCTCTAATGAACTTATTCTTTTCAAGATGATTATAAATCCTATCTCTTATAACCTTTTCCAACATTTTACCCACAACCGAAGTAAGGCTCACAGGTCTATAATTACCAGGGCTGTCTCTACTCCCCTTCTTGAACAAGGGGACAACATTTGCTATCCTCCAGTCTTCCGGCACTATTCCTGTCGACATTGACGACATAAAAATCAAGGACAAAGGCTCTGCAATCTCCTCCCTGGCTTCCCAGAGAATCCTAGGATAAATCCCATCTGGCCCAGGGGACTTATCTATTTTCACACTTTCCAAAATTGCTAACACCTCCTCCTTGTGAACCTCAATCCCATCTAGCCTAGTAGTCTGTATCTCAGTATTCTCCTCGACAACATTTTCTTTCTCCACTGTAAATACTGACGAAAAATATTCATTTAACACTTCCCCTATCTCCTCCGATTCCACACACAACTTCCCACTACTATCCTTGATTGGCCCTAACCTATCTCTAGTCATTCTTTTATTCCTGATATACCTATAGAAAGCCTTAGGGTTTTCTTTGATCCTATCCGCCAATGACTTCTCGTGTCCTCTCCTTGCTCTTCTTATCTCTCCCTTTAGATCCTTCCTAGCTAGCTTGTAATTCTCAAGTGCCCTAACTGAGCCTTCACGTCTCATCCTAACATAAGCCTTCTTCTTCCTCTTGACAAGCTCTTCAACTTCTTTAGTAAACCACGGCTCCCTCGCTCGACAACTTCCTCCCTGCCTGACAGGTACATACTTATCAAGGACACGCAGTAGCTGCTCCTTGAATAAGCTCCACATTTCGATTGTGCCCATCCCCTGCAGTTTCCTTCCCCATCCTACGCATCCTAAATCTTGCCTAATCGCGTCATAATTTCCTTTCCCCCAGCTATAATTCTTGCCCTGCTGTATATGCCTGTCCCTGCCCATCGCTAAGGTAAACCTAACCGAATTGTGATCACTATCACCAAAGTGCTCACCAACTTCTAAATCTAACACCTGGCCGGGTTCATTACCCAGTACCAAATCCAATGTGGCATCGCCCCTGGTTGGCCTGTCTACATACTGTGTCAGAAAACCCTCCTGCACACACTGGACAAAAACAGACCCATCTAAAGTACTCGAACTATAGTATTTCCAGTCAATATTTGGAAAGTTAAAGTCCTAATTTGTATGTTCGTCTGGATCTTACCCCTGATAAGCACCCTATGAGTACTGCTAAAAGCTACATGTGTAAAGATGCCCGACATTTGTGAAGGTCTCACCAACACATGATATCATGTGACTTCTTCCATTTTAAACAGTTAAACACTGAAGTTTAATTTTGCCAACCCAGCCTTCAAGACAACAGAAAGAGACAACATTAAATCCAATGGGAAGACCTCATTTTCAGAACCCACACATGACTGGAGTTTTCTAGTTTTGCAATTTGAAGAAATCTGTTAAGATTGGTAATGTATGTTCTCCAAAAAATCCTGGAACCCTGTTTTCAACATCCTTTTTTGTAATCAGCAGAGAAGATGGGTCTGCTAATGGTTTCCATTAGTGTTCTTCTCTAGTCAGTCAATCGAAGTGAATCATAGTGCAGCCTGAGAATCCTTGCCCTTTTGGTTAGGTGCCTTACCTTTCACTCACTGCTGTTTTGATGACCAGATGGAGATCAGCAATTTGTACTAGTGTAGGGATGTCATGACGGAGGTGTGAGTACTTTACATTACTTTGTATTTGCTGGGGCACTGCTGGATAATATTCTGTAGTGGTAAATGTGTGAGCTAGTAATGAATGTAACTGAAATTAAGAAACATGTAAGCAACTGGCTATTGTTTATAAGATCCTACACTGTAAAATAAGAATGAGTATTTTCAATTTCCTGTTTCATAACACAGATACTGTACAGCTGAAGCTGATTGTTGCAGATTTCCATTTGCATGTATTGTCATTCTGTTTTATAACTTGCAGTAAATATTTGGATGAAAACTGCTTTTAAGAAGCTTTAACATTTGTTTATTGCAATTTGGATGGACAATTTGGATATATGGACCAGTGTTCTATCAAACATCTGAATCCCATTAGTGAGAGACTAATTCACTTTATGATACTTCAAAGGTTCTTTTCAGATTCTACTAATACTAGATCATGCCCTCTTGTCCCACGATAAATGCCCTTGAATCTATGGAAGTTATTTGTTACTTCATTATTTGTCAGGTAATACGTTCCTTAGGTGCCATTTTCAAGGACTTCAACAAAATTTCAAATAAAACAGTATGGTTTTTGGCTGAATGGTTCAGAGTTTCACTTCCAACTATAAGTTGGGTATGAAGCTCCAGCTAATTTCCATTAATTCAGTGGACATTTGAGTGGTGAGGCTTGAGTTCTGAGTCTTTGCTAACTGAAGTGCATTTCCTGTCAATTGCTTCATAAAGTCAAGTTGAGAGAAGACATAGGTAGCCATGGAGTCTTAGACTTCTGAGCTGGTGAAGGATAGTGGTACGCAGTTTAAAATAAAAGAGGGGGAAAAGAAATTGGTGCAAAATTAGCATATGTGCTGTTTGCAAAGCTACTGAACTTGATGATCATTGTTTCAAATGTTCCACAGAAGTGTATTTTGAATCTGACATTGGAGAAGTGACTACTCGCTTAATTGCAAAGGTTACCAAAGGTTTGTTTGTTTGTTCTGTCCTTTGGTATATACCTTAAGTAACAGCAAACATTCCTCTGTAACACTAAGCTTTTCAATAATAGCTCTTATGGTCACAATTCACATGCTAGCATAATAAATCTGTTGCAAAATTATTTTAGAGGACTTGTCCCTGTTGCAGAATATGTTGCTTTTTGGTCTGTGGAAAAGTGCAGATCTCTGCATGAAAACTTGGGATATGTTGAAGTAAAATTATTCCAGGATTCAGCTGGTGAAGTTCACGTTTAATGCATTGACAACCCAATTTTCATAAAATACATATTATCTTCAAACATCTTCTGAGGCCTTCGAGACAAGTCTCATTAATTAAAAAATATTGACCTGGACTTGGGTATATAAGACATAATTTGAAGCAGATGACATGACAGAAAAGTAATAAATAGTGAGGATAGTAGCTGACTTCAGGAACACGCAGACAGACTGATGAAATGGACAGGAACATGACAGGTAAAATGCAGCACAGAAAGATGTGATGCATTTTGGAAGGAAGAATGAGGAGAGGTAATATAAACAAAATGGTACAATTTTAAAGGGGATGTTGGAACAGAGAGGCCTGGGAATATATGTACACACATCTTTGAAGGTAGTAGGACAAGTTCAGAAGGTTGTTTAAAAATAGCACATGGGATCTTTATATAGAGAGATATAAAAGCAAGGAAGTTATGCTAAACCTTTATAAATCACCGATTAGTCTTCAGCTAAAGTACGGAATCCAATTCTGGGTACCACACTTTAAGAAGGATTTTAAAGCCTCAAAGAGAGTGCAGAGGAGATTTACTAGAAGGAACCAGAGATGAGGGTCTTCAATTATGTAGAGACTGGAGAAGCTGGGACTGTTCTCCTTAGAGCACAGGTTAGGGAGATTTAATAGAGGTGTTAAAAATCCTGGTTTTAATGGAGTAAATGGCGTTGATAAAAGTAAATAAGGAGAAAGCTGTTTCCAGTGGCAGAAGCGTCTGTAACCAGATACACAGATGTAAGGTAATTGGCAAAAGAGCCAGAAGTGACATAAGGAGAATTTTTTTTACACAGCGAGCTATTATGATTTAGAATATGCTGCCTAAAAGGATTGTGGAAGCAGATTCAGTGGTAAGTTTGAAAAGGAAATTGGATAAACACTTGAAGGGGAGAAAATTGAAGGAATAGAGAAAGATAGCACAAGCACGATGGACCGAATGGTCTCATTCTGTGCCATAAGATACTTCTGAATTCCATGATAATACTACAAGTGCTTCTTCAGATACAGATTAATCCAACTTAAATTATGTACTATAATAAATTATAAATGCATTTTAACAAATTTTACAAATGTGCATTGGAACATATTATGTTTCAATTACATTCTCTGTACTGGGATAAATTATATATGACTGGCAGATCTTGCCAGGAGTTGCTCACATTTAAGTTGGAGAATACATGATTTGATAAGGACAGCAGCATTAACCATTTAATACACAGTGTGCTGTGTGCTATTTGACCTGTCCCTTTAAAGCCACAAGGACTAATTGCTGTAAACAGGATCTCTCAGGTCAATTTGAGATCTAATTGCTTTTCGTCTATTCAAGAAGTCAAATTTCATTTGACTGGCGAACCTTCTCTGTAAATTGGAAGGTGTTGGTAAATCCGTGGCTTCTACCCAAGGTTAGGGGAAATCAGCAGGAAATTAACTGACTTTCTCCATGCTTCATGTTTGGAAACTTAAGGCAGAGTTTCTTCTGTCCACCAATGCTGCCATTTTTAAATTAGTGTTTTTAGGGCATCTGCCACTAGTGGTAGGGATGAAGGTGGATAAACCAGGATCCTCCCAGGACATATACAATGTATGTAAGCACTGGGACCTATTATGTTCCCATTGTGAAGTCTACTTCATTTCCACTTTGCTCTTAACCTATCAGGTAGAGGAATTATTCATTATGAAGGTTTTGAACAAACTTTTGCCAGCAGTGAAACAAACACCAGAATCATATAGCAACCCCATCTACATCTTTTCCTTGTCCCTTTGGTAACTATTGCAATGCCAGAGAGAACTGAAAGTAGCCCATTCACTTTGCCAGAACAAGAGAAATGGTCGATGGTGATGGAAACCTTGAGATGGGGAATTCAAGGAAAATTAAACCCCAAGCCAAGAGTTGGGAACATAATCTAGGCTGACACCCCAGTGTATCACTTTACATATACTGCATTGTCAGACAGGCCATCCTTCAGATAAGGCATTAACCTGTTCAGGTGCATATTGAAAATCTCATGGCAATATTTAATGATGAGCAGGGAGTTCTCCCAGAGTGCTGGCCAGCATTTCATCTTCAATTAGCACCAGAAACAGATTAACAGGTCATTCAACTCATTGGTGTTTGTGGGATCTTTCTGTACGCAAAATGGTTGCAACCTTTGCCTACATAATGACAGACCTTGTGCTCAAAAGTATTTCATCCTTTGTGAAGCGCTTGGATCTGTTTCAGAGAGATAAATTCCAGCTTGTCGCTCTGAATAAACAGCTTCCAATACAAAACTTCATTTGTGGTAAATGGGTTTGACTGGGTCTGTGAGTGGGAATCTCTACAATTAACATCTGTGACCACAAAGTCTGGAGTCAAAGCAATACAGAAAACCTCTTGAACTCTGCAGTACATTTTGTACATCTCAAGGCATGTTGTTTGTATTATGAAAATGAAACAAGTTCTGTTTTAGGTCAAATTCACCACAAAACTAGGAAAAAATCTATCAAATCACCTGGTAAAATATTTAGTTGGATAGGTAATTCAATTAGTAGTTTAATAAAAACTTTATTATTCCAGTAAGTAATATTTTACTAGTTACAAAATTAATATGGACTTATTACTGAAACAGAATCCCTGGTCTCAATTATTCATAATGATGTTTCAAATTCTAAAAGTTATTAAAATAATAATTAAAGGGCTGCAGCAGCCTGCTCAGATCCCTGGTAAAACTAACTAGAATTTTAATTAAAAATATCCAACTCTGGCACTGTAAATCACAGAAATTGGCCTGAATTTGAATTTTAGTGAATTATTATATCACAAGTTTCTAAAACCTCAGCTGTGGCTCAGTGAGTAGCACTCTCGCTGCTGAACCAAATGTTTGTGGGTTCCAGTTCCACTCCAGAGACTTGAGCACATAATCCAGGCTGACATTCCAGTGCAGTACTGAGGGAGTGCTGCTACGTCAGAGGTGCCATCTTTCAGGTGAATATAAAAGATCCCATGGCACTATTTTGAAGAACAACAGGGGAGTTTTCCCTGGAGCCCTGGACAATATTATCCCTCAATCAACATCACAAAATCAGATTATCTGGTCATCATCACAATGCTTTTGTTGGACCCTGTGGTGCAAAATTGGCTGCCGTGTTTCCAACATTGCAACAGTGACTATACTTTAAAAGTGCTTCATTTGCTGTAAAGTCCTTTGGGAGGTCCTGGGTTTGTGAAAGGCGCTACAGAAATGCAAACCTTTTTTCTTTAAAAACATTGCACTGACTAAATGATAAGTAAGATACTTCCCAATATCAGATATAGTTCTGAGTCAGACTTCTCATGAGACAGGAACAGATCTCTCAGGATATTTTCCTCTTCTCTTTCCATGGTAGTTTCTTGTTTAGTTGACATCTCAACATTAAGTTGCCATGCCATGGAGATTAGGTTTAAAGTTTGACAATCAATTAAAAGTCAGTCTCCGCTAGGTTATCTCACACTGTGACAGTTAGATTTCAATTGCTACTCATTATGCAGGCTATTGTTAGAAACGCTTTTTGTAGGAAGCTATCGAGACAGAATGAGTTTTATCTTGGATTTTTTTAGGTATGGCAAAACTGATCTCATGACGTCCCAGAAAATGCTATTGGAAGGCCCCTATCTCATGATGCAGGTTCAGCTGACTGCAGATCTGTGAATCTCCCTCTGTCAGTGACATTCCACAGTAGAAACAAACTCAACTCTTATATCCAGAAGCTATCGCAGATCAAACAGAAATGTCGGTCTAAAACTGTTTTTATATTGGTGCCAGTAGGGTATTTGCCAGCAGCAATTCCAATGCAAACTTGCTGGATTCATTAAAGCCCTTGTTCATGGAGATCCTTGTTCTTTTACCGTTGGGAGAAAGAAGATAAAAACAAAGGAAAGTGCAGGACTGGGAAAAGACTGCGCAATTCATCTGGCTACTTCTGACAATAAATTCTCCTAAATTGCCCACTCCCTTAAATATCTATCCATTCTCTCAATTTCTTTTTCTGCACCATCTGCATTCTTGGCTAGTCCATTTCATACATTCACCATCCTCTGTATAACCTAGTTCCATCTCAACTCTGTGCATGTTTGCTCTTCTAAATATAATGTGTCTCTTGGTTCTAGAGGATGGATCAAGAAAGAACAACAGATAGAAAGAAAGAGTCAGAAAGAGAGAGACAGAGAGACAGAAAGAGAGAAAGAAAGATACCTTTCATAACCTCAAGATGTCACAAAGTGCTTCACAGCCAATTAAGTACTTTTGAAGTGTAGTCAGCATTGTAATGTAGGAAACATGGCAGCCAATTAGTACACAAGTTCTCACAATAGCAATAAAATAAATGACCAGATCTATTTTTAGGTGTCAGTTAAGGGATCAACATTGGCCTGGACACAGGGAGAACTCCCCTGCTCTTCTTCAAAGAGTGCACGGTATTTGTTCCCTTCAGGATTCTGAATACTCGAATAATATCTCCTCTGAACCTTCTCCTTCTGGCCGCTTCAGCCTCTTGGTTTTAGTTATGTAAACACTTGTCTATTTGGTCTGTGGGGCTCTGTGTGAAAGGGAAGATCAGTGCACCAACAGAGGTAAGCTACCCACTTGATGTAAAGTGGTAGAGTGGCATACAGCTGTAACTCTCCCAAACCTAGATGTGCAACATAAAAGCATTGTTTTAACTTTTTTTGTTTGCTGTATGCTCGTGATGCCGGATACAGGAGCTGCCACTTTTCCAAGGATGGAAGGAAGGACCTAAAACATGGAATACCAATGAAGCAGTCATTCTTGGGCTTCTCTGATTCAGTGAGTGAAGCTCCCTGGTCTGTGCTCAAATACCTGACATCAGCCAAGGAAGCAGCTGGGATGTTTCAAGTGGACACTGTGTCCCTGACCTGGGGAGGGAAGACAAAAAGTAGCAGCATCATTTCCCACTATTTGGCAAGGCTCAACAGAACAGGAGTCACTGCATCGGGAGTGGGAACTCAGGGTATTTATTGCTTATTTGCATCACAGCCAATATTGGCACAGAAGTGCATCCTCTCCATTTACCATGCCTCATGAACTCTGCTGTCGCAAACTCTGCCTCTTCAACAAAGGAAACTTGAAGTATCATTTCTACTAATCTAGACATCTGGGGAGTGAGACTAATATTTGTCAGCAGTGCAAAATGGGTTCATAGCGAATTGGCAGCCTGCATTTCACTGCGCATGACTTTCTTTTCTGCTAATTTCATAGAAAAGAAACCAGGCATGGTGTAAAATTGCCAATTTTCTATGAACCAGTTTCGCACTAGAGTTCATGAATATCAGTTACTAATAAATGCAATAAAGCATTCAGGAAAAAAGCCTCTTTACCCAGAGTGTTTAGAATGTGGAACTCGCTACCACATGGAGTGGTTGAAGAAATAGCATAGATGCATTTAATGGGAAGCTAGGTAAGAAAAGGAATAGAAGGCTGTGCTGACAGGATGAGATGAATTAGAGTGGGAGGAGGCTGCTTGTGTGGAGCATAAACATCAGCAAAGACTGTTCATTGTGTATCATTAATTATATGCAGGTGGAGGGCATTAGTTGGGGTTTCACTTGAGCACATATAAAGAGACACTTATTGAAACTGTGGTGTGGTTAAGTTAGGAGGTGTATGCTTGTAATGTTTCACTTTGGAAATAAATGTAAGCCTGGATAAAGATTGGCTCCAGTACTATCTTTCACCAACTGACTTTCTTGAATAGAGCATAGACCAATTGTCTGTTTCTGTGCAGTAAATTTTATATAATGATGTAAGCCAGTTTCACAGCCTTGGAATATTAGCCTACATGTGGCCTTTAGTTATTAAAGGATTATGGCTATCAGAATACATTCTGTTAATGGCAGGTTCGCGATTTCAAATTCCTCAGAAATTCAAAGGAGCCATTCAAGAGGGAGCAATGAGAACAACTATCAATGTAAGGAATGTTGGATGAGGTGCTAAGTTTTAAAAGAGAACACTTGAGGCTGTTACTCAGGCTCTTAGCAGACCTGCTGTCACAGTGCAGGGAGCACTGTAGAGCTGTAAGTCCCCTCAGGAATGTTGCAATGCTCCTGGAATCCCTTACAGTGTCAAACTGTACTTTCCATGACAGGACCCTGCACAGCAAATGACAAATTAATCAGAGAGATATATATATATATATGTATAGAAGTGATGACAAGTCATCTGAGAGTCTGAGATATGTCTGTTCTGTGCTGGAGGTTGGCAAGAATTTATCAGGGGCCCCTCCCAAAAAAGTAGCCAGAAACACCTTGAACTATCAGGCACCTTGAACTATTGCCTCATTTTCGGACTTCAATTAAAATAGGCTTCTCTAGTTTGTTTTTACAGAGTAATACTCTATCCATTTAAGTTATTTTCTCCCACCTTTATTTCTAACCCCCCAATCAGAGTATGAGGGCACTGCTTCTGTTGGGTTATAGTCTGATGAGACCAGCACCATAGTACCTCTTGAATGCCTGTGTGCTGCTAGACACTGAGTACAACAATCTACTGACCATGTATAAGGACCAAGCTCAATCTTGTTCTCACTCATAGAATCTTACTGCACAGGAGGAGACCATTCAGTCCATCTTTGAAAGAGCTATTCAATTCACCTGCCTCTATCTTCATAGTAACGTTTTCCTTTTCAAGTATATATCCAATTCCCTTTTGAAAGTTACCGAAAGAAGCCGCTTCCACCCGCCTTTGAGACAGTGGATTCCGGATCATAACACACTACATAAAAAAAGTCTCCTCAGCTCAATAAATGTGGGTCTGGACCTTTACATAGCAAGTCAGTTAAGACTGCAATTGTATGAAGCACTGGGCTACAATCCTAAACACTTTTGTATCATCCTCCTCATTGAGTAACTTTTTTTTTTGAAGTAAGGCAAAAGGGAATAGAATGAATCCTTCTGTGCTGTAACAGTTCTGTGATTTTGTGATCTGTGTTGAAATTGAACATGCTGTACAACAACAACTTCCATTTGTATAAAACCTTTAATGTTGTAAAACATCCCAAGGCTCTTTGCAGGAGCATTATCAATCAAAGCTTGACACCCAGCTAGATAAGATATTAGAGCCAATGGCCAAAAGCTTGGTCAAAGAGCTAGTTTTTAAGCATCGTCTTAAAGGAGGAAAGAGAGGAAGAGTGAAGAAGAGGTTAAGGGAGGGAATTCCAGAGCTTAGGCAGCTGAAGGCACAACCTCCAATGCTGGAGCGATTAAAATCAGGGATACTCAGGAGGCCAGAGTTAAAAGAGTGCGGTTATCACAGAGGGTTATAGGGCTGGAGGAGATAAGGAGGGATTTGAAATGAAGGATGAGAATTTTAAAATCAGACGTTGCTTAACTGGGAGCCAATGCAGGTCAGCAAGGACAGGGGTGATAGGTGAACAGAACTTGGTGCATGTTAGGACACAGGCAGCAGAGTTTAGGATCTGACACTACTGGGAACCATACTGAATGTACCTCACACCATCCAACTTTCAATCCTTAACAAAGAAAGCCTGAACAATCCTCGAAGGCGAAGGAACCTTTGGACAAAGAAAATTAATATGGCGATGATACAGAATGACAATGAGCAAGACTGGTGACATGCGAAAAGCAGGACTTTTGTTTCCTCCACAATTCTCCAGTCACTGAAAGTCATACAGATCCTTGGGGGCTGAGTTGCCCCTACAAAGGAACCAACTGGTAGGAGGTGCTTGGATTATGCCTCTCTGATTTTTGTGCCCCCTCTACTTTTTCTTTCAATTTCCGCTTCTGGGCAAAATGACATACATGACACTGATGGTTAGCAACCTTACTGTTGATATGTTTGTGAAGTTAAAATAATTCTGCTTAATTTTTGGCACAAAGCCACATTTATTAGTCTCTGTAGTCCACAGTGTACCACATATTCCTCCATTTGTAAGAGGTTTAAATTTTATTTCCACTCTTCTTCAGTCACAAGGACATGCACCTCCTTCGGAGTTCAGGGGCTCCCACAAACTTTCAACTGGCAGGTGGAGCCACAGAAAGTTGCTTGAGTATTACTTTCCCTCTGATTTTATCATTTGCTCTTTGGGAGACACCAAAATCTGGAATTCTCTTCCCCAAAAGGCTGTGAATGATGGATCAAGTCACTATTGTAATTTGAGGTTTTCTGATCAAGGTTTTTAAAATATTAAAATTAATTAACAGAGTAGATATAGAGAAACTATTTCCTTTTTTGGTGTGGGAATCAAGAACAAGGGGGCATCATCTTAAATTAGAGCTAGGCCATTTAGGACCGAAATCAGGAAGTACATTTTCATATAAAGAGAAATCTGGAATTCTCTTCCCCAAAAGGCTATAAATTGTGGGTCAATTGGAGCTTTCAAGACTGAGTTAGATTATTGTTAGGCAAGCGTATTAAAGGATATTGAACTAAGGTAGGTAAATGGGGTTGAGCTGAAGATCTGACTGAATGGCTCAAGAAGCTAAATGGCCTACTCCAATTCCTATGTTCCTCTCTGGCTGGACCTAGAAAAGATCTGAGTAGCAGCCTCCCTGGGTAAGTTACCAGCTATGGTAGTGGGGCTGCGTAGTAAGTGCGGACATTCTCTGGGTTACTACCCAGAGTCTCTACTGTTGTCTGTTTCCACTGCTAGCCCCACATATCCTAACAAAGTCATTATGATCAAGTGAGGCTGCCCAAGATTACCACAGAATTGTTTGGTAAATCAGTCCCGTACAACACTGCAAAACCGTTCCACCAATCTCATGGTCACGTGATCACACAGCAATTGCCACTGACAACATGGTGTTTGATATATTGGTTAATCTTGCCTGTGAACCTATCAGCAGATGTTGCATGCCTTATGAAGCACTGACAATGTGCTGTTCAATTTGAGCTTTCTGTGCTTTTTGAACGAAACAGAGGAATCTTATTTGATGTAATAACAGTAATTTAGTTTCTGAAAAGCTATTCAGCAATCTTGTGCTTACATCTTTCAAATTAGAGGTTCAAAGCTACAGTCTGGCTCTCTGTGCTTTAACAACAGGTAGTAATGTCCACATCTCCATCTGGCATTCTACTTACAACTGGTTTGTTACAAGTTAATATCTTGCATTATGTTGGGGCGGGGGAGGGGTGTGGGGGATCAGGTTAATGACTCTAGTAATGACCTTATATTCATGCCATCACTAAGACTGCCGATTTTCACCTCCATAACATCGCCTGACTTGGCCTCTATATCAGTTCATCTGCTGCTGAAACCCCCCATTCATGCCTTTGTTCTCTCTAGGCTTGTGCACTCCTGGCTTGTCTCCCACATTCTACTCTCTGTAAACGTGAGGTCATCCCAAAGTCTGCTGCCCATATCTTAACTTGCACCCAAGTCGCATTCACCTATCACCCCTGTGCTCGCTGACCTATATCGGCTCCCGATTAAGCAACGTCTTGATTTTTAAATTCTCATTTGTTTTCAAATCTCTCCATGGCTTCACCCCTCCATATCTCTGTAATCTCCAGCTCCACAATCCTCCAAGATATCTGCTCTCCTCTAATTTAGGCCTCTTGGGCATCCCTAATTTTAATTGCTCCGCCATTGGTGGCTGCACCTTCAGTTGCCTAGACCCCAAGTTCTGGAATGCCCTCCCTACAACTCTCTGCCACAGCGAGAACATCGAAAGCCATCTTGAATTCCAGCACAAGGTTGAAAAAGAGAGATCAATTCCAGCTAAGGCAGTTGAACCCTGCTGAGACGAGCTGGCAACCAACTGCAACAGAGAAATAAGAGAGTGCCTTGAACTAAGAAATACCAGCATTGACTTCAAACTGAAGTGTTGATTTCCAGAAGATATCAGCAACCCAGCAAGGGCACAACAGCTAGAAAACAAGAGGATCCCACTGTTTTTTCCTGAAAACATCAGACTTTCATATCTTGAGCTCTTAACACCTCTTAACCTTCTATCTTTTCTTGAGTGTGCACGAGAGAGTGAATCCATGCATGAGTGGTGTTGCGAACGTTTTGTGTGATTATTGCTTAATCAATATTTAATCTTCTGTTTTAAACGAGAAAACGTGTCACTTTGTTTATTTGGCCAACAAAACACAGGGGCCGAAACACTAGTTTAAACAAAACACTATCTGTGGTCAGTTGTGAGGTGAACAGTGGAAACCACTCATACATCTCCCATCTGTCCATAGCAATTATTAAAGCTTGCCTCCTTTAAGACACTCCTTAAAACCTACCTCTTCGACCACGCTTTTAGTGATCTGGCCTAATATGTCCTTTTGTGGTTTGGTGACATACCTTGTATCATATTACTCCTGTAAAGCGGCTTGGGACATTTTATTTTGTTAAAGGCACTATATAACTAAATTGCTGCTGTATGAAAACGAGATAATGACTGCTTTAAAAATTGTTATGGACAGGTGGGAAATGGTATGGCTGGTTTCCACTTGTTATCTCCCAACTGACTACAGATAGTGTTTTTGTTTAAACTAATGTTTCAACCCCTCTGCTTTGTTGGCCAAATAAACAGAGTGACAGGTTTTCTCATGAGTTTAAAACAGAAGATTAAATATTGATTGAACATTAATTACCCAAAATGTTCACAACACAGTGGCGCAGTGGTTAGCACCGCAGCCTCACAGCTCCAGCGACCCGGGTTCAATTCTGGGTACTGCCTGTGTGGAGTTTGCAAGTTCTCCCTGTGTCTGCGTGGGTTTTCTCCGGGTGCTCCGGTTTCCTCCCACAGCCAAAAGACTTGCAGGTTGGTAGGTAAATTGGCCATTATAAATTGCCCCTAGTATAGGTAGGTGGTAGGGAAATATAGGGACAGGTGGGGATGTGGTAGGAATATGGGATTCGTGTAGGATTAGTATAAATGGGTGGTTGATGGTCGGCACAGACTCGGTGGGCCGAAGGGCCTGTTTCAGTGCTGTATCTCTAAACTAAACTAAACCACCCATGCATGTATTCATACTCTCGTGCACATTCAAGGAAGTTAAGAGGGGTTAAGAGTTCAAGGTGTAAAAGCCTGCTGTTTTCAGCATAAACCAGTGGGATACTCCTGGAAGGTAAAGTTTTAGGCCTGTTTTCTGGCTATCTTGCCTTGCTGGGTTGCTGATGTCTTCTGGCAATCAACACTTCAGTTCGAAGTCGGCGCTTGTATTTCTTAGTTCAATTTTCACAGTTGGAGGAGTTGTTCAAACGGCGCTCTCTTATTTCGCTGTTACAGTTGGTTGTCAACTCGTCTCAGCAGGGTTCAGCTGCCTTAGGTGGGATTGATCTCTCTTTTTCAGCCCTGTGCTGGAATTCAAGATGGCTTTCAATGCTCTCTCTGTGGCTGGAGATCTCAGACTGATGTTCTGATGACTTGACTGATGGCTCCCGATGCTCTCCAAAAAGGATACCTTTAAAGGTAAATTCATAAAGAGTTAGTTTTGCCCATGTGACTTAGGCTTTTGTTTCCTGAGGGGCTATACAATGGCTTCCCATCTCAGCCCATTTTGATAAGATGAGGGATGTTCACACTTTATTGCAGTGATTGTGGCCGGTGATGGAGCATCTGCTAGTGCCTTTGTTTTAGCTCACTTTGTGGATAGCTCACATCCACGTGTGCTGAGCTGTTTCATTTCAATGCAGATTGACTTAATTAGTTTCAGTTCTAGCAGACAAGAATGTGTATTTCAGTGCAGGAGAAAGTATGTGTTAAGTGACTTTGTCCTCCATCTTGTTGAAGGCAAGTGTACCATTCTTTTTAAATTGATTTTTTTTTATAAGTTTAATTTTGTATTTCCATTGCTGCATTTTCTGTGAGCGTGACATAATGAAATTCATTTTAAATGTTCTCGGATCATGTAGAATTTACAGTGCAGAAACTGGCCATTTGGCCCAACTGGTCTATACTGGTGTTTATGCTCCACTCAAGCCTCTTCTCACTCTACTTCAACTAACACGATCAGCATATCCTTCTATTCCTTCCTCCCTCATGTACCTATTTAGCACCCCCTTGACTGCATCAATGCTATTTGCCCCAATGGCTCCTTGTGGAACACCACGCTGGGTGAAGAAATTTCAACTGACTTCCTTGTTAGATTTATTAGTGAATATCTTACATTTATGGTATCTAGTTTGGACTTCCCACAAGTGAAAACATCTTCTCTACGACTACCCTATAAAACTCCTCGTCATTTAAAGATCTCTACCAGATCACCCATCAGCCTTCTCTTTTCTAGAGAAAAGAGTTCCCACCTATTCAGGCTTTCCTGACAGTTATAACTTTGATTCAAAACTAACTCAGTCAAGCAGCTCGAATAAAGAGAATTTCAAAAGAAAATCTATTTGAATTGTTCAATGAACATAACTAGCAATGATGTGATTAAATGTGGGTTGGAACATCACATCGCAGGTAGAGAAGACAGTATTCTGACTGACTAAAGGAGTTCATGCAATCCTTTCAGGGTCTCAACACTGGATTGTGCAGACCATGGCAATAACAGAGTACATTTGAAGTGTTGCCATTGTAATGTAAAAAAAGCGGCTGATAATTTTCACACACCCAGCAATGTGATGGAATGACGAGATAGTCTAAGTTAGTGATTTTATTGAGGGTAAAGATTGACCAGGACACGGGAAGAACTCCCCTGTTCTTCTTCAAAATATGCCCACCTGATTGGACAGACAGCCTTGGTCTAACATCTCACGCAAAAGATGGCTGTGCCGAAAGTGCAGCAATTCCTGCACTGGAATACCAGCCTAGATTGGGCTAAAGTCTCTGGAGCGGGGCTTGAACACACAACCTGACAGAGCGTAGAGATTAGTCAGCTGTCTTTCTCGGAGGGCAGAGTTCAAGACCGGTAGTATAAAAAACTTACCTCAGGTATTCTCGGAGCAGACTCGGAGAGCGGAGTTCCAGAGCGGTAAGTATAAAAAACTTACCTCGGGGATTCTCGGAGCAGACTCGGAGGGCGGAGTTCCAGAGCGGTAAGTAAAAAAACTTACCTCGGGGATTCTCGGAGCAGACTCGGAGGGCGGAGTTCCAGAGCGGTAAGTATAAAAAACTTACCTCGGGGATTCTCGGAGCAGACTCGGAGGGCGGAGTTCCAGAGCAGTAAGTAAAAAAACTTACCTCGGGGATTCTCGGAGCAGACTCGGAGGGCGGAGTTCCAGACCGGTAAGTATAAAAAACTTACCTCGGGGATTCTCAGAGCAGACTCGGAGGGCGGAGTTCCAGACCGGTAAGTATAAAAAACTTACCTCGGGGATTCTCAGAGCAGACTCGGAGGGCGGAGTTCCAGAGCGGTAAGTTACCTCGGGTGGGGAAAAAAAACTGAAAAAGTGATGTCACAGGAAAGCTGTGACCTGATTGGCTGGTAGGGAATCTGTACGAATTTGAAAATAAAACTGATAAAAATTGATTAAAACCCTAATTAACTAATTAATAAGTACAGTAACTAAACCAGAGGGAGGAGATTGCTGTATTTAGTTAGCATTTAGTATTTATTGTAGAAATCTAGCACTAGGGACCACATAGTTAAGTGTATCATAATTTAGTAAGGATTTAATAAGTATTCATTTATTTTATATTAATTAACTAATTAGTGCTAGAAATTACAGTTAGAGGGGTGAAGTGCTTCACCTGTGAGATGTGGGAGGTCCGTGACGCTTCCAGCGTTCCGGGCGACTACATCTGCAGGAAGTGTACCCAGTTGCAGCTCCTCACAGACCGCATGGATCGGCAACTGGATGCACTTAGGAGCATGCAGGTGGCGGAAAGCGTCATAGACAGGAGTTTTAGAGAAGTGGTTGCACCCAAGGTGCAGGCAGATAGATGGGTGACCGCTAGAAGGGGCAGGCAGTCAGGGCAGGAATCCCCTGTGGCTATCCACCTCTCTAGCAAGTTTTGGATACTGTTGGGGGGGATGGCCTATCAGGGGAAAACAGCAGCAGCCAGAGCAGTGGCACCATGGCTGGCACTGTTGTTCAGCAGGGAGGGACAAAGCGCAGAAGAGCAATAGTTATAGGGGACTCTATAGTCAGGGGCACAGATAGGCGCTTCTGTGGACGTGAAAGAGACTCCAGGATGGTATGTTGCCTCCCTGGTGTCAGGGTCAAGGATGTCTCTGAACGGACAGGGGACATTCTGAAGGGGGAAGGTGAACAGCCAGAGGTTGTGGTACACATCGGTACCAATGACATAGGTAGGAAGAGTGATGAGGTCCTGCAGGGGGAGTTTAGGGAGTTAGGTAGTAAGTTAAAAAACAGGACCTCTAGGGTTGTAGTCACTGGATTACTCCCTGTGCCACGTGCCAGTGAGGCTAGAAATAGGAAGATAGTACAGCTAAACACGTGGCTGAGCAGCTGGTGTAGAAGGGAGGGTTTCAGATATCTGGACCATTGGGCTCTCTTCAGGGACAGATGGGACCTGTACAAGAAGGACGGGTTGCATCTAAACTGGAAGGGCACTAATATCCTGGCTGCAAGGTTTGCTAGCGTCACTCGGGAGGGTTTAAACTAGTGTGGCAGGAGGGTGGGAACCAGAGCAGTAGGACAGCTAGTGAAATAAATGAGGAGGACATAGTAAATAAGGCCAGTAGGACTAAGAGGAAGACAGGCAGGGAGATGTTGCTGAGCACAGCGGGACTGGTGGTCCAAAGTGCATTTGTTTCAATGCGAGAAGTATGACAGGTAAGGCAGTTGAACTTGGAGCTTGGATTAGTACTTGGAAATATGATGTTGTTGCTTTTGCAGAGACTTAGTTGAGGGAAGGGCAGGATTGGCAGCTAAATGTTCCAGGCTTTAGAAGCTTCAGGCGGGATAGAGGGGGATGTAAAAGGGGTGGGGTAGTTGCATTACTGGTTAAGGAGAATATCACAGCTGTACTGCGGGAGGACACATCAGAGGGGTCATGCAGCGAGGCAATATGGGTGCACCTATGCAGTCATATTCAGCTGGCTTCAGACACCAGAAACATCAGAGGAATGTATGATGGTATTAAGAGAGCTCTTGGGCCAACCATCAAGAAGATCGCCCCCCTCAAATCTAAATCAGGGGACATAATCACTGACCAACGCAAACAAATGGACCACTGGGTTGAGCACTACCTAGAACTGTACTCCAGGGAGAATGTTGTCACTGAGACTGCCCTCAATGCAGCCCAGCCTCTACCAGTCATGGATGAGCTGGACATACAGCCAACCAAATCGGAACTCAGTGATGCCATTGATTCTCTAGCCAGCGGAAAAGCCCCTGGGAAGGACAGCATTACCCCTGAAATAATCAAAAGTGCCAAGCCTGCTATACTCTCAGCACTACATGAACTGCTATGCCTGTGCTGGGACGAGGGAGCAGTACCTCAGGACATGCGCGATGCCAATATCATCACCCTCTATAAAAACAAAGGTGACCAAAGTGACTGCAACAACTACCGTGGAATCTTCCTGCTCAGCATAGTGGGGAAAGTCTTTGCTCGAGTTGCTCTAAACAGGCTCCAGAAGCTGGCCGAGCGCGTCTACCCTGAGTCACAGTGTGGCTTTCGTGCAGAGAGATCGACCGTCGACATGCTATTCTCCCTTCGTCAGATGCAGGAGAAATGCCGCGAACAACAGATGCCCCTCTACATTGCTTTCATTGATCTCACCAAAGCCTTTGACCTCGTCAGTAGACGTGGTCTCTTCAGACTACTAGAAAAGATTGGATGCCCACTAAAGCTACTAAGTATCATCACCTCATTCCATGACAATATGAAAGGCACAATTCAATATGGTGGCTCCTCATCAGAGCCCTTTCCTATCCTGAGTGACGTGAAACAAGGCTGTGTTCTCACACCCACACTTTTTGGGATTTTCTTCTCCCTGCTGCTTTCACATGCGTTCAAGTCCTCTGAAGAAGGAATTTTCCTCCACACAAGATCAGGGGGCAGGTTGTTCAACCTTGCCCATCTAAGAGCGAAGTCCAAAGTACGGAAAGTCCTCATCAGGGAACTCCTCTTTGCTGACGATGATGCTTTAACATCTCACACTGAAGAGTGCCTACAGAGTCTCATCGACAGTTTACGGCTGCCTGCAATGAATTTGGCCTAACCATCAGCCTCAAGAAAACGAACATCATGGGGCAGGACGTCAGAAATGCTCCATCCATCAATATTGGCGACCACGCTCTGGAAGTGGTTCAAGAGTTCACCTACCTAGGCTCAACTATCACCAGTAACCTGTCTCTAGATGCAGAAATCAACAAGCACATGGGAAAGGCTTCCACTGCTATGTCCAGACTGGCCAAGAGAGTGTGGGAAAATGGCGCACTGACACGGAACACAAAAGTCCGAGTGTATCAGGCCTGTGTCCTCAGTACCTTGCTCTACGGCAGCGAGGCCTGGACAACGTATGTCAGCCAAGAGCAACGTCTCAATTCATTCCATTTTCACTGCCTTCGAAGAATACTTGGCATCAGGTGGCAGGACCGTATCTCCAACACAGAAGTCCTCGAGGTGGCCAACATCCCCAACTTATACACACTACTATATCAGCGGTGCTTGAGATGGCTTTGCCATGTGAGCCGCATGGAAGATGGCAGGATCCCCAAAGACACAATGTACAGCAAGCTCGCCACTGGTATCAGACCCACCGGCCGTCCATGTCTCCACTTTAAAGACGTCTGCAAACGCGACATGAAATCATGCGACATTGATCACAAGTCGTGGAAGTCAGTTGCCAGCGTTCGCCAGAGCTGGCGGACAGCCATAAAGACGGGGCTAAAGTGTGGCGAGTCGAAAAGACTTAGCAGTTGACAGGAAAAAAGACAGAGGCGCAAGGGAAGAGCCAACTGTGTAACAGCCCCGACAATCAAATTTTTCTGCAGCACCTGTGGAAGAGCCGGTCACTCTAGAATTGGCCTTTATAGCCACTCCAGACGATGCTCCACACACCACTGACCACCTCCAGGCGCTTACCCATTGTCTCTCGAGATAAGGAGGCCAAAGAAGGAAGAAGTCTGCGGGAGGACACCTTAGAGGGGTCATGCAGCGAGGCAATATGGGTGGAGCTCAGGAATAGGAAGGATGCAGTCACGATGTTGGGGGTTTACTACAGGCCTCCCAACAGCCAGCGGGAGGTAGAGGAGCAGATATGTAGACAGATTTTGGAAAGATGGAAAGGTAACAGGGTTGTGGTGGTGGGTGATTTTAACTTCTCCTATATTGACTGGGACTCACTTAGTGCTAGGGGCTTGGATGGGGCAGAATTTGTGAGGAGCATCCAGGAGGGCTTCTTGAAACAGTATGTAGATAGTCCAACTAGGGATGGGGCCATTCTGGACCTGGTATTGGGGAATGAGCCCGGCCAGGTGGTCGAAGTTTCAGTGGGGGTGCATTTCGGGAGCAGTGACCATAATTCCATAAGTTTTAAGGTACTTGTGGATAAGGATAAGAGTAGTCCTCGGGTGAAGGTGCTAAATTGGGGGAAGGCTAATTATCACAATATTAGGCAGGAACTGAAGAATTTAGATTGGGGGCGGCTGTTTGAGGGTAAATCAACATCTGACATGTGGGAGTCTTTCAAACGTCAGCTGATTAGAATCCAGGACCAGCATGTTCCTGTGAGGAAGAAAGACAAGTTTGGCAAGTTTCGGGAAGCTTGGATAACATGGGATATTGTGAGCCTAGTCAAAAAGAAAAAGTAAGCATTTGTAAGGGCTGGAAGGCTAGGAACAGATGAAGCACTTGAGGAATATAAAGATAGTAGGAAGGAACTTAAGCAAGGAATTAGGAGAGCTAAAATGGGTCATGAAAAGTCATTGGCAAACAGGATTAAGGAAAATCCCAAGGCTTTTTATCCGTATATAAAGAGCAAGAGGGTAACCAGGGAAAGGGTTGGCCCACTCAAGGACAGAGATGGGAATCTATGTGTGGAGCCAGAGGACATGGGCGAGGTGCTAAATGAGTACTTTGCATCAGTATTCACCAAAGAGAAGGACTTGGTGGATGATGAGCCTCGGGAAGGGAGTGCAGATAGTCTCAGTCATCTCATTATCAAAATGGAGGAGGTGTTGGGTGTCTTGCAAAGCATTAAGGTAGATAAGTCCCCAGGGCCTGATGGGATCTCCCCTAGAATACTGAGGGAGTCAAGGGAAGAAATTGCTGAGGCCTTGACAGAAATCTTTGCATCCTCATTGGCTACAGGTGAGGTCCCAGAGGACTGGAGAATAGGCAATGTTGCGCCTTTGTTTAAGAAGGGTGGCAAGGATAATCCAGGAAATTATAGGCCAGTGAGCCTTATGTCAGTGGTAGGGAAACTATTGGAGGGCATTATTCGGGACGGGATTTACTCCCATTTGGAAACAAACGAACTTATTAGCAAGAGACAGCATGGTTTTGTGAAGGGAAGGTCGTGTCTTACTAATTTGATTGAGTTTTTTGAGGAAGTGACGAAGATGATTGATGAAGGAAGGGCAGTGGATGTTATCTATATAGACTTTCGTAAAGCCTTTGACAAGGTCCCGCATGGCAGACTGGTACAAAAGGTGAAGTCACACGGGATCAGAGGTGAGCTGGCAAGATGGATACAGAACTGGCTCGGTCATAGAAGACAGAGGGTATCAGTGGATGGGTGTTTTTCTGAATGGAGGGATGTGACTAGTGGTGTTCCGCAGGGATCAGTGCTGGGACCTTTGCTGTTTGTAGTATATATAAATGATTTGGAGGAAAATGTAGCTGGTCTGATTAGTAAGTTTGCGGACGACACAAAGGTTGGTGGAGTTGCAGACAATGATGAGGATTGTCAGAGGATACAGCAGGATATAGATCGGTTGGAGATTTGGGTGGAAAAATGGCAGATGGAGTTTAATCCGGACAAATGTGAGATAATGCATTTTGGAAGGTCTAATGCAGGTGGGAGGTATACAGTAAATGGCAGAACCCTTCGGAGTATTGACAGGCAGAGAGATCTGGGCGTACAAGTCCACAGGTCACTGAAAGTGGCAACGCAGGTGGATAAGGTAGTCAAGAAGGCATACGGCATGTTTGCTTTCATCGGTCGGGGCATAGAGTATAAAAATTGGCAAGTCATGTTGCAGCTGTACAGAACCTTAGTTAGGCCACACTTAGAATATTGCGTGCAATTCTGGTCGCCACACTACCAGAAGGACGTGGAGGCTTTGGAGAGGAGGTACAGAGGAGGTTTACCAGGATGTTGCCTGGTCTGGAGGGCATTAGCTATGAGGAGAGGTTGGAAAAGCTCGGATTGCTTTCACTGGAACGACGGAGGTGGAGGGGCGACATGATAGAGGTTTACAAAGTTATGAGCGGCATGGACAGAGTGGATAGTCAGAAGCTTTTTCCCCAGGGTGGAAGAGTCAGTTACTAGGGGACATAGGTTTAAGGTGTGAGGGGCAAAGTTTAGAGGGGATGTGCGAGGCAAGTTTTTTTACACAGAGGGTGGTGAGTGCCTGGAACTTGCTGCCAGGGGAGGTGGTGGAAGCAGATACGATAGTGACGTTTAAGAGACATCTTGACAAATATATGAATAGGAAGGGAATAGACGGATATGGGCCCCGGAAGTGCAGAAGGTGTTAGTTTAGGCAGGCATCAAGATCAGCGCAGGCTTGGAGGGCCGAATGGCCTGTTCCTGTGCTGTACTGTTCTTTGTTCACTCAATGCCACATTTTCTGCCTCTCTGCCGTTGTATTTCTGATCCTCACAATACATTGTCAGTCACTACTGAGCAGTCTACAGTTGTTGACGGATTAGCCCCGCAGTTGCTCATTGCTGATGGGCCCTGTTTTCCTGGAATGGACAGGAAGCAGCAGGACTGCAGTAGACTTGTGACTGCACAATATGTTAACGTTTACGAGATGATCTGTGAGATATTGCATTGCCATCTTGACAGGTTATCTCTCCAGAGGGTTTTACAGATATCAGTCTCCAACATATTTTTCAGTTGTTATGTTCCTGAGAATGCAGCATAGATAATACAACTCATACAGGTGAGTGAACTGTCACAGTATGTTTATTTTTTGTTAAATGCTCTGCAGGCAACATGGTCCCAGGTGACGTTTTATTTGCTCCAGAGCACTTGGTGGGTGGCTTCAACACAATATTTACTTGCTATGCTGTCACAGAATGAGGTAGCAGGCCTCGGGAGTTGGGTTGTGATTGTACTCTCATTCTGCGTTGGGTCCTCCCAGGATCCAGTGTGTTTGCCACATTCACTGTTTTGCAGGTTTTGCTCCACATTATCCACTATTTTATACATCAAGTTCACCTCAGGTTTCCAATTCCTGTTGATAGTATTCCTCGAGCTTTTATCTCATGACCTTCCACCTCCAAACATCCTGCATGTTGTTCCCCGCATCACCAATAATTTAATAACAATTAAACAGAAGAGGTCAAAGAAGATTTTTTAAAACTTTTTTTTTATTTCCCCACATAATTTTTCTCCCAGTGTTGCTCAGAGCAGTGTCCAGGAGATTAATCTTTAAATTATGGAGACTCTAGGACAATCCTGAAGGATTGACATTCCTAATTTCATGATACAAGAACATAAGAACTTGCAGTGATTTACCAATCTGTTCCTGGCCTTGCAACCTCTGTCCTAGCACATGCACTTTGGTCTTCCCACTTGACCATTCTGTTTGTCAGCAACTCCACCTGCTCCATCATTAGTGATAGAACTAAGGAGCCCTAGCAAAGCTGAAGTCAATGGGAATTCAGCGGGAAAACTCTCCGCTGGTTGGAGTCGTACCTAGCGCAAAGGAAGATGATTGTGGTTGTTGGAGGTCAATCATTTCAGCTCCAGGACATCACTACAGGAGTTCCTCAGAGTAGTGTCCTAGGCCCAACCATCTTCAATTGCTTCCTCAATTACCTTCTTTCAATCATATGGTCAGAAGTAGGGATGTTCGCTGATGATTACATAATGTTTAGCACCATTCACGACTCCTCAGATACTGAAGCAGTCCGTGTAGAAATGCAGCAAGACCTGGACAATATTCAGGCTTGGGCTGATAAGTGGCAAGTAACATTTGCGCCACAAAAGTGCCAGGCGATGACCATGTCCAACAGAAAGAATCTAACCATCTCCACTTGACATTCAATGGCATTACCATCACTGAAGCCCCCACTATCAACATCCTAGGAGATACCATTGACCAGAAACTGAACTGGAGTAGCCATATAAATAGTGTGGCTACAAGAGCAGGTCAGAGGCTAGGAATCCTGCGGCGAATGACTCACCTCCTGACTCCCCAAAGCCTGTCCACCATCTACAAGGCACAAGTCAGGAGTGTGATGGAATATTCTCCACTTGCCTGAATGGGTGCAGCTCCAACACTCAAGAAGCTCGACACCATCCAGGACAAAGCAGCCTGCTTGATCGGCACCCCATCCACAAACATTTACTCCTCCCACCACCCATGCACAGTGGCAGCAGTGTGTACCAACTGCAGCAACGCACCAAGGCTCCTTAGACGGCACCTTCCAAACCTGTGATCTCTACCAACTAGAAGGACAAGGGCAGCAAATGCATGGGAACAGCACCACCTGCACGTTCCCCTCCACGCCACACAGCATCCTGACTTGGAACTATATCACGGTTCCTTCACTGTCGCTGGGTCAAAATCCTGGCACTCCCTTCCTAACAGTACTGTGGGTGTACCTACATCACCTGCTCAAGGGTAAATTGGGATGGGCAATAAATGCCGGCCTAGCCAGCGATGCCCACAACCCATGAATGAATAAAAAAACGGAAGGGAGAAAATTAGAAGGGGAATAATTTAGAAACTTGGTGCAATGGGAATTGACGTGATTGACGCAGTGAATGTGATGATCGGCCAGCCCCTGCATTCTGGTTTAATAACAGGAAATAGCACAAGCTTTGTTTGTTAATATTTTAGTAAAAACAGTGAACTGATTGTTGTAATAATTAACTTTTATCTGACCTTTGTGTGAATTCCCTGCAGCACTTCAGCTGTGAATTCCAAATATGCAGTCAACAGTCAGACAAAAACAAGTTCTGCCTTTGCATCATAACAAAACCATCTGAATACAAACAGCCAGCAGCTAACTACATGCATACAGCAAACAGTGAGGGGATGGTGGAATACATTATACAAGTATACTGGAGAAACATCTACATATTGATAGGTGATGAACTGCTACACACATACAGCACACAGTAAATGAGGGGACACCAGAACACATAACACAGGTATACCAGAAAGACATGTGCATGCTTTCAGATAATTAACTACAGGTATATAGCAAACAATGAGAGGATGACAATGTTATATATATGGACTTTTGGAAGGCAATCCACGAAGTGCCACACAGGAGGCATATTAAGATGATGGAAGCCCATGGTATTAAGGGGAAATAAGGTATGGATACAAAATTGGCTCAGTGACAGGAAGAAAAGGATGGAGGTGGATGGATATTTTTCAGACTGGAGGTGTTTTGCAGTGATGTTCCCCGAGGATCAGTTTTGGGTCCAATACTTTTTTCAAATTTTATAAATGACCTAGACTCAGGTGCAGGGAGCAGCATTATAAAGTCTACAGATGATACAATACTTGGTGACATAGTAGATCATAACGAAGATAATTACTTGCTTCAGGATGACTTGGACAGGATGAAATGGGAACATGGCAGATGGAGTTTAATGCAGGGAAGTGTGAATTGATGCACAGACTGACACATGGGAATATGATATTATAGTTATAATTGAGACATGGCTGAAAGGAGGACAGGAACATCAGCTCAACATTCCTGGTTACAGGGTTTTCACACAAGATATAGAGGGGATAAAAAGGAGGCAGAATCGTAATATTGAGTAAAGAAACAATTATATCTGTCAGGAGGGATGATATGGTAGAAGGATCATCAAATGAGGCCATATGGGTTGATCTGAAGAACGAAAATGGGTAACCACACTACTGGGAGTGTACTATAGACCCCCAAACAGTCAGAGGGAGATAGAAGAGCAAATATATAGGCAAATCTCTGAGCAGTGCAAAAACAATAGGGCAGTAATAGTGGGTGATTTCAACTACCTTAATATTAACTGAGCTAGAATTAGTGTGAAAGGCACAAAAGAAGTAGAATTCTTAAAATGCATTCAGGTGAACTTTTTTTTAAGCTAGTATGTAGCAAGCCCAACAAGAGACAGGGCAGTTCTGGATTTAGTTTTAGAGAATGAAGCTAGTCAGGTGGAAGGGTAGCACTTTGGTGGAAGCGATGGGCAATTCAGTTAGATTCAGCTAAAGTGGATTGGAAACAGCTACTTGAAGGTAAATCAGTGCCAGATCAGTGGGAGGCATTCAAGGAAGAGATAGTGAAGGTTCAGAGCGAGTATGTTTCCTGAAAGAAAAAGTGTGGGACTAACAAATCAAGAGCCCCCTGGATGTCAAGGGACTTAAAGGAGAGGATAAAGAAGAAAAGGAAAGCTTATGACAGATACTAAGGGCTCAATACTGCAGAAAACCTAGAGGAGAATAAAGAATGCAGGGACGAAATTAAAAAGGAAATTAGGAAAGTAAAGAGAGGGCATGAAAAAGTATTGGCAAGTAAAATTAAGGAAAATCCAAAGTTTTTTTTACAAAGAGCAAGAGGATAACTAAAAAAAGAGTAGGGCCTATTAGGGACCACAGCGTGACCTGTGTGTGGAGGCAGAGAATGTGGGTCTGGTTCTTAATGAACACTTTGCTTCTGTTTTGACAAAAGAAAGGGACAATATAGACATTGCAATCAGGGAGGAGGAGTGTGCAACTAACATTGTGAAACAAGAAATATTAAGGGGGTTAACATCTTTGAAAGTGGATAAATTCCCAGGCCCAGATGAAATGTATCCTAGGCTGTTAAGGGAAGCAAGAAAAGCAGCAGAGGCCCTAACCATCATTTTCCAATCCTCTCAGAGTTGATGATGCCTCACACTTTATCAAATGAAACCATGAAGTGACAATGGGTAGCCAGAGCATGCTATTCAAAGCGAAAGGAGTTGAAAATGCTGGTTTGGTGTCTGCTAATTTCCCTGGCATGTCCACTTTCATCTTATATCACCTCAACCATGAAATACAGTATTTGAAGCAAAGTGACCCCAAAGCTTTTTCTTAAAATCTAGTACTGTCAGGCAATGGTAAAAACGTCTAACAAAAAAAAAATACGAGGATGGCTCCTCTTTAAGATTTCTATCACCCATGGAGTACCCCTTGCTCCAGTATGTAAGGGGTGCACAAAGAAAATTCAGCCAACCTGGGGAAAATTCCGGATGATTGAGCTAGATGCTCACTTGAATATCTCTGCATGAAACTTCTGGCCTAATGAAATGGAGGCAAAAATGGGCACAAGCATTCTAGCACACAAAATGCAGCAGATCCGACAACTGCAGCTCAGGAGTACAGGGTATGCTCTTTCAACTCTGACCCCCTTTGTACTGTTGTCAAATCTGTTCCATAATGTGCATGATGTTATTGAAGGTATTGATCTCAGGATGGCGACCTATCTATCACGAATCAGGTAGTGGATGGCTAGATTTCCAATTAGCTTGTTCACACTTCTTAGCTGCTGAACTCAAAGATGTAGACATTATAAACTCACGAGCAAGATTTCGGTTTTGCAAACTCCTGGTGCAGAGCTGTGTGTGGCAGGAACACATATCTGACATGGAGGTAAATGTGCCTGATTTGTGGTATGATTTTTCATCATTTATAATTGTAAAATGTACCCTACAGGGTAAACTTTCTCATCCCCTGCTGATGGTGAAGTTTCTGGTCCACTTCCACCCTGTGTCACAAAAACATGGGCAGCTTGTTAGCAATTTCCCAATTTATGTTGACAGTGAGTCAAGGTTCCTCATTGGTGATGAGGACTTGGAAAATCTGCCCTTACAGCTCCACACCCTCATCACATTAAAGCAAACAGAAATGTTTTTTTACACAGGATAGGTTCAGTTGATGGCCCTCCATCTCAACTTATCGCATTCCAACAGAATGCCTACTCTACTGTCTTTGCAGTACCACATCTCGCTGTTTCATAAATGCGTCAAGAGACTGGGCCTCAGCCACCTTTCTAACACATCAGCTACTGAAGAACATCTGTGTGAAGAAATACTTCTTGATTTCTGTATTAATTCTCCCCTTCAAAGCCCTGAATCTGTGTTCCCTTGTCTTGCTGCCCTGCCCTATTTGTACAAGGTTTGCTTTTTCTATCCCAATAAGTACTTTATACGCCTCAATCTGAGATATTGCTTTAAAAAGTTGAAGCAATGTGGCTAATTAAGTCAGCCCTAACAGCTCACCCTTCAAACTCAAGGATCAGCCTCATTGTACCCCACCCACTGCACTGCCTCTAAGGCTTACACAGGAGCATAAGAAATAGGAGCAGCAGCAGGCCTTTTGGCCCCTCGAGCCTGGCTGATCTGATTGTGGCCTCAACTCCACTTTCCTGCCTGCTCCCCATAACTGTTTACTCCCTTGTGGATCAAAGATCTGTCTAGTTCAGCCTTGAATCCCCGCATTACTATGACCAGAGTTGTACTGCAGAAAAGAAGGCCAACATTTTTCATTTTGTTAATATATTCTTGAAGCCTCCAACTATCTTGATGAAAAGGACTTTCCATTCAAAAGTCCCAGTCAGATCAGATGTTACTAAGAAGGCATGCACAGCTTGTGGCAGCTCCGGCATTATACTTTTGTCACTGACAGCCATCAGCTGAACCTGGTTGTCATCCATCAAACTTAAATTCACTTCCAGCTTTCAACCCCACATCAGACCTCAAGTGAATCCCTCATATCAGACCTCAAGTGAATCCCTCATATCAGACCTCAAGTGAACCCCTCATATCAGACCTCAAGTGAATCCCTCATATGAGACCTCGTGAACCCCTCATATCAGACCTCAAGTGAACCCCTCATATCAGACCTCAAGTGAATCCCTCATATCAGACCTCAAGTGAACCCCTCATATCAGACCTCAAGTGAACCCCTCATATCAGACCTCAAGTGAACCCCTCATATCAGACCTCAAGTGAATCCCTCATATGAGACCTCAAGTGAATCCCTCATATGAGACCTCAAGTGAACCCCTCATATCAGACCTCAAGTGAATCCCTCATATCAGACCTCAAGTGAACCCCTCATATCAGACCTCAAGTGAACCCCTCATATCAGACCTCAAGTGAATCCCTCATATGAGACCTCAAGTGAACCCCTCATATGAGACCTCAAGTGAATCCCTCATATGAGACCTCAAGTGAATCCCTCATATGAGACCTCAAGTGAATCCCTCATATCAGACCTCAAGTGAATCCCTCATATCAGACCTCAAGTGAAGCCTCCAGATAAACATTAAATGAACCCCTCATACCAGACCTAAAGTGAATCCCTCATATCAGAACTCAAGTGAACCCTGAAATAAAAACAAGAAATGCTGGAAATACTCAAGGGGGTCTGGCAGCATCTGTGGAGAGAGAAGCAGAGTTAACATTTCAGGTCTGTGACCTTTCATCAGAACAGGAAGAAGTTAGAAATGTAATAGGTTTTAAGTAAAGCGGGGGCGGGGTGAAAGAGAACAAAAGGGAAGGTGTGTAATAGGACAGAGGGCCGGAGAGATTAACTCACAAAGTAGTCATGGGGCAAAAGCAAAGACAGTGTGCTAATGGTGTGGTGAAAGACAAAGCATTACTGCAGAAAGAGTGTTAATGACAGAATAATGAACAGCCCTGGGCAAAAGCACAAACAGGAAAAAACAAGTTTAAGGCAGGCACATGGTAAAAAAATGATAAATTAAATAAAATAATAAAAAATGGCCAGTCATGCTTTGAAATTATTCAACTCAATGTTCAGTGTGGAAGGCTGTAGAGTACCTACTCAGAAAATGGGGTTCTGTTCCTTGAGCTTGTTTTGGTGGTGACTGGAACACTGCAGCAGGCCAAAGACTGAAATGTGGGCATGAGAGCAGGGGGTGGGAGGGGCGGTTTGTTGAAATGGCCAGCAACTGGAAGCTCGGGATCATGCTTTTGGACTGAGCGGAGGTATTCTGCAAATTGGTCACCCAATCTGCATTTGGTCTCTCCAATGTAGAGGAGACCGCATTTTGAGCAGCAAACACAGTATACTAAATTGAAACAAGTACAAGCAAATCGCTACTTCACCTGAAAGGAGTGTTTGGGGCCTTGGATGGTGAGGAGAGAGCTGGTAAAAGGGCAGGTATTACACCTCCTGTGAATGCATGGCAAGGTGCCGTGGGAAGGGGACGAGGTATCAGGGGTAATGGAGGAGTGGACCAGGGTGCTGTGGAGGGAACGATCCCTTTGGAATACTGACGAGGAGGGGAGGGGAAGATATGTTTGGTGGTGGCATCACGCTGGAGGTGGCAGAAATGGCGGAGGATGATCCTTTGGATGTGAAGGCTGGTAGGATGGAAAGTGAGGACAAGGGGAGCATGCAGAATGTGAAATTCATTGAGGTGGGGGAGTAAGGGGATAAAACTGAGTACTTTGTTGAGTACAGACTGATCAGCGTCAGAGAGGGGAAGGTCAGAGGGTATAGTGAATACACAGAAAGCAGCCAGATCAGAAGGGATGGGGTCAGAAGGAAGTGAAGGGGAAGAAGGATCTAGAGGGGCATTAGTCCTCATCAGCTGCTGGAGCTTGCGTTCCTTAACACCTGGAAGGAAGAAAAAAGGTTTTTTGTTAATGCGCCAGATAAGACGAAGGATGAAATGAAACTGCTGAGTAGAACAGCTTTGAGATAAGGTGAGGCGGTGCTTCTGGAGAGAGGTCGAGTGTGTACTAGTGGCAGCGCATGGTATTGTGTGTGGATCTCAGGATGTGGTGAGAACAGCAGTCTGAGGAACATTGTATATCTCAGAGATACCTGTAATCCTGGTCTCTTCCCAACTACATCCGTGACTCTTCTGACACCCTACGTCATTTTGACAATTTCCAGTTTCCTGGCCCTAACCGCCTCCTCTTCACTATGGATGTCCAATCTCTCTACACCTCCATCCCCAACAGGAGGGTCTGAGAGCTCTCAGCTTCTTCCTTGAACAGAGGCATAACCAGTCCCCATCCACCACCGCCCTCCTCCGCCTAGCTGAACTTACATTGAATAACTTCTCCTTCAACTCCACACACTTCCTTCAAATAAAAGGTGTTGTTATGGGTACTTACATGGGTCTTAGTTATGCCTGTCTTTTTGTAGGGTATGTCGAACATTCCTTGTTCCAGTCCTACTGAGCCCCCCTCCCCCAGTTCTTTTTCCGGTACATTGATCACTGTATTGTTGTTTCCTGCTCTCGCCCCAAACTGGAAAACTTAAACTTTGCTTCCGATTTCCACCCTTCTCTCACCTTTACATGGTCTATCTCCAACACTTCCCTTCCTGTCCTCGACATCTCTGTCTCCATCTCTGGGGAGAGACTGTCCACTAATATTCATTATAAGCCCACCAACTCCCACAGCTACCTCGACTACACTTCCTCACATCCTGCTTCCTGTAAGGACTCCATTCCATTCTCCCAATTTCTGTGTCTCCGGCGCATCTGTTCTGACGATGCAACCTTCTACAACAGCGCCTCTGATATGTCTTCCTTTTTCCTCAACCGAGGATTCCCCCCCACTGTGGTTGACAGGGCCCTTAACCGTGTCCGGCCCATTTCCACACTTCGGCCCTCACCTCTTCCCCTCACTCTCAGAACCGCGACAGGGTTCCCCTTGTCCTCACTTTCCACCCCACCAGCCTCCACATCCAAAGGATCATCCTCTGCCATTTCCGCCACCTGCAGCGTGATGCCACCACCAAACACATCCTCCCCTCCCCTGTCGGCATTCCAAAGGGATTGTTCCCTCCCCAACACCCTGGTCCACTCCTCCATTACCCCCGACACCCCGTCCTCTTCCCACAGCACCTTCCCATGCAATTGCAGGAGGTGTAATACCTGCCAATTTACCTCCTCTATCCTCACCATCCAAGACCCCAAACACTATTTTCAGGTGAAGCAGTGATTTACTTGTACTTCTTTCAATGTAGTATACTGTATTCGCTGCTCACAATGTGGTCTCCTTTACATTGGGGAGACCAAACGCAGATTGGGTGGCTGATAGGCGGAACACCTCCGCTTGGTCCAAAAGCACAAACCTGAGCTTCTGGTTGCTTGCCATTTCAAGACACACCCCAGCTCTCATGCCCACATTTCTGTCTTTGGCCTGTTGCAGTGTTCCAGTGAACATCAATGCAAGCTTAAGGAACAGCACCTCATTTTCCGATTAGGCACTCTACAGCCTTCCACACTGAACATCGAGTTGAATAATTTCAGAGCATGACTGGCCATTTTTTATTATTATTTTATTCTATCATTTTTTTTTTACCATGTGCTTGCCTTAAACTGGGTTTTTCATGTTTGTGCTTTTGGCTAGGGCTGTTGACTATTCTGTCAATAACACTCTCTGCACTAATGCTTTGTCTTTCACCACACCATTAGCACACCTTCTTTGCCTTTGCCCCATGACCTCCTTGTCAGTTAGTCGCTCTGGTCCTCTGTCCTATCACACACCTTCCCTTTTGTTCTCTTTCCACTCCTGCTTTACTTACTTAAAACCTATTACATTTCTAACCTTTGCCAGTTCTGATGAAAGGTTACAGAACTGAAACGTTAACTCTACTTCTCTCTCCTCAGATGCTGCCAGAACTGCTGAGTACTTCCAGCACTTTCTGTTTTTATTTCAGATTTCCAGCATCCGTAGTATTTTGTTTTTACTCAAGGGAACCCTGTTTGGCGTTTGGATATCTTTTGTATTTTTTGTTATGCTGTAAGGCATTTTTAATATCTCTTGCATTTCTCTTTATCAGTAAAATGTAACCAGTTGTGGTGTGGACCAGCGTGTGGGGCGTGCCGGGTGGTAAGAACATGGAGGCAGAGGACATCGGGATGAAGGGAGAAGAATTCTGACCTAAGACATCATCGCTGGGGTTCATATTGGTCTTTTAAAAAATAAAGACAGTGCAACTGAACAAGGACCCACACACACACACACACACACACACACACACACAAAAGTCAAGACATGCCACTATTGTGGTAGCCCCGGGCTATTACAACATTAGACAGACTGTCTACAACCACTCTCATGGACAATGGCCTCTTGGAATTTGTGTGAATAGTTTCCTTCTTGCCTTCTCAAGATGCAAGTATCGCATCCATTGCTGGTATACACCTAAGACCCACCGTTCCCCCCCTCCCCCACCAACTGCTGCTGCTGAGAGCAGGATATGACCACATGCAGATGGTCTTGCATAGCCAAGGTGGGATTGAGAAGGCACTGAAACCCAATCGGATGACTCAATTCTAGACATTACCTTATAAGTCAAGGGACCAGGGTCAAAAAGGGGTATGAAGCCACAGCTCACAAGGACATTGTTGCTGCAGCCAGGAAGTGTGACTTGGTCAGTCTCAGGAAGTGGTGCGGAAGAATTCATTCAGCGGATCTGACCACCCGGGAAGGAGCTTCTGTACACGGTTCTACTAAGAAACTGGTATTGTAAGTATATACTATTGCTTGATGAGCAAATAAAAGTGTTTCCACATAAAGTGGAAATTGTATCCAAAGTTTGTTTCGTGCAACTGATATTCAGTACAGGGTCAGGACCTTAGAGGGAAGTGAAACCCCCTCTTTAAGAGTACTACAACCCCTCAGATCAAAACTCAAATGAACCCCTCATATCAGACCTCAATTGAGCACCTCATGTCCTTATTCTTCTTAGGTAGTCCCTCTAGATTGAGGATGACTTGCTTCCACTCCGGTTCGATGCATTCTGAGATAGCTGATAAGTTCAGTGCGTGATCTGCAGGCTCTGCCATATGAGGGTCAGGTAGATGAGTTGCTTGGAGGTGTGTGCACTCACTCCGATGCCACAACTTTGCCTCTGCATGTTCCCGACGACGTCCCTGGAGGTGTATGATGCCTTCCCAAATCAGTTTTCTCCATTTAGGATGGTCATGAGCTAGGGTCTCCCACGAGTCAATGGGGATATTTCATCTCTTCAGGGATGCTTTGAGGACATCTCTAAAGCGTTTCTGCTGTCCTCCTGCCGTGACAAAGTTCTGAGTAGAAAAGCTGCTTTGGGAGTCTGCTGTGAGGCATGCCAACGACATGTCCCGCCTAGTGGAGCTGGTTTTATGTGACTAATGCCTCGATGCTCCGCAGGTTGCTGCTGTTGGTCTGCCTTTTTTGCCACTATAATAGCAGGATGTCATGGAGGCACCTCTGGTGGTACTTCACCAGCGCTTTAAGGTGCCTGCTGCAGGTTGTCCAAGTCTCCTAAGCATATAGGAGCGCAAGGATCACTGCTGTCCAGTAAACCATGTTAGTCTTGGGTTTCAGATCCTGCTCTTCAAATACTCTCTTCCTCAGTCGGCCGAAGGCTGAGCTGGAACATTAGAGGTGATGTTGAAGTTTGTCGTCTGTGTCTGCCTTTGCTGAGAGGAGGCTCCCAAGATATGGAAAATGGTCCACATTTTCCAGAATCTTTCCATTGATCGTGATTGATGGGGGGAGGTGTTGTGCTGTAGGAGCTGGTTGGAAGAGGACCTTCGTTTTCTGAGTGTTTAGTGAAAGACCCATTTTCTCCAATGCTTCGGAGAAGGAGTCAAGAATGTCCTGGAGCTCAGTTTCAGTGTAAGCGCACACGCAAGCATCATCTACATACTGAAGCTCAATGGTTGGAGTGATTTTATTTTTGGACTGAAGGCTTCGTAGGTTAAATAGTTTCCTGTCTGTTCTGTAGATTAACTCCACGCCTGCAGGTAGCTTGCCCCTCATGTGAACCCCGAATACAGGTCTCAAGTGAGCTCCTCATAAAAGTCATCAATGAACTCCCATAACAGATGTTAAGGGTACCCCCTTAACAGACCTCAAAGGCACCCTCTTGACAGCCTCCACCAAGAGGAATGGAGTTACTCAGGAACTCTGTGTGAATTAATCATTGATTCCTTTCATACATAAGTTTCTGGAAGCAAGACATTTTGCCCCATTATGGTCATCTTTTTTGATTAAGAACTCCCAACTTTGTGGCTGTGTGCTATCAACAATTCAATCATCCTTGATATAAAGGAATGTGGCTGATTCAGGAAAAAAATGAACTTCTAGGTTTCACCTCTATTCACAGCCAAATATTGGATGTGAAATATACATTTTTTGAGAGGAAACCAGGAATCATAATATCCAGATACTGGTATACTGGGATCATCAGAGATAAAACTTACATTTATTTTGTGTCTTTCACAACCTTGGGACATCCAAAAGCAGTTTACAGTGTCACGGAACTGTATTTATTTTCTCCTTGGATTAAAACAGTGTGCCTTTAAGACAGAGAGAAGCTTCTGGATTTCTGAGGCACAGTGTGCCAGCTTCACTTGCTACTTAGGCGACAGCAGGACAGTGAGGTCACACGGTCTACCGTAACAATTTAACTGTGTGTAAAAACCAGTTGAAACCAGTTTTGAGAGACACCAGCGAAGTCTGCTACTAAAAAAAAGAGCTGTCTATTTCTCTCAGCAAAAATTCTACAAGGAGCTACGGGCCCAGTTAATTGCCTAAGGAGCAAAAAACCCTTTGAAGACACAATTTGTATTGCTGAAGTAAAGTTTTGACTGAGAGACTGTTGATTTTAAAATTCAAGTAGACCTATTGCTGTTCTCACGGTTGAAAGAATTGTTTGATGCCTGCTGCAGCTGAAGTGTTTTGAATACCTATCTGATAAGAGACTATTTCATCAAATCTGTGTGGAGACTTTGAGTGGCATTTGATTATTTTTACATTAGAATACCTCACCCATCAGGAACCTAACCCACAAAGACTTATCTGCCAGTTATGTATTTATTCTTAAGAAACAGCTAATTGTTAAAACATAATTTTTAAAAAAGTTATCCGTTAATCGTGATTTATGAGTATATGCATGTTAATGGGGGAGTTAGGTTAAAATAAGAAGTTATAAGGTCTTTAGACATAGGTTTATCCTAATAGTGTTTAATATTTTGTTTTAATAAATAGGTAATTTGTTGTTATCTAAAGATATGTGGTTTGATCTGTTTCATTCTGGGGTTACCAGCGTGTTTAATTTGACTGTCTTCCAGTCAGGTGGGTAAACTTTAATAATATGCTGTGACCTGTGGAGTGATGGGACTGAATTGATGGTGCATTGCTCCAGCCTCGGTCATAACATATTTAATTAGGGGCTTGTCAGGGATCACATTAATTGGGGGCTCACATTTAGAATCATATTAATTGCTCGTCTCTGGAATAACATATAAATTGGGCTCTTGCATATGGCATCATATTAATTACTCTCGCATCTGGCATCATATTAATTGGAGACTCGATTGTCAGGATCCAAATCTAATGCCAATTATGAAAAAAATAAAGCAACCAGGTTCCTTGTCTAATAAGCTGCAGTCTATACCATCGGAATGGTATTAGCAGTTGCAGCAGTTTTTCTGGGAAAGGAGAATGTGTCCCTCAGTGACTTGACAACTTTAAGAATAAACTATAAGAATTGGCGGCAAAATTGGGGTTCGAGTTGAAATCAGGTGCCAAAAAAGCAGTGATAATTGACTTAATAGCCCAATATCTAAAATTAGAAGAGGAACAGGAAGACAGTAAGTCAGAAAATGATGCAGTGGAATTGGCTAAGATTCAGTTAGAAATGAAAAAACTTGAACTTGAACAAGAAAAAGAAAAAAAGCAATAGCACAGTGGCGCAGTGGTTAGCAGCGCAGCCTCACAGCTCCAGCAACCCGGGTGCGGTTCTGGGTACTACCTGTGCGGAGTTTGCAAGTTCTCCTTGTGACGGTGTGAGTGCAAAGCAGGTTGATAGGCAGAGCTTATGAAGTTTATGCCATGTCTCCTGAAGAGGTTTCTGCAGATTATGAGATGGCAAAAAAGGCTATTCTCACTGTGTATGAGTTAGTCCATGAAGTTTACCGTCAGAAGTTTCGGAACTTACGGAGATTGGCTGGGCAGATGTATGTAGAATTTGAGGGGATGAAGCAAATTAATTTTGACTGTTGGATATGGGCATTAAAGATGGAAACTGCATATGAAAACCTTCGAGAATTGATTCTCTTGGAAGAGTTTAACAATTCCAATCCTTCAGTACTGAGAACTCATGTAGATAACCTGAAAGCTTTGAAAGCTAGGCAAGCAGCAGAAATTGCTGCTGATTTCGAGCTTGTGAATAAGCCAAAACCTTTTGTCCGTCACCTCCATAAACCTGAGAAGGATAGAAAATGGGAGAGTGAAAGGAAGGCAAGTAACCGGAGACAAGAAGAAACAGCGGGGGATGCCGCAGGATCACCTCCTCAGGCCAGAAAGGAAGGTGCTGAGGGTAGAAGTGAGGTTTGCAAGCCAAAGTGTTATCATTGCTACAAAATGGGTCATCTTCTTTCAGAATGCTGGAAATTGCGAAGTAAACCCATAGGACTTGCGGAACACCTCTGCTCAGTCCGCAAGCAGGACCCTGAGCTTCCGGTTGCTTGCCATTTCAACACTCCCCCCTGCTCACATCTCTGTCCTGGGATTGCTGCAGTGTTCCAGTGAACATCAACGCAAGCTCGAGGAACAGCATCTCATTTACCGATTAGGCACACTACAGCCTGCCGGACTGAACAGTGAGTTCAATAATTTCAGAGCATGACGGGCCCCCCATTTCACTTTTATTTTTAGTTATTTTTTCTTTCTTACATTTTTTACAATTTTTTTTAATGTTTATTTCATTTCATCTTAGTTTGTTCAGTTTGCTTACCCACTGTTTTTTTCATGTTTGTACTTGCTGCTGTTCAATCTTCAGTCCGTTAATACCCTATCTGTACTAATGCTTTGTCTTTCAACACACCATTAACATTGTTTGCCTTTGCTCCATGACCTTCTGGTCAGCTATGTGGCCTTGTCCAATCTACACCTTCTCCTTTGTTATCTTTTGCCCCACCCCCGCCTCACTTGCTTATAACCTGTGACATTTCTAATATTTGTCAGTTCCGAAGAAGGGTCACTGACCCGAAATGTTAACTCTGCTTCTCTTTCCAGAGATGCTGCCAGACCTGCTGAGTGGTTCCAGCATTTCTTGTTTATATTTCAGATTTCCAGCATCCGCAGTATTTTGCTTTTATTTTATAACCCATAGAACTTGTTGGGGTATGCAAAGCTAATGCAGAGGAAAAGACTCTGACTGAGAGTATAACAGTTCAGGCTATAGCTTTAACAGCAGCTGTAAAACCAGATACTAAAGCTAAAGTGAGTGCAGTGGTTAAGATTAAGATAGCTGAAAGTTATAATGAATTTTTGTCAAAGGGGAGAGTAACTCCATGTCCTTGAAGTGAGGCAGGAAAACCTATCATTATACTCAGGGATATAGGAGCAATGCAAATACTTGGCTGGGGAAAGATATAACGTTTCCACCAGAGAGTGCCTTGAATGCTAAGGTTTTAGTTAATGGAATTGGCAGGGAGTATATACCCATACCTTTATATAAAGTATGCCTGGAGAGTGACTTAATATCTGGGATGGTAACTGTAGGACTTGTCCACAGTTTGCCAGTAGAGGGAATTAATCTACTCCTAGGAAATGATTTGGCTGAATCAAAAGTATCAGTTTCTCCTATAATTACAGAGGAAGCAAGTGCAGTTAAGGAAACCGAACAAGTTCCAGGAATATTTCCTGCGTGTGTAGTCACCCGAGCAATGGCTAAACAAGATCCATTGTTGGAGATAAAAGTGGAACCAGAAACAGATAGCCAAGTATCTGAAACTTTATTTGGAGATTTAGATAATCCAAATGAGATGTTGAACAGATCTTCTATAATTGCAGCACAGCAAGCTGATCCAGAGTTATAGCGAATAGCACAGACAGCTCTGACAGAAGCTGAGGCGAAAAGAGTTTCAGAAGGCTATCATATGGCAAACGGGGTTTTGAGGAGGAAATGGAAACCGCCTCATAGGGCTGTGGACAGTTATTAAACAGATAGTGCTACCAACTAAATATCGCCAGGGATTATTAAGGTTAGCACATGACATTCCTTTTGCAGGACATAGGGGAATTCGGAAGACCAAATCACGTATAAGCCAACATTATTACTGGCCAGGCCTTACAAAGGACGTAAAGCAGTTTTGTAGGGCTCAGGAACACCTTAAAGCATCCCAGACCAATTTGAAAAAATAGGCTGACAAGAATGCAAAAACCCATAATTTTGAACCAGGGGATGAAGTATTGGTGTGTTACCGTTACAGGGTGAACCATTAAAAGCACATTCAGTGGCCCACACAGAGTGATCAAAAGAGTGGGTAAGGGTAGATTACTTGATTGACACCCCTGATCGCTGGAAGAACAACCAGTTGTGTCACAGCAATATGTTAAAGCAATATTATGGCAGGCAGGGTGATAAGCCAGTACATGTATGTCAGGTAATCAGGACTGTTGAGAAGGAAAAGGATAGTGAGGATGAGGCAGAAGGATGCCTAGACAATTCTCAGATTGAATCTCCAACTATCAAGTTAGCAAATACAGAATGGCTAGGAAAATTGGACAACATGCTTTTGCACTTAAAGGCAAAACAACGTGAAGACCTAACCAAGCTTTTCACAACATTTAAAAGAGTCTGTAGGGATAAGCTGGGATGTACAATCTTAGCCACACATGATGTGGGTACAGGGGGAAGCATTCCTTTAAAACAACATCCTTGCCGCTTAGGTTCAGACAGACAGGCCCAAATAAAAGCAGAGATACAAAGCATGCTGCAGGACAGCTTAGTTGAGCCTAGTTACAGCAGCTGGAATTCACCGATGGTCTGGATGCCTAAGCTTGGTGGGTCGGCCCAACTTTGCATAGACTACAGAAAACTCAATGTGGTAACGAAGGTAGACTGCTACCCAATTTCCCATTGGAAGACTGTATGGACAGAGTGGGCAGCACCATGTATTTTAGAGACAAATATGTTGGAGGGATACTGGCAAATTTCTCTGACAACCCAAGATAAGGAAAAGTCAATTTTTGTTACACTGGACATGGTTTTTCTGATGAACAGTCTCAGACCTGAAACGCTAACTTTGCTTCTCTCTCCACAGATGCTGCCAGACCTGCTGAGTATTTCAGGCACTTTATGTTTTTGTTTCAGAATTCCAGCATCTGCAGTATTTTGCTTTTATTTTAGTGTTTAATTCACTGTCACTTCCAGGAGTGCCTACCTTGAAGAAGTTCTGCTCTTCTCTCTGACAGTTCAGATGAAAAGTTCACAGACCTGAAATGTTAACTTTGCTTCTCTTTCCTCAGATGCTGCCAGACCTGCTGAGTATTTCCAGCACTTTTTGTTTCACTCTAAGTGCCATACTTAATTAGGCTTCTAGCAACACTCTCCCAGCATTGCAGAGTCCTGATTGGGGGTGTTACCATCTCTTCAGTACACTAGGCAATTTCCACAGCACACTGACCAATAGCACGAAGGGGCTGCTCGGAGTCTAGATATTTCTGTCCCTCTGTGTAGCCTACACTGATCTAAGTTCTTCGAAAATACATGAAAGCAGTCCAAACCAGAATTGAGCCTAACTTAAGGCTTACTGCTGTCTCAAACCGCTCGAGTAGGTGATTATGGGGAAAAACTCTCTCTTTACGACTTCAAGTTGAAAGACTTCAATGTTTCCAACAGTTTCCATTAAAAAAAGCAAAGGCCTCAAACAAAATTTTTTAAAAGGTGCCTGCACTCGACAGCTCAGTCCTTTTAGATGGTAATATTATACAGAATCAAATACTACTTCCTATTGTCATGCAGACCCCCACCTGCCAAGAATGAGACACATAAATTTTGCCACATGAACATTGATTTTTAAACTGTTACTGCAGTAGAGAAAGAACTTGTTTTTAAAACAAAACACCAGACCCTTGACTGGAAAGACATTTACACAGTAACGGACATTAATTGGAAAGGACAAAGAGGCCACCTCCTGCTCCAATTTAATCCACATTGGACTTTTGATTACCAGGCATTGAAGGTGGAGAGGCTAGCATTCCAGGTTAACTGCTAAGATGGCCAAATACAGAAACAGACATAGTCAGTCCAGTTTAGTCACATGACTAACTGGCTGTTCGAGTTCTTTGAATTTGCACTTGCCACAGATCTTTAAAACTCAGAAAGCTCTTTGCTCCTGGACTGAGAACATCTCTCTCCTGTCTGTTCTCATCTCTTTCACACGGAACTGAAGACCCATTGAAGACACATGAACCCCAAGAGAGAAAAGTTTCCTATAGTGAACAAGGTTTAAGAATACCGGGCCCCAACAAAAAGCAAGATCTATCTACAAGCAAGGATTACAGCGTGCTCAAAGCACAGTAACAAAAACTGCTCTTCAGAGATTGCCTCAAACATCTCCACTAGTTTTCTTCTGCTCTTTTCTGTATCTAGTTGCATGTGCGTATTGCATATGCATGCTAGCGTGGGGCGCAGCGTGTATCTGTAGGCATTAACTGAATTAGAGTTTAAGTTGTAATAAAATTTCACCTTTCTTCTTTAAACCTAAGAAACCCTGTTTGTGCTCATTTTTTTAACCTTATAATTGGAAAACAAGGATTCACCAAGGGGAGCTCAAACCATGGTGTGTTTGAAATTAAACCCTGTTACAGTAAGACCAAGTGAAGGCTGAGAAAGATCTCTAGATACCTTTCTCATCTGGTCACAACAGAAATTTGGGTGCTAGCATCTGGAATTTCACCCACAGACAAATGAGAAATTGGAAGTGGGAAGCCAAAGTGTTCCCAATCAAAAAAAAAAGAGCAAGATTAATACAGGTTTTCTTGTGGTTGCCTCTGATTGAAAACTAACATGTCTGCAACTGAAGCTAGTAGTTCTCCAAGCCAGGGTGAAGTAACTTGGGATAAGTTAAAACACTGTCGATGGAGAAGTTGAGGGAAATGGCTGAGCAATGTGGGATCACTGTACGTGGCTAGGCTAGGAAGTCTGAACTCCTAAGGCTAGTGGCCAACTATTTTTCCCCTGAAGCTGAGGAAGCAGAAACAGTTAGAAGCAGAATCCGACAGGATATTGTAGCAAAGATACAATTGGAACAGAGGAAATTTGAATTTGAGGAAAGACAGAGGGAACGTGAAGAGAATTAAAGGCAAGAGAGAAAGAGAAAGAGAAAGACAGGAGAAGAAACGAGAGAGAGAGAGAGAAGGAATATTCCAGAAAGAATCCGAAGAAAGACAGCTGAAGCGGCTTGAGTTAACTAAGGGGCGACAGAGTAACCGTAGTGAAAGCATGTCCAATATGGAGGAGCATAATTCAGGGCTGGGTTCAAAATTGCTAAAACTCACCCAACTAGTTTCAAAATTCAATAAGGAAGATGTGAAAGCGTTTTTTGTGTCTTTTGAGAAACTGGCAAGGCAGCTAGAATGGCCAGCTGAGACCTGGTCTCTTTTACTACAAAGCAAACTAACTGGAAAAGCCCATGAGGTTTATTCCTTGTTGCCAAATGAGACTTCACCAAATTATTGAGTCATAGAGAGATACAGCACCGAAACAGGCCCTTTAGCCCATCGAGTCCGCGCCGACCATCAACCACCCATTTATACTAATCCTACATTAATCCCATTTTCCGTCTCACATCCCCACCTTCCCTCAACTCCCCTACCACCTACCTACACTAGGTGCAATTTTTACAGTGGCCAATTTACCTATCAACCCGCAAGTCTTTGGCATGTGGGAGGAAACCGGGGTACCTGGAGGAAACCCACGTGGTCACAGGGAGAACTTGCAAACTCCGCACAGACAGTACCCAGAACCGAACCCGGGTCACTGGAGCTGAGACGCTGCGGTGCTAGCCACGGCGGCACAGTGGTCAGCATTGCAGCCTCACAGCTCCAGCGACCCGGGTTCGGTTCTGGGTACTGTCTGTGCGGAGTTTGCAAATTCTCCCTGTGACCGTGTGGGTTTCTGCCGGGTGCTCCGATTTCCTCCCACAGCCAAAGACTTGCAAGTTGATAGGTAAATTGGTCATTGTAAATTGCCCCTAGTGTAGGTAGGTGGTAGGAGAATGGTGGGGATGTGGTAGGGAATATGGGATTAATGTAGGATTAGTATAAATGGGTGGTTGTTGGTCGGCACAGACTTGGTGGGTCGAAGGGCCTGTTTCAGTGCTGTATCTCTCTATGGCTCTAAATTATGAACTGACCAAAAATGCTATCCTCAGGGCATATGGATTAGTACCCGAAGCCGATCGCCAAAAGTTTAGAAACCTCAAAAAGCAAGCAAATCAAGCTTACCTGGAGTTTGAAAGAGGGCTCTTAAAATACAGCTCCGCTATGAGACTCTCAGAGAGGTAATTCTGTTAGAGGAATTTAAAAACTCGCTCCCATTCTCAATAAAGACCCATGTAGAGGAGCAGCGGGTTCAGGGAGCCCAGCAAGCGGCTGTTCTGGCCGATGAGTTTGCTTCCATTTATAAGTCGGTTTCCCAGGGGAGAACTTTTCCTAATCACCCCCGCAAATACGAAAAGGACAAAGGGTGGGAAGGTGATCTCCGCCCAGGCAGTCCTGGGAGAGAAAGGAAAGCAGGAGACACAGGGGACCCTCCTCCAGCCAAAAAGGAAGGTGCTGTGAGCAAGAGTGAGACCCGGAGACCTGTGTGCTTCCATTGTAATAAGCAGGGCATTTAAAAGCTGACTGCTGGAAACTAAAGCAAAAACCGGTAGGGTTAATCAGGGCACACCTGCTCAGTGAAGAAAGGACCCTGATGGAAAGCACAAAGCAAGTTGTGGCTTTAACTGCAGTAAGAGTGCAACCCAGGAAACTTACTACGGCCAGTGCAGGAAAAGTTTATAGGATTCCTGAAGGTCATCAGGGTTTCGTGTCTGAAGGGAAAGTAACCCCATACCCTTCGAGTGGGGCAAGCAAGGCCATAGTGATTCTCAGGGACACAGGAGCGACTAGATCCATTTTACTGGGAAAAGGCCTGACCTTTCTCCCAGAGAGAGCAGTGAACACCAAAATGGTGATGAGTGGTATTGGAGGGCAGTGTATGCCTGTACCTGTACACCGGATGCACCTGTAGTGCGACCTAGTTTTGTGACCGGTGACCATAGGGATTGTCCCTAGTTTGCCTGTGAATGGGGCTGACCTGCTCCTAGGTAATGATCTGGTGGGGGTGAAGGTGGCAGCACCCCAGTCGTGAAAGAAAGACAGCAGGAGGTCAGAGAGACAGGGCAGTGGCAGAGACGGTTCCCTGCAGAATGTGTAGTGGATCAGGCCATGATCAAACCAACAGCCCCACAGGAGACTGCATTGGCACTGCAGGCAGATGACCATGAGGTCTGCCTATCCGATACTTTCTTTGGAAGGTAGGAGACCCAGGGAATGAATTAAATAGATTTCCCCTAGGTGAGGCCCAGCGAGCCGACACAGTGTTGCGAGAATTAGCACAGGCTGCCCAGTCTGAAAGTGAAGCAAAGGGAGTCCCTGATTGCTACTATTTAAAGAATGAGGTACTGATGAGGAAATGGAGTTCTCCTCACAGATGTGAGGGCAAGGAGTGGGCAGTAGTTCACCAGTTAGTGGTGCCACAGAGGTAGCGGGGAGAAATATTAAGAAGGGCCCACGAGACTACAGTGACTGTACATGCCGGTATATGAAAGACCAAAGCCCGCATAAGACAGCAGTTTGACTGGCCAGAACTCCACAAAGATGTGGTGGAGTACTGTAGGAGTTGCCACATGTGCCAGGTTGAGGGGAAACCCCAACCTACAGTGAAATCTGTACCTCTAAGTCCTGTACCGGTGTTAGGAGGACCCTCCAGCAGAAGGCTGGTGAACTGCAAGGGATCCCTGCCAAGAACAAAAGGGGGCAGGCACATGGCTGGCAAAAGTTTAGAAAGAGAAGGGGAAAAAGTGACCAAGAGGGCAGGTTAAGGGAAGTCCGGGAGGAATCCTGGATGAAAACCCCTACTGTCCGGTCAGCCAACCCTGAAAAGTGTGAAAAATCAGACCCCACATCCTCCTATGTAAATGCAGACTCTAGAAACACCCCACCAGAGCTGTTAACAGCATTTACCAGAACCTGCAGAGACAAAGAGAAACCTCTTGGGGACACAGAAACTGTGAGGGTGATGCCTCACGTAGTCCAAGTGCCACAGGACAGTGTAGTCAAGTCTGCACACATACCTGCAGGTAGGAGTGTCCCAGCGAACAAAGGGGAGATTAACAAAGAATCCTCCCCCACAGTCTGCGAAAAAGGGAACCACCCATCCCCTGAAGTCAAAAGTATTCGCATGACTCAGCAAAGCACTGAAAGTGTGTTCAGGATAGACCCACCCACAACCAACTCTCCTGGGAAAAAACATTACCTCAACAGGAACAAAACCCGAGGCAGTCATGGCAATGGGCAAACTGAAGAAAAGCTCCCCCAAAGAACCACATGGTAACTGAAATGCCAAAAAGGGGAAATTAAAGCAGCACTGGCACCCAGAAAAGACCATTCTTATCTGATTTAAGATTGATGAACAAATGGAAATGAATGAGATAAATGCATGTTTTTTCTTTTTGTATCTTATATTTCTCTCAAACCTTTTAATGAAATGCACCATTTTTTTTCAAATCACATTTCATTCCCTGGTGTGGAGGTGTCATGCAGGCCCCTACCTGCCAAGAATGAGACACATTAATTTCGCCACATGAACATTGATTTTTAAACTGTTACTGCAGTAAAGAAAGAACTTGTTTTTAAAACAAAACACCTGACCCTTGACTGGAAAGACATTTGCATAGTAACAGACATTACTTGGAAATGACAAAGGGGCCACTCCCTGCTCCAACTTAATCCACAATGGACTTTTGATTATCAGACATTGAAGGTGGAGAAGCTCACATTCCAGGTTAACTCCTAAGATGGCCGAATACACAAACTGACATGGTCAGACCAGTTTAGTCACATGACTAACTGGCTGTTGTGGAGTTATTTGAATTTGAACTTGCCACAGAGTTTTAAAACTCAGAAAGCTCTTTGCTCCTGGACTGAGAACATCTCTCTCCTGTCTGCTCCCATCTCTTTCACACGGAACTGAAGACCATTGAAAACACATGAACCCCAAGAGAGAAACCCTACAGTTAACAAGGTTTAAGAAGAATAGTGGGCCCCAATGAAAAGCAAGATCTACCTACAAGCAAGGACTACAGCGAGCTCAAAGCACAGTAACAAAAACCCCTCATCAGAGATCGCCTCAAACCTGTCCACTATTTTTCTTCTGCCCTTTTCTGTCTCAATGTGCATGTACGTATCGCATATGCATGCTAGCATGGGGCACGGTGTGTACCTGTAGGCATTAATCAAATTTAAGTTTTAATAAAAGTTCACCTTTCTTCTTTAACCTAAGAACGCCTGTTTGTGCTCATTTCTTTGCCTTATAATTGGAAAGCGGTGAACAAGGATTCACCAAGGGGGAGCTCAAAACATGGTGTGTTTAAAATTAAACCCTGTTACAGTAAAACCAGGTGAAGGCTGAGAAAGACCCCTAGACACCTTTCTCACCTGCTCGTAACACTCTGTATAATTGTAATTTCTGCACAGATAATTATGGAGGACTGTAGCTTTAAGTCATTAATGATGAGAATATTATTACATTAATTTGGTAATGATGCACAGCTAGCTTTATGAAGGCCTGAAGGGAACAGAGGATCCTACAGAAATCTGAAGTGGGAAAACAGTTAATTAACTTATACTTGAAATGAATTATTCAGAATTTATCATTCCCAGTGCTATGTAACCTCACCTCAGGGTGAGAAGAACAAATGTTTTCTGTTAAATTGAATAAGTGCACATATTCCTTAACCAATGTACAACCTTTCAAATGCTCAGTCATAACTCAAGGCAAACCCTCTTCACTAAAGAGATACTTTTACAAATGTACGTTCCTGGAGTTTCACCCACCAGGAGCACGCAACAGGAAATGGTGGACCTGCGTTCTTTGTGGGCAAGGCTCCATGTACTGACAAATCAGACCCTATTTCTATTGAAGTAGTTCTAGTTGCCAGGATATCCTTGACTCTGCGTTATTACTGCCAGCGCAGCTCATTAAAGAGTGTCTAATGTTTAATGGTTGGCTGTCAGCTAAATCTGACACAAAGGAACCTAACCCTCCTGGAAATTGCCCACTTCTGGTATTAACAGAGACGGTCAAAGGGCATACAATCATTCTGCTCTGAGGAGGCAAGTTGGTTGTTGAAACCTTTTAAGGGGGCAGAATTCCTCCATTTTAACAGGATTTCTACATTTAACTCATGTTGGCCAGGTTTCCTGGGCCTCAGGAATCCTGGCAGGTAAAAGGAGGCAAGAATGGCTAAACCATATGGTAAATGCCTTTATAGCATTGCTTGTGGGCCAGGAGCAACAGGAACATTTCCTCCCAGACCAACAAACCTATCTGTAAACCCACTCCCACCACCACAGTCTCCCCCAAATCCCCCTTCTTCACTGAACTAGTCCCCCCACCAACCCTCCATGACCCATCATCGAACCCTGATCTGCAACACCCCTCACAATCACCCCCAACTCTCAAAACCACATTGTACTCACCACCATGATGTAAAGCCCTAACAACCACTAAATTTACCTGCACCTCAGCTGCTGCATTTCTTTTTACAGCCTTCCCCACCCAATGGGCTGTCAAGCCTGTCAATCAGGCTGGCTTCTGGGCGAGAGCCTGCTCAAAACAAAAAACACACACATTGTGGAGTTTCATGGCATTCAGGGAAACCTATATTTCTAAGTTTCACAATCATAACTCCTCCACACCACTCTGAAATATTCGGATTTGAGCACACAATCTAGGTTGACAATCCAGTGCATTACTGAAGAAGTGCTGCACTGCAGGAGTGCTGTCTTTCCGATGAGATGTTAAACCAAGACCCCGTCTGTTTGCTCAGGTGGGCCACGGCACTTTTTTGAAGGGCAGCGGATTTCTCTCTGCTGTCCTGGCTAATATTTATCCTCAGGCAACATCACTAAAAAGATGATCTGTTCATTATGATTTTGCTCTCTGTATGGCCTTTCTATGCGTAAATTGACTGCCACATTTCCCACATTACAACAGTGACCACAGTTCAAAAATATTTAATTGGCTGCAACGCACTTTGGGATGTCCTCAGGTTGTGAAAGACGCTACATAAATGCAAGTTTTTTTTTTAAAACATCACAGACTCCTAAAGGCCAGCTGGTTTAATTTGTCTTCTGCTCAAACTATGACATCAATATTGCAGGAACAGCTTGAATAAGATAACATTATCCCTCAGCTTTGAAAACAGGCACAATTTTACATTTGAAAAATGCAAACACATTACTGTGTTCACCCGCTTGTCTTTCTTCCTTTTTCCCTCTCCGTTCTTCCTTCATTTTAACTTTATTTTTACTATTTTAATCTCACTTTTAATTACATTCTTACAGGTGAAAATGTTTACATTCCTTCACATCAGCCTTCGTGTTCTAACTATCCTTTCAGGAGATGGAAATAACAGGGGGTTTTTATATCAAGTGAACAGCCTAACATTGGAAAGAGGTCTACCATAATTAACCTTGGATACATACGTCACATTCAAATAAGGTCTTCTTATGCTCAACAGTGCAGAGATAATTACATCCGCCCAAAGGTCATCGGAGCATCCTCTACAAATTGCGACATTTAATAAGAATTTAATAGCTACCAATAATTATTAACTTTATTATTCCCATCCTTGAGGATCGCTTTGTATGTCTGTGTTCGAATAATAGTTAATGATGACTGTTCCTGTTCATGCCCCAAGAGCCGGATTTTTAAAACGGGGTTGGGAGCCTGACGCACAGATAAATTCCAGGTCCTGACACTGCACCTTCACTGCGTTACTCATGCGACACTATTTTTAAATGCTAATGCCCTAATTGGGCAGGAGACAAACTCGCCACCCAATTAATGGCACTGAGCTCCTCCAGGAGCTTCAAGAGACAAGGCAGCTTCTCAGAGGGACAGCAGCATAAAGGGACGAGACGGACTGGAAACAGCCAAAGCAGAGGTACGGTGCATGTTTTGGTGCAGGATACCAGAGGGCCCGCTAATTTTAAACATTATAAAAAAGACTTCTCCTTTGCCCTGCAGCAAACCCGACAGCTGTGCATTAACATGCACCAGACTGTTCAGGTTAGTTGAAATCTCCATTAACAACTGCAGTGCTGACCTCTCTGGCCTATTAACAAGCTCCTAAAGAAGCGTAATGGGCCCTTAATTGGAGGTGAAAGGCTTCCCCGCTCCCTCCCCCTGCCTGCACTTTGAATATTTCAGACTGTCCCAGAGGCACGGGATTCAGGGATGACCTCCAGGACCACGATTTTTAAATCACTCCCAACGCCGGGTCCCAACTCCACCGGCATTTGAAAATCCAGCCCCAGGTGTCTCTGAGACACGCCTTCTCTCCAAACAGTTCTTTTCTCAGGTTTCATATGGAAAGCATTTTCTACAACTCCCACAGCAGCTTAGTCCAATGTTCAATAATGCAGCCCCCGACCCATGACATTGAACCGCCTTCAATGTGAGCAGTAAACATAAGAACATAGGAAATAGGAGGAGGAGTGGACCATACGGTCTCTTGAGCCTGCTCTGCCATTCAATACAGTCATGGCTGATCTTCTGCCTCAACTCCACTTTCCCACCAGCTCCCCTTGTCCCTTGATACCCTGAGACCAAAAGTTTGTCTATCTTAGCCTTAAATATATTCAATGATGAAGCATCCACAACCCTCTGGGGTAGAGAATTTCAAAGATTCACAACCCTCTGAATGAAGAAATTTCTTCTTATCTCAGTTCTAAATGATCGGTTCCTTATCCTGAGGCTGTGCCCCCGTGTTCTAGATTCCCCAGCCAAGGGAAACAACCCAGTGCAGGGCGAGGCAGGCTGGGGCAGTCCCTTGCTTGCTGATGTCCACCTGGATCTAATGTCTACCTGGTCAAACCCCTTCAAAATCTTGTATGTTTCAATGAGATCACCTCTCATTCTTTTAAACTCCACAGAGCACAGGCCCAACTTACTCAGCCTCTCATCTTAGGACAACCTTCTCATCCCAAGAACTAAACTAGTTAACTTACACTGTAAGCCTCCAAGGCAAATATATACTTCCTTAGATCTGGAGACCATGACTGCACACAATACTCCAGGTGTGGTCTCAACAAGGCCCTGTACAATTGTAGCAAGACTTCCTTATTCTTGTACGCCAATCCCCTAGCAATGAAGGCCAACATGCCATTTGCCTTCCTAATTGCTTGCTGTGCCTCCATGCTAACTTTCTGTAATCCTTATAGGAGTATACCCAAGTCCCTCTGAACATCACCATTTAAAAGTTTCATGCCTTTTAAAAAATATTCTGCTTTTCTATTCTTACTACCAAAATGAATAACCTCACACTTCCCCACATTATACTCCATCTGCCACTGTACCACCTACTCACTTAACCTGCCCACATCTCTTTGCCTCGATGTGTTCTCCTAACACCTTACATTTCCACCCAGCTTTGTATCAGCAAACTTAGATACATTACTTATCTTTGCTTAAGTCATTAATATACATGGTAAATAGCTGAGGCCCCAGTAATGATCCTTGTGGCACTCCATTAGTTATAGCCTGCCAACTTGAAAATGCCCTGTTCATTAACCAATCCTGCATCCATGCTAATATAGTACCCCAACACCATGTGTCCTTATCTTGTGTATTAGCTTTTTGTGCGGCACCTAATTGAATGCCTTTTGGAAATCCAAGTATACTGCATCTACTGATTCCCTTTATCTACCCTACTAGCTACATCCTTAAAAAAATCCAATAAATGTGTCGAACATTATTTCTGTTTTGTAAAACTATGTTGATTCTGCCTGATCTTTTGCTAAGTGCATTAAGACTTCCTTAATAATAGATTCCAGCATTTTCCTAACGACTGATGTCAAGCTAACTGGCCTGTAATTCCCTGTTTAATATCTCCTTCCTTTCCTGAATAGCGCTGTTACATTTGCTAACTTCCAATCTGCTGGGACTACTCTAGATTTGATAGAGTATGGACAAGATTATGACAGGTTTAGATCAGGTGGATAAAGAAAAGCTGTTCCCATTAGCCAATGGCACAAGGACCAGAGGACACAGATTTAAGGTTTTTGGGCAAGAGAAGCAGGGGAGATGTGAGTAAGAACTTTTTTACACAGCGAGTAGTAAAGTCCTGGAACTCGCTGCCTACAAGGGTAGTGGAAGCGAAGGTGATGAAGGATTTCAAAAGGAAATTGGATTGGCACTTGAGGGAAATAAACTAGCAGGGCGACAGGGACTAGAATGGGGGAAAGGGATTGACTAGATTGCTCTACAGACATCTGGCATCTATTTGATGGGCCAAGTGGCCTCCTTCTGTGCTGTAATGACTCTAGGGGCTGAATTTATCGCCTCCGGTGGGAAATTGATTAAAGTTAAGATTTTTGCTTGGGGAAGCCCTTAATTGGAACGGAGACGGTTTTCATGTCCACTTACATCCAATGGGTGCAGAAACTAAGGTGGGTCAGATCAAGTGTGGGACTCAGTTAGACACCCCACAGCAGCCATCATTGAGGCTTTTGGTTGTCCTCAGGGAGGATCTGCGATTTCTGCCAAAGCCTTCCACTTCACCAGAGGGAAGCGAAATGTCACAGGGGAACTGGAGGCCTGGTACCCAGTGCAGGGCGAGGCAGGCTGGGGCAGTCCCTTGCTTGCTGATGTCCACCTGGATCTAATGTTAGAGGCTGCGAGGGAAAGGAGGGAGGTCCTCTTCCTGGAGGGTGGCAGGAAAAGGCCACCTCATCACGCAGCAGGGGCACCTTTCTGTCCAGTGTCATCTCCCTCCGCCACCTCTCACCTCCTGTTCCAAAGAGTTGTCTCCTTCTGGGCCTCATTGCTTTCAAGGTCCACACCTCTCTGGAGGGCCACGTAATGGACAGCAGACCACCACAATGACAGAGACCATTTCCACCTGACCAGTCCAGGCACCGAACTCGCATCGAGAAGCCCAATAGCCTCCTTGGTGGTTGCCCTACTGAGCAGGTGGCATGGGCTGTATTGTGTCTATGCGTCTGACTGGGGCTCCCATAAAGGGGTGGGTAGCTATCTCTTCAAGGGAAAGCCCATGTTCTCTAGGATCCATCCACGCACTTTGGGGGTTGGAGCGATGATCTGAGGCAGCGTGGACTGACGGAGGATGAAGAAGTCATGGCAGCTGTCAGGAAAGTGAGCGCACACATGGAGAAAACTCTTGTTGTGGTTGCAGACCAGTTGGATGTTGAGGGAGTGTAAGCCTTCCCATTGATGAATCTCACTGGCCGATCGCTGGGTGCCATAATGGCCACATGAGTGCAACTGATGTTGTCCTGCACCTGTGGGCATCCAGCAGTGGAGGTAAAATCGATGCCCTCTGTCTCAGTTATCAGTGAGATGCAGTGGTGCACAGCCAGTTTTGAGATGCCACTAAAGTGATCAGCTGATCCTTGGAAGAAGCCAGAAGCAAAGAAGTTCAAGGCACAGTGACTTTGATGGCCACTGGTAGGGCATGGAGACCAGCTGTGCAAGGTCCAAGGTCTTGGGCGACGAGGGCATAAATGTCTGTGACCATATACCTGGAGAGTCGCAATCACCTGCAGCACTAGTTCTCGGTCATCTCCAGGTAGCTCCGTCTTCGACAGTAGATCCTGTGTTGAGTGTTTGGTCTCCATTGCTGTCCTGCCCCTTTTTCCTCTCTCGTGCCCTTCTGATGTCCAGGGCTCTGCTTTTCCTGCGGAGGGTGTTGCCCCTCATTGCCACTGAGCCCAAAATCTGACAGTGAGAAACATAGACCATAGAAAAATGGGAGCAGGAGTAGGCCATTCGGCCCTTCAGGCCTGCTCCGCCATTCAAAAAAGATCATGGCTGATCATCTAATGCAGTACCCTGTTCCCGCTTTCTCTCCATATCCCTTGATCCCTTTGGCACTAAGAAATATATCTATCTCCTGCTTGAATATATTTAATGATTTGGCCTCCACTGCCTTCTGTGGTGGAGAATTCCACAGGTTCACCACCCTCTGGGTGAAGAGATTTCTCCTCATCTCGGTTCTAAATGACATACCCCGAATCCTGAGACTGTGATCCCTGGTTCTGGACTCATAGAAACATAGAAAATAGGAGTAGGATATTCGGCCCTTTGGGCCTGCTCCACCATTCAAAAAAGATCAGGCTGATCGTCTAATTCAGTCCCCTGTTCCCGCTTTCTCTCCATATCCCTTGATCCCTTTGGCATTAAGAAATATATCTATCTCCTGCTTGAATATACTCCCCAGCCATCGGGAACATCCTCCCTGTATCTAGCCTGTCTAGTCCTGTTAGAATTTTATAGGTTTCTATGAGATCCCCTCTCATTTTTCTAAACTCTAGTGAATATAGGCCTAGTCAACCCAATCATTCCTCATACATCAATCCTGCCATCCCAGGAATCAGCCTAGTAAATCTTCTTTGCACTCCCTCCATGGCAAGAACATCCTTCCTCAGATAAGGAGACCAAAACTGCATACAATACTCCAGATGTGGTCTCAGCAAGGCCCTGCATAACTGCAGTAAGACATCCTTGCTCCTGTACTCAAATCCTCTTGCAATGAAGGCCAACATACCATTCGCCTTCCTAACTGCTTGCTGCACCTGAATACTTGCTTTTAGTGACTGGTGTACAAGGACACCTAGGTCTCATTACACCTCCCCCTTTCCCAATCTATCACCATTCAGGTGCCTTTCTGTTTATACAACCAAAGTGGATAACCTCACAATTATCCACGTTATACTGCATCTGCCATGCATTTGCCCACTCACCCAACTTGTCCAAATCACATTGGAGCCTCTTTGCATCCTCCACACAGCTCACTTTCCTCCCCAGCTTTGTGTCATCTGCAAACCTGGAAATGTTACATTTAGTTGCCTCACCCAAGTCATTAATATACATTGTGAATAGCTGGGGTCCAAGCACTGATCCCTGCAGTACCCCACTAGTCACTGCCTGCCACCTGGAAAAAGACCCGTTTATTCCTACTCTCGGTTTCCTGTCTGTCAACCAATTCTCAGTCTATGCCTGTATATTTCCCCCCAATCCCATGTGCTTTAATTTTTCACACTAACCTCTTATGTGGGATCTTATCAAAAGCCTTCTGAAAATCTAAATACACCACATCCATTAGTTCTCCCTTATCTATTTTACTAGTTATATCCTCAAAAAACTCCAGTAGATTTGTTAAGCATAATTTCCCTTTCATAAACCCATGCTGACTTTGTCTAATCCCGTTTATGCTTTCCAGGTGTTCTGCTATCACATCCTTAATAATAGACTCTAGCATTTTCCCCACTGATATAAGGCTAGCTGGTCTGTAATTCCCTGTTTTTTCTCTCCCTCTTTTTTTAAATAGTGGGGTTACATTTTCCACCCTCCAATCTGTAGGAACTGGTCCAGAATCTATAGAATTTTGGAAGACCACCACCAATGCATCCACTATTTCCAGGACCACTTCCTTTCGTACTCTGGGATGTGGATTATCAGGCCCTGGGATTTGTCAGCCTTTAACCCCATTAATTTGCCTAACACTATTTAATTACTGACACTGATTTCCTTCAGTTCTTCCCACTCATTAGATCCTTGGTTCCCTAACATTTCTGGGGGGTTATTTGTGTCCTCGTTTGTGAAGACAGAACCAAAGTATGTGTTTAATTGTTCTGCCATTTCTTTGTTCCCCATTATATTTGCTCCATTGTCAGCTGGAGACTTCCTTCTGGGGTGGTGGCCACCCAATTGTGCTTGGCAGCCTTATCCCCTGCTCTTCTGCCCCCATGATGCCGTGGTGGGGGGTTGTCCCTGTTCAAATCCCAGGCGGAGTGCCCACTCTCCCTGCCATCTGCACAGCACCAAGAGCACCCCCTTACCAAGTGTCATGCCCCTTTGATCTTCTTACGAGCCATGACTGGGCTCTCCACTCTTTGCCTGTCTTCCTTCAGCTAGTCAATTTCTGAAGGCACATGTAATTTGTGCACCCCTTCAAAAATGTAAACTTCAAACCCTGACAAGCTCTTAATGAGCTTTTCAACAGCTTTAATCTGTCTCAATTGGGAGGAGAGCTGGATTTATGACCCCGTCCTGGTGATTATTGCCGGCGCTGGGATCGGTGTCTTGAAATTGACAAGCTGCCCGCTGCTGGTATTTTCGGGTCCCTTTACCTTCGCGTCCAACTTTGGGGGGCTCTGAAAATTTAGCCCTATAACTCTAAAATCCCTCATCCCTGGAACCATTCTAGTAAATCTCCTCTGCATCCTCTGAAGGTCCCTCACATCCTTCTTGAAGTGTGTTGACCAGAACAGCTGCAATACTCTAGTAGTGGCCTAACCAGAGCTTTATGAAGTTTCAGTATAACTTCCCTGCTTTTGTACTCAATACCTCTGCTGATAAATCCCAAGATCCCATTTGCTTTGCTAATTACTCTCTTTCAATATGTCCTGCCACCTTAAAAAAATTTAAGCACATAAACCCTCAGCTCCCTCTGTCCCTGTATACTCTACATCACCTGACACTTCTATGTATTAAATTCTATGTGTCATTTGTCTGCCCATTCTATATAGCCTATCTCTGTCCTTTTGCAGTCGACTGGTCCTTACTGTTTGCCACATCTCCAAGTTTGGTATCACTGGCAAATTTTAAAATTTTACTCTGCATTCCAATATCCAAGCCACATATTATACAAATATATATATATATATATATAGTTACAACCAGATGAGGAAGAGGTCGAGGGTTCCCTTTTAGCCTTCACCTGGTCTCACTGTAACAGGGTTTAATTTTAAACACACTGTTTTTAGCTCCCCCTTGGTGAATCCTTGTTCACTGCTTTCCAATTATAAGGCAAAGAAACCAGCACAAACAGACTTTCTTAGGTTTAAAGGAAAGTTGAAATTTATTAAACTTAAACTCTAATTTGGTTAACGCCTACAGATACACACCCCGCCCCAAGCTAGCATGCATACGAGATACATACATGCAAATAGAGACAGAAAAGAGAAGAAAAATAAAGTGGAAAGGTTTGAGGCAATATCTGAAGTGTAGTTGTTAAGATTCTTCGAGCTCACTGTAGAGTCCTTGATTGTAGGTAAATCTTGCTTTTCGTTGGGGACACGTATTCTTCTTAAACCTTGTTCACTGTAGGAGACTTTTCTCTCTTGGGGTTCTTGTGTCTTCGGTGGATTCAGAGGCTCGTGAGAAAGAGATGGGAGCAAACAGGAGATCTCAGTCCAGGAGCAAACAGACACTCTGCCCAAACTGTTCGTACAAATTCAAAAAACTCAGGTTGCCCAGCAGGTTAGTCATGTGACTAGCTGGTTTGACCATGTCTGTTTGTGTATTCGGCCATCTTAGCAGTCAACCTGGAATGTGAGCTCCCACACCTTCAACGCCTGGTGATCAACAGTCCATTGTGGGTTGAATGTCAGGGAATGGCTGCTTTGTCCTTCCAACACTGTCTGTTAATATGCAAATGTATTTTTTCCAGCCAAGGTCTGGCAGTCCTTGTAACAGGCCTTCTCTTCTTCCCAGCAACAACTTGAACTTTAATGTCCTTGAAATTAATATGCCTCACTCTTGGCAGTGGGGGCCTGCATGACAACATATATATAAATATATATATATATATATATATATATATATATATAGTAGCTGAAGCATGACTTCTGCTCCCTTGTATTCCAGTCTAAATATAAAGGTCAGCATTCCATTAGACTTTTTGATTTTTTCAGTACCTGTTCAAGATAGCTGCTAGGCTAACTGGTCTATAATTCATTCGCTTCCTCTCTCACCTTCCTTAAATATAGGAGGGAGAGGTGCAATTTTCCAATCTAAAGGAACTATTCCCGAATCAAGAGAACTTTGGAAGATTATAGCTAGGGCATTTGCAATGTCCTCACCTACTTCATTTAAAACCCTGGAGTGCAATCTATCAGATCCTGGGAATTCTTTGGTTCCATTATTTTCTTCATTACTGTTATTTTGGTGAGTCTCTGTCCCTGATTCAATATTAGTTTCTTGGTATTTCCGGTATGCTGACTTCTTCTACTGTAAATACTGGCCAAAGTAATAGTTAACATATCCCCCATTTCTTTATTTTCATTGACAATATCAACATTAGTCGCTGTCAAGGGGCCCACATTGCTTCTGAACACCCTCTTTTTCTGAATATAGTAGTAAAAATGTTTTGTGTTGATTTCGATATCCCTTGCAAGTTTCTTTTCATAGGCTCTTTTTGTAGCTCTATCTGTTTTGTCAGCCTTTGTAGTTCTTTGTATCTCTTTCATTCCCCAGGATTTGTGCTATTTGTTGCATTTTGTATGCTTTTTCTTTTCGTTTTATGCTGTCTTTTAACTCTTTCGTCATTCATGGCTGTATTTTTTTTGGTAAGTAGAGCTTCTGCCCCTTAGGGATATAAACTGGTTATGTATCATATTCAATTCTTTTTTGAACACCTACCAGTGATCTTCTGTTGATTTACCCGAGAACAGACTTTTCCGGTTTACTATGGACAGTCTCTGTCTCATTACATTGAAGTCAGCTTTATCTAAATCTAGAATCTTACTAGCTGTTCTGTTTATCTCCCTTTAAAACACTACATTGAACTCTATCATATTAAGGTCGCTGTTAGATAAATGTTCTCGCACCGTTAGACTGTTAACTAAAGCTGGCTCATTGTTCATTACTAAATCTAATATGGCCTGCCCCCTTGTTGATTTTATGACTATTGCTCCAGAAAACTATCCTCGACACACTCAAGAAATTCACCACATTTCCGATATGTGCTAGTCTGCTTGTCCCAATCTATATGAAAGTTAAAATCTCTCATTCAAACCACTGTGTCTTTGCTACATGCTTGTCTAATCTCTGCATTTATGCAATCTAATACTTTACAGCTGCTAGTTGGGAGCCTATACACAATTACCACTACAGTCATAAATCCTTTACTAATTCTTAATTCTACCTAGAAAGTTTCCACTGCCTGTTCATCTCTTGTTATATCCTCTCTTATTACTGAGGTGATTTCAACCTTAAGCACTAAGTCTACTCCTCCCCTCCACATTTTGCCTATCCTTCCTGTTGACCTTATAACCTGGTATATTTATTTCCCAGCCTTGACTGTCCAGCAGCCATGTTTCCATAATGATTACCATGCTCTAATATTCTATTCATATGTTTCTTATTTCTCTCTCCTGCTTTACATCTTTCAGTTTTCCCTTTACAGGTATTGCCTGAAGCACAATTTCTGATGTTACTCTACTCTACTGTCATGCAGACCCCCACCTGCCAAGAATGAAGCATATTAATTTCATCATATGAACATTGATTTGAAACTGTTGCTGGAGTGAAGATATAACTTGTTTGAAGATCACCATAGAGTCATAGAGCTATGCAGCACAGAAAGACCCTTCGGCCCATTGTGTCTGTGCTGGCCATCAAGCACCTATCTGTTCTAATTCCATTTTAAAACACTTGGCCCTTATTCTTGTATGCTATGGTATTTCAAGTGCTCATCTAAATACTTTTTAAATGTTGTGAGGGTTTCTGCCTCTCCCACCCCTTCAGGCAATGTGTTCCAGATTCCAACCACCCTCTGGATGAAAATTTTTTTCCTCAAATCCCCTCTAAACCTCCTGCCCCTTACCTTAATTGTATGCCCCCTGGTTATTGACCCCTCCGCTAAGGGAAAATGTTTCTTCCTATCTATCCTATCAATGCCCCTCATAATTTTGTATACCTCAATCAGGTCCCCCCTCAGCCTTCTCTGCTCTAAGGAAAACAACCCTGGCCTCTCCAGTCTCTCTTCATAGCTGAAATGCTCCAGCCCAGGCAACATCCTGGTGAATCTCCTCTGCACCCTCTCCAGTGCAATCACATCCTTCCTATAGTTTGGTGACCAGAACTGTACACAGTACTCCAGCTGTGGTCTAACAGCTCCATCATAACCTACCTACTCTGATATTCTATGCCTCAGCTCATAAAGGCAAGTATCCCATATGCCTTCCTAACCACCTTATCTATCTGTGCTGCTGCCTTCAGTGACTAATGAACAATTACACCAAGGTTCCTCTGACCCTCTGTACTTCCTAGGGTCCTACCATCCATTGTATATTCCCTTGCCTTGTTAGTCCTCCCAAAATGCATCACCTCACACTTCTCAGGATTAAATTCCATTTGCCACTGCTCTGCCCATTTTACCAGCCCATCTATAAATGTCCTGTAATCTAAGGCTTTCCTCCTCACAAATAACGACTGTGCTGGAAGAATATTTGCATACTAAGAGATGGTGTTTGGAGAGACAAAAGAATTGCTAACTGATTAAATTAACAGAGATTGGGCTGGGCAATGGTTCCACATCTGATCGGTAAGAGACAGCCCTGCACTGCACCCCTGTCCCCCACCGAGAGCTTTGAAATCCACAAAGGCTGGATTGGTTAAACAGTTGGTCACTGGCTGATCCAGACTTTTGAATGAGACAAAGGACAGTTTGAATTGAGACAGCAGTTTTGCAACTGAAGCTGGAACAAGAAAGCCTCTCTCTCCTGGCTGTCTCTCTCTCGCTTTCTCCCAAGTCACCGAACTCACAGAAGACAGGTAAATCTCAAGAGAGAAAAGACTCTGGCATAAAACAAGTTGAAGCGTGCACTGTGCCCCAACAAATTGCAGGACTTACCGGCAACCAAAGACTCCACATTGAACTTATGGGACTGTAATTATAATCCCAATATTGCCTCAAACTCTTGCCCTTTATTCTTTTCTGCTTGCTCTGTCTCTATCTGCATATGTGTTTATTGCGTATGCATGCTAGTGTGGTCACGTCGCATATTCATAGTCATTAAGCAGATTAGAGTTTAAGATTAATAAACTTCCACCTTTCTTATTTAAATCTAAGAAAACCTTCTGATTTCTTTGCCTTACAATAGGAGCAGTGAACAAGGATTCTCTGACAGGGAGCTAAAATGAGTGTTTTAAAAATTAAACCCCGTTACAGTTAAACGGGGCAAAGGCTGAGAGGGAACCCCTAGACCTGTTCTCACCTAGTCGTAACGCTACTCTCTTCCCTCCATTTGTTTTTGAGCAATTATCAATACAACCCTTCCAACTGAGCCCTCCCTCCCAATTACTCGTTTAAAGTCCTTGTGATCGCCCTATGTAACCTTTCCGCTAGGACCCTGGTGCTTGCCAGTTCAGGTGGAGCCCAACCCAATGGTACAGTTCTTTCTTGTCCCAATACTGGTGGCAGTGTCCCATGAAATGGAATCCCTCTTTCCCACACCACTCCTTTAGCCATGCATTCACCACCCGAAACCTATTTATCTCTCTGCCAATTTGCACGTGGCTCAGGTAGTAATCTGGAGATTATAACCCTTGAGGCCCGATTCCCAATTCAACTCCTAGTTCCTGGTGCTCTCCAAACAGGACCTGTTGCTTACCCTTCCTTATGTTGTTGGTCCCAACATGGACCACAACAACTAGATTATTCTCCTCCACCCCAATATCCTTTCAAGCCAGTTCGAGATGTCCTTCACCTTGGATCCAGGCAGCCAACATACCATGTAGGACTCTCAATCCTGCTTACAAAGGATGCTATCTGTCCCCCTAGTGATTGAATCCCCTATAAATACATTATACTTCCTCTCCTCCTCCTAGCTTTTGGACAGCATCCTGCTCCAAGGAGTCATGGTCTGCATTCTGGCAGTCCTTCTGACATTCTTTATCCTTATCTTCACAGGTGGCAATAGGATCAGTTTCTGCAGTTCCTCATTATTTTAATTACCTCAGTGTGAATCCAGCCATGTTTACTTAAGAAATACAGCTTTACCTTGATATTAGAATGATCAATTATGTATTATGTGGCATTGAACTCCCGTTCTTACCAAACACTGCTTCATACAACTTACTGTGAGCAATATCACAGGAGATTCACTAAGTCAAAAAAAATGAAGAGAAGGAAATAATAAACCTGTAGAAAGATGACCAAATTAATGGCAACTCTTTGTAGCCAATCCATTTTTAGAAAAGGGCTCCTCAGCCACTGATCCTTTGTAAACTGGTCACAGGCTAAGTTTGACATGGCTTGCAAAGAGAAGAACTGTCCTCCATTTCCATTGTACACACTGTTCTCACAGGCATTTTTTTCTGACCTGTCTTCTAACATTACTGCTCTCTCATGCATTTGCAGTTAATTCACTTCAATTAACAGAGCAACTAAAGTGAGACGATTTTGAGGGGGCTCCGACTCTGACCCGAGGCTAACTTTTATTGAAAATTTCATTCTCAAGATATGCATCTATCGCCCATCCCAAGTTGCCTTTGAGAAAGGAGTGATGGACCTTAAATACAACAAACATCTGTACTACGAGCAGAAGTAGGCCATTTGGCCTCTTAGAAACATAGAAAATAGGAGCAGGAGTAGGCCATTCGGCCCTTCGAGCCTGTTCCGCCATTCATTACGATCATGGCTGATCATCCAACTCAGTAGCCTGTTCCCGCTTTCGCCCCAGACCCTTTGATTCCTTTAGACTCAAGAGCTATATCTAACTCCTTCTTGAAAACATACAATATTTTGGCCTCAACTGCTTTCTGTAGTGAATTCCACAGGCTCACCACTCTCTGGGTGAAGAAATTTCTCCTCATCTCAGTCCTGAAAGGTTTAACCCGTATCCTTGGACTATGACCCCTGGTTCTGGACTCCCCCACCATTGGGAACATCCTTCCTGCATCTACCCTGTCAAGTCTGCCCTCTTGAGCCTGCTCCATCATTTAATAAGATCACAGCTGATCTGATTGTGGCCTCAACTCTACTTTCCTGTCTACCCCCAATACCCTTTGACACCCTTGTCAATTAGGAAACTATCTAATTCAGCCTTAAAAATATTCAATGACCCTGCCTACACTGGTCTCTGGGGAAGAGAATTCCACAACTTATCGACCGCCTCAAATGGTGACCCCTTATTTTTAAACTGTGTCCCCTGGTTCTAGTCTCTCTCATAAGGGGAAGCATCCTCTCAACATCCACCCTGTCAAGTCCCCTCAAGACCTTATATGTTTCAATAAGATCACCTCTCATTCTTTTAAACTCCAATGGATACAAGCCCAACCTGTTTGACCTTTCCTCATAAGATAACCCTCTCATCAGGAATCAGCTGAGTGAACCTTCTCTGACTGCTTCTAATGCAATTATATCCTTTCTTAAGTAAGGAGACCAAAATTGTACACAGTAGTCCAGATGGATCTCACCAATGCCCTGTACAAATGCAGCAAAACGTCCTTACTTTTATATTCCATTCCTCTTGCAATAAACTATAACATTCCCTTTGCCTTCCTAATCACTTGCTGTACTTGCACACTAACTTTTTGTGTTTCCTGTACCAAGACACCAAAATCCCTCTGTACCGCAGAGATCTGCAATCTCTCTCCATTTAAATAATATATTGCTTTTATATTCTTCCTACCAAAATGAACAAATTCACATTTTCCCACATTACACTCCATCTGCCAAATTTTTGCCCACTCACTTAACCTATCTAACTCCCTTTGCAGACTCCTTATGTCCTCACAACGTACTCTTCTACCTATGTATGTGTCATCAGCAAACTGTGCAACCATACATTCAATCCCTTCATCAGTCATTTCTCGAACTGACACAGTCCATTTGGTGAAGGTGCTTCATCAATGGGGCATTCCAGGATTTTGACCCAACGATGATGAAGGAACAAAAAAAAAACCTAATGTTCCGTTAACGGAGTGGAGGGTGGAGGTAACTGAACAGATATATTTGAGCACACAGGGTGTTTATATATATTACATATATGTATATAACATTTTTAAATAAAATTGAGATTTATGTATTTATTATAGTAGGTTAGGATTTTAATATTCCCAGATGCCTGAGCAGTTTTATTATTGTAATAGTATTGTTTGTTTCAGTGTCACAATGAACTGTATCAGTTACTCTGCAGGTACGTACAGTATAATATTAATAGAACTTGTATAACGATCCAGTCTTCCTGACGTAAAGCCCTCCCTAGGGAACACAATTGTCATTCCTTCATCACTACCAGTCCATTGTCCCAGTCTATCCTTCACTCTTTTGTTCTGAAGGATTTGGTCTATACCACCAATGTCAGTGCTAATCGACTCAGGCAGGCTGCTAACAACAGATAAAGCTCTAAGGGGAGCTCTACTTTCCTTGGCTTTGTAGCGTAGATACAGCCTGTGCACATTTTCAGAATTTTTCCTGTCATTAGATGTAAAAACAGGCTCTAATCTGGTTCTAAAGATAGGGGAGGTTTGAAAATACATATGAACAAAAAAAATTGGAGCAGGAGGAGGCCATTCGGCCCCTCTAGCCTGCTCCATCATTCAATAAGACAATGGCTAATGTAATTGTGGCCTTAACTCCACTTTCTTGCCTGCCCCCATAACCCTGGACTCTGTTGCAGATCAAAAATCTGTCTAACTCAGCCTTTATTTTCAATGACCCAGCCTCCACTGCTCGCTGGGGAAGAGAATTCCAAACCCTAACGATCCTCTGAAAGAAGGAATTCCTCATGTCTGTCTTAAATGGGAGACCCCTTAATTTGAAACTGTGCCCCCTAGTTCCAGATTTCCCCACAGGGGGAAACATCCTCTCAGCATCTACCCTGTCAAGCCCCCTGAGTATCTTAAACGTTTTAATAAGATCACCTCTCAATATTCTAAACTCCAATGAGTACAGGCCCAACCTGTTCAACTTTTCCTCATTGGACAACACTTCACCCCAGGAATCAACATATTGAACCTTCTCTGAACTGTTTTCAATGCATCTATGTCCCTCCTTAAATAAGACCAAATCTGTACACTGTACCCTCGGTTTGGTCTCACCAGTGCCTTTACAGTTGGAGCAAGACTACCCTACTTTTATAGTCCATCCCCCTTGTAATAAACAACAACATTCCAATTGCCTTCCTAATCACTTGCTGTACCTGCATGCTAACGTTTTGTAATTCATATACAAGGACACCCAGATCCTTCTCGACCACATTCTGCAGTCTCTCTTATACAAACATACCAATTAGGTGCAGGAGAAGGCCACTCGGCCCTTCACGTCTGCTTCGCCATTCAATAAGCTCATGGCTGAAATTCATTTATCCACATTACCAGCTACCCCCGATAACCTTTCATCCCCTTGCTGATCAAGAATTTCTCTACCGCTGCCTTAAACATATTCAAAGACTCTGCTTCCACCTCCGTTTGAGAAAGAGAGTTCCAAAGACTCATGACCCTCAGAGAAAACATTTCTCCACATCTCTGTCTGAAATGGGCGACCCTGGTTCCAGATTCTCCCACAAGGAGAAACATACTTTTCACATCCACCCTGTCAAGACCCGCGATGATCTTATTGAATGACGGGGCAAGCTCAAGAGCTGAATGGCCTACACCTGCTCCTACTTCTTGTGTTATTGCGACCCCTCAGGATCTTATATGTTTCAATCAAGTTGCCTCTTTCTCTTCTAAATTCCAGCAAATACAAGCCTAGCCTGTCCAATTTTTCCTCAAAAGATAGCCTGCCCATTCCAGGTATCAGTCTAGTAAACCTGCTTTGAACTGCTTTCCAATACATTTACATCCTTCCTTAAATAAGGAGACCAGTACTGTACACAGTACTCCAAATAATGGTCTCACCAATGTCCTGTATAGCTGAAGGATAACCTTCCAACATTTGTATTCAATTCCCCTCACGATAAACATAGAAACATAGAAAATAGGAGCAGGAGTAGGCCATTTGGCCCTTTGGGCCTGCTCCGCCATTCATTATGACCATGGCTGATCATCCAAATCAGTAGCCTGTTCCGGCTTTCACCCCACACCCTTTGATCCCTTTAGACCCATGAGCTATATCTAACTCCTTTTTGAAAACATACAAGGTTTTGGCCTCAACTGCTTTCTGTGGTAGTGAATTCCACAGGCTCACCACTCATTGGGTGAAGAAATTTCTCCTCATCTCAGTCCTGAAAGGTTTACCCGTATCCTTAGACTATGACCTCTGGTTCTGGACTCCCCCACCATTGGGAACATCCTTCCTGCATCTACCCTGTCAAGTCCTGTTAAAATTTTATAGGTTTCTATGAGATCTCCCCTCACTCTTCTGAACTCCAGCGAATATAATCCTAACCGATTCAGTCCTGCCATCCCAAGAATCAGTCTGGTAAACCTTCGCTGCACTCCCTCTATAGCAAGAACATCCTTCCTCAGATAAGGAGACCAGAATTGCACACAATATTCCAGGTGTTGCCTCACCAAGGCCCTGTATAATTGAGGCAAGACATCCCTGCTTCTGTACTCGAATCCTCTCACTATGAAGGCAACATACCATTTGCCTTTTTCACCGCCTGTTGGACCTGCATGCTGACCTTCAGAGACTGGTGTACGGGAACACCCAGGTCTCGCTGCATATTCCCCTCTCTCAGTTGAAAGTTGTTCAGATAATCTGCCTTCCTGTTTTTGCTACCAAATTGGATAACTATCACCCTGGAGCCTCTCTGCATCCTCCTCACGACTCACCCTCCCACCCAATTTTGTGTCATCTGCAAATTAACCCAGAGACCCAGAGTATTTCTCTGGGGACATGGGTTTGAATCTCACCACAGCAGAAGGTGGAATTTGAATTTAATTAATAAATCTGGAATTTAAAAAAAAAAGCGAGTCTAATGATGGCCATGAAACCATTATCGATTGTTGTAAAAACCCATCTGGTTCACTAATGTCCTTTAGGGAAGGAAATCGGCTGTCCTTACCTGGTCTGGCCTACATGTGACTCCAGACCCACAGCAATGTGGTTAACTTTTACATGCCCTCTGAAATGGCCTAGCAAGCCACTCAGTTGTATCTAACCGCTACAAAGTCTGTAAAAAGGAATGAAACCGGATGGACCACCCGGCATTAACCTAGGCTCTGGAAACGACAACGGCAAACCCAGCCTTGTCGACCCTGCAAAGTCCTCCTTACTAACATCTGGGGGCTTGTACCAAAGTTGGGAGAGCTGTCCTACAGACTAGTCAAGCAACAGCCTGACATAGTCATATTCACGGAATCAAACCTTACAGACAATGTCCCAGACACTGCCATCACCATCCCCGGGTATGTCCTGTCTCACTGGTAGGACAGACCCACCAGAGGTGAAGGCACAGTGGTATACAGTAGGGAGGGAGTTGTCCTGGGAGTCCTCAACATCGACTCCGGACCCCATGAAGTCTTGTGGCATCAGGTCAAACATGGGCAAGGTAACCTCCTACTGATTACCACCTACCGCCCTCCCTCAGCTGATGATTCAGTACTCAACCATGTTGAACACCACTTGGAGGAAGCACTGAGGGTGGCAAGGGCACAAAATGTACTCTGGGTGGGGGACTTCAATGTCCATCACCAAGAGTGGCTTGGTAGCACCACTACTGACCAAGCTGGCCGAGTCCTAAAGGACATAGCTGCTAGACTGGGTCTGCGGCAGGTGGTAGGGGAACCAACACGAGGGAAAAACATACTTGACCTCACCAATCTGCCTGCCGCAGATGCTTCTGTCCATGACAGTATTGGTAGGAGTGACCACCACACAGTACTTGTGGAGACGAAGTCCCGCCTTCATATTGAGGATACTGTCCCTCGTGTTGTGTGGCACTACCACCGTGCTAAATGGGAGAGATTTCGAACAGATCTAGCAATGCAAAACTGGGCATCCATGAGGCGCTGTAGGCCATCAGCAGCAGCAGAATTGTACTCATCCACAATCTGTAACCTCATGGCCCGGCATATCCCCCACTCTACCATTACCATCAAGCCAGGAGACCAACCCTGGTTCAATGAAGAGTGCAGGAGAGCATGCCAGGAGCAGCGCCAGGCATACCTCAAAATGAGGTGTCAACCTGGTGAAGCTACAACACAGGACTACTTGCATGCCAAACTGCGTAAGCAGCATGCGATAGACAGTGCTAAGCGATCCCATAACCAACGGACCAGATCTAGGCTCTGTAGTCCTGCCACATCCAGCCGTGAATGGTGGTGGATAATTAAACAACTAACTGGAGGAGGTGGCTCCACAAATATCCCCATCCTCAATGATGGGGGAGCCCAGCACATCAGTGCAAAAGATAAGGCTGAATCATTTGCAACAATCTTCAGCCAGAAGTGCCGAGTTGATGATCCATCTCGGCCTCCGCCTGATGTCCCCAGCATCACAGATGCCAGAGTTCAGCCAATTCGATTCACTCCGCGTGATATCAAGACACGACTGAAGGCACTGGATAGTGCAAAGGCTGTGGGCCCTGACAATATTCCAGCAATAGTACTGAAGACCTGTGCTCCAGAACTTGCCGCGTCCCTAGCCAAGCTGTTCCAGTACAGCTACAACACTGGCATCTACCCTGCAATGTGGAAAATTGCCCAGGTATGCCCTGTACACAAAAAGCAGGACAAGTCCAACTCGGCCAATTACCGCCCCATCAGCCAACTCTCAGTCAAGTGATGGAAGGTGTCATCAACAGTGCCATCAAGCAGCACTTGCTCAGCAATAACTTGCTCAGTGACGCTCAGTTTGGGTTCCGCCAAGGCCACTCAGCTCCTGACCTCATCACAGCCTTGGTTCAAACATGGACAAAAGAGCTGAACTCAACAGGTGAGGTGAGAGTGACTGCCCTTGACATCAAGGCAGCATTTGACCGAGTATGGCATCAAGGTGCCCTGGCAAAACAGAGGTCAATGGGAATCAGGGGGAAAACCCACCGCTGGCTGGAGTCATACCGAGTGCAAAGGAAGATGGTTGTGGTTGCTGGAGGTCAATCATCTGAGCTCCGGGACATCACTGCAGGAGTTCCTCAGGGTAGTGTCCTTGTCCCAACCATCTTCGGCTGCTTCATCAATGACCTTCCTTCAATCATAAGGTCAGAAATGGGGATGTTAGCGGATGATTGCACAATGTTCAGCACCATTCGCGACTCCTCAGATACTGAAGCAGTCCGTGTAGAAATTCAGCAAGACCTGGACAATATCCAGGCTTGGGCTGATAAGTGGCAAGTAACCATCGCGCCACACGTGCCAGGCAATGACCATCTCCAACAAGAGAGAATCTAACCATCTCCCCTTGACATTCAATGGCATTACCATCACTGAATCCCCCACTATCAACATCCTAGGGTTACCATTGACCAGAAACTGAACTGCAGTAGCCATATAAATACCGTGGATACAAGAGCAGGTCAGAGGCTAGGAATCCTGAGGCGAGTAACTCATCTCCTGACTCCCCAAAGCCTGTCCACCATCTACAAGGCACAAGTCAAGAGTGTGATGGAATACTCTCCATTTGCCTGGATGGGTGCAGCTCCAACAATACTCAAGAAGCTCGACTCCATCCAGGAAAAAGCAGCCCGCCTGATTGGCACCCCATCTACAAACATTCACTCCCTCCACCACCGACGCACAATAGCAGCAATGTGTACAATCTACAAGATGCACTGCAGCAATGCACCAAGGCTCCTTAGACAGCACCTTCGAAACCCACGACCTCTACCAACTAGAAGGACAAGGGCAGCAAATACATGGGAACACCACCACCTGCAAGTTACCCTCCAAGTCACACACCATCCTGACTTGGAACTATATTGCCGTTCCTTCACTGTCACTGGGTCAAAATCCTGGAACTCCCTTCCTAACAGCACTTTGGGTCTCCCTACCCCAAATGGACTGCAGCGGTTCAAGAAGGCAGCTCACCGCCACCTTCTCAAGGGAAATAAGGGATGGGCAATAATTGCTGGCATAGCCAGTGACGCCCACATCCCATGAACGAATAAAAAAAAAATTGGAGATATTATATTTAGTTCCCTCCTCTAAATCATTAATGTATATTGTGATTAGGTAAACAATAACATGCAATAGCTTCCCTAATTACATGCTGTACCTGCAGTCTAACCTTTTGAGATTCATGAACTAGGACACCCAGATCCCTCTGCATCTCAGAGCTCCGCAATCTCTCACCATTTAGATAATATGCTTCTTTGTTATTCTTCCTGCCAAAATGGACAACTTCGCATTTTCCCACATTATACTCCATCTGCCAGATGTTTGCCCACTCACTTAACCTAGCTATATCCCTTTGTAGCCTCCTTATGTCCCCTTCACAACCTACTTCCCCACCTATCTTTGTCTCATCAGCAAATTTAGCAACCATACCTTCGGTCCCTACATCTAAGTCATTTATACAAATTGTAAAAAGTTGAGGCCCCAGCACAGATCCCTGTGGCACAACACTCGTTACATCTTCCCAACCAGAAAATGACCCATTTATGCCCACTCTCTGTTTCCTGTTAGCTAGCCAATCTTTTATCCATGCCAATATGTTATCCCCTACACCGTGACCTTTTATTTTCTGCAATAACCTTTGATGTGGCACCTTATCAAATGCCTTCTGGAAATCTAAGTACAATACATCCACTGGTTCCCCTTCATCCACATCACATGTAACTCCCTCAAAGAACTCCAATAAATTGGTTAAACATGATTTCCCTTTAACAAAACCATGTTGACTCTGCCTGATTACCTTCAATTTTTCCAAGTGCCCTGCTATGACGTCTTTAATAATAGCTTCTGACATTTTCCCTAAGACAGATGTTAAGCTAACTGGCCTGTAGTTTCCTGCTTTCTGTCTCCCTCCCTTTTTGAATAAAGGAGTTACATTCGCTATTTTCCAGTCCAGTGGAACCTTCCCTGAATCTAGGGAATTTTGGAACATTAAAACTAACCCATCAACTATCTCACTGGCCACTTCTTTTAACACCTTAGGATGAAGTCCATCAAGACCCGAGGAATTGTCAGCCGCTGCTCCAACAATTTGTTCAGTACCACTTACCTGGTGATTTTAATTTTGAGTTCCTCCCTCCCTTCCATTTCCTGACTTACAGCTAATTCTGGGATGTTACTTGTATCCTCTATAGTGAAGACTGATGCAAAATACCCGTTCAATTCATCTGCCATCCCCTTATTATCCATTATTAATTCCCCAGACTCACTTTCTATAGGACCAACGTTCACTTTGTTAACTCTTTTTAAAATATCTATAGAAACTCTTACTATCTGTCTTTGTATTTCTAGCTAGCTTTCTCTCGTACTCTAATTTTACTTTACTGATCAATCTTTTTGCTAATCTTTGTTGTTTTTTTATATTCTGTCCAATATTCTGACCTGCCACCCATCTTTGTGCAATTATATGCTTTTTCTTTAAGTCTGATACTATCTTTAACTGTTTTAGTTCACCACATATGGCGAGTCCCACCCCCCTTGAAATTTTTCTTCCTCATTGGAATGTATCTATTCTGTGTATTCTGAAATATCCCCCTTAAATATCTGCCACTGCATCTCTATTGACCTATCCCTCCATGTAAATAATGTTCTGCTTTTCTAATCTTCCTGCCAAAGTGGACAACCTCACATTTTCTCACATTATACTCCAGCTGCAACATTTTTTCCCACTCACTTAACCTGTCTATATCCCTTTGCAGGTTCTTTGCATCCTCCTCACAACTTGCTTTCTCACCTATCTTTGTATCGTCCGTAAATTTGGCTACAATACACTTGGTGCCTTCTGGTGGCAAGTGCACAATTCATTTTGGCATGAATTCATCCAAACCAAGCAGGTTCAAGGTATGGTTCTGGATTGGAAGGCTGTCTGCTGGGCAGGAATGCCTGCTGTACAAAGCCACAGCCAGGGACTGGTGAGGAGCGAGGGAGAGATTGTGGGGGGTAGGGAAGACATAGGATCGCTGGGTGGCGGAGGGGAGATCATGGTACAAGAACACAAGAAATAAGAGAAGTAGACCGTATGGCCCATTGAGCCTGCTCCACCATTCAATACGATCGTAGCTGATCTTGGGCTTCAATTCCACTTTCCTGCGAGACCAAAAATCTGTCTATCCTAACCTTAAATGTATTCAATAATGGAGCATGCACAACCCTCTGGGGTAGAGAATTCCAAAGATTCAGAACCCTTCGAGTGTAGTAATTTCTCCTAATCTCAGTCCTGAATGATTGACCCCTTATCCTGAGATTGTGCCCCCAATTTTTAGATTCCCCAGCCAAGGGAGTCAACCTCTTAGTGTCTACCATGTCAAGCCCCTTCAGAATCTTGTATGTTTCAATAAGATCACCTCTCATTCTTCTAAACTCCAGAGAAAGTAGGCCCAATTTACTCAGCCTCTCATCATAGAACAACCCTCTCATCCCAGGAACCAATCTAGTGACTCTTCACTGTACCACCTCCAAGGCAAGTATATCCTTCCTGAGGTACGGATACTTAAACTGCGCTCAGTATTCCAGGTGTGGTCTCACCAAAGCCCTTTACTAATGTAGCAAGACTTCCTTATTCTTGTACTCTAATCCCCTTGCAATAAAGGCCTCCACGCCATTTGCTTTCCTAATTGCTTGCTGTACCTGCATGCTAACTTTCTATATTCCTTGTACAAGTACATCCAAGTCCCTTTGAACATCAACATTTAGAAGTTTCATGCCTTTGAGAAAATATTCTGCTTTTCTGTTCTTACGACCAAAATGAAGAACCTTACAATTCCCCACATTATACTCCATCTGCCACCTTGATGCCCACTCACTTAATCTGTCTATATCTCCTTGCAGTGTCTTTGTGCCCTCCTCACAGCTTACATTCCTATCTAGAGGAAGCTTTACTCTGTACTTAACCCATACTGTACCTGCCCTGGGAGTGTTCGATGGAGCAGTGTGAAGGAACTTTTAATCTGTATCTAAGTTGAGTTGTACCTGACCTGGGAGTGTTTGATAGAGCTTTGCTCATCCAACCTGGGTTGTACTTCATTTGGGAGTGGATTGCGAGGGCAGTGTAGAGGGATTCAAATGAAATGTGACTTCCATAGCATTAATTTTGTGTTAAAGAAGAATACTGTGCAGAGAATTTTCAGTTTAGAGTTTTTTTTATTCATTCATGGGATGTGGGTGTCGCTGGCTAGGCCAGCATTTATTGCCCATCCCTAATTGCCCTTGAGAAAGTGGTGATGAACTGCCTTCTTGAACCACTGCAGTCCATGTGAGGTGGGTACACGCACAGTGCTGTTAGGAAGGGAGTTCCAGGATTTTAACCCAGCAACATTGAAGGAATTGGTAATATAGTTCCAAGTCAGGATGGTGTGTGACTTGGAAGGGAACTTGCAGGTGTTGGTGTGCCCATGCATTTGCTGCCCTTCTCCTTCTAGTTGGTAGAGGTCGCGGGTTTGAAAGGTGCTGTCTAAGGAGCCTTGGTGCATTGCTGCAGTGCATCTTGTAGATGGTACACACTACTGCGACTGGGTATCGATAGTGGAGGGAGTGAATGTGTGTGAATGGGGTGCCAATCAAGCAGGCTGCTCTGTCCTGAATGGTGTCGAGCTTCTTGAGTATTGTTGGAGCTGCACCCATCCAGGCAAGTGGAGAATATTCCATCACACTCCTGACTTGTGCCTTGTAGATGGTGGACATGCTTTGGGGAGTCAGGAGGTGATACTCGCCGCAGGATTCCTAGCCTCTGACCTGCTCTTGTAGTCACGGTGTATATATATGGCTACTCTAGTTCAGTTTCTTGTCAATGGTAGCCCCTAGGATGTTGATAGTGGGGGATTCAGCGATGGTAATGCCATTGAATGTCAAAGGGAGATGGCTAGATTCTCTCTTGTTGGAGATGGTCATTGCCTGGCACTTGTGTGGCGCGAATGTTACTTGCCACATATCAGCCCAAGCCTGGATATTGTCCAAAGCTCTATTGCATTTCTACACGGACTGCTTCATTATCTGAGGAGTCATGAATGGTGCTGAACATTGTGCAATCATCAGCGAATATCCCCACTTCTGATCTTATGATTGAAGAAAGGTCATTGATGAAGCAGCTGAAGATGGTTGGGCCTAGGACACTACCCTGAGGCGCTCCTGCAGTGATGTCCTGGTGCTCAGATGATTGACCTCCAACAATCTCAACCGCCTTCCTTTGCGCACAGTAGGACTCCAACCAGCGGAGAGTTTTCCCCGATTCCCATTGACTCCAGTTTTGCGAGAGCTCCTTGATGCCATAGTCAGTCAAATGCTGCCTTGATGTCACTCTCACCTCACCTCTTGAGTTCAGCTCTTTTGTCCATGTTTGAACCAAGGCTGTAATGATGTCAGGAGCTAAGTGGCCCTGGCGGAACCCAAACTGAGCATCACTGAGCAGGTTATTGCTAAGCAAGTGCTGCTTGATGGCACTGTTGATGACCCCTTCCATCACTTTACTGATGAGTGAGAGTAGGCTGATGGGACGGTAATTGGCCGGGTTGGACTTGTCCTGCTTTTTGAGTACAGGATATACCTGGCAATGTTCCACATTGCCGGGTAGATGCCAGTGTTGTAGCTGTACTGGAACAGCTTGGCTATGGGCGCGGCAAGTTCTGGAGCACAGGTCTTCAGTACTATTACTGGAATATTGTCAGGGCCCACAGCCTTTGCAGTATCCAGAGTGTTGTCTATATTCACCCCCTGCCCCTGCCCCACCCTCCAGCACCTTGCCTCTTGTATACAATTCAGGAAGAATAATTCATTTTCATCCTGCCTTGTTTCTGTTATCCTGCGCTATCTATAACCTGGGATCACTTGATGGAATATCTAACCTGCATTACACATGACCTGCGAAGGCTTCACACTACAGTGTAGAGGGAGCTTTCCTCTGCTTTCCCCCTGCTGTAACTGACCCACACGACTCAAATGGACATAGTACCATTCCCCAAACTAAGATTAGAAAAGATTTACCAAAAGAAATCTTTCAGTTTCACTGTGTGGTAAAAAATCAAAGGCAGAGTAAATCAGACACAGCAGTCAAAAGGCCAATGGCTTTGTTGCTGTCACTTTCTTGTTACATCTGTCAACTTCAAGTTGCCTTTGTTATTTTTATCTGTTATTTCCATCAAACAGACAAATGAAAAGCCCATGCCATTCATCAGGGCAGGCAGATCTCTGGTGCCCCTCAGGGGGCTTCAACATCAATACTGCACTGTCAAAACAACTCACTCAAAATAACAAGAGTTAAGGTAGTAATTGGTGTTCTGAGGGAGACAATATTCTCCAAGATGTTGAACTACAGATGGTGCTAAATTTTATGTTTCTTTCATAGCTGCTTCAACTAGCTCTAATTTCACTGCAAGCTGTAGCCAAAGGAAGAGAATCCAAAGAATAACAAGATAAATTAAACAGAGGGAAAAGCAGGGAAGGCTCACAAATTGAGGCAGAGACCAAATGCTGTTGTCTATACAACTAGTGAGCTCAATTTCTTTGCTCTGGTATTGGCTACAGGTTTGGTCACCTACCTTCAAGATTCACAGTAAAAACCTCAAAGAATCAGCAATAGCTGATGAATCAAAACTACTAAAAAAGCTATTCAGATATTTTAAAAACTATTCAAGTCATGCAAAGGCTGAACATAGCACTGGGAAATGTCCTGCAGATGGTGGCTCTCCTCCTGAGCTCACGAGGCTCATGTGGAGCTAGCACAGAACAGTTGGGCTGTTTCTGTGCTGTACTCTTGATGTAACTACCTACCTACCTAAAGCTGCTACAGCTGGAGTACATTCCAGTACAACTGATGAAGGAACAGTCTAACTTTCACTTTCTCAAACCAAAATATAGAGGGGATTGGAAGGGAATTTCTTTTAGTATAGCTACATAGAGTTACATTGGGTCTAAGCACAGAAACAGGCCATTTGGACCATCTATCTATGCTGACGTTTTGCTCCGCATGAGCCTTTTCCCACCACTTTTATTTAACACTGTCAGCATATCCTTCTATAACTTTCTCCTTCAGGTGCTTTCTAGCTTCCCCGTGATTGCATCGATGTTATTCACCTCAGCTACTCCATGTGGTAGTGCATTCCACATTCTTATCACTCTCGGGGAAAAGAGGCTTCTCCTGAATTTCCAAATTGGATTTATTATGTTGTTGATCTCTACTTTTGGAGGTCCCCCCATAACTGGAAACATTTCTTTATATCTACCCTCATCAAATCCTTTCAAAATCTTAAAGATTTCTATCTGGTCACCCCTCAGCCTTCTTTTTACGAAAGAAGAGTCCTGTACATTCAGCTTCTCCAGAAAATGCAGAAAGGTGTGAGGTGATATAATGGGGTACAAAGAATAAAGAGAAACAATACATGTTAAATGGTACAATTTTAAATGGGGTGCAAGCGGAGAGAGACCTGGGGATGTTTGTGCATAAATCTATTAAGGTGGCAGGACAGAATAACAAAGCAGGTCATAAAGTATAAGTAATCTTGGGTTTTATTAATAGATGGATAGCGTACCCAAGCCAAGGACATTATGCTAAACCTATATAAAACCAGGTGACCAGGTAACAGCATCAGAACATCCCGACAGAACAATTGGTGGGTGTGAAAGAAGTCGACTCCTAATATGTTGTAGGAAACCTCAAGGGTGCAGAGAAATTGTTAATCATTGAGACAAGAAATGATAAGGTTTTAAAAATAACATATTTTTCTAGTTATTATACACTGTGAGGTAAACAAATAATCGTTTGGTAGTACAGTACTTGAGTATTGCTGAAATCAGAGACATTTTTGTAGGAATCCATAAGAAAGGTGTCTTCGAGGGAATGACACCTAACCTCCTCTTCCTCTTGCATATTTCCGATATGTAGATGATGCGTTTGCTATATTTGAATCCGCAGCTGCATGTAATCATTTCTTTACACGCCTTAATGGGCTCCATCCTGCGCTCAAATTCACCTTTGAAATGGAGCAGTCAAATGAGTTCTCTTTTCTTGATGTACCAGTTGAGAAATCTGCAAAGGGGTTCTGTCCTACCGCAAGCCTAACTTCACTGGTCAATTCACACGTTGGGATTCTTACAGGTCCACGCGCTATAAGATTGGCCTTATTGGCAACCTTGTATATAGGGCCCGAGCTATTTTCACATTATGCAAGCTTGAAGATGAAATAGGGCGAATCAAAGGCATTCTGCGTGATAATGGCTACCCTGATCAGATCATCACTCACTGTATATCGCACAAACTCATGAACGGGCCTAAGGCCGTTATTTCCGGCCCTGAAAGCTTTCCAGTCTACCTCAGATTACCCTGGATGGGTAATGTATCCCAAAAAGTTGAGCAACAGGTGAAGCTAGCTGTTTCACGCTGCTACTATGCCGTAGCAACATGTGTGGTGCTCGCCACTAACAGGATGCTGTCGTCAAGCCAAAAAGATGCTCTGCCTATCTCACAAATGAGTGATGTGATATATAAATTTTGATGCCAGTGTGATGCTAGGTATATAGGTCGTATGTCCCAAAGACTAGTGGATCATATCAAACAACATGTCCCTTCTGCTGTTCGCAATGGGAAAGGTATAGACCGTACCCAACCAGTTCGTGCTTGCAAAACTCAAAACAGTGTCCAACATTAAATGTGATTCCATGATTGGACAACATTTGCTAAATAATCCTCAGTGTGCTAAGAGTTACATTGACAACCAATTTAAGATTGTCAGTATGGCTCGCAGTGTGGCGCGTTTGCGCGTACTGGAAGCTATATATATTAATATACAGGGCGCTGTTCTTTGCAGACAGAAAGAACATGAACATTGCGCCTGTTTCAGCTAAACAAAATAAGTGATGGCCATTTGCTGGTTCATTCCTCAGAGCAATACCTTAACCAATCAGTCAAACTGCCTGGTTTAAATTTCAAACAAAGCTTGGCAGTTAACTGTCAGTCACCATAAACTGGTGCATTCTCCATGGCAACACCTCTACCAATCAGAGCCCACTTGCCAACCAATCAGCACTCTCTTATCATATAGTACAAATTTGTTGTTTCCCTTACATTGATATTCTTGCGGATTGTCCTGATGAGTGCAAGATCAAAAGCTTTGACAAAATGTCTCTGTTTTCAACAATACTGTGAGATAAACGTTCATTTCCAGTGTTTCATGGCCCTGGAATGCATACAAGAAGTTGAGCATACGCAACTACCTCATGATTTATCCAACCTTTTTTAAACATTGGCCCTGGGGTAAGTATCATCAAACAAACGGTCCTCCCCCAGACTATCCTTGTGCTTGTACACTCCACAAATCCACTCATGGATTGAATGGCTTCAGCCAACTGGACACAATAGTAGCAACAGTTCAAGGTTCATGGTTAATGCTAAAGATCCCTTGGTTGGTTCAAAGCTTGCTTGATATCCTGACCAAAATTCCTCCCTCAACCAACATCACCATAAAACTGGTCATTGGTATTTGTTGAAATTTGCTGTTTGCAAACTGGGTGCCATGTTTGTTGCACAAGATTAGTCACTGCTCTTCACAGTGCGACGTGGAACATTCGGTGATGAAAAGGATGCACTTAAATGTAATGCATTCCTTATTATCATTACTCAACTGAATCACCTTCATATGAGGAATGCACTTCATATTTGTTCAGTTCTCATGGGCTGAGTGAAAATTAATTCAAAATATTTCAACTTAACACAAAGGAAAAGGTTTTTTGGAAGGAGGGTGAATTCTTTTCCCTCATGCAGGCGAGGACTACCAACGTTGAGAAATGAGATAAGTTTCCAGGCTTCAAAACGGCATCTGCTTCAAGCAGTAATGCACAACCTGTGTTTTACGGAGTGGCTCATGCATTTTTGCTACTGTTTCAGTCTTCACCTACCTACTGTACTGACATGGCTTTTAACTAGTAACACATTGTCAGTGGCAGCACTCTCTTTGTGCGACCTGCTGTGCACAAACTGATTGCGATGTTTGCTACATAGGAAGTCACTTCAGTGTAATTCACAGTAATTACAACAATGACTACATTTCAAAAAGTACTTCATTGTAAAAGGCATTGTGATGTCCTGAGGTTGTGAAAGGCAAGTTTTTCTTTCCTTCTTGAATAGCTCTGCTCTTAAGCTACTGTTTCTGTACAGTTGGTTTTACACTGCACTGGATTACCATTGCCTGAAGTAAACCTTAAGTTCAGGGTAAAGTCCCTTCATGGTTACTTCAAAATAAAACACACTGGAGGCTGGTAAAGCTTCACTCAGCACACTGATTCAACCCTAACTTCAGACTGCCTGCATCAGTCCAGTTTTTTCATTTCTTACCTCAGCTATCCCAACAGCCTAGTTAAATGGGAATGTCAATCAGTGCTAAAACAAGGGCAGTTGAGAGTGCTGGACTTATGCCTATTGAGAATGGTGGTGAGCACTCAAACTTACTTGATGGGGAACAGTCAACCATCAGAAAGAAGAGATTTACCGAGGCACAGGAAGTGAAAGGAGAATGTTTCAACACACTCTGCAACCCAACCCCACCAGTTAGCAATAAACAGGCATGTTCAGTATGAGCACGCTAGCTTGGCTGGCTTGGTCACATCTGTGTCGCTGGGTTGGAGATCGTGGGTTCATGTCTTGCATCAAGACTTGAGCACACAATCTAGTCAACAATTCAATGCAATAATGAGTGAGTTATGCTGGAATTTCCCCAGTCTTTTGTGCCGAAGGCCAGCATTGCACCATATACATGCCATTGTATTGGCATATTTTCAGGAAATTCCCATATTATAACAGTGACTAAACTTCAAAAATACTTCATTGGCTATAAAGCGTTTTGGGACATCCTGAGGTTGTAAAGGGTATTATATATATGCAAGTCTTTCTTTTCGCATTCCTGTTTGTAGGATGCTGTTGCTGCAGCTATGGCTGCGTTTTCTGAAATAAACCCGTCACCACCTGTCAAAACTAAATCACTGTGCGAAGTGTCTTTGAGATGTTTCAAAGTGAAAAGGTGCTTGGGGACTCCATAGTTAGGGGAACAGATAGGAGGTTCTGTGGGAACGAGAGAGACTCACGGTTGGTGTGTTGCCTCCCAGGTGCCAGGGTACGTGATGTCTCCGATCGTGTTTTTGGGATCCTTAAGGGGGAGGGGGAGCACCCCCAAGTCGTGGTCCACATAGGCACCAACGACATAGGTAGGAAGAGAGATGGGGATTTAAGGCAGAAATTCAGGGAGCTAGGGTGGAAGCTTAGAGCGAGAACAACCAGAGTTGTTATCTCTGGGTTGTTGCCTGTGCCACGTGCTAGCGAAGAGAGGAATAGGGAGAGAGAGGAGTTGAACACGTGGCTGCAGGGATGGTGTAGGAGGGAGGGTTTTGGTTTCCTGGATAATTGGGGCTCTTTCTGGGGTAGGTGGGACCTCTACAAACAGGATGGTCTTCACCTGAACCAGAGGGGTACCAATATCCTGGGGGGGAGATTTGTTAGTGCTCTTCGGGGGGGTTTAAACTAAATCAGCAGGGGAATGGGAACCTAAATTGCAGTGCCAGTGTACAGGCTGTTGAGAGTAGTGAGGTAGGGGATAAGGTTACAGGGACGCAAGAGGGCACTGGCAAGCAAGAACTTGGTTTAAAGTGTGTCTACTTCAACGCCAGGAGCATCCGGAATAAGGTGGGTGAGCTTGCAGCATGGGTTGGTACCTGGGATCCTGATGTTGTGGCCATTTCGGAGACATGGGTAGAGCAGGGGCAGGAATGGATGTTGCAGGTTCCGGGATTTAGATGTTTCAGAAAGAACAGAGAAGAGGGTAAAAGAGGGGGGGGTGTGGCGTTGTTAATCAAGGAAAGTATTACAGCGGCAGAAAGGACGTTTGAGGACTCGTCTACTGAGGTAGTCTGGGCCGAGGTTAGAAACAGGAGAGGAGAGGTCACCCTGTTGGGAGTTTTCTATAGACCTCCGAATAGTTCCAGAGATGTAGAGGAAAGGATAGCGAAGATGATTCTCGACAGGAGCGAGAGTAACAGGGTAGTGGTTATGGGGGACTTTAACTTTCCAAATATTGACTGGAAATACTATAGTTCGAGTACTTTAGATGGGTCTGTTTTTGTCCAGTGTGTGCAGGAGGGTTTTCTGACACAGTATGTGGACAGGCCAACCAGGGGCGATGCCACATTGGATTTGGTACTGGGTAATGAACCCGGCCAGGTGTTTGATTTAGATGTAGGTGAGCACTTTGGCGATAGTGATCACAATTCGGTTAGGTTTACCTTAGCGATGGGCAGGGACAGGTAAATACCGCAGGGCAAGAATTATAGCTGGGGGAAAGGAAATTATGACGCGATTAGGCAAGATTTAGGATGTGTAGGATGGGGAAGGAAACTGCAGGGGATGGGCACAAACGAAATGTGGAGCTTATTCAAGGAGCAGCTAATGCGTGTCCTTGATAAGTATGTACCTGTCAGGCAGGGAGGAAGTTGTCGAGCAAGGGAGCCGTGGTTTACTCAAGAAGTTGAAGCGCTTGTCAAGAGGAAGAGGGCGGCTTATGTTAGGATGAGACGTGAAGGCTCAGTTAGGGCGCTTGAGAGTTACAAGCTAGCCAGGAAGGATCTAAAGGGAGGGCTAAGAAGAGCAAGGAGAGGACACGAGAAGTCATTGGCGGATAGGATCAAAGAAAACCCTAAGGCTTTCTATAGGTATATCAGGAATAAACGAATGATAAGAGTTAGAATAGGGCCAATCAAGGATAGTAGTGGGAAGTTGTGTGCGGAATCAGAGGAGATAGGGGAAGCGTTAAATGAATATTTTTCGTCAGTATTTACAGTAGAGAAAGAAAATGTTGCCGAGGAGCTTACTGAGATACAGCCTACTAGGCTAGATGGGATTGAGATTCACAAGGAGGAGGTGTTAGCAATTTTGGAAAGAGTGAAAATAGATAAGTCCCCTGGGCCAGATGGGATTTATCCTAGGATTCTCTGGGAAGCCAGGGAGGAGATTGCAGAGCCGTTGTTGTTGATCTTTAAGTCGTCATTGTCGACAGGAGTAGTGCCGGAGGACTGGAGGATAGCAAATGTTGTCCCCTTGTTCAAGAAGGGGAGTAGAGACAGCCCTGGTAATTATAGACCTGTGAGCCTTACTTCGGTTGTGGGTAAAATGTTGGAAAAGGTTATAAGAGACAGGATTTATAATCATCTTGAAAAGAATAAGTTCATTTGCGATAGTCAGCACGGTTTTGTGAAAGGTAGGTCGTGCCTCACAAACCTTATTGAGTTTTTCGAGAAGGTGACCAAACAGGTGGATGAGGGTAAAGCCGTGGATGTGGTGTATATGGATTTCAGTAAGGCGTTTGATAAGGTTCCCCACGGTAGGCTATTGCAGAAAATACGCAAGTATGGGGTTGAAGGTGATTTAGAGCTTTGGATCAGAAATTGGCTAGCTGAAAGAAGACAGAGGGTGGTGGTTGATGGCAAATGTTCATCCTGGAGTTTAGTTACTAGTGGTGTACCGCAAGGTTCTGTTTTGGGGCCACTGCTGTTTGTCATTTTTATAAACGACCTGGAAGAGGATGTAGAAGGGTGGGTTAGTAAATTTGCGGATGACACGAAGGTCGGTGGAGTTGTGGATAGTGTCGAAGGGTGTTGTAGGGTACAGAGGGACATAGATAGGCTGCAGAGCTGGGCTGAGAGATGGCAAATGGAGTTTAATGCGGAGAAGTGTGAGGTGATTCACTTTGGAAGGAGTAACAGCAATGCAGAGTACTGGGCTAATGGGAAGATTCTTGGTAGTGTAGATGAGCAGAGAGATCTTGGTATCCAGGTACATAAATCCCTGAAAGTTGCTACCCAGGTTAATAGGGCTGTTAAGAAGGCATATGGTGTGTTAGCCTTTATTAGTAGGGGGATCGAGTTTCAGAGCCACGGGGTCATGATGCAGCTGTACAAAACTCTGGTGAGGCCGCACCTGGAGTATTGCGTGCAGTTCTGGTCACCGCATTATAGGAAGGATGTCGAAGCTTTGGAAAGGGTGCAGAGGAGATTTACTAGGATGTTGCCTGGTATGGAAGGAAGGTCTTACGAGGAAAGGCTGAGGGACTTGGGGTTGTTTTCGTTAGAGAGAAGGAGGAGGAGAGGTGACTTAATAGAGACATACAAGATAATCAGAGGGTTAGATAGGGTGGATAGTGAGAGTCTTTTTCCTCGGATGAGGATGGCAAACACGAGGGGACATAGCTTTAAGTTGAGGGGTGAAAGATATAGGACAGATGTCAGAGGTAGTTTCTTTACGCAGAGAGTAGTAGGGGCGTGGAACGCCCTGCCTGCAACAGTAGTAGACTCGCCAACTTTAAGGGCATTTAAGTGGTCATTGGATAGACATATGGATGTAAATGGAATAGTGTAGGTCAGATGATCGGCGCAACATCGAGGGCCGAAGGGCCTGTACTGCGCTGTAATATTCTAATTCTAATTGCGTAAGTGGAGGGATCTGTTTTTTTGTGCAAAGATACCAAAAAGAAAAAATTATATTAAAGCAAAGTAACAGCGGACAAATCAAACACAATGGCCAAAAGAGACATTAACAAAGAAAGGCAGTCTGTTGTTGTTATTTCTTACATCTGTGCACCTCCCACCCTAAGGTATAAAACAGTATATATATTCCACACTTTAAGTATGAGATTTGGATTATAACATGGATTTGTTGAAGAGAAATCGTGTTTAACTAAATTGATTCAATTTTTTTTATGAGGTAATAGAGAGGGTTGATAAGGGCAATGCAGTTGATGTGATGTACATGGACCTCCAAAAGGCATTTGATAAAGTACCATATAATGGGCTTGCCAGCAAAGTTGAAGCCCATGGAATAAAAGGGATTGTGACAGAATAGATACGAAGCTGGGTGAATGACAGGAAGAACAGAGTAGTGAACGGGTGTTTTTCAGACTGGAGGAAGATATGTAGTGGGATTCCTCAGGGGTCGGTGCTAAGATCATTGTTTTTCTTGATACATATTAATAACTCAGACTTGGGTGTACAGGGCACAAGTTCAAAATTTGCAGATGACACAAAAGTTGGAAGTATTGTGAACTATGAGGAGGATGGTTACAGACTTCAAGAGGACATAGACAGGCTGGTGGAATGGGTGGGCACATGACAGAAATTTAATGCAGAGAAGTGTGAAGTGATACATTTTGGTAGGCAGAACGAGGACAGGCAATAGAAACTAAAGGCCACAATTCTAAAAGGGGTGCAGGAACAGAGAGACCTGGGGGTCTTTGAGCACAAATTGTTGAAGGCGGCAGAGCAGATTGAGAACGTAGTTAAAAAAGCAGATGGGATCCTGGGCTTTTTAAATAGAGGCATAGAGTACAAAAGCAAGCAAGTTATGATGAACCTTTATAAAACACTGGTTTGGCTTAAACTGGAATATTGTGTCCAATTCTAGGCACTACACTTTAGAAAGGATGTGGCGGCTTTAGAGAGGGTGCAGAAAAGACTTACGAGAATGGTTTCAGGGATGAAGGACTTGAGTTATGTGGATAGATTAGAGAACCAGGGGTGTTCTCCTTAAAGAAGAGAAGGTTGAGAGGAGATTTGATAGAGGTATTCAAAATCATGAGGGTTCTAGACAGAGTAGATAAGAGAGAAACTGTTCTCATTGGCAGAGGGGTCGAGAACCAAAGGACACAGATTTAAGGTGGCTGGCAAGAGAACCAAAGGCGAGGAAAAACCTCGATAGGATCGAGAATGCACTACCTGAGAGGGCAGTGGAGGCAGATTCAATCGTGGCTTTCAAAAGGGAATTGGATAAGCACCTGAAGGGGGAAATAAATGCAGGGCTACAGGGAAAGGGCAGGTGAGTGGGACTGGAGTAGAGAGCTGGCATGGACTTGATGGGCTAACTGATCTCTTTCTATGCCGTAATCAACATATGATTCTAAGATAAGAAGAAAGCCACCACCATCTTCTCAAGGGTAACTGACTGAACCATGGCAGAAATGTTGCATCTGACCTGGGAATGCTTAATGCTGACAGCAAATATGTGAACTTGCAGTGTTCCATTTCTCAGTACTCACATCCCTCGCTTTGTTACGACCAGGTGAGAAATGTGTCTAGGGGTCTTTTGCTATCTTTACCTGGTCTTAGTGTAACAGAGTTTAATTTTAAACACACTGTGTTTTGAGCTCCCCTTTTTGTGAATTCTTGTTCAGTTTTCCAATTATAAGACATTGAAACCAATTCACAAAGGCTTTGTCAGGTTTAAAGAAGAAAGATGAAATTTTATTAAAACTTAAACTTTAATACGGTTCACATCTACGGATACACGACATGCCCACGCTAACATACACTCGCGATATACACATGCAGATAGGAACAGAAAACAGAAGAGGAAAATATAGTAGAGGGGGGTTTGAGGCAATATCTTGTTATGGTGCTTCGAGCTCACTGCAGTCCTTTTGTAAATGGTCTTGCTTTTCGTTGGGGCCCAGGAGTCTTCTTAAAATCTTGTTCACGTAGGAAACTTTTCTCTCTTTGAGTTTCACGGGTTGTCACAAGATTCAGTTCCGTGGGAAGGAGATGGAAGCAGACAGGAGAGAGGTCTTTTTGCTTCAGTTCCAGGAGAGATCTTTACTCCATGAGTACATGGCTTTGTCTGAGTTCTCCAATTTAAAACTCTCAGTTCAAAACTCTGCAACAGCCAGTTAGTCATGTGACTAAAACTTGTCTGACCACTTGTGTGTATTGGGGAAGCAACTACTGGGTCCCCATTGTCTCAACATTGTCTGGTACTATGCAAATGTCCTTCCAGTCAGGGCTTGCAATTTTAAGTTTTTGTTCATGTGGCGAAATAATGTGCGTCTCAGTCTTGGCAGGTCAGGGGTTTGCCTGACAACTTTAATAAGAACAATATTCTCTAAAAGAAAAGAATTTGCTTTCACCTCAAACCTATCTTAAACATTGTGGCAATGGTATCAAAAGCCTGCAATTTATGATTGCAGTTTTTGCAAATCTAGGCAAAAGCAAGTAAAAGCAAATTGCACAGGGGTACAAAGCAAACTACTGACATCAGCAAATGAAAATTGTTAGGTCTTTGTTTCTATTCAGAGCTACCGTTGGCAAAGTGTAATCCATCAGGTGGAAATTGGGACAAATGAGAATATCTGTCTCAGAAGCTCACCTGAAGAAGACAGAGATGTTGCTAGATAAAGCTACTGAGACCAGAAAATGTCGGAGAGGCTAGTTCACACCTAGCCTGGGGAAATCAGCAAGTCTTAAGCAATAGACTCTTGGAACAATCCTGATCAGTCACATCCATATTTACATTCTAAAAGTATTAGGAAATACATCAGTCTAAGTGTCCATAGGAAAGATTAGGAACTTTTATTTTGTGTTAGCTATAGACACACACTCAGTCTGAGGATGGATAGCAAGTTCCCAGGCCTCTGCTACAGGTGTACTGATCCAGCTATGGAATATGTGATCTTCCCTCTGATCCGTCATCACCCTGTAGGGGTGCATCAGGTTTCCACTCCTCTGCACAACAGAAATCAGCGAATGAACAGTACAGAGAATGAAATGTGACCCCCACACCCCATTACTCTGACACCGTAGATTGATGCTATTTTGCGCTTTTTTGTTCTTCTTGTTAGCACAATGGATGGGAACCAGAGACAACTCTAACAAGGATCTGCACCTCACACAATGGACATTAACTGCTTCTGAACGCTCAGAATGCAGCAGAATTCATGCTGAAGAGACAGGGAGAATGTCCAAAACTTCCTTAACATTGAACACACAATCCAACAACTCTAATATAGCAAATGATCTCAAGCTCTGCAGTGGAATTTCTCAATGAAAGTGCCTGGAAGTTCTCTACTCTTAAGAGGAAGCAGTGTGTCAAGTGTCACCACTGTGTCCCAAGTGTCACCACTGTGTCCCAGGCAGATCCTTGTGCTGACAGGGAAGGTTATGGAGTAGACAACGGCAGCTGGTCTTGTTTTAATTTATTCACGGATTGTGGGGCGTCACCATCTAGGCCAGCATTTATTGCCCATCCCGAGTTGCCCTTGAGGTGGTGGACCTTCTTCTTAAACCACTGAAGTCTGTGTAGCGCCCCCACAATATTGTTAGGGAGGGATTTTCAGGATTTAGACCCAGCAACGATAAAGGAACAGTGGTATATATTCAAGTCAGGATGGTTTGTGACTTGGAGGGTAACTCAGAGGTGATGCTGTTCCTGTGCACCTGCTGCTCTTATCCTTCTAGGTCATGAAGGTCAGAGGTTTGGGAGGTGCTTCCGAAGATTTTCTTGACCATGCGGCTTGAAACATCCGTGATTCTTGTGTTTGCAGTGTAATGGGATTAGGGGGAGCAAGGTAATTTCTTCCTTGTACTAAAGCTCTACAGTGAGTGACAGGTATGGGCACATGCCATGTTTGCTTACTGATCCAATCCGTGGCTTCAGAATGAGCTGCACCACTTAGCCTGTGTTCTCTGTGCTAAGGGGCACTAGCAGCACCTCGCCTGCCTTGCCCTACCCACCCTCTCAACATGTGGCAGGAGGAATGAGAGGGGGCAGAATGCATTCGAGTGCCAGATACAGTATAGCTCAAATGCAGGGGTGGAGTTTCCTCCATGCCATCCCACTCTGTACCTATGTCCAACGTCTGGCGAGCAGACCCTTTTTCAAATCTGAATTTTGACTTTCTTTCACGGCCTCTTTGAGTGAGATTGACAACGGGGCCACATGGTGGTCACAATTACGCTTTGGGCCCATCTCTAGTGGTTTGAAACTGTTCAAACTTACATCGCGTCTTTGCATCCATTAGAGAAAACACTTTTAGAGCCCATCCATCTGGGCTAAATTCAAAAGATGTTCCAAAGATGTACAGATACTTGGATAAATGTCCATTCCTCATTCTCCATATCAAGAGTTTTGTGCAATGGGGGCACACCAAGTGGAAACCCGGGCAAAAATGTACTCCAGTTCTTTTCCGTACCAATAACCAAGCCTTCACAAAAGGAACTTTCAACCTCTAAAGTAATTCGTAAAGGCTGCCAACTTCATTATATATTAATGACAATGGTGGCCCATGTATTACTGCCAACAATCAACTGGATCTTGTTATATGAATATACTTCCAATCATCATCTAGCAAAGGTGTATGAAGGTTTAATAACTTCCTGCCTGCTGTCTCCTGACAGATTAGTATCAAGACAGAATTAGAAATTTAATATGAATACACTTGTACAAAGTTTATGGTCTGCTCTGTCACCTTCCCTTGTAAGGGTGGTCTTCAGTCTATCTTATCTGATATTTGTATTGTTGAGCTTTAAGCCTGATCCATTGCTAATTATTTCAGTGCTTCCAATTCAGATATTTCACCAAAGCAAAAGAAAGAAAAAAAGTAGGCCAGTTCATTGAACTGTATAGGGAAAAATATTGGGGTTTAAATGAGAGCCCCATTAACTAAATCATACTTTATAAATAGCTGATACCCCAAATTACAAAGAAAGGTATTTTTCTTATGTCCATGTTTGAACCTAATGAGGTTAGGAATCAAGCGCCCTGGCGGAACCCAAACTGAGCATCAGTCAGCAGGTTCTTGCTGTGTAAGTGCTGTTGATAGCACTGTCGACAACACCTTCCATCAGTTTGCTGATGATCGAGAGGAGGCTAAAGGGGCGGTAATTGGCCAGATTTGATTTGCCCTCCTTTTTGTGGATAGGACATACCTGGGCAGTCTTCCACATTGTCAAGTACATACTAGTGTTGTAGCTGTACTGGAACAGCTTGCCTAGGGGTGCAGCTAGTTCTGGAGCACAAGTCTTCAGTACTACAGCCAGGATTTTGTCAGGGCCCCATATCCTTTGCAGTATCCAGTGCATTCAGCCATTGGCATCTGTGATGCTGGGGACTTCAGGAGGAGGCTGAGATGGATTACCACTTGGCAATTCAGGCTGAAGATGTTGCAAATTCTTCAGCCTTGTCTTTTGCACGGATGTGCTGAGTTCCTCCATCATTAAGGATGGGGATATTTGTGGAGCCTCCTCCTCCTCCTGTTAGCTGTTTAATTGTCCACCACCATTCATGACTGGATGTGGCAGGACTGCAGAGCTTTGATCTGATCCATTGGCTGTGGGATCGCTGCGCTCTGTCTATTGCATGGTGTTTCCGCTGTTTGGCATGCAAGTAGTCCTGGGTTGCAGCTTCACCAGATTAACACTTCATTTTTAGGTATGCCTGGTGTTGCTCCTAGCATTCCCTCCTGCACTCTTCATTGAATCAGCATTGATCCCTTGGCTTGCTGGTAATGGTAGAGTGGGGGATATGCCGGGCCATGAGATTACAGATTGTGGTTGAATACAATTCTGCTGCTGCTGACAGCCCACAGCGCCTCATAGATGTCTAGTTTTGAGATGCCAGATCTGTTCGAAATCTATCCCATTTAGCACCCTGGTAGCGCCATACAACACAATTGCGGGTATACTCAGTGTGAAGTCGGATTGTGCGGTGGTCATTCCTACCAATACTGTCATGGACAGATGCATTAGCGTCAGGTAGATCGGTGAGGACAAGGTGAAGCAGGTTTTTTACCTCTTGTTGGTTCCCTCACCACCTGCCACAGACTTAGTCTAGCAGCTATGTCCCTCAGGACGCGACAAGCTTGGTCAGTAGTGGTGCTACCGAGCCACTCTGCGTGACTGACATTGAAGACCCCACCCAGAGTATATTCTGTGCCCTTGCCACCCTCAGTGCTTCCTCCAGGTGGTTTTCAACATGGAGGAGTACTGATTCATCAGCTGAGTGAGGGTGGTAGGTGATGATCAGCAGGACGCTTCCTTGCCCATGTTTGACCTGTTGCCATGAGACTTCATGGGATCCAGAGTCAATGTTAAGGACTCCCAGAGCAACTCCTTCCTGACTGCATATTACTGTGCCACCGCCTCTGCTGCATCAGTCCTGCTAGTGGGACAGGACATACCCAGCAATGGTGATAATCGTGTCCGGGCATTGGCTCTAAGATATGATTCTGTGAGTATCACTATGTCAGGCTGTTGCTTGACTAGTCTGTGGGACAACTCTCCCAATTTTCGCACAAACACCCAGACATTAGTAAGGAGGAATTTGTAGGGTTGGATGTTCTCTTGTCGTTTCTGGTGCCTAAATCGATGCCAGCTGGTTCATGTGGATTTATTCCTTTTTGGCCTTTCTGTAGCAGATTGGTACAACCGTGTGGCTTGCTAGGTCATTTCAGAGGGCAGTTAAGAGTCAACCACATTGCTGTGTGTCTGGAGTCACATGTAGACCAGATCAGGTAAAGATGGCAGATTTCCTTCCCTAAAGGACATCAGTGAACTGTATGAAACACTGGCTAGGCCACAGCTGGAGTTCTGGTCACCGCACTATAGGAAAGATGTGATTGCACTAGACAGAGGAGATTTACAAGGATGTTGCCTGGACTAGAGAATTTTAGGTTTCAGGAAAGATTGGACAGGCTAGGGTTGCTTTCTTTGGAACAGTGGAGGCTGAGGGGAGGCCTAATTGAAGTGTATAAAATTATGAGGGGTCTAGATAGAGTGGCTAGAAAGGCCCTATCCCCCTTGATTGAGGAATCCATAACCGGGGCATAGATTTAGGGTAAGGGTAGGAACTTTAGAGGGGATTCTGGGGAAATTCTTTCACCCAGAGGGTGGTGGGGATCTGGAACTCACTGCTTGCAAGGGTGGTAGAGGCAGAAACCCTCATAACATTTAAAAGTGCTGTAACTTGAAGTGCTGTAACCTACAAGGCTACAGACCAAGTGCCAGACATTGGGATTAGGCTGGATGGCTACTTGTCAGCCAGCATGGACACAATGGGCCGAATGGCCTCCTTCCATGCTGCAAATTTCTATGATTCAAAGTTAAGGAGCATGGAAGAGTCCAGCACCAAGTTGGCACAGGGCTTTGCACAGAACTTGCAGCCCATCTTTTCCAGGTTAAAGTGATGCCCAACTCTGATTGCACACTTGTGGACCCAACCATGATGCAGTGCCTGATGGCTGATATCACAGCTTCCATTGCAGCACAAGCAGCAGACACCCAACATCTGCCTGCTGCAGTGGAAGCTCAGACTACTGTCATGCAAGGTCAGCTTACTGCCATCATGGCTGTGGATTACGATGTGCAAAGGGGCTTGCGCAGTGTTACAGCAATCTGTCCTCGAACTGATGACTAGGATGTTGAAGCGCTACCCCAGCAAACCTCCCCCTGATCCCAGATACTCTGCTGCAGTCAGCAATGGAAGTTCCCTCAGACTGCAAACCAGCACTAACATAGAATTACATAAAATTTACAGCACAGAATCAGGCCATTCGGCCCCTGAGTCTTATGCTGGCATTTAAGCTCCCCACAAGTCTCTTCCCACCCAATATATCCTTCCATTCCTTTCTCCCTCGTAGTTATCTAACTTTCTCTTAATTGTATTGATGCTATTTGTCTCAAGCACTCCAGGTGGTAGCACGTTCCACATTTTCACTATTTAAGCTGGGAGTGAAGGCACACAGATTTTTTAGACCTTTTCTGTTTTTAGTATCTATGAAGATGTCACTCCCTCAACTCAGCCACCTATTCTGGCCATAGGCAGCAACAAAAGGAATTTATTAGCACAAAGAGCTCAATCCTGTCTCCTCTTTGGCAAAATGGATTTGTGCTTGGGCTGGATATTTTTTTAACTTGTAATATTTCTGCACCGTTCAAATTAGTTTGTAAGTGATTGCTGCCCATGGTTGCCATTCTTCATGTGCTAGCTTAGAAAGTAAGCGTCAAAAGTCTATTCCAGCATGGGAACCATCACAACCAAGCCCAAACCTGATCTCATTGAATGCCACAGAAGGTTCCAGCATGGGTCACTGGATAAGAATCAGGAGCAGCGACACTGGTTAATATTCCCCTTCCTGAGACCAACTGTACTGCACACACCACCAGCCAGGTCAAGATCAGCACAGACCAGAGATTGAACCTGGGATCTTCCTGGTCCATGTGCCTCAGTTCCATACAGGTGAGTGCACAAACAAGCATGGCAACCCTTAAAAACAGAAAATAACTTGAGCCCAGAGCACTGGGGTGGGGGGGAGGAAATGTGAACAAATAAAGCTTGGAACAGCAGTTGCCAGTGTTGGAAATAATGGATTTGGGAAACTCATCACTTACACTTGACAGTGTAAAACAATTGGAACAACTTCCTGGCAATGTAATGTGGTGAAAACCTACTGCGTCAGCAAATTCCTGCTGTAAGCACATCTTTACTTTGTCCCAGTGTTCTTTTTGATTGATTCATTGCCGGTGTTGCTGGCTATGTTCTAGCTATGTGTCTGACCTATTCCTTCTGACAGGACTGTATGGTACTCTTACCTAAACATCTGATAAAGGAGAGCTACTATTGCAAATGGAAAATACTGGTTAGACTCCATTCTTGGAACTGTTTCTTAGTTTGTCCCTTACATTCTTCTACAAAGTCATTTGTCTTCAGTAGTAATGAGACTACGCTGATGTCCTATACAGTAAGGTAGTTGGCTCAGGTATAAAGACACCACTCATCCTGACCACGTTGCTTGGGAATGAGAATCACTGAATGATATTCGCCAGCAGCATAAATGTAAATGTTTGAGAGGGCTCATTCCAATCTACTCCTGATGCAGACTGGGTTAGTCTCAGCCTCTGATGCTCCCCAAATGGCTATTTTTATTGTCTGCTTTGTCAGTGTTGGTAATTCAACTATAGGAACCGTCACAGCTGAGCCCGATCCTGTTCTTAGTTTAATAGTTTGATTACTAACTTAAAAGAAAGGAGTGGAGTTGTTCAGCAACAAGTGCAAACAAGAGCAAAGAAGAGCTGGACATTCAGCACTATAAAATGGACCCAATTAGAGCATTGGGCAGCTCATGATGGTGTAAATTGTTGGTTTCTCCTCCTGGGTCCAGTAACTGACAGCATCATCAATCTCAGTCATGCATGGCACTGACCTCTTTCAACTTCAGCATCGTTGCAGCTGAGCTCCTGACAAAGCTTCAAGTTCAGTGTGAGTGAGGTCTGGAAATGATTCTGCTTCATGGCATCGAGGTCTAAGATCAGCGAGCGCAGGTTTCATTGGCCATCAGCTGGGTGTAAGGAGTTGATTTTTAAAATAAAAGTTTGTCTGGAGAAAGTTTCCACAGCAGAGAGACCTTGAAATGAAACAAACTTTTCACTCGATATTATCCAATATGGAGCTAAACTTGTCAAACAGCTCAGGCACAAAAAGGCTCAACTCTGTCCAACACTGTGATACTACTCCCACATTTGGGGAAGCTCTCCTAATACCTCTCTCACACTCCTAAACACAGTACAAAAAATACCTTGCCATCTGGTATGAAATTCCTCACCTCTAGACTGCAAGCTCCCCTTTGTAATCATTCTTGTTTCTTTTTTATGAGTCTAAAGGGATCAAAGGGTCTGGGGTGAAAGCGGGAACAGGTTACTGAGTTGGATGATCAGCCATGATCGTAATGAATGGCGGAACAGGCTCGAAGGGCCGAATGGCCTACTCCTGCTCCTATTTTCTATGTTTCTATGATAATCTGGGCTTTCCTTTCATGTTCTCACTGAGTTACAAATACTGCATCCTACACATTTGTCTTCCTCCCTACATCTTCACTGTGTGTAAATCAAGAATCATTTTCCTGTCTCCTACTTAAACCCTATCTTTGGTTACAGCACACAAGGAGGCTATTCAGCCCATCGTGTCTGTGCCAGCTCTCTGCATGAGCAACTCCCCTGCCTTTTCCCTGTAAACCTGCAAATTTTTTCTCTTCAAGCAATTATCCAGTTCCCTTTTGAAAGTCATGCTTGAATCTGCCTCCACTACAATCACAGGCAGTGCATTTCAGTGCCTAACCACTTGCTGTGTAACAGAAGTTTTTCCTCGTGTCACTTTTGCTTCTTTTGCCAATTAACTTAAATCACAATTTTCCTATTTCTAGATCTTTCCACCAATAGGAACAGTTCAAACCTCCTCTTGATACTCTCTTCTCCAAGGAGAACAGCCTCAGCTTCTCCAATCTATCCAAGTAACTGAAGTTACTCATGCCTGGAACCATTCTTGTGAATCTTTTCTGAACCCTCTCTAATGCCTTCACACCCTTCCTAAAGGGTGGCGCCCAGAACTGGATGCAATACTCCAATTGAGGCCAAACTAGTGTTCTTTACAGGTTTATCATCACTTCCTTGCTTTTGTTCTCTATGGCCCTATTTATAAAGCCCAAGATCTTTATAAATAGGAACTCAAAACTGTCCTTTCTTCTCCTCCTCCAAATGTACTTCAACAGTCGTAAAGCGCATTGAGGCATCCTGAAGTCGTGAAAGGCGCTATATAAATGTAAGTCCTTCCCTCTTCCTTTGCTCCAAGTAGTTACCATAGTGGGCACCAGTTCGCTTCCTTCAGCATGCTGATGGAAGCTGAGTAGCTGGCAGTCAGATATTAATATCTAATTAGGGAATGTGTATTTTAATGCAGTATGACATTTGGCAAGTTTTGCGGACTCCTTCCCCTCCACCCATCCCCAAATTTCTCCTCTCCAAAAGGCCGCGACTTTAACTGGGGTACTACTCCATGATTTGCCACCCCCCCCCCCGTCCCTACCAGACTCCCACCCAAATATCTCGCCCAAGCAGCCACTTTTTGAAAGTGAGCCGAGATAGTAAATGTCAGTGGGATAGTTGAACCATGGAGGTCACACAAGCCAAGTGTTCTTGTCTTCACCCAACTCTCACCTTCGCACTTTCCAGCAGTGACCATGAACACAAATCCTAAGCGATATTTTTTTCCGTTCTTTAGCTGAAGCACACAGAGGCTAATAGTAACACTCCTACTGTCACTCTGGCTGGGATCAGCTAGCTCAACACTGGTCAAGGATCGAATCTGGCAGCTTCCTTATCTGTAAGGCTCAGTACCACACCAGGCAATGCATTTATCTACTGAGCTATCAGGAGTCTATAAAATGAAGGTGGGTATTTGATGCAGAGACTCAGGGCCTCAATGCACCACACATTTCAAGTCAGTATGTTAAACACTTGCTCTCTCTCAAGATGTCCACTGTCAACTGACTGCAACAATATCAAATATTCTGTTGGGCAGGTAAAAATTGGGAGTTAAATTACATGCAAGAAAGTGTGGACATAAAGAACTGATCTTACAGAAACAAAGGCTCTTTTATATGACATCTTACCACATCTGCCAGAAAAATCTAACAATCACTTTTCATTCACTTTCTGAAGTGTAGCTGAAAGGAAAGGGTTAATTAAGCTGTACTGAAGTTTACTAATGCCACTCTACTATTGATTTCTCTCAATATGATAGTAATATCGATCACTAGCCTTTGCCTGTTAAGCAGGGAAGTATAAGTCAATGTAAAGTATCGCTACGCTGTTGGACAAGGGCTGACAATACAGCGATCATCAGTTTCTGAATGACGTAATGAGAGACTCAATTAAATGTTATGAAAGTGCCTCTGTGTTTTGTTAAATATATTTTTTCAGGATTAATTTTTGAAAGATTGAAGAAATGTCAAACTTTGGGGTTTTCAAAGAGTGTTATGTTAAGGCCACTTGACTTTGAAAAAAAGTCCCTGGAAATGTTTTTTTAAAAGGGGAACTGAGAGATCTCGTGAGGAAAACAAGCCTTTCCAGAAAACCACCTGACTTCCTGCAATAACAACAAGCCTTTCTGGGAAACCACCTGACTTCCAGCTCAATAAACAACAGAGAACTTTGGACACCTGGAGAAGTTGTTTTCAAAGAAGTGACAGGTCAAGATTGATGGAGGTCAAAAGGTTGACCTCATTTTGTCGGTTTCACTTTTGAATTGTTTTGAGTTGGGGTTGAATTGGATAAAAAGGGAGAGAATTTCCAAGGAGAGAAGAGAACTTCCAAGGAGAGAAGACCATAATCCTGCTCAGTTCTCCAGCACCTCTCTAAAAGACCCTGAGAAGTCCACTGTGTCAACTCATCTCGTCTCCTGTCTTTCAAGAGAAGCCTGCTAAATTAATTCTCAATGCCGCCTGAAAAGAACTGTTCTAAAATATTCCAGTGACCCGTCTACATGTACTCGGAGGCCAGACTGTATGCCAGTTTTGAAACACAACATATCTCATCTGCAGTTTCTTCAAGAATGAGCAAGTATTCAGCCCAAGTGCTTTTTCTGTCTGTAATAGAGCTCTAAAAACAAAAATCCCTTTATTTTTCCGGTTAACCGGTATGTGTGTGTATATATATATATATGTGTGTGTGTGTGTGTGAGAGCGCGAGGGGCTAAAGTAAAAAGGGAACTTTAAAATTTCAATCTGTGTGTTCATGCTTCATTTCATTATTGGTTAAGACTTGCTTTATAACATACTGATAATTTTGTTACTTACGAAAGAAACTTGGTTGGTGTGTCTTATTCTGGGATAAAAATAGAGTCTATGATTGACCGTAATGGTAAGTGGGAAAAAATTTTAATTTACGTTGTGAACCGTGGAGAAGGGGAACTGGAATAAACAGTGCTCTCGTCCCGCCTCGGTCGTAACATAAAGAGTTCAGCAAAGGCATACATCAGGGAATACATCATCCTTTTTAATTGGTATAAATGATACAGAAATAAACATAGACTTTTAATTAAATGTTCCACTCGGTAGAATCGCAATTACATGGAATAAGAGTGAAATTATCAATAGGATAACCAGGTAAGAGAGTTATACTTGTTAGTTCAATGGGAAAAAAGGCTTGTTATTTAAGGAAAATAAAGTTATTGATAAGGGCTAACTCAGTTAAATGCTCCTTATATGGAGTTGCATTTTAACATGTGTATCATCATATAGCAGAATTGTGTGGATTGTCACGTTGAGTGAGTGAGAAAGTTGTATAAAACTTGCAGTTTGTTGTGAGTATTTGGATTTGTAAAGGACTGAGATACTGACCTCAGAACTGTAATATATTTCAATCCCTTACCAACCTTCACCGGGTGTGGTTGTAGGTACTAATTTTTAAGTGTACGTTTAAGTGCCACTGCATGTACTGGATGGTTAATAAATCTATGAAACCTAATTTCAATGTTCAAGAGCCTTATTGAAAAATTTACACTAACATAGTGCCTGCAGTTGCGCAAGCAAATGCATCAGCCATTTTGTCCAAACAAGATGCTACAAACATTGAGATGAAACACCCAATTAATCTGTATTGGATGTTCATAGAGGGAGCATTAATGGACAGGACACCTGCAGAACTCCTGACGCTGCTTCAAAGCGCCATGAGATCTTTAACATCTGCCTGAACCACTGGAGCAGACAGACAGGTCCTGGGTAAAATGCCTAACCCAAAGGAGGCCAGGCCGGATACTGTACCTGAACATCAGCCTAAACTGTTTGGAGTGTGGTATTACCAGACGATCTTCTGACTCAGAGGTGAGAGTGCTACCAAATGAGTCAACCTGACACGTACACAGGGCTCCAATGAATGGCATCTACTGTACAAGGCACTAATTCAGAAACTGTGGGCTTGATTTTAACTGCCCCTCCTGGAAGATATTGGGCCCCGGGTCACTACATCCTGCCTCAAGTTCTTACTTCTACCCACCGGCTAGGCTGTCAATCTGGCTGGGTGTCAGGCAGGACACTGCACATTTTTGCTTAAATGAGTTCTTGCTGTTAAGATTGGCAGAACCTCCACATATCTGGCCTTGCTGTGGTCATTACCTGCAATTGGACTCCTTTGCACCCTCCCTACCTCCCCATTAATATCAAGGCCCATGTTTGAAGCTCAGTGTAAAACTGCAAGTTAAAAGGACGTCATTCTTAAAACTGACAGGCACATTCGGTTTGTTATTTAAGGTGCAATCCCCCACTCTAATTTAATGGATTATCCCACAGGCAGGGTGACATTACTGGTCACAGTAATTGATCTGTCACTCCTAATTAATCAGCTGACAGCTCACACCCTCCTGATGCACAGCAGGAAGCAACAGGATCCGGTGGGGGCCTCCCAGCAAACAGGCACTAACTCCCAGCAAACCCGTCACAGGGGATAGCCTCGGAGCATGCTGAATTATATTAAGAGATGGTTTCCATGCAATCAGAAATAAATTATCTCCATGCACAGGCTCAGCTCGGTATAAGTGTACCCCGAGGCACTCTGTCACGAGGACAAATCTGATTATCACACACCTCCGCCAGTGAGAGCACTGCGACTATCATGACGAGCTTTCTCATCACATTCTGCTCGAGGGTTAGACACTTGCTGTGGAAGTTTGCTGCTGCTATTTTGTTGACTGAGGATTTGAGAGCAGGTTTTGTATGAAATTAGGTTCCTTCACTCACTTTCCTTTGTTTCCCCTTCTACTGAAGTGGATGTACTGTTTCCCAGATGTGGTCTGCCTTCTGGAACTATACCCCACCCCACAAGTGGCCATTCTTCACGTGGGCCTAGATGGGCCATTCAACTGTGGTGGTGGAGTGGTGGTGGGGGGGGGGGTGGGGGGGGAGAAAGGCATCAGCACTGAGTCTGACTGTTCTCAGCCAATGTCTCCACATGTACTGTCCAGCAGGGCACCCAGTGTTTGTCCATAAGGAACCTCCCAGGAGGCCTGACTGATCCTGTTCCATGGTGCTGAGGGACAGCTGTAGCACTAGCTGTTGCCTCAGTGAAGATCACTGAAGATGAAGCATAGAAGACAGCCATTCAACCCAACTACACTTGTGACAGTGAAAGAAGGAATTTCACGCATGCCTGAAATCAAACCCCTCACCCTCTGGCTCTTTTTAGGTTAAAACCAGAGTCCCAAATTCTTATCAGGGATGACTTTAACTCCCAGTGGAGGCAGGGCAACGGTGGAGTTAAAACCGAGGTGGTCAACTTACGTGTTCCAATTTTAACTCTGGCCTTCCGGCTCAGAGTCAGTGAGTTGGAGGCTGAGCTACAGACACTGCGATGCATCAGGGAGGGGGAAAGTCACCTGGACACTTTGTTCCAGAAGGCAGTCAAACCCCATAGGATAGGGTCTTCTGATTTGGTCAGTGTTCAGGGACAGGAGGGTGTGACTGCGAGTGAGGCGGGTAAGGGGATCGAGAAGGCAAAAGCAGAGGAGCCTCAGCCTTTGCAATTGTCCAACCGGTTTGGGGCTCTTTCAGCTTGTATGGACGATAGCGGGGGCTGCAGAGTGGATGAGCAAACTGACCATGGCACCATGGTATAGGAAGCCATTCAAAAGGGGGGAGGAAATAGGAATGTAGTGGTAGTGGGGGACAGTATAGTCAGGGGTTAGACACTGTTCTCTGTAGCCAACAGCAGGAGTTCAGAAGGCTGTATTGCCTGCCAAGTGCCAGGGTTCAAAATATCTGCTCAGAGCTATAGAGGAACTTGCAGTGGGAGGGGGAGGATCCAGTTGTCGTGGTCCATGTAGATATCAACGACATAGGCAGAACTAGGAAAGAGGTTCAGCAAAGAGAGTATGAGCAGCTAGGGGATAAATTAAAAAGCAGAACCTCAAAGGTAATAATCTCTGCCACGAGCAAACTGGAGTACAGTAACGAAGATCAGAGAGTTAAATGCATGGCTCAAAGATTGGTGTAGGAGAAATGGGTTTCGATTAATGGGTACTGGCACCAGTACTGGGAAAGTGGGAGTTGAACCATTGAGACAGTCTTCACCTGAACTGTGCTGGGACCAGAAAATAAATAACAGCAAAGAATGACTAAAAGAATAATGAGAGATAAATTAGAGTGAAAGCGAGCTAGCTAGAAATATAAAAACGGATAGTAAGAGTTTCTACAGGTATTTAAAAAGGAAAAGAATAAGTAAAGTGAATACTGGTCCTCTTGCGAGTGAGACTGGGGAGTTAATAATGGAAAATAAGGAAATGGCAGAGACATTGAACAGATTTGTTGCATCTGTTTTCACTGTAGAGGATACAAATAACTTTCCAGAAATAATTGTGAATCAAGAGTTGAAAGGGAAGGAGGAATTTAAAACAATTACCATTCAGGGAAAGGGTACTTATTAGAATTAAAAGCTAATAAGTCCCCTGTGTTATAGAACTTCCAAGCCTGATTGTGAAGAAGACACTGAGACCAGGAAGCTTAGATAGAGACTGTTTATTGCTTGCCACAGAACTTACTTCTCCACTCTTAACAACCCACAGCCAGTGCTGGCTGGCTCTTTATATATAAACATTTGAATACATTTAACTAATTAACACCCAACACCTGGTCACCTTATTATCTTGAACAACCAGGTATTTATCATCCATCGACAGAACTTCAGACCCTGACAACCATGTCCTAATGGACTTCATCCTAGGATCCTAAAAGATGATACTGCTGCTGCGATAGTCAATGCATTGGTTTTAATTTTCCAAAATTCCCTAGATTCAGATTGGAAGATAGCAAATGTAACTCCGCTATTCAAGAAAGGAGGAAGACAGAAAGCAGAAAACTACAGGCCAGTTAACCTAGCATCTGTCATAGGGAAAATACTAGAATCTATTATTAAGGAGGTCATAGCAGGTCATTTAGAAAGTCACAATGCAATCAGGCAGCATGAACATGGTTTTGTGAAAGGGAAATCTTGTTTAACTAATTTATTAGAGTTCTTTGAGGAAGTAAAAAGCAACATGGATAAAGGGGAACCTGTGGATGTGGTGTGCTTGGATTTCCAGAAGGCATTTTCAAGGTGTCACATCAAAGGTTACCAAACAAAATAAGAGCCCATGGTGTAGGGGGTAATATATAAGCATGGACAGAGGATTGGTTAGCTAACAGGGAACAGGGAGTAGGCATAAATGGGTCATTTTCGGGTTGGCAAGCTGTAACTAGTGGACTGCCACAGGGATCAGTGCTGGGGTCTCGACTATTTACAATCTATATCAATGACTTGGATGAAGGGACAGAATGTATGGTTGCTAAATTTGCTAATGACACAAAGACAGGTAGGAGAGCAAGTTGTGAAGAGGACATAAGGAGCCTGCAAAAAGATATAGATAGGCTAAGTGAGTGGGCAAAGATTTGACAAATGGAGTATAATGTGGGAATGTGGGAAAGTGTGAACTTGTTCACTTTGGCCAGAAGAATAGTAAAACAACATACTATTTAAATAGGGAGAAATTGCAGAACTCTGATATAGAGCGATCTGGGTGTCCTAGTACACGAAGCACAAAATTTTAGCATGCGGGTACAGCAAGTAAATTAAGAAGGCAAATGCAATGTTTTTGTTTTTTGCAAGGGGAATGGAATATAAAAGTAGAGATGTTTTGCTACAGTTGTACAGGGCACTAGTGAGACCACATCGAGAGCAGTATGTACAGTTTTGGTCTCCTTACTTAAGAACGGATATAATGGCATTGGAAGCAGTTCAGAGACGGTTCATTCGACTGATTCCTGGGACGAAAGGGTTATCTTATGAGGAAAGGTTGTGTCTGTATTCATTGGAGTTTAGATGGATGAGAGGTGATCTTATTGAACCATATAAGATCCTGAGGGAACATGGATTTAAACTTTAGAAGTGGCCCACGAATGCAAAGAACTAGTCACTACTGATATACAACACTGCAAAATAGTAAGAATGCACAGACTTTAAAACCCCAGCAGAACCTCAGAGAGAAACATTAAGCTGGCACATTGATAAAGATTGTAACCCAGGATGAAAAGATGATTCAAACATCCCACAGCAAGGAAGAGCCATCAACAGATGGAAAACTGAAGTCTTGAACAGATTTGCTTACACCGCATAAAAGCAAAGGAGTTACACAATGGGATTTAGATGCAAATTCCTCCTCAATAAGGAATTCTGAATTTTACTTCAGCTGAAGGTCTGAGGATTGGTTTCTTGGCCAAGGAACTCCAACACCAGAATTTCATTCAACTATACTTGCCTCTGTTATCACTCGCGGTGTAAAAAAATGCCTCCTCATATTCCCCCTGCATCTTCTGCCCAAAACTTGCAGTCTGTGTCCCCTAGTCCTTGTACCATTTGTTAATGGGAACAGTTTTTCCTTGTCTAACTTATCTAAACCTGTCATAATCTTGTACACTTCTAGTAAATCTCCCCTCGATCTCCTTTGTTCTAGGAGAACAAATCCAGCTTTTCCAACCTAACCTTGTAACTAAAATCCCCCATCCTTGGAACCATTCTAGTAACTCTCCTCTGTACCCTCTTAAGGACCCTCAAATCCTACTTAAAGTGTGGTTACCAGAACCAAATATTCCAGTTGGGGCATAACCAGAGCTTTATAAAGGTTCAGCATAACTTCCCTGCTTTTATACTCAATCAATCAGATCAGCCATGATCTTATTGCATGGCAGAGCAGGCTTGAGGGGCCGAGTAGCCTACTCCTGCTCCTAATTCGTATGTATACATGTATGTTCATATGCCTCTATTTATAAAGCTCAAGATCCCATATGCTTTACTAACCACTGTCTCAATACGTCCTTCCACCATTAAAGATCAATGCACATGCACCCCCAAGGTCCTTCTGTACACACTCGTTAGAACTGTGCCATTAAGTATATATTGCCTCTCCCTATTCCTTCTGCCAAAATGCATCACCTCACACTTGTCAGTATTAAATTTCATCTGCCACCTCTCTGCCCATTCTGCAAGCCTATTATCTATGTCCTGTTGCTTGCAGTTTATATCATCCTCACTGTTTGCTTCACCTCCAAGTTTGGTGTCATCAGCAAATTTTGAGATTCTACTCTGTATTCCAAGATCCAAGACATTTATACAAAGCAAAAAAAAGCAGTGGTGCCAGCACTGACCCTTGGGGAACACCACCGTCTACCATCCTCCAGTCTGAAAAGCAGCCACTTACCACGACTCACTGTTTTCTGTCCTTAAGCCAACTTTTATACAATTGGACACCGACCCTATTCCATGAGCCTCAATTTTGTTAACCAGCCTTTTATGTGGTACCTTATCAAATGCTTTCTTAAAATCCATATAAACAACATCTACCAATTCCCTTCATCAACCTTCTCTGTTGCTTCATCAATTAGATTAGTCAAGCATGATCTGCCTTTTACAAATCCATGCTGGCTATCCTTAACTCAAACATCTCTAAGTATCCATTGATATTTTCCCTGATTATTGTTTCCAAGACCTTACCCATCACTGTCATTAAACTAACTGGCCTGTAGTTGCTAGGACTGTCCTTACACCCTTTCTTGAATAAAGGTGTCACATTTGCCACTCTCCAATCCTCTGGCATCTCCCCTGGAAGACTGGAAGATTACGGCAAGCCCTTCTGCTATCTCCATCCCCACTTCCTTTAGTAACCTAGGATACAAGCCAACTGGACCTGGTGACTTATCAACACTCAGCATAACAACCTTTTTAGTACCTCCCTCCTCTCAATTTTTATCCTATCCATTGCCTCTATTCTCTTTGCTTCTACCGATATTTTGTCAGCCTCCATTTCCTTTGTGAACACTGATACAAAGTACTCATTAAGTATATTAGCCTTGCCCTGCGCTTCTAAGTATATATTACCCTCTCTGTCCCTAACTCCTCCTCTTACTACTCGCTTACTATTTATATTCTAGTAGAAGATCTTTGGGTTTCCTTTTATGTTGACTGCCGGTCTTATTTTCCTCTTCACCTCCCCTAATTGTATATGGCCTGGTTCTCACATGATGAGCTCACCTGACATGCATCATACACCCTCTTTTTTTGTTTCATCATCATCATCTATATCTCCCTTGTCAACCAAGGAGCTCTGTTTTTGATTCCCCTACCTTTCACCCTTGTTGGAATGTTCCTAGCCTGTACCTGAAGCATCTCTTCCTTAAAGATAACCCATTATTCCAATACAGCTCTTCCAGCTAATCTTCAATTCCATTCTATCCTGGCTCAATTCCTTCTCATCGTGCTTCAAATTAGCCTTCTTCCAATATAGACATTCTACCCAAACAAGAGAGATATTAAAATGGGAGGAACTGTGCAGAGAAGAGACATCAGGCTGATTGCTAGTGTATGAGTTATGAGGTAAGACCGAGAAACTTGGGCTTCTCAGCCCAAAACGAGGCATTTAAGGTCATTAATGACATAAAAAGGTAAACATGAATATTACATTATAGCAATAGGTTACAACTTCAAACTAGTAAAAAGGAAATCTCGGATTGATATCAGGAAATACAATACATGGGGTAGACTTCCAGACAGAGCAATGGAGGAACAAAACCTGGAAACATTTCAGAAACAATTGGATGCTACTATGGGGGGGACTTCAGAGTCTTTGTGATGGGCCAAATTGCCACTCCCATCTGTAATAATCTTGTGCTTTTTGTGTTTTTAATCTTCAGGTCCTGAGACAAAGGGAAGGATTTGGGGTTTTGGGTCAGGATCCCGCATTGTGTTGAGTACAGTCACCCAGCTGCGATTTTCCCTTGATTGGCCAATTAGTGGCCAGAGGGCAGGGTCACTGTCCAATTAAAGAAGCTCTTGAAGCTGGGGGGCCCAATAGGAGGCCCTCCAGGACAGAAGGAGCAACAGCCTGCAGTTCAGGTAAGAGAACTGCAACCTTTAAAAGTCTTAAATTTTAAAAATGGCCTCAGCTGTGGCTAGGCAGGTGGGGAGGGCCTCAACGCCTGACTGGAGCACTGGCCTCCTGGTCTGCCACCAGGAGGCCACCTCCAGGCAGATGGCCAGTACCCCATGCCCCGGGAAGGGACAGGCATGCAGACTGACTAAAAAAATCCACCTGCAGGCGGGTAACCCTTCCAACATCAATCCCACCTCCAGGAAAATGGCCGAGGCACAGGATGGTGCTAGAAAACCAGCACACCAGTGTTAAATTTTGTGCTGGCCCACCTCCACACTTGACCCCATATGGGAGTGAAAATCCTGCCCAATGTTGACAAGTACTGTAATACTCCATGTCTACCACTAGAGGCTGCAAGTGAGCTATGGACACACTCTGGCATTCAGCAATGGCAGTAGTTGAGAACTGTGGACTTTAACGCCCCGGCCTAGACCCTGGAACAGTTCAGTTTTCATTCTGTGAATGGATTATTTCCAAAATAAGAAAGCCACATTGCTACTCAGTAGTTTTCTTTTCAATGAAGGGCTGTCATGGTCATGGACATTCAACGGTAGCACCAATGATACTCCATGAACAGCAGTGAGAAGGTAGATCTGCTAATAACAGCAACAGTTACATATGAACACACGAACTAGTAGAGTAGGGAGTAGGCCATTCAGCCCCTCGAGCATGCTCTGCCATTTCATAAGATCTTGGCTGATCTGTTTGTGGACTCAACTTCACTTTCCTGCCTACCCCCAATACCATTTGACTCCCTTGATTGTCAAGAATCTGTCTACCTCTGCCGTAAAAACATTCAATAACCCAAACTCCACCACTCTCCAGGGAAGAGGGTTCCACAGACTCATGACCCTCATCTCTGTCCTAAGGGAGATTCCTTATTTTTAAACTGCCCCCTAGTTTTAGTCTCTCCCATAAGGGGAAACATCCTTTCCAAATCCACCCTGTCAAGTCTCCTCAGGATCTTATATGTTTCAATAAGATCACCTCTCATCCTTCTCAACTCCAATGAATACAGACCCAACCTGACCAACCTTTCCTCATAAGATCCTTTTCTCATCCCAGGAATCAGTAGAGTGAATCTTCTCTGAACTACTTCCACAGTAATTATATCCTTTAAGTAAGGAGACCAAAACTGTACACAGTACTCTAGATGTGGTCTCACCAATGTCCTTTACAACTGTAGCAAAACATCTCTACTTTTATATTCCATTCCCCTTGCAGTAAACGACAACATTGTAATTGCCTTCTTAATCACGTGCTGTACCTGCAGACTCATGACCCTCATCTCTGTCCTAAGGGAGATTCCTTATTTTTAAACTGCCCCCTAGTTTTAGTCTCTCCCATAAGGGGAAACATCCTTTCCAAATCCACCCTGTCAAGTCTCCTCAGGATCTTATATGTTTCAATAAGATCACCTCTCATCCTTCTCAACTCCAATGAATACAGACCCAACCTGACCAACCTTTCCTCATAAGATCCTTTTCTCATCCCAGGAATCAGTAGAGTGAATCTTCTCTGAACTACTTCCACAGTAATTATATCCTTTAAGTAAGGAGACCAAAACTGTACACAGTACTCTAGATGTGGTCTCACCAATGTCCTTTACAACTGTAGCAAAACATCTCTACTTTTATATTCCATTCCCCTTGCAGTAAACGACAACATTGTAATTGCCTTCTTAATCACGTGCTGTACCTGCAGACTAACTTTTTGTGTTATATGTACGAAGACACCCAGATCCCTCTGCATCAGAGTTCTGCAATCTCTCTCCATTTAAATAACATATTGCTTTTCTATTCTTACAGCTAAAGTGGACAAGTTCACACTTTCCCACCTTATACTCCATCTGCCAAATCTTTGCCCACCCACTTAACCTATCTATATCCCTTTGCAGACTCCTTGCGCTGGATTTTACCAGCCCCTTGGCATCGTGGATCGTGGTGGGGAGGACTGTAAAATGCTTGCGCAGCGACCCGCTATGACGCACGAAGCCGAGAAGGCCCCACCAGATATTAGCAGCGCTGGCGAGGCCTCGTTGCGGCCCCCCCACCCGCCACTTGGTAGCAGGGTCTTCATTAAACTATTGGAATAAGCTCACTTAAAATGCAAATGAACTTACCTGTTGCCGGCAGCCGTCCCACACCAGTTATACTGCCGACGGTCGCAACTCACGTGCCTTCAGAACTCCGTGTGGAGGTCCAAGATGAGACACTGGTGGGGAGAGGGGTGGAATAAAATGATCAGGGCGTGGGGGGAGTGGAAAAAACAATCCTTATTGGCTGTGGGGATGGTGGGAATAGGTTTAGGATCAAAGGAAATAAAGTTCAGGGGGAAAGCCCGTGAGTGAGAACTCACTTTTTTGGGGGATAGGGCATGAAACTAATTATTTATGCATTGGGGGGTAGGAGCAGGGATTTGAAGTTTTAATAAAATTTTATTTTAATTGAATTGAAACCATGTTACTTTAAAAATGTAAATATCTCCTGAAGGGCTTCAAGCCCTTTAAAGATGGCGCTGGCACTGGCCGCTGTTGCCAACCCCTCTACGTTAATCGGGGGCAGCTGCTCCGCCTCCTCCATTTAAATGAGCCCCCGCTCGTAATATCGTGGCAGCTCTGCAGCGGCGCTTCCGGGTCAGAAGGCCACCATCTTCGGAGCACGGTGTGCTGGTAAAATTCTGGCCCTTATGTCCGCTTCACAGCTTACTTTCCTACCTTTGTGTCATCAGCAAATTTAGCTACCATACGTTCTGTCCCTTCATCCAAATCATTGATATAGATTGTAAATAATTGAGGCCCCAGCACTGATCCCTGTGGCACTCCACTAGTTACAGCATGCCAACCCGTAATCGACCCATTTATGCCTACTCTGTTTCCTGTTAGCTAACCAATCCTCAAACATGCTAATATGTTACCCCCTATACAATGGGCTCTTATTTTTTTTTTTATTTAGAGATACAGCACTGAAACAGGCCCTTCGGCCCGAGTCTGTGCCGACCAACAACCACCCATTTATACTAACAACCACCCATTTATACTAACCCTGCAGTAATCCCATATTCCCTATCACCTACCTACACTAGGGGCAATTTACAACGGCCAATTTACCTATCAACCTGCAAGTCTTTGGCTGTGGGAGGAAACCGGAGCACCTGGCGAAAACGCACGCGGTCACAGGGAGAACTTGCAAACTCCGCACAGGCAGTACCCAGAATTGAACCCGGGTCCCTGGAGCTGTGAGGCTGCAGTGCTAACCACTGCGCCACTGTGCCACCCCGTTTTGTTCAGTAACCTTTGATGAGGCATCTTTCCTGCTTTCAGTCTTCCCCCTTTCTTGCATAGTGGAGTTACATTTGCTATTTTCCAATCTGTTGGGACCTTTCCGGAATCTAGGAAATTTTGAAAAATTAAAACAAGTGCATCCACTTTCTCAGCAGCCACTTCTTTTAGGACTCTAGTGTGAAGTCCATCCTGGGACTTATCAGCTTTTAGTTCTAATGATTTTTTCAGTACCCTTTCCCAGCTGATGGTAACTGTTTTAAGTTTCTCCCTCCCTTTCAACTCTTGAATCACAATTATTTCTGGGATGTTATTTGTATCCTCTGCAGTGAAGACAGATGCAAAAAATCTGTTCAATTCCTCTGTCATTTTCCATTATTAACTCCCCAGTCTCACTCTCTCGAGGACCAACACTCACTTTACTTACTCTTTTCATTTTTAAATACCTGTAGAAATTCTTACTATCCATTTTTATATATCTAGCTAGCTTTCTCTCATACTCTAATTTCTCTCTCATTATTCCTTTTGTCATTCTTTGCTGTTTTTTATATTCTGTCCAATCTTCTGACCAGCCACTACTCCTCACCGAATTGTACGCTTTTTCTTTCAATATGATACTATCTTTAACCTCCTTAGTTAGCCACGGATGGTGCGTCCTTCCCCTGGAGTCTTTCTTTCTCACTGGAATGTATCTTTGCTGAGTTATCAAATATCTCCATAAATGTCTGCCACTGCATCTCTACTGACCTACTGCTTAACCTAATTTCCCAGTTTACTTTAGCCAGCTCTGTCTTCAAACCCTTATAATTACCCTTATTTAAACCACTAGCTTTAGAACTGCTCATCTCACACACAAACTGAATGCAAAATTCAATCATGTTGTGATCACTGCTACCTAGGGGCACCTTTACTATGAGGTCATTAATTAATCCTGTCTCATTACACATTACCAGATCCAGAATAGCCTGCTCTCTGGTTGGCTCTAAAACATGCTGCTCTAAGAAACTGTCCTGAAAACACTCTGGGAACTCATCATCCAGGCCGCCTTTGCCAATCTGACTCGTCCAATCTATATGTAGATTAAAATCGCCCATGATTATAGCCGTACTGTTCTCACAATTCCTATTTTTGGTGGCCCAGTCAATGAATGATGGAACAAACTCAACTACAGCCTGGAGTTCTTTTCTCAAACCCGACTGATCTTGCTAAAAGCTCTCTTCATTTTTGAAGCCTACCTCTTTGATTCGAGGGTCTCCTCTTCCAGTTCCTGCTTAAATCCCCTTATTGCAAGTGCCTTGTATATGGACCACTTTAAGATGTTTCTGAGAAATGTAGTTAAGCTCCATACAAATGCAAGTTTGTTTTCTAGTGTTTCAAAGTAATAATGAAAATAAAATTAATATAGAATGGGAAACATATTAGCAAACCTGTTAAAACTGTTGGGGACTGATGTGCCAACATTGGTGTCAAGCACAGATGGCATTATGAAAGTTCCTTTAGAGGCATCTAATGCACAATCCAGTTTCAGCGTAGGGGCCGTGTGCAGACTCAAATGTGGTGAGGGAGTCCCAAGTCTCAAGCAACATTGCAATAGGGCTGTGTCACTGTTCTCTCCATTTTATCCCCACGTCAGTTGGGGAGGGAATCCTTCACAATGTGGCTCAACCCTCAGTTTGCTTTTTCAAAGGGTGGTGGGGGGGGGGGGGGGGGCTTGGGTAACACATCATTCTGTGACCACATTTGATTGGGCAGACAAAAGCTTTACCAGAGTGTTGACAGGGCATTTGCAACCTGTTTTATTTTATCAAGTGTTTTAGGGAAAAGATTTGTGTCTCAATGGTAGCAGACTGAAAAACAGAAGTATTTCAAAACAGAATTATATGCAACATGAGGCACTTTACTGAGTTTCGCTACTAACCTTTAAAGAAACTATAAAAGGTGAATTCTACATTACACTTGATCTTAAGTACAACTGAGTTATTGTAAAGGAGTTGTTCGATGGTTTGTTTTGTAGTAAACTAAACAATCTACTTTACATTTTATTTTCTCTTTCCCCTAAAGTAAGCAGGTTAATCACATATAATAAAAATGAAGTGCAGTCCTCACCAACAAAAAAGTAAACAATTCATATGTACCAGCTACACTTAAAACGTGATCCTACTAAAAACCTGGGGTTGATATCAAGGCAAATTATGCCAGGGCCACCTTATGCTAATTTGATAGGGCTTTGTTCAATAGCCAATCATTACAGAAGTGTTCCTGTGGTTCAGGAAGCACAAGGACTATGACTGACCTTACACTCAATGCAGACCTAGCCCATGCCTGTTCTTTAGTGCAAGGACTCTATACATGAAGGAGGCTTATACAACAATGCTATTGCTGTGGAAGAGGTTTACTCACAACCAACCTGTGCCAGAGGCACCCTTGCACCAGATTTCTATGGGAACGGGTGATTCAGCTTCTGCCTAGAAGCAGAAAATATTAATTATCTAAGAAAGACCCTGCCCTCAAGACCACCTCAACAGAAGCCAACTCCCAGCCCCAAACATTCCAACTATCTCCCTGGAATAAAATACAGACTAGCCACAGGGCAATAAGCCAACTAGAGTAACTTACCCTAAACCAAGTCATGGCCAACAGGGCCAACCAGGGAGGCAGGACCCTGTGTACCCCAAACCAAACTGCCAGTACCAAATGAATTTTATGCATTCACTGCTCCCAATATATGCACAACACCAACAACTCCAATGTACTCTCTCTGAAAGTAATATTGCAATCAAAATGTACAGTGCCTTCGTGAAACATGTATCAATCATAAAAACGATGGTGAAGTCTAACTCTTCACGCAACTGTTTTTGATGTCTTCAATGTGTAGCTTCATCAGACGTGATGGGTTGATGCAAGAGCATGCCAGGTCACTCAGGCGAACTGCAAGCACTGCAAGTTTCAATGATAAAAGCTATCCTTAAGTGATAATTCACATTGGAACAAGCACAGAAGGCCTATTGCAATTGATCAGTAGGAGTACGGTCTCATCCAAAAGTAAAAATGAAGATTATTTATCACTGGAGGTCAGTTCCCTCTTGCAGTCTCATCACGTACAGGCTGCCCTGAAGCCATGTCACATGGCATTAGACTCGATGGCAATCTGCATTATTTGCACAGAAGCTCCAACAGGAGTCATAAAGTCTGAGCATTTCACATGATCAAGGACACTAAACTCTAGGGTCTAAGACAGAATGGCAAGCATAAAGAAGCCAACATCATTTCAGACTATCATTTAATGAACGATTTTGGCTATCCTATGAACAAATGGAGTAATGCAGTGTGAGCTCTGGCTCAGGATTTGAAGGGAAGTACATGATAAATATGAAACTATCAATAATGTAAACTTGAGCTCATCTAAAATTCTGCTGTCCGTGTGCTAACTCGCACCGTCCCACTCACCCATCATGCCTGTGCTCGCTGACCTACATTAGCTCCTGGTCAGGCAAGGACTCATCCTTGTGTTGAAATCCCCACATGGCTCACCCCTCCCTAACTGTGTAACATCCTCTAGCCGTGCAACCCTCCGAGATCTCTGCATTCCTCTAATTCTGCCCTGTTGTGCATCGTCCACTTTCTTCACCCCACCATTGATGGCCATGCCTTCAGCTGTCTAAGCCCTAAGCTCTGGAATGTTCTCTTAATCTTTTCCATGTCTATCTCCTCATTTAAGATGTCCCTTAAAATCTAACTCTTTGACAAAGCTTTCAGTCATCTGTCTGAATAGCTCCTTATGTGGCTTGGTGTCAAATATTGAGGGCGGCACAGTGGCGCAGTGGTTAGCACCGCAGCCTCACAGCCCCAGGGACCCGGGTTCGATTCCGGGTACTGCCTGTGTGGAGTTTGCAAGTTCTCCCTGTGTCTGCGTGGGTTTTCTCCGGGTGCTCCGGTTTCCTCCCACAAGCCAAAAGACTTGCAGGTTGATAGGTAAAATTGGCCATTATAAATTGTCACTAGTATAGGTAGGTGGTAGGGAAATATAGGGACAGGTGGGGATGTTCGGTAGGAATATGGGATTAGTGTAGGATTAGTATAAATGGGTGGTTGATGTTCGGCACAGACTCGGTGGGCCGAAGGGCCTGTTTCAGTGCTGTATCTCTAATATAAAAAATTGTTTGATAATACTCCTGTGAAGTACCTTCAGATTAAAGGCCCTATTTGAATGCAAGTTGGTGTTAATCATGTACTGAGATACAATTAAAGGGCACTGGGCTACATGTTCTTAAAACAGTCAGTAGGTTATTGTTAAAAATAAAATTAGAATATTCCATCATACTTGGGGCACTCTAGATTGCAGACCGTTTGTAAAGATGGCACAGATGATTCAGGAGTTAGAGCTTGAAAGGACATATTTTCCTTCAATTAGCTATTTGTTCTAAGAAAGGAAAGGCAGCTATAACATGGGGAAAATGCTTTCTAGTCATGTATATTTCAGGAAAATATACACCCAAGTTATTAGGGCAGAACTGACGGAACTGAACTTGCTTTCATTGTATAGAAGGGAATTTTGTGATAAAATTCAGGATTTTAACACACAGAAGATAGGATAACATAGACACAAATAGGTTATCTAACTAGGACTCTGAGGAAAGAGTAACAAGACAGGGGAGAAAAGAATTAACAAGCGTCAAGCAAGAACTGAATGATAGGAAAATAATCTTGGCTTAAAAGCACCTTTTAACATTCTCAGGATATCCCAAATGCTTTACAATCAATGGATTACTTTTTGAAGTATAGTCACTATTATTAAGTAGGCACAGATAGCAGCCATTTTGCAAACAACAAAGTCCTACAAAAAGCAAACTGAGCGAGGAATGTTCGTCAGTACACTGTGCGTACACCTATTCTTCTTCAGATAACATGATTGGATCTTTTGCATCCACCAGAACAGGCAAAGTCATCGGTTCGCCTAACATCCAAAAGACTGTGCCTCTGACAATTCAGTACTCCCTTGGTATTACACTAAAGAGTCAGCCTAGATTATGTGCTCAAGTTCTGCAGTTGGCTTAACCCCTACAACCTTCAGACTAAGCCACTCAGCTCCTGGCCTGATTACAGCCTTGGTTCAAACATGGACAAAAGAGCTGAACTCAAGAGGTGTGGTGAGAGTGACTACCCTTGACATTAAGGCAGCATTTGACCGAGTGTGGCATCAAGGAGCCCTAGCAAAAGTGGAGTCAATAGGAATCAGGGGGAAAACTGTTCACTGGTTGGAATCATACCTAGCACAAAGGAAAATGATTGTGGTTGCCGGAAGTCAATCATCTCAGCTCCAGGACATCACTGTGGAAGTTCCTCAGGGTAGTGTCCTAGGCCCAAACATCTTCAGCTGCTTCATCAATGACCTTCCTTCAATCATAAGGTCAGAAGTGGGGATGTTCATTGATTATTGCATAATGTTCAGCACCATTCGTGACTCCTCAGATACTGAAGCAGTCCACATAGAAATGCAGCAAGACCTGGACAATATCCAGGCTTGGGCTGATATGTGGCAAGTAACATTCACGTCACACAGGTGCCAGGCAATGACCACCTCCAACAAGAGAGAATCTAACCATCTCCCCTTGACATTCAATGGCACTAAGGACACTGAATCCCCTACCATCAACATCCTGGAGGTTACCATTGACCAGAAACTGAAGTAGCCATATAAATACCGTGTCTACAAGAGCAGGTCAGAGACTAGGAATCCTGTGATGAGTAACACACCTCCTGACTCCCTAAAGCCTGTCCACCATCTACAAGGCACAAGTCAGGAGTGTGATGGAATACTCTCCACTTGCCTGCATGGGGACAGCTCCAACAACACTCAAGAAGCTCGACACCATCCAGGACAAAGCAACCCACTTGATTGGCACCCCATCTACAAACATTCACTCCCTCTACCACTGACGTGCAGTGGCAGCAGTGTCATCTACAAGATGCACTGCAGCAATGCACCAAGGCTCCTTAGACAGCACCTTCCAAACCCACAACCTCTACCACCTAGAAGGACAAAGGCAGTTGAGGCATGGGAACACCACCACCTGCAAGTTCCTCTCCAAGCTACACACCATCCTGACTTGGAACTATATCGTCGTTCCTTCACTGTTGCTGGGTCAAAACGCTGGAACTCCCTTCCTAACAGCACGGTGGGTGTACCTACACCCCAAGGACTGCAGTGGTTCAAGAAGGCAGCTCACCACCACCTGCTCAAGGGCAATTGAGGATGGGCAATAAATGCTGTCCTAGCCAGCAACACCCACATTCCATGAACAAATAAAAAAAAGAGGTGAGGTTACTGCCACTAAGCTAAACTGATATTGTGAGAGAGGTTTGCAGTCTTCATTCTCCCAAAATTTGATGAAGTTATACATAAATATCAAAGCCCCTTAAAAAGGACCTGGACAAACACCAGGAATACTAGATACACTAGGAAAAAGACTTACATTTATATAGCAACTTTCACAGCCTCAGGAGGTTCCAAAGTGGTTCGCAGTCAATGAAGGTGTGGTACACATGGCAGCGAATTTGCACACAGCAAGGTCCCAGAATCAGCAATGGACTATATGACCATGGACTTAATGGGCTGAATGGCCTCCTTCTATGCCATAATGACTCCATGACCAGATAATCTGTTTTGCTCCTGATGGCAGTGGAATAAATGTTGGCCAGGACAACAGGACTCCCCTGCTCATCTTAAATCTTTGCCATGGGATCAGTTTTTTTGTTCTTGGGGTGAGGTGGCGCTAAAAAGACAGCATTTGTTAGCCATCCCCATTTACCGAAGGGTATCAGGAGTCAACAGTATACAGTGGGACTGGAGTCGCATGAGTGGTTAACAGGTTCCTTTCACAAATTACCAGTTTTATTTAAATCAATGTCACAACTAGCCATAGTGGGATTTGAACTCGTAAACCTCCGAGTTGCTAAGCCAATGTCACAACCACCAGCGTACGTACCCTTTTTTCATCCACCTGATCAGATGGGCAGAACCTTGATTTGACATTCCATCTGAAAGAAAGCACCTACGATAATGCAGCACTCCACTGTCCAACACTAAATTCTCAGCCGAGAGTGAGGCTCAAACACACAACCTTCCGATTCAAGAGGAAAGTTTGTATCACTGAACCAGGCACTGACAAACAGTGAAAGGCACATGGGTAAGCCAAGATAATGGGAGTGGAAATATCACACCAAGGATGCCTATCAATCATGGTTGTGGTATAAGACATAAGGTTGAAGAGATTTAATAGAATACCAAAAATACAAAACTTTTGCAGTCTTACTCCATTTTGATTGATTTTGCTGGGGAGGAAGAGACTTCCGGAACGTCTCCTCCTACCTTTATTACTTGGATTGTGCTCTCTCAAATGTGATGGAAACTGTGAGAAGCACAATGTCTCATTCTCTAAATGACATCCATTTGTACTGAACTTTAGCAGAAACACATCCTCAAGAATGTGCCCTATAAAGTTTATAGCCTCTTACACAGTTTTGGAATAGAGTGCGAGAGCTCTGACCTACTTTTCTGAAGTAACAATGTTTTTGCACTTCTCCTGACTTGGAACCTTCCTGAGAATAAGCTGCTAGAAAGTGTGCTATGTTATATAAAGAAAGCTTAAGGCATCCATTCAAAGAAGCCCTAAAGGATAAACGATTACTGTAGCGGTCACATTTCATGCAGCTTTTCACTTTGGCATTAATTCTGTATTGCTGGGGCAATTGCTGGGTCAGAAGCCCGATGTTGCGATGACCTCTGTGTCCTGACCCCACGCCAATGTGGATATGCGCATGCATGGCAATTTTAATTTGCATACAGCTTTATTGGCCCAGTGTTGCGTTCGCTGCCCAATTAGCGGCAGCGAAAGCAAGGAGGAGGCGGGACCAAGGCAGCAGCTGCCCCAATTTAAAGTGCGGCTGGCAACCATTGCAGAGGTTGATATTTGTCCAGAAAATGGAAGGACGACCTGAACAGAGGGCAGTGGGCAGGGAGGGCCCCCGTGCCATGGCAGCCCCTCAGTTTTCAGACGACTTGCTGGATAGAGGTGCTGCTGGAGGCACTGACTGCACGCAGGAACATTCTCTTCCCTGCCAACGGCACCAAAAGGCCCGCAAGACTGAGCAAGAGGGCATGGCTGGAGGTCAGCAGCAGAGAAGTGTTGAAGATGACCTGGGTGCAGTGCAGGAAACATTTCAATGACCTGCTTAAGTCTGGTAAGGTGAGTGCCAAGAGAAACCCAGATGGTATGCCTCGTGATCACAGTCACCAGAGTGCAAAAGAGAGAGGCATCCAGACGGCACATAGAGTTCCGCTGATCATTGGAGAAGGGTGTGCTCAGGTGTCTTGCTGACTGTAATGCTGCTGGTCAGGAGGCTGAAGTGCAGACAGCAATATCATCTGCAAATGAGAAGCTGCAAGTGGAAAGGGAGAGAGGCATTGTCCGAACAGCATCACTCTCCATCTTGCAGGCCAAAAGGGAGTTGAATACCTGAGAGAATGAGAGGGAATGTCTGGAAGGTGGGCTGCCACAGTTCGCGGTAGGATGCGTTTTGAGGAGCAGGCCCCTGATGTGGCAGAGTGCCCAGCCCTAGGGAAGCTGGGTTGGAGAAGTGGGAGTCTGCCGCAGACGGGTGAAAACATCTCAACATCTCCAGGTACAGAGGATGCATGACAATGCTCCCCATGCAACAAGCTGTCAATGCATAAGCTGTCATCTCGTTATTTTAAGCAGCAGAAACATCTGTTGACTGTTCAACTAACTTGTTGGAGTTTTTTTCGATGAGCAACAGAGAGGGTTGATGAGAGTAATGCAATTGATGTGGTGTACATTGACTTCCAAAAGGCATTTGATACTGCAAAGGCTATGGGCCTGACAACATTCCGGCTCCAGAACTGGCTGCGCACCTATCCAAGCTTTTCCAGTACAGCTACAACACTGGCATATACCTGACAATGTGGAAACTTTCGCAGGTATGTCCTGTATATAAAAGCAGGACAAATCCAACCCGGCCAATTACTGCCCTACAGTATACTCTTGATCATCAGCAAAGTGATGGAAGGGGTCATCGACAGTGCTATCAAGCAGCACTTACTCAGGAATAACCTGCTCACTGATGCTCAGGTTGGGTTCCCCCAGGGCCACTCAGCTCCTGACTTCATTACAGCCTTGATCCAAACATAGACAAAAGAACTGAACTCAAGAGGTGAGGTGAGAGTGACTGTCCTCGACATCAAGGCAGCATTTGACCGAGTATGGCGTCAACGAGCTCCAGCAAAACTGGAGTCAACGAGAATCGGGGAGAAAACTCTCCACTGGTTGGAGTAATACCTAGCACAAAGGAAGATGGTTGTGGTTGTTGGAGGTCAATCATCTCAGTCTCAGGACATCACTGCAGGAGTTCCTCAGGGTAGTGTCCTAGGCCCAACCATCTTCAGCTGCTTCATCAATGACCTTCCCTCCATCATAAAGTCAGAGGTGGGGATGTTTGCTGATGATTGTACAATGTTCAGCACCATTTGTGACTCTTCAGATACTGAGGCAGTCCGTGTCCATATGCAGCAAGACCTGGACAACATTCAGGGTTGGGCTGATAAGTGGCAAGTAACATTAGCACCACACAAGTGCCAGGCAATGACCATCTCCAACAAGAGAATTCAACCATCTCCCCTTGACATTCAATGGCATTATCATCGTTGAATCCCCCACTATCAACATCCTCGGGGTTACCACTGACCAAAAACTGAACTGGACCAGCCATATAAATACCATGGTTACAGGAGCAGGTCAGAGGCTCGGAATTCAGCGGCGAGTAACTCACCTCCTATCTTCCCAATGCCTGTCTGCCATCTACAAGGCACAAGTCAAGAGTGTGATGGAATATTCTCCACTTACCTACATGGGTGCAACTCCAATAACACTCAGGAAGCTCGACACCATCCAGGACAAAGCAGCCCGCTTGACTGGCACCCCATCTACAAACCTTCAACATTCACTCCCTCCACCACTGATACTCAGTGACAGCAGTGTGTACCAACTACAAGATGCACTGTAGCAACTCACCAAAGCTCCTTCGACAACACCTTCCAAACCTGCGGCTTCTACCAACGAGAATGACAAGAGCAGCTGATGCATGGGAACACCACCACCTGCAAGTTCCCCCCAAAGCCACTCACCATCCCGACTGGGAACTATATCGCCGTTCCTTCACTGTCACTGGGTCAAAATCCTGGAACTCCCTTCCTAACAGCATTGTGGATGTACCTACACCACATAGACTGCAGCGATTCAAGAGGGTGGTTCACCACCACATTCTCAAGAGCAATTAGAGATGGGCAATAAATGGTGGCATAGCCAGCGACGCCCACATCCTGTGAAAGAATTTTTAAAGAATGCCACGTAACAGACTTCTTGTCAAATCTCGAGCCCATGGAATAAAAGAGACTCGCAACATGGATACATAATTGGCTGTGCAACAGTGAACAGAGAGTTGTGATGATTGGCTGTTTTTTGGATTGAAGGTATACAGTGAGGCTCCCCAGGGGTCAGTGTTCGGACCCCTATTTCCCTGATATATATTGTGACCTAGATTTGGGTGTACAGGGCATAATTTCAAAATTTACAGATGACACAAAACTTGGAAGTATTGTGAACTGTGAGGGTAGTGATAAACTTCAGGAGGATATAGACTGGCTGGTGGAACGGGTGGACGTGACAGATGAAATTTAATGCAGAGAAGTATGAAGGGTACAATTATAAAGAGGGTGCAGAAGCAGATGGACCTGGGCGTATATGTGCACAGATTCTTGAAGGTGGGTAAGTCAGGTTGAGAAAGCGGGTAACAAAGCATATGGAATTCTGGGCTTTATAAGTAGGTGCAGAAAGTATAAAAGCAAGGAAGTAATGATAAACCTATAAAAAACACTGCTTTTGCCTCAACTGGAGTATTGTGTCCAATTCTAGGCACCACACTTTAGGGACATGTGAAGACATTAGAAAGAGTGCAGAAAAGATTCACGAACATGGTTCCAGGGATGGGAAACTTCAGTTATGTGGATAGATTGGAGAATCTAGAGCTGCTCTCCTTGGAGAAGATTAAAAGGAGATTTGATAGAGTTGTTCAAAATCATGAAGGGTCGGGACAGAGTAAATAAGGAGAAACTGTTCCCGCTGGCAGAAGGATCGAGAATCAGAGGGCACCAATTTCGCATGATTGGCAAAACAAACATTGGCGACATGAGGAAAAACAATTCAGCGGCTGATTAGGATCTGGAATGCACTGCTTGAGAGTGTGGTAAAGAGAAAAAATCTGCAGGGCTATGGGGAAAAGGCGAGGATGCGGGACTAGATTAGTCGTTCTTGCAGAGAACTGGCATGGATACAACAGGCCAAATAGCCTCCTTATGTGCTGTAACCATTCTATGATCTCTCATGATCATCTTCTCTTATGTCTCCCACAGGGCCAGTTGCAGAGTGGCAGGAGTCCACGCTCAGAGAACAGGTTTCCGAGACGCAGAGGAAGAAACAACCTTGGAGCCTTCACTGTCACATCTTACCAACGAAAGTTCCACCAGCACAGACACTCGCATCTTGGTGGTTCCTCACATGTTATTAAAAAGGGTGGCACAGGGTGAAGCACACGCCACATCAGAACTGGAGGATTCGGGGGAGGCAGAATTGGTTGTGGCCAATCCCCCTTGGAGGATGGACGAGAGGCACAACTCTGCTCAGCAAGGTGGAGATGCAGTGCCTTGGGAGTCATGAAACTGGTCGCTCTACCTGAAGAACTAGCATGAGATGTCTGTCCACATGTCGGAGTTACCTGAGGCAGTCAAGCATCATGGCATGAGAATGGAGGAGTCCATTCATCTCATGTGCACCACAATGCTTTGAGTGCATGAGCTCCTCCATTGAGCAAGTGGCCAATCTGTTGGAGACTCATGTGCGGCATCATTCAGAGTGCATGCAGGAACAGCACACTGCAATGCATAGAATGCATGACAGACTCCGCAGTACTGACCAGTCAGTGGTGCAAATGTCGCAGAGAAGCACAGAGTGGATGCCAGCTGCATCCCAGCTGGTGGTCCCCTCCAGCGATAAAGGCAGCCATAAAAGGGCCGAGGAGGCAACAGGTGATGAGGGGGCCACCCCTCATGGGGCTGTCATCATCATCCTCCTCCATGGCCCCTCTGATGGACAAAGCATCTATGGAGTCATTGCCCATGACAGAAGGCTGCCCCCACAGGGTTGCCAGGGCAGCAGCCTTTGGAGGTGTCCCTCCTGCATCTCCACAAGGGTGGCTGCCACGAGTATCTCAGTCCCAAACAGGCACGAGCGAGCTGCCTGTCCTCCACATACTCAGCCACAGTGGGAGCATCTTGTAGGAGTGGCTGTGGGCAGAGGCCACCGTGTCAGTAATCACTTTGAGGGTCACTTGGGTGTTTATGAGGTAAATAATAGTTCACTGTTAAGCAATAAAGCACTGGGAAAGTTGTAGCATTCAGGCTGACTTGTGTGTTTCTATTTTGCGTTGGTGAAATGCCAGAGAATGGGAAGTGAGGGTTGGCAAAGTGATGAAGTGTGCTACTGAAGACTGTGAGGTGCAGACTCTGGGGCCTTCCTGCCCCTTCTCCCTCACCTCTGTGCCCCTGCTGACCAGGGGTCTGCCTCTGCTCTGGCAGATGCTGCTCCTCATTGCTGGTCAGAATAAACACGGAGAAGCTTAATCTTATTTCCTCTCATGCCCTTCCTACATTGGCATTGGACTGTGAAGTCTGCCTGAACCCCCTTCCCCCCCACCCCCCGACCTAGTCTTGTTCCCCTGCCTCCCCCAGAATCCCTGGTCAAGAGTGCAAAGATATGAAGTACATTTCTTATCATTGAGCACAACTGCTTGCCTGTGAATGAAGGCCAACTCTCAGCCTTCTCTCTTCAATCCTGCCACATGCCTCTGGCCTGACATTCCACATTGCTTCCTCCTCCTCGCTGTCATGGTTCTCACAGTGCGTCAAACCTATCCCTTAAGTCTTGCCCTTATACAAGCAGACAACAAGCTCATTAATGGCCTTAAGTGGCTATTTAAGCATTCCTGGCGGGTTGCCTCTTCCAGCTGCAGTTGATGCCTTCCAAACTCTGAATGTGCTGGTTTTGTGTCGGAAAACTGGCACAACTACCCGAGGTGCGGGTTTAAGCAACCGCCTGCCGCCCTTTCCCACCCTCACTGATGAAGAAAAATCCTGCTGCACCCATCCAGAAACTGGGGCTTGGAGATGGGGCTGCAACATCACAGCCCCAATTCTCTGACTGCCTCCTGGAGCACTAGATGATGGAATTATTCCTTCTGTCGGTTACCTTTGCTACCTCCAGATTCAACTATTCCAATGCTCTCCTGACTGGCCTTCCAACATCCACCCTCCATAAACTTGGGCTCATCCAAAACTCTGCTGCTCACATCCTAGCTCCCACCAAGTCCCGTTCACCCCCATCACCCCTGTGCTCACTGTCTTGCATTGGCGCTCAGTCTAGCAATGCTTCGATTTTAAAATTCTCATCTGTGTTCAAATTGCTGCATGGCCTCACCCCTCCCAGCTCTGTAACCTCCTACAGCCCTACAACCTTCCGGGATCTCTGTCAATTCTGGCTTCTTACACATCCCCAATTTTAATCACTACACCATTCGTGACTGTGCCTTCAAATACCAATGCCCTAAGCTCTGGAATTCCCTCACCAAACCCTCTCTTCACATCTCTATTTCTCACTCTTCCTTGAAGATGCTCCTTAAAACCTAACTCTCACCTATCCTAATAAAAAATAAAGAAAAACTAAAAAGCCCCTCCCATCAGCATTCCGAAGGGATCGTTCCCTCCGCGACACCCTGGTCCACTCCTCCATTACCTGACAGCTTGTCCCCTTCCCATGCAATCGCAGGAGGTGTAACACCTGCCTTTTTACCTCCTCTCTTCTCACCATCCAAAGCCCTCAAACACTTCTTTCAGGTGAGGCAGCGATTTACTTATACTTCTTTGAATTTAGTATACTGTATTCGCCACTCACAATGTGCTCTCCTCTACATTGGGGAGACCAAGTGCAGATTGGGTGACTGCTTTGCGGAACACCTCCGCTCACTCCAAAAGCATGACTCCAAGCTTCCGGTTGCTTGCCATTTCAACACATCCTTCTGCTCTCATGCCCACATTTCTTTCCTGGGCTTGCTGCAGTGTTCCAGTGAACATCAAGGCTAGCTCGAGGAACAGCATCTCATTTACCGATTAAGCACGTTACAGCCTGCCGGACTGAACATTGAGTTCAATAATTTCAGAGCATGACGGGCCCCCCCACCACCCCACCCCCGCTTTTGTTTTTAGTTATTTTTTCTTTTTAATTGTCTTTTTTATTTTAGTTTGTTTCATCATTAATTTTTTTACCATGTGCCTGCCCACTGTTTTTTTTCATGTTTGTGCTTAGTGCCAGGACTGTTAATTTTTCTGTCAATTAACACCCTCTCTGCTTTGTCTTTCACCACACCATTAACATACCGCTTGCCTTTGCTCCATGACCTTCTGGTCTGTTATTCTCTGTGACCCTCTGTCCTATCAACACCTTGCCTTTTGTTATCTCTTGCCCAAACCCGCTTTATTTGCTTAAAACCCTATTACATTTCTCACATTAGCCAGTTCTGATGAAGGGTCACTGACCTGAAACATTAACTCTGCTTCTCACTCCACAGATGCTGCCAGACTTGCTGAGTATTTCCAGCATTTCTTGTTTTTATTACAGGAATAAATGGTTGGCCCATACCAGTAGGAGCCTTGGCTGGTTTTATTATCCGTCACCAGTCCAGCGATGCTGAGGATAACTGCAGCACCCCACATGAGGTCAGCTAACTTGGCAGACACTGCTTGGATATTCCAAGTCTTTACTACTCAGTTCCACACTGCACAACATATTTAGCAACCTGAGCCATCAGATGAGAATTGTTGCCATTGTTCAACCAACAAGACGACTGACAGGTCATTTCGGTTTTGCTGGACGGATGACATATGTAATTGTTTGAGAATTTAATCTGAACATCGGGTCCTCATCATTCTGAGATCAGCCAGGCTTAAGTGGTGTGTTTCTCTATTACTGTTGCCATGTCAACCAACATGAGTCAGCTCTCGGGAATAAGTGCTGCTTTTTTCAAATATTCACTATGCTTTAATTGCAAAATTACCATATAACTGAAGCTGACGTCCAGCAAGACAGAACTTGCCCTGGCATGGACACAGGCTGACAAAGGAATCTGTCATTCTCTGTTCAAGTTGCCATTTTGTTGAATAACTCACTGATTCTCGTTAACACCACCAATAAATACAGGACTAGCAAAACCATTCAACGATCATAGTTTTGGATTTTATTTCCCAAATTTTTCCACTCCATTCTTCAATGCTGTGGTATTATTCTATTGGACAGTAGTGCCCCTGCAGTACCCTAGGGGAGGCTATCTCACACCTGGTGGGTTCAATGACCCATATTGCCTAACTACAGTGCAGCACCAACCTGTGTTTAAAGATACTGGGGGAGAGGGAAATGGGCATTGATTGAACCCAGAAGCATTTGATAATCTGCTGTGTTGCTTCACATGTTACCTGAGAAATTCCAGATTCCTTAACTACTGGAAGCACCACAACCCAGCCCAATCCTTCATACATGTTCACTTTCTGGCAGGAATTCCTGGATAGCAACAGCAGCAGGAACGGCAGCTGACTTATCTCCTAATTCTAATTCAACACAGAATATCCGAATGACACAATGGAAAATGTTTTACAGACCTGAGGCAGGATTGGAGGTGGGGGGTGGGGGTGGGGGCACGGAGAATCGTGCCAGGTGACGGGGGAGGTGGAGGAACAGAGGGCCCTTCGCACAGTGATCTTCTCAGAGGTGTGATAGGCCAACGATGGCCTTCTCACCCAAAGGCAAATTGAGGCCCTTATGTGGCCTATTAAGAGCCAATAAAGGGCTTCTTCCCACCGCCGCTGGGATCTTACCGGTGGTGGGGGTGGAAGCCTCCGCTGCTCTTATCCTCCAACCAAGACACAGCCAACTAAAAATTGTGATCCGGCACCTCATCCTTCAATAAAGGGGACAATCATCATCGACTCATCCTTTCACCAAGGAGACTGGAATTTGAAGACTATGTCCTCTCACCCATCATATCAAGAAAAAGTTGTTGGAGGGTCTGACCTTTCACCTCATCCTTTGACAAAGGAGAAAACCCGACAATTCACATCATCCTTTGGCCAAGCTTCCCAAGCCTCACCAACCTTCTATGATTATTCAAAATGATCCAGTCAGCTCTCTGGCTATTTCTGGCTTGCCAATATTGCCGAGTTCTCAACTATGCCCCAGCTCCAGTTTTTTTCAGTCCCAAGTTAATACATTATCTTACCCCTGAGCTTTGAGTAATAAACATTTTCATAAATATTTATTGCGACCTCTAAAATAAATTTGCAAGTGAGATGCTCAAGCTGAGCAAAAACTCAATACTATCAAATCATCTCCAAAGCTGCTACTTCAATGAATTTATATTTTTCATCAGCTATCTTTTGTTTTGGTGGAATTAATAGGACCAGCATATCCAATTCTCAGAGCTGAGGTTTCAACAGACTTTCCTTACTTTTGTGCAGGATCTCAGTATTTAAGAATACAAAATTATTCATTTTGCTAGCAATGAATATATTAATGAATATAAGTAATTTGTAACACAAAAGGCAAACTCTAGCTCCCGTGCACAAGCATTTAAACCAGGAGTATCCTCGTGATATAGTACGGGGACCAACTGTAGCCTACCACCACCCCACTTCACCCCCCCCCCGCCCCCCTCACCCCTGGCCCTCTGTGTCACCCTTGGCTCAGTGGTAACACTCTCAACTTTGAGGTAGGGGGTTGTGGGTTCAAGTCACACTCCAGAGTCCTGAACATATAATTTAGGATGGCCCTTCAGTGCAGTACTAAGGGAGTGCTGCACTGTTGCACATACCACCTTTCAGGCGAGATGTTAAACTGAGGACCCATCTACCCTCTTAGGAGGACGTAAAAGATCCCACAGCACTTTCTGACATCCCTGATGTCCTGGCCAATATTTATCCTTCAACTAACATCACTGAAAACATATTATCTCGTGATTTTCTCATTGCAGCTTGTTGGAGCTTGCTGTATGCATCATTGGCTGCCTCGTTTCCTACATTACAACAGTGTCAACACATCAAACAAAGTACTTCATTGGTGTAAAGTGCTTTGGAATGTTGCGCTATTATAATGGGTGCTATATAAATGTATCTCTCTTTGGTTACCGTTCTTTGTAAAGCTGATGTCTTTGGGCTTCTATTCCCAATATAACACCAGCATTACATTACCAAATTTGGGATTCCCTCCAAGGAATGTGAAGTGGGGCAATCCCAGCATTCACAGCTGTACTTCTGTTGTTGCTATATGTCCAAATCCTGTGATTTCTCTTCACCTCCCTCCTCCTCTGGAAAAGTACCTGACCTCCACTAGACAGTTCCCCAGGGTTCACATGTGAGGTCTACATCTCATCACTCTGAGGTGCAGCCTGATAAGGTATTCCTGAGAATGGCCTCAAGCAAAGCACTGCTTAGGACTTTAGAACTCAATAAAAAGTCAGTGAAATACATGATACCACTGAGCCACAGTCAAGAGGTTATCCTATCTATGCAGTTCCAGCAAAGCATTTCGACCAGGTCATCCCACACAGTGAGGCCCTGCTATTTCAACCTTATTATCCCAGTAGTGCACACAAGTAGTATTACTTGGCTCTTTGTAGCACAACATCTAGAGATGGTTCCAATGTATACATCTCCCAATTGTGTTTGAGAAACAATTTTCTGAGTACTTATTGCCACAGGGAGTCTCACCTACTAGCTATGCATGGCAAGATATCAAAGGCAGAGTGCACACAATTTTGGATATGCATGGTAAGTGGTCAAGGCCCCATGCCAGCAGCATGCACTCAGAAAAGCAGCTCCAAGATCCTATGTCTATAGCTCCCAAGCATCAAGTTGATTCCTACATCATATACTACAAGTTAATACTAGTTACTTTCAACCTTTTTACGAGTGATTTTTCTCCCTCACTTTCCGTAATGTATTTATACTAAGAGAAAAAAAAGACTTGCGCTAATTTAGCACCTTTCACAACCTCAGGATATCCTAAGGTGCTTTAAACTCAATGAAGTACTTGTTGTGATGTGGTCACTGTTGTAACGTAGGAACATTACTATTGCCTGACAGTACAATTTCCGGGTAATTGACTTTATTCAATACCTTTGTGTTATATTCCAAAAGCTAGTTGGTGAAGGATAGAACTAGAAACAATCTTTATACACTTTTACAAGCATTTATTTGCAGAAGTACACATTACAAGCATACATCTCTGAAGCCAACTACCACAGTTTCAGTCTGTGCCTAGCTACGGGGGCACAAGTGAATCCTTAGTTAATGCCTGCCACCTGAATACAATTAAAGTACAATTAACAGATTCCCATCTCTCTGTTTAAATAAAAATTAGAGCTGATGTGTACAGCCAAAATTTCAAATAAATTAAATCAAAAACCTCCATATTCTGTACAAAGCATTACATTGCAAGACAGCCTCCTCTAGGACCACTAATTATTTTTTCCTACATGCAGTTCTTTTTGTAAAACAATCAGATAGGTGGTGACTTACATCCACCCATTTAATTTTAGAGATTTCCTTTCTCTCCAGCATTTGCTTCAAGCCAGCAGGTCAATCCATGAATTTTTCTCGCTCAAACTTTTTGCAGAGTGTACATTATCCAACAATGTACAATTGTACAGAATCTCAGCTAAAATGTTTCACAAATAAAATCCCATATCCACTGCCTCCACAACAGCCAGCGTTTCAGCAGCCAAAGTACATTTAACATTGCTTTTTATTTGATTAGCCTCCCAAGCTAAAGGACAACATTTTCCCTTTTCACCCATAAGAGATATTATAAAGCCAGCTGTACTAAAAGACCCATCAGGAAGACTGGCATGTGAACGCCGTCACCTGAGTTCCCCTGAAAGTCATATGCCATCCTGATTTGGAAATATATCGTGCTTCTTTACTGTCGCTGGATCAAAATCCTGGAACACCTTCCCTAACAGCACTTTGGGTGTACCTACACCACATGGACTGCATTGGTTCAAGAAGGCGGTTCATCGCCACCCACTCAAGGGCAGTTAGGGATCGGAAGGGCAGTTAGGGATCGGCAATAAATGCTGGCCTTGCCAGTGAAACTCACATCCTATTTAAAAAAAGAACTTTCATATTTCAGTCCGTGCGTTAATGCTTTGCATCTTTACTAGATACGTCTTGTTTTATAATAAATTAATAATAATTGTTTATGAAAGATACCTGGTTGGTGCATTTTATTCTGAAATAAAACAGTGTATTTAATTGGCCTTATTGGGAACTGGGTGAACATTTAAATTTATGTTATATCCTGTGGAGAAGTGGAACTAGAGAAAGACAGTGCACTTCTCCCACCTCAATCATAGCATATAATTTGGGGCTGGTCTGGGATAACACAAGGCCGACGAGTGGAACTACAGAAAGACAGTGCACTCCTCCTGCCAAGTTGCAACATATAATTGGGGGCTCTGCGCAGGATAACCCAAAGCTGATGATGTGAATTGTAAGTGGGGTAATAAGAATTGAAAAAGGGAGAAGGAAAACACAAGCTTTCTTGTGCATTACAGGAAAGTTTACACTACTGGAAAGCTTTGTCAATTGCTACGACCTTTCTGGAGAGGGAGAACTTATCTGAGTGATTTAAAAAACTTAACAAAAGTTAGGCTATAGGAATTGGCAGAGAAGTTGGAGTTAGAATGAAAACCAGGGGCTAAGAAAGCAGACATAATTGAAGTAATAGCACAACATTTTAAACTGGAAGGAGGAAAAGGCAATCCAGAAGATAATTCAGTTGAATTAGCTAGACTTCAGTTGCAGATGAAGAAGCTTTAACAGGAAACAGAATTGGCAATGGAGAAACATGAACTTGAAAGAGAGGAAAGGGCAAAAAAAAGAGAGCATATCAAAGGGAAAGAGATGAAAGGCAGGAGAAAGAAAGGGAGCGAGAAAGGGAAATTGAATTTAAAAAGCGGGAACTAAAACAAAAGACTGGCCTTGATTCCAGTGAAAACTCTGGTGAGGAAAGAGCTTACTCCAGCCCAGGACCCTGTGGAGAGCTCTTTAAATTTGTGCAAGCCCTCCCGAAGTTTGGGGAAAGGGACATAGAGGCATTTTTCATTTCTTTTGAAAAGATAGCTAGATAGATGAAGTAGCCAAAGGAAACCGGAACACTGCTCAAGCAAAGCAGGTTGATGAACAGAGCTCATGAAGTTTAAGCTATGATTCTGAGGAGGCTTCTGAAGATTATGAGGTGGCAAAAAAAGCTATTCTCGTTGCTTATGAGTTAGTCCCTGAAGGTTACAGGCAGAAATTTTGGAACCCCCAGAAACAGCCTGGGCAGATTTATATAGAATTTGAGAGGATAAAGCAAATTAATTTTGATTGCTGGATGCGGGCCCTAAAGATAGAGGCCACATATGAGATCCTTAGGAAAATAATTCTCCTGGAAGAAATTAAAAATTAATTCCCCCCATTAGTAAGAACCCATGTCGAGAACCAGGAGGTTTCAATGGCCATTCAGGCAGTTGAGATTGTTGATGATTATGAGCCCAAACCCTTTGTCCGTCACCCCCACAAGCCCATGAAGGGTGGGAGGGTGAAAGGAAGGCAAGTGGCCGAGGGCAAGTAAGGACAGCTGGTAATGCCCCAGGATCTCTTCCTCAGGCCAGAAAGGAAGATGCTGAGGGTGGAAGTGAGGTCCGAAAGCCTTAGTGTTTGCATTGCCATAAGGTGGAACACCTTCGTGCAGAATGCTGGAAGTTGGGGGGCTAAACCCATGGTACTTATTGGGGTACACAAGGCCAATGCAGAGAAAGGGCTCTGACCAAGAGTCATAGAGTTATACAGCACAGAAACAGGCCCTTCGGCCCATCGTGTCTGTGCCGGCCATCCAGCACCCAACTATTCTAATCCCATATTCCTGCATTTAGGAAGAGTACGACAGATCAGGCCGTAGCTCTGACTGCACCTGTAAGACCAAGTACAAAAACTGCTGTGAGTGCTGGTGACGTGAACACGATACCTGAGTGTTATAGAAAAGGAGCCACCTAAACTCTTTTGCTGGGGAAAAGCATACCTTTCCACCACAGAGCGCATTGAACGGTTTTAGTGAATGACATCAGCGGGGAGTAAAGGCCCGTATCTCTGCATTGGATGCACCTGGAGTGAGACCTGATGTTTGGAACGGTAACCATAGAAGTTGTCCATAGTTTACCTGTAGATGGAGTTGACTTACTCCTGGGAAATGATTTCATCGGAGCAAAGGTAGTAGCTTCTCCAGTCGTCACTGAAAGACCAAATGAAGTAAAGGAGACAGAACAGTTGCAGGAAAAGATTCCAGGAATTTTTCCTTCATGTGCAGTGTCCCAAGCAATGGCTAAACAAGTTCCATCATCGGAGGTCGCACTGGCACCACAGACAGAGAGCTGAATATCTGAAACTTTCTTTGGGGATTTGGATAATCTGAAGGAAATATTCAGTAAGTCTTCTCTGATCAAAGCTCAGCAAACCGATCCAGAGTTAAATAAAGTGGCACAATCGGCTGTAAAGGAAGCAGAAGCAAAGGGAGTTCCGGAAGGATACTATATTAAAAATGGGATTCTGATGAGGAAGTGGAGACCTCCTCACAGACCACCGGATGAGGAATGGACAGTAGTTCACCAGATTGTGGTACTACCCAAGTATTGCTGGGGAATATTAAGGATAGTCTATGAAATTCCGATAGTGGGATATGTGGGGATCCGGAGGACCTAATCATGTATAAGTCGACATTTGTACTGGCCAGGTCTTTACCAGGACGTGGTGCAGTTTTGTAAAACATGCCACACATGCCAGATTGTGGGAAAATCGCAATCTGCCATAAAACCGGCACCTCTAATTCTCATACTAGTTATTGGGGAACCATTTGGTAGGGTGTTGGTAGACTGCATGGGACCTTTACCGAAAACAAAAACGGGACATCAATATATACTCACTATTATGGATATGGCTACTCAGTTCCCAGAGGCCATTCCCTTGAGAACAGGTTCTGCTAAGGTAGTGGTAGGGAAGTTCACCCAGTTTTTCACTTGATATGGATTATTGACTGTGATTCAGTTAGATCAAGGTTCCAATTTTATGTCTAAAATTTTCAAGGAAGTTATGAGTAATCTGGGTATAACATAGTTAAATTCCTCAGCATACCACCCACAGACACAAGGGGCTTTAGAACAGTATCATCAGACCCTCAAAATTATGATCAGGGCACATTGTCATGAATATCCCCATGATTGGGATAAAGGGCTGGAATTTCTTTTGTTTGTCACTCGGGATTCACCTAATGAGTCTACTAGTTTTAGTCCTTTTGAATTGGTTTGTGGACATGAGGTAAGAGGTCCTCTAAAACTAATCAAAGAAAAGTTTTTAGAACAGAGGGACGAATCTTCCATCGGGTGGAGGATAAGCAAGCACAGGTATGTCAGGTAGTAGGGACAGTGAAGGATAAAGGGGATAGTGAGCATGAGGCAGAAGGAGGCCTAGACAATTCTAAAATTGAACCTCCTACTATCCGGTTAGCTAATACTGAATTGTTAGGGAGATTAGACATGATGCTTTCATATTTAGAACAAGACCACCAAACAAGGCCACTCACAGCATTTAAAGAAGTCTGTAGGGATAAACCAGGATGTACAACCTTAGCCACACATGATATTGATGTAGGAGAATCCTCTCCTATAAAACAGCATCCTATCGCTTACGCCCAGAGAAACAGGCCCAGGTGAAAGCAGAAATCCAATACATGATGGAAAACAACCTAATTGAACCCAGTCAAAGCAACTGGAGTTCCCCAGTCGTCTTATGGCCTAACCCGAAGGTTCAACTAGATTTTGAATAGACTACAGAAAGGTTAATGCAGTAACAAAGGCAGACTCCTACCCAATTCCTCGCTTGGAAGACTGCAATGACAGACTTGGCAGCGCTACATTTCTTACCAAAATAGATTTGTTAAGGAGATACTGGCAGGTTCCTTTAACACCCCAAGCTAAAGAAATATTGGTCTTTGTCACACCAGATGGTCTTTTCCAATGCCGAGTTATGCCCCAGCCACTTTCTATCGACTAATGAACCAAGTGGTAGCCAGTGTTCCTAACTGTGTGGTTTACCTTGATGATGTGCTGGTATACAGTGACACTTGGAAGGACCACTTGGAACAACTAGAAGCTCTATTCAGAAAATTACAGTCGGCTGATTTGGTGATAAACCTTCCCAAATATGAATTTGCAAAAGTGCGGGTAACCTACTTAGGGCATATAGTACGGGGCAAAGACAAGTGTTGCCCAGAACAGCAAAAGTACAAACAATGATGAATTTCCCTGCCCCTAAATGGGAAATCAGGAGGTTCTTGGGGATGTGTAGTTTCTACCACAAGTTTGTACCAAATTTTAATACTATAGCTGCTCCACTGATGGATTTGCTACAAAAAAAGAAAGCCAAGGTAGTGTGGTTAGGAGAATGCCAAGCATCTTTTGAGAGGCTGAAAGCCATTATGATCAATAAACCAGTGTTGGCTGCCCCAAATTTCACTAAGTCCTTCAAGGTATAATTGATGCTAGTGACCTGGGGGTTGGTGCAGTCCTGTTACAAGATGAATCAGGCATAGAACGGCCAGTGGGATACTTTTCCAAAAAGCTAAATCGACACCAAAAGAGATACTGAACCGTGGAAAAAGAAACCCTGGGCTTACTATTAGCCCTTAAGCATTATGTCCACCACGATTACAGGCAGACACTGGTATATACAGATGATAACCCCTTAGCCTTTGTGGAAAAATTCAAAAACCAAAATACCAGACTATTTCGATGGAGTTTCCTATTGCAGCTCTATCACTTAAAGATTATACACATTGCGGCAAATTGCTGATGCTTTGTCGAGAGTTTAACCCTGCTTTGAGTTATCTGAGTACAAAGATGATACAAAATAGAACTGTTTTGGTTACAGGTAAAGAATGAATGAGAATGAATATGCAAATGCATTTTAATATTTTTCACCTTCTGTTTTTTTCCACACTTTGTAATGAAACGCATTTAAAAATAGGGTTTCATTCCTCCAAGGATGGAGTTGTTATGAAAGTGCTTCTATTTTTAAATATTTTTTGAGGACTCACGGTTGATGATTGTAGAGATGGATTCATTTGGAGGACTGAAGTGATTCTATAGATACTGGACATTTAATAAAAAACGTCACTGGAATGACTTGAGCTTTCTGTTTAAAAACAACATTTACTGGATGTCACATGTCTTCAGTTAAGTAACTGTCCTAATAGGATTCATATCCTACTGCACAAATCACAAAAGGTTAGTATGCAGGTACAGCACGTAATTAGGAAAGCTAATAGAATGTTATCATTTATCGCGAGGGGAATTAAATACAAAAGTAGGGAGGTTATGCTTCAGCTATACAGGGCATTGGCATCTGGAGTGCTGTGTACAGTACTGGTCTCCTTATTTAAGGAAGGATGTAAATGTGTTGGAGGCAGTACAGAGAAGGTTTACTCGACTAATACCTGGAATGGGTAGCCTGTCTTACGAGGAAAGATTGGACAGGCTAGGCTTGTATCCGCTGGAATTGAGAACAGTAAGAGGTGACTTGATTGAAACATATAAGATCCTGAGAGATCTTGACAAGGTGGATATGGATATTGTGGGAGAATCTCAAACTAGGGGTCACTGTTTAAAAATAAGGGGTCGCCCATTTAAGACAGAGATGAGGAGAAATTTTTTCTCTCAGAGGAGCGTGAGTCTTTGGAACTCTTCCTCAAAAAGCAGTGGAAGCAGAATCTTTGAATATTTTTAAGGCAGAGGTAGATAGATTCTTGATAAGGAAGGGGGTGGAAGGTTATCGGGAGTAGGTATAAATGTGGAGTAACCAGTTCAGCCATGGACTTATTGAATGGCAAGGCAGGCTCGAGGGGTCGAGTGGCTTACTCCTGCTCCTAATTCATATGTTCGTAAACAGCAGGTGCCTTCTGATTATGGGAGTTCTTTACAGAGAAGTAACATGTCAAGATTTATGGTTGTCAAGAGTTGGTTTCATTTTTGAAGATTGCTTTGAGTCAGTTGGGGGTCAGCCTGCTAAGAGAGAAACACCCAACTCATATTTTCTCCAAAATAAAAGCAAAATACTGCAGATGCTGGAAATCTGAAATAAAAACAAGAAATGCTGGAAATACTCAGCAGGTCTGGCAGCATCTGTAGAGAGAGAAGCAGAGTTGGTTTCAAGTCAGTGACCCTTCTTAAGAGCTGGTGAATTCATATTTTCTCCACCTCTCTGAGAAACCCCGAAAATCCTGTGTATGATAGCTGAAACGCCTGATGCTGCATTTCTCCTGGAAAGCCTGCTAGATTAATTTTCAACACCGCCTGAAAAGAACTGCTCCAGAAAGATCCCAGTGGCAGCTGTCCAGACGTATTTGGGATGCCAAAATAAAGGGACAACTGCTATCATTTCATATCTTCTCCTTTTCCTTCAGGAATTTACAAGTATTTGGCCAAAGTTTTTTTTGGTCTTTTTTTTTAAAGATTTCTGCAGAGTAAACTTTATTTTTTCTTTAACTGGTGTGTGTGTGTGTGTGTGTGTGCTAATTTTAAAAAGGGAACTTTCGTATTTCAATGTGTCTTAATGCTTTGCATCTTTAGTGCATAAGTCTTGTTTTATAATCAATTAATAATTTTGTCCTTTAATAAAGAAACCTGGTTAATGTATTTTATTCTGAAATAAAAATAGAGTATAAATTTGGCCCCATCAGTAACTGGGTAAACATTTAAATATATGTTGTGAGCTGTGGGGAAGTGGAACTAGAGAAAGACAATGCACTCCTCCTGCCTTGGTCCTCACACTCTGCACTCGTCATTGGCAAATTCCCCTCCATTATCAGTCAGAAACCTCATTGGTGCTCCAAGACCGGTCTCTATCCATTTCTCCATGATTTTGTCTCTACTAACTTTTTTGGCTTTACTGTGTATTATTGTAGAAAGACTAAATCTGGTTACCAGGTCTACAATAAGTAGCATAAAATATTTCTGTCTTTGTCCCATTCCTTTAGATCCATGGTAACTACTTTGTTAAAGTCACATGCCAATGGAAGGCTTATAATAGGATGTGGCGACGTCCTTTGATACTTTTTACAGATTTCACACTTCCCACTAATCTGTTCCATTAGCCTGCTGTATGTACCCTTCATTAACCATACCTGCATTTTTCAGCAGGATTTTTAACCTTTGATAAATAAGGTGAGCAAACTGCCTTTGTAATTTTAAGACAATTTGTCTTTTTTCTCTTTGATTCTTATCACCTGGCCATTAATACTTGTCTTACACTCTGATGAGAAACATCAGGTTTTGTTAAGGGGATACATAGCAACATAGAAAAATAGGAGCAGGAGTAGGCCATTCGGCCCTTCGAGTCCCATTCAATACAATCATGGCTGATCATCCAAACTCAGTACCCTGTTCCCGCTTTCTCCCCGTATCCCTTGATCCCTTTAGCACTAAGAACTATATCTAACTCTTTCTTGAATATATTTAATGATTTGGCCTCAACTGCTTTCCGTAGTAGAGAATTCCACAGGTTCACAATAATACAATAATGTCCTGACTGGGTTAACTGCAAATCCAGATTTTCCAAACATAATTGCATTATCATGCTCCACGTCAAGTTTAATTTATGCCTTTTCATAGAAGGTTTACTCAACAGCATAGGCATCTCACTAGAAATTATATGAGTACTTATAAAATGACATATTCCAGCTATTTTACATGGAATTACATCTCTCTTTAGTGACCTCAAAGTGCTGTCATCAACAAAACAAAAGCAAGTAGTATTTTTATATTCCTTAACCCTGTGTTGATCTTCACTACTGAGTGCATAACATTTTATGCAATCTGTTCCACATTCTGTTGATGTACAAGCACTATCCAGCACTGCACAGTTATACGAATCTCACTAACACATTCATCACAGGACTAAAATTCCTTGTGCCGGTGTAATTTGTTTGGATGCACCTTTATTTTCATCCCCTTCCTCAGAATTTTCTTTGTCATGAGCCATTTCGAGGGCCCTGCCTCTTCGCTTTGGGAAGTTCAACTGAAGCAGCTGTTAACTGTTCCTTGGACCTTCCTGGGATTCATTGACCTGTTATTGCTGTTCTAATACTTTCTTCTGCTGTAACTATCAGATCTGCTAAAGGTGGTTACATCCTTATTCTGCCTGTCTTTAATTCTTCCACTGTATTGACGTTTAAAATCTGGACCACTTTGAGACCTGGAAATCATTGAGTCCTCTATTCTTTGCATCACCGTGAAATGTCCCATTTGTTCCATGTAGGCAGAAGGAAATCAATGTTTCCCAGGAATTTTTTCCAAGGCAGTGGATATCTGATCCAACAGGGTCTTCCTCTCCAAGAACTGATCACTAGTTAAAACCAGTGGCCTGTCCATATAAGACACCTATAAGAAAAGGGTTAACAGCCTGGCTATGAGCTCAGAGCAGCGCTTGGTATGTAGAAACAGGACGGGTGCAGTACAGTGATACATGCTGAATTGGAGAGAGAAATCTGAATTGAAGGGAACAATTTACACCGAATAGGGCAATTTAAATCGAATAGAACAGTTAATCATCACAGACTGATCAAAACCAGACAGGTAATCATAGCAGGACAGGAAGAAGTCTGGACATGGCTAAGTCAATGGAAGACAATTTGGGAATACGCTAACCAACCAACAGCTGATTATGTACCCACCTAACCAATTCGCATCCAGAAGAGGATCATGCATCAGCTTTTTCAAAAACTGTATTCTGTTTGTAAAAAAAAGTCCTTCATGACAATGCTCAAGAAAAAAGACAGAAGATATGTATCGATTAGAAGAGTCCCAGTGAACCAAGATCTCGTTCAAAGATCACTCCTAAGTGACCTACAGTCATCTCAGATTGACCACATGAGGGGTAACTGTATGATTTAATTGAAACTGTTTTGTTTAAAATTCTCACTGAAGGTGTTGGATTTAGTTTGAGATTGTGTTAATCGTAATTCTTGGTCTCCGAAGTTAAGAAAGAGGTAACAATCCAGCAATTTAAACAGTAGTACTGATCCAATGATCCCAAATTGGATCTCATCAATCATTTGTACAATCTGTTCAAATCCATGATATATTCTTCCATGGAATGACCATCTATTTTTCTGAAATATATCAAAGTCTAACCATGCCCCGTAGGCCTTTAACAGATTATCTTTCTTGTAGATTTCATCTAACAACTCTAGTAGATGGTCTAAACCTTTATCACCATCCAACTGACAGGCATCCAGCTCACAAAATACTTCTGATTTTACTTCTGGTAGGAAGCAACAACGCCAAGGCCATACCTTGTTCCCTCTTTGGCAAGTTCCAGTGTCCACATATTCACTTCATTCTTCCACTGGTTATATGGTTCAGACTCAGAACATTGGAAGGTAATTACACCCCAACAATTTACACTTGCTTTCTGCCATTTTTTACAATGCCCACTAAAATTATAGCTTTCTTTCTGAAAACGTTTGTTCTTAGTTTCCAACCTTTACCTTTCAGCAGCTGTCCTCTGCTACTATATTATATTCCAGAAAGCCAGTTGGTGAAGGATAGAACTGGAACCAATCTTTACACACTGTTATAAACATTTATTTAGAGTTACACGTTACAGGAAGATGCCTCCTAACCCAACAACCACAATTGCAGTTTGTGTCTATTTATAGGGGCACAAGTGAATTCCCAGTTAATGCCAACTACCTACATATAATTAAACAAAATTAATACACAATTAACACTTTGCAGTCATTGTATCATATTCCATCTGGACAACATAATAGGTTAAATATACTCAGGACCAGAAATTCCTTCAGCTAAATCGTGACAGATGCAGTTCAGTGCAGAAAAATGTGAATTAGTGCACTTTGAGGGAAAACAGTAAAAAAAACCTACCCAAAAATTATGAGATTTTTAATTGAGTGGAGGAACAGAGAGATGTAGAGCGAGTGGTACATAGATCTTTACAGTTGGCATTGTCGATAGCAAAGGTAAGAATACTAGTTTTAATACATAGAGGCATGAATATAATACTGGAGAAGTGACTCTGAATTTGTTAGGCCACAGTCGGGTTACTGTGTGCAGTTCTGAACATCCATTATATGAAGGATATAATATCGCTGATCTGTACTTCAACACCATTTGCCCGTCTTTGCTCCATATCCTTTGATCCCCTCACCTACCACAAATCTATCAATCTCAGTCTTGAAAACTTCAACTGTCTTCCAGACTTTTGGGGAAGACAATTCCAAATTGCTACTACCCTTTGTGTGAAAAAATGCTTCCTAATTTAACTCTCAAACGACCTGAATTTCATGTTAACATTATGCTCCCATGTTCTTAATTCATCCACCAGTGAAAATAGTTCCTCTGTACCTACCCAAATCAAATCCTTTTAACAGTTTAAGTTTCTAAGCCACTTATGCAGAGATATGTCACGTCACTGGACAGGATGCAAAATTAATATCAACTGAATGCTCCTGTCCTGTAGATTTTTTTTCAGGAAGAATGCGGTGTGCCTTTAAGGCTTGGAAAAGGAGCCGTACTGCTTTAAGGCAGCAGGCTCCAGAAGCTGAGTCAAAGAATGCATTTTCGTTGCCCCGGGATACAGCCATTAGGAGACTGCGATTCAAAGGGTGCATTCCCGTTGCCTTGGATACAGCCACTTGGACTGAGCATCGAGAGATACGTTTGTTACAATTTACTTTTGAACTGGCTTATAATGACAACAGCTTGTTCTAACAGAGGAAACAGACAGACAGCTGTGTGTTAGCCACTGAAAGGAGAAACAAAACATTTAAACTGATGAGAATTTAGTCTGTTTATTTAGTATTCTCTCTCAAAGTTCTAAAAAGTCAAGCCAAAACAGAGATCTCTGAGAATTTAAACTGAAGGAAGAGAAGTTAGACTGTGACAATCTTTCATCCCTCAAAATTTTAAAGCCAAATTCATTCATTAAAAATTGTTTGCAAGTTTTTAATTGTAGAAATTCATCGCTGGAGAAGGAAAGCAACAATTTCAACTTCTGGATTAGATGACAGACTGCTCTACTGTTGAAGAGCCTTTTACTGTTCCATTGTTGAAGAGCCTTTTTTCCCCATTGGACGGCTGTGAGGACTTCAAGCAACCTTGGACTGTTTCACATCCGGCAGGAGCGTAAATCTGCAAGGACTCTAATTTTTTCTATTTTAAATGTTGCTGTTATCTTCGTAGTGTTTAAGAATTTAGTTTTTCTAATTAAACAGTTAATTTGTTGATTTAAAGGCACCTGGTTTGGTTAGCCTCATTTAGGGGTTAATAGAGAGTACAATTTGGCTGGGTCTTTAATTTGGAAAGTTTAAAGTGATATGTTAGGCGATCTGTGGAGGGACAGTGCGTTTCTCCCACGGCAGTCAGAATCGTATATTTTGATTGGGGGCTTTGACTGGAGGGGTTGGTCGTAACACTATTAATAGACGGCAAGTCCTTATGTGGGCACTAATCTGTGTGCATATAATTGTTCCTCCAATTTTGGCCTCATGTGCATCCACGATTTCCATCACCCCACCCTTGGTGAACGTGCCTTCAGCTGCCTAGGCCATAAGCTCTCCCTAAACTTCTCTGCTTCTCTTTCTCCCTTTCAGATGCTCCTTAAAATCTACCTCTTTGATAAGTTTTTGATCACCTGTCCTAATGTTTCTTTCTTTGGCTCTGTACCAAATTTTTCTTGATAATGCTCCTGCAAAGCATCTTGGGACATTTTACTGCATTAAGGCCGCTATATAAATGCAAGTTGTATTTGAGACCAGTGGTCTTCCAGGAGCTCTCAGAATCCTTGTGTCTCTTGTAATCCCCTCCCTGGGATGTGTAATTCTCTCTTTATCTCCTCCACTTTAACACAATAACAATTTGGTTTAGAGCTTTAATACACATGATTTTGTGAGACAGACCTTAAAACAGGATTATATTCATCAGCATGGCTATGAAGATCGTGTAATTTGACAGAAGTATCATGTCCTTGTACGGCAACGACAGTGGCATTATTTACTGATGAACAACCGCAGGCTGCGGCTTAACTGGATATGGTAACAAACTGAAGGCCCCTTTCTGGGTCAAGATGTATCAGGCGCACAGGCAGAGCCTAGCTTCTGTCTGACAGAGTGTGCTGAACGCAGCTGTGGAGTGGATATTAGCATCGCTGCAGCATCCTGACAGCACACGGACTTTAATGAAGACATGCAGAATGATTGATGATAAGTGGAGGATATGGCACACTGAGGACAGCTCAGGTATCTCATAGTGATGGAGAGGACTGACACAAAAAGATCCAGGAGCTGTTCAAACACCACTGTGCAATCACAGCTGGTCCACTGCTCATTGATACCAGAAAAATAATTACAATCAGATTTTATCAAAGGAAAATTTATTTTATAACTTTTCAATCTGATAAAAGTATGATATGATCAGCAAAATACAAATTGCAATGCTGATGGGGGATGTTGGGGGATGGGGAAATGTAAGTGGCTTACAAGCATGAGACTCGGCTTCAGGTTCAGTAGCAATTTTGTGAGGCTCTACTCCCGTTTGCCACATCCTTCAGATGAGAGATTGTATCGAGTCCCGTCTGCCCAATCTGGTGGACATAAAATATCCCATGGCACTATCTCAAAGAAGAGCTGGGGAATTCTCCTCAGTGTCCTGGCCAATATTTAACCTTCAACTAATATTGCTATAAGAGATTGCCTGGCCATTATTTCATTCCTGTTTATGGGATGCTGCTGTGTGCAAATTGGCTACATCGTTTTCCTACATTACAACAGTGACCATACTTCAAAAGTACTTCGGTGGCTGTAAAGTGCTTTGAGATGTCCCAAGACCCTAAAAAGTGCTTTATAAATGCATGTCTTTGGGCCGATGTTTTACCTAACTGATCCACCAAAAGCAGGGGGTGCATCCAAAAGTTGTGGGGAAACCTGGATGTCGGGATTTCCCCGCACGTTGAGCATGAACGTGATGTCACCAACAGTGAGATCAATAAACTTTTCCTGTCCAAGGGTATTAAAAGATCTGGAGCCAACGCTGGCACATGGAGTTAGAATACCGATCAGCCATAGTCACACTGAATGGCAGAACAGGCTCGAGGAACTGCATGGCCTCCGCTTGTTCCAATGTTCCTAATGCGGCAATTCGGCCCATTGTATCAATGCCGACTCTTTAAAGCAGCTATTCAATAAGTCCCACTCTCCTGCTCCTTCCACATAGCCCTATAAGCTTTTCCTTCCTAATTGTGTTTCCAATTCCCTTTTGAATGCTATGATTGAATATGTCCCTACCACCTTTTCAGGTAGTGCATTCCAGATCATCACAACTTGCTGCACAAAAAAAATCTCATAGCTCTTCTGATTCTCTTAGCAATTATTTTCAATATATATATCCGCTGTATACCAAACTTCCCACTAGTGAAAACAGTTTCTCCTTATTTACTCTACCAAAACTCCTCATAATTGTGATCACTATCAAGATTTACCTTTAACCTTCTCTGCTGTAAGAAGAACAATCCCAGTTTCTCTAGTCTCTCCAAATAACTGAAGTTCCTCATCCTTGGTACTATTCTAGTAAATCTCTTTACACTTTCTCCAACCTGAGTCTTGAATTTAATATAGTAAAGACATGGACAGTGTTTGTGGAACAGTGTGTATATGTGTGTGCTTAAGTGATGAGTGAGTGGTTGATTGACTTTTTGTCTATTTTGAGGTATTACATTAGAAACTATGCAGGTCACCAAAATACAGAAATCATCTGAGGAAAATTATAGCACAGTGATAAGCATTTTAGTACGGAAAATATCTGCCAAACCTTTGTACAAGCAGTTGATCGGAAAACAGGTTCCAGAGTAACATTAATAAAAGAGAGAAATGAGAATGATGGTGATGGAGAGAGGTTGAGGGTGAAGAGATGGAAGAGTTACTGTCTTTTGGCTGACAAGCTTTGTTTTATATATACTGCTTGAGAGTGAGAGAAAGGGGTCATCTGTCTTCCTCGATTTGGGAGAGGTAAGCTTGGAGGAGTACCTTTGTCTGGTTCCCTCATACTGTCAGACTCAGTAAATAGGAACATATGAAAATAATGGACAAAGTAAAAGCCAGCTGGTCCATCAAACATGCCCCACACTCATGATGCCTGGAACACCCTGAGTAGACAGTTCCTAACCCCAACCCAACGACCAACCCCTCCCTCAGGCACGCAATCTCCTGGGGGAGGCAAAAGAACTCCAGAAAAACCTAGGGACTAACTAATGCACAAAAGAAATCTGGAAAGTTCCTCTCTTGCTCCCTCAGACCATCAAAACTAGTCTGGAGACCACATTGACCATGCTTACATTACCAGTTAATCTATTTACCTTTTATGTGATCCGAACGCTGCCGGTCAAAATACCCAGTTCAGCTCCCTCTTGAAGGCAGGAGCAAAAGTCTGTACCCACCCCATAATTCAGCAACACATTCCAGAGGCTCACTATTCTCTGGCATAAGAGGAACCGCTTAACATCTCGCCCATCCCTATTTTGCTAATAATGTCTTTATCTGATATTACCAGGGTGCACAACAGGCAGATGGCCTTGCCTACCATCTGGAATCCACTGTGATTTACTGAACAAATAACTGGAAGAATTCATTCGCAATACCAAACAACAACAACTTACATTTACATTGTAATATGTCCCAGGGTGCTTCGTAAGGAAAAATATCAGACAAATTTTGACACCAAGCCACATAAAAAGATATTAGGAAAAGTGACCAAAAGCTTGATCAAAGAGGTAGGTCTTAAGGAACATCTTAAGGGGAGAGATAACAAGTCAAAGAGGGTTAGGAAGAGAATTGCTGAGTTTAGGGCCTAGACAGTTGAAAACACGACTGCCTATGATGGAGCTATGAAAATTGTTTTTTGTGTAAGAGGTCAGAGTTGGAGCACTGCAAAACTCTCAGGAGGCTTATAGGGCTGGAGGAAGATGCAGAGCTTGTGAGGAATAAGGCCATGGAGGGATTTGAACACAAGGATGGGAATTGTAATATCAAGGCATGTCCGGATAAAGTTATCATTTGTATCTACGTGACGTATAATTCAAAGGCCATATGCCATCTACCCTGAGTACTGTTATGGAGGAAATGTGCTCTCTTGTTAAAAGGTATCAGTTGATTTTATTAACCTGATTTCCATCTCACCCAGTGCAGTTACCTGCTGTTGTCAATCACCTTCCTTCAGCAGGAGGGAAGAGGCAAAGATTGGGGCAATGGGTGTTATCCTGTTAATTTGCGTGTCAATGGTTTGATTTTATGCAGGTGAAGGGTGTTAACTGGGGTCTTAGTTGGAAATTTATAAACACTCTTCGAGACTGGTGAAGGGTTTTGAGTGAGGAACCACATGTTTGTAGACCTTTTACTCTGCACAATAAATGTGAAACTGAGTAAATATATACTCCAGCATTATCCTTCCATAACAAGCTTTCTGGAATTTAACAATGGGTTCCTTCACAGTTGCTTTCAATGTTGCTCCATGATTGGCCAGACCAAACACATCTGACTTTGAGGACCACTGCTGCTTGTCTTCCATCTCCAGTGGAGTCTTCACACAGGAGGTGGCTCTTCATGCATCTCCTGGGAGGAGAAAACACTGTTCTTCTTTGAGTAGTGCCATGGGATCATTTATATCCACTTGAACAGGCAGGCAGATGGGGCCTCAGTTTAACACTGCACTCAAAGCAAGGGTTCCAACAATTAGGGTGGCACAGTGGCGCAATGGTTAGCACCGCAGCCTCACAGCTCCAGTGAGCCAGGTTCAATTCTGGGTACTGCCTGTGTGGAGTTTGCAAGTTCTCCCTGTGACCGCGTGTGTTTCCGCCGGGTGCTCCAGTTTCCTCCCACAGCCAAAGACTTGCAGGTTGATAGGTAAATTGGCCATTGTAAATTGCCCCTAGTGTAGGTAGGTGGTAGGAGAATTGAGGGAAGGTGTGGATGTGGTAGAAATATGGGATTAATGTAGGATTAGTATAAATGGGTGGTTATTGGTCAGCAGAGAATTGATGGGCCGAAGGGCTTGTTTCAGTGCTGTATCTCTAAATAAATAATGCAGCACTCCCTAAGTCCTGCGCTGAAGTGCCTACGCAGATCATGTGCTCAAATCCCAGAGTGGGGCAGAAACCCACAACCTTCCAGCTCAGAGGCAAAAAGGAATTCTACCAACTGAGTCAAGAAGAGACAGATAGATGAACAAGGACTCGAGCCCAACCCTGCTTTGTGCTGTTAGTCCATCTCAGCAGACTGCTATACATGGCCTTGGTGCTCCTAGGTTATAAGCCAGGGTTCCCACTGCTGATCACTAAGCATTGAATCTATGCACAGATGTGGATGGGGAGCATAAACAAGATTGGGCTCAGATGTGTCACTTCCCACAACTGAATATCCTGCTGACAATTGCTGTCCAGCCTCGCATACAAAGAATGACCAGTTAGGCAAAGGTTCTCCTGGAATAAGCCTTCAAGGGAGGGGTGTGAATTGGGAAGCTGGTGAAACATATCAAACACTGTAAAATGCACCTATTCTTCATGGAATGATCAATTTATAACAAGCAGATAATGAATAATGAATGCTTCTATATCCAGCGATGTAAAAAGCTTTTAAAATATGGATATCCTCAAAAGAGCCCCAAAATGACACCAAAATATATATCAAACAAGCTAATCACTCAGTTGTTTACCTGCTGATATGACAGGACATACTTTTATATTACTTTATCTCTGTCAGTGTTCAAAGATTAATTGCTGTGGCTCAGTAAGTAAATAGGTTGCACTGATAAATGAAGTGATGTCAGGCTTGCACCTGTACCAGCTTCACTGGGCAATCATTGCTGATGCTTAGTAGGTCAAATATCACCCACTGATCAAATCAGAACGCTGCAGCTGGATTTGGAGATGGGAGCGTGCTATAATTTTTCAGGAGGAGTGTTACTCTGACCTTTTCCTCATTATGCAATTTTATCTCTTTCTCTCTTGATGTCAATCTGCTGTACAGACACACTGCCCAACTGTTCTGGTACCTCACCCATAAGGCCACTCTTTGGGCGGTATTTTATGCTCTCCCCGTGATGTGTTTGGAGGCGGGGAGGGCATTTAATTAGGCAGTATGGTGGTGGGGGGGGACCCCGCCACTTCCCGCCTCCACCCCAATTATGTCTGTGGTGAGAAAGCCTGTGGACAGCCTTCCTGCCGCGCTGCCAATTGAGGTCCATAAGTTGGCAATGCTCAATTAAGGGCCTCTTCCCACTGGTATTAACCCAGCAACAGGCGGGCCTGCCGCCACGTGGGGAGGATGACATGCAAACCTGTGCAGGTTGCTTGCCGGCTCTCAGTGGACAGTCCCTTGTTCAGAGGCATTCAGTGCCTGATTGAGGAACCCAGCAAAGGGAAGTGGGAGGGGCCCATTGCGAGTCAGCCCCGTCTTGCTGATGACCCCCTAAACCCCCTCGCCCACAACCCTTACCCGATGAAACCCCTCCCGCCATCACTCACCTTTGCCTGGATGGTTCCATGATCCTGGGCCTCCAGTGGGCATATTTCACACAGTAGCCATCCCCTCCTTGGATTGGCCGGCAGCTCCCAGGGTCCTGATCCTGGGGATGGCCCACTGGTGGCCTGTTGACTGGCTACTAATCTGGCATGCCTTCCCGGGAAGAGGCTGTGTGGGTCTCTTGCCAGCTCTCCAGCTGGCGGCCAAGACACCCGACGCCTCCATAAAATTCCCCACTTTATGTGGCAAGTTTCAGTCATAGGGAGCATCACTGCCAAGCCCTAATCCTGCACTCACCTGACGTCACACACACATTTCAGTTCGGGTCACCGGATGGTGCTGTGAAGGCAGGAACCCTGATATATATAAAAGCATAGGAACAGGCTATTTGGGCCAACTGGTCTAGGCCAGTGTTTCTGCTACAGACGTCCCCTTCCACCTTATTTCATCTCACCATATCAACGTATCCTTCTACTCCTTTCTCCCTCATGTATATCCCCTTAAATGCATCTATGTTATTTGCCTCAACCACTCTCTGTGGTAGTTCCACATACTCACCGCATTGATTTTCTTTTCCCCCTTAAGCCCCAGAGGCACAGTGGTCAATTGCAGTGTTCTTTAGTGACACTGGTTAAGAGTAACTAACTCAACCTGGGTTTGATCCTGAAGCCTTCTTGAAATAACGCCTAGCAGTGAAGCCCACGCACCTTCTGAGCCAGAAGTGCATCTTCTAATCAATTGGTGCTTTTTGGATACGGTGTTTGGCCGAGACTCATTCTCAGCATTCTCAGATACATATAAACAAACCTACTGGAGCCTCAACATTGCTTCCTCACGCACCACCATCATAAAACAGATTATCTGGTTGTTCATTTGCTGTTTGTGGGACCTTGCTTTGCATTTGGCTGCCTCTTTTGCCCACACAACAGTGACTACACTTCAATCAAGTCGTTAATTGGCTGAGAAGCACTCTGATATGTCCTGCGGACCTGCAGGTGATTATAGGTGCAGCAAATTCACCAGAATGATACTGGGGTTTAAGTGTACTCCCTTGAGTACAGAAGATTATAGAAGGGTGACCTGATCGAGGTGTTTAAAAGGATCCAATAGGATAGAGAGAGAATCTATTTTCTCTGCTGGGGGAATACAGAACAAGGGGAAGTAATCTTGAAATTAGAGCTATGTGATTCAGGAAGCAGTTGTTCACACATTGGATAGTGGAAATCTGGAACTTTCTTCCAAAAGGCTGTGGATGCTGAGGGACAATTGGAGATCGATAAATTTTTGTTAGGTGAGGGATAGGGATCAAAGGTGACTAAATGGAGTTGAGATATAGATCAGCATGATCTAAATGAATGGCAGACCAGGCTGGAGAGGTTGGAACTCCTGTTCCAATATACTAACATTAAGTCTTTTTTTTTAAATCAAAAAATACTATAAACGCCAACAGCTTTCTCACAAATGTAGTCTGGCACACTGAAGCAATCCAGCCATAAAAGGCGATTTTTCCCACGAGTGAGATTAACCCAGACTGTACACAGTCCCTGGTTAGCAGTAAAGCTACTTGAAATTTTTCTGACGTTTATGACCAGTTCACATTACAACAGGAGAAGAAAAGTATACTTGTTGTTTAGTCAAGCAGAACCGTGAATTTTTCAACATTTGCAAAGCATATTCCTGAAACTAGCCCTTGAACAAGGCAGTCAGACATACTGACAGAAAATACCAGGCCTTGTTTAAATGGAGCTCACCAAACACAGAACCAAACTGGCAGATTTTAGTTGGTACATCATTCTCCATTGTGATTTATTTTATTTTGGGTTTACTTATGCAGCTGACAGATTTATTATTGCTGAAGGCGTCAATGTTAAAAACTACCTCAAAAATCTCAGGTGAGGTTTCCCCAAAGCTCAGTGAGTTTATTATTCAATGAGCAACAGCTCAGAAAGATCTCGAATGCGGCCCCTGTTATGCTGAGTGAGCTGATCTCTGCCTGGACGCTGCTGGAGAAGCGCCAAATGTCTTCAGTACCCCTGAGGGTAGAGATGGGGGCACTGCTGTCCAACAAACCCTGACTGGACGTGTGCATATGCAAGTGTAGAGGTGAGGACAGGATGTGGCTTGGCTGTGATGGCCCCAGTGGTTGAATAGCCTGACAATCATTGTCTGGGCCCATATATGAATAATGCCTTCTGAGTGGGGTTTCTGATGGTATCTGGTACACATGGGTCCAGAGCTCAAGCAAGGAGTCAGGATCTTTAAGAGTGGTGACAAGTGACAAGGAAAGAACCAGGTACTTGACAATAGAGCAGACACACTACATCAGCTTTCTGTAACTGTGGTAACTCCCTGTCAGTCCTACTGTGCTTTATAGGATAGTGAAGCTAGGGTGCAATGTTATGTAGCTATGCTGTGTCATATTGAACACAACGGAGAAGTAAAAAGCAGCGAGAGAGGGGGGCTTGGCTGAAACTTTAAAAAGCTGCTTCTTTTTGACTTGATCTACAGACTTTCAGGTCTCCCATCTTCTTTCAGTTGCCTCCCAACACTTTAGTTAGTCCTGTGTTCTTTGTTTCTTTAACATTGTTCATGCCACTTTTCATTGTTAATCTCAGTCATCTATCACGCTCATATTCTTCTTTTAAACAATTTACAGGAGATCTGACAGATAAATCCTCTCATATTTTTCTTTCTCCCTTCCACTTTTCTCTTATCCTATTGAAAATGTCTGTTCACCTTTCATGTCTTCAGTTCTGATGAAGCGATGGAACTTAAAACACAGCGTCACGCGCACAAGAAAGCGACGATGAAAAATTACGGATTAAAAGTGAAGTGTTATAAAAATAGACTTTGTCTTTTAAAAGAATGGACCTTTCCTTTAAAAAGTGTACAATGTGCTCCAAAATAGCCACCGAAGGTAAAAGACCTGGCCTTTGTATATTCAAGCTGTCTGACAGGGACAAAGGAATACCTTCAAAGTTAAGAGGTGTCAATTGCACCCATCCTGAAACATTCCCACATTGAATGGGTTCCTCTGAGACAAAGAAGATGTGAAGTAGCCACATCCTGAGCCATTGTCAGTCGCTACAGGGTAGAAAGCCCCATCTCCCATCAGAGACGAGATGTAACAAATTTTTACCGTAAAAGGCAGCCCTGGAGAGAGAGAGAGAGAGAGAGAAACACTCAGAAAGCATCACCAAACACCTTTTCCAGCTAAGGAGCTGGGGGAAATCCATCAAGCAGAAGGAATGTGCCCTGCTGTAGAATTCTACATCCATACTTACACTGCAGTGAATTAGAAGTGATCCACTGTCCTCAACTGAACTTTCAACCAAGAGAGAAACCTACAAACACCTCAGGCCTGCAACCAACAAGAACTTGACTTCCGAGACAATTCAACAGATTTACCGTGACCCTCCCCCCCCCACCGAAACCTAGCCCCCACTTACAACCGCTTACTCCTTTTCTTCTCTATCTGTCTCTTCATGTGTGCGTGTGTATGTATGTGCGCATGCACACGTGCGTGAGTGAATGCATGAGTGGATGCGGTTGCGACAATTTCAGGTTAAGGTGTACTGATCAATAAATAATTAATTTTCTATTTTAAACCTAAAAGAAAACCTATCGCTGTCTGTTTATTTTACAAATAAAACACAAAGGGGTTCAACCCTAATAACAAAACACACTTTCTGTGGTCAGGCGGGAAACACCCACACCCCTCACCTCGTGGTAGTAACAATAGGCTAGTCTGTTTCTCTCCCCACAGAAGCTGACTGACCTGCTGAGATTTTTGAGTATTTTTTTCTGTTTTTATGTCACATTTCCAGCATTTGATTTGTAAAAAAATTTTGTTTATACAAACATAGCAGAATAATTATAGTGAAAACAACAGGAGAGAGGAACAGAGCAGGGTAGGGTAAATGGTACATGATCAATCAGTGCCTCAAGCTCGTTCTGCCATTCAATTAAATCATGGATGATCTGTATCTTAACTCTATTCACCCTCTTGGTTCCATATCCCTCAATACCCTTGCCTAACAAAATCAACCTCAGTTTTGAAATTTTCAATTGACCCCCTGCCTCAACAGCTTTTTTGGGGGACAGTGTTCCAGATTTTCAATCCCCTTTGTGTGAAGAAGTGCTTTCTGGTGTCACCATTGAATGGCTTCACTCTAATTTTAAGGTTATGCCCCCTTGATCTAGACTCCTCCACAAAAGGAAACAGTTGCTCTCTATCTATCATAACAACTTCTTTTACTATCGTAAACGCCTTAATTAGATTAACTACAGCAGCGGCAGGAGGTGCAGGAACAATTCTGCGCTTGAATGATTTTGAAGGTGCAGGGCAAAAGGTGAATTGGAGTTTCCTAATGGAAGCACAGATATTATAAAGCAGATTACCAACATCCACCAAAGTAAAATTATTTCAAACCAACTTCAGATTCAAAGAAAACAGAAGCTATCCACCCACCAGGCAAAGCCCTTCATTTGTGAGGAAATGCTTGGAACCATCACCTTCCAGAAGAACACAGAGGAACTGAGCCACATTCGACTTCCCCTCAGACATCACCATCAACAAGAAACACATCTGTAAGTGCAGAGATGACTGTACTTATATGGACCATTATTGATTCAATGACAGACAACACCGTTAGCCCCTGTGGAGCTGGAATCACACAGGTCACATCCAGTTCACACGGCACATTATAAACTGTCCATTAGATATAAATGAGTACCAGTGAAGGTACAGTTGTTTCTGCTGTAATCTGTTGTCCCACAGTGTACATGCTGCTTTTAGAATACTAAGAGGATTATCCTCTGGCACTGCCATAAGGAAAGCACATTCTAGAAGGAAGGATTTAAAATTGAAGTTCCTGTGCCTTGCCCTATTTTTACTGTGGTATCTTTCTCTGATGGTGGGAATCTTGCAATAGGTCCCTAATGCTTCATTTGGACCTTCGAGCAGCCCTGGAGGAGACCACGTGATACATACGTTAAAGTGTGGATGCAGAAATACCACAGGATGGAAAGTTATAACAATTCTTTTGAGGTTTGTACACTGCTCATCATTGGAGGCTCCAAGTCTAAATATCATGTCCTTGATACCATTTGCAAGGTATCCTAGAGATGTATAAAGGGTTCAAAATCAATACATCATCAAGGATGCTAATTAAGGCTCAGGACAAATCTAAAAATTCCTCACAGTCATCACAGAATCACAGAATAATACAGTGCAGAAGAGGCCCTTCGGCCCATCGAGTCTGCACCGATTCATTAAAGACACCTGACCTGTCTACCTAATCCCATTTGCCAGCACTTAGCCCATAGCCTTGAATGTTATGACGTGCCAAGTGCTCATCCAGGTGCTTTTTAAAGGATGTGAGGCAACCCGCCTCTACCACCCTCCCAGGCAGGGCATTCCAGACTGTCACCACCCTCTGGGTAAAAACGTTCTTCCTCAAATCCCCCTTAAACTTCCCACCCCTCACCTTAAACCTGTGACCCCTCGTAACTGACCCTTCAACGAAGGGGAACAGCTGCTCCCTATCCACCCTGCCCGTGCCCCTCATAATCTGTACACCTCGATCAGGTCACCCCTCAGTCTTCTCTGCTCCAGCGAAAACAACCCAAGCCGATCCACCCTCTCTTCATAGTTTAAATGTTCCATCCCAGGAAACATCCTGGTGAATCGCCTCTGCACCCCCTCCAATGCAATCACATCCTTCCTATAATGTGGCGACCAGAATTGCACACAGTACTCCAGCTGTGGCCTTACCAAAGTTCTGTACAACTCCAACATGACCTCCCTGCTTTTGTAATCTATGCCTCGATTGATAAAGACAAGTGTCCCATATGCCTTTTTCACCACCCTATTAACCTGCCCTTCTGCCTTCAGAGATCTATGGACAAATACACCAAGGTCCCTTTGTTCCTCGGAACTTCCCAGTGTCAGGCCATTCATTGAATACTTGCGTGTCACATTACTCCTTCCAAAGTGTATCACCTCACACTTTTCAGCGTTAAATTCCATCTGCCACTTTTCTGCCCATTTGACTGTATTTATATCCCCAAATACTGATTCCCTTTTCCGCAGGCACACATCCACCTCCTACCTTATTGTGTACAAAGTGTGTATTGACGCACTGTATCAGCTCCTGTGTGTCAGATGCTTCAAGCTCCCCACGGATCACGACCTGAGGCAAGAGAATAAAAGGTAGAAGCATAAAGACAAACATGCCACACCAGGCCACAGTATCTACCTGTAGTCTGCTAATTTTAACCATGTTTCGAGGATTGTCAGTCCACTTCAGGTTGATTGCAACTGTCAATTCAGACTAGAGAAAGGTTTTGATTTCTGCAGCTCTCTCGCCCCTTCACTGCTCCTGTGCTGCTTGTCCGACATCCAGTTCTGCATAAGCAGAAACTTGCTCCAATTAAACAATGGGTAGGACTGAACCCGCTGTCTTTGGTCCCCACCACAAACTCCATTCTGTAGTTACCAACTCCACTTTCCCTGGCCACTTCCTGAGGCTGAACCAGCCTGTTCACAACCTCATGCCCTATTTGACTCTTAGCTGACCCTGTATACTCTCCATCACCAAGACCACCTACTTCTCCCTCCATTATATCCCCCAACTCCACTAATTTCCATCCATCTGCTGCTGAAACCCTGGTTCATGCCTTTGTTACCTCCAGTAAGGCTTCACCTTCAGCCTCTAGATCCTAAGCTCTGAAATTCCCCCCCAAATCTTTCCACTGTGCTCTCACGTAAGATGCTCCTAGCAAACTACCTCTTTGATCAAGCTTTTGTCCTAAGATCTCTTTATTTGGATTGGGGTCAATTTATTTTATCCAATTATGCTCCTCTGAAGCACTTTGGGACATTAAAGGCCTGCATAAATGCAAATTGTTATTGCATCTCACAAAATAACATAATTAGTTTGATATAGAATATCTCACTGGCTGAATGCACGCCTGCTTAACAGTTCCATCAGTCACCCTATTTTCTTGCTTGGAAGAAAGGAAATAAGGTCCAAAATGAACAGATGGTTGCATGTTTTGATGCTTGGTCTGGGCTAAGTTGCTTTATCCCAGCTGAAGCAAGAGTTGAACTCTACAGTGGGATCTGTATTAGGGAGCATGATAATCAGGCTGAGTTCCCACGCCTGATCTCCCTCGGTTGTGTGCAGATATTGGGGAAAGGGCGGATCAGACATAACTGAGCTGGTATCTGACGCTTGGCCAAAATCTGGCTGATCCTCACCAACTAGGGTCCCACATGAAGTTGAATGAGATACAAGAGGGCAAGGACCAAATCCACTGAGGAGTTGGCACCCTCAGGAGAGATGGGGAAAAGGTAGAGGTGACAAAATATAAAAGGAACAGTTCCAAAAGCACAGAGAAGGTCAACTGAGATTTCTTAGTAACGTGCAGCACTGGGCTGTGTGGCTGCAAGAGTTGAACCCCTCCCTACCCAACACCATCATGGGATGGCAACAGGTCAAGCAGAAAGCCCACCACCACCTGAGGACAATGACGGATGGGCAATAAATGCAGCCTTGCCAGTCTCATGCACATCCCAAAACAAACGAAACAGAAACTAACCGCAGCCATTCTAAAAGACAACTTTGCAGTGAGAGAAGGGAGGTGTAGAGGATACTCTGAAAACAACAGGGATTTCAACTTGTTAATCGTGCGCTAGCTGCACTACACGGTCCATTTTTCACATCTGTCTGCAGGCTAAAGGTTAACAATAAATTTGGAGAGACTTCCTCTTAATTCATAGCTGGTATTTAACTTCATTGTTAATCCTTTAATTCCTGCAACGTGTCATAAAACCTCTAGTCCAGGTAATTAAAATATACAAGGCTGGAAATATGGCTTAATTTGAAACTGCTGAACAGCATTGTTAATTTATAAGATCATTTGGCAATTCATTCTTTGGCAATGGTGGAAGAGGGAGCGGGGGGGGAAGGGAAAAGATTCAGACTGGCAGAATAACTGGGGTGATTCCAGGACAATCCTATTCCCGATTCAAGCCTCACATCAGGACTTTAGCATATTATCATTGCATTGTTAGAGCTGCTATCATTCAGATGCAATTTTCAACAGAGATTCTCTTGACTGGTTCTAAAGATTCTCAGATATTACTGAAAGAAACGATTCCTCCCGGTGTCCCAACCAACATTCCTCCGTCAACCACCAAAAAATAATTAACTTCTCATTTGTCTAATTTGCTTTTGGTGGGACTTCCCTGGTGCACAATAGTTGTTGCATATGCTCATGCAACAACAATGACTGCCCCCAATAAAATAACTCATTGTTTTGGGATGTGATTTCTGTTATTTGATAAGGAAGGGTTTGATACTTTTAACAGCACTTTCACAATCCAGCCTTTGAACAAGGAGTGAACCGCTTCTGAGTTTGCTTCGAGTTTGAAGCACTGTTTCACACTGGCAGCCTGATCTGAATTGTTAGCAATTCATTGACATTGTGAACTTATGAGATCTTTGTGTGACATCATAGCCATTGCAACATATGTACACAAATCAGCTCAAGTGATTTTGTGGCCATTAAAAATATTTGATGGCTACAAGATTAATGGAACTGTTTCGTGTGCATGCATCTCTCCCAGGAAGAACGACCAACATTGCTTTAAAAATGCTTTTAACATTACAGTTATGTGCTATAAAAGACTGTAGGATATATATATATAAAATGATGCACTATTTTCAAAATGAGTTATATACATTAGGCGGTTCTTCTTTTTCCAGAGCGTACTGAGCCTCTGGAATACATAACCGGCTGGTGCGGTGGGTGCTGATTCTCTGAATTGCCTTTGAAAGGGAACTGGGCCGATTCTTGACAGGGGCAGAGATCACATCATGTAGAAAGTAAGTGTCTTTACAGATGATACTTCTTCTTCTTTGGCCTCCTCGTCTCGGGAGACTATGGATAAGCGCCTAGAAGTGGTCAGTGGTTTGTGAAGCAGCGCCTGGAGTGGCGAGAAAGGCCAATACTAGAGTGACAGACTCTTCCACAGGCGCTGCAGATAAAATTAGTTGTCGGGGCTGTTACACAGTTGGCTCTCTCCTTGCGCTTCTGTCTTTTTTCCTGCGAACTGCTAAGTCTCTTCGACTCGCCAGTCTTTAGCCCCGCCTTTATGGCTGCCTGCCAGCTCTGGCGATCACTGGCAACTGACTCCCACAACTTGTGGTCAATGACACAGGACTTCATGTCGCGTTTGCAGACGTCTTTAAAGCGGAGACATGGACGGCTGGTGGGTCTGATACCAGTGACGAGCTCGCTGTACTATGCGTCCTTGGGGATCCTGCCATCTTCCATGCGGCTCACATGGCCAAGCCATCTCAAGCGCCGCTGGCTCAGTAGGGTGTATATGCTGGGGATGTTGGCCGCCTCGAGGACTTCTGCGTTGGAGATACGGTCCTGCTACCTGATGCCAAGGATTCTCCAGAGGCAGCAAAGATGGAATGAGTTGAGACGTCGCTCTTGGCTGACATACGTTGTTCAGGCCTCGCTGCCGTAGAGCAAGGTACTGAGGACACAGGCTTGATACACTTGGACTTTTGTGTTCCGTGTCAGTGCGCCATTTTCCCACACCCTCTTGGCCAGTCTGGACATAGCAGCGGATGCCTTTCCCATGCGCTTGTTGATTTCTGCATCGAGAGACAGGTTACTGGTGATAGTTGAGCCTAGATAGGTGAACTCTTGAACCACTTCCAGAGTGTGGTCACTAATATTGATGGATGGAGCATTTCTGACGTCTTGTCCCATGATGTTCGTTTTCTTGAGTCTGACGGTTAGGCCAAATTCATTGCAGGCAGCCGCAATCCTGTCAATGAGTCTCTGCAGACACTCTTCTGTGTGGGATGTTAATGCAGCATCGTCAGCAAAGAAGAGTTCCCTGATGAGGACCTTCCGTACTTTGGTCTTCGCTCTAAGACGGGCAAGGTTGAACAACCTGCCATTTGATCTTGTGTGAAGGAAAATTCCTTCTTCTGAGGACTTGAACACATTTGAGAGCAGCAGTGAGAAGATGATCCCAAACAGTGTAGGTACGAGAACACAGCCCAGTTTCAAGCCACTCAGGATAGGAAAGGGGTCGGATGAGGCACCGCTATGCTGAGTTGTGCCTTTCATATTGTCATGGAATGAGGTGATGATACATAGTAGCTTTGGCGGACATCCAATCTTTTCTAGTAGTCCGAAGAGACCACGTCTGCTGACGAGGTCATCGGCTTTGGTGAGATCTATGAAAGCAACGTAGAGGGGCATCTGTTGTTCGCGGCATTTCTCCTGTAGCTGGCGAAGGGAGAACAGCATGTCAATGGTGGCTCTCTCTGCTCAAAAGCCACACTGTGCTCAGGGTAGACGCGCTCAGCCAGCTTCTGGAGTCTGTTTAAAACGACTCAAGCAAAGACTTTCCCCACTATGCTGAGCAGGGAGATGCCACGGTCATTGTTGCAGTCACCGCGGTCACCCTTGTTCTTATAGAGGGTGATGATATTGGCATCGCGCATGTCCTGTGGTACTGCTCCCTCATCCCAGCACAGGCAAAGCAGTTCATGGAGTGCTGAGAGTATAGCAGGCTTGGCACTCTTGATTATTTCAGGGGTAATGCCGTCCTTTCCAGGGGCTTATGATATTTGGTCCATTAATTTCCTGGTCCATTTGATTGCCTAAGGGATTTGAGGGACAATTTTCCAGAGTACTTTTTCGCTATTGGTCCTGGGCTTTTTCTCTGTGCTTTTTCCTCTCTCAGACTATTAGACGGCTGTGGGGGTGGAGATGGGAGTGGGAGTGAGTGCCTAGCTCTGACGCTCCAGGTATCATGAGTGAGAGGCAAGCTGCATGGACCAGTTGGCATTTTCCTGCCCATCAATTTTGTATCTTCGAAAAGACTACTGCAGCCTTTTGTAACACGCTATAATGTTTGAAGCAGTATTAAACAATGATTTTGGAACAGTTTTATTAGCTTATGTTTCATTCTACTCAGCAGGGATTTCTGATTTCAATAACTCCATTCAGTAAGTGTGCAGCATCACCACTGGTTCTGTTTGGAATTGCTTATTTTCTGAGAACTGAATCATAATTCACACGTCAGTTATACCATTTAGTTCTGAAGAAGGTTACTGGATTGAAAAATAAATCTATATCTGACATCTGTTTTATAAATAACACCATGCAAATTCTGTTCCTCTGCATTGACATGACAGCTAAATCAGCCGCACGCTTGAGGCCTCGACTGACTTGGAACTACCCGAGTCTCAGGCCTGTGACTTACAACTATTCAGATGCACAAGATTAAACAGGAACAGACACACCCTTTAACCCTGAATTTCCTCTGTAGTTTCCGAGGCAACAATGAGATGACATCAAATATAAATACTCCTGTGCAGGCCAGCGTAGTGGTTCTGCATGCTGCTGTCTACAAACCATTTATAACCTACAGGGAAGGTTTGGCAGGCCAAAATGAAATTAAAAATAATAACTTTGAAACAGCTGCTGCTGTGGAACCCGGTCAGAATGTGAATGGAGATAGCAAGGGCTCCACAGCACTAGGAGTCCGGGATATTACAGACACAATGATACAACGAGGCTGGGGTTGCCAACACGCTAGGAATGTCCTGAATTGTCTATGAAATAAAGTTCAGTCCTCAGAACACTGCTGAGAGCAACCTGAGAGATAAATCATGGAAGCAGTAAAAAATTGTGTTTTTTAAATTTTCTTTGAATACTTAATAATTTATTAATTATAAAAACATTGGAGATAGGGAAAAGGTGGTTTGATTGGACATAGCAGTTGGAGGCAATGCTCCCTCTAAGCTGTGGCTGCGCTGCAACCCAAAAGTCTCTCTCTGCTGCAAGGCCATGCAAAAGAAATTTATAGGGGCTGCACACGTAAAACAAAATTGCCCATGCGCTCCAAATAAAAATTAGATGGAATGCTGGTTGGAGGCAGAAGATCATGTGATGAAACTTCCAGAAATAAGTCCAACCAGAGTTGGAAACCCTGAGCTTGTCATTTAAAGGCGTGTAAAAGGAAGTCTGTCATTGTCCCAAATGCTCCCATTTAGTTGCATAACGCACAGTACATGCATAGGAAAGGGCCACAGGCATTAGAAGGGTTGGAGTGGTCAAGGGTTTGCCTTGCAAAATTTGCAGCAAAAAAATTACAGTTGGCATATGCCACAAGGGCAACCTGCTTACTGAGAAAAGGAGAGAAATGGAAAAGTAATTATTCAAACTTTTAGAATTAGGCCTCCTTCTATAGTGTATGATTCACGAGTCTATGAACACAGCCACAATGGGCCAATATCCCTAATCTCTGCCATAAAATTCTATGATCTTGGCTCCCAAAATGTTAAGCAACCATTTAACCTGCTTTTCAGCTTTTTCTTTCAAACTACAAACCTTAGATTACTAAAGAAAAATATTGCGGATGCTGTAAGTCTCGGGTCCTCAACCCTCCCAGATGACCAGCAATTTCCCAGCATCAGGGGTTCCTATCCTGAGCATTGCCTCCAGTAGCCTGAGAGATCAGCAATTTAAACTTCCCACCGCAGTGCGCCTATGTGAACTGACGCAGAGCTTTCCTCTTTTCAAAAGCAGCCGCCCTGCTGTACATTCCCAGTATTTTCTGTTTTTATTTTGGATTCATTATTTTTTTCCCCCGAAACTGTCCAAGTTAAGCAGGGAAGCTTGAGGCAGTGTGAAATAGTTTAAGTGCTGGCAGAAGCCCACGAGATGCGTTAAAGTGAGGGGTAACGGGTGCTGCCGAGGCTCTGGCTTTGCAGTAATGTGCTACAACGCCAGCCAAGTTGCCAAGCAGTAGATCAGTTTTCACAAGAAATTCCTCAATCTTTTACAAGAGTTCCTCAACATGGATCATATTGAATTACTAGACATATTCAATACTTTGGGATAAGCCTGATGCAATATAACTGAACTCATTTTATGAAGTAAGAACCATACATTCGCACCCCTCCTTTCTCAGCCTCTTATTGTTTTAATTTAGAATAGGACAGCTTTTGGCCAAATTTATCATCATGCACAGACATGCGCGAGCGAGTGAATCATAAGTAAAGGCACACTATTTCCCAGGATATACTTTCCACTCGGTACTGCCATGTATTGTCATCCCTTCCCTCATGCAGTACCTCCCAAGCCACCACCACCTAAGCCACAGACCCCATTTTGCTGCACTCTCTCCACACATTTAAAAGTCTTTTCAAAATCTACTTACTTGTCCACACTTTTGAGTGCTTCCCCTAACTTTTCCTTAGCTTCCTACATGGTGCTCGCCGTTGAGACACCTTCCACATAAAAAGTGCTATATAAATGCACCGTGTTGCTGTTAAAATATATATTAAAAAAAAATATCTCCATGCTCCTGGTCTTGTCCTTCCCTATCACTGATAAATTTTCCAGCCCTACAACCCTCCAAGAACTTTGCATTCCTCCAACTCAGGCCTCTTGTGTGTCCCCACTTCCTTCACTTCATCATTAGCAGCCATACCTTCAGCTGCCTGGGCCTTAAACTCTGTAATTCCCTCACCTCTACGTCTCTCTTCTCCTTCTGTTTGACCAAGCTTTTAGTTAACACGAATATCTCCTTCTCTGAGCCAATTTTTTGTCTGATCATGCTCCTGTTAAGTGCCGTAAGACGTTTTGCTATTCAAAGGTGCTATAGAAATGCAAGTTGTTGCTGTTGTTGCATAAGTTGCTCCAGAGCTGCTGCAATAGATTTAGTCACAAAACAAAAACAAGAAATGCTGGATTCACTCAGCAGGTCTGGCAGCATCTGTGGATGAAATCCTCGGTTGAGGAAAAAGGAGGTCATATCAGTAGCACCGTCATGAAAGGTAGCATCATCAGAGCAGATGCGTCGGAGACGGAGAAACTGGGAGAATGGAATGGAGTCCTTACAGGAGGTAGGGTGTGAAGAAGACCCTTAGATTTAGTTATGGCTCACCGACAAAACATCTTCAAATACTTGCACTGATCTAACTGGACAATGCTGCATGCCCAACCTTTTCTTGCACTATTTCCACCAGTTTTAGGCTCTTCCCATCCTGCAGCTGACTTGTTTGGTACATTTGAAGAAAGCATTTGTTTTTGGTATGAAAGCAGGCAAGGAGCCAAACCCTGCTGGGATACAAGCAGTGAGCACACATCAGAAATAAAATATGTCAGCCGAAAATAAATTGAGAGATTTTACAAGCAATAAGAGTTTCAGATTCCAGTTATAATTGTAATGAGTGCTGTCTGAGGCTGATCACTTTAACAGACAGTAACTTAATGCCAGACTAACTCCCCTCTCTAAGATCACCATCACTAACCGGGCTGGGGGGCGGGATCAGGGGTGGGTGGGGAGGACATGATTTAACTTGATTCCTGTCCCTCCCACTACTTGACCATTCACCCTGACACCTCCACTCTACCTAATGGATGCCATTCACTTCTGGAAAGATAGTATAGTATGAAGAATTGCCTTGATCAAGACTAATGGTGATATTATGCTATGCCAGACATGAGCCTGTGCAGATTGTGTAGAAGTAGCTGTTAGCCAAATATAATAATAACTGGGACTCACTCAGGCCAGCTCTCCACAAAGCATTTTTGTCTAAGGAATATGATGGAATTGGTTTATTTCTGTCTGTTCTGGTAAATGGGTTGGGGAGAGGAGGTGGTTCAAAGCTATAGGCACTCAGAAAATGGTCTAACTCCCTTTGATGCCAATAGAAAGCATGTCTGTTCAAGTAGATCAAAGAGGGCTCAGGACATTCAATTCAAATACAAGTATCCTGTGTGTTCTGTTTATATGTATATGTTTGCTTAGCAGTTCTTTTTCAGTTTAAGGGGCAAGTATTTAAATTTACTTGGTTTCAGTCATTTCTTGTAAAAATTAAGTAGTCCATCTGAAAGCACCAGAAAGAGGAATAGATAAGGCAAAGAATTCAATGGATAGTCATCAACAAATAAAGACATTCAGGGTCCCAATGCCTGTCCAATTTACTCTGCAGATCAGCCCAAAAGAAGTGATTTGTTATTTACTAAATCTAAGATGGGATAGTTAAGCCTGCAATTAATATAAATGTGCAGTGTTTTCAAATCCCTTCATTGCCTCGCCCCTCCCGACCTCTATAATAACACTCCTGTGAAGTGCTTTGGGACATTTTACTATGTTAGAGGCACTACATAAATACAAGCTATACTTGTAGTCCAAAGCTATAGAAGGTGACAAAATCGGCCAGGGTTCCCGCTACTGATTGCTAATTGGAGTTCTGTTCTGCTCTGTGTCATCGCTTCCGCTTAATCGTTGTTTAATAATTTATTTTTGTCACCAGTTTTTATCCTTGACCACAGTCAAGAGACGCATTTATTCTGCCATCTTTCAAAGCTGAGGAAGAGTACATGAGAGCACATGCCACGACCAGCAGATGAGGGATTTCTGTCTGATCCATGGGAATCACGGGATATAAGAGGGTGAGAAAGTGAAGTTGAGATAAAAGATCAGCCATGATCTTATTGAATGAAGCAGTGTTGAGGGGCCCAATGGCCTACTCCTGTTCTTATTTCTTATGTTTTTATCACTACAAATGAATTGATATTGGGTGGTAAAAGCTACAGGGAGCAGGGCTTGACTGCTGGAGTGGCCCAGAATTCTCAACCGGGGAAAACTCAAAATGCCCTTTGTGAGTGTCCTAGACTTCCAATCCTGACAAATTATACACTGGGCCTGCAGCCCGTTATCACAACTTAAATTCACCTTGTGTAATAAATAAGAGGTATTGTGAGCTTCAACCTCAATAAACTCAGTGATACTGGGCTGATCTCAAGAAATATATTTGTACTGAAGTATAATTCATGTTTAAACGAAGCTGTTACTCAGAATGAATAACACAGCACTTAACATGTGCATTCTGCTCAAATGCTCAGCAGTCATTCCAATACTTAAAAGTTACTAAAGTTAGCCAGCTGTTGACAATGGATTTTGACTAAAACTTCTAATCCACAGGAAGAGAGTAAGCTGCTAAAATGGGAAAATAAAAAAAGACTGCAAGATCTCAGGTTTGATCTCTGGTCTGGACTGGTAGTCAGTTCTGCAATTAGCCTCTGTGTTCCAATTAGCAATCAGTAGTGGGAACCCTGGCAGATTTATCTTTTAACCCCTCCCTAGCTTATGGCACTTGAGGCCAATTGTAGCTCCATAACTGTTGCCCTGATTGCAATCAGCTGGCCTAGTACTGTACAAGGATTAGGCCTTGAACAGCTATGGCTCAGTGGGCAGCACGCTTGCCTCTGGGTCAGAAGATTGGGAGTTCAAGCCCCAGTCGAGAGACTTGAGCACATGAAAAGGCTGGTACTTTAGTGCAGTTACCGAGGAAGGTGTCCAAGGTGGTGTTTTGCAGATGAGAAGTTAAACCAAGGTCTGATCTTACTCTCAGATGGACGTAAAAGGTCCCACGGCACTAGGTGCAGGGACGTTCTCCTCAGTGTTCTGGCCAATATTTATCCCTCAATCAACATCATTAAAACTGATTGTTATATTCCAGAAAGCCAATTGGCGAAGGATAGAACTGGAGCCAATCTTTAAACAGTTTTATAACCATTTAATTACAGAGTTACACATTACAAGCATGCATCTCTTAACCCAACAACCAGTTTCAGTCTGTGTCTATGCAGAGCGGCACAATCCCCAGTCAATGCCCTCCACCTGCATACAATTAAACACAATTGATAAACAATTAGCACCAATTATGATAATTATCCTGCTGTTGTTTGTGGGACCTAGCTGTGTGTAAATTGGCTGTGCATTTCCTACATCACAACAGTGAGTACACTTCAAAATACTTCATTGGCTGTAAAGAGCTTTGGGACGTCCTTTGGTCATGAGAGATGCCATATAAATTTGTTTATTTCTTTCTTGACCAGTACAGCTCAACTGCATAGTTGATCAATGTAACCTTTTACATATGGTTTACATTTTGAAAATTCCCAGACAGCCACATCAAAAAAGAATAGACCAAAACCGGCAAAATGACAAACAGCCTGAGAGTACGATTCCTCTTTAAAATAGCAATACCTCTTGCCTCATTTGAAAATTGGAACATTTATGCTGATTAGTTGATAAAATGCAACTTGAATCTCAGGATGTCGAGGCATCTGGCTTTGACTTCCATTCTGCTGATGGTAAGATGCTGACTGGAAAACTGAACGAAGCACACATACTGAAATCCCCCTCAGATGGTGCTGCCTGTCTCCATTACTTTTTGCCGCACCAAACTCTGCATCAGAGAAGGACAGTTTCCCCTCTCTGACGAGGGCAGTTGGACAATTTGAATTCAGTAAAAGTGACCACAAAGCTGTCATACTGTTGCAAAATCTCAACCGGTTCTTTAGGGAAAAAAAACGGTTGTTCTTATCCAGTCTGCCCTTCATGTAACACGAGTCTCACGCTAACGTGGTTAACTGCCCTCTGAAGTGGCCTAGCAAGTCAGTCAGATGTAGGAAACTCAGGGCAACTAGGGATGGGCAATAAATGTCATCCCGGTCAATGACGCACACATTCCAAGAATTCGTTTTTTGAAAAAAACACACTTGAATTTGCTGGTGTGTCATGATTTTCGCACTTTTTTTAAAAAATTCATTCATGGGATGTGGGCATCGCTGGCCAGGCCAGCATTTATTCCCCATCTCTAATAGCCCTTGAGAAGGTGGTGGTGAGCTGCCTTCTTGAACCGCTGCAGTCCATGTGGGGTAGGTACACCCACGGTGCTGTTAGGGAGTTCCAGGATTTTGACCCAGAAACAGTATAGGAACGGTGATATAGTTCCAAGTCAGGATGGTGTGTGACTTGGAGGGGAACTTGCAGGTGGTGGTGTTCCCATGCATTTGCTGCCCTTGTTCTTCTAGTTGGTAGAGGTCGCAGGTTTGGAAGGTGCTGTCTGAGGAGCCTTGGTGCATTGCTGCAGTGCTTCTTGTAGATGGTACACACTGCTGCCACTGTGTGTCAGTGGTGGAGGGAGTGAATGTTGGTAGATGGGGTGCCATTCAAGTGGGCTGCTTTGTCCTGGATGGTGTTGAGCTTCTTGAGTGTTGTTGGAGCTGCACCCATCCAGGCAAGTGGAGAGTATTCCATCACACTCCTGACTTGTGCCTTGTAGATGGTGGACAGGCTTTGGGGAGTCAGGAGATGAGTTACTCGCCGCAGGATTCCTAGCCTCTGACCTGCTCTTGTAGCCACGGTATTTATATGGCTACTCCAGTTCAGTTTCTGGTCAATGGTAGCCCCTAGGATGTTGAGAGTGGGGGATTCAGCGATCGTAATGCCATTGAATGTCAAGGGGAGATGGTTAGATTCTCTCTTGTTGGAGATGGTCATTGCCTGGCACTTGTGTGGCGCGAATGTTACTTGCCACTTATCAACCCAAGCCTGGATACTGTCCAAGTCTTGCTGCATTTCTACACGGACTGCTTCAGTATCTGAGGAGTCACGAATGGTGCTGAACATTATGCAATCATCAGTGAACTTCCCCACTTCTGACCTTATGATTGAAGGAAGGTCATTGATGAAGCAGCTGAAGATGGTTGGTGCCTAGGACACTACCCTGAGGAACTCCTGCAGTGATGTCCTGGAGCTCAGATGATTGACCTCTAACAACCACAACCATCTTCCTTTGCACTAGGTATGACTCCAACCAGCGAAGGGTTTTCCCCCTGATTCCCATTGACCTCAGTTTTGCTAGGGCTCCTTGATGCCTTACTCGGTCAAATGCTGCCTTGATGTCAAGGCAGTCACTCTCACCTCACCTCTTGAGTTCAGCTCTTTTGTCCATGTTTGAACCAAGGCTGTAATCAGGTCTGGAGCTGAGTGGCCCTGTCTCTTTCTATGTCGACTTGTCAAGGTCTTTAAGAAAACACCAGTCACTAGCAATTATTATGACCTTTGTTACACTGTTGAAGGATGCATCTGACACATTCTTAAGAACAAAGGGCACTAAAAACTAATTTGTTAATTCTCCACCTCCCACTAACTTCTTCCTCCTTCCTGTTCCAATTTTCAATCACTCTTTCTCTGAAGGTGCTGATTCATGCTTGGATTCAGCTTCATGGCCTCTGGCCCCCACCGCCCTCTGCCCATCCCACATGGTAATTTTAAAAGTATGATTCTCGGCAGCGTCTTGGTGGCATTGATCATGGGGAGCATCACAGCCTCCTCATTCAACATCCTGGAAACTCCTTACAAACTCTCCATGACCTTCTACGAATACTGATGCACTTTGTGACCCCCCCTTCCAAATTCTGAAGGATCCCGCTAATACTGACGTACTCTCAGGGACTTCCTAACTTCCGAAAGGCAGTAGCAGCTACACATACACTTTCTAGCGTGGGTCAACAGATGATCAGGTGTGAGAACACTGAATAAGTTTTACCCTCCATCGCCCAGGGGCAGTCAGGCTAATTTTGCCTCCACCCCTGCCTGGGATGAGATCAGTTAACTTAACACAGACTCGTAAAAGAACCTGCAACTCTTGTGGTCCAGACAGCTCAGGGCAGCAGCTGCTTTATCCAGTTGGCTGAGTTAGCTCTGAAAGGGTTAGCAGAGAACACTTCTGTCACAAAGTTTACAGAAAGCAGGAGGTGCTTTGGTATTATACATTGCAACAAGATTACTGTGCGATTGCTCAAGCAGAATTCTCATAAAAGCCAGGCTTATTAAAGTTGACAAATTCATGGTACAGTACACTGTGTTCCAATCTCACTTGAGTAAATTCGCTGCAAACCAGAGCAACAGTCTGCAGTTCAGAGAGTCAATTAAACATATGGAGGATACTCATCTCGCTCCCCAGTAAACACGGTTTTTAGGTTTAAGTGGTGCAAACCTGACATTTTTTCACAAGTCTGCAGAGATTTTTCCTTGATAAAATCTAAAGGGATATTTGGTAAAATCTCTCCCAAACCCCCATTTCTCCTTCCCAATAACATTCACAGACTGATGCTCTGGTACAGTTCCACAGGTGCCTGATGATTTACAGTACCTCAGCAAATAGGTCTCTTCAGAGTGAGATTCGAGCAAGCTTTTTTTTGTGGGAGAACCTTTGCAAATACTGACACACCTCCAGGGAGCCTCTGCAAATAACGGCACACTTTCAGGGACTCCCTGCAAATACCACGTGCGTCCTTGAGTACTCTTCTGGGGACCCACTGCAAATACTGACACACCTCCAAGGACCCCCTGCAAATATCACACACTTTCAGGGACCCCCTGAAAATACTGACACACGTCCAAGGACCCCTGAAAATACTGACCCACTTCCAGGTTCCCTCTGCAAATAATGACACACCTTCAGGGATCCACTGCAAATGCTGACACATCTCGAGGGACCCCCTGAAAATGCTGACACTCCTCCAGGGACCCCTTGCAAATACTAATACACCTCCAGGGATCCCCTGCAAATGCTGACACACATCCAAGAACCCATAGCAAATTCTAACACACCTCCAGGGACTCCCTGCAAATATTAACACTCTTTCATTTGCCCCCTTCAAATACTGACACACTTTCAGGGACCCCCTGCAAATTCTAACACACCTCCAGGGACTCCCTGCAAATATTAACACTCTTTCATTTGCCCCCTTCAAATACTGACACACTTTCAGGGACCCCCTGAAAATACTGACACATTTCTCGGAATCCCCTGCAAATACCGACACACTTTCAGGGACACCCTGCAAATACTGACACACTTTCAGGGACCCCATGCAAATACTGAGACACTTCCAAGCACCCACTGCAAATACCAACACAATTCCACAGATCCTCTAGCTACTGAACTTTAACTTTGGGAAAAGTATCTGAAATGTATGGGATTTTTTTTTAACTAAATCTCATGCTGCCTATGTGCAAAGTTTCATCTTGAAAGACTACCAAGGGTTGAGACTGGCTGCTTCATCCAAAATTCCTTTTGCTTCACAGCTTCAGTGAGAAATATCATTCTCAAAAGAGTGCCTTGTGAACTAATTCTACTTTAACTTTTTTTTTCTAAGTATTGTGATGTTTTGAATATCTTTCGGCCTCTGTATTATTTAACCTGCAAATAATTCTGACTAAGCAGTTTTAGTCTGTATGTGTCCTGCTGTACCATTTTGCCTCCATGTATTACTCAACTTGTAAATAAATCTGACTGAGCAGTTTTAACCTGATCTGATGTCATGTTATTTTCTGTCTTTAGAAAGGGTAGGAGACTGGGGTGGGAATCTCACGTATTCTGTAGCAAGCAATCCGGGCTTCATAATTAAACTTGGGTATGCTAATGCAATCAACCGCGTTTAAGACCAGGTTTTTAGTTCACAGGAGAGTTGTGAAAAACGCAAACTAGCTTGTACAGCATTTACCTGATGAACCATCAGGAAATATTTAGGGAAATGTCAAAAAATACTGAGTGTGAAAAAATTAATAGCTAATACAGTATACACTCTGTAAATAATGAAAACCACAAGGGCACACTGAAGAGACACTAGATCATTTATTAAATTAACTGGTTGGAGTAATTTAACTAAATATGTATTTACGAGCAGCAATTAGATAATGCTATTAACATTACCAGTGTACGTTTCACATCTCCTTTAAAAGCTTGTGCACAGCAGAGAATGAACGCTTAGCACGAGGTGTGCAGAGACGTGGTAAAGACTGTAGCTTGTAAGGTGCTGCTGTTTCGTCAAACAGGTTTATTTATTTTTCATCCAGCTGAAGGAAGGAAAGAAAAATCTTGCATTTATTTAGCACTTTTCACAAATTTAAGACGTCCCAAATGTTTACTAGCCAATGAAGTACTTTTGAAGTGTAGTCACTGTTGTAATGTAGGAAATGTGGCAGCCAATTTTCACACAGCAAGTTCCCACAAACAGTAATGAAATAATGACCAGATAATAATGTTAGTTGAGGGATAAATGTTGGTCAAGACATAGAAAAATTCCCTTTCTTTTCTTGGAATACTGCCATCTGACGTTTTACATCCACTTGAGAGAGTAGACGAGGAATTGGTTTACAACTCATCCGAAAGGCACCTCTGGCGGTGCAGCACTCCCTCACTAATGCACGGCGAGTGTCAGCCTATATTTAGTGCTCAAGTCTCTGCAATGGGACTTCAGCCCACAACCTTCTGACTCAGAGGTAAGAGTGCTACCAATTGAACCATAGCTGGCATGGCTGTTACAGTATCTGTACAGATACAGTCATGTTTTGAATACAAGAACTAGAATAGACTATTCCGCCCAATAAGCTTGCTCCGTCATTTTGTTAGTCACCGAAGTTCTTTATCGTTTTAATCCAAAAAATTTTAAACAGAGTCCCCGTCAGCCATCATAGGTGGATTTAAAAGATCCCACAGCACTATTACAAATTACTATTCAATTACTATTCAAACTACACCACCAAAAACAGATTGTCTGGTCATTATCACAGTGCTCGCTGTGGGAGCTTGCTACATGCAAACTGGGTGCCATGATTGCTTCATTGGTAGTTTAGTTTAGAGATACAGCACTGGAACAGGCCCTTCAGCCCACCGAGTCTGTGCCGACCATCAGCCACCCATTTATACTAATCCTACACTAATTCCATATTCCTACCACATCCCCACCTGTCCCTATATTTCCCTACCACGTACCTATACTAGGGGCAATTGCTAATGGCCAATTTACCTATCAACCTGCAAGTCTTTGGCATATGGGAGGAAACAGGAGCACCGGGAGGAAACCCACGCAAACACAGGGAGAACTTGCAAACTCCACACAGGCGGTACCCAGAATTGAACCCGGGTCACTGGAGCTGTGAGGCTGCGGTGCTAACCACTGCGCCGCCCATAAGCACTATATAAATGCAAGTCTTTCTTTTCAGTGGCTCCACATACATATTTGTCAGTCCAGCTATATTTTGCCTGATGCAGACAGCACATCAATGTGAGCATCGCAAGAGCAAAGATGTGAGGATGGATAAATAGTCCGGAGTTCTGTTTAATTGCTTTTGATAATGAAAACATGCGTAGAGAACTTTCCGTTGGGTGATTAACTCTATGGTAATGGAGTCCACAGTACAGCAGATTGTACAAGGTCTGGTGTAGAATTAGACTGGATGGCTGAATGGCCTATTCTCATTCCATGCTATTTAGCATTGCAAGTACCAAACAAGAGACTACAGAATATAAAGGTTTGATTGCGCCGGATTGCAGCAATTTTGCAATGTGACAACTATTCATTGCAGGTGCTTATTTGAGGAAAAACAGGAGTGAGAAAATGTTTCCTTTCTAAGGTTGTCAAAAAGTTCAGCTGCTGCTAGATAGGAAGTGGCAGCTGGTGATTAGTCTATTGAAGAAGTCTAATTATTCAGTTCCAGTCAAACTGTCATTGAATACTGCAGATAATTCCCTGGGTAAATAAACTTGCGTGACTGATGTCTTACTCCAGTTTGGTATTAAATTGTCTTGATCGACAGAATTGCTAGGCTATGACAAGTGTCTGACTGTTGGTGAAGTTGATGTCTTAGCCTTACCTATGCTGTTCCACAGTGCCTCCGTCACAGCCAATACAGAAAATTAACAGCTAAATCTGGATTTAAAATATTTCAAATCCAATTAAAATGAATTGTTAAATGGAACTTGATGGACAGCACCAGGGAACTCTACCTTGATTTCCAAAACTCAGCTGCAGTGACATGCTGAGCAAAGGCGAGGAGAGTGAGGAAAATGCATGATTTTACCTCCAAAAAGAAAAGGACTTCATTAAAGAGATTGGAGAAAGAAAAGCCATTTTTGATGTTTCCCTAGAAAATAGTGAAATTGACCAGTAGAGAGCAAGTTTAACCCCAGTCTGTGCTGAGTTAATCTTAGAAGAAGCAGTATCTGGGATACTCCAATGTCCCTGGACTGAAGGGGTTGGGGGTGAGGGAGGACAGAAAAGAAGGGAGGACAGAAAAGAAAGGAGGACTCCAAGGCTTACACACTCCCAAAGCGAGAGCCTGAAGGCTTACACACTCTTAGCAAAACATCCTAAAGCCTACACACGCTTAAAGGCAGAGCAGCCTAATGCCAACACTCCAAATTCAAGTGCTTACACATTCCCAAATAAAATACCCTAGCACACACAAAATACCAACAAAAGTATCCCAATGGCTAGAGACTCCCAAATTAAAGCAACCTAATGCAAACACGCTCACGGAGAGACACAGAGTGCCCTAATAATTACACACCCCCAGCATAAGATCATCATCATGAAGGAATATGAGCACGTGGCACCTGCACCTTAGGTCAGTGGTTCTCAAACTTTTGTCTGCGGACCACTTAGGTGGGGCAAAAGACCCCATGGACCACTTACCAGTTCTATCCCACCCACTTTTGCTTTCCACCACAAAAAAATGAATGGGAAAAATGGCACTGCTTTTGATGAGACACCAATGAGATGATGTCTGGTTCAAAGCTGCAGAGCTTCAATCTCATGTCAGGCTCCACATTCAGCTGGTGGTTCTTCTTTGTTTTCAGCCCCACAACTGTTGAAAATCTGATCTCACTTGTATGTTTTAACCGTAACATAAATCTTGCTTATAAAATTACATTGTTGTTGCTCGTGCTTATAATGACTCGTGCCACGCACATGGGGGCCAGTCTGGTTGGTGGGGGATGAGGGTTCTGGCCTGTTCTCTCATATGGTCTTGGCTGTGGCATTGCATGTCAGTGACTTGCAATTTGCACCAGTCCACAAACTGCTTGAAAGGACCCTTGCAGACCACACTTTGAGAACCACTGCCTGAGGTAACACTTGGACAAGTTGCATTATAGAATCTGTTGGCAACAGGTTGAAACAGTTTCATCCAACACTCTGCCCAACATTAATAAAGATACATAGATAATCGGGTTATCTGGTGATAGAACTGTGAAAGGTTGAACTTGTAAGGGACCAACTGCCTTATTCTGCTCCTAAACAATGAAACTTCTTAAACAGTTACACTGTAGTAAGCTACAAGCATCTTCCAACAGTCACCTAGGGAGAAAGAAGATCTGACGCCAAGGTTAATAGCATGACATTCCAAAGATTTCCACCTTGAGTGTAGCAAGTCCATTCCAACTAATGCTAAATCACTCTGTTAACTGGACACTAATTGTGAATCTGTGGTAAAGGCAATTAATGATTGTTACCTAGAATTCTTGGTATATGGGTCATCAGAATGATCACCCAGTCTCTTTTATAATGTGCAGTGAATAGGAGGTTTGTCTCATAAGCTGGAGGCTATTTTCACTTTCGTGTTTCAGTTGAATCTGGGAAAACTGCCAATATTTCCACTTCGAGTGGCAATTGTTGCTTTCTGGGCATGGAATAGATGTGGACTGTTGTTACTTAGGGAGGTGACACATCAGTGATAAGAGCTGCAGCACTGCCTAAGAGGTGCTGCACCGAAATGTGAATGTTCCAATTGAGAATACTTTTTCTACATCACTTTGTGGTTTTCCCATAATAATGCTTATTAAACCAGACAGAAAAATGGGCTCAAAAGACTTGTTGATGTGTTTATGAAATGAGAACGGGGTGGGGAATATCGTGAGAAGGTAGGTGAGGTTGATTTATTCCAAAACCGTGGGCTATTTTCTGTTCCCAAAAATGCTTATGTTCTCATCTTCACTTAAAATTAAAGATTCTCTGGCTTCAAAATAAACAAATTAAAAGCACAGAGTTTTCTAAATGAGAGCAATTTCCACTTTACTGAATAAAACAGAAAAAGACTCATAGTTAGTGCCCTTTTACTACAGTGAATCTCTCCATCACGTCCCTTTCACTAATGTATCTCACCATCAGTACTCCTTTACCAGAAACTTATTATAAGTAGACCTTTAACAGAGATTTATCATTAGTGTGCCTTTACCAGTGGACTCAACTCTGTGTCCCTTTATGAGAGAAAGGCTAACTATTAGTGTCCCTTTATTGGAGAGAAACTCCCTGTCAGTGTCCATTTACTGAAGAGAGACCCCCTGTCAGTGTCCCTTTACTGGAGAGAGACTCCCTGACAGTGTATCTTTACTGGAGAGAGATTCACCCCAGTGTCCCTTTACTGAAGAGAGACTCACCCTCAGTGCCCCTTTACTGAAGAGAGACTCACCCTCAATGTCCCGTTACTGGCGAGGGACTCACCTTCAATGCCCCTTTACTGGAGAGGGACTCACCCTCAATGCCCCTTGTTACAACCGACCGTTCCTGTCAAAGCCCCTAATCAAAATATATGATTCTGATTGTGGTGGGACCAACGCACTGTTAATTCAATCCCGTCGCTCCACAGATCAGCTAACATATCATTTAAATCTTTCCAAATTAAAGACCCAACCAAATTGTACCATCTATTAACCCCCGAAGGAGGCTAACCAAACCAGGTGTCTTTAAATCAATAAATTAACTCTTTAATTAGAAGAACTAAATTCTTAAACACTATGAAGATATAAACAACATTTAAAATAGAAAAAGTTAGAGTCCTTGTAAATTTACAGTCCAATGTTGCTTGAAGTCCTCACAGGATGTTGCTCGAAGTCCTCACAGGATGTTGCTTTCCTTCTCCAGCGAATTTCAACAATTAATGACTTGCAAACACTTTCAACAGAATCAATCTGACTTTAGAGTTTTTGAGGGATAAAAGATTGTCACAGTCTAACTTCCCTTTCTTCAATTTAAATTACCAGAGATCTCTGTTTTGGCTTGATTTTTGTTTTTAGAATTTTGAGAGATAATAATAAAAAGACTAAAATCCTCTACCTTCAGTTTAAATGGTTGAGAGCTCTTTTTCAGGTGTGCTCATCACAGCTGTGCCCTCTGTGTCCGTGTGTTATGTTAGAACAAACTGTCTTCGCCTAAGAGCCAGTTCAAAACTGAACTGGAACAAATGTATCGCATGAGACTTACTCTCAGTGGCTGTTTCTATGGTAACGAGAATGCACCCTTTGAATCGTAGTCTCCAAATGGCTGTTTCTAAGGCAACGAAAATGCACCTTCCTATAACTCCAGAGACTTACTGTTTCTTAAAGCAGTACTGATCCCTTGTAAGCCTTAAAGGCAAACCGCATATTCCGAAAAAAAAATTACAGGACCATGACACCTCCGCCCCTAGCAGAATGAAACGCCATTCCTGAAATGCGTTTCATTACAATGGGTAACAAAAAATTGAAAAAAACGGTAACTTTTTTTTCACACATTTACAGATATACACGTTTCTAAAAAAACTTTTAGACTACAGCAACAAGTTCCACCAGAACATTTCAGCTTTAAATTTTCAAAAGGTTGTTCCAATTAACCCATTTTTAAATTTCCAAGCCTAGACTTCCAATTGTTTTGTGTCTTCCTTACAAGTGTCCCTATTTTCCATCACCTCAGCCAGGTGAGCTGCACAGCTAGGAGCACTGACCACTACTGGGTTTACTATTCTCTGAGAAGTTTCTCAAGTACCCCTTAACCTATATAGCATCACTTGACACTGGAAAATCCTGTCCGGTGTAACAGAAGCTGATTTTTTCTTACCCTGGGGTGTCAAAGGAATTTGACAGTATCCCTCCAACACATCTGTCTCATTGAGACACATTGTGTTGCCCACTCTGTCCTCAAAGTCCTTTAAATGAGAATTTGGGTAGGAGTCTGCCTTCTTTACCACAGTGACTTTTCTAAAGTCTATGCAAGTTTGAGCCGTCCCACCAGGTTTAGTCATCAAGACCATCTGTGAATTCCAGCTGTCCTGACTAGGTTCATCTAAGCAGCCCATCAGCATGCATTGTACCTTTGCTTCCACTTGGGTCTGTCTGTCTGGACCGAAGTAACAAGGATGTTGTTTTAAAGGAATGGCTCCCCCTATACCCACATCATGTGTAGCTAAGGTTGTACATCCTGGCTTATCCCTACAAACTTTTTGAAACATTGTGAAAACCCTGGGTTAAGATTTCACACTGTTTTGCCTCTAAGTGTAAAAGCCTATTGTTTAATTTTCCTAGCCATTCTGTATTCGCTAACGTTGGAGGTTCAAACTGAGAATTTCCTAGGCCTACTTCTGTCTCATCCTCACTATCCTTTTCCTCCTCCACAGTCCCGATGACCTGACATACCAACACTGCCTTATCCTCCTCCCTGCGGTAATATGGTTTGAGCAAATTAATGTGACAGAACCGGTTCTTCTTCCAGCTACGGGGGTGTCAATTAAGTAATCTACCTTACCCACTCTTTTGATCACTCTATATGAGCCACTGAACCGTGCTTTCACTAGTTCTCCCTGTGACGATAACAACACTAACACCTCATCCCCTGGCTTTATGGTAGGTTGTGGTTTCCCCATCATTTGACAGCTGTGGCATGCCCTACAAAATTGTCTCACATCCTTTGTAAGACCTGTCCAGTAATAATGTTTGCTTATGTGTGATTTGGTCTTCCGAATTCCCCTATGTCGTGTGCTAACCTTAATAATCCTTGTCGATATTTAGGTGGTACCACTATCTGTTCAACAACTGTCCAGCATGTCTATGAGATGGTCTCCATTTCCTCCTCAAAACCCCATTTTCTATATAATAGCCTTCCGGAACTCCTTTCACCTCAGCTTTTGACAGAGCCATCTGTACTATTTGGTAGATCTCTGGATCAGCTTGCTGTGCTGCAATGATAGACGATCCGTTAAACATCTCATTTGGATTATCTAAATCCCCAAATAAGGTTTCAGATGCCCGATAATCTGTTTGTGGTGCCCCTTTTACCTCCGACAATGGATCCCGTTTATCCAATGCTCGGATAACTACACACGCAGGAAATATTCCTGGAACTTGTTCCTGTAATTGCTCTGTTTCCTTAATTTCACATGGTTCTTCCGTAACCATAGGAGAAACTGATACTTTTGATCCTGCCGAATCATTTCCTAGGAGTAGATCAATTCCCTTTACTGGTAAACTGTGGACAACACCTACAGTTACTACCTCAGATATTAAGTCACTCTCTAGGCATACTTTACACAAAGGTACAGGTATACACACCCCGCCAATTCCATTTACTAAAACTTTAGCGTTCAAGACGCTCTCTGGTGGAAACCTCATCTCTTTCCCCAGCAAGAGTGTTTGGGTCGCTCCTGTGTCCCTGAGTATAATGATAGGTTTTCTTGCCTCACTTACAGGATACGGAATTACTCTCCCCTTTGACAAAAAAATCATTATAACTCTCAGGTATTTTATTCTTAACCTCTTAGTTTTAGTATCTGGTTTCACATTCACAGCTGTCATTAAAGCTATAGCCTGGTCTGTATATACTCAGTCAGAGTCTTTTCCTCTGCACTAACTTAGAAACTAACTCTCAATGCCTCCTTAATGGAGAGGGACTCGCCCTCAATGCCTCTTTAATGGAGAGAAACTCGCTCTCAATGTCCCTTTACTGGAGAGGGACACCCTCAAGCCCCTTTACTGGAGACGGCCTTACCCTCAATGCCCCTTTACTGGAAGGGACTCACCCTCGATGCCCCTTTAGTGGAGAGAAACTCACTCTCAATGCCCCTTTAGTGGAGAGGGACTCACCCTCAATGTCCCTTTACTGGAGAGAAACTCACCCTCAACGCCTCTTTACTGGAGAGAAACTCACCCTCAACGCCTCTTTACTGGAGAGAAACTCACCCTCAACGCCTCTTTACTGGAGAGAAACTCACCCTCAACGCCTCTTTACTGGAGAGAAACTCACCCTCAACACCCCCTTACTGTAGAGAATCTCACTCTCAGTGCCCCTTTACTGGGTGAGGGACTCACCCTCAATGCCCCTTTACTGGAGAGAAACTTACTCTCAATGCCCCTTTACTGGACAGGGACTCATCATCAATGCCCCCTTTACTGGAGAGAAACTTACTCTCAATGCCCCTTTACTGGACAGGAACTCATCATCAATGCCGCTCTACTGTAGTGAGACTCACCGTTACTGCGCTTTACCTGGGGGGGGTTCACCATTAATGCTACTTTTGCACAATTTCATAGGCAACTTATACTAACTAACCCCACCAACCACCGCACCCCCCACTCGACCACAAAAGTCACATTCTTATTACACTTTACTCCTCCACATCCAAACTGTTAAAAAATGTTCTGAAAGTTAAATTGAGATAGTTAAACCTTGTACTGCTGCTTCTGTCAAAGGTCATGTTTTTGTCCACTGCGCAGGAGACAGCACAAATATAATTTCATTCCTGCCTACTAAAAAATGAATTTAGTTTAAAATGTAATGAAATTCTGGTACATTCTTTAAAACAAAACATTGCACATCCACCTACGACAGACACCATGTAAAAAGTAACTAATTCAAAACTTACAGTATGTTTCTGACGTTCCTGTAGAGCTGCCCGGTCAGTGTCATTTTACCAGAATGAGTGGGCAATTCCCTAACATGATGGGATATCGTTCCTTTGTCCATTTCTTTAAAGGAGGAATTATCCAGTTTATTTCAAATTAGTTACTGCCTGCACTAACATAATGAGCACTTTCAATATGCCCAGGGTTCGCCCAGCAATATGGGCAACAGGCATTCCTTGCCCTCAGAGAATCTTGTGAAACTGGATTGCGTTTCTTTATCTCTAAACTAAGGGTTATGCAGAACAGTACAAATCCCAGTCCTACATCAATGAACAAGAATAGGATTGTGCAGTATATCATGTATGCTTATATTGCTGTCTCAACATCATATTCTGGTTTGACAAAGCAGAATTCTGGCTGTTCCCGTTAGCATGGGTTTGGTGAGCTTCACCCACTGTTCTCCAAAAATCAGAGAAGTTTTTCATGCCATCAAAAGCCCAACAGCACAGTCTACTGTTTGCTAACATTAAAAACTTTAATGAAGTTCAACAAGTTTTGTCTGTGTCAGTAGCAGTGATAGGGGTTATGAGCACCCGTAAAATACCCTCTCACCCCACTGTATAGGACTAACCACCTTACCAGCTGGTATAAAGATAGTTAAGTTTATGGAAGGAGTGCTCACTTCACAGCCTGTCACAATGTTAATCAGCTTGCGAATCCTTCCACTGCTTCCCAAGGGAAGATTGTGAAGATATGAAAACATCAGTAGCAGTAATACTGCAGCCAATGCCAATCTAATCAATATGCCGTCAGACTAGTTATGGATAAAATCTTGCAGCAGATCTTGATTCCCTGCCATTTGCTCATGACAAGGAATTAGGAAGGTTCTGAAAACCAGAGTTGAAGCACAAGCTGAAAACAAATCACTACAGCCAATTAAATACATTTTCCAGTTACAGCTGTATTATAAAAGTCAGGGCATGTACAAAAGTCACTGGAGTGACAGCACTGCTCAGGGGGAAATATCCTGAAAGATCCAGACATATGGTTGAAGTAACTGAAAAAGCTGCAGCGATTACTACCATAGTAGGCACAAAGGGAGGGAAAGGTGGATCAGTAGTGGAGTGACTGCACGAGCCGAGGGATCAGAGGAGCATCAAGCCACTAAGACTGAAACACTCAACTGGTTGCACTCTTGCCTTTGATTGAGAAGGCTGTGGGGGTTCAAGCCTCAGTGCAGAATCGGGTTAGCATTTCAGGAAGGATGCTTCAACAGAACTGGGCGGCACAGTGGCAAGCACCGCAGCCTCACAGCTCCAGTGACCCGGGTTCGGTTCTGGGTACTGCCTGTGCAGAGTTTGCAAGTTCTCCCTGTGAACGCGTGGGTTTCCTCCAGGTGCTCCGGTTTCCTCCCACATGCCAAAGACTTGCGGGTTGATAGGTAAATTGGCCACTGTAAAAAAAAAATGCCCCTACTGTAGGTAGGTGGTAGGAGAATTGAGGGAAAAATGGGATTAATGTAGTATTAGTATAAATGGGTGGTTGATGGTCGGCGCGGACTCGTTGGGCCGAAAGGCCTGTTTCGGTGCTGTATCTCTCTATAACTGGCGCAATTATGCTGAAATATATAGCATTTGGAACATATCTATGTGCAGGAGGCGGCCCACTTCTATCTTCTCAGGACAAGAGGGATAAGAACATATGAACGTAATAAATAGGAGCAGGAGTACACCATACAGTCCCTCAAGCCTGCTCTGCCATTCAAAATGATCAGGGTTGATCTTCTCTATTTTCCCACCCAATCCCCATATCCCTTGATTCCGAGTGACCAAAAATCTGTCTATCACAGCCTTAAATATATTCAATGATGGAGCATCCACAACCCTCTGTGGTAGAGAATTCCAAAGATGCACGACGCTCTGAGTGATGAAATTTCTCCTCATCTCAGTCCTAAATGATCGGCCCCTTATCCTGTGACTGTGCCCCCCCCCCCCCCCCCCGTTTTGTAGATTCCACAGCCAGGGGTGTCAGTGTCTACCCTGTCAAGGCCCTTCAGAATCTTGTATGCTTCAATGAGATCAATTCTCATTCTTCTAAGCTCCAAAGAGTATAGGCCCAATTTACTCAGCCTATCATAGGATAACCCTCTCATCCCAAGAACCAATCTAGTGAACCTTCACTGTACCGCCTCCAAGGCAAGGATATCCTTCCTTAGATATAGAAACCAAAACTGCACACAATATACCAGATGTGGTCTCACCAAAGCCCTGTACAACTGTAGCAAGACATCCTTATTCTTATATTCCAGTAAACCTGCACATTCCTTCACTACTCTGGAATAAAAGGTAAACTCTGCACTACCTCACACAGGAGGTGGGGATCTCAGGCTCCCCTCTTGCCCTTCCTCTTATTTGACCACAACAGGGTTTATTCCTTTTTAAACAGTGGTTGTGCTCACCACCTCTGTGAGCGTTTTACCTTTTTCCTTTACTGTGATTGTGAAAGAACCAAGCGGACAGGTTTTCTTGAGTTTAAACAAGAAAGAGGTAAGTTTATTATACTTAACACTCGAACCCGATTTAAAAAATACTAAAAATATCCTACATATTCATGCACACATTCACACAAGAATCTCACAAACACAAATAAATTACAGGAGGGAAATAGATTTGGTGGTTGGATTAAAGTCCAGAATAAATGAAACTTAAATACAGTTTGTAAAGTGGGTGATCCAGTAGTCCTGGCTAAAGCTGTATTCTTGAAGTTCTTGGTTGGTCAAAGTGTATTTTGGCTGGCTTGCTTTGCTCAGGGTTTTCCTGAAGGCAAAATCTGTAGTTGGCTCTCTTCCCCTGGATGCTGGCTGTAGCGGTCTGTAGGCTTGGAGGGTCCCCCAGTCACAGACAGTTTTCAAACTTGATGTCTTCTGGGTGAGTGAGAGAGAGAAAGGGAGGCACTCAGTTACTGCTCGTCTTCTGTCTGTGTAACAAAACTTCTAGTTTCTTCAGAGATGAACAGGCAGTCACATGGTTCTCTCAATCCCCTTTGTTTCTAATGAGGTTTTTCTGGAATCTTCTAATAAAATTTAAGGTTCTTCATGCCCCAGGATGCCCATTCACATTTGGAGGGGGTTGACTCTTTCAAAGTCAATGTGTGAGGATGGCCTTGACTGTCATGTTAATGAAGCCATTTTAGGTAATTCAATCACTTAGAGCAAACCAATGTTCTGGCTGGGTTGCTTGTTAGACTTCTTGTCATCGGTTCAATCCCCTGGTATTTCAGATGTAAATGGCAGTGGCCATCTTGGCTGCTAGTTTTTTTTTAAAGTTACTGTCGGGTTTTTTCCCCATTAAAAGTCTAATGTAAGTTTCCAACCGAAGAAATTAACAGTTCCCATTTGGCATATAGGGTTTTCCCGACCATATTCTGCTTTAAATAAATGTTTGACGCCAACTTTGCAAAGTGTAGGGGGAGCTTTAAATCATATATGTTATATATGTGTAGGATTCCGTATGTTAACTCTGGGTGACAGTACTCTTATGAAATGAGTATGAATGAGATGACAGCTCACAAGTTAATCATACACCAATGCATACTCATTTACCACAAGTGGGATCTCATGATTTAATATGTAGGATTTATAATTTGAAATTATTATTTTCTGTATGATTCATTACATGGACAAATTGAATGAATAAAGAATATCTGCACAGGTTGAGAACTCAGTGGCAACACGCAGCAGCAACAACATGTAACTCTACAGGAAAAAGCAGTTTCTGGTACTTATTGACAGTTTAAGACAGCACAACATTTCTAGCCTTTAGTTATATTTTCAGAATATACCAAACTAGAAGGGTCAAGGGAATGGGAGGAGGTAGTTCATAAATTGCAGAATGTTTTGGATTAAGTATGTGTTTGGACAGAACAACGGCAGATAAAATTTATTGCAGACAAGTGGAAAGTACTGAACAGAGGAAGGAAAGATGGGCGGCACATAAATGGTGTTGAAATTGCTAAGGAGGAAGTTGAAAGAATCTTAGAAGACTCGACACTCAACATGTTGAACCAATACAGAGTAGAAATAAACAAAGTAAACTGTTTGAGATCAAGATCGAAAGATAGTAAAAGAAGCCATTTATATAAGATTCTATTTTATCTTAACTCTACTAAAAACAAAAACTAAAAATCTGCAAATATAGCTTACAGACAATATCTGTAGAATATCAACAGATCTGAAAGGATGTAACTTTGGGTAGTTCTAATCATCTCAGATACATCTATATGTTTATTCTTTCCTGTACACATAAGGTAGTTTATGTTATGTCCTGAGACGGGCAGTGGAACTTTCTTCAGCCTTTAGTATATTGAACTAATACCAAATGCAAAATTAAGTGTGAAAGTAATGGACGAAGTGATGCAATGGCCTTTAGCTGAGTTTAAAAGTGGGACCATTGTAATGTGAGGTTGCAAGAAATTGGAAGAAGAGAGTGGAGGGAAGGTTGAGCTCAGTTGGTTATAACATGCAATCTTCTGCAGCGAGCTTCTTTTGTAATCTCTGTATCGGCTATGAGCATATTTATTCATTTAACAAGAGTAGAGAATCAAGGTTAGTATGCAGGTACAGCACGTAATTAGGAAAGCCAATAGAATGTTATCGTTTATTGCAAGGGAAATTGAATACAAAAGTAGGAAGGTTATGCTTCAGCTGAGACCACATCTGGAGTACTGTGTACAGTACTGGTCTCCTTATTGAAGGATGTAAATGCATTGAAGGCAGTACAGAGAAGGTTTACTAGACTAATACCTGGAATGAACAGGCTGTCTTACGAGGAAAGACTGGACAGGGTCAGCTTGTATCTTCTGGAATTTAGAAGAGCAAGAGGCGACTTGATTGAAACATAAAAGATTTTGAGGGGTCTTGACAGGGTGGATGTGGATAGGATGTTTCCCCTTGTGGTAGAATCTCGAGCAAAGGGCCACTGTTTAAAAATAAGCAGTCACCCATTTAAGACGGAGATGAGGAGAAATGTTTTCTCTCAGAGGGCCGTGAGTCTTTGGAATTCTCTTCCTCAAAAGGCGGTGGAAGCAGAGTCTTTGAATATTTCTAAAGCAGAGGTAGATAGATTCTTGATAAGCAAAGGGGTGGAAGGTTATCGGGGTAGGTAGAAATGTGGAGCAATCAGTTCAGCCATGAACTTATTGAATGGCGGAGCAAGCTCGAAGGGCTGAGAGGCCTACTCCTGCTCCTAATTCGTATGTTCGTAATCCTAGAATCACTTAACAAACAAGTAGATGTTGAAATGGAAGATTACAGAGTCTCTCAGTGGGTGATTTAAGATGATTTAATTGACCTTCCTCATCCTAATTAACTTGTGAACCAGTGAGCTAAAACTAGAAGGCAAATTACATTACACACCCACGTATTACATAGTTGGGACGTGAGGAAGAACTTTTTCCCTTGGTGAGTGGTAATGACGTGGAACTCTGCCTACGAGTGTGGTGGAAGCAGAGACTATCAGTGATTCCAAAAGGAAATTGGACAGGCAATTGAGGGAAATGAAACTGGAGATAGAGCAGGGAAATGGGACTGACTGGATTGCTCTACAGTGAATCAGTATGGATGCGATTGGCCGAATGGCCTCCTTCTGTGCTGTTATGCCTATGCATTTAAGAATGTAAGACACTCCTTATATGTCCGATCAGCGTTAACGGTACAAAAACTAGTTGGCACTGATCAAAGCTGGTTATTAATGACTTGTATGTAGCTGCCAAAACTGAACGAAGTACACCAGATAGGATCAGATTAAGCCTCTGTATAACTGAAGCATAACTTTCTCCACTTTTTATTCCAATCCACTTGAGATGTACGCCAATATTCCATTAGATTTTTTCATTTCTTTTCATACCTATACACTAGCTTTCAGTGATTTATTTACACGGTCACCTAAATCCCTTTTCTCCTTCACAGCTCCAAGTCTCTCACCATTAAGAAAATATTCCAATTTATCTTTATCAGATCTCAAGTTAACACACAGATACAAAAGATAATTTTAAAAAGCTAATATAATGTCGAACTTTATCTCAAGGGAGTTGGAATTCAAAAGTGAGGAAGTAATAGTTCAATTCCACAGTGCCTTGGTAAAACCCCATCTGAAGTACTGCATTCAGTTTTTGGCACCAAATCTCAGGAAAGATATATTGCCCTTCGAGGAGATATAGAGGGGATATACAGTACTGCCAGAATGATCGTAAAGTCATCAAAACTTACAAGACAGGAGGAGGCTAACTGGCCCGTCATGCCTATGCTAGCTCTTCAAAAGAGCAGTCATGCTTATCCCCATACCCTCAATTTTTTTTGTTCATTACTTTGAAAGTTCCTCATCATGTACCTATCCAACTCTCTTTTAAAATTATTTATGAATCAGCTTCTACCACCTTTTCAGGCAAAGTACTCGGAATGAAAAAAATTCCATCTCCCCGCTTGGTCTTTCGCCAATATTTAAAATCTATGACTTCTGGTTATTGACCCACACGCCAGAGGGAATAGTTTTTGTCGATCTACTCTATCAAAACCTATCATCTTGAAAGCCTCGATTAGGTCACCATTTAACCTTCTTTGATTCAAAGAGAACAGTCCTAACTTTTCAAACCTCTCCTCATAACTGAAGTTTCCCAACCCTGGTAACCCTCCTCAGTACCTTTTCGAATGACGTAACATCTTTGCTAAAGTGTGGTGCCCAAGCTAAAAGGGCTAATATATGAAGACAGATTGCAAACTGGGCTTGTACTCCTGAGTTTACAAGGTTAGGTGGGGGTTGGGGAGGGGGGTGACTTAACTGAGGTATTCAAAATAAGTAAGGGATTCAATAGGGTATATGCAGAGAGAAACTATTTCCTCTAGTTGGTGAATCCAGAAAAAGAGGGAATAATCTTACAAATAGACCTAGGTCATTTAGGAGTAAAACCAGGAAGCATTTTTTGACTCAAAGGGTCATGCAAATCAGGAACTCCACAAAAGATTGCAGATGTGGGGTCAATTGAAATTTTCAGGACTGAGAATGATATGATAATTAGGTAAGGGTATAAAGAGATATGGAACAAAGACAGGTAAATGGAGTTAAGGTACAGTTAGTCCATGAGCTAACTGAATGTTGGAACAGGCTCAAGAGGGTGAACAGCTTACTCCTGTTCCTCGGTTTCTAAGTGATGGCGTGATTCATTCCCACATTGACCACCACCTGCCATGGTCTTTCCCACTCACTCGATATGTCTATGTCTCTTTGCAACTTCTGTCTTCCATCTACATGACTATTCCGCACTTAGTATCATCTGCAAACGTGGCTATACAACTGTCTATTCCTTCATCCAAGTCATTAATATATATGGTGAAATTCCTGTGGCAAATTGTTGCATCCTGCCGATCAGAGAACATTCTGTTTGTCCATACTCCCTGGTGTCATGCAAGCCCCCACCTGCCAAGAATGAGGCACATTGGTTTTGTCATATGAACACTGATTTTGAACTGTTGCTGGAGCAAGGAAATGACTTGTTGAACAGATCAGCCGTGGCTGGAAAAACATTTGCGTACTAACAAACCGTGTAGACAAAGGACCATTCCCTGACACATTCAACTCACAATGGATGTTGATCACCGGACAGTGAGGGGGTGGGGAAGAAGCACATTCCAGGGCCTGCTGGTGTGATGCAATCCACAGGGGCTCGGACTGGTCGGACCAGCTGGTCACATGACTAACTGGCTGTTCCAGGGTTTTTTGAACTAGCCATAGAGTTTTTGAACTCAGAATGACTGTTTGCTCCTGTACTGAGATCTCTCCTATCTGCTCCCATCTCTTTCTCACAAGCCTCTGAATCCACTGAAGACACATGAACCTCAAGAGAGAAAAGTCTCCTAAGCGAACAAGGCTTAACAACAATACTGGGCCCCAACGAAAAGCAAGATCTACCTACAATCAAGGACTCTACTGTGAGTGCGAAGAACTGTAACAAAAACTCTTCAGATATTGCCTCAAACTTTTCCACTTTATTTTTTCTTCTGCTCTTTTCTGTCTCTATTTGCATGCGTGTATCGCATATGCATGCTAGCGTGGCACGTTGTGTATTCGTAGGCATCAACCGAATTAGAGTTTAAGTTCAAGTTTAATAAATTTCAAAATTTCTTCTTTAAACCTAAGAAAACCTGTTTGTGCTGGGTTTCTTTGCCTTATAATTGAAAAGTGATGAACAAGGATTCACCAAGGGAGATCTTTAAACACGATGTGTTTAAAATTAAACCCTGTTACGGTAAGACCAGGTGAAAGCTGAGAAGGAACCCTAGACACTTTCTCACCTGGTCGTAACACTGTCCTTTACCTCCCTACCAATTATCAATGAAGACAATGAAAACCCTTTGAAAGAAAACATCCAAAAAGGATGGGGCATGAAACTAGAAGAAAAAAAGTAAGCTACAGATTTTCAACATTGAAAATCTAAAAAGGAAAGTAGGTTGAATAAAGTGAGCACAAGAAGGCGGGGAAGGAGGGAGGAAGCGTGGGAAGGGACAGAAGGAGGGAGGGAAAAAGAATAGAAAGAGAAAAAGGAGGGATGGAAGGGGAAAAAGGAGGGAGCGAGGGGAAAAAGTCAGAAGGGAGAGGAATAGGGAGGGCAGAATGGAAGGGAGAGACAGAACAGAGGGATGGAGGGTTAAAAAGGAGGGATAGATGGATGGAAGGGAGTGAGAGGAAGGGAGGAAGGAGGAATAGAAGGGAGGGAAAGATGAAGGAAGGAATAGAAGGGAGGGAAAGATGAAGGAAGGAATAGAAAGAAGGGAAGGAAGGGAAGGAGGGAGGGATGGAATAGAGGGAAGAATGTAAAGGAGGGGAAAGGGCAAGAAAGGACAGAGGAATGGAGAGAGGAATGGAAAGGAGGGAGGAATGGAAAGGAGGGAGGAATGGAAAGGAGAGAAGGGGTGAGACAAAGGAGGGAGTGAAGGATGGAAAGGAGGGATGAAAGGGAAAAATTGCACATAAAGTGCCATTTAACCTACTCAGGATGTCCCAAAGTACTACTCATCCAAAGTGCAATCAAAGTAGTTTTGTTGGCAAATAGGTCTGAATGATAATTGGAGGGGAAAAGAGATAACAGAGTGAGCACAGATAAAATGTTGACATTTTTGTGTAAAATTATGCCTTAGGTCCTCAGTTGAGTAACTTTTGATTCATATTTCAGCAATAGTTATTCCTGAAGTTGGGACCATTTTATTAATGTAACATCAATGCTACTTTCTGTATTACTGAGCATGAGCTGAAAAGCAAATCAAATTGGTTAGTCCAGGGAGACCAGAGATTCCCTGAACATGCCGGCAGCCTCAGAGTTAAATAGCAAACTACTGTAACTTCGGACTGTCCTCACTCGCTACAGATACTGCTATATTTACAGAGGTTTTTTCAACTGTACTGCATCACCTTTCAAACATTTTATGGATTCTTTTTGTTTTCACATGACCTCTGCTTGATCTTTTCTTGGCTCACAAAGATTTTTTGGAGCTGATATGAAGTTTCCATGGAGACTGCCAGGTCGATTGGTCCGCCCAGCAGATGTGCCCACATGACGCTAATTCACAAGGGGTGTGTGAGCCAAGCAAATACATACCCTGCTGTGATGAGGCATATTTAATAAGGAAAAAAACCTCAAGGCTATATCAAAAGCATTTATTAACAGAATCTGACATCTAACACTTCAGAAACAGAGTGTGCACCTGCTTATTGACCTATCAGGGCAGGTAATAATGAGCAAAGTGGCAAACAGTTATTTTATTTACTAATGAGCCAAAACTCACTAGAAACTACATGTATTACAGAATGACAATGTTGGGAAGACATGGAGACAAACATAATGATTTACAACTGTAAGTTTGGGTTCAAATCTCACCTGGATTGATGGGATTAAAAGGTTCTCCCTCCCAACATTCTCTTCATCACTATACTCCTCGTCTTTCTTAGTTTACTCCATACTATGTTCATTATTCTGTTTAACTTTCCTCTATTGTTCCTCTTAAACATCTACATGCACTTGTCGCTCCCTGCACCCTTGCTATACCATCTCCGACACACACCCATTCTTTCACTCAAAACTGTGCAGCTCCTTACTTCCATCCAACCTTTGCTCAAAACTGCAGATTTTTAAAATCAAAGTGCAGTATCACATTAAACCATATTAAGCTTCTCAGTTTACCTCATCTTCTCTCTCAATCTTTTCAGCCCTGGTGCATGCCTCGGACTATGGGACCTTCACCCTTCAGCTAATCTACTCGATTAAAAGAATGGATTAGGTGATACAGATAATCTGGCCCGCATACAATTTGTGATATTTAAAATGATCACTCTGGTGAGAAAGGGAAGCCCAAGGCCCAAGGTATTATCGTTTACTCATTGAAAAATCTGAAGGAATTGTAGAATCTTCCCATAGGCCTAAGGCGTGATTCAATAATCCTGCTTTGACAATTTTATGTCTGAGCCTCTGTATACTTATTCAGATATGGGCAATTGAGACAAAATCTGTACCATTCTTCACTAAATTCAACCTTATGTTGAAGACAGATTGAAATATAAACCATTGACAATGTTAGGACAAAGGCTACAGTCAGCTGAAAGTTGACAATCATGTTGTCATTAGGAAGCAGGCCACACTTTTGATGAACAGAGCAACCTCTCTTGCATGGCAACTCTTGCCCATGCCAATCAAAGACAGATCATCTCCTGTTATGGCCAGACAGCCCAGATTACTGTGGATCAACTCTTTAAGCCCTGTCATCAAACTTGAACTCTCTCCATCCATCTGAACCAGGCAGTTTAGTGAATGAGGGGATTTACATTTTTTATTGACCTATTTTTATTCCCCCAGGTTCCATTCTACAGAGTTTCTGTTCCTCAGTGTATTGTAGTTTTGTTTATTAGTTACAGTAATATTAGTGATGGAAAGGAAAGGTTGTTTGACTGGGTAGGGGGGGTGGCTGGAGGCAGGAGGTTATGTGATGAAACCTTCAAATAAACATCCAACCCTAGGAGAGAATCTTGGAAAAAACAGAATATCCATTTGAAAAAGGTGCTGATTGACGTCCTATTAGGCCCCAGACAGACCACCTGAAGCTGTTGCTTTGTTTAAGGGGGGCAATTATGTCAATTTTGCATTAGTATGATGAGGGTTTTGATGTGAATGGATGTGCAAAGAGTCTCTGAAGCTCAGGCAGACTGATGCAAAGTGGTGTGAGCCTTCCATCACTTTGGATTCACATGAGGTTGCAGAATAACACCAGTTCTGAAATGCAAAGAAACCAGAGGATATAGGGATAGGAAAGTGGAGGTGAGGTAGGTCAACCATGATTCAACTGAATGAGGGTGTAGGCTCAAGAGGCTGTATGGCCTACAGTTGCTCATATTACACTCTTATGCATACTAGATTTTAATCTAGTAACTGGAATCACATGCCCAGAGCTCTCATCACTGCATCTCAGCACTGGTCAAACCCTGGTCAATATGAAAGTACTGCATATCACAGCCCTACAATCAGTAACTGAAGCTTAAGGCTTTCCTTCTGCTGCAAGAAGCTCCCTATGTTGACCAAATGTGACTACTTCCAACCTAGACACAGTAACAGCAACACTTTTTTCATCTCTTTCTATCAAAACAGATTCATGGCTTAAGTACAATATGCAACACAAAAGGAAAAGGACAAAAATAAAACAGGAGTAAAAATTCTAAATTGGGGGAAGGCAAATTTTAAGAAACTGAGAGGTGATCTGGCGAAAGTGGACTGGATACAGCTATGTGAAGGAAAATCAGTGGTAAACCAGTGGGAGGCATTCTGAACTGAGATAATACAGGCACAGTGTAGGCATGTCCCCACAAAGATAAAGGCTGGTACTGTCAAATCTGGAGCCCCCTGGTTATCTAGAAGCATACAGGGTAAGTTAAAGCAGAAGAAGAAAGCTTGTGACAATCACAAAAAATCTTAATACTTTAGAAAGCCTAGAGGAGTATAGAAAGTGCAAGGGTGAAGTAAAAAAGGAAATTAGAAAAGCAAAGAGAGGGCATGAAAAATTATTGGCAGGTAAAATCAAGGAAAACCCAAAGATGTTTCATCAGTATATTAAGAGCAATAGGATAACTAAGGAAAGGGTAGGGCCTATCAGAGATGTACAAGGGAACTTATGAGTGGATGAAGATGTGGGCAGGGTTCTTAATGAGCTTTTTGTCTGTCTTTACAAAGGAAAGGGATGATATAGGCATTGTAGTTAAAGAGGAGGAGTGTGAAATATTCGATATGATAAGCATAATGAGAGAAGAAGTACTCGAATGTCAGACATCCTTGAAAGTGGATAAATCGCCAGGGCCCGATGGATTGCATCCCAGGTTGTTAAAGGAAGCCAGAGAGGAAATAGCAGATGCTCTGAGGATCATCTTCAAATCCTCACTGGATACAGGCGAGGTACCAGACGAGTGGAGGCCTGCGAACGTTATACCATTGTTTAAAAAGGGTGCGAGGTATAGCCAAATAATTATAGGCCAGTGAGTCTGATCTCGGTGGTGGGTAAATTATTAGAATCAATTCTGAGGGACAGGATAAACTGCCATTTAGAAAGGCATGGATTAATCAGGGATAGTCAGCATGGATATGTTAAGGGAAGGTCATGTCTTACTAACTTGATCGAGTTTTTTTGAGGAAGTAACAAGGAGGATTGATGAGGGTAGTGCAGTGGTTGTGGTCTACATGGATTTTAGTAAGGCATTTGACAAGGTCCCACACGGCAGACTGGTCAGTAAAATGAAAGCCCCTGGGATACAGGGGAATGTGGCAGATTGGATCCAAAAACTGGCTCAGTGTCAGAATACAAAGGGTAGTAGTCGACGGATGTTTTTGCGAATGGAAAGCAGTTTCCAGTGGTGTTCCACAGGGCTCAGTGTTGGGTCCCTTGCTGTTTGTGGTATATATTAATGATTTGGACTTAAATGTGGAAGGCATGATTGGGAAATTTGCTGATGGCACAAAAATTGGCCGTGTAGTTGATAGTGAAGAGGATAGCTGTAGACTCCAGAAAGATATCAATAGTTTGGCTGAGTGGGTGGAAAAGTGGCAAATGGAATTCAATCCAGATAAGTGTGAGGTAATGCATTTGGGAAGGACAAACAAAGCGAGGGAATACACAATAAACGTGAGGATATTGAGAGGGGTAGAATAAGTGAGAGACCTTGGAGTGCATGTCCACAGGTCCCTAAAGGTGACAGGACAGATAGACAGAGTGGTGAAGAAGGCATATCACAGAATAATAGTGCAGAGGAGGCCCTTCGGCCCATCGAGTCTGCACCGATGCATTAAAACGCCTGACCTGTCTACCTAATCCCATTTGCCAGCACTTGGCCCATAGCCTTGAATGTTATGATGTGCCAAATGCTCATCCAGGTACTTTTTAAAGGATATGAGGCAACCTGCATCTACCACCCTCCCAGGCAGGGCATTCCAGACTGTCACCAACCTCTGGGTAAAAAAGTTCTTCCTCAAATCCCCCTTAAACCTCCCGCCCCACAGTGCTTTCCTTTATTTTTTTTTATTCATTCATGGGATGTGGGCATCATGGGCTATGCCAGCATTTATTGACAATCCCTAATTGCCCTTGAGAAAGTGGTGGTGAGCTGCCTTCTTGAACCGCTGCAGTCCATGTGAGGTAGGTACACCCACAGTGCTGTTTGGAAGGGAGTTCCTGGATTTTGACCCAGCGACAGTGAAGAAATGGCGATATAGTTCCAAGTCAGGATGGTGTGTGACTTGGATGGGAACTTGCAGGTGGTGACGTTCCCATGCATCTGCTGCCCTTGTCCTTCGAGGTGGTAGTGGTCGCGGGTTTGGAAGGTGCTGTCTAAGGAGCCTTGGCGCATTGCTGCAGTGCATTTTGTAGATGGTGCACACTGCTGCCACTGTGCGTCGGTGGTGGAGGGAGTGAATGTTTGTGGATGGTGTGCCAACCGAGGTACAGAATACAAAAGCAGGGATGTAATGCTGGAACTTTACAAAACGCTGGTTAGGCCACAGCTGGAATTTTGCGTACAGTTCTGGTCACCACATTACAGGAAGTACATAATTGCTCTGGAGAGAGTACAGAGGAGATTTACAAGAATGTTGCCTAGGCTTGAAAGTTGCAGCTATGAGGAAAAATTGGATCGGCTAGGGTTGTTTTCCTTAGAACAGAGGAGGCTGAAGGGTGACTTAATTGAGGGGTACAAAATTATGAGGGGCCTAGATAGAGTACACAGGAAGGACCTGTTTCCCCTAGAGGAGAGGTCAATTACCAGAAGGCACAGATTTAAGGTGATTGGTAGAATGATTAGAGGCAACATGAGGAAAAACATTTTCACCCACAGGGTGGTGGGTGTCTGGAATTCACTGCCAGGAACAGTGGTGGCGGCAGAAACCCTCAATTCATTTAAAAGGTACATGGACATGCACCTGAAGTGCTGTAACCTACAAGGCTATGGACCTGGTGCGGGAAGGTGTGATTGGATTGGGCGGCTAGTTTTTTTTCGGCTGGCGCTGACACAATAGGCTGAATGGCCTCCCTCTGTGCTGTAATTGTTCAATGGTTCTTTGGAACATTTATAATCTATAAACCCTTTGCTAGACAGCAGGTGGTGCAACACCTGCCCTTTGGGTTGCCAACCCTCCAGGGCTTCCCTGGAGTCTCCAGGAATTTGAGATTAATCTCCAGGACATTGTTGAAAACAACATGGCAAAAAAAAAAATTGGGGGGCATTAAAAAATCTTTTTTTTTCATTTTCCTAGAACACTTCCATTTATTATTTCTAAAAGTATTAGCAATGGGGATAAGGCTATTTGACGAGGAGTCAAGAATCGCCCAATCAAGTAACAAAGAGTCTGTTCATTTTACAATTGATGTGGGAAAGTGGCGTGCCATGAGATCGACATATCGGGTCTGATTTTACATTTACGCAAGGTTTTGAATGGGTTAAAATCTCGCCTATCAGGCAAACAACGGCGGGAGCGTGAAGGTGGGATGGTTGGGGGCAGGACAACACTTAATGAAACCCATAGGATTACATCCAGAGTTGACAACCCTACCTGCATAGACCCAGCTGTATGAAAAATGAAACCAATCACAGAATCTGTTCCAGTTTCAGGAAGGAAATTAAATAACAGGGCAAGTTTTTAAAAGGAAGAAACACTAAAATCTCAAGAGGCTCCTTCAAACCTACCTTTGGTCAAGCTTTCGGTCATACCTAATATATCCTTACATGGCTCGGTGTCAAATTTTGCTTTACAAATGTCCCCTTGTGCTTAGGGACATTTTATTAAAGGCGCCATATAAATACAAGTTGTTGTTGTAAACTGGTTTGAATATGTCCAAATGCAGACAATCAACAAGATGCTGTAATCCACATGTGACAGAGAAGCTTCAGCAGAAATGTTAACCTTTCTGACAGAGAAGCTGTACATCTCCAACTTATTCCCTTTAATGATTAAAAGGGTAAGTTAGTGTGGGAATAACAAATTTTTTTTTATTCTTTCATGGGATGTGGGTGACAGCATTTGTTGCCTATTCCTAATTGCCCTTAACAACTGAGTGGCTTCCTAGGCCATTTCAGAGGTCAGTTAAGAGTCAACCACATTGCTGTGGGTCTGGAGTCACATGTAGGCCAGACCAGGTAAGGACAGCAGATTTCCTTCCTTAAAGGACATTAGTGAACCAGATGGGTTTTTATCACAATCGATGATATGGCACCATTACTGAGACTCACTTTCAATTCCAGATTTTTTTGTATTAATTAATTGAAATTAAATTCCACCAGCTTGTCTTTCAGAATCTGACTGACCATTTTAAAAGAATTCAAAGTAAGTATTTTTTGCATAAAAGATATATACTTTATAAAGATGTAAATACTAGGGTATTGTCTATTGCAGTCCTTTCACCTCTGGGACCTGGCTTCAAATCTAACATACTCATGGCCTACCCCTTAATAAATAGATCTGAAACATTTCTCTTAACAACACAACCTTCACTGTAGCATTCTGCAATACCATGTGGTGCATAAAATAAAACACTCTATACCATAGCCTTTGCTATTAACACTTCTTTGATATAACATGAAGTGTTTATGATTCCCTCTCTGACACATTACAGATACAGAATACTTCACAATTTACTTTTTGTAATTCCTGCTACAGGATCAATCTGAATCAGTTCAAGCCCAGGGTTTAGGGAGCTACTGTTCCTTGGGTTAGCAAACCATCTTTTTTCAAAACAGCTTTAAGTTGCAGATCAGTGTGCTCAGGGATCCAATGATTTCTGTAGGCTTTGAAGCTCTACTCGAGATGAAATGTTCACAGCTTTTATTTAGAAAATCAAACTTGAAGAAATGCAAAGTGCTCACAAGCTTGAAAGCACTTCAATTGCTTATTGAGCTGTGAGTAAGGAACTCAGTTCCGCGATCCCAGCTGGCATCAAACCACTCTGCATCATTCTCCGTCCATCAGTGTCATACTACATTCAGACAATAAAGACCCTGCTTATACTTCAATACCAAACTTTATTCATTCGACAGTCAGGAGTTTGTTTTTGTTCATAGAATGATGACCATTCAGCTTGCTTAAAAAAAGTGTTATGCACAAGGAACATTTTTGATAGATGGCATCAGAGTAAAATGCTTGGCCAATTGACCATAATTCTCCTTCAAGAGTTTCCCTGGATATGCTGCCGGCCTGCATTGTTCCTGCTGTAATACCTTGTAATGCCTTTGGGTTTACTTTCAAAATTGAAAAATAAGTCAAGCTATTCTCTTCTGCTATTGCAAACTTCCTTGCCTTTTATGAATTGATATGACTGTTGACAGTGCTCCTGAGCTCTACTTTCTTGCACTTCCTCACTTCGGAGTCAGAAGGGTGTGGCTTCAAGCCCTACTCCAGGGAAATGATACAAAATCTAGGCTCCCAGTGCAGTGCTGAGGGAGTGCTGCAATGTCAGACGTACCGTCCTTCAGATGAGACATTAAACCAAGGCCCCACTGTCCCCTCAGGTGGATATAAAAAGGTCCCATGGCAGTAATTCAAAGAAAAGCAGGGGAAGTCTCAATGGCATCTCAGCCAATATTTAGCCCTCAACCAACTTCACTAAAAACATTATCTGGTCATTATCTCATTGCTGTTTGTGTGACTTTGCTGTGTGCAAATTGGCCGCTGTGTTTCCTACATTACAACAGTGACCATTTCAAAAGTATTACATTGGCTGTAAAATGTTTTGAGATATCCTGGGGTCGTAAAAGGCACTATATGACAACTTACATTTATATAGTGCCTTTAATGTAATAAAATATCCCAAGGCATTTCATGGGAGGGTTATAAAGCACAATTGGATACTGAGTCACATAAGCAGCTATTAGTGCAGAACACCAAAAGCTTGATCAAAGTGGTAATTTTTAAGGAGCATCTCAAAGGACGAGAGATATAGAGGTGGAAAGGTTTAGGAAGGGAATTACAGAGTTTAGGGCTTAGGAAGCTGAAGGCACTGCCACCAATGATGGGAATGCTCAAGATGTCAGAATTAGAGAAGTGCAGATATCTCGGACGGTTGTAGGGCTGGAGGAGATGACAGAATAGTGAGACTCAAGGTCATGGCAGGACTTGAAAACAAGAATGAACATTTTAAAAATCTTGATGTTGCTTAGTCAGGAGCCAATATAGGTCAGCTAGCTTCATCCAACAACATCCAGTTCGAGCCGAGTTCCGAACTCTGCCAACGCCTATGGAGATGATGAAAGCCATCACACAAATGGACAACAACAAAGCGGCAGGAGGTGATGGAAGCCCGACTGAAATTTTTAAGCACGGAAGAGAGGAACTAACATTATAGCATCCTACAGATCTGGAATGAAGAGGAAGTCCTGAATGATCTCAAGGACACTGTTTGGGATAGAAATGCAATACTGCATTAATGTGCCTCCTGGCCTCGGTAGTCATGTCACCTATACCATAAGGCACTCACTGCAGGCATCCATCAGAAGGCAATTCAATAAAGACACAGTACAGGTAAGACTGTTGTCCTGTGAGCTTGTAACATTGTGTCAGAATGGAGCTGAGATTGAGTGTTGAAGAGCTATATAGAAGCACAGCTACTGAAAGAGGAACACAGGAATGTTCAGAGCTGCTGAAAGCTGCTAAAGGCCACAGGAAGCCACAGAAAAGGAACAAAGAAGCACTGAAAGCACTAGGTAAGACACAATGGCTGCAAATCTTCCTCTCCCGCACCAGTGGAAATGAAAGGTGATATGCAGTAGAACTGGCAGTTTTTCCCACTAGCAGTGGCAAATTTGTGACAGATTTAATTAACAAACCAAAGCAGCTACGAGTAGCTACACGTTTATCACTGTTGGGGAGAGACTGTTACAAACCCTAAATCTCTCTGAATAACAAAAAAAAACAGACAACAGAAATTTTGAGAGCCTTGAAGGCATGCTTTGCACCCCAAGTCAACAGTAAGTTATGAACAGTATGTGTTCAGTATTAGGGCCCAAGATGAAGAAGAGTCCATTGATTGATATGTGACTGCATTAACACAGCTCTCAGAATCCTGTGAATTTGCGCAAGTAAAAGATGATCTAATTAAAGACATGATTGTATCAGGCATAAGAAGTCCCGCAGCAAGAGCACGCCTACTTAAAGAAGAGAAACTGACTCTCAGGAAAGCAATCGACATGTGCAGTAGCACTGAGGTTGTAAATCAGTGGCTAGACCATATTCATGGCAGAACTGACCAGGCCTTGCAATATGCTGATAGATATTCATAAGAACATCGGAACATTAGAGCAGGAGTAGGCCATTCAGCCTTCCTTGCCATTCAATACGATAATGGCTGATCTTTCACTTCACTGCCTTTTTCCCACACTATCCTCATATCCCTTTGTCATTTGCATTTAGAAATTTGTCAATCTCTACCCTAAACATACTCAGTGACTGAGCTTCCACAGCACTCTGGGGTAGAGAATTCCAAAGATTCACAGCCCTCTGAGTAAAGAAATTTCTCTTCATCTCTGTCCTAAGTGGCTTCCCCCTTATTTTAAAATTGTGTCCCCTGGATCTAGACTCCCCAATCAGGTGAAACATCTTACCTGCATCTACCCTGTCTATCCCTTGAAGTATTTTGTAGGTTTCAATGAGGTCACCTCTCATTCTTCGAAGCTCTAGAGAATACAGGGTCAGTTTCCCCAATCTCTCTTCATAGGACAGTCCCGCCATCCCGGGAACAAGTCTGGTGAATCTTCGTTGCACTCCCTCTATGGCAATAATATCCTTCCTAAGGTAATGGGACCAAAACTGCACACAGTACTCCAGGTGCGGTCTCACCAAAGTTCTATACAATTGGAGCAAGACTTCACTATTCCTGTACTCAAATCCTCTTGTGATAAAGGCCAACATACCATTAGCCTTCTTAATTGCTTGCTGCACCTGCATGTTAGCTTTCAGTGACTTATTGACAAGAACACCCAGGTCCCTTTGTACATCTACACTTTCTAATCTCTACCATTTAAGAAATACTCTGCACATCCAGGCCAAAAGGGCAGAAAGATCACAGACAAAAGGCAGGATACAGATACTGCGGAGGCCCTCACACAAAGGAAAAGAAGGCACATCCAGCATGGGGAAAGCAGTGTTCTCACTGCAAGAAGCCGAATCATTTTGCACACAAGCGTTTGGCTAGAAGAAAGCACAACAAGCAGATACAGATGGCCACTGGACAGATATCAGGTGAAGATTCTGACAAATCACTGTACAACATACAACAGGTTGGTTCAGTCAGGTCGTTGGGTGATAAATAGTTTGTGACAGTTGGAATGATGACTGCAGAAGGAGAATATCAAGTCAACATAAATTGTCAGATAGAGACCGGTGCGTCATGCAACATCATGATCTTCACAGACCTGGGCGAAGTGGCTCAACATGGCACTCCAAAAATGAAGCTCTTGAAAGTAAGGTTGAGGCGATATGATGGCACCATACTCGTGGCGAGAGGACAAGTTACTTTGAGAGCCCCATTGCAATAGCAAGAACGAAGATCTGGAGTTCCAGATCATAGACAGCAAGCAAAAGCCACTCATCACAGCCGGAGCAAGTCTAAAGCTTGGACTGGTAACTCTCAACGTGCAAAAAGAGATTTGCAATGTGTCGCAGCACACTAAACCACTGACCGCGAAACAGATCCTAGAGGATGTGTTTACACGTTTAGGATGTCTTCCTGGAGAATATCATCTCAAAGTAGATGAGAGGGTAAGACCAATTCAGCATCTGCCAAGGGAAGTTCCAGCTGTCCTCAAGGCCATCCTGAAAGACAAGAAAGAAGAGCTGAAAAAGGGAGTAATCAAGAAAGTGATAACCCCTACAGAATGGATTAGCAGCAAGGTAGCAGTGAAACAACCTGGAAAGCTGAGAGTATGCATCAACCCAAAGGATCTAAATAAAGCTCTGAAAAGATCTCACTACCCCATGCCAACCATCGAAGGAATTTTGCCACAATGTGCAAAGGCAAAAATCTTCACGACCCTAAATGCGAAGGATGGTTACTGGCAAGAGAAGCTGGATGAAAGTAGCAGCTTTCTAACTACATTCTGGACGCCTTTCGGGAGATACAGATACAGCTCCAGAGGAGTATCAACGCAGATGGTACGAGATAGTTAGTGATGTTCCCGGAGTGGAAGTTATAGTGGATGATCTGTTACTTTATGGATGCGGAGACTCAATGGAAGAAGCCATCGCTGACCACGATCAAAATCTAGTGCAGCTGTTGGACTGAGCTCGCCAGATGAACCTGAAGCTGAACAAGAAAAAATTGCACTTCAAGATGCCCAAAGTCAAGTACATAGGTCATGTACCGACAGGTCTTCGCCCGGATCCCGAAAAGGTGAGAGCGGTAGCAGCGATGCAGCGACCAACAGAAGTAAAAGTAGTGCAACAATTTGTTGGATTTGTCAACTATTTAGCAAAATTCTTGCCCAATTTGTCATTAGAGTGTGAACCATTTCCCCAACTCACTGCCAAGGACGTGCAGTGGTATTGGGGCACAGAACAAGAAGCAGCGTTCAATAAAATCAAGCAACTAGTGCCACAACGCCAGTGCTGAAATACTATGGTGTAAATGATGAAGTCACCCTGCAGTGTGACGCCAGCGAGACAGGACTTGGAGCAAATCTAACACAGCAAGAATAACCGGTCGCATTTGCATCCAGAGCATTAACGCAAACGGAACAAGGCTAAACTCAGATTGAGAAAGAGTGCCTGGCCATTGTCTTTTCTCGTGAACATTTTCATTCATACCTACTTGGAAGAGACAAAGTGACAGTCGCGTCCGACCACAAGCCACTTCAAAGCATTTTCCTCAAGCTGCTACTATCTGCTCCAAAGCATCTGCAAAGAATGTTACTCCAGTAACAGAGATAGCATCAGGACGTGACATACAAACAAGTGTCAGGCAAGCCCTCCCACCTGCCAAGAATTAGGAAAATTAATTTCACTACATGAACATTGATTTTGAACTGATGTTGAAGAAAGAACTTGCTTTAAAAAACAATTGAAGACTTTGGCTGCAGAGAGGCATTAGCATATCAACAGACAAGTACTTCAAGGGACAAAGGAGCTATTCTCTGGTCCAATCTAATCCACAATGGACTTTTGATTACCAGATGTTGAAGCATTCCGGGTTAATTGCTAAGATGGCTGAATATACAAACAGACTTATCAGGCCAGCTTAGTCACATGACTGACTGTTGGAGTTTTTTGAATTTGAACTTCCAACAGGGAATTTGAACTCAGAAAGCACTTTTCTCCTGGACTGAGAACACCTCTCTCCTGTCTACTCTCATCTCACTCTCACCAGCTTCGGAAACCATTGAAGACATATGAACCCCAAGAGAGAAAATCTCCTACAGTGAACAAAGTTTAAGAAGAATACTAGGCCCGAAAGAAAAGTAAGACTGCCTACAACCAAGGACTCTACGGCGAGCTGGAAACACAAACAGTAATAAGAAACCCCCTTTTAGAGACTGTCGCAAACCTCTCCATTTTATTTTTCTTCTGCTCTTTTCTGTCCCTATCTGCATGTGGGTATCGCGTGTGCATGCTAGTGTGGGCACGCCATATATCCATAGATGTTAACCGTATATAGAGTTTAAGGTTTAATAAATTTCACTTTTCTTCTTTAAACCTAAAGAAAACCTGGTGTGCTCATTTCTTTGCCTTATAGTTGGAAAGTTGTGAACAAGGATTCACAATGACGGGAGCTCAAAACACTGTGTTTAAAATTAAACCCTGTTACAATAAGACCACGTGAAGACAGCAAAAGACCCCTAGACACATTGCTCACTTGGTCGTAACACAAGATATACATCGCTGACATGTTGTCGAGAGCAGCACTCACTCTGAAGAAAGTACAGGATATAATGACAGAGTGTGAAATCTTCCAGATCCAACCTGAAGCTGCAGCTCGACATGCTCTGGAAGTCATCAACCCAGTAGAGACATTGAATCTGACTGACAAGTGCCTTGCTCAAATCAAGCGAACTACCCAACAAGATGCAACTCTCCAAGTGTTGCAAGAAGTTGTGATGAAAGGATGGCCGGTAAGCATCAAGGGCACTCCTGTGGTCACAACAGCGTATTGGGCTTATAGAGATGAATGTGCAACCCAAAGTGGCATCATGTACAAAGGAAATGGAGTCATTATCCCTATGAAGTTGAGAGGATTCTAAAGCGCATCCATGCAAGCCACTAAGGAATTGCGTTGAGTCTGAGGAAGGCAAGATAAGTGCTCTACTAGCCAAACATGAGCAATGAAATCAAAGACCACATCAGCCAGTGCAGTGCGTGTAATGATTACCAAACTAAAGAGCCGCTGATGACACATGACATCCCAGACAGACCATGGATGAAGCTGGAAGTAGACCTCTTCACTCTCGCAGGAACTGATTATTTTGTCACCAAAGACTACTATTCTGACTAGTGGGAGGTAGACCAGCAGACCTCAACGACTAACGGCGAGATTGTGGAAGCACACTTCGGTCGTTATGGCATTCCAGACATTGTGATGAGTGACAATGACCCTCAGCTCATGAGTGAAGAATTTAGCCGCTTCATTAAGGATTGGGAAGTTCAACACCATACTTGATCTCCACACTATCCTTAGTCAAATGGAAAGGCTGAGGCGGCAGTGAAAATTGCCAAAGCAATCAAAGAAATTGAGCAAATCCAGCACAGATGTATACAAGGCAATCCGAGTGGAGAAACACACCTACTGAAGGCATGGAAAGTGGTCCAGTACAAAGAATAATGTTACACCACACCCAAACTACTCTTCCAACAGCATAATAGCCACTGAAGCCAGAAGTGTTAACAGGCATTAGTGACAAAATCAAGGTGAAACGGGAGAAAGCCAAATTTCATTTTGACAAAACTGCCAAACCATTGGCAGAATTGAGCATTGGAGAGCCAGTTCAACGCTCTCAACAAGAGTCAGTCCAAGTGGCAACTTGGGACCTGTGTCGAGCAGTTATCACCTCGATCGTGGTGGAAGTAATCGACTAGATATCTCGTCGCAACCGCAGACACACATGCACAACTGGAGAAGCTGTTCCTCCACTGTGGCCGATCAGGAAGGTGTGAACTCACCATCTGCAAAGACCACAGATCAACCATCAGTCCCAGAGGTCTACAGCACCCAACAACAGAAATAGAACAACAGTTACTGCGGCAACACGTGACAAGGGAACGACACTCCCCGGAGAAGGAAAATCACCAAAATGAACAACCAACTACAACGCGCACACATACCATTAAGAGACTGGCACAATTTAAAAACCATGAGTGCAATGCATGTGCACAGACTGATGAGACCAACAAACTGCTAATGCATGAGGGCAGTTGTGTGCATAGTTGGTAACTTGGGCAACTCAGTGTCAATGATAATGCATACAATTTCTTTTTGGTTTTTTTGTATGAAAAGGGGGATGTTTGGGATAGAAATGCAATACTGTACTAATGTGCCTCCTGGCTTGCCATAGTCATGTGACCTCTACCATGAGGCACTCAGTGCAAGCATCCATCAGAACGCAGTTCAATAAAGACACAGTACAAGCAAGACTGTTGTCCTGAGAGCTCGTAACGGATGCCATGATTGTGACAATCTTCAAGAAAGGGGTCAAATCTAATTGTGGAAATTACAGAGGCAGTTCCTACTCTCTATTGCAGGAAACCTCATGACAAGAACCCTTCCGAACAGACTTATTACACTTGCTGAGGAGCTACAACCCAAATCTCGATGTGGGTTTAGGCCATCAAGAGGCACTGCTCATGTGATTTTCACAGCTCACCAACTACAAGAAAAATGTCATGAACAACATCAACCTCTTTACATTACATTTTTTTGACTTGACAAAGGCCTACAACTCTGTAAATTGCGAGGCACTCTGAAAGATTCTGTTGAAGTACTGATGCCCTCCAAAATTCTTCATCATCCTTCGCCTGCTTCATGATATGCGAGTGGTGATCCTTAGCAATGGATCCATTACAGACCCCTTTGAGGTTAAGGCAGGAGCCTTAAGGTTAAGGTTGTGTCATTGCGCCAACTCTTTTTTTGATCTTCCGAGCTGCCATGCTCCCTCTGACTAGAGACGAGCTCCCTGCTGGAGTGCAGCTTATTTACCGAATGGACAGTAAACTATTTCATCTCAGACGACTCTAATCAAAAACTAAGACCACCCCGACTTCAGTCATTGAGTTCCAATATGCTGATGATGCTGCAGTAAATGCTGTGTTGGAAACAGATTTTCAGAGAATCATCGACATATTTACTGAGGCATATGAGGTGGTGAGACTTACACTCAACATTCAGAAGACCAAAGGCCGACATTGATGAAGAAATCCATCATCGCCTGAAATCTGCTGGTGCAGTCTTTGACCATCTGAGGAAGCAAGTGTTTGAAGGTCTCGACATCAAAACTGAATCCAAGCTCACGGTCTACCATGCGGTCATGGTCACTACCTTATCGTGACCTTATAGGACTGAAACAGAGACAACTTTAGGAAGTGCCTCAAAGCACTGGAATCATTTAATCAATGCTGCCTGTGGAAGATCCTACTTATCAAGTGGGAGGACAGATGCACCAACATCAGGGTCCTCTCACAAGCAGGCACCACAAGCATTGAGGCTATGTTTATCCGGCATCAGCTTTGTTGGGTTGGTCATGTCGTTCGGATGTCAGGTATCAGGCTCTCAAAGCAGGTTTTCTCCCAGCTCAGTCAGAGTAGACACATCAGAGGAGAACAGAAGAAGCGCTTCAGGGACGTGCTGAAAGCCAACCTGAAGAAATGCAACACTGACATCAACTCCTGGGAGACCATCACCCCGGACCAGATGAGGCAGAGTCTGTGGGAAGGATCCCAGCATTTTGAGACCCAAGGACATGAAGAGAAAAAGCAAGAGTGGCGAAAAGGACAAGCTATGACCCAAACTAATAAAACACGACCAGACATCCCACATAACAACAAATGGCCTATGTGCCATAAAGTCTGTAGATCCTGAATCAGCCTCATCAGCCATCTTTGGGCTCACAGAAGACAATCATCCTCATCTGCAAGGGATAGCCATTAGTAATAGATGGATGAATAGCTCTTCGTGCAAGGAAGGACATAGGCAGCAGAGTTTTGGATGCCCTCAAGTTTAGAGAAAGTGGAATGTGGGAGACCAGCCAGGAGCACGCTACAATTGTCAAGTTTAGAGGTAACAAAAGCATAGATGAGAGTTTCAGCAGCAGATGTGCTCAGGCAATGATGGAGTAAGGCGACATTACCAAGGTAGAAATAGGCAATCTTAGTGATGACATGTGTATATGGCCAGAAGCTCACCTTGGGGTCAAATATGATACCAAGGTTGCAGATAGTCTGCTTCAGCCCCAGACAGTTGCCATGGAGAGAGCTGGAATTTTTTTTTTTATTCGTTCTTGGGATGTGGGCATTGCTGGCTAGACCAACATTTATTGCCCATCCCTAATGCCCTTGAATTGCTAGGGAACTGAGTTTATAGCGGGGACCAAAGGCAATGGCTTTGATTGTCCCAATATTTAATTGGAAGAAATTCCTGCTCATCCAGTACTGGATGTCAGATAAGCAGTATGATAATTTAGAGACAGTGGAGGATTCAAAAGAGGTGATGGTGAGGTAAAGCTGTGTGTCGTTAGTGTACATGTGAAAACTGAAGCTGTGTTTCTGGATGATGTCGCCAAGGGGCAGCATATAGATGAGAAATAGGAGGAGGCCAAGGATAGATCCTTGGGACCACCAGAGGTAACGGTGCGGAGGTTGGATGAGAAGCCACTGAAGGTGATTCTCTGGCTACGATTAAATAGATAAAAATGGAACCAGGCAAGCGCAGTCCCACTAGGTAGACAACAGTGGAGAGATATTGGAGGAGAATGGTGCAGTCAACCATGTTAAAGGCTGCAGACAGATTGGCAAGGACGAGAAGGGAAAGTTTACCTATGTCACCGTCACATAGGGTGTCATTTGTAACTTTGATAAGAGCTGTTTGCTACTGTGGCAGGGCTGGAAACTTGATTGGAGGGATTTAAACATGGAATTCTGGGAAAGATGGGCAAGAATTTGAGAGGCAACAAGATTTTGGAGAGGAAAGGGAAGTTGACGATGGAATCGGAGTTTGCGCGGGTGATGGAGTCGAGGGTTGTTTTTTTGAGGAGAAGGGTGATGATGGCAAATTTGAAGGAGAAGGGGACAGTACCTGAAGAGAGAGAACCATGAACAATATAAGTGCAAGTATTTGTTATTTGGTGACAGAACACACTTGGTAGTTAAAAGTCTGTATAAAGCCTCATGATATTATCTGACCTCAGATGGAATCTAAAAATATAAAATCCTTGCCTGGAGCTGATCTGAAGCCCTGCTAATGTGCATTCTCAATGTAAAGTTCTACTTTAAATTTCAGGTCTTTTTGCTTTTTCAATTTTCTCTCATTATCCCTCAATGCAGTTAGACAGGTGTCAAGAATTTGATTAGGCAACCTCTCTACATCTATAAAACTAAATCTGACCTATTTCACCATCACAGCTGGGTACATTTTGTCCTCATCGAATAAACATGCACACACTTTCCAGTAGCAGATAAAGAAAAACTTGGATTTATATAGCTCCTTTCACAACCTCAGAATTTTCAATGTGCTTTACAGATAATGAAGTCCTTATTTTTGAAGTACAGTCACTGGAAACTGGCACAGCAAGCTCCCACAAACAGCACTGTGATACGAACCAGATACATCTGTTTTAAGTGACCTTGGTTGAGGGATAAATATTGGTCAGTACACTGAAGCGAGCTCATTTGCTCTTCTTCGAAGTAGTGAATGGGATCTTATACATCCACCTGAGAAGGTAGACGGGGCATGGTTTAACATCTCACCCGGAAGACAGCAACTTCAACAGTGCAGCACTCCTTCAGTGCTGCCCTGAACGGTCAGTTTAGATTATGTGTTCAAATCTCTGCAGTGGGGCTCGAACGCACAACCTTCTGACATGCAGTTCAATCATTGAGCCATAGCTGACACATTTCTGAGTGTTAGTTAGCATCTAGCTCACAATCAGGAAGGGGAAACCTCATTGCTCTTCCCCCAAACCCCCCCCCCCCCTCGTTTCGAACTCAGGGGAGCTGAGATCAATTATAGTGCCCTGATTATTACTGTAGCTGAGATCAAAGACCACTGATTGAACCTTAGACCTTCTTTATCTTTACTGTTGAACCCAACAATGAGCAGCAAATTTACTAGCTCAGCCTTAGGAGATTGGCAGTCACAAGCCAAATATTTAACGCACATCTGTGAGGGAAATTGATAACAATTCACTTTGAAGTCAAATGTTTCAGAGAAGAAAATTCCTTTGACTGTAGCAGTCTACAACATAATCTGACACGTATTAAAAAAAGGAAATCTGTTTCCTGTGGTATTGATAAATCAGAAAGGTGGACTTTTCAGGTCACTGCTATCTTTGATACATCGCAAAACAGGAGAGCAAGTCAACAGAGAGAGGTTCGAAGGGAGATCACTGTGAGCTGAAAATAAACTAAACCCTCTGAAGGAAATATGGCTCTTGCATAATCTGTTCTTATTAATAATTCAAAATTACATGCTGTAACTGGAGTGTAAGCACAAACCCAGACAGACAAGACTTCAAACATTAGGAGGAATAGAATTCAAGCTGCTGATGGGGAAGGGGAAGGAGATGGGCCGGGGGTGGTTGGGGTTTCTCTCTACACACACCATCGTACAGACCAGGACACCTCCCACTGCTGAAACCAGAAACAGTCATTGGAATTATTATTTTTGACACACACCAAGCAAAAGAACCTTTTATGTACGACTCAGTGGCAATCGTTTGTCTATAGACCCGTGCAACAGCTAAATTATAGAATTCAGACTCCAGCAGCAGCTCGTGAGAAATTTACATTTTAAAAATCAAATCAGCCAGTGAACAAATCATTGGCTGGAATATACCAGACTTATAAAATTCATGGGCATCTGGACCATTTCTGGAACCTGACCCTGCCTGTGTCAACGGTCCGCTCACCTGCGCAATCTTATGGGAGACAGCCAATTAACAGGCCGCCTCCATGTTGGCCTTCCAATTAGGGACAGCAGGCTGCAAGCGGATGGGGGAGGCCCAGTCAGAGGGGCCGCAGGGAGAACTGGCCAGCAGCCACTGGGAAAAACTACTCAGGCAACCGAGAGCGAAAGGGCGCCACAAAATAGAGACGCTCACCTAAAGGTCCAAACAGCATCCCAAAATAGTGTCCAGAACCATCTTGGCAACCTGTGTGCAGGGAAAACAGATCCAAATGCCTACCAATGTGCTACATACAACCTTTCTGCTTCTTTATACATAGATTTGCAAGATTACATGATGGCGTTCTCACCTCCCACTGTGAAGCTGCTTCTCTGATACGATGCCAGGCTCCTGATGCAGTGGGGGGGACCATGCGATGCTGGCAAACTTGCCTTCCTATCAGAAGACAGATAGTCACTGAGGCCTTAATGACCTTAATTAGGCAACCACCATGGACGGGCGGGGAGCCATTGCTGCAGGGAGCCCGCCTCCAGAAACAGTGCATGGAGGCAGGAAGATGGCAGGAGTCGACCCGAAGATTTTCGCTCCAAATTTCCAAGTCCCCCTCCAAAGCCACCTCCACAGGGCTGGGAAATATCCAGTCATTTTTCCTTCAGTCTCTGGAGATTGTGTGCCTTGCACCTCCTTTTTGGGGGGGGCCGGGTACTGGCTCGCACATCTCCACTAATTGGAGTTACCAACCCTACAGGATTGGCCTGGAGTCGCCAGGAATTGAAGTTTAATCTCTTGGACACTGCCACGAGCAAACCGGTAAGAAAATCATTTGGGACAGTAAAAATAAACTTTTTTTCATTTTCTTTGAAAACTTTTGCATATTAATTATAAAAATATTGGAGATGGGGTAAAAGCCTGTTTGAAAGTCAAGACTCACCCCTTCAGGTAACGAACAGTCTGTTTGTTCCCCAATTGGTGTGGGGAGGTGAAGTGCCGTAAGGATAGACATGTTTGATGACCAATGGAGGGGCATAGGGTTGGAATAGTTGGAGGCATGAGGTCATGTGATGAAATATTCACAAATACGTCTAAGCAACATTGGTAATCAAATCATCAGAAGTGTTGTCGGGAAGTGTGGCTTAGCAACCCCGAGATGCGTCTTACTTCCTCTATCCTTCACATAAGATGTGCTTACTTCCCACAATTGCACTGCTCAGAACACATATTTCACTGTGATCGTGAAATTAATCCATGCCTCAGAACTGATGCATGCATTGACAATGTGTGTACTTTGGCTCATCAGCACAAATGGGCCATTAACACATTTTTGTCCAAACTCCTAACATTTGCCCAAGTAAAAAACTGAATCAATGTGCAGACACTGTATTAACAGCTATTTATTTGAAATGTTGAAGGCTTGATGAACACCAATTATGCCAAGTTTGCCGCTGCCCACCTCCCAACTCAGGTTGCCATAACGCTGCTTTGCAGAAAGGCAGTGGAGAGAGTCAGCCAGGATCTGGTAGAGAGCACAGCAGGATAGATGGCGGGGAGTGATTCAGCTGAACAGCTGCATCGACAGGTATTATTTTACTGGACATGTTGGGGCAGGAAGACAAGCAGCTGAGAAGTGCCAGGGAGGTCTGAGGCCACAGTAAGAAAGGCTTGCATTTATCTAGCACATGTCATGACTTCAGGATGTCTTAACTGTACAACTGGTCCACTGTTTGGAATAAGTTAGGGATTCCTTTAGAAACTGGAAAACATACTCTTGTGACCAATATACTTTGGATGCAGTTGCAGATTATTTGGATATTTATTGAATGACAGCATGAGATATTGCTCAAAGTGCTTTACAACCAATGAAGTATTTTTGAACTGTTGTCACTGTTTTAATGTAGGAAAAATGGCAGCCAATTTTCACACTGCAAGGTCCCACAAGCAGCAGCAAGATAATGACCAGGTAATCTCTAACAGATATTTGTTGAGCAACAAATATTGGTTAGGACACTGGGAAGAACTCCCCTGTTCGTCTTGGAATAGTGACATGGGATCTTTTACACTTATCTGAAAGGTCAAATGAGGCCTCAGTTTAAGATTTCATCTGAAAAACAGCACATCTGACAGTGCAATACTCCCTCAGTACTGCACTGAAAATGTCAGCCTGGATTATGTACTCAAGCCTCTAGAATAGGACTTTTGAACCCACAATCTTCTAACTCAGTGACAAGAGTAATACCACTGAGCCACAGCTGATTTTATAAGCACAGGACCACTAGGAGCCACTAATACCTCAAGCAGTGTGCCTACCACTGTTCTCAGAGCAGCTTTCACTTTACTGTGCATTAATGTGTGAAGAGGCTTTGTGTCACCAAGGAAGCCACCAGTGAACCTCCCTCAGAAAACAACTGAAAACCACTGCCAATGACACTGAAGTGATGATGCAAATTAACCTCTTTGTTTTATAAAAGCAAAATACTGCAATGTTGGAAAACTGAAATAAAAACAGAAAATGCTGGAAATACTCAGGTCTGTGACCTTTCATCAGAACTTCTTTATTTTGCTATGAGCTGCTTCCAGCCAGAAGCAGAAAGTCTGACAAAGGATCCAGTCAGTCTACAGTTCACTGGGCCTGCTTTACCCAATGCGCAGACCTGATGGTGACTATATTCAAATCAACACTGGGAGCAAAAAAAAAGAGGTTGATAGGTCTTAAAACAGGTAAGGTATTGCCAGGGTGTGCAGCACTCTCAATTGCACCAGTGCAGCTGCACAAGTACCTGAACAATATCTCATGGTGTCACTCAGTAATTATTCAAATAATCCGCAACTATGTCCAAAGCACTATGGGCACAAAATTATACATTCCAGTTCTGAAAGGAATCAGATTCCTTATTTATTCCAAGCTATGGACTAGTTGTACAGTTGGCTCCTTGGAACCCATTCCAAACGGAGCACCTGAATGCAACCCCACCCTCCCTCACCCACGACCCCAAACCCCCATTATCCAGCATAGGATGACACATGTTCAGATCATCATCGAGCAGTCACTTGCAATAATGGCTCCAATGTTTAGACTGGACCAGAGGTCCAACATGTCCTCAAGGGAGCAGACATAACAGGAGTGGTGTACTGCATGTTGCACAACATTGCGCTCAAAGCAAGCATACACCTGTTTCTAAAAGATGAGCAGGTATAAGCAAATGGCACAGGAAGAGGTAGAGAAGCTGGCAGCTGAAGGTAGGTAAATAGCAGAATCTCAGCAGGTAGTATCATAAGTTCTTTTCCTAAAGCTTACCTTTATATTTTGTTGCATATTTTATAAAACAAACAACAATTCCTCCTAAAATAGAAACAAAGTGCTGGAAAAACTCAGCAGGTCTGGCAACATCTGGGGAGAGAGAAGCAGAGTTAATTTTTCAGGTCAGGTGACCCTTCTTCAGAACTGGCAGATATAAGAAATGTAAAAGATTTTAAGCAAGTAAAGCGGGGGTGGGGCAAGTGATAACAAAAGAGGTGTTGATAGGACAAGGTCACAGAATAGCTGCCCAGAAGGACATGGAGCAAAGGCAAACAATATGTTAATGGTGTGCTGAAAGACAAAGCATTAGCACAGATAGGGTGTTAATGGACTGAAAACTGAACAGCCACAAGCACAAACACGGAAAAAACAGTGGGTAGGCACAGTGGAAACAAACTGAACAAGCTAAAGTAAAATAAACACAAAAAATAAAAGAAAAAAGAACTAAAGATAAAAGTAAAATGTGGGGCCCCGTCATGCTCTGAAATTAGTGAACTCAATGTTCAGTCCGGCAGGCTGTAGTGTGCCTAATCGGTAAATGAGATGCTGTTCCTCAAGCTTGCGTTGATGTTCACTGGAACACTGCAGCAATCCCAGGACAGAGATGTGAGCATGAGAGCTGGGGGGGGGGGGGGGGTGGGGGGTGTTGAAATGGGCAGCAACTGGAAGCTCAGGGTCATGCTTTCGGACTGAGTGGAGGTGTTCTGCAGAGAGGTCACCCAGTCTGCGTTTGGTCTCCCCAATGTAGAGGAGATCACATTGTGAGCAGCAAATACAGTATACTATATTGAAAGAAGTACAAGTAAATTGCACCTTCACCTGAAAGAAGTGTTTGGGGCCTGGGATCGTGAGGAGAGAGGAGGTAAACGGGCAGGTATTACACCTCCTGCGATTGCAGGGGAAGGTGCCGTGGGAAGGGGACGAGGTGGTGGGGGTAATGGAGGAGTGGACCAGGGTGTTGCGGAGGGAACAATCCCTTTGGAATGCTGACAGGGGAAGGGAGGGGAAGATGCCTTTGGTAATGGCATCACGCTGGAGGTGGCCGAAATGACGGAAGATGATACTTTGAATATGGAGGCTGATGGGATGGAAAGTGAGGACAAGGGGAACCCTGTCGTGGTTCTGGGAGGGAGGGGAAGGGGTGAGGATAGAGGTGCGGGAAATGGGTCAGACACGGTTGAGGGCCCTGTCAACCACAGTGGGGGGAATCCTCCATTGAGGAAAAAGGAAGACATATCAGAAGCGCGTCATCAGAGCAGATGCGTCGGAGACGGAGAAACTGGGAGAATGGAATGGAGTCCTTACAGGAGGCAAGGTGTGAAGAAGTGTAGTCGAGGTAGCTGTGGGAGTCTGTGGGAGGCTTATAATGAATATTAGTAGACAGCCTATCCCCAAAGATGGAGACAGAGAAGTCAATTCCTCCTGATGTGCATGTGGAAATCTTTAATTTAAAATTTAGACAATAACTATCAAGTTGAAGGCAATGTGCTGTGCCCCTTGAAAATAATAGTTAAAGGAATAGTATGTGATCAGTGCAATGTGCCACAGTACATTCATTACACTACAATGTTGGTCTCAGTGGCAGCAGTCTTGCATCTAAGTCAGAAGGTCGCAGATTCAAGCCCAACTCCAGGCATTTGAGTCCATAATCTAGGCCAATGCTCTACTGCAATTTTGAGGGAGTTCTGCATTGTTGGAGATGCCATCTTTTGGATGAAACGTTAAACCAAAGACCCAGTTGCCCTCTCAGATGGACATAAATGATCCTATGGAACTGTTCCAAAGAAGAGCTGGCAAGTTCTTCCTTTATGTCCTAGCAAATATTTATCCCTCAATCGATATCACTAAAACAGATTTTCTGGTCATTATCACATTGCTGTTTGTGGGAGTTTGCTGTGTGTAAATTGGCTGCTGTGGTTCCTACATTACAACAGTGACTACACTTCAAAACTAATTCATTGGCTTGTAAATCGCTTTGGGATGTCCTGAGGTCATGAAAGGCGACAGTAAATAAGTTCAAATATTTTTTTCCCCCGATTTCTGTGGCAAGGCTTGCTGCTCTTGGGAAAGTGGTATTTCTGTTACACAAAGGAGGGCATATAATAATTGCGCTCAGTCAAGCACGCTGATGTTGTGCAAACAGTACGCAGCCTACTGTGCGGTGCTGCGCACTCACTGCTTTATACCTGCAGAGACCCATTTTTGATTGAAGGCCTGGGATTGTAACTATACAAAGCCGCAGTACATTCCGATCTTCCATTTAGGCCATTTAGAGATTCGCAGCTGATGATCTCCAAGGTCGAGTCTGAGATGGGTGAGAGGCGTGTCCTTTACCTGTGCCGTCTGTTGCAGGTTGCTTTTTTATGTTAGCAGATTTTGTGAATGAGTAAAGATTTTTGTGCATTTTAGGCAGCAGAGTTCTGTAGCCTTGCAGCTTCCTTGAATATAAAGCATCTTGGCTGTCAAAAGGTTGAGAGCAGGTTCAAGAGCTGGCTGAGGGCACAGTAATTATAGCAATTCGTCAGTCTTTCTCAGTCACATCATTCTAAGCTGACCTTTAATGATTGAGCTGCGCTTGTTCTCAACATTTTGTTACTTCCCTTCGTCTTGCAATATTATCTGTATTGCAGCCTCCATATATAGTTGCCTATGTTTATTTACATGCACGCTCATTTCTCACCTTTGCACTTTTCTTCACAGCTAATACCTTCTGCTGGCGATCCTTCCACCTTACCCTGGAAAGGAGCACCAGGTTGGCCTCTTGAGCAATGCCATTTGACGTCTGTCTCACCCTCTGGGCATTATTGCAGAACACTTCACCATGCCCTCCAGCTGTATATTATGGCCTGCAGATCTTGTTCCATAAATTTTGCTTCACTTTTTGTGTTCTCTCCCTCCATTTCCTGCAGGACTTGCACACTCCACTCCTGGTCTTGCCTATAGTGTGCAACTATATCCATTAAGTGCCTAAGCTAGCTGAACGTTATCCCTGCATCTGCTATCCAAATAGTCACACTACTCTGCTTTATTCTGTTAAGCGCGCCTAACTTTGTGAAGGTGCACTGGATGTTCCTGCAAGTCGGTTAACAATGTTAACTCTCATTTAACACACTAATAGATTCCTAGCCTTCTGGATTCACTAGTGGGTGTTCTGAGGGGCTTTTTCATACAGCAGTGATGCTTATAATACTGCTTCCCATTTGCCTGTGATACTCAGTGGACTTCATAGTCCATGTGCCGCGATTCATGGGGCTACCCAGCAGCAGGAGATTGTTAAACTGGGATTCAGTCCCTGCTCCTCCTCTGCTTTTTAATGCAAAACAAAGACAAAGGGAATGTTATTAGGAGACACAGTTATCACAGCATTCACAGAGCAAGTGAAAGGGCCCGATTAACACAGAACTGTCATCGGAATGTCTTCTTTCCTCTCCCTGTTAGGAAGTGCCTGGGTTTCACTTGGAAACTGCTGAGGTGCTGCTGAACTGAGCTTGGGAGCTCAGTGTGAAAAATCACAGATGGAGAACCCAAGCCTGTCACCCTGTGATGCAACATGCTCCAACAGTAGAAGCGACTCTTCGAGTAAGACACTGATTAATGTCAAAATATATAACATTTGTCCTGGAGTTATCCAGAAAGATCTACTCACAACATCAATGCATTTATATACCACCTTTCGTATAGTAAAGCAACACACAAGGCACTTCACAGAGCTGTAATCAGAAAGAACTGACATTAGGACAGGTGACCAAAAGCTTGATCAAAGATGTAGGTTTTAAGCAGCCTCTTAAAAGAGGAGAGGAATGCGGAGAGGTGAAGAGATTTGGGAAGAGAATTCCAAAGCCTCAATGGCTGAAGTCACAACTGCCAAGGGTGGGGCAAAGAAAGTGGGTGAATGCGTCAAAGGCCGGAGTTGGAAGAAGAGAGAGTTCTCAGAGGGTTGTGTAGCTGGGGGAAGTTACATAGATAGGATGTGGAAAGGCTATAGAGGGACTTGAACACGAGGATGAGTATTTTAATTTCTCTATTGGAAGAGGTGCAATAAATGACATGCTTTGCAAGAAACATCAATACATTATCCTGTTACAGTTGAAAGTGCACAATTCATAATGGATATGAATGTCTTAAAGGAAGCAGCATTAAACAGGCTGCTCTGACTCTACTTATTAGGAAACAGTTTGAATAAATGATGTAAAAGCAAAATACTGTGGATGCTGGAAATCTGAAATAAAAACAAGAAATTCTGGAAATACTCAGCAGGTCTGGCAGCATCTGTGAAGAGAGAAGCAGAGTTAATGTTTCAGGTCAGTGACCTGTCTAAATGATGTAGTGTTATGCTGTGGACAACACATTAATGTTTTCCTCACACAGAACCGATGCTTCTTCTGGACAGTTATCAGATGCAGCAGGTACATTTTCAAACAGTCCCATCTGTAATAAAATCACACACTTGATGTCTCGAGAGAAAGGAGAAAAAGCATAAATACTGACTAGATGAGAAAAAATTCACTTGTAATCACTGTCTGTTTCTCTGCAAAATTTTCTGGCTGATACAGGATTCGGTGCCATGTCATCACCCACTCTGGTTGGCTGTCATTTGCAAATGTTTTCCCTTGCTCTGCTGGTGGGTTCTGCAGGTTCACACTGGCTCCCATCAATAGACATGAACTCCAGAGCAAGTTGAAGTGTAACGCTGTGCTTCGAAGTTATACTATCCCTTATCGTATGCAGTAATTCATCGCATCACTCCCAGTAAAATTACAAAATTCAGCAATACTTATAGTCAAATCACTTAAATTTGATTGCAGGCGTCCAACGTGTGTCACTTGCCAACAGAATACTAAATTAACTGAAAAACATTGTGTAAAGGGGAAGGAAAGTATAGAGGGCTATTGAAAATACTTCACTGGGAAGAAAAGTACACATACTGCCTTCAGGAAGGAAACATCAAATTTACTCCCCTAATAGAGTCCCACTACTTTAGGACTTACTCACTCCAGAGACTTGAGGCCTTTATCCAGGCTGATACTCCAGTGCAGCACTATCAGAGATGGTGTCTTTTGGATGAGATGTTAAACCAAAGCCCCATCTGCCCTCTCAGGTGGACATAAAAGATTCTATGGCACTATTTCAAAGAACAGGGGAACTCCCACAGGGTCTGGCCAGCATTCATTCCTCAATCTCATTAAAAAAAATTACCTGATCATGTACCACATTGCTGTATGTGGAATTTTGCTGTGTGTCCCTATAACTGTGATGACAATTCTAAACAATTGCATTGGCTGTAAAGTGCTTTGGGAGGTGCTGAGGTCATGAACAGTGCTTATATTAATGCTAGTGCATTTCTTTTCTGAATCCACTACTAGAATAGCTCCATTCATGTTAAGTCTCAATGTTCGATCAGCTGAACATGGAAAAGCAAACCAGCAACTCGGCTTGCTACATGCTTTGCCGTATAGTTCTTCTCCTAATGCCGCAGGACCCCACAACCAAAATGGTGTTTATCTGTGAGGTGGAGAAAATTGAGCTCCTTCCTTTAGACAGGAACTTTTTTGTATATTTATAGTCTTTCCACATAGACACAATGCCCTCTGAATAGAAAGTAGCCCCATTTGTCCCTCCTTCCCTTTCAAGCATATTTGGTTTGCATCTGACCTGGTACCTCTTTGCTGAAAACAGAATTAAACTGTTGCCAACAAAGTCTGCCTGAGTATATCTATACAGCCCAGCACTGATTGGAGTGCACTACACGCACGCAGCACCCCACGGGGTTCAGAAAAACACAGTAAGTGGCAGCTGATCAATCAAGTGCTGCCCTCAAGTCAATCAATGTCAGCCCAGCCCAGCACAGTCTCTGCTTTCAACACACTGTGCCCAGCACAGTCCTGTTCTGTATACACTGTGACCAGCCAAATCTCTGCTCTGTACGCACTGTGCCCAGCCCAGTCCCTGCTCTGCACACACTGTGCCTAGCCCAGTCCCTGCTCTGTACGCACTGTGCCCAGCCCAGTCCCTGCTCTGTACGCACTGTGCCCAGCCCAGTCCCTGCTCTGTACGCACTGTGCCCAGCCCAGTCCCTGCTCTGTACGCACTGTGCCCAGCCCAGTCCCTGCTCTGTACGCACTGTGCCCAGCCCAGTCCCTGCTCTGTACACACTGTGCCCACTCCAGTCCCTGCTCTGTACGCACTGTGCCTAGCCCAGTCCCTGCTCTGTACGCACTGTGCCCAGCCCAGTCCCTGCTCTGTACGCACTGTGCCCAGCCCAGTCCCTGCTCTGTACGCACTGTGCCCAGCCCAGTCCCTGCTCTGTACGCACTGTGCCCAGCCCAGTCCCTGCTCTGTACGCACTGTGCCCAGCCCAGTCCCTGCTCTGTACGCACTGTGCCCAGCCCAGTCCCTGCTCTGTACATAGTGCCTAGCCCAGTCCCTGCTCTGTACGCACTGTGCCCAGCCCAGTCCCTGCTCTGTACGCACTGTGCCCAGCCCTGTCCCTGCTCTGTACGCACTGTGCCCAGCCCAGTCCCTGCTCTGTACACACTGTGCCTAGCTCAGTCCCTGCTCTGTACATAGTGCCTAGCCCAGTCCCTGCTCTGTACACACTGTGCCCAGCCCAGTCCCTGCTCTGTACGCACTGTGCCCAGCCCAGTCCCTGCTCTGTACGCACTGTGCCCAGCCCAGTCCCTGCTCTGTACGCACTGTGCCCAGCCCAGTCCCTGCTCTGTACGCACTGTGCCCAGCCCAGTCCCTGCTCTGTACGCACTGTGCCCAGCCCAGTCCCTGCTCTGTACGCACTGTGCCCAGCCCAGTCCCTGCTCTGTACGCACTGTGCCCAGCCCAGTCCCTGCTCTGTACGCACTGTGCCCAGCCCAGTCCCTGCTCTGTACGCACTGTGCCCAGCCCAGTCCCTGCTCTGTACACACTGTGCCCAGCCCAGTCCCTGCTCTGTACACACTGTGCCCAGCCCAGTCCCTGCTCTCGACACACTGTGCCCAGCCCAGTCACTAACCTCTGTGCAACATACCAGGGCCCAGGTGTTCTCCTCTATTCACTTTACATCTATGAAAGGAGGCAGGTCTGTTTGGATGAAGGATTGAGGAATTATTGCTGGTGGCATCCCAACTAGGTATTTACAGTTTCCAATAATTAATTTTGAATATGTTCTAATCACATCTATGGAGACCCTTCTGTGCAAGCTGGTGATCCTAACAGCGGATATTGTCTGGTGCCATCAGGTCAGGGATTCCTCCCTGAGGCCATGCCTACAACCTGCACTCAACACGCCTGCAATGAACAAATCCAATTGCCAATGTTTCCTAGGAGGTTACCCTAACCTTCTCTCTATTCTTCCAAGTTTTTACGTTTACATGCTGCCAAAGTGAGCACAGTTCACATGTGGTCCTAGGCACTCTCCAATCCAAGTACACCTGAGCCATTTGTAGCTTACCCACGCCCATTCTCTCCCTGAATACGATCACTGTTTTAGCTCTTTCCCTTGAACCAATTAGAGTGGATGGAGACCAGGCATCAGGCTTCACAGAGCAGTTTCCTGGAAACATGAGGCTGTTTTTAAACTGTATCATTATTTTTTAACTGGAGAGGCTTGCAATCCTGAGCAATAAGTACTTGAAACTCAGTACCATCTGCACTGTGGTGACACCCTCGGAGGTTTCTGTATGGAGTTTCTGACCTTAACGAAGCAGAATTACATTTTATTTGCATACTGATTTCCACAGGTGTAGCCGAGGGCAACTGTGATTTCGAGAATCCCATTGGCAGATGGTGTATGAGAGGTGGCTCTGATAAGCAGAAGTCACTTATAGTGCCCAAAAAGGGGAGTTATGAAAATGGTTTTAACCATTGCAAGGACCTCACGCCTCTCCCAATTTTCTCTCCTCCTTTCCTGAAGTAGCTGACTCCTTGTTGTGGAATTGTTCCTTAGACATCAGCTGCTCTGCTCACCCACACTGCATTCCTCACATGCAAGCTTAGGCAGGCTACTTGACCATGAAGCAAATCACTGTTTACACTACATCAGCTGACACTGGGTCAGGTGATCACTGTCTACTCTATATCAGCTGTAACTAGGTCAAGCGATCAATGTCTTAGATCAGTTGATACTGGGTGAGGGAATCAATGGTGGCTCCGAATCACTACCATGAAAAATGAGTCCAAGTTTCCTTTACAGCACTATTTCACGTTAAGAGGTTGAAAGCATTTTCATTTCATTCAGAAAATGCATCTCCAGAGAGCAATCAGATTCTGTTTTCAATCAAGTGCAGGAACTTTGCAGAATATGGTGACAAACATATACAAACTCACTACAAAGCTCCAAAAACCTCGAAGAAGACCATGCAGTAAAATAGACAGAAAACTGCTGTGATCAATAAGGGTCACTCACTTAGATTAATACACATTGAATGTGCAATCCCATACAGAGTACAACTCAACCCCAAATGAAAACCAACCCAGTCAGAGGCATTATCTCAGTCTCATTTACTGCTAACTCTTCCACTTAACCTGGACTGTCTTTCAGGCAAAGTAGAAACAATCATACACAGGTTTACAACACAAAGCACAAAAGAATCAATAAAAGACTTTTAGTCATATCTGATGGAAACCATTAACTCCGAGTCAATATGGTGTGTCGTTATTTAGAAAATTGCCTCAATATATCAGAGTTCCAGCTGATGAACATTTCCCTCACAGGCTTATATGCTGGTTTGAAAATGAGTCCCGACTGCCTCTGAAGTGACAAATAGCGGACGGGACACAAAATAAATGATGTTTCTTCCAGTCCCATTTCATTAGAATGCTTGGGAACTCTGCCAAACCAACAATTTATTTTATGTGATTATTAAAAAAACATGATTTAAATGTATGATATGGTCCTTGTGCTACAATGAATTGTCAATAAGTGACGGATACAGAACCAAGGGAAAAACTAGCCCAAAACACCACTTCATCTCAGATTTACAAAATGCTTTCCTTGTTGCTTTTGTGAGTAATCATTCATACATTGCTAGACAGATTTCTTTCTTATTCCTCTGGTTATGATTTTCTACACTCAGTCAGTGGTGCCCACCTCACCTCCCCATGTAGCTCTCCACAATATTGCTGCTGTCTTGTCTCTAGGACTCCATTCATGTCTCCTGACTGAAGATTGTTGATTGAGTTTGGCCCATGTGACTGTGGGACTCTTATGCTGGTTTCCTTTCTGCCCATACCCCAGCCTCCATGTCTTTGTAAAGTGCCTTGGAAGAGTTTCTACGTTAAGGTTGTTGCTATTACCATCCCACTAGGTTCGTCCCCACTCATACTCATCTTAAGGCAAGGAATCTCCACAGCTCACAGACTCACCTAGATCTCCCTCCAAGAAAAAGTGCATCGCTCAGCTGTAACAACCAATTAACCCGCACCACAAACAAACAGGCAAAGAGTCTGTGTGACATTTGCTAAGCAGAGCGTGCGAAGGACAGTCTGAGCTGGAAGCTAAAAAAATGCCAGGATCTATTAATGTTGCATGCTTACCCAAAGCTCCCACAGTTCAAGGGATTCCTTGGCCAATCTCCAAATCGACAGATCTATATGTTTCACCAATCCCTTCACTCAAAGACAACTGCCAACCTCAACCCCATCACTAATGAGATGCTTCATTTCCCACTCACCCCGTGCGATTTGAGTCTTCTGGCAAGAAATGCTTTTGGTATGTGTTAAAAACTATTTGTATAGGAGCCTCGATGAACAGTATCTGGCAGTATGTTGAAACGTATGCAGCAGGACTTACTGCGTTATTTAGCCCACAGTTTTACCATCTTTCTCCCCAGCTTCCAATTGGCACTGCCCCTGGTGACAGTGATTGAGTACAGCACTATAAGTGGCATGTGTTGGATAAGCTTTCAACAGATTGTGAAGAATGAAAAGGAGCAAAGCTGCAGTCTCCTTTCCAGCTTGACATTTTCCTTTAAAATCAAAACAAATCAGTTAAAACATAGTCATGAATATTCTGATAATTCAGCTATCATGGAGGAATACCAAAATAGAGTGGCCACGAAATTATGGGCCAGGCCCACAAAAGACTCAAACCATCCACTGCCAGCAAAAAATGCAATGACCATCCCGAATCAAAGAGACTGGGTCATTGCCATTGTTGGGAGGGTGTACTCCACTTGTACGAGCATATCAGAAGCAGAAGTCAGGAATGATACCCAGCTAATCTGATGGCGAAAACTCCACCCCCAGGTTGATCAGATCAAAGAAAAAACATGGTAATATTTTTAGGATAATCCGATGGTAACAAAATAGGGATGGGCAACAAATGCTGGCCTCACCAATGACACCCACATCCTGAAATTGAATAAATAAAAAAACAAAATTGTACTATTTCAAAGATAATCAATCCGCATGCTTTGAACTACCAATCCTGCCTGGAATTTCAAGCCCACTGTATGTAAAGACAGCAATATACTGCCTTCATACTAACTTGATACTTTGAGAAGCTTTGGGCTGTACACAATATACATCTTCATTGAGAACAGTGAAGCTACATCAGGAGGTAAGGTTCTGTCAAGAAAACACGATATGCCAAATGAATTAATTCATCGGTTGAAACTTACATTAAACTTTTAATGGAAAAAAATCGTGCAGTTAACGTTTAAAAAAATTTAGCAGCCAAGATGGCCACCACAATTTGCATCTGGAACAGCTTTGCACATTCCAAAGACCCACCCGGTGAGCACCATGGACCCAGAACAATGGCTTCTCTAAGTGATTGAATTACCTAAGATTGCTTCATGAGCATGGCATTCAAGGCAATCCTAACACCTTGACTTTGAAACAGCAAACGCTCTCGAAGTGTAAATATTAGCATCCTGGGGACTGGGGAGCCAATTCTGAACCTTGAATACCATTAGAGGGCTCCAGTGAATACACGGGGGTGGGGGGGGGGGGGGGGCGGGCATCATGTGACCATCTGTCCATCTCTGGGAAAGCCAAAAAGTTTCTTTGAACAAAGACAGACAGGCAGTAACTCAGACTGTGCAGCAGCAGAAAGGGTGTGCCTGCCTCCCTCTCCCTCTCTCCAGATAACATGTTTGAACCCCATCTATGACTGTGGACCCGCTAATCCTCCAGATTGCTACAGACAAAGACCAGAGGAAGACAGCCACCTACAAGTCTGCCTCCAAGAAAGCCTTGAGCCAAGCAGGCCAGTCACAAAGTGCACTTTGACTAGCCAAGGACTTCAAGAATACAACTTCAGCTGGAAGACCACTGAATCATCCAACTTCACAGACTGTATTTAATTTCCATTTATTCTGGACTCTAATCCAACCACAAAATCTGCTTTTTCCTCTGTAATCTATGTGTGTGTGTGTGTGTGTGTGTGTGTGTGTGTGTGTGTGTGTGTGTGTGTGTGTGTGTGTGTGTGTGTGTGTGTGTGTGTGTGTGTGTGTGTGTGTGTGTGTGTGTGTGTGCGTGCGTGCGCGCGTGTGTCAGTCTCATGTGAATGCGTCTGTGAATGTGTAAATTTTTTTTTAAGATCGCTTTAAATTGATAAGTATAATAAACTCACCTCTTTTTTGTTTAAACTCTAGAAGACCTGTCTGATTGGTTCTTTCACGGTCACATTAATGGTAAAAGGTAAAACACTCACTGAGGTGGTAAGCACAACTACTGTTGAAAAAAGGAATAAACCCTGTTGCAGTCAAATAAGAGGAAGGACAAAAGGGGAGCCTGGGACCCGTCCTCATCTGACTGTAACATTGCCATGAAGAGAACAGATACATCAACAATCACTATTGTAAGGCTCAAGCTACACAATTCACATTCATCTTTTGTTTTTTGTCCCATGCACAACTGAAAAACTTTTGAGAAATTAACTTCTGCACAATAAAAGCTGGTGTTATCGAATCATGGAATAATACAGCACAGGAGGTCATTCAGCCCATGCGCCAGCTCTTTCTAAGAGCAATCCAGTTAGTCCCAATCTCCTGCTCTTTCCTTTTCCCCCTGCAATTTTTTTCTCCTCCAAGTATATATCCAATTCCCTTTTGAAAGCTACTAATGAAACTGTTTCCACCACCCGATCAACAGTGCATTCTAAATCCTAACTACTCGTTGCATTAAAAAGTTTTATCTCATGTCACCTCTGGTTCTTTTGCCAGTGATTTTAAATCTGTGCCCTCTGGTTACCAACCCATCAGCTGTTGGAGACAGTTTCCCTCACCACAGAAAAATATAACACAACGTTGCTCAGATACAACCGGATACTACAAGAGTACTGGTATAACAAAACCACTTATTCTTGAACTGTTAATGTGTTGTTGCATGGTGGAGGTGCTGATGCTTGCTGGGACATAGTGCACAGGTGCCAGGCACTTTCTAGTACCTTGTCTAAGTGGTCATTTCTCAGATGTCATCCTTGAAAGGTGTAGATAGAAGTGTCCTAACCTGACAAATGCTGGCCTTGCTAGCAACACCACATTCCACGAACAAATAAAAAATAACTCCCACCCACACTCACATGCAGATTGTAACAGAAGTCTGCAACAAAATCTGATTCCACCATCTCCCTTCCTTGGCTGAGCCAACTGTTGCATGTCAATCGCCAGCTCAGTTGAAGTCAATCAGCTCAGCACAGACCAGGGATAGAACCAGGGACTTCCTGGTCTGTATGGTTCAGCACCATATCAAATAAACTGGCAGAGAAACTTGAAAGACACGATCTAAAAGGAAACTGATGCAAATCAAACGATGCACATACAGCATGAAGTGTAAATGTTTCGATTTGAGTTGCTGCACTCAGACATTCATCTAACACAATTATTCAACCAAGGCTCCTTGGTCAGTAGCACAGCCTGCTCCCAAATACCACATCCTCCATCACCAACACAGCCTGCCCTCCTCCCAAATACCATGTCTTCAATCAACAACCTGTAGGGTTTTGCCAACAATCCAACAGCTTTCAATGTTTTTTTTTTAATCCCTGCTGCTCGCCCACAGATTACCAGAATTATTACATTCAATATGGCACATTGTAGCTGAACTCACAACCCCTCAGCTGTCAGTCCAATATCGTAGGGTGTGTCGCCCTGGAACAGCACCCTGCTTGATTAGACTTGCTCCAATTGCTAATGGTCAAACAAATCTCAATAAGATGAAGTAGGGCAAGCTGCTTTATATTCACACCAATTATTTCACTGAATGGCAGATAATATTACCTTTTGTTCGTCACATAGAAAAACAAGTGAGGAAGTATATGGTTAAATTAGAATAAGGACTTGGAGACAGACACGTATGTGGTACAGGGTTAACAGTTGTCCTTAGATTTCTGAGCTCGGGGCAATGAATGATAAATCACCCAGAGTTCTCCCTCCTCTTCACTATCCAATAACTTCTTTGCAAACTACACGTGCGGATCTTGGATGAGGACAGTATCAGGTTCAGTTGCGATTCTCCCCATGGTAAAACAGCCAATCACCATTCACTGTCTAGGCTCAAATCATAATGGTACCTTTGGTAAATTAGCAGAGGGAGGCTAGTGCTCAGGAAGCCCTCGGTCACTATGAGGGAAGAGGAGGAAACTGGGGGCATGTAGATATATTTACATATAATACAGAACTGGGTGCATAACATATAAATGTATTTATTCTGCTCTGGATCTTAGCTCCTATGTTGATGTATTACATTTAAATAGTGCCTTTCACCACCTCAGGACATCACAACAGCCACTGTGGTACTTTTTGAAAATCAGTCGCTGTTGTAAAGTAGGAAACACAGCAGACAATTTATGCACAGCAAGCTCCCACATTGAGATAAATGACCAGATCATCTGTCTTAATGATGCTGGTTGAGGGAGAATGATTGGCCAAGGACACTGGGGAGAACTCCTCCACTCATCTTCAAAATAATTACGGCAATAGCCATGCCCCGAGCCAAGCTGTACCAGTACAGCTACAACAATAGCATCTACTTCGCAATGTAGAAAATTGCCCAAGTATGTCCTGTACACAAAAAAGCAGAACAAATCCAACCCAGCCTATTACCAGGCCAGCTGCCTACTCTCGATCATCAGTAAAGTGATGGAATGTATCGAAGATAGTGCTATCAAGTGGTACTTGCTTAGCAATAACCTGCTCAGTGATGCTCAGTTTAGGTTCTGCCAGGGCCACTCGGCTCCTGAGCCTTGGTTCAAACATGGACAAAAGAGCTGAACACAAGAGATGAGGTGAGAGTGACTGCCCTTGACATCAAGGCAGCATTTGACCGAGTATGGCAGCAAGGTGCCCAAGCAAAATTGGAGTCAATAGGAATCAGGGAGAAAGCTCTCTGCTGGTTGGAGTCATACCTAGTGCAAAGGAAAATGGTTGTAGTTGTTTGAGGTCAATCATCTCAGCTCCAGGACATCACTGCAGGAGTTCCTCAGGGTAGTATCCTAGGCCCAACCATCTTCAGTTACTTCATCCATGACCTTCCTTCAATCAGAAGGTCAGAAGTGGGGATGTTCGCAGATGATTGCATAATGATCAGCACCATTCGCGGCTCCTCAGATACTGATGCATCCTGTGTAGAAATGCAGCAAGACCTGGACAATATCCAGGCTTGGGCTGATAAGTGGCAAGTAACATTCATGCCACACAAGTGCCAGGCAATGACCATCTCTAACAAGAGAGAATCTAACCATCTCCCCATGACATTCAATAGCATTACGATCGTTGAATCCCCCACTATCAACATCCTGGAGGTTACCATTGACCAGAAACTGAACTGGAGTAGCCATATAAATACCATGGCTACAAGAGCAGGTCAAAGGCTGGGAATTCTGCGACGAGTAACTCATCTCCTGACTCCCCAAAGCCTGTCCACCATCTACAAGACACAAGTCAGGAGTGTGATGGAATACTCTCCAGCTGCCTAGATGGGTGCAGCTTCAACACTCAAGAAGCTCAACACCATCCAAGGCAAAGCAGCCCGCTTGGCACCCTATCCAAAAACATTCAATCCCTCCATCACCGACACACAGTGGCAGCAGTGTGTACTATCTACAAGATGCACAGCAGCAATGCAAAGAGGTTCCTTAGACTGCACCTTTCAAACCCGCGACCTCGACCACCGAGAACGACAAGGGCAGCAGTCGCATGGGAACACCACCACCTGCAAGTTCCCTTCCAAGCCACACACCATCCTGACTTGCAACTATATCCTGACTTGCAACTATCCTTCACTGTCACTGGGTCAAAATCCTGGAACTCCCTTCCTAACAGCACTGTAGGTGTACCTACACCCCAAGGACTGCAGCGATTCAAGAAGGCCGCTCACCACCACCTTCTCAGGGGCAATTAAGGATGGGAAATAAATGCTGCCCTAGCCAGCGATGCCCACATCCCATGAATAAATTTTTTTAAATGCCATGACATTGTTTACGCTCACCTGAAAGCGCAGACTGAGTCTTGGTTTAACTTCTCATCAAAAGGATGGATTTTCAGAGAATGCTGCCTGCAACTGCAACACGGACATTAACCTGTTTGTTTTAAGTGGATTAACACTTGTTTTGAGAAGCCGCAGGCAGGTCTCTGGGCAACCATGTTAACTGGAACACTAAAAAGAGCACAAAGAGCATATCAACCCCAAAACAGACTTCATTTCGTATTAGGCGCAGAGATATGAGGCTTCTACCAAATCTTTCTGCCTAGTTTCCAAGCGGTCAGAACCAGTTCAGATTCCTGGTCCTGATACAAATCAATTGTATTTCTTTTCCTCCGTAAACTCCAGTGTCGTCGCTGAAGGAAGAGGCTAGACAGAAAAAAAGGGATTTGCATTGTTAAAGGGAACTGATCATTATATAGAATGCTGTTATCAGGGAATGTCAGCCACTCTGTACAGTCACTAGGGAACCAAGCGATTGGCAGACAATCTTCTGTTGTGTAATGTCAGGAGCACCCTCCTCTTCTCGTTTTATTTATCATCACTTCTCAGCTCCAATCTATCAGCAGAATACACAAGGCGTTGATCACACTCAAAGCTGAATCGCAAGCTTCCCCAACACCCTTTTCACAAATGAACAGACATATTTCACAGGGGAACAATATCCGGCAGCATTCTGCTGGGGAACAGTTGGATGCACCTGCTTTAATCGACATAATGAAGATATCATTCTGGAAAGGAGGCAGGCGATCGCTTACTGTACTCCTGACCTTTCCAGATCATTACTCGGAGCAAATTTATACACATCAGATCCCACATTTTAAGCCAACACACAATGCATCTGATATACTTGTCAAAGGCAATTTGCCGAGAGGATGTGTGGAGGTTTAATTTAACATACTCCTCCACTGAAGAAAAAGCAGTACAACAACAAAAACCAGTAATTATATAATGCCTTTAACAAAGGCGATTCACACTACATTCAGACAAAAAAATGACACTGAGCCAAAGGAGGAGACATTAGGAAAGGTGAGCAAACGGTTGGTCAAAGAGGTAGGTTTTAAGAAGGATCTTAAAGGAGGAGAGAGGTAAAGGGGCAAAGTGCTTTAGGATGGGAATTTCAGAATCTACGGTTGCCAAAGGTGGGCAAAGAAAGTTAGTGGGGTTAGTAGAGGTCAAAGTTGGAGGAACACAGAGCTTTCAGAGGTTCTAGGGCTGGAGGAGGTTAGAAAAACAGGGAGGGGTGAGGCCAAAGAGAGAACTAAGCACAAAGTTCAGAATTTTAAAATCAAAGCATTTCTGGACTGGGAGCCAGACTGTGAGGAGTATCATGGCTGAGCTCAACTTTGTCCATTCCCCCACGCACATCCCAGCAGTAGTCTCTGGACGATGACCAGAAGTGGGACTTCTGGTTCATTCTGGCTCTCACCAGCCCAAAGAGACAGAGATCAATTATGGCAGCCCCAATCTCCAGCTGAGCTGAAATGAACTAGCACAACTCAGACCAGATACTAAATCTGAGATCTTACTACTTTGAACGGCTCATTACACCAGGCAGCGAATTTACTCACTGATCACTGGAGAGTCAGCCTGAGAAAGTATTTAGATCCATGTTGAGACTAAGTTGGCCACATGGAACTGATCATTCAACAAAAATCATCATAATGGATGAAAAGGTGGGCCCTGTGTAAAGACCTCTCCTTTGGTAGCTCATTTCAAACAACACACAACAACACACAGCATGCCACGCACTATATGTAATATCATCATCTCCAATCAGTCATCAAAGGAAAACTGCTAAATTAAATACCAGTTTCAGCACCATTAACAGGAGCAGCCTTAGCCTGTACTACCCACCTGAAACAATTCAGCACAGTTAATAGTATGAACTTAAGTCTATAATCTCCAAACATACCTGTTTGAGTGGGTGATGTTGTGCCATCAGGGCTATTACCATTTCTGGCAGTGCCATGGGCATACTATCCAGCAGTCTCTCAAATGCTGCCACAAGCTGTCTTGATCTGTTCGTCCAGTCTGGCGAGTTAGCGAAGTGGGCCAGGCGCACGAGGTTGGAAGCAGCCACTGCATTGCCACTGGGCTCTGCACCATCTTGATCTGTTATAAAATTAATAAAAATTAAATACATTTTTAAAAAAAAACATGACTTGTCCTTCTCTCACTTGAATTGAAACATTACTGAACTACAAAGGTTAGGCCAGTGAAAAGTAGCTCCCCTTCGCAGCTAGTAGTGTAGCAGTTCAATGGTCCTTGTAGTATCCCTTGGAAAGAAAGAGCTTGAGAAAATTGTGATCAAAATTAAAATCAAGGCCCTCAAGCAAGAAGCAGCTTGCATTTACATAGCACCCTTTCCCATCTCTAGAATTTTTAAAGAAAACTTCACATCCAATGAATTGAAGTCCAGTCACATGGCAGTCAACATACACACAGCAAGCTCCCACAAACTATGACACGGCAATAACTGGTCAATCTATTAATATGTTATAGTGTCTCTCAGAAATGTCTTGAGACAGTTCACATGCAAAGAAAGAAGAACTTGCATTTATATAGCACCTTTCACATCGTCAGGATGTCCCAAATAGCTTCACAGCCAATGTCTTGTTTTTAAAGTGCAGTGAATGTGATGCAGGCAAAATCAGGAGTCATTTTGCACAAAACATGATCCCACGAAAAGCAAAAGTAGTTAATCCATGTTTTTGGTGATGTTAATTGAGGGAGGTATGTTAATCAGGACCCAGAACTCTTCGCTCTTCCTCAAATTTGGCCTCAGGAATAGGTGGAAGGTGCCTCACATCTCATCTGAAATATGGGCATCTCCTTTAACTCTTAATGCTAATGTTCATTGAATATTCAGGGGGCAATTTTCCCCAGATACTTTAGGTGCTCAAGAGACTCCGAGGTGGCCAAGATGGTCTTGAGCTGCAACAACAGTTTTGCCTGCATTTAGAACAAGACGCCACCTTTGTAAAGGAGATGAAGTATGTGCTCGGAATGGCTACCTGGAGGATGGTTAAGGGGCTGTTGAAAATTAAACTGCCTGCCAGCGATCATTAAAATGGTCGCACAGCATTTTGGTGGCTAACACTTCAATTAACGATCTCTCGTAACAGAGACCAATTGAATAGCAGTAGACGAGTCATCATTGAGAATTTTAAGCACTACTTAAAGCTATGTTGAGCTTTCCTTTTTCAACTGCTGCTGGAGGCTTGAAGAGGATTTTTGAGACAAATCAGGAAACTTTCTGGGACACTTTGCCAAGACTTCACCAACACTCTATCAGCATTTAGTTTGTAAATTCTCAGAGGATTTCACCTAAAGAGAGTGAATGCTGTGTTACTCAACCTCATTGGACATCAGCAGAAAGGAAGAGCTTGGTCATGGACATCTTACCAGAGGTCCCCCTTGGTCTGGATGACAACATGAGGCCAGGCAGAGCAGCACCAGCTGCTGCAGGAGAGAAGGACAGGAGGGCAAGGTAGACTCCTTCGTTCGCCGCGGGTATAGGGCATCCCTCCTCCTCCAAGTCCTCCAATGTCATGTTCAAGAACCTGTGCACCCTCTCCCTCAGTTGCTGAGCCATCTTCCAACGTTCTGCTGTGTGACAGCCAGTGCACTCCCCAACTTCAATGGAAGTGGGTGCATGGAGGCTAAATATACTTCTCCACGAAAACTGCTTCTGAACAGCACCTGAATATTAAACCTGCAGGTTTTAGGTCCTCTCGGCACATTTAAATGATAATCATCAATTAGCCCAAAATGCTGGCTAAAACCAGACTTTCAAACAGGTGTGTCTTATTAGTACAGCACTTATTCAGTGCTTGTTTTCACCCTTATACCCAAATAACCCCTTCAATATTCCTAACTTTCTCCCTTTCCTATTTCTCTTTCATTCTTTAATATTCCACTTCCATTCTCTTATTGATTCTATCATTCTCTCATCACATTTCCTCTCACTGTTTTGTCATATCTCACAATTATTTTTAACACTCCCAATTACCTTCTGGATGTCATTTCTTGGCCTTTTTCTGCTCCCTGAAATATTATAACCTCCATATTTATCATTCTTCCCTTCTCTGTTTCCTTCCCCTCCATGTCAGAAGTAAAAGAGGGCCTATGTGGTCACCTAGTGACTCATAGTCATACAGCCATAGAGATATACAACACAGAAACAGGCCCTTTGGCCCATCGTATCTGTGCCAGCCATCAAGCACCTAACTATTCTAATCCCCTTTTCCAGCACTTGTCCCGTAGGCTATGCTGCGCTGCTGCCTTCAGTGATCTATGGACAAGTATACCAAGGTCCCTCTGACTCTCTGTACTTCCTAAGGTCCTACCATCTACTATATATTTCCTTGCCTTGTCAGTCCTCCCAAAATACATCACCTCACACTTCTCAGGATTAAATTCCATTTGCCACTGCTCTGCCCATCTTACCAGCCCATCTATATGCTCCTGCAATCTAAGGCTTTCCTCCTCACTATTTACGACACCACCAATTTTCATGCCATCTGCAAACTTACTGATCATACCTCCTATATTCATGTCTAAATCATTTATGTACACTACAAACAGCAAGGGTCCCAGCACCGATCCCTGTGGTACACCACTGGTCACAGGCTTCCACTCGCAAAAACAACCCTCGACCATCACCCTCTGCCTCCTGCTACTAAGCCAATTTTGGATCCAATTTGCCAAATTGCCCTGGATCCCATGGGCTCTTATCTTCTTAACCAATCTCCCATGCAGGACCTTATCAAAAACCTTACTGAAGTCCATGTAGACTACATGAATTGCTTTACCCTCATCAACACATCTAGTCACCACCTCGAAAAATTCAATTGCAATTGGAATTTACAGGAAACTCCTGCAAAGGAATGTGGGACTTGCTGAGGCAACAAGAGATAATTTGCAACAGCAAGAAAGAACTAACTTGCATTTATTTAGCATCTTTCACAACCACAGGAATCCCAAAGCATTTTACAGCCAGTGAAGTAATACTGAAATAATTTCACTGTTGTAACATAGAAAACATGGTGGCCAATTTGTGAACAGCAAGTTCTACGAACAGCAATTAGAAAATGACCAGTTAGTCTGCTTTAACAATGTTGGTTGAGGAGTAAATACTGGGAGAACTCCCCTGTTCATCTTCAAATAGTGCTGTGGGATCATTTATGTCCATCTAAGAGCCTCAGTTAAATGTCTCATCCCAAAGACAGCACCTCCAACTGTGCAGCTCACTCTCAGTACTGCACGGCACCAGCCTAGATTTTGTGTTCAAGTCCATGATCTTCTGACTCAGAGGTGAGAGTGCTACCACCGAGCCAAGGCTGACATCTACATTAGATTAATAAACAGCTGACATCAGTTAATTCCTTCTTAAGATTTCCTCACACTCCGCAAGACACTATTACTGTCAAGTTTTTAAAAAATGTGTTCTTGGGATGTCGGTGACTCTGGCAAAGCAGCATTTATTGCCCTTCCTCAGATGCCCTCAGGTCATTAAGAGTGAACTACACAATTGTAGGACTGGAGTCATGTGTATTGCAGACTAGATTGGGTTGCAGGTCCATAACCCTGAAAAACATTAGTAAACCAATTGGGTTTTCATGGTAATCTGACAGCTTTCATAGTCATTGTCTGGAGCTGGATCACAAATTACCATAATAGCCAATGTGCGATTCAAACTCTCAACCTCAAGGTTGCTAATCCAGCATGATAACCACTATGTACCGTTCCCTATATTGAAATCCTCCCATCGCAACCAAGACTGTTCCCGTTTTTACTCAATACCAGCAGCTCTGTATTTTCCAGCAAGTGACTGGATAGCAATGAGGGACATAGGAACAGGAATATACCAACCAGTCCCTCGAGCCTATTCCACCATTCAATTGTCATGGTTGATCTATACCTCAACTCCATTTACTCGTCTTTGCTCCATACTCTTTACCTAACAAAAATCTATTGATCTCAGTCTTGAAAATTTCAATTGCAACCCAGCATCCACAGACATTTGGGGGAAAGAGTTCCAGATTTCCAATACCATTTGTCTGAAGAGGTGCTTCCCGAAATCAACCCTGAACAGCCTAGCATTAATGTTACAATTATGAACCCCTTGTTCTGTGCTCTCCTACTCGGTGAAACAGTTTCTCTGTATCTTTCCTTGAATCTCCTTACAATTTTAAAGATCTCGATTGCTTATCCCTCAACTTCTAAACTTAAGCAGTGGGAAACCTTGCTGATATTTCACTCCCTAATCCAGGCATGTTTAGGTTAAATGGAGCAGTTTGAAATCAAATACAAGAGTGTAGAATTTAACGTCATCAGTCGATTCTCAGTCATCACTAAAGTGATGGAAGGTGTCATCAACAGTGCTATCAAGCAGTACTTGCTCATCAATAACCTGCTCAGTGATGCTCAGTTTGGGTTCCGTTAGGGTCACTCGGCTCCTGATCTCAATACAGCCTTAGTTCAAACATGGATAAAAGAGCTGAACGCAAGAGGTGAGGCGAGGGTGACCGCCCTTGACATAAAAGCGGAATTTGACCGAGCATGGCATCAAGGAGCCCGAGCAAAACTGGAGTCAATGGGAATCAGGAGGAAAAAAACTCCGCTGGTTGGAGTCATACTAGGACAAAGGAAGATGGTTGTGTTTGTTGGAGGTCAATCATCTCAGCTAAAGGACATCACTGCAGGAGTTCCTCAGTGTAGTATCCCAGGCAACCATCCTCAGCTGTTTCATCAAGGACCTTCCTTCAATCATAAGGTCTGAAGTGGAGATGTTCACTGATGATTGCACAATGTTCAGTGTCATTCGCGACTCCTCAGATACTGATGCATCCCGTGTAGAAATGCAGCAAGACCTGGACAATATTCAGGCTTGAGATGATAAGTGGCAAGTAACATTCGCACCACACAAGTGCCAGGCAATGACCATCTCCAACCAGAGATAATGTAACCATCTCCCCATTGACATTCAATGGCATTACGATCGCTGAATCCCCCACTATCAACATCCTGGGGGTTACCATTGACCAGAAACTGAACTGGAGTAGCCATATAAATACCATGGCTACAACAGCAGGTCAGAGGCTAGGAGTTCTGCAGTGAATAACTCACGTTCTGACTCCCAAAAGCATGTCCACTATCTACAAGGCACAAGTCAGGAGTGCGATGGAATACTCTCCACTTGCCTGGATGAGTGCAGCTCCAACAACACTCAGAAAGCTCAACACCACCCAGAACAAAGCATACCGCGTGATTGGCCCCCCATCCACAACATTCACACCCTCCACTACTGACGCACAGTGGCAGCAGTGTGTACCATCCACAAGATGCACTACAGCAATGCACCAAGGCTCCTCAGACAGCACCTTTCAAATCCGCGACCTTAACCACCTAGAACGACAAGGGCAGCAGATGCATGGGAACACCACCACCTGCAAGTTCTCCTCCAAGCCACACACCATCCTGACTTGGAACTACATCACTGTTCCTTCACTGTCACTGGGTCAAAATTCTAGAACTCCCTTCCTAACAGTACTGTGGGTGTACCTACCCCACATGGACTGCAGCGGTTCAAGAAGGCAGCTCACCACCACCTCCTCCAGGGCAATTAGGGATGGGCAATAAATGCTGGCCTAGCCAGTGACAACCACATCCCAGAAACGAGTAGTGAAAAACTTCCAGCAATAACGTAAAACAGGTGATAGTCTGAAGCCCATTTTGCATCTCTCCTGATTTTTATTTTCAAAAAGTCAAGATCTATGCCAGGGATTCTATAGCCAATGTACTTGAGAGACAGGAAGCCAGTGGTAACCAACTGGGACAGGGGTGTGGGGATTTGCAGAGGATAAGACACAGGCCTCAGATGAGTTGGAATATCAGAAGTTCCTTTCTAAAGCAAATTTATTGCAGAAGCACCCATGAGCAGGGCATGTGCAACACGTTCCAGTGCAGGAAATGGGTCTGAATGATTCATGAGGCACAATAACATGACGCTTTGTCACCAACAGATGATCACGCTGGATGTGAAGAACAATTCTCTCATGTACCTGACTTATTTCTCTTTAGTGCTGCTGCTTCTGAAGAACCGGAGGCCATTAATCTCATGTAGCCACAGTGTCAGTTCTTGACCTGATTTACCTGGAGTAAGGCAAATGAGCCAGCCTCTTCCAAAGACACAACTGTGGAGCTAGGGTTTAGATTAGATTAGAGATACAGCACTGAAACAGGCCCTTCAGCCCACCGAGTCTGTGCCGAACATCAACCACCCATTTATACTAATCCTACACTAATCCCATATTCCTACCAAACATCCCCACCTGTCCCTATATTTCCCTACCACCTACCTATACGAGGGGCAATTTATAATGGCCAATTTACCTATCAACCTGCAAGTCTTTTGGCTTGTGGGAGGAAACCGGAGCACCCGGAGAAAACCCACGCAGACACATGGAGAACTTGCAAACTCCACACAGGCCGTACCCGGAATCGAACCCGGGTCCCTGGAGCTGTGAGGCTGCGGTGCTAACCACTGCGCCACTGTGCCGCTACTCGAAGCTGCACAGTCTAGAGCCTCATCCTCAGGAGGCTGTGCAGAGAGCAGATGGTGTTAATGTTCAGGTAGCGACTAATAACATGTTATAACAGCAAAGGAAGAAAGAACTTGCATTTATATAGTGCCCCAAAGCACATCATAGTCAATCAAGTACTCTGAAGTGTAGTCACTGTTATGTCGGTAATCATGGCAGCTACTTTGTGAACAACAAGGTCCCCAAACAGCAGTGAGATAAATGGCCAGGTCATCTATACTTGCCTGGTGTTGGTTGAGGAATAATGGTAGTCAGGACACCAAATGAACTCCCCTTCTCTTCTATAAATAAGTTGAAGGAATTCAGTGAATCAACATTCACTTATGAGCCAACAGCCCTTTTCACAAGTCAAATATAATCTGGGAAAAGAACCACCTCCTAACATCTAACCTATTCTGGCCTCAAGCAATTTGAGATTGTCACCCCTGGTCCTCCATAACTTACTTAATTGAAACAAATCATCTACTCAAACAAAATCTAACCCCTTCATCATCTCACAAACCTCAATCAAATCAGCCTTCAAGTCTACACTTCCTCAAGTATAGGTGCCCAGCTCTGAGCCTAACTGGGCAACTAAGATGCTTTAAAATGGGAAGTAATCTGTGGCCCTCCTCTGCATTCTTTCCAAAGCCTCAATATCACTCCCCACATCAGGAGACCAAACATGGACACTGTATTCTAACTAAAGCCTAAACAAAGTTTTACACTACAAATATGACAAATCAACTCTGGAAAATATGATTAAAATTCAGCTTACTTCCCAGCTTAGACCAGAGAGACACGGCTATTTTTATCTTTCTATAAGTATTCTCGTCACGTTCAATTTGATCATGTAATATATTCCTCTGCGCATTTGTCTCAAACTCTGTGTTGAATATGTGGAAAAATGCTAATAGTGGTCATCATGTCACAAGTTACTGAATTAAGACTGCATTCTGTCAACTTTATATTGGTAGGTGTCAGCCATGGTTCAGCAGCAGCACTCTCGCCACTGAGTCAAAGGAATGGGGGGGGGTGTGAGGTTCAAATCCCATTCCAGAGACATGAGCACATTATCCAGCTTGAAATTCCAGTGAGTGTGTTAGAGAAACTGCCAAGCCTGTTTGTGAAGAAGACACTAAGACTAGGATGCTTTGGTAGAGATTGTTTATTGCTTGCCACAGAGCTTAGTTCTGCTCTCCAAATAATACCCCCAGCTAGTGCTGGCTGGCTGGCTCTTTATAAAAACACACACATTTGAATACAATTAACTAATTAACACTCAACACCTGGTCAACCCTATTATCCTGAACTACCAGGTATTTATCATCCATTAACAGAACTTCAGACTCTAACAGATTCCCCCATTTTTCTTTAAGTTAAATACATATATAATTATATATATATAGCCACTCCAGGCGCTGCTTCACAAACCACTGACCACCCTCCAGGCGCATATCCATTGTCTCTCGAGATAAGGAGGCCCAAAAGAAGAATATATATATATATATATATAAAATTATATAAAACAAAATAATGACACATTTTTCTTTGCATTTATTAACTTTCAACAGCACCAGCCATTAACATGCTGTATATTCCCCCCTTTAAAAAAAGTTGTTTAAAAGGAAAAAAAGTGATCTCTATCATAAAAAAATTTCA